>NC_091812.1:37177500-39695833 GCF_041296235.1 Equus asinus
CAATTTCCTGACCTGTAGAATGGGATCAAAACAGAATCCCACCTTCTACCAAACAGGGTTGTTTTTTGAGGCTCAAATGATCTTGTATCTAAAGCACCTAGCCAGACCCTGACACTTAGTAGGCACTTAATAAATGTGAGCCACTAAATAAAACATCAGCTCTACTTTCTGAAACCTTGCTGGAGTGCTTTATCCCCAAAGATGACTGGAGCCCTGGAGGCTGGTACAAAGAAGGCCCCTTTCTCTTTAAACAGGCGCTGGGACACAGGCACTTGACCACAGAACACCAGGGCTGAATTTCCTGGTCTCCCCACTTCTTCACAACCACATTTAAATGTTGACCTCTGAAACACATCCTAGAAAGAAGTCAGTTGGCATTTTTGAAAGTCCCTGGTCCCAGTAACTTCCATCACGTCAATAAAGAGGAGGGTAAGTTAGCAGCACCAAGCAGCATTCCACTATTTGCAGGAGACAAGCAACGAGTAGAGCTTGCCACCTGCAAAGGTGAAAAAGTTGAGAAGTAAAGTGCCCTTTTAACAGATTTGTGACTCACCAGGTGTTTTTATTTTATATACCTTGGTTAAGCACACAGTCACATAACACATAATAGTAATAAGTTAATATTGAACACACATATCAGACATAAAGCCAAGCATTTTATACACACCATCTCATTTAGTTTTATAACATCCTAGGATTGTTATTAATCTAATTTTACAACCAAAAAAATTAAGACCCAGAAAAGCTGAATAATTTACCCAAGGCTACACAGCGTGCTGGGTCTGGAACCCAGGCACTCTGTCTAGAGCCCATGTTTTTAAATGCCAGGGAATTCTCCTTCCCTCAGTTATTTTTCAGACTGCATACAAGGCTGATTTTCTTTTTTCGCCTAGAATGCTTTTTCACTTAGTGTAAAAAAGGTTTAGCAAAAAAAAAAAAGAGAGAAAAAAAGTTGCAGAAGTTTTAAGTAAAACATAAACAAGCAGAGAATTTTACCAAACAAGTTAAGCACATGACAATATTCTAAAACCAAACAAAAACAATTATTGTATTAACCAATTAGTAGGGTATCTATAGTTCAACCTCCTTCAGAACCTCAAATAGTGTACGTGCTCCTGTTCTAAGTACTGTTCCATAATAAACCTATGGTATCCTTCTTATGTTTGAAATCTACCCAGGGGAGCTCTGATTGATGAGCAATCTTTATAAATTAATTTCATGGCAGCACTGAAATTTTTAGTTAATTGAGTGTAATGAAAGAATGTGGCAAGTAGGTATTTAATACTCCAAATGCCTGGTAAAAAAACTCTATCAAAAAAGTTCATGTTTCAGCTAATGGATTCTGGCTGTTCAACATCAACTGGAAAATTAACTAATTTTAATGAGAAGTGAACAAAATGATCTGTATCACCCATATATTTGGAGATACTGACACACCTGAAGAAATGAATGCTCCATATGGAGTGTGTGTGTTTGCGAGCACATATTATATAATGAAGAAACACTTATCACATTTACAAAGAGTACAGATCAAATTGTATAGCATGTTACACGTGAGTATACTGTGGGAAATTCAAACTAAGATTAATATCTGTTCTTCCAAACCTCAGCAACACAGCAACGGAAAAAAATCAACAGTGAATGCCTCAAAACAACAAGCAAATCTATTTTAAAATGAATGTTGTTAATAAAAGACAACTTCTATTCTGGGAATAGAATGCATGGAAATTTCAATGACCTGTAAATTATAAATGCAACATAACTATGTCCAGCGAACAACACACAAATTGAGCATACGCCTCAAAATTCACAAATCATCAGTTTTCTATCATTTCAATTAGAAATAAGTGAATAGCATGCAGACTTCAGTAGCAAATGCTTCCAGAATCCTTTTAGAATAGTTGGAAAATACTGCAACAAAATTACATGTAAAGTCAGTCATGACTGAAAAAACAACTTTGTCACAGTTTTCATAGGGACAAGACTAATTCATTAAAAAGAACACAACTATTTTTTTTTGTGGAAGATTAGCCCTGAGCTAACATCTGCTGCCAATCCTCCTCTTTTTGCTGAGGAAGACTGGCCCTGAGCTAACATCCGTGCCCATCTTCGTCTATTGTATATGTGGGAAGCCTACCACAGCATGGCTTGCCAAGAGGTGCCATGTCCGCACCCAGGACCCGAACCAGCGAACCCTGGGCTGCCAAGGCGGAACATGTACACTTAACCGCTGTGCCACTGGGCCGGCCCTACAATTACATTTTTGGCCAAAACCATAAATATGATGAAACAATCACATGATACAAATACTGTATGATCTGTCTTATATGTGGAATCTGAAAAAAAATAATTAAGTTAAATTTAAAAGAGCAAGGGAAAAAATAAAACAAAATAAGAAAATGATATGCCCTCTTCCACATTTTCTTAGGATGGTGCAAATGGGTTGCGACAGGCTTACAGGAATGAGGACCAGATGAGGAGTCATGATATTAGCTGAACTATTGACTTACTATTTAATAATGCGTATTTTTAACCAAAAAATGCTATATGCCAATAGGTAAACTAGTTGCTATGGATTTCTTTGGGATTTATAATTAATCATGGTGAAAATAATGCTACAGAAAACATAATACACTTGCAAATTCTACAAATTATGTAATTTACAATGATTGGGTGTGAGGGGCTCTATAATCTGGAGAGAAAACCAGGAGGTAGTGAAAGAGATCCCTACAAATTAATCAGATGTAAATGGCTTTCTTGAGAGGAAAAAAAAAAAAGGATTACAATCACATTTTGGTCAAAACCATAAATGTGGTCAAACAATCAAATGGCACCTGTGGATCTCATAATTTTATGATCCAGGACATCCAAAAGAGGGCAGATGAACTGCAATGACTGAATGCAAGAGTTACATTTGCTTTCTAATATTTGGTATACCTGTCCAGACCATGAGTGACTGAGAGTAATAGTATATTAATAGTATAAATAAATATAGAACCAAAACATAAATGTGAAGGAAGCGTCTTCTGCATGAACAGGCATTCAGGATGAGGACACTGCACAGAGAAAGACACACCTTATACCTACCTAGAAAGAATAATGGCACCTCGATTTACACTAGCCCAGGACTTCAGGTTCTTCATACCAACATGCTCTACAAGCGTTTTTGCAAAACAACCTGCAAAATATACTGAAACTTAGTGAATATCACATAGCAAGATTTAAACTCCCAATCTCCTTTCCTACTGCCCTTAGATCTGCAAATATGTTTTAATATAAAAGCTAATAAGAAGAGTTCTCACCTAATATCCCTTAACACTAAAAATTCCAGCTCAGGCTTATATAATGTGTTTTTAATACAGCCATTTCTTTCAACTCTGATCCAAATCCTAAGCTATGTTTAGCAGTAATTACTCAAGAGAAACAATGAATTCTTATAAAACACTCACTTGGTCATGTTTGCATTTCTTTGTACTATTTAATGATTTAACCCTGACCTGAAAGGTATTCAGGAAGTAAATGTTTGACAGCAGCACCTCGTGTTTGGCTGGAATCATGTTTTCCCTCACGGAAAATGCTCACTCAGAAAGTGCCATGAACACAGCTAGTGGTCAAATGACTGTTCTGGCTGACACCTGGTAGTTTCTCTGTACAGAGCTAGACATTCTCCCGTCAAAAATACCATTCATCTTTTGTTATTATAGTACATCTGATTCCTAAGGTCTTGGTATATTATCTTATTCACTGTGCCATCTAAGTGTAACCAATTCTTGGACAAAAGAGAAATTCTGATGGCTAGGACTTAGTGCAGATGGAGGTAGGGACAGTCTATCTTGAAGGCAAACATCTTGGGTAGGTAGCATGTATAAGTCACTCAAAGATATCCAAACGTAAGGACCCTTGAAAAGCAAAGAGGCCTATGGCTATTTAGCTTTTCATGGCACATGCTAAGGAGGGACAGAGAGCAACTAGTGAGACAGATGGTGTTTTCCAAAGGTGACCACAACACTATTTTCTGCCCTCTGTGTTCTTCTAGAATATTGCCCCTACGTCCCCTCCACCAGAGGCAGGATCAATGTCTTCTTTTGAATTTGGGTGGGGCTTTGTTACTGACTTAACCAAGAGAGTACAGTAAAAGTGAAGTTAAATATAACTTCTGAGGCGAAATCGTGAAACTACCACGCACCCGCTTTGTTCTCTTAAAACCTGACCACCATGTTCTGAGGAAGTCCAAGCAGCCTAGGGAGAGGAACTGAGGCTGCTGGCCTCAGCCATTGCCACCATCGTGAAAGTGGATGCTCCAAGCCCAAGCTGAGCAGCCCCTGATGACTGAGTAGAGCACAAACAAGCTCCACCAAACCCTGATCAAATGATTGTTGTTTCAAAAACTACTAAGTTTTGAGGTGGCTTGTTACACAGCAACAGATAACCTAGACAGCTAGCCACACTCATTTGGTACTATGTGAATATGACAAATGCAGGAGGTCCAAATGGGCATGTGTTAGGGCTGTCAGTACAATTTAATTAAGAAGAAAAGTCACTAGAAAATTGTTTGTATTTTAAAAGTAAGCCAGACAACTTTTCTGACATAAACTCAGCTCAACTGTGCACCAACTTCTTAATAACAAAAAAGATGATTCAATAAATTATTTTTTCTTTAAAATTTATTATGTTTTCTTTTACAAAAAATTTACAGTAAAAATAGCTCCCAGACTCTATTCACAGAGGAAGAGCGAGAAGTGACAGCTCTACTGCTATACTGATTGCCTCACTAGCCATTAGAACTGCGACTTGCCTCGAGACATAAATTCACGATCTGTCACTTTTTTCAGATGCAGTAATGGAAAGCCCAAACTGCTTTAACTCAGTGCGGGGAAAATCTCTTTAGCGGCTAAAATACCAGACGGAGTTCGAGTTTAGCAAGAGAAAGTCTGGTCAAAGACAGGACTGAGTGGGGAATGGTACGCAACTTTTCAACTACGTAAAAGATGCTGTCCTCCTCTTGTGAGCTGAATTTCTACAGAGAAGCTATAAGGTTTATAAAAGACCAGGAAGCGCCAAGGACTGGCCTGCTCCTTGGTCACATGTATTTCACTGACAAATAGGCATCAGTTCAAAATTCTCTGATGCGGATAATTTTCTTCTGCTTATCCTTGCCTCAAAACTAAAGATAAATATCATGCTTTTCAACTGGGGCAATGATACTCACAAATGGGTCCCCCCTCTACTCTGCTCTCAACATCCTCAAGGAACAGAATGGCGCTTTAGGGCAATGGCCAAGCCCAGTTAGAAGTCTGAAGCAGCAGAAGAGGGAGAAGAATGACAGAGGGCGGGACAGAGAACGAAAATTAAAGCATTCTAGGACACATTTCCAGCACTCACTAAAGCATTATTTGCAAACACTAAATCATTTCTTATTCACAGGCATCATTTCTAAACACTCAACAAATTTTCATTTGAACTTAGATGGTCGGCATAAAGTTCAGGGATGCCAGAAATTACTGAAATTCCACATAACACAAGAAAAGGTCAAGTTTCACAGCCTACCTTCTCTTCCATTTTCTTTCATCTTTTTATCTTGCTCTATTAACCACTTCAGAACTAGATGTCCTGCAGGATGTTCTGCAACGTGAAGCTATGAGGGGTCAAGAAGATGTTAATTTAAAAAGCTGTTTTCATCCATGCCGTGGCCTACAATCCATTCTGTATCACCACATACAAATAAGCCAAGTTGAAAGTTCTACACGGCTTAAGAGAAGAACCATTACACCTGGAGGGACCAGAGAGCTATTCCAATCCCCAGAGTGAAAAAAAGATAATTACTCAAGATAGCCACTGAAAAGCAGTTCAGACTCCCCAGTTAGAACAGAACCACCACAGTGTCCATCTTAAGGTCATGCTAACCACTTTTCAGAGGGCAATATGCACTTCTGAAGTACAAATAAACTTATGGGACAGAACACTACAGCAGAAACATTAAAACCTAAGGCTGAACGCTGTTTAAGGAGCTGATGAAGGCCCTGCGTGAACTGGCTCCCACCTTCCCCTTCTCTCTGCTCACTGATTTCCAGCCCCCTTGGCCTTCTGCTCTTAAATCCGCTGAACTCCTTCCTTCCTTCAGGCTGCTGCACGTGCTCTTCCCTCTACCTAGAATCTTCTTTCTACCATTCTTCACTGAGCTACCAATCCTCTGGGTCTCAGGTTAGCTCTCACTGCCTCAGGGAGGGCTTCCTGGAATAGGCTGCTTCCCATTCTTACACAATCTCAGAGAACCCGTAGTTTTCCTTCACAGCATTTATCTCAATACTGAATTAAATAATTATTTGTGTGTATATTTATTTAAATACTGGGTTCCCCAAAATGGTACGCTTTGGCGGGGCGGGGGGAAAGTGTTGACCACTGCCTAGCATATATATCAAGGGCATGAATCAATGAACTTAAGATACAAGGCAGAATAACATGAGGCCCAAATAGTATAGACAGGAGCTATCAGAAAGAGCAGACTTTTTAATGAGAGGGAATTACTAAAGACTTCATGGAGGAGGGTTCTGGGGACCCTGAAGGATGAGAAAGGCTTTCAACAGGGAGAGCACAGGAAAATGAAACACGGGCAGCACTGGAGGCTGAGGGAAGTACACACAAATGCAGAGGGATGAAAAGTCCACAGCAAATTCAAAATAGAATTAAGAGCATAGAATATGCTGGAAAGGCAGCCTGAGGCCAGTCACGGACAACAGAGTGCCACATTAAGAGGATTTTGGTTTCAGTCTGTAGGTAATATGGAGTCACCACAAGTTTCTGGGAAAGACTGTGTTGTAACGGCACTGTGTTTTGAATTCAAAATTTCCAAATGTACCGTTGGTATGAGGTGAGTTGAGATAATTATCATTAAAATTCTCTTCATAGCAATGTTCTCAGTGACCGGAGTTTTTGCAGCCACCGCAGCTTTCCCGCCTCGTATAAATAGCACATTACCTCTCCATCCTTGCCACCTGGATGCAGCTCTGCTGCTGCCAAACTGGCAATGGCATCCATGGCAGGCTGAACGTCTCCAATGGCAGCTCCCAGAATGTCAGACACCAACACACAGGCAGACTTATCTAGCACCACTTCTTGGGCGTGTCCCTGCAGGTAGCTTAACAAAGCTGGAGAAATGGATTCTAAGAGCTCTCGTCGGCGGATCGCGGTATCTTTCTTACTGTTGGAATGTTGAATGAAGTATCAAGGTAAGATAAATGGCAAAGAAAACACAGTGATTTCATTCTCACAAAAACCTCAAAGGGCTTATAACAGTCTGTGTCACGCTCTATTGTCTCTTTCCGTTGTATGTGTAGATGAGCCATCGATTTGAGGGTGGGATATCTGTCCTTCATCTTTGTGTCCCCAGGATCTGAATAGTGCCTGGCACAGAACAAGCACCCAATAAATAAAGCCTGTCTTATACAATACAAAAAAGCCCCACACCAATCCAAAAACTGAACTACAACAACAAAATATCTTCCAAGACAATACATGTTTAGACTATTTTTTGGATTCTACTCTCTAAGGTACTTAATTATGTGGTACCAATAGTTTTAAACATAAAGCAAAAACAAAAACAAACCACACACTTGAGTGCCTACTATGTGCCAGGTACTCAGAGGCATTCTTCGGGCATGACACTTTATTTCCTTTTCAAGATAAAAGCTTTAAGAATCTGCCAAAACTACAGGCTTAAAAATGGAATTCACTTTTTGAGTTTTAAAAAGGGAAGGAGCAGGAGAGAAGAAATGCATGCGTGAGCAGACATCTGGAAGCATGTTATACTCAAAACTGACAAACAACCAGAGCTGAGGAATAAAGGGCTCAAGCCATTCTATTTGTTCTGACCTGTGTGCGTTTCCATCTCCTTTCTGCAGCACTTCAATGATTTCTCGTACCGTATGTGCAGGATCTCTGGGGCTTAGTAAATACAATAAGACCTTCCTTCCATATTTGTCATTTATTATGTCAGGCAACGAACTGATAATTTCCTGTAAAATTATAGAAACAAAAATGAATCTATATGTTTAAAATAAAGTACACTCGGAATCTGAACGGTAAAGAAGGATACATACTTAACTATTTTCCCCAAAGTATTTAAGAGAAAACGCGGAGCCAATTCTGAAATCGTCTCATTAAAGCACAAAGAGATTTACAACACTCAGAACACAGAATCGATTCTCCACTGTGACTATCATTACTGAACAATCCATTTATATAACTGACCAAGCTCAAGGACTTGACAATGTTTAAAGGAGTTATGGTCATTCACTATAATCAGTATTTCTTAGGCCACTATTACTAGGGACATGGCTTGCTAGGGTCAGTGAGTAGACAGGGTTAACTTGCAGCTGCACTTAAATGTAGCATCAGCATTGATGAAGAACGTTCTTATTAGAATTTCCCCACTGAGATGTATGTGAAGGGAGATAAAGAAACTCTGTTAAATAGAACAAGTGAATAAAGCTTTTAAAGTTAGGTTGCCTATTCATGGCAAATGAAGGCTGTTTAAGTATCGCACTGAAAACAAAAGGGGGAGGGGAGAAATACATGCAGAGACTCCAAGGAGCAGTTACAAATAATTGAATTCTCTGACATTTCCAATCAACTTACCAAGAACAGTAACCTCCTTTTCTAGTTGCCTGAATTTAAGTAACAAAGGCAATGTCATCCCCACATCAACTAAGCTCCCGTGTAAATTTGCTGATGTCTTCAGACAGAAAAGTCACTGCTTAAAAATTCCTTTATTCTTAACAGAGAACATGCAACAGAAAAACCATGTTCTTTCCTCCCTCTAACATTCCTTTTTCTTGTTACAAGCCTAACAGATATTCAAAGCCATACGTGTTTGAGCACTAGACATTCTGCAGAACCGGCTGGGGCCACAGCAAGAATTCAATCCAGCTCCCCAGGTTTACAGAAGAGGAACCCACAAAGAGGAGAGGCGACTTGCTGGAGGACGCAGGTGTCAGTGGCAGGGCTCTGACTGGTCTTGGTCCCCTGACCCCACCTGTAGTCTCTTTCAAAGAAATCATACACCCCCTCTTAAGGAAAAGAATTCTCCATGAGAAAATATACTCAGATCCACTCTTCTCTTAAGCACCTATTTATCACAACAAGCTTAGTAATTTTAGTGCAAGGAACCAAGCTAAAAATTAAGCCAGTCATCAACCAGGGGATCACGACACTGAAATTCGTGACTCCAAGGTAGATGATGGAACCCCAGATTTCACACACCACATTTCTCTTTTTAAAATCCAAAGCTTCCCTCATT
Organism: Equus asinus; assembly: GCF_041296235.1. Taxonomy (NCBI): domain Eukaryota; kingdom Metazoa; phylum Chordata; class Mammalia; order Perissodactyla; family Equidae; genus Equus; species Equus asinus. The sequence continues at coordinate 37,186,796 of NC_091812.1, forward strand.
TTCTGCACAAAAGTAGACTGTGCTTCCTATAATTAATAATAGCAGCTAACACTTATTGAATGCTTCTAGTAACCAGACCCTATGCCGAGAGTGGTACGTCCATCATCTTAAATATTCTTCAAATCACCATGACAGAGGTACTATAGTTACCTTCATTTTACAGATAAGAAGCCCAAGATTCAGACAGGTAAAGTGACGCATGGTAGAAAAGTAAAGGTCACTAGTCCAGGGTATGACAGAGCCGAGACATGACATGAGTGCCCATTTCCATGATTCTGAACTCCACGGCTCTCCTACTTTTGAGGAAGTTTCAGTTCCATATAAAGACTTCCCCACATGACGTAAAAGTTTTCAGAGAATAGGTGCAATAGATCTAACCATGTCAAAATGAATATAAAGTTCAACCATCCAGGGAAAATTATCTCAAAATTTCAATAATAAAGGGGAAGATAGAAAAAATGTAGACACCTTATCCTGGGAGTGGGTGCTGTCCTGTAATTTCAAGGTAAACATGCCCTAAAGTGGACTCAATATATGCATTTCTGATAGGGAAGCACTTAGTGGCACACACATGGGCTACCTGTAGTGCGGCTTTTCCTCTCCTTATGGTTTAATCAACTCATAAATGAAGAAAGATGCTTTCATTTGTTGACAGAAGAGACTGAGAATGATACACAGCTTAGGCCAATTTCTACAATCATTAAAAAACTCCCACAACTCTGCTGGGGTATAAAAACCTTAAAAAAATAGGGGCCAGCCCTGTGGCCAAGAGGTTAAGTTCGCGCACTTTGCTTCGGCAGCCCAGGGTTTCGCTGGTTTGAATCCCGGGCGCAGACAGTGGCACCACTCATCAAGCCACAAGAAGGCAGCGTCCCACATGTCACAATGAAAAATACACAACTATGTATCGGGGGCTTTGTGGAGGAAAAAAAAAAAACCTTAAAAAACCACTCTGGGGTATAATATCTTTGAAACACTTGTTTTTTCAGGAAAAAAAAATGGGGAGAGTACGCAATGAGGAAGTATAAACGGCTGCTATTTATTTTTACTTAAATTTTTTTCTTGGTGTAAGGCGGAAAGGGGGTGGCATGAAGCCAGCACTGTACTCCTCAACACACTTAACCTTCACTGTGGAGTCTACACTTAAGGATGAGTGGGACACATATGGCTTGGGCAGAAACGGTCTCACCTCCACATGAGAAGCTAGGACTTCTGAGACACGCATAAAATCCATGCACAAATACTACTTAAGGACTAGTTCCCAAATTCATTGAACTTTTACTGTCTTTCAGTTTATAATTAAGGAATTTAGAATCTAAACTTATGTTCATTTAAGGTTTTAAAAGAGTGCAATGTTTACAAAACAATCATATGAAACAAAAAAAAGTTTACTTAAAATTGTGACATCATCTAGTTCTCTCCCATCTCACCCTGTTCCAGCTTTCCTACCATCATAAACATTCATCTTGGAAAAAGCAAAAGGGAATAGTCTAAGTGCTGTTATATCATGGAGCACTAATTCGTTTCTCTTTAACCTGGGTTACAGAGAAAGAGGAGAGAAATTTCTAGATGATCACCTGGAGAACACTAAGTACAGTTACGTGTAGAAACAGGGAAGAGGCAGCTATGGGAGAGCTGAGTTTGTGCTGAATTCAGTCTCTGGGTTCAAGCTGAGTAGGCTTTGGCAAATCCTTGAACCTCTCTACCCATCAATTCCCTTATCTGTAAAAGGAAATGACACACCTGCCTGACCGGGGGGCCATCACCAGGAAGAAATCAGAAAATTCACACTGAAAACTGCTCTAAAGTAATTATTTTCATATTGAAAACACATCTCTTAACACTAAACCATCTTTAACCAGGGATAGTAAATAAAGCTGGTGGAGTCGTGAGTTTGGCATCCTCAAAAGAGAGAAAACCCCAACAACAAAGGTTCAATTTTAAAGGTTTTCGACTTAGCTTTCCCTCTTCCAGGAATTAACATGGAGAAAATCACAACAGGCCTATTTGTTGTAATTTCTTCTTCTCATGCTTTACTCTAAAGCAGGCATGTGAACAGAAGAAGTAAAGGGCGGGAAAAACAAAAGGTCTCCTTTCTGAAGACATGTTTGGCCACTTCTGACCTCCTTGTGTTGGAAGCCTTGCCAGATTCTTTGGCACTCTTGTTTGGCCAGCACTCTTTTAAAACAGGAATGTAAAGGTCAAAATAGAGGGTGCACACTGGAAGCAGGGTTGGAGGGCACATGCATTTGCAGTGGAAGAAGGAAATGCAAAACGCCACAGACATTACTGAGAACCGAGCCTCCAGTGCACACAACACTATGGTAGGTTGTGCACAGGGACAAAAAGAAATATAGACAGGCCTGAACCTGAAATAGCTAAAATCTACCAGAAGAGGAAAGAGAACCTTAATAAAAAGTTAAGAGTAAACATAAGAGATGTAAATAAAAAGTTAATAACAGAACTTTTCATGGCTAATAACGGAAATGTAGAAGGAAGGTTAGATCACGAGGCAGTGACTGCAGCCTCCTGAGTGTTCTGTTTTAAAAATATGGTGATTTTATCCAAAAGTCTACCTCTTTGGCCACACTCAAAAAATTGGAAGATGTAGTATAAAGCACCTAATTTTGGTTTCTCAAGATGAAAAAGTTCTGGAGATTGGTTGCACAACGAAGTGAACATACTTAATACTACTACACTGCACACTTAAAAAATGGTTAAGATTGTAAATTGTATGTTATGTATTTTACCAGAATCAGAAAGAAACAAAATTGGAAGATCCCCCACTATGGAGCTCATATTCCTAGAGACTGGAGGTTCTCCCCATGGACAGGGCATGCGCTCTCTCCTTTCCCACAGCCCAGCCCACCCCGCACCTGGCCTGCCTCACTCATTTACCTGCCTGGTTAACGAACGTTTCAGAGTTTGTGAGCCCTGCGTCAGACCATGATTAACTGCTACATGAATGGATGGCAAAGACAAATTACAGGGGTTGGGAAGATGGGAAGACCAGGTCTGGCTGGGAGATCAGAGAATGCTATCAGGAGATTGAACTGGAGCTTGGTCTTAAAAAGAGAAAAGGAGGAGTGTTTATCAGGATATGATTTCAACCTGCCATTTCAGGAAATCCAGTTACTATGAACAGAATGCTTAGCAACCCTAAGCTTTCTTAACTATTTTTAAAAGCACTGCATAATGCAATAGGTTTTGTAGTGGCTGGGTGGGAAATACAGACATGTGACTCCATATAAACCTGTGTGCAGCTTACTTAGCAATGCAATGATTCTAAGCAAATGCTTACAGAAACAAGGAGACAAATAAGAATGCTCACAGAATTATTTTGAATAACAAAAAATAAAAATTTTAAAAGGTTTTAAAATTGTAAACAATCTAAATGTTCATCAATAGGAAAATGGAAAAATTAGCAGTATACTCAGAATACTATTTGGCATTGAAAAATGAGTAATTTAGAATAGGGGTAGGCAAACTAAGGCCTAGGAGTCAAATCCAACCTGCAGCCTGTTTTCGTACATTCTATAAGAATGGTTTTCACATTTAAAGGGGTGTTAAAAAACAAAGAATGGGTGACAGTGATCATAGATGGGCCACAAAGCCTAAAATCATTACAATCTGGCCTCTTATAAAAAACACTTGCTGACCCTGATTGAAGAATCTCACAAATATGATGCCATAAGAAAAAAGGAGTTTGCAGGAGAAAACATACAGACGTCATTTATATAGACTTTGTAAACATGCAAAAGAGTACTATATACATCGATATATAGTGAAAGGCTAAGGAAATGCATGGGAATAACAAATACAAAATTCATCACAGTGGGTATGGGGACAATATACAATCAGGGACAGGGACACAAATGGCTTGAACTTTAACTGCATTTGTCAAGTTTTACTTCTTTGTCACATGGTGGGAGGGTGGGTGTTCTTTATTGCTTTGTACCTTTCTGTATGTCTTAAAGATAATATATTTTAAAGCATGCATCAATATTTATTCACTCTCAAACAGTAGCTGCCAGTGTACTTATTTCCTTTTCAGAACACTGCTGTCAAAGCAGTTGCATCATACCAGCAATTCCAGGGTAAAACTGGTCAAATTTTATGTTTATTTTGGAAAGTCAGGTAAGTGGGAGAGTCTGTGTCTATTTTGGAAGGTGAGGCTCAGCTGACCAGGCTGTGATTTCAACCTGACATTTCAGGAAGTCTGGTTACCCTGAACAGAATGTTTGGCAACACTAAGCTTTCACGAGTATTTTTAAAAAGCACTGCGTACTGCAACAGGTTTTGTGGTGGATGGGTGGGAAAAACGCAAGAGCAATTAGCATTCCAGAATTTTATCACTAGCTACATAGTTTAATGATACACAGAACCTGTTAAGCGTCTGTCAGCTGGAGTCAAGATATCAGCAAATCAGGCCACTCTGAGGGAAAGCTGCCCTAAGTGTGAGAAAGGCATTAGGAATGTGTGTTAAGTAGTTGTGAGAATCAAACTGATAAGCCCAAGGAATTAAAACTGTTTCAACAGCAACTTTAAGTGGGATAAGTATTTGGAAAAAATTTATCTAGCACACAATTGTGGCAAATCCTGAAGGAAGTTTGGTTTCTCTTGAAATCTATTTGGAACAGTTATGCAAATTTTAGTTGTCCAGAAAATATTAAACAAAAGCAGACTTTCAATAGCCCAGCCTGTTTCCATTTTCATTAAACAACTTTATTCATTTAGCCAATCTATGGCCTCACAGCTCTGTCACCAGAATGAAAACAATCATTATCGATTGGAGTCAAAAGGGTAATAAAGTCACAAGGAACACGTCAAAATACTCAGTTTGTGACATGAAAGTCTTGCCAACTTGTTTCTTCCCACAATCCTATCCCAAAGAAAGTCATCACAATCTTAAAATAGTCAAGGGGAAAGTTGGAAAATGACAGCAAGGGCATGAGAAATTCACACACACTGGGACCTACAGCTGGCATCTAAGAAAGCAAATCTCCTTCCCCTCCACTAGCTGACACATTCTGTCCAATACACCCAGCTCTACCGGTCCACACAGTCTACAGAGAGGGGCCACAGCACCACCATATGCCAATAGGTAAAGTCTCTTTCTGAACATCCATACGCTTCTCTCTGCAGATGGTATGAAAGTAGCTTCTGTCACTAAGATTTCTCCAAGAAGCCTATCCATGTATCCAACAGAAAGGTTTGTGTAATTTTCAGATGAATAACTTATGTCTACACAGATTATGTGGTTTTTAAAACGTTTCTGAGTTTGGTCACTGCTACCAATGTTGCCATTTCTTATCCCTACTCCTGCAACCTCTATCATATATCTGACACCTCTATCTCTGCACACAGAAATAAAGGAAGGGAAGAGAAGAGAGGACCACAGATTCGGAAGTTGGAAAAAGCGGCAATAATTGCAGAATGAAGGAAATTATTTCAGAAGGCAGTTTTTACTTTGGAGTAGCTTTTCCAAGAGGACAGCTCAGTTTTTCTGAAGGCAAACTTAGGGTTAAATAAACTGCATCCAATTATTACCACTTTATGGTCATTATACCAGGCGAGAAGGAATTGCTGAAATGTAAAGAGGAAGCTAGCATCTTAATTTTAATAGTAATTTTTAATCTTACGCTACAAAAGCTTTCATGAAAGCTCTAAGAAGTATCACAATTGAGTGAGTTTTATCAGTTTTTCTTCTCCAGCTCAGTCTAGGAGAAATGTATTGATAAGCTGGGTAACTGTGCAGAGGTAGTTTCTCCAAAGGGAGGGAGAGAAAGGTCATGGAGATCCTCTGGCCGGATATGAGTTCCTGAATAACTGAAGAATTACTGTGTAAACCAATTTCTAATCAAATCTAAACATCACATCGCTAAGTTTTCATTTAATATGTCAATTCATCTAAAAAGCCATGTTTTTGTAATTTAACCAGTCCTACATATTAAAAGCAATATTAATTATTGATATCAAGTTACAAGATTATGGTTTATACAGGAATAAAGCAAACCCCCAAAACAGACTTAATTGAGGCAACTGAATAATGAAGACAATAGTGGCAGAAAGCACACTTCAAAGTCTTTACATAGAGTGTGAAATCAGAGTTACACACTCACAAATGATGTATCAATTTAACTTAAATTTAAGACCACTGGAATTACTTACTGATATGATTATCTGCTTCACAAGCTTAGTATCATCAATACAGTCAAATGCCGCCAGTAAAACCAAATGGGAGTATTGGCCCTGTAAGAAGTGGAAGCCAGGAAAGGTTAAAAAAATGCATAACTTCTCCCTTTTATTCTATACATGGAGTCACTTTATAAAGGTTAACAACTTGACAACTTGTCCAACATAATATAAATAAGATGGATAAAAGCCATTCAAAGGAACTCCCTTTCTTATCAGGACCTAGTTAATTATATTCTAGGTTGATTTAAAAAAATAAAAGACAGAAACAGAAAAGCACATTCTTCAATATCAAATAGCTGAGACTCATTTTTTTTTTAACTAATTGGGATACAACACCTCTCAAAAATAGGTATCCTGTTAATGAATAGCTACTTGAAAATTAAACTAAAAAAAAAAAGTTCAAGTGATAAGTGGAAAAGAAAAACCAAAAAAAAAGAACATAAAAGAACAGATAGAGGCCAGGCCTGTGGCCAAGTGGTTAAGTTCTCGTGCTCCGCTTCCACGGCCCAGGGTTTTGCTGGTTCAAGTCCTGGGCGTGGACATGGCACCACTTGTCAGGGCACGCTGAGGTGGCATCCCACATGCCACAACTAGAAGGACCCACAACTAAAAATATGCAACTATGTACTGGGAGGATTTGGGGAAAAAATGCAGAAAAAAAAACCCATATAAAACTATACACAGAATTCCAATCATGAAAAAGAAAACAAATTCAGGTATAGTTATATATATACACAAAATATACACAAAACATGTACACAGAAAATCCTGGAAGGAAGAATACCGTAATATAAGACATCTCTAGGTTAAAGGATCACAAATGATTTTTCATCTTCTTTTGTATATCATCCAATTTCTTTAAAATAATCCCAAATAATTAGAATAGAAATACTAGAAAAATAAACTAGAAGAACATACTTATATACTGAATATGAGAATAAGATAAAAACAACTGCTTTAAAAAAGTATTACACCATGAGATCATACAAATATATATTATAACTTTCACAATAGCCATCTCTGGAAGTAACAGAATTATTTCCACGATGCTGATATTGTTCCAAAAAGTTAAAGAACTTCTATTTTAAATTAAAAAAAAAAAAGTGCTTTCAGAGCTTGTGGCATATTCTTTTTGCATCCTAGATAATAATGTAAATCTCTTTTTGAGGGGAATTTAACTTTTGATGACACTCATTCACAGCCAGGCTGATGAATTTGGCAGGTAATAATGTTTCAATTAGAAACAAACTGGAGAAAACAACAAAGGTCTAACATCTTTGCTATATAAAGACCAACAATCTACTAAAAGTGAGCTAAAAACCTGAAGAGTCAGTTCACAGAAATAGAGAAGTACAAATGGCTTTAAGCATATGAAATAATGCTCATTAAGGACAATAATTAAAACAATGAAATACCACTTTCCACCTATCCTACAGGCAAAAGTGAAAACCCTTGATAATATACAAATTTGGCAAAGATTTGGGGAAAAGCAGGCACACTTTTATGTTGCTGGTGAGAATGTAAAGTGGTTCAACTTCCTGAAGGGCAACTGACAACATCTATAAAAATGTAAAATGCATGCACCTTCTGATCCAGCCATTCTAATTCTAGAGATTTATCTTACAGACATGTTTCGACATAGGCACAAAGGACATGAACTGGAGTACCATTTGAAATAACAAAAAACTAGAAACTACCAAGTGTCCAATAGCAGGGCCTGGTTAAATGCCTTATGGAAGTCATATAATGAAATACTATGAAGTCATTAAAGAGAGTGAGGGAGACAGATGTACATGTTGAGATAAAATGACCCTGAGATGAGCTAAGTGAAGGAAACGAAGGAGAGAACACTGCACATATAGTACACAACTGCTTTCTGATCTTTAAGTCCCACACACAGAAGCACGCCCACGCACAAAATATCTCTGGGTAAATATGAAAGAAGTTGGAATAGAATTTAAGTAAGAAATAGACAATTTTACAATTATAGTTGGAGATTTTCATATCCTTCTCTCAGCAACTGAGAGAACTAGACAATGACAGACAAATCAGTAAAAACAATGGCGATCTGAACAACACTCTCAACCACCCTGATCTACCAAATTGACATTACCACACCCAATAACTCCACAAAACACATTCTTTTCAGATATCTTCAAATCCATATGCTAGGCCATAAGTCTTTATAAATTTAAAAGGATTAAAATAGCAGAGTACGTCAAGAAACCCCCAATATCTGGAAATTAAACACTTCTAAATAACACATAAATCAAATCCATGGGTTGTATTAGTTTATCTCCCTCCTTTAGAAGCAACTCCTTGAGACAAAAAAGAACATTGCACTGTTAACTTCTTGTTACCATCACAATGCCTTGCTGGGATTAGGTTCTCAAAAAAATATTGTTGATATAACTAATATGCAAAATTAAAACTATCAAATTTTATTACTTAAGACTGTCTTTATTATTAATGTTTTAGACATATTAACATTCTATTTTTATTCTTTTTTAATTTAAAATATTCAAATTAAAACGTTATAAAAACATTTATTTAATGATGAATAATGAATCATAAGATATTCTCATACTCAGGAAACCACTTACTAGACAATCTCTTATTTCACTTTGTTACAGAAAAGTTCCATGCCTTCTAAGTAGTTTTCTACTCTATTCCTAGCTCCAGCCCTACAGAAGACAATACGTATGTGTGCAATCAATCACACAGCACCAATTTATCTGTTTGAATTAGCGTTTACTATATTAAGTATTCAACAGATGCTAGTAGTTCTCATTGGAATTTTTCACAGGAAAAAGTTATTGATATCACTAATTTCAGTTCACCAGTGAATCAGAAGCTATAAAACATAATATATAAAATAACTAAAAAATTTAAAAAGAGGGATCCAGCCCCGTGGTTGAGTGGTTAAGCTCCGCTTCGGCAGCCCAGGGTTTCACCGGTTCGGATCCTGGGCGCGGACATGGCACCGCTCATCAGGCCATGTTGAGGCAGCGTCCCACATGCCACAACTAGAAGGACCCACAACTAAAAGATAAAATGTACTGGAGGGATTTGGGGATAAAAAGCAAAAAAAAAAAGAAGAAGAAGATTGGCAACAGTTGTTAGCTCAGGTGCCAATCTTAAAAAAAAATTAAAAAATAAAGGTTACTACTACATATATTCCATGTAGTATCTAGTATTCAAATACATAGAAATACTATTTTTTGAGGCAATTAATTCCACAGAAAAAAGTTTTTGGATCCTCTGATTTCACCAGGAAAGCTGTTACAGCATCTCAACTGTAAAACTTAATGACTAGAATTTTCTCTGACCACATTACAAATTTACACTAGGTAGTAATTTCCATGTTTCATAACATGACAGCACAAATTCATTAAAGAAGCTAGTAAATATTAGCTCTTCAAAAAATATCTAATAAAAATGGAAACTATCATGATACAATGTTAAAGGAAAAAAGGAGAAATCTCATTTTGTGTAAATTTTATATAAGATACACGTATAAGCAGAGAAAAAGATTGTAATAAAACAATGAATAATTTTCTTCTTGGTTATTTTTTGAATTTTCCAAATTTTCCATAATAGATATGATTTCATCTTATTATTAAAACCAGTTAAAAGAAATCTATCATTTTATTATACTTACATTAGCCACCTTTTCAACATAAGTCTTCATTGTTTTCACAATCACTTTCCTGTCCTTAAAAAAGAAAAAGTGTCTCAATTAACTTTTAGTTAGTTTACAGGTATTTCATAGTCAAAGATTTTAAATATTAAAATTTTCATTTGGGTGGCATACTTTTCACTAGTGAAGACAGTTATGCAGCCAGCATGAAGAAAACTGCAGTCTCCTGTAAGAAGTCCTTTCAGGGCTGCTATAATCTTGGACTTGCACGTGACAGTCCATGGAGACACAGATGTGGAACCACAGAGTGTGAACTGCAAGGCAAACCTAGCACAACTACCCCCTTTCAGTGGGAACTGAGAGCCCTCTGCACTGAACTGTTTTCAAACTCAGGAGAATCTAGCATACAGATGGTATTCAATACATACATTTGTTGTATAGAAATTCAATTTGTATTAATTTAAAAAGTAAACAAAGTATAACCGTCTTTTAAAGGCAGAATTATGCTGATCAAGTAAATGAAGATCATTTCTGTTAAACGTCATAATTAATATGGATCTTTACCTTTTCCCTCAAAGTACATAACAGCCACATGAGCAAATGTGCAGCTGTTCATTATCTCCTCCTTCCTCTAGTAAGATCATCAAATGAGGAATCAGAGAACCTGACAGGTACCAACACTTCTACAAATCTAAGCCCAACATAAATATGGTGCTCACTTGCTTGGCAGATCCCTTCCCAAATGACAACTCAAGGTTTCACACTTTAAGGAAAACTCCAACAGACAAAAAAATACTAGGCCCAAAGAAAAGCCAAGTCCTGTGAGGCCCTGAGGCAAACTCGAGGAAGATAATGCTGTTTATGCACAACAGGGCAAAGACCAAAGCAGAGGAAAGTCTATGGAAAGGCAAGGCAAGCCCTGACGACACACTCACCTTGGGCGTGCCGTGCCACAGGCAGTGCATGGCCACTCTGGCGCCATCGTGTGTGTGTGCCAGGTACACCACCGCTTCGCGGATGGCTTCGATCATTTCCTGGGGAACAAATGCCATCAGGACTTTGGTTTATTCTTTCTTTCTGCCTTTTAAAAACGTGTCTACTGGGGAGCAGTTGTGCACAGAGAATGAAAGAGCAGAGTAGCAAACAATTTAATTTTTAATTTTGTAAACAAGCACACAGGAACACAACCTCTTTCTAGAAATCTTTTCCATCAAGAGCAGGAAAAACGGCTGGCAGGCAATTTCTATTAAAACAGCCGAGTTTTACCAATGTCTATTCAAAAAAGTCTGTAGACATATAGTATACTAAAAATGATTTTCCAAGAAAAAGAAGCCTAGGAGGTGGCTGTGGTAAGATTGGAGTTTTTAATAGAAAAGACAGACAAAATAAATAAAATGCTCTTCCCTAAGCGTTACGTATATGAGCAGAGAAATAAAACACTAATTTTGGATGAAAAAGTTTCTTTTTTAGTTTAGCACTTGACTACTTCCAGAAATCTTATTAATAATTCACCATAATAACAAATAACATTTCCCTAAGAAAATCAATCTCTGTTAGACTACGCCCTCACTTATGACCCTTTAGTAAAACCCCAATCCTTAATTTCCTACACAGTAGTTTAGCTTATTTTTCACCTTTATTCTTCATTATCAATGCATATAATTTCTTAATTCTATTTTGGAAGTCTAGCATATAGATGTACATGAGTTCTGGCAGCTAACAGCTGCAGGGCCCCATTTCCTTCCAGGCCCAATTTAAAAATTTACATTAACTAAGTAACTAAGTACCGCCTCCTGCCAGGAGAGTGAAAGGTGGGTGCCTATTTTCATCAATAAGGAACAAGCAACTTCACCCTTAACTATCTTACAATCTTTTCCCAGGCTGAATCTCAACAACACAGCTTTCAGCTTATGCACCTAAACTTACGAATCTCTTCAAAGCTATCCAGTTGGAGAGTTATACATTTATACCAATTACGTTCCCATTAACCCCAAAGGTTTTTTTTAAGTCTCTCTTTTGAAAATGCTCCCAGGGCCAGAAAAGATTTGTCTCATTACTTTATAGTAACACTAAGTTCCCAATGATTTTTTTGCTATTACTAAAAAACATTCAACACTAAAAAGATAATGATTTTCCACCACTGAATATATTCAAATGATCATTTTCTCAGTTCTGAAAATAGAGTCCTGCCTCAGTAAATCCAGAACTGTGAGACAGTGTTTTGCAGGAAAGGAAGAGAAATCCTCAAAAGAGAAGCAACAGCTGCTATGGTCAGCGGACCACAAGCTTAGGTGGGTGGCTACTCGTGGAAAATATTTTGTATGCCAAGTCTAAGAAGGTCAAAATTCCTATGAATGTTTAATGTGGCATATTTGTTAAAATGAAGTCAGAGACATTATTCTAGTTATCCCTTATTATTAGAATGAGGGCAAATAGACAATGAGTTCACTGTATGATGAGGCAAGCAATGTCCAGGGGCCTAACGGATGAATTCTAATTTGTACTCCCATCATTGACTTGAAGGGCAGTGTAATTTACCTTCACTCTCTGTTCTTACCCTTCTATCATATACGGTCCAGTTTTTCATGGTCCATTTAGTTTTACATAAGCGTCCTCCCCTAACATTTTAATGCCAATATAATTTTTTTTTTTTTGTATCAGCACAGGTGAATTTCAAACTACCGGAATGCTGAATATCCCTCCATTTGTTAGTTAATTTTCAGATTAGGTTAGCTAGAGGATACTCTGAATTATAATGAAAATATAAACGTTCAATGGAATTGCTAAAACTATGGTCAATTCTATTGTCTTCTGGCAAAAAACTAAATGGAATTAGCAGACTTGTTCAAAGGAAGGTTAGTGTATTATCTTCTCTAATAAGTTAGTCTCTTTAACATTTCCAAAAGACAATATACATCAAAGCAGTGTTTCACATTTTAACATGGCTTTTCTTCCATGTTTTGGTTTAAAAATTAAAACAAAGAACTTACTGATCTTAGTTTTGGGGGTGCATAGGTAAAAAAGTCCAAGAATACTTTATGCACCAATGAGTGCTTAATCACAGCTTCCCTGAAAACAGAAAAGAAGAAAATACATCAGATCTAGTATTATAGTAATAAGATATAATTAATCTAGGTTGTCCTAAAATAATCAAATCAAGTGAAATGGTTTAGGAAATGTAATGTATCATAAGATACATTGTAACTTTCCGCCACACTACTTCTTTTTTCTTTTTTCTTTATTTAACTTTTAGACTATAAAAATCTTTTAGTGCCATCTATAACCAAAACCAAAAGTACCAATTTCTGGTATCTAATCAGCAAAGATGAAATCATCATTCAAAATACTCTACTCTGGGGTCGGCCTGGTGGCGCAGCAGTTAAGTGCGCACGTTCCACTTCAGCCGCCCGGGGTTTGCTGGTTCAGATCCCGGGTGCAGACATGGCACTGCATGGCAAGCCATGCTGTGGTAGGCATCCCACATATAAAGTAGAGGAAGATGGGCACGGATGTTAGCTCAAGGCCAGTCTTCCTTGCAAAGAGAGGAGGATTGGCAGCAGTTAGATCAGGGCTAATCTTCCTCAAAAAATAAAAATAAAAAAAATAAAAAACCCTAAAATACTCTACTCTCTTGAATAACAACATCTATATGTTTTTACCCAGCAACAGATACATGATTAGAAATCCCTATGTGGACCTATTTTTTTTATAGCTATTTCCTTTCTGTCCAGCACAATGCATCGGTTTCATAAAATAATTTTAGCTAAATTAAAACCTGAATTGATCAAATAGTATCAGTGATTGCAACAACACCTAACTGACCTGAGACTCGGAGTGTGACACTTGGTGAACTCAGGTGCACAGAGGAGGCTGATGAGCAGGTACCAAAGACTTTACGTTCACATGGAGTACCCAATTAGAGGGCAAACACATGTTGTCTTTATGGGCAAAGAACTGTTTTGCGTGTTTTGAAATATTAACCCATTTAATCTTCATAAAACTCTATGAAATAACTATTATCCCAATTTTATAGACATGGAAACTGAGGCAGAGAGAGTTGGTCAGCATCACACAATGAATAATTGAGGGGGGCACCAGGATTCACCACTAGGCAGTCAGGTCCCAGAGGCTATGCCCCAACCAGACCATTATGGTACAAACGCCAAGGACACACGCCCAGGCTTCTAAATCTTACAATCCAACTCAAGTAACAGATTGTATTTGTGAAACGATCCACCTTTTCTGTGCAAGGTTATAGAAAACTTTCCTCCTTCAAATGCCATATGTTACAAAGAAAAAAAATGGCTTTCTTACTTTTGGGCCATAGGAGTTAAAATCTGCTTCATTTCATCCATAATAAGCTCTAGTTTTTCTGGCTGTACTTCTAATACTTTGTCCAAAGTTGGGTGATCTGCTGACTGCAACAAAAGAAAAATCAAACCCCTCTAAATGTAATCAAGTTTCCTCATCTTCAGAACAAAGAAAATCAGTCATTTTAAATGAACAATATAAATTTCAGATTTCCCATATGCACATAACAAAAGCCCTGCTGTAGATACGCTAAAGGAGTAATTCTTCATTATAATTCTCAGTCTATTCACCCACTAATGTATTTAAAGAGCCAGGCTAAAACAACCAACCAACTCAATCAGCCAACGGGTACTTGCCATGCATCTAGCACGTGCCTACTCATAAGATCAAGGAGTCAGTTCACAAATTCTCTCCACTAGGTATTTTGCAATTAGCTGGATATTCCTGTAGTGACTGTTACAAAAGAAACAGAGCACTAAATTCAACCCAGGAAATGAACCCGACTAGTGAAGGCAACCAGGAATTAATCTATATACCTGGAGATAAATGTGTACATTTACCTCACAAGGTCTGAAAGAGGTCTTTTAACTGTCCTAGTCCCATTACTGGCCACCTTCAGATTCAATCCCTGTACTATATCCAAGGTTGGGTCTCTCTACGCCCCTTCCTCTCTAGATACAACCTGGAGAAGGGTAATCCACACACGTGAAGAAACACGGAGAAGGCAGCAACAGGGAGCTCAATGCACTTCAGCCAGAGTTGGTTAGGGGGTGGTTACAAAGCTTCACTAACTATTCAGAGTCCTCTACCTCTGTCTTCTGACTGTAGAAACGGAAGCACTGAATCACTACACAGAGCACCTGAGAGGGGCTAACAAAAGTAGTTTAATTTGAAGGGGATTTAAAAATAGTGCTCTGCGAGAAAGAGAAAGAAGGATCACTTGCCCATTACACCAGAGACAAAATAATCCAAGAGAATGAAGGGTATAAGACAGTCTCTTAAATGATCAGCCAAAGTAAAAGTACTTTCTGAAAACAGGGCATTGGAATGTAAGGAATGGAAAACAGAAAAACTGAAAACACTATTAAAAAAAATCTCAAAATGTCACCTTGTAAAGCTGAAATGTGTTCCCATAGAGCTCCTCTGTCAGCATGTTCCTCTGCTCCAAAATGGCTTTGTCATTGTATGCATATTCCACAATGGCTGATGCTTCTGCATGCCTGAGCATCTTCCTCACGTGGCCTTTAAAACTTCTCATTATCTCTGCAATCTGTGGTTTACTCCTAAACCAATGAGATCGTGGGAGAAGATGAGCAGTAGAAGGAGAAAGCTGTGTGGCAACAAAATATAAGTTGAGATCAACAGAACTCCTGAGACCAATGGGTGACAGCAAAACATAAGTTGAGATCAAGAGAATTCCTGAGACCAACTCATCATTTTGTGTGTGTGTGTGTGTGTGTGTGTGTGTGTGTGTGTGGAGGGGGTCCTACCACAGAGAAATGCTTAGAAGGGAAATCAAATTGACTTCTGTTTCTACCTCAAGCTTTCTAAGTTACTCAGTAGCCAGCCGGCCTAGGTTTGAAACCTGGCTTTGCATACTACCTGAAATACACTAAGCACGTTATTTAACTTCTCTGTACCTCAGCTTCCTCCTTCATAAAATAGAAAAAACAAAGTTGATGTGAGGATTCAATGAATTAAGATGCACTGAGAACTGTCACTAGCACGCAGTAAGTGCTCAATAAATGTCAGTTCCTGTTCTGAAACTGTTCAGCTTGTAAAAAAAGCAGGATAGGAGAAAAGAAGGGAGAAGTCAAAGATGTAGGGAAATATGAATAAAATAAATTCTAGGATTCTCTTTTCAAACAGGACTTAATCATAAGTACTTACATTGCATTCTAAAATAATCAAGCAGCTGATAATTATAATTAGGAATACAGTTTTTGAAAACTTTGCCAACTGTACTTTTTTGTTGTTGATTAGCGTATTCTGGCACCTTATTACACTCAAAAAGAGAAGTCAAGACAAGTATCAATTCCACCTAATTTGGGAAATCCTCCCATCCTGACATTTCCCAACCCACTGACTCAGAGGAGTCTACTCACCTCCCCCGCAACCCTCGACTCTCTAAACACTGGTAACTAATTACAAGTTAATTACTCCCTATCTCTTCTTCCAGGGCTGCAAGATACACTCGTAAGAATGGTGAAGGCAGTACCATCATTTTACATTCACTTCAATAATTGTTTTTAAGACCACACTCCCTGGGAACATTACAAGCATCTGCGTAGGTCCATTATTATGATGACAGACTTTTTTTTAAAGATTGGCACCTGAGCTAATATCTGTTGCCAATCTTTTTTCTCTTTCTTTCTTCTTCTCCTCCCCAAAGCCCCGCAGTACATAGTTGTATATTCTAGTTGTGAGTGCCTCTGGTTGTGTTATGTGGGACATCACCTCAGCACGGCTTGACGAGCGGTGCCATGTCCACGCCCAGGATCCAAACTGTGAAACCCTGGGTGGCCGAAGTGGAACATGTGAACTTAACCACTTGGCCACAGAGCTGGCACCTGATCACAGACTTTTAAGTAATATTTGTGCACAATCGGTATCCATGCTTTTAAAAAAAATTAATAAAAATATATTTTACAAATAAAACAACTCACCCATACATGAGAAATTTCTTAACAATATTTCTGGAATATTTAGCTTTACTTAGTTCAACCAAATCGCCTGAAAAACAAAATACATTAAAGTGATTTGATAACCTCCTTTCAGTCCTCCAGAAACAAAGGAAAGAACTAAATACGTACACAATCCTGGGAACACAAACCAATAACTATTTGTCCCCAGCAAAGAACAAATAAAAACAAAAGAGTTCCTGCAGAGGACACACTGCCTTCCCACAAGTGAGCTGTTTCCCAGGACAATCTTGGGTATTTCAAGAGAAAACGTGTGACTTACTACAAATGATTACAATTAATCTTCAATATATAAGAAATACCTCGCAGTTCTTCAAAAGCCTGTTTTCTCTGTTCTTCATTACCATACTGAATGTAACACTGGATCACACGAGTTGAATCATGTGCAAACGCAATCTGTAGGAAAGACAGTTCGGGCCTTCAGACTAATTCTCTGAAGATTTACATTTCTATCATATTTTTTATATTTTGTTACTACCTCTTTCAGAATTCCTTGGTAGAAAAAAAGTAGGGTCTTCACGGATAAAACCAAACCTACGTTGAGCTGGGAGCAGACACAGTTATTTTAATTGTACAAAATGGCATTCTTTGATTTTGCTGCCTACCCGATGGCACTGGGACAGGGACAATTTAACCATTATGCAAGATTCCTATCATTGTCATTAAAACCCAACCAAACCAAAACTGTCTAATGATTATACACACTATATTTCTCTGAAAGCTACTTTCCCTAAAAGGGGAATTTTCCAATTCAAAAATTGTATTTTTTTTTAATATAAATGATCTCAGAATGTCTGGCTTAGGCAACTAAAGATATAGATCTAAGTCTTGCTACATAAATAAATAGTATCTATACACACACTGGAAATTATATTATAAGCTAATCACTCAATTTTTCATTTTCATTATAATCCCTGAACACATATCCAGTTATAGTCTTAGAAAAGTTGCTGTATTTCAAATGTGATTTCCTAACCCACCCCTCATCACAACTATTGGATGGATTAGCTCCTCAGTGAAGGACCTGCTGATCAATTGTCTACAGCAATAACCACAAATAATCAGTCATGGAAAATTACTTCTTACTATGCTATAGTACCAATCTACTTTAAAAGTGCTTATTATTTGCTGCTCAGTCTGTCTTTAAATTTTTTTAACTCCAAGAAATCATAAGGTGAAGGTACACTTCAATCAAAGTCACAGATTTCAGAAGAATTTCCTTAAGAGAGATTTGTATAATTTCTTCTAGGACTAAAAAAAATTTTTTTTTTAATAAGGGTGCTTTTATGCATATACTGACTAGCTAGCTACTATATAGCCAACATATGTGCTTTAAATATGTTGTCCTCATTTGGAACTCAAAGCAACCTTAAGAGTGGGTTGCTGTTATTTCCACTTTACAGATGAGAAAACTAAGTTTATGAGAAGTTAAGGAACTTACTATTCCTGTGACCCTGGGACAAAACTTAACTTCTCCAAACCCCAGACGTATCAAATGTCTAATAGGGCTGATGTCATTAAGTTAAAGGAAACAACATATGCATTGGTTAGCACAATTCCTAGCACACAGTAAATAACCAACAAACAGGTTGCTATTGTCCAAAGGCACACATATTTTAATCAGCTGAGTGAGAATGTGATCTCCAGACTAACTCCCAAGTCCATGGGCATGCAGTCATAAGCTAAGGGTAGTTGGGAAAGGATCTTGAGTGTAATATATTTATAAATCGCGGATAACAGACTACTCTAGAGTGGAGGAGGAGTGCCATCCTAAAAAGCGCATGCTGGATTCGTAAGCAGAGGCTGGGAACTTCCTCTTTCAGGACATTCCTTCAAATGCAACACAGCATCGGGTTAGACCTATATATATGGTTTGGTGAAGGCTGCCCCTCCAGGGTCTCCAAAGCTACTGAGTCTGTTGTCTTACAAGTGAACAGTCACTAAGTTTTATCCAAATACATAAGACTCAGTGGAAGTGTATTATAAAACAGGATTAAACAGCAACAATGAAAATTACTTCAGAACTCCCAAACCTATTATATTTTAAAGATCTTTGCCTGATGGTTGCAAAAGCAAGGAAGAAACGGAAGAAGTAATCATGTTTATATCATGCAAAAAAAGCCAGCAATTTGGAACATAGGAAAGTAGATGGAGTTCAGAGCAAGACTTTCTAATAAATACTATTGAACTAATAAATTCCTCAAGATAACTTTAAACAACACTGATTTATTTTAAGTAAATTATTTTAAAAAATGACACAAATATTTGATAGTCTTTTTACAATTTCCCAGCAGTAAGGTCCCTCATTATTAAATTTTATGTTTAGTCAGCATTATAAAAGGTATTTGAAACTTTTGGCCAGATATATTTAAAACAACAATTTCACCTGTCATGAATGGTCAGCTACCCTCTACTGAGAGTCAGTTTCAATTGCTAAAATTGCAACACGATTACGCCCTACTTACAGTTTTAATTTTTCCTTGAATCAACTTTTGCAAATCACTCATCAACTTCACTCTTTTCTCTCTGTCACAGTCTTTTCTATAAATGAGAAAAGAAGGAGGAAACATAGCTTAAGACATTATTTTAAACACAGAAACTAAAACCCTAACAGTGCATGTTCATCCAGTTCAGGAAACCTCTGACATTAAAATTACTGTTCCAGAGCAGCCAGAGAAAAGTAATTTCCTCAAACGCAGAAACTCATCTCACAGGCATAATTTTATGCATCAATCTAATCTTAACAGCCAGAACTTCGAAAGTAAAGAGAATAATAAGACAAGTCCAAGATACCAGACACTTAAGTACCTCAAAACCTAGCCAATAAGAAATTATCCTTCATTTTCTCAGAAATCTCTCAGGAAGGATGTCAGATCCATTTTAACTCTCATACATTTTCATAAACATATCTGACACCATCCTAATGATTCCACACATTTCTGCAATGGGCAGACATCCAAATACCAATGTCTCTACTGGGGTGTTGTGAGTACTCCCTAAATAGCTCCAGCACTATGTCATTTATTTTAGGACATCTCACTATTTCTAAGGTATACTGTTTTTCCTCCATCATCTCAAAGGGACTAATAAAGATGCCATTGGGCAGTATTACCTTCTTAAGGTCTCCCAAATCTGCTTTGCCCGAACAACAATGTCATAGTTGGTTTTATCATTGAGTTGCCTGCTCTGCTTCAGTTCTTTCTTCTTCTTTTTGAAGTCATCCCACTTGGGTTTCTTGGCTGCTGATTCTAGTCATTACAGAAATTATTTTCAATTACATTTAACATTCGAAATGCCAAAAACAGATACAAATTAGGTACATAGGGCAGTCACTAATCAGGATCTATAATCATTGTGGAAACTAGAAAGGGGAAAATATCATTCTCGATAAACTTCAACTTTATTTCATTTTCTAAGCAGTTTATACCTTTTAAATTTGGTTGAAACCAACCATTCATTCATTCCACAGCTATTTATTGATTCTTTCTTATTAAGAAAAAGGAAACAAGGGGGCTGGCCCCATGGCTGAGAGGTTAAGTTCATGCGCTCCGTTTCAGCGGCCCAGGGTTTCGCCAGTTCGGATCCTGGGTGCAGACATGGCACTGCTCATCAGGCCATGCTGAGGCGGCATCCCACATACCACAACTAGAGGGACTCACAACTAAAAATATACAACCACGTACCAGGGGGCTTTGGGGAGAAAAATGAAAAATAAAATCTTTTAAAAAAACGTAAAATAAAATTCTACTTTAGAACATTAAGATCATAGGACTTTAGGTACAATTGGTTCTCAATGAAAACAGAAATTAGTCCAAACTAAAATAGAAAAAACCAAAACAATTTATTCAAAAATACACTATTCTGAGTGTGGTTCCATATTAAGTCACTTTATTCTTCCTATAACAAGCCTACGGGGTGGATACTGTTGTTATTCTTCCTTTCTGTATCAAGCAGTGAAGTTCCTTGTCCAAAGTCACACAAGTCCTACGTGGTAGAGCCAGGATTCAAACCAGAGATGACTCTGAAACTGTATACTCTGCCGACTCTTACTCATGACAATACATTATCAAAATCTGTTTTCTACAGAGTAATGCTATAAAAGTGGAGTATCCTTCTAACAGTATTTTTTTGTCATCAAAATCTAAGTAACTTACCAATTGAACCAAAAAGCCCAGTCAGGCGAAAGAACAACTAAATAAAATGGATATGATTTACATGAACATTCTGCAAAAAATCTTTGCAGAATTAGTTATTTCTAAATATCTCCCTTTCTCTAATTAGAAAATATACTCATCTTAAACTTGGAAAATGCAAAAAACAAAATTCTCCAATAAACCCGAAATATAGATGCAATCACTAACATTCTATTTCCTTCTTGCCCTTTTCCCTATGCATGTTTTAAATAAATCTTCTTTTAAAATTCAGAATCTTACCATCTTCACTTAAACATTAAGTTGTAAGTGTTCTTCCATAAAACTAAATATGCCTCAAGAACATAATTTTTATTGGCTATACAATATATCATAACGTATTTAATTACGCCCCTTACTGTTTAATTATTTACTCCCTGCCTGGTAATAGAGGATTATGGGCAACAAAGGGAATATTTACCATTAACACGAGGGCATCATGTCCTACACAAGAGAGGATAAAAACTGATCCAGAGCTCATTTAACTCCACAAATATTTGGGCCCCCTTGACATATGGCATGCTAGGTGGCAACAGATATACCAACTTTGGGGATGTCTAGTCTCCAGTACCCCTCAGTTGCTGGTATAAAAATACGAGAAAATAAAATCAAGAGTTCCATTTTCAGATGTCAGGAACACATCTCCCAGAGCAGAGGAATCAGCGCTATAGCATGACAAGATCTTAATGTGAGAATGTGTGTGTTTACAGCATGGGTGTCCAGAACTCCAGGGAGAGAGGAAGATTTAAGACTTATTAGAGGGGTCAGGAAAGAAGAGGCAGGAAAGAGAAGCTAGAAGAGAAGGGGACTAAGGAAAACACAGGTGCTGGAGCATAAAAGGATCCTGCAGGCCTAACGAGAAACAAGGAAATTTTTCCTTCCTTCCTCTCTCCCCACCCCCCTGTCGTAAGGCTGCTGTCCCTGTAGTAAGCAGCCCTAGGAAGAGCACAGGGCAGGGGCAGGGCTAGGGGACTGACAATGGCCTCAGGTGGCAGCAAAAGAGCAGTGTTAGCATATGCCATGTTGGAGAAAAAGAGAATGAAAGACACCAGAGAAATTTTCAAGATGCTGCAGAGAAGGCGTAAGTACGTCAGTACACGTAAACTGGAAATTGCTTGAGACCAGTGCAACACAATGCACAAGATGGGCATGTTGTACAACGGACCACAAAGCTCTGAGTCAGAACAACCCCTCCAACAGCATGATGAAGAGATTAGCAGGTTGTTTCAATAGACAAATAGGAGCTCTGTTAACATGTCCCATCAGTTAGCAACTTGTCCTCAACCAACTAAAGTCAAATCTGTCCTATGCACACTACAGCTTCTCTGGAACTGACCGCAGAATCTGAGCCATCTGACGGGTTGTAAGGGCAGCATCTCTATGTCTCTTGTTCACCAAGGCATCCTTAGCCAGGGCGGTTATTAGGCTGGATACACTGATCACTTAAGGCCAGCTTCTATACTGATTAGTCAGCACCTGTACCCTTACTGGGGTTAATTTTTCCCCCATGTCCTAGCACAGTGGATAGAAAACTCAAATATTTGTTTGTTGAATGAAAGAATAAACAAATATATTTTAGCCTACAGACGAGTTTTACGGAGGTTCCAGTGCACGAAGCCAGTACAACCTAACCTAACTCCACAGCTGGGGTAAGCCAGCAAGGAAGGGCCCAGGAAACAAGGTACTCTCAGCACCAAGGACAATTTTGCCCAAGGAAGATGCTTTCTGTTGCAACAGCACAGGCAGGGCAAGGATTCCACAAAAACTATGCAGACAGAATCGGTGCTTACCATCGCTTTTACTGTCTGGCTGGAATTTTCTCTTCTTCTGGAATTTATTTGCCTGCTGGAATTTGTTCTTTAGTATTTTATCCCCTTGCTGCTTGTTTGAGAACTGCTTCACACCTTTTTTCCCTGGTTTTGTGGCACTTTTCTCAAAGTTCTTAGATGTGATTTTAGGTCCACCTTCCTTAACAACTTTTCTTGGGAATGTCTTTGAAGAACCAGAATCTAGTGAAAAAAATAAATAATTATTAGTTTGATGATCCTGGGCCTAAATCTCTTTTATCTGCTAGGTTGTATTTGTTACAGGAAATTACGCACTCTTGAGTAAGACATACTTTGCCTTACTCTCAAAATACGGAGCAGAATGGGATTTAAAAAATCAAAACAAAATTCAAAAACTTTCTCTGACTTTAAAATTACAATACAGGTTCATTACAGAAAATCTAGAAAGTAGAGAAATGCATAATAAAAACTATTCATAATTCTAGAGATAGGGCTTGGTGTATTTCTCTGTTTTAAGCACGCAGTAGAGATGAGAAATTATTTATACATCTTTGTATTCTGCTTTAATGACTCCAGGTCAGTGAAGTCTTTACACATAATTTTCAATGGTTTAATAACAAACAGAGGTCTAAGAATAAAATGAACACTTGAAATTTATAAAGTACATCACAGACAAAAATATTAATTTTTCAAAGCTTCTAGTTTCAAAAAACATTTTTCAAAGTCTATAATAAAGGTATTTGAGGGGCTGGCCTGGTGGCACAGTGGTTAAGTTTGCACGTTCCGCTTCTCGGCGGCCCAGGGTTCGCCAGTTCGGATCCCAGGTACGGACACGGCACTGCTTGGCAAGCCATGCTGTGGTAGGCGTCCCACATATAAAGTAGAGGAAGATGGGCACAGATGTTAGCTCAGGGCCAGGCTTCCTCAGCAAAAAGGAAGACTGGCAGTAGTTAGCTCAGGGCTAATCTTCCTCAACAAAAAAAAAAGGTATTTGATAAAAATCTTCTCTGGTCTACAAAGCGTGCAAATTAAACACCTAGCAAATGAGTTGGAAACTCCAACAGCTATGCCCTAGACTGCTGCAAGGAGAAAACAACGACTGCTTAGGAAATAGTCATTTACCATCCCCGAGTTTCCTATTTTGCAATAGTGACACCTCATGGAATAATAAGGACATCACAATTAGCAATCCTGTAGATAAAAGCATTTGGTTTACCAGTACTCCGTATTAATCAGCCACAACTTATCAAACAGTAAAATAAGTGTTGTGGTGGATTAGTGTGACTAAAATGAGGCAGCAGCATCAGTAGCTGAGATAAGGGGTCTTTCACAAGTACAGCATCCAACTAACCTGGTGATTTCTTAAACGTCTGAGTTTCATGGAGGAACATGCAAACTCATACACAATAACACCTACTTTTCCTACTATTTTAATCCTATCCTAACCCATGGCTAGAGTGGAATCTGCTACATACCTCCTCATCCCACGAACCCCACCCCCCCACGATAAGGATTAAAACAATCACATGGAAAGCATGTTTTGGTATGGCTTCTTACCACTGTTTTTATGAAATCTCTTTTTTTCTTGTGATGTCTTTGTACCTTTTCCTGTGAATTTTTTTTTCCCTTTAACTTCCATCACAGCAACTCTGGAAAACAAAAACCCAAAAACAATCACTGAATTGCTCTCACTCAATAAGAGTCATTAAGCAGTCACTGCCATATTTAGTCTGTGAGTTTCACAAACACAGAACGAATCACATGGGTACAGCACGGGCACCCACACAAGCTCAGGAACTACACAATCACTTCTAAGATTTTAAAACTGAAAATAAACAAGATACCAACACAAAAACTAAGAGCACACACATGTTGGCTAGTGCATGATGTATTTGGAGGCAACACTTCAGCAATAGTACTGACTAAAAATAGACCATTATTTGCATTAAATATGGTACAAACGTCAGTGTTTGTTTCTTGTAACCTGGGAAGAACTTGTGATAAGAAACTGACAATACTACCATTTGATTTCTTGGTCTCTATCCTAAAAAGCCAGGAACAAACAACAGGTTGCACTTACCATACATTCGAATTTAACAAAAGAAAATAAATGATTATCTAAAAGTTCCCTGTGTAGCCCAATGTCGCTAAAACAAACTTCAAATGTTTAGTTATTCTTTTAGAGGCAACCAAGTAATTTTCAGTGACCTCCAAGATAAGATTATGTTGAAATAGTTAATATTTCATTTTGAGGAATCTGCCTAACAGGTCACTTCTGGGCACAGAGACCCCTCGGGGCACAGGGCAGACAACAGATAATCTATCACCTACCCAAGGGTCCTGACAGCAGCACAATGTATCAAGCGGAAGTCATTTGCTATTTCTCTACCTTCCAAAGTTGGATCTTCAACTCACTTCTAAATTTCTAAAGTTGATTCTCTAGAGTAGACGTTAGGGACCCCTAGACCATACTAGATATTTCTAGACAAGAATTTACCATTGAAGAATAACTAATTTCTCAAGATATTAATAGGCATAAGAGAAAAGGGATTCCAGAATGAAATGCCTTTGGGAAATAGTGAGTTAAACGAAAATAATTAACTGGGCTTCTTTAAGGAAAGGCTTTTCAGTCTTTTAATTTACTAATTTAAGCCATCACTCACCAAGCACAGGCTAAAGTATGCAAGATTTTCCAACCTGAGTTGAACCCCTTTTTCCTGGAACATCTCAAGGAACCAAAAGGGTTCCAAAGAACTCTCTGGAAAATGCAGCTCTAGTCTAGCCTTCACTATTACAATTCTGAAAAAAGGATGGCCGCTGAATTACTTAGTTTCCTTAGGTCATCTACAACTATAGGGCCACTTATCACTTGGCTATGGTCACCATAATCACATCTGCATCTCTTTGCTCTTCTGGGCATGAAGTTTTCTAAAAATCCAGTCATTTCTACATTTTCTCTGTATATTTGTTTTAACTTTTTATTCTGAAATAATTTTAGTTTTACAGAAGAATTGGGAAAGATATACAGAAAGTTCCAGTATACCCTTCACTCAGCTTCTCCTAACGGTAAAGTCTTACCACAGGGCATCTGTCAAAACTAGGAAATAACATTAGTACAATACTATTAACTTTGGATTTCACCAGTTTTTCCAATAATGTTCTTTTTCTGTTTCAGGATACATTACATTTGATCATCAAGTCTCCTTAGTTTCCAACAAGCTGTGACAGTTTCTCAGTCTTTTCTTATTTCTCACGACAGAGATTCTGCATGAAAACTGGTCAGGCACTTCGTAGAATATCCCTCTTTTGGGGTTTGTCTGATGTTTTCTCATGATTAGACTGGCGTCATGGATTTTGGGGAAGACCACAGAGGTGAATCATCACATCATGTTGGGAGGAACATGATAGCAACATGACTGGTGATATTAGCCTTGATCTCCCCGTTAAGGTAGTGTTTGCCAGGGTTCTCCACTGTTTTCCTTTCCATACTCTATTTATTAGAAGCAATTCACTAAGTTCAGCCCACACTCAAGAGGAGGGGAATTAAGCTCCACTTCCTAGAGAGAAGAGTATTAAAATTTGTTAAAATATATTATGTTAAAATCACCACAGCAATTAATAAATATTTGGGGCAACATATTCTGAAACTATGCAAATACCCTGTGTTTCTCCCGCTGATTTTAGCACTCTCCAGTGGGTCTTGCCTGCAGCAATTACTGTGGTATTTTAACAGTAATTTTCTATTTCCCTCACTACTTCTACTGCTATTATTCTGAATCCTTCTGTGGGGAAAATTTGTTCCTTCTTCCCCATTTACTTATTCAATCATTTATTTACATCAGTATGGTCCCACAGATATTTTATTACTTGGGTGACAACCTAATACTATCATTATTTTGTTGCTCAAATTCCTGCAGCTTTGGGCAGTGGGAAATCTCTCGGGTTGCTCCTGTGTCTTTTTGACATGGACCATCCTTTTGTTTTCAGCATGCCCTTACTTCCTGGCACTTGTTCCAACTTCACTTTCTGTTTTCCCTGCACTAGCCCTGAAATCAGCCACTTCTCCAAGGAACCCTGGTTCCTTTTATTGAGAATGGATTGAAAAGCCAGGATCTGCGTGCTAGGTATGCTTGTTATCACTGGGGTGTCACTGCTTCCAGGTCTCTTCAGCAGACAGGGCTGGGTAACGTGTGTATGTATACTAGCCCATATGTACCCACAAACCTGTAGTTCTGTATCTATCTACTAAACAGGTTCCCAGTCATGTCTCCAACTCTAATCAAGTGCCACAGGGCTCACTCCAGTCTTCCTCTCTCGCTTATTTGTAGCCTCCTTCTCTGACAGTGAGCAACTTGCCTCCCAGTATCTGCGACTTGGTATTGTTTAACTCTAACACACATGGAAAGTAGTTTCAGAATTGTTAACCTGTACCCCTCTGAGAAACAAATTTACCAACTGTAGTACAATGTATATTTACAGTTCTGTTTGTCTTTTTCCCTCACAGTATCCATTCAAAACACTGTTTCCAAAGTTTCTTAGGTCAACTCTTTGTCCCCCTGCCTTCTTAGTGAGGTTATTTTATACATTTGTAAGAGTGAGATTCATTTTATCCCAGTCTGCCTTCCATTTCAATTTCCAGACATGTTTTTTTTTTAAGGAAGATTAGCCCTGAGCTAACTACTGCCAATCCTCCTCTTTTTGCTGAGGAAGACTGGCCCTGAGCTAACATTGTGCCCATCTTCTTCTACTTTATATGTGGGATGCATACCACAGCATGGCGTGCCAAGCAGTGCCATGTCCGCACCCGGGATCAGAACCGGTGAACCCCGGGCCACCGAAGCGGAACGTGCACACTTAACTGCTGCGCCACCGGGCTGGCCCCAACCAGACATGTTTTTTGCCCCACCTGCATACAGTCAAGTTAAATCTTTTGGGTGTACACTGCTGATTCTGACGAATGCAGTCATGTCTCCACCACCACACCTTACAGAACTATTCCATAACTTCAAAAAGTCCCCTGTGGAGTGTCTTTATAATTATCCTCTCTGGGCTTCCCAGGCAACCACTGATCTGTTTTTCCATCCCTCTAGTTTTGCACCTTTTCAAAAATGCCATATAAATGGAATCAGATAGTACATAGCCTTTTGGGTCTTGCTTCTTTCACTTAGCAAAATGCATTTGCTTGGGGTCCCTGTACACCATCATATCCAGCTATCACATTCCAGTGTCTCTTGGAAGTGTCTCCTCTTTTTCCTCCCTCTCTTACCCCACCAGGCTCTTTATCTCTTGCTCAGATTAGTTTCTGCCGTTAGATCCAATCCGCTGTGATCCGCTTCCTGCTGCCTGATGAATCTTCCACTAACACACCCATTTCATTCCATTTCCTCACTGGACAAGTTCAAAACTTTCCCACGACCTACAGGAAAAATTTCAAACTCAGCTGGCATTCACAGTCATTCAAAATTTGGTTCTAACTTACCCCCATCACAAATACCACACTGAAGCCAAACTTACTTCCTTACCACTCTTTTTCAGGATCCAAACTTTAAAGCTATTTCTCTATCAATATAAACCCCATCTATCCTTCAAATCCAGCTTAAAGGACAATTTCTTATCATTTCTCCACAGGTCTTCCCTTCCCCAAATGATTCTCCTTCTCATCCCTATGGCACATTTTGATGGCCTTCTTATAACTTAATACTCTGGACTTGAAATGTATTCAATACCTACATACTAGGTACTAGAAAGCCACTGTCTTGAAAACAACATACAAAAAAAATTAAAGAGTTGTATCATTGGGGAGACAAGCAGCAAACTAAAATACAATGTAATCAAGTGTTATAACTGTAACATATATAAAGTGTTCAGGGAAGCAGAGTGAGAGCCCAATTCTGCCTTGTGAAGGGAAACTGCAGATTCCCCAGAGATAGAGGGACAGCTGACTGATCCTTCTTTACTCCTCTCAGGAGGCTTAGCAGTGCACTTTGAAGGTAGTAGACATTGAATATCCAACCCCTAAATGTTGGCATTCCTCAAATCTTCCTCTCTCTCTCCACACTTCTCCTTAGGTGACCTCATCCAATCCCACGGCTTCCTATGCTGAGGACTCCATTAGGAACATTTCCTTGGGCTCCAGACCTGTGTATCTAACTGCCTACATATTCGTTTCAGTGTCTAACAGGCACCTTACACTTAACAGATCCAAAATATATCATTCTTTACATTTCCACTGCAAACTACCTCCAAACAATCACATCCTCACCTGTCTTTCCCCACCCTCTTCTTCCCCATCTCAGCCAATGGGCACATCGTCCACCTCACTGCTCAAGGAAGAAACCTAAGACTTACCTTTGACATTTTCCTCTCTCTTGTCTGCTACATTATTCAATCCTTCAGTAAGTCTTCTTGAATCTCCTTTAAAAATATCTCTAACCCTCCAACTTCCATCTTACTACCACCACCCTAATCCAAACCATCATCATATCGTCTCCAATTATATAATCAATAGTAATCCAAACTGTATACATTTTCTAAAAAGAACCAAGGCCTATCATGTTTCTCCCTTGCTTATAAGCTTTCAATGTTTTCTAGAAATGGCAATGTATTCCCATTGTGAAGGAAATCTAAACCCCCCACCACGGCTTTCAAAGCCCTACAGAACATCGTCCCACCCAACTCCTCTAACTTGATCGTGGACGCTCCTAACTCCCCATTCACTACTATGATCCCCTTTCCATGGCTCCCACCTCAGGAACTTAGCCCTAAGTTACTCTCTCTCCTTAACGTAGTTTTCCCTGGGCTTCCAGATTTCAGGGTTGCCTCTGGTCATGCTTTAGGTCTCCGCTTAACGATAACTTCTTCAGACTCCCCTATCCTCCATCTCAGCACTCAGTCTGTTTCCTTCCCAGCGCTTAGAACTTGCAACTGTACATTCAGGTTGCAAATTCAGACTTAGCACTGATCGGGCGCAGAATGGATGTTTGTCAAACACATGATAGAAAGGCTGAACGCAACTAGCACGGGCCCAGATTTCAGAGGGTGAAGGCAGCGCATGCTAACCCAGCACTCTCAGGGCAAGGTGGTAGGAAAAAGGATCGTAAACCTGCTCTAGTCGCCAGGCTCCCTCCAACCCCCAAACTCCCAGAATAGAACAGGCCACAGAAGACCGCCCAGCAGAGGACACATGTGAACACCTCCACCCGCTCCGGCAGCGCGGGGAGACCCTCTCTGCCGCCAGGACAGGGAGCGAACCCCTTCCACTGGCAGTCGCCGAGCCCCCCGGACTCACCGCGCACGTGGGACGCAGGCAGGCGCAGATCCCCACTCTGGGGCCGCCGCTTCCGCTTCCTCGCCTTGCCCCGCCCCTGGGCCTGCTTTTTCCTTCTTCCTCGGCAGAGCTGGGGTTAAGGGGTGGGAATTAGCCGGAAAAACGGAAACTCGGCATTTCTATTGGCCCGCTCCCATTTACCTCATCTAGAGGCGCGAGGGCTGCGCCTCCACTTGCGAGGTTTGGCCCTTGAAAGGATCCGTCGGGTGAGGACGTGCTAGCGGCTCCCGAAAGTGACGTCATGAACCCTGCAGCTTTGCGGCTGTGGAAGAAACTGTGCTCTCGCGAGGGCTGGCTAGTTGTCGAACGGGAGACTTGTTTGGTTCGGTTAACCCTGTATCTTGAACTAAGAGTAAAATAGGTAATGTTTTTAGAGTGCGTTCATTTGCATCCTCTCTGGCAGTCTGGCGTGCAGGATAAAAGCGATATCTTGGGAGTCGGTTCGAATTGTAATCCTGTTTTTCTCGCTAGCTAGCTGTGTAGCTTTGGGCAAATTACTAAATTTCTCTGAGCCTTAGTTACCTGATCAGTAGGATAGATAGCTAAGTCATACAGGAGAGCGCCTAGCACAGTGAATGATCATGATAAGCACTCAGTTAATGTCTGCCAAGTTTAACGTCTGCCTGTTCCTTCAGACTGCAGTTATCCCGTTTTCCACTGTAGGAAATGAGACCGTAGTTAGGATGTTAGCCCCATTTTACAGATGAAGGAACTGACACCACAACCTTGGTCGTGTCAAACAACAGAATTTATCTTCTAACAGTTCTGGAGGACAGAGGTCTGAAATCAAGCTATTGGCAAGGTTGTGCACCTTCCACTGCTCTAGGGAAGAATCCTCTGCCCCTTCCAGCTTCTGCTGGTCCCGGGTTCCTCGGCTTGTCCTGCGTGACTCCAGTCTCTGCCTCTGTCTTCACATGGCCTTCTCTCTGTCTTCTCCTCTTTTGTTATGAGGACACTTGTCATTGGTTTAGAGCTCGTCAGGATAATCCAGGATGATCTAATCTGGACGTCCTTCATTATATCTGCAAAGAGCCTTTACCAGATAAGGTCGCTTTGGCGGGTCCTAGGGTTTGGACACTGACCTATCTTTTGAAGGGCCCCCTGGAGAGTCAAGGAATCAGTACTTGATCCCAGGTGTGTCGTGTCAGATTTAACTGTCTTCCAAATCATACTGTTTCCTGCCCCTTAAGGTGTTAGCCTTGAGACTGGTAAATCATTAGACTGTATGCTTCTTGAGGGCAGGAGCTGGCCTTATTTCCCAGGCACCTACCCCACCACTCAGCGTGTAGATGTTTAATAAGACTTATTATTATTGTCTGCCTTAAATATTATATTTGTATTTCAGCTCATTTAAATCTCCTAAGAACAGTTCAAGTAGGTCTTTCCCCCTCATTTTATTGAAAAAGGGGAAACATTCAGTAGCTTGGATCCCATGAGCCTGACTCCAAACTCAACAAGGCTGCCTCTGGACTGCTTCCCCTAATCCATTAACTCTCCAGTAGGGGCTGGCCCTACTGCTGGTCCCGGGTTCCTCGGCTTGTCCGTGGTTAAGTTCGCGCGCTCTGTTTCGGGGGCCCGGGGTTTCACCAGCTGGGATCCTGGGCGTGGACACGGCACCGCTCATCAGGCCATGCTGAGGCAGCATCCCACATAGCACAACCAGAGGGACCTACAACTAGAATATACAACTATGTACTGGGGTGCTTTGGGGAGAATAAGAAGAAGAAGATTCGCTCAGGTGCCAATCCAAAAAAAAAAAAGTTCTCCAGTAAATGCTCAAGAGAGGAGAATACAGAATAAGAATTGCAGGAGGTCCATCAGCAGTGCCTATTAGACAAATAGTATGGTACTCACTAGCCAAGAAAAAACCTTCACAAATACACCCTACCACACAATACCTGGAGGGATACATTTGTATTTTCAACACCACACATGGCAGCACCCTGGATCCTCTCAGACACATCCATGTAGCTGTCTTAAACATACGTGAAAACCCTACTCTTCGTTTGCCTTTTCACCAGGGAGGAAAAAGAAAGTGATCACATAACAGAGTCCTAGATTGTTGTTAACAATGTTATGTATCAAGTCTTCTGTGCTTTCAAAAGGGGATTGTTTTATTTGTTTGGAGTGAGTTGAAAGTATCTTGTGGTTTTGCACAACAGCAATAAAAAGAGTTTATCCTGTAATTTTTCAGTTAGCCGAGCAAGTTAAGCCCATTGGTTTTTCAGATATCTAATGATGTAAATGTTGAGCATTCTGTATATTCCTAGAACCATGAGATGCTTTATAGCAATGTAATTAAGAGTATTGGCATTGGAATCAAGCAAGTCTGGCTTAGAATCCAAGGTCTGTATGTCCATGGGCAAGGTAGTTACTTTGTATGGGCCTCAGTTTCTGCATGTGTAAAATGGGAATAATAGCACTTATCCTTTGGGGTAGCCATGTGACTCAAAAATGATGATATCTGTAAAGTTATTAGCCCATAGTAAATGTTGAGTGATTTATAGCTTGAGAGAGAACCAAGGTGTATTCATTAGAAATGCATCCAGTTGCAAGTAATGGAAAGTTCAGATATAGTGGCTTAATTAATAATTTTCTTCACACAACAAAAATTCTGAAGGTAGTTGGTTGCTTTAGTTCAGTGACTCAGTGATGACATCAAAGACCCAAGTTCTTTCAGTTTCGATGCTCCATGCTCCTCAGTGTGTTGACTTTTCTTTCTTACACTTGTTACTCTCAGGGTTTTTTCTGTTTGCACCTTTTGACCGCCTTCACCCATTTCCCCCATCCCCCATCTCCCTGCCTCTGGCAGCCGCCAATCTGTTCTCTGTTGCTATGAGTTCGGGTTTTTTAGATTCCACATACAAGTGAAATTGTATAATATTTGTCTTTCTCAGTCTGACTTATTTCACAGTTGCTTTCTGATTGCAAGATGTACTTCTCTGTTTCAGAATTTATATCAGATTTCAGGGCTAGCAGAATGGGGAAAAGGATGAAATTCACTTTTTTTTTCAGTGCCCAGACCTGGGTCACACAGCCACCCCCAGGATTGGAGGACCATCAGACATAATGTTAACCAGGGATTTGGGTTTCTTTCTTATTCCAATACTCTAGTAAAATTAAAGGTCACGTGGCAAATGTGCTTCCATCCAGCAGTAGAGATTTAATCTGTAACTTAAACTAATCTGGTTTAAAACTTAAAATAACTATAGTAAGCTAAAGCTTAAAATAATTGTAGTATTCCAGGTGGTGGATCTCAATCTTGGCCACACATCAGAATCCCCTGGAGAGTTTACAAACCAAAAACCCAAACTGGTAATTCTGATTTAATTAGTCTGAAGTGGGACCTGGGCATTGAGAATTTGGAAAGTTCCCCAGATCATGCTAATGTGAAGATGGTTCAAGTTGTTGATTTGACTTTCTAGTTAACTGAGGGTTAAACCCTATAACCGTGTGGTCCCTCTTTTGCAGTCCCCAGAATTAAAGAATTAAAATGTATAACACACTTGTTTCTGTAAGTAGAATGTCTAGGACATAACTGTATCCTTCTTGTTGCCTGAGGTCTCCTGTTGTGATTTCATATCATTAGATACAGAAAATGGTTTAAATTTCAACTATGCACTTTCAAATGTATTCTGGAAAATGTTTACCTTTTTTTCAATTCCTCGTGATTTTGTAGAATTTTTCTCTTTTTCATAAAAATAAAGTGTGTTAGGTATCAGCTCCCACATATCTCCTCTCCATAAAATCAGTTCTTTAGAGTTTTAATTAATGGGTTTTAACTAATTGGTGTTGTTTCTCTGTTTCCCAAATGCATAAGTAGGGATAAAGGGCATGTTATTGATATGAAGCATAAGTGAGATTTTGGCAAAGATTGGGTTTTATTTCCCAATCATAAATCCATGGAAATGGAGCAGTTCCTTTAGTAAAAGAGAACTGCTTCTGAGTCTGGTGGATTATGGTTAACATTATGTCTGATGGTCCTCCAATCCTTTCAGCCTGAGTGAGGCTGTAATGCTGCTGCCTAGTTTCAGTTTGCATCTACAAACCGAGCTGACTCATCTGTAAACTATGCTTGGGCTTTTTCCTCCCCCTTCAGCTGTTTGTATGATACCCTGCTACATGGCCATAGGTAGGAGCTGAAGAAGGGGAGCTGATGCAATCATGTGGGTGATAGGGAGGTCTGGGCTCCCTGTTCATGCAGATAACTCAGGCCCTCTGATCTTACTTGGACTCAATCCCTGATATACCACTTCCATCTTACAATAGATGTTGCTGCGTCCACCTAACTTTATGAATTGACAGGTAAGACAGAGCCCAGCTCATAATGGGCAGTTCTGGATGGATGGTCATTAGTACACTGTAGTCAAGCATTCTATCTCTATC
This sequence comes from Equus asinus, assembly GCF_041296235.1. NCBI lineage: Eukaryota > Metazoa > Chordata > Mammalia > Perissodactyla > Equidae > Equus > Equus asinus. The sequence goes on from NC_091812.1 coordinate 37,221,337, forward strand.
AGAGCTCAGTAATGTGCCAGGAGCTGTTTCTTGAGATGTGTAGAACTCTCCATTACAGATGGCATGACCTTCCTCCAGAACCCCAAGGTCCTATGTTGTCCTCCTACTTAGGCTTACCATGAACCCTACACTGTATCTTTTCTCACTATTGACACCACCCACATCATGGGGCCTGCCAGGTGTTCTGGTCTAAGTGGGCAGAGCTGCTTTCACTGGACTCACTGCAGAGCTCTTTCCTGTTCCAGGCCCCACTTAGAGCTGGCAGCCTTCCACATCCTCTGGTGGATGGACTGGAGCAGGATTCCTAGATGCAGATACTGTTGCTGCCAGAACCTGAAGAGGCCCGCCAAACATTGTAGTTCCTTCTTTGTAGTAGGGAACACAAGATGCAACAATGTGTCTTTACTTTGGAGGGGATGTCCTGACATGCCCCTGACCCACCTCCTTCTTTTTAGTCCCAGATTTTAGAATTCCTGAAAATTTTACTAAAGTGGCCTGTCCTTGAATCTTTATAGAGTTTGTCTCCTACCTTCTGAGCACATGTTTCTTACCGAGGTCTCTAGCATACTAGCCACGTCTTTATTTTATTGATGTAATGGATCAATGTGATTTTCTGCGAATGTGCCGATGGTCCAGACCTCTTGGGGCTATCCTAAGACAGACGGTGGGCATGTGCACATAGCCTTGGTGCAAAACTGTAAAGGAATGTTGTTGTTCATTCCAAGGACTGTGAACAGCTTCTGATCCTATTTTCCATCTATTTTTTCCATCCTATTTTACCATCTGCTATGGCCACTCAAGCATTTCACCTTTGCTCTCCAGGCTTCAGAAAGCTACGTACCAATATGTTTGCCCCATCCCCTGGGGTCCTTGCCAAGGTATCAAATCCCATGTCCCTAGAAAGTGACCCCAAGTCAATGTTTCCCTGCTTGTTGGCTTTTACCTTCCAGCCCCTTGGTCAAGAGCCCTTGTAATCTAGTTCCTGGGTACTCCTCTGCTCTTGACAGTATATGCTGGCCAATTCTTACAAGTCCTTTGGGATATAATCTTTTTTCTCCCTCATCAGGCCAGGCATGTCCCCAGCTGGGTTATGCTGGATTGCACCCTGGTTATTGGCCCGGCAGCCAGGAGGGGCACTAGGGGGGCAGCTCCTGAGGGCAGGGGTGGGGGAAGCAGGTGTTGTCTTGCAGGAGAGGCCTCTGCAGTGTCCTCCTGCTCAAGGGAAGTCTAGCTCTTAATAAGGAGGTGTGGGCCACCTCTGCAAGCTGTGCATGTTCAGGGCAGTCAGTGGAGCTAAAATCTTTGGGGACATCCACCCATGTCCCCGTTCCATATTTCAGGGTCTCGAGTTTTCCAAATTGGGGCACTGGCCTCAGTGTAACAGACTGCCTTGGCTGAGCATTTTAAAGATTCTGGAGATTTATGACTCTGAAGTCTTGTGCTTGCTCCTTATATTGTCCGCTTCCCCTGCAGGGGATAAGAGCCTCTTTGCAAGCTTTCAAAGATGCCTCTGACTCTACCACTAGACCTTAACTATCTAACTGTTCTTATTATTACTCTGCAGGGAATCTTCAGACTCCACTATCATTTTATACTGTACTCCCCATAACTTTCAAATACCTGAACCATTGCTTTGGCAAGGGCATTCCTCTCCGTCAGATGTCCCCCTGGTCGTCAGTGGTAAGTTTTTCAGCAGTGGTGCAACCATTCTTGTATGTGGGATCCAACTGTCCCACATAAACTTGGATCGTGATCCTCCTTGCCAGCTCATGGTGAGTGATCCAGTCTCAAAATCTCATCTTCTCACCAGCGTTCTGGAACCGCTCTTGATACCAATTGTGTTATTTCAAGTTTTCTTGGAAACAAAAGCAAAGACAGTTAGAAATGTAAGCGGTTTATGCAGAGAGTAGCCTGCGAAAGATAAAGAGGGAACAGGGTAAGTGGGGCAACCACTGACTACAATGTGGGAAGGAAGGATTATATAGGAAGAGACCCGGAGAAAGGCTCTGAGAAAGTTTTGGCCAGGCTGATGAGGAGCCCCACAGCAAAGGTTGACTGTTAGAAGAGTCCTGAGTTGGGCAGGAATGGCCTGGCTCTTATGCCCCACCATGCTCTGTCACTGGCCTGGAGTAGCCCCAGGAGCTATGGCCTTAGTTGGAATACGTGGTGGATCCTAAAAGTGTGAGAGCTGGAGGCCTTCAGCTAACCGCACCTTTCACTCCTCTCTCACTCCTCTCTCACAGGGAGATCTGAGTGGTACTCTTTCTTTATCTGCCTCAGTCATGTGACTAGGTTAGTGGCAAGATCAGGACAAAAACCAGAACCAGCACCAGGGTTTTAGAAGCCTAGTCCTCTGCTCTTTTTATATGTTTGTGAAGAAGATTAATTTCTGCCATATATTCTCCAATGTATTATCTAGTATTAGCAACTCAAAGCAATAGGGCCTAAAAAAGTACTCCTTGGACGATAAATTATATGTGAACTACTGAATCACAATATGACAGCACTGAAAGGAGAAGGTAGGTCTTGGGAAGCTACACAATCCAGTGTTTGTTTTAATACACCTTATTGCTGAAATTTAGTATGTGCAAGGCAGGGTGTTGTTGGTGCCTGTCCATAAGACAGAGACACTAAAATAACAACCTAGAATTTTAAATTTTGTGGCTGAGAATTTCACATATATTAATACTCATGTCTTTATAACATCATTTCAAAAGAATTAGCTGTATGAGAGGAGGGAAATTGCCTTTTGTTTACTGTAATATCTCCAGGGCCTAGCAGATTGCCTGGCACATAGTTGGTTGTCAATAATATTTGTTAAATGAATGTCCTGGCTAAACTATAATTCCGTAAGTGTAAAGATCATATCCATTTCATTCACTGGCATGTAGTACAAACTTAAAGTAACAAAGTCAGCAACTATATTTAGTCACTGGCGCTGCTAGTCTTGCAAAACTGTATCATTCCCACTTTCAGCAGCAGCAGGAAGAATTATCTGGCGACTACTTAATCATGACTAACTTTTGGATACCATTTGATAGTTTTTAGAGCATTTTTCATGCTTCTTATGTCACTCAAATCATCACTATAACTATATGTTGTCTGTATTACATCACAAATATATCACAAAGAAAGAAACAGAAGCTCGGAGAGATGATATATATATTGCCTAAGGTTACACAGTTAATAAATGGCAGAATTTTGCCTTCATCTAGTGTTTGTGGGGCTTCATTCTATGTCCTAAAGAGAAAAAATAGTTTAACTGCTCTAAGAGGGGTTTACCGTCCAGGTGGGAGGCCAGGATAGGAATAGACAAAAATATGGTAACTATCAGAATAAAGAAGTGGAGGCAAAGTACCAAATTCATTGTGTATTCAGCCAAAAGGTCCAGAAGAGGACGATGGTTGTTATGGTTGGTAGCTTTAGGTAGCCTGAAATGGAGGGAAGAGGGGCATTCCAGTGGTGGCAGATGCTTGGGCGTCAAGATGAGCAGTGTGTCCTGAGAAAGGTTGCACGCTGAGTGTGAGTTGTAGGAAAGAGGATTACAGCAGGTAGAAAAAGGCCACATTACACAGTCTCAGGCCACAGACTAAGACCATTTGTACTTTATCCACCAGAAGTTGCCAGTGTTTTCTGACAGGAGGGGATAATGTTTGCAAAGTTTTAAGTCTCTTTGAACTTTTTAAGAGAGTTCACTGGGACAGCCCTGTGGCCCAGTGGTTAAGTTTGCATGCTGTGCTTTGGCGGCCCAGGGTTTGCTGGTTTGGATCCTGGGCATGGACCTACACGCTGCTCATCAAGCCATGCTCTGGCGGCATCCCACATAGAAGAACTAGAATGACCTACAACTAGGATATACAGCTATGTACTGGGGCTTTGGGGAGAAAAAAAAAAGAGGAAGATTAGCAACAGATGTTAGCTCAGGGCCAATCTTAAAAAAAAAAAGACCTGCCGTCCTTTAAAAAAAAAAAAAAGAAAGATAGTTCAATATAGCAGGACTGTGTCTAAATGGTTTTGTGGGGGTAGACATGAGAGGCAGTGTCTTAGAGTAAGTTCCTCCAAAAGTCAACCCTAAAACAAAGATTCAAGTTCAAATAGCTGATTTGGGGGGGTGAGGCTACGAAATAGCAGTGTGGGGCTAGAAGAGAGAGACAGGGAACAGAAGGCAGCCGACAAAGCGTTCATTGTCAAGTGATTACCATTGTGGGTAACTGGAGATTAGTCTTGTTGGGGGACTCTGGGAGCCAGTGAGAACATACTCCTCAGAGGTATCCCACCCGAGAGGTGCAGAAGCTGGGGAGTTTATATGTGAACCCCATCAGTCACTGGTTGAGGCTGCTCCTGGGGGTTCCCCAGCACTCCAGCATGCCACATGGGCATCAAGGAGGCATCTGGCAGCCTCAGAGAAACCTCAGACAAAGATGCATCTGCTGGTAAGGGGAGGCTGGACAGTGTGCAATGAAGAGGTAAGGGTGTGGGATATGGACAGGTACTGGCAGGCGAAACAGCAGTGGATTATTCAGTCCCCTGTGCAGAGAGCCACATGGGTCTAGACAAATGTGCTGACAGCAAGGAGTGGAAAGAAGGAACAGATTTTAAGAGATTTATAAAGGAAGAATTGCCAGCATTGGTCTTACAGACCTTTGCCTTATAAGGTGACAAATGGCTCTGGCCACTTTGGAGTTAACCTCTGAGAAAAGTTAGCCTGGCGCCACGTGCATTCTTTTTGATATATTAGGGAAAATAAGTATTCACAAGACTACTCTTTTAAAATACTTGTGAGTTACACACATTAGGAAAGGATCTGGTGTGATAAAGCTTATAAACACACTCATGGAAGAGTAGTGGACACATATCTAAACTCCAGACTTGCTCATTTTTGGCCACTCTGTCTTTTTCATGAGAACAAAAGAAAAAATAGTGAAGAAATAAATGCAAATGAAAAAACATGACCCAGAAATAACAGATAAAAAGTAACATGAGTACAACCTAATGATTTGTTCAAATATTTCAGGCAGGAGCTTTTGAGAAAACTCACCGAAGTCTGAAGATGAGAAAATAAAGGCATGGGAGAATAATTTGCTGAGGCGTTAATTCAGTCTCATTCTCATAGCTGTGACTGGAAGAATGAGAGTTTCTTTTTTTCTCAGCTCCCTGCTCCTCAGCAAGTTGGACAGACTTTAAAAAAAAAGGGAAAAAACCAGGCTCCTGAGAGAACAGAGCTGAAATCTCGGAGAGGAAGCACTGCGGGTGTAAAAGGGCAAAATCCGAGTAGTGATGGGAAGCGGGGTGGAGGTGGCGTCGGGAGGGTTGGGACTCCTGGAATGTGGGGGAATACAAAGGATCTGCCTCCAGAAGGTCATGGGGCTTGGAGAATGGGCATTCCTTGGCAACCATAATGAACTAAAGACTAAAGACCCCAATCCTCAATCGTATGGGCCCCTACAGTCCTGTGACTCTTTACGATCCATGAGTGAAGGAGGGGTTTCCACAAACCCAACTGAAAATATTCTCTACCTCTGGTGGTTGGGAGCTTAGCCACATTGATCAGGTTTAAGAAGAAATAATGCTGATTCTTGCAGCAAATTCATACCTGCAGCGGAAGGAATAAGCGATCCCTCTTTGGGGACTGGCTGCCCAGGCGACTCACTCGGCTGCTGGGGGCAGCCAGGGCAGGCGTTCCCGTGGCTGTTCAGTGTCCCTTATGTGGATAAGCCACATTCATCCATTCTCCTGTTGGGACACACTGGGCCCATTCCAGCTCGGGGCTCCGGGAGCACACTATCCCGGACCGTGTCCCACCCTTCACTGGTGTTTATACCTAGGAGCAGAACCTCTGGGTCAAAAGGTGCTCTTACCTTCCTGGGCAGTACCGCTGGCTTTTCTAAAACAGAGAATTTGTGTGTGCAGGTCCCGTGCTGAGCTCAGGGAGGGGCGGCATTCTTCCAGAAGTCACAGCTGCAGAGGGGCCTGTGCTGTGGGGAGGGGCCAGCTGCTCAGAGAGGGATGAACAGGGAGGGAGCCCTGGCCGAGTGCGTGGAGGGTGGTCAGCAATGCCCCCTGCATTAGAGACACAGTTGCTGAGGGTGGTTGATGGCAGACATTAACTACGTGGAGCATTCCAGGCAGGAGGAGGAGGGTGCAGAGGCTTTGAGGCTGGGGGTGACCTGTCAGCTCGGCCACCACAACGAAGTGCCGCAGACGGGGCCGCATGTACAACCGAAGTTCATTTTCCCACAGTTCTGGAGGCTGCAAGTCCCAAACCAAAGTCTGGCAGGGTGGGTTCCTGGTGAGACCCCTCTTCCTGGTTGATGCCTTCTCCCCACGTCCTCACGTGGTGGAGAGGGGGCTCAAATGTCCCTTCCTCTTGTCAGGGCACTAGTCCTACCAACTTAGGGCCTCACCCTTATGGCCTCATTTAGCCTTTAGCACATCCTGACAGGCCCCTATCTCCAGATACAACCACACTGGGGGTTAGGGCGTCGACATGTGATTTGCGGGGAACACAAACATTCACAGCCTGTAACACTAAACTTAGTGGGTTAAAATGAGAATCGTTATTTATTTACTAAAGGTTTCACAGTTTGGGCAGGGTCAAGGTGGGGACAGCTCCTCTCTGCCCTATGTGACATCAGCTGAGGCCTTGCTCAAAATGCCTAGCAAGTTGGTGCTGGCTGAGAGCTGGGAGCTTGGAGGGGAGGGGAGAGCAGCTGATGGTCGGGAGCCTTGGTCCTCCTCTGTGTGGATGCATGGGCTTTCTCGCAGAGTGGTGGCTGCTTTCTAAGAGTGAGAAAGCAAAAGTTGCCAGTCCTTTTAAAGGTTGGGCCTGAATCCAGCAGGAGTGTCATTCCTGCCATCATGGAAGTCAGAGTCCTAGTACAGCTACTGGCTGATCATATCACAGACGTCTATTTTTTTTTGGATAAAAATGATATATATTTAAGGTGCACAACATGTTTTGGTATACAGATACATAGAGAAATGGTTGCTACAATAAAGCTAATTAACATATCTATCTCCTCACATAATTGTCTTTTTTTTCATGATACAAGCAACTGAAATCTATTCTTAGGGAATTTCCAGTATATGAGATGGCATTGTTAACTATAGTCATCGGGCTGCACATTAGATCTCTAGGCTTATTTATCCTACTAAGTGCAGCTGTGTGTGCTTGGACCGCCCTCTCCCGGTCTCCCCAGTGCCTGCCCCTGCTGACCACACAGAGCTTGTCTTCTCTCGGCCATGTGCGGCGGGAAACGCGCCAGCTTTTATGTTGGGCATCACCTCCTACACTATATATCTTCTTGTCCTATGAGCTCTTTCCCTCATAGTTAAGATGCGGGGCTGGAGCACACCAAGCGGGGAAAATCAGGGCCAGCTGTCTCACATGCTGGACATTCCTCTGTGGCCAGTGCACAGGACTCTCCATGGCTGGAGTTGCAGTCGAGTGTGTGCTTTTTTCTGAAGTGGGGTTCATGGCTTTGATCAGATTCTCTGATGGGGCTCTCACCCAGAGAAGAGGTGCCCTGATCATGACCACGGATCTGATTTGACTACAGCTCTGTAGCATGGCTGTGAGAGGAGGATGGTTTGTCCAGCCTCTCCAAGCCTACCTCAGAGAAGCCATGGTTTATCATGTGCCCCAGTCACCACCTGCCACTTAGCAGGAGTCCAGTCCAATGTGTAGGGGACTGGCATTGGTGACCCCAAGATATGTGTCTTTGGCATGAGGATTATTTGGGGCTGGTTGCTTTCAATAAACTGGGACAGGGAAGGAGGCTCCAAGGCGTGGAACTTGGTTACCGTTTGTTAAGAAACATTTACATTTGTAAGGGAAATCTCCATCTGTAAAGTTGTCTCCCTCTCTGTACCAGGAAGAAGGGGGATGACCTTATCTCTAGAAACTCCTATCAATACAGAATGCAAGGACTTAAATCTGCATAATAATCTTATTCCTGTTTCTGGTAACCTCCTGTAACTGACTCCCCCCACCCTCAACATCCTCCTTTGTCTTTAGTTGGATATGATATTTAAGGTGGGGGCTTCAGCCATTTGGGGAGTTGCTCAGCTTGCCTGAGCCTCTCCCAGGTATACATGTTATAAAGCTTTGTTTAATTTTCTCCTGTAATTCTGTCTCATGTGAATTTAATTCATTCTCTGGCCAGAAGAACCCAGAGAGGGTAGAGGAAATGTCTTCCTCTCCTACAAATGCATGCACCCAAATTCACTTACTCTTGTGTTCTGTTTTTTCAACTTTTTCTTGTGGAAAACTTCAGATATTGACAAAAGCAGGGAAAACAGTATAATGACCAACCCCTCCCCATGTGCCCAACTTCACCAATTATCAGCTCATTGCTAATCTTATGTCATCTATCCACCCTCCTACTTCCCCCTTTCACATTATTTTTCTCAACGTTTTTATAGAATAGCACACACACTGAATAGTGCTTGTGTCCTACATGTGTGCAGGGTGAGTTTTCACATTGTGAGCTCTCACCTGATAAAGATTCTGGTACCCAATTCTGACGTGTGTTGTGGGGGGAGTGTTCCTACACCACCAAGCAATTGCCTGACACCTGATGATTCCCTGACAATTCAACTCAATTCCGACACTCTCTGCTGGAGCCAGCATCAGATTCCACAGGTTGAGGACTCAGTCCCACAAGACTGCCTGCACTTCAGATGCCAATCGCAAGCCCAAGTTGTCACCTGTGCTTCTGACCAACAGGATATAAATCAGAGGTTTTGATTATTTTGCTAGAGTGGCTCATAGAACGCAGGAAACCAGTTTACTCACTAGATTACTGGTTTATTACATGAGACATTAAGATATGAATCAACAGCCAGATGAAGAGATACATAAGGCAAGCTCCCTGACAAAGGAGCTTCTGTCCTTTCTACCGAAACCAAAGTGGGTTCCCTCCTGATGAGTTAAATCAAACTCTCCACCAGAAGTAGTTGTCTCACAAAGTAAAGCATATTTGTGGCAAATAAGTGACCATGAGGAATCATTTCCAAAGTCACGGCGTCCCCCAAAAAAGGGAAGCAGGGACTTTTATTTTGGATGGGGAATGAATATTTAAATGAGAGGGGTGGGTATTTGCTTGAGCAGGCTCAGTAGGAAAACATGCTTCCACATACACTGCAGGTTACGGTAATAAGATCCAAGCTCCTCCTGGAGAGATCTTAGCGTTAAAAATAAGGCAAAGGTCATAGGAGTAGCTCTTGTGGTGAGGCTTGGTCTCGTTCAGTGTGGTTGGTGATTGCATCTCCTTAACATGACAAAAGGCAAAAGAACAACTTGGAAAAACAATTAAAATGTCCAAACCCACCCTTGAGTTCCTCAGGATAACTAGTCAGTGACAAAATCCCTCCTCTAGTCTTTATCCTGCTCCTCATTCTTGAGGGGTGCAGGTCGACGGTCTGTCTTCTGTAACTGCTTCCTGCTGAGCATGGGCGTTGTCATAAGGACCAGTAGAGGAGCAGAATTTCCAGCTAATCTCAAATAGGTTTGTGGGTTACCATAGGCATAGCCCCCGGTTGTTCGTAACAACCATCTATAATTTTATAACTTCAATGCCTTTAGAATATGTTTAGGATCTGGGCATACTTGCCCCCCACCTCCAGATTTGACCAGTTCTTTTATAGTCTAGATACTGGGTTGCCATCCTTCTCTGATGGACCTAGTCTTCCTGCCCAGGAACATGCAACCTCCTTGGAAGCATACCATGCCTAAATGGTATGGGGTTGGTTTGGTTCTAGGGCAGAGCCCCGGGTGGATAGCCAGTCCTTCAAAGGTTGACAGGTCATTGGGATTTACTTATCTGTATAGTGTCTCTGAAACAAGATTTTATTCAAATCAGAGACTGGTTTGCAGGAAAACTCAGAGTCATCAATTGTCTGTGACGATCTCTCTTGATGTTCAGGCATGGGCACCTTTTTTACTCTGTGTGGTGGATCCAAGGGATGACTCCTTCTAACTTTAGGAAAGAGTGAGTGGTTAGTAACACCAAGCGAGGCCCTACCCAAATAGGATTTAGCTGATCTTGGAATGAACCACTTTTCCAAGTTTTAAGACAGCATGAACACTCTTAAGGAGTCCCCAAGCTGTTTATTTGGGGACCCAAATCTTCCCTCCTTGGTTTATCATCCAACCCTTGACTATTGGGGACCACTGGTAACCATGTGTAGTGGCTTCCCTTACTTCATCAGGCGAATACACTCGTGTCAATTCATAGAAGGGTTGAGTGGGAATTAATGATAATTGGATAAACTCTCCTGATGGAGCGGCCCTTTTTACAGCTGCATTTCCCAAGTTATTCCCTTTGATGACCTCTGATTCCCATTGTGATGGCCTTTACAATGGACCACAGCTACTTCCTTGGGGCCCTGTACCTCTTCTAGCAGTTTAAGGATCTCTGGCCCATGTTTAATTTCTGTGGTTTCCTCTGGGGATCTCTGTGGCTAGAGTAAACGTGATCCATCACTTCTGGGCAAGTATGGGTAATAGGCCCATTGGAATGAGGGAGCGGGGTAGCTGGTTTTAAGGTATGATACGTGATGAGGATGAAGGCTGCCCCAGTGAGAAGCCCAAGGTGTCCCGCCCTACATACTGATCTATATCTTCCTCCAGGAAGCATAGGACATCCTGACTTAATCCGATCTGATTCTTATCTAAAGTTATAGGACCACCCAATAACCAGACCTCACCTGCACTGATACCATTTTAACAACTTTTTTCATGATCTTTCCTTTGTCTTGTAAAGACAAAACTCACATACCTATGCCTTAAATTTAGCCCTACCCTCAACACATTGTAGCTCTTACTGCCCATGGGTCCTGTCCCCATGCCTACAGCTCTTGCTGCCCACGTGTCCTTTCCCCATGCCTGCAGCTCTTCACTGCCCATGGGTCCTGTCCCCATGCTACTCCATGATCTTCTCTGAATAAAAGAGCACTACTGCCAGACCTTGAGAGTCCAAGAAATCTTTCTTTCAACTCCTTGGCTCACCGAGCCCGCATCAATAGGGTTTTAAAGAAATCTGAGGGGAATCTAGCAGCATAGCTTGGTATTGTAGTATTCTATCCTCAGATAGCCATAGATGTCCTTTAGCCTCTAGAAAGCTAGAGACTTGATAGGGAGTCCACACCATCAATAGTTTGGCCCATAGCCAGTTTTTCTGCTGTCTTGATTAAGAGGCAGGTGGCAGCTACAGCGCTCAAGCATGGGGGTCATCCTATCACCATGGTGTCTAACTTATCCCATTCAAAGGGATCTGTTTCTGGCCCCTGTAGTTTATTATAGAGAGGCTTAGAAATCAATCCAAAGGTAGGGATCCAAATGCAGCAAAAGCCAGCCATCCCCAAGGATTCTCGTAGCTGCCTATGAGTTTTCAGTGGAACAACTTGGCATATTACCATTTTCCTCTCTTGGGGAAGGCTGTGTTGTCCCCTTGAAATGATGAACCTCAAATACTTTACATTCTCTTTATATATTTGTGCCTTCCCTTTAGACACTTTATATCCCTTACTGGCTAAGAAGTTTAACATATTTAAGTCAATTCTGACATTAGCTACCTGGGGGTAGAATCAGATCCCACAGGTTAAGGGTCCAGTCCCACAGGATTACCCTTCGCCTTCTATTTTAGATGCCAATTGCAAGTTCAGGTTGTCACCTGTGCTTCTGACCAACCAACCGCAGACCAGAGGTTCCCACAACCCCCTCCTTGGGGTTGATTAATTTGATACAGTGGCTCACAGACTCAGATAAACATTTTACTTAACAGCCAGATGGAAGAGATGCATAGGCAAAATATGTGGGGAAGGGATGAGGGAGGGGAATAAAGTCCCTCTTTGGGACTCTCCCCCAATCTCTATGTGTTCACCAACCCAGAAGCTCTCTGAACACCATCCTTTTGGGTTTTAGTGGAGACACCACCCCATAGGCACAGTTGATTGGATCATTTGCCAATGGCAATCGAACTCAATCTTCAGCCCCTTTCCCCACCCTGGAGGTATAGGGAGAGGGATGGGGCTGAAAGTTCCAAACCCCAAATCACACAATTGGTTTCCTGGCAACCAGCCCCTACTCTCAGGGGCTTTCCAAATGTCACCTTGTTAACATAAATTCAGGTGTGGTTGAAAGGGCCCTGTTAGGAATAACAAAATACGCTCATTTCACCTTTATGGCTCTGGACTTATTTCAGGAACTGAGGACTAAAGTAATTATTATAACAAAAGATGCCACGTTGGCTCTAATATGGGAAATTACAAGAGCTTTAGGAGCTCTTAGGCCAGAAACAAAATGAAGATATTTACTGTTATAAATCCAGGATCGTATAGCATTGACCATACTAAAGTTTTGAATAAATCTATATTCCCCTGTTCCCAGCTTATTGAGGCCCCTAACTTAGATAGCCTGTCCCTCCCTAGAATGGGAACAACGCATCCTGGTATGTACAGAAAAGAATGCTTCAGCATTTTTTATCCCATTTCACAGGTCAAGGGCTCCAGAAATCTTTTGGTCTCTCCTCTTCCTGATACCTCTTTTATGTCACACTTTCCTATAGGAAGGGTTCCCTCTGGGGCACTCAACACTGTCGACAAAAATAATCCATAACCAATCTATAAATGAAAATTTGGGTGAGTTTATTCTGAGCTTAAATCTTAGGATTATAACCCCGGAGAGTCTTTCCACAAAGGAACAGAGCGCTCCAAAGAAGTGGGGGTACACAGGGTGGTTATATACCCTCAAAGAGGGTGTTTCACATATGATTGAAATGTCCCTCCCACAATAGTCACAAGGCTGCTCTGTCAGCACAGCGATTGATGGAAACGGCAGATAGGTCTGCTGTCTCAGTGAACACTGCGGGGTGGCAGGTGTGTTGCCTCGGGCTGGGGGGTCACAGATGAGCGCTGCAATCGGTTCCCAGCCTAAAGAAAGATGCTTAATCTTTAAGGAGATGCCAACATTGAGAGGGGGAGAGAAGTTGCACCTTTGTCTCAAGGGCCTTTTGCTCTTGCCATAGGGAATGTCTAAAGTAGATATACAATGCATGCTCAACGGCCTCCGTCAGGCCCTTTTGGAAAGACAAGGTCAGGCCAAATTAGGTTTACACCAAATGGCTTCCTCATATATTCCAATATATCCTATTACTTGCCATTTTTACTTGTCAACACTGAGAATATAGCTCCATTATTGAACAAAAATTCAACATGCTTTCCTCCTACTGCCAAGGTCACCCAGGGCTCCTGGAACCAACCAGGGAGCCCCACAGCCCCATTACATCTCATCTGTAGTCAAGGGAAGCTGCCACGGCTCAGTCTTGTTCGATCCCTTCCCTCTCTGGGGACAGTTTGGACAATCCTGCCACCAATGCCCTTCCCGTTGGCAGTACGCACAACCGATTAGCCTCCAACTTTGTTGTTGGCCTTCTGGTCCCTTGGTAGGGGCCGAGGTCACTCACCCATGGCATATCCCTTCTCTCCCTCGGGTTACCTTGAGGAGGCTGGAGGGCCACAGTTAGCAGGGCAGCTTGCCTTTTCATCTTCTTGTCTTGCTTTCCATGCTCAGCTTCATCCCGGTTACCAAACACCCTACATGCAGCCTCTACTGGTTGTGCAAGATTAGTATCAGGACTATAGCTAACTTCTGGAGTTTCCTATGGATGTCTGGAGCACTTTGAGATAGGAAATAGGGATTAAGAACCACTGTACTGCCCTAGGCCTTGGGGGTCCCAATTTGTATATCGCCTGAGGCAGTCCCAAAGCCTCTGAAAAAAAGCGGAGGGGTTTTCCTCAGGGCCTTGTTGGACCTCTCTTAATCTAGACCAGTTAACGGGTGGCTGCCTTACTATTTTCATGGCTTTAAAAAGCAGACCCCCAAAATATACTAGCTTTTCTTGTTCATCGGGATCATTGGGATTGCACCCAGGGTCACTCCCTGGCACAGCCTGCTCACTAGGCCTGCGGATGTCTGATCCTGGGTCATATTCATTATCTGCTTGTTCTCTAGCTTTTAACAGAACAGATGACTTATCCTCAGGCGTGGAGTGTAGTCAACAGGCTTTGAACATCTGCTCAGGTGGGACTATGAGTGGAGAAGATTCCCTTCATCAGGTTTATGAACTCCTCTGGGTCAGCGCTCAGTCCTTTAATGTGTGCCTTCCAATCATCCAGATCAGAGGTGGAAAAGAGGACGTGCACATTAATAAGTCTCCCCTCACCATCAGGCACCTGTTCTAGGGGATCTATCCCAGGTTTGTGTCTGGTTCTTAATCTAGTTGTACTATCTGGAAGGGGAGGGTGAAAGGTCTTTGGTTGTTGTAGAGTCCAATTCCCTCTAGAGGGATTGCTCGGGGTGGGGGTGGGGGGACAGTAAAGGGTTTGGCTTGAGCAGGGGTGAAGGAGGGGAATAAGGTGGAGGTCTCTCAGGGCTCACTAGCTGGTCTAATGGTGGGGCCAAAGCTGGAGTATATGAGCGACATGGACTCTGAGGTGGGTTTTCCTTAGTCCCCTGTTTCCTGATTTGGAGGAATAGGTCCTTCTCATCAGAAAGATCTTGTAATATGGGAAGTATTTCTGGAGTCTTAGTTTCAACTTTTGACCCTTCATTTAGACATAGTGCCATGAAGCACTGGACACAAGGGATTTCTTCCTATTTCTTGGTTCCTTTGCAAATTAGATCTAACTGTAGTATGGTGTTAACTTTTAGGGTCCCATTTTTCTGGGCATTTTCCCCATATTCCAGGGGATATTGCAGTCAGGCTGTGTTACATAAAAAGATCATCTGCTCTCAGGTCAATGGGGAATACCTGGAGGCCTTCCAGTTCTGGAGGATGCAGCCCAAGGGGCTTTCCTCCGAGATGGAGCTTGCTCCCTCCATATTCTAGCATCTTTTCTTATGGTCTGTTTCCAACCTCCCAGGAGCAAGTTGTAATGGTTACTGATGACACAGATGCCACAAGGTTGTGCCCAGAGAAGGTTTAGCACCCTAATAGCCTGAAACTAGACCCAGGGTGAGTAACTAAATCCTTAAAGGGAAAATGAAACTGGTGGACGCTGAGTTTCACTCAGGGACCACTGATAGGAAGGGCCAGGAAAAAAAGGAGACCTAAGAATCCAGAAAAGCCAGATTGTGGGAAAACAAGATTGATGTCAATCATCCTCGACAAATCAGTTGATGTCGAGCGTCCTTGACAAAAAGAAACAAACAAAAACAGACTCAGCAACTCCAGAGGGGGCTTGACCCCATCTAAGGGGACCCCTCCTCCGATCGCAGGCACAACGCAAAGACAGACTCAGTGATGTCAGGGGAAGTTTAATCCCACCTCATCACTCCAGAGGAGACTAATCTCCAGAGGGAACTTGATCCCCCGACTAGTCAACAGGGATTGCTCCTGTTTTGCCAGAGCTGAGCATCGGCCCTTCCGAAGTGGCTGGGTCGTGCAATCCCTCCAATCAGGGGGATATCTCACTCCCCTGAGCCAGGCTACCCCCAGACGGGGACTCGAACTCTGAAGCCAGACCCCAACAGGCAGGCTTTGTGAGACAACTTAAAGAAATAACTCTTATAGCTGTGTTGTGGGGTTGGTGCCCCTCTCCTCCATTGAGAGATCCTCCAAGCAAAGTACTCAGTGCGACCACTGGGTCTCCCAATGGGGTGGCAACATCAAGCGGTGGGACAGGCTGCACAAAGGGGTAAGCCCCACAGGGTGCCAATTTTGGTGGGTTTTTTTTGAGGAAGATCAGCCCTGAGCTAACTACTGCCAGTCCTCCTCTTTTTGCTGAGGAAGCCTGGCCCTGAGCTAACATTGTGCCCATCTTCCTCTACTTTATATATGGGATGCCTACCACAGCATGGCTTTTACCAAGCGGTGCCATGTCCGTACCCGGGATCTGAACCAGCGAACCCTGGGCTGCCGAGAAGCGGAACGTGGGAACTTAACCGCTGCGCCACCGGGCCGGCCTTATTTTATTTATTTTTTTTTTTGAGGAAGACTAGCCCTGAGCTAACATCTGGCAATCCTCCTCTTTTTTCTGAGGAAGACTGGCCCTGAGCTATGCCAATTTATTACTGAAACCAAAGTGGCTTCCCTCCCAGTGAGTAAAATCAGACTCTCCACCAGATGTAGTCTCACAAAGTAAGGTATATTTGCAGCAAATAGGAGAACATGAGGAATCACTTCCAAAGTCATGGTGTCCCTAAACAAAGGGAAGCAGGGATCTTTTGTCTTGGTTGGGGAATGACTATTCAAAAGGGAGAGGTGGGTATTCGCTTGCGCGGGCTCAGTAGGAAAACATGCTTCCACATACACTGCAGGTTATGGTGATAGGGCCCAAGCTCCTCCTGGAGAGGAGATCTTAGCATTAAAAATAAGGCAAAGGTCATAGGCGTAGCTCTCTGGTGAGGCTTGGTCTGTCTCAGGGAGGTTGGTAATTGCATCTCCTTACCATAGCAAAAGGAGAAAAATAAATTTGGAAAAACAATTAAAATGTCCAAACCCACCCTTGAGTTCCTCCTCTGGGTAACTAGTCCGTGACATCTTCGTGGAGTTTGGGGCAGCAGGTGGCACATGGAAGGGTTCTGGTTCACCAACCTGAAAGCTCTCTGAACCTCTTTTGGGTTTTGGCTTTTTACGAGGCTTCATTATGTAAGCATGATTGATTAGCTCACTGACCATTGGTAATTGACTCAACCTCCAGTCCCTCTCCCCTCCCTGGAAATCGGGGGGGGGGGGGGGGACCACTGAAAGTTCCAGCCCTATAATCAAGGTTGGTTCCCCTGGAAACCAGTCCTCATCCTTAGGGGCTTTATAAAAGTCACTTCATTAACATAAACCCCATCGTGGTAGAAAGGGGCTTGTTATGAATAACAAGTCACCCATTTCACCTTTATGACTCTGAAGCAATTTCAGGAATGGAGGACAAGAGACCCAATATTATAACAAAAGATGCTTCCATTGCTTTTCTCTCTCAGAAAATTCAAAGGGCTTTGGGAGCTGTAAGCCAGGAACCACAGAGGAAGGCCAAATATATATAAGAAATATATTTTGCTCATCTGAATGACCAAATATTTATTTCTCATAAATCACACTATCCCAAATGAATAGCCAGTACTTGGCTCAGGAGGCAAATATTGTCAGCACTCACAAGCCCCCACGGCCCGTTTCCGTCACCTGCCCTCAAGTAACCTCTGTCCTGACTTCTAACATGATGGACAGAGGCTGGTTTGCATGCTGGCTGTTGACGTTGTGACAGGAGCGTGGCGTAGCAAGGAGTGGGTGGAGTGGGTAGAATCAGCAAATCTGGGTTCAAAACATGCCTTGGTGCCAGCTGGTCATGTGACCGTGGCAGTTAACGCAAACTCCAGGAGCCTCAGTCCGTCTTTTATGCAGTGAGGACCATGTTGGACCGGCTAGGTTGCTTTGAAAATCATTAATAACATGCGTCAGGGCCCAGCTCAGGGCTTGGCACGTAAGGAGTGTCACGCATCATCATTGTCATTGGTGTTATTTCTAATTTTGCACTTGTGGTGAGATGGGAGGTGGCCTGTGGCCCTGGCAGGCATTGTGTAGCTGTGGTGAGAGCTGTGGACAGCCAGAGCCTTCAAGACAGCTGACAACTGCTTTATGGCATCCTGGAGAAACTATCCTGCACCAGACTGTCAATTAGCTTGAAAAACAACCTCAATAACACTGTCACTGACACAGCAGACATAGGAAAGGGGCACAGGATGGCCTCCTGCAATCTGCAGAGATGGTTCAGTGAGAGAAGCCGTCCCGTGGGATTTCTGTGCTGACAGGGCCATGTAGCTTGTTTGTACAATTACTGAAAGGGCAATTTAATTACCTTCTCATTTTCTTTTGTCTATATTCTATAGCTTTTTTCTTTGTGGTTACCATGGGATTACACTCAACATCGTAAAGTTGTAACACTCTAATGTCAATCTATACCAGCTTAACTTCAGTAAAATACAGAAACTCAGCTCCTATACAGCCCTGACTCTGCCCCATTTCAGTTATGAATGTCACAAAGTTACATCTTTAGGCATGTGTGTCCAAAAACATATACTAATAATTGGGTTTTTTAATACTTTAGTCTCTTAACGTAGAAAACAAAAAGTGGAGCTACGAACCAAAGTTACACTAGTACTAGTTTTTATAATCATCCACATACTTTGACCGGAGATATTTATTTCTTCCCAAGGCATTGAGTTACTGTCCAGTGTCCTTTTGTTTCAACCTGAAGGACTCCCTTCCTTGGAGGGCAGGTCTAGTGTGAAGAACTCCCTCAGCTTTGGTTTATAGGGGAATGTCTTCATTTCCCCTCATTTTCGAAGGACAGTTTTGCCAGATACAGGATTCTTGGTTGGATTCTTTTTTCCGTCAGCATTTTGAATACATCAACCCATGCCATCTGGCCTCCAAGGTTTCTGAGGAGAAATCTGCTCATGATCTTACTGCAGAAAATATGATGAAAGCTCTCTTCCTCTCAGCTTTATAAACATCAATGATGTCCCTTCTCGTGTCTTACCAACAGAACATTTTCCTATAGTATTATAACATCCTTTAAGTTGTGGGATCATTTTGAGACTAATCAGAGTTGAAGGACAAGGAATTAAATATTTTAAGTGTAGACACTGTGAGGCCTCTAAAAGCCAAAAATTATTACAGATTTTTAAATTAGAAATGAAAAGGCCACTGAAGCATCTTACAGATTTTAATTTCTAATAAATATCACTCTCTAATATCCCACATAAATAAAAAGCTCTTTGGGGTCCTTTTTTTTTTTTAAACAGTAAAGGGGTGTTGAGACCAAAAAGTAAGAAAAACACTGTAGTTTATCCCCAGCCATGATTGGTCCATTTTTTGCCCAGAGCTCATAAGGATCCACCATGATGGAATTACAAACACCTATAAAGTCTCTGGCTGGGCTTGGGTTTTTGTTCCTTACAGCCCAGGAAGCTAATTTTTGGTGACCTGTAGGACTTGGACCGCAGTGAGCTTTTTTCTTTTTTTTTCCATCCCATTTTGTTTATTTTTTCTTTTTTACCTATTGTTTTTATTTTCTTATTTTTCTCTATTTTCTTTTTAATTTTTTTATTCTCCTTTCTCATTTTTTAAAATTCTTTTTGTCTTTTTCTCATTTTTCTTGTTTTATTTTTCACACTTTTTTCTCTTTTTCTCAATTTTTCTTTGTTCTTTTCTTATTTTTTCTTTTTTCTTTGTTTTCTGGTTCTTTTTCTCATTTTCCTTAAATTTTTTTTTTGAGGAAGATTAGCCCTGAGCTAACATCTGCCACCAATCCTCCTACTTTTCTTTTTTTTTTGGCTGAAGAAGACTGGCCCTGAGCTAACATCAATGCCCATCTTCCTCTACCTCATAGGTGGGATGCTTACCACAGCATGGCTTGACAAGCAGTGTGTAGGTCCACACCCAGGATCCAAACCAGCAAACCCCGGGCTCCCAAAGCAGAATGCGCAAACTTAACCGCTGCACCACCCGGCTGGCCCCTCCTTAAATTTTTTATTTTGTATTGCTAGTAGAGTTAGTACTGTTGGTATAGTTAATATAGTTAGCATACTTGGTATAGTTAGTATTACTTATTAGCATAGTAAGCATAGGTGGCATTGTTAGGATCATTAGTTAATATTAGCATACTATAGTTTTGTTTGTTAGCATAGTTAGCATTGTTAGTTAGTATTGTCAGTTAGTGTAGTTAGCAGGTCACATGCTTCTGGGCCTCGAGGCCACCTCTGCTAACAAGACGACCCGTATTAACAATTACGAGCTCCTCAATACCATTGGAGAAGGGAGCTTCACCACAGTGAAGGTGGGACAGGAAATCCCGACTGGGACAGAAGTGGCTGTAAAAATCATTGAGAAGCCTCAGCAGAGCTTCTACAGAAACAAGAAGCTTTTCCGTGAAGTCTACACCCTAAGGGCCTGCAATCACCCAGACTTCGCAAAGTTATTGGAGGTCATCGACACAGAGGAAACATCGTTGCTCATCCCGGGGCATGTTAGCAGAAGAGACGTGCTGGATTACATAGCAAAGCGCGGCCCCACGACGCAGGAGGAGGCCTGAGGCAGCCTGAGGCAGCTCAGCTCGGCCCTCCAGTACTGCCACCACAGAGGCATCGTCCACAGGGACCTGAAGCCGGAGAACGTACTTCTGAACGCTGAGCTGAATGTAAAGCTCGAGGACTCTAGTCTGAGCACCGTGACCCTTGGCCGGAAGCTGAGGATGCACTGCGGTGCTCCTGTCACACTGACCCGGAAGTCTTCTTTTGCCAGGACTACGCTGCTGGGCAGACGTCTGGAGCCTTGGGGTGGTTCTTCACGTTATGCTCACTGGGGCCGGGCCTTTCCCAGGAGACGACTTTGCTCCAGTGAAGTGCGAGTACTGAGAAGGCAATGCCTGCTTCCTGTGTTCTTATCCTTTAAATGCAGAAAACTCCTAAAGAAAACGATGACCCTCGACCCCAGCAAGAGAAAAAGTTTAAAAGACATCATGAAGGACCTGTGGGTTAATATGGGCCAGGAGAAACTCAGGCCTTACAGGGAGATGCCCTGTGACAACAGGGACCTCTGGGTGATAGAGGTGATGATGAACATGGGCTTTGAGTGGGACAAGATCCATGATTCCTAAGAAAAAGGAGATTTGACAGTGTCATGGCAACATACCTAATCCTGAGCTCCAAGAAACCCAAGATGGAGGGCCACACCATCACTTTGAGGTCCTCTGCTTCCATTCACCCCAAGAGCTGCAGCTCCTCCCTAAGCCCCAAGGTGCAGCCGAAGGTCTCTGCACTCCCAGTGAAAGGCAATAAAGTCAAACCCACCTGGCTCCATGAGGCAGAAAATCAGCAGCCCACCCAGGAGCCTGCCAGTCCCCCACTCAGACTGGAGTCGAGGACCCCCACCCCCAGTCCAAGCCCCCAGCGTGGCCCTGGGGCCTTTTTCTCCACCCACAGCACACACAACAGGAGCCCCAGAGAGAACCTGCAATGGAAATTCCCTCCACACTGGGGAGCCTGATGGGGTGACCCCAGCCCCCCTCCCCGGTTGGTGGGGGGCTGCTGGGAGATTCTTAAACTTTCTAAGATGCTTCTGTTTTTGTCTTCTCAGCAGCAACCAGTATGGCAAACACAATAGAGTGAAGCCAATTTAATCTCATGGCAGGGTTCAAATCAAAGATTGTGGGGAGGTCAACCCGCACCCCTGCATTTTAAATGGAGAGCAAGATGTGGAGCTCCAGAGAGCCTGGCAATGTGGTGTGGGAGTTCGGCCAGAGGCTGGACACATTCAGCTGCGAGTGGGAGCTGTACAAGAAGTACACGCTATATGTGCACGGATGTGCGGGCGAGAGGATTTGGTCCAGTGGACGATGGAGGTGTGCAAACCGCTTTGGTATTCTCTGCTCTGGGTTCACATCAGAATGGTGTCTGGTACCTCCATGGCCTTCAGAAGCATTATATCCAAAATACTTGGTGAACTTAGAGGACGGGCTGGAGGCGCCTGGGGGACACGAGGAGAGGCCACCCTAGCTGCAGGTCTGCCCCTTGGCCCCCACCTGGGTGAAACTTCAGGGGCTGGACTGCTTTTCCTGGGGCACTTCTTCCCTCCCCTGTCCTCTCCGTCTTTTCTTCCATGTTTGTGGGGAGGAGAGATGGTTCTTATAAAGTACTTGGTTTTCCAAGTCTTGTAAAAAACCTGATGCTCCAGAAAGATGTATCACAGATACGCTGTCTTGCATCCTCTCTGCGCAGAATTGGGGCTGCGCATGCTCCAGTTTGAGAAGCAGGTAGTGATGTAGTACTTGGAGTTAATCAGAACAACTATATGGAAAAGTGACTTAGAATTACTATGGGAACTCTCAGCAGCAACGAGTGTGGTTCTGAAGGGAAAAGGCTGTGAGCCATAGTGAGGGCAGAAAGGCAGAAACTGCGTACTAACATTCCCTAACATTTTTCAGGAGTGAGGGAAACTTCTGATCCTGTGGCCTTTCTTAACTACAACCAAGCGGTCCATAATAGATAACAAAGTCCCATGAACCAGTCTGTGTGCAGAGTCAGAGAAGTGGCACTGGTGTGGGCCTAAGGGTCAAAGCGGCCTAAGGGTCCCTCCCATGTGCAGCTGAGTTTTCTGGCTATAACACAGGAGTTGGCCCTTCCACCGTGATGATTCCTCCTTTTTGTAACAGTGCACCGAGCACTCCCTCTAAGAGTCCTGACCGAGGTCTGGGCTGTTCAGTCTGCTCAAGGTTCCAGGGGAGCTCCACGGGAAGCCAGACATCCTGGGGGGTAGAGGAGGATTCATGGTAAGAGACAGCAGCCCAGAGAGATGGAGGGGATGGCGGAAAGGTGGCTTCTAAAAGGCAAGTTCCAGGTGCCCAGGGCTTTCCCTGGTATTTCCATTTTAGGCGCTGAATTTATCGTTTCAGATGTCTATCAGGGAGCTTCTGCATGGGCTCCTAAGAAGCTGAGGAATGTCCAGGAGGCCCCTGGCTGCTTCTCATGAGGCTGGGTGGCACTATGTGCAGAGTCTTTCTGCGTGCTCTCGAGACTGCCCAGGGACGGTCCCAGCATCTGACCAGTCAGAGAAGATTTTCCTTCGCACACTGAGAGCAGGGCCAGGGGAAGTAAGAGGAGGGCTGGGGACAGGCTGGGAGTCTTGTCGCTCCCCCTTCATGTCCCCCATTTTGGTTTTCTTTACACCAAACAACCCGATGTGTGGTCAGTGAGTGTTGTTCTCCTTGAGATCTGTCCATGGCTCTCATTCCCTTCAGGGAGTGTCCCAGTGTCTTAGTGGGCTTTCGGGACCCTCTATGACCTGTCCCCCTGCAGAGCTTTTCACTAGCATCCATTCCTTGCACTTTACTCATAGTGAATTGTTCAGTTTCCCCCAGATACTCTGCCCATGAGGTTCCCTCTCTGGGAAGCCAAAATGCCGGGCACTTGGCCAAACTCCATCGGGCTCCCAGAGATGAATCAGACACAGGTCCTGCCCGAAGGGCACGGTCCAGCTGGGAAGACAAGACAGGGACCTAACTACGGTACAGTCACCTGTGCACCAGTACAAAGGAATGACAGTCACAGCACAGCACACGCTCACCTGCTGCTGCCAGTATCGGGACAGCGTCTTGAAGGAGGTGGCATCTAGCAGGGCCCTGATGCACGGCTCTGACCACAAGATATGGAGAGGAGGCATCCCAGACAGAAGGAAGCCGAAGTGTTAGGCACATACAAGACAGAGGTGGGGAATGAGGCTGGCGAGTGGGGGGTTGGACCAGCACCCCTTGTTTCTGGGACCACTTCCCCCTGGTGCATTTTGGTCTGCATCTCCAAACTTAAATATCCCGCAGCTCGTGGCCTGGAAAGCAGTCAGCTCCGGTAACAGAATGCTCTGCTAGTGAGACTTTCTCCTCTTGTGTGAGCTGTGGGCCTTGACTGGCTGGGCCAGTGGCTGTCTCTGATCTCCCTCATTAGTCCAAGCTCAGTTCCACAGGAAGGCCTTTGGGTTTTGTTCTAAGGAGCAGGGGATCCAAGAGCAGGGAGTGACACGATCGGTTTCCATTGGAGAAGACGCTCCTGGCTGCATGCACACCGTGGGCTCTGGGTGGGAGAGAACCTCAGAATTGGTAATGGTGTCCCACCAGCGGTTTACCAGCAAATCTGGCTAATCTAATGAATCTAATGAAATCTAATGAAAAGAACCCACCGGCCCATGATTTTCAGCTGGTTCCTGAATTATGAATTACTTAATGCAATTTGTCTGATGGATACTTTTTCATAAAACGTGAACTCAGGGTAGGGAGTGGTCAGGCGGTGGGAGGAAACATTAAAAGGGGTGTGGCAGAGAGGTCCAGGTGCCTCCCAATAGCAGTGTCCACTTCTCAGAGCAACCAAACACCTGACTTTTAGCTGAGCATGTGGCCACCCAAGACTACAGAGTTCCCAGCCTCCTCTGCAGTAAGGCTGGGTGTATAACCAAGCTCTCCCTTCAGGATGGGGAGGGAAGCAATTTGTGTGGCTTCTAGGATATTTCCTAGGAGGGAGAAGCCAGCCCTTCTTTCTGCTTCTCCCTCTGTCCTGCTGCTGGCAGCATGAGCTCTGAGGCTGGAGCTCCATCCTGACCCACAATGGTGAGGGCAACTCCTCTGGGATGACAGGGCAACAGGGAGAGGGGCCTCCTGGAGCAGCCCTGCCAGGCCAGCCCTGGACTGTCTGCCTCCAGACTGAGCCTGGGAGAGATGCCAACTTCCGTGTGCCACTCTCCTGCGGGGGGGCACTTTACTACAGCAGCTGAACCTTATCCTGTCCAGGACAATAGTCTCGGAGGGGACTTTCTGAGTGGTTCCCTTGGGTCAGGCTGCTCCCAGGGCCACAGCTGTCTGAAGTGCTCAGCCCTCCTTTCCGTGGGGTGACAGTGAAGTGTAGCTCCAACCCACTCCCTTCTCTGGGTGGTTCTCTGGAAATTTAATTCACGAAGGTTGATGCCCCCAAGTAATCAAGTCTGGAGCTGGTATCTCCCAGGGCATCCTCTTGTTCTGTCCTCCCACACTGTCCACCTCCACTCTCTCCCAAAGATGCACCTTGTCCTGCAACAGGCCGGGCTGACTCTTTCCCTGCTAATATCTGCAGATTTTCATTAAATAACTCAGGGAAAAGGCCATCTCACATGTGGTGTAACTTGATTATTGCTAGAAAGATGAGTTTGGGAATGACGAGTGCCCTGCTAAGCTGACAAGTTTAAAAGCTGAATTTGAAAAACCAACCAAATTCCAGGCACAGTGTGAGGGCAGAGACTGGGACTCGGTCACGCCTTGGCCTGAGCCCTCAGTCTGGGGACACAGATATTCAGGACTTCCCAGGGGTCTGGCCTTGTTCTTGTAATTTCTGATAAGCCCTCCACTCTTTCGGACCCTCCAATTTTATGGGGAAAAGGAACTCTAATGTATACTAAAATATTAAACTTGTTGAAGATACTGTAAAAGGATACATAGTTCATTTGTTCTTCGTGTGTTTACACTAAGTGTCTGCAAAGTGTCTTGTAGGGCTGGTTCAAAATAGAATGTATTAATGGAAAATTTGAGATTCAGTAAGGCCAATAGATCAGGAGACCATACCATTGAAAAGATAGTTTCTTACAGTTCCCAGAGGAGGGGGCACACAGGGCCACATGGGGGTGGTCAGGAGGCACAGGGAGCAGGGGAAGTGTGGGCAGGAGCCTTTACTGTGGTCTCTGCAGGAAGGAACAATGAGGCAGGCTGAGCAGGCTTAGGACTGGCTGGTCTGAATAATTTCACAGGCTCTGGGGTACAGGGTCTGTCCCGGTTGTCTGGTACCTGCCCTGGGTGATAAGGGCAAGGGGACAGTGGCCCAGAGTATGAGTGTCCAATAGAGGAGGTGGTTGGGGTGTGGATGGACACTGGATTGGTCGGTGTGTATTTGAAGAGTGGGCCCACGAAGGAGGCTTCTTCCTGGGGGTGGGAGAAGTGGGCAACCAGGGAAGCAGGAGGCCAGGTCGAGGGGATTCAGAACAAGGCACGTCCCACGTTTGCATGCAGGACAGATGTTAAAGCATCAGGTTTACAGAAGCTAGAAACATGGTCCATATGAGGGCTCAGCTCAAATGTCACCTCCTCAGAGGAGCCTTCCCTGCCTACTCCATCTACAGAGAGAGCCTCCCCAGCCCAGTCTCCCTACCATCACCCACTTCATTCTCCTCGTGGCGTTCAGGGCCCGGCCCCCTGCTCAGCACCCCGCCCTGCCTCTCCCCACCCAGAGGGAAAGTCCTCACAGGGGCCCCCAGGCCCTGCTCCATCTGGGCCTCCACCTCTCTCTGTCCTCCCACCACTGTCCCGCCCCACCCCCGATCCCCGAGCCCTACTCTTCCTCTGCAGTACTTCCACCTTCTGACCTGCTGTGCTCTGCTCACTCTTTGTCCCCGTCTGCAATGTCGGCTCCATGGGGGCAGTGGAGTTTGTATCCTTCGCTGAGTCCGTGCCTCAAGCCTAAGTCAGGGCCGGGCACAGAGCGGGACTCCATAAACAGTGAATGAGCCGACAACGCTTAGCACTCCCGGAAATGTGCTTGTTTGTGGTCTGCAGTGTTCACTTGCTCAGGGCATGTCACTGAGGCCCTGCTGCCTGCTTGGCTGGCTCGAGACACAGGGCACAGCAGCGGGAGAAGCAGGCAGAGGTCTCCATTCTCGTATAGCTGACAGCCTAATTGGGGAGACAGAGGAAAAATAAATAAAATATATGCAAGTTCAGGTGGTGATATTTACCATGGAGAAAAATAAAATCAGGAAAGATGTTTGAGCAAATTCCCGAAGATGTTTAGGGAGCAAGCAATGCAGAGGGTAGAGTGTTCCAGGCTGCGAGACCAGCAAGTGCAAAGGCCCCAAGGCCACAGTGGGCTGCCCGTTTGAGAGTCTTAGTTATTAGTGTGAATTCTTAGTTTTGTCTCGAGTCTGTATTTCATTTTTGTTTGTAATCCTTGGTTTCACCTTTCTAGCTAGTTAACCTGAGTTCAGCAAATTCTGTTCTATTCTATGATTTAAAGTAGAAACGGGCTAATTTGGGTCAAGTCAGTACATGTTTATTGAATGGCCTCCCTGGGCCCAGCTGTGTTAGGCACCAGGAGGCTGTGAAATCAACACAGCAGTCTCCACCTTGATGACCCCAGTTACTGAACATCTTCAAGATCCTCCAGCCCCTTCCACTGCCCCTCTGCCTCATCTCATCTGGGTCTCAAGCTCTGACCCAGACCCTCTGTCACACTTTCACCTCCACATCCAACATTTCATACACTTCTCTGTCTGGGTGTCCCCTGAGCTTCTTGAAGTCAGTGTGTCCCAGCCTGAGTTCAGCCCTTGTTCCACGATTGCCTCCTCTCCACGAAGCCCCTCTTGGTGAGGGAGACCCCACCAGCGGGCTCTTCTGCCCCAGGAAAGGCTCCTGCCCACCCTGCCACGCAGATGCGCCCCACCCCCTGGATCCACCTCCCTGGGAACCCCGCCATCCTCTCCCTCCTGTCTTCAGCCTGGGGCTGCACACCGTCCTCCCCCTCTTCACAAACCCCCAAGAGGCTGGTCCACTTACACACGGGGACACGGAGGTGACACCTGTGGGAGCGGCTGGGAATGACAAGCAGACTCCCAGATTATAGGGCAGACCAGGGCTCCCGAGCAGCCAGAGCACGGCAATTTGGCGGCAGGACGGCCAAAAAGGGGGTGAGGTGGGCACCCCACGGCAGCCCTTCCCCACATTTCCCAGGGGGCCCTGAGTTTCACATCTTGGCTTGGGCTGGCTGCCCCTCCTTCTGTCTGTTAGGTGGGTGCCTATTCATTCATTCACTCACTCATTCGTTTATGTATTTGGCTCCTACTCGGTGCCAGGGCGTGGCTAGATGATGGCTCATCCTTGGAGGACCAGCACAGATGCCACCTCCTCCATGAAGCAATTCTTAATTCCCACCCCCTCAGGCCTCACCTGGGATGCCCCAGTGCTGTGATCACATTCTGATGACCTCTCCAGCCCGTGAGCTCTGGGAGGGCCCTGGGCCAGATGCAGAAAGGGGCTCGGAAAAGCGTGATGGCGGCTAAAACCCTGAACACACGAAAGGATTACCCACAGGTCGCATGGGGGTCAAGTTCAGCCCCTCCTCCTCTCCCTCCGGGACCAGGGCTCCTTCATTACCAGGAACCTGAGGGACCTTCTCTCACCCTGTGCTCATTTAGACCATTAACAGTCTGGATTTTCTTTTCAATTTTAAGTTCTTTAAAACTTTGAAGACATGTCATGAGGGTATCCTTCTGTAATGAGAAACTTAATTATCACTTCAAGGAAGGGAATCCATCCTTTGTGTCTGAGCCAAGACAGGACAATATGGAAAGTGCAGGATGTTGAGGAGGAGCAGACTCAGAGGCTGGGCCTCGCGAGGGCAGCAGGACGAGTGGGGGACAGAGAGATAGATGAGGCAGAGCTGCCAGGGCTGGGGTCAAGCTGGGAGGAGGAGTCCAGGGGCTTCCACATGTGAGAGCGGTGGCTTCCAGTGTCCCCCTCTGTCACATACAAGCCATGTTTCTCACACTGCAGCACCTCCAGGCCTTTGCATGAGCTGGTCCTCCAGCAGGAGTGCCTTTCCTCTACTCCCCAGACAGCAGTGCCCTCACCCTGCAAGACTCTGCCCTTCTGGGGCATTTGTTCCTGAGCCCGCCTGTCCAGTACCCTGGCCCCCACCATGACACACGCAGCACGCTCTATGCTTAGGTCATCTGATTGTCATTGCCTGAGGCTGACCTGTCTCCTTGTGTGAGAGACTGGCAGACCTAGCTTCTAAGCCTTCCAAGTCCATGTGACCTTGCATAAGTCCCTTGTCCCTTTAGAGGCTCAGTTTCTCACTATAAATGGGTCTGACAGTGGCCGCCTCACAATGGCACTGTGCTCTCTGAGCTGCTGGAGACGGCACGTTGGATGGGTGCCTGTTGCTGGTGCCCTTGTTGCTGACCCCGGGGTCGTGGTCCCCAGCATACCCAGGGTTTGCAGAATGCCTGGCTGCAGCAATGCATGAGAGAGTGGGAGATGGGCAGGAGGTTAGAATGTGGCTTTGCAGTCAGAAGACATAGCATTCCTTGGGGACACTTCCGCGAGCCCCTGGTCCCGGGCATCACCCACCCACACCCCTTCTCGGCTTCCTTTGGGGGGCAGGCGATGAACCCCCGCCTTGAGGGCTGCATTCCCAGGTCATCTAACCGGTGTGCCCAGGCTGGACGCTGCTGTGGTCCTCATGTCCCAGGTGAAGAAGTGGGGCTAACGGGAGGACCGCGAACTCAGATGCCTCCAGGGGTCAGGCCTGGGGAGGCGGGGTGGGGGTGGGAGTCCTGGGCCAGGGGGAAGCTTAGGGAGCCGCAGGGACTGTGGCAAGCTGGGGACACAAGCTCTGTCCAGAGCACGGCTCCAGCTCAGCTCCAGAAGAGTGTCGCCTTGAGGGACTGTCACAGGTGGCCAGATTTTCTCATTTCATACAAAAAAAAAAAAAAAAAGCTAGACAGCTGGAATTCCGTCTGTAATCTTCCAGTTTTTAAATGTTATAATTAACTTTTAAAATCTAGATTTGTCCCTGGGCCCTGGCTTGAGGCTCTTGGTTTAAGATGCCTGGCCAGGGGTGGGCTCAGGAGTGGCTGCCCGAGGTAGAGTCCAGACTCTCAATGCTCTTGTCCCTGCAGGTACCCCTCTGCTGCTGCCCCCCACTGGCCTGGCCATAGGTCTGGGTATCCAGCAGCAAATACAACACAGCCCCTTAAGCTGCCGGTCTCGTGGCAAAGCAGTGCTTGGAGAAAACCTGCCCGTGGTGCCCCCACCTCGCCCCCTATGAATGATCTCACTGATGTAAGGCTGAGGCTGTGGGTCCCAGTGAAGGGTGAAGGGAGGCCCTGGACAGCCCATGCAGGCACTGACTAAGAGCTGGACAATGGAGCAGGATGGCCTGGGCTCTGTGATCTGAGGCATTTACCTCACCTCTCCGTGCCTCGGTTTCCTCAACTGCAAAAAGGGGTGATGATAGCGGTACCTATGCCCTAGAATTTTCATGTGGATCAAGTGAGTTCATGTTTTTAAAGTGCTTAGGATAGGGTCTGGCAGTGGATGAGGCTGCCACTCCCTTCAACGACAGCCCTGTAATGTAGGTTTTGCTGTCCCCGTTCTAAGATGAGAAAACAGACGCCAAGAGTGGTTATGAGGTCAGCGCTTGGTCACCTCCTCCTCATGCTGCACCTTGAATGTCCATGGGTCCCCTTTCTGCCCAGCTAGCCTGTGTTCACCTCGTCTCTCCATCCCCAGTAACCACCTAGCAAAGGAGGTGCTGAGAATTGTTGAATGAATTAAATTAGTGCATTACTGAAGACTCAGACCTCATGCCCCACCTCAGGCTCTCCGGGGCGCGGACGGTACTGGGATGCTGAGCACCCTCAGACTGTCCAGGAGGCAGCGGTGTGTGTCCATTGCTCTGCTCACACCGAGCATGGCAGACCCAGGCCTAGGGCCAGAGGCGCTGGGATGACCCCTGGGGGAGGTGCCAGGTGGGCAGGGGAGGGACACAGAGGCCTCAGGAAGTGGGGCCTGCCTCGCTGAGTGTCCAAGCAGCCGAGGCATGGGAATGAAGACACTCAGGAGGGGCAGAGGATGGAGTCCAACCTGGGCATCACCCCCAGTTGGGCAGTGGTGAGAACTGGGACAAGCCCTGCCCCCACCGGGTCTCCTCATCCAGCAAAGGGATGAGGAAAAGATAAGACTGGTGCAGCTGACCCCCAGTGCACCCTGTGTGCTGACCATGGCCTCAAGGATTTTGTATGTATTAGCTTGTTTAATCCTCCTGGAGACCTCAGGAAGTAGCTACTGATTCCAGCCCGCACAGACAGGAGAACTGAGCATGGAGGACTCAGTGACTCAGCCCAGGAGGAAGCCAGGAGGAAGCCACCTGAGCATGTGCTCCAGGCCAGTTGGGAGCAGCCTTCCGGGCCCTGTGGACAGGGTGTGTGAACGAGCTGGCCCTGCAGGCACGCAGCAAATGTCTCTGTCTTCCCTTTGATGGCGTCCTGTCTTGTTAGGACAGGGAACGCTCTCAGTGCTGATACCTAGCACCCCTCTGAGGGATACTGACATGTGGAATCCAGATGGCTCCTGGGAAAGTAGAGAGGGTGTGGGCCTGTGCATCAGGTCTGCATCAGACCCCAGCTCTGCCCCTACCCACTGTGTGACCTAGAAGCTTTCCCTAACCTCTCTGTGCCCAGCTTTCCAGACCTGACTCATAGGGTTCTGTGTTTGGCACACAGGACACCCTCATTCAAAGGGCAAAAACGAGTCCTCAACAGCACAGCACAACCCATGTGACCATGTCAACTAGACTTGCTCCTTGATAAGGGTGGCAAGTGTAATCCAACAGGTCCCCCAGACCCCTGCCTGAGGCCTTTCCCTCACCAGTGACAGTGAGGAGGGGCAAGTCACAGTGTCCCAGGAAGTCTGCCCTGAGCTTCTGTGACTTGGCAGAATTCCTTGTTCCATACGACTCGGTTTCCAGGTCGTTCCAACAAGGTGCAGAGCCCACTACTCTCCTGTTTCAGCTGCAAGTCCCCTCAGGGGCAGGATTTAAAAATTGCCCACCACTTTGGGGCTGGGAGATGTGGATTCCAGAGCACATGACCATCTGCCCCCTGACTTCAGGGGAATCATGCCCCTACCACCTCCCCCTTCTCCTAGCCAGCCTCCTAGAACAGGGTTAGCCATCCTTGGGCAGCTGCGATTTTATCAGAATGCAGCCCGCCCACTACTGAAATGCGAGTGTGTAAGACAGGGACTCCCTGGGCCCGGAGCCCTCACCTGGAAAGCAAGTTGAGAGCCTGGACTGCCCATTGTCGACGATGCTTTTGCACTACAACCGCAGTCCAGCAGTTGTGACAGAGACCACAGGTCCCTCAAAGCCTAAAATATTTACTCCCTGGCCCTTTACAGAAAAAGCGTGCCAGCCCTGCCCCGGAAGACGGTCCTCACAACAGCACCGACAGCGTGCCTGGGGGCAGCGCTCAGCCCAGCCCGCTCCCAGGCCCTCCCTGCACCTCATTTAACCCCCACCCCCAGGAGGGAGAGACTCCAAGATGCCCACTTTACAGGTGAGAAAGCTGAGGCCCGTTCTGCCTTGGCAACTAAGCAAGTGATGGAGCTGGGTTTGCACCCCAGTGTCCTGGTTTCAAAGTGCTCACCTCTCAACCCCTGCTCTCTGGATGGCGGGTCCGGGCACACGGGACCCTCTGCTTTCACACTGACAGTCGTGCTCCAGGGCCCAGCCTCCCAGAGGAGGCTGGGTTGACACATTAATTGGCTTATTCTGAACCTGCGGGGCCCTTGGCTGTGGCACTCCCTGCTGCCCGACCCTCCAGCCGCCTGAGGTTTCACAGGTGAATTGTCACCAGACCCCTCACCCTGCTATGCCGACAGCCCCCTCCCAGCCTCCTCCTTCTAAATCCTTCGTGCCAACATCTGCAGAGCGGCAGTAAACAGCCTGGCTCCCCCAGTGCAGAGGCAGCAACCAGGGGAGGGAGGGGATGGGAGGGCCTCTATACTGACGCTGACACATGAAGGGAACAGTATTTCTGCTCGTAATGGAACTCAATTTGAAGCTAAGAACTTGGTCCCGGAGCGAAATAAAAGCTGAGAGGCTGAGGGCTACAAGGGAACAGGGAAAGGGGCTTGGCCATTGGGTTGTAAATGTGTAATCTAATCAATGAAATCAGCCTCCTGGATGATCACAGTTTGCCCTTTAAAGGCCAGAATTGGCCAACTGAAGCCCCAGACCCCCCTCAGTTCCAGGATGTGAGTGTGTGGACCTAGGGGGCCTTAACCAGGGTGCTGTCCTCTCAGTCATGGGCCAGACTGTGAGGCCTCACCCCCAGCACACCTGCCCACGTGTCACCCCATGGACTGTGGTCCCCGCAGGTGCAGGGCGTTCCTCGTGCTCGGCCCCAAAGGCCCTGGGTCATAATGAAGGACAGGTCTGTGGGGTCCTGTGGGAGAGTGTTGCAGAGGGAAGACACCTCCACTGCCTCCCCGCCCACCTCCTGGGGAGTGCTGGGGTGAGCAGGAGTTCCGAGCCCCCTCGGGGTTAGCAAACATCCTGGCTCTGAAGTCATAAAGCAGCTCGGTGGACTGGGAAAGACAGGCTCTGGGTTCAAATGCCACCCCCACCAGTCACCAGCAAGCCCCTGAGCTACTTCCAGCCTCTGTTTGCTCCTCTGTAAGCTGGGACACAGTCATCCTCACCGTCGGAGGTGGGGGTGTCCTGTGTAAATTACAACACCTGTGCTATGTTTGTTCACGGGTCCTGGGGGAGTGCAACAGCCCAGGGCAGATGGGAGAGGTGAGCTGTGGGCGTCACCACTGTGATGACCTTGCTGTCTAAAGCACCAGGCTGCGTGTGTGCGTTCTCATATCCAGAAACGGGGGACTGCCATCAGCAAATTCATGAATCAAGGTTGTTTACTCTCTCTTGTCAATTATCATCATCTTTTTGAACAGAGGCCTCCAGGGTTTATTAGCAACATTATTGCCAGTCACAGAATGGCTCTGCTCAGTTCCTAAAGTCCAGGGGCCTCTGCACACCTGCAGTTTCCTGTCTGCGCCTGCCCTCACTCTCTCCTCAGCGTCTGTTCGTAGCTCCCTATTGCCCAGGGCCCACTGCGCTCCAGGCATAAAACATAATACAAGGCCCTGCCCACTTTTCCCCACCCCTGCCGTGCTGATGTGGTCATGAACCACCAGTAATCCCATGTGCCAGCTCATTTCCTGCACTCTGCACCTCGGTGCCTCTGTGTGTGCTGTGGCTCTATGCTTCTGTGCCTCCGCACCTCTGTGCGTCTGCACACTGGGCCTCTGTGCCTCTGCATCTCTGCACCTCTGTGCCTCCACGCCTCTGTGTGTGCTGCGCCTCGGTGCATCTGCACCTCTGTGTGGGCTGCGCCTCGGTGCCTCTATGTGTGCTGCACCTCTGCACACTGTGCCTCTGGGCCTCTGGGCCTCTGCGTGTCCTGTGCCTCTGTGCCTCTGCACCTTGGCACCTCTGTGCCTCTGTGCCTCTGAGCCACTGTGTGTGCTGCGTCTACACCTCTGTGCTCCTGCGTATGCTGCACCTCTGCACCTGTGTGCCTATAAGTGTGCTGCGCCTCTGCACCTCTGTGTGTGCTGTGCCTCTGCACCTCTGTGCTGCGTGTGCCGCAACTCTGTGCTTCCCTGTGTGCTGTGCCTCTGCACACTGTGCCTCTGCGTGTGCTGTGCCTCTGTGTCTCTGCGCCTCTGCGTGTGCTGTGCCTCTGTGCTTCCGTGCCTCTGCGTGTGCTTCCCATCTCTCACATCATCTTTAAACAGTAAACATTAGATGCCTTTGCAGTTTAAGTCACTCTTAGTAGAGTTTTCTGTTACTTTAGGCAAACACACATCTAACTGGTACAGCTTTCAAATCTCAGTTAAAAATTTCCTGTCCTGGGGCCCGCCTGGTGGCACAGTGGTTAAGTTCACATGTTCTGCTTTGGCAGCCCAGGGTTCGCCAGTTCGGATCCTGGCTGCAGACATGGCACCGCTTGTCAAGCCATGCTGTGGTAGGCGTCCCATATATAAAGTAGAGGATGATGGGCATGGATGTTAGCTCAGGGCCAGTCTTCCTCAGCAAAAAGAGGAGGATTGGCAGCAGTTAGTTCAGGGCTAATCTTCCTCAAAAAAAAAAATTCCCTGACTTTAACTAGTTCCCCAGTAGACATGGGTCTCTGCCCCGACCCCCACCCTTCCCCTATGAAAACAGCCCATGAGCTATGGTTCTCTGTCTGCCTGGCTGGCTCACCCATATTTGGTTTGTGAACACCTCTGGGGCCGGCATCCGCCCTTTCTCCTCTGTACACCCTGAACCTGCACACAGTGGGCCCTCAGACACTGCAGGGACCTCGCACCCCTACCATGGCCAGGAGCCCCCAGCCATTAAGAAGCGTTTGGGGTCACCTTAGCCCGAGCACTGGTTCCGGCCCTCAGGGACCTCAACGGCCCCTTCAGCTGGTGTGTGAGCTTCCCAGCGGGCAGCTCTTGCCTCACAGGGGCCTTCAAGTGCTGAGCAGTTGATTGACCGTCAGCGACAGCCCCGGGAGGCCACGATGCAAGGAAAGGAGGGCACGAGCTACGTTTTGGGGAGACATGGAAAGGGCAGTGATAGATACCTCCTGTTTCAGAATGAGCGAGGTTCTCTGCATGTTCTGGAAAAGACATATGGTGTGCAAGTGGGGAATAGGGCCCCCCAAGGCCCAAAGGAAGGAGGTGTTCCCAGGTAGGGTGGGGGCCTCAGGCTCCTGGCCTCCCCTGTAGCAGCTCCAGACCCTGGCCCTTGTGGTCACATGAGCATGACTCTGCCAAGCAAAGCGAGAGAGAGGCATGCCGGCCCTGGGGGAGCTGGGAGGGGTGGTGGTGCCAGTGAGCGGAGGTTCCCTTCCTCTCTTCAGTGCGAACTGCCTCTGTGAGTCTCCTGACTGCCACGTGGCAGTTACCAGCCTCAGGCCCTCGCTGTACACCGCATGTGGTGCCGGGTGCCTCAGCCCCACTTTCCTCGCTATAGCCAGTTACCTCCCTTCTCTGAGCCTCAATCTTGTCTTCTAAAATCAGGATTAATTTGGGTAATGTGAGTGGCCCAGCCTGTAGCAGGCCCCCAACAGATATTGTTTGAGTCCATTTGGATCTCCAGGTTAGATTGCACTGTTATCTGGAAGTTTTTCCTTGAAGCTAGCCTAAATCCTCAATATTGTTGCTGTTCCACAGTGCGCCATTTAGCCAGCTGGAAGGAACAGTCAGATTTTTTATTTTTTGATGAGGAAGATTGTCCCCGAGCTAACCTCTGTGCCAATCTTCCTCTATTTTGTATGTGGGACACCACCTGGGATCCAAACCCGTGAACCCTAGACTTCTGAAGTAGAGTGCAGGAAACTTAACTGCTATGCCACTGGGCCAGCCCTCAGAATTTTTTTGATAGCCAGTGACAGAAAACCCAAAGTGGCTTAAAAAAGCAAATGAAGCAGGAGAGAATGATTTACGTAATGAAGAAGTCTAAAGGCAGATAGCTTCAGGTAAGGCTGTACCTGGGTGCTTGATGCCATCAGCAGGAATAGCTTCTCCCAGCCTCTCGGCCTGGCTCACTCCCCTCTGTGCTGGTGTCCTTCTCAGGTGGGCTTTCTGTTGATGAAAGCTAGATAGCCACCAACAGTTACAGGCTGGGCTCATCGCCCCTCAGCAGCCCAACAGAAAAAGAATTTCTCTTCCCCCAAGATTCTAACCCTAACTGCTCCCCATTCCCTACGTGGGAGATGGAGCGAGGCCAGTGTCCAACTGCCACTCTCATCTGTACCTGATTTCTGGGTTGAGCCTGCTCCTATGGGCTTCCCACACCCCATTATTTTCTCTTTACAAAGGATTTGTGCCCGCACTGCTTCCCCCCGCCCCGCCTCCTTTCCCAGCCCCACTTCACCCATACCAAAGAGGAGCAGGACTTGCTGTTGGAAGACAGGATTTGAGGTCCACTCCCAGTTTCATGGCCTGCTTTTTTTGTCCCATTATAATCATTTAGTCCACAAATGTCCACTGAGCACCTTCTGTGTGCCACTCTGAGTGTTCAGGCCTGTTAGTTGTGCCGGGAAGGGAGCATCACCCAGGAGCCTTCCAAAGGCAGTGAGTTTTGTCCAAAGGCTAGCTTCCAGTCCCTCTCTGCCCCTCACTGTGTGGCCTGAGGGAATTCTTTCCCCTCTCTGGGCTTCTGCTTTCTCCTCTGCAAAGCAAGGTGCTGGGGAAAATGAGGTCCTGGAGCCCCCTCAGCTCTGACACACTGTGGTTCAGTCTTAGAGCGTGTCTCCTGCTCTGAGTCAGGCCATGAGTGTCACGGACAGTGACCACGATGCTCCAAAGGCGGGCTGGGCTGAGAAAAGGCCACGGTCCCGCAGCTGCGCCTCGAAATCCTTCCCCTTTGTGGCTGTCGAGGGGGCCCAGGACAGAAGGGGATCTGGGCCTTCTGAGCCTGTGAGAACCCTGGGCTCTGAGTTTCTGTGAGGTTACCCAGTGCTGCCGCTGAGACAGAAAATCTCTCTTGGGCTGTTGGTGACTCCCAAGCCTGTCCACCACGGATGGTCAAGCTGTGGACTCTGAAAGGGAAATGCAGGGAGGCCACATGGACGGAGGAGAGGACGATGCCGAGCTCCCACGGACCCGCCCATCGCCCTCCTCCCTGTCCCTCCCCTCTCCCCCCAGCCCACCCCTCTTTTCTCTGTCGCAGCTGAAACTGGTCATCTCCCTGGAGGAGTGGAGACCCTGAGGTATTGGGGGGGGGGGTCCCTCTGAGGCATGCCCAGCAGAGAGGACTTCCTTTTTCTTCTGGTTGAGTCCAGGTTCTCTTCATCCTTTGAACATCTGGGGACATGAATGAATTCCCCTGGTCACTCTGTCACTCATTTGTCAGTTCACTCAGAGCTCATTGCCTTATTAATCCATTTGTTCCCTCCTTTATTTAGCTCATGCATTTTTTCCTAAGCAAGAGGGGGAGATTTATTAGGAGAACACAGGGAACCCCAGAACAAACAGCGAATAGGCTAACTCATCTTCCCAAGTGACCAGAGCCAGCGGCTGGTAAGGCATGAGGAACCAAGCCTGCTCTGTTCTTTCCCTGACCCTGGGGCCACCTAGCCACTCCTCTCTGCTTCCCTTTGCACATCACTCAATCCTCCTATCTTTTTAATCTGTTGGTTTCTCCCCGTTTCCACTGCCATGACCCTAGTAAAGGATTGTCCTTTTTTTGGCCTGGAGAATTGAAATGGCCTCGCAATCTTTCTCCCCAAATCCACTCTTGCCCATTTCCAATCGGTTGTTCTCCTTGCTGCAGCTAGAGTGACTTGCTACAAATAGAGAATGTATTCTGTGGCTTTCCCTGGCTCCTAGGATAATCATCAGAATCGTAAGCGTGGTGTGGAACTGGATGACGGCTCGCCACCCTCAGTGCCCTTGTTGTGGCTCCTCCCAGCCTGGAGGATTAGGCAGCCCTGCTCCTTGTTGCTCTCGGGCATGACAAGGGGGCTGAGGAACGGCAAAGAGCCAGTGTGCGCTTTGTCACTTCTTCTCCTCCCCCCGGGGCAATGGCGATATTGCAGACAGACTGTCCCACAGCCTGAGTCCAGAGGGAAGGCGACAAGCAGCAGAGCCATGTGGACACGTAGCGTGAGAGATAGACAGACCCGACTGTGGGCCCCTGAGATCTGGGGACTCATTTGTTCTCAGCATAATCCAGCCTCCCCTCACTGGTACCCATGGCCCACAAGCTCTCCCTCACTGCCCTGTCTCTCCGCTGGAGGCTTTCAGTACTTACAGGAGCCGCTCCCTCCCACCTTGGAACGTGGTCTGTTACTCTCTCTCTTCGGAAAGTTGCTTATGCCTATTTCTGCCTGGTTTATATTTACTCACCAGTGAGATCTCGGCTTAAACGTGAACTACTCAGGAAAGGACTGCCTGATCTGTGTTCAGAGTACCTTCAATTCCCCTTCTTTGTCACTAGATCTCTTTCACTGAACTCTAAGTTCTGTGAAGACAGAGCTCAGGCATTTGGCTCATGCTTTTTTGAGGCTCTGCTCCATCCTCACTATGTGCCAGGGCCTGTGCTGAGGGGCTGGAGGGGACGGGGGTGAATCAGCCATAAGCCCGGCTCCCACAAACCCACCCCCTGGTAGGGAAGACAGACATGCAAGCAGCAGCATTCGAACCCACTGTGATTATTCCAGCCAGGATAAAAGAGCATAATAAGAGTATATGAAAGAGGCTGGAAGGAAGGCAAGGGAGACTGCCTGGAGGAGGAGGCATCAGAGCGGGTTTTGAGGAGGCATTGGAGTTGTCCAGGTGGGGAACTTGCTGGGGGAGTGTGGTGGGGGATGGTAGAGGTAGAAGCAGTGTGCCCAAAGTTTCCAAGGCTCAAAAGACGATGAGTTTGGACCAGAAGTGAACATCTGGCATCTGTATTCCTGGGAACACAAGCATTCTTGTTTCTGGGCCTTTGCAAGTGAAAAGTGGCGTGTGGTGTTTGCTCCTCAGAGTCTATGGACAGTGGTGATCATAGCAGGTTCCAGGCCCTTCCACACAGTGGGCATCCATGGCAGACTCCGATCAGGGGTCCCCCGGGCCACATGTGGGTGCGTGCTGGCACTTTGTTCCAGGACGAAGCAGTCAGAGACGCCTTTGTCTCCACTCCGCTCCTTGGAGACGGCAAGATGCCTTAAGTTCCTCTCCTTGTCTTCTAAGAACCCACCACAGTTCCTTCTAGTGAACCAAGACTTCCTGCACACTCAGCCCCAGCAGTCATTTAAAATTTGCATAAGATGAATAAAACGGAAGAGAGATGAATCGCCAGAAACACCACGTCACTGGATATAATGTCCCTCGATACAATCTCGTTACTGAAATAATCTGCAGGAGCAGGATGCTCGGGGACTTGGGACTGTGGTCGCTCAGCAGTCCCTGGCCTGGGGGAGGGAAGGTGTGTCCACGCAGGACGGGGCGTTTCAGGGCCCTGAGGGAATGTGGCAGAAAAGCTTTCCCGGCCTCCCAGGAGGTGGGCAGGTGGACAGTGATGCTAGAAAGTCTCTCCCCTTTGTGGCCCTGACTTTCTCGTTGTCACCATGGGAGTGAAGTGTGTCCCTCACTGCAGACTTCACTGGCTGTGACACTGGTGCAACAGTAAGAGAGTGTTTTAAAAAGTCCACTGACTCCAAGGAATCTTTGTTGTTCCTGATGGCATTATTATTTTCATGCCAATCATTAGGTGGTCTCTGAGGGGCTCCCCGAAGTGGGGGACAGACACCCACAGAACCTGGCCCCAGACATACGTTCTCCGTGAGAAAGCTGAACTCTGGTGTGGCTGTCTGCAGGAGGGCACGCTGACCCCCGCTGGGGAGGAAGGAGCTGGGCAGTGTGGACAAGGGGGACTCCTGCCAGCTGAGGGCCTGAGTGGAGGGAAGATGGGGGCCTCGAAAGGCCTGGAGGCCTGAGGAGGCAAGGTGGTGGGAGGAATGCTGTCCTTCTGCAGGGGAGGCTGGTTGATAAGGCACAGTGGGCACTCCCAGTGCCCTCTTGGGTAGATGGTGACATGAGCTCCCGCCCGGCCCTCTGTGCCAGTCGAGCTGTTGTCAAGTCAGCGAAGCCCACCGGCATGGGGTAGACGTGAGCCTGCCTAGCAGGTGGGAGCACGGAGGCCTGGAGGGATGGTGGGTGGGCAGCAGGGGGCTCCAGGAGACTGGAAGCCATGAGCGTGGGCGCTGTCAAAGCCGAGGTTCCACCTGCCAAGGTCTGGCCAGGGCCGGCTCCAGGGCCAGCGGGCTGCTCCCTGAGAGGGACTGCCTTTCAGAGTGCTGGTGCCTACTGGCCTGGCTTCAAAATTCC
Organism: Equus asinus; assembly: GCF_041296235.1. Classification (NCBI taxonomy): domain Eukaryota; kingdom Metazoa; phylum Chordata; class Mammalia; order Perissodactyla; family Equidae; genus Equus; species Equus asinus. The sequence goes on from NC_091812.1 coordinate 37,261,333, forward strand.
AAGCCCAGAGCTGGATGGACTCTCCAGGTCAGCAAGTAGGTATCACTGTGTGTGCCATCTCTCTTATCCACCATCCCTGGCAGCCTGCGGTGCCAAGCTGAGAAGGAGTCCAAAGCTGTATAAGTGCTCAGCATGACAGAGTGCTGCAATCCATTAGTAATGTCTGCAGTAGGTAAGGAAAGGGAGATCTATGCTACACATGCCAGCCATTTGTCATTCCTGGTAAATCCCCTTATTTTGCATATGGAGAAACTGATGCCCAGGGGAGGGAATGCCCTCATCCAGTTTCCAATCCTTCTGCCTCATGGTCTGACCTCTCCACAGACTTCTGGGTACCCATCGTGACACAAAGTGAAAACAGTGAGCTATGTGACAGGGACATCATACTGGATCTGTCTGGATCCACACTGTGTTCCTCCTCTTTTTTCTCCTTTGCTCGTATCTTTTAAAAATTTAATGTGTTTTATACATTATAAAAGATAAAAAATTATGAGCATCTGTGAACACACCACTCACTCCAGAACTGGAACCTTCTCAATAATTTGCATCTGTGTGTTTGCATCTTGTCATACCTTGGAAGTCACCACTGTCCTGAATGTTGTGTGTGTTTGTCATTCTCTTGCTCATAAGTCTACTGCATATGTCCAAGCAGTATATTGTTTTGTTTGTTCTTGAGCTTTGTAAAATGGCATACTATGTAGAGACTTCTAAGGTTTGCATTTTTTACTCAACATTTTACTGTTTCTAAGCTTTATCCATGCTGTCTTGTGTAGCTGTAGTTTATTTTCAATGGTGTGAAAATAAATTGTGACTATTCCACAGCTTATTTTTGCATTCTCCTATCCATGAGTATTTGGGTCATTTCCATTTTATTTTTTTCTGTTATTAACAATGCTGCTAGGAGATCTTGTACATATCTTCTGTAATGCGTAGGGCTGGGCTTGCAGGGTTAGAAGGTGTGTGAATGGTCAGCCTAACAAGAAAATGCCCGTGTGATTTTCTAAGTGGTGACCAGTTGACGCTCTCATTAACACTGCTTATGTGTCCCAGGTGGTCTATACCCACTCAAGCCCTTGGTGCTGTCAGATGTCTTACTTTTGACCAGTCTAGAGGGCATCCGATCACAGCTCACTGAGATCTTAGTGTGCACATCCGTGTACACTAGTGAAGGTGAGCATCTCTTCCCACGTTCTCTGTGTGCCTGTGATCTCCTCTGAGAAATGCCTGCTGCAGACCTTCTGCTCATTGTAGGAGTTCTTTATGTATCTGGGTACTAATCCTTTGCTGGTTGTGCATATTCCAAATGTCTTCTTGCCATTCATGGTTTGTCTTTTCACTCGTCTTTTGGTAAAAAGTAATTTTTCATTTTACTGCGGTCATATCTACCAATTTTTTTATGCTTAGTGAGCTTTTCATTTCTTGTTTAAGAAATTGTTCCCAACCCCAAGTTTGGAAAGATAGTTCCCCATAGAAAATTATTCTTAAGTTTTAAAATTTTCCCTTTCAATGGAGGTTTTTAATGTGTCTGGAATTGGTTTGGGGGTGTGGTGTGATGTGGTCTTCACTAAGTCCCAAGGGTGGGCCTCTGCAGGGACCCACGTGGGTCAGGCCAGGCTTGCTAGTGCAGCAGCTGGGCGTCAGCGCCCCCACCCAGGGCTGGGCCAGGCCGTCTCCCCTTGGGAGGGAGCTTGAAGCCTTTGCGGTTTGTAGCTGTGTGTCATATCTAGAAACCCAGGCATCCCAGACTCGTAAATTACCTTGAACTAGTTTGCCTTGGTGCAGAGGCTTTTCAAAGGCAGCCGGTTATGTAACTGGCTGAGTGAGGCATGGCTCAGTCCCCTCAGAGAGGCAGGGCAGAGCCGGCCTGGCCAGGATGCCGGCCACCCAGGACCACAGGGACCACGCAGGGAGCCGCTCGGGTCTGTGTGGTTCACTGGCATTTCCATGGAAACGCTCTCTCAGCAAGGAGCAAGAGTTGACAAGTTAGTGAAGCTGGATGCTCACTCCCAGAGGCATAACTAAGATATAACCTTGACTTTTCTTTTTCTGTTTGCTCTGTTGAAATTATGTGCTGGGAAGTCCCATTTTGAGATTCGCATGGGGGGGCAAGGAGTGACGTTTTGCCAAGTTTGTGGAAGGAACCATCCTCCGCATGACTTTTCCCAGACCTTGTTCATCTGTGTAGGCTCCTACACGCTGACATTCTCAGTGACACAACAAGTATTGATTTTTTTCCACTTCTTCTCTAAATGCTTCTCTTCCTTCCGTCAGATATTGATATACGAATAAGAATGGGTACATATGCCCAAGGACATCGTTGAAAGGTGTATACTTGAAAGGAATAAGGAGAAAGGAAGGAGAGCGAGGAGAAGGCAAGTGAGAGAGCGAAGAAGCAGAGGAGGATGGGAAGGATGGGGAAGGCAAGTGGAGAAAAAAGTCAGAGAGTAGAAAGGCCGAGGAAGGAGAGGGAGGAAGAAGAGGGGATGGTTGAACCTCTGATCCTTTCGTCTTAGCAAATACGCGTCTGCTTCATAGACGTGCTCCTCGCTCCATCAGTGAGAGAATCCCCAAAGTGCCTTTGGGCCAAGCTGCTTAATTAAACGTTTATAGATATAGAGAACCAGCCAAATGTCTCCTTGTAATATTTAATTCATTTAGTGACATGTACATACTTAAAGCCACCTTTAAAATGACATACAAATTTGGAAATACTGTTTGTTTTCACTCTCACATTTCATTTAATCAAGTCTTCATTTTTGGTCCCATATCTTTGTCATCAACAGAGGTACTTTTGGAGTCACCCAACACTGTTTTCAGAAAGGACTTAGACATTAAAGTTTACAGCTCGGGAATAATGACTGCATTATTTTTCCTGGCCTCTTTTTCCTTTTTTTTAACTGATTCTCTTGGCTGCCCTCTCTAAGCAGCCAAAATCCGCATCAACTGAGCTAGTTTATGGCTCATCTTCTCCAAGCAACACTTTGTTTTTCAACATAAAGTAACCGAGAGAGCCCCATAAATGAGAACGTTTGTGAGGACTGGATTTGAAGGTGATTCGCCTTTATCTTTCTTTGAAGTAAAATTCAGGCAACTATGATAGAGTTTTTCTAGAAGAGAGAATTTTCTGGCTCAAGGCTAGGTTAGTTTTAGCTTAAGATGTTCCAGAGATTCATTGAGCCCGCTGCTGTCACGTCAGGCTGGGACAAAATCCCACCAAATTATACATAGAGAATACCTCCCAGGAGATATTAGCTTCCAGTAGGTTCTGGACTGTTCTAGCTAGCTCAGCCTCTCCAGGAACGGTACCCTGAGAGAATGCCTGCCTCATCTGTCCACGGTGGTGTTTCTCAGCTGGGACTATCGTGCCTCCCAGAGGTCACTTGGCCATGCCTGGAGCTGTTTTGGGTGGTCACGACTTGGGGTGTATTAGAGTTCTTCAGAGAAACAGAATCAACAGGATCTGTGTGTATATATAGAGAGAGAGGTTGATTTTAAAGAGTTGGCTCACGTGATTATGGGGGCTGGCAACTCCAAAATCTGCAGTTGAAGTCAAAAGGCTGATGTGGCAGGTCAAGTCGGAAGGCCGTCTGTGGGCAGAATTCTCTTCTGCTTGGAGGATGTCAGTCTTTTGTTCTATTCAGGCTTTCAAATGACTGGATGAGGCCCATCCACATTCTAGGGGGCGATCTGCTTTACTCACAGTCCGTCAATTTAAAGGTTAATCTCATCTAAAACCACCCCCACGGCAACATCCAGAATAGCGTTTGACAAGATAGCTGGGCACTGTGCCCCAGACAGGTTGACACAAAATTAACCATTGTGGGGGTGGGAGTTACTGGCATCTAGTGGGTAGAGGCTGGGGATGCTGCTATAGTCCCACAATGCACAGGACAGCCCCCATGACAAAGAATTACCCAGTCCCAAATGTCAGGAGTCCCGAGGCTGAGAAACGCTGGTCCACAGGCTCCAGTCACAGACCTGGTAATGTGACTCTAACATCATTGACTGGAGGTGACGGGACTCTTCCAACTTGTGGGGAGCCATTAGATTCACCCAGAAAGAAAGTGATGGGGGAAAACATCTTAATGAAGATCATTCTTCCTTCTCTTTCCACTTCAACTTGCTGGGAAAGAATAGTATTCCACTGAGACCTATTTATGACAAGACTGCTCGTTTGGGACTTCTGAGCAGAGATAAAATTAATTTCTTCATGCTGATGCTTCAGTCAGTCTTTCAGCTACAGAAATGTTCTGGGGAAAAGGAAAGAAAAGAGGGTTCCTGGCAGCTCCTCTGAGCTGGGTAAAGTGTGAACTCAGATGTTCCTGGAGTAAAACCAGCATTTGAGTGTAACTTTCACTGAGCAGTGCCGCCACCAAACAGGACAAGACACCCCAACTGCCAATGAGTTTGCTGAGAACCACAGAGCAATGGCTATGCTCATTTGTTCATTCATTCATTGGTTAACTCAACAAATAACTTGTGGAGGGCCCAGAATGTGCTAGGCTCTGAGCCAGTAAGGCAGCCTGGTCTCTGTTCTCAAGTTTTGCAGCCTAATGGAGAAGACAGACAATGAAACACAATTAGAAATCCGTTATCAGGGAGAAGAGGTTGTCATGCGCGGATATACAACTTCATTTAGAGATGACTTTTGCTGTACGCCAGTGGGAAAGAGCCCTGGGCTAGGAGCCAGAACTAGATTCAAGTCCTAGCTCTTGGACTTCCTGGCTGGTCAAGTGAGTTATCCTCTTGGATGTCTTGTAAAATTGGAACAAAAACCCCTGCCGTCTCACCTGTCACGCGGACTTGTTGTGAGAAGCAAACGCAATAATGTAGGAAAGTGCTTTGTCAGTCGTAAAGTACCGAACTCATGTTGCTCAACCCTGGCTGCTAGAATCACCTGGTGGTAGCTTTTAAAAAAACTGGTGCCAGGGGTGAGCCCCGTGGCTGGGTGATTAAGTTCGTGTGCTCGGCTTTGGCAGCCCAGGGTTTTGTGGGTTCAGATCCTGGGTGCGGACATGGCACTGCTCATCAAGCCATGCTGAGGCGGCATCCCACATAGCACAACCAGAGGCACTCACAACTAGAATCTGCAAATCTACAGCTATGTACTGGGGGGCTTTGGGGAGAAGAAGGAAAAATTGAAAAAAACAAATACTGATGCCTGAAACCCCAGCTCAGACAAGGTGGTCAGAATCCCTCAGCAGAAGGGTCCAAGCACTGGCATTTTTTAAAAGCTCTCAAGGAGAAACTAAAGCACGGCCATCCTATACAAGCATCGTCAATTTATATAGTGTTACTATCCCAAAGTAATCACAGCCCAAACTCGGAATTTAGGGATCTCTGTGCCCCAAGGTTTGTTCAAATTTGATGTGAAAAGTAGATCTGGGCCACTCTGCTTTTCAGGGTCTTGCTTTAATGCTGTAAGCAGCAGAGAAACCTGCCACAGCTCAGAAATGAGAGTCACCCAGTGACCCCACGGGCCAGGAGACTTGGGGGTGGGGGTGGGGACAGCTCTCACCACAGGCAGTGAAAGAAAGTCCTCCACCAGGGGGAGTGTGATCTCTTGATGGCAGCAAATATGAGTCTCAAACAACACACATCGGATTTTCTGCTCTGTGACAGCACTGCTTTAGACATTAGCAATGCTATAACAATCTGAAGAGGCAGCAATCACTACTTCCATGGGCATCATGTTCTAGCAGGAGGAAGAAGACAAAAAAATGTGAGTAAAATACATTAAATGTTAGATGGTGATAAGCACTACGGAGAAAAAGAAAATACAGAAGGGGCACGAGTCTCTGGTCCTGTGAAAGAATGAGCCACCTTGGTATCCAGAGGAACAGTGTTTTAAGCAGAGGAAACAGCAAGTGCAAATGTCCTGAGGAAGAGGCGTGCCTGGCTTGTTTGAGGAACAGCAAGGAGGTCAGTATTGCTGGTGAGGGTGAGCAGAGTAGGAAATGAGATCAGAGAGTTATCTGCAGGCCTGACTACAGTGCCTTGCAGGATAATGTGAAGACTTTTATTTTTACTCTGCATGAGAAAGATTTTGAGCAGAGGAGTGGTACGATATGACTTGTGTCTTTACAGGATCACTCTCTCTGCCATGTGGACAATGAACTCAGGGGGACAAATGTGGAGGCAGGAAGACCAGTTAGGAGTCTGTTGTGGTCATCTGAGGGGAAAGGCTGCTGGTTTGGACGGGGGAGGGAGCAGTAGAAGTCATGAGAAGTGGTCAGGGATGTGGGGAGAAGCAGCAGAGCCCAGGTGAGGAGCCAGCATCGCAAGTAATGACACAAGGACAAGTTAACCAAAACATGCCAGCAAATCCAGAGACAGTGTGTAAGAAACTCAGAGAATCCACCAAGATCAATGCCTCCAGAGGGCCAGAAATGGTCTTCCCTGCAGCCCTCCATCTCTCTGTGCGCCTCGTATTTGAAATGCCTCAGGCACCCTCACAGATGAAAATGATTTCCGACGGGAGAGAGACCTTCACCGTTATTGAAGCCTTGTGCAAATCCAAATTCAAACTCTACCAATCACTGCCCCCTGCTGGACGTTTCTGAAAGGGAGACGTAAAACATGATTCCGCAGACCCTTGCTGGAGAACCACCATGAATCGAATCGGTGAGATTGGGACTTGGCAAGACTGGAAGCGTGCAGTGGAAAGAAACGGGGCAGAGGTAGGCACTGACCGTTCTACATGCCGGTGTGTTTTGCTGTGAAACGTCCCTAACTACGAGACAAATGGAAGAGTACAGCCGAGAAAGAACATCTGCCGCCAGATGGCGCCATTTCCCCTAAAATGCCTGATGGTACCCAAACCCTCAGGAGGAATCACTCCCCAGGATTCTTAAGAGCTGGAGAGAAGAGTTGTGATTATCATTCATCTCTTCTCAAGTCGAGTGTCTGGAGCTTCAGAGGCAAGGGGTGAATGTGGTCCTGTCTGTTCTTAAGCAATTCTGTAGGCTCCTCTGGCACGGAAAAACTTGAAGGTTTTGATTTTCCCAACCAAGCTCTCAACAGAGTTCTTAGCCCCTTCGCCAGACTGCAGAGGCCTCTAAACTCCTTCTCAGCATCATGTTTTTAAATGCATAAAATAGAATGCATAGGATTACAAAGGAAGCCAATTATAATGCAATGTGGTTATCAGAATATTTAAGACAATATGAGCTATAGTAACATATTTGCTTTTTTATTAACACAGTAAATAATAAGATCCACAGGCAGGCCTCCTATCCATTGTAATTCTGAAACGGTAGTGAGCAAAATGATATTTCAAGATATCTGCAACAACTGTAATTTGATGTTTGTGGCCTGCAATCATACTGGATAAAACTACTTAATTTCAGAGTTTAGTGAAAATAAAGATGCATTTTATTTTACTTTTTCTTTCCTTCCTCCTCCCAACTTTTTTTTTTTTTTTTACCATTTCAGCTCATGGACCACTTGAACTCTGTCCAAGGACCCCTTGAAGACTTGAAGACTGTGGGTTAATAATCCCTGGTTCGATGCCTCTTTAAGGAGTCTCTCACACATTTTGTGAACTGAAGGAAGTGAAACCTCACTCAAGGAGCCAGGCTCGATAAAGAAGGGCTGAGTCCATCACAGGAATCTCAGGTTCCGCTTTTCTTCCCATCCCTCCCTGTGAGCCTCCCCGGGCCCACTGTTCTTCCTCTCCTCATCCTCCTTTCTCATCACACCTCTGGGCACAGCGAACGCTTTACACCTTCTCTTCCTGGAGTCTGTCTTCTCTTTGGCAGCTGATGCCAAAGGCACTTCCTGGCACCTGTTTGCTCCTCCTTTTATTTCTTTATCCAAGGTCAAGAGGAGTCTCACTCAGTCCCAGAAATACCACTCCATCATTTGTCCTTTGCTATTTCTTCTCCCTCCAGAGGGGGAAGAGGAAGACGGAGGATGCAGTAATTGATGAAAGCCGGCAAAGTCCAATGGTTAGAGCAACAGAAAACACGGTGGCTTTTGAATCTCTACATCCTTCCACCTAAAACGTCTCCTTCCCCCCATTATTCTCTCCCCCTAGCCCTGATGTCTTTTCTTCAGAGCTCTTATCCTTATCTGAAATGATTCGTATATTTACTTTATTGTTGTCTGTTTCCCACACTAACATGCATGCTACATAAGGGCAGGGATTTGTCTGTGTCGCTTCGATCTCCCTAGTGCCTAGAACAGGGCTGGGTGGGTGGCAGATTCTTGAGTAGTAATTTGTGAAAGGAGTGAACCAGATTGGAATGGAATGAGAGTGCAAATAATTACTGAATTTCAAATTTTTAGTCTTTTCTCTGCCATTATATTTTATTGACCTTAGATATACAAAAATACCATGAGTGAGTTCCACAGGGTGGTTTTGATGGAGTGGAATGGTGGTCCGTAAAGAAGGTGACTTCTTAAGAGTTGGAGAAGTAAAACAGAGAATGGGCTTTGGTAATTACAGATAGTACAATATGATAAATGTCTTAATTTTATGTAACGCAAAGGCGTTTTTGCCTTTTTATGTAGGCTAGAGAATATCTAATGAAAACAAATGTTTTCTTTTTTTAATTATGAAAAAAGAAATTCTGTATTTTACACACTCTCTCTGTAAAATGCTTGTTGTGGGTCATGAATGAATTTCTATTAAATATGAAATCAAATATATACATCATAAAGTTACATATATTGCTAAATAGTAGAGGCTGAGATAAATTTTATATACACACACAATCTTGAAATGAAAGTTGGTACTCTTGTTATTAATAATTAGTTTCTTTGTAAATTGTCTTACTTTCTCCTTCATGCACAAGATGGGTAAGGGAATTTAATCATTTTACCTCTGTGCTTCTTGGCCCAGCTGCTGGTGGGACTTTTGTAACTTCACGGGGAACACGGGGAACAGAAGATTTTAAGTGGGAAATTCACATCATTTTAATTTTCTAAAAAGGGAAAAAAAATCTGCAAACCACAGACTGGGGAGCTGAGTCTCAGTTCCAGAGCAGAGTTGCCAGCCTGGAGAAGCTGTAAGAGACCCTGATGCCAGTAGGTGGAGCCAGCGAGCGGTCACCAAGGACAAACGGCAGCACGGTCACTTCATTTTCTTTTGCTTGGAGCACGCTACTGGACTGGCCATACCAAGACCACGTGTGACTCCTCCGAAAGCTGTTTGAGGGCCTCACTAATGGTATATTTTCTGACAAATGGAGAGATGTGGGCTAAGCCCAAATTAGTTGCATTCAGAGCATTTAAAAAATAGATAATTGGCCATTCTCATATCTTATCAAATTGTACGACACACTATCTTGTCCTTCTTCCTATGACCAACCAGTGTCTAGATTCACACTGGCATATGAACTTGTTTTCATCAAATGGGTTAATAAGAATCTGAGGGTTGATTTGAGCCATGTTAGGCTGCACTGAATGAAGAGGTATAATGTCTAGAGGAGGAGAGATGATGGGTTTACTCTCCTCTGGGCTAGGTAGACCACCTGGAAAGTTGTACTCAGTTTGGAATACCACATTTTTTAAGTGAATACAGACAAATTGGAACACTATAAGCAGTGTGACAAGGATTCTGAGGACTTGAGATATGTATATGCAATGCATACAAAAGACCTGGGGATGCTCAAACATGACGAGGAGCAGGGGTCTTGGGGATGAGGGGATAAGTCGGCTGCTCAGATCTGCTCGAGAGGCTGACAAGTAGAAGACTGTACAGTCTGAACTGTACGTGCAGTCGCTGCTCTTGGACCAATAAGCGAAAGGGGAAGAATTGGAATTAAGTTCAGCAAACGGAGGAACGTTCAAACAGCTGCAGATGTTCAAAGATGAAGAGATGTCAGTAGGAGGGAGTGAGTTCTCCTTCACCAGATGTCTTCAAGTCATTGATAGACTCTAGCAACACTTTTCATGGATTTGGAGAAGAAGGCTCAAGTATAAGCTGAGTGGTAGATGAGGTCAGGGTTCACCATATGCTAGTCTAGGGATGGGTGACAGTCCATTATAAAATTTTTACTGAGTCCCTAGAAAGATACAGGCAACATGGCTCATAAATCTTAATTTATTCCACTCAAAAGACTATAGTTTATTCTGATATTTTTTACTTCTTACTTTGTAAGGGTGAAATGCCATTTCTTTAATGAAATGATAGCAATGATAGGAGTAGGTTTTAAAATATACCTTACCTGGCAAAATAAAAAGTTTGGCAACTCTTTGTTGAAATCTCTGAGTTGTCTTGAAATGTAATAATAAAAATTGAAATTAAAAATCAAAGGGCTCCTGGGGCTGGCCAGGTGGTACAGCGGTTAAGTTTGCACATTCTGCTTTGGCGGCCCGGGTTCGTGGGTTTGGATCCTGGGTGTGGACCTACACACTGCTTGTCAAGCCATGCTGTGGCAGGCATCCCACATATAAAAAAGTAGAGGAAGATGGGCATGGATGTTAGCTCAGGGCCAATCTTCCTCAGCAAAAAGAGGAAGATTGACGGTAGTTAGCTCAGGGCTAATCTTCCTCAAAAAAAAAAAAAATCAAAGGGTTCCTTAACTTAGTGATCTTTAAGGTTCCTTCCATTCCTGGGATGTTATGATTCTGGAAACTATTTCCGGTCGTGGGCCACATAATGATGTTTCGGTCAACGACAGACCACAAGTATTACGGTGGTCCCATAAGATTAGTACCACAGAGCCTAGGTGTGTTGTAAGCTAACCATCTAGGTTTGTGAAAGTACACTCTATGATGTTCGCACAATGATGAAACTGCCTAACAATGCATTTCTCAGAATGTAGCCCTGTTGTTAAGCAACACATGATTGTATTTAGCATCCTTAGGGAATGAGATTCATCTCCCCAGTGAGTCTAGCAGGGTGTTAGGACATTTCAGGCCCTCCTTTGCCTGGCCCATTCCTCCTGTGCTCATCACTTCTGGGCCTTTCTTCACATTTTTACCATATATGTGTTCACCTCTCAACTCGATAGTTTGAATTTTACATTTGGACTTAATGAAAATGGCATCATAGAAAACACGTCCTTTTTCATTTGTCCTGTTTGCTCAACATTAAAAACAAAACAAACATTGATCCAGATTGTTGGATGTAGCTTTTATTTTGTATCTGAATACAGCCAGAATATAGCGCAATTTATCAATTTTACTTTGCTGGACACCTTATCCAGCTTTTTGCTGTTTTGGATAATGCTGCTCTGAACATTCTTATTCGTGTCCCCTCATGCAAAGTAAAGAAGAAATGATGTAAGTTGAATATTTTGTATGAAATACAACTTTTGTGAAAATCAAATGTCTTTTCCTTGCACAATCCCTGACCCCATCCTTATTGCCCAGGAAGGACCCAAGAGGAGAACACTTACAACGTATTTACAAAACCAGAAAACAAACATTCAAAAGTATCATATACATTGTTTGAAGTAGGAAGAGGTCATTTATCAGTTTGCCAATGTCCCCCCTGATTCAGGTATCCATCTGAATTGAGTCTCTTCAGTTGTTTTTTTTTTTCCTTTTAACTTCACTTGGAAAAGAAATGACACATACAAAACCACGTGAAACATAAGCGCACATATGAATTAGTGTAAAGTGACCATCTGGGTAACTACTGTTTGTGTCAAGAAATACAACATTCCCAGCACCCTAGGAGTCCCCACAAGTCCCTCCTGATCACATCCGCCTCCTCACCCCATTTATGATCATCACTTCCTTGTTTTTCTTCACCTTGACCACAAAAGCGTGCATCCCTCAACACTATAGCTTAGTTTTTGCCATTTATAAAAATGAAATCATAGGGAATGGTTATGAGCTGAATGTGTGTTCCCCCACCAAATTCGTATGGTGAAACCCTACCCTGCAATGTTATGGTATAAAGGGGGAGGCCTTTGAGAGGTAACTAGGATTCGATGAGGTCATAAGGGTGGAGCCCCCGTGAATGGGATTAGTGCCCTTGTAAGAGTCAGGAGAGAGCTTGCATCCTCTCTTCCCTGCTCTCTGCATGTGAGGAGACAGTGAGAAGTAACCTGGAAGAGGGTTCTCAACAGAACGTGACCATGTCAGCACCCTCATCTTGGACTTCCAGCCTCCAGAACTATGAGCAATAAATTTCTGTTGTTTCTAAGCCACCCAGTCTATGGTAATTGGTTATTGTAGCCGGAATGGACTAAGACAGGACTGACTTTGTGTCTACTTTCCTTTGCCCAACATTAAAAAGATTTATCCATATTGGTGTGTGTAGCTGTTGTTCATTGATTTTTGTTGTTGTACGGAACACCTTTGTATAAAAATTCCACAATTTATCTATAAATTTTACTTTGATGGTCATTTTTTCTGGTCTTTTGCTATTATGAATGATGTCCTGGATAGTCCTCTACATGTCTCCTGATGTACCTGTGCTGACATCTTCTAGGGCACATATCTATATCTAGGAGTAAGTTTGCTAGTTCAAGAGGATTCATTTCTAAAGCTTTACTACATAGTGCCAAACAATTTTCCAATGTGAATATACAAGTTTATCTTCCCACCAACAATGCATGTACGATCTCATTGCTCCACATTCTTACCAACATTTGACACTGTCAGACTTTTTAAAGTTAGCTAGTCTAGAGAATGTGCAGTGACATCTCACTGTGGCTTTGATTTTCATGACCTTCTGTATTAAAGATGGTGAGCACATTTTTATTTGGATCCCCTCATTTATTAAGTACCTAGGTCTTTTGTTTATGTTTGCCTCTGAGTTGTTGTTTTATTATATTTAGGAATTCTTCATATATTCTGCATAAAAGCCCTTTGTCAGTTACATGTGTCACAAATGTCTTTTCCCACTTTATGGTTTGCATCTTCATTCTTCAGTAGTATCCTTTGATGAGAAAGAGTTTTAATTTTTAATACCATCCAATTTATTAATACATTCCTTCAATAGTGCTCTCTGTGTTCCGTTTAATATTTTCATACTCTGAGATTATGAGGATATTCTACTATGCTGTCTTCCAGAAGTTTTATTGTTTTGGCTTTCACATTTAGACCTTTAATCCTTTAGAGCTGATTTTTGTGCATGGTTTGAAGGAGGAATCAAAACCCTCTTTCTTTCCTCCCCTCCTCCCTTCTTCCCTTCCTTCCTTCCTTTATTCTTTTTTCACTTAGGGATATTCAATTACTACAGAACCATTTCTTTAAAAAGACATCCTTGCCCTATGACTTTGCAGTGGTTCTTTAGTTATAAATTAAGTGATCATTTATGTATGTCTCTGTGTCTGGGTTTTCCATTTTGTACCATTGTCTACTTGTCTATCTTTGCACCAGTACCTCACTGTCTTAACATCTATAGCGCTGTAATTAGTCTTGATAGATGATAGAGCAAGTTCTCCATCCCATTCTTCTTCTGGCTAGTCTCTGCCTTTTGCTTCTGCGCTGAATCTTCAGTAATGAAAACATAGATCTATTTAGTTTCATTTCTTCCTCTCCTCACTCTTCCTAGGAAATCTTTATCACAACATATTTGCTTATGTAACCCTTGTAATTTCTTTAAACTCAGAAGATTTGAATTATAAAAGAATTACCCTCTCTTGTATTTTTTCAGTAAAAAATAATTTTGTTTTACAAATTTAATAGAGTGAAAGAGACTAGAGATGAACTCTTCTTAATGTCTTAACATCTCATTTACAAATGACCTCAATGGATCATTCAAACTAACTTTACATTTCACGTGAATTTCAAAACAAGGTGACATAAAACAGCAGAGTGCCACTGTGCCTGCACCCTTATCACACCTCTGTCAGCCTCTATGATCCCACTCACCTCCTTCTCTCCTCCCAACCCTTCCTCCCCTGCATGGTAATGTTTGGCCTCATATTTCTAGGTGCCAAGTGTGCTCACACTCTTTCTTCTAAGTTTTCTATCAAGCCCCTGTTTCAGGTATTACACTAAAATTTGTATCACTGATAAAGTCCATGACTCTCCCAATGATATTTGTTCTAAACAATAATCAAAGACATCCAATAGAATTTTACAAGCTCTAAATGGTGTTTTATGCTGCCTTTATACAAGAATATTGACATAACTTAGCAATAGGAAAAATAGGGTAAAATTTGCAGAAGAAAGGGTCTGTGCTATTCTGTGACCAACCTGTAAAAATGCTATACTGTAATATACAACTTGACCCTCCTCAAAGAAATCTTGATAGATAGAAGGACTATGGAGATAAAGCCTCTTATTTTCTCAATGTCCCAAAAGACAAGAGAACAACCTCTTAGGCATAAGACATCCCACTAGAGTAAGTGGTAAAGATGCTTTAAATATAAATTAAACTAATGAACTTGATTCTGTAAACATTCCTAGCAACAGAGAGGTGGGAGTGGGGAGCATCTACGAAAGAAAGAGATTTGGTTAATGATATTTTGATGATGTCAAGAGGGACATGTAAGGCTAGAAACCATGAATTTCAGAGCAGCCGCTTTTTGATTAGAAATACAGTCCTTTCCAAATTCCTTAAGCCTATGGAGTGGGTTCTAGCAATGAACTTATCCTCCCTGTGTATCCTCATCAATTTGACCTTTTTCCTTCTAGTGTCTTCCCAACAAGGATCTAAGTAAATTGACAAAAATTCTTGGTAGGAAGCCTAGGCACTAGCCTGAGATGTCTGAGAGGAAGCCAAATTCTTCCTGGTATCCCTGAAAAGACATCACCTATGCCTCACTCCTTAGGGCCACTTTACCTTCCCTCTTCTGTTTAGGTAACCGATGTGTTCGGCTACTGATGTTGGTCTGGCTCATCTTTTACCAGTTCCTTCACATAAGTTTGGAGGCCACTAAGAGTCTTTGGGGGGGGGGGGGTTGAATTACATTAGGAAAACTAGAAAAAAATACATTTACAGATGTTCCTTCCATTTTAACTGTTAACGTCCACATCTGTTCACTCTTGTGTATTACTTGGACAAAACCTTTCCATGCATCATCAAGCACCTGCTCCAGAGTTGCCACAGAACAACTGCATTTGAAAAATCTAACTAGAAAATAAACTACTTGATGATTAATGAAAATTTCACAGTATTTCAGGAAATGGATGTCAGACTCTCCAAATGCCTGCAACCAAAGAGAAATTTATGACTTATGCTAGTGAATAGAACTAACCAAGCTCAAAGACTGATTAAAAGCCTTTAGCTTTAAATTGCATTTGACTGTTGGTAATCAGAGACCTGATCAGAGTGGCTTAAATAGATGAGGGGTATATTTTTGATATAAAAAAAGATCCAAAGGTAGGCAATCCAAAGCTGGTACAGCAACTCACTGCCACCACGAATGCAGGCATCTTCCTTCTTTATGCCTCGCCATCCTGGACCATGGCTTGCGTCCTGCAAGGTTGCTACTTCATCATGCAAGATGGCTGCCAGAAGGTAATTGGCTCTTCTTGTAGTTCAGCAAAGCTTGAATGAAGTATACAGGTTACTGTGAGTCCTAGAATGGGAGGATGGAGAGGCTTTGCCTTTAAGGGTAAGAAGAGAGGAAAAGAGGTAAAGGAAATTTCCCCTGACAAAGCAGAGGTTGGAAGCCAATGGATGTCACACATCTTTGCCCACATCTCTGTATAGATTTCTGGCTACTGGTCAAAAGGATCTTGATTCACGCTTAAAATTGCTCTCCAGAGAAGCTGTGAACCAGTAATCTATGAGCATGCCTATCTCACTGCCCATCCTTGGTAATGTTTGGCCTCATCTCTCTAGGCACGGTGCACTCATGCTCTCTCTCATGAGTTTTCTATCAAGGCCCAGTTTCAGGTATTACACTAACATCTATATCACCAATAAAGCCCATACGTCTCCCAATGATATTTCTGTTTATCACTCACCAAAGACATCCAAAATTCATCACTGTAATTGCTTTACATCCTTTCCCATTTGGGATTAAAACACTATTTAATTGCTTTATTTTATATTTATTTTATTACTAGTAAGCTTAGGTTTTGTTCACGTTTATTAGCCTTTTCTGTTTCTATTGGGAATTTTTGCTCATATCCTTTGCAGGTTTAAAAACTGGAGTGTGAAGGATTTTATTTTCAGTTTATACAGGTTCTTTACACATTAAAGTTATCAGCCCATTGTGTCTGTCACAAACTGATCTTCCAATTCGCTGATTCATTCTTCAGCTATATCTGCCCCATTATTTATTCCATCTATATATTCTCTGTTTAAAATATCATGGTTTTCACCTGCTTCTTTTTTGATGTCTTGTTTCATATATCCCACATCCTTTATCACAGGCATTTTTTGTGTTCATTTTAAATTGTTCCAGCAGTCTTGGTTCGGATGGAATCTAAAGGTCTTGTCTGTATGAGTTCAGATGAGTTTGAGGAGAGGAGAAGGATGAACCCCACAGTAGAGCCCCGGGTACCATGGAACCACAGTTGATCTTTGCCATTTGCTGCCATCTTACTGGGCAACTCCTCTGATCAAGAAAGCATCTTTAGGGGCTCGCCTGGTGGTGTAATGGTTATGTTTGCATGCCCTACTTCAGTGGCCCAGGATTCACAGGTTCGGATATCCAGCACAGACCTGCACACTGCTCATCAAGCCATGCTGCGGCAGCATCACACATACAAACAACTAGAGGAAGATTGGCACAGATGTGAGCTCAGGGACAATCTTCCTCAAGAAAAGACAGGAAGATTGGCAACAGATGTTAGCTCAGGGCCCATTTTCCTCACCAAAAAAAATAAAAAATAAAAAATAAATGAATCTTTAAAAGCTTAGAGAGAAGCGGCACTATGGGGAGGGGTGTCTTCCCTGGCTCGTAAACAATAGCCTTGGGGTTGGAGGAGGAGAGGAGCGGACACTCCAGGACCACTCTGTCCTGCATCTCCTTTCATTCAACGCCCTACCCTGCAAGGCTTTGGTGCCCGTGTCCATATGACACTGGCAGAGGAAATCTGAAGGACGTCAGTGAGTTCTCCAAGTAAACCAGGAGGAGTGGCCAGTGCAGAATTTAATGGGCTTTCCTCCAACTTCTCTTTTCACTGTCATCTCAGGCCACCCTTCTGGCTGCCACCCACCTGTCCTACCACAAAACAAAACCATTTTCAGTCTCAGGAGCAGCTCACATTTTTTATCACAAGTTTCTAGAATCCGTGTTTCCTCTTGGTTCTGGAGTTTCTCCAGGGTTGATTCGGGAGGAGGGAGGCAGCAGCCTGGGTCATTGGTCATTGTAGTAATTTCCTAGGGTTACTGTAACAAATTAGCACATGCTGGGAGGCTTACAACAACAGAAATGTATTCTCTCACAGTTCTAGAGGCCGGAAGTCCGAAATCAAGCTGTCGGCAGACTGGTTGCTTCTGGAGGCTCAGAGAGGGAATCTGCTTCACGCCTCTCTCCTCTCGGGTGACTTGAGAAATCCTTGGCTCCTTGGCTTGCAGTTGCATCACTCCACTCTCTGCCTCCATCTTCATGTTGCCTTTTCCCTGAGTCTGTGTCCTCTCCTCTGCTTATAAGAAGGCTTGTCATTGGATTTTGGGTCTACTCGGATAATTAAGGAAGATCTCATATAGAGATCCTTAATTTAATTACATCTGCAAAGACTCTTTTTCCAAATAAGGTCACATTCACAGTTTCTGGGACCACCATTCATCCCACTACAGCCAACTAGGCAGGAGCTAAAACTCCAAGGTCAGTTGGTTCACCTGTATCTGTTTCCGTTAACTCATCCAAGCAGGGCATTTGTCCTACTCCAACACCACCTGCCCCTCTTGTGAAACACGCATTCTGGAGCTCAGAGGCCAAATTCCTCCAGCATCCACCAAAAGGTCCCTCTCTTTCTCTCAAGTCTTCGGGAGGTCATAAGAATTCTAGTTAAGGAGACATTTCTCAGTTTGGCTTGGAGGAAAGCCATGCATGTGTCCCAGGCCCTTTGACTTTCTCACTCCTCTGCCAACCTTAATAGAGACTTAATAGATATGCCTAGCAGGGCCAGACTATATAAAAATCTATAAGCCATTAACCAGAGTTATATTAAACCAATAAGAATCAATTCCTACACTTGCCTTCAAAGCATACTAGGGCTCAGAAGTGACCTGGACAGTGACAGTCTGCAGCTGGGCTTGTGATCAGAGGGGGCTGGCCAGAAACAGTCAGCTTCTCAGATTTTACAAACTGTCCGACCCTCAGGAGAAGGCTCTCCAGCTTAACCTTGGGCGGACGATCCATCAGGAGTTGAGAGAGCCATTCCTTGACATGGAGAGGGAAAGGAGGCCCAGGAAGGATTTAATAGGGAATTATTAACGGCCAAGCTCCTGAAATAATGGGACTTTAAAAATCCCGAGTTTTGCTTTGCTAAATGACTCTGGGTTGCCTTATGCCTATTGATCCTCCTGAGCTTTCGCAGCCTGTAAATGATGAGCCTTTTATGGCACTCCATGACTGAAGGGCACACAACTGTGAGAACAGCTCATTTCATTTTTTTCGATTTATACAAAAGATGCTGTGGCCCAAGCCCTCTAGGCACCCATCTCAATACATAAATATGCCAATTAAGCTAAATGGAAATCCTGCAGGTTATAAGGGCCTCATAAAAGAAAGAGGCTTTTTCCAAAGCCAGAAAGTTTATCCACAGAGGAAATACCAAATCAACAAAAGTGGGTTTGTACCAAACCACTAGGGTCAAAAAACCCAAGAATTCTGAGATCCAAAAATGAATAAAAAACATTTTTCTCCAAAAGCAAGCAGAGAAAAAGATATCTTTAAGCTGTGAATTCAGGATTCTAGGCAACTATTGTTACTACGTTTGTATTTATTGCATTTTCCTGGTAGGGGCTTGTTGGAGGAGGTAGGGAAAAAGAAGAAATGAGTCCCAGAGCTGCACTGACACCCACTGGTGGGTCTCAGGTACCCACCAAATGTCACAATGGTGGGTGTGGGCCAACCAGTGTCAGATACACTATAGCCTTGCAAATCAAAGTATAGTCCATCATACTGGTGCCCAGCGGCATCAGCACCAGCACCACATGGGGACTTGTTAAAAACAGAGAATCTTAGGCCCCACTCAGATTAATTTAGGCAGAATTTGCATTTTGGCAAGATCCCCAGGGCTGTTCACGCATGTTAAAGTTTAAGAAGCCCTGACTTGCAGTGAACAGCCAGTCTTACTCGCCATCCATCCCTGCACAGCTCAGGCTAATTTCTGTTTAACCAACAGCGCTCATGAACTGGGGCTCTGATCCAGGTAATGGGCTGAGGGGAACAGATAAATGGGTTTTCATCCAGCCTCAGTCAGCTTGAGCTTAAGAATCTTAGGAGACACTCTTGAATGGATTTAAAATCTCAGACTCACATTTATACATCTCCAAATCCTTGATGATCATCTTCCAACCAAAAACTGGTATTCCTGGGTCTTCTCTGACCAGCACAGTAGTTCAGATCTCACACAGTTGGAGGGCACTCAGACCAGGTTTGGTTTAGAGAGCCACCGACCATAGCAGGTAAAAGGATTTTTACCTAATGTTCTTGGTCCTCTGATGTGTAGGGTTTTTTGGCTGAAAATATTGTATCATCCTCCCAATTTTTCTCCCACCACAATAGCCAAAAGGGCACACAGGTGCCACAGACTCAACAACGTCAACATTATCAAAATCGTTCAATCAAACCCTAAGCATCTTCGCTCACACACTCAACCGTTCACTCACTTGGTTGCTCCCTCAGCCATTAATTCAGTGCGCAACAGTCAATTATCTACTTGACATAACCCATCACTCTTGGATTGCTGCCCTCTCTACTTTCTTTTCCTACCAAACTTTACAAATAATCATCAATATTTGCCTTTACTTCCTTAAGACTTTGCTCTGTTTCTCTGCCATTTGTCTTCATCCCCACCTCTGTATAGAAACAAGTCTTGACAGTCCCCTGTATCTCTTTGCCAAATGCAAGACAGAAACTCTGGAATGTCCACTAGGAAACAGGAACTGAAGATAACACTATCTCTTCCCGTGGCTTCCATGACATTGCATTTTATTTGCTCTCTCACCCCCATGACTTCTCTCTCCCTTTGCTGCCTCTATTTCCTCTAATTGTTCATCTTCTCCAGGTAGAAAGAACAATCACAGACTTTTTCAATTTTCCACTACAGACTGATAATAGCTACTATTTTTGAGTAGATATGGTGTGGGAAGGCTCTGTATTGCACAGTTAACTTACCTTCTCAGTTAAACTCACAACATACCATCCAGTAGTCATTCCCTCTTTAAAGATAAGAAACTCAAGGCACAAGGGAGGTAAGTAACTTACCTCAGATTACAGAGCTGATTAGTGGGGAGCCAATTACATCCGAAATATGGCCAGCAGGAATCTGTGCCCTCTGGAGGAATCCAGATTAATGGGAGCTGGAAGGACTGACCAAATCTTTAGGACAACAGGAGTCCTATATGAACGGAGTGCTAAGTGGAGAGAGCTGGAGGCAGGCTGCGCCACAGGTGGAGTCAAAGAGGCGTCATCATCAGAACTGCTGAGCTGATGGAATAAAGCTGGGAGGAGAGCGGCTGCATGGAAGCTGATGCTGAGATAAGGAGGAGTCAGTAGCATCAGTTGGGAAGAAACTTGGGTCCAGAGATAAAGTCTTACTTGTTTTGTCTCTAAGCCCTGTGACCCCAAATTACCAATTTTCAAGTAGGTATTCTGACAGTTTGGTTCAGTCCAGTGTACACCACTGTGATGTTTTCTGTGTCAGATGCTAAGGACAAAATGGGTAAAATTACCTTGACTTAAATGCCTGAAGCTTTGATATCAGAGAGGCATGGATTCCAAACTGGGCTCAACCACACACTTGCTGTGTGGCTTTGTGGAAGTTAAACAGCTTTCTGAGCCTCAGTTTCCTCATCCATAAATGGGGGTAATAATGATGCCTAGTTCATTCAATTGATGCGATGTCTAAAGAGATCCTGCATGTGAAGCACTTACTACATAGAAAGACCCCTGAAATATTTGATAGGTTGGAGGCTGGGGAGGGAGGGAAACAAGACACAGTCTGCTCTCAAGGGCTTAGGGAGGGGTGGTGGAGAGAGCAAATAGACCTTGAACTGAGTAATTTCCCCATTTAGCCATATTTGTCTCCTGGGATTCTTATGGGGAAGCATTTGTTGGGTAAATATTTGAGGTGACAGAGTCTGTATCACACAGAATGACAGAAAGATACAAAAGGATAGAAGTTATGGAGAAGCAGATTCTAGCTCATCATAAGCAATAACTTTCTAACAATAAATATTGTCAGACAATTCTTGACAATGAAGGAGTGAGTGTCTCAGCTTTGGGATTATACAAGTCAAAGATGGATGGCTCCAGGTAGGAAATGCTGTAAAAAGGCCTTCGGAGGAATGAATGACTGAATCAATGTCGTTTTGCTCCTACCCATCGGACTGACCTTTATGTCTGAGAGACTCTTAAGGTTAGGGCATCCCCCTTTTCCTCCTCTTTTCTTTCATCCACACCCTCTGCCACTTCTCTCTTTGTGTGAGGTCTCTCTTCTGAGCTCCAGACATGTGTATCCTATTGCTCACTGAACTTGGATGGCTCCAATTTCCCAAGTCCAAAACAGAACCTATGATCTTCCCCCTGGTCCCCCTCCAATCTGTGAGCAAGAACTCAAAGGCATTTCACAGACATGTCACTTTCAAAGGACTTCCCTGCTGGGTTGTAAGGGAAAAGTGAGAGAGGATACTACCGTCAGTAGAGGGAGATGTCAGATAAGAAAAGAATCTCAGAGGCCCTGTCAGTATGGTTTTAAATTATTTTTTTTTTCTTAACTCAAAAAAGGATTTTAAAACTGGCTATTTTTTGAGCCCTGAAAAAATTAATGTTATTTTATAACTTTTGACAAGGTATTTTCTATCGTTGGGTGGGTTCCTTCTGTTAATTTGCCTTATGTAAGAGAAGCAATTTTTGCATTTGGGTTTTAATATATATAATATTCACAATCACACACATTTAGGCCTGCCTTTTCTCTGCCACTCACTGCATATAGAGCCTGTCTCACAAAGTCCAGTTGGGGGTGTCTCACAAAGTCTCAGACACACTCAGAGAGGCAGGTCTAGAGAGGAAGACACATGTCACAGGCCAGAGCCTCAGGTTTAGCAAGATGCTCACTTTGGTTATGTGTCTCACTGCCTCTCCTGTCACAAGCTGTCACTTAGAGAGGCATAGTGACCCAGTCCAGCAAGTGTGTGTGGTCAGCCCCATTCTTGGCTCCATGTGGTCCCCATCCTTGTACTCCTTTGTTATTCTACCCAATTACAGTTTACACCATATCATCATCATGTACAATTTATCCTTGGAAACTAATTTAAGTCCTTTTGTAAAAAGGCAGGATGGACGGATAGACGAGCGGATGGATGGATAGACAGTTAGATACTCTTTAACAGCCACCTGGGAACAGGGCTATTGATAAATCCTTACTATTTCCATTGACTCCACTTATAATTTCCCTCTTGTCATTTCTCCCTCTAATTCAACTTCTTTTTGGACTCATTCTCCTCTCTTGCCTCCTAGACTCCCTCTCCTCATCTCTGGGTCAGCATAGGGTTTGGGATAACTGCACGCTTAGCACTATTAGAACTTCCCAGAAAAAAAAAAGCCCTTCAACTGTATTCTAGAAATGCGAGGCCAGTATTAATCTTATTGGCAACTTTCCGACCTTTGTTCCATTCTCTTGTCCATCCCTGGTCTTCCTTCTGGAGAGCTCACCTCCACCTTGTGTCCTGCCCAGGATGGCCTGAGTCTGGTTTTCTCCAAGAATTGAGATCAATTTTTACTTGAGGCATTTGGGTACAACTGTAGTAAGGTGTATAAGAATTCTGGAGGGAGGGGAGTCTTGAGAAAAGAACTGTCAGAGAAGAAAGAATTCCAAGGGCCGTATGCTGGAAACTTCCAATAGTCTGAGAATAAAGTAATAACTCCTCTGCACACGTGCACACCATCAGACTCATCACTTTTTAGTCATGCCATATCCCCTCACACATCCTCATACATTTACCCCCACGGGGGAAAATCAGTCTTTTCAACAATTCAGCTCTCACTGTCTCATCAGGACAGCCTACTGAATCGGTTCAACAGCGGAGCCTCATCGCCCTCTAAGAAGGAGAACTTTCATTCAGTAAACATGTATTGAGTATCTACTGTATGCAAAGGAAGCTGATAGGCAAATGGAGTGAGGGTGGGAGCAGAAACACAAAGATCTGTTCAAGCCTGTTCCATAAGACTCTTTGGGGAAAGTACAATAAAGAAAATATTTACTCAAAATTGGCAAATCACAATCTCCAGGTGTGGAGAATCATGATTTAGCCTGGCATTCATTGCCGTGACATTAATCAAGCCAAATTCTTTTACGATTTATCTGGATATATTGTGCAGTTCAGCCTCTGAGATAAAAGATAACTATGAATACCAACTCTCCAGGAAATGCAGTTATCACCAATTAAGTCCATTACTGAGTCATCAACAGCTAGGAAAATGTTTATTCCCAAATCATTGAAAGAGCAGGTCAGACAGGGAGCTGGTAAGTACTTTTCAGGGAAAGAGGGAGAGAAGCAGTAAATTGGGGGTATGGGTGGAGATGAGTGTCGGGCAACTATCTTCAAGAATGTGGCCATAAGAGAGGCTACACAAAGCCTAAAATATTCTGCTTATTTTCTTTTGGTTTATCCTCAGTTGTGATATTTTAATACAAATGTGTATTCCCTCTGTAATAAATAAAAAAGCAAACAGCCTGCTCTGGCCAAACAGTGTTCAACGGCCCTCGTCTTGAATACTGTGTTGTAGGACCTCAATTTGGCTTGACTCCCTCCCATGACGTGTCTGTCTTGAATTGGTAGTGTTTTCATTTCATACTCTCTGGGTTTGGCACTGGTAAATGCATATTCTTTTGTGTTTGGCGCTGTGGTCTGCTTTTGATATTCCCTTTTGTAAGAACCTGTCTGTTTCCCTCCTGTTTCTGAGCTTAGGCAGTAAAATAATTCAGTTTTGTTCTCTCCTTGCAGCCACCATCACTCCATAACATATTATGACAGTGTACATAAAAGTGCCTTATAAACAGTAAAGCAATGTACAAATGTTAATTGACGTGATTATAAGTAGCTGTTCTAAGTATCTCACGTTGATTTCCAATCACAATTCCTGTTATCAGGTCAAATATGAAATAAAATTGCCCTCCTTGCTTCTGTGATGACTGAGCCATCCAGGCATAATGCTATTATGACAGCTGGGAATCATTTGAAAATGAGCTTCACTTCACTTGGCATGTCAGATGGTAGTTTTTAAAACTGGGTCCTATTTTTCTATATTAGAATTGGTTTGCATTCGAGAGGCACACGCCCCCTGCTAGGAGAGGGGCTCAGACATGCAGCTGGTGATGGGACATCAAACCAGAAGCGCGGGGACCTGGGTACATAATAAATCCTAATGGAGGCATTGCAAGGATGGTTGGCCAAGAGGGAGGTGTTTGCAATACAAGGCCAGTTTTGACAGGGGACAGGTGGTGATCTTGGCAGCTGATTGACTTCAGAGAGAGCCAGCCAAGGACCCCTGTGGGTGTGCTGGCAGGAGGGCAGAGCCTTCCCAGAAGTGCTGGAAGGGATGGGGTGATGGCAAGCAAACACGTCAGTGATGGCAATGTTTATGACAGTCCCTGGGAACTTGTATAACAATGCTTAGGGACAAATGTCACATTTCCTGTCTTTGTTCTCCCAGGTACCTTCTACCTCCTCGCAGGTATACCCCGTTCAACAGATCCTCCCAGACACAGGAGAACTCAATGTAGACTCCGTTTATCATGGCTGCTACCTAATAAAAAACTGCTTTCCTGAAAAATATTTATCATGAATTCAGCAGCTGTTAGGTGAAGCTGCAAAAATCAACTTCTCTCCATGTTGCCAAATTCCTGGCTTTGTAGACGCAGAATAATAGGTAGGGTGTAATACCATTTGTGCCAAAAGGTGCAGAGAGGGAAGAATGCATGCGTATTCGCATGTGTGAATGGAAGAACGGACAAGAAACTTAGAATATTAGTTTACCTTGGGGACGTGAACTGCAAGGCTGGGGAACAGGGGTTCAGATGGAGACTTCATGGTATATCCTTTCTACTTTCCTAATTTTGAAACTTGTGAATATGTTGACAATTGAAAAATTAAATTTAAGTGATTCCCAGCATTGTGACTGTCACCTTGCTTATAATTGCTGATGATATGAGGTCTTTGATTTTACCATCACCACTCATCTCCTTGATGGTCATTTTTTGGGGGGACTCCAGCATTGTCATTGACTGCTATCAAGTACAGCCATTTGCCACGTAATGGCTTTTTGGTCAACGACAAACCGCATATACGATGGTGGTCCCATAAGATTAGTACCATATAGCCTAGGTGTGCAGTAGGCTGGACCATCTGGGTTTGTGTAAGTGCACTCTATGGTGTTCACACAATGACAAAATCACCTAATGACACATTTCTCAGAATGTGTCCTTGTTAAGCTACACATGACTCTATATAGAACTTTTCTGGCTTTGTGAAGAAAAGATTAATTTTTTCTTTCTCTTTTTGTCCCTATCTCTCTTGGGTATGGGGCTTACTCTTACTTTAAATGGAGATTCTGGAGGGAGAAATTTGTCCTCAAGGTAGTCTGGCAGACAGTTGTACATTCCCAGACGTGAGGCTAAGATTCAGGAAAAGACTCCAGCCCACGTGTAGTCTATAGAGACCAAGTTCGGGCCCAAGTCTAACCAAAGTTGGAGGAAATGAGGTGTTATGCATATTGTCAAGGCAGAGATTTGGATACAGGGACTCAGCTCTCACCCCATTTTTCTGCTGTTCTTCACGTCAAAACTCCTGGGGAGAGCAGTCTAGATACATTTTCTCCAATTTATCATTATCCCTTTCACTCTTTACCCCTGCAATGGCTCTTATCAAGGTCCATGTTGCTTATTCCAGTGGCCAATTCCCTGTTTCCATCCGGTTTGACTTCACTTCCACATTTGACACAAACTGTCCGTCCCTCCTCCTTGAAGCAGTTTCTTCTTTTGTTGCACGTCCCTCCACTCCTCTTGCCTTACTGGGTAAACTGCTCCGTCTCTCCTGCTGACCCTTTCTACTCTCTCCAATTTGTTGTAAATGTTACACTTCTCTGCTCTTGGCTATCTTCTCTTCTCTACACCATCTTCCAAGGGACCTCATCCAGGCTGGTGCTTTGATAACCATCTGTTTGCTCTGCATCTCTCTGACCCCTATCTCCAGATTGGGCTCCTCCTGAGTTCCAGATGCTCATATCTAACTGCCTGCTCGATAGCTCCACTTTGACGTCAAGTGGCCATCTCAAACCCAGCAATCTCACAACAGAACTCTTGATTTTCCCTCCCGAACGTGCTCCTCCCCTAGTCTTCTCCATCTTAGTAAATAGCCCTGATTTGCTCAGACCAAAAACCTGGGAGTTGATCTTCATTCTTCTTTTCCTCTCCTAGTGACAGCCAATCCATCAGCAAGTTTTGTTACAACTGTCTCCCAAACAGACCCAGAATCTAGTCACTTCTCAGCATCATCACTCCTAAAAGCCTAGCCCTTACACCCCATCTCTCATTTGTTCTATGGCACCAGGTTGTTCTGTTTCTGTTCTAGCCAACATACAATCCGCTTATCAAAAACAACTGGAGTGAACAAGTACACGGGGTAAATTTAATTGTCTCACCCCTCTGCTTAAAACCTTCAGACTGCTGTTGTCTCTGCCTGAGTTCTCTCTGAATCTTTCCGTGGCTCCCTCCTCACCTGCTCATCACTCAGCACTTCAGTGAGCACTTCCTCTGAGTGCTGCTGCCTAAGCAGCAACCTCCGAGCCCTCTGCATCCCATTTCCCAGCGTTATATTCTTCGCTGCCCTTGGCACATTCTAATATTGTATACATTCATTTGCTTATATGTTTACTGTATGTATCCCTCCCCCTATGATGTAAAAGGGAGGACCTTGTCTATCCTGTTAACTAATGTACCCTCAGTGCCTGGAATGATGCTGGATTGGTTAGGATGGGCTTCATAATTTTGCAAGAAGAAATACTCCCAAAGCTCAGTGGCTTAAAACAACGAAGGTTTGATTTTTTGCTCAAACTACATGTATAAACAGGTTGACAGAGGATTTCTGACAGGGGAATTCTGAGATATTCCGTGATTCCTAGATAATCAGAGACTCGGCTGAAGAAGGTGTTTTTTTTTTTTTTTTTACTGAGGCAGGAGGAAGAGCAGGTGTGGAGAATCTCATGGCATCTCTTAAACGCTTCCACATGGGGTGACATGCATTATTTCTGCTCACATTGTATAGGCCGAAGTAAGTCATATGGCCATGCCTAACTTCAAGGGACCTAGGATATGCAATTCTCTTGTGTGCCTGGAAGGAGAAGAAAACTGAAAATATTGGCAGGCAGCACTTATATCTACCATAAGGCCTAGGTGATAGCAAGCACTCTGTAAAAATTTGGTGACAACTGAATGAGAAAGAGACATAGTTATCAGTTCCATGCACAAAACAGAAATTCACAAAAACTGGAGCACAAGATGAGAGCAGGACTAGCAGCAAAGTGAACTTGGTAGAGTCGCCATGCCCATTGGAGCCCACTCCCACGCTCAAAGTTGGTCCATGGCCAGCAGCATTGGCATCACCCGGGAGTTTGTTAGAAACTTAGAATCTCAGGTCACACCCGGACCTACTGAATCAGGCTGCATTTTAACAAGATTTCCAGGTGACTCATACGCACATTAAAGTTTGAGTAGCAGCTCCCAGAGATCACCTGCATCTCCACCTCCTGCCCTCGTCCAGCATCAACTTCTCTAACTCACCGTTAGGGCCAAGGAGGTCACACAGCAACACACCCGCTCCTCGTCTGTAGCATCACTCAGTGGGCCAGGCAAGGCAATTCCAATAACCCAGAACAGCCCTCCACAGGTTTTGTCAAATTGACACCTAAATCTGCTCCTGTCTCCACACACATGCAAACCTAGCGTGCTGATTCTAAAGCTCATGGCGTTTAATCCATTTCTGAAAGCACACGGCCCTGGAGTTTTCGTTTTGTTGGACACACTCTTTCACTCTAATTTCTAGGTATTTCCTAATACCTGGGAAACAGTGCCAGCAGTCTCTGGTGCTTCTGAGGAATAACAGCTTTTGTGTGTTCCCCAAATTGTATCCTGGTAAGTGACAGGTAAGTGGGATTTCCATAAATAACTTCACTTATTATTATAACAATGATGAATTATGTTTTTAATGGCGACAGTATACTGCAAACGTTAAGCTAATGTATTTTTATTTCTTCCTTAAATAATCATGCTTTAGTTTTTCCTTTATATGGGCTTTTTGACCCAGGGCAAGAGAGTGAATGAATGAAGGAATGAATAAATGAATGAGATGACGTCTTCAGCAAGACAATATGTTTAAAATTAGGCTACGAATAGAAAGTGGATTTTTCTAGATCCCTTTCATATATAAGGGACTCAGCCAAGAGTTCGTTCTGAACATAAGATGCTACTCCACACTGGAAAGCTAGATCTTGAGGCTGCAGCCCTAAGGCAGAAGAATAAGATTATAAAGTACGGGAAGGAATAAATAGTCACCCCTTCCACCTCAAGGAATTACAGTTGCAGAGGGGAGAGAAACTGGTAGATGGTGGTGGTCAGGCGTGTATCCCTCTCCATGTTATAATCGGAAGCCCAGCAGTTTTAGAAAGGGTATAAACAGGAAGCTGGGAAGAGAAACTAAGAAGAATCCATTTTGTATGTTAATATAACACAATAATAGCTACATTTAATGACCCAGACATCGCCATAAGTGCTTCAATATATCGTTTCATTCAATCCTCACCAGAACTCTATTGTTACGACTTAATTTTAGCAATAGGGAAACTGCAGCTTAGAGAAGGCACGTGACTGGCCCAAGTTTATATATCTAAGTGACAGAGCCAGGCTTTGAACCCAGTATCTCGAACTGAAGATCCCACGCCTGTAACCACTGTGCAAACTAGCACTTTCAGGAAAAGCTGATCTAGAATTTAGTTGATTTGCCTGCCTAGAGTCTCTACTTCCTTGGAGTCCTCCTCCACACTGCCACCAAAGAGATCCATCTGATACAAACCTGATCATGTTTCTCCTCCACTTAAAAAATGTGAAATGGCTCTTTGTCACCTGTGTACAGGATAAAGTCCAAAGTCACCATGGCATACGTTTAGGGGAGTAGCCACTGAACGG
Source organism: Equus asinus (assembly GCF_041296235.1). Lineage (NCBI taxonomy): Eukaryota > Metazoa > Chordata > Mammalia > Perissodactyla > Equidae > Equus > Equus asinus. Next base: position 37,290,553 of record NC_091812.1, read on the forward strand.
AAGGTGGGATGAATACTTGTACAGAGAGCAATTACTCTCTTCATGGTCCAATTTCTTCCCCATCCTGTTAGATAAGTTCATTCAATAAGCTTTTGTATAATAGCATGTCTTAAAATGGTGTCTATCTTCTCCACAGACGGGTATTCAATTTAAACAAGGTACTACACCTCACCCCTATGGCCAGCGCGTGTGATTAAGTGCAGCTGCACAGGGTCCTGTGCTCAGATGTGTTTGAGGTTTAATGCTCTGTGGTCACCTTAGTGACTTGAAATCCTTAGTACTTTTATCTTTGAGGTTGTGTTTTGTAAGTGAAGTATGATGGAACTGTGGAACAGGCACCAGAGGCTTATAACCTAGGCTTACGGGTGGTCCTGCCTTCCCACTGCCTCTCTGGGATGAGTTCTCATCCACTCAGCAAACTCCAGACTCTGCTTGGCCTCTATCTCCCCACTCCTGCCCCTCTGACTACTGCAGCAAACAGGTGGGGTTGGCTTAAGTTCTACTGTTACTGTCGGCCCCCATCGGGGGCCTGGGCAAGGCATGGGTAGAGCTGGGGTCAGGCATGTGTCCTGCTGCTTTCTGGGTGAGGCAAGGCAACGCTAGTGCCTGCTGGGAGACTGAGTTCAGTGGGAAAATCACTGGGGCCCTCTCACCCACTCCCAATTCAGATACTGGGAAGTTGCAATCTCTTGGGGGTGACCACCTGCCCACTGTGGTTTGGAACAACAGGCCATGAAAGGAGAGAACTTACCTACCCTCGCTGAGTCTCTGCATCTTCTTTTTGCACTGGGTGATACAAATTATGTAGCCCGTTCTGTCTATGGCTCTCTGATGTGTTTCTTTAAATACAGTGGAAATGTCAAGTTATAATAAAAATGTGACATTAATGTTACCTCCAAGGGTGCTGAGTGCAAGACATTAACAATTTAATAAATTTGGGCTATTGCCTTGACCTGTGTTAATGTGTGATTTCATGCTATTTTGCATGGCAAGGGAAGTTTATCAGAATTCATTTGATTGCTAGATCAATGTGAAAATGCATTATCTGCCTGCCTTGAGCATGGCCAACTGTTGACCTCTCCAATTAAGTAGACTTGAGAATGAAAATTCAATTACAATGAACAAACGTTTCTTGAACACTTTCTATGTGCCAGGCCCTAATGCCAGACCCTGTGGGGAATATGCAGATTTGTGAGATTTGTTAATATCTTTGGAGTGCTTGCAACCAAGTGGAGGAGGCAGAGATACATGCATGGATAGCTATGGTGTAACACGCTATCTGAACTTATGATGGCAGAGGAGATGGAATTAGCAGTGAAACTGGACTGTTTGTAGGCAGCTCCTCATAGCAGGTGACCTTGGTTTCTTGGCTTACGTCCATTCTCTTTCTTTGGGAATAAAACCCTACTTTGTTTCAGGGTCTATCCCTTGGGAAAAATGAGTCTCCAGCTCAGTGATAAATCCTGATTAGTGTGGCCCCTTTGTGGTAATCTCATGTCTCTCGTCAGTGATTGGTTTAGAGGTGGGCATGTGACTCAGATCTGGCCAATGAAGCATGAAAGTAAGTCTCTGGGTTGCTCTCGGAAAGGCTTTCTTGAAGTAGAGAGAGCTCTGTGGTTAAAGGCACGACTCTGCGGAGCACTGCCTGATTTATAATCCTAGTTCCACCACTTACTAGCTTTGTGTCCTTAGGAAAGTTACTTCACCTTTCTGCCCCTATTTCCTCATCTGTTAAATGGGGTTAATAATAATACATACCTGAGAGGGTTGTTGTAAGGATCAAAATTAGATAATATTTGTAAAGCGCTTAGAACAGTGCCTGGCACATCATAAGCATTATACAAATGTTGATTATCATTCTTTTAAGAGGAGTTACCAGAAGAGATGTCCTCTTTTTATGACTCTGGACATTGGCGTGTCTGGATGTGACTCCTGTATCTTCCACGGTCACCTTCTGCCTCTGAGGGGGGCTGCTCTGCAAGGGGGAACTGAAGAGCAAAAGGAGGGGGGACCTCAGTCCTCGATGAAATCACTGAGCCACTGAGTCCTCAATCCTGGAGTCCACTCTGCCTCTGGACTTCCGGTTACGTGACATGATAAATTGATTGTTTAAGGTATTTTCAGTCAGGGTCTTGTGTTACTGGCAGTCAAAGGCACAAGTGAACCTCTACAGCACATCCTGGTACGCCCCGACCTCCTCAGCCTGTGCAACTTCCAAGTCCCACGTGTGTCCTGGCTGCGCATCCTAAGATGGAGGCTGGGCTACCTAGAGCGGCTCTTGACATCCGTTCCTGGGGTTCTGGCCTTACTGTAATTACGACGGGGTGGCTTCAGGAAAGACTGAGATTCCAAGGTCCCTGAATTCAGAATATACTCTTGATATTTGCAGACACGCTTTGAGTTCACTTTCAAATTTGCAAATACAATGGTAATGTAGTTTCTCCACTAAACAAAGTAAACTAACAGTAAGTAATCCCCTTTGAATCTTAATTCTACAGATATAGGACTAGAATAAGTAGTCAAGTTACTAAATTCCTTCACTAAAATAAACTCTATCCTACATGACGTTATGTCATTTTTTAGCCACATTTACTATGAACTCTTACTTAAATTTCCAAAAATAAGGTGAAGAGGATGAAAAACAATTTTTAAGGAATACATCAGGAGAGTTATTAATTACATGAAGATGCATTCTCTGAGTGACTGACAAAAAGACACTCACTTCCCCAGACCCACCTTATAGTGTATATCTGTATCAATTTTCTGCTTCAGCAAAATTACAAATTCATAAATATTACACATCTTTGGGATTGTTCAAAGATTGAGAAGTATCATTTTTTGAATGCTTAAAAGTCATGGGTTTCTTTTCTTGTTCCCACTGCTATAGACTGATAATGGCTTCCTCAAGTGTCGGGCTGAGAAGGACTGTGAGGCCCTGTCAGGGTTTGGTGGGAAAGCATGCTGGTATTGATTATGAATGGCTGCCCTGGATGTGGGTGGAGGCGATGGCAGCAGCCATATTGTGTTTCTGCAATCCAGGGTTGACACAGTTTCTGCCTACCAGGCTTGAAAGGCAATTAGAACATTGTCCATAATTTCAATTATTCTTAACTTCAGGATAAACTTATTTATTTAATCAATGTACATTTACTAAGTACCTTCGATACATTAGGTATACTGTTAGGCACTGCAGGAAATTTTTAAAAAATCAGACTCAGAGCTAATTCACAAAGAACTTAGTTAACAGAAGAGAAAACTATATGTGTATTTAGGGTATGAAGTGATAAAATGCTGTAAGAAAGGACTAGATAAGGGGTGGGAGAGAACATAGGTCAAAGGTGGGAAAGTCACTGCTAGCGAGTGTGGAAGGTGCTCAGCGAGCCATGCTGGGGAGGGTGCACTGGAACGGAGCCTTGCCCTGATGTAAGTGAGTAAGATTGTTGGAATGGATAGAACGAGAAGACTATTTCAAACTGAGTGGCCAGAGTGAGCGAAAGCACCAGAGTGGAAAGCTGAAAGCTGCGGGTGACTGACTGACTGATGAGAATATGTAGTTGCTGTTTATTCCAGCCCCCCGGGCAGAGTGAGCGGGGTGCCTGTTGGGCTTCATTAGATTGTCCTGCTGATGTGACATCCATTTTTATAAGGGTGTTTGGGCCAGGGGAAAATCTGCTCTTCGGAAAGACTATTTTTCATCACCATTTGATGGGTGACAAATAACCCATGTCTTAAAGTAAAGGAGAAGCCTCTTTGGTATCACACACTGTACATTTTTATTGTAAACCTAAGAGAACTGATAAAAGTTCCATCTTTATTTTCTTAACGGCATACAGAGTCACCAAATATTGCCAATGAAGAATATTCCTGACATCATATTATTCTGTTACATGAATAAGGCAAAAATTCTTTAACACATTGCTGAGCCACGAACTAGCTGTTGATTTGTTGAAAATATTTGTGAAAGCAGTCAGAGTAAAATTGCAAATAGCTCACTCTTCACATGCTCTTATGTCATGTCCTACATGTGCATACATACAAATGTGAGGTAGGGTTTTGTTAAATTTCTTTCTTAAATACTTCAAAAATGAAAGCAATGCTGTTGGCTTTACTAAAATAATAATAAAAATTAAAACAACAAAAACATAGTTTCTCAGCTACATGCGGAAAGCTGGAAAGAGCTGGTCTAAGAAGCACCAAGAAATGGATTTGTTAATAAAACGCACATTTTAGAGCTAGCAGGAAAAAAAGGAGTTAAAATAAACCCAAACATCCTTGTCAAATTTAGAATGCATATTTGCAACGTGAAATATGAACTTGGATGTCGAGGGACGTCTCAGGCCTTCATTTTACTTATTGATTCGCTTGTGACTATCTTCTAAGCAAACCTAGAACAGAGAAGGTGACTCTATGACAGTGAAGCAATTAAGTTCTGCCCAGGTCCAAAGCTACGGGCAAGCCAGTTTTGCCTTCACGGCCTCTCCCGCCCTCCTCATCCCCTCCCCTAACCCCCCTCCCACTCCCATGCCCTTGCCTGGAGTTTTTATGGGCAGCCTCAGATCTATATTTACCCACTATATTTAGTAAGTTTGATTATGCACAGCCTAAATGCAGATCTGAGATGATGATCCAGATTTTGTTCACTGAAAGAACTTTTTCTTCTTTATAGGTTTGTAGCGAAGGCCAAGCATTGACTTATTTCTCTCTTCTTGCTAGTCAATAGGCCCCACTGTTCTCCTACAGAAGGCTCTGCTGGAACATTCGCCCATGCTGGTTCTTTCCTGACATTTAAGTCTCCACTCAGCTGCCCCCTCTTCTGTGAGGCCTCCCAGACCACTCCACATAAACAACATCCACCTCCAGTCGCTGGCCTCACCACTGTCTGGCATATCACTCTGTCTGTTTTCTGCTTTTTTTGTAAGTTTTTATGTAATTGAAAAAATTTTTTACACACAGTAAAATTTACCCTTTTTAGTGTACGTTCTGTGGGTTTTGACAAACGCATACAGCCACGCACTGCCACCACAACAATCAAGACACAGAAAAGTTCAATTGCCCTGAAAAGTGTCCCCATACCCCTTAATAGCTAACCCTTCCCCAAGCCCAGCTCTGCTCTGTTTTCTGTATCTATAGTGTTGCCTTTTCCAAAATGTCATCCAAATGCAATCATATAGTATGTAGCCTTCTGAGTTTGGCTTCTTTCACTTAATGTATTTGAGACTCCTCTGTATGATTACACCTATCAGTACTTCATTCCTTTTTGTTGGTGAAAATCATTCCATTGTATGGATGGACCACTGTTTGTTTATTCATTCTCCACTTGAAAGACATTCTAGCTGTTTTCAGTTTTGGGTGATCCCAAATAAAGTTGCAATAAACATTCACATATAGTTTTCGTTGCACTTGTATGAAGACCGAGGAGTGGAATTGCTGGGTCATATAAGAAACTGTCATACTGCTTTCCAAAGTGGCTGTACCATTTTGTACTCCTACCAGCAGTGAAGGAGAGTTCTAGAAGCTCCACAACTTCATCAGCACTTGGTACTGCAGAAATTTCACTTTAGCCACTCAGGTAGGTATGGAGTGGAATGTCGTTATGGTTTTAATTTGCATTTCCTTAAGGACTAATGGTGCTGAACACCTTTTCATGAGCCTTTTTGCTATTCTATCTTCTTTGATGAAGTGTCTGGTCAAATCCTTTGCCCTTTAGAAAGAATCATTGTTTTCTTGTTATTGGGCTTTTTTGAGAGTATTACGTCACAAATTCTTTTTATATTCTAGATACTAGTTTGGTCTTTTTCCAGATATATGATTTACAAATATTTTCACCAAGCTTGTGATTTATCTTTTCTTTCTCTTGATGTCTTTCAATGATCATAAGTCTTTAATTTTGATAAATATATTTAGCCTTCTCTTTTCGTGAATTGTGTTTCTGGTGTCATATCTAAGAAATCTTTGTCTGACTCAAGGTCACAGAGACTTTCTTCTAAAACTTTTATATTTTTAGGTTTTAAATTTCAATCTAGGATCCCCGTTGAGTTAATTTTTATAGGTGGTATGAAATATGGATGGAAGTTCATTTTTTTTATTGCATACTTGTAAGTCCAATCATTGCAGCCCCACTTGTGAAAGACTATCACTTCTCCACTGAACTGGCTTTGCAACTTTGTCAAAAATCAATTGACCATGTAAGTTTGGGTCTGTTTCTGGCCTCTGTTCCATCCCACTCATTTACATGCCATCCTTTCATCAGTACCGCTCTGTTTGATTACTGTAGCTTTCTAGTAAGTCTTGAAATCAGGTAGCTATTACTCTGTTTATCTTTTCCGGAAAACTTACCACTGTCTGAAGTTATCTACTTGTTTACCTTTTTAATGTCTCTCGGGAGACACCAAACCGTGAGATTTTCTAGAACCATGAAACCAGGGAGCTTGTGCCTATTTCATTCTCTGTGATACCCCAGCACCGAGAAGAGTGCCTGGCACACCATAGCTGCTTAACAAATTGGTTGGGAAAAAAAGCAGGAAAGAAAGCAATATTTAAGTTGAGGAAATCAATGGGAGTTATTATTTTGGAGGAAGAAGGATCAAATTGTTTAGTGAGAAGCTGTGAGTAAAATACAGGCTTGGTTCATGTGCTAGCACGGAAGAATAAATGCTCTATAGACCACCGCATTTTTTTTTTTTTGAGGAAGATTAGCCCTGAGCTAACTACTGCCAATCCTCCTCTTTTTTCTGAGGAGGACTGGCCCTGAGCTAACATCCATGCCCATATTTCTCTACTTTATACATGGGACGCCTACCACAGCATGGCTTTTGCCAAGCGGTGCCATGTCCACACCCGGGATCCGAACAGGCGAACCCTGGGCCACCGAGAAGCGGAACGTGTGAACTTAACTGCTGCGCCACGGGCCGGCGCCAGACCACGGCATTTTGATCACAAGCTCAGCTCTTTCAGACTCATCAGGAGCTCCATGGGGCCACATTCATTCAGTCATTCATCAAACAATTATCCAGCACCTACTGTATAACACCGTGTTACGAATGGCAGTAGACAAGATCTTGTGCTCCAGGTATGAGGGGTAGCAGACAAATAAAACAATACTTGAGACAGAGTTATCCAGGTGCCCTAAAAGTGGTGTCTGCACAGGGCTCTTCGAGTGACGTTGGGAAGGCGTCTAAGCCTGGAAGGCTTCTCAGAGGAGGACACGCTTGATTAAGACCAAGTTTCAAAAGGAGGCTTTGAGCCCTAGCTTTCCTTTAAAAGAGACACTTCATAACAATGTACCACAGGTTCTACGGGGTCTTGGGTTCCATTGGTGGTGGTTTTAAGGATTAACGGCTCTAGGTCTCCCAACCAATGCTCTCTTCGCCCCCTCTGCCTCTCCTTCATGACACTTATTGCAGTTATGAAGACACAACTACTTAGGCAGTGAGCTACTTAATGCCCACCTCTCTCTCAATACAACGCGAGCTCCATGGTGGCAGGGACTTCACCGGCCCTGCTCACCGCTGCGTTTCCACGGCACAGGGAGCACGACGAACTCTGTGTGGGAGACAAATGATGCAGAACGAGTTTACCTGAGTGCTTTCCCTTGCTGATGAAGTCGTTTTGTCCCCTTGCTTACTTTTAGCAACAGCTGTTAGCTCTTCTTTTATTTTCAAATTACTTTAAAATAATTAATAGTCAAAATAAAGTTACCCGCCCCGCCCCCCAACAAGGAAAAAGAGAAACTTTCAAATCATGTGTAATGGTGGGTGTTCATGTTTTTAGTAAGTAAGTTGTTGATCTTGAGGTGTTTTTAGCATGCCACTGATGCTCAGATGCTGTCAGGGATCAGCGGAAAAACAAAAATGCATCTTTTGCTTTTGCGTGTTAGTAGGGTCTACTGGGCCCCAAAAATGGGTAGAATAAAAAGTAAATGGAGAGAAAGTTATTTATTTTGGTGCTAAATTACCAATAATTCCTCTGGGTAATGCCATCTATTTTGGTTCTCCCCAATACACACACACACACACACACACATCCTTGTGCTTCTCAATTGCTGCAATGGCAAATTGAAGTTGAATGTGGGGGACCAGGAGAAAGGTGAGACCACTGTTGAACATTTATTTGAGCATCTACTGTTTTAAGTACACTCCAAAGATTCTGTCATTTAGTCCACATCTCTACTGAGGATACTGAGGCTGAGACATCAGGAGAGGGATGGTAAAGAAATATAATTAAGATCTGGGATTCCCGGGAGAGTCACTTTTTAAGCACCCTCATCTGCTTAGTTACCTATGTCAGTCAGACCAGCTGTTGAGTGAGAGGAAAAGGGAAACGCAAAGGCACCTGGCCCTCGCCCAACAGCCTGTTTTGACACGGCTCTGGCTATCTGGAGCATCAGCAGACTTTGACAAGCTCTCGCTCTGACCTTGTGGGCACTGTTTGTGCCTTCATGCAAAGCAGGGGCTGGTCAAGGCCAAGGCCCTCTCTGGGTGGTTTTCTGGTTAAAACCCTGTTCTTTAAGATGAAGTGGAAGTGGGACTCAAGAGTTACGAGTTTACATGGTTCTTGCATTCAAAAGGTGGGTTTTCTAAAACCTTACAAAAATTCATTTTCTTTTCCAAAATCCAAATGATTCTGTTTGGAATGAACTACAAATCATCATCTATTTACTTATTGAAAGAGTTGGACAGCAGAGAACAGGAAGAAAGGGAAGAAGAAAGGAAAGTAGCATTTATTGAGCATCAATTATGTGAACTATTAAATACTGGAACATGTTATGGACATCCTGGCAATCTCCCAGTGAGGTGTGTGTTGTTTATCCCATCTTACAGATGAGAAAACTGAGGCCCAGGCAGGTTAAATAGTGCTAGTGAGCAGTCAGCCTGTTCTCTCTGAGGCCCAAACCTATGCCCTTTGCTTTACATGGCAGGACGGTGCAGAGGGGTGGGAGCGAGGACCCCCTCCTCCGTCAGAATTAAAGATGTGATCCATATCCCTAATTGACAATAGGTTTCAAAGATCCATAGCATGTGTGACAACTTGCACACAACATACACAACTGTAGCCTTGTCTGTTTTTCTCCTCCCCTGCTTCAAGGTCAAAATTTCTTTTTCTCATCTCTGCCAAAGAATTCTTGGTGTGGTTTCCTGAGTTTCCTCTTCTCTTCAAGCTTTTCAATACCACAGGGACACGATGCTTTGATAAAAGCCTTGGGGAGACATTATAACATGAGGGAAAAATCTCTTTGTAATAAGGAAGTTAAGAGCGACAGTGTCCAGGGGTTTTATTTGTGTGACTGATTTCATGTGTGGATTTTTAATTGGCTCTATTCAATAGGTGTAAAGATGGGGAGTTTTTCCAGAAACGTTTGTTGTATCCATCTCATTGTGGCAAGTCCTTTGTATCAGATAAAATCTGCATAGATTCTAAAGAGAGGCACGTCCTGACTTACATGGTTTCAAAAAATGTCCTTTATATGGACTTCTCTTTTAGATGTATTGGAATAACTGCCACAGCAAGTCACCCCTTAGTGAGTGTAGGTCAAAGGAGATCATCTTTAAACTCACATTTTGCAGATGAGAAAACCGAATGCCAAAAGGAAAGTGACTTTGCCTGAGGTCACACAGCTCGTATAGCCCAGCCGGAAGGAGAATTCACTTTGTAGGACTCTCCAGTGGTCTGTTTCAGGATCAGATTGTTATATATTGAATTCTGTTTAATGGAACATAAAACGTTCAACTCCATATCAGGATCCAAATCTCCTTAGTGAAGAAGAGTGGATGCTTTTGCTCTTCTTAGGAAAGATGGAATTATTTTGAACTTCTTCACTTGGTCGTACGGTGAATTGAGATTTTATAAACATAGTGTGAAATGGATGAGAGCATTTCTTACCGAAAGAAAGGATTCTTTAAATCGAGGATGTTCCCAGATCTGAAGCCCGTCTGGTTGACCAGCGCCACGATCTGAATGTCATAACTCTGTCTGTGTGGCAGAAAAAAAATAACACCTCATCTCACAAGGAGGGTTAGCTATTCACATCCATTTAGGGCCTCCTCTACACGCACCCAGTTCATGAGGGTTTTACCAGTAGGTTTTGCAGCTTTTATATGTTCATGTGGATGCTATTAATATCAGTAGAGCCAATGGAAGGTCTTGTTTATTTTTTGGAAGAATTCAATAGCTATAATTTCTTGTTCCAAAAATTACAAAGGTAGTGGTACATCTAATTGGTCAAAGTGATTTTTTTTTTGGAAAAGAAAAAGCTTTACCAATATCAATGACAGAAATGGCTTTAAGTAACAGTAATGGTGACACTTTATGGGTCACCACTGATGCACTAAAACAATCTTAACCACGGAAGGATTGGCTAAGCTAAAATCGCAAACTGACGTGAAACAGCTAACAAATGTGACGGATGTTAAGATGAAGGCTCATGCGATTACAGTGAGAAGAACTGGCTGATAAGAACAAGTAATATGACATCTCCTAGATGACTCATCTAAAGGAGCTATGTTTGTGGGGTTTTTATTAGTCATTCTCAAGAAGATATGTATTTCTTCCGATTATACAAATGTTACATATTCACTGTAGAAAAACTGAAAAATAAGGAAAAACAGAAAGAAAAGAAGCCCTAATATCTTTAGACAAAGATTCTTCCAGCTAACATTATAAAAGTGTTTTACTTCTATGTATTTTTCCCTCTGTGTATTTATAAATGTAAATTTTTAGCAAAACGTTGCTTAAATATTCCTTCATATCACCTTATTTTAACACTAGCAAGCATTTATCCTGTAATTCTTGACAATGTATTTTTTAAAAGCATTATATGGGTAACAGTTTATTTACAAATTCCCCGCAGTTAAATATTTATATTTTTATAATATATTATTATAGTAACAAAACTCTAGTTTTATGACAGAAATTCTGCTGCAAAGGACATTCTTGTAACACATCTTTATGTCTTATCTATGAGTATTTCCTTGGAATAAATTCTTAGAGGCAGACTCACCAGGCTAAAGCACACAGACATATTTAAAGTTCCCAGCACTTATTGCTAAAATGTCTTCCAGAAAATGTACCAAATTACTTCCTCACCTACAAAGTATGAAAGTGCTAATTTCTTTTCTTTTTTTTTAAGATTGGCACCTGAGCTACCATCTGTTGCCAATCATCTTCCTTTTTTTTCTTCTTCTTCTTCTCCCCAAAACACCCCAGTACATAGTTGTATATTCTAATTGTGAGTGTCTCTGGTTGTGCTATGTGGGACGCCACCTCAGCATGGCCTGATGAGCGGTGCCATGTCTGCACCCAGGATCCGAACCAGCAACCCTGGGCCACCGAAGCGGAGCGTGTGAACTTCACCACTTGGCCACAGAGTTGGCCCTTAAAGTGCTTATTTCATTACACTTTTTCTAGTCTTTCATATTTAAATGTTAGGGGTTAAACTATTATTGATTATTTTAATTTTAATTTCCTTGATTACTATGTTTCTTTTTTAAATTCCAGAAGTTGGTGAGTGATATAAATTCCTCCACTCCCATTCCCACCCTGTCATTACCCATAGAGACCTGGGTGGGTGTAAATACAAATGTCAGATCCTGTGAAACCAGTGACTTGATTTCTACATTTTACTAGAGCCAAACAAAATATGAGGAAAACCTAGCCACACATAAAAAAAAAATCAATTATGTCCTTTGATCCTATTTCAACTCGTCTAATTGACTCAGAATTTTTTTGTTGTTGTAAAATGTTTCTTCCATGGTACTCACATCCAGTAGTTCACTGAACTTGTGATATTTGAAGGGAGATTCGACGAGAACTAGACATGGAGACAATGAGCTCCCTAGGAGAGGTGCAACCGGTGCTGGAATCATAGAAAAGCTGAGGTCAACCTGGTAAATAAGTCAGGGAGGGACACACCTACACATTTTACCAAATGAAAGACACTGTCTTAACAATATTTGAAGTAATTAATACAGAACTTAAAGCAGAAATTGAGTACTCTGAGGTATGTGCAAATGTGTGTGTTTATGGTGCACATGTGAGTGCGATTTGTCACAACTGAGAACTGAGTGGTGCCTGGTGTGGTTGGGAAGAACAATCAGGAAGTTCTTACTGTGGGATCTTCAGCTAGGCTCCTTTTCAGAATACTAGATTTGATAACACTGTCACTTTATACTCACTTTTCACAACCCACTCCTCCTCTTCACCCATCATCAAAATCCTACCTTCCCTAATGGGAGGAAGAAAGAGCTTCATGTCATGTCATGTCATGTCATGGCTCAGTTTGGTCAGTTAAAAGTGGAAATTTGTTCTCAAAGTCCTTCCATCTGTGTGTAGGGGGGGATTGGTGAGTGGGGGAGGGGTTAAGGGATGAGGTGGCGGGGGGACAGCTAGATTCATTGATTTGATAGTGACTCATCTAACCAAGAAAGAATGTTCCCTACCTAAAATTGCAAGAAAATAATGCACTTTTCTTTCCCAGGAGTAGTGTTATGCTAGTGCCAAGGTACCCAGAAGGCCAATTCCAAACCCAATAATTAATGTGCAGTGTTTATAAAGCAACCAATAATGGACAATCTTCCAAGACTGTGTCTACAGGACCCTAAGTAACTAGTAACCCTTTTGAACCAGTTATTTGGCAATGCGTATTTAAAAAAAAACCCAAAAAACTAGTTCTTTGCCAGACGTAGTCATTTTAAATCTTACAGAGACAGAGCAGGCGATGCGAGTGGGGGCGTACCTTAGTTCAAGGATTGAATACAAAATCATTACTTAGTATACCAACATATCTTTTGTAATATTCAGGAAGATATTGGAAACTTGGGAACAACATATGCAGGACATGTCTTTCTGGAGAATGTGGTAATTCATGATAATTTCATCTTAGAGAAAAGAAGATGCAATAGTGGGATATGCTTAGTGTTGACCATCAAGGAGGAGTGGGATGGAGAAGCAGAAGTAGCAGGAAGGTTGGGGAAAAATGGCCCAAGTCATCTACTGATAGGTAAAAGAAGGAATGAGAACCTCAGCAAGCGTGGACTCTAGACCAGTGTTCTTCAAAGAGGTTTGAGTGTGCCCCAGAGAGGATGTGGGATGATACACTGGAGTGTGGAAGAAAATACTGAACCATTATTTTAAATTTTTTCAATTAGTTGTTATAATGCATTGAATTGTCTCCTGCCAAAATATATGCTTAAGTCCCAACGCTGATACCTGGGAATGTGGTCTTCTTAGGAAATAGGGTCTTTGCACATGTAATGAAGTTTAACGAGGTCATACCAGGTTGAAGTGGGCCCCAAATCCAATGACTGGTGTCCTTATAAGAAGAGGAGAGGACACACAGAGAGACACACAGGGAAGAAGGCGAAGTGAAGACAGAGGCAGAGACTGAGTGATGCAGCTCAAGAAACACCAAGGATTGCCAGACACATCGGAAGCTGAAAGACGAAAGGAAGCTTCTTCCCTGGAGCCTTCAGAGGGAGAGTGGCCCTGCTGACACCTTAATTTCACACTTCTAGCCTCCAGAATTGTGAGAGAATCAATTTTTATTGTTTTAAGCCATTTGGTTTGTGGTAATTTGTTCCAACGACCCTAGGAAACTAATACAGTTGTTTACCAAATACATCACTAGTGAATCCACTAGGTAAATGCTGGATTCTAATCACCAGCTAAGAGTTAAGATACCTCTTGTGTCCACTAGTTCCTTAGGTTTTGCTAAGGTGGGATGGTTCAGTAAGACTCTGATTACACCTTAAATAATGTGGTACAACGTCACTGAGGAAATACCAACCATGAGATGGACACATGGGTCAGAGCTAGAAGACTGAGTGACGCATAGAACGAAGAAATGTCACTTAAAGCTGCACCAGCACATACTCTTACTCCCCTGGCCCTCATCGTGCACAATAGTTTCTCCTTATAATTCCTTTGGATGCAGCTATCTGAAGACATAGCTGGGGAGGGGTTCATCTTAGGTGAGGGCCAAGGTAGAGCAGTTTAATGACCACCATTAGGAGCAGCACTGGAAGCTTCCAAAGCTTTAATGCTTTGGTCAGCATTTTCTCTGGTTTTATAAACCACAAAGCTCATCAGATTCTCTGCAAACCAAGTTCTCTGGCAAACCTGGGTAGAACAGGCCTTCATAGGGATTCAAAAAATTTAAAATTATATTTCAAGTCATTTTGGCACAGGATAAGTGGCTGAGCTACAGCCAACAATCAGCCTATATTTATTTTTTTCTATTGATTCTTTTTATTTCTATTTTTGTGTCTTATAAAATACACACGCTATGAATTTCTATATATGTATATATACACAGAGACATGTCTGTGCGTGTGTGTATATATATAGATATACATACGTATCTATCTATAGAGACAGCACTTAGTTTTGTGCTTTCTATTGCTGTCGTATATTCACAGAATTAAAAGAGAAATATTAGTATATTTGGGGGGCACATACCTAAAGTCTTTTTACTCATAGGTGCACATGATCAAAAAACTTTGGAGACCACGTCTGTGAACTCTAGGGATATCAATTTCATAAAGTTCACAAAAAAGATAAGTCCTATTTTATTGTCCAGAGCAATAAAATGAATGACAGCTCAAGAATGATGGGAGGCTGTCAAAAATAAAATGCTAACAATACAATCATAAATGGTCCTGGCGGGGAAGAAAAGGGCAGTCATTGTCACACCTGTGTGGTTGCAGAAGGAGTTCTCCCAGGAGGTCAGAGTGTAAAAGAATATTTGACAATAAAGGAGGAGGAGATCATATCCAGGGCAGAACAGAGATGTTGTATCTTACTGAAAAAATAGCGCGAAAACACTCATGTTCAGGAAACGTTGAAGTTTGCAGAAAATTCCAAGGAAAACTAATTTTCAAACAAAATATCTGATGAGATACAATGAAAGTAAGAAAGAAAATAAGGGAAGAGGCAATGGAACTAAGATTTACTGTGGACCCACTATGTCTTCATGACTATACTATGTTCTCTCCTTTAATATTTACAAAAGCCTAGTGAGAAAATTACTGTAAGTTCTACTTTACAGATGATGAGGTGGGGAAACTCGGGTGCTAGCGAGATTCATGAACATGCCCAAGGTCACTCGAGTACCAACCAGGATGGAGAAGAGACCGGACAGAACTAGGATTCATCAGACTCCAAAACCTGCTCTCCCTCCGCTACCCAAGGCTGCCGGTCTACGAAGACAAAGAACTTCCTTCTTCCCTCCCACCCTTTCTTCCTCCTGCAAAGTATTGCAGGCCCGTGATATCCTAGTGTCTTCTTTCAACTGTGCCAGACTAAGTTCCTAATAATCGGGAGATCATCAGCTTATGACTCCTTCGTTCAGTCAGTCACTCCCCAGCACTGCCCAGTCTCTGAAATGTATTAAGTGAGGAGGGACACACCATGGAAAAGGACTCCGGCCCGCTTTGGGGGAAGCTCATGTACAGGCAAATAACAGCAATACAACATTGGTGCCATAATAAAGGTGCAGAGAGCTGTAGGAGGCCTGGGAGTCATGAGGTGGGTATGTGAGGTGAATGGTTTGCTTCCTTCTTACCTATTAGGGGAAGGAAAGGAGGGTAGACAAATACGCCTGATAAGGATGAAACCCAAGAAACAGAAATAGAAGAAAGTAATGGAAGAATAAGATGATTTAAATTCACTCACCTAATAATTACACCCTAGGATACCCCAAAATATAACTCACGCTCTCTCTCCTGTGCTGCCACAGAGTGCCATTGCTTCCTGCAAATGTGGCTCCTCTCGTGATTCTTTAGGTGGTTCTGCGTGTTCCAGTTCCAAGAGCATTTCTGCCCAATAGCCTTGTTCACCCCAAGTCCTGAACAAGATGTTACAAACAAGGAAAAAAACTTTTGCATTTCAGAAAATGCTCCTCACCCTCAGGTAGTGTATTTTTGCGAGGACTTTCTGACATGCACTGCCACTAGCTCAATTGCGCCTCTTTGCACTTCTTCTCTGAAGTGCATGGTGGATCCCTCCTCACTTAGCACATTTCAGAGACCAGGAACCCAAGAAATAGAAATAGAAAAAAGTAATGGGGGGCCGGCCCGGTGGTGCAGCGGTTCAGTTCACACGTTCTGCTTTGGCGGCCCAGGGTTCACCAGTTCAGATCCCAGGTGCAGACATGGCACTGCTTGTCAGGCCATGTTGTGGCAGGCGTCCCACATATAAAGTAGAGGAAGATGGGCATGGATGTTAGCTCAGGGCCAGTCTTCCTCAGCAAAAAGAGGAGGATTGGCAGCAGATATTAGCTCAGGGCTAATCTTCCTCAAGAAAACCCTAAAAAACCCAAACAAACACACACAAAAGAAACTCTGAGAGAATATGCAAGAAACAGCAACAGGGGCTACATGATCGAAGAGGAGGGGCATGAATGGGGTCCAGCACTAAAAGGAAGATTTTATATTGTAAAGCTTTTTATTGTGAGTGGCATAACTATATTATCTATTAAAAAATTAAATAACCCTTTAAGGAGACAGAAACTTGTAATAACTAGAGATCTAGCACAGTTTTACTAAAAAGTGAGAGCTATGACCAAAGTGTCATTTCCTCTTTCGACAGGATTATTGGGCCAGGCTACGGGGGTGAAGCCAGCAGTTAAGCTCATCTGGAGATCACATTACATAAAGGTTTTCTCCTATTTCCTTCTGGCCTGGATGAAGGAATGTGGGCTGGGGTAGAGGTGAGCTGATTCTCAGCTATTTCCATTACGGAATTCAAAGGGTGTAGATCAGGCTATGCAAATTTTGAAGGGGAGATTACATCCTTGGCCTCTTTCCGCTTAACAATTTCAAAATAAAAATTTGCCTATTGGGCCGGCCCTGTGGCTGAGTGGTTAAGTTCTCGCACTCCGCTGTGGCGGCCCAGGGTTTCGCTGGTTCAGATCCTGGGTGCGGACATGGCATCACTCATCAGGCCATGTTGAGGAGGCGTCCCACATGCCACAACTAGAGGGACCCACAACTAGAATATGCAACTATGTACTAGGGGTACTTTGGGGAGAAAAAGCAGAAAGAAAAAAAAAGAAGACTGGCAACAGTTGTTAGCTCAGGTGCCAATCTTAAAAAAAAAATGTTCCTCTTAAATTTGCAAGCAATACATAATG
Organism: Equus asinus; assembly: GCF_041296235.1. Classification (NCBI taxonomy): domain Eukaryota; kingdom Metazoa; phylum Chordata; class Mammalia; order Perissodactyla; family Equidae; genus Equus; species Equus asinus. The sequence continues at coordinate 37,307,678 of NC_091812.1, forward strand.
GTAGGAATCACTAATATGCTACACAAAATAACTTTCAAAAATAAATTAAATAATCCATTGGCTCTAGTAAGGATCTAAACCAGCATGATAAATGCATGAGTGGGATAAATACAAAGAGTGGAACCAAAGCCCACAACAATTAGCTGCTCACTAGGAAAAGAGAGAAATATGACTTAAAACCAGATCATGTGAAAATACACTTTTTGGTTTTAATTGACTAAACACTCAAGTAAAATGTCCCCCAAACTTAATTTAAACTTTAATTACATTATTATAAGTATGCTACTCAAAACAGCAGTGGTCACTGTTGCTCTGGACCCAGCACTTATCAGAACACAGTTAGTTTTGGAGAAATATTTTAAAGGGAACATTTATAACCCATTTCTGGAGGAGAGCACTTAGAATTTCAAACTACTTCAAAATCACTCTTAAAGGAGGGAGGAGTGGAGGATGTTACCCTGAAGACCAGGAGACAGGGAGGTTATTAGGTAGAACTCTCCAAATGTTTGCACTGTCATTTGGAGGTTGGAACAGACCTATTTCTTTTGAATTCAGAAACACAACTAAAATCAATGAGCAGAATTTACAGGAAGTAAGTTACAGGATCAACAATGACAATAACTTTCTAATAGTTTGAGATGTCTCAAGAAGAAGACATTAATAGCCCAAGATCATATGAAAAGTTACTTAATCTTATCAATAATTAAAGAAATACAAACAAAAATAACCGGCTGCAACTTTTAAAAATTATTTTTGGGTCTATAAGATTGGCAAAACCATGGAGACTGATAACATCCAGTTTAGGGAAAGATGTGGAGAAATGAGCATGCTCATTGATTGCTGGGGTGGGTGGAAACTGGCGCAACCATTGAGAAAGGTGCCATCTATCACACTGTAACATGTACACACCTTTTGATCTGGCATTTCCATTTCTAGGTAACTCTTTTGGAAATATTCATGTCACCATGAAAGCTATATGTTCAAGGATGTGTATTGCAGAATTTTTTGCAATGGAAAAAAGACTTGGAAGCAACCTAAATATCAGTCAATCGGGTTTTTAAAAAGACATTATAGGGGCCGGCCCAGTGGTGCAGCAGTTAAGTTTACATGTTCCGCTCCGGCAGCCCAGGGCTCGACAGTCTGGATCCCGGGTGTTGACCTACACAACGCTTGTCAAACCATGCTGTGGCAGGCGTCCCACATATAAAGTAGAGGAAGATGGGCACGGATGTTAGCTCAGGGCAAGTCTTCCTCAGCAAAAAGAGAAGGATTGGTGACAGATGTTATGTCAGGGCTAATCTTCCTCAAAAATAAAAAGACGTTATAGTATATCCATGCTCTTGACTATGCATCTATTAAAAAGAACAAAGCAGATCTATTTGTACAGATCCAGGACTTATTACTAAGTGAAAATTTAAGTTGAAGACTGCTAGTGTAATCTTCTTGTAAAACAACAACAAAATACCCCACAATGATGTTATTTGTTGGTAAATGCACAGAAAATCACCCAAAAGATATGGACCAATGGGTCACATCTGGGGAGTGGGGTGAGGGGTGGGAGTGTGGGTAAATTCTAGACACTTTTGTGGTTTTGAATTTCTATGTAAGCATGTTAACTTTTTGTCATTAAAGAAATAATGACTTTAAAAATGGAAGGGTTGATTTGTGAGGTGGTGAGCTCTCTGTCACTGGAGTGTTCAAGCACAGACCCCAGGAAGGGTGGGAGGTAGGGAGGGAAAAAAGTTGACTGAGATGACCTCTGAGCACCCTGAATGTCCTGAGAGTCCTTGAAGCACTCTGCTACTCCTTTCTCCTCTAAGTCAGCCAGGAGAAGCTCCAACAAGATGAAAGAAAATAGAGCATTTAAAAAATGAGATAAATCAAAATAATCGCTGTAGAGACCTCGTGAAATCCATTACCAGCAACCAGTCCTGCCTGACACCGTACCCCACCCCTACAGTGCTTTTCCCCCTGCAGGATGCATCGATTTTATTGTGCTAAATTTGGGAGTGTGTGGCTAGACAGATCTAGGTACGGCCAGGAAGCTGCCATAGGATTTAAAGCACTTGATAACTCAAGCCTGTGGCCAGTGCTCCCAGGAGCTGATGCATTTCCTTCCTTCCTCCGTGGTCAGGTGGAGAAGGCTGCCCTTGAGTTATCTGAAGCTCCTCTTTCTTGCCACCCTCAGTGCAAGGGTGACATTGGTCCTGCAGGCTCTGACCTGTGCAAGCTCAGCCAGGCCTCTGTAAAGCCCGCTGTCCATTCCTAGGTGCTGAAGTCCCCAGGGCCTGCCAGCTGCCTCCTGCTTCCATCCCTCAGGGCCCAGTAAGCACTTCCTGCTTACCGTTTATTGGCTACAAACAGCACTTTCCCCGAGAGGGTCTCTCCTTCCTTGGCAAAGAGAGGGGTCTGAAGAAGGCACCGCACCTGATACCAGTGAGTCAGAGGCTCTGTTGGGGCTGTTGACAGCCAAACTGTTACCCTGTGGGGCAAGAAGAGAGTCAAAAGCCAGTTGTGTTCCAGGCCCATATGAATAAATTGGACTGGGCACTTAGGTTGATAAGCGGTTTCATTGTTTTTAACTCATGGAACCCTTTGAAGATGACAGCTCAATTTATTGAGTGGTTATGATGTGCTGGGTACTATACTAACAGCTTTATGTATATTAGTCCATTAAGTCTATACAACAACCCTATGAAGTAAGCCCAGAAAGGTTAAAGGACTTGCTCAATGTCACACAGAGGATGACTGGAGATTCAGGCTTCAAACCCATGGACTTGGCCACTCTGTCAACACGTATTTCTGAGTCAAAGCTCATCAGAAGCACAATAGGTAACAGATTTAAAGTGGGAATTGATTTGTTTGAAAAGTCAGGCAGGGGGAGTAGGCTGGAGTTGGCCTATTACTGTCTCAGGACAATCTGTTCAGGGGTCCTGACCAGGCTTCTGGAAGCAAGGAAACTACTGGAGCAGACAGCCTCTACTGTCCTTCTAGCTTGGACGTCCTGCATTGGGGTCGGGGGGGGGGGAGCAGAGGGCGTGTCTAAGTTGAGGTTCTTCATTTCCTATGAAGAAGTGAGAACGTCTTGCTGTGCTTTGAATGCCGAGGTCACCTGTCCTGGGGGTTAGGCGGTGGTTGTTGGCTTGTAGGGAGTAAGGTGTCCATCAAGGATAGGGCAAATTCCTAGAGGGTTAATTCTGACTTGAAGATTTTGGGGGGAAATTTTACATAATTTAAGTACTAGGTAATATAAACCACTTTTATATCAAAATATACTCAGCTATATTATGGAGTAGAATACAAATTTTCTACAACTTTTAAGATAAAGCATTTAACTTCAAAGAAATTTCCCCCTTGAAGCAGGCCACTTCAAGTTTATCTCCCTTAGCCCTGCAGAAACAAGTTCACGTCCTTGGGATATTACCGGAGGAAAGTGCAGATTCTTTGAACAAATACGCTATGCGGAATAGGAATGACCTGCACCTCATTTGTGCTCTCTCTGACTGTCAGCCCAGACAAAGCTTCCAGGGATCCCCTCCACCCCTGAGCCCCCCAAGCCCCTTGAGCTTTATCAGAGACCCACAGGCACTTCTTTCTCAGCAGGTGCAATGATGAGCCTGGATGTTTTTATAAGGAGTGGAGGAGAGCGTACTAGAAAAGTTTTCCCTTTGCCTCATCACGTGATCCAGATCAACTCCCTTTGCTAGTGGGACACAGGAGAATGCCAGGGAGCAGGGAAGTCAGGAGGACAACAGAGATGTGGGGGTCGTGGGAGTGGTACAGCCCTTACAAGGGACACCAAGCTGACTTGTAGGTGGTCTCTCTCCTCTTTTCCCTGCAACTTTGAAATCTTTGCAGTAGGGGGAAAATGAGTTCACACAGGGAGAATCTACCTAATGTTGCAATTCGTATTAGTAACACACGACAGCTTGATCTTAAAGGATTCTAGACTGTGAAGCTGAAGGCTGCGAAGCACAGAGGGGAAAGTATGATTCAAGGTATTATCTAGACACAAGAGGTTCTATAACCAGGTGTGATGGAAGCCAAAGCAGGGGTTTGGGGGCCCCCTGCCTATCCTGGAAAAGAACAAGAGGGTCGATAAAGACCCTCTGTGCCCTCTTTCACGCCTGCAAATCCCAATCCAATTGGCTTAAGAGGTTCCACAGTATTTTGGTCAGACTTGATACGACGTTATGGAAAACCATCTCATTTTCACTTCATCCTAAAATCTAGAAGCAACATTAACATCAGTGCTTATTTTCTTGAAAACTGAAGAAACAAGTATTATTGTTGTGGAAATTAATTGTTAAAATCTCTAAAGTTAGGATTACGAACAGTAGAGGATAGCCTGGGATAGAGCAGACAGAGAAGGGGGATGATACATACAGAGATCCAACAAAGGCCACGTCAAACCAGAAGGCCAGGCCGTGGACGAGGCCAGACTGTGCCATCTGAAACACAAAGGGGATTTCTACTCTGCAAGGAAATAAAAGAGAGAAAGAAAGGAGAAACGCTTGGAATCATCTTTTTGTTGACAGGCATCCTAGACACATTTGTGAGAACAGTGGGAACATTCACAGAATATTTTCTTTTTCTCTTAAGCGCTTTTGCTTTGGCAGCAAGGTTCTCTCTGTGGGTGATGGATGCTTGGGTGACACCGTGCATTTGAGAATGGTGCTTCTTGACAAAACTCCGCAAGGGCCACACCACCGTGCCGCAGTGACCCAGAACGCCACAGAGCGAGTGCAGCCTCCGGAACTGGGTTCAATTACTGAAGAGGAGGACGAGCCAGGACACAGGGGACAACCATCCCCAGAGAAGCCAAAACATGGGCTGTGGCAGCTCCCCTGCGCAGCTGTGCAGGAGGGAAAGGCCGTTCAGCCTTCCAAAAAGTGAAGAGCACCACAAGGGGGAACATGAGGCTCAGGAAGTCACTGTCATAGTTCATTTATTTTTCCGGGAGGCAATTTAACTTCTCACCAGGCACCAGGCAGAGTCACGCAGAAGTGGCTATGGTTTATGCCAGATGCAGAATAAGTGCGAACAGAATGAACGTTGGAAAAGATATAACAAAATCTAGATGCTGGACCTGAACTATCTGGGGAAGCTTGGAAAGTCACTGAAATTCTCTGAACCTCAGTTTCCTCATTTGTTGAAGGGTGGCAAAAATCTCTCTTGCTTCCCTCACAAGGTTCTGTGCAGGTCAAATGGGGAAAAATGTATATGAGAGTGCTTTGCAAACTTTAAAGTGTTTCACAATTAAAAGAGGACATTATTGGTCCATCGCTGGGGCCGTGTCACTCCAAGGAGACTTATTGTAGGGACTGCTCTAGAGATTTGCAAAGGAGGTTGTATATTTGCATTGATGATGCCCCCAAAGGCCTAACTTCTTCTATCCTGCAGCAGTCAGAGCATTTCGATAGTTTTCCATTGTACTTGTCACTTTGAATTTGTTGGTACTGCATTGTAATTATTCTTCCCATTTTTTGCATTTCCCTCAATGGACTACGAGCTCCTCAAGGGTAGACTTTACAAAACGACTTTTTGTACCAGCATAGTACCTGGCATCATAGGAGGTTCTCAATCAACATTCGCTAAATCAATGCACAAAAGAATGGATGACATCTCTGGAAAGCTAACATAGACACAATTTTCAAAAAATTCCCTGGGACTCAGGAGGTAGCCCAGGGCAGCAAATAAAGCCAATGAAAGTCAATTTTGTCCAGGCTTGTGGTAGTTATTAGAGTTGTTCCCAAACACCCATTCTCTCGCCCCAAGCAAACAGTAGGATTGCATTTATCTACTCACTGGAGCTCAGGCACTGTCACGTGATATGGTTTGACCAAGTAAATGCAAACAGAGGTGAGTTGTGTCATTCCAGGCAGGAGATTTTATTGCCAATACGTACTTTGCCACACACCTTCTCTTTCCTTAGCAACCAAAATTATCACTGAGGAATAGACAGACCAGATAGAGGCTGCTGCACCAGCCTGATTGCTGGGGTGGGTGATGCAGAGCTAAAGCTGGTGCACAATGGATTAATAGTGTAGGAGAGTAAGACACCCAAGTTATCAGAAGCCACTGAGGTTTCCTCTTGTTAACGCAGCATGTTCTAGCCTATGCTGATGGACACAGTACCCTTTGTCCATCGTGATCTCAAGATGGCTGATGGTTTGAGTGAGCCAGCTGCCCCTTCTAAAGTCTGACCCTTGCTTCCTCACGAGTCCAGGCAGATTACAACCTGACTGGGTCTTAAATTTCTTACCCAGAGAAAAATTATGAATATTGATCTCAGAAGAAAGAAGAAAAAGGGTAAAATACTTGTGAAAAGTCACCCAAAGAGGATTCACATCACCATCTGAGAAATGAGTCCTCATTTCAGAGGCTCTTCACCTGGAGGGAAAGGGGGCAAAAATTAACATTTATTGAGTGACCTCTTTGAAAAGGAGCCAGTGCCTGCAAAACTCTTAGCACAGTACCTGGTATGCAGGAAGCACTTCACAAGTGGTAGCTTTTCGTGTCAGTATTATGGGCACTGCCTGGGGGAGGGGTTAAAAAGCCCAGACTCTGGAGCCCATGGAATGGTTCCAATCCTAGCTCTACAACACTTAGTACTTCTGTGACCTTTTGCAACTCATTGCTCCACTCTGCCTCATAATTGTCATTGGTAAAATGGGGATAACACTAGTATCATTTGCATGGGTTGTTGTGAGGATTAAATGAGTCACTGCCTGTAAAGGGCTCAGAACACTGCCTGGCTATATAAATACAAGCTATTACTCTTTCATTTTTATCATTCAATTCTTAAAACAATCCTATGAAGGAGCCATCATTATCCTCATTTTGCAATACATGAAACTAGTATGGATGCACCATTCCTGCGTGAGATTCACACCCCAAATCTCTGCTCTGAGTGAGCCAGAAAACTCTGCACTGAAGTTCTGGGGAGGGGAGAGGTGGAGAGAAGATTTTAACAACCAAGAGCGACACTGATTTGTACAAACCTGTGGAGATCTGCTTCTTCTGCATCCATAAAGTTTACTGTGTACTTGACTGTCCGAGCCATCAAAATCCGAATGTCAAATGTGTCCTTGGGAAAAAGAAAGCACAAAGATGTTATCTTTCTGTTAGGATAAACTGAACTCAAGCAGGATTGCAGTTTAGCTTTCCTCCTGAAATTTTAAGTCTGTAAGAGTTACAAGATAGAAGGTATGCGCTTAAAGAGAATAATATGAATAATAAAAAGCTAATGTTATTTAGTGCTTACTATATGCCAAGCACTAAGCACTCTGTGCTTCACTACATGCTGAGTGCTTTGCTAGGTTATATCATTTAATCCTCACAATAGCTTGGGAGTAGGCATTTGGTGTTTTTTTAATCATCCAGAATTTACCTCTTCTCTACATTCCAAGAAGTTCCATAGAAACTTAGTCCATGCTCAGCTCTAAGTATGGCAGGTGACTCCATTTTGGCCAATCAGAGCATTACTTTTTCCCTGAAGACAATGATTGGTTCACAGATGGCACATGACTCAGGTGGACAATCAGGCTCTATCTAAACAAATTCTTGAGTTTTGCCTAAGTTATTGGGAAAAGACAGGCTCTCTTGTGGAACTTGGAGTTGTAAGACTCCAAGGCTGGAGCTTCTGCAGCCGTCTTGCTACCATGAGGGGAGATCTTGTCTAGCAACAGAGTTAAATCAGAGAAAACAGAGACAAGTGATGAGAATAGAAAAATCAGATCGTGGTGACATTGTCTGAACTCTTGCAACAGGTCAATGAAACAAGCTGTATCTCCAGGCTTTGCAATTTTTGAGGGGCAGTAATTCCATTTTAGCTTAAGCCAGTTTGAGTTGGGTTTTCTTCTACTTACAACTGAACAAGTTTCAGAGAATGCAAACTTAAAGTTGTCCATGGTTACAGAGCTAGATGGGGCCACAAGTGAAACTGAAATATGTTTGACAGCAAAGCTCCTGTTCTAAGCTATTTATTATACAAAACTTCCTCTTCTATTATGCCTTGGGCCAGTAGAATCAATGGCAGGATATGGATTATTGACCAATTATGAGGGCTGAGTATATGCATGGGGCAGGTCAGAGCAGTGGGAGAATTAGAAGTTACTTATTGAAAGGCAGTTAGAAAATCTCCTTGCTTTCAACAATATCATTCTCTGAGAATTTTCTTAATTGATTGGGAGATCAGAGCTGGAAGACCTGAACACATAGTGCTCGAAGGAGCTCTTTCTTCTCTTCCATAATGGCTTAGCACAGAGCCTGGCAGCACAATGCATGCCAGGTGCATGAGTGAGCGAGTGAGTGAGTGAATCAATAGATAAACACAAGGGGAGAGAGACTGTAAAGAGAACACACTTACTACTATGGGCTGTCTGAAGTATTCCTCCACTGCAGCACCCCGGAGACTGGACAGGTTGACCCCGTAGAAGCACTGCTGGTACCTGAAGTAGACAGCACAAAGAATCACCATTATCTTGTCCTGCACCTGAGTTCCCAAGTCCCTCACAGCTGTGACGTGCTGCGAGGCTGCCTCACAGGTCCTCTATGTTAGCCCTGGAGCGAGTGCGAGAATATACGAAGGGCAACTGGTCTACAGGGAGTGGCAGAGGAGGAAATTCTCTCTAGAGAATCTTCAGACCTGCACTTGACCTGGGGAGGGGAGAGGGGAGGGGGGAAGCAGTTGAGTGAAGGAAATTACTTGTGGGTAGATTACTCAGAAGGATATTTGGAGATAGGAAGCTCTTTGGGCTCCCACTCTTGACCTGATGTCCCAACATGGCTGCCTGCTCTGTGACACGCTGTCCACGTCCTGAAACCCAATTCCTCTGCCTTCTCATTATCCCATCCCAGAGTGTGACTTTAGATCTCCAAAGCCTCTCTATAAGCCTGTAGTTTTAGGAAATAGATTTCCCTTGTCTGCTTTTCTGTAGCCACCGGCCTGCACCTTCAGGATGGCATTTGCTGCAGTGGCCGACATGAGGCAGAGAGTCACAAGTGAGTGAGGGCTGTGTCCAGTGGTGAAGTGGAGCTGGCTTGTCAGAGTGCATTGTGCACATTTCTTCCCAATCCCGGGGTCACGGACATCTGGACCACAGAAACTGGCAAACACTACGGATCACGCTGTATCTCCTCCATGAGCCAGAAGTAAAACATTTACCAGCACACCTCTGGCATGTCTTACCTTTATGTACCTGCTGCATGTCAGACCAGGCATGGAGCACAGCAGGTACTCCAGGTCAGCTTGGCTAATGGTCTTGACTATCTATTTAGAGGGGAGGTCTAGGATGTGGATTAAGAGTAGCATTATTCAAGCTCTGCCATGGACTAGCTGTGTGCCTTGGGCAAATCATTTGACCTCTGTGCCTCAGTTTCCTTATCTCTAAAATAAGAATAATTATAAGCTCACTTTTTAGGGTTATAGTAAGGGTTAAATGAGTTAATACAAGCACTTTCAGCAGTCTTTGACATTTTGTTACTACTATATAAGTGTTGGCTAAAATTCTCTGAACTTCACCTTCTCGGACCAGCACTGAGGACTAGGGTAGTGGTTCCCAGTCTGACTGTGCTGAGGGATTACTTGGGGGAGCTTGTTAAAAATTCAAATTCCCAGGCCCAACTCCAGAAAGTCTTGGGGACCCATCATGAGAGACTGAAAGCCTTTATCCTGAGCTTGAAAAGAGGCGTCCCTAAGAAGGGTGTGTGTGTGTGTGTGTGTGTGTTGTATGGCCTCTGAATCAGATTCATCAGCCTCCACCCTCCCCCAACCCCACACCCACCAACCTGCAGGGAGGAGAGAAAAAAACAACAGCACAGAATAAACATTAAAAAAATGTATGGTGCAGTTAGATTTTGATGGAAGGACCAGTTAGAGTAAGGCTCTAAATCAGAAATCAAAGCTTCAAATGCCCTCTTGGGAGGCCTAATCATGTTATGTCAACAGCCAGTCCTCAACCTGCAAGTGAAACGCAAGCCCCACTGAGCAGCTGACAGATCCTGAAGGGCCTGTACTATCTCTCACCTCTTAGTCTTTACTTGTTTTCCTTTCTATCTAGAATGCCCCTTGCCCCCTTCTGCCCTGTTAATTCCCACTCAATCTTTTAAGACTTAGCTCAAATATTCCCATTTAAAATTTTAAAACCTTGTGTTACGTTAAATATTTAAGTTTTACACATTTAAAAGCAAAAGTATTTTCTTATTCATCAGTATATACTTAGCACTGACCTGGCATATTGTTAGGACTAAAAATTATCTATCTACCTACCTATCTATCTTTAATGAATGAATTGGGGACTTGGTGTCCTTAATAACCCTATGTGTGGGCATGGTTGCCAATGAGGATAACGGAGAAATGAAAAGTCATCAGCCTCAGTTTCTCTGGCTTGATTACTTGTTTTCTAACCTTCTTCCACCAAGGGCCGCAGCCTGGCTGGCCAACAGGTAAAGCTGAACAGTGCCGCATGTCATTTTATAAGTATCCATACTGAAAACAAGGCTCCTACAATCCTAGAAAATGCTCGGAAACAGAACACTGCAAGTTTAAACAAGCTTTCCAGTATTTAGGAGAGTGGAAATATTCTTGGGGAAATAAGTCATTGTCACAAAAGTTTTTATTAGCGGGAAGGAGGAGGGAGAGGGGGAGAAGGGAGGGGACAAGAGGGACAGAGACAGAGAGAGACAGACAGAGAATTTCCCACAGAGCCCAGAAGGACACCCCCTGGTCCATCTTTAGAATCTCCTGGGAAGCTTTTAAAAATTGCTGATGTCTGGACTGCATCCCTCCAGTTGCAATTTCTTTGATCTAGGGGTTTAGCCGTACTGCTTGTTTGCTTCCAAAGCTCGACAGGTGACTCTAATGTGCAACCAGGGTTGGATACTACTAAGCTAGCTGTTCTAGAATCCTCGCCAAGTAGGTGAAAGAGAAAACCCCAAGGGCAAAGATACTCTCTACCTGGCAGTGACTGAGGTTGAAAACTGCTCTCTATTTGTTGCATACAACCTCAGCCCTCAGAGATGCCCTGTCTGTGCCATTTACTTTGCGTGTTCCATGCCAATTAAAACCCAGCAGCCACGATCAGTGTGGTGCAAACAGGCACTATTCCTCGGGCAGACGGAGAGCTGCGGGCAAAAAGCCCACTGCCGGGGTTTTAAAAACTTTCTGGCTGGACCATCTTTCTAATTCTTAGAAATCTCAAATCTCTTTCTGAAATGCATCATAAAATAATTAAAGCAGATGGGAGCTGGCGTCTCTCTGGGTCTCCTAAGATACATTGTTGGGGGGTGATGGATCAGGAAACGAATCTGTTGATTTGGAAGCTAGTGATAATTTCCATTGTTTTCATCACATGTGGGTTTTATTTTCCAACTTAACTTCTGGCCTCTTTATGAGCGCATAAGGTGGACTCCATATGTGTTTTTTCCTCTTCACTTAAATTTCCAGTGTACTCCTTACCCCCTCCCCTCCTTCTCCACCATAGGAACAAATTGCACCTTTGTTTCATTTCTTATACATCCCTTATATACAGCAGGACTTTAGGCTTGGTTGTTTTTGACAATTTTCTCCATCAGCAAAATGCAGACATACCACAGTGTAAAGTGGTATCTGTAAAGATGCTTAGCTCATTATGTCTCTTTTGGGTTTAAACTCCAGCAAAGTAATGTGGCTTATATTTTACATGTGATATAGTTATATACCTTTTATATTTGTGAAAATACATTTTTTTTACTATAAAGAAGAGGTAGAAATGGGTGCACAATCCTTAAAAGAAATCAAGCTTCAGATTGTGCCTCTTTTGTAAGAAGTAAGGGAAAGCCTGTGATTCTGTAAAGGAACCCATGGAGCATCCCTGGGTGCACCACTGTAGATCTAGACATTACTGGTTTGCATAAGAATTGGAGCTATGGAAGCCTGTATAGGAAGGAAGAGCAGATCACTCAAGACAACTACGGTGGCCATCTCCTGTTTGTTCTACCCAGGAAATAGTTACTCTTCTTCTGGTAACAGCACCAGATTTTCTTCTGGGAAGCACCTCTTCCCCTCTCTCGCTTCTTGTGGTTTGGAGGGTCTTGACTCTGTCCTTAGTTCTAAAGGTTGGCATGTGGCTCAGTCCCAGCCAATCAGAGCATCTTATCACCCTGGCCTTGGCGATGGACCCACAGTTAAGCCTCTGACCCGACGAAAGTCAAGACTTTTGTTCAAACTGTCACAAAGGAGAAGTAGACATGGAGCTATGAGTCTATAAATCTGGATTTGCTGGTAACCACATTGCTGCCATGAAGGAAAAGTTGATTTAAGAATGGAGCTGGGCTGAGGGATAGAGAGAGACCAGGAGCCAATGACAGTTGCCTGCACTCTGGAATCCATTTGTGCTGGAGAACTTGAATCTACTTTTCAGCGTTTCAGATACATTAGTCAAAGTAACCTTTTGCTTAAGCAATTTTTAATTGGGTTTTTAGTCATTTAAAACCAAAAGCAGGGCCAGCCAGGTGGCACAGCAGTTAAGTTCACACATTCCGATTTGGTGGAGCGGGGTTTGCTGATTGGGATCCCGGGTGCAGACCTATGCACCACTTGTCAAAGTGTGCTGTGGCAGGTGTCCCACATATAAATAGAGGAAGATGGGCAAGGATGTTAGCTCAGGGTCGGTCTTCCTCAACAAAAAGAGGAGGAGTGCCAGCAGATGTTAGCTCAGGACAAATCTTCCTCAAAAAAAGGAAAATAAAAAATCAAAAAACCAAAAGCATCGTAACTGAAAGAAAACAATTAATAAAATAAGAGTCTGCCTGTATGTGTGCTATGAACGTAATTCTGAGAGAACAGTTTAGCCTAATTCAGTGAAGTCCTAATTCTGTGAGGACTGAACTAAATTGCTTTAAGTTAGAATGTACAGAACCAGGCCAGGGGATGGTGAGCTAAACGTCCGCTGGAGTTGGCGATTCTGTCTGGAAATGAAAAGCTCTGATGCCAGAGGATCCAGAAACTGAAATACTGCATTCCTGACTACACAGGTCTGGGCCCGAGGCAGAATATTATGAAAGAGCTATGAGTTTGACTTAGGTTACAAAAGAGACAAATATAGAAATTGAGGTTTATTCTATGAGCAAAAGCCAGAGGAGTTCAAGAGCTGCAGATATAAACAGAGAAGCAGAGGAAACATCAAGAAGAAATACTGGGGAGCTGAAAGGAGATTATAGTCTAAGGAATCAGTGAAGTATAAATGAAAGAAGGACAGGAGCATGTGAAAATGCAAATATAATGGCGCTGGTCACAATAGTATTCCTGCAAAAGTTCTTTCTCTGTGATGCTTTGTGCCATATACTTGGCTTCTGACAAAAATTTGGTTATATTACATGGTAATTTGAAACGTTCTTATTTGGTCCACATTTATTTCCATGAATCAGTGACTATCCGGCCAAATATATTTTTAAAAAAGATCAGAAGGTCTAAAACTTTAGCTATGCCAAAAGAACCGTTAGTAGGAATTTCAGTTTGGGGGCAGAAGTAGCCTAAGAACAAACCATCCGTTACCTTCGCAGTAGAATTTAGCAGCTTGTCCATTCAGTCGAATGGATTTCCTTAAAAATAATGTTTCTCAGCAGTACCATGGTCAACAAGGCATTTAGTAGACTCAGGGTGGAAAAGTGCAAGAAGGGAGCTTTCATTGCCTGTGGCAGAGTCTGCATACATTCATCTTCCCTTGTCCTTTGCAAGCACAGACTTCTGATTTCTGTAAAGAATAACTGATCACAGGCCATCCACCATTGGCATCCCTGATGTCACTCAATTGGCTCTGCCCTTGTCAAGAATGATGGATGAATACCATCACTCACAATACTCTGGAAAGGAAACTGAGAAGTATCTGCGGTTCCTTAGGTGGTACATCACCTTTTAAGTGTCACCTCAGATCCTCTCAGTCTTACCATCTCTGGAATCTTCAGCAACGTGTTCTGCCCCTGCTGTGCCAAGGTGTAGGCTCATCTGGCCCCACAGGGGCACAACCCAGCAGTGCCTCACCTCAGGCCTGCACTACTTCTCTCTCCCCTCCTGCCCTGGGGCATCCTTGTTGACTCTGGGGCATGAGACCCATTTAGTGTTCATGCATGCACAAGTCAGAAGTATAGCCTAGTTAATGTTGAGGAGTGAACAGTTGAACAATGGGGTATAAAGCCAGTGGATAAGTTAATTTCTTTCTGATCCTCTGTGTAAACTGTCCTGAGATTGAGTTCCTTCAATCTCTTGAAGATGGTCCTGCTGGATGAAGCAGTCTCTTGGTGTTTGATACCATGTGGTGGTCAGCTCAGTAATGCACCTTTGCCTTAGTTATCCTTCCTTCTCTGTCTCACTTTTGTTTCTCTCCATTCTTGTTTCACTGGGATTGCATTCCTTAATAAAATTGTCACTTTTAAGCTTTGCCTAAGACTGTGCTTCCTGGGAAACCCAAGCTAAGACAATCAGTATGAGGTGTGGCCCCAGAATGTAGACCCTCAAGATGGAATTACTCATCATTTTGATGAAAATAGAATCCTCATTGCTAGTGGTGAGTGGGGGGTGATAACTCTTCACATGGAGATTCATCACAATTACTAACGGTCTCCCTGGAGGTTAGTTAGGATGTAGTAAATGCAGAAGGTGAAGCATTGGACTTGATGGTGACCGTGTGCTTGAAGTTTTGGGGCAATGATAATTATATGGATTGAGGGGTAGGCAAGCCTCTGTTAACAGCATTGGAAGACTCGCAAAAAGAAAATTATAATCTCATAGCAGCCAACCTCCAACTTAAGACACATTGTGAAATCCAGAGGGCTGCTTCAGCAGAACTTAAAGGAATTCTTATGTCTTTGGTGTTCCAAGGCCTGTTCTGCTGGAAATCAGGTACAGAATCTGACAAGTAAGACTTCCACATTCCTGACTCTGAAACTGCCCCATCTCCCTGTTCCAAACAACATAGTAAAACAGTAATAGTAGAAGAGCTGCAAAGGAGACTAGATGTGCAACCTTGACAGGTCTTATGTATCAAAGCTGGCGTCCGGACAGGGAGAGACTAGGGCCCTTAGACCTGGGATTGTGATAGTTGAGTGGACAAGGCAGAGAATCCTGAAAATACCTTTCAAGCTCTCCTGAAGCCTTCATGCCAGCAGGAGCAGAATTCTCATCCCTCTTGTCAGAGAACAGCTTCCCTTTGCCTGAAGACTGCACAACAACTTCTCCTGAAGCCTGTGCCTTCCAGGATTATTCTGTTCTCCTCGGGATCTGCCTCACTATTGTCTACTGTCTCCAGGCTAATGACCCCTCATTGCTGTCAGACTGACAGCTCAAGCACAGCCTGAGCAGTAAGGACAATTCCTATTCCGGCAGGAGATAACTTACATACCCCAGAAACTGCAGAAGCTGGACAATATTTTCTGCTAAGAACCAGGGAAATACATATGGGAGTGGATTCTAAGTGTGCTAGACTAGGAAGGATAGAATATAAGTCA
The DNA here is from genome assembly GCF_041296235.1 of Equus asinus. Classification (NCBI taxonomy): domain Eukaryota; kingdom Metazoa; phylum Chordata; class Mammalia; order Perissodactyla; family Equidae; genus Equus; species Equus asinus. The sequence goes on from NC_091812.1 coordinate 37,323,164, forward strand.
GTATAGGATACAATTCATTGACATGGGCACTCATAGGATTCAATGTTCTAGCAAGATATCAGTCCTAATAGTCTTCTGGGATGTCAGTTTGAAGCTTAGTCAGGAGGATGGCTTACAGTCAATGAGATGGAGATTCCAGAACTTCTGCAGCATAGAATTGAGGAAGGAGTCAGAAGGCTTAGGGAGATTTACTAGGAAGACCTAAGAACACGCCACTGCGTTCTCAGGGGAAGCCCAGGAAACTCACCTGTCATAAAGGTAATAGGGAACAAACTAGTGAGAGAGTTGTGGTATCTTTGAGAAGCTTAGGGTGTCTGTCCTCAGTGGATCAAAGATGGGGACGCTGCCATTCAACTGTGCTCTCAATGAGCACAACTTGGATGGAATTTCAGAATGTCAGAAGCAAGAAAGCAGTAATTAACTGTCTTAGGCAAGAATGACATAATTACAGTGTTGGAAAGCAAGGCTAGAGTGGTAATTAGGGTAACTTGACCCACAGGGATCTGTGGTGGTTGTTAATAGATCTAGTGTTACCAGAGAGGTGAAACAGATGTACAGTCAATAAGACAGTACTCACTTTGTAGAACAAAAAACACTTGCTAGCTGGTGAGCAGGACAATGTCTGCTGTCACAATGGAAAGATCTCACCCAATTTCCATATCTGGTTTATGGATCCAGAGACCACGGGTCCATGATTGAAGTGGAGGCCCAGCCCCTTGAGGAAGGACTCTGCAGTGCCATCACAAGCACATATGGTAAATATTCCCCAGTCCTTCTCCAGAGGGACCTGGGTTTCTATGACAAAGCAACTGTGTTGGAGAAAGGAGAATATCTGGATTTTTTGAGGAATGTTAGATAAGAAGGCTGAGCTGGACTGATACCAGGGGATTTAGAACACCTTTGGTTAGTGGGGACTTATGGAAGACAGGTAGTGAATGAAGTTTTGGATCAAGTCCATCTCACAGGGTATCCAGAGGCTTCACACCCACCGTGTGGTTATCTCCCCAGTCCCTGTATGTACAATTGGGATAGACGCACTCAGTGTCTGGCAGAACCCTCACACTGGCCTGTGAAAAACAAGTTGTCATGGTAGCAAAGTACAAGCAGAGGACCATCCCTGAAACTGAAACTTCCCTGGACCCAGGTAGGTAATATTATCTTTAATTTATAAAGAAATTGTGCCTCAGAGAGATTAAATTAACTTAGTTAAGCCTTTATAGTTAGTAATTGACAGAAGCAAGACTTAAATACAGTTCAGTCTGGCTCTAGAATCTGAACCATCCGACTTTTAACTACTGCCTATTTTGCCCATGTTTTTACAAGTTCCCTAATTGTAATAAATGTAACAAAGCAAACTAGGTCCATCCCAAGCTTCTTGAGAATATTTGGTTGCTCCTCTTAATTAATCCTATGTATATATTTTTCTTGATACGAGAACCAATTTAAAATTGTATTTAAAGGCCTTGGTTTAAAACCCCTGAACCAATTATTTTCAATAATACCAGGACTGCCCATCACATAAAGAAGTTTTACAGCTGGGAATGATGAGTCTGCATGACTGAGCTTTACTCTCAGGAGATACTTTACAGAATCTTAATTAATAAGGGCCCAGAAATCTTAATTAAGTAAGAAAAGGAAATTATTAATCTTGTAGGTGACTGCCACTAACATCAGAACATACTCTTGCCTATTAAGAGAGAGCCCCATAACTGGTTATTTAGAAAGGATAAAGTTATATGCTTCCCGCATACTAAAACTAAAATAAATTTTAGAGTTAAATGTAAATTTTAAAAAATGTTCAATGGAAAAAGTGAAAATGCGAAAAAGTAGAAGGAGGTTAATACCAGACTCAGGATGAGGAAGCCCTTTTCAAAATAAAGAAAAAGAAACAAATTATAAAGAAAATATTGGTAGATCTTGCTACACAAAAATTGTTAACTTCTTTTGTGGTGAAAACAATCATAAAGAAGATTATAAGGCAAACTGAAAATTCTGGCGAAAATATAACAGAGTCTTAATATATAAAGAATTCTTACAGAGAAATGCATTTTTCTTCTAGTCAACAAAAGTGTATTGACCACCTACTATTAGCTAGGTTAGATGATGGGCAGACGGCAATAACAAGACAGCCACTCTGATGGAACTCATAGTCTCATGAGGGGAGATAGGCAATACATTAAATAAGTATGTAAAGACATGTAATATGGCAGATGGTGATAAGTGCTATAGAGAAAAATGAAGTGAAAAGTGGGGTAAGAGCTTCCAGGAGGGTAGAGATTACAATTTTTAACTGATAGAAGGTCTCCCTGGGAAGATGACACGTGAGCTAAGACCTGAAGGAGGTGAGAGCAAGCCACAGGCCTGTCTGTGTTTCAGGCAGAGGGAATGGCAGTGAGGTGGCAGCAAGCCCGGTATGTTCAAGGGGAAGCAAGGAGACCAGTCAGTGAGGCCGGAGTGCAGTGGATAAGAGGAGTGTGGAAGGTGACATCAGAGGGGCAGCAAGGAGGAACTAGATCACGTAGGATCTTACCATCCATTGTGGGAACTTTGGCTTTGACTATGCAGAAAGTAGGAAGCCACTGGAGGTTTTGAGCAGAAGAATATGATCTGAATTATGCGTTATCAAGGTCATTTTGATTATTGTTTAAGAAGAGGAAATCAGTTAGGAGGCTACTGCAAGGCTGTAGTAGAAGCTGGGTTTTTGTTTTGCTTGTTTTGTTTTTGCTTTGAAGGGGTGGGCAATGTGTGGGGGTGAAGATCAGCAGCTTGCCTTTGGACATGTTAAATTTAGGATGCCCCATAGACATCCAAGCAGAGCCATCTACAGCCAGTTGGACATCCAAAGTCTATGGTTCCAGGGAGAGGTCTGGGATGGAGTTCTAACTATGGGAGTTGTCAACATAAAGACAGCATTTACAGCCCAGAGAGTGAATGTGGTTAGTAAGGAAGGGAGTGTAGACAGAAAGGGCAAGACATTGAAGAACTAAATCTGGAGTAAATCCAACCTTAAAGATTCAGGTCATGAGCAAGAATCAGCAGAGGAGATTGAGAAGCCGAGGCCAGTGAGGAAGGGGGAAAATCAGGTTCGGGCTCCAGAAGTGAAGAGTCAACAGTGTCAGGTGTTATTGATAGGAAAGTCAGGTGAAGACTGATAATTGATTATATCTAGTGATCCTATTTATTTAGCCTATTAGTTGTGCTTCAGTCTCTCAGCTCACTCCCTCAGAATACACCCAAACTCATTTTTTTTTTTTTGAGGAAGATTAGCCCAGAGGTAACTACTGCCAGTCCTCCTCTTTTTGCTGAGGAAGTCTGGCCCTGAGCTAACATCGTGCCCATCTTCCTCTACTTTATATGTGGGACGCCCACCACAGCATGGCGTGCCAAGCAGTGCCATGTCCGCACCCGGGATTCGAACCGGCAAATCCCGGGCTGCCGAGAAGTGGAACATGTGAACTTAACCGCTGTGCCACTGGGCCGGGCCCCTAAACTCATTTTTTTGCATCCTCCTCCTTCCTCTCAGCCAGCATCTCCACTTCTCTGCCTCTTCTAAGTTCTGTGGATCAATACAACCAAAGGCTCCCATGCTGGCAGTCTAATGCAGAAACCTCTTTATAAAGGGAGGGGAATTAGAAGGAAAGTGAAGGCTGTGCATTTTGATAACTCTATTTTCTAAAATACTTTTTGTGTTTGTTGACTAAAAATAAAACTGTTCAAATGCACTAGCTATCAAAGAAATACAGATTAAAAATAAACTGGCCACCATTTTTTTTGCAAATCAAATTGGCATTTAAAAAAACATATCCCGTATGGGCAAGACTCAGCAGACATTCTCATGTACCACTGGTGGAAGTGTTAATTGGCAAAACTTTTCTACAGGGCAATTTGGCAATATATAAGAATAATTTTTTTAAAGTTCTTTCTTCACACCTTTTGGTCCAGTAATTCTGCTTCTAGCTATTTATTGTAAGAAAATAATCAGAATGCATACCAAGATTTCTGTAATAGGATGTTCACTTTAGCATTGTTTCTTATAGAATATAGAATATAGAATTCTATAAAATTATACATTCTTGTAGAATATAGAAACAATACCTTAGTGTTGTTTCTCATTGAGTTTATAGAGTTAAAATAGTAATTAAAACAATTTAATAGCCAACCTTGGAGGTTGAGTCAATAACTTATGAGCTAGCCACAAAAGAAATACTCTGCAGCAAAATGTCTAAAAGATATGAGAACATGTCAACAAGGTATTGTCAAAGTAAAAAAAAACAAGCTAACAAGTGGTATTTATGGTACAATTCTAATTTTATAAAGAAGAAAAACAGAAAAATTGGAAAGATATAAATTAAAATCTTAATAGTGATCATTTCCATACATGCTTGAGATTATTGGAGTTTTCACTCATTTAGAAATATTTATTGAGGGCCTACCATGTGGCAGGCACTGTTCTGAGTGTTTGGGATACATTAGTGAAAACTAATAGAATTCTGGCCCTTGGAGTGCTTACATTCTATCAGGAGGGATACAGACAATAAATAATAATAAATAAAGGAATTATATATCTTTTAGGAGGTGATAGATGAAAAACATGGAGCAGAAAAAGTGGGAGTGGTACGGCTGCCATTTTAAATAAGGTGATCAGGTTAGGTCTTATCAAGAAGGTGGCATTTAACAAAGACTCTATGGAGATGAAGGAATTAGCTACATGAATATTGAGGGAAAAGTATTCCAGACAGGAGGATCAGCAATGCAAAGGCCCTAAGGTGGGAGCAGTTCTGAAATGTCTGAGGCTCAGCAAAGAAGCCTGTGTGGCTGGAGCTGAATGAACATGGTAGTAGGAAATGAGGAATCAGACTGGGTAGAACCTACTGGAAGGTTTGGGAATGCTAGGAATAGGCAGGTTAAGAAACTACTGCAATAATCAAGATGAGAGATGATAGTGTTGGGATCAATGGGGAACACTGAACATAGTGAAAATTGGTTAGATTCTGGATATATTTTGAAAGTAGAATCAACACAATTTTTTTTTTTCTTTTGGTGAGGAAGATTCACCCTGAGCTAACATCTGTGCCACTCTTCCTCTATTTTGCATGTGAGTCACTGCCACAGTGATGACTGGTGTAGGTTTGCACCCAGGAACTAAACTCGGGCCACCGAAGTGGAGTGTGCTGAACTTAACCACTAGGCCTCAGGGCTGGTCCCAACATAATTTCTTGATGGTTTAGATATGAAGGGCAAAGAAAGAGATGCCTTCAAGATTTTGAGCCTGAATGATTGGGAGGAAAAGTTGTCAGCAACTGAGGTGGAAAGATTATAAGTAGAGCAGGTTTGGGATGGAAGTAGGGGAGACTGAGAGTTGAGTTTTGGACGTGGAAAGTCTCTCCAAAGGGAGATGTCCAGGAGGCAGTTGGCTATAGGCAAATATGGCGTTCACAGACATGTCTGAGCTGGAGAGATATGCTTGGGAATCACTAGTATATGGATGGTATTTGAACTATGGGAATGGGTGAGCTCACCAAGGGAGTAACTGTGGACAGAGAAGAGGCTATTCGGGGAACTCCAACATCAAGAGGTTAAGGGGACAAGTGACAACCAGAGGAGGACTGGTTGAGAAAGTGACTAGTGAGGCAGGAAAAAAATCAAAAGAATGTGGGGCAAATGCTCAAATGCTGGTAGGTTAAATAAGTGGAGAAGGGAGACTTGATCACTGGATTTAGCAATGTGGATGTCAGGGCACTGATGACCTTGATAAGATGGTTTGGGTAGAATGCCTTGAGAAAAATTGAAGTGGGGAATGGGAGACTATTGAGTAAAGATAAACATTTTGAGGAATTGCTGCAAAGGGACTTAGAGCCATGGGTAGTGGCTGACTGGGGATGTGAGGTATAAAAAAGGTTGTTTATTTTTTCTTTTTAGTTGGATTAAATAGCAGCATGTTTGTATGCTGATGCGAGCCTCGTCAATCCACTGTGATCATTAATATTCTCATGGCAGTAATATGGCAACAGATGGTACAGTCTGGAGGTCACACAAGGACTGTCTGGACAACCAAACTCTCCCAGTAGTCTGGTCTACTCTGTTACCTGAAATTCCTAACTCTTGAGCCTCTTCATTGACTCAGGAGGTCACCTTTAAAATATAAACATTTAGGGTCAGCACGACCTTACAGAACATATCATAATTAAGGTCTCCTCCACCTCATCACCCCATACACATCAAGAAGCTATTCACCTCCATTGGTAATCCTGTGGCTTGGAGTTTCAGAATTATGGATGGAGCAGAAACCACGAAATCCTATGAATCTGTGGTAGGAAAGCCTATTTTTGCAAGAGAAAATTGGGGAGAAAGAAAAATCTTAGCCCTTTGGCCCCACTCCTCATCAACCTTTGTAACCCAAGAAACCAAAGCACCTCCTGTTTGCTGTCTCTTCACCAAAGGACAGAATTACAAAGAGAAAACCCAGGAAGGGTTCTGCATTCCTCAGCCAGAACTCAAAGCTTAAATTTTCGCATCCATCCTCATCCATCCACCAGCACATGCCTGTGTTCCCTGCTACTCACCTAACGTTCCCACTCGGATCATATCCCTTCTGTTTCTCCCTCCCATGGGTCCAATATCCTTCTCCATCCCTCCTTCTCCTTATAAAAGACAGTTCTCAGGGAAGAATGCCAGAAGGAATGATGGTTTAGAACTAGCAAGAGTTTTGTGTTAGTTCTCATTCTACAAATGAAGAAACCAAGTCTCAAAGGGTAAAGTGAACTGCCCAAAAGCCAACAGACAATTAGCAGCAAAACTCCAAAAAAGATTTGATCAACTAATTTACATGGAGGTGTGTTGATTGATACGTTCTCTGACAAAGGCACTTTGTAGCAGAAGCCTTAGCCCTGAGCCAAAGGAATGGATGGTGACGGAGGGGGAGGATGTTGTCATTTCAGCAGCAGGGTAGTCTTCTGGAAGTTGGATATTGCCTAAGCAGCTCTCTGATGTGTCTACTCCAGTGGTTCTCAATGGGAGGTGATTTTGCCCCCCATGGGAACATTTGGCAATGTCTGGAGACATTTTTGATTGTCACAACTGGGGGGAAGGTGCTATTGGCATCTAGTAGGTACAGGTCAGGGATGCTGCTAAACAATCTACGATGCACAGGACAGCCCCCACTCACAATAGATGACCCCAAATGTCAATGGCTTTAGAAACTCTGGTTTCTAAATGGAAAAGGAAGGGAAGAGAAAAGAGAACATTACCAAAAGTTGGCTCTGGAGTAGTGTTCCATGTAGAGCTGTTCGTCAGAAAAGGGGGCCAAGTGGATGTCACTGAATGTCGGGAACATCATTCCTAATAAGCAAAAGACAACAGACCCAAAAGTTGACTCCTATTGCCTTCTAACTGAGGGGTACACTCACCTGCCATGTGGCCAATTCCATTGTTTCATTTTATTTCAGTTATTATACAACAAGCTAAAATATAATTTTGCCTCAAAGCAAGGATAGGAAAATTAGGCAGAAGACCAGAGGGGATATAAAAAAGAACACCAAAGCAAGTCACAAGCTGTGTTATACCGAAAGTTTGTAGGGTCTTAGGGGAGGCATTTAATCTGGCTTATTTGCCTTCTCGGCTACTGGCATTTTTCCTTTCTATATGTCCTGTGCTTGGAACTCTGGGCACTTCCTTTATTTATTTTTTTCCCTCTTATTTATTGTAAAAACAGCTTAGCTTGGAAAATAATCAACACTCCTTCATTGTATCACATTATTATTTTCATTGTTAGACTTTGTCCCTGTGCAATCACATTGACTATTTATCTTTTAAGGTGCTGTTGGAACTTATGCTTATATGCAGGTTCATCATCCTCCACGCTGGGAAGCCCACACTTGCATTTTGTTCCTTACATCTGCAGTCACAAGGAGAAAGGTAGATTCTTTTGTGGGCAAATGAACACCTGGACTGGCATGCCTGAATTCGGCCTTCCTGAGCAGGTGGACATGGTGATCAGTGTTATTATTCTTGTCATTTTAGGGAAACTCTTTGTCATAGTCATTTATTAAACTGTATATGAAAGAAAGATGAACCATTAACCATATTTCAGAAATGAGGATTGCCTAAGAAATTGGAGATGCTGTCACAAAAAAAATAAGAATACCTAAAATTTCTTGATTATGCTGTCTCTGCCATGAACTTTTCAATGGGCTTTCCATGATTAATTTATTGAATCCTTGTAACAATATAAAGTAGGTTCTATTATTATACCCATTTTATAAATGAGAAAGCTAAGAAACAGAAATTTAAGTGATTCAGCCACAATCACAGAGCTAATAAGTGGAAGAGAAAAATCCAGGGAGTTGAATCTCATCCAATAGTTCATGGCCCCAAACCTTAACTATGCTCCCGCAATGTCTGCTAAAACAGAACAGATGGTTTTATTTAGGGTATTTTCAGAGGTGGTCAGAGATAAAGCATGATTATAACATCACTCATATGTCCCCAGCTAAATCTTGTGTGTTGGGGTCAAAACAATAATGATTGGGCGGTGGTTGTTCAATTTCAAGACAGAAGGATATTAAACAACGGTAGATAAGTAATATGTATCACTATTTGAGTAAACCTGGGAAGTTTCAAAGGAAGATGTTCTGAACCCAAGCCTAATAGGAATTCCAAAGATATCAGATAAAACGGAGGAGAGAAAATCATCCAAGGCTTAAAATATAAGAAAAATTCCAAGAGTTGAAGAAAACGGAATCTTCTAATTCAACACACTCACTAAAATGTCCAGCACAAGAATTTTAAAAGTTTCATGCTAAGAAGACTAGAAATAAAGACAAGACACTAAGAATGTACAGAGGGAAAAACTATGTCACTCTAAAGGATCAGGAGTCAAAATGCATTGGACTTCTCAACAGCAATATTAGAAACCAGAAACTAAAAAAAAGAAGCCTTAAAATTACTGAGTAAAACTTGTTTTCAAGTTAAAATTCTCTACCCAGCAAAATGATAATACAAGGACTCAAAAAGAGGTAACTTCTCAAGCCCCCTCTCTCCAGATGCTATTGGAGAATATTCTTAGGTAAACCAAGAAAGAAGGAGACAAAAAGAATGATGATGGAAAGTCAAAGTATGGTAGCCATGCAATAGGACTGCAGAGCAACCAGTTCAACTGTTGTGGAGGAGGCCAGAGGACTGCAGGAGGAAGGCTTGCATAGAATAAATACCCACAGGCACCTATCAGACCTGTTGGAGCATCAAAAAAATTAGCCACGAGTATATCGAAAATTAAGCTAATGAAAAAACAAGGCAATTAACTCCAGGAAAAACAAGAGCTTTCATGAGAAAATACATAATCATATGCACCTACTTTACCACCTGACTCAGCATTGAACAATATTTACATTTTCATAATAATGTAAAGATTGATTACTGATTCAACCAAATAATGATCTAGGTCCATATTTCCTTAGATTAAATTCTGAAATCCAAAAAGCTCTGCAATGCAACAGATTTCTGTAAGTTTCCAACATCATTTGATGGCAAAACCTGACCTGAACTGACATGAGTCTATTTATAGTCTTTATTTATCTCACTTGGTATCCATATTCGTATGTTTTGTTGCAGAAACACAAAGTGTTTCATTACGGAATGTTGGCTCAGATCCCCCTGGAGACGTTAAGTAATATATGATATATGACTGTATTACCTTTCCAAAGTCCCCCAGATTCTGAATTCTGAAATGTGTCTGGCCCCAAGGGTTTGGATAAAGGATTGAGGAGCTGTATAAATTTACTGAAAGGACGGCAGGAGCGAGGGTGCATCAAGAGGGGAAGGAGCTGTTATGTAGGAGAGCTAACTTCTCAACCAGAGTGACAGGAATAGCAATATGATAATTTTATATAGAAAAATGTAGGTAAATAATAGAAGAAACAGAGACTAGAGTTGAAAGGAATAGGCTTCAGGGAGCAGTCTCAGGATAGGAAGAGGTGTGGCACAGGGTTACTATCTTTCATTAGAAACCTTTTTCTTACTATTTGATGTTGTAAACTATGTCTTATTTTGATGGAAAAGAAAAATAATTAGGAAAAAAATCAATCATCCTTCCCTCAGGAACACACAGGGTAGAAAGCCGATAAAATCAGTCTTCATTTCTACTTGTCTAGTTAAAGATACATAGCCCACTATAAAATTTCATATCCATTCCAAATGCCTGGGGAAAAAGGATGCCCAGATATTAAGCCTAAATATTCAGCTTAGAGGGGCTAAATAGATGCATGTTAATTAACTATGTTTAAAATCTCATCATATGAAAGCACTTCCCCATTTGAAAAAGCCCATAAAAAAATAAAAAATTCTTTCCGGGGGGTATTGAGGAGGAAAGCCAGGAGGCTTCGTTCCTTTGCTTTCATCTCCCACAGTTGAATTTCATCACGTGAGCACAAGGTTTCCAAGATCTTCCTGGGCTGTTTGACAATGGGAATGCTAATGAAGTTACTGACATTAGGTACACTTTGCCCAAGTTTATTTACTTATTTTTGCATGAGGTTTTTTTTAAGTGCCTATTCCTGAATCCCTAAATTTTGAAGCATGTAGGAAATTAGAGATGAGCCTCAAGCTTTACTTACATGCATATATTGGTACCTTGGTGTGTACCAGTTGCACTTTTATTCACTATTTTGTCATCATAGGATATCACGGTGGGAAGTCACAACATGGGTAATTTAAAGTAAATGAAATTGGGGTAAGGAGCTGCAATTCTCATGAGAGATGCAACTGTTAAAATTGGCCAGTTACTTTCTACACCTGAATTGAAAAAAAATGTGCTGTTGGAACACATCCACTCTCTCTGGTGAGGAGTGGAAAATAAGTGTATGTGCAGGAGTCCTGAGTGTGGGCTTCAGGGTCAGACAGACCTGGGTTCAAATCCCTGCTGTCACTTATTAGAGGCGCGTCCTTGCCAAGTTGCTTTCCTCCATCGTGCCTCAGTTTTCTATAAAGTGGGGATCATAATGGTGCCTCCTGCTAACCCAGATCTCAATCTCGGCACTATTGACGTTTTGGGCTGGATAACTCTTGATGTAGGGGGCTGTCCTGTACACAGAAGGAAGGTTAGCAGCATCCCTGGCCTCTCCCACTTGATACCAGTAGCACCCTCTCCCTCAGTTGTGACAATCCAAAATGTCTCCAGACATTGCCAAACGTCCCCTGTGGAAGGAGTATAAGGTCACCAAGAACCTCAGCACTAACCCTTTGGATAAGTTAAAAAACTCTCTCATTCATACTTTGTAAGTTTTTCGTAAATTAATTTATGCAAATTGCTTAGCACATGCAGACACTTGGACAGCATAAAAAGGACATTGGATTTTATATTAATATCTCAATTATATGTAGTGATCATAGGGAAAGAAAGACATACAGTAGGAAAAGAATATATTAGAAAGAATAAGCAGACCCCAGAGAGTTTCTCACTTTACAGAAGGCCAATGCGTGAAAGGACTTTAGAGGTTATTTTTAATAATACAGATGAGGAAACCAAAGCCAAGAGGTCAAGTGTTAGGCCAAATTCGTTAAGAAAGAAAGTGATAGAAACCAGACAAAATACAGACCACTGAACTGGTCCTCTACACCATATTGAATACTATGCAGCACACTGGCTTCTGTGTCTTTATGATTGGAGACTAGCTCATTCATTTTCTGGGAGAATAAGAAGAGAATATCAAAGAAGTGGCATAATACACATGCTCCCTTCTCCTTTCTGTCCAGGGAAAATGCGGGGAAAGAGGACAGCAACTTTTACAGAGAAGTTAGCCTATTTTTTGAACCAGGAATTGGCCAACTCACCGTTTGCTTTCAGCCATTTTTTGGAATGGAGGTAACTCTCCAACATCCTTTCATTGAACAGCATGTATCCCATCGGCTCAGAAATGATCACATCTACCGCCTCAGGAAGTGAGATTTCTTCAATTTTCCCTGGCAAAACAATGATCTTGTCTGAAAGCTGGTTATCTTTGACTAGCATCTGAAAAAGATAAAATCGGGTACCAGTACTATTGTTATACAACATCTTATGAAAAGTAAGTTTTAAAGGTTAGGGGTTGACAGTGTGATAGGGACCAGAGGGAAGTGACATATTTGTATCTATAAACACTTTAAAAATGTTTTTCTATTGCACTAATATTTCATGCTTACCATAGATAAATTAGAAGATATAGATGTGAAGCAAATAAGAACATCTACAATTATACAAATAATATCTATTAATAGTTCGATGTATACCCTCCAGACTCTTTATACTAACATACACTTAGCTCTGTGTGTGTGTGTGTGTGGTCTGTGTATGTGTGTGCACAGGTACTTTGGGAAGGATTGTTTTTTATAATGGTTTCAGCTTATTTCCTATTGTTCTACCTGCAATAAAAATGCCAAAAAGCTCTGTACAATAATCTTGCACAAATTAATGATCCTGATCCTTATTAAATTATCCCTTGATCTTTTGATTCCAAAAATAAATAATACCATGTTCATTAACCTTTCTTTAGAAGTACATTTTATAGTTATGTACTCATTTTTCTTTGATGTTCTCTGTCTCCTATTTAATAACTTTGAACTCTCTTAAAAGAGGGAACTTGAAGAGAAATATATTTATTATATTTCTAATATATTTCTTCTTAATGCCAAATATGACAAGGTGATTGCATTTTTACATTTATGTCTTTCTACTGCCTGAAAAAATATTTCCTAATAAACATCTTATATGCACCAGCATAAATATATACAGCACATTCCTTTTCAAGCTGTGGTTCCCTGGGACTCTTAGATCTCTGCTCATTGTATTTATTCATAGTCAGAGACTTTCCATTTTGTGTTTGCATAACTTGATTCCTTTCCTCATTCTAAACGCATTATACCATGTATTTGTCATGATTCAGTTGCACCTTCTTGATCTCGGATCATTCCCTCACATGGCGAGGGTATCTTTCATCTTGAATCCTATCTTGTAGGATTCTGCTCACCCACATGTGCCCTATCCTCTTAGTAAATGTCTTTTCTACTTATACTTTTTTAAAAAAAGAAATCACATAATCTCCAGTCTAAGGAAAAACAATGAAGAAAATTTTTATTTGAACGTGTCATCCATTGTCACCATTCCTCCACGTACAACACTCTTGGATTTCCATTCTATCATCATTCCATACATGGAGTCAAGTTCATGGGGTTCTGTGGAGAAAGGCTTAAAGCTTTCAGTGCCCTGCTTTTCTCTGTACATTCTCTTCTCAGGAGAGTCCATTCAGCTGCACAGCTCTAACTATAGCTCCATTGTGGACAACTGTCTGAACAATCTCTAGCTTCGCTCTCTCATCTGAGCTCTAGCCATCACCTGGACATTTCCACCAACGTGCTTTGTCAGCTCCTCAATAACAGCAAGTAAAGAGTTAACCTCAGCTGCTTCTTCAAAACCAACCACTCCCCTAAGTTTCCTTAAAGTCTTTATGTAATCTTGTATTTCTTTGATTCTGTTTTGGTCACTAATACCATAATCCTCAATATCCTGGAGGCATATGTAGCTGCTTCTCAGAAACAATTAGTTACTATGTTTTCTTATTTCTACCTTTCATATATGCCTCATTTTCTCCTTTTCCTTTCTGCCTGCATCAACTTGTCCAGTTCCAAATAGCTTCAAATCTGGAATTTAAAAATAGCATGTATAGTGGCCAGCCCTGTGGCTGAGTGGTTAAGTTCACGTGCTCCACTTTGGCGGACCAGGGTTTTGCCAGTTTGGATCCTGGGCACAGACTCAGCACCGCTCATCAGGCCATGCTGAGGCGGCGTCCCACATAGCACAACCAGAAGGACCTACAACTAGAATATACAACTATGTCCTGGGGGTTTTGGGGAGAAGAAGAAGAAGAAGAGGGAAAAAAAAGGAATATTGGCAACAGATGTTAGCTCAGGTGCCAATCTTAAAAAAAAAAAGCACTTATATAATGAAAATAATAATAGTAGTGCCTACTTCATAGGCCTGCTTGAGGCTAAATCAAGATAACCCATGTTAGAGGTTATATAAGTATTAAAATTATTATTACTGTCATATTTGTTTTTTAAAAGATTGGCAGCTGAGCTAACAACTGTTGCCAATCTCTTTTTTTTTCTGCTTTTTCTCCCCAAATCCCCCCAGTATATAGTTGTATATATTTTAGTTGTGGGCCCTTCTAGTTATAGTACGTGGGACGCTGCCTCAATGTGGCCTGATGAGTGGTCCCATGTCCGCACTTAGGATACGAACCGGTGAAACCCTGGGCTGCCGCAGCGGAGTGTGCGAACTTAATCACTCGGCCACAGGGCCGGCCTGTCATATTATTTTAATTAAAGAATAGTGTTTATTAAAAAAGAGAAACAGAGGGGCCGGCCCCGTGGCCGAGTGGTTGGGTTTGTGTGCTCCACTTTGGTGGCCCAGGGTTTCGCCAGTTCAGATCCTGGGTGTGGACCAGACAGACCACTCATCAAGCCACGCTGAGGTGGCATCCCACAGAGCAGAGCCAGAAGGACCTACAACTAGAATATACAACTATGTGCTGGGGCACTGTGGGGAGAAGAAGGAAAACAAAAGAAAGAAAAAAGAAAAAAAAAGGGAAATGCAGATGAGTAAAACCATGAAAATAAGAATCACTTGAATTCCCATCATCCAGATATAGGCAGGGTATGTTTCCTAGCAGACATTTGAGTGTATCTCTGTTTACAAAAATATATAATATTCTGTAACATGTTATAATTTATTTTCATGTAATATGTTTTAGATCAGTTTTCTGAATGTTTTCTGAGTACATCATGGAACACATAAAAAAAATAACAATAATTGTATGGCACACTAGGGGGAAAAGGAAAGGCTTCCTGCAGTTACAGATATTGAACTGGGGGCTGAGACCACATGAGACCCTGATCAGCTCCCATGGGGGCGAAGGGCATCAAAGCTCAGTCCCTGGCATACTTGCTGGAAAGCTCTGTTTTAGACATCTTTCCATGAATGGTTATGGAACATAATTTTTATTGGCTTTATAGTATTTCACAGATGTACCCTGATTAATTTAACCAACCCCATGTTATTGAACATTCACGCTATATCAAATTTTCATTACTACAATAGTGTCTTGATAAATAAAAACACAATTAGATCTGGGGACATACTTCCCACTACTTCCTTCCAAGTTAAAGGGTATGGGACTTTTAAAGGTTTCTGATCCACACTGCTCCATTACCTTCCAGAAAGGTGATTCCATTTTTAAATTTCAAACCCTTCCGAAATTCTGCTTATAGGGTGTGAGGTTGTCGCCACAACCTCAGTGTATAAAATTGCCTCATCACCTTGGACCAGGATGTTGGAAGGGAGATTTTCTGTCTAAGTTTTACTGGAGGGACCAATATGATAGGATATCCTAATAAATGTGATATATACTCTATTTGGAGAATTTATAGAGAACCATCCTAGACTCTTGAACACTCAGGAAGATCAGAGATATAATAAGGCTTCAGAGAGAGGATTTTATGAGCTGTCAGAAGGGCAATTTTGAGCTCACAGGAAGGAATTTTGAGTCTCATTATTCTCATTGGTAAAGAAGGACATATTACATACATGGTAGTGAGAAAACAGGCCTGCATGCAGGTCACTGCATCTTGTGACTTCATTTATTTTTGAGCAGATTCAAAGAATACTAGATCAGGAATCTGAACGTATGGATTCTAGTCCCGCCTTTACCACCAAAGGGCTATGTGACTTTGGAGAAGTCACTTAAACCCTCTAAATTTCAGTTTCCCTCCTTGCACAGAGTTTTAAACCAGAGTTGTTCTAACGCTCCTTCTAGATCTAACACTTTATGATTAGAAGACAGCAAATATTTCCCCAAGTATGTCCCGAAAACCCAGGAACATAAAGGCTCCATGATCAAATAGTTTTGGAACTTCTTTATAATATATATCCCTCTTACAAATTCACAGAGTCCATTAGCATATTAATGGCTTTGAGGAATCCTGCAGAAAAGAAAACGTTTGGCTTGGTTAAATCAAAGACATTCAAACTTATTTGAATACTTGGCAGGTTTTTTTTTTCACTGAACATTTATTTATCTCCCACAGATCAATCTTTGGGAAACAACAAAAATAGTTATTTGATAATCCTAGGTTTGAATACAATTCCTTGACAAAGATATTTGAAAATAGGATGTAAACTCAACCAATAATAGCTCTAAGACACAAGAGCAGCTAATTCCAGATGTAAGACACACTCCACTCTTTGAGTCAGTCTTGCTGCTTTCCTTCATCTTCGGTCTACAACATTCTCAGTACAGATAATTAATTCTATGCTAGCCTGACACATCACGTACCATTCTTCCAAAACTGAAACTCAGTAGAACTATCCCTTTCTGGAAAAAATGAATTTTAGTATGTCCCTCCGAGTGCTGGGAAAGGACCCTCACCCAGAGGAAGGCTCCGCCATCCGCCATATTCATTGCTGCACACGTTTTCCCTGCGTGACTTGGTCCTTCTTTAAGAGTTCAGGATAGAAGGAGATTCCAAATAAAAACTCTTCTCTCCAGATACCATAAAGGTACAGGTAAACCCACATCATATCCTTGTTTCAATCCTGCTTCCTTGTTATTACATTGGGTTTCAAAAGCCTGTGTCAATTGTCTGTCACTTGTATCAGTTACTTAAAATACACACACGCTCAGGTGGCAGAGGTAGAATTCATCCTTTTAGCATCACAGTAACTTCCAAGATAGATCAGGAGCACTGCCTGGTACATAATTTCATCTGGGACGCTGCTGTTCTTCTCTCATTTGGGAGGTTTTTCAATATGTGTTGTTTATTTATGCCTGTTCAGTTTGGAAGCTGAACTAATTAAGACTAATTAGTCTTAGGAGCTATAATACACAACACAGCACTTCGTTATATCTGTCTCAAAGCAGTGGCAAGAGCAAGAGTTTGGGAGGTGAAAGACTTGGGTGCTAGTCTTGGATCCTCCACTTACTAGCCATAAGAATGTGGCCAAGACACATAATTTCTTGGAAGTCCATTTCTTCATTTATACAATGAGAATAATAATAGTACCTATTCCTCAGTGTTATTTCAAGGATAAAATCAAATGAGAAAATACAAAGGAATATATAAGTCAAAGAGAACATAGATTAAATAGAACAAGAATTTAAAGACAAGATGAGAAAGCAACAGAACTGAGATTAAAAGGGAGATTTCAGTCCCAAGGCAACAAATCAAGGAGCAATGCAGCATAATTACAGAATAATACATAACCAATACCCAGGGACAGAAGATATTATATTCAAATTACACATAACCATTTGAAAAACCATTTGGCATTATTCAGTAAAGCTGAAGATGTACTTATTCAGTAACTTAGAAATATCACCCCCCTAGAAATAAACACTCTAGAGACATTCTTGAACATGGGTACAAGACAACCTGCATTAAAAATTTCATAGTAATATTAGCAGTCATAAAATAAAATTTTCCAATAAACCAGAAGTAATATTGATGGGGAAATGAATGAATAAAAGGTGGTATAGCCACACTATGAATACTCTTTAGCAATGAGAAAGAAAGAGCAAGAGGTACATGTGCTAACATAAATTAATTTCATAAGCAGAATTTTAATGCAGGAAAAAAGCAGATTGCTGAAGAATAGATAGTATGATTCCTTTTATTAAAAAGGTCAAATCTATTCAAAAGTAAACAGTATTGATTAGGATGTGCTAAGTTGTTTTTTTAAACTCTTTACCGTAAACTTAAAACTCAAGATGTTGGGTAACTTTGGGGAGTGAAGGGAGGGCATGGAATCCGTGAGAAGCATATAGGAATGTTAATACATAGCTATATTATTCTAGTTCTTAAACTGGGTTGTGGGGATATATGCGTTTATTTGGTTAATATTCTTTATATCCTATAGTTACACTCACCTCTACTTTTGTATGCATGAAATATTTTATAATAGGACATTTTAAATTATACTATTAATAGAAAAGCTTCAGATAAGAATAATGAACACAGATTAAAAAAGAAACTGATTTCTGCCATCAGAAAGAAGCTACTAGACGTGGAAGACAGATTAAAACACAGTAGCATAAAAGTAATTAATGTCTCAGAAGGATAGAAAAATGAAATGGAAAAATCACTCCAAGCTTTATTAAAAGGAAACTGCTCTGAAATAAAAAACTGAGTCTGTTAACAGAAAAAATACATAGCAGTTGCATGAAAATTTCATATGGTAATAGTAACATGGAAATATATTCTGCTCAAGATTCTGGATTTCAAGAAAAAAAGAATGAATTCCTTGAGCACACAGGAAGAAAAATAAATCACCTTGAAAGCGAAAGAAAATCAGGCTGGCCTTAGGCTCCTCGATAGTCACACTCATTTTAGGAAGGCAATGAGACAACATCTACAAAATTTAGAAGACAAAAAATGCGACCAAAAGAAGATTAAACCCAGAAAAGGTGCTATCCACATTTTCAACATGAAAGAACTCAGGGTAAACAGTCCACAGAAGCCCTTCTTCAAAAAAGAAAAAAAGAAATCCACATAATTACGAGACGAATTAAATAAAGAATTTGGTAATAAAGAAGCTATAAGAAAAAGACTAATGGCTAGAAATGAATCCATTTAATTAAAGAACAGATACTAAACAATTGTATAAATTTTGGTTATATTTCAATGAGAATTAAATCACACTTTGACAATATAAAACAATATATAACTAACAAAAGGGAAAAGAGGAAGGAGGAGCTATGAGAGTGTTGATGACTTCTTTTCTTTCAAAGGAAGGAGTAAAATTTTATCATGAGGTTAAAAAAATTTCTAATTTCTCAATGATTCCATAACTGTAGAGGAATCCTTTAGGAAGCAATTTCTCTTTGGGTGAAGAAATGCTTCTTTAAAGTTAAGCAATTTCTCTTCTTTGATCTCAATTTCTTTTCCTTCTGTTAAATTCAGTAAAATTTGATTTAACACTTTTTATTTAAGACGCTGTAGGGACCGGCCCGGTGGTACAGTGGTTAAGTTCACATGCTCTGCTTCGGTGGCCCAGGGTTCCCCGGTTCAGATCCCAGGTGTGGATCTACACACTGCTCATCAAGCCATGCTGTGGCAGGCGTCCCGCATCTAAAGTAGACGAAGATGGGCATAGATGTTAGCTCAGGGCCAGTCTTCCTCAGCAAAAAGAGGAGGATTGGCAGTGGATGTTAGCTCAGGGCTAATCTTCCTCAAAAAATGAAAAGAAAAAAAAATACTGAAGATCACACAATTTCATTTTCCTAAAAGTATTTCTCTCTAGCCATTCTCGTCTTTGTATATTCACATAGGAAAATGTCTGCAATGCTGCTTACCCAATATTAATGATGATTATTATGAGTGGTTTAAAATTTTTTTCCTTTGCGAAGTTTCTGAATTGCTTTATTACAAGGCACTATTTTCATAAAAAGAGCAAAGTGACTTTCTTTAAAGAAACTATTAGTAAAAGCAGAGATCTAAGCAAATATATCTGCCTCCTCTCTTTTCTGAGATTCCACAAAAATACAGGAAATGACATAAATCAGAAGGAAACCTTAACATGCACCTACATTAAAAAGAACTAGCAAGGGAGGAGAAGGTTTGAGGGAATTCTAGAAGACAGAAAGCAGATGAGATTGGATTGATGGAGAAAACAGAGTACATTATTCTGAACCCCTAAATGTCAGAGCTGAGGAAGTTTTCCTGGAAGGTCATTTAGGAGGAAATATTCTAACTTTGAGTCAGCAAATGCCAAGAGGAGAAGCAGCCTACGGGGTTATCATCTCAGCTAGTATGTCCTCCAGCCTTAGCTATATGGACTCAATGAGGCTGACATCACTGGGTTTTGTCCCCAGCTAAAGCTCTTAGCACTGCTTTCTATGATATGACTTACAAGGAATCTTAGTGTGGCTATTGAGGCCAGAAAGAAAGACAGAGCCGAGCTTAGGGTAAATTTAGATTCTAATTTCATACTCTGAGAGGAGAAAACTATGAGGTAGTATCACCCAAAGTTCCATTCCTGAGGACAAAACATTTTTTTTTTGGTGAGGAAGATTGGACCTGAGCTAATATCCATGCCAATCTTCCTCCACTTTTGTATGTGGGTCACTGCTACAGCATGGCTGACAAGTGGTGTAGGTCTGCACCTGGGATCTGGACCTGCAAACCCAGGCTGAAGCAGAGTGCACCGAACTTAACCATTATGCCATGGGGCCAGCCCCAACAAAACTTTTATTTCATCAGTGTTGCAGGCCCCTAGGCTACTAGTGAGCTACACATCCATGTACACATCCAGGGAAGCTTACCTGTCACACATCTTCCCCACTTAGGCAAAGGCTTTGGTTTGCTCTCCCTACATAAAAATTATAAAATTATAAAAATTTATAGCTCTCACTAGATATAAAATTAAGAATATGATTACCAGAAAATAATTCAGGTGGTGAATAGCCACAGCTTCAGACCAAGATACTGATCTATAAAATAAATCTGAGGAAATCTGAGAATGAAGAGCAAACTCAAAGAGATGGAAACCATAAAAGAATAGTCAAGTTGCTACAGACATAACACTTAAATAAATAATGGGTAAAAAAAACCCAGAACTCAAGAAAGATATTAGTCTTCAGATTGAAAGAGTCTACTGAGTATGAAGGAGGGTGGATAGTTTAAAAAACTAGTCCACATCTAAATACATCACGGCAAAGTCTGACAATCCTAGGAATAAAGAGAAAGATCCCCAAAGCTTTCAAAGTTAAACAAAAGTCACGTTAGCCTCAAATGATCAAGAATTACACCAACACGAGAATTCTCACCAGCAACCAGGACATTAGCAGCTAGTGAATTAAGTTCTGAGAAAAAATGCCTTTCGAGCCTAGAATTTTATTCCCAGCCCCAAATCCAAAAAGTGTGAGGGAAGAGAAAACACTTTCAGACATAAAAAGCCACAAAGGATTTTCGATCGTGTGTTACAAATGAAAAAATACAAGGAATCAGTCAAGAGGGAAAATATAAGGGAAAGGATAACGAAGACAGAAGAAACAGTGGTGACCCGAGTATAAATCAGACGAAGTGAAGAAATCTGAAAAGAAACAGTTCACCCATTTTTGATATATAGAATGTTCTTCTTGGAGTTGCAAGAGTTGAGAGACAGATTACATTTCCTTTTTTCTGGGTCCAATGAAACAACATGGTTCCATAGTAGAAGATATTTCTAAGATCATTATATTTAACATGCTTTTGGGGGGGGATTAAATTTTCAGAAGCAACCTACAGACAAAGCATTAAAGACTTTGTGAGGTATTCTAAACCTTGACAATCTAGAAATAATATAAACAAACAAAATTGGGAGTTGAACCAGCATAAGAAAGTTCTTCCTTTTTTTTATTGGGAGCCAACGGTATACCCCATGTAGGTAATTCAGGAAACAAAAATGTGTGTACTATGATATAAAGTTATCACGGTAATCAGCTAAAGAAATTAAATAACAGAAGTTCAGAGTAGTTCACCCTGGGAAATGTGATCAGGCACGAATGGGAGATGACCACTTTTTATTTTACACCTTCCTATACTGTAAAATTCTCCTTCATCATGTACAGATATTATTTTAAGAGAAAAAAACGTCAGTGAGCAGTCCCTCAAACAGCAGGATACCTAATCAATCATTCTTTTATTCTCTCTTTTCAACCCCATTCCTTAATGGGCAATTCTGAATATCTGTCTGAACATTTAAAAAAGCAATATTAACTTTACTGTTAAAAAATTCAGTGGCTTTAGTTTACTTAAATGATATTTAAGCTCAAGTTCTTTGCTAACTACTTGTTCTGACCCCATCATTTTATGACTCAGGAAACTGGGTCCTACAGAGGTCATTGTCCAACCCAAGGACATGCCACAAGGCAGTGGTGGACTTAGAGGAAAGTGATATATTTATCAATGTGGGTCAAAAAGTTTAGTTTGTACTATTATTGGAGACAGGAGCACGCACTTGGCTCCTCTCTGAGAAGGGTCTGAAGAGGAAGCACCTGTGATTACTGTTGTTCTCCCTTTTTCCTTTCCCTCCCTCAGCATTGCCTCTTTTGTAACCCAGGTGAATGCTGAGCGCTGCATATGACCCCTCTAGGGCCACTGGTGCTTAATTATCAGTGTGCAGAAAACAGCACCCACTGAAAACTGCTGCCAAGAAAGAGTAAACAGGCCCCCGGAAAAAACCAGTCAGAGACATGAGGACAAAAAAATCTTTGCAAACAGGAACTAGTTGGCAGGGCAATGAGGACAACATGTGGAGTGAGAAAGACAGAGAATGACAGGTGAGGGAGACAGACGCAGAAGGAAGGGGAAAAGAGGCAAAAAACGGGACTTTTTTTCCTTGTTTCTCTTTGGGGTGACTTAAGGGCAGAGTTTGAGGAGTCTAGAAGCTTCTCTGTACCGAGTGATTAGACACCCCTTTATCACTGCAGAATCTCCAAAGGTGACAGAAGGGAGTCACATGAAGCTTTTATAAGGGAAATGCTGCCAATCCTATAGTTTTGCTGTCAACAAAAAAACCACACTGACAACTTTAATACACTGTCGTTTCTCTCTGATGATGTTCCAGGACGCTTGTCAACTGGGGAAGAAGAATATCGAGGAGGCAGACAGCTGTCTAGGCTGGGAAAGTGTCCTTTGACCAAGTTATAAAGTATGCACTAAGAAATATGTAATATCTATAGAAGCAATCCACAGAGTGGTGGGTGCGTGTGTATGTGGGGGGAGGGTTGCACCTTTGTACATCCTATTAGCCAGCTTGTTTGGCCTCTCCTGGAAGGTGTCTTCCCCCTGTAGACTGTAAGTATCTGACAGCAGGTGCCATGTATACTTTGCTCATCTAGCAGAGTATCTGGCACATCGAAAGAATCCAGTAAGTATTTGTTTATTAGCTCACCAAAGGTGATATGACAGCCCTTGGAATTCAGTTTCCATCGTAGTTTGGAAAGTTATTACCAAGACACTGGGACAGTTCAAGGAGAAAAGATGATTCTTTGCCCTTCCCTCTCTCTATGCTGGTCCTCTGGCAGCAGGTAAATGGAAGGTAAAAGGAATTTGGGGGATATCCTTTCTCTCTCTAAATGCTGGCATATCTGGCAATGGGGAGAGGGTAGCTTAGGTGCGTCAGGAAAAAATTTTAAACTGTGAGACGTTAGCATGGACACAAAGGTTACTGAGTGTCCTGTCCGGCATACCCTTCCAGGTTATCTTCATGTTTCAGTGTCTTAGAGCTATATTATCACTCTGTAAGAAAAACTGATAATAATGCAAGTAATTCTTGTCCTTAGAAATGCAAAGGAATTGTATCCGGTAGATTATGGCTCTGTGGATACACCGGTCTTGCACCTACTTGTAAATTCTTTTCAGCATTCCTCATTGCCTATATACGTGTGGTTCTTTGAATTTTCCTTTGAACAGGTTTGACATCTTACTGGTTCAGCCATTAATAAGTGAAATAAAATATTTGACACATGTTCATTTAATATATGTATGAGAGTCATGACCTTAACTTTTTTTTTAAAAAAATTATCTTTTAGCATTTTAATATACGATTCTTCACTTTACCTCTGGGACTTAATTAATTCTGTTACCTCTTCATGACATTTTCCCTCTTCCTTTTTCGGTCTCTCGCAGGTGAGATGTAATACAGCAAACTAGTGAAGCTTGCTTCTGAGAAAGTAGACCTGAGTTCCAGTCTCTGCTTCTCCACCTCCCAATGATGTTGGTCAAATTAATTAATTTCAAGCCTCAGTTTCCATATATGTAGAATAAGAATGATATTAGCACTACTTCAAGGATTGCTCTGAGACCTAATGTGATAATGCATGGAAGTGATTATACATGGCTCGGCAAAGAGCAAGTGCACAATTGATGCTAGCTATTATTCCTTCTGCTTTTCCCTATGGTGGCTGAGCCAGGCGGTTAGTGATGAGTTTCCAGTACGAGTGGGAGTGTGGATGTAGACATGTGTCAGGTCACCAGGCAGCAATTCTCCTTGACCATAGGTTTTCCTTTCTTCTCTTTCCCCAGAAAGCCCCAAATAATTTATACTTTGTGTGGCAACTGCTGGTTGCCTATCCAAATCTATTCTTGCCTTTTATCTTACTAATAATATGGCTATATTACTGGGGGCAACAATGTACCAACTAAAATACTATATTTCCCAGCCTCTCTTGCAGATAAGTGTGGCTAAGTTCTGGCCTATGAGATGTAAGCATGAATTGTCGGGAGGGACTTCCAGGAAGATTCCTTAAAAGAGGGAGAAAAAGCTTTAAAAAGCCATTTTTGATTCTTAGCCTTATCCATCCCATTGCTTAGAAAACGGATTTCTTGGCCCAAGCTCCAGCAGCCATCTTGGACATTGAGGTGACTTTCAGAAAATAAGCCATATGCGAGGATAGAGGATAGTATAGCAGGAAGAGCCAAGGATCCTGGGGCTCTACAAATTTTGTGGAGCTGCCACCTTGCCTTAGGTTCCCTCCATCAGACTTATTTTACATGAGAAAAGAAAGTTCTTGGGTGTTTAAGTCAGTGTTATTTTGGGTTTTCTGTTGCACTGAGATAAACTAACAGATAAATGTTGGGTGTCTTGCTCAGCTCAAGGGGCCTCTTAACCATGATAGTCATTACAGAACCATGTGTTTTGAAAGCTCAGATCAATGTCTACCCTTTTGTCATTTCTAGTTGGGTTACTTGTGGACTCCAAGGGAGCATGCGGTAGGAGAGGCCTTGTGTGGAAGGGTGAAGAATCTCCTCTAATGTCTGCACCTCCCTTTATATGAATGAGTAAATTTCCCCATTGGGGAGTTTTTTCCATGAATGAGCGATCTTCAGGGTGTAGAGAGCTGTGAGTCTCCAGGGTAATTATGGGCTTTAGTAGAATGTTAAATAGTAGTTTATGAATAAAAAATTAAATTTTGATTTGTCTCCTCTGGGTAGATATATCAACAGTATGTAGTTATATTATACAACTATAGTTATAGTTAGGTTATATGAGTATTTATTTATATGATTATATTCTGGTGACTTTGCTTTTGGTAAAATGAATGGTAACATTAGAGCTTCACCTCTCACAAAGTACGTCCCATTTATTATCTCATATTTACTCCACAACACTGTATAAGTAGGTAATCATTTTATCTACTGAAATTCAAAATGAATCAATAATTCTATCAAGGTTACTGTTTCTTTATAGCAATTTGTCACTAAAGAAACTCTTGACTGAACTGAGGTTTTAATAGCAAAAGTGATCTTAAAATTTATACCAAAGGACTATTTGAAGTTAGAGCTTTCAATATATATAAATGACTGACAAATTATACGCTTGATTTTGCTGATTTAGAAGTTATAAAAATAATACCAGTGAACTGGTTACAGGCCAAAATAAACCAAGGAGCTCTGTCGAAAAAAAATTTGTGTGTCTATAAAATAATTCTGATAAAGCAACATTTTAACAATTTAAATATGAAGGAATTGGGGTTATTTGGATTTTATTTTTCACTAAATGTTATGTGAGGATAAAAACTGTCTCAGGTTTTACCAAACCTCAAAGCTTTCATCTTCTCCAATGGTTTCTCCTCGAATGTGAAATTCAGCTAATTAGCCCATCCTTGGCTTTCAGAGCAACCAGTGACTTGGGAATGTCTGGAGGCCGGATCTGCCAGCTCCGCAGAGCTGTGAAGAGACAGCAGATGAGTAAATGCAATCGCTCCCCCATAGTGAGAGCTGATAAGATGCATATGTCACAAAAACTTAGCCAAGGCATTCTGAATTTTCTTTTCTCCAGGTCTTTCTTAAGAAGAAGAATATTAGTCTAAAAAAGCTGCTCATGAAAAAAAAAATCACATTTCTGAAAGGTCCAGCAAACAGCATTATGAATGAGTGGGAAACTTTATGACAACCAAACACAGATCTAAAGAAGTGTTGGCTCATGCAGAACTCCATTGTGAAGTGAATGTAATTAGAGACTTCTAGAATAAACACACTGGGGGCAGAAGGGCTCAAATAAGACACTAGGTCTGAATAAAACCACATTTACTCAACTCTTAAAAATCACTGACTTAGAATCTGGGTCTTGACATGCGCTCTCCCTCTTTCTCCACACCACCTCCCTTGTTACAGGGATTGTTCACTGCGACTGGAGGTTTCAGAACTTCTTTCACAGCCACATTCCCTCTTGCTTCAGAGAGATACCCAGTCACAATTTGGGCAGAGTGACCCAGATCACTCTACCCTGACAGAGCGTCTGTCTTCCAAGATTATCCCAAACCACACATTGCCTCAGTTAAGCTTGCCAAAGAAAATTTCATCCCCAGCCATTAGTGCCTTAACTGACTTGTTACCCCTCAAAGTGTTTTAGCAAGCTCCTTCAGCAAGTGACCTGCTGGCGTTTTTCTGGAAGACTCTTGATCTGTTTCTGTCAGTTATCAATGACCTCAGTCTTCCTGCTAAGAAGCCCTGAGTTAAAGGTGAAGTCCAGGATTGCTTTTCACTCTTTGTCTTTCCTTCTCTCAATTTCTGTTTTACTCCAAGACTTCACAAAGACACTGTGATGTAATAAGTACTATACATATTTGGTCTCTGTCCCCTAGTTCCTGACACAGAGCTCCTAAAACCCTTGGAATTTCCTGGGTAATAAAAGCATCTTTGGTTCTAATGAGATGACTCGTCTAGACTCTTGGATAGCTTCAGGATGGGGGCTGGTCACCAGAAAGATCAAATCATGATTAGAAGCTTAAAACTTTCAACTCCCCCAACCTCCCCCCATCCCCATCCTCTGGGGAAAGGAGGGGGGCTGGAGATTGAGGTAATTAGCCATCAGGCCAACATGATGAAACCTCCATAAAAGTCCCTAAACTTTGGGGTTCAGAGAGCTTCTGGGCTGGTGAATGTGATGAGGATTTTAGGCTGGTTAATTTTAAAACTTCAGATGAGAAGCAGGCTCCGAGGAGTGGAATTTGCTTGCCCTTTCATCACAGACAGTTGCATTTGTGAAGGAAATCTCCATGCCTCCCTCTCTGCCCCAGGAGGAAGGGGGGATGGCCTTACCTCTGGAAACTCTTAATGGGGAAAGCAAGAACTTAAGTTGTTTACTGTCTGGCAACCTCATGTAACTGACCCCCCACCCCAAAATCCTCCTTTGTCTTTAGCTGAAGATAATATTTGAGCGGTGACTTCTGCCATTTACTCAATCCAGTTTGATTCTTATCTAAAAGTTGTGAGACTGCCCAATGGCCGGACCCTACTGGCACTGGTACCATTTTAACTTTTTTTTTGTCTTGTAAAGAAATAATTCACATACCTACGCCTTAAATTTAGCCTTACTCTCCACCCAACTTTGCAGCAGAAGCAGCAGCAGTGGCTCCTCCTGCCCGTGGGCCCTGTCCCCATGCAGCAGCCTGACTGCCCATGGGTCCTGTCCCCACGCTATTCTATTCTCTAAATAAAAGAGCACTACTGCCAGATCTTAAGAGTCTAAGAAATCTTTCTTTCGACGACTCAGCTCACCGACCCCGCATCAAATGCATCCACGTACAGGAGGGTAGTGGACTTCAACTCCATGGAGACAGAAGCTCCTGTGCTTGGGAACCTTCTGGACCTCACCCTATGTACCTCTTCATTTGGCTGTTCATCTGTATTCTTTATGATATCCTTTATGATAAACTGATAAGTCTAAGTAGATGTTTCCTTAAGTTTTATGAGCTGTTCTAGCAAATTATCGGAACTGAATGTTTTGTGGAGGCCCTGAGCCAAGATGGACAGAAGTGTAGGTACCCTGGGGACCCATCACTTGCAACTGGTGTCGAAAGTGAGGGCAGTCTTGTGGGTCTGAGCCCTTAAACCTGTGGATCTGACACTTGATGCGGGGTCGGTGAGCCGAGGAGTCCAAAGAAAGATTTCTTAGACTCTTAAGATCTGGCAGTAGTGCTCTTTTATTTAGAGAATAGAATAGCATGGGGACAGGACCCATGGGCAGGCAGAGCTGCTGCTGCAAAGTTTGGTGGAGAGTAAGGCTAAATTTAAGGCATAGGTATGTGAGTTATCTCTTTACAAGACAAAGAATATGTAAAAAAGTTAAAATGGTATCAATGCCCATATGGTCTGGCCATTTGGCGGTCCCACAACTTTTAGATAAGAATCAAACCGGATTGAGTAAACGGCAGAAGTCACTGCTTGAATTTTATCCTCAGCTAAAGACAAAGGAGGATTTGGGGGAGGGGGGTCAGTTATATGAGGTTGCCAGACAGTAACCAACTTAAGTTCTTGCCTCTGGCATTGATTAAGAGTTTCTAGACCATCCCCCTTCTTCCTGGCACAGAGAGGGAGGCGTCTTCACAGATAGAGGTTTCCCCAGGAAATGTAAATGTTTCCCAACAAAGGGGCAAACAAATTCCACTCCTTGGAGCCTGAATCTCATCTGTAGTTTTAAAACTAACCAGCCTAAAAATCCTCATCAACACTGACTCTAGGTAGTTAGCGTCAGAATTGAATTAAATTTTATGACACCTCTTTGGTGTCCAGAGAGTTGGAAAATTGGTTGGTGTAGGGAAAAAACCCCCACACATTTGGTGTCAGAAGTGTTGGAGTAGAAACAGTTTTTCTTTAACGCACATGCACAATGGTGATGAACAGTCTTCAATCTTACATGTGGGCGGGCCAGCCCAGTGGCACAGCAGTTAAGGTTGCACGTTCTGCTTTGGTGGCCCGGGGTTCGCCGGTTCGGATCCAGGGTCCAGACAGGGTACCGCTTGGCAAGCCATGCTGTGGCAGGAGTCCCACATATAAAGTAGAAGAAGATGGGCATGGATGTTAGCTCAGGGCCAGTCTTCCTCAGCAAAAAGAGGAGGATTGGCAGCAGTTAGCTCAGGGCTGATCTTCCTCAAAAAAATAAAGAAAAAAAATATCTTACATGTAGGGACACTTTGCTGAGCCACTCAGATAATTTCTCAGTATTAAGAAACAGAGTTGACCACATGTGTCCCTTGTTTCATATGATTTGCTTGTAAAACAGGCTCAGGGTCTCATTCAAACTTGAGTTCAGTTTGAGACAATGCAATTTAGAAGAGAACAGATTATTTCGAGTGCCTGGACCCAATTCCCATGTGTGTTTGGAGGGGCTTCCCACAAAACATCAAGCAATTCTTGGACACCAGCAGGGGGTCTGAAAATTTGAGTCAATTCTGACACTATCTACCGGGAGATAGCATCAGATTCCATGGGTCCGGGGTTCAGTTCTACAAGACTGAATTCCCCCGCCTCTCAAGTCAGATGCCAGTCGCAAGCCTGGGCTGTTCCCTGTGCTTCCGACCCACCAGCTACAGATTGGAGGTTCCCACCACGCCCTCCTTGGGTTCGATTAATTTGCTGGAGCAACTCACAGAACTCAGAGGAACATTTTATTTACTCGATTACTGGTTTATTATAAAAAGACATAACTTAGGAAGAGCTAGATGGAAGAGATACTTAAGGCAAGGTATGGAGAAAGAGTGTGGATCTTCCATGCCCCCTCCGTGGGGCTTGCCACTCTCTCCAATCTCCAGGAGTTCACCAACCTGAAAGCTCTCTGAACCCTGTCCTTTTAGGTTCCTAATGGAGGCTTCATTACATGGGCATGATTGTTTAAATCACTGGCCATTAGCAACTGAATTCAGTCTCCAGCCTGCCTCCCTCAGGGGTGGGACTGCAAGTTCCAACCCTCTAATCACTCGGTTGGCTTCCCTGGCAACCAGTCCTCATCCTTAGGTGCTTTCCAAAAGTCACCTCATTAACTTAACAAAAGACACCTCTTCAGCTCTCAACACTCAGGAAATTCCAAGGGTTTTAGGAGGAGCTATGCACCAGAAAGGAGGAAGAAGATCAAATATATATTTCTTATTATACATCACAATATCACACAGATATTGGCACTGAACTCAAAGAGAACAATTAAAGTGTGGTTGTCAGAAACCAGAGTGACTGTAACCATTTAGGCTGACGTCAGACTCTGGGTCTATAGGTTTATAAAACGTGATGGAGGAAGTGAAAGTAGAGAAGAGACCCCAGAGATCACAGTCATAGTGCAACAACCTCATTGTACAAAAGAGGAAACTGAGACCCAGAGAATAATGTGACTTGTCAATTTCAAGAAACCAACGATCAACCCAGTCAAGGAAAGATTCTCTGTCCCCCATGCAAGTATTTTCTCATCCCACTACATGGCTCCCACAAGGAGAGGACCTCCACTATTGATGGAGTCAGAGGAAGATGTTGTAGGGGAGGAAGACATTTCCTCTTCCCAAATGGGGGTTCGTCTGGCTGGAGAACAAATTAAATTCACATGAGACAGAATAGCAAGAGAAAATTAAACAAAGCTTTATGAGGAACCATGGCCCGGGGCCTTTCTTCCCAAAGGAAGAAAGGGCACCGAAGAAGTGGGGTGCACATAGTGGTTATATACCCCCAAACAGGGTGTTTCACATGTGATTGAAATGTCCCTCACACAATAGTCACAAGATTGCCGGCAGCCCAGCGCTTGATGGACACAGCAGGTAGTGGTCTGCTATCTCGGTGGGCGTAGCAGGAGGCAAGTCTATCTCTGGAGCTGGGCGGTCACAGGTGAGCGCAGCAATCAGTTCCTAGCCTAAGGAAAGATGCTTAATCCTTAAAGAAATGCCAAAGTTGGGAGGGGGAGGGAAGTCAGTTACAGGAGGTTACCAGAGAAGCACAATAAAATGCAGATTTAAGTCCTTGCCTTTAGTATTGACTAAGATTTTCTAGAGAGAAGGTCATCTCCTTTCTTCTTCCTGGTACAGAGAGGGAGGCACCTTTTACAGATAGAGATTTACCTTACAAATGTAAACGTGTCCTAACAAAGGGCGAGTTCCATTCCTCAGAGCCTCCTTCCCTGTCCCAGTTTATCAAAAGCAATCAGCCTCAAATAATCCTCATGCCAAAGAGACATATCTTGGGGTGGCCAATTCCAGGTCTCTACAATGTCATTTGCTGTATCAGTCAGGATCCAGACTGTGCCTCATAGATTTGCTGAACGACAACTGCACATCCTTTCCTTGTGCTTGCTTTATGCAGAATAATTCAACCACCTTTTCCATCATTAGCTGCTATGCAGACCGAGCTGAGGAATGCTCATGCTGATTTATTAGTCTCTACTGGGCTGTGTTCCACAGAATTTTCAAGCAAAGGAGAGAAAAGATTTCCATCAGCTAAGAAGTTGTGTGAAGCACAGAGGT
Source organism: Equus asinus (assembly GCF_041296235.1). NCBI lineage: Eukaryota > Metazoa > Chordata > Mammalia > Perissodactyla > Equidae > Equus > Equus asinus. The sequence goes on from NC_091812.1 coordinate 37,354,450, forward strand.
TAAAACAACATCTCCCCTGAATAATACATTTAAAAAGTCACCCAAAGCATGTTATTCAATCTGGCACCCAGATTTAAAGATTGCCAGATGGCCTACCCAGGCCTCTGAGGAAGAAATATCACATTGCTCTTCCTTTCTTTTTCTTGCCTTGCACTGATAATACCACAACTGAGTGGAGAACCACAGAACTGGAGCCTTCGATTATACCAATAAGTAATGGTAAGATGTTCAGGCTGAATGCTCCCTCTATACCTGGAGCCAAGACAGCATTTGTGGATGTAATATTAAATTCCCTAAGCATTTTTAAGAAAGCAAGAAACCTCAGGAAGAGACCAAGAAAAAGGAGGGGTTTCGAATTCCTCCCAAGGCGAGTTTTTGGGACCCAACTATGCGAAGGGCATGATGAAGCGTAATCTACCAAATGTGCTCTCTTACAAATCCAGATGGACTTTCAATTCCAGCCCCAGGACCACTCTGAATTGTCCCTGCCTCATGTTTGGTTTAATCAATTCAGTTCAAAGATTATGTATCAAGAAGAAAATGTTCTGCTCTATATTGCACTACATATGATGTGATACTGATGTGGATTAAGGATGCCCCAGCTAGAGAAGCCCAAGGTGACCTGGCCTACATGCCAAACTTTTTATGGTATGAATTAGGACCGCCCCAGGGAGCGAAGCCCAGGGCATCCTCACCTACATGCCGATCTATATGGCCAGATTTGTATCTAAAGTTATATGACCGCACAATAACCAGACCCCATCTGCACTGAAATCATTTAATGACTTTTTACATCATCTTTTCTTTTCTCCAGTAAAAATAAGTCACGTACCCATGCCTTATAAAATTAGCCCTAACCCTCAACTCAGGGCAGCAGCAGGAGCTCTGACTGCCCGTGGGTCTTGTCCCCACGCACCAGCTCTGCCTGCCCATGGGTCCTGTCCCCATGCCAGCAGGGGCAGCAGCAGGAGCTCTGACCGCCCGTGGGTCCTGTCCCCACGCACCAGCTCTGCCTGCCCATGGGTCCTGTCCCCATGCCAGCGGGGGCAGCAGCAGCTGCTCTGCCTGTCCATGGGCCCTGTCCCCATGCCAGCGGGGGCAGCAGAAGCAGCAGCAGCAGGAGCTCTGCCTGCCCATGGGTCCTGTCCCCATGCCAGCGGGGGCAGCAGCAGGAGCTCTGCCTGCCCATTGGTCCTGTCCCCATGCTATTCCACACTATTCTCTAAATAAAAGAGCACTACTGCCAGATCTTGAGAGTCTAAGAAATCTTTCTTTCGACTCCTGGGCTCACCGACCCCGCATCATTTCCATCATAAATATGAGCAGGCAGAGTCCCCACCCTTGGTAGGTTAGTGAAGGTGATAGACATCTCCACAGCCAAAAATAATAGCTAATGTTGATGCAGGGCTTACTTGTGCCATGCATTATCTTAGGTGCTTTATACATATGAATTCATTTAATCACACAACATCCCTATAAGGTAGGCTATACTTTCATTCTATTTTACTAATGTGGAAACAGAAGCTAGGTGGTTTGCCAGTGGTCACTATTATGGGTTGAATTTGTCTCCTCCAAATTAATACGGTTGAAGTCTTAATCCCTAGTACCTCGGAAGGTGACCTTATTTGGAAATAGAATTGTTGCAAATACAATTAGTCATGCTGAAGTCATACCGGAGTAGAGTAAGCCCCTTATCAAATACGGCTGGTCTCCTTATACAAAGGGGATATTTGCACACAGCTATGCAACCAGAGAGAACACCATGGAAGATGAAGGCAGTGATTGGGGTGATGCCAGCAAACCACCAGACACCAGGAGAGAGGCCTGGAACAGATTCTCCCTCACGGCCCTCAGGAGGAACCAACCCTGCTGACACCTTGATCTCGGACTTCCAGCCTCCAGAATTGTGAGACAAGAAATTTGTGTTTAAGCCACCCAGTTTGTGGCACTTTGTTATGGAAGCTCTAGGAAACCGATACACGCGTGGTAAAGGAAAAGGAAAGGGAGACGTTTGTCAGTGCTTCGTCACTATCTCTGAGGCAGCTCTGGCTCCTGGAATGGAGTCAAGATCAAGAGACAGGCCTTTCTGGAGATCAGTTATGGAACAAAGCTCCCTGCCAATTAAGGCTCACTAAGAGATGGATCCCATATTACTGTTCCCTACACTTGCTATAAAGACTCAATCAGACTCCCCTTCAGGATTGTTGTCACAATAAGGTTGATTCCAGACACCTCAGCCTTTCCCCCAAAACAGCCACATGCATTCGTTTTCTCAGAAGGTGTCATTTACCACAGTTAGAGTTCCAGGCCTAAAATGCAATGCTGATGGAGAAGGGGAAATTCAGTAACACGAGCATAACCCAACTGATCAATCAACAAGGGAAAGTGACAATTATTACTTCTTCCCTGTTTTGATTGGAAAAGTAGGGGGCATTGGATGCTGGAAGCAGGAGTAGGGTTCACAACAGAGATGGATGCAGCACATGTGTATGAGTGCAAGCGTGTGGGTGTATATGTGTGTGCACGCACGTGTGTGTACGGGGAGATGGCTATAAGAACGGTGCCTGGAGACACAGCAGTCAGATTTTTAAAAATTCTGTCTGGTATTGGCCTTATTTACCTTCAACAGGGGCATTTTGGAAGTATTTTGGTTGCACTCACATATGCACGCTGCTGGGCTCCCAAGGATTTATGAAGATTTCTTTTGTGACTTCATTATAAAGGCGCTTCCTTCCCAAGGGATCCATTCATCAAGGTATCACGGTGGTGTGCTTCCTGCCTTTGGCCTTGCCGCGAAAGCCCTTTCAAACAAACTGTGCACAGCTGCAACACAGAGCTCGCCGCCTCGAGCACATGAATTAAATTAAACATCATTCAGTAAGTATGAGAAACAGGCTGTCAAGGCATTAGGAGGAACAGTGAAAAATTCAGTCAATTTGTCCTGATCCTTCCTTGACATAATCTGCATATTTGAAGCTGTTGGGATCTGGTTGGAGTGAAACATTTCTCCAAGAGAGGGGCTGTGTCTTATTCTTCTAGAATATTCCCTAGCCCCAAGCCAGGGACAGAGTAGCATTCAGAAAATGCATAATGCAGAAGACTTCACATTATCACCATTTCCTTGTTGTCTTGCAGGTGCAACCTCATTCCAGAGTAACAAGCATCATTTCTAGGCTTAACACTAAACAGTTTTTGTCATTGACTTACTCAATTTGCTGGTAACCTTTTGCCTATTTATTGCAACTTTACTTTCACCTAAGCAAGTATGTGGAACAATACTGGCCTGCCACCAGCATTAATTTACCCTAGTAAATAATGAGGCTTTTTATTCAACGTGAAAGGAATAATAACAGCAATTAGCATTTGGACAATGCTGTACAGTTTACAAAAGCCTTTCATACACTTTCTCTTAGAGTGAAGCAGGTAGGTATTCCAGCTCTTGGTTGAGTTCACCTGTGCAGAACCTGCTCTTCCTGAGAAATTCTTACTTCCCTTTTCTGATCCTACGATGCTGGTGAGGCTGCCCATTACAGCCAGCTTCCCCCAGCCCGGCCTCAGAAGTGGGCACGTGACCCAGCCAGGTCCAGGCAATCACAGCACTCCCATTCCTCTGACAATGATGATGAGCAGGATAGGCAGCTAGACTAATCAAGTCCTTCCCCAGGATTTTTTTCAGTGTGACCTGGAGGAGAAGGTTACTTGTTTTCTGAGTCACGGATCTGAAAAAATGTTATTCAGGGGCTGCCAGTGGCCTTCCCCTCCACCTCTAGGTGGACTGTCTATAGCAAGAGAATAAATCCTACATAGAGGGAAAGAAGCAGAGGTAAGGAGGGGGAGGGGAAAGGAGAGAGAGAAGGAGGAAAAGAGGGAGGTGGGGGGAGAGAGAACCTCATTTGGATCCCTAGCCAATAAATTCTCTTTTTGTGAGCCAATAAATTCTCTTTTCTCTTAAGCCAATGTGAGCTATCCTTCTGTGATTTGCAACCAAAAGCCTGACCAACAGATTTTACAAAATTAGACTGATTTTTGAAGTTGAAGAAACCAAACTGTCTTCCTATCATCCACAAATATTCTCTTCCCTTCCCCTGTGTTCCATTCACACCAGGCTTGGTCATAGGACTTACCTTTAACAAAATAAGCCATAGCTATGGACATGTATGTGAGCATGTATATTGTTGTTAGGCTTGAGAAGTTGGGGTCTTTTGTTACTGTAGCAGAACCTTGCTAAAACACCTTGCCTATCTAACAGATAGACCTATATTAAGGCTACAGCCAAATATCAACCTAGGCCATTTGAATCCAAATCCTACAGTTCTTGTTTACACTATGCCGGGCTGCTTCTAGCAACCCGAAACTCTTCAAGTTTCCCAGAGCATCTCCGAAAAATAAAAACCATATCATCAAAAACAAAGCAAAATACCACAGTCTCATGGCAAACTCTGGGTAGTGCCAGGACAACTGCTCCAAACAATGACAATGATAATGCTAAGAACAGCTAATCCAAATGTCCACTAAAAAGTAAATGAGAGCAGGGCCCTGGGACGTCTTGCTCGCTGTTACATGCTCAAAAGTTAGCACGGTGCTTGGGACTGTGTAAAGCTCAATAAATTATCTGTTCAATGTTAAAGGGAACAGTTACTATTTGCAGACACTATGCTAAATGCTTTACCATACTCTCATTGTGTTCATTTTACTCACAGAAATGTATTGTCCACCTCCTATGTGCCAGGCCCAGTTGTAAACTCTGGGGACAACCAGGACAGCAGACTGGGTCCCTGCTCTCTTGCCACCTATGTCTACAGTAGAGTTTCTTACCTCTGTAATATTGACACTTTGGGCCAGACAATTTTTTGTTCTGTTCTGGGGGGTCTCTCCTGGGTATGTTAAGTGCTCAGCAGCATCACTGACCTCTACCCTTTTCCCCCCAAGTGACAACCAAAAATATTTCCAGACATTGTCAAACGTCCTCGGGGAGGCAAATCACCCCAGAGTGAGAACCACTGGGCCGGTGGTGGGAGACAAGCAGGCTCTGGATTTGAAATATGTTAGGGATAAAAGTGCCATCAGTAAACATAGGGCAGGATAAAGGAACAGAACATGATGCAAAGGGAGGTGCTTCTTCAGACTGGTCAGAGATGACCCCTGTTCTAAGTCAACGTTTGAAGCGAACTGAATGGACGAATGGAGCCCTGTGGCTGCCTGGGGGAAGAATTCTCCCACAAGGGGGAACAGTCAGAGCAAGGCCCCTGTGGCGGAAGTGTGGTTGTTTTTGAGAAGAGCAAAAAGGCCAGACAGGCTGGAGCAGAGTGAGCGGGGAAGCGTGGTGGGAAACGGGGTCGTAGAGGGAGCGGAGGCCAGTGTGAATGGTCTTGCAGGCCACACAAAAGCTCTGGATTTTATCCAGAGAGGAATGGGACGCTGCTGGAAAGTTTCCGTAGAGATGTGCCTCGTTCTGACTTATACTTTAAAGAATCGCTCTGGCTGCTATGTGGAAAGCAGAAAACAGAATACGAAGGAGAAGGGCAGAAGCAAGAAGACTAGGTAGGAGGCTGCTCAGCCTTCTAGGTAAGAGACGGCTTTGCCTGGAGGGGAGTGGGGAGCAGTGGATGGATTCTGGATCTGTTTTGAAGGTAGAATTTACTAGATTTGACGTGTTGGATATGGAGACAGAGGAAAGGAGTTGATAACTGAATGTACTATCATGAATATGCTCATTTTACAGATGAGGAAACCAAAATGCAGAGTTTAAGTAGCTTGTGCAAGACCATATAGCTACTAAGTGGTAGAGCCAGGCCTCCAACCAGACACTGATTCCAGAGCCTACGCTCTTAATCTCTATGTTACATTGTCAATCACAGGCATGGCAGCATAGGTGGGGGGAGAAGACACAGTCACCCATTTTCTTCCTACATAGCACCCATCAACCTCTTTCAGGTTCCAAGACATCCAAGACATGCCCATATAGTCATAATACAAAAACAAGCAAATAAGAAAATGACAGAACCGATCCTTTTCATCACTAGCTCTTGTCAGATCCATTTTGATGCAAAAATAATGGATATTTAATTCTCACAAAAAGCTGAAAAAACTCAAAATTACCAAGAAAATTTATTTGAAATATATATTTACACTAAATATAGTTTACAACAAAGCTCACCCCAACGGTATATATTGTGCTAGTAAAAAGCATCCAGATATATAAGACATTTAAACAACTTATCATCTGAGATATAAAGACATACTTTTACAAATTTTTTTGGAGCACTGTTTACAGGTATGCATTACTCAATCCAGTTCTGCATAAAATTTCTCCAAATTTTATAAGCCACTTTTAAGATGCCTTACATAATAACAGAAGATAAAAGCCACATGTCAGTGAGAAATCCTTGTTCTTCCTGCTGTAGTAAAAACGCCTGAAATGATACATAGAAACATATAGCAAAAAACTATATAGCATATATTATTGACAATGCAGAGAAAACATTATTGATGATTTCAAGAAACAATTCAGAAAAAATGTGCTATGTGGAAGGTTTGCTACATACATCTGTATTAAATGCAGATGTTTCTAAAAAGTTATGTTATATTCTAGATTCTGTTTCAATGACATACCAGAACAACTGCTTTTCTGAGAGTCAGCTAAAGGATGAACTGGAGAAGATTCATGATCTTTAATAACGTCAATGTTTCAGGGGAAAACTGTGTACGTGTAACCACTGATAGAGCAGTAACTTTCAGGGGAATTTCTAAAATTTCACACAAGGAGAATGTTTCAGAGAGTGCTCCACATGTGAAGTTCATTCACGGCATCATACATCAGCAAGTTATTAGAGACGAATGGTTTAACTTAGAGGTCTGCATGGTTGTATGGGATGTCATCAATGTCAATAATTTTATATGTTTAAAAAAAAGCCTTTAAGAAATAGTAGACTGTTTACACTACGTTGTAATAACATGAAGATGTCCTTGAAAATCTTCACAGCAATGAGCCTTTACTGGTTATTTCATAGCAAAGTACTGAGAAGAGTTGCTTCACTTACAGATAAATCATGGAATTTTCTGGTTAATGACAAGAGTTGTAATTTACTGAAATTTTCTGTGATGACAAGTAGCTGTCAGGATTATTCTACCTAGCAGGCATTTTTGAAAAAATAAACTTAATTTTCCCTTCCAAAGTAAAGATGACTTTTACTAATGAATGAGAGAGGAACTATTTTTCGAAAGAAATTCAAGCTATGGAAAGAACATTTTGAAAATGCTTTTTTGGGCTATTTCATTGTTACATGACTTAGTTTCTGAAAATGATATAAAAACTCTCATATCTGCAAAATTTTAAAAACTTGGGAACATAATTTTCCAATTTTTTTTTTTTTTTAAAGATTTTATTTTTTCCTTTTTCTCCCCAAAGCCCCCCCCGTACATAGTTGTGTATTCTTCGTTGTGGGTTCTTCTAGTTGTGGCATGTGGGACGCTGCCTCAGCGTGGTCTGACGAGCAGTGCCATGTCCGCGCCCAGGATTCGAACCAACGAAACACTGGGCCGCCCGCAGCGCAGCGCGCGAACTTAACCACTCGGCCACGGGGCCAGCCCCATAATTTTCCAATTTTTAAAAAAACTTTCCAAAAGAAGAATTTTAGATAATTTTAAACCTACTTCTTAAAAAGGTAAAAATGTAACACTTTCTGATTAGTTTGTAAGATCTTCTGATTGACATCAGAGAAAAGAGAAATGTGTTAACTGAATTTCACACGTGTTGCACAATGGTAGAGGGGATGAAAAATGAGCATTATGATTTTTTTTAGCTAAATTCATTTGGCCTTTCTTCCATTTGAATTTACATATTTTTGTATGTTTTCTACCCAGCAGTAACATCCCTCATAACCATGTATCAAAATACATTTAACATAGAACCAGACCTTTAAATCACATTATCACCAAATATTAAATCAATATTTCAAGTCACATAACTCTGTAGGTTTTCATGTGTCTTTAGTGAAATATATATTTAAAAATATTGTTGATTTTCATCCTTATCTTTTCTTCCCCTTTCAATCATTTTATTTCTGGTTCTTATATTATTGCATGAGCTAAGACTTCCAGGGCAAAGTGAATAGATGTTTACCTTTGTATTTAAAAAAAGCACGTTTATTGAATGTTTGTTGAATAATTTACATACAATGAAAAACACTCATTTTAAGTATATAGTTTAATGTGTTTTAATAAATATATATATATATACCCACGTAACTACCACCACAATCAAGACATGGAAAATATCCATCGACCCCAAATTCTCTTCATGCCTCTTTACAGTCAGTCCTGAGCCCTTCACCGTGCCCATCATCCCCCAGCCTCAGGCAACCATTGATCTGCTTTCTGTCACTATAGATTCATTTTCCCTGTTTTAGAATTTAATTTGAATAAATTAATATGCTGTTTTGCATCTGGCTTCTTTAACTCAGCGTAATGTTTTTGAGATTCATCCATAGCTATGTGCATAAGTAATTTATTTATTTTTATTGCTTAATAGTATTCCATTGTTTGGATATACTACCATTGGTTTGTCTTTTCACGTGTTGATGGACATTTGGGTTGCTTCCAGCTTTTCATCTACAAATCTTTGTGTCAATACATATTTTCATTTCTCTTAGGTAAATGCCAAGGGGTGGAATTGCTGGGTCACAGAGGGAGAGCATGTTTAACTTTATGAGAAACTGCCTGATTGTTTTAGAAAGTTCTTGTGTCATTTGACATTCCCACCAACAGGGTACGAGGGTCCCACTGGCTTTATTGTCAGAGTTTTAAGTTTCCGCTCTTTGTGGGTGTATAGCGGTATCTCATGATTTCAACTTTGGAGTGTGTTTCTGATATAAATGATAGATAGTTTTCAAAATAAATCAGTGTGTGTATGTTGATGGGATAACTAAAAATGTTTACCAATCATGGTACACAGCCAGAACCTCTCAGACACATGTACACAGTAATGACCAGTTCTCTGCCTTAAATGACGGCCACTCCAATGTCCAGGAAGCTGCTTTTTTACCTACCACATTATGGAGGTTTTGAGGTTTAAAATGTTACATTTTTAAGAAGAGTTTCGAGAGGAGAAAGAACAATTTCCTGCTTTCAGTTCTAAGTTGGCTACCCGGAGCAGAGGCTACCTGTCCCCGGGGGCAGTGGGAGGCTGTGCATCACGTTTTCGCTCCAGTATTGCATTCCCCATGGTGCTAGCTTGGTTTCACCCGTGACCGAGGTTCATTTGCACAGAGGGTGACCCTAAAGAAAAACACATTTCCCCTCCCAGCATTGCCCCAGGAGGCAGCTGCGCCCCAGCAGTTTCTTGGGCCCTTTACTTGCCACTCACACTAAAGTTTAGGGACACTCGTCCATCATTTCACAGCTTGTTGGCAGAACGGCAGCAGCACAAATACCAAGAAACCTCAGCAGTAAGGCTGTTTCCAGCAAGTCAGATGCCCAGTAATACGCGCAGTGGGGTAGTTTAATCAGAGAATCGTGCGGTATTATTGCTTCTGCCTGAGAGGAGCAGACTTTTTTCTTTTCAAGAAAGCTCCTTTCAGACAGCTATTAGGTTGTTGAATGAGGAACTGCACAAAAGAAATGCCGGCTCCTTGTGATCTTCCAGATCATTAAAAAGTAACCCAGGTGGCAAAACCAGTTATCATTTCCTCAGCTACAGTAGATGAAAGAGCAAGATGGGACACCAATCTGAGGCTACATGATGGCCAAACCATGAGCCCAGAGCAAAAGAGGATTTATCAATTCCACAAAAAATAAGGAATCAGAGTGATTACTTAGCATGCTGCCGGGAAGCCAACCTGTTGATTTGAGTGAATTTTTGCTCTTCAGAAGTTGGTCTGGTCTTAAAGAGTCTCACACAGCCAAACACAGATCTTGATGTTTTTTCTCTCTTGTGGGATTTCCTATAGGGTGAAACTCTTGAGCTACCTGGAACTGGCTGGGAAAAGCAAAGTTGGGGTGGGAGGTGTGAGTGTAAAGCAAATTCGCCACGAGGGTTGAAGGGAGTTCTAAGACATCAAGACATTGCTAGCAATGATTAGTAATCAACCTTCTGAATGCTTTTTTAGTTTCACTCCCCGGGAGAGCTCAAATGATGCCTTTCCTATTTGGGCAAATTTAAATTACGGTCTGGTCCACCTTCCCTGGTCTGCTTGCCAAGGAAATCTGTGGCCTATTCACAAGTCCCCTAAAATGTGGAGCTGCCATGGCAGAAAAATGCTTTAGGTCAATAAGCACTTTCTGAAAACATGCTGCTTCTCTCCTCTAATGCCCAGAATCAAATTGGCCCTTAAATAGGGTCCAACAACAGCTATGCACAATGGGGGATGATGGGAGTAGAGAGAGAAACAAGAAGGTGAGTGGCTGTGAGTTAAGAATTTGGCTTGAGGAAAGTAAATTTTGGAAGCTGCAAACCAAGCTAAGGAGTTGCTTGAATTATGGTTTAAATACTGAGATGGAGACGCATCGAATTGGAAAAGAGCACATCTTCCCACGGCAGAGGAAAGACAACCGTGGATTTGGGCAAACCTCTTAACTTCTCTAAGCCCCCTTTGTAAATTGAGGAAATTGGAAATCAGTTTCAAAAGGTTTTTTTGGCCTCGAGATCCTTCTTCAAAAACAAGATGATTCAGAAGCCCAATAAGTACAACAGATAAAAGAAGTGTTGCTCTCCTAACCGTCAGGGAAATGCAGATCAAAACCACAATGAGGTATCACCTCATATCTGTCAGGATGATTGTTTTCAAAAACTGGCAAAAAGATAGCAAGTGTTGGTGAGGATGTGGAGAAATTGGAACCCTTATGCACTGTTGGTGGGAATATAGAATGATGCAGCCCCTATGGAAAACAGTGTGGAGTTCCCACAAAAAATTAAAAATAAAACTACTATATGACCTGGCAATCCCACTTCCAAGTATATAGCCAAAAGAAGTGCAATAAGGATCTCAAAGAGAGGTGTGCACCCCCATGTTCACTGCAGCATTATTCACGATAGCCAAGACATGGACACAACCCAAATGTCCATTGACAGGTGAATGGATAAAGAAAATGTGGCATATACCTACGTGGAATATTATCCAGCCTTAAAAAAAGAAAGAAATAGTGCTTTTTGCAACAATATGGATGGACATTGACGACATTATGCAAAGTGAAATAAGTCAGACAGAGAAAGGAAAACACTGTATGATCTCACTTATATGTGGAAACTGAAGAAACAAACAAGAATCCCCACCACATGCATAGAAAAAGAGATCAGATGTGTGGTTACCAGAGATGAAGGGGGGAGGGGGAATTGGAGAAAGGCGGTCAAAAGGTACAAGGTAAATAAGTACTAGGGCTGTAATGGACAGCATGGTGACTATAGTTAACATCGCAGTATGACATATAGGAAAGTTTTCGAGAGAATAAATCCTGAGAGTTCTCAACACAAGGAGAATTTTTTTTCTCTTCTTTTTATTGTATCTATATGAGATAATGATGTTAACTAAACCTATTGTGGTAATCATTTCACAATATATGCAAATCAAACCATCATGCTGTATGCCTTAAACTTATACAGTGATGTATGTCAACTATTTCTTAACAAAACTGGGAAAAAAAGAAAATTGAGGTTAAGAATAAAGGCATACTTTTTAAAAGTCAGAAAACAAATAGAAAAGATGACAATCAAGTTGTTTTAACCGAGTCTCAACGATGTGCAGAATACATTTGGTATTAAGCTTTTAGTCTTTCTGGCTATTTCCTAAATTGGACGTAATAAAATTTATCCATCACAAAAAAAGGAGTATTGTTCTCACTTCAGGGGGCTTGGGGCAGGTGGGCGCACTGGTGCTGTTCAAGCCTTCTCTCTCTAACTCGGTCCCTGAAGGGTCTCCTTGGTGCGTCTTTCAAAAATATGGTGGGAAATCCTTTTTAGGGGCTGTTTCATCTCTGATGTTATACCTAGTGGTTCTCAAAGTGTGGTCCCCTAATCAGAAGCATCAGCATCAACAGAACCTGTTAGATATGCAAATTTTTGGTCCACATCCCGGTCCTTACTGATCAGAAACTGTGGGTGGGATCCAACAATCTGTGTGATGGAAGCCCTGCCAGGGATCCTGATGCATCCTTGTTTGAGAGCCAAAGTGCTGTTCCCTGATGCTGAAGTGGTGGTGTTCCCTCTGAACAGTCACCAGTACAGAGACCAGACGAGGAAGACCTGGTGGATTTGGGTCAGCAAGGGAAGTTCCTACTGAGGAAAGGACTGAGGAACAGCTATGAATTTCTCCTGAGGACTGGATATCAGAGAGCTACTTAACACACTGCCTTGCCCAGTCTACAGAAGCCGTGACAAGAGCTGGGAAGGATGCAGCGCCTCTGCATCTTGAAATGTTTTGGTTTTAAAAAAGAAGTAGTAACGAAAATTTCAAAATGCAATTTACACACACTTGAAAAATACGCTCTGCCTGGCCCCACGCTTCCTACAGTTTCCTGGTGATCCTCCTTCCATGATATTTCTTTGGTTGATTTGTACAGAGACATGGATGAAATGAGGCCTCACAAAGATACTGATAATAACCATGATGACAATAATAATAATGGCTAGAGAATGTCAGGCACTGTGCTAATTTTTATATCAGTTTTCTCACTTAATCCTCATAATATCTTCATGAGGGACTACTATTATCTACAATTTTATAGGTGGAGAAAGGTCAAGTAACTTGTTACGCTAGGCAGAATAATCCCCCTCCTCCCCAGAATGTCTACATCCTACTCCCTGAAAACTTGTGAATATGTTACATTATATGGCAAAGGGACTTTACAGATGTGATTAAACTAAGGATCTTGAGATGGGGAGGTCATCCGGGTGGGCCCAATATAATCACAGGCATCTTTATATGAGGAAGGCAGAAGGGTCAGAGTCAGAGAAGGAGAAGTGATGATGAAAATGGAAGTCAGAGTGATGCAGCCAGCAGTCAAGTGATGCGGGCAGCCTCTCAAGATTGGAAAAGGCAAAGAAGGAATTCTCTCCTAGAGCCTCCAGAAAGAACACAGTTCTGTGATACCTTGATTTTAGCCCCACAAGACCCATTTCAGATTTCTGACCTCCGGAAGTGTAAGGTAATACATTTGTGTTTTTTTAAGCCACTAAGTTTGAGTTCATTTGTTATAGCAGCAACAAGAGTCTAATATACTTGTCATGGTCACATGGACACTTGTCAAGCTCACACGGCCATTAGGCCATGGATCAAGGATACAATCCCATGCTGTCTGATTTCGGAAGCTGCATCATCAATTCTAACACAGGCAAAGGTGTTTAGGGCCTGCCCCACAGGGAAGTGAGTGTTGAGTGAGATGAGGAGGCACTGATATTCTCCCCCAAGTTGCCTTCTTGCCTCGTCAATCACTAATCCAGTTACGAGAAGGGCTCTTATTTCCTGGGTGGGGTTTTCTGGCAAGTGGGGTGGCATTCCACATGGACTACTTTAAACTGCTCCTCTGTTAAGTGTGTTCTTAGCTGATTTTACCAATGGAGGAAGTTTTCCTTCTTACATAGCAGACCTGTCTGCCTGTTTAAGTGCTTCATAGTAGGTTCCTTGAGAAGAAAAAGATGGTTTTCCTCCTGGCTCCTGGAGGAACTACCTACAGGGATACGTGCTCCAGCTTCTGGTCACACACATTCCCCTATTCACCTTCAAGGGAACCACTAGTCTCTGCTTACCTGGATGTTCAAGAAGGAGGTGGCAGTGAGGGCTTGTGTCTCACAAGCCGTGTCCCATCTTCATGACCTAACTTCTCCAAGGTTCTTCCTTATCTGTAATGTGGGGATGACATTATCTGGTCCAAGCACCTCACAGACTCTTCCTGAAGAACTGTGAGTTTATAGATGTGGAAATGCATCCTAAATTCTAAAACTTCAGCTATGCAAAACGCTTATTATTGTTTCCTTAACCGATTCCTTATTGCCACCTTTTAACTTCATTGTCAGTGCAAAAATAAAAAGTGTTGATGGGCTGGATGAGATTTTGTGACTCTGGCATTTGGTGTCTGGGGGAGAGTGAGGAGGAAGTGGAAGTTAGCTGTTGAAGACACTAAAGAAATTGAGAAAAACCAGAGCTCAAAGGGTTGAAATCAGGAGAAGCTCACATTAGAAAACGTCAACGTATATGCTCTTTCTAGTGTTCAAGATTAAAACTTAGAAGCACTTTTTCAGTAATTGGCCTTCAAAGCATTCGTGAAGAGATTATCAACACGTTTAAGGTGAAGAATCCCAGGAGATCCTAAGGGTTTCAAAAACATCAATGTTGGCAGGAAGAGGCAAAAAATGAAAAGAGGAGCATGTCACTTCTTTTCATCCTTTAGGATTCAAATCCCACCTCTTCTCTGAGGGCTTCCCTAACCAGCCCAGCTGGTGGGAACTGTTCTCGTGGTGGCACTTCTCATCTCTGCCATTCATATGCACTTGGCATTCACTGTTGTGTATCAAGAATTTCACTTGTTTGAAATCCAGTTGGATTATAAACTACTTGAGGGGGAGAGATCATATCTCATATGTACTGTGTGTCCTCACGGGGCTTAGAAGAGTATAAAGCACATCAGAACTGTACTTAGTTTCTAGAAAGTTTTTGCTCACATCTGAAGGGCACATAACAAATCACCCTGTGGCCTTGCCTAAGCTTTTTTGTATCATCCACTTGCTCCATCACGTCAACTCTCTGTCTTGATGTACTATTATACCTTTATCTTTATTCTCCATCAGCTTCCTGTCTGTAGCCCAAAGTTAGGATCTTGAATCTTGATCTTGTAGTACTTTCTGTGGTGTACCATACAGAGCCTTCCTTCAGGACCAAGGCACTCATTCCCCCAGCTGCCAGCGATGTTGGCAGATGATGGCTCTCAGCTGAGTCTTGTTCTACGAATTTCCCTCAGCCCAAGAGAGCCACCTTCCCAAAGTTACACCCCATCCTCAGAGAGTGTACATAAAAAAAATTGTGGCATATAAAGGCCCTCACCTCAAGGTGGTTCAACTCTGTTGGGTTGTCCCAGCTCAAGGACTCCCAGTGGGATTGGCTGAGCCCTTTATTCTGACTATATTGCGCTTAACTCCTCCTCTACCTAATCCTATCCTGCTTCCTTCACTTCCTCACAGCTTAGGTTCCCGAGAGCCCTCTGTGATAAACTCCCGGCATGCAAATCTCTGCACTAGAGTCTGTTTCCTAGAGAACCTATTCTATGACAGATCTTACACACAAATAAGGAAAAGATAAACAACGCCCACAGCAAGGGGGATGGGGGAGTGCTGCCTCACCTCATGTCAAGCTGGTCTAATTGGCCATGGCTGCCAACACCTGGTAGTGAACACAGCCAACAGCTTGGCCATCACATGTCAGAAAAGTGAAGTTTGGCCACCTCCATCCTCTCCATCAGTGCTGCCCACTAGGACGTTCTGTGGTGATGGACATATTCTGTATCTGCACTGTCCAGTATGACAGCCATTAGCCACTTGTGGCTACAGAGCATGTGAAATGCAGCTAGTGTGATCAAGGAATTTAATTTTTAAAAATTAATTTATATTTAAATATGGATGGCCACATGTGTCTAGTGGCTACCATATTGGACAGAGCAGCCCTAGATTATGAACCCAGCAGGTCTACAAAGGCAGTGTCACAATAGGTCCAATTCCACCTGCCTTTACTTCCACCACCCCACCTAGAAATACTTGGTCTGACTGCTTAAAAGTCATCCTAATGAGGCATTTATAGGAACTGTATACTAGTAAACTCTAATGATTAAGCGGCCCAACAATGATCACGAACATTGTTAAATCTAAGTGTCAGACAGCTCTGTTGTAACTTCAAGTTGATTACAACACATACATCTATTCACGACTGCTTATCCTCATACTCTTTTATTCTCCTGGCCCTCCAAGTAATTTATTATCTAGATGGAGAGACATGACATGTGTTTGTGTTCAACTTTAAATTAAGGAATACCCCCCTCCCTGAGTGTATATGTATATAAATTTGAGTAATGCCTGTTTCTTTTTCATTTGGTCTGTCTGATGTGGGGACTTTAGCTTTATGTTTCATATATAAGAAAGGAAAAAGAGAGTGAGAGATAGCTGCCACTTTGAGGTGTGCAGGTGCACAGGCTGGGAACCCATGGGAGACCTTTAGTTCTGCCCTGTTCCTTGGACAAAGATGATCTCTTATTACTGACCCAGAAATGTCAGATGGGGCCCAGGGTGAGAGCATATGGCTGCACCTGGGCAAGTTCATGACCATCTTGCAAAAAATGAGACAAGGTGCATGCCCTCCAGACAAGGAGTCATTTGCATCATCTTGCCATCTGAGGTCAGCCCTTACAAAATCAGCTTGAGCCACTGAATGCAACTGAAATTGAATTCAAGGCAATTGGAAAATATTCTGTTTACTTAAAGCCCAGAAGCCTGGCGTGAGGAGAAGAATCCAGGGACAGGCGATGGTAGTTAAATTTGTACATTTTTCTTTCTTGTTGCAATTTTACCTTTTCCGAGCAATTTAATGAAGACTCCAGAGGAAAGAATTAAATGTCTGCTGGTTCAATTACCAAATAATGAAAAGGTCGAAAGGAAAACCATGCACTGTGTGCTGAGCTGCTATAAAAACCTATTCTTAGAGTGAAAATCTTTTGTGTGCTGTTCACACTTGCATTTTGCCACGCACAAATTGTACAGATGACTGTCAGTGTAAGAAGAAGAAACCAAGAGCTGGTACAGATTGTCCTCTGCAAGGGTGAAAGGGCCTAGCCCAGAGGGAGCATTTCATGACACCCACAGCAAGAGCCACAGTTTTCCTCAGGAGGGACAAGGCTGATGTTAAATCTGTCCTATGAGAAGATTCTAATCCTCCTTGGCTCTGAATGTATTTTTCACCAGCCTGTCCTTTGGGCCCCATGCAGGGGAGGCGAGATGCAGGGATAGGGCTTGGACATTTCAAGGACTCCTTGCAGTCCCCACAGCATTTGGAAAGCCCCCTACCCCAGCTGTACACAGAAAAGAAAGATTAAGGAAACACAAAAATCCTGTACAGAAGCTACAACCAAAGATAAAATAAAACTACGGTGCTTCAGAATTCATTAGAACATTGGGTTTAATGCTTTAAAAATCAAGGCTCCCTGGCAATACCATGCAAGAAAAGAGACAGTTAAGAACAGACTGTTCTCGATTTAACTACCCATGGTCGTCTGTCTGCTCATGCTGGGGCCTCCCCAACACCTTTGGATCAGCAACATCCAAAGACTCAATGGATGAGTCATTGCACAGCTTCTTTACAATGACCTCAAAGTTCTTTTTTTCTTATATAAGAGAATAGTCTCATTCTTAGGAAATACACACTGAAATGCTTAAGGATAAAGGGCTGTGATGTATATAACTGGCCTATAGGAAAAAGTGTGTGTGTGTATGTGTCTTTATCTACACGTACGTTTGTAGTTGTTAGTGCCCTCAGTTGATTACAACTCCTAGTGACCCTGCATACAGCAGTGCGGAGCCCTGCCCGGTCTTTTTGTGCCATCCTCTCACCTTCCAGCACTGCATCAAACAATGCTCCGCTATTCACTGGGTTTTCATGGCCAATTTTTTCAGAAGTAGGTGACCAGGTCCTTCTTCCTAGTTTGCCTTAATCTGGAAGCTCCAGTGAAAGCTGTCCACCATGGGTGACCCTGCTGGTGTTTGAAATACTGGTGGCATAGCTTTCAGCATCACAGTAACATGCAGCTGCCACAGTGTGACGACCAATAGATGGGTAGTGTGGTTCCCTCACCAAAAATGAACCCAGGCCTCGGGTACCTATATGGGTACATATATGTGGGTGTACATATTTGTATGTGTGTGTGTGTGTGTGTGTGTGTGGTGAGAGAGGAGCAAGAGTATATGATAAAGCAAATGGGGTAAAATGTGAACGATGAGTGAGTCTAGGTAAAGAGAATTTGGGTAGCTTTCAAACTATTTTTACTTTTATAACTTATCTATAAGTTTGAAATTATTTCCAAGTTTTAAATAGTTGAATAGTTTTAAATACTTTAAAAAGTTTTACAATTTTAAGTTCTTTCCCTTTTCTTCTTCTCTGTATCAGTTTTTTGCTAGAAACCCTTATAATTATATGGCAGCCACCCTCTGGGTGGAAGCGTCCATGGCAGTAGCCCCACTCTGCGAGAAGGCAACAATCCTGCTGATGTGTTTAATCAAGACGAGAATTCTCTTGGAGAAACCAATCACACAGATGGTTCTAGAATGACTCCTCCCATGGTGTGCTGGTGATTACTGAGATTTTATGCTGGGGATGGAGAGAGGACTGTGGCTAGGAAGTACAAGACTACCTCTAGCTAATTTCTTCCTCTCTCCACTTAAAATACTATAACCAAGGGTATTAGGTTTTTAAGGTTTTAAAAATAACTATCTAATGTGTTTCAAACCACCTTAAAAATATGTGAGAAAACAAACTATATGAGAAAAAAATCTCTAAATTATTTATTACTTTTGGGTGGGGTTGAAAATAGTTTACATCATTGTGAAATTTCAGTTGTGCATTACTTCCTGTCTGTCACCACATAGGTCCTCCCCTTCACCCCCTGTGTCCACCCCCCAGCCCCCTTCCCCTGGTAACCACTGAACTGTTTTCTTTGTCCACGTGCTTGTTTATATTCCACATACGAGTGAAATCATCTGGTGTTTGTCTTTCTCAGTCTGGCTTATTTTGCTAAGCATAATTCCCTCCAGGTCTTTCCATGTTGTTGCAAATGGGATGAATTTGTCTTTTTTCTGGCTGAGTAGTATTCCATTGTGTGTGTGTGTGTATACACACCACATCTTTATCCAATCATCAGTCGATGGGTACTTGGATAGTTTCTACATCTTGGCTATTGTGAATAGTGCTGTGATGAACATAGGGGTACATATGTTACTTTGGATTGTTGATTTCAAGTTGTTTGGGTAGATACCCAGTAGTAGGATAGCTGGGTCATAATGTACTTCTATTTTTAGTTTTTTGAGGAATCTTCATACTGTTTTCCATAGCGGCTGCATCAGTTTGCATTCCCATAAGCAGAGTATGAGGGTTCCCTTTTCTCCACATCTTCTCCAACATTTGCTATTTTTAGTTTTAGTGATTATAGCATTTTAACTGGCATAAGGTGGTATCTTAGTGTGGTTTTGATTTGCATTTCCCTGATGATTAGTGATGTTGAACATCTTTTCATGTGTTTATTGGCCATCTGTATATCTTCTTTGGAAAAATGTCTGTTCATATCCTCTGCCCATTTTTTGATCAGGGTGTTTGTTTTTTTGTTGTTCAGTTGTGTGAGTTCCTTATATATTATGGAGATTAACCCCTTATCGGATATATGATTTGCAAATATTTTCTCCAAATTGGTGTGTTGTCTTTTGGTTTTGATCCTAGTTTCTTTTGCCTTGCAGAAGCTCTTTAGTCTGATGAACTCCCACTTGTTTATTTTTTCTTTTGTTTCCCTTGTCTGCGAAGACATGGTATTCAAAAAGATCCTTTTAAGTTCAATGTCACAGAGTATACTACCTATATTGTCTTCCAGAAGTTTTATGGTTTCAGGATTTATCGTCAAGTCTTTGATCCACTTTGAGTTTATTTTTGTGTATGGCATGAGATAATGGTCTACTATCATTCTTTTGCATGTGGCTGTCCAGTTTTCCCAACACCATTTATTGAAGAGACTGTCTTTTCTCCATTGTATACTCTTGGCACCTTTGTCGAAGATGAGCTGTCCGTATATGTGCGGTTTTATTTTTGGGCTATCAATTCTGTTCCATTGATCTGTGTGCCTGTTTTTGTACCAGTACCATGCTGCTTTGATCACTATGACTGTAGAACATTTTGAAATCAGAGACTGTGATGCCTCCAGCTTTGTTCTTTTTTCTTAGTATTGCTGTAGCAATTTGGGGTCTTTGGCTGCCCCACATGAATTTTAGGATTCTTTGCTCTATTTCTGGGAAGAGCATCATTGGGATTCTGATTGGGATTCCACTGAATCTGTAGATTGCTTTGAGTAGCATGGACATTTTAACTATGTTTATTCTTCCAATCCATTTGCATGGAATCTCTTTCCATCTCTTTATGTCATTATCTATTTCTTTCAACAATGTCTTATAGTTTTCATTGTATAAGTCCTTTGCCTCCTTAGTTAAATTTATATCTAGGTACTTTATTCTTTTTTTTGCAATTGCAAATGGAATTGTTCTCATTCTGTAAGCTCGTTATTAGAGTACAGAAATACAACTGATTTTTGTTAGTTGATTTTGTACCCCACAACTTTACTGTAGTTGTTAATTATTTCGAATGGTTTTCCAATGGATTCTTTAGGGTTTTTTATATGTAAGATCATGTCGTCTGCAAAAAGTGAGTTTCACTTCTTCACTACCTATTTGGATTCCTTTTGTTCCTTTGTCTTGCATAATTGCTTTGGCCAAAACCTCCAGTACTGTGTTGACTAAGAGTGGTGACAGAGGGCATCCTTGTCTTGTTCCTGTTCTCAAAGGGATGGCATTCAGTTTTTCCCCGTTGAGTATGATGTTTTTTGTGGGTTTGTCATATACGGCCTTTATTATGTTGAGGTAATTTCCTTCTATCACCATTTTGTTAAGAGTTTTTATCATAAATGGCTGTTGGATCTTGTCAAATGCTTTCTCTGCATCTATTGAGATGATCATGTGGTTTTTATTCCTCAGTTTGTTGATGTGTTGCATCACATTGATTGATTTGCAGATGTTGAACCATCCCTGTGTCCCTGGAATAAATCCCACTTGATCATGATGTATGATCTTTTTGATGTATTGCTGTATTTGGATTACCAATATTTTGTTGAGGATTTTTGCATCTATGTTCATCAGTGATATTGGCCTGTCATTTTCCTTTGTTGTGTTGTCCTCGTCAAGCTGTGGTATCAGAGTGATGTTGGCCTTGTAGAAAGTGTTAGGAAGCATTCAATCTTCCCTAATTTTTTGGAATAGCTTGAGAAGGATAGGTATTAAATCCTCTCTGAAAGTTTGGTAGATTCCCCAGGAAAGCCATCTGGTCCTGGACTTTTATTCTTTGGGATACTTTTGATTACTGTTTCAATCTCTTTCCTTGTGATTGGTCTATTCAGATTCTCTATTTCTTCTTGATTCAGCTTTGGGAGGTTCTAAGAGTCTAAGAGTCTATCCCTTTCCTCTAGATTGTACATTTTGTTGGCATATAGTTTTTCATAGTATTCTTTTATAATCCATTGTATTTCTGTTGTATCCATTGTTATCTCTCCTCTTTCATTTCTATTTTATTTATCTGAGCTTTCTCTCCTTTTTCTTTGTAAGTCTGGCTAGGGGTTTGTTTATTTTATTTATCTTCTCAAAGAACCAGCTGTTTGTTTCATTGATCCTTTCTACTGCCTTTTTTGTGTCATTAGCATTTACTTCTGCTCTGATTTTTATTATTTCTCTCCTTCTGCTGACTTTGGGCTTTGTTTGTTCTTCTTTTTCTAATTCAGTTAGATGTCATTTGAGATTGCTTATTTGGGTTTTTTCTTGTTTGTTAAGGTGAGCCTGCATTACAATGAATTTCCCTCTTAATATGGCTTTTGCTGCATCCCATATGAGTTGGTATGGTACATTTTCATTTTCATTTGTTTCCAGATATTTTTTGATTTCTCTTTTTAATTTCTTTAATGATCCATTGGCTGTTCAATAGTATGTTATTTAGTCTCCATATCTTTGTCCTTTTCTCTGCTTTTATCTTGTAATTAATTTCTAGCTTTATAGCATTATGATCAGAAAAGAAACTTGTTATTATTTCAATCTTCTTAAATTTATTGAGGCTTGCCTTGTTTCCCAACATATGGTGTATTCTTGAGAATGTTCCATGCACACTTGAGAAGAATGTGTATTCTCCTGTTTTTGGATGGAGTGTTGTATATATGTCTATTAAGTCCATCTGGTCTAGCTTTTCATTTAATTCCACTGTTTTCTTGTTGATTTTCTGTCTAGATGATCTGTCCATTGATGTGAGTGGAATGTTGGGATCTCCTATTATTGTGTTATTATGAATGTCTTCTTTTAGGTTTGTTAATAGTTGCTTGATGTACTTGGGTGCTCCTGTGTTGGGTGCATAGATATTTATGTGTTATTTCTTCTTGATGGAATGTTCCTTTCATCATTATATACTGCCCCTCTTTGTCTCTCTTTACTTGTTGTATCCTGAAGTCTACTTTGTCTGATATAAGTATCCCAAAACCTGCATTTTTTTTTGTTTGTCTTTAGGTTGGAGTATCATCTTCCACGCCTTCACTCTGAGCCTGTGTTTGTCATTGCATCTGAGATGTGTTTCCTGGAGGCAGCATATTGTTGGGTCTTGTTCTTTAATCCATCTCACCACTGTGTCTTTTTATTGGAGAATTCAATCCACTTATGTTTAGGGTGATTATTGATATATGAGGGCTTAGTGCTGCCATTTTATCACTCATTTTCTGGTTCTCCTGAATTTCCTTTGTTTCTCACCCTGTGTATTTTGGTCTACCAGTAGAGTCATGTAGTTTTTTATGTTGTGTTTCTTTATTTTCTCCTTAGTTATTATTTGTGTCTCTTTTCTGCTTTTTTGTTTAGTGGTTATCCTGAGGTTTGTATTCAAGATCTCGTGGATAAGGTAGTGCCTTTTCTGATGGCCTCTAATTTGCTTAGACTAAACTGATTCAGTCCCTTTCCGATTCCCTTCCTAAGTTGTTTTTCTCACATCTTATTCCATCTTGTGTTATGAGTTTGTAGTTAAAATGACAAGATTATCTTTGTTTTTGGTGTTTTCCTTCCCTTCATCTTTAATGCTATATTTGAGTATTTGCTAGCCTGTTCTGATGCTGTCTACCTATTTAACTCCTTACTCTGTAGCTTTGTAACTCCTTTCTCCCTTTTTTTTCTTATGTATGAGGGCCTTCTGGAGGATTTCTTGTTGGGGGTGGGGCTCATGGCTACCAACTCCCTTAGCTTATGTTTGACTGGGAAAGTTTTTATTTTGCTATCATATCTGAAGGACATTTTCATTGAATAGAGTATTCTTGGCTGAAAGTTTTTGTTCTTCAATGATTTGAATATGTCATTCCGTCTCTCCTAGCCTATAAGGTTTCTGCAGAGAAATCTGCTGAAAGACTGATAGGGGTTACTTTGTAGGTTATTTTCTTCTGCCTTGCTGCCCTTAGTATTCTTTCTTTGTCATTCAGTTTTTCCAGTTTCACTACTATACGCCTTGCAGTAGGTCTTTTTACATTGAGATATTTAGGAGTTCTGGCAGCCTCTTCCACATGGATTTCCTTCTGTAGGTTTGGGAAGTTCTCTGCTAGTATTTCTTTGAACAAGCTTTCTACTCCATTCTCCTTCTCCTCACCTTCTTGAATACCTATAGCTCTTATGTTGCATTTCCTAATTGGGTCGGATAGTTATCAGAGACTTTCTTCATTTCTTTTTAGTCTTAGTTTTCTCTCCTTCTCTCTCTGGAGCATTTCAACATGTCTATCTTCGATTATGATGATATCCTCCTCTATGGTGTCTGCTAGAGCATTCAGGGAATCCATATTTTGTTGTATTTCTTCCATTGTGTCTTTCATCTCTAATATTTCTGCTTGATTCTTCTTTATAGTTTCAATCTCTTTTGTGAAGTAGCTCCTGAACTCATTGAATTGTTTCCCTACATTGTCTTTTACCTCATTGAGTTTTCTGATGATAGCTGTTTTGAATTCCTTGTTATTTAGATTACACATTTCTGCATCCTCAGGACTTATTTCTGGATACTAGTCATGTTCTCTCTGATCTGGAGATCTAATATAGTGTTTGACATTGCTAGAGGGAGTTCTGTTCTTTCGCATCCTGGTGTTATTTGGTTGCAGTTACTGCATATCACCACTGGGTGGGGGTAAAGAGCCATATATTCTGAGCCCTCTGCTTTCAGTCAAAATCCCAGGGGCTGGAGCAGCACTGAGCGGGTGGGGGGAGGGGTGCCTTCTCCTGCATGCTCTTGGGGTTTTCTCCCTCTGCTCTCCTGGGGTGTTGGCTTGATAAGGTCATCCCCCATGAAAGCTTTTGCCCCAGTAGAGGGCTTCTGTCTAGGCTGCAAGGTCTCTTGGGAGTCCTTGATGTTCCCACAAACGAACATCCCCTCCCCTGTTCCTTCCCTCTCAGAGGCATCCAGTGGTCCTGGATCACAGTCTTTAAGGAGAGGGAGCAAAGATTTCTCTTACCCTATTCCACCTTCTCCAAGGGGGGCTCTAGTCTCTTTGCCCTCCATCTATGGCTGCATGGGTTATTCCAACATTTTTTTTGTTGTGTTTGGGTGTCCTCTGTTGGATCATGGATTTTTGTTGTTGTTGTTTATTGGAGGGGAAAGATTTCTGAGAGACCTCACTCCACCATGATGCTGATGTCACTGACTATTTATGCTACTTTTTGGGGAGGGGGGTGTCTGATACAAGAGACCACAGGATCAATCTCTTATTAGAATAGAAGCTCTTTGAATACAGGAAGAGATCTTAATCATTACTGTTTCTCCTATATTCACCAGCAAACAGAACTTGGGATACCAACTGAATGAAGACATGTTTAAATGAATGAGCAGCATCTGAGACAAAGTCTTACCCTCAACTCCTCATCCTTAAGAATGTATTTTAAGATCTATTAAAATTTTTATCATGGCATTCTCTCTCTGTAAGTTTATATTCTCCTCTTCTCTTTTCCTATTTAGAATTCCATATTTAAAGTTTACTAGTATCATAAAGAAAGAGAAAAGGTGAGGTACAAACTGGGAGAAGATATTTTCCACAAGTATAACTGAATAGGATTAATATCCAGAACAAATAAATCATTCTTACAAATAAATTAGAATTAGAAAAACAATTCAAAAGAAAAATTGTCAAAAAACTTGAAGAGGCATTCCATGGGAGAGAAAGCACAAACAGCCAAAACACTTTGCAAAGATGCTCAAAGTCATTAGTAAGCGGGAAATACAAATTAAAACCACAAATATGTCATAAACAACAGATTGGCAAAAATTCCAAAACCTGACAATATCGAGTGCTGACAAAGTTGTAGAACAATGGCACTCTTATTTACTACTAGAATGAGTAAAAATTGGAACAACCACTTTGGAAAACAACTTGGCATTTCAGACCAGAGTTGAAAGTATGCATGGCCTATGACCCAACAATTCTACTGTTGGGTGTAGCCTGAGAAACTCTAGCAAAGATGCAATGAGGAGTGTGTGCAAGAATATTCATAACAATACTTTTATAATGGAAGCCATCCAAAGTCTGCCAACAGTGCAGTGGACTAACAACTTGAGGTTTTTCATACAACAGAACACTATCCAGCATTGAAGATGAATAAACAGCTGTATGCAACAAGAAAATGACCCTCAGGAACATAATGTTGGGTGAAAAAAGCAAATTATAGAAGAATACACATATTATGATCCTATTTACTGAAAGTTCATAAAGGATTCATTTTTAGAGATAGAAACATATGTGGTAAAACTATGAAGAACAATAAAAGAAAGATAAGCAAAAATTCAAGATAGCAGTTACCTATGTTTAGCGCAGAAAGGAGAGGTGATCAGGATAAGACATATGGATCTTTAATGGAAATGCTAATGGCCTATTTCTTAAAAGACGTAGCAGGCATACATTCATTATATTGTTATTCTTTACACTGTATACATTTTTCAAATATTCTTTTGTGTGCACCCAATATTTAATAAAAACAACTTTTAAGAGTTGGTGAAGAAGCAAATGACAAAAAATATTTTATCCAAGACTTGTAGGAAGAAGAAAATAAGAGTGCAAAAACATGCCAGCCATAAGGTCCTGGCAGTCTTTCCTTCTAAACATGCCACACTGACTGGTCTACTTGTCTCTGGTCCCTCTTTGCTCGCCAATCCAAAACCAACCAGAGCTGTCAGCTAACAGTTGTCCCAGGTTGGAGGAAAGTTTCATGATGTTCATCCAAAGCAGCAGCCAAGCTTTCCTCTCTATCTGTCACCCTATCCCTCATTAAAATTCAGGCCTCCTCCAGGTGTGAATGACAAGCACATTAGCCTCTTCATGCACGTGCACACGCGTATCCCGTCCCTGCAGCTTGATTGGGTTATTATTACATCCAAATATTACTGAAAGCCATGATTACCTGACTCCTACTTTAATTTATTCTCTAATATTTGTACACATTTCATCATGATAATAGAGCACTATATTTAAAACAAAGCATCTCCTGGTCCTCCAATCAAAACCTGAAATCTGAAAACGCTCCTTGAAACACACACACTTGTCTATGCTCCTCCAACTACAACCACGTAGCAACAGCCCCTTAAACCAAAAGTAAAATTTAAAGTGAATGGTGCAGCTATTGTCAGCACAGCACTTGAGAAAAAAATAAACCTAGGTCCAGGAAATCTGACTCCTCCCCTTGGTAGGTCATTACTGATAAGAAAACATCCATCTCCCCAAGGCCCACCTGCCCGTGGATGAGGAGGAAGGAAGCTCTATTTTCAATATCATGAACATTTTTATAATCGTTTTCATATCAGTTACTACAGTGAGATCGGGCTCTTTCAGCAGGAACATCCCAACAGGAAAAAAAATCAGACTGGTAGAAAAAAATTCTTCCAAATGACCCATCTGGATGAGTCCATCATTCAGCCCCCTGAAGTTTACTGAAGACCTAGGTAGTAGCTGCCGTAAAAATACAACCACTTACCTCAGCATATTGTGCTACTGAACTGGCTTCAACTGCATACACTCTCCTAGCTCCGGCCTGTACAGCAAAAAATGACAGTATTCCTGAACCACAGCCAACATCCAGAACAATCTGGAAGGAAAGAAGACAAAAGAGGGGTGAAAAACTCAAACAGGTGCTTGGGTGGGGGCACCAGGCCAACTTTGGGCATTGAGATCAGACTTAAGTACCAACGTGGATATTTACACGTGGTCTTACCTTGGCCAAGTCACAAATCTCTGTGAGATTCCTGTTTCTCGTATTTTAAATGGGGCTAATAATATCTACTTTTTAAGGTTTGCTGTAGGGATGAAGTAATATGAAGTGTATACAAAGCACTTGGCACGTAATTGGTGGTTTTCAAATTGTTGCTATTATTATTATAGTTTCTTTGTAACCTGGATTGCTTTTAGGATGTTTGGGGCCAAAAAAAAAAAAACACTAGAGTGTCATGAATGACACTGTCAGCATGAACAAAATGAAAACCGTCTCAAATAATTTTTAGAATTATATATATATATACATATATAATTATGTATATATATTCAGAAATAACTGAAGATAAAGTTTTCAAAAATCCAAAAGTGAGGTATGTGGGTTTTTTCCAGACCCCCTTCAAAGTTGGGGAGGTTTATATGGAGGGTAGGGGAGTATTAAGGCAGTGGACAGATGGAATTCACAGAAACTTTTCTCCTATTCTCTGTGTTCAGACATGGGACTTCAATCAAGAAAACCACCATCCACTGGCACAGACAGGCCAACACCTGGACCCACATGCTGAGAGGGAAGAGGTGGATGGTACGGTATTGGGCCCTCTCCCCAAACACTGCTGAAGCTGAGGCCTGAATCTCAGGCTTATCGTTGAAATTCCAGGTTCCTGTATTTCTGTCTCATCAGTGACTTTTATTCTTAGCATCTTTTAGCACTAGCTTTGAGCAAGGCATTTTGCCTAAGTCCTCAAATAAACCTATGAGTAGATACCATTATTATGCCCACTTCATAGACGACAGAACTGAAAATCAGACCCGTTGAACAAACAGCCTGAGTTCACCTAGCAGGAAGTAGGCAGTTGAAACTGGACGCTTCTGCCTTCCAAGCTCATGTTCCATAAAATCACGCATTGCTTGCTTAAGTTCATCTTTATAAACCTCACATTTTAACACAGCAATACCAATCGACAGGCAATGTTTGACAAGGAAACAAAGCATTACTTTTCGTAAGAAATTTTTTTGCTTTTTTTTACTTTGATAGCAGGAAAAATTTTCCAAAAAATAGGAAATTTCAAGAGATTGTGCTTGTGTGTGTGTTTTAACTGCAATATCACAGCGTGCTGACACAGATACTGTGCCATTATTCTAGGAGAACATGCTGTTAGTAATGGGTTCACAGCGCTCACTTATATTAATTCTAGAGCTGTGGCTGTATTCCATATGGTTTCCTGGGGTTTAGGTAATTAGGAGCATTACCAAATTAAAATGTCATCCGGTCTCTGGAATTTGCTGTCGGGAATTTGCTGACTAAAATTGGTATTTTAGAAATACCAATATTCACTTCTCTTCATTCTCCCTAGGAAATACAGCATCTTAACACGGCCCTGGTCCATTGCAAGAACGTCCATGAGTGCTGATTTGGGAGTGGAGGCCATTAAACTGGAGAGCGTAATCCATGGCCCCTTAAAAGATGTACCACATCCAAAAGAAGCTTTCCGGAGCCCTCTTCAATTGAAAATATAACACCGTAGATTCCACGTTCAGTCCAAAACATGTACGCAAAATTAAGAGACAATGGAAATTGCACCTGCTTGCTCTGATAACAAGTGCCCTAGAAATGCGTGAATGGAGCTCTGTGTCTCTTTTATGAGGGTGTCGTGAAATACATCCTAGGGCAGTGTTTCCTGCAGACTAAAAACCAAGCAAATGTTTTCCCACTAGGAGATACACAGAGGAGAAAGGTAATAGGGAGAAAGAGAAAAGAGACAGAGACAGGAGGGAGCCTGATGTGGTTAAACTTGTGCCAAATTAGTCTATTTGATAGAAAAATGCCTTGATAGACCCGGACCATGTCCAGAGAAGAGGTAAAAATTTACAAACTGAGGCCATTTTCCAAATGCCTTATTTCAATATCTAATTTCAAGCCAAAATAACCTTACTCATTTGGCTATTTCAAAACAGAGCATAGACCTTGAAAAAGAATCCAATCTTTTGCTAGCATTATCCAGATAATGCCATCTGCCTCCTGCTTATGTGTATATTTCAAAAGTTAACAAGTGAATTTTCAGTCTGGGGCCAGTAGGGGAGGGTGTGGAGGGGGAGGGACATTTTGCCTTAGCTACATAAGTCACGCAACGTTGGAAACAGAGCTGTGGAGGGCAGAGAATAAACTCTCTGGTGAAAAGCCAACAGTCAAAGCAAATATTTAGCCCTAATAGAAACAGACGACCTCAGCCCTTTCCAGCTGGGATTTCCAAGACTAGGAGAAGAGAGGACATTAACACAGATAATTCTGTTACACTTTCCTCCATGGCACCTCTGGAAGCCTTGGAGCTACCTCTAATCATATTTTCTTGTTCTCACAGAAGATTATATTGAGCTCATTTTTTATTCCACCCTTA
The DNA here is from genome assembly GCF_041296235.1 of Equus asinus. Lineage (NCBI taxonomy): Eukaryota > Metazoa > Chordata > Mammalia > Perissodactyla > Equidae > Equus > Equus asinus. The sequence continues at coordinate 37,383,867 of NC_091812.1, forward strand.
GTAGACCGTCACAGAACTGGGTATCTTTGAGGACCTTGGCAGACATGAAGTTATACGTTCACGCCCTAGGAAAAAATATCTCCCCTCAGGCAGACGCAAAGAGAGTAATAAAATCCCCTTGTATCTGTAAAGCAGTTTATAGTTTCCAAAGCCTGTTCCTCTGATGCTGTCTTCCTGATCTTCATGCCTCCCTGGGATGGAGAGTACATAGTTTGCTCCCCATTTTATTGATAAGGAAACTGAGGCTTGGAGAGACTGTTTCCAATCAAGGTGACATGGCTGGTAAGTGGCATCGCTGGGATGAGAATCCAGCGCTCAGCTCTCTGCATCATCATGGCCCTCTTTGTGTAGCAAAGAACGAGAGGAAAGGGTGGACTGTGAGGAGATGTACATCTGATCATATCACACCCTGAGAAAACACCTTCAATGGTTCCAGACAGCTAGAGGAAAAGGCTTGGTCTCTGGGGTATGTTGTCCCTGGGCCTGAGCAGTCTGGCAATGACTGACTTTTCTGTCCTCTTTTTCTGTAATTCTCATCTACCTTCCTCCCATACACCCTGGGCTCAGCAACCGTGTCCCTTTCCTTGATTCTAAGGCTCCCTCATGTGCAATCCTTTGTGGGAGAGGCAGGTAACAGCCTAGCAAAGGTTCATGCCCTCTCAGAGCAGAGTTGTTGGGAAGTAGTTGCCCAACCAGGACTACACTGCCCCACCCCCTTGCATCGGCAGACGGTCACGTGACTAGTTCTGGCCAATAGAATATGAGAGGAAGTAATGGGAGTTGCTTCCGTGTTACGGTGGTTCAGGGTCTAGGGTACCTTCCACATACTCTCTGATCCTTATGCAGTGGCACCGGAAACCACCCAGTAAAGGTGAAAAGACACTGAATCCCTAGGTCACCACTTTGGGAAGAGCCACTGAGAAAATACTGGACGTAGCATGAGCAAGAAATAAATTTTATTATGTTAAACCACTGAGATTTAGGGATCATTTGTTTTAGTAGTTGGCATACACTGACCAACACATTTCCCTAGGGTGAAATCCCTCCTCTCATTTTTTCCCTGGTAAACTCAAGACCCAGCTCAGATATCACAACTCAGGGGCACTTCCCCTGACTTCCCCAGACAGTCAGTCTAGGTTGGGCTCTCTGGCACCTGGTACACAGCCCTCTAACAGCACTTATTACAGGATATTGCAAGCAGGTCTTTCCATGTTTATCTTCTCTGCATAGCCTATGAGCTCCTCAAAGACAAGAATTACATCATTTATCTCTCAGCACCTAGCACAGTGGGAAATATAAAAACCATAATTAGTATTTATTTACTAAATGACAAAATGGGATGACTCAATATGGTAGTCTCCTAATTCCAACATCACCTTGAAATAACTCTGAAAAAGGCTTATGATTTTTGCCAGCCATTTGGACTCTGGGAGTGTTCCTGCATCACAAAGCTGGCACTCAGAAAGGACGAGCTCAAGATGCCCTTGCCTTACTCAAGACTTATATCCTGAACTGCTTCACCCAACCCTGTCTTCTGCTTTCTGGCCTATTATTTCTTGGCCTCCAAGTCACCTCACAGACCTGACCCTTTATACTCTGTCTCTTTTCATGATCTCTGACCCTCCTCTTTGTCTGTGATCTGAACATGTCCCTTGGGTCACTCTTCTGACTATTTGAGGTAGCTTTCTGCCCTTACATAGACCTTCTTGGAAAGTTCCATGCTCCTTTCTGCCACAGGGCCTTAGTATATATGTATATACTGCTTCCTCTTCTTGGGGTACTCCCCACTGTACACTTGATGATATCAGTCTATGGTAATTATTTTTTTACCTACCCAATGCCCATTGCACTAGATCTTTTCTATTTGCTCCTCCAGATCTCTTCTCCACTCTTCTCCATAGTGCTATTTGTGAGGAGACTGACCTATGTGGACTGTATCAATGGGCTTCCTTGCCATTGGATTCTAGTTGGGATCAGTGAAGAGAAAAGACAACAGGAGGTCAGAGGGAGTGAGGACAGATGGTTTATTCTCCTGGCTTCCTCCTTCCTGGGTCTCCACAGATTGGTTGTGTCCCCTCTACCAAAAGCCACAGCTCTCGTTGGGCCTCCATCTCCTACAGCTGTGACCATTCTCCCAGGTTTCCAGTAACCACTCCTTCCCTTTGCCCCTTTAGGCCTAGGGTGTTAACAGGTCCCCACTCTTGCTAGTGCCAGCATGCTTCACCATCCATGTTGGTTCCCTTAACTTTGCCCACATCTTGGTAAATAGTCCTGTTATTTAACTCTCCTAAAACACCCTGTTGGGTGTACCATCTCTCTCCTGCAGGGACCCTGGCTGATATATCAACTCATCCTTCAGATCCCAAACAACTCTCCATCAGGGAAGACTTCCCTAATCTTTGCTCCCCTCCTGGACTAAACAAAGTCCTTCTCTTGTATGCTTTCTTATCATCACTTCCTCATACTCTTCCTTCCTAACACTCATCACAATTGTAATTTTTCATTCAGTGAGTGATTATTTGGTTAGTGTCTGCTCCCTCCCCTGGGTTGTAAGTTTCTCTAAGGGAGAGACCCCCATCTGTCTCCTGCTCACTATTGAAACCCTCATATAGCACAGGGTTTGGCACATGGTAGAGACACTCACTAAATCTTTGTTGAACAAACTGAATAAATAAAAATATGTCTTACTACCACAAATAGGAAACAGATTCGTGATCCAGAAAATATGGTACAAATCTGTTAGCTCCCTGAGAAAGCACCTTCTACCAGCTAACACGTCCACTCCAATCTAGTGATCTTAAGCATCCTTCAAAGGATGACCTTCTTCTGACACTGCCATATTATCATTACATTACAATCCAGTAAGTGCTTGTGCACAATTTTCCTCTAGAGAAAGAATTCATCCTCAGCTGCCCCTGGATACATAGGCAGTAACTGTAGACATGGCTAATTTGGGGCTTACATGGGGCAGCACCAGAAAAATGGGCTGAAATTTCTGCCAGGACTAAAAGGGAAAAGTCAACAATTGGTCCTTGTAACAGTGACCAAAAGTTCCATGAATTTATTTGTAAATAAAGTTAAGTTTAAAAATGATTAAAAAGGTAGGGTCATCATTTCACTTGTACAGATCATTTTAATTATGTGCTCTTGTGGTTTCCTGGGCAAAGAAATCCTGCAAAATGTTCAGACAGGGCTAACAAAGCTCCAAGTGGGAGCTCTTTATTTGGATTTACTAGGTTAAAAGTAACAGGGAATATCCAGGTCCTTATGAAAGATGAAACAAAACTTCCCTTGAATAATAGAGTAAAAATAAAGTACATCTGTACCATTTGTTTTACAGTTATTGTGTGCTCTGCCTGGTTAGTACTTTGTAGGACTGCCTTATCTACTTATGATGACAACTCTATAATATGACTACTCGTATTTTCTCCACGTTGTAGATAAAGAGGCTGAGAATCAGATGGAATTGAAGTCATGCACTTAATAAAAGACGAGATTAAAAAAACAAATTTATCTAATTCAAAGTGTATGGTCTTAGCCACTCCCTTTATTTTCAGTTCTAAGTTTCTCTTTTTATTGTTCAGGCTACAGTAATATTGCCCACATTTAACCTTCTTCTTCGCTCCAGCATTTTTATAATTGTCTTCCAATATTGAGGTCCTGATTATCCTACAATCAATTCCTCAGTGATGCCAGTTATTATTTAGTCATTCTTTCTTATTCACTTGAGCAGATCAATGGCAGCTCTGAATTGCAGCACCCCAACTGACATTTTTGTATGCCTTACACTCCTCAATTCTGTGTCCTATCCACTTGTCCACTTCCACGGCCATCACTGCTTCTCCCAGCCATCATTTTATTACATCGGCAGGCGCCTCCACGGCACCACCCAAAGTTACATGTGCCTCATGCTCTTGCACAGTGTTGCGTGGTTTATTGTCATTGTTACCTGCCATGGGCTGCCAACCTCCATAGATTGCCCCCAACTCTTTCACTATCCAAACTATTGACCAACAGGTGGACCGAACAGCTTCTAGGCAGTAACAGAATAAGGGAATAGCACCTGCAGTCCATCACATCTCTCTTTGGCTTTTGTCAGAGAAGAAAAATTCCAAATCATCTCAAGGGCTGCAGAAGACATCCCTTTACAGCCTTTGCAGCTTAGACTTAAATCTTGTTTAGATAATTAGCACTTTCATTGTGGCAGGAGAATTCTGCAGTGGTAGCTCTTCACAAGACAGAACTCTATATCTGCTGTGTAGTGCAACTTGCTTTCACCCAGAGGGTTGCCTATGTTTAAATAACACAGAATTAATGCTTGTGAGCACCCATGTTTTATTCTGGCTTTTGGCAGAGGATAGATAAATCCATCACCAACCTTTTAACTATCCTTTCACCAGTTGTCCAACTATGTTCCTCTATTATCCAAAGCATGTTGATCTCCCTTAGCCTATCTCCCCACGATTAACCCCCCTCATGTGCTGCCAATAGACTCAGACTGGCTCACTCAGCTCTAAACTCTTAAGCACTCATTCGCTCATCAGACATCTACTAAGTGCCTCCAGTTACCCATTATGCTAAGCACTGCTAGGTGCTAGGAGCGCAAAGATGAATAAGCATAACTATCTGGTAGGGAGAAAGAGACAGGTAAGAAAGAAGTACAACAATGTGCAACAGGGGCAATGACGGAATTATATAAAGGACACAGTGGCAGCATGAAGGAAGAGTAGTCTTCTCTACCAGGGGGTCTGGAAAGACTTCATTGAGATGACCTAGGAAATTGAGAGGTGAGTCAATGTTGTGCCATTTGAATGGAGGGAGGGGCAGGAACTCCAGGAAGAGAGAGCAGTATGAACAAACGTACCTGAGAATGACAGAGCCAGTCACATTTGGAGACAGTAAATGTCCTTGGGAGCATGATGTGTGGTTAGAGGTAGAAGTGGGGGTGTGGTTGAAACACAAACATGGAAAGACCAAGGCTGGAGAAACTAGCAGATGCTTGAACATAGACGGTCTTGTATACAAGACTAAGGACCTTGGACTTGATCCTAAGCAAAGAAGGGTCATGAAAAAGTTTCCAATAGAAGAATCATTTCATGGATGCATTTCAGCAGCATCATATAGGCAGCATGGATCGGAGGGCGCAAGATCAGCGGTAGCAAAGCAGACACTGGCGGTTCCCACCCAACATCAGTCTCTTCTTCCCTGCTCTCAGAATTTCACCTTCATTGAGTATTTACTCTCCTTCATGTGGCTAACCATCCTCAGTCCCAGGGAGGGGATTGGATTGGTCTAGGGCAATCACAGGTGGCTCCATTCCTCTTGCCAGCAATGGCTTTAGGCTTGAGCATGTGATACAATTTTGTTAATGAGAGCTCAGGGGAAGTCTGCTGGGGGCTACTGGGAAAGATTTCCTCCTTTCTAATACAGAGACACAGAGAAGATGCCTCTTCTCTCCTGGACATGTTTAAATTTGGACGTGATTCTCAGAGTAATTGAATTAAAACACCTTGGAGTCACACTGTCTCTGACTGTTTTAGCCAATTTGAGTTAGGATTTTCTCCTACTTGAAGCCAAAGATATCTTCATGCTCCAAGCAGAGAAACTAATTGGAAAACTTTTGTAATATTCCTAAGATACAATAAGAATGAAAACTAAGAATTAGCTGTGGACAGAGGGGAATGGAAGAGTTGCAAAAATGCTGAGTTAATAGAAGCTAAAAGATTTGGAGACTGGAAAAGAGAAGAAAAAATGTAGACTGACCCCCAGTTTTCTGGCTTGGGTGATGTTTATAATATATTCAGTTTTTGCATCACGCCAGAAGGGAACACTTGCCTTGCTTTCTGAGCAGAATGGCCCTAGGAATTACTTCCACTGATCTTTGAAACCTGATCTGGGTTTCATTGCTGCTGCAGCCACTCCTGCCTAAGGAGCCTGTTGCAGTGGCTGCTTCTACTTCCTCCTGTTGTTCATGGGCACAACAAAACAGTGCCCCCTCACTCATGCCACATGCCTTTTGTCCTTTGCCTCCTGCCATGGAGTTTCCTTGTTCCTGTTAAGGCATGAGGCAAGCACTACAGCACCCACTTGACACTCATGGATATGTACCCTTGAAGTGCAAGGGAGTTAATACCCTTTAGGGGCATAACTGACCAATGGGGGATGGCAGCCAATGAGTAAATTGTTCTGCTTTTCTCCCCCTGGATGAACCATTTGAAGGTGCAATGGTTTCACATGGCCTCTTTGAAAATGTCCTGTAACACCGAGCAATCAGTTTTTCATAAAGCTGCGGCCGGCTCAGTAACATATCCCTCACACCTGCTCTCCCACCTCCCCCTTTTCTTACTCCTGCGTGCCTGAGATTGCACGCTTTCGTAAAGTACTAGCACATAAGCCTTTGCCTCACAATCTGTGATTTAGGGAAACTACGCTAAGGAAATGGCGGTAGTTAGACAAAATTCAACATGTTTGACATTTTCCTGTGAAACTGTCTTTTCTGGACTTCTGAAACTTCTAAATTCTAAACCTAAGCTATCACTCTGAAGTTGAGTGACCGTATCAATACCTCAGATTTAGGAAATTAAGCGAAAAGAGGATTTAGGTACAAGCTCTAAGTCCGTCGGAGCCCAACTCCTGGTTCAATGCTGGCAAAGAGCAGGTTCTAGTGCACCACATTGAACTGCTTATTAATGGATTGTTTTGTCCAACTTAACCGCTTCTTACTGACTCCATCCTCTTTATCTACTTACATTCTTATCCTAGAAAGCAGATATTAAAGCAAAGTCATCTACCTTAGAGGTTACTCTCACATGGAGTCTTCCACATAAATAAGCCTTTAGCAAAGTCAGAAGTTGCTCCCAGTTGGCCGTTCATGGCACTGTCTCAGAGGAAATGTGAGAGGTTTAGAAATTCAACCCTAGAAATTTTCTAACATACCCTGTATTCAATGGGTAGGTAATCGACTAGGCAGAAGTTAGTAAGCTAGCCAATAAAAGCAAATCAGTGAAATATCAATCCTTCAAAACCCCTCTTTTTGTTTCCTAGTTCCCTCCCATGCACAGCTGAGGCACTGAAAATATCACCTCGGCAACCTGTCCCTTCTTTAATGATTTTGCAAAAGAGGCATCTGGTATGATAGCCATTTGTGCCATTTACCAAATATTTCTGGTTCTCCTGATGGCCACATGGTAGAATTGCACTCTTTTGGCCTTTTTTTCTTGTAATTAGGAGTGACCACATGTCTTGCTTTGGCCTGTGTAGTGTGGTCAGAAGTAGTAAGGGTGGCTTTTCAGGTGGACGATTCAAGAACTAGGGGTGTGGGTTGCCGTCTCTCCCACCCTGCAACAGGAACAGTCATGTTTCACACAGGGGCTGGGTCCAGGGGTGAGAATGATACGCAGCACAGCCCTTAGCTAACCCATAATGGATACAGAACCTGAGTGAGAGAGAAAGCTCTGTTGGCTGAAACCACTGAGGTTTTGGGGTTGATTGTTAGACTAAGCATCGCTTAGTCCACCCTAACAAGCCGGGGGAAGCCACATCCTTGAGGCACTGATGATTTCTAATTCAGATTCCCCAGTCTTCTGATGCTGTGCTGAGACTCTGCATCTGGCAGCTCACTAAATTCTTACAGCCACCAAGTGGTTAAGTGTTCTTATCTCAATTTAAAATTCACCCCCAAAAGATTAAGGTCGCATGTCACCATCTTGAAAGCTACAGAAATGGGCTATGAGCACGGACATCTTGACTAGAAAACCATCCATTGCATTAAAGCCCCCAGCTCTCTCTGTCCCAAATGCCCTAAAAACCAGTCTGTGACCATTGTTTAGTCCATCTTCCTGGCTCTTCTTGAAAGCTGCACTTTGCTTTCATATCCAGTGAAAGCATTTTCCTCTGCTGACTCCGGCATCTTTCTCCCGTAGCCTTTCGGGAGCAGATTCTATTCAAGCTCAGGAGAATGCTGGCACAGACCAGCCATCTGCTTCATACACACAATCAAGAAATTCATGCAGGGGCCACTTAGGGCTTAAGGGGCCAAAGAGATCAGTTAAGGCCAAGGCCCATTTTCTACCTCTTTCTCTTCACCCCTATTACAGAGAATTAATCCCAGGGATGAGTTCTCGTGATGTATGACCTAACATGAACTTTGGTCTCTCTACTGGGTTGAAGAGTGTCCCCCAAAATTCATGCCTACTCAGAACCTGTGAATGTAACCTTGTTTGGAAATAGGTTTTTTTTTTTTTTTACAGACATAGCAAGTTAAGATAATGGTCATACTGGATTAGGGCAGGCCCTAAGCCCAATATGACTGGTGTCATTACAAGGAGAGAGAACTTTACATGCAGAGACACAGACGTTCCGGGAGAACACACATGACAGCAGAGGCAGACACTGGGGCGATGCATCTACAAGTCACGGGACAGCAAGGACAGCCAGCAACCAAAGAAGCTGGATGAGGCAAGGAAGGAGCCCCTCTAGAGCCTACAGAGGGAGCGTGGCCTGATGGAACCTGGATCTTGGACTTCTGGCCTCCAGAACTGTGAGACAATACATTTTTGTTGTTCTAAGCCACCTTGTTTGTGGCAGCAGCCCTAGGAAACTAAAACAGCCTCCAATGCCTAAGCCACAGGAAAAATGAAACCACAGGGGAAAAAACCCCAAATATATAGACATATATATAGCAGAGATTGTTTTTCACTATCACATCCCACCCCCCATACACATTCCCAAATCACATAAATAAAATATCCATTTGATCGTCAACCTAGAAGCCATTTTGTGTTGCTCCTCAAATCACCCTGCAGTCCGGGCTGGGATACAGACAGACCTGGATTTGCAGATAGCTCTACCACTTAGTAGCTGTGTACCTAAAGCAAGAGAGTTAAATTTATGTAGCTCTGGCACCTTTATCTATACTATTAGACTAGCAAGATAACATTGTGTGCGTTTGCTGTGTGGCGTATGGGGCATTTGCCATTCTTTTGTGCTTAGCATCTGATGCCCTTCCTATGTCTGGGGAAGGTCCCACTGGTGCGGTAGCACCAGCCTCCTGCTAAGGAAGCTGAAGGTGTCTGGTGCTGTTTTCCAGACCCTCTGCAGCTAAAGCACAGGCACCACTGAGGCTCTGGCTTGCATGCGAAGCTGAGAGTGTGAAGATGCAGAGAGGGCATAGGATCCACTCAGGTGAGGTCACAGCTACCTCCAGATTCCAGTGCATCAGATTCCAGTGCGTCAGAGGGAGGTTCCCAGGACAATACTAAGCATAGCACCAGGCAAAGGTTGTGCATGGCTGCAGTGTTCACGTCTGGCTGCCTTGCTGCCTTCCTGAGATCAGTTCAGAAATTATTTATGGTTATGGAGCCTCCAGGCCTAGTTCTCTAATGATCCTGAATCTTTTTAGGAAATTCTTTTCCCTTTTTTTTCTTCTTTTATAAAATTAGCTGAGTTGGTTTCTGATGCTGAGCTAAGAACCTTGACTAACATACAAGAATGAAAGGAGATAAGATATACAAAGCACCTAGCAGGAATCATGAGTCATTTCCTTCTCTTCCTGCTTCCCTACACAGCTCTGAATAAGGATTCTGTCCCCAGGTTAACAATGATGCTTGGAGGTGAGAAGTGGAGGATTCAAAGAATAAATAAAGAAAAATGTAGTATAATACATGCAACGGAATATTATTCTGCCTTCAAAAAGGAGCTCCTGCCATATGGGACAACATGAATGAAACTGGAGAACATTATGCTAAGTTTAATAATCCAATCACAGAGGGAAAAATACTGCGTGATTTCACTTATATGAAGTACCTAAAATAGTCAGTCATAGAAGCAGAGAGTAGAATGGTGGTTTTCAGGTGCTAGGGAGAGGAGAGAACAAGAAAGTATTAGTCCAAGGGTACAAAGTTTCAGTTCTGCAAGATGAATAATTCAATTCTTAACTCCTAGAGATCTACTGCCCAGCATAGCGCCAATAGTTAACAACACTGTAATGCATACTTAAAAATTTGCTAAGAGGGTAGATCTTATGTTGTGTTCTTATCACAAAATAATAATAATAATAATAATAAATAAAGAGGGGAGGAGGAAACTTTTGGAAGTGACGGATATGTTTAAGGCATAGATTGTGGCGATGGTTTCACAAATGTATACTTATCTCCAAACTCATCAAGCGGTATACGTTAAATACGGACAGCTTTTTGTATGTGATTCTTACCTCATTAAAGAGGGTTTAAACAAAATGTAAGGAAGCAGGAGCTGTTTCACCACATGCAGACAGGACTATTTGGCAAGCCTATGCTGCAGCCTTTATTCCCGCCAATGACTAAGGTCCAGCCTCATTAGTGTGCCAGGCTAACCAAGGGTGAGCAGTGTATTAAAGTCAGAGCAGAATTTCAGAGCTGGATTAGAGACAGCCTCAAGAACCTTTGGCCAGGAGCTGGCCGGGTGGCGCAGCGGTTAAGTTCGCACATTCCACTTTGGCAGCCCGGGGTCCACCGGTTTGGATCCCGGGTGCGGACATGGCACTGCTTGGCAAGCCATGCTGTGGTAGGCGTCCCACATATAAAGTGGAGGAAGATGGCCACGGATGTTCACTCAGGGCCAGTCTTCCTCAGGAAAAAAAAAAGGAGGGGGAGGATTGGCAGCAGATGTTAGCTCAGGGCTAATCTTCCTCAAAAAAAAAAAAAAAAAAAAGAACCTTTACCCAAACTGAAGATAAGCTCAAACCAAAGAAAACTTACATTGGAAGAAGCTGAAGCCCAGGCTCTGAGAATCTGAATATCAGCTGACAATCTGAACAGGTTGCTTTGCATATTTGTTGTTGTTATTTATGTTTTCTTTTAAGCCTCCAAATCCCTGAATCCCTTCTGCCTAGCCAACCTCATATTTGGATGCACTAGGCAGCTATTGCAACTGAGGATTCTCTCCTCTGTGAAAATGCTGATTTAAAAAAAATAATAAGCTCTCAGCTCCTGCTTACTCTCACAAGTTTCCAGCAACTGGTGCCCTGACAAATGAAGTGTCAAAACATTTCCAAATTAAAACCCTACCGCTCATATAGCCCCACACCCTCAGCAGGATGGACTTTCCCTGCCTGTTCCCAACACACACTTGAAGACACTAAAAATAGCCAGATGGCAATTAACAGAAACTCTGAGGAGGGGAATGGAGTGGGTTCCAGCAGGGTCAGTTTCCTGGATGGATTCCAAATGGAGTTCTCAGCCAGCAGTGCTCTGGCCAAGAAAGGATTTTCATTAAAACTGCATGGAGGAGACCAAGATTTGAAAGATTTAAAATTATAGCAGGGTTGGAAACTATAGCACCATCCCCAAGACCACCAATAATAACAATACTTGTTACTACGTACTGAGTTCATATTATGGGCCATGTCCTGAGAACTTCATAAGCATTGTATCATCCTGATCTCAGAAGGACTCTAAAAAGTAGTTACTACTCTTATAGAGAAGGACACTGAAGCCCAGAGATGGTAGATAACCTGCCCAAGCTCTCACGACAAACAGGATAAAGGTCTACACCAGGTGTATGGTAAGGTCTACAGCAGGCCAGACTGGAGTCTGAACTCTCCTATCTGACTCTAGAACTCATGGCCCTAACCATTGTGCCATGCTGCCTCATACATGCATGGGGATATTTACGTAACCAAAGTGTGTTCACACCATCCTTAGGCCAAGAGAAACAAAAGTTGCCCCTGGCAATTTCAGCCAACCTTCCCATGGGCAGTATCTTTCAGGGATTGAGTGTGTGGGCTCTGAAGTAAGACTAAATGGGTTCAAATCTTGGCCTTTTCATTCACTAGTTGTATAAAATCAGGTAAACCATCAAGATTCCTAGGCCTCAGTTCTCTCACCTCTAAAATGGCAATAATGTTAGTATTTACCTCGTATGGTTGTAATGAAGATCAAAGGAAACTGCTATAGACTGAATGTTTGTGTTCCCCTCAATTCTTATGTTGAAACACTAATCCCCAATGTGATGGTATTTGAAGTGGGGCCTTTGGGAGGTAGTTAGGTCACAAGGGTGGAGCCTTTGTGATGGGATTAGTGCCCTTATAAGAAGAAACAGGAGAGAGGCTGCTTCCTGTCTCTCTTGACTATGTGAAGAGAAGCAACCATGTAAGGAGAAGCTAGAAGGCTGCTATCTACAAGCTAGGAAATGGGCCCTCACCAGACACCTGCTCTACCAGCACACTGATCTCAGACTTCCAGCCTTCAGAACCATGAGAAATAAACGTTTGTTGTTTAAACCATCCAGTCTATTGTATTTTTGTTATAGTGGCATGAATTGCCTAAGACAGAAACAATGTATGGAAATCTCTTAGCCTAGTGCTTGCATCGCTAAGTTCTTCAATAAATAATAGCCATTGGTATTGATCATTCTAAACCCATGCCCTTTTAGGTAATCAATTTCAATGAGAAAGACTGTAAGGGTTTAGTGAAAAGGTAGCCATCTCCACAGACTCACAGGAGTTATTTCAGAATGGTCTTCAGTATGATGCTGCAAACAAGAAAGGATTTAAAAGGATTTTGGATTTGTAATAGATTTGGAGTTAGGGCGACGAAACATCCTAGTTTGTCTGGGACTGAGGGGATTCCCAGGACACTAAAACTGGGATAATTTGCTCTTCCAGTTTTCAGAGGGGAGAGGATATTTATTCCCAGGGAAGGGCAGTACTGGAAGTTAGAGTAGTCATCTCCCTTTCCTCTTTTTTCCTCATAATACCAATGACCCATCTGACTGGTGACAGTGGGAAATAGGACTGAGCATGCATAGCTCCAGTGCTTGGGAGGGGCCAGCCTGCCCATCCCCTACTCAAGCATGTGCTCTGAGTCCCCCAGGAGGAAGGTTGATGGGCAGGTTCTGGACTTGCCTGGGGAGACCAGTTGTTCAGCACACAAGTGGCTGGGAAAGTTCTGTTTAGAGGAAAACCGTGTAGGAGGACTTATTTGGCCACAGGTCCAAGTCCTGTTCTCCAAACAGCATTTCAAACAATAAAGCTGATATTGGAATACTAGGGGACTTTATGGATAGATCATCCAAACACAAGAGCAATAAGGAAACGTTGGCCTTAAACAATACATTAGACCAGATGGACTTAGCAGATATATATAGAACATTTCACCCCCAAACCACAGAATACATTTTTTCAAATGCTCATGGAACATTCTCCAGGATTGATCACATATTAGGCCACAAAACAAGTCTCAATAAATTTAAGAGGATTGAAATAATACCAATCATCTTTTCTGACCACAAAGGTATGATAATAGAAATCAACTACAGGAAGAAAATTAGAAAAGCCACAAATATGTGGAGATTAAACAAAATGCTACTGAACAATGATTGGGTCAATGAAGAAATCAAAGGAAAAGTCAAAAATTACCTGGAGACAAATGAAAACAAAAATACGACATGCCAAAATCTATGGGATACAGCAAAAGTGGTTCTAAGAGGGAAGTTTATAGCAATACAGGCCTACCTCAACAAACACGAAAAATCTCAAATAAACAATCTAACAGTACACCTAAAGGAAAAGGAAGAACAAAGCCCAAAATCAGTAGAACAGCATGGTCCTGGCACAAAAACAGACACACAGATCAATGGAACAGAATCAAGAGCCCATAAGTAAACCCACACATCTATGGACAGGTAATTTTTGACAAGGGAGCCAAAAACACACAATGGAGAAAGGAAAGTCTCTTCAATAAATGGTGATGGGAAAACTGGACAGCCACATGCAAAAGAATGAAACTAGACCACTATCTTACACCATACATAAAAATTAACTCCAACTGGATTAAAGACTTGAATATAAGATCTGAAACCATTAAACTTCTAGAAGAAAACATAGGCAATACACTCTTTGACATCGGTCTTACAGCATATTTTGAAGTACCATGTCTGACCAGGCAAGGGAAACAATAGAAAAAATAAATAAATGGGACTACATCAAACTAAAAGGCTTCTGCACAGCAAAGGAAACCATCAGCAAGATGAAAAGACAACCTAACAGTTCATTGCAGCATTATTCACAATAGCCAAGACTTGGAAGCAACCTAGGTGCCCATCAAGGAACGAATGGATAAAGAAGATGTGGTACATATACATAATGGAATACTACTCAGCCATAAGAAATGATGAAATCTGGCCATTTGTGATAACATGGATGGACCTTGAGGGTATTATGCTAAGTGAAATAAGTCCGAGGGAGAAAGTCAAATATCATATGATCTCACTCATAAGTAGAAGAAAAACAATGACAAACAAACACAAAGAAACAGAGATTGGATTGGTGGTTCCTAGAGAAGAAGTGGGGAGAGAAGAGAGTGAAAGGGGTGATTAGGCACATGGGTGTGGTGATGGGTGGTAATTAGTCTTTAGGTGGTGAACATGATGTAATCTACACAGAAATCCAAAATATATAACGATGTATGCCTGAAATTTGTGTAATGTTATAAATCAATGTTACTGCAATATAAAAATTAAAATTAAAAAAAAAGAAAAAGAAAAATCTGATAATAGCCTTGGAGGAACTGACACACCCTCTGTATGGAGTGTTACGTTCTTTCAGTAATGATAGTTGGAAGCAAGGACTCTTAAATCATTTGATTGTATTTGCTGAAATAAACTTACTTTTATCATCAAAAGAAAAAAAGCTGATATTGTGATTTCTACCTGACATTTGTTTCTATTTCTAAATTGGTTCAGAACTTAGAGGGGGAAAGGGATATATAGTCATTCATTGCTTAAAGATGAGGATACCTTCTGAGAAATGTATCTGTTACATGATTTTGTCATTGTGAGAAAATCATAGAGTATACTTACACAAACCTAGATGGTATAGCCTACTACACACCTAGGTTATATGGTACCAATCTTATGGGACCACCATTGTAAATGTAGTCCGTCATTGATGGAAAGGTCATTATGTGATGCATGACTGTAATTAATTATTAACCATGTGATTAATTATCACCTTCATAAACCCCAACAGATGGATGCCTCTTTTATTCCATTAGCAGGTAAACCCATTTCAGGATGGCAGGAAAAAGGTATTTTGTAAAATCAAACAAGGTTAGAGCTGCAAGTGACCTTAAAGATGATCCAGTCCAATATCTTCATGTTTACAGATGAAAAGATAAACAAATGAAATGGTCAAGTGACATGATCCACGTGAAATTCTGTGAAAGAGTCATATAACGCAAATTATTAGTATGATTAGTAGTTTGGGAAGTGGTCTTTAGAAGCAGTAACCAGAATTAAAAATAGATTATAGATAATATAGAAAATAGATTACAGATAATAGAAAATAGGTTACAGATGAAAACTAAGCAACTTCAGAGGGAAAGAAGTTTCCCTAAATAAAAGTATTATCTCCAGGAAACATCCTCAAACCACAAAGAAACAATCAATAGTTCAGAGCTGAATTTTTTTTTAATTGGCAAGAAACCCACCTTAGGTCAATAAGACTGCTTACCCACAATCTTGAAAATCAGATAAGGTGTCAAAAGAAAGAAGCTTTCCCTCTCTCTCCTCTTCCTGCCCACCTACCATAATCAAGTCCTCTGCATTAGGAACATTCACTTCGTAATTGTTAACCAGCATGTCCTATTGGCAAAGCAAAAGTCCTGGACGTCTCAAGACATATGAGACCTTTGGCCAAATACGGCCATTTGTGGTCTTATCTTTGTCTCTTACCAACACCCTCACCCACCAGGGTAGCTAGATCTGGCTTTTAGGAAGTGTCTGGTCCTGGGTAAGTCAGAGAAAGCCAACTTCACCCTGTCTCTCCTACTGAATACAGCTGTGAAATTTGGACAGAATGTACAGAGCAGCTACTTGAAGACTCTGAAAAGCATAATAATAGGAGGGGGATTAGGGAAGAAGACCAGGATTCAAAATACTACAGAACCATATCCCCCACCCATGGCCTGAACTCAACACACCACCAGCGGGCAGCAGGGTACAGACAAGAAATCTCCTGGAAACATTCTCTAGTTCTGGCTCCAGCATCAGGAAAGTAAACTTCTAATGCTCAGAGAGAGTGTGGAAATGCTCCGTTTTCCCTCTACTCTTCTTTTTTCTTTTCCTCTCCCCTCCCCTCTCCCCTGCTTCCTTCTCCTCCCTTCTCCCCTCCTTCCTTTTCCTTCCTTTTCCTCCCTTCTTCTATGCTCAGCCCCCAGCAATCTTATGGTAGTTATAGCATCAGCCTACAGGAGCCAAAACTGAGGGAGGGGAAGCTATCTCTGCATTCAATGGCACTGTCATTCCCAAAGGCTGGGGCCAACTCCCATTGCTTGTTTTCTTTCTTTGTCCTCTCTCTGCTTGGCCAATACATAGGCAAAGTCGTGGAAGTACATAGCAGAGTGAGCTTTTTGGTCAGAGACTAAAAAATGGTCCCAAGGAACCAGCAAGTATCAGGGGTATCATGGAGAGGGAAGAGCTTGGTAAAGCAACACCATAAAGTTTTTTTTTAATAAATTCCTGGGCTCAGTCTGTGCATGCCTAGGTCTGATCTTAATTAGCACAACTAAACTTTGAGAACTCCACGCCTAGGTGCCAGACTGACCACTGGGTGACGCACACATGAGATGGATCCAAATAGCACTGCCAAGGCTTTGAAAACTGAAGTGACATACGAACTAAAGCCCTCAGAAAACCAACTAGTCGCCAAGAACTCACAGCCTGAGCCTAACCAGGTTGAATGAATGCTAAAATAAAAATATCAACATCCTCCACAGGCTTTAAACAAGACCTTGAATCTCACAACATAATACTCAAAATACATGGAATATAATCCAAAATTGCTTGGCATACAAAGAATCAGGAAAATCTCAATTCCCTGGGAAAAGATAATCAACTGAAGCTAAAGCAGCAATGACTTAGATGTTAGAATTATTTGACAAAAACTTTAAAGCAGCTATTATAAAAAAGTTCCAACCAGCAATCATGAACACTGCTGAAACCAATGGCAAAATAGAGTCTCAGGCAAGAAATAGATGACATAAAGAAGAGTCAAATGGAAATTATGAAATTGAAAAATACAATAACCAAGACAAAAAACTCTCTGATGGGCTCAACAGCAGAATGGAGATGACAGAGGAAAGAAAGCCATGGGCAAGTCACCTTCTAGCTGGACGCCCACTAATCACTACTTTTTCATGCATTTTCTCTCTGTTTTAATTAACTATTGCTGCATAACAAACCACACCAAAATTTAGTGGCTTAAACTGGAAACAATTATTTCTCCCAATTTTGTGCGCGGGCGGGGCAGTTTCTCTGCTGGTCTTGCCTGGAGTCATTCATGTTTCTGCATTCAGCAGGAGGGGTGGTTGGACTGGAAGATCCAAGATGGCCTCACTTGTTGGTCTGGCAGCTGGTGCCGGCTGTTGAGTGGAGGGCCTCAGTTCTCCTCCATGTGACCTCTCAACCTCCAGTAGGCTAGACTGGGCTTCTTCACAGTATGGTGATCACAGGGTTCCAAGAGGGTGAGACCAGAAGCCACAAGGACCGTTAAAGCCTAGGCTCTGAAACTTACACAATGTCACCTCTGTCATATCTATTGGTCAAAGCATATCACAAGAACAGCACAGAAATAAGGGGTAAAAAAATAGACTATCTCTTGATGAAAGGAGTAGCTACAAGACTTTGCAAATGGGCATGAACTTGGTGAGGCATGAGTCATTAGGATCATTATTTCAATGTTCTACCACACCCTTCCTGGAATTAATGTTGCAAATCTCAAAGGCCATGGATCTACAATTACTAAGGCAGGAGAATAGATTGTGAGGCTCGGAGAAATTTAGGGTTTTGCTTAAGATTACACAGCTCATTAGGGGGGAAAATACAAAACTGGATCCCACTACTGGTGATTCCACTGACCAGTGCTCTTGTCTCTGAGATGAGCTGTACAGTATTTTGAGCACTTTGGTTGTATAACAGGTAGGAGAAAAATGGATAACACTTGTATAATGTGTTAGCAATCAGTCATCATTCAGATCCATTTTGTGAAGGAAATAAATGCAGGCACTTGCGGAGTCTAGGAGAAAAAATTGAAGTAAAGTGACTCAATAAGAGCTATTCATTATATAGCAATAAAGCTCCTAACCTGTTCTGTGCACCAAAACATAGTGCATTCAGTCTCTTGAGTTCCTAGCACTCAAAGCTTAATTTCTTCATTGAGGTAAAATTCACATAACATAAAATCACCATTAACCATTTTAAAGTGCACGATTCAGTGCCATTTGGTACAATTGCTTTATCGTGGAACCATTACTTCTGTCAAGTTCCAAGATATTTTCATCACCCCAAAAGGCAACCTATGCCCATTAAGCAGCCGCTCCCCATTCCTCTCTCCCCCAGCCCCTGGCAGTCCCTAGCTTGCTTTCTCTCTATGGATTTGCCTATTCTGGATGTTTCATATAAGTGGAATCACATGACTTTTTGTAAATGGCTTCATTCACTTAGCACGATTTTGTGGTTCATCCACGTTGAAGTATGTATCACCATTTCATTCCTTTTCATGGAAAATATAAATATAAATAATATTAATAATATTCCATTGTATGAATATACCACATTTTGTTTATCTTTTATCAGTGGATGGGCATTTGAATTGTTTCCACTTTTTGGCTACTGTGAATAGTGCTATTATGAACATTCATGCACAAATAGTTGTTTGAATACCTGCTTTCAATTCTTTTGGGTACATAGTTAGCAGTGGAAGTGCTGGGTCACATGGTAATTCTATCAAAGCCTAATTACTACTGCAGTTTTTGACGAGGTTTCTTAAAATGGTTTGAGATTAATAACTTGCTGCCCCCATTACCTTGTCTCTAAAGTCAATGTGGTTCTGGAGGATGGCTCTGTGGTAAGTAGCTGTTCTCACAAAATCTTGCATCATGTTCTGCTGCTGGGAAATGCAGCCATAAAACTGGAAGGGAAAGAGAAGGAGACGGAGAGTGAACAACCCACGAGGCAGCGCCTTCCTGAGCACCGGGTTCTTACAGACACCCTGGTCAAGGTAGGCTTAGCCTAACACAGAGGGAAGTGCAGGCTCTGAGAGACGCACTGACTTGTCCACGTTGGCCCTCTTTGTAAGGCCAGAACTTTAAGTTGACCCCAGATTTCTGACTGCTGTTCCATACAATAGATTCAGGCCTAGATCTTGACCGGATAGGTGCCCAGGGGCCCTTCCCAAAGCAGAGGCTATGAGAGAATACAGATAAAGAATGACAGAGATAAGAGAGAGAGGGGGCCAGGGCCAAAAGGGATGGTCCTGATGAGTCTCATCAGCCCGGAGAGAAAAACAAGTCTTGGATAGAAATCCTGGTTGAGGGTGGAGGTGGGGCAGAAGATAGTGATGGTGGTAATTCCGAGGAGCCAAGCCAGTTGGGTGACGTGGTGCATACAAACTCCTGAGCACTGACAGTAATAAACATCATCATTTTGTAATTGCCACCATTTGGCAGAGTTTTCTATGTGCCCAGCACCATGCTACATGCTTCCCATATATTTTCTAATCAGATTAAATCATCACAACAATCAGATGCATTATGTTCCTCAGCTGAGGAAACTGAGGCTCAGAAAGATACAGCAACTTGTCCAAGTGCTGACAACTCGATAAGCGACAGTGAGTGCCAATCCAGGTGATGCTGCCGCTGCTGCTGGTCTGAGGACCACCCTTTGAGAACCATGCAGAATGGCATCAATTTGTCTCCTCTCTGCCCACCACCCTGCCCAGGTGTATTCTCAGGTGTGTGTCACCTTGAAACCACTCATTTCCAACGGGGGCAACTTCCCTGACCTGGAAGTACTGCGCGGCAGATGCATCTTCCGTCCGCTGGCTGAACACCGAGCATTCCTTTTTCTCCTTTTGGCATCTTTTCAAGGTATTTGAAAATGCGCTGAATTCTGCAAGGAGAAAAAAGCAGACCCGTTTCTACACCTTGGAGACCAGAGAACTCACCATTGCACTCTATAAAATTCCACTGAGAAAATATTAAAGTGGCACGTTCATCCCTGCCCACACTCATGATAAGGAATGGCATTGTGGAAGTGGGTACTGCTCCGAGGTGTGACACCCTTATTTACACTTGTCAGACATATTTGCATTCACAAATGTCAAGTGAGAGAGCGTGATGGAACCTAGAGACTAGCTCATCGAATTCTCCTGGTACTACGCTTGCAAAACTTACAGGCTTATTTTCAGTGTGTGCTCCAGGAAAGGTGATTGTTGACGATAAGGAAAAGAAGATATATGTGAATACGAAATATATATGCATATAAATGAATATATATATAAAATCTCATTCTATTATCATGGTGATAAGGTTTTTTTCCTCACATTTAGTATTCTCTAGGTGTATAGAGAAAAGGTAAAATAACCGGGGATCTGTGAATACAAGGGAATGCTTTCTATTATTTGAGAAAAAAATACAGAAGTGAAATCTCAAAAAAACAAAAATCCCAGAAGTGATATTACTAATAGATAACACCACGTGCAGAGTTGTCAAATTCTGTGACTTCTGCCTTAGAAATGTCTCTCAAATCCTGCCCAGTGGGCCTCACTGCCTGTGACTTCTGCCCTCTCCACCACTGGCATTGTGACCAGGCTCTCCCTTACAGCGCACACACCCTCAGGTCCGCATGAGCTCCAGCCGCTCAGAGTTCTTCTGCCCTTGCGTGTGTCCCCTCCACGCCCTGCTTCCTGCACTCTGCCCTCCCCAGCCCACCATGCTGAAGCGCTTACCAATTCTCAGGTCAAGCTGGCCCTGGCCTGGCTTACTGGTCTATGTCTTCTGTTTAGATTACCTTTTGACATCAAACTCCTATTCATCCCCCAAAATTCAGCTCAACTCGCATTTCCTCGTTGCCGAGTTCTGGAACACCCACAAGCAGAATAAGTTGCTATAATACAGGGGCCTCACACTTGGCTATAGATGAGAATCACCTGAGAAGATTTTATTACATGCGGGTGATGAACCCTCATCCTGAACCTGGTAATCCAATGTTTTCCAAGAGCCTCCAGCGTTAGTTTTCATGGGCAGCCAGGGGCGAGAACCTTTGCTCTAATTTCATGCTCTCAGCTTACCATCGTATTTCATATTTTACTGAATTTAACAATGTTTTTAAATGTCCATCTCTCTATCTATATTGAACTCTTTTAAGGCATGGTTTAGGAGTTCAAGCTTTGTTTATCTCTAGTCTCCAGAACTTAGTGCTAACATAGCAGCCGCCCAATAAATAGGTCTGAAATGCAAATTTAGTAAATTTTGGGAAATGACTAATGAACTTGGTGAAACTATTTTTAATTGGTGAGGCAGTCCTGTGGAGCCCTCGGGCTATCCCATGTGGGGACAGACAGGTTGAAAAAACATCTTGTTGGAGAATAAATATGCAAATATACCTTACCACTGCCCCTCCTGCTCAAGGGAATGCCAACCACTCCACAGAAACTCGGAGATGCATACAGGGAGGAATTCTTGGTGGAAATATAAATTGATTAGATTTACAATGTATTGTGAACAATCAATGTTTCACCAGCTTATAAATGCTTGTTCCAACTTACAACCCTCACCTAGCTAGTGTTCCCACGCGGATCTCTCTTTTATGAAACCAGAATAGCTCTTTGGTTAAAAATTTATATCTATTATGAAATGTTCTGTTAATTCTTTATCTTTTGCAATTATACCCTTATAAAGAAAAGGATGCAAACAACCATTTCAAAATAAACATAAAACCAACTCATGAAAAGTATAAAAAATTTACAAAATACAAGAAATCAAAAAGAAAAAATAATAATAATAATCCCATTATACAAGCTATTAATTATTGTTAACTTTTTGATGTATGCTCTTTTGTGGTGTGTGCGTGTATGAGTAAAAATTATTCTTTACAAAATTGCATCATATTATTTTGTAAGCATCTCCTTTAAGATACTATGAATAATTTCCCAAGTCATTAAGCAGTCTCCTCCACCTCCTTGTTAGTGGGTATACGTTTTTGACTTTTTTTTTTTTTTGAGGAAGATTAGCCCTGAGCTACCTACTGCCAGTCCTCCTCTTTTTGCTGAGGAAGCCTGGCCCTGAGCTAACATCTGTGCCCATCTTCCTCTACTTTATATGTGGGACGCCTACCACAGCATGGCGTGCCAAGCAGTGCCATGTCCGCACCCGGGATCTGAACTGGCGAACCCTGGGCCGCCAAGAAGTGGAACGTGTGAACTTAACCACTGCACCACTGGGCTAGCCCCTGTTTTCGACTTTTATGGATATGCCATAATGTCACCAATTCCCTATCTCTGGATTCCAAAGCCCAAACCCAGGCCTCTTGCATCAGAAGGATAGAGCCAAACACGTGTATTTTTAACTGTGTCCCTGATTCGGATGACAAGATGTTTTTGAGAACTCCAGTTAATAGAATATGGAAATATTCATACAATGAGAATTCCACATTAAAATTAAAGAGACACCATTCCTTCACAACATTGTCCCACACATGAAATCAATACATTAATCAATATTTCTGTTC
The DNA here is from genome assembly GCF_041296235.1 of Equus asinus. NCBI lineage: Eukaryota > Metazoa > Chordata > Mammalia > Perissodactyla > Equidae > Equus > Equus asinus. Next base: position 37,406,412 of record NC_091812.1, read on the forward strand.
TCTCATGACTGTTTTCTTTTGATTGTTTTCTTTTGCAATTTTTTAAAAATAATTTGTATATAACTTAATCATATGAATTGCAGAAATGCAATTTAGAAACGCAGAAAAAAAGCCAGGAAGGAAAAATAATTCCCAAATATAACAACTGATAATATTTTGGATAGAATCTCCCAGTAATTTTTCTTTATATATTTATAGCTACCTCTATATTATTTACAATAATAGTATTTTACTCTAAGGTTTTACAGCCTGCTTTTTTCACTGAACAATATATTAGTTTTCTCTGTGTCAATACTTTTCACATAGAATTGCTCAACTACACATAAAGCTACAAAGCCCCCAAACCGTAGTGTCATTTTGCTTGTTTCTCTAATTTGTTTTTAGAGGCAACATTAGAGGCTTAGTAGATCTTAATTTCAGCAAGGTTTGTGACTATGTTCCTTCAAATTCTGAACCTAGTTATTTGCTTATCAAATTCTACTGGAGGTCAAAAATACCAAGTCAAAATACAATTTCCTATATTTGAATCTTTCTTCCTTGCACAGATAGTGCGTAATACTTTAAAACTTTAAATATTTTTAAACTGTGTTGGATAAAAACTCTCAGCAACTGGGCATGGAGGGAATGCATCTTAATATAATAAAGGCCATATATGACAAGCCCATAGCTAACATCATAGTCAATGGTAAAAAACTGAAAGCTTTTCCTCTAAGAGGAGGAACAAGACAAGGAAGCCCACTCTCGCCCCTTTCATTCCACATAGCACTGATGTCCTGGCCAGAGCAATTTAGGCAAAAATAAGAAATAAAACGCATCCAAATTGGAAAGGAAGAAGTAAATTATCTCTATTTGCATACAACATGATTTTATATATAGAAAACCCTAAAGACTCCACCAAAAAACTGTTTGAATAAACAAATTCAGTAAATTTGCAGGATACAAAATCGATATAAAAAAATCAGTTGTGTTGTACAGTAACAATGAATTAAGAGAAAGAGAAATAAAGAAAACAATCCCATTTACAATAGCTTAAAAAAATAAAATACTTAGGAATAAATTTAACCAAGGAGGTGAAAGATCTGTAAGCTGAAAACTATAAGATTTTGATGAGAGAAATTGAAGAAGACACAAATAAATCGAAAGATATTCTGAGCTCATGGACTGGAAGAATTAATTTTGTTAAAATGTGCATACTACCCAAAGCAATTTACAGATTCATTGCAGTCTTTATCAAAATTCCAATGGCATTTTTCACAGAAATAGAAAAAAACCTAAAATTTGTATGGAACTGCAAAACCCCAAATAGACAAAGCAATCTTCAGAAAGAACAAAGCTGGAAGCATCACATTCCTGATTTCAAACAATACTATGTAGCTAAAGTAATCAAAACAACATAATATTGGCATTAAAACAGACATAAAGATCAATGGAAAAGAATAGAAAGCCCAGAAATAAATCCATGCATATATCGTTCACTAATTTATGACAAAGGAGCCAAGAATATACAATTAGGAAAGGATAGTCTCTTGAATAAATGGTGTTGGGAAAACTGGACAGCCACATACAAAAGAATAAAAGTGGGTCCCTGTCTTACATCATACACAAAAATCAACTCAAAATGGACTAAAGACTTAAATTTAAGGACCTGGAACTGTAAACTCCTAGAAGAAAACATAGGAGGTAAGGTCTTTGATATCAGTCTTGAAAATGATTTTTTGGATTTGACACCAAAAGCAAAGGCAACAAAAGTAAAAATAAAGAAGTAGGACTACATCAAACTAAAAAGCTTCTGCACAGCAAAGAAAACCATCAACAAAATAAAAATGCAACCTACCAAATGGGAGAAATTATTTGCAAATCGTATATCTGATAAGTGGTTAATATCCAAAATATATAAAGAATTCACACAACTCAATAGCAAAAAAAAAAAAAATCTCATTAAAAAAGGGGCAGAGGAGAAGAATAGATATTTCTCCAAAGAAGACATACAAATGGCCAACAGGTATATGAAAAGATGCTCAACATCACTAATCATCAGGGAAATGCAGACTAAACTACAATGAGATAGCACCTCACACCTGTGAGAATGGCTAACCTCACAAAGACAAGAGATAGCGTTGGCACGGATGTGGAAAGGGAACTCTTGTGCACTGTTGGTGGGCGTGTAAACTGGTACAGCCACTATGGAAAAAGTATGGAGGTTCCTCAAAAAATTAAAAACAGAACTACCATAGGATCCAGCAATCTCACTTCTGGGTATATATCCAAAGGAAATTAAAATAGGGTATCAAAGAGATATCTGCATTCCCATGTTCATTTCAGCATTAACACAATTGCCAAGATATACAAACAACAGATGGTTGTTGTTTCCAAGGGTCCATCAAGAATGAATGGACAAAGAAGATGTGGTGTATATAGTCAATGGAATATCATTCATCCATGAGAAAGAAGGAATCCTTCCTTTTATAACAACACAGATGGACCTTAGGGGCATTATGCTAAGTGAAATAAGTCAGAAAGAGAAGGAAAGATACTGTATGATCTCAATTATATGTGGAATCTTTAAAAAAAAAAAAGTCAAAGTCATAAAATCAGAGAATAGAAAAGTGGCTGTCAGGAGCCCAGGGGGTGCGGGGGGATGGTGAGGAAAATAAGGAGAGGCTGGTAAAACGGTACAAACTTTCAGCTACAAGATGAATAAGGTCTGAGGACCTAGTGTATAACATGGTGACTATAGCTGATAACACCATATTACATAATTGAAATTTGCTAAGAGAGTAGAACTTAAAAGTTCTCACCAAAAAATAAAATAAAACAAAATAAGATAAAATTCTCAGATATACTTAAAAAAAAAAAGATATTGGCTAATATTTCCCCAGTTCTAGTCTCCTGGCACCTCTCCCGTTCCCTCTGAGTTCTCAGAGGTTGCCAGCAGTGGTGCGTGTCACCCATCTGTGAGTTCTTTGAGTCCTGGGCATCCCAGTTGTCTGGGCTTTCAAAGCCTATGGTAAATTCACTTGTTCAACAAATAGTCTTCTGAATATTCTATACAGTTGCGAGTCTTCATCCTTTGAGGGGAATTTGAGCTCTTAATACAGCCAAAAATAATGGCTGCCTAATTTCGTGAACAGGATGTGTGGCAAGTTGAAAAGTATCATTTCTGTTAAAAAACAAAACTATGTGAAGCAACATGGCTAGTCTTCTTGTGTGGCTCACCAATTGTCTTCAAGCGAAAACGTAAAAGAGAAGCACCAAGAATGTTTTGTGTCACACCAACATCCATGCAACACATAAATAGCCTTCCAAATAAATACTAATTCAGATGTATCGGCTCGACTGTGTTTGCTATTTAAAAAAATCCAATCTTATTACATCACGGACACCATGTTCACAACTCTATAATCCTGGCTCAGAGATCATGTTTGAAAAACCGAAAATTAGGGCCTCATGTCTGACAAGCTTGAGATGTATTTATGGGACTTAGGCAATCAGGTGCATCCTGATCCAGGACTCAGCATCAATTGATCCTGCCTCTGGTGAATTCTGTCACAACGGCTCTGTCAAAATGGAGAATATCTTCTTTACATGTCACTCTTCTATTCATTTCAATGGTTAAATAAATGTGTGTACATAAAGGAAATGTCTGTTTCCACATGATGTATAAGATACACAAAAAACCCCCCACAATTTAAAAAGGAAATTTTTTTTTAAAGATTGGCACCTGAGCTAACAACTGTTGCCAATCTTTTTTTTTTTTTCCTTTCTCCCCAAATCCTCCCAGTACACAGTTGCATATTTTAGTTGTGGCATGTGGGACATCGCCTCAGCATGGCCTGACAAGCGGCGCCATGTCTGCGCCCAGGATCCAAACCAGCGAAACCCTGGGCCCCAAGGTAGAGCGCACAAACTCAACCACTCAGCCATGGGGCCGGCCCCTAAAAAGGAAAAGAAACTTAATTGTTGATTTCTCCCCTCTCCTCAGCCTCCAGAAGAAAGGATTCATAGCCATTAACGACACCTGTCACCTGTCTTAGTTTATTCAGGCTGCTTTAACAAAATACCACAGACTGGGTGCCTCATGAACAATGGAGATTTATTCCCACAGTTCTGGAGACTGGTAGTGCGAGACGAGGGTGCCAGCACTGTCAGGTTCTGGTGAGGACCCTCTTCCGTGTCGCAGGCAGCTGTCTTCTTGCTGTGTCCTCACATAGCAGAAGGGACAAGGGAGCCTTCTGGGGCCTTTTTCATAAGGTCACCAATCTCAGTCATGAAGCCTCCACATCATGACCTAATCACTTCCCAAAGGCCCACCTCCAAATACATCATATTGGGGATTAGGTTTCAACATAGGAATTTTGGCCGGAAGGACACACAAACACTCAGTCTATGGCAATGCTCATTGCAGAATCCAAAATGAGATGCAGGAACGATAACTCATCTTCTTCTTTTCCTCCATTCTCCAAACTGGGGAGACAGACTTTTGGTAAGAGGAGTGAAGGGATCTTAAAATCTAGCTGGTAATTTTGCCTTGGGAGAACACTTTAGCAAGGAGTACACTTTTTTGGATGGAGGAGCCTTTTGATCTGCAGGCACCATTTGTTTGAAAGATGTGTTAATTCTGTAGAGCCAGGATGGCTCCCGGAGGAGAGGAAAGAAAGGCCAGCTGTTTAGAATGTAATCAAGTCTAAATGGATGTTCTTATTTGCATGTTGGCCCGTTCAGCTGCTCAGGGCAGAAAGGGTGGGAGGATATGGGTCAGAGCTACTGCTCTAGAGTGAAGAGGTCTTGTGGGGAGTTTCCCAGAAGTCTGAAGGCAGAGGACATAGTATAGAAGGATGTGGAAACAACCTCAATTACTAGTGAAGCCAAGTCCCTCTGACAGAGCATGGATAATGAGTAAAATGGGAACTCCCTTCAAAGGGCTCATTCACCCCCGTTGTCTCTGAAGAGGATAACATGGTAGAATTACCACTGTAACCACTCTGGCTGTAAACCATCATGTTTTTGTCATTTTTCACAAACATATAGATGTAATTTTCTCTGTCATATAGATATTAAGTAAGGACACAGCAGTTCCATGCTCCAGCCGTGATCCTAATTATTTTCATTTGATTTTCAGGTTTGATTTAAATTCTTGACAAACCATTGCTTTTCCATTTTAGCAAGTATTTATACCCGTGGATCAATAAAGACTACTCAGACACACCATTTCCTTTTGGTTCTGTTACTCCTGAAAGACCAGATTGAAGAGATCTGTTTTTGTCTGCTTGCTTCTCTTAAATAGCTGCTATTTACAAGCGATACTGTCTGGAGTGCCTTCCATATAGAGTGTATTTAGCGAGATGCTGCCATCTTTCTGTGCCAGGGAAGAGTAATACCTGTCTGACTGCCTCAGCTGTTCTGGCCACATGTCCCAAAATCATACCAGAAAATCCACAACAGACAGTATGATAATCATGGTGTGGACTGAAAAAAAACATGTCAAACTCTAGACATGGTTGCAGAACAGCTTCTGAGCTATCTTGAATAATTTACAGACAGCCCATTTTAATTCTCTCTAGTCCATCAGCTCAAGTTTGCCAAATTAAGCTCTTTTTTACCGAAGGAAGTAAAAGCTATCTATTTTCTTGCAGTCAGTACACAAAAAAAGGAACAATACTAACCATGTGGCCCCATTTAATTCGCCTTCTCTTCGTTTCTTGTCTGGGTGCTTTCTCCCTCGGGATGGGTATGACTTAGGAGACACTGCACTGAGTCCCCATATCTCCTGTCTGGTCAGACCTGGAGAAGGGGGACTGCATCTCAGGGCATCATTCAAGTAGGATGAATACGATGCCAACAGCTACAATGCTGATCTTCTCTCCATCAGCCCCTTATTTGTTCTCTGCACAACAAATGGCAGAATAATTACTATTTTCTTTGTCTGGTTACTTATTTTTTTCCATCTTACCCAATGTACAGTCTATGAGGGTAAAGAGACTTATTCACCATTAAATCCTAGTGCTTGATTCGATACCTGGCATGTAGCAGTATCCAACAAATGTCAACGAATGAATGAGTGAATGAATGGAGGAAAGCATTCTCTCTTTGTTTTTTTCCCTTTCCCGTCTTCTTTTTTTCTTTTTCTTTTTGGCATCCCTTTCCACTCTCACCTCTTGGCTTTGGGAGAACTTCTCCAGTTCTCCCAAAGCGATTACCTTAGAATCAAGAGTTTATTTTCTCACTGACATATATATCCCCTAATCAGAGGTTTGTGAACTTAACTATTGGGGCTCAGATGCTCTATCTTACTTACAGAGAAGTTTAATTAATCAAAAAGTCGTTCAAGTTAGGTATCAATGGCAGAACCAAATTATCATTGGTCTACGATGCATTTTAAGTCAAAATACATTCACCATCTGAACTCCTCAATGTCAATACTACTGTATTTCTTTTTTTTTTAAATAAAGAGGAATATAATATCTGCATCAGAAAATTTCCATACCTTCCTCATCCCAACTCCCAAAGTTAGATAAATGCAAACTGAATTTTAGGAGATTTCCTATACAGATGTAGTATGTGTGTATGTTTGTGTGCGTATTTCCAGAGAAGGGCATAGCAGTCTCAGGTGGTCAGAGTTGAAGCAAGATACAAAAACTAATACATCCCAAACATATATACTTTCAGGGGACTCTGCTGCTGAGTTAAACTCAACCTAAGGATGGCCCTTCTTATACCTCATATAAGCGGGTTTACTTAGTAAAGTAGCAAAAGGATTTAGATATAAAGTAGATTCTCTGAGCACCCAACATAGATAGGATTATAAGACACTGTATGTTTCTATTGCTTACATGAGAAAATTCTCTGTGCTCTGTCTCCTCTTTAAAAAGAATTTGTCAGCATTCCTTAAAACCAATTGCCAAATTAACCTCTCCTAAAATAATGGTACTTATGAGCTCTAAGAAATTGAATGCATGGCCAGCCCTGGGGGCTTAGCAGTTAGGTTCATACTCCGCTTCAGTGGCCTGGGTTCGGTTCCCGGGCATGGACCTACACTGCTCATCAGTGGCCATGCTGTGGCAGCAACCCACATCTGAAAAGATCAGCAACAGATGTTGGCTCAAAGCAAACCTTTCTCAGCAAAAAAAAAAAAAAAAGAAAGAAAGAATGAAATTGAATGTATTATTTGTTTTTGTTTTTCTCTCAAAGCCTTACAATTAACAACCAAATCTATAATTTGTAATCTATATAACACTTACCTAACACTATCTTTGTGTAACCAAAACATCAGTACTGGGGAGGGCTATTGGGGAGTATTGTGTGTATTTGTCACACCTCTAAATGTCAAGAATCTGATGTAAAAACAATTGGGCCACAAATCTTGTCAAATTTCAGAGACACTCTTCATGCATATCTTAAAAACCAATTAAACACTTATTGCGACGATCAGCAGTGACCTAAACATTAGTGAAATAGTGTGATTCAAGATTTCTGAGAGTAAGGACAGTAGCTCATTTGTTTGAATATTGAGCCAGGTCCCCGATCCCTGTGGGATCCTAGCACACTTACCCTGACACTCCACCCATCAACAAGGAAAGCCCAAGATTGAAGAACTGTGTGGTCTCCAATAAGCAGAAGGATCAGGGGTCAGTCTTGGACAGAGGCATAACTGAATGAGCCAGAGCAGAAACAAGATTCTAAGGAAAGGGTATTAGTGAAAACTCTTTTGTTGGCAATTGGTAGAAACTCAGCTAAGTTTAACTGAAATAGGAACTTTATGGCTCACAAAATTGAAAAATCCAGGATTAAAATTCTATTTGCAAAAATGCCTGTGTTCTGGAGTTCAAGAATGATATTATTAAGACTGTCTCTCTCTCTCTGTTGTGCTGGTTTAGCTTCATCTCAGGTGAGCTTCCCCCTCACAGGACAAGATGACCATCAGCATCTCCAGAACTATTTTGTTACCAGCTCAGGAAGCCCAGTCCTTCCAAAATGTTCCAACAAAAGCCCCAGATTGAGTCTCATTGATCCAAGTTAAATTAAAGACCCATTTCTGAATCAATTGCTGTGACCAGGGATCAATGCTAATTGACCAGACTCCAGTCAGCCCCACCTAAACAAACAAACAAAAAAAATGAGCTTCTGTTATCAGAAGAAAGGAGAGTAGATTAAAGGCAGGCCAAACCAAGTTGACCACAGCTGAAAGAGAGGTAGAAATGTTATAGACCAAGTTGAAACAGTGGAAGCAGGAGTGAGAAAATCTGTGTGCTTCCGGGCAAACTGGAGGAAGGCGTCATGGAAAAGAGACATTGAGCTTCTTGGCTCCTGATCTCTGAGCTTGGACTAGCCTAAACCCAGGTTTTGTTCCCAGCAGCAGGTTGCTGTTGTGAAAGGTCACTACAAAGCAATTGGTCTAACATTTCTTGTTCTATAACATGTTGAGCCCCTGACATAACCACAGTTAGCAGCTTTAAGTTCCTGTCCACACTCCCTAAGAGTATTTGGCCCAGCTTACAGTTCCTCATGCTCTGTTTATGCTGTCAGATCCCATATTCCACCCAGTAGATTAGTTAAGAATGAGCTGCTGACCAAAGGGTAACTCAGCCTGAACCAAGAGACCCAGAAACTGTCATAAACAGGGACGGGCTCTGGGGTTCTACAGGGGTACATGGTGGGATCCTACATTTTGGCTTGCCCAATTTATGCCTGTTATCCTGGAGAAATCAGTGGTCACATTCCCCTTCACACACACAAGAGTCTTGTTTTGGATTATAAATAATTGAGTCATCCTATCTATAAGATGACGTAGTTTGGGGGGAGGTGGCCATGCTGTGTCAAGTACAAGAGGAAAAGGCAGCTGAGAGAGATGATGACACAGAACGATGCAGTTGCGGGAGACCATGGAAGGGTACCTGCTTCTCCGCGATGGTTCCAGGACACTGCGTTCCTCTGCCTTAAGTGCCATGAGACACCTTCTTATAGTAACTTTCCCTTTTTGACTTGGGCTACTTCGTATGGGTATCCTTGACTAGAGCAAAAATTCCCCCTTCCACTTTACAACCACTTTTTTTTTTTCCTGAGTCATTGCCAGTTTACTCAGGCTTACTGAGAGGTTTTTTGGGGGGGGGGGGGTTGATTTGGTTTGGTTTTGGGTTTTGCTAACAATTTTATATATTTTTAGGTTGTACTCATTTCAAGTGTTTTTTTGTTTGTTTGTTTGTTTTACATCTACACCATACTTTTCTCTACCCTAGAGATGAATCAGTCTATTTTCACTTGAGCTCATTTCTACAATTGGGCTTTAACCTGTCACAGTGAAGACCCTCCCATATTCACATTACTTAGCATCCAGATTGAATTCCACAAAACTACCTAGCCATTTGAAGGTCACCAGACTTATACAAAGACAAATGGTATCTCAGCTCACTAAGTGGGGCCAGAATGCACCTTCTGGAACATTTACCATATATTCACAGAGGGACTAATTTATTCATGTGGCAGCATGCACCATTATTCAATTAGTTCTCATGGCTTCCCAAGGCCTCTGCATGCCTCCCAGCAAGCAAAGGAGCACAAGTAAACAGCAAACAGGTGGCATAAAGGCACATTTCCAATTTGATTAGATGTACGCCATTTTTAAAATGACATTTACCAACGTAAATCAACATTTTTTGGCTGCCTATGCCATACTCCCTACATTCCCAAAACAGCTAACTTTGGGTAGGCATTAATATAACCCAACACAAAGTTTAAAAAATTGAAATAATAGTCTGTACCTTTAGTACCTAATGTTCAGAGCACTTCATTTTGCCAAATGAAAATTTAGCATCACAGGTAGACATAAAAATCTCTCTGGGCTTTCTCTTTATAAATTATCTGTAAGTGAATGAGACAAAAATACCCAGAAACTCAGTTGAGAAATTCTGTATCTGTTGCAAGGCAAAGGAAAGAAAGTCTTTTGTAGCTGGCAGATTTGAGACTTCAAGTCGTGTAAAAGGATCAGTTAAGATGACAAGTAGCATCTTTTGGTTTTGCAATACAACTTTTAAGATCCAGCTCTCTTCCCACGCAAACATGGATTTAACAATAATGCTACCTTACAAGAAATTAATCTTGTCTTCATTTTTAAGAAAGCAAAATGCACCTACTGTAGTTTTCTCGATGACACGAATCTATAATTGGCTAAAAGCATGAATGTGCATGTGTCTTCTCAGATCAATCTCTCTGCTTTTCTCTTATTTTCTCTTTCACATTTACATAGCTGGTCCAGTGGGTGCAAAAGGACTGAGCAGAGTCTAAATCTAGCCCACAGGTATTCTGAAATTTGGCCATCATGTGTCTTAAGAATTAGAAAAATCTCATAGGAAATGTGAATTTCTGGCTAAAATTGTGCAGCATGATATCCCTGGGTCTGAATTTCTCTGTAGCAACAATCAGTATGAGGGAAGTAGCCGCTGCCACCTTTTGAATGAATACGAGCTCTCCCGTTCATCACAGCTGCCGCCATTCTCTCTTACTTGCAACCTGCCCACTTCATGCATTTCCATGACCTGCCTGGGCCCTCAAGGCTTCGGAGCCTGTGCTCCCATACTCCCCAAAATTCATTAAAAAACTTAACGGACAGCAAGGCTGAGACTTAAAATATCAACCACTTCCCTACTATTTCTAAGCATCATGAAATCATAAAAGCTAAGGAAAATGATAGTCAAACACACATTATGATGCTACATTTTCAATTGATTAGTTCCATTTTAAGCTTACAGAAGAAGTTGTTGAATTTCTTGCCAATTACTTTATTTGGATATTTTGTGCAGACACTCATTAGGGCAGGTTCAAACTGTAAGTCTTTTTTTTTTTTCTTTTTGTTTTGTTTTGTTTTTGAGGAAGATTAGCCCTGAGCTAACTACCGTCAATCTTCCTCTTTTTGCTGAGTAAGACTGGCCCTGAGCTAACATCCATGCCCATCTTCCTCTACTTTATACATGGGACACCTACCACAGCATGGCTTTTGCCAAGCGGTGCCATGTCTGCACGCAGGATCTGAACCTGCGAACCCTGGGCCGCCGAGAAGTGGAACGTGTGAACTTAACTGCTGCACCACTAGGCCAGCCCCTCAAACTCTAAGTCTTGAGCTGTTAGGTAAGTTCTGGTGAATTGGTCACTATCATTCCAAAACAACCTATTTTCGTGTGTTTATGGTACAGTTGACTGACCCACAGTGTGATTTCCACCATGAAGGTGAGTTTTTATTAGATCATTTGGATCTAATAACCTCCCCTAACCTTCCCCTGCAGTTAGAGACGATCTAGGGGACTCATGAGTGTGACATCTAGAGTTGAAGAACAATTCCACTCATGCACTGCATTATCATCATCCCCTAACAAACTGACCCAACCATCTACTTCTATGACAAACAACCAATGGATTTAGTAATAGCTGAACGAACGCTTCCTGGGTAATATCCACCTGCACGTTCCTCTTATGGAATGGTGGATAACATGAACCCAAAGTCAGGAGAATTAAATCCAGGGATATTGGTTATCACTCATTGTTTTCATTACTATAACCAGCAGTTCTTTTTATGTGTAGCTTACCTGAAGCTTTACCTGCAATCCAGCTCTAGAATGAAGTTTGAGTCTGGAACCCTTGATAGTCTGGGATGAAAGATGTTCCAGATCTTATTAGGAACTCACTTGAAAAATTCTCTTCAGATCTAAATGCCGAGAGAAGCTTTGCTTGACATATTCTGCCCACACACCAGTGTTCTGCCCCTTTGGACACTGGGAATCTTGGAAATTGACAGCATTTCCTCTTTCGCTTGGGTGCCAGGATGCTCAGAGTCAAAATGACTGGTCGGCAGTAATATTTGTGAGTCCTATAATATGCCTATTTATGTCTTAAATTCCTCTTGCCCTCAGTCTTCTGTGCTTTCTGTATTTTCTCTGATCTTGAAATTTACCTATTTATATTTTATTATGTAAATGTATGAGGAAACAACATCTCAGTGGAAAAAACCAGGTGATGGATGCGTGAACAGATGATAGAAGATGGATCAATTGATTCCGTCATTACTATATGAAGATTTAACAAACACTGGTCAAGTCGTTCTGCAATTTTCTGCCTCGCTTTCCACACAATAACCCACCCTGCTCTGAACAGCAAACACAAGGACGTTGGAAGCATCAGCGTTGGTCCCATATGCTGAGAGCAGATGGGAGCTGCACTGTCTTCACACTAGCAGCTGCCCAGGAACCAAAGTGAAGAGGAGGAGATGGGGGGAAAGAGCACAAGGAGACAGAAACACAAAAGAGCAACCGGGAGCGGAGAAGAGAGAGACTTCCTGCTACCAGTCTCAGCCACGGTTAAAAAGCAAGCACACATTTATGAACTCCTCCACTTGACAATATTTTCACATTTATGATGTCACTTCATTCAATTCCCACTGCCAAGAGGTATTATGATCTCCTCTGGACAGATGATGGAGAGATGCAGACACAGTTTGCTCAGAGTCAAATCAGCAAGGCCAGTCTTTGTTCTAATACCAGTATCTGCATTCCAGAAACTGAGAAATTCTAAAACATAAGAAATCCTTAAGGGGCATGTTCTACATTAGAAGAAGCTGTCTATGTACTAGTCAAGGACGGCTGGGAAGAAAAGGAGCAAAGACAAAATTAAGAGGTAACATGTTGATATAACATAAATAACAGGGAAATGACTTCAGCTGCAGCCAGAGAGGTTGGTTAGATAGGGAAACTTTTTTTTTTTTTTTTGGTGAGGAAGATTGGCCCTGAGCTAACATCTGTACCAATCTTCCTCTATTTTGTATGTGGGATGCTGCCATAGCATGGCTTGATGAGTGGTGTGTAGCCTGTGCCCGGATCCAAACCCACAAACCCCAGGCCGCTGAAGTGGAGCACGTGAACCTAACCACTATGCCCCTAGGCTGGCCCCTACAGGGAAACACTTTTCATTTCAAATATTACAAAATCATGACATGATTTTCTGTGTGTAACTGCAGAATTTCCTTCTTTGGAGATGTTTCTTTGAAGACTAGTTATCATTATTCTAGGTGGCAAAATCTGCAAAACTTTATTAAAAATACTCCAGCTGATCTCTCACCATCCTTATAAACCAGATAACTATCAATTATACAAGGTATGATTCATCACAGTAAAGCAAAAGGGACATCAAGTTAGGTGATGTCGCAACATGGCTGAATAAGATGTCCCCCATTCAGGTGTCCCCATCCCCAGCAACAATTTGGTATCCATCCACCGACAAAAGTTTCTTTGTGGGAGTTGTGGGATCCGCACTGTACACCAAGGGACCCAGGAGAGTCTCACCCACCTGTGCAGTGGGTAACAGGCAGACAGACCTTGCTCTGGCAGGGGACCCTGCAATGGCTCATGAATCAGCTCCAGCCTCTCTCAGCTGCGTTCCAGGAGCCCCTGGAAAACACTGTCTTAGACAATCGCCCACAGAAGAGAAAGCCTTCGTGGAAGTCCAGGTTTCCAGAAAAGAAGTGCCGGCTCACCAATGGAACAACAACAAAAAAACACAAATTTGGACACATTGGAGAGGGTTAAGAGGAATAGTTTGACTTCACCCACGTTACCCTTCCCCCAAGGCAGCACAGCTTAGGCCAAGAGAGATCCTGTTAGCTGTGATTTCTACCGGAGGGGAAAGTGACAGACTGTGAGTGAGTGCCCAGCTTCCCCAGTGGTGCGGGATGTTGCCAAAGAAGCTCATTTCTCTCTCGCCCCATCCAGATTGCTGAACTGTGTGCAGCATGACTTGAGGGCAGGGAGAGATGGGAGAGCAGCAGATCAGACTCTCAGGGGGCATTAAAGGAACATGGATCCTCCTAACTACATTGTGGGATCCATCAAGAAGCCCGTGAGCAAGCTGCTGGGGCTTGTGTTAACCACTTAACTCCAGTATAAGGGTTAAAGGATAAGAGTATTAAAAATAACTATAGCCACAATGATTTGTTAATGAATATACAATATAAAAAAAGGTAAATTGTGACATCAAAATTAAAAAGCAGGAAGGAGTAAAAGGGTAGAGTTTTGTATACAATAGAAGTTATATTGTTATCAGCATAAAATAGACTGCTATATCTATAAGATGTTTTGTGTAAGTTTCATGGTAACCACGAAGCAAAAACCTATGACAAATTCACAAAAGATTAAGAGAAGGGAATCAAAGTATACCACTACAGAAAATCATCACAAAGAAGGACATCAAGAGAGAAAGAAAGGAAGGAGGTAACTACAAAACAGCCAGAAAATGATTAATAAGGTGGTGTTAGTTAGTCCTTACCTAACAATAATTACTCTAAATGTACATAGATTAAATAGTCCAATCGAAAGGCACAGAGTAGCTGACTCAACTACATGCTGCTTACAGCAGACTTACTTCAGCCTTAAGGACACACATACGTTGAAAGCGAAGGGATGGAAAAAGATACCCCATGCAAATGGCCCAAGACCAGATGGCTTCACTGGTGAATTCTACCAAACATTCCAAGAAGAATTAACACCAATCCTTCTCAAACTCTTCTAAAAAACAGAAGGGGAGAGAAGTCTTCCAAACTCTTCCAAAATATTCTGTGGGGCCACCATTACCCTGATACCAAAATCAGACAAGGATGTCACACACAATGGGAAAATTACAGGCCAGTATCCCTGATTAACATAGACACAAAATCTTCAACAAAATATCAGCAAACCGAATTCAACAATATATTAAAAGGATCATACACCATTATCAAGTGAGATTTATTCCAGGGATGCAAGGATGGCTCAATATCCACAAATCAGTCTATTTGATACACTACATTAACAAAATAAAGAATAAAAATCATATGATCATATCAATAGGTGCAGAAAAAGCGCTTGAAAAAATCTAACATCCATTTATGATAAAAACTCTCAACAAAGTGGGTATAGAAGGAACATACCTCAACATAAAAATGCCATATATGACAAGCCCACAGCTAACATCAGACTCAATGGCAAAAAGCTAAAAGCTTTTCTTCTAAGAGCAAGAAGAAGAGAAGGATGACCATTCTCACCACTTCTATTCAACATAGTATCAGAAGTTCTAGCCAGAGCAATCAGGCAATAAAAAGAAATAAAAGTCATCAAAATCAGAAAGGAAGACGTAAAACTGTCTGTTTGCAGATGACATGATTCTTTCTTTCTTTCTTTCTTTCTGTTTTTGGTGAGGAAGATTTGCCCTGAGCTAGCATCCGTTGCCAATCTTCCTCTTTTGGCTTGAGGAGGATTAGCCCTGAGCTAACATCTGTGCCAATCCTTCTCCACTTTGTACGTGAGATGCCTCCACAGCGTGGCTGATGAGTGGAGTAGGTCCATGCCTGGGATCAGAGCCTGTGAACCCAGGCTGCCAAGGTGGAGCACACAGAACTTTAACCACCTGACCACAGGGCCTGCCTCACAGATGACATGATTTTATGTGGAGAAAACCCTAAAGATTCAACCAAAATCTGTTAGAATGAATTAACTAATTCAATAAAAATGAAGAATACAAAATAAACATATAGATCAGTTGCATTTCAAACACTAACAATGAAAAATCTGAAAAAGAAATAAAATCCCATTCACAATAGCATCAAAAATGATAAAATATTTGGAATAAATTTAACAAAGGAAGTGAAAGAACTGTACACTGAAAACTATAAGATTTTGATGAAAGAAATGGAAGACGACACAAATAAATGGAAATGGATACCTTGTTCATGCTTTGGAAGATTTAATACTGTCAAAATGCCCATACTAACCAAAACTATCTATAGATTATGTGCAATTTGTATCAAGATTCCAATGCCATTTTTCACAGAAATAGAAAAAGTCATCCTAAAATTTGTATGAAACCACAAAAGACTCCAAATAGCAAAAGCAATCCCAAGAAAGAACAAAGCTGGAGGCATCACACTTCCTGATTCAAACTATACTGTAAAGCTGTAGGAATCAAAACAGTATGGTACTAGCATAAAAACGGACACATAGGCTAAAGGAATAGAATCAAGAGCCCAAAAATAAACTCTCACATATATAGTCAACTAATATTTGAGAGGAGAGCCAAGAATACTCAACAGGGAAAGGATAGTCTCTTCAATAAAAATGGATTGAAGACTTAAATATAAGACTTGAGACCATAAAACTCCTAGAAAAAAACATAGAGAAAAAGCTCCTTGACAGTGGTGTTACCAATGATTTTTTTGGACCTGACACTGAAAGCAAAGGCAAGAAAAGCAAAAATAAGCAAGTGGGACCACATCAAACTAAAAAGCTTCTGCACAACAAAAGAATCCATCAACAAAATGAAAAGACCACCTACAAAATGGGGAGAAATAATTACAAATCAGATATCTGATGAGGGGTTAAGATTCAAAATATATAAAGAACTCACACAACTCAATAACAAAAAAAAAAAAGTGATCCAATTGAGAAATGGGCAGAGGAACAGAATAGATATTTTTCCAAAGAAGACATAGAAGTGGCCAACAGGTACATGAAAAGATGCTCAACATCACTGATCATCAGGGAAATGCCAATCAAGACCACAATGAGCTATCACCTCACGCCTGTTAGAATGGCTATCATCAAAAAGACAAGAGATAGGTGTTGGCAAGGATGTGAAGAAAAGGGAACCCTTGTGCACTGTTGGTGGAAATGTAAGCTGGTACAGCCACTATGGAAAACAGTATGGAGTCTCCACTGAAAATTTAAAAATAGATCTACCATAGGATCCAGCAACTCCACTTCTGGGTATATGTCCAGAAGAAGTGAAAACAGGATCTCAAAGAGTTATATGCACGCTCATATTCACTGCAGCATTATTCACAATAGGCAAGATAATGGAAACAACCTAAGTGTCCATCAACAGATGAATAGATAAAGAAGATGTAAGAAATAATGGAGTATTATTCAGCCATGAGAAAGAAGGAAATCCTGCCACTTCCGACAACATGGATAGACCTTGAGGGCATTATGCTAAGTGAAATAAGCCGGACAGAGAAAGACACAAACTGTATAACCTCACTTACATGTGGAATCTAAAAAAGCCAAACTCATAGAAACAGAGTTAGAATGGTAGTTGCCAGGGACTAGAGGGTGAGAGAGATGGAGAGATGGTGGTCAAAGCACACAAACTTCCAATTATAAGATGAGTAAGTTCTGGGGAGCTGATGTACAGCGTGGTAACTATAGCATTATGTACTGGAAAGCTGCTGAGAGAGTAGATCCTAAAGGTTCTCACTACAAAAAAGAAACGGTAATTATGTAAGGTCATGGAGGCGTTAACCAACCCTCCTGTGGTTATCACTTCACAATATATAAGTGTATCAAATCAACACATTATACATATACACAATATTATATGTCAATGATATCTCAATAAAGCTAGGGGGAAAGCTAAAAGAAAACAAAATAAAAATACACACAAAATAAACCCATTAAGTTAACAGAATATTTCACTTAAAATCGTTTCCTGTCTTGTCTATATACAGGTATACACCCACACAGGACTTTAATTAATTCCAAGAGACACAGAGTAAAAGTATATAGGCCAAGAGCTCAGACTCAAACCAGCCTGTATGGCATACAATCTTGCCTCTACTATTTGCTAGTTGTGTGACCTGGGACAGGTTACTCAACCTCTTTGTGCACCATTTTGTCCTTTGTCAAATAAGAATGATAACACCTATCCCCTAGGGTTGTTGTTGAATATTTATATATTCATATTTACACAGACACACACACGTCACATAGTAAGTAGTCATTGTTAGCTCACATTGGAGATTTTTTTATTTTGCTAAAGGAAAACGAGTAGACATAGGTGTGAATTTTATCCCAGCGGCCCCTCCCGCACCTCTCCACCGGGGCTCTGATTCTTTCACAATTATCCGAGGGGAGGATGCCCCTCTCTGAGTTTTTTCTTTGAAGATCTAGCATTGAAATTCACACCAGCACTATGGAGGAAAGCCAAGGCAGCCCGCTTTTCTTGGAAGGCGGCATATCTCAGAATAACCTGAGCCAAGGGGGCCAGAGGGCTGGGGTGAGTCAGCTTTCTTATTAAGAAGCATTAATTGATCACCTGCTGTGTGCTGGGCACAGGAGGGGGGCTAGGGAGGGGGCTACAAACAAAATTAGAAATGAAGTTCCCACCCTCAAGGAATAATGCCACACACATTGACACATGGGAACTATGAGAAAGTAATGCATTGCTACACACAAGATGAGGTAGGATACTTTGTATTCAAAGATCCAAGGACACAGTGCCGTGTGTCCATTCCATCAGGAAAGGCTGCTTAGAGGAGGTGAAATGTGAGCGAAGGTAGAATGAGGAATGTGGACAGGCAGAGATGAAGGAGAAGGGTGGTGGCTGGAAGCAAGCTCCCAGCAGGGGATTTCTGAGTCTGTGCAGGTGGGGAAGGGGCCTGCTTTTCCAGTTACAGAGGCTGGGATGCAGAGTTACCGAGAAAATCAAAGCTGAACAGAAGGGCCCCTTGGGGATCTATCTCACGGAACAGGGGGGCTGCGTGGATTTTTGAGGAGGGTCTGACGAAAGTTTTAGTAATTTTCTTTGCACTGGGCTCTGCTCCTGCCACGGATATCATCGCTGGCTTTTTGATCAGTTCCATCAAAATTCATTAGGTTGCCACCTGCACGAGGGAAGGAAGCCTGTTTCTAGCCTGTTCCCCACTGTCCGGGACAGGGACTGGCACACCGTGGGAGCCAATCACTACAATGAATAAGTAAAACTCTCCTATTTAGTGATTAAATGAGTTAATACACGTAAAGCGCTTAGAAGAGTGCCTAGCACCAAAGAAGCTCTATGAAAGTACAGCTATTCACCTCCTCCTCCTTCTCTTTATCCTTCTCCTTCCTCAGGAGTAAGGCAGTACCACACGGAGTATGCACCAGAGCCTCAGTCAGTCCTGTCCGTTGGGCCAGGGTGGCCGAGTATCACCGTGCAAGCTGTGCACTGCACAAAACATTTACATAGACTATGAAGAGAAGAGTGTTGTCTGCAATTGTTTTACACAGCAGCCCTGCACAGGCAAGCTTCCCTTGTCATACCCAACTTGGAAGTTCCTTTCACACTTCAAAATTCCAGAATAACCTCAAAAACCCTTCCTGCTGTCACAGGAGAAGATAGATCAAAGAGCGGACAGAGTAAAAAGGAACTGTAGCAACGCAAAAATGAGAGAAGTAATTCTCAAGGTTATTGGCAGCTGCAGCAGGCCTTTTAAAGCGAATAGGAAGAAAAGGACCCTCCTAAAGGGTTTGCAAAAAGGAAGACTGGGAAGATCACTGCTTTAAAAGCTCGAACTTGAGTCACTGCAGTCAAGACACATAGAAAGCTCTGCAATTGCTATAAAATACATGATTCAAGAGCGTGAGAGGTCATTTAGGCATGGAAGCGCACAGGACACGAGCACCATGGGACACGAAAGGAGGCCCGGGGGATGTGGATCCAGGAAGATGCCAGGAAATGAATTGAAAGGATCAGCACCATTGCTAATGGAGCTATGGATTCCTCTGGAGGTGAGATCCGCTGTTAGCATGTGAATATCACCATTTATTATTACAGTCTCAGAAGTGAGTCTGTAATTTATATGTTATGTAAAAGAAGACCACGCAGAAAGCTGTATGCTGCTAAAACCATCTGGAGGTTCCAGTTATTCACAACAAGTTGCTTTGTTATCTTTTGCTTTAAGGGCTGAGTTAAAGAAATCCCCTAACTGACGATAAGAGTACAGCCTGGGTGGTCCCCAGTTAGGATTCTAGCTGGAGGCCAGATTAGGCAGAACCAGTAATCTTAGAAGTAAGGGCAAAATTGGTTTTTAAGTGGAAGTTAAAATAATGCAAACACAGAAAAACAACAATTATATTTCTCATGTTGCTAGCAAATGAGATAGACAAACTCTACACATTTTATTAGAATGACTTCCATTTAGCAGAAATTCACCAATGACAAGGAGATATCAGCCAGAAGCTCAATTGGGCCACATTACAAAGGACAGGAAGTGGCAAGTCTACCCCTGCAGCTGCTGAGGGACTGCGAGCAGAGGGAAGAGCAGGAGTGTGGCGTGGGTGATGGGAAGCTGGGCTTCAAATGCTGCTGCATCACTGCGGGCTGCAAGGGACTAACAGAGGTGCATGGAGTGGCCTCACTGTGGCAGTCCCAGGTGGGTCTGCTCTTTCTTTGATCATTTCAAAACCCCCAGAAGCAGCACTGCAAACATGGAGATGACAAATTGTCCCTGCTGTTCATACTGCCATGATCACTCTGCTGTGTGTATGACAGTTACCGGGGCACACGGTTGCCTCCTGCTAGACTCCTAACCCCTGGAGAGCGCAGCTGTGTCTGGTTCATCTTCAGATCTCCCGTAGTGACTAGCCCAGCACTGGGCCCATCGTGGATGCGTACAGTGTGCTAGGCTATATGCATTACATCCATTATCTCATTTCATCGACCAGCAGCCCCCTGGGGTATGTACTGGAATGGTCCCCATTTCACTGTGAGGAAACTGAAGCTGAGAAAGATGAAGTAACCACTATTAAGTGACACAGCCGATTGGTGACAGCACCAGGATTTGCACCCCAAAAGTCATGCTTTTAACTATTACACTCCCTTGCCTCCAGATCAGGGGTTGGCAAACTATGACCCATGAGCCAGATTTGGCCTCTGGTCTGGTTTTTTTTAAAGCCCATGAGCCAAGAATGGTTTTTACATTTTCACATAGTTCAAAAAAAATAAAACAAGAATAACATTTTGTGGCAAATGAAAATTATATGAAATTCAAATTTCAGTGCCTATAAATTAAGTTCTATGGGGGCACAGCCACACTCATTCTTTTACATACTGTCTACGGCTGCTTCATGCTACAACGGCAGAGTGGAGTAGTTATAACAAAGGCCGTATGGCCCCTGAAGCCTAAAATATTTACCATCAGGCCCTTTATAGGAGAAAATTTACTCACCCCATCTCCAGATACATAGCTAAGAAGCAGACACGTTTCTCTGCCCAGCTGTGCAGGCAGATTGGCACACAAAGCCAGAGAAATCACAGAATGATGAGGCTCAGTTCAGCTCAGAAGGACCCCCATCCCAAAGGCTATGGCTACAACCCGGCCACACCTGGAATCAGCGAGGCAGCCACAAGGCGCCTGGCTCAGGCCCATTTGCTAGAGCTGATGGTCGTTCTGAAGGTCAGTGACGATGCTCAATAAACCGTCGATTGATTTGGCCAACTTGCAAGTAATATGGATCTTGCGGATGACTGAGCTCTGCAGATGATGTGAAAATCACATTCAGCCTTGAGTCAGCAACCTCCTCTCCCGCCGGGCTCTCTGTAGAGATGCCAACAAGTTGCAGAACTGACAAATTTGAGTGTCACCCCCCCTCTGCTAAGGATGCTCCTTGGGCAGTTACATAGTCAGGAGGCAGACAGCAGGAAGGGAGAGGGGCAAGCCGATGCCTGCTCAATCGTGGTCCTGCAGGATGAGAAGGGCCTGGCTGAGCCTTCCTCAGCCCAGCCAGGACAACCTGGTGGCAACAGCCAGGGGGATCCCTAAAGGCAAGACACCAGTCCCGGGTAGGGGGCTCCAGACAGCACAGGAGATGGTTACCACCTGCCCTGATGTTTTATGGACCTCCTGCCAGATGGTCAAGCAAAGGACACCCATGCCCAAGGAGGAGCTGGCACAAAGTGGTCACAATACCAGTTCTCACCAGATCCGCCATACAAGACAGCACTAATGCTGACCTGGAACTCTACAGTCACTGTTCTGCATGACAGCTACCCTAACAACGTACAGCAACAGGAGGGGGACAGGTAGCAGAAATCACATCCTTGGAAAACCAAGTGGTATATAAATAAAGCATAGGCTTTGAGGCCGGAACCTTCAGCCTTCAGTTTAGTCTCTGACACTACTACTCCCTGAGTGATCGTTATCAGGTCACTTAATTTTTCAGATCCTCGGTAAACTCCTTTGCAAAATTAACTAATAGAGTTAATTTATAGGTTATGTATCCTGAGTCATGATTAGGTTTACCTGAATATAACAACAACGACAAAAAACCCAAATAAAAGTGGCTTAAACGAGAGAGTGATTTGTTTTTCTCCTATATGAAAGAAGTCCAGAATTAGGCAGTTCAGGGCTGGTGTATCAGTTCCACAGTCATATGGACACAGGGATCATGTATCTTTCTCCTTTAATGTGTTTAGAGCATATTCTCCATCCTCAGGGGGCCTCATAGTCACAAAGTGACTGCTGCAGCTCCAACAATCATGTCTACATTCCAGGCAGCAAGAAGCTGAAAGAGGAAATGGATAATGGCACACTTCCTATCTGAATCACCCCTTGTTAAGGAGATTTCCCCGAAACCCTATCCAACATTTCAGTCGCCATCTTTATTTGCAAGGCTGGCTGGGAGGTGCACACTATAGCTCCACGCATCACCTCTCCTAATAATACAGGACTTCTGATCATGTGAAAGGAGAGAATAGAATGAGGAGGCCATCAGCAGCCTCAGCCACAAATGCTTACCTCAAGGACCAAGACTGTTCCCATGTGACCTAGTGTAGATGAAAGGACATTGTAAAGCTGCAGAGGGTCACACAAATAAAATCCACACTCCTTGGCTTCCCATTCAAGCCTCTTCATGACAGGGTCCCATCCTGCCTGCTGAGCCACATCTCCCATCACCCGCCCTGCCTTGCATTTTCTGCTCAGCACAGGGAACTGCAGGCAATGCCTTGCATGGCCGTCCTCTGCATCTTAGATCTCATCTTTTTCACTCTTCTTTGCCCAGTCCAAGACCTTCTCCGGGAAGCCTTCCGAAAGCTCCAGGCTGGGCTAAGTGTCCCTTTGCTGTACTAACAAAGATGCTATGTCACCTCTGGGCATGCCTGTCCTGCCATGGAGATGCCCCTCTTGGCTGGCAGAGCCCGGGGCCAGTGGGACCTGGTACAGATTGCAGAGGCAAGTCCCTTTCAATGATCTTGGGGTGATGATGGTAACTGATGGAGAGAGGGCTTTCCAGAACTTGGACCGTCTCTTCCTCCCTTCCTCCAAGAACCTAAACACAGTTTCAGCCTTCCTCCTATCCCCTCCATCCCCCGAGCAGCTGGCCTCTGTGTTTCACTGATCAGAAGTCCCGGTAGAAATGGTTCTCTTCCTCCCCAGCATGTTTTTTAAAAAATTTTTGCAGGGAAAGATTCACCCTGGCCTAACATCTGTTGCCAATCTTCCTCTTTTTTTCTTTTTTTCTCCCCAAAGCCCCAGTGCGTGGTTGTATATCCTAGTTGTAAGTCCTTCTAGTTCGTCTGTGTGGGTCATTGCCACAGCATGGCAACTGGCAGACGGGTGGTGTGGTTCCACGACTGGGAAATGAACCTGGGTTGCCGAAGCAGTGAGAGCTGAACTTTAAACGTTAGGCTATCAGGGCCGGCTGCCAGCATATTTTGATTTATGTGTCCCATGGACATTCCATCCTATCATTCTCCTCCTTACCTTGAAATAACCAGTCTGTGCCTTTATCTTTCCCTCCAGACCCGAGCTGTGCAATAGGACAGTGGCTAGCCACATAGGGCAATGGAGTCCTTGACGAGTGGCTAGCTCAAATTCAGATGTGTTATTAAGCATAAAATAAAATCTATGAGATTTCAAAAACATGGTACAAAAGAAAAAGAATGTAAAATATCTCATTAATAATTGTCTATCTTGGTTTCATGTTTAAATTATAACATTTTGTATTTACTGGGTTAAACTATATTATTAAAATTAATTTTACCTGTTTCTTTTGGCTTTTTAAAAAAACGTGTTTACTAGAACATTTAAAATTATGCAATGTGGAAAGAGTTCTGGAGATGGACGGTGGTGATGGTTGCAAAACAATATGAATGTACTTAATGCCACTCAACTGCACACTTAAAAGCGAGTAAGATGGTAAATTCTATGCACAGAATATTTTCTGATAAAAAATGTATTTTTTCAAAGTACATCTGTGGCTTGCATTTGTGGCTCACATGGTGTTTCTATCCATGGGTGTTGCTCTAGAGCATAATTCCTGAGGGCAGCAACTAGCGCTTTTTGGATTTTGTGTCTCGAGCTGTGCAGCCTCTTTTGCTAAGGGTTGGTTGAACAAAATCATACAGAAGATAAAATCTTTGATCACAATATGGCAAAGGCAGGTGAGAGGGAAAGATGACAGCAGTAAAGACAAGGCCTGGCAGGACCAAAATGGGCCAAATTTGGGGCCCTGAGAAAGTCTAGGAGGAACCACTATGGCCCCTGTCACGTAGTGGCTGGTGCACAGCCCCAGGGACCTGGATTCAAATCCTAGAACTCCTGATAACAAGCGAATGACCTTGACAAGTGACATTCACCCTGAGCCTCAGTTTCCTCATCTGTAAACCAGGGATGACTATAGCCCTGACTTCATCATGTTGCAAGGAGGAATGAAAGAAATTCTGTTGGCAGAGTCCCTGAAGCATAATGAATGATCAATAAATGTTAGCTCTTTTTATCAGCTTTTACGGGTCTGTCGTGAAGGAAAAGCAATTTTTGAAAAGTTGCCCGAAGCCAACCCACATTAAGTCATTTCCCTGCTGAATATTAAAACAGAATTTTTAATCTGAGACGACAAAAATAATTTGAGCTGGCAGATGGCATAATGTTGTCACTGACTTTGTTGCTTGGAATTGAGTGGATTATACATAAATACCACCAAACTCTTTCCTTGTTTGGAAAAGTACCTGACTCCAAGATCTGCTGCGTGTTCTGTGGTACTGAAGTGGCCCTGCACACCGGTGCAATGGCACAGTGATGCAGGCAGGAGGACCAGCGCCACTGGGCAAATCAGACGGGACAGGCAGGTAACGTACGGTTCCTAACACACAATCACCAAATCTCAGTGGCTTAGAACAACATTTGCTCCTCTTTATGCTACATATTCATCAGAAGTCAGTACAGGGCCTTCGCTTCATCCTCACCCCAGGACACAGGCCCAAGTGCCCAGGATTACAGCTGCAAGAAAACAGGAACCTAGTGATTCTCACACTGGCGTGTAAAATCCTTAGGTAGAAGCGACATGTCTCTCTTGCTGACATCATTGGCCAAAGTGAGTCATGTGTCCATGTCTGACTTCAAGGGAGAAGGGAAGTAGAATCCTACCACATGGCTAGAAGGAGCAAAGCAGAATGAATACTTTGCGCAGCTCTGATGACTGCCGCCACCTGAGTAGACCGTCTCGCGATGGCAGAAATACGATGCCACCCAGCATCCCAAAATCAAATTCTGGTATTTGAACAAAATACCCTTCAATTTCACATTACTAGAAGGCAATGAAATGCAAAATAAAATGATATGCCATTTTTTAGCACAACTGAATTAGTCAAACCTACCTACCACATGCAGTTTTGATGAGGTTTCAGTGAAACCACACACTCAAACACTGCTGGAGTCATCATAAACCAGAACATGTGTTTCGGAAAACAATCTGGCAGAATGTACTAGAGCAAGAAACCAAAGTGCACATCCTTTGGCACATTCGTTCAACTTCAGGGGATTGATCTGAATGCAACCATCCAAAAGCTACAGGCCCAACGACATTTCTTTATTTATAACATAAAAATGCCACTAGAACTAATTATAATAGAAAAAATATTATTTGTAATAAAAAAGCAAAAACAATTTAATTGTCCTAGTATAGGGGATTGGTTAAGTAAACTATAGGAATTCATTTGTGGAATGTTACTTATATATTTTTAAGATATTTATAAATTCTAACAAACATGGAAATATGCATATGATAGAATGTTAAATGAAAATAGTAAGATAGAAAATAATACAAATATTAGAAATGGATACAAAACAAAAATGCTGAAAATATTTAGGCCAAAATGCTAACAGCAGTTTGTATTAATATTATTTTCATCTCAAAAATAATAGTGAAAAATAAACTTTCAAATGGAATATGAGCAAACTGAAAATTATTCCAGTTGAGAGGGGTTCTGTGAAGCGGCTGCTTGGGCAGAAGTTACGTTCAGGAGATGGTCTCATCACGAGAGCAGGGATCTATAATACGGCAAGCTCACAAAGGTGCTTAAAAACATTTGTAGTATAAACAAAGGAAAAGAGATGAAGGAAGAAAGAGAAACAGGAATAAATGAATATTGAATTGAGAACATGAAAACAGAGGGATCATGTCTCTTAAGAGCTCTGGTTAGGTAACATTGATCACTAATGGGAGAAACAGTTTTAGGCCTACAAAGAATAGCCTCCCAGGATCCGTTCTATTTGGCCAAGAAAGTTCTAGAAGCCACAGAAACTCTCATTTCCTCCTTGATGTCACCACCACTCAAATGTCTCCCCTGCTTTTACTTCCTTCTCCCCCTCAACCGCATTTTCCTGAGTTTTGCCCCTGCCACCCCTAGACTGGTCCAGGATTCGGTCGGCCTGTTACAAAAAGCAGGTGTTTTCCTTCGACCACAGGGAACATAAGATCATGGTGATCTTACCCTCACCCTTGTGATCTGCCCTGTTCTTTTAACGATCTGCTCTGAACTCAGATCATTTAATGAAATTCCCAGGAAAGCCAAATCATCAATAGCCTAATGATGGGCGTTTTGGGAGTTTTCAGTATTTTGCTATTACAAACAATGACTTGATATTTTCTTAAATTTCATTTTCCCCATTTATAAGCATATTTGTAGGTTAAATTCCTAGAAGTGAGACAAAAGATGGGTCCATTTTAATTTTGAAATATACTGACAAATTACCCTCTATAGAGGCTGTAACAATTTACACTCCACAGGATATGATAATGCCTATTTCCCCAGATCATCATCAACACAGTGTGCTGACAATTTTTTAATGAATAAGTAAATTTAAAAATTTTACAAAATATTTAAACATTTTCTTTGTTAACTTATAATACGACATAAGTCCCTTTGACATTCCCAAGAGAGCCAAAGTATTTGAAAGTACTTTAAAGAAGAATGAGGGGAGGGAGAAAATGCAAATAGTAATGCTGAAAGATGATTGTCCTCTTATTAAATAAACATGTCCTGCTTTGGCCAAATGCGGTAAAACCCAGGTTATAAAGATTCTCAAGTTCTATTGCTCAGCCGCTCCAGCTTCCTGCCATTCTCATTGCAATAGTAAGAGGGCATTTCAATGCAGCTCCAAAACTCTTCATAATACATCTCAGACAGCCAGGAGACACATCAACTTGTAGGTAAATGAGATTTGTTTTCTGGAGAATGTTTGTACCTCCTGATACCCCAAATTTTATTTTTATGGACTTTTCCATCTATGGTATTTTTGACTTTTATTATGAAGATTTTAAAATGTACATGAAGTACATAGATTAATATAAAGATTTTTATCATCAAGATTCAAAATTTACTAGGATTTTGTCAACCTCAATTCATTTCTGCTGCCAGTATCTTTCGTTTTCTTGGCTGGACATTTTAAAGCAAATCCCAGACATAATGTCATTTCATCCATAAATATTTCAGTAGTATTCAGATATTTTGTGCACATGTTCAGCAGGAAACAGGGACCAGAGAATATAGTTACTATAATAAATACTGAGAGCAGGGAAGCATGGAGCAGCCATGCTCCAGCTGGGTTTAAATGAAGTATGAGTTTTTCTCATAAGAGGAAAAAAATCGAAAAACAGCTCACTCCTAGAAACTTGTAGTTTTTACTTTAGCTTTCTTGAGTCATTATCTGAAGCATAACCTCACATACACTCAATAGAATATCAACTTTCATATAGCAAAGCAACATAAGGAGCTATAATGTAGACAAATCCAGTTATAGTTGGTAATTCCAACTCTCCTCTCTCCATAATTGATAGGACAAGTAGGCCAAGAATCGCTAAGGATAAATAAACTTGACCTGACTGGTATTCAGAGAATACTCCATGCAAGAAAAACAGAGCACATATTCTTTTCAAGAGCACATGGAACATTCACCAAGATAGACCATACTGTGAGCCATAAAACAAACTCCAACAAATTTGAAACTACTGATATACAAACCATGTTCTCAGAACTCAAAGAATTCAACTAGAATACATAAAGATATATGGAAACTCTCCAAATGTTTAGAAATTAAACAATATACTTCCAAATAATCCATGGATCAGCAAAGAAATCCATAGGCCAAAGAAGAAATAACAATACAAATTATTTTGAACTATATGCCAAGGAAGAGAAATACCAAAATTTTTGGGATGCAGCTAGAGCATTGTGTAGAAAAAAGTGTGTAGTACTATTTGCATATATTAGAAAAACATGAAAGGACTGAAATTAATGATCTAAGCCTCTACCTTAAGAATGTAGAGAGGGAGGAGTAATCAGAGAATCAAAGGAATAAAATAACACAGACAAGAGCAAGAATCAATACAATAGATGGATGACATAGAGAAAAAGGAGTGAAACGAAAAGCTGTTTCATTGAAAAGATCAATAAAGTTGATAAGCCTCTAGCTAGACTAATTAAGAAAAAAAAAGACCTATTACCAATATTAGAAATGAGAGAAGGAGCATCATTACAGATCATACCAACATAAAAGAATATTCTGGACAATTTAATGGCAACCAATTTAACAACCTGAATGAAATGGAAAAATTCCATGACAGACATAAATAAAGTTCACTCAACATACAGTAGATATATTAAACAGACTTACATGTATTAAATAAATTGACTTTGTAGTTAAAAATCTTCTCACAAAGAAAACTCAAGGCCCATTTGGCTTTAGTTGTTAATTCTAACGAACATTTGAGGAAGAAATGATGCCAAATTCTATACAAACAGTTCACAAAAATAGAAGATTAGAGAACCTGCCCAACTCATTTTATAGCATTTTATAACAACAGTATCACTCTGATACTCAAACCAGACAAAGACATTAAGAAAACTACAAAGCAGGAACAGAACAGGCAGCCCAGAAATCAACCCACACATATATGGTCAACTAATTTACAACAAAGGAACCAAGCATATACAATGGGGAAAGGACAACTTTTTCAATAAATGGTGTTGGGAAAACTGGACAGTCACATGCAAAAGAATGTAACTGGACTACTTTCTTACACCACACACAAAAATTAACTGAAAATGGATTAAAGACTTGAATGTAAGACCTGAAACTATAAAACTCCTAGAAGAAAACATCGGCAGTAAGCTCCTTGACATTGGTCTTAGGGATGATTTTTTGGATTTGATACCAAAAGCAAAGGCAATAAAAGCAAAAATAAACAAGAGGGACTATATCAAACTAAAAAGCTTCTGTACAACAAAAGAAGCTGTCAACAAAATGAAGAGGCAACCTAACGAATGGGAGAAAATATTTGCAAATCATATATATGATTAGGGTTAATATCTAAAATATACAAAGAACTCATACAACTCAATAGCAAAGAAACAAACAATTCAATTAAAAAAATGGGCAGAGGGTCTGAATAGACATTTTTCCAAAGAAGACATACAGGTGGCCAACAGGTACATGAAAAGATGCTCAATATCACTAATCATCAGAGAAATGCCAATCAAAATCACGATGAGATATTACCTCACATCTGTTAGAGTGTCTATTATCAAAAAGACAAGAAGCAACAAGTGTTGGTGAGGATGTGGAGAAAAGGGAACACTTGGGGTCTGTGGGTGGGAATGTAAATTGGTACAGCCACTATGGAAAACAGCTTGAAGGTTTCTCAAAATGTTATAAATAGAACTACCAGCAATTCCAATTCTGGGTATTTATCTGAAAGAAATGAAAACACTAACTTGAAAAGACATATGTAACCCCATGTTCATTGTAGTATTATTTAAAATAGCCAAGACCTGGAAGCCACCTAAGCATCCACCAATGGATGAATAAGTAAAGCAAATGTGGTATGTACATACAATGAAATATTACTCAGCCATAAAAAAGAAGGAAATCTTGCGATTTGTGACAACATGGATGGTTTCTGAGGGTATTACGCTAAGTGAAATAAATCAGACCGCGAAAGACAAATACTGTATGATCTCTCTTATATGTGGAATCTAAAACAAAAAAAAAAAAACAAGAAAAATTAAACTTGAACTCATAGATACAGAAAATAGATTGTTGGTTGCCCAGAAGCAGGGGATGGAGGGTGGGTAAAATGGGTAAAAGTGGTCAAAAGGTAAAACTTACAGTTATAAAATAAATAAGTCCTGGAGATGTAATGTACAGCATGGTGACTACACTTAATAATACCATATTGTATATTTGAATATTGCTAAGAGAGCAGATCTTAAAAGTTCTCACCACAAGAAAAAGATAACTGTAACTATGGGTGGTGACAAATGTTAACTAGACTTATTGTGGTGAACATTTTGCAATATACCGTCATGCACTGATGAATGATCTAGATACATTCTGAGAAATGTGTCATTAGACAATTTCATCATTATGCAAACACCATAGAGTATACTTACACAAACGTAGATGGTATAGCCTACTACACACTTAGGCTTTATGATACTATGGTTATGGGACCATTGTCATATACACAGGCTGTCATTGACTAAAATGTTGTTATGTGGTGCATGACTGTATACAAACATTGAATCATTATGTTGTGCATCTGAAACATATAATGTTATATATCAATTATATCTCAATAAAAAAAGAAAACTGTAAAACAATACATAATCAACATAGACATAAAAATTACTTATCAATTCCAGCAAATCTAACTTAGCAATATATAAAAAGGATTGTATCTCATGACAATGAGGCTTAACTCAGAAATTCAAAGTTGTTTTAACACTCAAAAATCAATAAATTTAATTCACCATATTAACAGACTAAAAATAAAAATGATTCAATCAACTCCATAGATTTAGAAACAGCATTTCATGAAACAATTCAAGATAGAAACTATCAGCAAATTGGAACTAGAAAGGACTATCCTCAACTTGATAAAGGACATCTACAAAAAATCTAGAGTTAACCTGGTGAAAACTGAATGCTTTCCCCAAGATCATGAACAAGACACAGATGTCCACTCTCATTTTTTCTATACAACCTTGTCCTAGAGGTCCTAGATGGTGCAATAAGACAAGGGAAAAAACAAATAAAGGGCATATGGATAGGAAAGGAAGAAATAAAACTGTCTCTAACCACAGACAACATAATATCATCACTTATGTAGAAAATCCTAAGAATCCACAAAAACAAACAAACAAACAAACAAAACTACAAGAACTAAGTGACCTAGCAAGACTGCAGGATAAAAGGCTAATATACAAAAAACCCAAATGTCTTTCCAAAGCAATGGATAATAAATGGATACCAAATCTGGGCTGTTTGATGAGGAATTCAAAGTGCCTTCAAACAGACAACTTATTAGTTACATCTAACACGGAAAGCATAGCGACTTTACAGGGGAGAAACTGGAAAACAGCTTGACCTGGTAATTAAAATTAGCATTACCAATGAGGGGGAGATAGATCTCAGGGCTCCCTACTGTAATATCCTGGAAAGACACAATGTCACTTTGGTGATTTTCTGACTGGGGATGCATAACCTGAATCTTTTCACGAGGAAACATCTGAAAAAAACAAATCAGGGGATATTCTGTTAAAATAACCGGTTCCTAGTCTCCAAATATCTCAGTGTCATGAAAGAAAGGAAAAGGGTAAGGAACTGTTCCAAATTAAGGGAGACTAAAAAAACATGACAACTAAACACAACACACGATCCTGGGCCAGATCCAGTACGGGAGAGAGAAAAACACGCTATAAAGGACATTATTGGGACAATTTATGAAATTAGACTATACACTGTAGATTAAATATACATATCATATGGATGTTAAGTTCCTGAATTTGGTAATTCTATTGTGGTTACATAAGACAGTATTCTTGTTCATGGACTATATCTGGTGAAGTGCTAAAGAGTCAACGAGGGGCTCGGCTTTGGTGGCCCAGGGTTTCTCCACTTCGGATCCTGGGCGCAGACATGACACTGCTCATCAGGCCGTGCTGAGGCAACATCCCACATGCCACAACCAAAAGGATCTACATCTAGAATATACAGCTATGTACTGGGGGGCTTTGGGGAGGAGAAGAAGAGGGAAAAACAAGAAGAAAGAAAAGAAGATTGGCAACCGATGTTAGCTCATGTGCCAATCTTAAAAAAAAAAAGTAAAGGAGCACAACATATGCAAATTACTCTCAAATAGTTCAGAAAAAATGATAATATGTTTATATATATGCATACACATATACAGATAAATAGATAAATCAAATGTAACAAAATATTAGAAATCAATAAATCTGTTTAAAGGGTATTCAGAAGTTCTCTGTTATGATTAAGCAACTTCTCTGTAAGTTGGAAGTTTTTTCAAAATAAAAAGGGTGGAGAAACTTTCCCATGATTCAAAAGCTGCCAGAATAAAGTCCACCCGTGTCTTTTTTTTTCAATTAGTGAAATACTGATAAAAGTTGGCTTTCCCATGTTTGTGATATCATCCCAATTAAAGATGTGAGTTTTCTTAAGATTAAATGTCTGCTAATCAAGAGTGAAGGGGCCATCTGAAAGCAGTTGAAAGAACAGGAGCCTTGCATTTTCTTTTTATTGCTTGGGCAATTTCCTTTATATCTATGAGCCTTAGTGTCTTTGCTTAAAATGGGAATAAACAATTATAATATACCAACCTCACAGGGCTGCTGAGATAATTACAATGAGAGAAAGTATAAAAACATACCTTTAGAAACTATGTAAAAATTACATAATGCTCAGACAGTGCTGGCCTTCTGCTTCAAGCCCTAAGATGCTGTGCATCTCCCTCAGAATAAAACCAAGATCCTCACCATGGCCTCCAATGTCTCCCCGATCTGGCCTCTGGTTCTCTGATCTCACCACTCTCCTCCCTCGTTTCTCTAGGCCCTCTGTTCCTAGTGCCACATCCTGCCTCAGGGTCTTCATAGTTCTGTTCCAATGCCTGGACCCCCCTTAGCCCAGACACACACACACAGCTCCTCCACTTGTCCACTGCAGTTCTCCCCTCAAATGTAATCTTATCAGTAAGACTTTCCCCCCAAAAGAACCTACAAATGGTACACACAATTCCTCCCCAGCCATTTTCTGCCTCTTTCCCTCTTTCCTTTATTTTTTTCCGCACTTATCACACACAACTCACTATATATGTTCATCTATTTATTGTTTATGTCCTTCTCTTAAAATGTCAGCTATATAATTGTAAGGACTTCTATTTACTCAGCACTGTATCTTCAGCCCATAAATAAGTGCTTGACATATAACAGACTCTCAAATATTTGTTAAATGAATGAATGAGATGTAAACCTTGCACATATTTGGTACATAGTCACTGCTTCGTAGATATTGCCTTAAATCCATTTAATTAAAATGCTTTTTCTCTGTTGATATCTGTCATTATTAAATGTCCCCACTGCTTCAAAAGTACAATGAATTTAAATGTATTGGGTTTCACAGTGGTCTCTGAGATTACTGGAGATTATCTACATGTAACCTAATCCAGCTTGGAGATCACCAAGTCACAAATCTGAAAGAGGAATGGAAGAAGGGGAAAAAGATTCCTCACACAGACATATTTAAATATTTGATTATTTCTTTCCTAGTGGTGCCACCTAATTACCAACCCAGGTCAACTCCCTAATAAAGTTGGATTTTCTTTCTTACCCAAGTCACAGATAATTGGCAGCTGCTCACTCACTTCTAAATTGCAAAATAGCAGCCTCACATTTCAAATGCCACATCCTCTTACTCCAGAAAGGCAGAGCGCATCTCAAAAATTCAGTAATTGTGTCTGATGGACAGTGACACAAGCAGACAGCTTTCTGTCAACATCTGGGCTGACAAATGACAATCAAGATCCCACTACCACCTGGGATTTGGGCCATCTGGGACCCTCCATGTCACAGCTAGCTTGTTCCTCACTTGCCACTACCTTCCTGCAGCTGTGAACTCCGGTCCTTCACACCACAACCTGCCCTGGCAGATCCAGGAGGAGGGACCAGCTGCCTGGCTTGTTCAGGTTCCAGGGCCAGGAAAATCAGACAGGCAAGCCACTCCCTAGGGACATTCATTGATTTTGAAAACTATTATTAAATTAAACCAAGAAGGATCAT
The DNA here is from genome assembly GCF_041296235.1 of Equus asinus. NCBI lineage: Eukaryota > Metazoa > Chordata > Mammalia > Perissodactyla > Equidae > Equus > Equus asinus. Next base: position 37,440,588 of record NC_091812.1, read on the forward strand.
CAATTTGCAAACATCTGCATTTGCAATCCACTTGGTGCTGGGCTTCCCTCTTAGCAGACATCAAGAGATACATGGCCTCCAGAAGAGGAAGGTGTTATGAGACATCCTTGGGAAAATTCTCAAGTAAAGCCTGAAACTCCCGGTATCAATTATTTTTCCTTCTTACAGAATAAATGGGACTAACAGATTATAGCCAGTGTTCACACTATATTCCTGAAATATAGGTTATACAATGAACTGACGATGAATTCATGATACTGGATATTAGTCCTACCTATGGGATCCTTTTTTAGAAACTTTCCTGCTTTTTTGATTGTTATAAACAGATTAAGGGGAACCTTAGTCATTTGTACTCTAAATTAGGCAAAAGCAAACTGAATCCAAATTTCATTACTGAGCCCAGAATCTCTGTCTCAGGGAATGTAATGAAAAGGGTTGATTCTCTCTCTCTCTTTGTCAGACAAGTCATCTGATATCACTTACAGAGGCCTTGGTGCAAGGTCAGGGACAGACTCCTCCCATTGGCCCCAAACACTAAGTGAGCCACGTGGTTCTGGGTCTGGGTTCTATCCTTCAGGTAGAGTTCCAGAAGCAGTGTAGGTGGTTCAGGGAAACTATTTAGCCACCGGATGTGATGGGGAGTAAAACACATCCCACTCGGTTTGGAGTTTGTCTATTGGAATCTCAAGATTTCCATTTCACTGCAATTTAAAGACTCAAATAGGGGCTGGCCCTGTGGCCGAGTGGTTAAGTTCTCGTGCTCCGCCGCAGCGGCCCAGGGTTCGGATCCTGGGTGTGGACATGGCACCGCTCGTCAGGCCACGTTGAGGCGGTGTCCCATATGCCACAACCAGAAGGACCTGCAACTAAGATATACAACTATGTACCAGGGGGGATTTGGGGAGATAAAGCAGAAAAAAAAAAAAAAGATTGGCCACAGTTGTTAGCTCAGGTGCCAATCTTTAAAAAGAATAAAGACTCAAATAAGTTTTTGTCCAGAAAATCAAGGCACCCTCAATTTTGGGAGCCCCTAAAACATAAAGTTCTCAGGCCTGCTCTGACTTTTGGTACCAACTCTGAACAGTACCCTACACTGGAAACATGACTTCAAGAAAACACACATTCTATGTGGAGTTTACGAGTATGGTTTTCTCGAGCATTAAGTGTTCAAAGTATGCAGACATTGGAACAAAGGTTTTCCATTTAGTCTTCTTCCTGCACAATTGCTCCTTATTCTTTCACTGGCTTATTTCTTTCTTGAAACTAAACACGTGTCAACAGGGAGGATGTGTGGTGGCATGGGAAGAGGACATGGGCTTTGGAGTCAGGCAGCTCTGGATTCGACTCCTTGGTCAGTTAATTATTAGTCACATTATCTTGAGAAAGTGACTGATTTTCTCTGAATCTCAGTTTCCTGGTCAGTAAACGATCCAATTAAATCCTCCCTCAAGTAGATAATGAGAGTATTAGATGAGACAATAGGTTAAATGTTTACAGCATAAAAGTGAAAATGACATTTTGTTCTTAGCCTAGTTGTGTTCCATTACATAGCCCAGGAAATTTTTCCATTTCTTAAAGACTTACATTCCTGAAAAGCCATAAACTACAAAAAACATTCTAAAACTTTCACAGCCTGAAATAAACCAAATCCTGATTTTCGTTATCAAAGACAGGAATTTCTTGTCTTTACTAAAACTGACAGCCTTTCTGCGCTACCCAGAGAGGGGTCCAGACAGCGGCGTCATTCTGGGTTCCTGTCATAACTTAAAGGACAGTTTTCACAATGTCTGGAGCCCTTGTCATCCTGTAAATGGAGAATGGCCTCAAATTCCTTGCAGCAGGAACCCACTTATGTGGCACCAATATTGACTTCCAAATGGAATAGTATATCTACAAAAGGAAAAGTGACGGCATCTACATCATAAATCTGAAGAGAGTCTGGGAGAAGCTTCAGCTGGCAGCTCGTGCAATTGTTGCTGTCTAAGGCCCAGCTGATGTCAGTGTCACATCCTCCAGGAATACTGGCCAGTGACATGTGCTGAAGTTCACTGCTACTATTACAGCCACTTCTATCACTGTCATTTCATTCCTGGAATCTTTACTAACCAGATCCAGGCAGCCTTCCAGGAGCCATGACTTCTGGTGGTTATTGATCCAAGGGCTGACCACCAGCCTCTCACAGAGGTGTCTTATGTTAACCTGCCTGCCATTGCTCTATGTAACACAGACTCTCCCCTGTGCTATGTGGACACTGCCATCCTGTGCAACAATAAGGGAGCTCACTCAGTGGGTCTGATGTGGTGGGTGCTGGCCCGGGACCCTCTACACATGTGTGGCACCATCCTTCATGAACACCCATGGGAGGGTATGCTTGATCTCTACTTCTACAAAGATCTTGAAGAGATTGAATAGGAAGAGCAGGCCACTGCTGAAAACACTGTGATCAAGGAGGAATTTCAGGGTGAATGGAGTGCTCCAGCTCCCAGATTTACTGGTACTCAAGCCCAGGTCACAGGCTGCTCTGAATGCATGCAAGTGCCCTCATGCCTATTCAGCAGTTCCCTACTGAAGACTGGAGCGCCAGTCTGCCATTGAAGACCGATCTGCAGCTCCCACTGCCCAGGCCACTGATTGGGTAGGAACAACCACTCAGTGGTCTTGAGCTGTTCTTCCACAGACTCTTAAACAGGAAATGGAAATAAAGTTGACATGAAATAGTTTCTAAAAGTTGTGTCAAAAAAAAATCGGACTCAACTGTAATCCAAACAGACCTGCAGGCTGTCATATTTGACCTACAAATATAGCCTTCTCTCCTTCTCTGGGAGCCCGTTGTTATGAAAGCAGGACTCCTGCATCTATGTTTTATTGTTGCAGACAAAACTCCACTCAGTACTCCAAAAATTTTAAGTTTTTTTGTTTGACTTTTAACATGGAGGTCCCACCAAGATGCTCTGACAGACTTACCAACTGGAGCTTCCAAGTTGCATTACCTGAGAGGTTCAGTTTATAAGCCCTTCAGGACCAAACCAGTCTTCCTTGGCTTCTGGGGTGAGTCTAACTGTGCTAAGGTAGTCATTTTGCACTTACTGAGTATGTTTCTAAATTATTTCTGCTTCATTGCTCTCTGGATATCAGGTTTCATTTCTGCCTCAGGCTTATTTGAATTATTTCTGTCTAAAGAATGTCTGGTCCCCTCTAACAAATGAAAAGTACTGAGAGGTTGGTATTCTCTTCATTCAGTGTTGTCTGTCTACAGTTTTGGGGATATCTTGAATGACTGAGGCACTTCATACATGTCTCAGTGGGTATGCCAAGAATGCAAGGCCTTTACTACTCTTTGCCTGGGCTACTTCTCAAGGTTGTGTATGCAGCAAGCAACCTTGAGGTATGAAGTAATACCTTCTTCTGGAACAAAGAGCTGGCTTGCTTACTACTTGCTATAAAATAGTGGGTTCTCCAAGCTTACTGTTCATCTCCTGTAATGGATCCTGCTACATGTGCAGGCACCCATCTGATCCTCTGCATCTGCCAGTGGCAACTGGGGCTCCAAGAACTGACAACATGCTGACACTTTGGCTACTGTGCTTTCTCTGAGACATAAAGTCTTTTATCTCTGAGCCAGGAGTCTTGTGTCTCCTGTCAGCATTCATGAAACAGTGGTAAACTAACTTGTTAGCTTGCAAATCGGATAAAATCTCACCCTTCACAGTTATTGGCAAAAACAACTGGCTTTGAAATATGTTCTGTAATCGTAACCCTTTGTGTCTGTGGCCAGCATTTGGGGGGGGTACCCTTTAAAATCATAGGAAGATTCTTGAAGACCAGAAATATGTCATTTACATACACTATAGGAATATCAAAGTCAAAAAAGACAGATCTACCATTGAAAGGAAGGAAATGTTTGCAAATATTTTAATGAGTTGAAACTTGTTTTGCCTGGCTTGCAGGATAGAAGGTTCTGATTTAGGGGTTGTACAACAATTGAATGAAATGAGCTGGAACATATATCAAAGTAACAATACAGAAGAAATGGGAATGTTGATTGCTTCTGGCTTTTCATGCTCACCCATTGCTACCACCCAAGACATCTGAAACGTTCTGAGTCTGTGAATTTCTTTCTCCTGAAAGAAATAGGGAGGACTGTTGCTCATAATCATAACAGATTAACTGGTACCATCCTTTCCTTCCACTAAAACAACAAAACTGGAAAAATACCTGAAACAGTAGTTGTCAGACACTGGAGACCAGGCAATGCAAAACTGTGAACCCTGAAAGAAGGTAAACAAATGAGGACAGTACTGTGATGACCCTGGCTTTCTAACTAGAAGCCACCAGCCACACGTCATCACGTGGCGTGGGAAGTGAAACAGAACAAAGTGGTCTTGCTGAGTTGAAGGTATTAGAGATTGGCATTCAGGAAAGCTGAAGCTGCTAGAATTTCTAAAGTAGATTACTAGAGAAAAAGGTCTTTCTGTATGAAGAAATAGCTTTAAAAAAGTCTGCCAAGGGCTCCCCTTGAGCTTCCAGCTGAATAAATCCTAAGCAGCACACGTGTAGGGCAGATTTCCACACGATGGACAAAAACCACTACAGGAAAAGAATAACTACTAGGGTGCTCTAAGCTGAACAATTCCCAGAGATAACACAGGGTGGGGAGAGTTTATAGTTCAGAAACAGCCAGAGTGAAGAGACCTTGTTGAATAGTTGAGGCATATAGTAGAAACCACAGAATGGTCACACCTTAGGAGCACATCTAAACTAGACCTAGAGTAAAGACCTCTCTATGCCAGCCAAGGCAAAGCTAAAAACAAGTCTCAGAAGAATCCAGTTGACCTACCATTAGCTAATCTGCCTGTCTGAACAGACCTCAATACTCCTTAAAGGAAGGCAACAAAATCCAGACACTCAACCGCACAACATTTACAATGTCCAGCTCCAATAACAGAAAGATATCTGCAAAATTCCCAAATACGTGGAAATTAAAATATCTCAGGCATCAAAGAAGTAATAGGAGAGAAATTAGAATGCACTTTGAACTGAATAATAATGAAGATGCAACATATCAAAGCTTGGTTATATAAGTAAAGTCATAGTGGAAGATTAGTGACTTTAAGAAATCATAGTAGAAAAGAATAAAAGGGTAAAATTAATGAGTTAAAGTTCCACTATCAGAAGCTAGAACAAAAGGGCAAAGTAAACTCAAAGAAGGCAGAAGAAAGAAAATTATAAAGATAAGAGCAGAAATCAATGAAATAGAAAATAGGCAAACAACAGAGAAAATACTACAACCAAAAGCTAATTTATTGAAAAGACTGATAAAACTGATAAACCTCTAAGCTAGGCTGATCAAAAAGAAGGTAAGATATTAATAACCAGTATCTAGAAAGGAATAGGAGAAATTGTTATAGATATTACAAAATTAAAAGGATAACATGCAAATTATAAGCAAATTTGCCAGTAAATCTGACATCTTAGATGAAATGGAACAATTCCATGAAAAACTATAAAATATCAAATTAACACAAGATGAAAATCTGGAGTCCAATATTTATTAAATAACTTTTATTCCCATTAATAAAACCTCAAGCCCCAGTGACTTCACAGGTGAAGTCTATCAAAAAGTTTGTGGAGAAATAATACCAATTATATACAAACTATTTCATTCCAAGTAATTCACCAAATTTGCAGAATATGATAATCTCAATAGATCCAGAAAAATATTTGACAAAATCTAATGCCTAATTATGATAAAAATTTCCAGCAAGCTAAAGATAGAAGGGAACTTCCCCAAGCTGATAAAGGGCAGCAACAGAAAACATATGGCAAACATTATACTTGACGGTAACATACTAGATTTTTCCCCTACAATCGGGAGAATGTCAAAGACAAGTGCTCTCCCAGGTCTATTCAACATTGTACTGGAGGTAAGAAGAATTTCAAAAAGTTGATAAAAATTATAAAAGGCATAAAGATCAGAAAAGAATTAAAGCTGTCTCTATTTGCAGATAACGAAGTTTTTTTAAATGTAGAAGATTCTAAGGAATCTAAAATATAACTACTAGAATTAGTAAGGGAATATAAAAGGTTGTAGTAGCCAAGATTAACATTAAAAATTAATTTATTATATACCAGCAGCAAACAGTTGTGAGTTTCCAAAATTTTATTTGTAATAGATTCTAAAACATAAAATATTTAGGGATAAACTTGTCAAAAGTTGTGTATGACCTCTACACCGAAAACTACAAAACATTCCCCTTCTGGGGAAAAATTAAAGACCTAAATAAATGGAGAGAAATACCATATTCTTGGACTGGAAGCAAGCAATGGCATTCTGGTAAACATTTAACAACTGACTCCACCCACAAAACAAAAAGGGCCCCTGTTTGCGGAGGTTGCCAATTTCTGTGGTGTAAATTCTCCCACCCTAGCCAATTTCAAGCCATCAAATGCCTGAAAATTTAATAATCTTGTCTTGTGATTTAGTATGAGCTGTCTTCAGCTCACCAATGATTGAAAGACTTAATAGTGTTAAAATGACAATTCTCACCCAATTGACCAATCTCAATCAGATTGGACCAAGCACTTTTGCAGAAATTGACAACTTAATTATAAAATGTATACGCAAATGCAAAGAAGCAAGAATATCCAGAACAATCTTGACAAAGAAGAACAAAGTTGAAGGACTTAAACTCTGACTTCAAGTGTTACTTTAGAGGTAATCCAGACAATGTGACACTGGCATATGGATAATCAATGGAACAGAACAGAAAGCTCCAAAATAGACGAAGTGTGTGTACAGTCATTTGACTTGCAAAAGTCTTTTTGACAAACAGTGCTAGAATAAATGGAGATCCATATGGTGTAAGAATAATCTTTGGCCCCATGCTTCACACCCTATAAAAATAATTAAGATAGATTGCATACCTAAAATATAAAAGCTGAAGCTATAAAACTTCTAGAAGAAAATATAGGAGAAATCATTCAGTATTTGAGGGTAGGCAAAGTGTTCTTAGGACACAGAATGCAATACACAAAAAAGAAAATATGAAAAACTGGACTTCATCAAATTTTAGAACTTCTGCTCAACATAAGACATCATTATGCAAATGAATAGGCAAGCTACAAACTAGGAAATAACATCCATAAATTACATATCTGTTAAATGCCTGGTAGCCTGGATATATAAAAAACAACAACTCCATAGATAAACAACCAATTAGTAGGAGGCAAACAATTTGAATTCATAAGCACATGAAAAAGTGCTTAAGATAACTAAGTATCAGGAAAATGTAAATTAAACTACAACAAGATACAGCTACACATCCATCAGAAGGGAAAAAATGAAAAAGACTGAAAGATCAAACGTTAGCACAGGTGTGGAGCAACCAGAACTCTCATCCGTTATTGGTGGGAGTGTAAAATGGTACAACCACTTTAGAAAAAATTTTGGCTATTTATTATAAAACTAAGCATACATTTACTCTAAGACCCAGAAACTTTACTCCTATTGATCCAAGAGAAATGAAATATATATATACAAAAAGATTGGTATGAGAATATTTATAGCAGTCTCATTCATCATAGCCAAAACCTGGAGACAGTCTCAGTGTCCATCACAATGAGAATGGATAAACAAATTGTGACTATTACTTAGTCACAAATAAATGAACAAAGAAATACTTGCAACAATGTGGATGAATCTCATAACATGCTGAGTGACCTTATCAAAGAGAGTGTATACTAAATGATTATATTTATAGGAAGTTCTAGAAAAGACAAAGCTAACCTATGGTGGGATAAAAACCAGAACAATGATTATCTCTGGAAGGACAGGAGTAAGAAGCGATTGGGAAAAGGTATGAGGTAACTTTTAGGAATGATGGTATTAAGATTTGTGCACTTCAATGTATGCAAATTTAACCTCAATAGAAAAAAAATGAGAAACATAAATTTTGAATTCTAGTTAATGACATGCAGGTTGAAGTATACGGCAGTGAAATGTGCTGGTTATTATAATTTACTCTGAAATGCATCATAAAAATAAGATGAACTGATGGATGAATAAAATGATGGATAGATGTGTGATAAAACAAGTTCCTAGTTCTGGCTTACTCCAGAGTCAGTTTAGATACAAGAAACCAGGTTAACCATTTTAGCCAACAAGAGGAAAATACATACCATTGCCAACACTTTACATTGTCTGGATTAACACCATAAGTAAGATGGAACAATTTATGTCTGAGTTAAAGAAATGACAATTGACCACCTAAGGTAGACTCAAGGCATTGTTCTCCGTAATTTTCTTTATCAAGCTAGAAATCTTCCACAGTGCCTTTTAGTGCTTTCTTAAAAGAGTCCTAGTTCTACTTGACTTTACCTCCCTTTTGCCTGGCATTTGCTGTCCAAAGTCTAAAAATGTTCAACAAATGATTTAAAGGCAAAAACAGGGGCCAGCCCCAGTGGCCTCATGGTTAAGTTCAATGCACTCTGCATCAGCAGCCCAGGTTCAGTTCCCAGGTGTGGACCTACACCATTCGTTGGCAGCCATGCTGTGCTGGCAGCCCACATTCTAAAAAATACAGGAAGATTGGCATGAATGTTAGCTCAGGGAGAATCTTCCTCAGCAAAAAAAAACAATAAATAAATAAAGACAAAAACAGGATGAAATCATTCTGATTGACACTCAAACCGAAAATCACATTTCTGCAAACAACCTCATATTCAAAGAGAGTCAACAGCAGTGATGAAGAGCTGGACAATCCTTGGTAGCCTCACCTGCAGCTTTGGATGAAGGAAGACCAAAAGGGGGGCTAAGAATAAAAATGTTCTCATAGTCTAGGAAAAGGCTGGTTATTCTCCAGCCATGGTATCAAGTAAGCACCAGAACCAGTTTTAAATCATTGTATCAATTGATGACAACTCACATCAGGAAACATGCTGCCAAAACTCCCCTAATCAGTCACAGCCAAAAGTCAACCAATCAGAAGATTTGTCTTTCGAAAAGACAAGGGGGTCAGCACAGGCACAAAACTTACCAGCTTGAGACTCAAACTTCAGCAAAGCACTGTTGTAGCCCAGAGTAATCAAAATGGACTCCTTCCCCACACGGCAACATTCGGTGTCTCTGTTGAGTAAGCATTTAAAGACACAGACACCATCAGCTATAGAGGGTGAAAAAAGAAAAAAAAAGGATTAGGAAAATCCATCTCAAGTGTTGTAAAAAAAAGGCTCATCAATGCCATTCCTACACTTCTCTCATGTTCTCAAGGCTCCTCATTTCTTTCTTCTTAATGTAATACCTCCTGGGACATAAGGGGATATGAGGATCAGAGATAAAAGAGATGAATCTAACTATGGCCAAATACCAATTCTTTGCAGGTGAGTTAACACAGGGCTCAAAACTGACTCTTATTGGCTCTTGTCATTATGGCCAGGGCCCCATTCCCTATAACCCTAGGGTTCCCCAAATCATTTTGTATTTTTTGACACCATCCCAGGCGAGTCCAAGTAATGTCCATCTGGGTGATTCTTGAGCACACTATGTGCCACAGATATCACAAAACTCTCTATCGTGTGTATTATCACTACCGATGTTCCTAGGTGAAGACAAGGCAGGGCGTCTGGGTACAAATATGCACAGCTAATAAGTGGCTGAACTGGAATTCAAACCCAGGATTGAACTTGACTCCAAAGCACATGTTATTCCTACCACATTGTGCGGAGGCAAGCATGACAGAGAGAGCATAGTTTCTGCAAGCAGGGCCTGTGTGAGCTGCTAGCATCTCATTAGATTCACCATGGATAACTAGGAACTAACTTGCTAATCCTCCTTTTACAGGTTACACAGGCCTTTAGCATTGGGGCAGCTGTATTCTGGTGGAAAAAGCAATGAACTTGGGGTTTTGTCTTCATCTTTGATATTTACTAACCTAAGAAGCTTCAATCAACTAATCACACTACATCACAATTTTTTTCATTATGTAAGATGAAATTATTGATGCTTATTTCACAGGCTTTTTGTGAAGGCTGAATAATAAAGGTAAAATTTCTAAAATCCTATTAAAATAATAAGGGACTATTATTATTTCTCTCATTATAAAGTAGATCTTAGTTCCTATCCTTAATGTCTGCTATTCTCCCTTACAAAATCAAATACACTAAGTGTATTAGCCTAAAAACATAATTGCATATGGAATTCTACTGTTCATATGAGCATATGAACATTCATGCACACACATTCGAAACACATGCGCACGCAGAGTTAAGATGACCAAATATTTTCAAATATTTTCATCCATTACTTCAAATGAATGCGTACCTCCTGATGGAAGCCTTCACAAATATTTTTCACAAAACATCTTGACTGGTTAAATAGTGCAGATGTTTTGAAAACATTTTTCTGGCATGAAACATGATCACAGGTTTAGTAAGTACAGCCCAGCCAGTGTCTCGAAGGCATCAGTGTCTTCTCGCAGGGGGGTAGCCGTGAATGTAGATGCAGAAGGGGAGAATGGCGCTCTTTTAAACAATGTTTTCTTGAAAGCACAAGAATTTTTTTTTTCAAGAAATCAGGATTTTTTAGCATTTGCCCATTGTTTCTCTTGTGGTTTCAGAGTAGAATAAGACGGAAGGAAGATCCTAGGGTTCTACAGTCCTTTGCACAGTCCATCTCTGAGTGCCCACGAAATACTAGTTTCAGGACACCCCTCGGATGCCGAAATTCGCGGATGCTCAAGTCCCTCAGTCAGTCCTCGGTATCTGCGAGTTCCGCATCCAGGGATACAGAAGGTCGACTGTACAGATGAGACTATTGTCATCTGTGAGCTCTTGGCGGACAGGGGCAATTTTACTTTATTTTCAGAATCATTGTCTTTTTTTCTCTGAATCAAAACCTAGGAGAGTACCTGGTACTTAATACATATTTTTTTAATCTGTGAAAGCTTTCTTCTGTGTATTGATTGCATACCATCCCAGAATAGATAAAAAGCTTCAAAATTTATCTAGTTCAATTCTTCTTCACCAGATAAGCTCAGAATTTTTTGTTTTGTCGTGATTTCTTTAGGGTATACCTCGAGTTTCTGGTTTTCCCCCACTTTTATATATTGCAAAATGACCACCCACATATCCTCTGTACAAATATGAGAGGAGAAGGTCTTTTTAAGCATAACATAAAATCCAGAAACTATTGGTTACTGACATTTTTAAAATCTACCTATGGCAAAAAAAAAAATGTTTAGATACTTTAAACAAAATTGAAAAGCAATGATCAGCTGGGAAAATATTTTCAACATATGTGACAAAGACTTAATATCCCCAATATACAGTAAGCTCTAAAAACTAAGAGGAAGCAAGCATCCCAATTGAGAAGTTAGTGAGAGTAATCAATCAGTAGGTAACTCATAACTAGCAAAATGCCAATAGCAAAAAAATGTGAAAAAATAATGAATCTCAGTAATAATCAAAAAATGTGTAAGAATGAGATCTTTTTATCTCTCATTGTCAAAATTTTAAAAATACATATTGACAATATCAAATATTGGAAAGGGTGTGAGATGACAGTGGATGGCAGTTACTAGAATGGGAATTTCTGTATTTCTGGAATGTATTCTGCCTGTATGGTTCAAAATTTAAAATCTATGTATTCTTTGCTAGATGTTCTACTTATAATAATTTCTTCCAGGAAGTGCTTTGTCAAGTGTGGATGAACAGAGACTCAAGGACCTACATCTTAGAGTGGTTTACTATAGCTAGAAAACGCAAGGAAGCTGCGTCCTTCCCTTCATGGCTGGCTAAATCAAACATGGTACCTCCACGTTCAGGTTGCAGAACAGCACATATAACATTATCTCACTAATCTGATGTCGTGTTTATCTTTGTGGGAAGCTGTTTAAACAGACACACACCCAAATGCCATCAGGGGTTTCCTCTGGAGGGAGAGATCTGGACTCACTTTTATTTTTCCTTTTACAAAGTCCTGACATTTGAATTTTCTATGTGACTCTTTACTTTTATAATCAGAAAAAAAAGCTATTTTCATTCAGCAAAAAGAAATCAAACACAGACACACTATCGTTACTAATGTATTTTACCACATTCTCACTCTTGGTGGGTATTATTCATTTAATATCTTTACTTATTAAACATTAACTACTACTTCATTCAAAATATTTATTTAGGAATTACTGCTCCAATAGAATCATTATTGGAATTCTTATTTATTTTTTAAATCATTCATGGAAATGAATGTTTTCTCATGTTTTTTGTTTGCTAATCTTATAACTTCTTGTGCTGATTTCCTTTCCTGTCCTTTGACCATGTTAGTACATAAAACAAACATTCTAAATGATTTCTGTTAACTAATGTGAGCAAGATTTTAGGGGAGAGTGTATAATCAACCGAGAAATGTGTCTTTTTAAATTAAAGAATTTATATTAGAGGGGCTAGCCCCGTGGCCGAGTGGTTAAGTCTGCACACTCCACTTCGTCAGCCTAGGGTTTTGCCGGTTCAGATCGTGGGCAAGGACATGGCACCGCTCATCAGGCCATGCTGAGGTGGCGTCGCACATAGCACAACCAGAGGGACCTACAACTAGAATATACACCTGTGTACTGGGGGGCTTTGGGGAGAAGAAGAAGAAGAAAAAAAGAAAAAAAGAAGATTGGCAACAGTTGTTAGCTCAGGTGCCAATCTTTAAAAAAAAAAAAAAGAATTTATATCAGAAAAACGAAGGAATACAATAAAAAATTATTGAGGAGCATATATAAATCCCAGACCAGGAAATATCACTACACTGGAGAAAGTCGGGTGGATTGGAAATCATTTCCAATGTACTTTGTGCTAAGGTACAGAGCATCTACCCTTCTATCAAGTTATTATTACTAGTAATAATAATAATAATGCATTTGCGGGACACTGACTCCCTTTACAAACCTCTCATTTCATCTTTTCAATGACCGAATAAGGCTGGCTGCTTCTGGGCATTTACTCCTACCCTGCTTTTGTACTTGGCTCTCATCAGCAACACCCCTTACTGCTTCTTCAAAGGGCAAAGCCTGATCTTCTGGTGGCAGCAAAGTAACGTGGAGAATAAGTTTGTGCGCACAAAATTTAGTCAGCTTTAGGAAAGCCCAGAGCCTTGTCATTCCCTGCCCGAGGAAAAGCCTCTTGTTCTCCCAGAGGACTCTCAAAGAAAATCATAATGATGCTGAATCCAGATGCCTCACTCTAGCCTCCACCTCAGCCTCATCTGACAAAACTTCCAAAAGCACAGAAAGAAATCCGGATCTATCCTTTTTACATTTTACAAGTGCAGACAAGTAAATATGGAAAATGCCACAGGGCAAGATCAAGAGACTTGTCCTTGCTTCTTAACCAATATTTCTCTACTTCTCCACATATATGCGCCTTCCCCTTTCAGCCCACGTAAATGCAAAAGTCCAGGCTCCACAGGAAAACTACAACACTAGTTGACCAAGAATATTAGATATCAGTCATGGTCTAGAAGAGAGATTCTAAAATATATTGTTATATATAAATTTCTGGACAGAACAGAAGCCATGACCTAATAATATGGCATATAAACCAATTCTTCGCTAAGTGATCCTTTTAATATTTTCCAATCTAGAAATAGGAAGTTAGTCTACCTAGGAAATGTGTCTCCTAGAAAGAGATAATTAAAAAATGATTACATAGGCAGCACCAATATAGAAGGGATAAAATATATAAACAACTGTGCAGTTATTATTTGAAACAAATTTAACCACAGTAAATGAGTATAAAGAAAAAAAGGACAGGAATACAGAAATACAAGAAATCTAATATTAAAATTAGGCATCAATACGGATCATATTAATAACATAACTTCTTAAGAGATGTCACAAAATAGTAATAAATGATGTATTCACAGCTTCCTCCTCTCCTCTATCTGGTAAGGAGAATTTTGTATTTCATAGATTTGATTCTAGGCTTTTGAAGTAATGACAGGGAAGAAAAACTGAAAATGGATTGTTCGATTCAGGTTGAAAGGGGCCAAACGATAATAGCAGAAAAGAAATGAATAAAATGGGAAGATAAGCAGCAAAAGGAAGAAAGGACTTGGAGGAGGTTTTAGAGTTAAGAACTGGGGTGGCTGCCATACATGAGAGACAGAGACAGACAGAGATGGAAGAGGGGCTTGTAAGACATCAGTCTCAGAAGAACAACACTAATACCATCAGCATTATTTACGATTACTGAAACAGTTGTCTGGTGGCTTTGGTTTGGTTTGGGTTGTTTTTTTTTCCCCCCAATTGCTCTCTCCTTCCTCTACATTCTGTTTTCTAGTTTTACTAAGTCTACACTGTGAAATCATAAGTCATTACATAGTAATATTGTTCCCTTTTGGCCCTCATTTAATAACTACTTCCTGCTCACCACCATTCCTACATAGCTGTCTCTCTAGTCATTTCAGTTGTAAACCCAAAGCGATTTTCTAGTAGAATCTTAGGAAGGTCTCACTGAAACAAATTCTTTAGCAGATTCCTTGGGAGGGCTCATGGGAACAATATTCCCCAAATTCCTGCATGCCCATGATTGTCGTTGTCTTTTTATATTTTTAAAGGTCAGCTTTTCTGGATATAAAATTCTTGGCTAAGATTTTCTTTCTCTGAGGATCTTTAATATGTTATTCCTTATACAGCATTACTGTCAAAAGTCTAAAGATAATCTAATTTTCATTATCTTACAAGTAATATACTAATGTTGTCTAGATAGACAAAGGATTTTTTCTCTTTCTTTAGAGGCCAGTAATTTTTACCAGAATGTATCTTATGCTGGCCATTCTAGATCAATATTTTTAGGATAAAGTTTATTTTTTCAATTGTTTTTATTTTGGCAAAATTTTCTCAATTATAATTTTACTATTTTTTTCTTCATTCATTATTGTCTTCAAAGACCCTTATGTGTGTGTTGGATCTTCTTTGCTTATCTTCAATGTTTGTAACTTTGTTTCTATCTCTTTTACATTTCCTTTTACATTTTAAAATTTTCCATCTTTTCTCTTTTATTTGATGTATTTTCTTATTCCCCCTAATTTATCCTTCCTTTCTAAAATTATGATTTTATTTTTAATTATTTTATTTCTAATTATTTGTTGAATTCTGTCATTTCATTTCTGAGTTTTTCTAATTCTGATTTGTGTTATTCTTTCACACCCTGTATAATTTTCTGAATGTCTCTTAATTTGTTTTGCAAATTAATCTTACAGACGCATTTTTGGAGCATGTCCTTCTAGCATGCTTTCATTGTTAGTAAGGATGTTCTGCCTTTTACTGCCTTTTTTCTTATAGTACCTCTGTATGGCATTTGACCTCAATACTTTTCTGTTGCTCATTTTTATGTGAATATCATTTTCCTGAACTTGTAAAGGGTTGAAAATTGCACATATAGTTTTATAAGAAACTACCATATTCTTTTCCAGAGTGACTGTGCCATTTAGTGTTCCCATCAGCAGTGGATGAATGATCCAGTTTCTCCACATTCTTGACAACATTTGGTGTTGTCACTATTTTTGCTTCAGACATTCTCATGGTTGTTCAGTGGTAACTCATGGTGTGTTCAATTTGCACTTCCCTGATGGCTAACTATGCTGAATGTCTTTTCATATGCTTATTTACCATCAGTATATCCTCTTCGGTGAATGTCTATTTATGTCTTTTACCCATTTTTTTTACTTGAGTTTTGAGAGTTCTCCATATATTCTAGATACTAGCCCTTTGTCAGATATGTGATTTGCAAATATTTTCTTCCATTCTATAGTCTGTCTTTTCATCTTCTTAAGAAGATCTTTCAGAGTAAAAAGTTTTTAATTTTGATGAGGTCCAATTTATCTATTCTTCCCTTTGTACATCATCTTCTGGAGTCAAGTCTAAGAACTCTTCACTTGAGTCCCTTGACCTTGCTCATTCTACAGTTTCATTGCATCTTACTGGACAACTGTGACAATCTTTCCATTGCTATCTGCTCAGGCAATTAAAAATGAGTTCACACTACTCCAAGCTGCCAGATTACAATTAACGAAGCACATGTGCAGTCATTGCAATGCTCTGCTCAAACCTTCAAAGATTCCCCCACTGAATATTAAAGTACAGACTCTCCTGCCTGAAACTGTAAATCCCCCAGGCACCTTTCCTGCTTTGTCCAAACAACCCCCACCCCCCAACCCCCTAAATATATACCATACTCCAGCCAAACTAACTACCAGCTGCTCTTCAAAAGGGGCTTATGATGATGGTGGCAGTAGAGATGTGAATTGGAAGAGCAGGACTTCTGAAGTGATACAGCTCCCCTTCTGTCACTGAAAATATTACCTAATTTTTCAATGTCCATCTCAAATGCCGCCACATCCATGGCACCTTTCCTGATTGCCTCCAACTGGTATATGTTACCTTGCTCACTTCACTAACCCAACAGCACTTGCACCTCTCTTACAGCACTTAGCTTATTCTCCCATTTATACCCCAGTCTATCCATTTTGCAAGATGTCAGACTGTCCATGGGCAGGAATTGTGTCCTCCTTATCTTTGATGCCTCTGGAGGACCTGGTACATGCAGGGACCATGAATTATCCACTTGACTGGAACCACCATCAACATCACTCCAGTTCAGGCACACATGGCCTATTTGTCATATGCACTGTTAAAAATAAAGTAAAAGACAAACTTATCTCATCTTTGTAGCCTCTGAATCAGCTTTAAAATAGTTTTTAAACATTCCATCTTTTCTTCCACATTCTTCTCTCCACACATAACCACAGTAGAAAGAAGAACAAATAAACACTGGAACCAACTCCATAATGAGATTTTAAACACCTCTGTGACTGATATTTTCAAATCAGAAGGAAGCAACATTTCATTCTGCCTTTAGTGAAAGAGTATGCCACTTCCCTAAGAGCTTCTCTAGGAACCTATGTGGCCTCAAATTTATTTGCAATGCTTGTCTGAGTAATCCTTCAGCTCCCCTGCAATTTCTCCTGGCAGGAAAGTGACTAGGTGTCAGAGAGCCCATGGTTACTAGAAATTCTAGGAAAAGGAGTAGTAGATCTTGTTCTTTTTTTAATCTCAACTCTTTTCTATCAAACATATGTCTATTGTTTCCAGCACAGCACTCAGTACATAGAACATGATTGATACATGCTTATTGAATTAAACAATTTAATCAATGCAGTCACAGAAACCTTGGTCACTTCCTAAACCACATAAAAACAAAGAATGAAATCTCAGAGCATTCCAGATATCAAAGTGTCAATCAAACACTTGGCATTTTTAGCTGACATTTTTCTTTTCAACTCTGGCAAATGGTTTGGATCTTTTGGTTTATAAAATGTTTTTCCAGTTATGATAAGAGGTCAAGAAAAAGTTCACTTCCTCATTTTTCCATAAGAATGTAAGATTCTTCCTACTGTCCCTGAAGAAGCTGCTTCTCTCAGACTTAAATTTAATTTCCTTTTGAAAGTCTCTTTAGGGTAACTAAATATTGTAGTGTCTACATTCTTTCTGGGCAGAATTTTCTCAGATCACAGCTTTCTCTTTGTGGTTTCTAGAGACTATAAACTATCCTCTTAAAATCACTCAGTCGGGGATAATTGTTCTGATGTGAATTCACCAGATATAACAGCAAAAAATTGGGGGCTTCCAAAGACACCGTATAAAATAACAACTTTGCTGTCAAGAACTCTTCTACAGATTCATTTCTGTTTTCTCCATGCCACAGATGTGGGGGAACCTGATGTCTGCAAGCCTTGGTTTGGAGATTTATTCATACACACACGTGCAGCTAACACTTATAAGCATCTGCTATAAGCCAGTCACTATTGACTGGCACTAGAGGAATATGCAAAGATAAATAAACTGTAGCCACAGCCTTGGGAGAGCTCGCAGTGCAAGGAAAAGAGGTCTGTTCAAATGCTATGGAACCCCAGAAAAACAAGCAGCTAATTTTGCCTAGGAGATCCCTCATAGGAGACATTATGCTGGACTTGAGCTTTGGAAGAAAAGTTAAGACCTTTCCACATAGTAAGGAAAAAAGGTGGAAAGGTCATTCCAAGCATAGGGAACAGCCTATGTAAAAGGCTAGTGAATGAACACATCATGAATGAATACAGCAGATCTGGAAATGAGGAGTAGTTCCACGTGATTTGCAGGTGGAGTAATGAGTGTTAATACATCGGTCTGAATAGGAAGACTGGAGCAGGGATTTTAAAAGGTTTTGATTTGCTGCAATTAATGTTGCCATTTTGACTGACAAGTTGCTCATAGAGAGAATGGGGCAACTGAGCAGCTAGCTGCCTTATTTGAGAACTTTCACATCCTTTACCTCACTTGTTCCTCACTGCTATGTCATGAGGTGGGGCTCCTCATGCCCATTCTGTAAACAGGAAACCTGAGGCTTACAGTTTTGGGGGATTTACTTAAACTCACATTAGTCTGGATTGCTTCAAAGTCTGTTCTCATTGCTCTGCATTATGTAGCTCCCTGTGACAAGTAAAAAGACAGGGGAAAAGGACAGATAAAAGCATTTCAAAATTTCTCAATACATGAGCTCTGAAATCCTGTTTTCAAAGCAATAAGGTGCAAATATCCCCTTTTTCTACTCAATCTTAGCTACTCTTAAAAGCATTTCAAACCCACCTGCTCCATGAGGAATATGGGACCATGCTAGACCATAAATATCACCCTTGCCAGAAACTGATTAAGGATAGACTTCTTTCCACCCTTAATTTCCTGCCATAAATTATTTATCTGCTCTTTTTGAACAAGTCCTATCTCCACCTTAATTGATAATCTTCAGAGGACTTATTCATGTCTTTTTACTTGACAATCCCCAGCTCAATGCCTTGCACACAATACATATTCATGAAATGATGGTTCCCCAAGTGTGGATCAAGACTATTTGACCTGACACTGAGAAAAGTTTTGAAAAGACTCTGTAGCATTCTCTCCAAAAAGATTATGGAGCCCAGCTGGTTTTACAAGGAATATTTTATCAAATGGTTGAGGTAGTGTTAGTTTCTATGCTACTTAAGCTGCTCCAGAACAGAGGAAAAGATGGAATTCATCCTAAATCATGTACAAAGTCAATATAATAAAACTTGACAAAGATACCCCCAAAATAAATACTAAATTCCATTATGAGGGCCGGCCCCATGGCTGAGTGGTTAAGTTCATGCGCTTCAGTTCGGCGGCCCAGGATTTCGCCGGTTCAGATCCTGGGCGCAGACATGGCACCACTCATCGGGTCATGCTGAGGTGGCATCCCATATAGCACAACCAGAGGTACTCACAACTAGAATATACAACTATGTACCAGTGTGTGGGGGGGTGGTTTGGGGAGAACAAGAAAAAAAAGATTGGAACAGATGTTACCACAGGTGCCAATCTTTAATAAATAAATAAATAAATTCCATTATGTCGGGGGCCGGCCCATCGCCAAGTGGTTAAATTCACACACTCCAATTCGGTGGCCCAGGTTTTCACAAGCTTGGATCATGGGCGTGGACCTTGTACTGCTGCTCATCAAGCCACGCTGAGGTGGCATCCCACATAGCAGAACTACCTACAGCAGAAAGACCTATAACTAGAATATACAACTACGTACTGGGAGACATTGGGGAGAAGAAGAGAAAAAAAGATTGGCAACAGATGTTAGCTCAGGGCCAATCTTTAATAAATAAATAAATAAAAATAAACTAAGTTAACAAATAAATAAATTCCATTATGAGTATGGAGTGAAGATGGAGATGACCTAGGTTTGAACCCTGGTTAGAGCACTTACTAGCTTATTTCCTGGGGAATATTATTTAACTTTTCTATAACTATGCTTTTTATTCATGATAACATAATAAACAAAATAATAGTACAATGTGACAATACAGGTTTAAAGTTGAACAAAAGTGATAATAATGATGATGATGCTCACATTTATCATTTGTCCAGCACTGTCCTAAGACCTTTAAATGAAGTAACATCTAATCTTCACAACAACCCTGAGGTAGATATTAGTCTAATCCTCACTTTAAAAGTGAAGTAACTGAGACAGTAAGAAAAGTACCACAGTTCCATAACTTTTATATGATTGAGACAGGATTTGAACACAGGCAGTCTGGCTCCAGGTCTCATACTATCTGGAACTCCTCTAGTCATTAATATTAAGGTCATATTAACATGTTGAAGGAAAATATGTGACGCACTTTATCAATGCAGAAAATAAAGAGCAGGAGAAAAAAACAAAAACTTTCACTCACACACAAGACTTAGCAATCTGGGGTAAACTTTTATTACAATAAAGAATATTTGCATCAAACCAAAAGTCAATGTTGTTCTTAAGTTTCAAATTAATTTAAAGTCACAAATAAGACCAAAGAATTTGAACAAGTCTCTATTAATTGACATTGTTCTGAAAGTTCTAGCCAATGCAATAACACATGAAAACAAACAAGAGGTATAAATATTAGAAAGGAAGTGGTTTGATTGTGGATCTGAAAGAATCAAGAGAATCAACTTAAAACTTCCACTAATTAGAGAGTTAAGAAAGGGAACTAGTTACAAAATAAAATTACTAAACAGTTGTTCTATGTATCTGCACAAAAAACTATTAAAAATATAATTTTATTTTAAATAGCAACAAAATTATAAAACAATTAGAAATAAAGTGAGTAAGAAATGTGAAGGACTAGATCATATGAACAGAAGAGAACTACAAAAGCTGGGGTAAGCAAAAGACAAATAAATGCAAAGTCTTGAAGTTGCCTGTAATTCCAAGATTTTCAGTCAGTGTGTGTGGCGGGGAGGAAACTGACCCATGATTCTAAATTTTGCTCAAGAAAGTAAATGGACGGAAAAAGCCAAGGATTTCTTTTTTTTTTTTTTATGGTTGGGGGAGGCAAATAGATAGCCAGATACAGTATTATCAGAAATTAAAAGTTAAATAAGAAAGCTATGTAGTACAGATACATCAGTAAGCAAACGGATGAATGTCATAGAAAAGAAAATACCAGAAATAAAGTTATCTAAGAATTTAGTATTTGACAAAGGTGACATTTCAAGTTAATGTGTAAAGGATTGCTTTTTAAACAAATGATGTAGCACAACAGTTGAATAAAATTTAGTTCCATGACAGAGGGAAAGTTTTATTAAATGAGAGGAAATTTACCTTTCTTTTCTCTTTCTCCATTCTGCTGGCTGCAAAGCAGATGTGATGACTGGAGCTCTATTAGCCGTTTTGCAACCATTAATATGAGTAGAGCTGAGTGGCAGAGTAATGAGTTGAAAGAAAGCTAGGTTCCTGAAGATTTCCTGGAGCTAATCCGGTACTGTTAACCACTGAGTTTCTTTAATGTGAGAGAAAAGTGGACTTCTATTTTTTTAAGACACTGTTACATGGGAGTTTCCTGTTACATGCAGCAAAATTGAATCCTAACTAATACAGATTCCTACCTAGCAATTTACACTCAAATAAACATTTACTTTTTAGAGAATAAATAGCCATTTTCAAAATAAGGTAGAATATAGAAAAGCATCTCTCAAATCTTAGAATAGAGAAGGCTTAAGTGTACATGCAAAGGCAAAATATGTAAAGAAAATTTGTGTAGGAATCAAACTTTTTCAAATGGGATCGTTTTCTTTATTTCTTTTTCAGATAATTCATTGTTAGTGAAAAAGGGTGTTTTAAATGATGAAAGAGGTACACGAAAAAGTAGACACAATAAAGAAAAAACAAGAAAGATAAAGAAAGCATGTATGGATATAAAATGGAAACAAATAGAAATTTTATAAATTAAAAAATTAAAACAACAGATGAATTTAAAAACAGATTAGATACAGTTGAATAAAGATTAATGAACAGAAAACACAATTAGACAATTTTATAGACTGCCTCAGGGAAAGATACAGACAGAAAATGTGAAATCAGTTAAGAGACTGAGGACATAACAAGAAGATCTAATACACATTTAATAGGAGTTCTACAAGAAGAGAATAGAGAGGATAGGGGAGAAATAATACTTGAACATATAATGGATGAAAATGTGCTAAAACTTATGGAAAACATGAGTCATCATATACTAGAAGCATGAGTTACCACCAGGAAAATAAATTCTATCTTTAGATACACAGTAGTGAAACGTCAGTATACCAAATCAAAGAGGAAATCATGAAAGCAGCCAGAAAATAAAAAGCAAATCAACTACATAGGAATGGAAATTATACTGACAATTGACAAAAGAAAGGAGGTTGTTCCTATTATAAACAATTTTCAGGATCAGAAATCAAGAAAACTATTTTTTTACTTAGAAAGCTGACCCTCTGGTCATAACATGTGAAATGTATTAATTCCTATGAAACCAAAGGCTCAAAGCCAAAGTTTAGGTTTTATATCAAGCTCTTTTTATAAAATGATTGACTCGAAAGACACCAGAGGTCATCTTACCCAACTGGCTCATTTAATAAATAAGAACCAGAAACTCAGGCTGTAGAGTGATTTGACCAAGACCATATAGTTGGTTAACAGCAGATATGGGACTAGAACTTTAATACCCTCCATTAACCTCCTTGTAAGTGGAAATCTTCAAAGTTGGGATTTTCTTTAGTTGGTTACATTTGCCTTAAAACACTTATTCAAAAAATCTTAAATCATCTGCCAATTTATGACGTTCACATCTACACGGCCTCTTACACTAATAATGATTACCACAGATTAGAGAACAGATCAAAGGATGGTCAGGCAAATCAGAAACTCTGGAAAGTCAGAATTAGCTCTTGTGTAGTTTGGATAGCTTACTGCAGAGACACTCCACGGGAACTGGTCCTTTCTACCCAATGTAAGAGACTGCACAAGTCTCTCTTGCATGCACTATAATAGCATTGGCATTGCTCAGCACTACTGAAGTCCTGTGGCTATGTTGTAGTTGTGCTACTTCTGCCTGGAGAAATCCGAGAACATGCTATCACCTTCCTTACTACCTTCAGGTGGTAAGTAATTTATGCGAGAGTCAAGATTCTGGATGGTAGTAGGGATAATTTACACATTGAAACAGAAATACGCTTGGGAATATTAAGCTCAAGTTACCTCTTTACCAAGTAAATGAGGAATCTCTTACTATGAGTTAATCCTGGAATCCTAGAGCTGAAAAGAACTCAAACTCTCTAAATTGTTGCTGCTCAAAGTGTGTTCCACAGACCAGTAGATTTAGCATCACCTGAAGCTTGTTAGAAATGTAGATTCTCAGGCCTACCCTAGATTCTGAATGAGAGTATGTATCTCATCAAGATCCCAGATGACTCACATAAACAAGAAAGTTTGAGAAGGACTGCTCTAATCATCCAAAATCAAGGGTTGTCCATCCTATTTTTTGTGTCACACCTCGTATTTCCTTTTTATTTTCCCTTCTGTTCATTCATTCCTTTATAGCACATGTGCCTATATTCTTAGCATCTTTGCTATTTGAAAAATAATATTCCTAGAAGTGACCACTAGACCTCAAAACACCATTAGAACCATCAGACATTTGACTAAATCACTTCCCCATTCAAAAATAATTTCTAACACCTCTAAATTAAGCTTAATTCAATGATTGCTTCAATTACCCTTGAGAAATAGGTAATTTAACATTTTTGCTCTTTTGTATGCATAAAGTTTAAGCTAGGTTCCTGGGACTAATTCCAATGCGGGGTGTAGGGGGGTGGTCTCCCCATACTAACAAGCAATTCTCTAGACACCAGCAGGGTATCTTGAGAATTCAATTCACTTCTGACCCTACCCAGAGATAGCATCTGATTCCATAGGTTAAGGGTTCAGTCCTACAAGACTGCACCCCACCCCTACCCCACCACTTCAGAGGCCACTTGCAAGCTGAGGTTGTCACCTATACTTCTGACTGACAGGTATAGAACAGAGGTTCCCATGACCCCCTCTTTTGGTTTGATTAATTTGCTAGAATGGCTCACAGAACTCAGAGAAATATTTTATTTACTAGATTACCAGTTTATTACAAAAGGATATAACTCAGAAACAGTCAGACAGAAGAGATGAATAGGGCAAGGCATGGGTAAAAGGAATGGACCTTCTATGTCCTCTTTACGCTTGCAACTCTTTCAGCACCTCCACATGAAACCAAAAAAAAAAACAGTAGAAAGGATCAATGAAACTAAGAGCTGATTCTTTGAGAAGACAAACAAAATGAATGCAGCAATACATTAAAAAGATCATAAACCATGATCAAATGAGATTTATGCCAGGGATGCAGGGATGGTTCAGCATCCACAAATCAATCAAAGTCATACACCACATTAACAAAATGAGGAATAAAAACTACATGATCATCTCAATAGACACAGAGAAAGCATTTGACAAGATCCAACTTCCATTTATGATAAAAACTCTCAATGAAATGGGTATAGAAGGAAGTACCTCAACATAGTAAAGGCCATATATGACAAACCCACAGCCAACACCATACTTAATGGGGAAAAACTGAAAGTCATCCCTCTTAGAACAGGAACAAGACAAGGGTGCCTACCCTTGCCACTCTTATTCAATACAGTACTGGAGGTTTTGGCCAGAGCAATTAGGCAAGAAAAGGAAATAAAAGGAATCCAAATAGGCAATGAAGAAGTGAAACTCTTGCTCTTTGCAGACTACATGATTTTATATACAGAAAACCCTAAAGAATCCATCAGAAAACTGTTAAAAATAATCAACAACTACAGCAAAGTTGCAGGATACAAAATCAACCTACAAAAGTCAGTTGCATTTCTACACTCTAATAATGAACCAACAGAAAGAGAACTCAAGAACACAATCCCACTTACAATCGCGACAAAAAGAATAAAATATCTAGGAATAAATTTAACCAAGGAGGTGAAAGACTTATACAATGAAAACTATAAGACACTGCTGAAAGAAATCAATGATGACATAAAGAAATGGAAAGATATTCCATGCACATAGATTGGAAGAATAAACATAGCTAAAATGTCCATACTACTTAAAGCAATCTACAGATTCAATGCAATCTCAATCAGAATCCCAATGACATTCTTCAGGGAAACAGAACAAAGAATCCTCAAATTTATATGCGGCAACAAGAGACCGCAAATAGCTAAAGCAATCCTGAGAAAAAAGAACAAAGCTGGAGGCATCACAATCCCTGACTTCAAAATATACCACAAAGCTATAGTAATCAAAACAGCATGATACCGGTACAAAAACAGACACACAGATCAATGGAACAGAATTGAAAGCCCAGATATAAACCCACACGTTATCAACAGCTAATCTTCAACAAAGGAGCTAAGAACATACAACGGAGAAAGGAAAGTCCCTTCAATAAATGGTGTTGGGAAAACTGGATAGCCACACGAAAAGAATGAAAGTAGACCATTATCTTTCGCTATACGCAAAATTAATTCAAAATGGATGAAAGACTTGAAGCTAAGACGTGAAACCGTAAAACTCCCAGAAGAAAATATAGGCAGTACACTCTTTGACGTCGGTCTTAGAAGGATCTTTTCTAATGCCATGTCTGCTTGGACAAGTGAAAAAAAGAGAAAATAAACAAGTGGAACTTCATCAGACTAATGAGCTTCTGCAAGGCAAAGGAACAAACTGAAAAGACAACTCACCAACTGGGAGAAAATATTTTACAAACTATATATCTGGCAAGGGGTTAATCTCCAAAATATATAAAGAACTCACACAACTGAACAAAAAAAAACAAACAACCCAATCAAAAAATGGGCAGAGGATATGAACAGACATTTTTCCAAAGAAAATATGCAGATGGCCAATAGGCACATGGAAAGACATTCAATATCACTAATCATCAGGGAAATTCAAATCAAAGCTACACTCAGATATCACCTTGCACCTGTTAGAATAGCTATAATCACCAAGACAAAAAATAACAAATGTTGGAGAGGATGTGGAGAAAAGGGAACCCTCATACACTGCTGGTGGGAATGCAAACTGGGACAGCCACTATGGAAAACAGTATGGAGATTTCTCAAAAAATTAAAAATAGAAATACAATATGACCTAGCTATCCAACTACTGGGTATTTATCCAAAGAACTTGATATCAACATTTCGAAGAGACTTACACACCCCTATGTTCATTGCAGCATTATTCACTATAGCCAAGAAGTGGAAGCAACCCAAGTGCCCATCAAATGGTGATCGGATAAAGAAGATGTGACATATATATATACACACACAATGGAATAAAACTCAGTCATAATAAAAGACAAAATCGTCCCATTCCCAACAACATGGATGGACCTTGAAGGTGTTATGTTAAGTGAAATAAGCCTGACAGAGAAAGACAAACACTGTGTGATTTCACTCATACGTGGAAGATAAACAAACACATGGACAAAGAGAACAGTTTAGTGGCTACCAGAGGTGAAGAGGGTTGGAGGATGGACACAAGGGTGAAGGGGCACATTTATATGGTGACTGACAAATAATAATGTCCAACTGAAACTTCACAATGTTATAAACTATTATGACTTCAATAAAAAATATATATAGGTAAATTGCTATATAAACTTGGGCTGCAGAATATATGTATACCTTTTCCAGGCATGATATCGAAGACAGAAGCCGTGAAGGAAAAAACCAAATATATTTGACAGTCTATTTTTTAAAAGCTCATCAATTTAAGATAAATTAGAAACTGGAAATATGCTGCAATGTATAACAAAAGGATGATATCTTTAAAGACCCACAAAGAGATAAGCAACATTGTTGTTTTTATCAAATACGTGGGTTTTTTTTTACATTTTTAGTGAATGTGAGTTAAAATACAGAGAAATAGCACTCTCCTATGATGAGAGTGTAAATGATAGAATATTTGGGAAGGGTAATTTGGTAATATATATCAAAAGCTTTTAAAATAATCATGCCCTCTGACCCAGTAATTTCAGTTTGATGAGTTTATCCTTAGACTCTAATAAAGATTGTGCAGAAAGATTTAATTACAATTCTATTCATCATAGTGCTGCTTGTGCTTTTGGAAAATTGGAGAACTTTAAAGTGTCAAGCAACAGGGGATTAATTAAATAGATCCTGGTAATCCACTTAAAGCAACACCATGAAATTGCCAAAAATAATATCAACCTGGATGGTTGTTCTTCATGTATCCTAAGAGAATAAAATGTTTTGTATAACCTAATTATATAAGGAAAAAAATTATACACTTAGAAAAGTGTCTGGAAGCCTAGGCACTGAAGCTTTAAGAGTGTTTTTTTTCTAGTAGGTAAAATTACGGGTTATCTTCTTACTTGTCTCCATTTTTTTGCTTTTCTAGTAATTAATATGCATAGCTTTCTTAATAATAAAAGTTATTTTTATAAAAAAGTGAAACAGCATATATCTCATATGCCTTGAAGTGGTAATAAGCACTTGGTATTATATTGAATTCAAAAAGCACAGAAAATGAATCATCTGTATGTATAAGACTACACTGAAATTGCACTCTAGGGAATTATTAGAATCCATCTGACACTGAATTCGCTAGGCGCACCATAAAGGATGAGAGCAACAAGACTGAGTGTGCCTGTCTTCCCACATTTCCCTAAAAATTCACATAAGTTTCCAAAGAAATGAGTTCATAAATAGTATGGTATTTATGCATATCTTCCTAACTCCTGTATTTTGAGTAGTCAGCTTTCCTAACTTGACCATCTGCCTTTTTCCCCTTAACTCAAGCTTTATCTGTTTAATTTTTCTGACAAATCCAGAACATGATACCTGTGTACAGATGAGAGGCTCTGAATGTCCAGCCACTCACAGACGAAGGCTACCCTCTGAAATACTACAGGCCCCAAATTTCTCTCTTCTACTTTCTCTCCTCTGCCATATTTCTAATCTAAAGTTTCCATCACTGTGACACCAGGTAAGGACCAGACTTCAGACTGCAGATCTGTAAGACTTAAAATCCTATGCCTAAAACATACGTATTCATATATATATTATATTTCTATCTATAAAAATATACAATATATATTTGTGGGTTTAACGTAGAAGTCGACATTAAAGAGAAAATAATTAATGGTAATTTGGAATGTG
Source organism: Equus asinus (assembly GCF_041296235.1). NCBI lineage: Eukaryota > Metazoa > Chordata > Mammalia > Perissodactyla > Equidae > Equus > Equus asinus. The sequence continues at coordinate 37,468,688 of NC_091812.1, forward strand.
TTTAGTATCCAATTATCAAATCACACAAGTTTTTTAACTTAGGTCTCCTTAACATATTAGACACTACCGTTTGTATAAGTAGACTAAAGTATACCCTAATTTCACCATATTTTCAGTTCTGTGGAAAATATTTCTCATTGCAATGAGCTCTTAAATCATCCTGGAGAAGGAACTGAAATCAAGAAATAATTGTAGAGCCAGTCCTGATGGCCTAGTGGTTAAAGTTGGGCACTCTCAAGGCTTTGGCAGCTCAGGTTCATTTCTCAGTTCCGGAACCACACCACCCGTTTGTCAGTTGCCATGCTGTGGCGGCAGCTCATGTAGACGAACTAAAAGAACTTATAACTAGGATATACAACCATGCACTGGGGCTTTGGGTAGGGAAAAACAAAGAGGAATATTGGCAACCAATGTTAGCTCAGAGGCAATCCTTCCTCACCCCCCAGACCCCCCAACAAAGAAATAATTGTACTCCATCACAGATCTACAAATAGAGCCCAAATTTCCCCTTAGATATATTCTGGTATTTTAATTTACTTTCTCAAGCTGGTCTTTAGTCCTTATATAATGTTACACAAAAAAGAGTAGTAGGAATGTTCAAAGGCATAAATTCAATTCTTAAAAGCAAGCATTAAGGGGTGCTATAATGTCCCAGGTTCTGCTCAGTAAGTAAGAGGGTAACAAAGAAGAGCCGGAAAAGGTTCTGCCCTCAAGGTGCTGGTAATCTCAATTTACAAGTGAACTGTTATAATTCGGTGTTATGTTGACAGTGTTGCAATATAATACAGTGTTATGTTGACAGTGTGTACAGAGGAAGAGCACCCACCCAGGCTTGGAGGGGACAGGAGGTGTTCGAGAAGAATTCTAAGAGATGATTCTAAGTTGAGACTTAAAAAAATGACTAGGCAGAGAGATGAGAATGAAATGATGCAGGCAGAAGTAATAGCAGGTGCAAAGGCACAGAGGCATGAAAAAGCGGGGTATGTGGGGCAAATGACACTAGTTTGATGTAGCTGGAACACAGAGTGTGGGGCCAGGAAGGACAGGAGGAGAAAGTTGACAGGAGCCTCATACACCATGTTCATCCATCAGGCTTTAGTTGAAGGAGCAGAAATCATTCTAGCTAGATTAAACAAAAAGACATTTAATTTAGAGAAAACAGGGACTTAGAAGACCATTGGAAGGGTTTTGTAAGCAGTTTCTAGGCTAATTTTTAAGGAGTGATCCCTACAACAGCCCCTCCAAAATGGCCCTCCAATGAAGCCGCCCTCTCTGCCACGATCATAACATGGGGAATCTAGAAGCTACTGTTGCAATTGCTGGCTACAGGGCCACATGCCTTCAGCTACAATTGATGTCAGCAAAATGGTTGTTTCAGACCTAGCTCTCAACACCTAAGAAACTAAGGACCAGACCTTGGGAACTCTGCTGCCTCTGCCACTAAAACACATAGCAAATTAAAAAACTCAGATTTGTTCATGATAGAATGATCAGAAGTGATGCCTCTGCATCTGGGGCCACCTGCTTAGTGGAAAACCCTCCAGATCCTAGCATGCATTAAAGCTGCTACAAGAGAGTTAAAATGGAGTCAAGTCATCAAAACTATAATCTTCAGCACACCATGATAACAAGTCTGGGTTTCACCAAGGATTTTTTTTTTTTCGGAATGTAATTCATATACCATAAAATTCACTATTTTAGAGTATACGATTCAGTGGTATCTTTAATTCACAAGGTTGTGCAACCATCATCACTATATAATTCCAGAACATTTTCATCACCCTAAAAAGAAACCCCATACCCATGAGCAGTCACTCCCCATTCCTCTCTCCCTCTAGCCCCTGCCAACCACTAATCTACTTTGTCTTTGTATATTTGCCTATTGCAGACATTTTAAATAAATGGAATCATGTAACATGTGATTTTGGTATCTGGCTTTTTCTACTTAGTATAAGTTCAAGGTGCATCCATGTCACAGCATGTACTAATATTTCATTCCTTTTTCTGTCTGAATAACATTGCAATGCATGGATATACCACAATTTGTTTATCCATTCATCAGTTTATCCATTGATCAGCTGAGTTGTTTCCATTTTTTTTGTTATCATGAATAATGGTGCTGTGAACACTCTTGTACAGGTTTTTGTATTAACTTATGCTTTCAATTTTCTTGGGCGTATACCTAGGAGTGGAATTGCTAGGTCATATGGTAACTCTATGTTTAACTTTTTGAGGAACTGTCAAACTGTTTTCTGCCACAGTTGTACCTTGTCACATTCCCACCAGCAATGTATGAGGATTCCAATTTCTCCACGTGTTCTAAAGCATTAGTTATTATCTGTTTTTTGTATTAATTTTATTATTGATATAGCCATTCTAGTGGGTGTGAAGTGGCATCTCATCGTGATTTTGATTTGCCTTTCCCTTATGACTAATGATAGTTAGCATCTTTTCATATGCTTATTGAGCATTTTATATCTTCTTTCTAAAAATGTCCATTCAAATCATTTTCTCCCATTCTGTGTATTGTCTTTTTGCTTTCTTTTCCTATGATGTATAAAAGTTTTTAATTTTGATCAAGTCCAATTTATCTGTTTTTTCTTTAGAGGCTTGTGCTTTGGGTATCACATCTAAGAAATAATTGCCTAATCCAAGGTCACAAGATTTAAGCCTATGTTTTCACCTAAGGGTTTTATAGTTTTAGATCTTATTTTTATTCACTTTGAGTTAATTTTTGTATATGGTGAAGCAGTACAAATTGTTTTTATATGTGAATATCTAGTTGTGCCAGTAATATTTGCTGTAAAGACTATTCTTTCCCCATTTAATTGACTTGGCACCCTTGTCAAAAATCAAGTGACCATAGATGTATGGGTTTATTTCTGAACTCTCAATTCTAGTCCATTGATCTAAATGTCTATCATTTTTAAAGATTGGCACCCGAGCCAACATCTGTCACCAATCTTCTTTTCTCCTCCTCCTCCTCCTCCTTCTCCCCAAAGTCCCCCAGTACATAGTTGTATGTTCTACTTGTGAGTGCCTCTGGGTTGTGCTTTGTGGGACACTGCCTCAGCATGGCTTCATGAGCGGTGCCATGCTGGCGCCCAAGATCCAGACCAGCAAAACCCTGGGCCACCAAAATGGAGTGCAGGAACTCAACCACTTGGCCACAGGGCTGGCCCCTAAAAGTCTGTTCTTCTGCCAGTACCACAGTGTCTTGATTACTGTAGCTTTGTAGCAAGTTTTGAAATTGAGAAGTATGAGTCTCTAACTTTGTTCTTCTTTTGTAAGATTATTCTGTCTATTCTGAGTCCCTTGCATTTCCAAATGAATTTTAGGATCAGCTTGTCCATCTTTGCAAAAGAGGCAGTTGGATTTTTGACAGAGATGGCACTGAATCTGTAGATCAATTTGGTGAGTATTGTCATCCTAATAATATTTAGTCTTCCAATATCATCTTAATAAATTAAGTTTTCCAATCTATGAACACAGGGTGTCTATTTATTTGTCTTATGTAATTTCTTTCAACAATGTTTTGTAGTTTTCAGTGTACAAGTCTTGCACTTCTTTTGTTAAATTTACTCCTAAGTATTTTATTCAAACAATTTGCAATTTTTAAATATTAACTTCAGATTGTTCAGTGTATGAAAATGCAACTGATTTTTGTATGTTGATCTTGTATACTGCAAACTTGCTGAACTCCTTTATTCACTCTAACAGTTTTTTAGAGTGTGTGGGTTCCTTAGGATTTTTATATACAAATAGAAACATTTTTACTTCTTCCTCTTCAGTCCGGATGCCTTTGATTTCATTTTCTTGTCTACATTCCCTGGATAGAACCTCGAGTACAATGTTGAATAGAACTGGTGAGAGTGAACATCCTTAATTTGTTCTTGATCTTGGGGAAAGTGTTTCACCATTAAATATGATGTTAGCTGTGGCCACCAAGGATTTTAAGCAGTAGATTGAAGAGTTACAAGATCGGAAACACAGAGATGCAGGTTAATACCTGGCAGATTTACTTTCTCCACTTTATAAACTAAGGCCAATTCCATTATCATTCTGTGTCTGCTAAGCTTTTCAGTATGTTGTGTCTCTCCACTCTATGCTCCCTACAAAGAAGAGGCAGTTCTTGGCCTCCTGTTTCCAACGAGGTCACTCTTCTCCCAGCCCTCACACCATGTCTCCAGAAACACTAAGACACTGCTTCACAGTTCCAGTCAAAAGAGAACAGTTCTCCAAGAGAACTTTACTCACCTCTTTGCAGCCACACCGCCAGAAACAAAGAGAGTAACGACCCAGTGCTATCTTCCAGCTGGTTGCCCACTTTGCTCATGTTCAGGATTTATCCCCTCATGCCTCAAACTCCCATTAACCTCATGTAGCACTATAATTTCAAGGCTCCCAGGTCATTCATTTATCTGACCCAGCATCCCATAATTCCGTGGTCTCAAACGCACCTGTACACTACCCTGGTCTTTTCCTCCATAAACTTCATCTTGTATCTGAAGTTCCCCTCATCCTCTGTTATGACAGAAATCTGGCTGACCCTTAATGAGCCCACTTCTCCTGCAGGCTTCTCAACTGAAGGCTATTTCTTTTTTTCTGGCATCATTATGTATTATTTATGTATTGCTGGTAATAAATTACCACAACCTTAGCGATTTAAATCAACACAAATTTATTAGCTCGCAGTTCTATAGGTGACAAGTCCTTTTCTTCACAACTAGATCCTTTTTCTCATTCAAAAATCAGTTTAAATATCACTTAATAAGGACTCCCCAAACATTCCACCTTCCGTCTTTCAGAGATTCCCTATCACATAACCCTATTTTAATTCTCCACAGAGCTTTAGCATTGTCTGATATTTTATTATTTATATCTTAGTCTATGATATGATCTCCATTTAAATATTTATTTGGAGATTTTTTTTTCCCTTTTATCTGGTAACTGTACCAAAATTTATTATTATACCTAATATTGTTTTCAGTTGATTCTAGGTAAATAATCTCACATTTGAAAACAATGATAACTTTGTGACTTCCTTTGCAGTGTTTTTGTGTGTGTGTGTGAGGAAGATTGGCCCTGAGCTAACATCTGTTGCCAATCTTCCTCTTTTTGCTTGAGGAAGATTGTCGCTGAGCTAACATCTACGCCAATCTTCCTCTATTTTATTTGGGATGCTGCCACAGCATGGCTTGACAACTTGTGCTAGGTCCATGCCGGGGATCTTTGTACCCCGGGGCCACCGAAGCAGAGCACAGCAACCCAACCACTATGCCACCAGGCCGGCCCTGTTTCCAGTATTCTTTTTAAAAAATTTATTTTATTGCCTAAAACTTCAACGACACCATGGAATAAACATCAGTGAGAGTAGGCGTCTATGTTATGTTTTTAAATATTAGATTAATATCTCTATAGCTTGACCATTTAGTACGATGTTTGCTATAGATTTATACAAATTCTTTACCACATTAACAGAGTTTTTAACATTGTTTACTAATATTTTTATCACATATGAAGCTTGAATTTATTAAATTAATTTTCAGCATCTATTTATATTTCCTTCTCTAAGCTAATAATGTGCTAAGTGTGAAATTTTATTCATAGGTATTTTATGTTAAACTATCATTGCATTTTTTTGAAAAACTGACTTGGATATCATTAATTGTTGATCTAATAAGCTATTATACTTAATTTGCTACGAGTTTAGTATATTTCACGTCTTTATTCCTATGGAAGATTAATCCATGGTTTCTTCACTCTTTTTGCCATATTTGGCTATCAGTGGCATGCTACCTCTTGAAAATGAGCATAGTGCCTTAGGAAATTGACAAAAATACTCTAACTTTGGATCCGTTTTAATAACATTGGAATTACAGGTTTCCTAAGGACATAAGAAAAGTCTCCCAAATAACTATAAGTCCAGTAAAAAATGGCATTTAAAAAATTCCTCCAGAATTACACCCTTTCTTATCTTTTGGGTGGCTTCCCAAACCCTACGCTGGTTTCTTGCTTGATAAAACAGTAAACCAGGGTTTTTCAGGTCAATTTACCCCAAAACAAGGAAGAGGGGGAAAGGGCAGGTGAGGAGGTAAGCACTCGGTCATTCCACTTTAAACTATATTATCCTCTGCATCACTTCCAGAGAAGTCTGAAAGGATAAATGCAAGATTATCTGTGACTTTTGCTGTTTCCCTGTCCTCATCCTTTGATCCTAGATACAGGGATTGGTTATGGATTAAAAGCTACTTACTCTCAGTGCAGACTCCCTGGTTTCTGATGTTCAAGTTCCCACCATTTGGCTACGGAGAGAATCAGGGTTCTAAGGAATTAATTCCATTAATTCTTTCCCATAAATCAAAATGTTTCCTTTTAAACTTTTTATATCCTCCTCTTTGTAACTTGTTCCTTCATAATCACTTAATCACTTAATTAAAGCAGATGGACTTACTGCTTTATGGGTTTTTTTTTTTCTAATTATGAGCCAGGTAAGCCTTAAGAGGAAACTGATCCTACTGTTTAATTAGCACCACCACAAAGAGCTGCAGAGGAACTATTAATTGGCTTATATCAAATAATTCCATATAGAACACTACTTAATTCAGTTACTTGGTTTACATTTCACAAATAATTAATCTTGGAAGACACACCAGGAGGTTGTTCTGCTCAAACTCAGTCTTCTGGATGTTTTACTGAGTTATGACTGTGGTGGATATTTGGCCTGCTCTTGCTTTAATAATTTTTCCAGACTAGAATTGATGTGGTCATGCTATATGGAGTAGAACTCTTGGTCTTGGTCTGCACATACTAACTCTACATTAGCACAGATGGATGTTTTTTCTTATGATAATATTGATCCTGCCTTTGGGTCTCTCTGCTTAACCCTTGTCCTGCGGTTCACCTCCAAGTAGAATACGTGTGCAGGGGTGCATGGGCGAGCAATGGAATGGGGTAAAGCATAGAGACTAGTTCTGCTCAGGCATGAGGGCTTCTCCCTCATCACCATCTTTACAAGACAATGTCAATTGCATGCCTAGCTCAGTTGATAGTTAAAGCATGTGACTCTTCACACAGCCTCAATGGCTGCACAAAAGGAGCTTATTCAGAAACATAATTTTAAATTCTTTACTACCCAATATCTATCAAAATATGGGCTAACAGTAATAATATTTAGGAAATTTTTTTAGGGAAGGCTTCACCCTGAGCTAACATCTGTTGCCAATCCTCCTCTTTTTTTTTCTTCTCCTCAAAACCCAAGTGCATGGTTGTATATCCTAGTTATAAGTCCTTCTAGTTCTTCTGTGTGAGCCACCACCACAGCATGACAGCTGACAGATGGGTAGCGTGGTTCCACGTCCAGGAAGTGAACTGGGACACCAAAGTGGAGACCGCCAAACTTTAACGACTAGACCATCAGGGCTGGCCCCAGGCTTGACATTTTAATGTCTACTGCTATATTAACCTAAATCATCAGAAGGATGTGTATCACACATCCATCCTTCCCTCTATACCTCTCCTCTTCCCCTCACCATTTGCCCCATATATTTTATGGAGAATGTGCGTTGATTATTTTTCCATCTTTACATTGATGGCTTAGAACTAAGCTCATGGTTCACCCTTGGCAAGTAAACAGCACAGTGCCATTTGTATGCTGCCCTTGCCTTAATATTGGCACCATTTCGCATCCTTACACTTTCTTTTCTTTCTTTGCCATTTGTAATTTAGTTTTCTTATTGTGTCTTATTTAAGTCTTTGTAAGTCTCCTTAAATTAATTTTGTAAGAAAATATGAAACAGACAAATAAATAGCTCATCTCTCTGCCTCTAAAATTTCCTCCCTAATATTTATCCTCCCCACGGACATTAGTGAATTTTCTTTTTTTTTTTTGAAAAAGATTAGCCCTGAGCTAACATCTGCTGCCAATCTTCCTCTTTTTGCTGAGGAAGACTGGCCCTGAACTAACATCCATGCCCATCTTCCTCTACTTTATACGTGGGACGCCTACCACAGCATGGCTTTTGCCAAGGGGTGCCATGTCTGCACCCGGGATCCGGGCCGGCAAACACTGGGTGGCCAAGAAGCGGAACGTGTGAACTTAACCTCTGTGCCACCAGGCCGGCCCATGAATTTTCTAACATACACTTTTTATCATGCCACTGCCCTCCTTAAAACTCTTCAAAAGGTTTCCATAATACATGGGACTGATTCCAAATTCATTTGCATGGGGCCTCTAAGATCTTTCTCTAACCTCTTATTTCTTGTTAAGGAGGCAATGTGGCACAGGAGTTTAGAGTTCAAATCCTGGCTTCACCAATTACCATACACCGGTAACTGGACAGATTACTCAACCCCTTCCCCGGCCTCAGTTTCCTCATCTATGAAAAGGTAATAAGAGTTACTACCACATAGGTTGTTGGGAAAACGAAAAAAGTTGTTATATACAAAATATTAAGAACAGTTTCTGAGATTTAGTCAGTGCTTAAAGCCTATTAGCTATTGTTATTAGTCTTTACTCACTTCGCCATTAATTGTGATCTGTTCATAACAAACATTAAATACATTACAACATTACAAACTTACATCAAATAATTCCTACAACATTCTATGTTATGCCCCAGCCTTTGCTCACCTATCCTAGCAGGTGAACTCCTCTTCTGCCAGACCCAACCCAAGTGTTTAACCTCTGCAAATAGATAGATAGATAGATAGATAGATAGATAGATAGATAGATTTTTTCTAATCCCTCTCTCTCACCCAACCTCCCTGGACTGAGGAGCTGAACTGAACAACTCTTTCTCTTACCACTATACTTTGTGGAGTCCTATATTATAGTACTTAGTTCACTGCACTTCAAATATGTATTTATCTATCAACCTCTCTTACCAGATGGGGAGCTCAGAGACCCAAGACTGGGACCTAATTACAACTCATCTCCAGAAGGCTGCTCTGTGACTAGTACAGAGTAAGCTCTCAATAAATATTTGATAAGCTCTGAATAAGTGAATGAATAAATGAATGAGCAACTGATTGGATGAATGATAGTACCCTGCTACATATAAATAGTGTAAATAAAAGAGGTAATAAAGGGTCTTAATCGTTTAGAGGGATACAAAGCAGATTATGTTTTAGCAAGCAGTACAAAAACATGCTGACATTTATGAAGATCAAATGGATAACAATGCACATTTCATTTTACAGGCAATGCAGTTCTAAATGGAGAAGTGCCCATGTTGGATCAGCATCTGCTCCTAAGTAAATTGAATTTGCATCTCCATGGATTGCACACATTATATGAGCTCTGCATATATTAATAATGTTAGTCCCCTGAAAGCTACTCAAAACTGCATGCTCAAAAAAGTGAGGAAATATTCCTATGGGATGATGTTATGGTTAATTACATAAAATGAATTCTTTTTCACAGAAGATTTATACTATTGAAGCCCTCAATGTGATATGGTCACCTTAGATTTACCCTGAGGCATATTATCTTCTCCCCTCATCTGTCTCAAGGCCACTGTTCAGCATCTTCAAGGGAGTTACTGAAACCTACAAATGTTACCTATGGCTTAGGAACCATCAAGATCATTGTCCCATCCAGGAATGATCATGACCCCTTTAGAACCGTAGTCTAACCAATGTATTTTCATAAAATTTCTCCTTCAACAGGTCCATTGCAAAATATGTCAATAAAATAAAGCCTTAACTATTCAATTAAGAAATCAGAAGTCCCCCAAAAGCACATATTTAGAGAAAGAAAGAAAGAGACAGAAAGAGAGCAACAAGAGAGAGAAACAGACAGAGAGAAATGGGATCAGAAGGCCATATTCATTTTTTTGGCTGAATCAAATTAAGTGCCTGTCTGAGTTATTAGATTTTAAAGAAATCAATTATTAAAATAAAAAGAAAGGTCAAACCATTGAAAAGCTTATTGATTATCACAATATGAAATAAATTTAATTAGACTCTCATTATACATGTGTTTATTTCTTTGGTTTTCCAGATGAAGGCATGCAAGTTTGCTGAGAAGGGTAAAATACTTTTCCATGTCCAAAAAGCTTTTAAAACTCACCATTTTATTCTCAAGGTAGAGCTCCAAAACTGTATCTTTTCATCTTATATCTTACATTCTAAGTAAATATAACGTACAAAAGAAATGTGAAGAAATCATAAGTGCACAGCTCAAGGAATTTTCACAAATTTAACATGTATCCAGCATCAATATGAAGAAATGGGACATTCCAGCACCACCACCAGCCCCACTCATGGCCTCTCTCAGTCAATTCCCTTCCATTGCTGTCCTGACTGTTGCCACCATATATTATTATTGCCTGCTTAAAACTTCCTATAAATGGAATCACACTGTGAATCTCTTTTGTACCTTTTGTTTTTTTTCTTAAACTAGATTAGTGAGATGCTTTCCATTATATGTAACAATACTTAGCTCCATCTTGTTGCTGTAAAATATCCCATTTTATGAAAAGTTCACAATTAACTTATACATTCTACTATGGATGGACATGTGGGTTGTTTCCAATTTGAGGCTATTACAAATAGTGCTACTATGAACATTTTGTATATGTCTTTGATACATATCCATAAGCATTTCTGTAATATACCTGGGAGACAGAATTTCTGTAAATACCTGGGAGGTAGACTTGCTGGGTTATACGGTATGAGGATGTTTAGGTTTAGTAGCTACCACCAACCAGTTTTCCAAAGTGGCTGGAAAAATTTACACTTCCATGAGGAGTGTATGAAGGTTCAGTTGCTTCAAATTCTCACGAACACTTGGTATCATCAGGTTTTTAAATTTTATCTATTCTGGTGTCTGTATAATGATATGTTACTGTCATTTTATTTTATTAAAAACTAGTGAGGTTGAGGACATCTTCTCACATTTATTAGCCATTTGGACACACTTCTTTGTGAAAAACCTATTCAAGCTTTTGTCCATTTGTCTATTGATACATCTGCCTTTTCCTTATTTCTTATTTTCTTATTGATGTGTAGGAATTCTTTACATATTCCAGATAGGACACCTTTACTGGAATTATATATCAAACACCTTCTGTACCACTTGGTGTCCATCCCCTACCAATATGCCCAGCGATCACCTGCAGCTTGATGGATGCGTCCCATTCATGCCAATGACTTTTTACCAGGAGGTTCTCTGTCTCTTTCCCTGAAAGCTTCTGGCCCAGAAATGTGCTCAACCCATGCTCAGAGTAGGATAGAAGGGCCAAGGAATTAACGTCCTCAAGAGAAATTCTCCCCAAAGGTGGGGCAGGAGTTGTGGATAAGAAACCTAGCTTTCTCTGTCCTCAACGAGACAATTCTGAGGCATGTCCAAGACAGTCCCTTGGAGGTTCCCAGGAGAACTGAGTCACAGTCACCTCAGTAACTTTCTTGAGTTTCCTCCATTCTCTCTCTCACTTCCCTACTCTGTCATCATGTTTTTACCTGAGATCAAGTAAACTACTGTCACCCAATCCGAATCTCATGGTCTGCATTTGGAGAAACCCAAATGAAGACAGCTTGCTTTTTCAATCTCTCAATGGAGTTTTTTGGTGAATAAAGTTTTTAATACACATTTCCATACAGTTTACACTGTAGTGAAATTTTTTTTTCAATTATTTTATTGTGAGGATAATGACTTATAACTATCTAATTTCAGGTGTACATTATTATATACCAGTTTCTGTATAGACTGAATCGTGCTCACTACCAACAGTCTAATTTTTATCCATTACCACACATATGTGCCCCTTTACACCTTTTGCCCACCCTCCCCACCCCCTTTCCCTCTGGCAACCACTAATCTGTTCTCTTTATCTATGAGTTTATCTTCCATATGTGAATGAAATCATAGGTGTTTGTCTTTCTCTGTTTGGCTTATTTCGCTTAACATAATACCCTCAAGGTCCATCCGTGTTGTTGCAAATGGGATTAATTTGTATTTTTATGGCTGAGTAGTATTCCCTTGTAGATATATATAACACATCTTCTTTATCCATTCATCAGTTGTTGGGCACTCGGGTTACTTTCACATCTTGGCTATTGTGAATAGTGTCGCAATGAACATAGGGGTACATAAATCTCTTTGAATTGTTGATTTCATGTTCTTTGGATAAATACGCAGTAGTAGGATAGCTGGATGTTATGGTAGTTCTATTTTTAATTTTTTGAGAAATCTCCATACTGTTTTCCATAGTGGCTGCACCAGTTTGCATTCCCACCAGTAGTTTACACACTGTCAAAATTTTTAATAGAAAGTAGAGTCACCAATTTTCCAGCTAAATTTGCTTTACTTCTTGGGTGTTATCAAAACTCTCTTTTTTCCCCAAAGAGCATTCCACATTGAGATTCTGTGCTCATTATCTATTCACGACCCTCCAGCATTTTCATAGGGAAAAACCAACACTTGCCAGCAGAAATGTAGGTTGGCCTATTTGGAATAAATGGTCTTAAACGTGTGTGCCAAGCCAACATAGCTACAGACGGCATAATGCTCACTAGCAAAGTTTTTTATTCTCCCTTCCATAAAACTCCATCAAAGGCCACAAAAAGAGATTACCACTCATTCGATGGGTATGTACACATAACAACCAGCCAGTGCTGTTTCCTGTTACAGTCCACTCTATTAATAGACAACTAGTTGTCATCCAAAGACTCAGCCAGGCTGATTCACATAATGTCCTGAAGTCTGAGCATTAAATCAAAAGTTCTGGTATGTTTCTTGACGCTCAGTGATATGTGCCAATGACCATCAGCTGGACATTGCAACCGCATTCACCAGAATTCATTGAGAACAGTACTTGAAGATAGAGCACCATGATTTGGTAATGACTTTTATCAATGACTTGAAAGAATAGAATAACAGGTTTTTTTAGATTTGATTTTTATATGACAGATAATAACCTAGACAAAGGATATGGAATTCAAGATGAAAGACAAAATAAGAGAAATAGTCTATAGGAAATATAATGAGTTCGGAGGCATAGTTATTAGTTTTTGTGAATTTGCCTTTTTCCATATTCGTATCCCCAGAGTCTAGCACAGTCCTGGCATACAATAGAACTCAAAAATGTTTTTGAATGAGTGAATAAATGAGTGAACAAATAAACAATGCAACATGTTAAATATGTTAATTGTCTGATATCTAAAACCATGTCCCATGTAAACCAATGTTTTATGAAAGTGAAGGATCCCTCTATGGCCTAAACCTTTTTTGGGGTTTAATCACATTTAAAAAATCTTTCTGAAAAGGATCACCACTAGATAAAATATTTATGATAGTGGACAAGGTTTAAAATCTAATATGAATAAATAAGTAAATGGCCTTCTCATGCAAAACACCAAGCATAATTTAACATTGTATTAGGACACAGTCTTGCATTATCCTATGCTATAACATAATATCCTTCACAATTATTCACTGAACATATATTTATTGATTGTGTCCTGTACACCAGGTATTGAGCTAAGAACTCGGGATAAAGTGGTTTACAAAACATATGTGATATAGTTGGAGAGATAAACAATCTCATAAATAAGAAAGAACAATGCATTATGAAGGAAAAATAGAAGTGCAGTAAGAGATTAAAACAGCAGAGCTGACAGAACATAAGCAACTCAACTCAGCACACATTTATTGACCACCTACTACGTACATGATACTGTCATCTGCTCTAAATAGAAGATAAGGATGAAAAAGACAGAAATGTTGCCTTTAGGAGGATCCAATAATGAACCATACAGACAGATGATGCATTCAAGAGGGATTAGAGAGTCGTAGCAGAACACATATTGACTCTGATTAGTAAACAATTAAGATCATGGGCTTTAAAGGCAAACTTTCTGGGTTCAAGTCTCAGCTCTACCCCTTTCTGAGTACCACTTGGTACATTACTTAACCTCTCTGAGAATGACAATAGTTATGAGGATTGAATGGAATAATAAATACAAGGCCCTTGCACAAGGCCTGTTATATTGTAAGCACTCAATAAATGTTGGCTGCCATGATGAATATCCTTATTATGAGTGCTATGCTATAGATGAAAAAGTAGAATGAGAGTGGAATTTCCATGGCAAAAAACCTCAGCTGGCAACAATATGATACCACTGAGACTCAGGTTATATATTTGAACCCTCAATGAACTAACGGCTTCTCATTGTTTTTCATTGTCACAGGCTTTAATTCTTGCGAACTGTCATAGAAGTGCATATAACTGTTCACAAAGAGCTCTGTGCAATTAAGAGTAAACTAGATATGAAAAATGTGTTTTTGTACTGCACTAAAAATTCTAGGAACAAGATCCATAAAAATAAGACATATATTGGGAATAATATATTACTACAAGGAACATGACAAGGAAGGTAAAAGGAGCATCATTCTTTTCCACCACTGCTAGAATATTTCTGTTTAGGTTTCCTTGTTTAGAGGAACACTGAATAAATTAGATTGAACTTGTGAAGATGAGTAAAGATAATTCAATGGATAGAAAACAGCATCTGTGTACAGTGGTGATATTGTTCCATCAACAACATTGTCAAAAAAGAGACGAGGTTGTACATCTGATACTGGTTGATTAAGCCCCTATAGAATTGGCCCTTTTACAAAGAATAACTACGACTCTGTTGCAATGGATTAAAAGATAGGAAAAATTCAGAAAAATAGAAACTATCAAAAGAAGCAAAGGAAATTCTAAAAATAAAATATCTGAAATAAAAAATTTACAGAAAGAGCATAACAGAACAAGATAAAAAATATGGTCAGTGAACTCTCAATGGATCAAAATTATCCAACATGGAGAGAAAATATTTCACGAATTATTAAAAAAGCCTAAGTGAAATGTGGGAAAATATGAGAAGAACAAGCATACATGTAATTTGAGTCTCAGAAGAAGAAAGAGGATATAATAGAGAAGATATTTAAAGAAATAATAGTTGGATGTTTCCCAAATTTGGCCACAGATATTAAGTTTTAGATATGAGAAGCTCAGCAAATCCTCAGCAAGAAAAGTACAGATCCTAAGCAAGAAAAGTATGCCTAGTTAACCTTCTGAAAAGGAAATATAGAAATAAAATCTTGAAAGTAACCAGAGAAAATGACACATAACACTCTGGAGAACAGCAATTTGAATTACCAGTGACTTCTATTTGTAACAGCAGAGTTCAAAAGAGAGTGGAACATCTTTAAAGAACTGGAAGAAAAAAAAAATAGCTACTAACCCAAAATTCTATATCCAGAGAAATATTCTTCAAGATTGAAAGCAAAATTGAGACATTTTCAGATAATGGAAAACTAAAAGAATTTGTTGCAAGCAGGCTTGCACCATAAAAAATGCTAAAGGAAGCTATAAAGGCTTCAGGGAAATGATACCAGATGGAAACTTAGATCTTCAGGAATGAAAAACATCAGAAATGGTAAATACAGTCATGTACTGCATAATAATGTTTTAGTCAATGACAGACTGCATATATGATACTGGTCCCATAGGATTAGCACCACATAACCTAGGTGTGTAGTAGGCTATACCATCTAGGTGTGTACAAGTATGCCGTATGATGTTCACACAGCAAAATCACCTAATGACACATTTCTCAGAACATATCCTCATCATTAAGCAATGCATGACTGTATATATTTTAATTTAAAAATTATTTCTCTCTTAATTTCTTTAAAGTATGCATGATAGCTTAAAATAAAATTTATAACATTGTGTTCTGAGGTTTATAACATATGGAGCTGTAATACATACAATAAATATAACAAACAATAGGAAAATAAATGGAAATGTATGGCTGCAAATTTCTACATTTTACATAAAGTGGCACAATGATAACTCTAAGTAGACTGTGGAAAGTTAAGATGTATATTATAACTCCTAAAGCAACCTCTAAAACTTCCAAGAGGTATAGCTAAAAAGTTAATAGATAAATTTAAATGGATTTCTTTAAAATATTCAAATAATCCAAAGAAGGCAAGAAAAAAGGAAGGGAGGAACAAATTAGAGAGGGGACAAACAAATAGTAAAATGAGAGATCTACACTGAACCATATCAACATTTACATTAAATGTCAATGAAATAAATACTCTAATTAAAAGGCAGAGACTATTAGAATTTATTAAAAAACAAAATCCAACTATATGATGCCTACAACACTTTAAATATAAAGATACAGATATGTTGGAATAAATGGGTTTAAACATATATATACAATCAGTAAGCATAAACCTGGAGTAGGTATACTGATATCAAAGTATATTTCAAGAAAAAAGATATTACCAGAGACAAAGGGAGTCATTTCATAATGATACTAGGGTCATTTAATCAGGAAGACAAACAATCACAAAGGTGTATGTGCCTACTAACAAAGTTTCAAAATATATGAAGCAAAAATTGACAGAAATAATAGACAAAGAAATCAGTAAAAGCATAGATAATTTGAACAACACTATCAATCACCTTGTCATAATTGATATTTACAGAACGCTCACCTGAAGACTGCTGAATACATATTATTTTCAAGAGTACAATGTACAGTTGCCAAGATAGATCATATCACGGGACATAAATGAAGTCTCAAAAATTTTAAGAGATGTGAAATCATATTGAGTATGTTCTCTGACCACATAGAATTAAGACAGAAATCAATAGCAATAATATGTCTATTTTTTAAAGTCTCAGACTCAAATTTAGAAAAAATGGATAAATTTCTTGAAAAATACTACTTACCAAGTTTGAGACAAGAGGAAATAGAAAATATGAAAGCCTTATATATAATAAAGAACTTTTATTTATCAAAAACCTGTCCACAAAGAACACTTTAACCTTACATGCTCAGATGGTCTTGCCAAACATTTTTCTTTAAATGACAAACATTTAAAGAGAAAATAACATTAATCTCATAAAACTGTTTCAGAATATAGAGGAGAAGAGAACACTACCCAAGTCATTTTTGAGGCCAACGTAACTGTAATACTTTGTCAGAATAAATTCTGACAAAGAAGCAACAAAAATAGAAAATTACACACCAATTTCCCTCATGAACACAGACAAAATTTCTTAACCAAATAAAAGCAAATTGAATCAGTAGTATATAAAAAGGGCAATAAATCAAAACCAAGTAGAATTTTCTAGGAGTGGTTTAACGTTCAAAGATCAATCACTGTAATTCACCACATTAATATTATAATGTTTTAATTAACAAAGAAAAAACATTTGACATAATTCAATGATCATTGAAAATAAAAACTCTCAACAAACTAAGAATACAAGGGAATTTTCTCAATCTGATAAAGGACATCTGTAAAAAAGCTACAGTAAACATTATGCTTAATGGTTTAACAATGTGAGTAGGCAAAACACAGAGTAGCAGAAAATATCCTCTAAACATTCAATTGGCAATATACTGGTACACAGGATTTATAAAATACTCTCACAACTCAATTTTAAAATGACAAATAACTCCCCCCAAAATAGGCAAAAGGCTTGAAATGATACTTCACAAAAGAAAATATGCATGGAAAATAGCATCTGAAAAAGGGCTTAACGTCATTAGTCATCAGAAGAGTTAAATTAAAACTACAAGGAAATACTACTAAATATCCACCAGAATGGGTAAATTAAGAAGACTGTAATACTAATAGCATGCCTGTGAACTCTCATTGGTGGAAGTATAAAATACGTAATCACTTTAGAAAAGGTCTGGCAGTTTCTTACAAAACTCAACATATACCCACTCTACGACCCAGCATTTCTAAGGAATTTTCCCAAGAGAAATGAAAATATATGTCCTTAAAAGACTTGTACAAAAATATTTATAGCAGCCTTATTTATAACAGCCAGAAACTGGAAAGAGCCCAGGTGTCCATCAATAGAAATGTATAAACAAACTGAGGTATATTAATGCAATG
This sequence comes from Equus asinus, assembly GCF_041296235.1. Lineage (NCBI taxonomy): Eukaryota > Metazoa > Chordata > Mammalia > Perissodactyla > Equidae > Equus > Equus asinus. The sequence goes on from NC_091812.1 coordinate 37,486,611, forward strand.
AAATAAGTCCAGCAATAAAAAGGAACAAACTATGCATACTCAAAAGAGTATGGATGAACCTCAAAAATATGTTGAGTAAAAGAAGCTTTACACAAAAGAGTACATACTGTGTGATTCCACACAGAAGACAGGCAAAACTAATTCAAGGGGGAATATGCCAAAAGAGCAGTTGCCTCTGGAGAGATGAAGAGGTGCAAGACTGAGAAGCTTTCTGGGGGATGGTAATGTTCTCTATCTGCATAGGGTTTGGGTTACACCTGTGGAAGCATTTGTCAAAGCTCATCAGCTGGTACACACAAGATTTATCCACTTCATTTCACGCAATTTTAACAAAAAAGAAAAAATAGTAAACAAATATTGAACTTTATAGTATACATAAAGTATTTATGGTGAAATGATTGATGTCTTCAACTGACTTTGAAATGTCTCAAAAACAAAAAGTTTGATTTATGAATGGATAGATGAATTAATAGATATGCGATAAAGCAAGAATACGAAAACATTAATGATGGAATCTAGGTATTGGGTATATGGACGTTCGCTCACAATATAAAGCTTTTCAAATTAAAATATCTGGAGAAAAAAGGAAAGTTGATTGTACCTATAGAAATTTAGGTGAAAATATCTGAAAGTGGTATTATTTTTAAAAATTGAGGATTTGTGGCCATCATAACTCTTCTTATAAAGTCAAAGCGTATTAATCAGGAATATGACCTAAAATATACATTTTGAAATAACTGTGTTTATATTACCTGATATTTTTATTACAACTGCATCTAAATATCCAATCTGTATCTGCAGATAGAATGTAATTTTGAAAGGGGCATTTTGAAAGCCTTTTATAAGTTGGTTTTGAATAATTGTCTTCAAAAGAGATCATTATTTACCTCTACCCAAACTTTTGTATATCCATATGTGTCAAATTCTAATCATCTGAAAACTTACTGGCTTTCTACTTTGAATTGTTTTGAACAAAGCAATCCTTTTTATTCAACTGTTTTCTACATATGGAAACAAAGAAAATAAATTTAAATAGTTACATTTGCATTAAAGTAGAAATTCTAAGCAGCAATTATAATTACTAATAATTATACCAAGAAGGATTGAAAATTTCTAACTCTTCAGGTTTTTACATGTGACACAAATTATGAACATGTTGGAATAGTTTTATGCAAGGATTTAAGAATGGCATGTGGCTCCTTCAGATATAATCTATAGCTCTTTAGAATGGATAGCATAAAATGGATGACAAATATATGGCAATTTATTTATTCAATGCAGATCATATTAATCCATCAGGGCACTCCTTCCCACTAAGCCCAATGCAGTCGCAAAATCCTTCTCAACACAGTGTCAAGCAGGCAGTACTAACTGGTCAGAGTTGACGGAGAAGAAGAAACTTAGTGATCTCAGCCCTTGCCTACATGTCTTCAGGACATGGACATAGTAGTCTCATAACTATTAACTACAAATGTGACTGGATAGTCACATAATTGAACTCTGTTGACTGTGGCATACTTTCTTTGGAAACATAGGCTGGGCTGTAAAGGAATTTTCAAACTATGAGGCAGAAAAATTCTCTGATGGTAGAGGCAAAATAATGCTTATCCTTTCAGGAAAATAAATTTGTGCAGCAATGAAAGTAATGTTCACAAAGAGAGTCAAAATTTGAAGAGACTGGTAAGTATCATATTTTATTTAGTAACTTATATATCTACCTCATTTTCAAAAGGTTTTGAATGTCCTGAAGAAATCTATAGCACAAGAGATTTTACTAGTTTGTTCGTTTGCTTCTGAGTGATTTTAATGAAGAACCTCTGGTTAAAGATGGTGGAGTCAAGGTATTTTAATTCAATTTGCCTCCATATAAACCCACAAGATGGAGTAAATGATAAAAGGGGAAGAGATGATCTTTGACTTCATTTAAAATAGACCAGGACTGGGGCTGGCCCCGTGGCCGAGTGGTTAAGTTCGCGCGCTCCGCTGCAGGCGGCCCAGTGTTTCGTTGGTTTGAATCCTGGGCGCGGACATGGCACTGCTCATCAAACCACGCTGAGGCAGCGTCCCACATGACACAACTAGAAGGACCCACAACAAAGAATATACAACTATGTACCAGGGGGCTTTGGAGAGAAAAAATAAAATCTTTAAAAAAAAAAAAAATAGACCAGGACTAATCAAAGATGAGAAACAATGACATTATTTGAGCTCCTGGATCCTGCTATGCCTGAAGAAAATTCATTCTTGAAAGGTTGTTATATTAGTCTTTGTTACCTATTGTAGTTTAAGATGTGATTCTGACACCTACAACAAAAAGAGTCCACAGAGGTAAATTGTTATTCTAATAAAAATACATATATATAACTCAATAAAATAAAGGAGAACTGAGAACAACAATGGGAGAGCAAAAAAATATCTAACATAAATGGAGACCTACATGTACCATAAACTGTTCTGATTGTTTTATATGTGGTACTCATTTAATTCTCACAACAAATCAATGAGAAAGATACTACTATTATCTCCCTTCCACAAATAGGAAATTGAGTTACAAAAAATTGAGGAATTAACCTACCCAAGTTAGTAAATGGAGGCACTGGGAGTTGAACTCAAGCTGTTCAGCTTCAGAGACCACCTTGTTAATCAATAGGCTAGTCCACTCCTCTGTTTAAAGGTGGAATAAGTACACAGACATACATCCTGCAGTCTTATACATTTGCTAGAAATGGGCTATCAACTTGTCTCAGACCTTCCTATCTGGTTAACAGACTGGTTACACAAAGAGAGAAACACAATCAGATACTGGCCCACAATGTCCAGAATAGAAATATGCTTCAATTAATCTTGAAAATCAGAGATACCTAAAGAAATTCCTCCTCTGAATTTTCACCAGGAAAACACAGAGTGTTTGGTGGACAACACTTTCAACAGACTGATAAGAAATAACAGGGTAAGTTTCACACACCTGCTGCTTAATATCTTTCCAGTGAAGTTGAGAATTTCAGGACAAATTATAATTAAATGAAAAGCTATTCTACTAGAGATCAAAATAATGCTCTCTAGTCTTAAACAGCCTAGCTTTACCCAAGATAAAGTTTAATCTATCTGGAGAAAGTGATGAACTTAACTGTTTTGGACATCACCTTCATGAATATTATTTTAAATTGTTGACTTTTGTAAACTCTGGGCAGCAGATGGTTGTGTTACAGTCTCTCTTAAGAGACTAGAATGCCTATGCTCTCTGTTTCCCCAAAAATGGAAGACTTACATGTTTTGATATTGAAAACTTTAAGCTCCTCTTAGACAAGAGGAGGAGCGTAAATAAGACTCTTGCCCAAAGAATAAGATGTCCCACCTTCAAATGTGGTGATGAATGGAGTTGATGGAGGACCAGTGGATAGAGCCAACATACGTTGAGGAACCAGCTCTGGATCTGTTCTCATCCAAAGAGGGGAAAAAGAATGGTGGCCCCATGATTCCTTCAAAGACAGCACGGCTGTGACAGTTTTTTCTCGGACAATTTTCAAAATTGGCATTATCAATTTTAAGCAATGCAACTTCCTAGTGATCCCTTCCTAGTGAACTAAGATGAATTAGTTACAAAATTAACCCCTAGGCAACACCTTGAGTTGATCTTTTGTATAGTTACTAGATATAAACCAATTCAACGTCATAGAACATTTGTTAAAAATAATGATTTTGGTTGAGAAGTAGTTGATTGTGGGCCATAGTTTGTTCTGGTAGTAATTATACATCCAGCAGGACCAGCTATCAGTTGAGTTCAATCCTAATTTATGGTAATAGAATCATATCCCTCATATTTTCCTTCTCTATCTAAGGGAATGTGATCCAAAAATTGTTGGATTGGCCAAATATTTCCCAGCTTTATGGCATGAATAATTACTATTTTCTGTGTCAGGAGATCCTTTTCTGCTCATTCTGATTTTTTCAGGGGCATTAAGTTTCAAGCTCTATGCAAACATCTATAGACAAGCTTTTATTGAGGTTAAGCAGATTAACTAGTTCTTGTACACAGGGTCAAAGATAGAGGAAAAAGCAATAAAAAAATCTAGAGAAAACATTATATAATTCCTGACAGACTTCTCCGTAAAGTTATAAGGAATATATTCGTGGTATATTTCACATTAGCTCTACCTACATCCCACTTGCTTTCTAAGGTATAACAATAACAGCCAACATACATGGACTCATACAATTTTATAGGTAAGTTCTAAATAACTGACAGTTGTTGCCTCATCTAATCCTCACAACAATCCTACAAATTAGGTACTATTCTAACCCAAATTTACAGATAATGACACTGAGGCACAGAAATATGAATTAATCTGCCCAAAGTCACACAACTAGAGGGTGGCTAACCAAACTTCACACCCAGACAGTCTAATTTCAGAATCATTCTCTAATCACTACGCTATGCTATATTATTTTGGCTCATGAAGCACAAATTTGTTTTTTCAAGGAGGTTTAGAACACATTTTGGATGGGATGTCCAATAAACTAATGGATCTATAAGTTGGGGAAAGGATGGTTATTTAAGATTTTCCTTTAAATAAAAAGGAAGAGATGATACCAAAAACAGAGGCAACAAAAGAAAAAGCAGGTGAGCTGGACTTCATCAAAACTTAAAACTTTTGAGCATCAAAGGACAATATCAAGAAGGTGAAAAGACCACCCAAAGAATGGGAGAAAATATTTGCAATGCATATATCTGATAAAGGATTAATATCAAAATATACAAAATACTTTTATTAGTCATCAACAAAAAAACAAATAGCCCAATTAAAAAGTGGGCAAAGAACTTAAATAGACATTTCTCCAAAGAAGATATACAAATGGTCAAGAAGCACATGAAAAGATGCTCAACATCACTAGGCATTAAAGAAATGCAAATCAAAACCACAGTGAGACACCGCTTCACACCCTCTGGGATGGCTACTATAAAAACAAACAAACAAAAACCCAGAAAATAACAAATGCTGATGAGAATGTGAAGAAATTGGAACACTGTGCATTGCACAGGGGAATGTAAAATGATACACTGTGGAAAAAAGTTTGGTGGTTCCTCTAAAAGTTAAACATTGCATTATGATATGACCCAGCAATTCCCTTCTACATATAAACCCAAAAGAATTGAAAGCAGGGACTCAGACGGAATCAAACTCTAACACACACCCTCACACGAATGAAACCTGAAAACATCAAGCTAAGTAAAATAAACCAGACACAAAGGGACGAGTATTGTATGATTTCACTTATATGAGGTACCTAGAATAGGCCAATTCACAAGGATAGAAAGTAGACTAGAGGTTATCATGGTGCGGGGGAGGGAAGTATGGGGAGTTATCATTTAACGGGCACAAAGTTTCAGTTTGAGATGATAAAAAAGTTCTGGAGATGGATAGTGGTGATAGTTGAACACAGTGTGATTGTACTTAATGCCACTAAATTGTACACTTAAAAATGGTTAAAATAAGGGCCAGCGTGGTGGAGCAGTGGTTAAGTTCATGCACTCCATTTTGGCAGGCTGGGGCTCGCCAGTTCAGATCCCGGGTGCGGAGACGGCACCACTTGTCAGACCATGCTGTGGCAGGCATCCCACGTATAAAGTAGAGGAAGATGGGCATGGATGTTAGCTCAGGGCCAGTCTTCCTCAGCAAAAAGAGGAGGATTGATAGCAGATGTTAGCTCAGGGCTAATCTTCCTCAAAAAAAAAAAAAAGGTTAAAATGGTAAATTTTGTCTTATGTATATTTTACCACAACAAAAAGTTGTTTTTAAATTAAAAGAATCTATAGTGGTTTCATCCCTTCCAGGTGCTACCTTATCTGTAGAATTAAACAGATAAATGGTAAGAGATCAGAGCAAAATATGAAGAATTTGGGAGGTGCAACATTTTCACTGGCTGATTTAACTATCTATAGAGAAGATATGAGTTGTGCCCAAACAGAAAGGGAACTAACTCCTAGGAAACTCAAGCTGCCCAGGTACCCTTGGTTTATAAAGCTGATCAAAGTAAGTCTCTTGAGGTCAGGTGGAATATGGGCACTCATAGTCCTCAAGCTGGAGACCAACACCATGAAAAATTGAACCAACATTTACACTGACTGCTGCTGCTCACTGCTGGGCCTGGGTTCTCCCTTCCTAAGGGCTGTTCCACTTGAGACTCCTTAGGACAATAAGTTTGGAATGGGATTTAAATGTAATAATAGCCTAGGTAGCTACTCCTGAATTCCACTACACACATTGCCTCAGTAACTAGGCTACTATTCACAATTAATCTGAAGGAGAAAAGGCAAGGCTGCTTTTACAGCCATCTAAGCAATTACCTTACAAACAGATAGCCAAGAGGCAGCCATTTCTCTGTGCAAAGAGGATTGAATTTAAAATTTGAAAATGGCTCCTAAGCTGGCAACCAACTGGAAGTAAAACTGTAGACATGTTGCTTAGATTTCCTGAGCTTTGGTTTCTCCACCTCTAAAGTGGAGATATGAACGTCTGCTTCATTAGGTTATTGTGCAGCTTAAATAAGATCTAGCATAGTGTCTAGTATGCAATGCATACTCAATTAAATTTAAATGTATTTTGCTATCACAAGGAAAATTCTTGGGTACTGTATTAGTCAATGTTCTCCTAGGGAAATAGAACCAATAGCATGTATGTGTGTGTGTGTATGTGTCTGTGTGTGTGTGTGTGTATATATATATAGAGAGAGAGAGAGACAGAGACAAAGAGACAGAGAGAAAGAGAAGCAGAGATTGATTGATGTTAAAGAATTGGTCTACAAAATTGTCAGAGTTAGCAAGTCCCAAATCTGAAGGACAGGTCAGCAGGCTAGAGACCCAGGCAAAATTTGATGTTGGAGTCTCAAGCCCAAAGGCTGTGTGGAGGCAGAATTCCTTCTTCCTTCAGGAGACCTCAGTCTTCACTTTAAAGGCCTTCAACTGATTGGATGAGGCCCATCCACACTATAGAGGGTAATCTGCTTTACTTAAAGCCAACGGATTTTAAATGTTAATCACATCTAAAAATATATTTACTGCAACATATAGACTAATGTTTGACCAAACAACTGGTGCCTATGGTTTAACAAAGCTGACACACAGAATAAACCATCACAGGTAGCAAGGTACTCAAACATATAACATTTCCAGCTAATCATTTTAGATGACTAGTTATGTTGATTATGCATCTCAAAATGAGAGGGAAAAGTCAGTGCTGAATTTAAGTAAAAATATTTGACAAAGACATAAAACGAGAGGGAGAAGGAGGTTTTCCGAAAAGGGTTCCATGCAGGAGGCAACCACAATCACTAGACTTGCTCTCTGAGTCCTGGGACCTATTTTCCATCTGAGAATATATGAATGGGCTGCTATAGATTTTACAAGTTAAATAAATCTTTAATATTATAGAACTCTGAAATCATATCGTTGTTAACAAATGACTTAAAATTACTATCTTAAAAAATTCTCAGATGAGGACAGCCCAGCCCACATACAAATGCTTTTGGAGTGGTAGCCTGGGCCATAGGAGCATCCACTGTGCTGTGGTGGCCCCATCCATGGGAATGCTCCCCACCAAGTGGCAGCAGCTGAAGCCCTGCAAAGGAGCCCCACACACCAAGTGCAGCAGCTCAGCCAAATGACCCACAAGTGCAAAGTCAGTCCACGCATGAAAGAAAGTGCCCCTCCCCTCCTACCTAGTGCAGTAGCTCAGCCAGTCCCCTGCCAAGCACAGTGGTCCCACCCACACAAGAGCAACCCACATGAGAGCAAGCTGCCGGCAGAGCACAGAGGTCCCACAGAGCAGCCCCACCAGCGCAACTTCCAGAGACAGCTCCTGCCCCCTACTATTGGTGGCAGGTGGAAGCTGCAACCTGATACTACCATAAATACACCAGCAAAGGATCATTTGATTGAACACCATGAAGCACTACAGTAACACTTCAGAGCAGAAGGAAAATGACAAGTCTCCAGAAACCAATCCTGAAGTCACAAAACTTTACAATCTAAACGACAGAGAATTCAAAATAGTTGTCCTAAAAAAATTCAACAAGTTACAGGAAAACTCAGAATGACAGTTCAATGAGCTCAGGAATAAAATTAATGAGCAAAGGAATACTTCACCAAAGAGACTGAAGTTCTACAAAAAAAACCAAACAGAAATTCTGGATATGAAAAACACAATTAATGAGATAAAAAATAATCTAGAAACCATAAAAAATAGAACTGATGTTACAGAGGACAGAATTAGTGAATTAGAGGATAGAAATACAGGTGGAGGAAGAGAGAGAACTAAGACTTTTAAAAAATGAAAAAATTCTTTTAGATATATCCAACTCAATTAGGAAACGCAAGATAAAGCTTATAGGTATTTCAGAGAGAGAAGAAAGAGAGAAAAGAGCAGAGAGCTTGTTCAAAGAAATAATAGCTGAGAACTTCACAAACCTGGGGAAGAAACTGGACTTACAAGTAAATGAAGCCAATAGAACCCCTTATTACATCAATGCAAAAAAACCTTCTCCAAAGCATATAATATTAAAATTGGCAAAAATCAGTGACAAAGAAAAAATATTAAGGCAGCAAGGCAGAAGAAAATAGCCTGCAAAGGAACCCCATCAGGCTTTCATCAGATTTCTCTGCAGAAACTTTACAGGCTAGGAGAGAATGGAATGACATATTCAAAATACTGAAAGACAAAAACTTTTAGCCAAGAATACTCTACCCAATGAAACTATCCTCCAAACACGATGGAGAAATAAAAGCTTTCCCAGATAAACAAAAGCTGAGGGAGTTCATCACCACTAGGCCAGCCTTACAAGAAATGTGAAAGGAGCCCTCCCATCTGAAACTAAAAAGCAAATGTTTACAAAACCATGAGCAAGGAGGTAAATAGACAGATAGCATCAGAAAATTTCAGCTCTATATCAGAATAAGTTAGTAAACAATTATAACATAAAAGATAAAAGGAAGGAAAGCATCAAAAATAACTATAAACACTTCCATATAGTCACAACTTCACAACAAAAAAAGGATTAATTTGTGACAAGAATAACTCAGAAGGGGAAAAAGAAAGGAATGGAACCTGCTTAGGCTAATGGAGATAAGAGGCTATCAGAAAATGGACTATCTCATCTGTGAGATCTTTTATACAAATCTCATGGTAACCACTAAATGAAAAATCAGAGCAGAGCTACAAATCATAAATAAAGAGGAAACTAAGAAAACCATCACAGAAAACCACCAAACTAAAATGGCAGTCAGAAATAAAAGGGAAAAGAAACAATGGAAATATACAACAACCGGAAAACAAGAGATAAGATGGCAGTATTAAGTCCTCATATATCAATAATCACTGTAAACATAAATGGTGTGAATTCTCCAATCAAAAGACACAGAATAGCTGGATGGATTAAAAACAAGATCCAACAATATGCTGCCTCCAGGAAAGACATCTCAGCTCTAAAGACAAACATATGCTCAGAGTGAAAGGATGGAAGACAAGACTGCAAGCAAATGGCAAGCAAAAGAAAGCAGGTGTTGCCATACTTATATCAGACAAAGCAGATTTCAAGATGAAAAAGACAATGAGAGACAAGGAAGGGCAGTATATAGTGATAAAAGGGACATTCCACCAAGAGGACATAATGCTTATAAATATATATGCACCTAACACAGGAGCACCAAAATAAAGTGACCATTAACAAACCTAAAGGGAGAAATTGACAGTAGCACAATAATAGTAAGGGACTTCAATACTCCACTTAGATCAATGGATAAATCATCCAGACAGAAAGTAAACAAGGAAGTGGTGAATTTAAATGAAAAACTAGACCAGATGGACTTCATAGATATATATAGAACATTCTATCCAAAATCAGCAGAGTACACATTCTTCTCAAGTGCACATGGAACATTCTCAAAGATAGACCATATGTTGGGAAACAAGGCAAGCCTCAATAAATTTAAGAAGATTGGGGTCTGGCCCTGTGGCCGAGTCGTTAAGTTCACACACTCCACAGCAGGTGGCCCAGTGTTTCATTAGTTCGAATCCTGGGCGCGGACATGGCACTGCTCATCAAACCACGCTGAGGCAGCGTCCCACATGCCACAACTAGAAGGACCCACAACGAAGAACATACAACTATGTACTGGGGGGCTTTGGGAGAAAAAGGAAATAAATAAAATCTTTAAAAAAAAAAAAAAAGAAGATTGAAGTCATGTCAAGCATCTTTTCCAACCACAATGATATGAAACTAGAAATCAACTACAAGAAAAGGGCTGGGAAAGTCACAAATATGCAGAGACTAAAGAACAACCATTGGGCCAATGGAGAAATCAAAAAATTCCTGGAGACAAATGAAAATGAAAACACAACATGCCAACTCTTATGGGATACAGCAAAAGCAGTACTAAGAGGGAAATTTATAGCAGCACAGGTCTACCTCAACAAACAATAAATATCTCAAATAAGCAATCTTAAACTACACCTAACAGAAGTAGAAAAAGAAGAACAAAGAAAGCCCAAAGTCAGAAGAAGGAGGGAAATAGTAAAAGTTAGAGCAGTAATAAATGAAATAGAGACTAAAAATAAAAAAAGAAAAGAAGAAAATCAATGAAATGAAGAGCTGGTTGTTTGAGAAGATAAGCAACATTCACAAACTCTTAGCCAGACTCACTCAAAAAAAGGAGAGAAGGCTCAAATAAATAAAATTAAAATTAAAGAGGAGAAATTACAACAGATACCATGGAAATACAAAGGATTATAAGAAAATACTATAAAAAATTATATGCCAACAAATTGGATAACCTAGAAGAAATGGATAAATTCTTAGACTCATACAACCTCCCAAAACAGAATCAAGAAGAAATAGAGAATCTGATTAGACCAATCACAAGTAATAAGATTGAAGTAGTAATCAAAAATCTCCCAAAAAACAAAAGTTCAGGACCAGATGGCTTCTCTGGAGAATTCTATCAAACATTCAAAAAAGATTTAATACCCATCTTTCTCAAAATATTCCAAAAAATTGAAGAAGATGGAACACTTCCTAACTTGTTCTAAGAGGCCAGTATTACGCTAATGCCAAAACCAGACAAGGATAACAGAAAGAAGGAAAATTACAGGCCAATATCGCTGATGAACATAGATGCAAAAATCCTCAACATGATATTGGCAAACTGAATACAGCAATACATTAAAAGTATCATACACCATGATCAAATGGGATTTATACCAGGGATGCTGGGATGGTTCAACATCCACAAATCAATCAATGTGATAATACCACATTAATAAAATGAGGATTACAAAATCATATGCTCATCTCAATAGATGCAGAGAAAGAATTTGACAAGATCCAACATTCATATATAATAAAAACTCTCAATAAAATGGGCATAGAAGGAAAGTACCTCAACATAATAAAGGCCATATATGACAAACTCACAGCCAACATCATACTTAATAGTGAAAAATTGAAAGCCATCCCTCTAAGAACAAGAAGGAGACAAGGGTGCCCACTCTCATCACTCCTATTCAACACAGTATTGGAGGTTTTGGCCAGTGCAATTAGGCAAGAAAAAGAAATAAAAGCTGTCCAAATTGGAAAGGAAGAAGTGAAACTCTCAGTGTTTGCAGACAACATGATTTCATATATAGAAAATCCTAAAGAATCTACCAGAAAACTATTAGAAATAATCAAAAACTACAGCAAAGTTACAGAGTACAAAATCAACTTACAAAAATTAGTTGCATTTTCTATACACCAATGACGAACTAGCAGGATGAGAAGTCAAGGATGCAATCCCATTTACAATTGCAACAAAAAGAAGAAAATATCTAGGAATAAATTTAACCAAGGAGGTAAAAGACCTATACACTGAAAACTATAAGACATTACTGAAGGAAATTGAAGAATAAATGGAAATGGATATATATTCCATGCCCATGGATTGGAAGAATAAATACAGTTAAAATGTCCATACTACCTAAATCAATCTACAGATTCATTGCAATCCCTATTAGAATCCCAATGACATTCTTCACGGAAATAGAAGAAAGAATCCTAAAATTTATATGGAACAACAAAAGACCCTGAATAGCTAAAGCAATCCTGAGAAAAAAGAACAAAGCTGGAGGCATCTCAATCCCTGACTTCAAAATATACTCAAAGCTATAGTGATCAAAATAGCATGGTACCACCACAAAAATAGACACACAGATCAAGGGAACAGAATTGAAAGCCCAGAAATAAACCCACACATCTATGGACAGCTAATCTTTGACAAAGGAGCCAAGAACATAAAATGGAGAAAGGAAAGTCTCTTCAATAAATGGCGTTGAGAAAACTGGACAGCCACATACAAAAGAATGAAAATAGACCGTTATCTTTCACCATACACAAAAGTTAACTTCAAATGGATCAAAGACTTGAAGATAAGACCTGAAACCATAAAACTCCTAGAAGAAAATATAGGCAGTACACACTTTGACACTGGTCTTAGCAGCACCGTCTTGAATACCGTGTCTACTCAGGCAGGGAAACAAAAGAAAAAATAAACAAATGGGACTACATCAGACTAAAGAGCTTCTGCAAGGCAAAGGAAATAATGAACAAAATGAACAAACAACCCACTAACTAGGAGAAAGTGTTTGCATTTTCTCTATACCCTATAAGGGGTTAATTTCCAAAATATATAAAGAACTCATACAACTCAACAACAACCACAAAAAACTTGATCAAACAATGAGCAGAGGATATGAACAGATATTTTTCCAAAGAAGATATACAGATGGCCAACAGGCACATGAAAAGATTTTCAATGTCACTAATTATTAGGGAAATGCAAATCAAAACTACGATAAGATATCACCTTACACCTGTCAGAATGGCTATAATCACCAAGACAAAAGAATAACAAATGTTGGAAAGGATAGTGGAGAAAGGGGAACCCTCATACACGGCTGGTGGGAATGCAAACTGGGACAGCCCCTATGGAAAACAGTATGGAGATTTCTCAAAAAATTAAAAATAAAACTACCAAATGATCCAGCCATCCCACTACTGGGTATTTATGGAAAGAACATGAGACCAACAATTCAAAGAGATTTATGCATCCCTATGTTCACTGCAGCATTATTCACAATAGCCAAGACATGGAAGCAATCCAAGTGCCCATCAACTGATGAATGGATAAAGAAGATGTTGTATATATATACAATGGAATAATACTCAGCCATAAGTAAAGACAAAATCATCCCATTTGCAACAACATAAATGGACTTTAAGAGTATTATGTTAAGCGAAATATGTCAGACAGAGAAAGACAAACACCTATGATTTCACTCATATGTGGAAGATAAACACATGGAGAAAGAGAACAGATTAGGGGTTATCAGAGGGGAAGAGGGTGGGGGGTGGGGGAAAGGGGAAAGGGGTGCATATATATGGTGACAGACAAAAACTATACTATTGTTGGTGAGCACAATGCAGTCTATAAAGAAACTGATATGTAACAATGTACATCTGAAATATTATAAACCAACATAACCTCAATAAAATAATTTTTCAAAAAAGTGCAGGACAGTTTGTACTTCAAGTATTATATAATTTTTCAAAAACCTCTCAGTTATGCACATCGGTGATACAATGCTATGATGCATTTTTACTCCCTTAAAAAAAAATCTTCATCCAAAACCTAGTACTGTTCAAATAAATACACCAAGTCTTTTACGTCAAATACAATCACCCAGTTTTCTCAATAAATAATCAGAAAAACCTTAAGGGATATAACTCTTATAATGCTGACCATTCTTATAACATGACCATTTGTGTAACATCTTGGAAATTCAGACAAACAAGACTAGCACATCAATAAAGATTATTACAAGAGTATTTAAAGAAGAAAATAATACTCATCTTTCCAAAGCACATTCTCACACTGTTTAAAAATAGACAGAGACATTTTCACCAGCAACTGAACCCTGTCAACAATTTCAGGAAAAGGAGACAATAACTTTATTGCAAGCTTTATTTTACCTTGAGAATTATTTCTAGAATTTTCCAGCAGTGCTAAAATCACTGAATATACTCAGCCTATCACAAACCAAATGGGAATTATTAGGTAATCAGACAAAAGTTGAGGTTCATGACGGATCTCCTTCATCTTTAGCAAGTTACATGGTACAATCAAGGTGAAGAGAGCATTCATGAGGAGCAATGATTCAGCCACAGAATTCTTGGGTAATCTTGGAATAACCCTTCTACCTTCAACAACTGAAATGCTGGGGGCGTCAACTTTGCCTGCATTTCCAGTTGTTCTTTGGGGAGTCAATTATATGAGTTATACAAATCAAAATCCTACTTTGGGGAGCCACAGAAATCCAAATTAGGAGAATCCTCTCCATATTAGATCGAATCATGAAGTAAGAGGAAGTCAACAAGCATACGCAATAGACAAAGTCAGAAATGAAATAAACCAAACACAAGTCAGAATGGGTGCCTGAGTCTGCCATGAAAAGCGTCTTCTAAATTCTCCTTAAAACATCCTAGAAGCTGGCGACAAAGCATGGAAAGCTTACTCTGCTACAACAGAATAATTACTAATCTCTCTGAAAGAGTAAGTAAGCAGAGAAAAATTGTCCCGAGCCTATGAAATTATTCCGAAACACACAAAAGGAAGCATGATAAATAATGGTGATGCTCTCAAATAAAAGTCACCTTTCTAAAACAGATTTACTGTGAAAAAAATTTTAATTGTATATTTCAAGTTCTCAGTAAGATAAAAGAAGAAACTGCCTTTTTAAAACAAAGCAGACTACTACCTGAAGGGTACCAGCTAAGATAAAGACAGCCTGTATGAAAATTACAAACATGGGACCTAACTCAAAAACTCTAATGGGTTTAACCTTAGGTTAGTGTGAAGTTTATTTTGCTTTACAGAAGGAGGTGAAAAACCTAATTTCTTTATCCCTGCAAGATTTGCTATATAATGTTTCCTCCCACTGATAAAAATGGTAATTCTTATAAACTAAATTCTTCTAAATACCAAATTCTGTTTCTGGGATATCTAGGATACCACGAATCTACTGTCCAATTTTGCACCAGGACAACACAACTTTAATTTGGGGCTTTTTAGGACTCAGTTTCATATCTGACAGGGAAAAGTCTCCCCTACATATTTTCCTTTTTGAAATATTTTCCCAAACTGTTCTTATTATTCATTCCTCTAGATAGATTTTGGAATCACTTTGTTAAGTTAAATTAAACTTCAAGCAAGCTCAGTTGAGATTTTTATTGAAATCGCATTAAATGTATTTATGAATTCTGAAACTCAAACGCATACCTAAGTGGAAAAAGAATCCAGAAGGAAAGGCATAAGAATAGTATTAATGATTATCTTCAAGTGATGGAATTATAGGTTATTCTAAATTTCTTCTTCATACCTTTTAGTGTTTTCAAAGTTTCCACAATAGACAATTATTACTGTTATAACCAAGGATCGCTTACATATAAAGGTACAGTAAATCATAGACTTGATATTGCATATAATTGAACGACAGATATATATGACTTATCTCTAAGATGCTCCCAGAACCCAGGTAAAAAAGATAGAGTTCATGATAATTCATGATGGGATGAACTGTGGCAACAGGGAAAATATTATATTAATTTCCTTATATTCCAGAGGAGTCAAATGTTATTATAATTTCATTATCTTTAATAACTACATAAATATAAATTTAAGAATACACTTTTAAATCTAAAGGATAATATATTGGGAAAAAATAAGGATGCCTAATTTTCCAAATGTTTGAAGGTGAAATATTAACTCCACCACTTGCTGACTACATACCACATACCATTTAATCTTCAGATAATAGGAATTATTATCCTCACATTACAACTGTGGGGATAATAACAGCAAATCGCAAAAATTAGCAGATTTGGGATTTCAGTCCATTCCTGTCTGATTCACAGTGTATTATCTTAACCTCCACATATACTGCCTCCTACAATAACATCCCACAATATCCCATGATAATATCCATGGTACACGAAATTAGATACTGAGATCTGTTTCTGGGATATCAATTCTCTCTCATTGATCAATATGTTGACTATAGTTTGGAATAAATTTTAGAATCAGCATTAATAATAATGAATTTTTCCAATATGGAATACAGTATGTTTCTTCATTATCTAAGTTTTTCATGGATCTCAGTAAAATTTTAAAGTTTCTTTATGTATATCCGCAGACATTTGTTAAGGCAATTCCTAGAGAATTTATATTTAGGGCAACTATCTAAACAGAATTTATTCCATTACAGGCTCTATTATGGTTTTGCTTATCTGGAGTAATGTTAATTATTTTTGTATATTTGTTAGGAATCTGGTCACTGAACTCAATAATTCTAATTTTCAATGGATTCTCCTTATTTTTTCTAGATAGATAATTAAATGATCTATAGAGTTTATTTCTTCACCTTTCTTCTTTTTTTTTTTTATTAATGTTATGATAGATTACAACCTTGTGAGATTTCAGTTGTACATTATTGTTAGTCATGTTGTGGGTACACCACTTCCCCCTTTGTGCCCTCCCCCCACCCCCCCTTTTCCCTGGTAACCACCAATCAGATCTCCTTGTCAATATATTAACTTCCACCTATGAGTGGAGTCATATAGAGTTCGTCTTTCTCTGACTGGCTTATTTCGCTTAACATAATACCCTCGAAGTCCATCCACGTTGCTGCGAATGGGCCAATTTTGTCTTTTTTTATGGCTGAGTAGTATTCCATTGTGTATATATACCATATCTTCTTTATCCAATCATCAGTTTCTGGGCATGTAGGTTGGTTCCACGTCTTGGCTATTGCAAATAATGCTGCGATGAACATAGGGGTGCAAGGGACTCTTGGGATTTCTGATTTCAGGTTCTTAGGATAGATACCCAGTAATGAGATGGCTGGGTCATAGGGTATTTCTATTTTTAACTTTTTGAGAAATCTCCATACTGTTTTCCATAGTGGCTGTACCAGTTTGCATTCCCACCAACACTGTATGAGGGTTCCTTTTTCTCCACAACCTCTCCAACATTTGTCATTCTTGGTTTTGGATGTTTTTGCCAATCTAACGAGTGTAAGGTGATATCTTAGTGTAGTTTTGATTTGCATTTCCCTGATGATTAGCGATGATGAACATCTTTTCATGTGTCTATTGGCCATATTCATATCTTCTTTTGAGAAATGTCTGTTCACGTCCTCTGCCCATTTTTTGATCGGGTTGTTTGTTTTTTTGTTGTTAAGCCGTGTGAGTTCTTTGTATATTATGGAGATTAACCCTTTGTCGGATAAGTGGCTTGTAAATATTTTTTCCCAATTAGTGAGCTGTTTTTTTGTTTCAATCCTGTTTTCCCTTGCCTTAAAGAAGCTCTTTAGTCTGATGAAGTCCCATTTGTTTATTCTTTCTATTGTTTCCCTCAACTGAGGAGATATAGTGTCCGAAAAGATTCTTTTGAAACTGATGTCAAAGAGTGTACTGCCTATATTCTCTTCCAGAAGACTTATTGTTTCAGGCCTAATCTTTAGGTCTTTGATCCATTTTGAGTTTATTTTGGTGTGTGGTGAAAAAGAATGGTCAATTTTCAATCTTTTGCATGTGGCTGTCCAGTTTTCCCAGCACCATTTGTTGAAGAGACTTTCTTTTCTCCATTGTAGGCCCTCTGCTCCTTTGTCGAAGATTAGCTGTCCATAGATGTGTGGTTTTATCTCTGGGCTTTCAATTCTGTTCCATTGATCTGTGGACCTGTTTTTGTACCAGTACCATGCTGTTTTGATCACTGTAGCTTTGTAGTATGTTTTGAAATCGGGGATTGTGATTCCGCCGGCTTTGTTTTTCTTGCTCAGGATTGCTTTAGCAATTCGTGGTCTTTTGTTGCCCCATATGAATTTTAGGATTCTTTGTTCAATTTCTGTGAAGCACGTTCTTGGGATTCTGATTGGGATAGCATTGAATCTGTAGATTGCTTTAGGTAGTATGGACATTTTAACTATGTTTATTCTTCCAATCGATGTGCATGGAATATCTTTCCATCTCTTTATGTCATCGTCAATTTCTTTCAAGAAAGTCTTGTAGTTTTCATTGTATAGATCCTTCACTTCCTTGGTTAAGTTTATCCCAAGGTATTTTATTCTTTTCGTTGCGATTGTGAATGGGATAGAGTTCTTGAGTTCTTTTTCTGTTAGTTTATTGTTAGTGTATAGAAATGCTACTGATTTATGTATGTTGGTTTTATACCCTGCTACTTTGCTGTAGTTGTTGATTATTTCTAATAGTTTTTCTATGGATTCTTTGGGGTTTTCTATATATAAGATCATGTTGTCTGCAAACAGCGAGAGTTTTACTTCTTCATTACCTATTTGGATTCCTTTTATTTGTTTTTCCTGCCAAATTGCTCTGGCCAGCACCTCCAGTACTATGTTGAATAGGAGTGGTGAAAGTGGGCACCCTTGTCTTGTTCCTGTCCTCAGAGGGATGGCTTTCAGTTTTTGTCCATTGAGTATGATGTTGGCTGTGGGTCTGTCATATATGGCCTTTATTATGTTGAGGTACTTTCCTTCTATACCCATTTTATTGAGGGTTTTTCTCATAAATGGGTGTTGGATCTTGTCAAATGCTTTCTCTGCATCTATTGAGATGATCATGTGGTTTTTGTTTTTCATTTTGTTGATGTAGTGTATCACGTTGATTGACTTGCGGATGTTGAACCATCCCTGTGGGTCCCTGGTATAAATCCCACTTGATCATGGTGTATAATCTTTTTGATGTATTGCTATATTTGGTTTGCCAGAATTTTGTTGAGGATTTTTGCATCTATGTTCATCAGCGATATCGGCCTGTAGTTCTCCTTCTTTGTGTTGTCCTTGTCAGGTTTGGGGATCAGAGTGATGTTGGCTTCATAGAATGTGTTAGGGAGTTCTCCATCTTTCTCAATTTTCTGGAACAGTTTGAGAAGAATAGGTATTAAGTCTTCTTTGAATGTTTGGTAGAATTCTCCAGAGAAGCCGTCTGGTCCTGGACTCTTATTTTGGGGGAGGTTTTTGATTACCGTTTCTATTTCCTTACTTGTGATTTGCCTATTCAGATTCTCCATTTCTTCCTGATTCAGTTTGGGGAGGTTGTAGGAGTCTAGGAAGTTGTCCGTTTCTTCCAGGTTGTTCAATTTGTTGGCATATAGTTTTTCATAGTATTCTCTTATGATCTCTTGTATTTCATTGGTATCTGTTGTGATTTCTCCTCTCTCATTCCTAATTTTATTTATTTGCGATTTCTCTCCTTTTCTTGGTGAGTCTGGCTAAAGGTTTGTCGATTTTGTTAATTTTTTCAAAGAACCAACTCTTTGTTTCATTGATCCTTTCTATTATCTTTTGTTTCAATATCGTTTATTTCTGCTCTTATTTTTATTATTTCCCTCCTTCTACTGACTCTGGGCTTTGTTTGTTCTTCTTTTTCTAGTTCTGTTAGGTGTCGTTTGAGGTTGCTTATGTGAGCTTTTTCTTGTTTAGTGAGGTGAGCCTGTATTGCGATGAATTTCCCTCTTAGGACTGCTTTTGCTGCATCCCAGATGATTTGGTATGTCGTGTTCTCATTTTCATTTGTCTCCAGATAATATTTGATTTCTTCTTTCATTTCTTCAATGATCCATTGTTTGTTCAGAAGCGTGTTGTTTAGTCTCCACATTTTTGCACCTTTCTCTGCTTTTTTCTTGTAGTTGATTTCTAG
The DNA here is from genome assembly GCF_041296235.1 of Equus asinus. Classification (NCBI taxonomy): domain Eukaryota; kingdom Metazoa; phylum Chordata; class Mammalia; order Perissodactyla; family Equidae; genus Equus; species Equus asinus. The sequence continues at coordinate 37,506,411 of NC_091812.1, forward strand.
TTTCATAGCATTATGATCAGAAAAGATTCTTGATATTATTTCAACTCTCTTGTATTTATTGATGTTTGCTTTGTTTCCCAAAATATGGTCAATCCTTGAGAATGTTCCATGTGCACTTGAGAAGAATGTATAACCTGCTGTTTTTGGATGAAGTGTTCTATATATATATCTATTAAGTCCATCTGGTCTAATTTTTCATTTAATTCTATTATTTCCTTGTTGATTTTCTGTCTGGATGTTCTGTCCATTGGTGTTAACGGTGTGCTGAGGTCCCCTACTATTATTGTATTGTTGTTGATGTCTTCTTTTAGTTCTATTAAGAGTTGCTTTACAAATTTTGGTGCTCCTGTGTTGGGTGCGTATGTATTTATAAGTGTTATGTCTTCTTGGTGGAGAGTCCCTTTTATCATTATATACTGTCCTTCTTTGTCTTTCTTTATCTGTTTTGCTTTGAAGTCTACCTTGTCTGATATTAGTATAGCGACACCTGCTTTCTTTTCTTCATTATTAGCTTGGAGTATTGTTCTCCATCCCTTCACTCTGAGTCTGTGTTTGTCTTTGGGGCTGAGGTGTGTTTCCTGGAGGCAGCATATTATTGGGTCTTGTTCTTTGATCCATCCTGCCACTCTGTGTCTTTTGATTGGGGAGTTCAATCCATTTACATTTAGAGTGATTATTGAGATGTGGGGGCCTATCACTACCATTTTATGTCTTGTTTTCCAGTTTTCTTCAATTTCCTTTGTTTCTCGTCCCATGGTTTAATCTGTTCTGATGAAGAGCTGCTACTCTCTGTTGTTGTCCTTCTACTTATCTCCTCTGCTCTTGGTTTTGTAGCCCCTTTCCTTTTTTTGATTTTTCAGGAATGAGAGTTTTCCTGAGGATTTCCTGAAGAGGAGGTTTTGTGGCAATGAACTCCCTTAATTTTTGTTTGTCTGGGGAAGTTTTTATTTCTCCATCATATTTGAAGGATATTTTCGCTGGGTAGAGAATTCTCGGCTGTAGGTTTTTGCTTTCTTCTTACTTTTGACACATCATTGAATTGGTTAGAATTTCCCAGAATAATAATTGTTATAGCAGGTGTCCTTGTCCTGGTCCTGACTCTAAAAGGAAAGCCAGAACTAATTTTCAGTTAATCTATTGGTATGGCCTTACGGGCTGGTAAAGAGCTGCTGTCCTGGCACCCCTAGGAAACTCCCAGTGTCCCATCCAGAAAGGTTAATGGCTCGCATGCACAGCAGGGGCCTTCAAAGGACTCTGGTTCAACTCAAAGGCTCCTGTCCATCCTGTCTGGTGGTAGCAGTGGTTAAAGCTTCTCATCTGTCATCACTATAAAAAAGGCTGTTGGATGAAGATCTAGACCTCTATAAAATCAGGAATCTTTCTCTTCCTTAGTTTAATAGCAGAAAATTATGTTGGATATTTCTTAATCCAATACCATAAATTTACCTAGAATGACCTTTAGAGAAGTTTTTTTCTTTTAGCATAGAAAACTGCTATGCTATGATCAATGAAAAACCAGAGCACCAATTTTACATACATTGTAAAAACACATATGTTAAAAACAAAACAATACTTAGGACAAAGAGACTTAGAAATACAAAGTGATAATTGTCCTATGGGATGGTTTTGTTTTTGTCTGCCTTCCACCTTTTCATAGTTTCCTTTTTTCTTTACATAATGAGTTTGCAGTACTTTTACACCAAGGAAAAAAAAAACACTTCTGTGGTGAAAAATGAATATAATTCAGTGCTCTCAAAGACTTTAAAAGACAGTTTGTACATACATGAAACTAACATGTAAGCAACATGTAACATGAAGCAACATGTAAGAAAAAAAGTTCAAGAAATAGCATAAACTGAAGTACAGACATGTAGGAGGGGCGTATTGGGCAGAGTACACGGTTAGTGAAAATTATCCATTTGTGATTTACATCCTTACCTAGTTCTGATAAGGATTTCAGGCTGTTAATAAGATTGAATGAGGTCAAAAGGGGGAAAACTTGTGACAAATCTCTTTGGAGAGTACAGGTGAACCTGGCAAGCATCAGCCCCCAGGCTTTAAGGATGTGCTGTTTTACTGTGTCCCTGTGATTACGGCCACTCTGAGAACTGCAGAGTTCGGAGTCAAGGCAACGTTAAACACTGACAGGGTTCTGAAAGGAGAAATTGTGCTGGGCCATCAAAACAATCTTGCACTGATGCTTGACATCACTTGAACCCACCTATTCGCTTGACTCCCTTGTTAGAAAGGCTGAAAAACAATGTCTAAATGAATCCTTTTCTCTCACTGTTGGTCTGCAAGCACTCGCTGCAAGAAATAAAGACTTCAAGCTTCTGAACTGCTTTCAGGTGTAACAAAGGACAGGGACTGGATGGACTGATCCCTCCTGCAGATTCACATAATATAACTGGCCACGTGTTCGGTCATTAAGGGCCAGGCTGCAGTTTACTTTGTCACTCCATGAAGATGGATGCACTAGCAATAAACCTTGAAAATGCCAGCCCCAAACCAAAAGTTCTTACAAAATAACAGTTAAACTTCACCCAGTGTCCATGACATTTCATTGGACCTGAGTGTGAATTAGTCTAATAAAAGCCATGTGCTCTCACTGCAATTTATATTAGCACAAAAGTTCGGGATATGAAACTACAAAAGTATACGTGTGACTGAAGAATATATTGCCATAGTTCTTCATAATTTCTACAAACAGCCACCTAGTAGAAACCAGCAAGGAAGTTTACTAAGCAATCCAAATTGGCTTGTGAGACTTTGGTAAGTGACTTTATCTTTCTAAGCCTCAATTTCCTGAACTATAATTATGAGAAAATAATGATGATGATGATAATAATACCTTCCTCACGGGGTTGTTGGGAACCTTAAATAAAATACCAATGCGTGGATTTGTAATTACTGCATAAAGATGGGCCAGGCTGCTCTTCTCTGTGGGCCTTTCATTTCTCTCTTTAATGCAGAGATCATTCTGAACGAACTACTACAACGCCAGCTAACATATTTCAAAACAAGCAAAGAGTGAGCCTAAATCCAGCAAGCCTGCAAAACCATTTTAAATTACTGGCCAGTGGCCAAGGGACCTGCCTAGGCAAACAGAGATGATCCAGAACCCAGAGGCGCACTGCTCCTTAACAGGCAGTTGAATCTTCAGCAAGGATAATACGCTTAAAACGAATGGAGGTCAAACAAGTAACAATTTAAAAAATTCTAATAGACAAATGGGAAGCGAATGTATGGAATTGTCAGAATATACAGGCTGTAACAATGTCCAAATCCTTGCATTGGAAGCACAGCCATATCAAGGGTATTATTTAATCAAAGGAGTCTTAGAAAAGTAAATTTATAGCCTCATGTGTCTGTATCTAGCTAACTAAAAACATTTATCAAATAAGTTGAAAGGACCCTTTCCTGACCATACCACTGTAAAAATTTTAGTTACTCCATAAAAACCAACGTATCTACCCAGTAGAAGCCTGGCCCAATAATTGTCCCAGTCAAAGACCTGAACTAGAATATCGGGTAAATTGATGATTTAGGGCTCCTGTTCTTTGTTTGTCAAGATGTTCTGCCTGATGAAACCACTAGCAACTGTGAGTGCAGGAAACTGTGAAGTTCCATAAATAACCTCATTTTCATTTCACACCTCTTACAACTTTCAGATCAAAAACCTAGACTTTCCTGGGTCTTCTGTGTGGTTCATCTGTTAGCAGTCGTGAATCAGTCCATACTTAGGCTACCAAATCATTCTCCTTCCCCACAGTGCAGTAAATTGATTAATATATTTGAAAACTCACAGAATGTTAAAGCTAAAAATATCTTTAGAAATTCTAGGCTGAAACCTTCCTTACCCAGATGAGAACAAAATAGAAGCACAGAGAGGCCTAGGCACTTGACCAAAGTTGACAGCAGATTAATTTCTAAATGATTAGCTGACACAGGAATTGAACACATCAATGCTTTTTTCAGTACTTAGGGTTTTCAAATAGCTTTTAAAGGAGAACTTTTAAAATTATTTTTAAATGAAATCTTACGCAGAACTTCAATACATGTAAGAGTCAGAGATGTCTGCCAAAGGCCAGAGGAAGAACTGGCTGCCCTAGCCTCTTCTTACCCCTCTTCCCATTTGTCTTACCTCCTCAACGCCATCCCTAACTCCAGCCTGCACAATACCTCTGCAAAACCCTGGAGCTTAGCGGAGTGGAGCCTGAAAGCCTTTGCATATATCATCATGGGACTTCTGTTTCTGCTGAAATGCTGGGGCTCCTTATCTGTGCCTTCACTATTGGGCTATATCATCTGTGATCACCGGGCGCATCCCTGGGGCCAGAAGCTCAGACACTCATATCCCTTGTTCCTCTTCCTTTCCTCCTCCTCCTGCATGCAGACCACTTAATTATTTCTCCTGGTCTCTCCTCTCCTTTGAGGCCATAGCCGTGGACAACTCTATTAACTGTCTGAACAAATCTACTTTATTTTAAAACGTATCAAAGCAAAGAAAAACAGATTTTCTGGTTCAGAGTGTCGCTACTGTTTTATAGTTGGCCCCTTCTTAACTTGGCAGTCTGTTGGAAAGAAAAAACAACATTGGAAATGTTCTTTCCTGGGGTTCTCGTCATTCTAATAGCGATCTGGGTGGACTCGTTCTCAGGGGCTTGAGAAGCCGGGGCCTCTCCAATAGGCATAGTCAAGCCCACGTGCATTAACACATTAGACTTTGGGAAAGTGGTGGGATTGAAACCCCAGTTCAAGGTATTCCAACAGAAAGCAAGAGATGGAAAAAGATTCTTCTCACCTTGTAACTGCCTTTATTTTCACAAATGCTACAAGGCTTAAAGCAAATTTTTGCCCCACCCTACAGGATACACAGAATATAAATACTCTCCCTTTATTTCCCCTTCTCACTCACTGTTTCTCACCCAGGACATGACTGACATTTGGGAAAGGACAATTTTTGCTGGGTAGGATTATCCTGTACATTGAAGGGCATTTTGCATTACTGTCTTCACTCACTAGAGGCCAAAATGCCACTCTTCAATCATTGTGACAACCATAAATGCTACTGTAGATTCTGTACACCTCCCAGGAGTATGGAACCATCTCTGATTGAGACTTAATCCCTATTCATTGCCTCCGCCATTTTTTCCCTTCGTGCTTTTCCCCCAGCTAGGTCAGGTGCCCTGTTTCATGTCCCCATATCACCCTTGCAGTTCTCTAGCAACATCCTAATACGCTGGATTATAGCATATCCTTATTTGCATCTGTCCCCACTGTTTCCGCCCCCATCTATGAATATTTTGTGGGCAGGATCAAAGCTGAACCTTTGCATCCTGTTAAATGCTCAGTAAATGTTCATTGAAAACAATGGATGAAACAAACAAATGACATACAGAGAATTTGGTCTATGCTAAGGAAAAAATGTGACTATGTTTTGAGACATGAAAAACTTTAGAGCTTCTATCTTCCCAATTTCCTGAAACTACCCCGAAATGTGTAATTTTGGGGAAACTAGACAGAGACATTTTTATTCTTTGGAGGAACCAGTGTCTTTATCTTCTGCCTGCTTTCAAACTTCTTTGCTACCATTATTAATAGGGAAAAAATCTGATTCCACCCCCAGTTACAAATCCATTCCAATTAATTAGTTAAACTATCCTGACAATGTTTGCACAGTCAAATTGATTGCTAAATGGGGAATAAAAATCCGTGTTTTACCTTAAGGAAATTTCAGATACCAGCATCAGGAACAAGAGGAAGAACAATGAAGCAAAAGGCCTCAGCAGGGTGCATGAATTATGAGAAACATACCCAAAATACAAGGACACAGGAAAGCATCTATGGGTTCCTTTTAGTGTGAAGTTTCCATATGCTTCAATTTATTTAAACCTTCACTAATTAATCCCTTAGAAAGTGATACTCTCACTATCCCCATTTGACAGATCAGGAAAATAAGGGGCCAGAGATTAAGTAATCTCCCCAGAGTCACAAAACTTGTGTCTGAGCCAGGTCTCAAGCTCGTTCAAGCTTGAATTCATTCACATCCAAGCTCTGAATTGCCAGGCTCAACCACCTCCCATGCATACAGGGTTAGCCACTCTTCCCACAAAATTAAAGGCACTTAAACAAAAGCTAATCAATCGTGTCATTGCTTTGAAGTCACACATTACACTAAGTCTTCATGTGTCACTGCTCCCATATTGTGGCTGTTTTCTCAAAAGGAAAAGACAGAAGAGGAAGGAAAACACTTTTTGATACTTACAATGTGTCAGGTAATGTGCTTTATAGTGAAATCTTACTTAATCTTCATAATAAACATACCTATGTTTTCAAACAAGGAAACTGAGAATCCGAGATTAAGGCACTTGCCAAATTTCATCTTTCTCTGAGGTCACACAACTAGAGAAGACTCAGACTGGGATTCAATACAAATAAGTCCTCCTATTCCAGGCTGCCATTTATATATTTTTTGTTCTTTGCTGAGGAAGATTAGCCCTGATCTAACATCTGTTACCAATCTTCCTCTATTTTTTATATGTAGGTCGCTGCCTTAGCCTGGCTGACAAGTGGTGTAAGTCTGTGCATGGGATCCGAACCCATGAACCCAGGCCACCTAAGCTGAGTGCACCGAACTTAACCAGTAGGCCATGGGGCCGGCCCTATAATTTTTTAAAATAAAGAAAAATATTTTCTAAAATATGTAGAAATATTGGCTCAGGCAGTATACAAAAGATACCAAAACATCAAGTAAAATCACCAACTCTGTTAGGACGATCAGGTAGGCTGCTGATGAAAACCAAATGATAGAAACTTTTCCAAAGAAAAAGAGGAGACTTCCACTAAATTTATTTCTGTGTGTTTTGTTACAGAATTAAGGAAAAAAATAATCTAGCAGAGAGTTTGTTGACTGATATCCTCCATCTTCAGACAAATTCTGGCCCATCAGCTCAGGCTCAAGAACATTTTCCTGATTGATAATTACACTAAATTATGCAGATAAAGCTGTAGTTCTCATCTGAGTGTATTTTGTGCTTTATAAAAGTCTTTGCTAATCAGTAAAGATTAGTTACAATATGTTCTGTATCAGTAATTATAAAACGGCCGTGGTATTTAGTACATTTCATTATATTTTCAAGCATCACATTCTCAGGTTATTAAATTAGACACGCTACTTCTGGGGAGTCTGGCAATTTTTCCTAATTAATAATGACAAAGGGAGACAGAGGGAAATATTGTTTCATGGTTCAAATGTATTCAGAAGCTAATATTTTCTAAGAGACACTACGCTTGGTGATACTTGTGGAAAGTAACACACACACATACACGCGTGCGCACACACACACACCAGGCTCCACTTTAACCAAATAGCACAAAGCAGGCACTCAATAAACAGGAGCTCTAAATGAAATCTCTCTTTTTCTCCCATTTGTGCTTTGGATGCTATTTTAACACAATTGCAATCCAAATGATCATTGAAAGAAATGTTACAAGTTATACGTAGTCACCAATGAAAATCAATAAGGCTTCTTAAATAACAGTGCCAATGAAACAAATTATGCATAATTCTTACCTTCACAACTCAATGATGCTTGAAATGAAATCCCTTTATACACTTGATGCAAGTATGTCTTAGTAGCAGTTAGTGACTTGGAAAAGGGGGTTTTTATCAATGTAATTTCTGCTATTACATGTCCATCTCAACTTAAGGGGTTGAGAGGCGCTAAATCAATGTATTTAGGTATTTGAAGCAGGCTGTTTCTTAGCTTGAGGAAAATTCTACCTACAGGGCCCTCCTGCTCTTAAAAAGTGGTGAGAAATGGAGGAAAAAAATAATCCTTAACACACTGAGGTTTTTAACTCTATCGAAGTCTCTGTAAGTCTCAAAATTAGAGTTTTGAAAGGGAAAATTAGAGAAACAATCCCTTAATTTCCCTTCTTTCTCTACTCTACAATATAGAATGTCTTTCCCAGGCACATTACCAAATAAATATGGGCAAGATTAGATACAAGGAAGTATTTACACTAAGTCATGGAAATCATATATATGTATATGAAATATAATAACATATGAAATATAACCTACAATGATATATATCATCATATATACGTGCGTGTGTATATATATGAATACATAATTTCCCTGACTTAGTGTAAATACTTCCTTGTAGCTAATCTCCCCCATATTTATTTGGTAATATGTCTGGGAAAGATATCATGATGACCGACAAAAATCATAGTGCAATCTGCTAGGCACTGTTCTAAGTGCTTTTCATACCAATTCATTTAGTCCTCATAAGGTAGGTACTAATATGATCCTCATGTTACAGATAGCAAACTGAGGCACAGAGACTTTCCCAAGTCACACAGAAAGTAAGTGCTGGGGTCAGGATACAAACCCAGGCAGTCTGGTCCCAGGGTCCACACACTAAACGCAAAAGATACTCAGCAGAGCCCAGAGGACCCTGCATGTGCTGATGCCTGCTGCTCTGCAGCTTCTTCTTCAGTATGCTCACCTTCTCCCCTCACTACTAATCACAGTGGCCTCTTTTAGCGCATTCTACTCCCTGTGCCAGCCACAGGGTCTTTGCACGTACCATTCACTCTTGCTGGATCACTCTTTCCTCTCTTCCTGTTCAATCTCAGCCATGTGTCACTTTCCCAGAAGCAGCCTTCCATGGCCTCCCTAAGTACCTACTGCCCCATTAGAGGTTCTCCCAGCACCATGTATTTCCCCTTCAAAGAAGAAGATTACACTTGTCTGTATAATCATATGATTAATGTCAGTTTCTCCCTCTAAACAGGAACTGGGTCTGCTTTTGTTCATCCCCAGTGTTTCTGCCAGTACCTAGTACACAGAGTGTATTGAGTGAATGTATGGAGGAATAAATAAACCACTATTGTAGCCTCTGAGCAGATAAGTCTTTCAGATGGGATTTTTCCGAATTTGAAGAATGAAAGTTGTCAATGTACAGAACAAAGGAGAATGCCGAAAGGAGAGGGATGTTTAAGAGAATGAAGGGTTAGAGAGGGGCGGCGCATGGACCTCATTCGTCCGTTCAGCTGACAACCACTAAGCACCTCCCTGTTAGGTATCAAGTAATATGGATGTGATGATGAGGACAGTTCTAGAGAGAAATGGTTCTGCTACAAGTAATTAAACAAATGCAATACAATGTAAGGGCAACATACAGAGGGAGGAGGATAGAGGAATAAACCAACTCAACACGGACTACACTTAGGAATGGTTTCAGTGGCAAAGGGATCTCTAGTGAGTCTAGGAGGAGGAAAATGTATCTTTCAGGTTGATGGGAAAGAACTGGATAAAACCTTATGTTCAAAGACATAGACACATGAGAGAACACAGTGTTCAAAGTGCCACACAGGGTTCAGAAATGCAAGAGTGCACAGTGAGGCTGGAGGTGAGTGGGAGAGGAGGTGGCTAACCGGTGGCCAGGTCCTGGAGGAAATGCATGCCATGCACCGGAGTTCTGACTTGGTCCTGTGGTCAGTGAGGGAACTGAATAGTTATAAACGTAGGAGAAACATGACATAAAAGGGCCGAGATAGTGCTTCTGTGTCTAAAGTGTTTCTGCTCTTAATTTCACAAATGCTGCTTGCCTCTCCCACCCTTGCGGGTCTGGCCAGGCTGCCTCCTCTCTCCACACTCGACCCCTCAGAGTTTCTCTGTCTCAGGGCTTCCGGGATCGCCTCCGTGGAGTTGATTCTCCAGACACCATCTTTAACCCTGTACCTTTTCTCGAGTTTCACCCTCACACCTCTTGCTTCCATCTGGGTATTTTATCTTTGTTTTAGCCTTCCCTTGTCCCCATCCTCCAGTGGCCCTCCCTCGTGACTTCACAGTATCTATTAACGTAATTTCACTCAGGATTGAGGCCTCACACTCACGTCTCCCTCTCTTGTTGGACAGGTGAAAAAGTCATGTTCACAAATACTAGAAAAATTGTGCTGGTAGCAATGTAGAAATTGTATTTAGGTGGGAAATGGGAGGGGCACGAGATAGGTTACTATCTCCCTTCACCCTATGGAGCTCTTTAAAGGGGAACTACACTCTGGGGAAGGCTCTTAGGTCTTGGATGTAGGTAAGCCACCACAGACAGGTGTGTAGGTTGCAAACTGCACATAGGTTCCCAGCAAGCGGTTTCACAGGGGCTAAAGTCCAAGCCACACTCCTGTTAACCACATCCTTTGTATCTGTGCCAAAGGAGGCACCTTTTTCTACCTCAGGAATGGCCCTGGGTGTAGAAGTCTAACGGACAAGCAAACAAAGTTGAAGAGAACTCTGGAATCATACAACAGCTATGGAGGAGGGAAAGGAAGATAATTCTGCCCAGTAACAAATACACTGAAGTCCTGAAGTCATCTGTACCTTTGGCAATTGGAGCAGAGGGCCCCAGGCTGATGGTCTGCTCCGCATCCACACCTTAAAGTGAAGCCTGCCAACCACCATGCCCTGCCCTCCTACGCAGAGCCTACCGCCCGGCTCCTCACTGAAGAGCAAAATGTGTTAGGGAAACAGACACTCCCAAGTGCAATGCCAGTAGAAACTCATGTCTCCACATGAAATAATCATTACACCATTGCATAGGAAACTCTCGTCAATCCTGCACACTAATCGGTCTAGTCTTTTAAAAACATATAACCAACTAACTAATATAAAATATAAACAACGAAGGAAAATCAATGGCATGAGAGAGAATAACCAAAAGAAATAATCAGAACAATTGATACCAGAAGAAATAGAAATAATTTAGTAAAGAGAAGAGGATATTTTAAGAGGTTTGATATCCACAGAGAGATTCCAAAAGCTGTTGCATCAAATGTTAGCAATGGTTGAATCTAGCTGGAGGGTTTAGGTGTTCATTGTACCCACTTTTCTACAGTTCTCTGTGTTCAGAAATATTTTTTAAGGCAAAAGGCAAAAGAATATTGCATCTATAAATCAAGCACAAAAACAAGCTACTATAATTGAGGAATGAGAAAGAAGAAAGAATTCTGAAATGGAATGGGGTGATTATTAGAATGAATAGGTCTAAAAACAAAAAGGTGAAAGGCCACCAAATGCTGAGGAAGATAAATTTTAAAAGAAAAATTTTAAAAGATTTAGATTCATTATTGTGAAGCTTCAGAAGATCAAGTAAAGAGAGAAAAATAAAACCACTACAGAGAAAAAAAAATAGATTACCTATAAAAAACTAGAACAAACTGAGAAGAGACTCCTCACCGCAACACTGAATACCAGAAGACCACGTGGACATGCATTCAAACGTCTGAGGAAAAATAATCTTGAAGCTAGAATTGTATAGCCAGTAGATAGAAATTAATTTGAGGGCAAAATAAAGACAGTTTGAGCGATGTAAGACTCAGAGAATTTACCTCCCATGCACCCAACAGAGCATCCAATGGCAGCCAAGAGTGACTTAAAAGCAGAAAAAAGCTCAGAAGAAATGAAAGAGAAGCAATAGGTCCCTGACATTGAGACATTCTTCTTTGATTAGCAAGGCTTTAGAGATAAGGAATTAATTTCTTTATCCATAGGTCCTAATAAGTACTTGGTACTGTTTTAAGTACACTTTAGATAATCATAATACTATGCTATTTTATTGAACTTATAGACAAAGCAAAGGAGACTTAGTGATATGGAACAAGGCATCAATGGTCAAAATATCAATCACAAGAAAAAGTATGTGCTTAACAAAATCAGTAAGGTTAGAGTAAAAATGCCCTAAATTTCTCATCTTCCACAGCAGGAGCCAACAGTTTGAACACCAACTGGATAACAAAGGAAAGTGTATCATTTGAAATCATAACCTATTAAACATGGCTACACATCAGGCATTGGACAGGGCGAATGTGAAGGGAACGTTCTTAAGATGGTAGAGCCTCGAACATGGTCCACTTTTCAATTCCTATTTAAATAGGACAGGTTGTAAAATTAGCTTACATAAGGTGGCAATAAATGTTCCTTTTAAAATATTTTCTCTTCTCATATTTTTCATCCCGGGAAGCCTCAATACAGTAGCAGGTGTATTTTATATAAATGACCAAAATGTAACAATGTAAGTATGCCTCACATCTTGATCTCCATCTGTTTCCCTCTTAGAAAATTAAACAGTCTTGCAGCAGATAATCCTTTCACAAATTATTCCTTCAGATGGCCTCTGTATGTGGCATATTCATTTGAGCCTTACTTTCGCGTTAGAGGGACCTCTTTAGGTTCCGCTCTTGAGACATCAGTGTTTTTCCAACACAGACTCTGTCTTTATATTCTGCCAGCTGACTATGAAATTCACTTGACTACAGTGAAATCTGGCTTTCATGAGGAGTTCAGAAGTTAACTGTTACTGAAAAAAAAAATTCTGTGGGAGGAAAAGTCTGTCATGGTTAATGATAAGATTTATTGCAATTACAGAAAACTACCCTGATTGTTCAAATTGCGGTCTGTGAGCCTCAGCCAGATTAAATGCCAGGCTTCGACTAGCACAGGGGAGGTAATCAAATAATTGCCTTTGCTAAATAGCACTGTTCTTAATTCACACAGCAAACTTTTTAAAGTATAAATTGGTATGACATGAGCAAGAGAAACAAAACACCAGCATTTAAAAAATTAGATTATGCAACAAAAGTGGACCTAGTGTCAGCTGACCAAAACTGATTTTTAAAGCAAATTTTCTTCAAAGATATTTGAAGTGTACTGTGTTACGTGGAACCAAAGATTTCAGATAACCCAAGATCTAGTTGTTACAAAATATAACATCGCCATTTGTGAACATTTCTGTCCACCTAAAATCCATATATTGAAATCCTAACCCCCAGTGTGATGGTATTAGGAGGTGCGGCCTTTGGGAGGTGCTTAGGTCATGAGGGTGGAGCTCTCATGAATGGGATTAGTGGTTTATAAAAGAACCATACCCCAAGGGGAGCTCTCTCTCCCTCTTTCCACCATGTAAGGATACAACTAGAAGTCAGCCATCTGTAACCTGGAAGAGGGCCCTCAGCAGAACCTGACCAGGCTGCCACCCCGATCTCAACTTCCAGCCTCCAGCACTGTGAGACGTACATTTCTGTTTTTTCTAAGCCACCCATCTATGGTATTTTGTTATAGCAGCCCAGACTGACTAATGCACTCATCATTCAAGAAATTTGAGGGAAAGAAAATTTGCAAAAATCAACAGAGTGAGGAGTTAGCTTGCAAAGAAAAAGAGGAAAAAGTAAAATAGAGGTAGTTAGTATATATCTTTGATTAGGTATTATCCACTCAGAAGACAGTCTGTCGGAACTAACAGATTTGAGAGCCAGAGATAAGGCAGCATTTTTGAAAGTCTGTCAACTGTCACAATTAATTTGTTCTAGTTAAAATAAAAAAAGAATTGGTCACCTCTATTGATAGCGATAGATGTGGATCAACAAAGAGTCCTCAATGGTCAAATAATTATGGACATGCATTTTTTAAGTCCCAAAAGGAAATGGTACAAAAGATAATAAGAATAAGAATAGTTAATATGGTATGTTTGCTGTGTGCATTATCTTCCAAAACTCTACAAGATAGGATTTCATATAACCCATCATTGCCCATAGCATGTCCAGACTCAAGCATTTCTAAACAACTACTAAAGGGCATACATTAATTACAGCTCACAATGAGGGCACCAGAATCATACAAGGCTTTATTTCATCCTCCTAAGAAGGAGATTCTAAAATTTAGAGATAAGCCAAGTTTTGAGCTTGCCTATGCTGAATTTACAATCTACTGAGGGAACAGAATGGGCAGAGAGAAAGACCACAAATAAGCCACTAATGACTTACAGAGACATACGCAGATTCCACTGACACAAGGAAAATATGAAAATACGTACCCATAATTTAGAGACACGAACACAAAAACCAGTTTGAGTGAATGAGGAAGTATAAAATGTAGATTGATCTGGATTGAGATAAACTAACCCAGAAAAAGATGTTATTGCGTAGACATTAGAGAAAACTTGAAAGAGACATAAAATATCAGAGGAAAGGGTAAAAATCTAATTTGGAACATTGGCCATGGAATGGGGCTTGATCATCCCAGAGGTGTCTACCTGCAGTAGCACCTGACTGTCAGATCCGCTCAGAGAAACTAGAACTGAGGTCAGTAGTGACTGAGGCCAAAATAAGGCAGGAGAACAACGGCTGACAGGAACCAAAATCAGAAGCAAAGTGTTTAAAAATAATAAGATGGGTAAATAAATAGACAAGAATCAGAAACCAAGAGAAATAAATTATAGAACAGAGGCTAGGAGAGATGACAAGTGAAGGCAATGCCCAATTAATTTCAACAGTCTTGCTAGCTGGGCGCAGTTTTTAAGGATTGAACTTTCCATTCTCCCAGCCAGGCATTTAATTCTGCATCTCTCTGGTTTGTTTTTATCTTCTTCTCCCTTAATTCCAACATTCATTAGAGGCAGGAACTCTGAAAACAGAAAAGAAAGCCCTGTTTGGCTTTAGAGAGTCTCTGGGGTGAAAATTTGAGATCAGTAACTTTTCTCAGAAATGTATTCTGTTGAAGAAAAAGCTTGGTGATTATTCCTTCATCTTCCTTTAATACAGAAATATTTGTTTGTCTCCAAAATGATTTGTTTCTGTTCATCTGTGTACTGGCTTATTAGTTACAGCTTATCTTTCATTCCTGAAATAATCAGGTAATTTACTAATAAACACTGTCAGGCGTTTTAAAGATACTACCACTAGGGAGTAACCAAGAGTAAATATTGAGATTCTTTATATGCAGAAGGAAAAAAATAGAAAATCTTTCAATTAATGTAACTTAACATGTCCAGTTTATGCCCATGATAAGGTTGTTAATAGGAAAGGCATACATGTTTAGTTGTAAATATATATTGATGAATAAGCCACAATTCCTGAGGTTAGGATATATAGAGCTACAAAAGAACAACACCACTCTAACCCTAATTTTATATATATAATGGTTAATTTTATGTGTTAACTTGACTGGATCATGAAGTACCCGGATATTTGGCTAAACGTTATTTCTGGATGTGTCTGGATGCAATCAGCATTTGAATTCGTGGACTAGGAAAGCAGTTCACCCTCCCCAATGTGGGTGGGCATCCTCCAATCCACTGAGGGCCTGAATAAAATGAAAAGGCAGAGGAAGGGAGAATTCAACCCTTCCCGCCTGATTCCTTGAGCTGGGACATTGATCTGCCCTCAGCACTCCCGGTTTCCAGACTCAGACTGAATTACACTACTGGCTTTCCTGGTCTCCAGCTTGCAGATTGCACATCGTGGGACTTCTCAGTCTCCATAATTGCATGAGCCAATTCCTAACACTAAATTCTTCTTACACATATATATATATATAAATAATCTCCCATTGCTTCTGTTTCTCTAGAGAACCCTGACTGAAGTTGAGGTTACAAGGCAACCAGGCAAACTGAATTCAAAAGAGTGACAAATGCCTCTGAGGAGACATAGGAGAGACAAGTTGTTCTACTCTTGGCAGACTAGGGGAGAAGGGGTGGGGGGAGGATTGAAAAGCAGGGGAGAAAAATCAACTGAAAGATTAACGAAGTTTTGAAGACTAAAGGTGGACTAGCATGACAGTTTAGAATCGCTGGGAGCCCCAGACACAAGTGGAGTCCTACCCTATCCACCAGTTCTTTGCTGTGGGCCTCCGTTGGGTGCCTAAGAGAAAGACTGACGGCAGAACAGGAAACTTGAGCACGCCATCTCACACCTGACAGACAGGGCGCAGAGCCTGACGAGGCAAGAGAGGGGAGCGGGACGACCCAGAGGAGTCAAATGTCTTTGCTACATCTCTGGGAATCATATGATGTTTTTCCTCCTTAGCTCTATTAAAATAATAAATTAATGGATTTTTCTAATAATCTTAGAATGAAATTTTATTGGTTATTTTTAAAATATTCTGTTGGAGTCTGTTTAATAACTTTTATTTAAGATTTCTGCCTCAGTAGTCATAACTGAGATAGGTTACACATTTTTATAACCAATAAATTTTTTATGCAATTTTATCAGTTTGGGGATCAATAATATGTTTCAAAAAACAAATCTGAAAGATATCCCTTATTCTCCTTCGGAATAGTTTAAGCATTTTTAATATTACTGACCTTTAAAAAGTTTGGTAGACTTCCCCCGTGACATCGTCTGGGATTAGTGCTTTTCTTGGGGGAGTTCTTTTTATACTTCCTCTTTTTTCTTTCATGAAAATCATTCTGTTTAGAGCTTCTGCTTCTAATAGGGTCAATTTTGTAAGCAGCATTTTTGTTTTAAATATATTCATGGTATTTACTCTTTCAGTTTTTTTTTTTTTTTTTTAGGAAGATTAGCCCTGAGCTAACTGCTGCCAATCCTCCTCTTTTTGCTGAGGAAGACTGGCCCTGAGCGCACATCCATGCCCATCTTCCTCTACTTTATATGTGGGATGCCTACCACAGCATGTCTTGCCAAGCGGTGCCATGTCTGCACCCAGGATCCGAACCAGCAAACCCCAGGCCACCAAAGTGGAACATGCACACTTAACCACTGCACCACCCGGCCAGTGCCCAGTTTTTTTCATACATTGGTACAAAGTGGTCTCATAATTTTTTATAATTTCCTCTGTCAACTCTAGTTTTGTGTGTTTGTGCTTTCTCCTTTTTTCCTAGATTAGGTTAGCTGTTTCTTTTATTGATTTTTCTCAAAGAATAAGATTTTGAATGTTTATTGTTGTTTAGCTCCCTAACTCAATTGCTACTTCTAATTTTAATTCCTTCTGGTTTCTTTTCATTTGTTCAATGTTATTTTTATAACTGTTGAGGTAGGTATTTAATTTATTTCTTTCATTTCTTTATTGATATGAATAATTTAATGCCATAAATTCCCTTTGACCATTCTTTTAGCTATTTCCTACAGAATATGAAATGTCAAGAGATGTTTAATAGCTTGTTTATTTGTTTTGTTTGTTTTTAAATTTCCAGGGAGAAGGGTCTGTTTTAAAAATTTTGTTCCCAATTTCTACTCTTATGCTAATGACCTTAAGTGGATTTGAGAGTGATGATAAAAAGAAGTCTTGAAAGTAATGAACCTTTGGATCCCCACAAGATAAAAAAAAAAAAGAAGCAAAGCCAGAAGAGGACTTACAAAATAGGAAGAAAAGGGAGTAAAGGTCCTAGGTTCTTAACTAGATAAAGAACTATAATGAAAATTAGAAGCTGCAGATTTTGCAAAGTTAAGTGTTTAATGACTGAAAATGTGGGTAAGTGCTCAAAGAGAACTGGAAGGGAGAAAAAAAACCCAAATGCAATGATGAATAACTGACTGGTGGCCTCAAGATCAAAGAAACAATAGCGATAATGGGAGACAAGAGACAAGAGAGACTGAAGCAATCTGGAGAGCACATTTCCATCTAAAATGGGCAGTCCTTATCCTCCCCTGTCCACACAGGATTCCAGGGCGAATCGTGTAAGCCTTCCAGTTTTTAAAAAGAAGCTGACAAATCCGGGTGTTCATACCAAATCTCTCCATTTTTAAATGGGTGCTATTTATTCAATTATAATTCCCAAGCTGTTAGCATTAGACAGTAAGGTGCTGAAGTTTGAGATTTCAGAGATGGAGCTTTTCTGGTAGATAAATTCTAGAGCATGGCCCAGGTAGTGCATGGTCAAACTGAAATGAGAGCTTGAAGTCACAGAGGTAACCCAAAGGCCATAAAACTGCCAAGGATCACGAGAGAACGCAGACTAGAGAGGAAAAGTGTGAACAGGTACCAGAGTCCTTAAGGAAGAGATGGAATGGCCATAGAGGCTTCACTAGGGGTGGGTGCTGAAGGTGGGCACAGCAAGTTCTGGGAGAGTTTTAACTGACCTCAAGGTGAGATATGGTGTCATCGTGTAAAGTTGGGTTATTAACCACACAGACTGTTGAGGGACTTTGATCCAGGTTCCAAACAGATCGTGGGAGTATTACGTACCACTATTCCAAGTCTTCCCAATCTATCCTTTTAGTGGCCTAACATAAGAGTCTGTTAAATATTAAGAGCAAGTTGACTGATCCAGATTAAATTATGCCATTTACCTATTTCTAATTATTTGCTACCTCTGTGACTCTCAACTTTCCCTAAAGATAACCAAGTCTAGCTCAGAATTCTTCCCATTCTTCAAGTAACTGAGCTATCTAAGCCTGGAGACACACTCATTTAAAGCAGCTCATTCAGGGGTTCTTAAAATTTTATGCTATAAACCCCTTTGGCAGTCTGATGAAGCCTCTGGGTCCTTTCTCAGAATAATATTTTTAAATGTATAAAATAAAATACATAAGATTATTAAGAAAACTAATATTGAAATACAGTTTTCAGAATATAATAATATATATGTTTTCTTTATTAAGAAATTAAATAACAAGATCTACTTGTGGTTCTCATAACTACTGCGATTTTAAAGCAGTGATGAGCATAAATGATATTTTGAGGCTGCGCAACAATTGTAATGTGATATGAAAATACCTGTGATTTTATTAGCGATAAAGTTTAATGCTGATATTACTGTGGTTTATTGTCTACATTCAAAATTGAAGGAAATATTAAATTTAAGCTGAGGTCAACGAAAATAAAGATGCATTTTCTTTCTCCATTCAAGTTCATGGACACTCTGAATTCTATCCATGGTTTGCTTGAGAATTTCTAGATCCCAAGTTAAAAAAGTTTAACTTTTTCCATCTTCAACCTACATTGGAAATCCAGTCCCCCTTATTAGAAAATACGGACGCAAAATAGAATCGTCTTTCTATTTCCAATTAACGTTGCATCATCCACCCCGAGATGGTGGTCCACATAAGCAAAACATTTAAAAATCCCTTTAGTTTTACTTTGTTTCAACCAGTCTCCAACCACACTATACTGTAGATTTTCTGACTAATTTCTTACAGTTCTGTATCATGCCATTATTTACCTCTGGTTATATACCTTTGCTTTGCACTTTTTATGCATGGTCAATTAAAGTCTGTTTCGGAGTTCCTCATGTAGTCATACAATCTTCTAAAGATGTAATCCCTTTGTTCTTCATTGTAATTATACATAATTATTCTATGAGGATTTCATTTTTGATAACATGTCAATCACAATGAACAATCTTCATATTTTGAATCGTGGACAACAGTTATACAGACTTCCTAAAATCTAGAGTACATATTTCCAAATACCCAGGGTTCTCCTGCTATAAGAGGGCTACTTTTATCCAAGGTTCTCATCACTTTCACATCTCTAATAATTCTTCCTTGACGTGTGGAATTGGATCAGTTATTTTGCTTTTGGAAAGAAGAAACTGTCAACCAAAGAAATCCAATACTTGTTCATTACAACATTTGTACCACATACCAGATAATTTAAGGTCCTCACTGGTGGATATACAGATGACCAAAACCTCTCACCGTTCCTGTATCACATGTATGCCTGACTGGTGATCACTGCAGGCATGCAGCATGCACCCAGGCTTCCACTAGGTCAGGAATTCTACACACTCCCAGCTTGATATCATTCAAGCTCCTCTATTCCTTTCTTCAGCCTAAAGCTTGCATTCCACCCGTCTTGAGCTTATGCGTTCCTATGAACACATGTCTTCCTGATACTCAGAACAGCTCCATTTCCTTTTGAAGAGTTTATTTTCCTTGGAACAAAAGACACTTCCAACCCATTATAATCATAAATACAGTAATTTATAATTCCTAAACTCCTTGGAAAGAACCCAGAAAAGTCTAACACAACTGAATAAGCTGACTCTCCATCTAGAGCTCTTCTCAATATGTCCTGCAATCTCATCTAAAAGTTAAGGGTGGATTTAATTCAGACGGTCTCAAACTATTTGATTGACCTTTTTGTACTATAAATTGTTTAGGAGTTTTTTTCTCACACTCAGAATTTTATTTTGTTTTATTTCATTTTGAGGAAGATTGGCCCTGAGCTAACATCTGTGCCCATTTCCCTCTACTTTATATGTGAGACATCTGCCACAGCATGGCTCTATAAGCAGCACATAGGTCTGTGCCCAGGATGCAAACCAGTGAACCCTGGGCCGCCAATGCAGAGCACGCGAACTTAACTGCTACGCCACTGGGCTGGCCTCCCACAATCTTTTTTAAAGTGTCTGTCTTCAGGAAAAGTATCATTATTATTATGATATATCCTTGTCTGAGCAAATAATATTTCTTAGATTTCAAATTCTATGTGGCTAGCCAAGGTGATCTATATTTAACTCCAAGGTCCAGAGGAATATTGAGTTATATTTTTAATCAGTCTCAGAGAAACATAATTTGACTGCTCATAATTACACTGACATAATGAGGCACAAACTCCTTGCTAGAAGGCATGGGATATGCCCACTCAGAGACAAATGGTTGTAAATTGTAAAAGTGAATTATCCAGATACTTGTTTTCTGTGTTTAAATAACCACATCCATGTTTTCATGTGCCACATAACATTTCGGTCAACACCAGACCACATATACGACAGTGGTCCCATAAGGTTAGTACTATATAGCCTGGGTGTGTAGTAGGCTGTACCACATCGGTTTGTGTAAGTACACTCTGTGATGTTCACACAATGATGAAATCAGCTAAAGAAGCATTTCTCAGAATCTATCCCCATCGTTAAGAGATGCACGACTGTATTTAAAAACATGAATGTAACTGAGTGTTTCATGTTAGTTTCCCGCGGCTGCTGTAATAAATTACAACAATTAGATGGCTTAAAACAGCACAAATATATTTCCTTACAGTTCTGGAGGCCAGAAGCCCAAGATCAAGGTGTCAGCGGGCTGTCTTCCATCTGGAGGCTCTAGGGGACAAACCGTTCTTTGTCTCTTCCAGCCTCTGGTGTCACTAAGTGGTCCTTGACTTGCAGCCACGTCTCCATCTCTGGTCCCGTGGCCACATTGCCTCCTCTTCCATCTGTGGTCTTCCCTGCCTCTCCCTTATAAGAAAACTCATCACTGGATTTAGGGCTCCTGGAAAATCCTGGATAAGCTCCTTTTCCCCCAAGATCCTTGACTTAATCACATCTTCTGTCATAAGGTAATATTCAGAGGTTCTGGGAATCAGGACAGGGACATATCTTTTTGGACACCACTATTCAGCCCAGTACATTTTGATTCATATAATCTATGAAATATGAATACAGATTTTTTTTATAAGAGAACAATTAACATAATCTCTAAGAAGTTGGATTATTATCTTAATGAAAACTTACTGTAGTGTACAGTATCTTAATATCTTTATTCAGGGTGATTTTTATAAGTTGATGTTTAATGAAAATAAACATTCATATTTTAAGACTAAACAATAAAGACATTCTTTTTCTGCAGATGCCTGCTTGATAATTGTTCCTATAGACTGTATTATTTACTTCTAAGTCTCCAGTAAGTCTAATAAGAACAGGTTTTAGTATTTTTCTAGATTCCACTGATGATATTTTTTAACTTATGAAAATCATACTATTCCAACATAAAACAAAACACATTATATTTAGGTTACTTTCACACACTCTGAGTTAATTTTTATTTGCAAATATTCTGATCTAGTCTAAAGAAATAATATATGAAGCTATTTCCTTAAGGCAGAGCTCAAAATGAAAGGTTAAAACTCTTAAATGCTATATGTTTATCCAATGTCGTTATGGTTGTTATTATTTTAGTTATTTACTGCTGTCTTTAAACCACAATTAAAAGCATAAATAACGAAGAGTGATAATCTAAGATGCTGAATCGATCAGCTACACCACAGGATCAGAACATTTGTGTCAGCCAATCCGCCTGGCCCTACACTAATTTTAGAAAGCCATTTGCATCCTTCGCCTGTCATTTTATCACTGACCCTGAACATTTGGTTCAGACTACATAAAGGCTTTTTTTTCCTCCTGAAACCACTGTAGCTCTCTCCTTTAACATAAATTTCCTTCTAACAAGAAGGTGAACAAAACAAGAGTTAGGGTTGATTAAGCACTTTTCAAGCTTACAATGCTCAAACATCATACAATTTTTGTTTGCTCAATTTGTCTCTCTTAGAGAACTTCAGTGTGGTTATGTTATTCATTTGAAATACAGTTTATTTTTCTGTATTCCAATCAAAGTTTTCCCCCATATGTTTATTTTATTTATATCAAGTATAAAACATTAACGTAGTTCCAAAAGTCAGAACTATACAAAAACACGTATTTTAAGAAGAGTTGAGGCCAACCTGGTGGCGTAGTGGTTAAGTTCGGCATACTCCACGTCAGCAGCCTAGGTTTGTAGGTTCGGATCCCAGGTGCAGACCTACACCACTCGTCAGCCATGCTGTGGCAGCAACCCACATATAAAGTGGAGGAAGAGTGGCATAGATGTTAGCTCAGGGCAAATCTTCCTCAAGCGAAAAGAGGAATCTTGGCAACAGATGTCAGCTTAGGGTGAATCTTCCTCAGCAAAAAAAAAAGAAGTACCAAACCACCCCCCAATCATGTCCACCCTTTCCACCCAATTCCCATCCAACTCTTTTAGCTAAACAATATCATCATTCTTTCATTTGTCCTTCCTGTCCTTCTTGTGGTATAAATTTCAAATGCACATATTTTCTTATTTCTCCCTTTTTCTGATACAAAAGATAGTGGATTACAGATACTCTTTTCCTCTGTGCTTTTTTCACTTATCCTGGAAATCACTCCACAATAGCTCATAGAGCCCTTCCTCATTCTTTTGTGTTTCAGCTCCATCGCATCTGTATGACACAGTTTACCCAATCAACCTCCAATGCTTCAGCATTTAGGTTGTTTCTAATACTGTGCAATTACAAATTACACTGCAATGAAAAAACTTCACATATGTGTTTCCGTATTGTTAAAGGGGTACCTCAGGGTAAATTCCTAAAAGTGGAATTGCTGGATCAAATGGCAAATGACTATGTAGTGCCAAACTCCCCTCCACAAGGATTGTGCCAATCTGCCTTTCCACCACCAATGTGTAAGCCTGCCTGTCTCCTCACAGCCTCAAAAACAGACTGTGTTGTTACGCTTTTTAATTTTTGCCATTCTGATGGATAAGAAATGATATCTCAGAGTATTTTTGTTTTTAATTTTTCTTATTAAAGTGAAGCTGAATAATTTTTCATATATTGAAGGGCCATTTTACATCTTTTTCCATGAATTGTCTGTTCATATCTTTTGCACATTTTTCTATTGAATTTTAGTCTTCCTCCCTCATTTTTATCATTCCAATTTTAGTATATGTGCTGCTGAAGCAAGCACATTTTCCCCTCATTTTTAAAGATTTCCTTATATATTAAGGATATTAACACTTTGTGATAGATGCTGCAAACATTTTCTCTATCAGTATGTTTTGAATTGCAAATGTTTGTGTTTTTCTGGAGTAAATTTTACTAACCATTTCTTTTATTGCATCACCATTTTGAGTCTCAGTTAGAAAGACTTTTCCTTCACACAGGCGGAGGAAGAATCATGTCTGTTGGCTTCTGGTACTTATATGACTTTATTTTTCTACATAGATTTTTGATCCATTTGCAGTTTATTCTTGTGTATGATGCGAGTTTAGCTCTAATTTTACCTTTTTCCCAATGGCAAATCAGCTGTCGCAAAATCACTTCCTAAAAAGTCCATCTTTGCTCTGATGGTTTGAGACAACATCTCCATAATATACGAGTTCCAGATATTCTTGGGTCTACTTTTGGACTTTTTATTCTATTCCACTGATCTATCTTTCTCTCCATGTTTTAATTATAGGAGGTTTGTGGTGTGTTTTAATGTATGGGAGGGCTGCTTTTCCTTTTCCTTCATATCTTTTCTTTTTTAGTGTGTTATTGGTTATTTATTGTTCCATATAAACTCTTTTATCAACTCATACAATTCCATTTAAGCAAAAAACTTGTCGGTATTTTATTAGGATTGTGTTAAATTTATAAATTAACTTAGGGAGAACTGATATCTTTATGATGTTAGTCACCCTTTCCAAAACAGGGGAGGGAGTCTTCACTGTATTCACATACTTTTGTGTCTTTCAGGACTGTTTTAAAGATTGCCTTATTTAGTTTTTCTAAATTTAGTGTTGAATTAATTCTAAGTATTTAATCCCCTTTGTTGCTAATTAAATGGAGTTTCTCTACTGTCTCGTCCTCGAACCAGTTATTGTTTCTATATCTGAAGACTAGCAATTTCAATTTCCTGATATTAATTTTATATTCTGCTACTTGACTGAATTCTTTTAATTATTTGAGAAAGTTTTACCATTATTTCTCTAGGGTTTTCCAGGTACGTGATCACATTATCTGCAAATAGAAAGAGTTTTACTTCTTTTCCAATTCGTACCTTGGCTATTACTTTCAGGACAAGCTTGAATAGTAGACACATTTTCCAGGTTCTTGATTTTAGTAGAAGTGTCTTTAGTGTCTTCTCATTAAGTAAAATGCTGGCCTTAAAAATGAGTTATATATATTTTTATTGTGTTGGATTTTTCCAAAGATTTTTTTAGCATCTCTGGAGATATTCATGTGATCTTTTTTTCCTCCTTAGATCTGTTAAAATGGTGTATTATTTCACTGGATTTCCTAAAGTGAACCAAGCTTGCACTCTTGGAATAAATGTCAATTAATCATGGTTTATCAGTTTTTTATTGTGGTGCTGGATTCTGTTTGCTAATGTTTTATTAAGTACTTTTGCATCAATATTCATAAGTGGTACTGGTAATAATTTTCTAATACTGTCACCAGCTTACTTACTTGTTAGAAAGAATTTCAATACTCTGGAATAAAGTATGGAACACAGGTCTATCTGATCTGTGAAGGTTTGGTAGGATTCCCCTGTGAAACCATCTGGATCCGGTGCTTCCTTATGGAGTAGCTCCCTTATAACTTTCTCTATTTCTTTCACGGAAATTGGTCTGTTTAATCTTCTATTTCTAACAGAGTGAATTTCTTTAGAAAATTGTCCATTCCGTACAGGTTTTCCAATTTACTTGCACAGATGTTGGGAAAAGAGTTTCCAATGATTTTGTGTGTGTGAGGAAGATTGACCCTGAGCTAACATCTGTTGCCAATCTTCCTCTTTTTGCTTGAAGAAGACTGTCGCTGAGCTAACATCTGTGCCAGTCTTCCTCTATTTTGTATGTGGGACACTTCCACAGCATGGCCTGATGAGCAATATGTAGGTTCCAGCCCAGCATCCGAACCAGTGAACCCAGGCCACCGAAGCAGAGGAGGTGAACTCAACCACTATGCCACCAGGCCAGCCCCCTAACAATTTTTTTTTTAATTCTTCTCTTTCAATCATTATTTCTCCTTGCCAATTCTTATTTTGAATATTTGTGCTTTCTCCCTATTATTCTTCATTAGGTTAGTTGGCAGTTTGTATATTTTGCTACTTTTTTTCAAAAAAATGGTTTTGACTTATTAATTATTATCTACTTTTGTTTATAATTTCCCCTCCTTTTCCATTCTTCTATTCTTTGGTTTTTGCTTTTTAACATACTGTAGCTTCTTGAGTTGGGAATTTAACTTGTTAATTCTCATTCTTTCATTTTCACTGATAAAAGTGTTTAGGGCTATGAATTTTTCTCTAATCGCTACTTTAACATATATATATATCACATAACATATTGTTCTTCTATCTTCTTCCTCATTTTTGGTTTAGTGTTAGATATACAATTAAATACATTAAATTTTCATCATCAGTCCTTTTGCTGACGCTCATCTATTCATGTCTTAGTGGGATTCTAGTAGATTCTCAAGAAGACTCCTGGATACAAATTCCTGAGCTCTTTCATATTTAAAAAATACAACAGAAGCCAGCCCCGTGGCCGAGTGGTTAAATTTGTGTGCTCCGCTTCAGTGGCTCATGGTTTTGCTGGTTCGGATCCTGGGTGCGGACATGGCACAGCTCATCAAGCCATGCTGAGGTGGCATCCCACATGCCACAACTAGAAAGACTCACAACTGAAAATACACAATATGTACCGGGGAGCTTTGGGGAGAAAAAGGAAAAATAAAATCTTAAAAGAAAAAAAAACGCAACAGCGCTACTCTATTGCCGATGCACTTGTTATGGGGTTTTTGAACAACAAACGTTGTTTTTGAACGTCTAAAGCCAGCCTAGTACTCTTGCCTTTGTCATGTAGTTCTGAGGACTTTTTAAAAAGTCTTTATAAAGTCTAACAGTTTTACTCAGATAGGTCTCAGAGTTAGTTGTTATGGGTCAATATTCCCTGATACCCAGTAAGCCCTTTCAATATGTAGATTCTGACCTTTTATTTGCAGAAAATAAGGGGTTTATTCGTTTTTTTGGTTTTTGTTTTTTGTGGTGAGGAAGCTTGACACTGAGCTAACATCTGTTGCTAACCTTCCTCTTTTTGCTTGAGGAAGATTGTCCCTGAGCTAATGTCTGTGCCAATCTTCCTCTATTTTGTATGTGGGACACCTGCCACAGCATGGCTTAATGAGCTGTGTGTATGTCCACACCTGTGATCCGAACCAGCAAACCCCAGGCCACCAAAGCAGAGCATGCAAACCCAACCACTACACCACTGGGCCAGCCCCAAAGGTTTTTTTTTAATCATAGTTTTAAATATTAATTCTGTTCCATTGTTTTATATATTTTTTCAGGGACTCCAATTATAGCTAATTGGATCATCTTTGCCTAAATTTCACTTCCAACACATTCAGTCTTACTCTTTTTCTTTTTTAATCTCATTTTTTATTCTCTTGGTATTTTCCTGATTCTATTCAATGCTCTTATTAAATTTTCCTTTGAATCTCTTATTCCTTAGAGAATTTTTAAATTAGTTTTAATTTCATATATGATTTAGACAATTCTACATTTTTTTATGGATTTAATCAACCTTTATTTTAGTCTTTTTAATTTTGTGCCCATTTCTGTTCTTGGTTTTTAAATTTCTGTTTCAAAGTGGGTTCTTTTCAAATTCCCAAACACCTATTTGAAAATATTTCATTCCTTTTCATTTAGTGAGTAGTATTTTTATCAGCTAAATTAATCTGATTCTCAGTTCCTGCCATATTTTGTGGTAGTTATATATAAATGAAGACTGTTTGTGCCTCTGCATTTCTGTGTACAGGTCAGGTGGTTTGGAGTGGTTCA
Source organism: Equus asinus (assembly GCF_041296235.1). Lineage (NCBI taxonomy): Eukaryota > Metazoa > Chordata > Mammalia > Perissodactyla > Equidae > Equus > Equus asinus. The sequence continues at coordinate 37,533,551 of NC_091812.1, forward strand.
AGAGATGCCTGGTTCAAAAGCACACTCTTCTCTCAGGGTAGTGAAATGTGGTTGAATTTCTAAACGGCCCCTACTTTTGGAATCAGGCCTAGGGTGTGGGGCTGTTTGTTCTTTGCTTTTTCTTTTGCCTTGGAGGATCACAAATGTACTCTTTTACTTCTCTTCAACATGTGTTTTCCAAAAGGTGCCTCTCCATTTTAAACTTCTCTGCTCCTGAAGTGTTATCTCTCCAAGATTGCCTCTTGACACACTGTTTACAAGTTTAAGACTCTTCCCTATTGTGAGTTTCCTGATCTACAAGGTCACTTTTTTTCCTCCCAGCATTTTCACTCTCATGGTGGACTTTCTCCTTATGGTGATAGTTTTAGATCAGTATCAGGCCTGCTGCTAGTTCTTTCTTCTCTATTCTGCACAATTTTTCAGGAACGGCCCTTATAATCCACAAGGGCCTACAATAGGAGGATGAGAGAGAACTCACTGGGATTCCATGTTCATTTTTGTAGTTGCAGGTATTTTCAAGTTTGGACAGTATTTGTCTTCTTGTTATGCTGAGAACATAAGTTTTAGTTCTTCTTGTTGTCATTTTGTCTTGGGGGGAGGATATGTTGGGAAATTAAGAGTAAATCTTAATTACCATTACCATTACCTCAACTGTCCAGCAAATTAAAATGTTTAATAAGATTGCGCTACAACATAAAACACTCCTAATAATGGTCAGCTGTGAGAGCCCTAGTTTTCTATCCTTGTCATAATACATATCCCAAAACATGTTTAGTAATTCTCTAGTAAATTGTTGGTGTACACTATCATACCTGAAAGGACCTAGGAAGACTGAGTATCTCAGAATCACAGACGACTTACATGTATTGGAAGGTCTGTCCAAAAAGACGGGCCCCTCCCCCTACCAGGGGTTAACTAGCCGAAGGTGAAAACTGTGAGACAAGAAGGAAAGGCAGACTGCGAGGGGCAGTTACATAGTACATGGGTATCCAATAAGAGATCTTTGCTGAATAAGAAATGCGATGTTTGCTAATTACTCTCAAAGGCTATTATAAAAATGGATATGGGTTCATGGTTCTTTCTAGCCTTCCTTACTCTACCTCTCACGCCTCAGTTCCTCTGTGTTATATATTTCTTGTCTCTTATTCTGTTAATATTACCATTAATATAATCTAATGGCATCTTTAATAGAAATTTCATTCTATGAATTTAAGAGCTGGTGGTCTCCACAGAGATATTTAGGAGGACCAAGTCAGAAAGCGTAAGGGCAAGAAGGCAGCTTTTCATAAATTTGGAGACTCTGGGTTCACCAACTTCTGCCAACAGTCTCTGTTTCTCTCAGTTAAAATTATCAAGAGTAAGAATCATGCAGAACTGGTTATTTTATATTATTGGGAAGGTGGTATAATAACACATGCACAGAAAGGTGTTTAATAAATAGTTATAAATAAATGAATAGATATCAAAAATAATGAAAATGACCATGACATTTCATAATCTTGCTACTTGCCAATGAGAGAACATGCTGCTTTGACAAAGGTTTATTTAAAGGCTACTGCTCTGCATCAAATGATATGAAGTCCCTACTTCTTAGGCTCTAAGCTCCATGGAGAAAAGTGTCTTCTCTAGCTTCCTAAGGGACTTGATTTGCTAGAAATTTCAGGACCTTTTTAAAAGGCAGGTGTTATCTACAGATTACAAATATGTTTGGTCCCATGTGAACTGACCTAGCTAAAAGCATAACAACACATTTAAGAAAGAATCAGGGAGGGACTGGCCCTGTGGCATCGTGGTTGAGTTCAGCATGCTCCACTTCAGCGGCCCAGGGTTTGCAGGTTCAGATCCCGGGCGTGGACCTACACCACTTATCAAAGCCATGCTGTGGCGGCAACTCACATACAAAAAATAGAGGAAGATTGGCAACAGGTGTTAGCTCAGGGCCAATCTTCCTCATCAAATAAAAGAAAGAAAGAATGAATCAGGGAAAAAAGAGTGGGAAAACCTGAAGTTTATTTTCAAAACACTAAATGATATTTTTTGAAGCAGACATTACAAATTAGCTCAACTGCTTCTTCTCATTTGTCATATTATTATTTTAAAGTTCAGGCATACATTCTGATTAGCAAAAATTTGCTCCAAGAGGAACAAAATTAACTAATAAAAGTAAGGAAAAATGATTAAATTACAAGAAGTATTACAGAAAAATTAGCTCACTGTGATAATGGCTGGGTAAATCTGATGTGGATCCTAGGTCCATATTTTCCAAGAAAAAATTAGACTTTCTGCCCTGGAAGCTGCATAACTATACCCACTAGAAGCAGATCCTACTGTACATCTTCCTGGAAACACAGAAATGATTAAGACACAATCCCCGACCTCAAGGAGCTGAAAGAGAAGGGCCACATGAGAATATGCATAAAAGAAAGAAAAGAAAGTGGTATATGGAGATGCTTCAATACCAGAGAATGTGTTGCCATCCTTACTGGAACATCAAGGAAGCAAACGCTTTATAAAACAAACAAACAAAAAGCCCTCTTGTAAATGAAAAAGAAAAATCACGATTCCTGGGAATCAAGAGATAAAAATCACATAAATTGGCTAAGAGAACACATTCTAAATATTCCCTAAGGAGACTGCGGGAGAGAGAGCTGAACTGGACGCTGGTGCCTGGGCTCCCACCCCGGCCCTTTTCTGTCCTAGCAGGCAAGCCTGTAGATTCATTCCACGTCTCTGAACTGCAGTCTCCTCTAATGCTATTCTTATTCTATAGATCAAAACAGTAATCTTCTTTGCCTATAGTGGGCGTGCTCTCTGCTCTTCTGATCTGATATTCCTAAAAATCTAAGGAAACAGAATTCATATCCTGAAGGATTCGTCATCTGTGGAAAAGGATTGAAAAACTTCCTTCTCTGAGGAAGAAAAAACGTGAAATCAGAATTGAGTCTCCCTATAAGGAAAAAGTAAGCTTTATCCAAAGGAAATGCATGAAGCAATTACACAGCCCTTCTGTCTTCCATGCACAGAGCAGCCCTGTGACAGCTCAGACTCCAGCCCCAACGGCTGGGTTTGCACCTCACCCCTGCTCTTTCCTCTGAATGCCTTAGGCCAATTCCTGAAACGTGCTGCACTCTTTTCCCAAGTGCAGCAGGGCATCTCACATTAATGTGCAAGATTTACAAATACCTGGGCATCTGTGGTGTCATTAGCTGGACTTGGTTAGGCTAAAAGCAACGCACACGGTTCAGATTGACTTTCCTCTTCCCTGTTCTCATTTATGGATTTTCATTCATCTTTGATTTTCTGATACCCAAGAACCGAGGTATAGGTGTTCTCTCTAGCCTGTTCAGCATCTATCTCCACGTCTTTTAAAATGTAAATTCTACACGCATGACTGTGTAAATGTCAACGTTTGTGAAACATGCTTTAGATAATGACTTAAAGCCACAAAACATGGCTAGTACAAAAAATGGCAATATCCAGAGAGCGTACCAGTTGTTTATCCCCTAAACGCAGCCAATCCACAGTGAGGACTCCATCTACCTCCCTCCCTCCCGCCCCACCTCCTTTCCTTTCCTCTTCTCTCTTTCTTTCTCCTCTCCCATCTTGTGCTAACTTCTTTGTTTCATTCTATAAAACTTCACTGTCATTTCTAGTATTTGAAATACTAGCATTGTCTCCCTTGTAAGTGACTTAGTAAAAGTACTTCAGTGTCTGAACACACACATAAGGGGAATTTATCTTCAGTGCCTCTCTTCCCTGCAGAGAAGAAAAGCTGGCTAAGCCCTCCAGACGAAGGAAAGGAGTCACGACAATGTAAAGCTGACCAAAACGTAAATAGAAGTTACCACCACGGGATTCTTCTTCCTCATATAGAGGGGCCTCTTTCCACCCAGTGCAAAGGGAAGCCAGCAGCACACTGGAGCTGACTTCCTGTTCCAATGATACTGCAGCTCTGCCAAGAGATTCCATATAGTTTTACGTACTTGCTTTATACATATATACACATATACTAAAGTTTAAATGCAAACTCTGAGACTTTCAGGGCTGGGCTGTGTCTGATAACTAATTTAAAAGAGAAAGATCCTTCACATGGTATTTGTGTTAGAAACACAATACATATTTTTCTCAAACAGGCCTATAGGAAGTCCAGCACAGATAAAGCCTCTGATGCTTTCTGAATGGCACTAGAAGGTAATTTCTGTGAAAGTGGTGACTTCGTTTTGTTGTCTGCTGGTGGCAGGAAGACTAAGATGGCTCCCAATGATCACCACCTTCTGGTATTCATGCCTACATTACACCTTCCCCTCATGTGTGGACTGGCCTAGTGACTAACCAATCACTATAACAAAGGTCACGGATGTCACTTCCATGATTAGACTGCATAAGACTGAGACTTTCTTCTTGCTGTCGGACTCTCTCTCTCTTGCTGGCTTTGAGGAAGCAAGTGGCCATGCTGTGCAGGCTCAGGTGCCAAGGAACTGGAGGCAGCCTGCAGCCAACGAGCAACAAGGAAGTGAAGCCCTCAGTGAACAACACTCCAGGGACTAAATTAAGACAATAACCACACAAGTGGGCTTAGAAGACCATCCTTCCCAGTCAATCTGTATGTGAAACCTCAGCACCAGCCAGAGCCTTGACTACGGCCTAGGAGAGATGCGGAGCAGGGGCCCCAGCTCAGCCATGCCCAGACTCCCCACCCACAGAAGCGGTAAGATAATCAGTGTGTGTTGTTTTAAGTCACTAAGTTGGTGGTTACTTATTACACAGCAATGAACAACTGCTGTTTCCTCAGTGCCTTGAACAGTGCCTGGCTTATAGTAGCTATGCCATAAACATGAATTGCATGAATCGATTAACGAAATTAATTCCCGTCACTGATACGGGGCGAGTTACTGAAGAAAGTCAGTAAGTTGTTCATCACAGTGCTGCTGTGTACAACACAACTAGGTGAATAAACTCTATTTTCTACAGCAAACATTCTAACAAATGCAATTTTATAAAACAAACATGTAGCAAGTAAATACAATTTCCCATAACAAACATGTTAAACAAGCTTTTCAGTAGTCATAATGGCCTCAAGGTTGACTCACATTCCCCAGGAGATAACAATACACTTTCTACAGTTAAAAACGAAATATTACTGGAGACCTTTTCACCCCTCTTAGCAAAGAGGCTGACCAGGACCTCGATTTCATGATGACAAGATTCAGAATACGCACGGCTCTAATATAAATCGTCCTCTCCCCTGACCTGGCGGATGCTCTTTATTCTTTATGCCTTTATGGTTCCTAATTGGAAAATACGCTTCAACCTTCTCACTCACATTCTCAAAAGCACTGAGGTCAACCTCTTCCCTTCTTCTCAAGGTTTCTCATTAAATACTCTTGTGATTTGTGGCCTGTGATTTGAACTTCAATTTTAACCAAGGATAAATAAATTTTTTTTAATTTCTCATTACAAGTTATGATAATTCCTATGAAAGCAAGAGGGCTGAGATAAATGGCGGTGGATGCAGCAGGATGGGTGGCTATTTAGCATGATGAAAAGTCCTTTCTGAAACTGAGACTTTCAAACGTGGAGCTAAAAGATAGTGTAGGGGAGGAGGACATTTCCTCTCCCCAAATGTGGGTTCGTCTGGCCGGAGAACGAATTAAATTCACATGAGACAGAATAGCAAGAGAAAATTAAACAAAGCTTTATGAGGAACCATGGCCCGGGGCCTTTCTTCCCAAAGGAAGAAAGGGCACCGAAGAAGTGGGGTGCACATAGTGGTTATATACCCCCAAACAGGGTGTTTCACATGTGATTGAAATGTCCCTTTTACAACAGTCATGAGGCTGCTCTGTCAGCACAGCGCTTGTTGGAGGCAGATAGGTCTGCTGTCTCAGTGAGCACCGCAGGGTGGCAGGTGTGTTGCCTCGGGCTGGGGGGTGGTCACAGATGAGCGCTGCAATCGGTTCCCAGCCTAAAGAAAGATGCTTAATCTTTAAGGAGATGCCAATGTTGGGAGGGGGAGGGAAGTCAGTTATAGGAGGTTACCAGAGAAGCACAATAAAATGCAGATTCTAAGTCCTTGCCTTTGGTATTGATTAAGAGTTTTTAGAGAGAAGGTCATCTCCTTTCTTCTTCCTGTTACAGAGAGGGAGGCACCTTTACAGATAGAGATTTACCTTACAAATGTAAATGTGTCCTAACGAAGGGCAAGTTCCATTCCTCCTTCCCTGTCCCAGTTTATCAAAAGCAATCAGCCTCAAATAATCCTGATGCTAAAGAGACATATCTTGGGGTGGCCAATTCCAGGTCCCCACAATAGGAAAGACCCAAAAATACAAAGGGCTGGGATGAGGATGTGGACATGGAATAGCATTTCAAACAGAAGGAAGAGCACATTAAAAAGGCCCTGAGAAAAGCTCCTCAGCAGAGAGGTTAATATTAGAGTCAGCCATATTGCGAATGTGAAAGACAACTCAACACAATGAATCACAAAATCTATTTTTCTCAAACATTCCTACGGGAAGTCCAGCATAGACAAGATATCCTGATGCTTTCTGAATGGTACATTGGCATTAGCATGTAAGCTTCATACAAGTAGCAGCTTTACTTTACAATTGCTTGTAAAATGTCTTCACATTCTTTTTAGTTGATAATTTTGACTCGATTTACTTTGAAAATTAATAGAAGTGATTTTGAATTTTTTTCACTTCTGGTTATTCGGTTGATTTTCCCCATAACTTGATGAGGTAAAAATGACCTCAGCTCCCAGGAGAGAAAACTAAGGTTCAGGCAGGTTCAGTAAACCTGCCCAAGGCCATGAAGCTAGTAAGTGAGGGAATCTGACCTGGTAGATCCCACCACGTTGCCATTCTAATGGTAAAACAGAGGTTAAATGGGGACAGGCAATTAACAAAAGAAGGTCACAGGATCTTATTTAGACGGCTGGCCTGGAGTTTGGAAAACCTCAATTCTGTCTAAAATATGCCAGGAGTGACACTGTCAGTCACTCTACCATCTCACTAAGGTTTATAAGCTCATCGATGGATCCAGCTGCCTCCAAACAACAAGAAAATGCTTCCTCATTCTTTGAGCAAATCCAACTTTGGGTTTGTGGCTAGAAGTCCTGCTTTACCACAGGCTAAAGACTGGGCAACTAAACACAAGACGGTATCAGGGAAAGGGGGAAGTAGTCAAGTTCTGAGGACAATATACCTGGGACAAAATGGATCAATAAAATAAGGTCAGCATTATCTACCCTCCAGGTTACTGTGAGGCTAGAGATCCTGTGTCTAGCACCTACCACGAAGGAGTAGCTTAGCTAAATGGAGGTAAATATAATAATTAGAAAGTGATATGGGATACCCAGCAATCTCTCAGACCTGAATAAAAGAACTTATTCAAGGATGTAAGATCAGTCCTCTGAGCAAAGGATTTGTCTCCTATTAAAATGCTAATGCGCTGGGAAAACCTAACTCCTTCAGCTTTTATCTGCAAATCTACAGGGTGAAACCCAGGCTAGAAGGAGAGGAAAGCAGAGGGGATGGGGGTGGGGGCAAGTTCGCAGGCCCTGGGGATTCATAAGGGAGGACAGTCTTGGGAGGAGAGGATGCTGATAACAGAACACACTCACTCCATCCCTGCTTCAATCTGCCAGGAGTTAGAGTGCACACCACCTGCGGCCAAAGGAGAGGGAAGAGGAAGGAGGGATTTTCATCACAGGATGGTTCTAATCCGGCACATTTTTATAAGCCCCATCTTTTAAAGGAATTGTTTAGTTCAAATATCCCATGGCTATTCACAACACAAAGCACAAATATCATGTCAATGATATTTCATTTTCTTGCCTCAATAACGTCTTTATTTTGAATAATAACTCTGAAAATTAAGGGCAACTATGCTATCTACAGTTTGCTCACAAGACCCATGCCTCCCTTCTCTTCCCAGTGGCATCGACTGTGAGTATTAATCAGTGGATTGCCTGTCTTTGAACTGGCAAAGTTTATTCATCAGTACTGAATACACACCACAACTTAGTAAGGCTATTGAAAATGGGGGAAAAGGGGATCTTAAAGGGTCTTTATTTGGTCAGGAAAACCAGTCTTTTCATCTATTTCCACTTCTGGTGTCTTTAGACTCAGATACACAAGGGCCTTGAATGGTTTTCCATTTGTCATCCATTCGAGGTACCATTCCCTCCTGACAGAGGAAGGAAATGCTTTCTCTGCACTGGCACACATCCCACAGTGTTGCAGCACAAAACCAGGGCTAGCCGAAAGTCTCAGTTCGGTTGCATTAAATACCTTCCCTGGAAAGCTGCTGGGAAATCATGAAAGCATTGCTTTCGGTAAAATAACAATAAAAGAAAGAAGTTACTTGGCAGGATTCTGACTGGATTTCACACTTTAAAACGACTCTTCAGTGCAAGAATAATATCTAAATCGTCGCTGGGATTAAGCAGTAGCAAGGTCGGATTTGACTGAATATAAGAAATAGTCTACTGTTGGCAGAGGAACTACTGTGCCAAAGACATAGACAGTCCGGGTGGAGCAGTGTTAGAGCAGTCTGAGTTTGCGATTGCCGGGGGGCAGACAGGGGAGGGAAGTCTACATGTTTCCTGCCTCATGTGTCCACATGAAGGGAGTTCTGCTAACATGCATGAAGACTGTTCTTCATTGTCGCAGAAACTGGGTTACAAGAGTGAGAGTGGTTGGTATTTGCTGCCAAGGGGCCAGGGGTGCTAACCACTCTGCAGTGTCTCTCATGATCAAGAATTTTCCCAGCACAAATGCGATTTGTGTCCCATTGAGAAATACTGTGCCCCAGTAACAATTTTGGCCTCTCTCCCCAACCCCTCTCTCTCCCCATGGGGTTCTCTGATTCACGCCTTTGGGAGAAGGACAGGAGCCTGCCAACCCCAGCCCCTTCCCTGCTTGCTTCCTGGTCGGTCTGCCTAAAGAGGAAGTGTTTTCTGGGGTGCTCACCTGAAGTGGTAGGCTTGCAGGGCTTTTTTTTTTTAGGAAGATTAGCCCTAAGCTAACTGCCTCCTCTTTTTTGCTGAGGAAGACTGGCCCTGAGCTCACATCCGTGCCCATCTTCCTCCACTTTTTTATATGTGGGACACCTACCACAGCATAGCTTGCCAAGCGGTGCCATGTCCGCACCCAGGATCCGAACTGGTGAACCCTGGGCAGCCAAAGTGGAACCTGCGCACTTAACTGCTGTGCCACCAGGCCAGCCCCTTGCAGGGATTTTTTGCTTTTGGGTGGGGGGCAAGTTCAATTTACAAATGCAGAATTAGGAAGTCTATTGTGCTACACAGCAAAACCCATGCTCTTTGATCAGCTTTTTCAGTAATTGTGATGAAGAAGGCTATGACAGTTCCTCTAAAACCCCTTTGGTGTGAGTGCGTGCATGTGTATTATATCGTACAGGACTTGGCTGATCCAACTGGCAGTTTTAAAACATTGTCCTTACATTCCTTGACACTCCGCCCATAAAGAGGTGGGGTCTATAGCCTCTCCCCTTGAACCTGGGCAGGCTTGTAACTGCTTTGACAAACAGAGCATGACACAGGTGATGTCAATTGATTTCCACAGGTGAGTCACAAAAAGTAATGCAGCTTCTGCTTTGTCTGCTGGCAAAGTCCCACTTGGAATCTCCATGAAAGAAGTCCACAGTGTGGAGAAACCATGCAGGAGGAAGCCAAGCCACATGGAGAGGCCACATGTAGGCTCCCCATGGATAGTCCTAGTCTTCAAGTTATCTCCATTTTATGAGTCAGGGCTCTCCAGAGAAACAGACCCCACAGGATGTGTGTATATGTAGAAAGTAATTTATTTTAAGGAATGGGCTCACACAATTCTGGAGGCTGACAAGTCCAAAATCTGCAGGATAGGCAGGCAGGTTTGAGACCCAGGGAAGATCCAGTGTTGCAGTTCAAGTCCAAAAGCTGTCTGCTGGCTGAATTCTTTCTCGCTTAGGAAAGATCAATCTTTATTCTAGCAAGCCTTCAACTGGTTGGATGAGGCCCACCCACATTCTAGAGGGCAATCTGCTTTACACAAAGTCACTGATTTAAACGTTAATCTCATCCAATGTTTGACCAAATATCTAGGCACATGGCCCACCCAAAGTGACACAAAAAATCAACCATTGCACCAGCCTAGAGGCCAGCTCAGGTGAATGAAGACTTCTTGGATCCCCCAGACCAGGCTGGCCATCCGCTGAGTGCCAATAAGTAACCTCAGTCAATGCCACAAGGAGAAAAGAATCGCCCAGCCAAGCCCTCCCTGGTTTCTTAACCCACAGAGTCTAGGAGCATTATAAAATAGTTCTTGTAAGTCACCACGTTTAGAGGTAGGTTGTCATGCTCTAATAATGACTAGAACACTAGTTTTAACTCACATTGCTCCCGACTCTCCTAAGAAGCATCTGCTACACTGCCCATCTCCAACACACCGAATCCTTCTAGCCTCGGGGCCTTTCTACCCGCCATGCTTTCTGCCTATAATATTCTTCCTCCACTCTTTGCTGAGCTTGCTCCTTTCATCCTTCCTGCCCCAGAACAAATACTACTTCCTCAGAGAGGCCTTCCCTGACCACATGCCCTAAATTGGCCTCCTTCCCTCTCTGTGTCTCTATTTTTTTTTTTCATTCTGTTCATTTTCTTCAAAACATTTATCTCAACGTGAAATTATCTTGCTGTGTTTTTTGGCTATCGTCTTCCCCCAGTTAAAACACTAGCTCCGTAAAGATGGGTCTTTATCCAGCTCATTTACTGCTCGCATGGTGATTAGCACAGCACATGTGTTCAATAAAAATATTTGTTGACTGAAAAGTAATGAATGTCTATGTCGTATGTAGGTGACTGACTTCAGGATTCCGTCCATAGGCCTCAACTTACTAACTCTCTTACCACAGAATTTAATGAAGGAAGATTAATACTCCCGTGTGATACAAAGGCTGTTTTTCTCTGACTTTTCTTCTGCTCTTTTTTTTCCTCCTCTAATGAGATGCGCAACCACTGGGAAACAAAAAACATAGCATCCTTTCACAATACCTCAGAGACAAAAAACACTGCTTTTTTATACTTGATTATCTAGATGGCTTATTTATATATTTTCAAAACACTTTCAGATTAATTAAAAGATAACTCTAAATTGAGAAAAGGAAGAAATGATCTCTCTTCTCTCCTGGAGGTCCACTCTACCCTTAGCATTTGGTGATTCAGTCTCTGCTCTTAATTTCTTTCTCTTCCAGCCCCCTAGCCCAGGGCTCACAAGGAGCTTGGAGAAAAGGGTGAAGAAGAAGCAGGCCCATCCTCCTCTCATTTTTTGTTTCCCCTCCATTTTCCAGTTCTTTCATACACTTGAGGTATGGAAACAATAGATTTTTCTTCCCATCACCTGAACTCAAGTCCTTACCCACAGGCCCTTCCTACCTGCAGGCACCCTCCAAGCCCAGCAGACACCCATCTCCATCTACAGACCTACTAATTCCCTTATATTCCGACCCTCCCTTATAGTAATCCTATCTTTTATTTTTGTATTTTGCTTCTTTGACATCTGGGGCCTTGCAGACCCTGGAGAGACTGCCCTTCCAGGGTGAGCCAATTCCTAGAGACAGCAACTAACTCGCCTGCAGCACATTTTTCAGATATAAACCAAACCATCCAAAGCCCACACCCCAACCACCTGCTTCACTGGGCTCTCACACTCCAGGCCACTATCCACCAGCCCTAATCAGGTACCAAACAACTAGGGACCGCCCCTACACCCCGGAGCCCACTGAAATGATCCAAACTAGCCAATCTAGGCCTGCTCACCCTGCCTCACCCGTTCCTTCCCACAGAAACCACAGCGAAGGCCCTTGTCCACAGTTCCCCCCTCCCTCTGCCTCCTGACCACCCCAGGTGCTTCTCCCTGTGGCTCCCCACGGTGGGGTGTGTGTCTCCTCTTGGGAACTGAGTAACAAACTATCTTTTCAGTCGCAATTGTCTCCTGATCTGTTGACCTTACTATACCTCCAATTTTCTGGTACTACACTATCTTTTAAAGGATCCCTCTAGACTGCAAGTAAAGCCAGCATCTTAATCATTTGGGGACAACTCAGATTCTGCACTTTTGGTGTTCAGTACTTTAAGTTTTATTTTACCAAGATTTAAAAATTTTTGAGTTAAATCACTGATTCACTCAAGAAACATTTATTGATGCCTTGTGTGTAGTAGGTATTGTGGAAGGCTCTGGGGAGAGGAGGAGGGGTTCACCACGCTCGCAGGCAGGCTCCTGGTAGGATAGGGACTCAAAAAATATTTAAGAACAGAAGGAATGATTGAATGTCTTCGCGGAGTTCACAAGCTAGAGCACATTAGTTGCTGGATCCCTGGTGTGTTCCCTTCATAAAATAATTGTCAATTTTGGGAGCTTTAAAATAGAACAAACAGATTTGTCTTGTTCTGTTCCGTTTGTTACATGACAAGCTATTCAGATTGGGAATCTAAAAAGTTATTCAATTTTTCCAAGTTATTACCAGATTTAATTGAGTTTTCTTTGGAATATCTTCACAAAAATACAGCCTAGCTATCCCTCAGAACAGCCTGAGGAAACTGTTGTTTTGGGAACAGAACATAAATATATTATTAATAATAATAGTGAACATCACCAAAGCAATCCTGAGAAAAAGAACAAAACTGGAGGCATCATACTCCCTGATCTCAAAATATACTACAAGCTATAGTAATCAAATAGCATGGCACCGGCAGAAAAAGACACACAGATCAATGGAACAGAACTGAGAGCCCAGAAATAAACCAACACATCTTTGGACAGCTAATTTTTGACAAAGGAGCCAAGAACATACAATGGAGAAAGGAAAGTCTCTTCAATAAATGGTGCTGGGAAAACTGGACAGCCACATGCAAAAGAATGAAAGTAGACCACTATCTTATACCACACACAAAAACTAACTCAAAATGGATTAAAGATATGAATGTAAGACCTGAAACCATAAAACTTCTGAAGAAAACATAGGCAGTAGGCTCTTTGATCTTAGTCTTTGCAATATCTTTTTGGAAATGTCTCCTCAGGCAAGAGAAACAGAAGAAAAAATAAAAAATGGGACTACATCAGACTAAAAAGCTCCTGCACAGCCAAGGAAACCATCAACAAAATGAAATGACAACTCACCAACTGGGAGAAGATACTTGCAAATCATATACCTGATAAGGAGTTAATATCCAAAATATATAAAGAACTCATACAACTCAACAACAAAAAAACAAACGACCTGATTATAAAATACGCAGAGGATCTCAACAGACATTTTTCCAAAGAAGATACACAGATGGCCTACAGGTGCATAAAAAGATGTTAAACATCACTAATTATTAGGGAAATGCAAATCAAAACTATAATGAGGTATCACCTCACTCCAGTCAGAATGGCTATAATTACCAAGAGAAGAAATAACAAGTGTTGGAGAGGATGTGGAGAAAAGGGAACCTCACACTGCTGGTGGGAATGTAAATTGGTGCAGTCACTTTGGAAAACAGCATGGAGATTCCTCAGAAAATTAAGAATAGAACTAGCATATGACCCAGCTATTCCACTGCTGGATATTTATCCAAAGAACACAAAAAAAGGAATGAGTAAAGATATATGCACCCCTATGTGCATTGCAGCATTATTCACAATGGCTGACACTTGGAAACAACCTAAGTGCTCACTGACGGATGAATGGATAAAGAAGATGTGGTGTGTGTATGTATATATATACACAACCGAATACTATTCAGCCATAAGAAAATATGAAATCGTGCCACTTGCAACAACATGGACGGACCTTGAGGGTATTATGCTGAACAGAATAAGTCAGAGAAAGCCAAATACCATATGATTTTAATCACATGTGGAAGATAAAACAACAAACAAACACATAGACGCAGAGAATAGATTGGTGGTTACCAGAGGGGAAGGGGGGTGGGAAAAGGGCAAAAGGGGTAAAGAAGGGCATTCATACAGTGATGGATGGAAACTAGACTTTTGGTGGTAAAAACGATGTAGTCTATACAGAAGTCGAAATACAATGATGTACCCCTAAATTTATATGTTATAAATCAATATTACCTCAATAAAATAATAATAATAACAACGGTGAACACTTATTGAACACTTAATATATGCCAGACTTTGTACCAAGCAAGGTGTATGCATTATTTTATCTAATAACAAAGCATGTGTATTATCATCCTTACTTTTCAGATGGAGAGACTGAAACTTGAAAAGGGTGAATAATTTGCTAAAATGTAGCTCAGCTAATAAAAGACAGCACCAGGATTTGAATCCAGGTAGTTACTTCAGAGTCTACTTGTTTAACAACTAATTCTAGATACGAGCTAAGACACTGTATACTTTCCTAAAGATACATTGCTTAGACCCAATCTTAAAGTCCATCAAATAATCTGGGCCAATCTTCATCCCAGGAGAAATCCTACCCATTTAAAATCCTGCTACTAAACCTACAATATTTGAGTACACCAGAATCTTTCTTCTTATTCATAGTTCATTAGAATTTGTTTCTAAGCTTGCTCTGCCTGACCACCATCCACAGGGGTCTAGTTGGTCCTATAGTAAAATGAGGTACTTTCTTAAAAGCACCAGAATAGTTTCTCTCCAAAAACATTCCATAAAGAGTGGTAAGCTTTAATAACTGCTTTCATTTGCAGCATGCATTTTAGGACTCAAGCTGTTATGAGAGTGAGTTCTCTGCCTCCTTGTTAGTGACTCTTTCTGAAGGAATTTAGTTAAAATCTCGTAAAATGACTGCCTGCCTTGGCTTTAATTAATCTTTCCATTTCCATTAGTCTAGTCTAACACATACCACAGAGGTCATCTCTAGACTCAATTTACTGCATTCAGGAAAAGCTTATTCCTCTGAGTAAGATAATTATGTCCTCATAGGCCAGGCATCGGGTGACACGTTACAGAGTTTACCACTTTAGTCACCATAAACCTCAGATATTTCTTCTCTTGACACACACTTGCGCGAAAGAAATTCACAGGACATCAGGTAAATCTCAGATCTGCTCTTTTGTTTCTCTCTGTGTATGGCTACAGAGTAAACAAAATTACCATAACAGGCAGACTGAACTCTTTTCTGGCGCCTTGAGTTTCCAAATTCCCAGGAGAAACCCTGAAAGCTACTCTCTTTTCCCCCTTGCATCCAAAGGAGAAATCCAGGAGTTGCTGAGTAAGGCTTCTGATCCTTTGCCAAGCCGCCAGCTTCCTGAGCCGCTAGTCGGGCGGTATTTAATACTTCTTTCTCAAAGACCCGCCCATCCCCAACCCAGCCTAGAGTAAAGCGAGAAGACACAGACGAAGGCTCTCATTCATTCCACAGCAAGCATTTATCGAGTGCCTACTCCGTGCCTGAGTCGGTTCCGAGGCCTCGGAGAAACCTCAGTGAACTTGTATTCTGCTTATGACTGAGCAGCCGCGGGACAGTACTTGCCAGTGATTTCAAATTCCCGCCGGAAACAAACCAAGGCGCGGAGCACGTTAAACTCAGAATCTTAGACGTCAGGGTCGGAAAAAAAACCCAGAGTCCTTGGAGCCTTGCAGCTACCTGGGGCTCTGTCCCCTACATTTACCAAAAGAGAGTATTTAATTTGAGCTGCGGGGAGGAGGTGGCCCTCCTCATATTCATATGCAAAGTTTTGAGCGCGAGCATGCGCATTTTCTGGGGCCAGCCACTATAGGTTTCCTCCAAGTTTCAAGAAGGTCCGGGATCCCAAAACAATTAGAAGCCTTCCCTCAACACATCCACAGCTGGAAGAACCCAGGGGACTGCACTTGCAGTTTTGGGTAAAGGTCACTTTTTGAACCCAAAACTAATGCCTAGTAGACGTCACCTTGGCCGCGACAGCCGCTCAGCCGGTGCACACCCCGCCCAGTCCTTCCCATGCTTCAGAGCTGCGCGCACCAGCCAGCTTCGGGGTGGCTGCGAGGGGACCCACTGCCTTGGAAAGGGAGCGGGAAACACGCAGGTCTGGTGGGAAGGCGGCCTCGGTTCCCCGCAAGGAAATCACGCGCCTCTCCTCCGGACCTCCCTTGGGACGTCTCTAAGTTCTGGCCCAGACTGGTTCTCAGGGCCCGTCTGCCTGTGGCTGCAAAGTTCTCTGAGAGCAATAAACACACAGTTGCATCCGTTGGGCCTTTTCGGGACGAGAGGGGTAGCCCCGCAGGTCCCTTCAGCGAGCGGCTGGGGAGCACACCTGCTCAGTTTACGGAGAGTGCGCAAACCGCACTTCCACACGCGCGTGGGGGGCACACACCGCACCCAGGACACGCGCGCCGGGCGCACGGCCCGCACTTATTCACATGCACTTCACAGGCAGCCGCACCTTTCCACACGCGCGCCGGCCCACACACCCGCGCCCGCGCGCACAAGGGCCGCGACTTCCGAGCGAAACTCGCGTGTGGGTCGCGCCCAGTACTTCACCGTCTGTCACCGTCGCGTCCGCCTCCTCCCCCGCCGGGTGCACCTCTAGCCGCAGAGATTGAGGGTGGGGGGCCGAGAGGGGCGCAGTCCCGCAGAGCTGCTCCTCGGTCACGAAGCGCAGTTGCACGCGGCACTGCAGGGGCGCGGGGACCCGGGCCGGAGCGGGGGCCGCAGCCATGGTGCGAGCGCCTGTGCCCAGAGCCCTAGTAGCGCCTCCTCCG
Source organism: Equus asinus (assembly GCF_041296235.1). Taxonomy (NCBI): domain Eukaryota; kingdom Metazoa; phylum Chordata; class Mammalia; order Perissodactyla; family Equidae; genus Equus; species Equus asinus. The sequence continues at coordinate 37,550,263 of NC_091812.1, forward strand.
CCGCGCGGCCGGCGCTCCAAGAGCCTGCCAGGGGAAGGGGAGGGACTTGGAAGTGCTAGACACCTTCCTCACCTCCGCTGCAAGTTGAGTCCTCGACCTGTGGGACGCCCGCTGGCTCCTGCCGGCACCTGCCGCCCTCTGCATCTCTGCCACCGCCCCCTCCCCGCAGCGCGCTGGACCGCCGCGCCCCCCAGCCGACAGGAGAGCGCGGTACGCGCCCGGATGGGCCAGCCGCCCGCGGGACGATAGCTCTGAACACAAGTTTGGAGAGCGCGCGAGGCACCTGGAGGCCTTGGGGTTTGGAAGCAGAAGGGTGACACCTGCTGTTCGTTGGGACTGCTCTGCGGGCGTGGGCGCAGGGTGGAAACGACCCTGGCCCGGGCTCTCTGCTTCGTGGCACTCGCTCTCGGGGCAGTTCTGGGGCTACTGGCGCCCACGTGTGAGCAGCCGTCGTAAGTACCGAGCTCCTTCCTCCCTGTCAGGGTCCCCACAGCAGCAGCGAGGTGGTGCGGATGCCCGGAGATTTGTGCAACTGGCTAGGCCTGAAGGACCACTTTCATCCCTCATCACTTAACCCGGAATTGAAAACTTGCTCCTGGACTGTGAACTGTTTCCCTAGACGTGGGCTGGAAGGGCCAGGGAGTCCTTTTTTTATTATTGCTATTATTTTACCAGGGTCATTTTGGCTTACAACGTTGTGTAAGTTTCAGGTGTACATCACTGTATTTCAGTTTCTGTATAGTCTGCATCGTGTTCACCACCAACAGTCCAGGTTTTATCATCACCACATATATGTGCCCCTTTACTCCTTTCACCCTCTTCTGGACCCCCTTCCCCTCTGGTAACCACTAATCTCTTCTCCTTATCTATGCGTTTGTTTACCTTCCATATATGAGTGAAATCATACAGTATTTGGCTTCCTCTGTCTGACTTATTTTGCTCAGTGTAATACCCTCAAAGTCCATCCATGTTGTCACAAGTGGCATAATTTTGTCTTTTTTATGGCTGAGTAGTATTCCATTGTGTGTATATACACCGCATCTTCTCTATCCATTTGTCCATTGGTGGGCACTTCAATAAAATGGGTATAGAAGGAAATCACCTCAACATAATAAAGGCCACATATGACAAACCCACAGCCAACATCATACTCAATGGTGAAAAACTGAAAGCTATTCCTCTGAGAACAAGGAACAAGACAAAGATGCCCACCTTTGTTCAACATAGTACCAGAAGTTTTAGCCAGAGCAATTAGGCAAGAAAAAGAAATAAAAGGGATCCAAATATGAAGGAAGTAAAACTGTCACTATTTGTGGGTGACATGATTCTATATATAGAAAACCCTAAAGAATCCGCCAGGGTCTCTTGTTCCCAAGTTGACACCTCACTCCAGAAACTACCTAACCTAGTCAGGTGGCTCCAGCATCAAAAGATGGAAACTCTAAACCCTGGGGAGCCAAATCACACCTTCTTAGTCTCCTGTGCCGAGAAATTGGTCTTCTGCTGCAGGGGGTTAAGAAAAGGAAGCAGTCCTTCTTTTGACGAGAGTTGCCCACAGTCATAGATTCCTGTGCCATCTAAGGACCTTTTCTTAAAATTCTGAGCCAACTTTTGAGCGTCCTTGGTCTGTGGCTTCCTGACAGAATGGATTGAGGAGAGGAAGCAAGGACTGTAAATTCATTCCCATTCCATCAGGAGAATGTCCTTATTAACTAAGCAGGCTGACTTTATAAATATGAGCTTCTCTGGAAGCCCCAGGGTCTGTAACTTCAGAGTTTCTGGCTGGGACTCTTAAACCCACCCAGGCTTTATGAAGTCCCTGGTCTCATTTATCTCCCCCCTCTCACCCCACCTTCCAGGGCTCCTGAAGTGGCCTCTGGATCCTCCCCTTATTCCCTCCCAAGCCTTTCCCTCCCCCTCCTCTTGCTCTTGTCTCTCTAGTATCTAAGGACCCTGCCATTCCTTCCTTTTATCTCATTCTCACTTCCTATTGCCTCATGGCTTTGATTTGTGACCTGGAAGCCCCTAGGAATCAGAGAGTCTTTAAAGAGTTAGCACTGTGGAGAGGGTTTCAGGTGTGAAGGCCACAGAACACCTGCATCCTGCCCCCACCCACCCTGACCTCCTCACTGTGTTATTCTGCCTCTCCTGCTCCCAGCCTCCTCGAAGCATGTCTTGCCTTCTCCATTCCTTTCTTCCTTCCCAAGCCCTGCCTCAATGGCACTAAATACTATCATGGTACCCAAGACCCTCCAAAGTAGCAATTGGGCCTCTTTATCCTTCTGTCAAAAAGGTTGTTCATCCTTCACATGCCGTCAGCTGTTAACTTGGAAAGTAAATCAGCGTAGAGGGGAGAAGGGGACAGATTTATACTAAAATGTGAATGAGGGTTGAAAATAATTCATATGGCACTTCAAAAAGGGCAAGATCTTGACCTTAGTAGAATTCCCAACATACTCTCAAGAAACCTGGAGTTCTGTTACTTGGAACAAGCAAATAAAAAGGTTATAACAGTTTTTCCTCACATTAATGCAGGGGGAAGAAACCCAACTTAGGCTAATTTGAGCAAAAAAGTCAAAATATTATGATTCACTACAAAGCTGGGAAGTCTAAGCTTTGGTCATGACTAGATTTAGGAACTCAATTAAGGTTGACCAGATGGTCTTGCCTCCTCCTTACAGACAGGCCTTAGTCACATGCTGGAAGCAGTCACTGATTTACAGCCTTTCCACAAAGGCAAGGCTCCTTCTCCTCGAACTCCAAATCAGCTTGGGTCATTTTAAAATGACTGGCTTGCTGTGATGGGTCTACCCAACTTGTGGCTTAGACCAGGGAGACTGGAAGCTGACTAAATTCACATCATCCAAATGAGGGATGAGCAGATCACCAAAGGAAGGAGACAGCTGGGATAGCAAAGCAAGAAGTACTCATGACATCTGACACAGAGTGCTTGCTACATGCCTGGCCCTGTTCTAAGCACGTTACTTACATGAATTCATTTACTCCTCCCCACTGTCCTGGGAGAAGCATACTGTTGTAATCCTTGTTTTGACTGATGAGGAAACTAAGACACAAAGATTAACTAACTTGCCCAAAGTCACAGCTTAGAAGTAGTGTAAGTCCTCTGCAACAGTCAGACACAAAAGTAAGCCCATGAATAGCCCTTACTACCGCTTCTCAAAGTTAGCAGCTAGTAGAATAATTCCTTAGTATTCCAATGGATACAGCTCAAGACCTTTAAGAGTCCCCAGAATTGGGAGCACAGAAATATTTCATACTTTCCCACTGTCTTTTCATCCTCCCAACCTCACACAGAAGGTTAAGAATTCCTTAGACTTCCCCTCCCTCAAGTGTTTCACCTCCTAGTTTTATCTACACATGAGCAGTCTTTGCCCTGGTGCCAACACTAGCAGAAAGTTCCATGAATCATCTCTTCTTATTTACCAACTAAGTATAAGGTAGATTTGCTCACATCATCTATTTGAACCATCACTGAATTCTACTTTCTGTCTTGAGTTTATCTCAAACTTCTATTTTCTGTCTAACAGCCATCACCTTCTTCCACCTCTTCGTTTCTGTCATCAGTACTTTCTTTTCAGGGCCACCAGACTTTTCTAAAAATCAGTTCAGGAGAGTTCCTGAGAGGACAGACAAGCTCCAGCCCGCAGTGGGATATTCACTGAGAGCAGCTGGGCAGACTTACCTGCTGAGTTCCAGTCTCTAGCCTGCCAGCCTCAGCATGTGCCAGGGGGAGGCTGTGTTCTGCCAGCTGAATGAATTGAATGGAGGTCAGAGGATCGGTCTTGGGAAACCAAAGCCGTGCTCCAGACTCTTTCCTCTTGCTCTCCTCTAGAAAGGACAAGTCCTCTCAGAAGTGAGGGGAGGTCCCCTGGCACATGGTTTCCCTGAGAGATCCCACCACTTCTACCTCCTGATGGACTCTGTTGTCAGTATAGCATCAAAAGCATTGACTTTTTTCGTGTGTATGATCTGTGTCCAAAGCTTTGAGAGATGCTTTCTACCCTCTCCCTTCTCCAAATGACACACAGAAAAGAACTTCTGGCCAACCTCATTGGCTGTAGCCTCTGGCAGCAAGCTCAGCTCAGCCTCAGCATCAGAAGGGACATTATCAGACCAGTGCTGAGCCGAGAAAGAGAAAGGAGCACCAAAACTGGTTGCATACCTGGGTGAACATATGCCCCTTTGTCTATCTCCTGCCTTCCCCAAGGAGCAGCCTGATCTGTTAATGGATGGCGATTCAATAGCTGAAGTCTAGCCCAGGCTCTTCTACCCCTGAGGAGCTCTCCCTTGGCCTGTAGCGGATCTCACCTCCTGGTCCAGACCTTGCTTCACAGAGACTCAGACCAGAGAGCCCTCCTGCTCCCCCGCCTGATTTCACAGTGCATTATCCTCAGCAATGGCAGCCACGCTACTGATCATGGTGTTCTACAGAAAAAAAACCTGTGCCTCAGCCACATAACAAATTTCTACACATCATGAAGCAACACAAGTAATTAAAACAGAATATAATAATCTTCATGTGATCTAGCCCATCAAATAGAGTTGATTCTCATTATTTGCAGATTCTACATTTGTGAATTCACCTGCTTGTTAAAATTTATTCATAACCCTCAAATCAATACTAGCAGTGTTTTCACGGTCATTGGCAGACACGTGTGGGTTGGTGAAAAGTTTGAATCACCCGATGTGCACATTCCCAGCTGAGGCTGAACAAGGGGACGCTCTGCCTTCTTGTTTCAGCTCTCATCTTGTAAACAAGTGTCTTTGTTGCAGTCTATTTAGTGCCACGTTTTTCTCATTTTTTGTGATTTGTTGGTGATTGCAACCCCAAGCGTAGTGCTGTCCGGTGTTCCTAAGTGCAAGACGGTCATGATGTGTCTTACAGAGGAAGTACATTGTTTAGATAAGCTTTGTTCAGGCATGAGTTATGGTGCTGGTGGCTGTGAGCTCAATGTTAATAAATCAATAATGTGTATTAAATAAGATGTCTTTAAACAGAAATGCATAAATTGTTTTATACATAAAACAAGGTTATACATTGATTGGCTGATGGAAATGTGACCAGAGGCTCTCAGGAACCTAACCCTGTATTTCTCCTAGAAGCCATGGTTCAGTATTTGCTAATTCAGCGTTAGCAGCAGCTTTATAGAACATAATTACAGAGAATAACAAGAACCAACTATATTTTACAAAATAATGCATTTTTGATGGTGCTTGGCAAAGAGAGGCCTGGAATTCTTAAATGGTGTCCTTACAAGATATCATTTCAAGGCTTAGGCCCCATAGGGCTTGGTGATGGGCCCACCTCCTATTCCTGCTGAGGTGAGAGGAGGCAGTTGGGGAGGAGCTAGATAGTGAGGGAGCATACTAGGCATAGTAACTAGACTCGAGTGACTAGAAGAACTAATTACTAGAGGAAATAAAATGCCCTGCCCTCACTGTGAGAGATGGGGAACATTACGGAGAAAGACACGAAGCCTGTTTTCTTCTTCCTTTGAAAAGAAACTATAGAGAGAGAGAGAGGGAGGGAGAGACAGGCAGAGAGAGAGAGAAAATGATCCAACAATTACTCTCTACACCACTGGTCTTCAAGCTGAGGTATGTGAAGCCTCGGCATGGAGCATTTTAAGGGAATGAATTTCCAGATCTTCCACTTCCACGAGAACTTTTCCCTAAAATTGATCTTCTTGAGAAACACGCTAAGTGGAGATGCAGATTCCCCTGTCCCACTGGTCACCTTATTAAGGAAAGACAGCTTCTCCCTCATCGCAGTTCTACCACAGCTAATTATCATGGGGGATGAAAACATCTAGCGCACCCAACAAAGAGGTAATTCAAAATATTGCTCTAGGTATACGAAAAGGAGATGACTGCAATTATTTCAAAAACCAGATGATATCCATTTTTTTGTCTTTAACAAAATTGAGGGAAACCTAATTGAGTTGTCAACTAGAAGATCGTTAAACTTAATTTTTGATAATAGCTGTCTATGTCACTCTTGGCAACTCCCAGCAATCACAGGGGTCATGGAATAAGGGGTCCCGATGCTTAAGCTTCCTTAGCTTCATGGATAATCCTCATCTGTGATTATTTAAAAAGTATAACGGTAATTAAATCAAGAGTTTTTAAACAGAGACTTATGGTCATAGAAATGTTTTAAAGTTGCCTTTAAATTTATACATATTTTCACTGCAGAAATTATGATAAGGTTAGCTTAAAATATTTTAAGCAATAAAATATATTACAGTTAGGATACAATTCTATGAAGGAAGTATAATGGAAATAAGATTTGAAGAAGATAAAGAAAACATGTATAATTTCTGATGATAAAAGAGCCTGTCCTTGTTTTCTTTAATGGGTGATAGTGAATATCAAATAACTATATTCGTTTTCTTTTTTAAGATTTTATTTTTCCTTTTTCTCCCAAAGCCCCCCAGTACGTAGTTGTGTATTTTTAGTTGTGGGTCCTTCTAGCTGTGGCATGTGGGATGCCGCCTCAGCATGGCTTGATGAGGGTGCCATGTCTGCGCCCAGGATCCAAACCAGTGAAACCCTGGGCCGCCAAAGTGGAGCACGAACTTAACCACTCAGCCACGGGGCCAGCCCCAGATGTCACCTTTAAAACGTGTGTGAGTAACCTATGAATTTACAAAATTCTTTTAGGAGAAAGCAAATTTAAAAAAAGAGAAAAAGAATCCCCTAACGCTGCTGCAGACAATCAGAATAGAGAGGCAGGCCATATCTCCGGCTGATGGGGGATCTTGAATGGGGCTCCTTTGTCCACCCTACTCTTCCCTGTGGGACCTAGAGTTCCAGAGAAGACCTCCAGCAGTTCTGCTGAAGTTCTTGGGGCTTGAATAACTCGGATATGGGAAAAGGTACTTATGAGAGGAAGGGAAAGCATCCTAGGGTAAAGCCAAGCCCCTCACTGTCAGGTCTCCTAGAAGGGTGCATGGGGAGAGCCAAAGTTAGAAGTGGCAGGTGGTCGTGGTCTAGTCTTGCAGACAGGTGGACCCGAGACAGGGAAGCAAGATTAGCACCTGGGAACCTCATGAGAGGGGATTCCCTTGGCTCCCCACAGAAGTCTCACTTGCCATGCAAGTTTTTCCCATCTCTGGTTATAGTTTCCTTTAAATATCCCATTTCAGTGGTTCATTTTTCAGCTCTTCCTCTGCAGCCACCTGTGGTGGTGGGATGGGACACAGGATAAGAGAAAGAAATACAGCCTGCCTCGAATTTGTGCCTCTGCTGGCCCCACGGGGAGGAAGCAGCATTTTTTCTAGAAGACCTGCTCTTTACTATCAAGAAGTGAAAGGGACCCCCACGAGGTTGGGAGTGCAAGGATGGAGCAGATCACCTTGAGGGGTGTAAGAGGCTGGAGAGGAGGCAGATATGGGCTCCAATGCCAGTCCCACTCATTAGTAACTGAGGAACCCGGGCGAACTGCTCAGATGCTCTGAATCTATGGAAGCCTTTACAGAAACCCCACCATCACCCTATAAGCTTATTGTGAAAATTAAATGACAGTGTGTAGCAAGCACTCAATATGTATAGTGGCTATCCTTAGTATTATTACTCCTGGAAGAAGATATGGAAAAGTGAAAAGACAAAACCTTAAATAAACCATATTCCCTCACTCGAAGGAATTATTTTAGAAGAGTTATTTCTAACGTTTTTTTTTCTATTAGCAGGCTAATCTTGGCATTGTCAGCTTTTTTTATTGAAAGAGAAAAAAGTGTGAATACCCACAGGTATGAGAGATGTATATAGTATTGACTTGGTTTTCCCCTGATAAAAGAAAAAAACTTAGTTACACAGGCATATGAGTTTCAGCTTTTACTTATTTTTGTTTTCATTGTTCCGTCATTTATTTATGGCTTGTGATTTATATTGTACTCATGCCCAGAGGCACATTGGCATGTTTTGTAAACTACCAAATAAATAAACAGCAGCTATATTTCCAGATCCAGTTGTAAGAAGATAAAAGCAAACATAAAAAACAGATTGAGGAAAACAAGCTGGAAAATTGAGAAGACGGTGGAGGGTAGGAGCGACATTTTGAAAACCTAATGTCATATTAGTAATCTGCCAATCCACCTTTAAATCCAGGGTCAGACCCCCTGCAATAGTCAGTTACAAAGAAATTGCTTCGCTGATCATCAGCCTGAAGTTCTTTCCAGAGAGGTGGTGGGTTTGTATGAGATCTATGTATGATTTCTCACAAGGTTCTTCTCTTGATCTCCAAGCTGGGACTGCAAGACAGACATAGTAAAGCTTACTGACCCACCTCGTCTTCTCTCAGTAACTCACCTTGCAAAGACTACACTTGATTATCTGATTTGTTAGAGAACCTAGTAAAAGAAGAAAATGGATGATACAGAAAAATGCATTGACATTCCACTAATGCACCCATTCCCTTTTCAATTTCTCCATACATAAAAGAAAGTTGCTTCCCCAGTTAATCTTAATGCTTCCTTCCAGTTCTAATGTTCTATATATGTAGAATAATAGCTGACATTGATTCATTGTTCTACATGCACTCTCATTTGTAAGTATCATGTGGCTACAGATTTACCTTTAGGCTGTTGTTAGTACTAGTTCACATTCTGAAGGGCAATGCTGGTCAAATTTTATCATGGATCACCTGGAGAGAGAGTTAAAATGAAGGTTGCTGGGCCCAGACCCCAGTGATTCTGATTTAACAGGCCTAGTGTGGTGCCCAAGAAATAATTCTGTTTCTAACAAGATCTCAAGTGATAACAATGCTGCTGTTACCACCCAAGGTGGGGGTCGTCTGCCCACGGCAAGACATGCCAATAGTCAAGAGGCAAGGTGGTAGTGATGTGGGGACGGCAAGCCGAAGATTCGAAAGAAAGATTTCTTGGACTCTCAAGGTCTGGCAGTAGTGCTCTTTTATTTAGAGAATAGTGTGGAATGGCATGGGACAGGACCCATGGGCAGTAAACAGCTGCTGCTGCTGCCGCATGGGGACAGGACCCATGGGCAGTCAGAGCTGCTGCTGCTGCTGCTGCAATGTGTTGAGGGTTAGGGCTAAATTTATAAAGCATGGGTACGTGACTTATTTTTACTGGAAAAAGAAAAGATGGTGTAAAAAGTCATTAAATGGTTTCAGTGCAGATGGGGTCTGGTTACTGTTTGGTCGTATAACTTTAGATATGAATCTGGTCATATAGATGGGCATGTAGGTGAGGATGCCCTGGGCTTCTCTCCCTGGGACAGCTTTAATCCACAGCATAAAATCCATCGGATCATATAGATCTGCATGTAGGCCAGGTCACCTTGGGCTTCTCTACCTGGGGCAGCCTTGATCCACATCAGTAGGAGAGAAAGGACCTTTTATTACAGCTTGCTAGCAAGGGGGAAGATGGCCAACTAATGTCTGAAAGAACCATCTTACAGAACAAAGACTACAGGCCAGTTATATACAGGGCTGATCTCCAGGTTGGGGAGGCATCAGGTCTCTGGGTGAGGACAGACACCAGGTCTCAGTTCCTGATAGTCTTTTGTTTTACTGGACTTGCAACAGAGATGGGAGCAAAGCCCTATATTCTGAGCTTTCAGTTGTCTTGGATGATGGCTATCAGCATAGACTCTGCCCTGGGGTCATCACATTCCTAAGGAACTCAAAAGAAGAAAGTTATCAATTTATAGCGGCTGGGAGGGGCTGTAAAATCTATAGAGCATGTCAGGGTTAGTTAACCAGGGGTCATTCAAAGTTACAATATGGTTTCTTTTCTACAATATGGCTTCCCTTATGTCAACCTTGTGTTGAGCCAGTATCACTGCTGGTCTGCCGCCTGTGGACCACACTTAAAGCAGCTCTGTTTTAATCTTGGGAGGAGCTGCATCCAGTCAAGCTGCCTGTAAAACCTGCAGCAGCTAATCCAGGAAGCTGAGGAATTGCACAGATAATGGAGGATGACTGTATCATTCAATTAGAAGTGTGTAGTATTTGCCAGTAGTTGGTTTTGCCACAGATATTTTGAACTATTTCGATATCATTTCAAAGCTGTAATAATAGCTTGTTTATCTTTTCAGGGACATGTTGACACAAAATTGCCAGAAGAGGCAAATGAAGGAGAGTAGAATTATCTCAAAGAGCCCTAACTCCACACTTGCAAACCAATCAGCACTTCCCTTTCCTTCCTATTTACCGCTCCACGAGCATCTGAGGTATAGCACAAAGAGCATTTTAACCTCTTCCAAGGTCCTCATCTGCAAAGTGAGGATGGTAACTCCTATATCAAAGCTTGATGTGTAGATTAAATGACTAATGCATATGAAAGCAACAACACTGCCCAAGGAAACCACCCCGGAACTCCCCATTCTCCCAGGGCAGCTCACTCTTTTCCTTCAGAGTGCTCATCACAGATTATAACTACATATATAGGGCAGGTGTGTGTCTGTGTGTGCGTGTGATTTAATTAACGTCTCTCTCCCCCACACTACTGCAAACCCCATGAGCATCTGTTTTGCTCACTGTTGAATCTATAACACTTAACTCAGTTCCTGGTTCGTAGCAGGCAACCAGAAAATATTTACTGAATGAATGACAATATTTGGCCCATGGTAAAAACTCAAGAAATGTCAATTTAAGAATGGATATATATAAAATATTAGGTACAATCAAAATGAGAACTTTAGAGAAGGAAGGCATTCTCAATAATTAAGAATCTGAATACGACACTGGAACTGGCTGCAGAGCTAACACAGCATTTGCAGGAAACTGCTGACGTTTCTACCTACAACTGCAAAGCAAAGACTGACAACTTTTGTGTTTAAGAGTTCAGTCATTACCTGCTAGAAAAAAAAAGACTGAGCCACTGATCTCTTGGGTCTTCCTTTTTTACTTATGAATCTACTTTGTCTCTGATTTCTTCAAATGTATTTCCTGTTCTGAATACTCCTCCTTAATGGAAAATTTAAATCAGTGATAAGCAAAGAATCTTAGGATTTACAAGCACAGTGTAGATTTGCAGCTCAATAGCTCCTATAGGTCTGCCAAATTTGTCCATTTATAATGATGGTCTGGGGAAAAATTGCTCAATTAGATTGCCAAGAACACTGACACACACAGAGCACATAAATTTTTACCTTTCAAGGATCAAAATTAATTTTTGCTATGAGGACATTATTAGGATGACAGTTTTACTGTACAAGTTAAAAATAGGAATTGCATAAAAGGACAAAGACACTAAATCATTGAGCTCTTTGTGGAGGGGCGCTGCCATGTGTGTTTTCTTGGAAGAAGGGGAAATAAACAGCTCAGTTCCTGATGCAGAAGTTGGACAAGGACATAACATATACAAACTAATTACAGACAATAAAAATAGATCTTAAAACAATTTTTATATATACATAAATGCAAAGTAGGCCACAGTAGACAGCTCTCCTAAGCTTCGCAATCAGAACTAAGCCAGCAGTGCTTGTGCATCTGTTTAGAAAGCTTTCAAAATAAATGCAAATCTTCTCAAGTTTTGCATGAAGGGTCTACTCCCTTTCTTCCACCACTATTTTTATAGTTGGGAAATTATATCCCTATTAAGAAAAGGATTCCTTGTACATGCTAAGATATATTATTTTTGGATATTTGAGTACATAGTTTTCAGATTATTATGGTGCAAAGAGACAGGGTCCCAAGTGAGCAGATCTGTGCTTCCATCTCACTCTCCTAAGTTGGTACACCTTCTTAACCTCTCCGTGCCTCCAGTGTCCCCCCTTTATAGGAGAAGGACAATAAAAAAAGCTAATCTCACAAGGGCCGGCCCTGTGGCCGTGTGGCTAAGTTTGCACGCTCCACTTTGGCGGCCCAGGGTTTCGCCAGTTCAAATCCTGGGCACAGACATGGCACCGCTCATCAAGCCATGCTGAGGCGGCGTCCCACATGCCACAACTAGAAGGACCCACAACTAAAAATACACAACTATGTACCAGGGGGTTTTGGGGAGAAAAAGGAAAACTAAAATCTTTAAAAAAAAAAAAAAAAAGCTAACCTCACAGGGTAATGGCCAAGATTATCTTCTTAATTCTTGGGCTAATTTAAAATTCACTTCCATCCCCAAAACAAGCATAGTTCTCTAGGAAAAAGTATGGCAAAAAGGACAAAATGTACAAAAGTGCTTAGTAATACTAAGAACCAGGCAAAGAATTTTTATCAACACTATTTTACATACCTTCCCAAATAAGGAAAGCACCCAGCTGCCACCCATTGGTAAATAGCCCCAAACGGTCACTTGTGAGGCCAGCCTCCTGCCGGTTTATGGGGCCCCCACCTCCTCAGGGCTTCCAGTGTGGGCGATGCTCGCACTTCTCATCGACCTTCGTGGTACCTGCCAATTATCTTCCCGAGGTACCTGCTAAGAGGGCTGCACTCTAGAAGGCCTGCAGTCTCTGCTCTTTAAAAATAGAAACCACTTTAACCTGCGGAGGCTCCACCAAGCAGGGGCAGAGAACTCAGAGCACCCAAAGACTTTCTCCTCCTCTGGATCTCAGCACAGTCTATGTTCTTCCTCAATAATGAATCGTTTATCTGAAAATTAGAAATGAAGTGATCAAATAGTACATTTATTGGTAAACCAAGTATAAACACCAATTAATTACTACTACTTTCCTAGTTTCTTTATGCATATTACTACAATTGAGAGAAATAATCAGCCTTGAGGATAATTTTCAAAAATCATTTAGTCCACAGGATATAAACCACCAATTCACACACACACACACACACAAAAGGAAATACAAATGTTTTTATATATAAGACCAGATGTTCAAGCTCAATTTGGGAAATGTGAAATAAAAATCTAAAGAAAACCTTTTTTCACTTTGTAGGATCACAAATTAAAAAAAATTTTTTTTTTCAAGGAAGATTGGCCCTGCACTAACATCTGTTGCCAATCTTCCTGTTTTTGCTTGAGGAAGATTGTCACTGAGCTAACATCTGTGTCAATCTTCCTCTATGTTTTTTTTGTTTTTATGTAGGATGCCACCACAGTGTAGCTTGGCAAGCAGTGGGTAGGTCCACGGCGGAAATCCGCGCCGCCAACCCCAGGCCTCTGAAGACGAGTGGGCTAACTTAACCACTACACCACCGGGCCAGCCCTGCAAAATATTTTTTAAATTGTGTTGGTTAAGGGACAGAGAAATTAGCATCCTGCACGTTGATGATGGTTATGTAAATTGATAAATCTCTTTGGAGAATATTATCTGTCAAATTTCAAAATACCTCTCTCTCATTATTCAGCATTTCCACTTGTATAACTGGACTATAGGTGGACTGGAGTCAAAGCTTGTGAGGAGGCCAGATTTTAAGGTCAAAATCTAAGCAAAACTTACAAATTTACCCTGAAATCCCTTCAATTCACCTCAAAGTACAGCATACCTTAGAGAGTTATAATGTAATCTACATGTAAGAAATATAAAAATGTGTAGAGATACCTATGCAAAATACAATTTTACAGTACTTCCAGCAACAAAGGATGATGAGACCATCACTCAAGACTCAAAATAAAAAGACGAAGCTGAATCTGTTGGTGATTACAGTAGAGGGGAGCTATGCTCAGGCACACTGCCTCTGCATGGAGCAGACCGCTGAGCTTACATGGGCTGTTTTCCGTTGTTTTGAAAGCATGCAGTTCGGAGTTGCGGCTTTTCAGAGGTGTGAGTAGACTGACATTATCTACAGAAGCGTGGTTACCGGTGAGACGGTTGGTTGGTTGGAACTCGAGGTGTGTTTACTGGAAGCGAGTCTCCTCTCTGATTGACTGGCTTTCAGCAGAGCAGGGGGCAGGGTTGATGTTAACTAGCTGGCTGATAAAAGCACGCTCAAGTCGTGGATCCATTGGTTTATAAGGAATGCTGGTGACTCCTTGTTATCATGGCTGCAGAACAATCCATTTTTTCCAAAATTTGTGGAAATTTTTTCATTCTCACTTGCCGAGCGCAAATGTCTTTTGCTGTAATTCCTCTTCATAGTCACACAAACAGACAAGGATACTCACTGCCTAAAGAGATTGCAAACAACTTACATAAATAAGGTGATTAAATGAATTTGGTGCGTCCATACTATGGAATACAGTCTAACTGTTTTGATAAGGAAGGAAACTAGATGGACTCATGTGGAACAATCTCCATGATATGGTGAGTGAAGAAAGCAAGGTGCAGAACAGGTTCTAATCTATACATAGAACTCTTTGGAAGAATAAAAAAGAAAGCAATAAAAAGTATTTACCTCAAGAGAGAGAAACTGGGAGCCTTTGAGCGGGAAGAGTGAAGGAGAACCTTTCATCAGAAAGTCAGTGTTCAAAACCAGAAATCTTGGACTCCAAATTCCATTTTCTTTCCGCACTGCCAGACTCCTCTTTCATGTGATTTTTCAGGTTGGTGTTCCAGATGACTTTAGATAAGAGCACCCCTAACATATTCCTTAAAATGGTCTTTAAAAGCTTATTACATGGGCCAGCCATGGCCGAGTGGTTAAGTTCACGTGCTCTGCTAGGCGTCGGGGGAGGGGGGCCCAGGGTTTCACTGGTTCAGATCCTAGGTGTGGACGTGGCACCAGTCATCAGGCCATGCTGAGGCGGCGTCTCACATGCCACAACTAGAATGACCCACAACTAAAATATACAGCTATGTACGGGGGGGGGGGGGGGGGGGGGGGCGGCTTTGGGGAGGAAAAGAAGGAAAAAATAAATAAATAAATAAATAAAAACATCACATAACGCGGTCAGCCAAGATTCCTCTCTTCGTATTCATCCCCATTTGCCTTGTTGACTGTTTTCTCTGGGTTTGGCAAACCTGGGGTGAACATCCTTCTTCAGAACTGTCCCGTCCAGAGATCTCTGTATCATACACTTCCCCAGTCCACCCCCTGCTCCATCCCTCCCAGGGGGTCTCACTCAACCTTTGGAATGCTCCTGGTGCTTACATTCTTCATCAGCCGGAAGGCTGTTTTCTCCACATTCCCTATTTAGTCAGTGCAGAGTTGACATGCTCGCATGTATGTCTTTCAACTGCCTCCTAGATCAGTGCCTCCAGGGCCCCTGAAGTACTTCCAGCAGTCTTCTGTCAAATCTTTCCAACCTCTTGCATGCAATGGGGAGGCTCAGAACTAACCAAGTCAGCCAGGTGTGGTCTCCAGAGAATTCCATAGCAATTACTACTACAGCAAGAAGAGAACTCATTAATGCGAAATAAAGTGGAGCAGGAACAAAGTCTTGTCACAATGACTGAAATCTCTGCACTAGGCTGCTCGAGTCAGCTCTTGGCGAGGGATGGCTGCGGAGTGAGGACGGGTACAAACCAGGGGCAGAACACAGTACAGCGGGCCTCCATATCCTTGGGATGCACAATCTCCGATTGAACCAACCGCGGATCTGAAGGGGTGCTAGGGTGGTTGCGTCGGTACTAAACATGTACAGACTTTTTTCTTGCCATTATTCTCTAAACAATACGTAGAAGAGCTATTTACGTAGCATTTACATTGTATTAGGTATTATAAATAATCTAGAGATGATTTAAGGTATATTGGAGGATGTGCGTAGGTAACATGTACCATTTTATATAAGGGACTTAGGCAGCCAGAGAGTTTGGTATCCACAAGGGTCCTAGACCCCATCCCCGGAGGGTACTGAGGGACGACTGTGTTAACGCGAAGGGACGCCATGGTCAGATGGTTGAAGGTGTACCAGAACAAACGTTCAGACAGCTGCATTTTTCTCTTGAGGGGGCGGAGTGGATAAGGTAGGTGGGTGTGTACATTTTTATTTAACTTTCAACAATTACACAGGATTTTCTTTGGTGCGTGCACGTGGAGACAGTGAGTGGGCTCTCTGGGGTCTCTTCTTATAAGGACATTGATCCTATCAGATTAGGGCTCCCCCTTTAAGACCCCATTTAACCTTAATTACTTCCTTTAGAGGCCCCATCTCCAAATATAGCCACACTGGGAGTTAGGACTTCAACATAAGAATTTGGGGAGGATACAAACCGTCAGGCCATAATAGGTGGATGTGCCTCCTACCTGCAATGTCCGGATCAAAACAGCAGTCCACACCTGTAAAGTAGGAGATGAAGCCATTCTCCACAAATCTCCAGCACCGGGGGATCTGCTGGAAGCTGAACACGGGTTTAGGGCAATAGAGCACTACGGTTAAGAGCTCTCATTCCAAACCAACAATGCAAATCACAGCTGCACCCCTTGTTTGCTGTCGGGAATGTTTCTTCAACTCTTTGAGCCAGTTCCCCCACAGGCATATGGCACACTGGGTACCAACATGCTGTGCCAAAACCTGGGGGGGTCAGAGCCCCTCATTAACAGCCTCCTGTGACATTGTGTAATAATTATCTATGCATGTCATGACATGAAAACAAAACAGCTCATCAGGTTCAGGACATGCTACCCAAAATATGGCACCTTGGGAAATTAAATATCTTAAGCTGAAGGAATTTTTAAAAAAATGGCAGAAGCAGGAAGGTCACTGTGACTCCTCTGCATCACCCTTCTTCCCTGGCACAGGTCATACGACTCCCATGTGAAAAGTACCTTCCCTGTGCCAGGAGGAGGGAGGACAATGGCATCACCAGAGACGGGGAGTTTGGGGCCAAGAAATCTGTACAGATGAACCTTGTTAAACTAACCCTTATCTTCCTAGTTACTTCTTCACCATTTACCACTCCCAGACCAAACCCCTTTGTGTTGTCAATTTTTCACAAATGTATTGTTTCTTTGTCTAAAAGGTATGAGAGTTTCCTACTCTGGTCACTTCTTCAGGTCTTTATTCTCTTGTGAAGGCTCCCATGTACATGTAAAAATTTAATAAAATTTGTAAGCTTTTCTCCTGTTAATCTGTCTTTGTCAGTTTAATTTTCAGACCCAGCCAGGGACCCTGAGAGGGTCAAGGAAAACTTTTTCCTCCCCTGCACAACCTTTGCAATATGCTCCCATTTGTGTGAAGATAACACGGATATAAAATAGTAATACAATAGCCAATATGTACTGAGAACTAATTATGTGCACAGCGCTTAATGTGTGTGTGTGTGTGTGTGTGTGTGTGTGTACATAATGTAGAAAAGCACTTGAAGTTTTTCTAATGGTTCTCTCTCAATGGTGATATTCTGGGCAATGCTTTGCTTTTTTTCTTCGGATTGTCCTGTATTTTCCGGATTTTCACAGTGAACACGTATTACTTTGTATAAGCTGCTATTTAAAAGTGTTTCAAAACATTAAATTTATCCACTAAAGGAAATTCAAAAGGATTTACTTCAGGCAGAGGAAAATGATCCTAGATGGAAGGTCTGCGATACGAGATAAGGCAAATATGTGGGTGGAGCTAAAACAAACATTGGCTGTGGAAGCAACGATACTAACGTCAAATGTGCGTGCTGAGAAACAAGCTAGAACCGAAACACTGGGCAACAATTGCATCGACCTCTGGTGGGGGTTATCAGAGCTACCACAGCACATAACTTCGATGGCACTGTTCACAGAGGGACACCAGCAGTGAAAAGAGAAACATTAAAAGTTTGCTTTAAGTGCTTCTTTTAAGCCTTTAAAATTGAGAGAGAGAGAAAATTTCTGACCACATTTGAGGGAGACATCACTAAAAAACAAAGTCAGGATTGGGATTTATATTTTAAGAGATAAAGACAGACATAATGTACCTCAAAAAAGGTTTCTCTCTTAGTAACTTAGGGTCAGAAAAACAAAGAATGGTAATAACTTAAAAGTAAACACGCTTTTGACAATTAGGCCATTTCACCTTGACAAATCTAGCTAGCCAATCTCCACAGCTCACAAAATATTCATACATTCTCCAAACAAAAGTAATTTATTCGATGGAACACGGTCAAATAAAAGTTCGGTGAAATTGTTTCAAAGTTTCCTTATAATTTACTGTGATCTCTTTTTTTATGGGGACTCATAGTTTTTCAGTTTCCACACTAGATGTGAATCTGTACATCTTGGTTCCATCTCTGTCATTTACCAGTGGCTAAATTCTGGTGAATTAAGCTGGCAACAATTTTCAATCCTGTTTAATTTGCCACATGATAAATATCCAGTGACACAGGAGGAAAAGGAATGTGTACTTGAATAAGACAAACCTGTGGGTTCCATGGATTTAAAGAAAATCTTTGGAAGTCTTTTTATATTTAATGTTTATTGAGCGAAGGAGCAAACGAATGGATGGATATGCAAATGAACTGACGGTTATGCAAACAATTAAGCAAACTGCTTGATTACATTCCTTCCTTTGGTTTTGCTTCCTCTACTCTGTCAGCTGGCTCTGAGCACCTACCTGCAAAGGTATTTTGTGCCGGACTGTTTTCCAAGTTGGCTTTAGGAGTTGGGAGAGTGCCAGCCTTGGTGCTGCCTCGATTCTGCCCAGGGCTCAGTCCCACGTGCTCGTCCCTAACTGAGCGAGCACTGCTGGCTGCTGACACCTAGAATCTCAGCAAGGGATCTGCCCCAGTCACAGATCTTGGTTCCCAGTCAATCCAGCACCTGTGCAGTTGGCCTGTGGCCTTCCATCTCCGTCTCAGCAGTGACGCCTCCTGATAGGGTTTCCACCCTGCTTTCTAAATCAGTGTTGCCACTCAGCCATGGGCTGGTCACCCCTTCATGTGGTAGCAATGAGGCTGGTGAAAAGGCAAAGTGCCAAACACTTGGAAGAGAAAATGGGCAAGGTATGCTTTAATAAAGAGGAGAGGAAAGATTTCTGATAACATGGGGACGTATTTGAAAAAAGTCCAAACCAAAGATACCACACTCACTCCAAAGGTTTGTGCATGAAGAAACATTGCATACAATGAACCAGAGATCACAGAATCACAGTGCCTTCAGAAACCACAGAGGTCTTAAAGGTCCAGTAGTTCAAAGCCTTCCCAGTAGGTGAGGAAGACAGGAAGACCAGATCTTGCCCAGTATCACACAACGTGTAAATGGCAGACTGAGGGCAGTGACTTCATATTTGTATGCCACCTTACAAAGCATGTTGGCACACATTGTCTTATTTATTCTACCACAATAACCCTGTAAATTAGATATTTATTATGATGCCAGTACTACATCTAAGGAAACTACTTGTTAGAGCTAGGAATTTTGTTCCTCCCACGACACATACAGTTCAGGAATCAGCTTGATGGTTCGTTACCCTTGACCTGGGTGTTTGATAACAAATATTTGTAGAACTATGTTGAACCAAGTTTTTCACTGAAGTTGACTATGTTTTACAGATTTAGAATGATTTTGAGATCACTGAGAGAGAGAAACCATAACTTTATAAAAAACAAAGTAAATATAGGGATAAATTTAAACAAACATTGACTGAGATATATAATGAGAATTATGAATTGTGGGGTTTTTTTTACAAATAGAATTAAAATACAGCACTCTAATATATCAATTATAACATATAATTGTGAAGGTAATAAATGGAGTTAAATTGTTCTAAGGTTCATGCATTGTCTAGGAGGAAGGTAAAAGTATTGCTGTTTTCAGATTTTATATATATAATTTATCATATACATGATAATATATATAATTTATGATAATAATAGATACTATACATAACATGTACTATAATATATAATATTTCTTTCAAATTAACTAATAAAAGAATAGAAAAAGAGTATTTGACTTCTTAAACAGCAAAAGGAAAATGGAATGATAGAAATTACTCAGTCCAATAAAAGGGACAAATGGAGAAAGAAAATACAAGACAGACAGGACAAATAAAGGCTCAGAATAAGATGGTGGATGCAACCTGATTATGTCAGCAGTTATGACCGTGTCAACTGTCAACAGACTAAATGCTCTAGCTAGCAGCCATGATTTGTCTACAAATCCAACTTTAATCCGTTTACAAGAAACACATCTAAAACATCCAAATATGTAAAAGTTGAAACTAAAATTTATGAAAAAGGATAAGCCAGAAGACCCCTGGTCTATCTATATTACCATCAGACGAGGCCGGCTCACAGGCGAAAAGCAGCACAAGGAAGATGCGCGGTCACCTCATAATGATGAAGGACTCAGACCCCCAGGAAGGTAAACAATTTTAAGTTGCTGTACTCCTAACAACACTGCCTTTAAATAAATAAGTAAAAATAATCATAGAGTTATAAGGAGAAGTAGACAAATCCACAATCAGAGTGAGAGATTAAAACTCACCTCTCTGAGGAAATTGCAGAACAGGCAGACAAAATATACCAGGATGAATATCAAAAATATGAACTACATAGTCACAAACTTGAGCAAATGGATGTGCCTAAAATCTGTACACAGTACTGACTAATACACATTCTTTTATGGCACATACAGTATTTAAGGAAACTGATTTTATACTTGGTCATAAAGCAAACCTACACAAACCTCAAAAGATGGAAATCATACAGATTTTTTTTTCTCTGACAGCAATGTAATTAAGAGACAAATCAATCGAAACAAGATAACTAGAACATCCTTATATGTTCAGAAAGTAAGACACAGACTTCCAGGTTGTCCAGGGATTAAACAGAGAGAGAGAATGTAAATTAGACAATGTTTAGAAAGGAGTGATTATAAACACATATCAAACTGTCCCTGAAGATTTTTATGCCAATAGATTGAAAGACTTAGGGAAAATGGCAAATTTTCTAAAACAAAATATAACTTACCACAACTGATTTATGAAGGAATTTAAAACCTGAGTTGTAACATAACCATTAAAGAAACTGAACCAGTCATTTAAAATCTTCTCCAAAAGGAAACTCCAGGTCTAAGTGGCTTCGTTGATGAAGTCCACAAAACATTAAGGAACAAATACAAAAATAAGATGGAGAGAATGGTAGAGAAGCATTATTAAAAGAAAACATATCTGAGAAATATCCAGAAGAGAAGACATAAGTTAATATAAAGTCCTTGTTACTGCACCTCGTAAGCACTCCAAGAGTTTTTTAGTAGCTTTATTAGCAGTCAGAAAGGAAAGACTGGAATCCCAGACAAATATCCCCCTTCAGCGTAACTACAGCAATAGCTGTCCAAGCCCTTCCCCCTGAACTGCCCAGGGGAACACGGGTGGGGGCTGCAGACTTTCCCACAAGCGTGCCCTTGGGCCTCCCACGGAGCTCATTGGGTCCCTGGCAAAACTCGTGTGTTATCTCATTTAATCTTCACCTTACCCCTATATTGTGGGTGCCACTCATATCCTGATTTCACAGATGATGAAACTGAACTTTAGAAAGTGATTTTCATGGCCACATAGTTAGCAGATGGCCTGGCTGGGATGGGAGACAGGCGAACTGACTGGAAAACTCATGCCCTCTCCATTCTGATGAACATGCATGAGCAGTTATGAAGAACACTCAAATTTCATGATTTTGTTCCTCTCAGAGAAGAAATATCCTGATTCTGAAGGAGTGCTGGAGGTTGGTCAAATCGGTTCGATTACCAAGTAGACATCTAAGCCCTGTGCTCTTGACTTCATCACCATGAGTTGACAGCTGCCATCTCCCTTCTGGGATCAATTTCCCCTCTAGACACGTTGCTCTCACTCCTCTTATAACTGTACCAGGTTCAGTACTTTAATTTCTTAGAGATTTGGTTACGCGAATCAGTCCAGTGTATCAAATCCAGTCTGAGGAATCCTGAGTCACACGTTACACACATTCCCTATTTTTATCTTTACTTGATGGGAGTGTATTGTGGGGTTTTAAAATAGATCTTGGTCTTCTTGAACTTTTATATTCAAATTCATTCTTAGGTTGAGAGAAAAAAAATAAAGTCAAATTTAAAGAACAGCTTTCTCGTAAACTCACAACTAGGCAGTTGCTTCTGGCGAGCAGAGAGAGAAGTCCCTCATCAGGTCATTGGGATGGCAGGATTGTGGTCACCACTTCCCTTCCAGCACTTTCTGCTAGTCGTTCAGTCCTGAGCAAGAAGACCAGAGGTCCCGTGTCCCCAGCAGCTTCTTGTCTTGATGTTGCAGACAAAATAATTTAATAAACCTCACATCTAAATGTTAGGAAAATGGAAACTTTGAAATGTGCTGAATTTTAGAGAGAAGGTGTGCCATTTGCAGAGGCATTGGGTCATTGCTCTGACCCAGGAATTTTAGTGTTGTGGGCAAAAATTTCACAACCCATAAACTCAACTCTGTTACAAAACTATTTTTTAAATCTCTATTTCCAGCTCCCATTTTGCTGGTTAGCAGAAAAGTTAATAGCTGTTACCACAGTAAAGTAGAATTGGATTGGGAGGAGGAACTTTTTAAATTTTATACAATTCTGTATGATTTTACTTTATTATTTCATGAAACTCCTAACTCCTAACTCCTAACAATAATCCTCTTTGGACCAGATCCAGATGAACTCTGTTATCCATGGGAAAGCACCTGATTGATGGTGATGCTTCAGAATATTCTAGGTTCGTCCAGCAGAACATGGCATGCAGATGTGTTCTCCCCCAGAGCCACCTTGTAAAATCAGATGTTAGGACTGATGTGTCTACAGACTATTGTCAGGAAATTGGGCCTCTAACATGGGGCAGAAATGTTCTAACGCCAGAAAATAGAGTTCAACGAAAGCCGGAAGTACAGTAGTGGGAGTAGAGAGGAGGGTAGATAGTGAGTGTAGACATCCTCATTGGCTCAGTAATTGAGGACCAGCGAGGACAGGGGGTACCTCAGGGGGTGGGGTGGGCAAGTGCTGGGACTGTCCCTTCTCTGTCCCTCTTCATTTATATGACACTGCTTAGCAAAAGAATTTCTAGGCAAGAGTATGACTTTTGCTGTTTCACTGGTCCTAAGCTGTGTGGCATTTTGGATTGTGCAAATCGTTCAGGATGGCCATATGGCATCCTAGGTTTAATTGCCTGGGATGGGGCATATTGCAGTGATAGCACACCTATCAAGCAAGTAAATCATCTATTTATGCAGTGCAGTGTTCTTTCCTGCCCGTAATATCTGCTGTTCTCAGGGTTTCCCCTAGACACATTCTGTGGTCTTGGTTTGCTGCCAAGTGTCACACTGAGCCCTCTGTATTCTAGAGATCACAGGCTACCCCTCTCATGCACAGAGCCTGCTGATGTTAATCATCTGAATAGTCATTTGAGAAAAGTGGAAAACCACCGAACACTCTAGACCATTGAGAAACATTTCTGCAGAATAGGGACAGCTTGTAAATTTGGGAAACTTCCAAAAATTTTGTTATAGATTGTAACCTTTACTCTTACCAGGCACCCAGAGATTTTTTTAAAAGAATATTCTTAGTATTTATGAGTTAACTCAAATCAACTTCAAAAAATATGTCCTTTTGTAATAAGATGTAAGAAATCAGGTAGGCTGTATTCATTTGTGGTTACTGAAGCGTGAACATTTCATGGCTACTTCTGGCTCAAGATACCACTAAATAATGTGCTGAAAATAAGGCTGGAATGCAGTATTTGGGCCTCTTTTGAATATAAATGCATAAGTTAAATGCTTCCTGGGCTTTAGGAAACTGTTCAGTGGATTTGGGATTTTAAGCCATCGAACTCTGCTAGGGAGGTGAGTCCACACCCAGACTAGTTTTAATTTTTTTATCAGCTCAATAAATTATCTCAAAGCAAATAAACAGATAACTTCTACACAGGTCAAGAAATAGAATGCTGCTAGCACCCAAAAGTCTGGAATTCCTTCCTAACTGCAAATGCTGTTGTCTCCTCTCCAAAGGTAAACAACACACTATAGTTTGCTTCTTCCTGTTCTTGAACTCTATAAAGGGAACAAGGTAACATGTATTCCTTCAAGTTTGGCTTCTTTTTTTCTGCGTAATGTTCGTGAGATTTAGCATATTATTACTCGTCCTTGGTTTAATTCACTAATGTATGGTATTTCACTATATGAATAGCCCATAATTTCATTATCCAGTCTACATTTGAAGGAAATGGGTTGTTTTCAGTTTGGTGAGATTATGAGTCATTTTTTAGATCAGAAGGATCTTTTTAAACTTCTTTTTTCATAATTTAAAGAAAAGTTCCCCTACTTAATGCACATAATGAAGTGTTCTGGGAATATGTACGTATGTTTAAAGGGCTACGATTAAAATGACAGAGATGTAATGATGTGTTAACCTAAGTGCTTAGTGTTGTATTTGCAATTCACATTCAGAGTTTAACATCAGGTTCAACTTGGGGTATAAAATATTTATTTGCCCAAAATGTATCTACAATTAATATGGCAATTGCTGAGGGAAGGGTTCCAAATGATCAAATATCATTTTGCTGAGTAATTGATCTGCCAGATTATTCAGGATTGTTTGAAGTGTTTATTTCTCTGCCAGTAAAATGGCCAACAGTCCTAGATCAAATATAAGATGCTTTTACAACTTTTTTTTTCAGTTAATTGGCTCCTAGTGATTTGATTCGGAGCTATTGCAGGAATTATAAATTGGCTCAAGTTCTCTCAGTAGAGTTCAGCAACATGGTCCAAAAAAGTTTTGCAATGTATTAGCCACAAAATTTGGCTTCTAGAAATATGTGCAGAGAATATATGTGTAAAGAAAAAATAGGATAAATGCACAGATAAAGTGTTAAAGAGGAGTCATTAAGAATTATTTGTAACAGCAGAAACAGTCTATCTTAAGTAATATAATCATTAGGTATAATCATGAGAGAACTGGTTCCTTAATTCATACAACAAATATTTGTTGATCACACTATATACCAAGTACCACGCCAAGCCCTGGGAACTCTGTAGTGATCAAGACTAGGGGGTCCCTAGGGTTTGGGCTCAAGATGGCAACTAGGAGGATCTTGAACTCGCCTCCTTCCACAGACACCGAATCTACAGCTACATATGGAACAGTTTCCTCTGCAAAAAACTTAGGTCTGGCTGAGCAACTCCTACACATCAGGCAAAGGAGGAAAAAACCACATCGAAGTGGGTAGGAGAGGCTGGGACACAATCTCGCCATAAACCCCACTCCCCGTGCAGCCACCCACAATCAGGAGGCAACCCAAAACCTGGAGCTTCCCGGCGAGTGAAGGGTTGGTACCCCACATCCCGCACCCCAACTTTTAAGACCTGCACCTGAGAGACAAGCCTCCAAAACATCTAAAATATTTGAAAACCAACAGAATCCCGTCCTTGAGACCCACAGGCTACAGGAAAACTGAGAAAGGCTCTTAACGGATGCGCAGGCTCGGACCCACCCGCCCAGGCCCAGTGCAGAAGCAGCCAATGGCGCCCAGACATGAATTGAAAAAGGCTCATTTTAAAGCATCAGCCTGAGGGGCAGGCATGTCAGAACACACACGTCTAGGAACCTGCTGGAACACTCTCCAGGGACAGAGACTGGCATTCTCCATCTGCCTTGCTCTAGCCGGCGGGCGCCATCTTTTTTTTTTTTTTTTTTTAACTCGAGGTCTTTCTTTTTTCCTCCCTGGTGGACGCCATCGTTGTGGTCTCCCTCTGTCACACTCCAGAGAGCCAGTATCTCCCAGGAGGGAGCTTTTACAGTCATCTGGTGCCTGCCTTTTTGTGGCTGCTGCCCAGGGGATGACCCTTGAGCACCTGGCTCTGGAGGCCGGGGGAGCTTGTTTTCCTCGGTCCAGGGGATGGTAGGAATCCGAGAGTTGGTTCTTGGCAGGCTACGACCCCCAGGACACTGCACAGACAGCAGATGAAACACACCCAGTCTTTCTGAGAAAGAAGCCTATTTGCTTGTCCAGGAGCTTTGGCCTGGGGCAGGCTTCTGGTGTGGCACACACCTAGGGGCCTACTGGGCTCTCAGGGATGGAAGCCAGTGGATGCAATCTTTCCCCACTCCTTCTGCCTTGCTCCAGCTTGCAGGCATCACCCAGAAAGGAGCTTATACCCTTCCTTGTCTCGTGCCCGGATTTTTGCAGTTGCCTCCGGGGGACACCTCTACATGGCCTGGCTCTGGTTGCCAGTGGGGCTTACAGGACTGTAACCAATGCAGAAAGCGTTCTTACACAGCTGCCACCCCCAGGGCACAGCAAAAGGCCACAGACCCAGGAGCTCAGTCTTTCTGTGAGAGTGGCCTAATTGCTTACCCGCATAGCTGCAGCCTGAGGGGCAGGCTTCTAATTAAAGACCTGAAGTCTAATTAAAGGTCCCTGAAGTCATGGAGTTTGGAATTATAGAGGGGGACAGACATTAAGTTAATATTCATCCACATATTTATTTAGTGATAAAAGTGGTTAGCGCTATACACATACACTTCAAAACCGTGAGTTTTGAGTCTTTATATCTTTTGGATACAAGTCCTTTATCAGAAATAGGATTTATAAATATTTTCTCCTAGTCTGTGGTGTCAAGAACTGTGAAGGGTCTGATATTTTATCCTGCTGGCAAACTAACAAGTGAGCCTACCAGGGTTCCAAAGGTACTGGCAGGAGACAAGAGGCTCCTGGGTTGGAGAAAAAGGACTTTGGAGCTTCATATTTGCATCTGTTTCAATTGCTCCCTCGACGCCCCCGCCCCCCAGATCCATGAGGGTTGTGGAAAGGCCCAGGTAGGGATCACACACATAGTGGGTTCGTGTCACAGCTGAGAAACCCCAAGCATAGGAAACCCCAGTCATTTAAAGAGGTCTGCTAGCAAACCCACCTTTGCCCTGGAAAAGTCATTATCTTTATTATACTGGTCAGGAAACAAATGTGCCCTTTATCCCAGAGGGAACCTTTATCTCTATCTTCCAAGGCTTTTTGCTACATAGATATCTTTGAAAAAATAGTCCAGAACAAAAGTAGTTAATGTATTTGCTCAAAACGCATGAAGAAAACTGAGAGACCCAGGGAAAATCGTTTCCCAATATATGACTTGTCTTTTCATTCCCTTAGCAGCGTCTTTTGAAGAGCAGAAAATTTGTTTTTGCTGAAGCTCAGTTTATCAGTTTGATTTTTTGTGTATCATGCTTGGAGTCATATCTAAGAAATCTCTGCCTGACCCAAGATCTCAAAGCTTTTTCCTGTTTTCTTCTTAAGGTTTTATAGTGTTTAGTTTTATAATTAGGTTTGTGATCCATTTAATTTTTGTACATGGTGTGAGGTAAAGATCAAAGTTCTTTTTTTTTCACATATGGCTATCTAATTTTTCCAGCACCATTTTTTGAAAGACCATCCTTTTCCACTAAATTGCTTTGGCCCATTTGTCAAAAATCAGTGGTCCATAAACGTGTCGGTCCCTTTCTGCACTCTTTATTCTGTTCCATTGATCTATTTGACAGATTCCATTAATCTATCTTGATGCCAGTGCCACACTCTCTTGATTACTGTAGTTTTATAAGAGCTTTGAATTCAGGTATTGGTCATTCTCCAACTTGGTTCTTCTTTTTCAAACCTGTTTTAGCTATCATAGATCCTTTGCATTTCCATATGAATTGTAAAGTCAACGTCATTTCCTATTAAAAGCTTGCTGGGATTCTGATTAGGATTGTGTTGGATCTATAGATCAAACTGGGGAGAATTAATATCTTAACAATATTGAGTTTTATGCCCCATGAACACAGCATATCTCTCCATTTAAGTCTTTAATTTCCTCTAGCAGTGTTTTGTAGTTTTCAACGTTTGCCTTGCACATCTTTTAACAGATTTATCACTAAGTATTTCATAGTTAGTGTTTCTATTTTATTTCTTTCCCTCTCTTTTTGCTCTCAAACTTTTTGAGCCCTCTACTCTGTATAGTATAGAAATGCCTTACGATTTTAAAATTTTTGACAATCTTTTCCTTTTAATTGCAGTATATGGTACACTTCTATTTACTTTGATTACCAATGTATTTGTGTTCAGACAACTCAGACACAACTTCCCGTGTTCCCAGTCGTGCATAGGATACTTTCCAATCTCAAGGCTAGCAATGAGCTGATGCAAAACAGGGCTCATCGGCACAGGGAAGCTGCCGTGTCTAGGGTCCCTCAACCTAAATGCTCTGCTTGCCACCCAGCTCCTGTAAGGTAAATGGATCCACTTCCTGGGCCAGACATTGCTTCAGAGAGAAGTGGCCCAGAGGCAGATAAGAGAGCCCTCTTGCTCCCTTCCCCTGATTTCAAAGTACATTATCCTCAACAATATGGCAGCCACACTACTAATTATGGTGTTTCACAAAAGAAAATCTGTGCTGCAGCCAAACGGCAAATGACAAATTTCTACATGCATTACTTTTAGACCATAATGAGGAAAAAAATAGTTGGTAGATTGAGTCAGCTAATGAAAACCAGTTACATTTCTCAGGCTGAGTTCGTCTTGAAATATCCAAGTTACAAAAGACAAGGAAATAAGATTAAGACGCCATGGCAGGAAGAATATCGTAACCAAGAAGTAAATGCACCAATTACAGCATATATTTGAAAGGCCTCAGATTTCCAAGAGATATCAAGTATAAAAATAAGGTTAGAAACTGGGAACTCCATATTTTTGCACAAAAAGTTCAAAATACCTCACAAGTGGCGATGGCTGCAACATAAAAATGCCCAAATTTGTCAGATTCATTTTCTTTCTGGCCTAGCATTGTCTCTAAGATTTGCTATAATTCTGTCTACCTTCCTTTCATTTATTTATTAAATAACATTATTTGTTACATTCCTGTGTCATTGGATTAAATGTCCATATAAGTCAGAATGAATTTGGTGGTTCTGTGAGCTTAGATGTCAATATTTTTGTTTTAGAAATAACTTTTTATTATGATGTGAAAGGACCATGCTGGAGATTCCCAAAAGGTATTTTGTCTTGCATTTCTATCTTTTAAGAGAGCCCAAATCAATTGGCTATTCCCTATTCTAGGAGGAGGCCCTACACATGCTCTGATTTGAAAAAAAATAAATATCTACAAGGTAGAAAAATGTTTAAACTTGATTGCAGTGGTGGTTACATGACTGTGTGTGTTTGTCAAAACTCACAAAATGTACAGTAAAAAGGGTGAATTTTCCTGTATGTAACTACATTATTTAAAGAAGAAAAAATTGGGGCAGGATATTTTCTTAAGTGTATTAAAACAAATTTTAATAAGCTATTTCAATCTAAGCAAGAAACTTGGGCGCCAAATATCAATGTGAAGTGACTTAAAACAAACACATTATGAACATCCAAAAATCTGGATTTACAATGGAAATGTTGACAGCTTCTGAAATTAAACAGCACTCAATCACTAATTTTCTTTGAGGGTAAGATTTGTACCCTGCTGGGCTTATAATTTTGTTTTCTCTTTTTGTGCTGTTCATGTGTAAATATTGCCAATTTCATTTGACACAAAAGAGGAAAACAACTTAATTTTGTTTCTACGCTAGTGGATGGCACAAGAGACCACCCTCTAGATGAGGCAGTGTAATATAAGCTTCCTGGCAATGATTTGAGGGGAAAAAAATCAAGCCATTTCAAATGTATTTGTAACAAGGAAACAAATTTATTGATTTTAAAAGACAAGACACCATTTTGTTTTGAAAAACACAAGAAAGCTAGCCTGAGTTCAAGTCTGAAATATTCAGAAAAATCCTACTAATATCTTTAGTATGTTCCAGTCATTTGTTTAAACAACACACTAAAAGTTAATATATATTTTTATAATTATAAAAGTTCCCCAGTTATTGTACAGTACACAATACAAATCGCCCACAAACTATTATTTAGCTCCTGCCAATTTTGAGAGGACATGATATACTAAAAGATTTAGCATTTCTCACAAAAATCACATCAGGAAATACGTATTTACAAAATCAAATACATTATACAAAAAACCATCACATGTTATTCGGTAAAGATGTTTTTAAATAATTAAAAAGTTTATTCAACTGTAGTCCAAAAACTGGAAAAGAACATTACATTATCTCACACATACAATCTCTACAAAAGTTGCTTACCTCATTTACATAATATATTCAGTCGATTGTAAAATAAATGTTCCAATATCTCCTAGTGTTACTATGTTTCTGTGCTTGTGGGACTGAATAATGTAATCTGCCACTTACTAAGTGAAATTTAAATGATGGCACTTAAAAAAAAATACAGTATTTTAAAAAAACACAATGAAAGAAGTTTTACCTAGAAGGTACGAAAGCCCTGAGTGATAGTGGAATTACTGATTGGTAAGCACTACAATTAACCTAATTAAACGTTTACCACCCCAGGCACAAATTTCCAAGTGTTCTCAAGGCACTCACTTAAGTTTCTGTAACCAATGCATTGGTCACCACCATAGGTCCCAATCGATGATGGAGATGAGTAGAGAAAAAAATTTGCTTTGGTACAAAAGATGTTTTTTTAAATGAATACAATTCAATACCTCCTTTATTGGGTCGTTTAAAATTGTGTTTAGCAGGTTAAAACAAAGCAATCATTTGTTCAAAACTATTAATTCACTGAAGGAAAAATTTACTTGGTTATCAGCAGTCAATGGGAGTTTTTCTTTTCTTCTTTCCTCCCCAGAATCATAATTCTTCTAACAAAGATTTGTGGTCCTCATTATTGAGCTACATGAACAATTCTTACCAAAGATTTCATTACTCAGGGCTTCCAATCCCAAGATCATAATTTATTTAAAAAACAAAGGAAAGAGGGGAAAGAAAAGAATCAAATACCAGAACCAAATGAAAGAAGAGACAAAACACGTTTCTGAAAATAAGACGTATTACCAATTACTTCAAACAAAAGAAAAAAAATCCTAGGCAGTCACTTTGTAAGTGGCTTTTACTATTTAAGTAAAATTGGTAAACTAAACTCAGGTCTACTGGCACATAAAATCACTAGCAGCAATGATCAAGGCATGCAAACTGAGAAGCATTTACAGTAAATCATCATGAAGAATTCAAAAGAAGAGAGTTAAATTAAAACCCTTTGAGTATTGCATGTTAACACATGAGTAATTTGCATGGTTTGACTTCCTAAACTGCCTAAAAAAAGCAACGTTGACGGCAAACTTGCACTATGCTATGGATGTCCTTTCACCAGACATCGGAATAGGTTACACTCTCACGAGCGCCAGGCCAGGGCAGCGCAAGCGCATCTGCAGATGACACTGCTCTCCTGTTCCATCACGCAGGGGACAGAGGGGTCAATGCTCGGAGAGCGTCCCTTGAGCAAAGTCAGCAATTGTGTCAGCAGACTGGCATTTACAGGTATCAGAAGCAGTAGTCATAGCATCTCCTGACAGATGAGCTTAAAATCAAGTGCTTTGCTCTCCATTCTATCAATGTAGAATTTTTTGACAAAGTATTAAAGTTTTGGAGCATAGATAAAATTATGCCCTGTATGAAATTCCCAAACAGTATTTGATGAGAGATCTAACTCCAGATAGCTTACCTGCCCTCGAAGAGTTCAGCTTTTCTTTATCCACTTGAACTCGTTTCTTCCTAAGGCTTCACTTACAATTGTACTTTCTAAAGCTAAATAAACGAGATCTTTTGTTTTGTTTTGGAAAAAAAAAAAGAGAAAGAAACGTAACCCTTTCTTTATCATACCTTTTAAAGGCAATCTAGGTACTTCCAATGTGCAGATCAGTTATGACATGGGTCTACAGGCCCATGTGTTTGTCCTCCTTTTCTAGAGTCATGATGTGATGCTAGAAAAGTTGATTTGTTTTTTTCTGTAAACAGCACACTTACTTAGATGGCAGTGAATATTTGGGAATAAATATATCAAGCCCTCTTGAAGAAAATTAAGAGTTGTATATAAAATGCAAGTGTCCAGCGTGGAAACACTTTCTCTTCCTACCCCCCCTTTAAAAAAACAGCATAATTAGACATTTGGATATAGAGTATATTTTACCGGTCTAAGTCTAAATAAATGATCTGAAAGGCTTTTGTCCCCCATTGTATATCTTACAATGCTCAAAGGGTTAATACAAGGCATTACATCAAAGGGGTTTTCTAATACTAGAACAAAGCACTGAATTAATGCTTCTATTCCGGTTTTTAAAAAAATCACCAAACTTGCAGAAATACTAGGATTCCATTAATTGATCTGTTCTAACCATATACATGGAGGTTGATCTGATCTAGTGACAAGCCCAATTGTCAATAGCACTGCATGTCAACCCCTCTCCCCCATGTTCTGATGGGATTCATACAAATCACCAGTTCTGATTGCAATGTTTCAATGGCTGTTATTTTCTCACCAAGGATTCGGGGGAGGGGAAGTTATAACAAAGGTCAATTTGTTGTATCTAACCACTGCCTCAAGTTGTACACAAAGGTGACTTGCCGAAGTTTTTTACTTTCTACTTGTGTCCACACAGGGAGGACCAACATCACAGTGACACACATTTTCTTCCTTTTACACTAATGTTTCAAGCACAGCATTATTTTAGACATTTCAAATATATCATATGAAGAATTTTTTTAAAATTTGAAAATGCATCACGTTTAGCACTTCTCGAGAGTGCATTCATGTACAAAGGTTCCTGATTACGGTCACGAAACCGTATTCATTCCTGAATGACTCTGACAGCATTCTACAAGAACGCGCTCATTTTTACTCGTCTACTACAAATCAAAGGCAGTCAATGTTGCACACTAATTTTAGGTATGCAGTGTTAAAACCATTTTCTAAAATTTACTTTTGTTTTTAAAGTACACCATCTAAAGAGAGGTGCATGAACCGTGCTATACAGTACAAGAAAAAGCACAAAAAGGAAAGCAGATTTCTGAAAAGGCAGTAAGACTTATACAGTCAGTCCAAACACAGTTTGGATGAGAATCCTGAAAAAAGTGACCAGCCACTTGATACTCAAAGAAAAATTTTAAAATTTGGGCCCTGTGTTCCAAGGAGATGGTTCACCCATTTCACCCTATTGTTCACTGGCTTCACGAATGCAAATCTTTTGGGTATGATTCTCAAAGTGTATGTGAAGATCAAACTATGCCCACGATACTCAATCCTACTACATGGAAATATCTTTCTGAAAATTAAAAATAGCCAACATACCTTCCTTACATTTTTCCTCACTCAAAGTGTAGTACTTGGTCTATGCAGATATTTTTCATGACAAGTGTTTGATTACACTGCCAAGAAATATTAATAAGTCCTTAAAATGTGTGCTTGTCACTTGTCAATAAATTTACTCTGAGAGTATTGGTGTCTAATGTGATTTAGAAAAGTCACAGTTTCAATGAATGAAAAAAATGGAAAGAAAATGTTCAATAAATGCAATAAATGTGATTGCTCCAATTTGCTCAAATGTATAAATTATGTTTTTATTTTCTAATATATTTTACAACTCAAACTCAAAATCAGCTAGGATGTTTGTGTGTGACTGGATACGCACATGTGTCTTACTGTGGATTACAAAGAACTGCAAGTAGCATAGATCGTAGCTGTTATTTTTTCTGTCGGTCAGAACTATCTACCCTCGTCACAAAGAACTAACATTCCTAACTGTGTTCATAAAGGAGATCAGAAGATTTTTAGTGAGTCAAGTTGAAATGTAACAATATTTAACTCCTAATCTGTCCTAATTTAGAACAAACCACGAACAATCGGAAGAAATGTTGAATCCTGGAGGGTCCCCAATCCCTAACTTTCATCAATCTAAATTTACCCATTATTATCAGATTCCTCTAACGATACAAATATATCCAACATTAAACAGTGATAATAAATACATTTAAAATCGTTCAATAAACAAGATGAAACCAGCAAATACATGTGGTCCAATACAGATACAGTATAGTTCTGGGGGTGGTGGACAGGGATAGGCAAGTAGAAAAATTGAGAGTCAGAATGAAGAGTGTTTTTCCCACTTTCTGATTTTAATTTTACCTGTAAACGTGTCCTAATGCACAATGAAGTAGATACATGGTCTTCGCAGCTTAAGGTGTTTTGTTTGTTTGCCTTTTTTTGTGTGTGATGGTGCAAATTCATCGCCTTTTGGGAGCAAAAAGGGGGATAATCATTTAAATGATATGAAGGTTATGCTAGGATGCTAGTGACGACTTTCAAATATATGAATGAATTGTATAATACAAAATTTGAATCAATTTTAAAAATTACATCTAAAACATTCAAAGTTTAAGAAACTCTGTTGATCTTAGTTATTTGAGCAGTCTAAGGCAATCAAGCAACAGCAGTTGAAGTATCCTGCGTATCACCCGATAAGCCATTTGGTATTTTTAACTTCACAGACTGGCTCGCCCTCTTCTTTCCACCCCCCCACCCCTCACCCCAATAAAACCGGAAAGATAAACATCTTGAGTCTAATATAGGCCTCATTAATAATCTGTAAATCATTTTGTGCTTTCCCTTTTTTTTGGCTTGTGTATTTATTTTTGCTGATTAGCTTTTATTTTACGACTATTTAAATGAATGGAGGTGCCTGGTTTTTGTTAATAATTTGAGTGCTTAAAAGAACCTTGGCTTTTCATGTAAATTAAAACGGGGATGGGTGTATCCTCTCTAGGATCTCACCGTTGGACTTTGTAGCTGACTCCTGCCCACAGGCACTCGTGTGTGCATGTGGACACACAGACACCGAGACACACAGACAACATTTAGACTGAAAAGATGCACTTCGATAAGTACCTGCTTATTTTGTTAACTTTCTTAAATATAACTAGATAAGAATGGTCTAAAACATACATGATTTTATGTAACAAGTTGGTAATTAAAACTAGCCTGCTATTCCACACCCTTAAGCAATCTGGTTTGTAATCAAGTAATATTAGCTCTAAGCACAAAAAATAGGTTCGCGGTCACTCAAAGAGGGGAAGTGATTTTCATCTTTTTGTTTCGCTTTGTTTGCCCTCAATTTCCTTTGAAGAACATGTAACCTGTCCTTACTTCGGGAATCTGAAAATGACAGGCACACCTTGTCAAATGGATTGAAGAGGAATTCACATGAACAAAATAAGCCTTACTAAACCTTAGCTTCAGTTCTGTTTTAAGGCACCATGTAATAGCCGAGGTACGATGATCCCTGATGTACATTCTTCAATGGCACGCGTCCATCCAGCCACCTATCCAAATCCTACAGAATCGGGGATAAGCAACAGAGCGGTGTGCCAGTTACACTGCCTTCAGGTTCTGTTTAAAATTTAAATCCACTTACTTTAGAAACCAGGAAATATTTTTGAAGGAAATAACGATATGCAGGTTGCTACATTCCTTGCATTCTATAAATTTTCTTTTATAATAGCAGCATATTGAACTACTATTAGGAAAAAGACCTGGAATAAAAGAAAGTCATCCAAATGGAATGGTTTCCTGTATGTCCAGCTCAGCATAAGTAGCATGTACACTTAAAAAAAAAAAGTCAAGTCATTTTTTCAGCTTCAGTATCTAACTATAATAGCCCCACTCAACAGCAGAATGCATCTGTGCAGTGGTCCCAAATACAGAATCAGTAGTCTTCAAACAGAGGAATTGGTAAGTAAATAACAGTTAAAATTCAATGTTTAACGGAAGCTTGCATTAACATGGTTTAATAATTATGTACACAAATTATGTACATATTAGCATAATCTCTTGCAATTCTGTCATTTACTCTGAACTGATAAATGCACAGCTCAATTTTTCTTCAGAGAAAAATAGATGGCCTTCCCAACCCTCTAGCACTATAATAAAAATGCTCTGTATTCTCTCCATACTCCAAAATGGTATCAAAATAGTGTCTTGTGGTTCTGTCCAATGAAAAGCACCTTTCAAAAGCAAATTGGATGCATCTGCTGCCAAATGGGCATGCCTCCAGTGTAAATCAAAGAAATTCATTTCTTTTGATATTTCACAGAAGTGCATCTAATTAAAAACTTACACATGAAATCATACACCAAGACTAACAATCAACAATAAAATATTTTAACCTACAAAAAAAGTAAATTACTTCTTAATTATAAGAAAACAAAAACATCGACATTAAGTGTTGTAAAAATCCTTCTTGACACCTGAAACTAAGGGGGGGAAAACATTATTAAGAGGCAAATAATTTGTTTATGTTAAAAAAAAAAAAAAAAAGACCTGGCAAAATACATATACCCATTCCATTTCACAACTCCAAAAAAAAAAAAATGTTCAGCACAGATAGAATTTGACAACAGTCGACCTTCAGGCTTATTAAATTTTCAACTTAAGCCCAATATCAACAGGGTTAACGTTAGCTGGAAAAATATGCTTTAATATTCTTTAGACTGCAGTGTAGGTATTTCCTGTGGCGCTGCACTGTCTGATAGTCTGAGTACTCGTGACGATGTGCTCGCTGTGAATGGGATTCAGGAGGCTTGGCTGCACACTGCTCTCCAGAACAGGCTGCATACAGCCCACCGGAAACGCCGGGGTCAGCTCGGTCTTCTCTCTTTTGGCTTGAGGTTCTGAAGAGTCATCTAGTTCTTCATCCATTTCACTTTCCACTTCACTGCCTTCATCTGCACAAACAAAAACCATCAAGATTATAACCAGAAGACAAACTGGAAAACAGCAATCAACACATGCTTTAGAAACACTAATACAATACATTAAGAAAGCAACTTCTTCGTTCTTGTCGGGGGACAAAGCTTGTAGGTTTTCCTTTCAGCAGCTTTTACTTGTGTCAGCACTCTATTAAAGCATCTACAATTCTTTCAAACATAGCAAAGGTAATTTATTTTTGGCTAGTTTGTGACTGATATCTTTAACTTCTTTTAAGAAGACCTTTAGAATTTCCTAAGTATCGGCATAATTTGTGTCATCAGAAAGTAGTCACTTTGGTACACGGTGCTGGCTTTTGGGAAATGTATTGTACTGAAAAATGCTAACTAAGAAAAAAGAAAGAAAAAGTTTTCAGTCTCCTCCAAAACTCTACACTAGACATAAATTTCCTCTGTGCTGATGTTAATGTCGGTGAGATCCATGTTGGTTCACACAACAGCCACAGCATGTATAAGCAGGGGCTGCTCGACAGACTTTTTGGTGCACATGAATGCTGCAGATTGTAACGCTAAATAGGCCTTTAATTTTTATTACAAAAACATTATGAAGACTGAGGCAGTAGTATCAGATTAAAAATGCACGATGAATTTCCATTTCTGGCAACACTGATACTCACTGTTAATAGCTAGTATTCATTTCTGGAAATTAAACGTATTAAATAGTCACTGTTACCTCCAAATTTTAATACATTTTGTATTAACTAAGACGTCACTATAATGGAATACTATTTAATTTTTTCCAGCACGCACTGTTAAAATTCAAAAGGAGAGAGAGAAAATGCTCACACACAGCTTTACTCCTATCCTCTGCAAGAGTCTCCTCAGAAGAGTGCAGGGAATACCTTTCCAGGAGTGATAATTTTTAAATAAGGAGGAATATATTTCTGCCTTAAAAATCTTTCTACTTCAGCATGTTTTATTGTTTACCAAAAAAAGGATAAACGTATAATTACATCAAATACCTCATCTATAACTAAAATATGTCTCTACTTATTGTTAGATTTTTGACATGACAGTGACTTGTATAAATGGGAATCAGACCTCCACTATATCCTCTTCTATGGCATATCACGTACAGTGGGTGTGTAACAAGCATCTCCTCAGTCAGATTAAGTTGGAATCTTTCTAAGGAGCACTGAGTCTAGTTTTCCCCTTTGGGGCACACCTACAGCAGAAGTTCCTGCTAATGCAGCTCTCCACACAAATGGGCCTCTTGACTTTTCTTTTCTTATTATCAATTGGGGCAAAGATGGTTCCAGAGAAAAGTGAGAAGTACCAGGGCCTCCACATACAG
This sequence comes from Equus asinus, assembly GCF_041296235.1. Lineage (NCBI taxonomy): Eukaryota > Metazoa > Chordata > Mammalia > Perissodactyla > Equidae > Equus > Equus asinus. The sequence goes on from NC_091812.1 coordinate 37,587,959, forward strand.
CTGTGTAGTGAGCAGCTGCCAGGAGCGACATCTCCTGAGAAATGGTATTTGTGATTAAAAAGGCTGACATTAGATGTATTGACTAGAAATGATGTTTGTAATGCATTATTATTGACAAACACGGAGTGCTCTTAGACGAGGCAAAAATTGTGCTGGCTCATCTACTTTATCTGGTTATCTTTTTGCCTCTGGAAAATGGTCTTGATGATAACATTAGAGTTTGTCAGGACAAGCATATTCAAAGGGCTGGTGGGCCACAGGGAGAGAGATGCACTTGGAAGACATCTGCTTCATCAAGAAGGTAGGATAAAAAAAATGTCTGGAAGGATGCTCACACTAAATTCTTCATGGTGGTAGTCTCTTAGGGTTGTGACTATGAAGTTTCACTTTCTATAGTTTCTAATTCTCTGTATTACTGAAATTTTTATATAGAGCTAATATTTTATTGTCAGGAAAAAAATTAAAATTCTCATTTTGTGGAAACAGCCCACAAAACACTCTTGAAGATTTCATGCATTCGGCCCTGCATATGCCAGTTTGGCTACATTTCAAGAAGCATCAGGTCTGGGCGTGAAGGAGACAGTAGGGCCACATCAAGAAGGTGAAGAAAAATTAAACTGCTCTCGGCTCCCTCTCTACCAACGTTTCTGTGCCTGAGAAACAGTGTGAACATAAAAGAGGCAGCACTCAAAGGAAAAAAATCATTTCAAGCAGGTGGGCGAGTGGAGAGAGAGTGGAGAAAGTCCTTTCAGCTCCCCTGCTGTGGGTGGAAGCACAATGGGACAATGGACTGAACAAACCAACCTAAGTGCTTCAGGCCACTTCTCTTTAGGTCCGCTCGTGGGTGGCAGGGCTCCTCTGGACGGCTAGGGGGCAATCTATAAAAGCAAGCCCTTTCTCCAGTTCCCAAGGGCAAATTAATGCAATTCCATAGATATCTGATGCTCCTAGAAAGACTCAAAGATATTTCCTAGAGATCTACTCGAGGTGATGGAAATCTGGTGCACAAAAACTAAAGTTAGGTGGTACTGGAGTTTCCTGAAGCTCTGTTTTGGTTCAGCACTTTACAAAGACTGGCTGCCATTCAGTGTTTGGCCAAGTAGCAACACTCCTGCTGGGCACGCAGGGATGAAAGTCCCAAATTTGGGTTAGGAGGCTTTGGTGTCAGTGCCTCATGCGGGACATGGGTTTCAAGTGCCACCTTGCTTGCTCTGAAGTTACAAATTAGTATCATCACTGATTAACTTTTTGACTGTTATTTGGTTGCTCCTATAGAGTATATATGTGCAGCAACAATAGTTTTTGGCTACCATTTTCTACTTTTCCTGTTTTGCTATTACGCATAGTACTAAAACAGGAATTAAACGCAGGCACAATTGGTAAATAGAGACTGACAGGAGTTTAATGTGGGGGTGATGCTGATTCAGGACTTTCCCAGCACATCAATGATTTCCACCACCAAGGAGGCACAGAAGCTGACCACCGAGTACCCTAGTACAAGACACTCCAGAGAACAGTGCACCTCATGTACCGATTCCCCAAGCACTTCCTCTTGCCTCAGTTTCCCCTCTGGCTTTGGCTCTGTCCCAGAAGGGCTAATTGTGTAGCTTTCTCCAGTCTGTGCATTTTGTCCCTCCCTCCAGAACTCAGTGCTTAAAAACCTCAAGATAGCTTCACTTTTTTGGTGTTTTTTTTTTTAAGAAAGGCTTATATTCTCTGCAGTGCTCATTATTTTAAACTGAGCTGGTATTTTATCAGGATTGTTTCTGTCTGTGTGTGCTCTTCCAACCTCACTCCTCCCAAGCCCTATTCCTTTTACTGTGGAGTTTTGTAGATCACCATTTTCTTCAGGAATATATGTCATGTTCTTATATTAGAGTGGCAAGGGTGGTATTAAAAGTTAAGAATTATATACGTTATCCTTTTTATCTATCCCACTATTGATGTTGCTTTTACAGTAAACTTCATTGCTATCTCTGAGTTCTTTCTCCACTGAGAAGTGTGAATTGATGAGGTAGGTAGGCTGAGGAATCTTTTTTCTTGCCAAGTGGGCCTTGAATAAAAATATGTGGCCCAATTTGACCACTCTTCTCCAGGACTCTGGTGATGGTCAGAAATAATTTCTTGTTACTTGTAATAAACTGCAGGCAAAAAGTGAAGAAGAGTTTGGAACTGCATTTAAATTTAATTCTTGCATCTAGTATACCTCACATAAAGAAGGCATAGAAATGGAGAAATAATGAAGGATTCCAAAAGACGTAACTGTCATATTCATCTAGGACTATGCCATTTCCACAAAATCAGAGTGCTGTAGACACACAAACTAAACCACAGTTTTCTATCGGAGAATTTCTTAGTCAACAAAAGTTCTTAAAAATGTACATTACTTTCAGTGCTTACCTTTATCCAGATTTCCAGGAGACACAGCATTTAAATCACCAAACTGCAAAACAATAGCCATTTGTGCAACCGTTACTACCAGGCAGAATAAAATAATGTTCTATCAATCTTCGGTAAAAACACCACACTATGACTTTTTAAAACTGTAAACTAGTGACCATTTTGATCTCTAACTACACGGGTCACATAATTTTCCAATCAAACTTGTCGAATTTGAACAGTTTAAATTGTGTCACAATTTAGCTGTCTTAGCCTCTTTGCAAAAGGATAATTTTCTCTGCCTTCCACGCTCCATTTTACTTTTTATTATTTCAACTTAGCAGTGAAGAAATAGGGGGCTGGCTGGCTGGATGAAGATGGATGTGTTGGAATGCATTTGGGAAAGCCGTGAGGAAGAGGGATGCACCAGCTCTGCTCCCATGCGCCCTGCGTGAGTCCCCCTGGAGTCTACATTCGAGAAACATGGGCCAGCCACTGGGTTGAAATCTGTTTTTAAAGCTTTTATTAGTAGAAATGAAAAACATAATAGGAGCCCCAAAGTTGACAGTATTTATTTTTACAAAATCTTTGAGCCTTCTCTTCTTGTAATTTGATGTTCTTATTCACCAAGATAATAGGGTCCCACTTTAAAAAGGAAAGGCATCTGATCATTACTAATAACAAAAATGAGCTTAAAACACTATGGGACAGTTAATAACCCTCAGTTTAGACTCTATTTTCTACCTGGGTGGAAGTACTTGGTGATATTTTTAAAGTGAGAAAATAGATTTTGAGAGTGAACAAAGATGGATACACTAAATAAAAAACTGAAAAGCAGAGGTAACAAGCCAATTGGAAAAAAGTGAAGTGAAACCCCAAAGCATTCACTTTTTAAATGGTAAACCTTATTTTTTTTAAAGCTGAACATTCAGAATAAGTCATTATTAGAAATTCAGATTTCTCAACAGGCTTAGGAAAGAGTGAGACAGAAATTCTACTTACATTCAGAAGTTTGCTTATAAAGAGTTCCATGATAGGAGTATTTTTTTCATCTACAAAGTATGTCTATAAAGTAATAAAACTGATTTTATTTTGCAAACATACACACATTTTTCTTTCTTTTTCCTAAACGTGTATTGTTCTTCATAGTAGCTACCTTGGGAGCTTATACATTTACTCCAAGGTCCAAGGTTCTGGAATTCCTCCTTGATAATCAGTTTGAAGAGTCAGTTTATGTGTCATTCAAGAAAACCCACCTTGTTATCTTACATCCAATTGTGACTCCAAACAACACTCCCAATTTTATTCATCATACTTGGTCCTGCGGTGATTTCTGACTACTCACCAAATCAAATTCACCTCTGCCACAATTCAACATATTCAAAGTAATATGTCATTTTACTCTTTAGTATTTCTTAGCAGCTCAGAGGTAGTTTTAAAAGAGGCATTCCACAACATTTTAAGCTATGGCAGCATTACTGGAATAAATATGCCGCTTTCACAAGTGACTGCTGTGAAGGGGACACAGGCCTCCTGGATAAGTAACTCCCAGCAAGTCTGTTTGAAAGATGGTCCCATTACTTTACAGTTATATCCCATTGGGCCTCAAATGCAAATTCATAAATACTGAGCTGCTGCTTTGAAGTTGTTCCTGATCACATGGGTCAGAACTTTTTATTAGTCTAAATAAAAATTACAGTTTAAATTATGTAGGATTTCTTGAATTAAAGAATATAACATAAGCAACAAGAAACCAGTGAGACTCTCTTTTTGGTATTATTTAAACATTTTAGAACTATAAACAGAGAACGCCCAACGCAGAAGGATCATTTATAAGTTACCTCTGACACAAGACAATGAGATTTTTATTTCTTTTAAGTGAATACTTAAGAACACTTAAGAAATAATTCTGGAAACAAGTTGGCAGCGATGAGTCTAAATATACCTCTATACCTATAAAAAATGAATATTCCACTTGTTTTTGAAAACTCTTCAAGAGTTGCTTGAGACTAAATTATTATTGCCATTGGTGATAAATAATATCACATGAAGTGGCTAAAACCAAACTCTGGACATAGTTGAAAATTTTCTTCAAATGAAACACTGCTTTAACTTTCTACCTAACTCTGAAAATACGACAACTTCCTTAGTACAAAGATTTTTCTTTGACAGTTTCTGCTTAATCTGAAAGAATACAACTGATTATTCAGGAGGCTGAAAATAAAAACCAAAGCAACAGGAAATCTCAGTGACTGTTATTATCATTAGTAAATAAACATTTGCATACTAAGTGCTACGTGCCTGCGGCTATGCACCGTACAGAAGAATCTCAGAGACACTGTCAACACCTCCAGGTGTCTCTGGGATCAACGACAGTTCCACATGTACAGCAAACAGAGTAGAGTTAAAATAAAAATCTTGTGAATAAGAGGTAAGATTTTGATATCCGACACAGCAGAAGATAAAGGTTTTTACATGCATTTTACATGTGAGGAAAGAATACACATGTGATTCAGGAAAAACCACTTTATCCTATAGATAGACTGAGTACAGCTAGGAGAGTCAGTTCATTCACTCATTATCCAGTAAAGATTTATTGAGAGCCAGCTACGTGCTGGGCACCGTGCCAGCCAGGTCCAGTCAGATTAACCTGGAAATATTCCCTCTTTCTGGAGGTATCAGAAGTTGCTTACATTATGAAGGATAGGTAGTTCAGCCAGAAAATGAGGCAACAGAGGAAACCCTCAGGAAGGTTTTAGAAACAGAGTTCTCAGACAGGGAACCCAGTGCAGGGGGCTTTGGAGTGAGCAGCAGGTGACAGCCGCAGGAAGGCAGGATGCCAATGGTGCCGGGAAGCCTGAGAGTGGGCACAAGGAAGACAGCATCACACACAGGGGACACACAGCAAGCGCCTAGATCAGGCCGGCACAAACCAGAAACAGAAGAGGAGGAAGAGATAAACGATTTGGATGAAAAATACGGAGGTTCGTAAGAAAGGACAGAGATTGCTGTAAGGTCATAGCTCCAGCAATTGGAAAATGGTGTTGTTTTCTAACTTCCCTGCTGCACAGGGGCCTGGAGGGGCTGCTACTCATTGGGTGACCTCTCACAGCTCACGAAGTACTCCCGTGTGCCCGGATATGGTAGGCTTCCTCTCAGATGTTATGACCTCAAGGATCACTTCCTCAGGGAGGCTTTTCCTCACAGCCCCACCTCAGGATCTCTTCCGCTGTCCTTCTCACCACTTCCTTCAAAGCACCTACCACAACATGTAATAACTTGTTTCCTCCTCTAATATCTGTCTTCCCAACCCTAATGCCAGCCAGTGCCATGAGGGCAGGGACCCTGTTTGTCCTCTTCATTAATGTACCCCTTAATCGAGTCCTGCACCTGATAAATAGTAAAGGCTGAATAAACAGCAAATGAATGAAGTTGCTTCCTCATTTAAGCCTCAGAAAAAACTAATGAATTTGGCAAGGTAGCGAGCTTGGATTTACTCTAACAGCTATTGAAAACAATGAATTGATTTGTCTAACATTATATAGGAAATACGGCAGTGTTAGATTTGAGACCAGAGAGTCTGAACCCCAGTTTAGGAGTGTGGGAGAGGCAGCGGGAGAGGGAGAGAAAGCATGTATGTTCCACACATGGAGGAAGGAATATAAATTAAGGGATTTAAAATGTGCTCTGGGGTTAGAAAGCATATGGCCTTTGATGTATGTAGGAATTAACCTTCTGTCAGCCAGATAGATGAGGTTCTGAAGTAAAAACAGAATGGAACCGTAGAGAGAGTACTTCTCTTGTTTTCAAGAAGAAAGACCTCCTATCCTAGAAACCATTTCCCCCAGGTCCTTACAAGGGCTCATAATAATGAGTGCCTCCCTGGACAACAGCAGACTAAAAAAACATGTGGTCAAGACAGCCAGTGGGAGTCTGTCAGACCATAAATTCATGATGAGACTAGTAATGGCCATGAAGTGTAAATGGGCAACTAGTCAGCAGTAGCAACTGGGCAGCATGGCCAGTGCAACCACGGACAGGATCTTTGAGAGAGACGGTGACTGTGACCCTGACTTGTGGCCAAGCAGATAAGGAGTAGTTGATCACAGGACTTCGAGGCCTAATACCTGCACAGGCACCATGAGAGGAAGAATGCAGCCCACGGTGCACCGGAGAGACCACTGCACAGGAGATTCAGTGGCAGCAAACTTTTCAGTGAGGGAGGCAAGCTTGTACTGTAATGCTTGGAAACTGAAACGATGCAGAGGAAGTCAGGGAGCCCAGCCAGCAAACAGTCGGGGATCCACAGGGCGCCCACAAGCAAAGACTGGGGACAGAAGTGGGGGATAGAAGGAAAGAGTTCGGAGACTGTGATGAAAACTTCACCTGTAGGGACACTTTCTCTGCTGGAAGGGTTCACCCCCTTCTAGGAAGAAAGGATTAGTGAGTAATCATAACCACATCCTCTTGGGCAGTCAGGTAAACATTTCCTATAGAAAAGGCCTCTTACTAGAAAATCTCTGTTAGTATATCCAGATTTATAGATACACAGGTAGACAGAATCTCTCACACACGTACATACTCACACACATGTTCTATTTGTTTGCTGAGATATCAGCTTGTCCAAGTCTAAAATCATGATGTTAACTAAGCTACCACACTCACACACAGAAGCAAACTGATTTACCTAGTGGCATTGAAATATGAAAGTGTATAGCCTAGAACAGGGGTTGGCAGACTTTTTTCAGTAGAGGGTCACATAGTAAATACTTTAGGCTTTATAGTCCCGTTGCAATTACTCAACTCTGTCACTGTAGTGCAAAAATAGCCACAGACAATAGGTAAACGAATGGGTGTGACCGTGTTCCAATAAAACTTTATTTACAAAAACAGATGATGGGCTGACCCCTGGCTAGAAGAAGAGCTTGTAAACCATAGAAGTTCTGCTCCAGTTCACAAAAAGTGAAGGGAGTGGAAGATTTTGTCTTTAAGGAAGGTGTGAAAGATATGGAACCAGAGGCTTTAAGAGCTGGCACAGCTCAGGCACATGGGCATCAACTGATGAAGGTCACAAGGAAAGAAACAAGGGTCAACTTTTAAAGACGGAAGTCAGCTGGAAGAGTAATAGTCCTCTCTTTTCTATGGAGGCTTGCGTGCATAGACAGAGACAGACGAAGGCTCGTGTTTAATTGTGCAAATCAGCGGGTCAAGAAGGAAGAAGCCTAGGACGCGGGGAAAGACTACAAGGAAGGTTGCAAGAAAAGAGACTGGGAAAAAGGTTACACGTGTTAGGAATTCAGATGGGACAAGCCTTCCTAATGGGAAGTTTGTTTCAATATGGACGGTAGGTGAAGATGCCAGGAGATAGTCCAAAAGCCTAAATTCTCCACTGGGAAAAGCAATTGGGAAGTAGTTCCAGATGAGGATGGCTTTCAGGTGGAGTCATCAATGGAGAAATGACAGAGTATGTATGTTGAGGAGAGGAGGAAATAAGAAAAAGTAATATACTGGAGGAAGAGTGTACTTTCCACCAGTAATAACTGGCTTCATTTGGAGTAAGAGAGCTTTCATATCGTAATAGTTTCCTATTGCTGCTCTAACAAACTGCCACACACTTAGTGGCTAAAACAGCACGAACTTATTATTTTCTAATTCTGGAGGTCAGAATTCCAAAATGGGTCTCACTGAGCTAAAATCAAGGTGTTGGCAGGGTTGTGTTCCTCTCTGAAGGTTCTAAGGGAGAATTTCTTCTTTCCCTTTCCAGCTTCTAGAGGCTGCCCACAATTCTTGGGGAGGCCCCTTCCATCTTCAGAGCCAGCAATGTCAGGTCAAGTCTTTCTCCTGCTGCAGCACTCTGACACTGACTCTTCTGCCTCTCTCTTCCACTTTTAAGGACCCTTGTGATCACACTGGGCTCATCCAGATAATCCAGGAAAATCTCCTTATTTTAAGGTTAGTTAATCAGTAACCTTAATTCCATCTGTAACCTAACATACTCACAGGTCCCAGGGATTAAGATATAGACATCTTTGGGGGCCCCTTATACTGCCTACCACATATATCTAAGCTATCTTTTAAAAACTGTCACATTCATCTGAGTAAAACCATTTGACTTCAATTTTTTTCCCTAGTACTGGAGGAAATACACCCTCCAGATTAAGCTGTTTAGAAGATAGTAGTTTTTTCCTAATTGTGTCTGTTTTGTGTTCTTCACTGGGGGTGGGGTGGGGTAGTATACAGGCATGGATTCATTTTTTGTGATAAATTTGTCACTATGGGTGCTTGTACTTTATTTTGTATGTACAGACTTTGAATTTTATGTACAATTTCCTAGCAGTCTGAAAGTTTTTTACAGCATACATTTCAAGGTCTAGGCTTGTTGAAACCATACATACATCCAAAAAGTTTACCAGGATCATAGAGCTGAAAGTTGTTAATGATACATAAGGAAGTCATTCCAGACAAAGAAATGGAAATCGCAATTCAGGAAACCAAAGCTGTTAGGTGGTGGGGCCAGCACAACCTGAAGCTCCACATCCAAACGGAGGCCTATGGAGCAACTGTAACGCTGAAGTTAGACCCTAAGGAATAGGATACATACTGGTCCTTTGGACAGTTTCATGAGGGTCAACCTGTGGCACCAAACTGCACCACACACAGCCCCAAAGACCTCGGGGAGCCCTCTTGTGTTAGCAGTACTTGATGGTTCTGTGAGGATCCAGCCTGTACAGACACTGGCAGCCTGATGCCAAGGTGCTGGCAGATGATTAGCTGAAGGAAGCGACCACAGGCAGCATACACAGCAGAATCCACAGAGTAAACTTCACCATGTGACCCTAGGCACTCCTGGTGACCTGGGGATCATGATCATCAGCAGCTGATAAGCCAAGTAGTTGAAAGTTTTAACTAGAACAGACTACTCATTTGGGGGACCTCAGCTACTCTTTAGGAGCAGTCTTTACATAGATTCAGAATAAAGTGATGCCCTGGTCTCATACTGGAGACCAGTTCTGCCAGTAACTTGTGATATACGTACGTAGGGCAGAAATTATCTATGTATGTGTATATGTGTACATCTTTTCCAGTTTCTACCAATGAATCATTTGCTCTAGGAAAGAAGATCTTTAAGCTGTCATAGGCACTCAGAACAGGTAACTATCAAATTCTCTGAAGTAGTTTCCTCTCATAGTTGGAATAAGATGTCCCTTTGGGACTTTTACCATTTAGCTTACATAATTACATACATATACAACAACTTTACATATAATACTTTCTCTCCATTCACAAGTACTTATAAGACCTTTCATTCATTCCTACTAGTTAAGATTTGATACAAGTCTCACTATGACTGTCTAGTTGGACCCAATTATTTTTATGCTTCTTCCCTAATGTTGTCCATTTTCTTTTCTAGTTGACTTATTTCTCCATTCTATTTTGTTGGCTTGTTTTACAAAGCATTGAATTAATTTGCCTCTGATTACCACTTTGGCTACATCCCAAAGAATGCTGTTAGATTCTTTGTAATTCCATGAATCACTTAACTATTTCAAAAACTACAGGGTCTTTTCCCCTTTGCAATACAGTATTATTATAGACTTCATGTGATTTTATTTTATCTGTTTTATTAACTTCAACTTCTAAGTTCATCTTTATATTGTCAAAAAATTGATGGACTAATTGTACACAGTATTACTTGTATTGTCAGTTCAGAATATTAAAAAAATCTCATCCAGAGTAGAAGGCAATCAAATATAGTCCCTCCTGAGTACTCCACATAGCTTCAGATATTTATATATTTATGAAAAGGAAAGGGAAAAGAGATAGAACTCACAAAACTCAGGTACCTACTATGTGCCTGCCTGCTTGCCTGCCTATCCACCCTATCTACCTACCTACCTACTTTAATCCTTATGACAACTTGTGAAGGAATGGTCCTTATGCTTATTTTGTTGATGAGAAAACTAAGACTCAAGCGAGGATATATAAACTTGCCCAGGTTGCAAAGGCATTAAATGGGAAATACAGAATTTAAATTTGGGTGTGGAACACAGTACAGGAGGAACATAGGATGTGGGGCCAGTCTGACCTGGGTTTGAATCACAGGACTACCACTGTCAGTTACGTGATCCCAGACAAGTTACTCTTCAATCCTTAGTTTTCCTTATATATGAAACAGACAGGGTCTATTGTCTCCAAAACTCAATTTTCAAATACTATTGGTAAAGCCCTAGAATTCCATTCAATTGTAAGGGCATAAGACGGTGATTTCAAAATGAAATGCCTCTAGCTGAGTGGAGCTACAAGAAGCAATACCTGAGAATGGAAGTGTTCCTTAGGCTCTGACTTAAGGTTGTTGATATATAAACTCAATCTAGGGCTGAAGTTGCAGTCAGTTTATGTACCAACCATGCCATTTATGCCTCAAGTGGCCATCCTAAGCATGGAAGTGTGTGTGTGTGTGTGTGTGTGGTTTGTGTGTTTGGCAGAACGGGGATGACCACACAACCAGAAATAGGTGATGAGCTCAGGTCAATATCAACATGTAAACCCTGGCCTAACCAACTGCTTCACTCTGCTGTGCTCCCAGGGTGCAGAGGCGAACAAAACAGCCTGCACAGTTAGAATCACGATGGAAATATGCTACCTGTGTACAGAGTGGCCAACAGCACACGTTGCCAGGATAGCTGGCTAGCCCAAAGGAGCAGGACCAACAGTGACTGTAGGTCAGAATCTGCCTTAGTGTGAAGCAAACTGGAAGAAATCTTGGCCATCTTAGCAGTCTTCAATAAAACTATTTGGAAATACATAGAAAAGTGTACTTACAGAAAAAAAAATAACCAAGGAACACAAGATTTTACCAAATGGAACATTAACCTTCCTTGCAAATTTTGTAGAACTGGAAGTCACTTTACAGTGAGCAACTATTTTTCCTCAATTGTGAAACTTGTACCAATGCTAAATGCAAAATGCTTTTACTAATTTAATTCTCATTTGGAGGATGTTTAAAGAAAATAATAATGCTCTGAACTCCCTTATGATTGCAATTTCAAGACATTTCTCTCCATCAAAAACATTCAAAATAGTTGCCGCTGCCTAATCCTTTTGATCCGTTCTGCTAACGTCAGTTCATAGAACTGAAATCATAGAAGATTTCTCAGCTATATAAGATTTGTAAAATTCAGAACATTACAAAATTCAAGCTAGAATGTTGAAAGATTAGAATTGGGTCAGGAAGTTCCAAATCTGCATGTGAACAATCCTCCTGCTTCTATAGGAAAAGCATTTTATTGAAGCCTGCTAAGATGGCCAAGGCCACTCTTCAGAGGAACATGTGATAGCCAACGAGGGGCAGCTGTTTGCAAAGGGTGGCCAAAACCTGAACGCTGGACTGAGGTGTCCACAAGCATGAGCACAAGGCTATTCATAGTATAGGATGAGGTATGATATGTAAGAGAAGTGGTCTAGGGGCCAGAGACTGGGCTAGGGCATGGCTATGTCTGTGTCACCATTTTCTGGCATGGAACTAGGAGGAGCCTGAGAATTTTAAGTTTAAACCCAGCCTTCCAAGTAGTTATCAAGATATATTTATCAACCTAGATGGACAGAATAGATATTATTTACAGTTTGATTCCTAAGTTTTAAAATATTTAGACATAGGGTACCCTAGGCCCTGCAAATGTTAGGGTTGGGCCTGGCAAGCATATCCTTTATGTAAATAAAAATATGGGTTGAAAAGAGCCTTGGTGGCCCTGACTTAAGACAGCTCCCCCTAAAATACAGGAAAGTGTAGGGCAGGGATGGTAAAAAGCAGAAAACAATTCCTGAAAATTGAGGAACGTACCCAACTCAAACAAGGACTATTTCTTTATCAGGAGGACCAGCAATACCATCTTCACCTGTGTCTGTGAGCAAACATACCAGCAAGGCAAAGCAACGGCAAGGCCAGAGCCACCTGGGCTGGGCACCTGATAGCAGAGTGTGGCACAAAGGCCAGCAGGGGGAGCTGTCATGCTTAATCTATGCCAGGGAATCTTGTACACTGTGCTTGCTCTGTGGTAGCGGCTACCAAGCTAACTCTTTTCTAAGCAAACAGCTCAGTAGTGGACTTCGCTGAAAAAAAAATCAGTGTGCGGAGATTTCTTTCCTGATGTCTATAGCGACCATTTTAATTCTTAAAATATGTTAAGAAATCTTGAACTTCTATTTTCTTCTCTTTCCCACCCCGAACTCTTTAGGAAAACTAATCTGGGGTTGTAAGCACTGAGAAAAATCCTACTTCATACAGAGGTTCTCTGAAATACCGATAGGCACATTCAGGGGAGAAGGAGCACTTCTTGGTCTAGGAGCTTTATTTTCCTGATAAAGGAATCCAGCATGTCAATCACGAAATCCAACGGGAAGGCCCATAGGTTGGCAGTCTGTCTTTCTATCATTCTTTTGTATTTCCTTCCTCGAATGAGTATTTTTTGAGCACCTGTTGTAGGACTATGTTTAGATCACAGTTCTAAGCAAAACTCCATTCCCTGAAGAGGATGAGAGGAGAGGTTACAGCCCAGAGCAAGCAGGAAAGGAAACCAAGAACAGGAAGCTAATGAGCAGGGATCCCAGAGGGAAAGGGTTGGGGCCCGGGCTGCTGCATCAATAGGTGATTTTTCAAATGCAAGGAGAGAGAGTAACAGAGTGAGAAATCAGGAAAGAGAAGGAAAAATGGGAGCGCTTCTACAGAGCCAATTCTTAGGAACTTGAAGGATGAGGGTGCCGGAGAAGGGCCTCCCACATCTCTCTCTTCCAGGGGGTTACTTCTATAACTTATTTTCACGTTGTGAGAACTGTGCTAATGTAGAGGAGCGATTTACAGCTAAAAGCAACCTACAAGTTCTTAAAAAATAATTTTGATTTAGGTCTGGTCTGTGGGTGGGTACGGAGGAGCTGAAGGGTATAATTTGTTGTTGTTGTTGTTTTCTGGCAGATTTAGCTTTCCAATTGCAATTTCCTTAGACTAATATTCGATTTAGTTCACATATTCTGAACGTTTACTAACAAAAAGTGGAAAGGGGAAGGGTGGTAAGACTATCAAGATGCATTCTGGAATGCAGAGGAAAGCAGCCCTGGGACAAAATAATGAAAGCTTACATGCGAGGCATCTGGTTTGTGTATAATTGTGAGTGTGCATGCGTTTGGAGGAGTTGTACAGTACAGATAAAAATAAATTAGTCCCTATTCTGAAACTGTCTACAAACAATTCATATGGTGAAAATTAAAATGCAGATTGAGCCTATTTGGCTATCTGGAGTGAGACTGTCCTACCTCCTACAGTTAGCTCTACCACTTGCTAGCTCTATTTCGGGGCAACTTTCAACCTCTGTTTTCCTCATTGGTGAAATGGGAACACAACACATCTCTTGCAAGGTTTTGGTGAATATCAAATAAGGATGTAAAACACCCGGCACAGTGACTGTCATAAGGCCAGTCTTCAATTAGAAAAATATTAATAAATAAGCTTTATTATAAAAACAGTAAACAATATAACTTTTGACAAGTACTTATTACATTTTCTAAGCTACTACTGCTCCAAGATGGAGTTTTTTTCTCCAAATGAGTTTAACCTGTGATATGATCCACCCCTTCTACAGTATTCTACAAGTCTCTTACTCCACAGGTGCATTTTCAGTGTCTCCCCTAGTTTCACTAGAATAGTGCTCACTGGAATCCGTTTTTCCTTAGTGTAATTTTACTTTAAGCATTTACGCTTATTTACCATGACTGTACTTCTACCAAATGGAACTTTTTCACTCGACTTTTATTATAAAAGCTAGCCTGTTGAACTATTATTGCTCTTTCCCAGTTTTTAGACTATTTTCCGCCTTCTACTTTGAGGACATCAATTTTGATGAATCTAAGACATTTTTCTTTTGATGGTAAATCCTTAAGGGTCCTTAAAGTTTTTCCCTAAAAATATTACTAAAATATTATCTTTTTTATATTGATATTCACAACTGAACAATTAAAGCATCTTTCGGCTCCTATTTTTTATTTCAAAAAGTTGGCTATATAGGTGGCTTAGATATAATATTAAATAAGTATAATTAAATTATGATAAAGAGCATTATATTTAGTAGATGAAATATTAAGTGTTTGCCACAGAAAATCATTTTACAAAGCAAATAAGACAGATTCAGTGAATTTATTAATGGACTATGTATATTTTAAAGCAATAAAGCATACATACCATAAACTTCTAAAGAGATTTCAAATAGCCATAAAATTCAAATAAAAGGATATTTTTCTGCACAATTTTTCTTGTCAGAGCTGCATGGAAAGCCTTATGATTTTTTTTTATTTAACAGGTGTGCAAACAGATGCAACTTGTTTAGTTTACTTTATTCCTATACTTAAAATTTCACCACTGCCAGAAGGTCTATGGGTATATTAATATTTAATTAAAAATTCAAAAAATTACATAAATTTTAGCAGAAAATAGTTTCCCTTTTATCATCTAGGCAGAAATAATAGTAATAATAACTAAACTCTGGAGTTGCAAATGCTTTTAAATAACTTACCAATCAGTATTAACATAGTAGCAGACTGACATTTAGAAGAAAATTTATTGGGGCTATGATGCTGTTTGATTTGGGGGCTCCATTATATAGTAGTCTTCATTTCAACAATTGAAATGATAGTGTTCCAGTAAATGGAAAAATAGTATTTTGTATGTATACTGTGCTTCTATGTAACATGTACCAGTCTCTCCTGCCTGCTCAAATAATGTAAATAATGTTAATCTTAACTCATTCATTGAATTCATATTAATGAAAAGATACATTCATTGTCCTTAAGTTACTTTAAAGGCAAAATCTTTTTCCTTGCTTCTGGATCTATTTAGTTGTCTGATACCTCTCCCAAAGCCAGCCCTGATGGTCTAACTGTTACTATTCAGCACTCTCACTGCCACGGCTCAGGTTCCTTTCCCGATTAGGGAACCATACAGCCTGTCTGTTGGTTGTCATACTGCGATGGCTGTGTGATGCTGAAAGCTATGCCACCGGTATTTCAAATACCAGCAGGGTCACCCATGGTAAACAGGTTTCAGTGGAGCTTCCAGACTAAGACAGGCTAGGAAGAAGGACCTGGCCACCCACTTCTGAAACTATTGGCCATGTAAACCCTGTTAACAGCAGCAGAGCATTGTCTGATACAGCGCTGGAAGATGTGAGATGGTAGAAAAAGACAGGGCAGGGTTCTGCTCTGCTACACACAGGGTCACTAGGAGTCAGAATCGACGTGACAGTACTAACAACAACCACCTCTCCCAAATACAGCACCCATAAAGGCAAAACAAATGTCCAGCAAAGTTTGCGACTATTTTCCAGGTTTCCCCTGGTTTCTGAACTGTTCTTGCTCCACTATCACCCGATCCCGTAGCAGGCAATAAGAATCGTAGATTAAAAGCAAGCACATTGGTGCCAGACTGCTTGGTTTCAGAACCTGATTTCATAACTTGTGTGACCTTGGGCAAGTTACTTTTTGGCTCTGTGTCTCATTTCATCATCTGTAAACTAGCTATAATAATAATACTCACTCACAAGGTCGTTGTGAGTTATTAAATTAATATATACAAAGCACTTAGAGCAGTGCTTGACACATAAGTGCTATGTGGTGTGTAAGCTTCACTCGAAATTCTGGATTTCTATCCTAATCCAATTATGCGTCTTGTCTGCTGAATTGGATGGTGTATATTTGGTCTCCTTGATGCTTGGACCTCCGATTTCCCATGAAAACCTCCCCTTGGAAGGCCGTGCTCCCTTCCATTTCAGGCAGGACCTGTGTATGTGTTTCCCCATGCCTGCAGTGGGCTCTACCCCTTACCTCCCAAGTCTCACTCACTTAACATAGTTAACTCCTTTTGTCCTTGAACTCTCACTTTAAACACCATTTTTGGGGGGAAGCCTTCCCTGACCTCCCCAAGAGCCCTATGCTTTATATATCCCTATATTCCTTTAGTTTTGTTTTATAGCACTGATGAGAATTTGCAGCTATGCAGTTGCGTGAACATTTAGTACATTCCTCTACGAAAATGTAAGCTCCTTGAACGTAGGCTCAAAATCTATTTTGTTTATCATTATACTCCAATCATCATAGTGTTTGGCCTCGAGTAGGTATGGAAGAAATATTTATTAAATAAATAAATAAATTTCAGAGGTAGGTTCAGCATAAGTGAACACGATTTGCTGAAGATTATACCACTATAAATGGCAGAACTATAAGTAGATTTCAGTTTTCCTGACTCAAAATTCTCTATTCTTTCCAAGCATTAAACCTTAAATTACACAAATCATGCAAAGAACCAAGCAATTAGGATTGTGTAGGTTCCAGAATGAAAAGGAAAAGTATAAATCAGAAAGAACAGGAGTATCTAAGGTAGTCTGGGGGGAATTGGGCTTCCCTGAGGCACTGATATTTAAGACATGAAGTAGGAATTAGAATGGGCAAGGGAAGTTGGGCAGAGGGTTCCAGGTAGAAAGAACCATTTATACAGTGGTCCAATGATGAGAAAAGCTTGGTGAATAAGAACAGAGAAAAGACCACTGTGATTGCAAGAGAAGCACTAAGAGGGAGCTTGAGGTTGATCAAAGAGGCAGGGCCAGATCATGAAGACCTCAAGCACCAAGGAAAGAATTTTGTTCCTTAACTAGAGAAGAGAAAGCCACTGAAGGGTTTTAAGTAGGTGATAACACAGTCAATTCTGCATTTTCATAAGATGATACTGACTGCATTATGGGAAGTTTGGGAAAAAGCAGACTTACTAATTGGTTGGACACGGAGGTCAAGATAGAAAGACATGTAAAAGACGATGTTCAGGTGTCCAGTATCATCAACAGGGAGGATTGTGGTACCATTTACTGAGAAAGAGCCATTAGTAGACAGATCAAGAATTTAATTCGCTAAGTGTATAATAAAAAGCTCTCAATAAGTAATAACAATTATTATCGTTTTTGTGGTTGCTATTGTTACTGATGGTTGAAAACCACTTGCTCTGATTGAGGGTAATGGTGATTTTACGTATTTCAGTGGATTTTGGCCTGATGTGTTGCTCCAATGTGTATGTAAGCACTTCTGGACTTGGTGTTTGGAAAGGGAAGTCACCTAAGGGGCTTCTGAGAATCAACTAGAGCCTCACCACGTAAAAGCCTTTTTTTCCTGTAATCTGATGTCTAAGGCAGGCTTAGGATAACATATGAGAGACATATGAGAGAATAGCCTTCCTTTTCCTTGCGTTTCCTTCTCATTTTCCCAAGAATCAAGAAATTTTAGATGTGATAATATGACTATGGCCAACAGGTCTATAATGCCCAACAGGTACATGAGGCGTCAATATCGTAAGGGGAGATCAAACCTGTAAAACTAGCCTTAATTGGCCTGGACTGAATAATGGATGATCACAGACAACCCAAAAGATTTTCCCGTAAGTTGAGTAAGGAGATAGCAAGCAAAGAAGTCAAGAGGTGTGCTTAGATCTTTGATCTTACAGAAGGCATTTTATACCTTATTTTCTGATCTAGATTTTATTCATATTATATCTTTGCCTCATGTGGCAGTCTGTCATAGTCATTTACATTATTTACATATAGTAAAAAAAGTGCCTATTAGGATGATTAGCTGGCAGTATTGACTACATCGGCCACTTTAATTCTGGTGAGCCAGTGCTGCCTAGACAAGCATATGAGCAGGTTGCTAAGCCTTCACACTGTGTGACCAGCTTACAACCACTGGCTTTGTTCCCTGGAGATGCAAGGAAAGCAAAGACCACGCATCAGGATTAGCTCCAGGGTGTTAATGAGAATCCCTGTTACCACTGTCCTGATCACCCTGTTAAAGACGTCCAGGAGCATATGAGGTGGTTGGCAAATGTGTTAAATACACCAAAAGGCATGTCTATTTCAGAAGTGTTGAGCCCTGAGTTGAGAAATCTTACAGTACTTAATCTACCTGCCAACTCGGCATTTTGCAACCAGGCATCTACAAAAGGACTAAAGAAAGAGGCACTGAGGTGAAGTCAAATCTAAGAAAAGTCCTGATAGTTTTTGTCACATGAGATCCTGCCTATAATTTAAAAGCTACAGTGATTCTTGTTTAATCTCACACATTGGCATCATTTAAGCAAAATCACCATTAAGGAACATCATACAAACACATATAGACACACAGCAAGGGAATTTAAAGAACAGGGAAAGAGGTATATTGTAACCAACATTCGAATAAGAATAAGTTTGACATGTATTTTATTTGTATTAGAATATTTATAGAAGTCTTGGAAGTATTTTAACACATTTTTATTTATACCTTTATTATTATATTTACTAAACTAGGGAATGTATCTAATATTTATTTTCACCTTTTTTATTTAAATAAGCACATACACATAGCTTAAAAATGAACACGTCTTCTTTACTGCTTTGAGTAATTTGTAATATCGCCTAAACTGGTATAATCCAGCAAGATCTAAAATGCGCTCAATACAATACAACAAAATGAGCCAGTGCTGAATCATTTGAATCTATCCCTCATTATATTAACCAATACTTGTGTACATTAACTTCAGAGTTTTAGCTTTTTTCATTTGTTGAAAATACAACATTTTGACACTATCCAGAAATTCTGAAGAAAAGAATTCTTTTTCTACATCTTTTGTGATTAGAAGCATGGGTTTGAAAATCAGACTGAATATTCGAAACAGCTCTCCACCACTTGCTAGCTATGCAACCATTTCATCTCTCTGTCTCTTAGCTTTCTACCTGAACCTCAGATACTCATCTGTAAAACAGGATAAAGTAGCACTGATCTCAAAGAGTTATTTAAGCGTCAAAAGCTTTATTCCATGTAAAGAACTGTGCTTGGCACATAGTGAGTGCCCCCAAAATGTTTCATCATTGTTGTTATTCTTCTGAAACAGAATCATTCATTTTGTTCTTGGGCACTCAGAAAAAGAGTCTACAAAATACATATTTAACATTTTCCTCTGCATTCCTAGCCCTTATCTGTATCAGAAACATCAATCTTTCTTATTTTCCATTCAATAAAGTTTCCTTAGCCCAGTGATTCTCAAACTTTTCTTTTACATAACACCTTTACAACATATTGAAGCATTCCATGAACTTTCACATGACATAATCTAGAATTTTAGAATCTTTTGATTAAGAAAATACATATGAACAGAGGGATTTAAGGACCCCCTACAATAACTCCACAGCCCCTCCAGAGTCTAAGACTCATTAGTTAGGAACCACTGCTTTAATCAATAATTAACATATCTAGATTAAAATGAAATTCAGGTTCTTTTTGAAAAGCCCTGTGGGTTGCAGTACTTTCTGTCTCTCTTACCTCGCCCATGACTGCTATGGGTGTCTCTCCTGTTGCCTGAGCAACACGATGTTCTACTAAGTAGAACATGTACTCATCGTAGAGCAGACGGATCAGGTGGAAGGAGCCAAAGCTAGCAGCACTGCGTAAGGTTAAGTCCCGAATGACCATTGAGCTGTTCCAAGAGAAAAGACATGTATGCAGCCAATATTAGTGACCAGATTAGAGTTCAACCTACTTTTCCTCTTAAAAGGAGTTAAGTTAGAGATCTAAAAGGTTGGTATAGCACACAACCTGCCACAGAATAATTTCATTTTTGAAAGCAGTTACCTCAACTCTTCTAAACAGAGTGCTAAAGAAGTAATCCTCACTGAGACTTGATCAGATCTTTATTAGAGCTAGACTGGTCTTCATTGGGAAAAACCGTTCAACTATAATAGGCAAGTTTGCTGATTCTATTTAATTCACAAATGGGTCAGAACTGAATAAAAAAGATTCTGAAAGGTTGACAACTCATCACCATGATAAGAAAAAGCAACTCAAAGTGACAATCTTATTGATAATGGGTAAACACTATGTCACCATTTCTCAGTGATAATGACTCTGGGGTACACTTGGGGGAAAATATGGATTTGTGTGGGACAACAAAGGTTACATATCATCCTAAGCAGTGTGCCCAGATGTGGCAATACAGAAGAGAGGTGAGTATGTACAGGGATCCTTGTAAGAAATTAAATTAAGAAGAAATACATATGTTTGAAAAATGCGAACATTTGATTTACAAAATACCAAAATATAAAAGCACTATTAATAAAATGCTAACAATAAACTCTATTATATTTAAAATAAAAATGAGTCCAAAATAAAATTTTGGTTTCATCGAAGACATGCCAATCATTAAGCTTGTCCATGCACTTCAAACCTCTTTAACCCTTCTAACTTAGAGACAGAGTTGGGCGGAGGGGGAGTGTTTCTCATCACTTTCATTTAATGGCCTTTTCCAGAGACTTCTGGCCTAGGAAAACTAAAACAGCCATTATATTCTCAGATAGGAGAATGTATAGGCTGATATTCCCAAAGCTTGTTTTGCAACGCAGAATTGTAAAATGCCAGGCAGACGGAAGAAGACTGTACAGAAGTCTTCCGTACTTCTGTTTTCTGTTCCACTGTCAACTTTATCCAGATAGTGGCTACTAATATATCAAATTCTATACATTCATCTTGGCAAGTGACAGATTATCAACATACATCTGAAACTCTGAAGCCCTGGATTCTGATTCTGGCTCTTCATTAATTCAATGCGGACCTCAAATCATTTCCCTGAGACTGTTTTTCCTCTTGGGTAAAAATGAAAGCAATATTTTTGGTCTTATCTAACTTACATGATGATTTCAAGGATATGAAAAAACTTATGAATGAAGAGACCACTATGCAAATATAAGTGATTATGATTAAAATATACACAACAGGAGAAGCTGAGCTTCTCATTCTCATTGAGTTAGGCAGCAAGAACAGGGGGCTACTATATGATGATGGTAGAGGACCTCTTATTTCTGTGGATCTATTTACTAAAAAGAAAAAAAGCATGGGTTTGAAGTTAGAGCCACGTTAACCACTACATGATCTTGATTGTGAGCATGTCATTCAGCTTTTTAAGGTTCAAGGTTAGCCTGACAGTCAAATGAGATAACGTATGCGAGATCTTAAGAAAACTACCCATTACTACACTACTACATATATTAGAGTTAATAATATATTGATTATTGTTAACAGTAGTTCTAGTGAATGATTCCTTAGGGTTTAGAACTCTGTAAGTGAATCACTAAAAGTAGATTAATACATTCACTTATATGCCAAAGATATATGACAATATTCTGTTTATAATTCTATGCATGCCTTTCCTAAAATTCAGTGACACATCAACTATTTGTAAAAATGATTAACATAAATTTAATAGCTATTTGAAATTAAACATTTCTTTTCCTATGGAAAAAATTTCAAAGGCAGAGAACCCTCTACTTAAAAAGCCAAAATAACACAAAAATAACAATAAAATGTTGCATAACATTTTTATGCACACCAATCCAAACTTGATCATGTGAAGTAAATAATTTTGAAAAATTAAGCAATGCAAGAGAAGAATATTTACTCCTAATCGCATCTCTCTTGTTGAAAAGAGACAGCAAATACTTAAAATATAGCCCAAAGAAGACAAACGGCTAACAAACATATAAAAACGACTAACCTTCTTCAAAATTAAAAGGAATGCAAATTGAAGTAAGATATCATACATCATCTATAGCACTATAAGAGATTAAAAGATCCAGTGTTGCTGAAGGGATGAGAAAAAGAACTCTCATTTACTGTTTCTGTGAGTATAAATTCATGAAACTTTTGCGGAGAGATATTTGGCAATATTTGTCAAAATTAAAAATGCACAAATCCTTTGACCTAGCAATTCTAATTCTAGAAATTTATACAAATGAGCAGAAATTGTTTTAGTTACAGCAATATTTATACTAGTGAGAAACTGGGGGTGGGGGGGTACCTAAATATCCATTAGTAGGATGCTGATTAAACAAATTATGGTTCATTCATATACGGAATTTTACACAATAGTTTAAAGAAATGAGGTAGACCAGACATAAATGTAGTAACATGGAAAGACGTCTATGATATAATATCAAATTAAAGAAGTAAGATGCATATAATATGAACCCATTTAACATAAAACTATCTGCAGAGTTCTTTAAAAAATCTCAACCCTAAATAAATGGGAATATTGAATACTTTATTAGCGTTGAAATAGCACGTCATTAAAATAGTATTAGTTACCTTAAAAGGTTCAAACCATTTTACCAGAATTTATCTGAGGATATATGTGTAATCTTATACAAAGATAATCATTACAGTATTTTTTACAATTGCATTACAACAACAAAAACCACCTAAATGCTCAAGAATTGGGGAAAATGGGAACATTTCAAAAATCTATGAGACATATACATAATGGAATTTTGTGAGGACATTAAAAATTATGTTTCTGAAGATATTTAATGACAAGAAATGCTCAAGATATACCGGTAAATGAATTTGGTAAGGGAAAGACACAGATAATAAACTATGCTAAACAACTGGCTCTTAATTTTATATAACACTAAAATAAAATACTTTACCAGTGGTTACTTCTGGGTATTCAAATGATGATGTTTTAAGTTTATATTTTGTATAGTTTTAGTATTTCCCAGATTTTCTAAAGTGAGCACATATTAATTTCATAATGAAAAATTTCTATTTTAAAAGATGACATTCATTATAATATAGAAAATCAATCCTGGGTCAGTTGAATGTCAATAAATATTTCCAGGGATATCTATCACAGACACACAATGAATTATATATATATTTCTACATTCAAATTGTAGGCCTTTATATTTCCCTTAAAATATAATAACCCTGAAAGCATATAAATGATGAAGGAGAATATTCATATTGAGTAGCTTTCTGATATTATTCTAGAAATGCAAAGTCGATTATTTTTTTCCAAGAGAATCCACATTCATTTATCGATAGATGTTTATTTTGTTCCTACTTTGTGCCAGTGCCTTATTCTAGAAAAAGCCAGACAAAACTCTGGTTTCAACAGAGCTCACATTCTAGTAGGAGAAACAGTTGATAAAAACACAAGTAGATATAAAATATAAAGTTAGGTAGTGATAAATCCTATGAAAAAAATAAATCAGTAGGTTACCTTTATGTTTTGTTGATGGTTTCCTTCACTGTGCAATAGCTTTTTAGTTTAATCTAATCCCATTTGTTGGTGAAGGGGATTAAGAGGTACAAAGTTCCACTTATAAAATAAATGGGTCATGAGGATGTAAGGTACAGCATAGGGAATACTGTCAATAATATTGTAATAAGGTTGTATGGTGACAGATGTAATTAGACTTATCGTGATCATTTCATAATGTATATAAATATCAAATCACTATGATGTACACCTGAAACTAACAGATATTGTAGGTCAATTATACTTCAATTAAAAATAAATAAATAGGGGCTGGCCCTGGGGCCGAGTGGTTAAGTTCGCGCGCTCTGCTGCAGGCGGCCCAGTGTTTCATTGTTTCGAATCCTGGGCGCGGACACGGCACTGCTCATCAGACCACGCTGAGGCAGCGTCCCACATGCCACAACTAGAAGGACCCACAACAAAGAATATACAACTATGTACTGGGGGGCTTTGGGGAGAAAAAGAAAAAAATAAAATCTTTAAAAATAAATAAATAAATAAATAAATAAATAAACCAGGGAAAGAGGATGGAGAGTGACGGGGCAGGCATTTCAAGTTAGGGTGTCAGAAAAATTCTCTCTGAGGCAGAAACTGGACTGAAATGAAGGAGTGAGCTACGTGAACCTGTGAGCTTTCTTGGCAGAAAGCAAGAAAGTGCAAAGACTTGGAGGCAGAACTATGCTTGAAAGATTCAAAGATTAGCCAGGAGGCTAGCGTGGCTGAAGGGCAGTGAGCAAAGAAAAGAATACATGATAGGGTCTGGAGGTCACCAGTAGCTGGACCATGTAGGGTCGTCTGGTAGGCCATGATAAGGTCTTTGGATTTCATTCAAAGTGTTTTGGAAACTTTTGTACAATTAGGCAATCACCTTATTTCAGCATAAAATGTACATGTGATACTAAATTCTGTTGGGAAATGAAAAAAAAATCTGCTGACCTTCAGTTACAACACCTAGTTATTTCTTAAAAATACTGATAAGCATGCCATGAAATTATTGTCATATGTTTAGAAAAGAATCAGCTGAATTATATTATTAATGCTGCGTCTACTTTATTCTCTCTCTGTTGGGTTGCTGCCCTACAAGCCAAGTATTAAATAACACAATTAACAGTTTAATTGGAAACCTATTGTCTGCTTCAGACTTCTATAAGATATGTTGCAAAACTGACTCTACTGAATTTCATGTTGCTAAGTTACCCCGAATTCAACTCCTTTTAAAATCAGAGTTATAAACGTTAATTATTTTTATAACAGATGAGAAATACCTTTGGGTATTTATCTTTATAACTCATAGTGTAGAAATTGAAACAGATACCCTAACACAAGATACCCAATCCACCTTTCTTCGTGTATTTGGGGCTACATCATACCCTCTCTAAGCACAAAGGTGAGAACATCATACCTGTGACCCTCATGTGAACTCTCTTTTCAAAGACTGCTTACAGTTGATTCCAAAAGAGTATTCCTTTAGGGAAGATTTATATATTGTCCAGTTGTAGGCAAACTAGGTTCCCTGTGCCCCCTTTCAAGTCACTGTATCAAAGATATAAATTACATTCTTTAAAAATGGGATATTTGCTTGACCCTCAGGGCAGCCCTGAGGAATGCTGTGTTGTTATCCACAAAACACGCAAGCTGAGAACTGGCCCACATAACTTCCCCATTTCTGCCCAAGAAAGGCGGTGATATTTTTTTCCACCTCCCAGGGAGCCAACAGTAGCCAAGCAAAGCCAGGTTAGGCAAGGAAAGACCTCCTAGGAGCAGAGGGTATTGGCAACAATGTATCAACTACAGCTATCACGATTCTCTGCCAGTCTATTTCTATAGTTGTATGCATGTAAATATATATACGGAATTTTAGAAATTATGAGATTAAGCGACCTCAGAACATGAAGGGTCTGTGTATGTGACTGCCAGATTCTTCTTACAATGCGAAAAACCTTTAAAAAAATATTCTGTAATTCTGCTTCTCTGATAGTTTGTGAATGCAGTTTTTGTGAATGCAGTTTTCATTACTCACTATGTTCTTATATCTCAGTAAAAAAACAGTTCAGATTTTAAAGGCTCTTAAGCTATTGACTTTGCCTACCAGCAGGAGGTATGTATCTATCTGAATGTGCCTTTCCCTCTTTGGCCCTGAACTGTAGGCCTTCAAGTCTTTTTAAAATGAAAATAATAACCATAATCGTGTCTAATAATAACAAGCCAATTATCCCCAACTCAGGGAGGACAGAGGGCAGGCAAGTGATGATCCACTGGGTCTGTATATCTGCAGAGAACAAGAAATAAAGTAAGTAATTTTCTCTCTTTTCAAGATACCTGTAACAGATCTCTGTGGAGACAAAGGCTCCAAGGGTGTGTTTCTAAAATGATATCAACTAAATATAGAAAAATAAAAACCCACGAGAAGGAGTAGGGGCAAGTCCGACATAACAACATATGAAAGCAGTAAGAAGAAAAACAAAACCTTGCTTTTTCTCATACAGAGGATGCACTCTACTTTTGGTCATTCAGGTTTTGGAATAACCGCTAGTATAACTGCTGTTTCATCAATTATTTGTGAAGCACATATACCATCTATATGATTTTCTGGGGAAAAAGATGGAAGAATAAAAAATCAACTTGCAAGCAAATGGGAAGATGCCTGAAATCTTCTTAAGAAATGTTTCCAAATAAAATTTTTGGATTTTCCTATCACTATTAGTGTTGTTGCATCAACTTTTAGAATACTGTGACAATGTTTTCTAAATATTCCTCATGTATTGAAGGCAAACTCACTTTTCTCATTAAGACCCAGATCTAAACCCAGCACTGGCTATACTGAAGCTCCCCAGTGGGTTGGAGAGTTAGCTCACGTAATGAGGTGCTTCTCCAATCACATAGACTAAAGGTATTAAATATGAGAGACAGAATTAGAGAATTATTCCATTCCAAAACTAAAAACAAAACAACAGCAACAGAAACTGGCAGGCTTTCCTTCACTGCATTTGACACTGGGCTAGACACTAGAAAACTATTCTCAGGATGTAAGGATAATTTAATTCTCAAACATATATAGCGGATCTGCCGCTCTACTTCAGTTTAAGAAATAAGAATTGGACCAAATGAGTTGAGGAAGAAAGAAATCAAAATAAAAACCAAGCAACTCCTATCACAGAATGAAAAGATCTCTGGTTCCATCTTGAAGGTGGTCAAAACAAGATGGAAATCCTATAGTCTGGGCTGACTGGGTTCACAAGCACTACTTGGTCCTAAACCCTGTTACTCTTCGCATACCCTCTTTCCTCACAACTAGCTCTGGACTCACTGCTGAGGTCCAGGTGATGACCGTGGTGTGCCCACAGCCACAGTCAGTGCTACGTCCTGTGGCTACTACTTTCTAATATGCGTGTGACTGCGTAAGCTCTAAATAAGGGACTGCCTAATCTCAAGGTAGATATGGCTTTTAGGCTTGAGTCAGTGGGGGCCACTTTTATCTAAAGAAGCAAAAACATGAACTCTCACCGCAAGAACAAATGCCAGGGTCAAAAATATAACCTACGTAACTTATCTTATGAAATGGAACTCCATCTGTCCATTCTATCCTGCATATATATGGTATATATGCCACTCACACAGGCTCTGTTTTTCACCCTAAGGGCAGACCTACAGTCAACAGCTTATCCCAACATTTGATATCACATATCAAGTGATCTGAAAGCCTTTCTCTTCTGGGGTTCTTCTATGTCTACAAAAATAAACATTTATATCTGTATTATTTTGGTCAAAAAGTGATTCATTTTCTACTGTCTACTAGATTACTGGGTATTAAACTGGCTATGCATTAGAATCACCAGGAGTAAGCTTTTTGAAGAAAAAACTTTCTCATTACCCCATCCCCAATCATTACTCCCTAACCATCAAGATTGTGATTCAGTAGGTTGGGGAGGTACCTAGGATTTCTTAAAAAAAATTAATTGTTATGAGAAGCTAGTTTATAACAGTTGTAATAGATCAAATTAAGAAACTAACTAGAAGGTTCCGAGTATGCATCAGAATCACCTGGATGACTTTTTAAGAAGCATAGATTGCTGGGCCTCACCTCTGCAGTCTCTGATTCAGGTAGATTTGGGAAAGGGGCCTGAAAATTTGCACTTCTAACAGGTTTCCAAGTGATAGCGATGCTACTGGTCTAGGGACCAGTGTGAGAATCACTGAATCAGAAAATAAAAAGATGAGCAGTGCTGAGGTCACAGAAAGAAGCCTAAATAATGTAAGTTTGCAAGAGGGAAGACTCGAGCCTTTTTCTGACTGCTGCTGAACGTGTTATCTAGAGCGGAATCTCAGATGATCCCATCTGAGAACTCTAGGGCCTTGAGCAAGAGGTTTTCTTTTCCTAGCAGAAAGTTTATTTCCATAAAGCTCCTAGTATAATTCCACGATGCTGTAATCATTAAGTTGAGTTGAAGATAATCACAACTGAGAGCTTCTGCAAACTAAAGTCCATTTTTTTTCTTTTGTCTGAGAAGCAGGTACATACACACGTATTTGCAGAATATGCAAAATAAAGCTTAGGAAAAACTGAGATGATACCTGTAGAAAGACCATTTTAGGAGAAATTGCCTGGCAGCTTTAGGAAAACTGGGTCTTCCTTCATAGGGTTTCAGTGCTTGCATCATCACATTGTCAAGCCACGCAGCCCACTGCTCCAGGGTGCTCTGCTGCTGAAGAGTCATCTTGAAGTCTGTTTCTAGTCTCTGAACCATGTTATCATCACACTGGCACACCCAGGAAGCCTGCTCCTGGGACAGTACACAAAAAGCAAATGAAAAGTTCAACTCAGCATCTTTTCACTGAATGTCAGCACACAAACCATATGCATGAATGGGAAATTATAATGAAAGATCTGAACAATTTAAATGAATTAAGAAAATGAACGACCTGTCAGTTGTTAAGGAAACTAACATCGCCTTTGTGCATGAAAAAGTGACGTGACACAAAAGCATGACTTGGTTTTTCCACATTAGCTAGTCTGTGTGAGAGACGACGATACAAGACTACTTAAGAAAACTAGAAGCCTGAATCTACAGTATGCAGGGTCTTTCATTCTATTCAGGTTTTATACCATCTTCAAAAGTTCTCTTTCTTTTTTCTTTTCCCCCAATCAGATAAAACTTGAAAGCCAATTCATTTGAGAAGATTTAGGATAAGTCAGATGGATAAATAGATTCATTGGCTAAAAGTGTTTCCTTGGGATTAGAACAGAAACAAACACTGAGCGGTACTAGGTAGAACCATATGGTGTATGAGCTTTATGGATTGGGAGGTAAAATCTCAAGGGTTATCAAGGCAAGGCTATGAATGCAAATTAATTCACAGAACTGAAAACAACAACAAAAAGACTTTTGAGAAAATGTAGACATGCTACCTGCCAAGAGATTGATTACTACAACTTTCCTTCCAGTTCTGATTG
Source organism: Equus asinus (assembly GCF_041296235.1). Taxonomy (NCBI): domain Eukaryota; kingdom Metazoa; phylum Chordata; class Mammalia; order Perissodactyla; family Equidae; genus Equus; species Equus asinus. The sequence continues at coordinate 37,616,938 of NC_091812.1, forward strand.
GGAAGTTTCAAGTTTGGTGATAGCAGTTAAGATGGGAACTTTTAAGTTCTACTTTTCAGGGGTTACCGTAAGTTTCATGATGCTTCCAGTGCTATGTTGTATTTTCTGATTAACAAAAACCTATACTCTCAAGGCCAGAATATGCTTATTTAGTAATATAATATTGACTGAGATCAGAGCACATGGATTTTAATACAGGGCCTGAATCAACTAAACTGACCTCAAGCTATTCACTTAATCTATGTAGGGCCTCATTTTCCCTAAATAGAAAATTAGAGAAATAAAATGACAAGAATTTTTAAGCTGGGCTCACTGTGTTCAGATAATATTTTCAAGACAGAATTCTGTGGAGAGGGTGTCCATGAAGGTCCTAATTCTATGTCTAAAACACTGTGAATATGTGTGTTTTTGTTTTTTTTTTTTCTGGAAAGGGTGTTATAGCTTTTCTTCTACATGCTCTCAGAGGACAAGACTTTACCTATTCAAGAGATTTCAGCCTGGGGGTACTTCAAATATGAAATGCCCAAACTGAAGTGATTTTATTTCTCCAGAGAAACTTACAGTTTTTTCTACATTTCCAGCTGATGATACCATCTATTATCCTTCTTCTCTTATCTAATTAGTTGTAAAGTCTTTGAGATTTTACCTCCTAAATATCACTTTTAAATGTTTTAAGTACACTAAAATATGATTATAGAAAAACTGAAAATACAAATAAGCAAAAAGGAACAAAATATGAAGAGTATCTAAAATGCCAACATTAGGAGATAACTACAACATGCTAAAGTATATACCTTCCGAACTTTTCACGTTATATATGCTTATGCATATATAAATACTTAAAATAAAACAGGATCATATTATACATTCTACTTGATACTCTACTTAGTTTCACTTAACTATAGATGATAACTATCTTCCCATATAAGCAAAAGCAGAGCTATATTTATTGTTCAATGATTGAATTTGCTTCAGTGCATAAATATACCATTATTTACATAACCAATTTCATACAGGTAGACATTTATGGTCATTCCAATTTTTTACTATTAGGAATAATGCCCAAATTAGCAATCTTACAACTATATCTTTGTTTACTTTTACACTTATTTCTGTATGATAGATTTATATAAGAACAGTTAAGATCTTTCAAAATACACTGCCAAATGATTCCCAGAAATTTTATGTCACTTTAAGAGTCCAGGAGATTACCCAGGGAAGAATTTAGGCCTCAAGGAAAGGATAGGGGAAGTTGTATTTGTTTTTTCATTAATGTCTACACATCTTTTTATCGTGGTAAAAAACACATAAAATTTATCATCTTAATCATTTTTAAGTGTACAGTACAGGAGTATTAGCTATATGCTCCTTATTGTACAACAGATCTCTAGAACTTTTTCATCTTGAAGTGAAACTCTATACCCATTGTAGAGGATGTTGTATTTTATCTGTTTGTGTACTGATAACAGGGGTGAGGAACTTATTGGCATCTCTGGAAGAATTTAATTTCATTTCTCCCCATAAATTCAGACTCACTATTTCCTTGGAAGTTAGCTTTTGCCAAGAGGGGCTGATAACCTAAAAACAAACTTAGAGAAATGAAACCATGAGACATTTTTCTGGCTTTATATTTCATTTTACTACCCTCAAGCCTGAAATTTACTAACAATACAGTACACTGTAAATATTGCCCGTGAAAGGAATTTGGATGTTTCGATTTTATAATGGAAAAAGCTAAGGATGAACATTAAAGGAATTTGTAACTTACAAATAAATTACATCCATGATGATAAGGAGTCAGGTAGCTTCAAAATTAGAACATCTTTTAAATACAGAAACACAAGTATACGCAATAATTAGTTTATCAGGTCAACCCATCCAAACCTATTTAGCCCATAATGTAGATGAAAAATTATCCATTTACCCAAAAAAGTAGAAAACAATACCACTGTAACACTATCAATTAAACAAAACAGAAAGCCAATTATACTGCAATAGAAAAATTATCCTGAATGCACGAGAAAAAGAAGCTTTAGAGAAGAATGACATGGTGAAAGAGATTCATGAATATCCTGAAAGAAACTTCTCAGTACTTTCAAGCTCTTAGAGTATTATACTATTGACACTCACGTGGAATTTCATTGCTTTAAATGAAAGTTTCCTTATTACAAGAGCACCACCTTAACACGGGTCACTCTTACTGAGATTAATCTTGTAGGGGCAGGGACAACTTCCGAATGAACAGGAGAGGGTGACAAGGGTGGAATCTGAGGAAACCAGATGACCCAGAAAACCACGCAAAACTTGGAACAGAAAAGGAAAGAAAGAAGGGTGTTAAAGATGAAATATGCTATCCTAAGAAAGAAATTGCTCATTAAAGTGAACAGAGTTGTGAGAAGTAAAACGTAGAGGGAAATGAAGGGCACACCACTGGGGCCACCGTCCTCTGAGGAAAGGAAAGAGTTCTTAAAGACAGATGTTTAATTATACAGGTTTCAGCATGGACCCAGGAAAACTTGGTAGCTGGGAACAGAGGAAGGGAAAAGGTGGCTCAAAGTTGGTGGGTGGAGGATGAGAGGTAGAGTAGACTATAGTCGACCATTTACAGGCAAATACGTTGTCAAGGTTGGTGTTTATAACCAGAAAGAATTCATTTCTATAAATACTTCATAGGGTTGCAGACACACAAATACACAAATGAAAATAATGTTAAAATTTAAAATCTTTCTCAGATATTTAAAAATATTTTGTTATTGAACTTAAATTACTTTTTGAGACTAGAAGTTGCCTTACTATTTCAACTTTTCTTAAGGTACTTTTTTTTCATAAGGTATCTTTTCTGAATAAAGATTTGAAATGAACATTACAGTATAAATTTTAAGGCAATATGAACTTTAATATTCTTACTAAAATCAGTTACTGTAAATTCCGTCGAAATATGTAAAGTTAATGGCTTTGTAAACCTGAGGCAGTTTGTCCTTGTAAAGGTCATGCATTTGCATGTGTTTGTGTATAAACTGATATACAGAAAGACAGATTTAAGAAAAACTTTATATACTCAGAAGTTTGAGCCGAATCCATGAAAGTTAGACGGAGCTTAACTAATTAACTAGACCCCAAAATAAATCAAGCCCAAATATTACTTTTTAATATATTTTAAATAATAAAACCAGACCAGAACTGCAGATTAAAATGTCTATGAAAGGGAGTAATAATTAGTTTATCTTATGCAATGGTATTGTTGTTTTTTTAACAGTTTTATTGAGAAATAATTCACATATCATACAATTCACTCATTTATACAGTTCAATGGCTTCTTTCAGTATATTCACAGCATTGTGCATCCATTACCACAATCAATTTTAGAATGTTTTCATTTCCCTAAAAAGAAACCCCATACCCCTTACCTCTCACCTCCCAATCCCCCAGACTACAGGACCTAGGCAACCACTATCTACTTCTTGTCTCTATAGATTTACTTATTCTGCACCTTTCATATAAATGCAATCATGCCATATGTGGTTTTGTGTCTGGCTCCTTTCACTTAGCATAATGTTTCACTTAGCATGATGTTCATCCATGTTGTAGCATGTATCAGAATTTCATTTCTTTTTAGTGCCTGATAATATTCCATTGTGTGGATATACCACATTTTCTTTATGTATTCATCAATTATTGGTCATTTGGGTTGTTTCTACTATTTTTTCCTTTTTTTACATTTATATAGTTTTTTTTTTTAAGATTGGCCCTGAGCTAACATCTATTGCCAATCTTCCTTTTTTTTTCTTCTTCTTCTCCCCAAAGCCCCCCAGTACATAGTTGTATATTCTAGTTGTAGGTCCTTCTGGCTCTGCTATGTGGGACGCCGCCTCAGCATGGCCTGATGAGCAGTGCCATGTTCGTGCCCAGGATCCAAACCAGTGAAACACTGGGCTGCCAAAGCGGAGCGCACAAACTTAACTACTCAGCCATGGGGCTGGCCATGGTTGTTTCCACTTTTATGTGGCTAAAATGATGTGGCTACAAACATCCATGTACAAGTTTTTAGGTGGGCATGTTTTCATTTCTCTTAGTATATATCTAGGAGTGAAACTGCTGAGTCATAGGGTAATTCTATGTTTAACTTTGTGAGGAAATGCCAGAATGTTTTCCAAAGTGACTGCGGCATTTTACATTCCAATCACCAGTGTATAATGCTTCCAATCTCTCCACATCCTCACCAACACTTGTTATTATTTGTCTTTTTGGATTATATCCATTTTAGCACACGTGAAGTGGTATCTCACTGTGATTCTGATTTTTATTTCCCTGGTGGCTAATGCTGCTGAACATATTTTTGTGTGCTCATTGCCCATTTGCATATCTTCTTTTGAGAAATGTCTATTTAGATCTTTGCCCATTTTTTAACTGGGTTGTCTTTTTGTTATTGGGTTGTAATAGTTCTTTATATACTCTAGATACATATTTTTTATCAGATATATGATTTGCAAAAAGTTTCTCAATTCTAGTGAGTTGCCATTTCAGTTTCTTGATGGTCTCTTTTGAAGCACAAAAGTTTTTAATTTTGATTATGTTCAGTTCATGTATTTTTTCTTTTGTTGCTTACACTTTGAGTGAGCAATGGTACTGTTTTCATATGCTAATAATTAGCTTCATTACTTGAGTACCTGAAATAAAATATTTGTTGGGCCTTCCATAATAATATTCCTAAATTAACTATTTTTTAAGCATACTTTATAGTACAAGTGAGCAGTTTGATCACAAGGCTAAAATTTTTTTTTCGGATGATCAAAACAGCCAAACACATCTAATTCTTTTCAAATGAACAAATATTTACCAGGTACCTACAATAAACTTTGAATCAGAATTGTTCTTAGCTCCTTCAAGATGGAGCACTATTAAAAACAAATATCTCTTGTATGTTAATGGTGCAAAGGGCTTTATGTATTACTAAATATGTAAACAATAATCTAATAGGTGTTACAAAGTGGGGAAAGTAAAGCCCAGAGAAGTTAAGCAACTTGCCCAAGACCCCACAGCTAGTAGATGGAAAAGTTTAATCTCTTGCCTACCTGGACATTGGCAAAGTCGACACGGTTGAGGTCGTTGAGCATCTGGTTGATCTGAGAGGTGTTCTGAAGCACTGCACGAGCCGCCTGGGCCAGGTGATTGAGCGACGTGTATCTTCGCAGAGTCTGGGCAAAGGCACTTACAGCGGCAACCTGGAAAGAAATCCAATTAAACTGAGATTTTTTTTTTCCCCTCCAGTAAAAGAAACCACTGCAATCTTCAAATCTTTATTCCCTTGCCAAATTTAAATGCTTCCCTCTGATACTTATTTCAAATTCATTTAGTGAGAGAGCTTACTTGTAAATTATAGCATTTAAATCTCTAAACCAAGTATTATTTTTCTTTTGAGTAGGTTGAGGTCAAGACTAAAACAAACTCCCACATTCTTCGACATCTGAGTGTGGCATTAATTAAACTAGTTTTGCAAGTAACTACTCATCCACAGCAAGAAATGACTTTGTCTAGGGAAGTAGGAAAAATGTTGATTTTCATTTCTTTTTTATTCTCTGTAGGACAAGTAACTACAACTAGGCAAATAAAATTTTTTTCTTTTTACTTGGAAAACCAAACTATACAGTCCCACTTTTTTAAGTGGATGAAAAAATATACTTTTCAGACCACTAGAATTCACATTCACTCTTATTACTTTTATTTTATAGAAACCTGGGTAATTCTGAGGTGAAAGAAGAGTGTTTATAGCCTTTATATAGCAAATATATTGTTAACAAACTTATCAGACACAAGTAACAAGAAAAACTCTTTTTCAGAATTTGAATTTCTGCAACAGGGCTATTCAAGAAATCTCCATTTGCCCTGCAAAATCTACTTTCCATCCTTCTCCATTGTGCTCTGTGCCCAAGAAGACTGGTCTGAATGAACTACGTTAACTGCCTCCATTACACTCTGGCTTTCAGCTGGGTCTGGCCAGTGACAGGCGCTAGTAGGAGACTGAAGGATGGGAGAAAAGAGTGGTCAAAGTATTCATTCCCCGACAACGTCTGCTCCCTCCTGTTTTGGCAGAGCCTGCTTTCCTCATCTAACGCCACAGTCCTGGGGGAAGGAGAGGATCTCCTAGTGCCATAGCTTTCACCTCTTTCTCCTTCAGAGCTAGGGATGGTCACAACTTCCCACTATTGCTAGTCCTGGGGTGCTTTATCATCCCTCCTTGGTTTTCTCAGCTCTGTTCACATCTTTGGAAATGGACCCTTCTTAAACTCTCTTCAATTATTCCCCCTTTTGGATATATCGTTTGTTTCCTGCTGAGACCCTGAATGAACCAGGTTACAAGGAAAGATATCAAAGATAATGAAAAAAAAAAGGTCTAGGTAAATATTTGAATTTTATGATCTCATGAAAATGTGTTATGTTCACAGTAGATCTAATGAGCATTTTAACAGATTTATCATAATGTATGGCATTACATCACAATGGGTATATGAAAGGCAACTGATTGAACAGTTAGTTGGCTGAGTGGTAGAGAGTGTTCACAGGCCAAAGCATGCTCTATCTTGATGGTGACATGTTTTAGGACTATGTGGAACTTGGGGCAAGTTCACGTACCCTCAAAAAAGAGTCTTACTCTTTTTTCCATTGCTGTGGTTTATATTAACCAAGTATACACTATGTGCCAGGTACTGTGTTAAGCATCTCACATATATTACCTTGCTCAAGTCTCATAACCATCCTATTAGATACATATTATGACTTAAAGAGGTTAAGTAGCTTGCTCAAGGTCATGCAGAAACTATGTTACAGTGGTGGGAATATGAACCCAGGCATTTTGATAACAGGAGCCAATCATAACCTAATTATGCTGTTTCCCTCGTCAGGGTAGGTTGTCTTCTTTGACTGAGTGCTCAGCTGACAAAAGGCTACACGCCAGTGAGAGAGGAGTAGCAGAAGGCACCCTCCGCCAAAGTAAATCATCCAAATCAACTCTGGAGACCAAGGAGCTGGCCAATACTGCAGCTGGATTGCTACTACATTCACTTTGATGACACTGGGAAGGGCAGTGTTTTCAGCTGTTTGAAGTATTGTTACGAATAGGACTGATTTTGTAAGTTGGAAAGCATTGCTATGACCGTCATAATCAAAGAGCACCTCCTTTTTTGCCCACCTCAATGTGGTGCTCTAGAATAGCACTGCCACGCAGAACTTTCTGCAGTGATGGAAATGCTCTATATATGTGCTGCTAAATGTGGTAGCCACTAGCCACGTGAGCCTATGGTGCAATTGAAATGAATCTAGTGTGCATAAGTACGTGAATTTTAATTTAAATTTAAAATTCAAATTTAAATAGCCACGCAGCTACTTCTACTGTATTGACAGCATAGCTCCAGAGCAACAATCTAAGGTGGCGCATCAATGAAATGTCTTTGACTGTGCATTTTTGAAATAGAAAGTGTTATTGCAAACCTTAAGTCCAAGCAGAAAGAACTGGGAGCCACTTGTGTTCCCCAGGAGACTTGTCAGCTACAAGAGCTTTAATCTGTCAACTATGCCCCCAAATTAAAGAAAAGGTATATTGTTGGAGTCTGATAGTGGATACAGTCCTTGACAAAAAGCCACAACTGTTATTTTTGGTACCAAAATTTAGACGGAATCAGTCCAACCTCGCCATGGGGTGTGTTCAGATTAACCTAAAGTAACATGGTTAGTAGCGGACGAAGTGGAGAATAGAATTCATATCCCTAGCTAAATAATCCATGTTCTTAATATATGTAGATCAATTATGAGATAATTGTTCACTTTAAGAAATGATTATTCGATCCACAAAAGCATCCTCCAGTGTTAAAAAAAAAAACAAAACGTGATGAAAAGCAAAAGAATATTAATGTACATGAACTTTTCACAATTTAATGAGTACAGTCGGGGACATAAAAAATCTAAAACTCCTTCAAACGAGAACTATTTAAATATTCTAGGCTATTCTTTTTTAATATTTGAAATTAAGTAATCTGAAATACATGCCTTAGGAAAGGGCTTGTAAATACGCCACACTTACAATGCTTCTCTAGTTTCTTTGAAAGGAGCATTCAAACATCTCTTGCATAAGTTCTTTTTTACGTGGTTATAAAATACAAATATAAAAGTCAGTTTTAAAAGTTCTATATAACATCAACATTTTACATAACAATTTGATAGGACAGATATAAAATTCACAGTTCAGAACAATTTCCTAAACATAAAAGAAAAAGTAAAAACATAAAAGTGTACCTTGGTTTGTATCATTCTCTGTGGAATATTGTTCATGGCATTGGAAAGCCAACCTTCAAGGCTTTTTGCAAAATTTCGAATGGCTTGGGTCAAGGCACCTAAATGTTAAGGAATAAAAGCAGAACGAAAAAGATACCAAAGAACATTAATCTTCATGCCAGAATAAGGGAAAACAGCATACATGACATCTGAAACAGCACACAACTTATATTGTCCTCATTACGAGACTTTAACATTATTCCTAACTTTGAAAGCATCCAAGAGTTATATTTTGGGCTTTCTTTTTTCTTTTAAAGCTATTTTGTTCCCAGATACTTATGACACTTCATTGGGAAATGAAAATACGCTAACGTTTTTGCTTATAGCAACATATACCAGTTGTGAATATACTTATGAATTTTCTATCTTAGACAAAACACTCTTTGCATGAACAGTTTTGTGCTCAATGGCTATGTATTTTCTTTATAAATTTTTCGTTTGAGTTTTCAAGCTCTTAATCTATTTTCTTTTCTTAGTTAAAAAGAAAATAATGCAAAGCTGTCTCTCTTTCTCTACGAATCTGTTTACACTAGAACACCAGTTACAGGAGTTGTCTCTCACTCTTGTTGAAAAGTAAGGTGAAAATTAAAATTGCCTGATTTGAAAATTTTGGATGACTGTTCTCCATTTCACTCGGCAGGTAGAGATAAAAGATTAGTGTGATAAAAGTGCTGCCACAGAGACCAATATTCTTAAGATATTAGTAAAATTGTCCATTCCATATTCTTCACATATCTGACAAAACCTGAAATGGGGATAGGTCCCAGGAGAGCAGCTTTTATGCTCATCATAAAATGGTTAGAAGCCTCATCAGCAGGGACGACTATGGCCATCTTACAAGAAGGAATCTGCTTACTGAGATTCCTGTATAATGGAAGACCAAATTCTTCTCTTGTTCAACAAATAATTCAGTCAATAGCATTTTACTTCAGCTGTGCCCAAGGTCCCACACTGAAGGGAGCAGTTTTAGACAAGACATTTAATAAATGTTTGAAGCACCCACACATAAAATTAATCTCCACAGGTCTCCTCTAATGTGGGTAGGTATTACAATTTGTAGTCTACTAAAAGAAAGAGAGAAGTTACATTTTTGTTCAAGGCTCCCAAGGATATTAATGTTAATGATGGGACTAAATTCCTCAGTTTTTCCTTCTGTGCTCAAATGAGTCTGACATGCTTCTTTATTACTTTCGTTAAAGTAGGGTTAGAAATAATTTAGTCTACTCAAAGTTACCTGCAAAAGATATAAATTTTACTAATCCAATAATAAACACAACTAATTTTTTAATGATTTATTTAATTGGTCAAATAACAGAAGACAGACTGAAATGGCTAAATTTTGATTAGGAAAAACACTCAAGAAGTGCAGACTCTTAATCATGAGAATCTTCTACTGGAAACATTGAGTTGGAAATTTCTTGAGAACTGATCTTTTGAAATTTCCAAAGCTTCCCACTTTAGCCAAAAAAGAAAAAAGAAAGAAAAATATTTTTCTGCTGTATTATGTACTAGAACCATGGAGGGCAGGCATGAATGAAAATGAAAAAGAGTGAAAAAAAAAACTAACCACCTCGGTAAAATTTTGTTCAAGATTCAATTTGGATATCTGTATATTGCATTTTTTTCTACAATTAATATACAATAATTATTTAATCTGAAAAAGAAAAACCAAGAAGTAGGAAAAGTTACTTTTAAAAAATATTTCACATGGGTCTTGTTTTATCTAGACAAATTTGATGTTAGCAAGATTATAAAATAAAAAGATATATTTTATACATCAAGTGATTTAAATTTTCGCTTTTGTGTACAAAATGACATTTTGGGCCACATTTAAGTACACTCATAATTGCACATTTTAGTGTTACCAGTTGAGTTCTTATACAATTCTTTATACTTAACTTTTTTTCATTTTCAGATAAATGTATTTTAGAATATAGTAGCTTCAAGCTGACTTTAAATTAGTGTGATATGCAGACTTTTTTTTGGCTAAAAAAAGGAATCCCATCTGGACAGTAAATGGTAGAGTGAAGTACTAGTAGCCAGGAAAATACAATTTTTAAAAATAAAATTAAGTTTGCTCTCTCTATAAGGATTCATGTCAGATCAAACTGTGCAGATTGACTCTGGCAACTTTTTCTTATGAATGGATGGCTTGAAATTTAAACGTATTCCAAAGCTAACTTGTCTCAACCTGCTCCTGATTAATAATAAAACGCATACAATCAGAAGATAGCTACCTAAACTATATTTTAAGCTTTATTTTGGTAAGTCTGGTTATAGAATTGGAATTAAATTTCCCAATGTACTTTGTAAGGGAGCACATTAATGTATCCTGTAATTTCAGAGAAACTATAAAACTATACTTGTCTGAAAATTCCTGAAGTTGAATTATCAGTTTGAATGTAGAGACAAACTACTTGACAGAATTGGTTTTTCAAATCAAAATTTGCAAAAACAAAGGTCAAGTGTATTGCATACTTAAAATTATGGAGCTTAAAGTCAACTAAAATCCATATGTGATTTAAGTTAGAGAACTGTTGAGTTCACAAGTCTTGTGATGCCAACACAGAAGCAAAAGGTTTTAGAATTGTTTGATGAATACTGATGTTGTTGATTTGCCTCAAAAAAGAAAGTGCTCCCTGACGTTTCTTGTTCTATCTTATGAGAAATTGTACGTTGGCGGCAAGATGTCATAGGCTAATGAGCTACCCTATGCAACTTCTCTTAAACATCTCTAGAGAGTATCACTCAGAGCACAGGGAGCAAGACAAAACAAGGAAAATTGGACTCTGGAACATAAATCAGTAGAGAATTTACACATTGAAATTTTCCATGACAACATCACTTTTAATCAATCTTTAGTCAGGAAACTTGGTGCAGATAAAGTGGAAAACATTAGCAATTTATAAAAATGTGAGATAATGACAGCTGGATTTTTTTTTGTTTTTACTTATTTCTATACAAATTTATGTTATGTGTTCACTGATGTTATATGTAAATAAGTGTCTAAGCATCTATTTTAGGTGGTGGGGAACATAGAAAAGTACTCATATCTTCCACTGTGGTCTATCATATTCAGAAAAAGAAAGTATAAACAGACAAATGTTAATATCTTCACCTTTTCTTCTACTAAATTCCTGTTTAAATATTTTCTGGAATAATTTAACACAAATTCACTGTCAAGAGTGTACTTGAAGTACACAGTTGCCAATTTCACAAGCTAAAAGACTGCTTTTACCTATTAATGTTACTGTAGAGTGGAAATTCTGTCCCATTTCTTTAAAAGTTAAGGTCACTAGTATGTGCTCATAAAGATGTAGGCATAAAATCGTTTCAACTGACTAACACAACCCTCCTTAGTAGCATTTATATTGACAGAAGCAGAAAATAGCTTTGTTTGCTACAAGGTAGTTTAAAAAGCACCATGGCTTAAAAAAGTAATCTAACTTATCTACGTAATTCCTATTTGCTGCATGGCGGGAATACAAGGCTTGCGTAGTTACATAGATTTTTCTCTCAAAATGCCAGTTAACCATTACTGTTAATGGAAACTGCATTTGTAGTTCTTACCATGATGGAGGTGACAAAGTAAAAGCTTTTATAAATGAATTCAACTTCAGTGGAAACCAAGATAAATTCATTTCAAATCAAAAGCAACCAAGAAAGAGGGTGGCCTAGAAATTATAGATTTCAAAAAGTTTTGGCTTTACGAAGGAAACTGTATCCTTGGGTAGAATAATTTTTACACGGTTGACTGGCCTGGGAGTGTTCTTGCAATTAGTCATTGGGGCTGTCACATCTATAGGTTGTCTTTTCTATCAAAAAGAAAACAAAAGATTGGAAAACAGCTAATTTTTCCCCTTTTACTACAGTTTTGCTCTAGGCTGCTTTCATGCAATAGTCTGTGTTGCATGTTTTCTACTTGGCAAATCTAAATGAGATGAGAATCACTCTAGATTGCAATGTCACTTCCCAAAACTTCCTGGGTGGAACGTATGAGAACAAAAGCATCCGTACTTGTCTGCATTTAACTTACTAGGAATAGGTCTAAGGACGTCGGGGATGAGAATCTCCACCAAAGCCTGGTACATCCCATGGTCACAGTTACACATCCATTTCAGGATAGACTCATGTTTGCACAGAGTTATCAGCTTTGCTTTCGGAAGTCGACTTTCTATTTCACTCAGATTGCTGGTGTGAATAAATGTAGCAAATGAATAGATGGCAAATGAGGATAAAAAAGAAAATGGACTTTAAAAATAGTTTTAGTTTATCAAATATCACTGAGGTTAGAACTATATCACCATTGCACTGGTGCCATACGGCTGGATATATATAACACTCCCCCAGAGCTGCCTGTGCACGTTAATACTTTCTGACGGTATGAAAGGCAGATATGATACTAATTCCATGAGGATGAAATAGCTCTACCGCAGTCCCCCAAATCAATAAAAAGGGGAGCTACAACACACGCTGAAACCTCAAGAGAGCAGTTTGTGGTTTATTTTAATCTATTCATTTAATGTTATCAGGTAAGGTTCACAACTGGTATACATATCTCTAATTCATTAGCTGTGACATCTACTCAGCCACTAAAATGAATTGGAAAAGCATATTGATTCTGACCTTGATTCAGTAATGGTAGTGCCATCAGTTGGAGTAGAGGGAGAATAGCGCCAGAATGTTTGCCACAATTTTTCTATCAGGCTAAACTGAAGATTCACAACAACGTCCAATATTGCCTAAAAAACAAAATGGTTATCAGTAATTACCTCACAATATTTCTTATTGGGCTGTATGAGGAGTGCATAATGTAATGGGACTTAAATAGTAAAGACACCTTTGGGCTCATAAGTTAACCTGGTGAAACTGGACTAAATTTTGCCAACAGAAGGAGGGAAACAAAAGAGATGGGCTAGGGAAAAAAAAAGGGAAAAAAACTCTTGAAAGATTGAGCAGGAGAACTTGTGTTCCTCCTGTAATGGCCTCATACCGCACCCTCACTTTTACCTCTCTTTTTCCTCCATTTTCATTGCTTCCCTTCCTCTCCATTTTCTTCTCTTACTTGTCTTCCATTCCTTTACCCACTGCTTCCTTCTGCCTTCCTCTCTTCCTATTCTCAGACCCAGAAGGGCATAGAACAGACTCAATTCACATCAATCCTCAGGGGCTCAGTGTGTCCACTGGCCATCAAAGAGGGCAGAAGTGAAGGGTGTGGAGGTGCTTGTGTGTGGCAGATGGACTTAGGACTAAATTAGTTCTGTCTAAGGCTGCTGACCAGGGGTTCCAGAGTGTTCCGAGCCAAGCAGAGGCTGGGGCAGAAACTACAGAGTCAGGTTGGCCTTCAGAGGACAGCAACTGTCTAGGCAGAAAAAGAGCACAGCGAGCATATCTCTTTGGTCACGCAATGCCTTCCATTCAGTCCTATCTCTGCACACTTCCTTTAGAGAGCAGCTTTAAGACTATCCCTTTTCTAATCTTGGGGGTGAGGGCCTCACCTCCTCCTTAATTTTATCTCATACAACCATTCTCAAGCTGCATCAAGCACATTTTTTTTCGATGCTAAAATTTTGCACTTTTACTAACTTTTGATGATCATATTTAATTTCACCCTGCCATGGCAATTAGTTTGTAAATTTGCCTTCAGATAAAAGCAGTCATAAAACCAACAAATAACTTGTTTGTGCAAAGAACACATGATTCAGTGATTATTTTGAGCATCAAAGACGGAAGTCATCAGTATAATGTGTTTGATGTTGTCAGCATCGGGAACGACGACAGGTAAAACAGGCCCATTGAGACCTATGAAATTCACAGAAGCTAAAGGACAACATGGGGCAATCGAGAGAGACAATCTGAGTATTTTAGGCAAAAAAAGGAAGCCATAACTTCATAATTCTAGAGTCTGTGCTACCTGTGTAGCTCTGGCCCTATGTATGACACATACAAAGAATAATTGATGTTCTATACAAAAATACTTTGAGACCAATTCAAATATTAAGCAAATCTGTTTGGAGGCACGTTCCGGGAACTAGCAAGAAATTTGGGAAGTAGTTAGATAATGAAAATGGAGGGAAGGGGACAAACAAATTAGCACACTCCTCACCCTTTAATATCAGCAGCAATAAAAATGCAAACGAAAGCCCGGAAAGTACAGGGCATAAGGATGTCCCTCCTCCCAGGCCAAACCCAAAATCTTCTTAAGAGGGAAATTATTATAGCTGCTTTCTCAACTGTGGCTTAGGCACATTCCAAGGGACATCTATTAATGAAGGAACTATTAATATCTTATATAATACCTTGCATATCTCTAACTATGAAATTGCTGTAAGAACACTATGCATATGTTAAAAGAAAAAAAAGTACTCTTGGAGCAACTTGTGTAGAAAATTATACTTGTTCCTTACATAACAAAACTGTTGATATAGAAATATTAAAAAGATACAAAATATCTTTGATAAATTGTGAGAATTCCAAACAACAGACAAAACAGGTATATTATTAATCTTTCTTAAAAACATAAACTGGGGGCCGGCCCTGTGGCTGGGTGGTTGGGTTCGCACGCTCTGCTTTGGTGGACCAGGGTTTCGCCAGTTCAGATTCTAGGCGTAGACACGGCACTGCTCATCGAGCCATGCTGAGGTGGCGTCCCACATAGCACAACTAAAAAAAGGACCTACAACTAGAATATATAACTAGGTACTGGGGGGCTTGGGGAGAAGAAAAAAAAATAGATGTTAGCTCAGAGCCAATCTTTAAAAAAAATAAACTGTAGGAAATATAAAATAAGGCAAGTAAAGAATTCAGTGCATGTTAAATTCAGTAGCTCTTCAAATTAAATAATTTCAAATAATTCTTTCGAAAAGGACATTCACATCAGGCTCATTTGAGGCAGTTTTATAAATGAGTAAAATATTTTATCATTTGTCCACCTACTTTCAAATATGTTCAGATAAAATATATAGGCAATATATTTTAAAATAATCCATATTCTAATGGTTTAGGACAAATGACTATTTACAGGACTGGATATGAGACTCAGGCACCTATGTTTCAAAAGTTTGGAAGTTTGACAGGAAAAAAATAATCAGAATTCTTCATTTTCATGTATGCCACTATGCCCCATGAGAGACGGCATGAATGCTGGTAACTCTGAAATAAATGGGGATCATTGTATGCACTGCTATTTCCCACACAGATTAATTACTGTACATGTTCATGACTCTTCATATAGAGTATTCCCCAAAAGTGGTATGTTAATGAAAATTTTTTAATCCAAAGAATATTCTCATTTTATTGGGGGAGTTTTTCAATTAAAATAAGCTTATTATACATTCTTGAGTAATGTGAATAATCATGCTCCAACTTATATTTTGAATAAATATGAGAAACAAAAAAAATCCCCATTATATCTCTATAGGCTAGTTTGCTTAAAGCAGGTTCACCTAAACACAGAGAAATGAGAAATTACTTAGAGAATCTTTATATATATCTTTATTAAATACATATCATATTCATGTAGAAAGAAAGAATTTTTCTAGATACGTAAGGATCATCCAGAAAATCTCTAACATTGGGAAAAGCATAGTAGTCAAAGAGAAATTATTATCTTTCATCATTCCAAGAAATGTTGGGAACTGGCAGAACACACTGAAAAACACTTCTGGCACACGGTTTGTTAATAAAGAGAGAACTTGCTCTTGGTTGTTAATAATCTAGCACTCTTGACAAGCACTCGGATTCACTCAAGCAGTTGTTATTTCTGGAGTGGGAAAAAAAATCGGTGAATGCTATGAGCTGAGACTTCTCATTGCATACTGCATTGTCAGCAGTCAGGAAGACTGCCCATGAAATCCAGAGGATTATCTTTTACTCCTAAGTAGATCACAAATAGCCCTGGAATAAAGCTACTTAAATTCTAAACAGACTCTTCTCTCAAAAGGAGAGGTACTTAAGAAAACTCTTATTGCAATCCGTTATCCCCTTTCTACCAGGTGAGCTACAGGTACATGAACACGCTGGCTTGGAGAGAGTTCACCTCCCGGAGACAACGTAGCTAATTCTGATGTGGGATATTCCGAGAGGGAGTAGGAGCAGGGATGGAAAATACCAAGAGAAACCTTAATTAACAACAAAACAAACAAAACTAGAGCCTTACTGATCCCTGGAAGGAACACCAAAAGTACTTTATTAAACATTTCCAGAAAATATTTTTGATAGAAATACACACTTATGGTGTAAAATTCAAAAGGTACAAAAAGTATGTTGAAAAATTGAGTCCCTTTCCCTGACCCCCAGTCACCCAGTTTCCTTCACAAAGACGACCACCATTAACATTTTGTTTTTTCTTCTGGAAAGATACATATACATGTTCTTTTTCATTCAAATGATAATATGCCATATACACTGTTTTGCATCTTGCTTTTTCTCTTAAAAATAAATCCTGGAGCTTGTGATATTGGTACATTTAGAGTTGCCTGTTCTTTTTAATGGCTACATAGTGTTCCACTCTATAGATTGTACCATATTTTATTTATTCAGTTCCCTATTAGACATTAAAGTTATAACTAATCTTTCACATTAAAAACAATAATGCAAGTTCCCTTGTACACTTATCTCTTCACCCCTAGGTAAGCATTTTTCTAGGATAAACACCTAGAAGTAGAATTACTACACCAAAGGATTCATATTAGGATATGCTAAGAAGACAGAGAGTAAAATTTATTCTCTCTTTCCTGCAGTCTTCACTTCTCCAGTCTGAGACAAGAAGAAAAATTAACTTATTTGTGCTCAAAGAAATATGAACTAACGTCATCTGCCTCTAGGAGTAAGTTTGATTATTTTGTTTTAGCAAGTTGTCTGGCAAAACTTAGCAAGTATTCGTAGTATGTTTAAAAAGACTTACCTCACAGTGCTCTCGATAAAGACTCTGCAGTGACTTGATATCCTCGAAGGTAGTACCATCTGGCAGAGAAGAGATTTCAACTTCTCCAAACTCTGGAAGTGCTCGAGATGCATCTGTTACCATGACAACACAACAGAAAAAAGCTATTGTGGATGGTGCCAATTACAGATTAATGAGGGAAAATTTAAGAAGACTAAAAAAGAAAATATTTTAAAGGTCTGAGGTCCAAAGAGCAAGGACTTTTCAGATTAGTACTTTGCAAACAAAACTGAGCAACATCGTCAGCACAAAAGAATAAAGGGAATACTCTTAAACATGTTGGAGAAACTAAATTTTCATTACAATTATACTGGAAATATAGAGACATCACAGTGTCTCTCAATATATGGCCCCTATTAAAAGAAAAATAATCTCAAGCTGGCCAGTATCAATTTTAGTTATTTTATTATGTTACTTAAGTATATAAAAAATAAATCTAGCTTTAAACTCATTACACTCGCACCTCTTATATAATCATAAACCAAAAGAGCTACAAAATAAATACAAAGAAAACTACAAAAATAACATTAAACTTAACATTAATTTGATGTGATGGATGATGCTGTAGTCCTCTAACTAAATTACCTCTCGCAACATGAATACGGTATTGACTGCTGTGTCACAGGATCTTTTGAGTTCGACAGGCCTATACCAACAGGCACTTCATGGTGGCTGGTTCTCCCATTACTCTTCTATATTCAAATGAGCTGTGAAACCTTCCTCCACACAGAGCACTGGGACATCATTTAGCCTTCCCTTGGGATGAAGGCGTAATTTACATAGTAAGTCTCTCTCTGTTCTTTTCTCGTTAGCTCTGGACAATTAATGAAATAGATTTTGGTGCCTGCTTTATCATAAATGCAAATACAAATGTGGAAACTAAAATTGCAGAACAATATTCATTCTAGTTTTCTAGGTAATCGAGAATATGCTTTTATTTTTTTAAAATTATAACTGAAATAAAAACACAAAATAAAAAAATAAAAATTCCTGTCGAGAGCTCACATGTCCACAAGAATACACCTGAGGACTTTAGTTTGGGAAACGCTGCTATAGTATTTTCAACTTCAGTAGCTGTTCTGACCTGAAAGTCCATTTTAGTTGTCTTTGTCAAAAAGTGCACATAGACACATATACACACACACAGACACATACACACATGCACTCTCTGATAACTTCTACTTATCTTGATCTGTTGTACGGAAACTATGCATGTTCATCTCTAGAAGAGTTATCAAAGTGCCATTTTTGCACCTTTGGCTATGACAGGAATATGCAAAATGTTCAAGTTCCACTTCCTAACTCTTTAAATAAAAAGAAACATGTATATCATCTACAAAATTACAAAAATAGAAAGTGCTGTGATCGACTTAAAAGTATAAATTACTGTTTAAACATTTACAATTTTTTTCTAATCTGAGACTATGCATATGCAACTTTATACACAGGAAATGAGAATTCTTTTTGGCACTTGAAGTTACTACTGAAAGTAAACACAACACAATTTTGATCACAAAAACCTAATTAATACAAATTCTGGAGAACAATTTCACAGCAATGAGCCTTTAATTTATATACATTTAAAAGCCCTACATAGTTGAGATTTTTAAAAATAATCTCTAGTGAACATGAGAAAGTAGAAATGAACTGGAACTACCACATGATGTGCACAGTTTCAGCACAAAGAAAGTCTTCTATGTAATTAACATCTGTAAGAGACATCACATTTAGAGAAAATACTACTATTGTTCTCTTGTTTTCAAAATCCTAATAGCAACTAATATGCATTACACCTTAACATACCTAAAAACTGTTGATGATGTTGACTTTGGGCAATTACAGTTTGCTCAACAGATGTGCCTGTCTGTTGACCACTTCCTGTGAAACCATCTGCAACCCCATCCACTTTCTGCATAGGCTTGTACCTAAAAATATTAGATAGGAAAAAACAAACCAAATTATTCCTTGCTTTTTTACACTACACAAAACTCCCAAGGCGTTCAATTTTATTCTATCTTTAATGTCTCATGATAGTTGTAGGATTTTTTTCCCTTGACAGTCTCATAAAGTTAGGATGAAGAAATTTTTTCAGTTGTGAAAAGAAAAAAAGAGGGTGGGATGTAGGAAGGGGACCTATTTTTGAAAATTCAGTAATTTACTTAAGAATGAAAGAGTTCTGAGGTATTTCTTTGGA
Organism: Equus asinus; assembly: GCF_041296235.1. NCBI lineage: Eukaryota > Metazoa > Chordata > Mammalia > Perissodactyla > Equidae > Equus > Equus asinus. The sequence goes on from NC_091812.1 coordinate 37,636,401, forward strand.
CAGCAGTGGGAAAGATGTCCATGATTATAGTTTTAATACATGGTTTGAACATAACTTGTAATGGCCAATGGATCAAGGCAGAAACATTTTAAATACAATGGGATTTTAATATGAACTAGGATCTAGGAGCTAGGGCCTGAGAAATGTTAATGAATGGCCTTCAATTGATTAATATCTCCAAAATATGATTCAGACTACAAACTTTATCATACTATTTTTCATATCTCCTAAAACCTCCCATCCATCTCAACACATTCATCTCCCTTGACTCCTATCCATATCTGCAAATACAAAGACCATAAGCATCAGATTGCAGCAAAATAAAGGCAAGAATCCATCTACAAACCTAGTTTACCAAGCTAAAAAAAAAGAATCAAAGACAACTATAGTTATGTATTTATCTTTAGGTCCTCCTCATACAAACTCATGAACTTTCCACACTGCTAAGACAGAGAAAGTACGCAGCAGCAGCATGGGCAAGAAGGAAAGACTGCTTGGGAGAGAAATACCACATAAAAAAAAGAGCCAGGTAGGTCTCCAGGGATAAGCAAATACAAAGTAAGAAATAAGCAGCAACTACAATTTCTTCTTTTGCTAAGATTTCATTTATTTTTCATTTTAGAAATTTGGAAAAACAGATAAATGCAAGAAAAAATTAAAATCTACAATAGGCTTATTACCTAGAGATATCACCATTCACTTTATAATATTTTTTCCTTTCATTTTTCCCCATTTCTAATTGTATTTATAAACAAAACCACCTAATAGTCTCAGGATCCAGACACTTGACTCTTATGTTAATATCATAAGTCAACTGCATCATGAATATGAAGTTATTGTGAATAACAATTTCCCTGATACATGAAACAGGATATACGCAAGATGCCTGCACTCTGACGACAGATATGAAATGAACTGACTTGGTGAAACATACAAACTAATGCTCAGGTTGCCTCAGCAAATGATTCAATCTTGAATGTTATTAATTATAACTTAGATAAACGAAACTTCCAAGAAAAATTGTAAAGTCACTCATAATGACATTTACATTTATTTCTTACATGACAATATATCAGAACGAACTATGAAAAGCAAAAATAAAGTCAGAAGATGAACAGGGTGAAAGAAGGGCACAAAATACTTCATTCTTGTTACCGTTCTAGTGATGACCCCGTACCACCAAATGTTGGTTACTGCTTTCTAATGATATAAAGAACTCAACCCTATTTTTTAATCAATGGAAAAAACCACCTGAGGGTACTTTTCAACAGGGGCTATATCAAGAGATGACAGAAGGGTTAGTGTTGTGACGTGCTAGAAGTACCATTTATGAAAAATTGAATGTTTTTCTGATTTTTTTTCCCCCTTAAAGAATCATCTTAGAGAGGCAAAAAAAAAAACTTTGTGAGGCAAGTACTTTGAGTCCTTGTGTGGGGGAGCAGTTGCTAACCATTCTGTTCTAGAAGACTTGAATGATTTTATCCTTTGGGAGTATATTTATGGAAGTTTCTTGTCCTTATCGATCCATTCCAGGTTTCATTTGACTTTAGCCTCCCTTTTCCAGCTATGAAATTTCTTATCACTAATAAAATAGGCTAAAATTATTTAATCATGTTTCTTCATTTAAGTTAACAGATTTGGGATTCATGAGGTTAATAAACAAAAGTGGTTAAAGGGATTTGACCTATTTACCCTGGAGAAAAGAAAATGGAAATATTTTCTATAGACTTTGATTATATTCAATTTTAATACAGGATTAGAGAGTAATTACCAGACTTTGCCCAGCTATGCTTTATAAAGTTTTCTTTGTCCAAGACAGCATCTAGTATACTACAGATGTTTAATAGGACAAGTGGAATTTAACCATAAAAGGAAATGACACATATTCCTCTAGGACTGTTAAGTTTTCAGAGGACAGATGCTATGTCACAGTCTACTGTCATACAGTGCTTAGCAAGCCTGCAGGCTTCAAGTAAAATTATCTGCTTCCTTAGAAAGATGTAGACAGTGGAAGTTCCTAGAGGAAAGAGATATTATATTTTTAATAGCACTCAAAATCACAATACATTATAATTAATGTATGACTATGCTTAATAATAATGATATTGAGTGGGAAGCACAGATTAGAGGTACATTATATTATTTGGGGATGGAAAATACATTGAGATTAGTTTGTAAAAAGGAAAAAAGTTGGTAAATTCTGGAGAAATTGTACAGGTCAGTATTTAAGAATAAATCTTATATAGGAGAGGAGAAGAAAAAAAGAGGAAAATATAGTCAGAATTAGGAAATGGGTGGTTTTATTCTAACCATAAGAGTAAGTGCAGCAAGGAGAACAGTGGATTGAACGGATCGGGCAGAGATGCACTATGTGGATCCATTCTTGGTTGTACTGTCAATAGCACCTCGGTAAACCAGAACCTTATGTTGTATGTGTGGTTGTGGGGACAAGTTTGAGAGGGGTTTGTGTTATAAAGAATGATGTCAGAAAGGGCAGGAATATGGCTCATGTACAAAAGTAGTATTAATGGGAGCCTGTAAGTATGAGAAGCTTCCACGTAGTGCTGACTTTTGCTTTTCCTGTTTTGTTTTAAGTAATAAATCATGTAGTGGCATATCCACCGTGCGTTACCTGGCATTGGATTGGTACTTAGAAGGAATCCCCAGAAATCAGAAACATTGAACTGAGGAAAGTTAGACGTTCATTTTCCTGATGCTCTAAGGAAAACATGCTATCTCTGTCCATCACCTGAAAGGGTTGGGTCTTCCCAGAGAAGGAGGGAGTTTAACAGGAAGTCAAGAATAGCCACATTAAAAACAAGCTAAACAAGCATCTGTGGAAACTGTTTCTTCTTGGAAGAAAGATGGTATTCTCTTATATTAGGGTTTGAAACCTAATTGTATATCAGTATCTGGGGTAGCTTTTCAAAAAATTCAAATGCTAGGCTCACCCTAGAGCTACCCAACAAAATCTTTGAGAAGGGGGCTTAGGAATTAATTATTTTAACTAGCTTCTCAGATGTTTCTTAAGTAGCCTGCACAGAACTAGTCTGCAGGAGCCTTTTGATTTGATATAAATTCCTTCAGCCTATCGTTGTAGAAGTACATCCATAACAGAGACAAATCATTTTTTATAAAATAAATCATCAATTTTCAATTTTTTTTCCAATAAATGACATTTGGAATGTAAATAAATTATCTCTGGATGATAGATGAATAAGTGAATGAATGTTCAAGGTAACATATTTCATTTTATCATACAATCAATTGATCTCAATGTATATCAAATCAATTTAGCAAGTACCAATTGAGCATTTACTATAAGTAAAGCACTGTAAGTTCATGGTTTTGAAAAGGCTGTGTCTAAAGAGAATTTTTCCAGGGCGATTTTTATATTCTATTGACTTACATGATAATTCAACATTATCTTAACTCTGGTTGAATTTCAACTGACCTTTTAGCATTGAAACATAGCTTTCAGATTTCCTGCCTGTCTACCTTCTTCAGAAAATAATCACCACTTAAATAATAATTTGTAAAAACTTTCTACTGAAAGAGAGGCTTTCTACTGAAAAAAAAATTCTATGTTGAATCCTTAAAAAACTGAACTCTTTAGTATTTAAGAGTATTGTCTCCCTTTAACTCCATTTATTTTATAAATTCATTATTTTTAGATTATTTTCTTATAGTAGATTCTTAGTGCTTCTGAGTTGTATGTGCTCTGAGAAAGACCTGTACTATATCAAATGAAGAAACAGCTCTTGGTTTTAAAATTAGTAGGAGGCAAATGATAATTTTAACAGCTTGCAACTCCATGGGCAATCAAAGCTGAAGTTGTTAATGATTAAGAAATCAAAGGAACTCTAATGCTTTAATAGCTAAGTGTATGCATGAAACCTGTCACTAACACAGAAAACTTGGAAAATTATTAAGAATCTTCCCCATGGGGTTAGTCATAGCTGTTATTTAGAACTTGGACAGCTGTAACTCTACTGTAAAATAATATCTCATTCTGTCAATAATCTCACATGTACAGACACTGAAGGAGTCCAGTGGAAGGTGTCACCATTGAACTAACCATACCGGTGGAAGGATTTTCCAGACTCAACAAAACATTTGGGAAAAAGTCCCTTTGAAGCAGATGAAAAACACAAATGCAAAATCTGAACTCTAGAGGCAAAGAGAGTCATTATTATGTTTATAACTCTAGGAAGTACACAATCACTTGATTTGCATGAACAAATCTAAATGCTGAGCTCATAATCAAGAGGCTAAAATTTTTCTATTGGAATCTTGAGATTCTCTTTGGAAAAACTGTCCCAGAAAATCTTTAGATGGCTTGAGCTCTGAAATGAACCAAATGATATAACCATGAACAGATCAGAAGAAAACAGTAAATGTTAAGAGTGCCATTCTTTCAGAATAGTAACTGACTCCTTGATGTTACATTGAATATGTCTATGTCTAAATGACTTCTAACATCAACCCTGCTGGTTAATGATAGTTATTCCATCTCTTCAATTCTCTTTGGTGGCTCTCACGGAATTTGTCTCTTCATTAGCTCTACATCTATAATTGGGCAAGAGAGGAGGAAAAAAATTCAAATGGGGTAGTTGTATTAATTGCAGCTATTTTAGTCAAAAATGTGGGAGAGGTAGGGAAAGGAGGAAGTTGAAGCTGTTCGCTAAAATAAAAGCTGTGGATCATTCATTCATTTCACAAATATTTATTAAGCACTGACAATATGCTCAGTTGTTCTTCTAGGTGCTGAGAATGTACCTAAATGTTGAAAGAGATAAAACTGATTCCCTTATCTCATGAATTTCTTCACTTAGACCTCTGAGCATGGGTAATTTAGGGCTAACTGTATAGAACTGATAGATTCTTGCTACAAATACACATGACACTTCTTTTATCTACAGCTGGCCCTTTCTGTTAAACTGATTCCAAAGGGATGCTCCCACTTCTCTATTTGGAGAATGACAACCTGACTACACCTGATGCCAAGATAGCAACAAAAACAAAAAAGGGCATCTGAGGCTTTATCTAGGAAAAATATAAATTAGCGAGCCTCCAGCATATAGCAAGATTAAATGGGCCTCAGTTTCCGTATCAGTAAATAACAATATAATTGCCAAATGAGACTTGCATATAAAGTGCTTATTGAAGAACATTTTAAATGTTCAATAAATGTTCATTGGAAGGATAAGTGGTGACTATTACTATTAACAAACTTTACATGAATTACTACAGTTAATAATTACCGAATTGTGATGATTTATGAATTTCCTATCTTCAATGGAAGGTATGTTTACCTCAGGGACTGCTTCAGGGGCATAGCGAACAAGAACTACCTCAGTGCCAAGATTTCTTATTTGTCTCCAAAATCCAAATGCACATGCACCTCATCTTCTTCCCACTAAAGACTCCTGCCACCCTCAGCTGCCTCAGAGCAATTTACCAGCCATAGATGTTCAGCTCTGTAACAACCCCAGGGAATTCCTGGTCTAAAAGAGAAATGATCAGCCATTAACATCAGTCACAGTAGAAAACCACTGGCCAAAGAAATGGAAGCCAGACTTGCCTAACTGCCAGGCTTCATTCTTCTCCAAAACAGTCTTATTAAAGAAATACTTTTTTCTACTGCACATAGCATAATAATGATAAAAATAATTATTATTTATCTAATACTTGAATGTTTCCAGTTATAAAAAACCTTTATATACTTTTTTCCACTTGAACTTCAAAACAACCTGTGAAGAGGTCTATTATTATTGATTTTCTCTTGCAGATGAAGAAAGCAAGATTCAGTGAAGTTTAGTCACACACTCTGCAGAAGCCACAAAGCAGCCTATACTCAAGTCCCTATTTCCCTATTTTAAATATAGGGTTCTTTCCACTAGTCTATGAAACTTATATTAAGAAAGGTCTTTTAATGAGAAAGGTCCTTGGCCTCCCTCACTCCCTAGGAACAGGCATGCTTTCACATCTGTTTACAGCCAAAGCAAAAGCAGCCTTGCTGTACCATCTTTCCATGTGGCCTCTATCCCTCCCCTCAGTGCCACGAAGGGTCCTTCTTTCACAGGATCCAATTCCTGTGAAAAGACCACTCAAAGAGGCTAGAAGTGGCACATTTCCTCACTTATTTGGGACATAGTTACTAAAGTGTGACTTTTCCCTTTATTTCATATGCAAAAATTTTATTACATGTGTGTGTTCCTGTTGGGTTATCGTACCTCTTTAAGGGTGGAATTCTTATAAGAATAAAGACAAGAGGACTGGGTTCTAGTAGTCCTGGTTGCTATACGATCGTGCAGAAATTATCTACCCTTTACAGACTTCAGTTTTCTCATCAAGAGGATGAGCTGGACCAGTGATCTCTTCATTCCAGCTCTAACATTCTATGATTCTGTGATATCTCTTTCAGATGTGATGGGCATGTTCTATATGCAACTGTTGGTTGCATGTATCTGCACGTATTTTTTGAAAGAATGATAAACGCAATTTAATATTTTGAGAATGGCTACTGAGATCAAATATAGCCAAGAACATTGTCAAAAGCACCTGGCTCTATCACACCTCTTTTGCTACTAGGATTTGGAAGAATACCTAAAACATATGTGCCAACACTCTCTATGAGCTTCTTTTAAATATTAAAAATAAATTGCAGCAAACATTTTTCCTTAGTTTGTAGAGTTGAAAATTACTGATCTCTTGCGGTCAGCGCTGTGGTTGAGTGGTTAAGTTTGCGTGCTCTGCTGCGGGGGCCCAGGGTTTCGCTGGTTCAGATCCTGGGTGTGAACATCGCACTGCTCATCAGGCCATGCTGAGGTGGAGTCCCACATGCCACAACTAGAGGGACCCACAACAAAGAATATACAACTATGTACCGGGGGCTTTGGGGAGAAAAAGGAAAAATTTAAAAAATCTTTTAAAAAAAAGAAAATTACTGATCTCCTTTTTGCTGTATAACAACCTAATTTATTTACTGTCTAAAGTAGGGTAAGTAAATTAGTCCATGAGTGAATTTCCTTGACAACTGAAGATTATCTCATTTAAGTGTAGAAGTTATTTTCATATGAAAATATTTTCAACTATTACACATTGCTGTGCTTCCTTAACCTCTTCTTGATTACCTATAATGTCATCAATAAGCAAAATAGTTATTACACTGTGTCAGACTAGATTCTAATCACTAGAATGATCCTCAAAGGGCCTACTGAAGTGCCTAGGTCTATTTGTCCCTCCACTGAATGTGCACAGACTGCTGTGTTGAATAACCCAAAAGTAAACAGAAGACCCTTGTCTACTTGTATTTCCTCTTGCCAGCTGTTATATCTCATGATTGCCTGTGAATCAAGTGGGCTCTAATCTGCTCCTTTATTTTAGGTAAATGGCTTGAAGATGGCTTCATCTTTTCAATTAAACTAAACTACGGGCTCTGTGACATCTGTTTTTCAATCAGAAGCTGTTTCCATTTATTTCTAGACTCATGGCTATATTCCATATGGTGGTGGTGCTGGGAATATGATTTGTAGAGAAGTGGAAATTTCCTTTACTACCCTATCAAATCTTGAAATAAGATATCTTATGTAAAGGAGCTCTAAAAATGATAAAGCTATACAAAACAATAATCACTATTACCACTATAACTACATACTATGATTCGAAACTTATCAGAAAACTGCACAAATTGAGCTCCAAAACTTCACTTTCATTTGATAAAATAATCACAGCATATACTTGAATTTCCTTACCATAAGAACACATGAAATACATAAATTTATACTATGAAAGATGTGCACATACAGATGCACACAAGAAACCTTGAGGCATTTAAACAATTTGAATATTCTAAAATATTAAACACTAGTACCTGCTATAATATATTTTAAACCTTTCACATGTCCCTGTATTTTAACAAGAGAATGTCAGTCCCTTTTAATGTGAATTTTAATCTATTCAATAAAATCATTTGAGTTTTGGAATCATCTTATTTTATAAGCTATAAAACAAATGATACAATAAGTTCCTTCCCCACTATTTTCAACAAATTCTCTTAACCCTTCCACGCAGACTTAGGGAGAGAAACCCTTCCTCTCCTGTCCCAGTGTGTCTGCACATGGGGATAACTGGCTTCACTTAAGGCCTATCATGTTGCCAGTTGACAGAATCCTTCAGAGAGACAACAAACCTCCATCTGTCCTGCTAATCCCAATGAGGGGTCTGTGAAGTTGATAACACTAACCCTGCAATCAGTTATCAAGACATCATTCCAAGAGCAAGAGCAACTGTCCATAATTCAAAACTTTTATAATTAAAAAAAAAAACTTAAAGGGAGTTTCAGTACTTCTTTGGTTCTCTAACATTCCTATTTCATAAGAACGCAAATACTAAAGTCTGCACAATTTATTAATACTACTGAGAATTTTATGTCACTTTTTAAATACATCCATATTATATCTAATTCTAAAAGCAATTACTACTATAATGAGGCTGATGGATTTTCATGGCTCATTAATCTTTATAGCTCTGGAATCTGTTTCATAAGGAGACCTTTGTAAATCCTAGCTTTTGCTTACCTAACCTAGGGTTTTTATTAAAAATGTTCCTTGAAGGCTTCCATTTCCATGAAAACTTGCTAGGGTTCTTTGCAATTAAATCACAGGAAGAAGTAGACTTCAGCTGTCTTAGGTGCAATTTATCGTTTTTGTTCATATTTAAGTTTGAATATATGTTATTTTTGGATCAAACTTTTTTTTCTCTGGATCTCACCATCATCTCCACCATGCAGTGCTGCTATGCATGAATGCAGAGACCACAGCAGAAAGTAAAAGCTGTAAGTGTTGCCACTAACAGGTGGAAAAAATAATCATAACCCAAAACAATAATGGTTTATCACAACTCACAAGAACTCTATTTCCAACCATATAAGGGACTGTCCTATGACTTATTTTAACATTTTTTTCAGAGCCCTTCTTAATATATTTCACTGACTCTACCTCAAAAAATAGAGATCAGTAATTTAAAAATTAAGACTGAGAATTGGTAAGTTAAAAATCTATAGGGCCAGCACAGTAGCACAGTGATTAAGTTTGAACACTCTGCTTTGGCAGCCGGGGGTTCACCAGTTCAGATTCTGGGCACAGACCCATGCACTGCTTATCAAACTATGCTGTGGCAGGCATCCCACATATAAAGTAGAGGAAGATGGGCACGGATGTTAGCTCAGGGCCAATCTTCCTCAGCAAAAAGAGGAGGATTGGCAGCAAATGTTAGCTCAGGCTAATCTTCCTCAAAAAAATAAAAAAAAAATTAAAAATCTAAAACCCTTAAGAAACTTTTATAAAATAGCCAATCTTGAACTGACTCTTTAGTCCGGAACACTCCCACTACAAATTACAACTGTGTTAAAAGCACTTAACAAGCGTCTTTACCTCTATTCTCCTCCCACTAAATACTTCTTGCCCAAAATAAAAAAGCCATCTTTCTAGAAAAAATCTGAAAGCTTCATTATTTGGCTTCAAAACCTTACAAAGCTTCAAAGCTATGTTCTGCACAAAGAACAAACTTATTAGCTTCATATACAACCAAATCCCTTAATCTATGATTCAAACTACTTTTAAAATCTCATCTCCCACTAAACTCCTCAAGCTTCCTCTCAATTCTCCTCCTGCAATACCAACCTCAACAAATCACAGAGCATTTACTAAAGACATCACAGACTTTACCCCTCAGTGCTTTGGTTTACATTATTCCCTCTGCCTGAATGTTCCTCTCTTTTTCTGATCCCTCTAAGTCCCTACTCAAACAGCACTTTCTCTATAGAACTTCCCAATCCTCCCTCTCCTCGAGTTTGCTGAAAATTCCTCTGTATTCAAATAGCTCCTTGATCAAGGCTTTATTTTAGCATTTCTCAGATTGGATTACTCAAAAAGAAAATTCCCATGTGCCTCCTCTCCTAATTTCTTAGCTCCTCAGAGGTAGGGGCCATGACTTATCTCTGCACACAGGGCCCAGCACATAGTAGAGACTCAATCAGTGACTGCTGAATAGATAGGTAAAGGACTACTGCATGCTACATTCTTTCTCCAGCGGTGACTTAGACCTAATGCCTCTGACTAAGCTAGGATGGATGTGGAGGAGATCTGGCCAAGGCGACTAATCACCCCAGATCACTGGATTAGGCAGACTGACGCAGATCATCTGACTACCTATGTGTAGGCCCCCCTTCTCCTACCTAATTCTGCATGCTCAGTTGAAAAGAGAAATTATAACTACTGTCATGGCTGAGCTATACGGGTAATGAGGGAGAGATTTTTTACTTTATTTACTCTAAACTGTGATATAAGTCATGTGAGACTAGAAGGCCCTTGGCTATGTAACAGTATTAGGGGCTTGTGCAAATCGTTTAACCTCTCTGGGACTTATCTGAAACACAGGGATATTAATGCTTTGATCATCACAAGGCTGCGGGGCCAGACTAGATGAGGTATTTTTCAATTCTACGATCTATGATTCTATTCATCTATTCATCCATCCATCCATCCATCCATCCATCCATCCATCCATCCATCCATGAATGCTTGAGATCTCTTACAGCTCTAATATCTACAATTCTACATCTATGAAAGGTGGATTCAGAGAAAATTAAGAAGTCCCAAACATTCTGCAAGAATTTATACTGTGTTGAAAAGAGATGTACAGAACAGCAAGTAAGAAATTCATGAATACTGAAACAAGTTTCTCCAGTTGGTATTTGCTTGGGAGCTCCTTACATTTTGTGTTTAATTTCCTTGTCTGAATAGTTTGGGATGTCACATTTAACATTAAAAGGGTCAAATAGACTGACTGATAAGTAATTTTAAAAGATTTGGAAAGTAGACAGGATGAATGAAATTCTAAATCGAATTTGAGAACTGTCCACAGTAAAAGCATGCCAAAAAGAGTGACAATTCTTGCACACTTAGGTATTTATTATATTTGTTCAGAAAAATGGAGACCGAACATCTAAAGAAATACACAGCCTTGACACGTCAGTGATAATTCCAGAGTCTACCTTTGTTTCTGTTGCATGGGTTGTTGTCTCATAGCCATATACTGCATGTCTTCTTGCAGACGATTAAGAGGGGAATCTGGCTTGACACGAATCCCATAGTAATGGTACTTGGAGTTTCCTCTTCATAAAAGAATAATAAACATTAGAGACACAAAAAGTCAGTCAAATCAATATTAATCATATAGGATGTCCATTTAACTTCACAATTGGAAAAATTAGCTAAAAGCAGCATATTAATGTTATATATTTATGATTTACCTGTTCTGGATGCTTGTATATTTTTATGGTGGCTACATTCTAAAGAATCAAAATAAGAAAAATCTTTCCTTATAAATTTTTATATAAATATTTGTCAAATAGCCCATTTATTCCATTTAAGTTATATTTTATTTTCAAATTTATATTTTAAGTTAGAAGAGGTAATGCTAAGAAAAAAATTCTGGCCAATAAAAATTCATTAACAGGATAAAGGGTTGCACACTAAATAGAAGTTTATTATAAAGTGGTTACATAGAAACAACAGGAAAAAGATCTTAATTCTACTGTCTTAGATAAGTTCTGCATTTTTCTAGTTCTATTACTGCAGAAATGATGAAGATAACTTCAATGATACAAGATGTTGTGGTGAAGTCTATTACTTAATATTTTGAAACCTAAAAAGAAGCAGGCATTTAATCTATTGATTTTAAAACATATCTTATTAGTTTCGGTTTTTATGGATTCATATCAGTTTTACAGGCTGAACAAGATGTGTCACAACAGACATGGGGAAATTTCTCTGTGAAAATGGCAAATTTCCACCTGGAATAAAATTGTCACAATTCCCCCAAGTTCATGAGAAAGACCATGTTTGTTACTAGAAATGACAAAGTTTTGCTCTGAATGAAATTTGCAAATTTTTGCAAAAATAACATTTTAAATATGTAAATTTTTGCAAAGAGAAAAATACTAGTTTTTCACAAGTCTATATATATAGCAAGACAGTGCTCTTTCCAATTTTTTCTTTCATTTACAAAAAGAAATGCAAGGGGAGTGTGGATTAAATATTTTATATAAAAATAGAGCAGAATTTTACTCCCAAGATTAAAGAATATATATTAGATGGACCTCATATATCTGAAAAGACATTAAAATCTGATTATATAAATTATTGCCAGTTAAAAAAAATAAAGTAGGGCATCTGAATACCTATATTGTTCCAGCAAATTAAACTAGTATGAAAACTTAATGCCTATCAAGAAAGGCCTTCCATTTGCAGAGATTAGATCTTGTCTCCAAAATCCTCACTGCAGAAGAGAGCAAAAAAAAGAACAAAAATAAAAAACACCACCAACCCAATTAGGTTCTCCCGTAGGGAGCATAGATGGAGTGGGAAGCAGAAGACATTAACCATGGGACTTGGCCGATGACAAAGCTACAGAGTAAAATGATTTCTCTCTGTGAGACCCCAAAATAGACAAAGGGTCTAGTTTCTTTTCAGCCTCCTACAAATCAGCATTTTGGTTGGGTTGGTGGGAAGATGGTTCTTTCTATTTCATTGGAGTTGCTCAGGAGAGATCAGCATGTCCCAGGTCTTCCTTGCTTTAACTTAATTTGGAAATGGGATCTAACAAAAGGTGTCTTTTGATTTGCCTTTGTTTAGAAAGATGGTGATTTTATTTACTTTTTACTTAGGTCGAAAAACTTGAGAAAACGTCTGGTTCTGGTTTGACTAAATTCACCAGATAATTTTATTAATGGAAAAATAACAGTTCTACATACAGTTTGATTAACAAAAAAAGTACCTGAGTTAGTCTGCCTCATGGTTTATACCAATTTTCTTTCTGTTCCTAGGTTAGGAGTGGACAGTGAATGCTAAAACAGTTTCCATGGTAGACAGAATCTTGGGTACCTCAACCACTACCATCGTCAGTGTTTCTATATTAGAGTTCTGCTATCTTCATAACACAGCATCTGTTTAAACTTTCCTCACAGGATTTCTTTTTGCCTTATTCTTCTAGGCTTTGCTTTCCATCCCTAACTGCAAACACTACATACAATTTTAAAAGGAACAGGAGACATAATTGTTATATGGTGAGACGGGGGAAAAAAGAGCACCAGAAAGTAAAAGCTGCAATATTGCAATATGTACTTATAGAGTATGGATTCTACTCATTCACAAACCCAAACAACCCCAATTTTGTTCCCTTCTATTTTAAAGATGTGTTTCAAGGTTTGAATGGAGCCTCAAAATAGGATCCACTGAAATCCCTTTCAGCAACAAAAGAAGCACAACAATACAGCTATTAGAATGTTGAATAAAGCCCAGAGTTTCAAAATATTGGCACAGTATGCACAACTACTGAGCCATCAGCTAGGAGATAGTAGGTTAGGTCCCCAAATAATGATTTTCGTGGTTTTGGAAAAAAATACTAGAGAAACAAAAAGCTTTTTTTCAAGAGACTGAAAGCTGGTTCCTTTAGCCTGAATAGACACTCATATTCTCCAGTTTAAAATATACTATCTTTTGAAGTACAGGTAGAAGAAAATATATTTATGAAAGAACTGAACCTCCAGCAATCTGAAAGCTGTGCAATCAGAGGAAAGGCAACAGAAAGGAATAAGTCACACTTTGAATACATAAAACTGACACACTCTTTTTTTCAGTATAAATTTATAATGAAGTCAATTACTAAGGCTTTGTTTATTTTATTAAGAATATTAAAAACTCTTTACTAAAATACTATGAAGGGGTGACATAACTAACTAAAGGTATATCATCCAATGTTACAGAGTAGCATTTTTATTTTTATACTTTTTAATATAGATTTCTGTAAGATTTAGGGAATCAAAAACATCCATATCTTTCTGCCCAGCGACTTAAAACATTTGTTATGATAATTTTTAAAAAGCATTGAGAAGCAAAAATGGTGCTCCACAGTTCTAAGTATTAGTTTCATCATATTTTGATTAGTAAAAATATATCTATTTCCAAAGGAAGGAAACAGAGAAACTAAGGGTCTTCACGTTACTGGCTTCCATGCAATGAAACTATATTATATTTTTACTTCCATACATGTATGGTTTCACAATGAACAGGTTAAAAAAGGCTAAAAAGATTTGGGCTGGCCAGGTGGCATAGTGGTTGAGTTCGTACACCCTGCTTCGGCCACCCAGGGTTTGCAGGTTCTGATCCCAAGTGTGGACCTAGCGCTGCTTGTCAAGCTGCGCTGTGGCAGAATCCCACGTAGAATAGAGGAAGACTGGCACAGATGTTAGCTCAGCGACAATCTTCCTCAAGCATAGTTTTCTATTCACTGAATAATGATCTTTCCTTTTCCAGAGGGATTTTATAAGCTGAGCTAATTCTGTACTGTTTATACGTTATTTGTAATCAAGTACTTTTGATCAAACAATATACTGAACTGCTCTAGTTTGAAAAAGAGAGATTAGTTTATGATCTTATTTTTTTGTACTAACCTAGTTCCCAATCTCCTGGTTCGTAGCCCCATAAAAATTGACCTTATTAGTTTTCCAAAAGAAGCAGCATTGACTGGGTCCAGTTTGTGTTCCTGACAGTGTCGTAGGTAGTGGTTGTAGAGAGTGCTTCTGGGAAGGCTCACTCCTTCTGCTGTCTCGTAATTATCCAACAGCCACTGGAGCTAGTATAAATAACACAGGGTAAGAACACAGAGAAATCATACAATTTACCACAATGTCTGCAAGACACTGCAAATACAATACACAGAAATACTTAGAAGATCTTCATGAAGCCTTGTGATGGGGTAAAACTGTTGAAATTCAAAGGCCGATATAATCTGACTTTGAAAAACTCTCAGAAATGTAAATAGCTGAATACCACTTATGATCCTAGACCATGTCCATTCCTGCAAACATTCAAGCATATGTAAAGACATACAAATTTTCCCTGTATTTATTGCTATTTCGGAGACAGACACTTCTCTGGGAAATTCAAATAATCCTATAACTGGTCATAAATATAATTTATAATTGCTACAGAATAAAACGTTACCAAGGCTGGCTGCATATCACACAGTAGGTCTTTAGCACTGGTTTGCTATAACACATGAACAGCAGGCTGCCTTGTATGAGTTTTATATTAAGCTTCCATTCATTTTTATAGAATTCTAATTTACTTATCTAATTTACTCACAAGATAATACAATAAATGGTATCTACTGGGACAAATTCTGCAAGCAGAAAGGAAAAAGTTCAGTCATTTCTTCCCCAGAAGGAAGAAAACTCACTAGACATTGGTAAAAAAAAAAAATTATGTGTAATGAAAAGGAATCATTTATACAATCATCTGTATTTTTATACCTCAAAGCTATGGGTTCTTTTTCATAATTTTGGAAGATACACTACAATGGAAGGCGGCAAAGCAATATTTTCTTAGTTTATAGTTCACATTTTAAAGTTTTATGCTGTCTCTGTGTGTATTTTTAAAAAAGGATCTTTAAAATATAGAACATAAAAGAAAATTTTAGAAAATCTAACCTAGGTTATATTATTGAATTTCAGCATTAGGAAATTAAATTATTAATTTGTTCACTTATTTATTTACAAAAAGAGAACTGAAATAGATTTAAATGACTTTCGTAAGGGCCCACAGTCTCAGTGCTTGGGTCTGGTTTCCAACACACATTTCCTGATTACTTGCATACCAGTTGTTATTTCCACAAAAGCAGCAAATATTTCACATTACTTGTCTCAACAAAATTTTCATGCCATATATAAGAGGTATCATAAAGAGTTGATATTTTATATCCAAATATCAATTCAAGTTAAATATAAGTTATGGAAGCCAATGAATTCCTTTACTGAGCATCAACTATGAGCCAGGCAATATGCTAGGCAGCCAATGATGTAAAAATGAATGTGCTCTCACCCCTGTCCTCTAGGAATTTACAATCCTATCCCCAAAATGATAATATGTATACTGAAATAAATTAAAGCATTTCTCCATTTTGCTTACATAGTTTAAGATTTGTGATCAATTTCAGAACCAGAACCTTCAGACTCTTAATAAGAAAATTCATTAAAAACATTTTCAGAATTAGTGCCTTTAACCATGACAAGTGAGTTTTCCAGAACCATTTTAATTTCAAATATTCCTACATGACGCTTATGTAATTAAACTTCTGTCATTAAACCCACACTGATGTTGGCTTAGAAAATATGGCCACCAAGCTTACAAGATAGAGCAGAGCATTTTTAAAAATAAAATTCATGTTCTGGTCAGGAAGACTTGAAGTTCTCTATGCACCACATATGCATATGAATCTGTACATCTAAACAGACCTACTGCCTCTGTATCATAAACAACTCTCCCCTATAAAAATTTTAAAAGATTACCCAAAATAAACATTCACGTTTATAAGGACAAAAAAATTACAGGTCAAAAAGAATTCTTTTGATATAAATCATCCATAACCTTACTGTCAGTAAACACGTTTCCTAGAGGTACTCACATATGATTTCTGAGTATTCTAAATGACACATAGAGTAAATTTACCTATACATATTCACTTAGCGTAAAAGAGATGAGGTAAATTGATGGGGAGACCAAGTTATTAAGGTTAAGAGCAGTATTCTGCCTACAACAGTGAACAGTGGGTCAGGAGGTCTCGTTAGTGTTTCTTTTAAAATTTTAAGACTTTGTTGATTATGAACGCAACTGAAGGAGACAACACATAAAATGTGGCAATACAAACCTGCCGCACATCTCTCATCCACGAGCCTCAGTAAGATGACTGGGATCTGAGAGCACTGATTCCTCAAGTGAATGGTGTAAGACAGCTCTAGCGAACCACATTGCACGATTGGGTCTTGTTCTATGTACATATACTAGAGAGGGCCTTCTGCTGGTATTCTTAACATATTAAGAATACAGAAATATAGAATATAAAAATATACAAAGGAATATTCTTTGAAGAATTCAGTTCCGTGAGATCAAGGAATACACAGAAAACACTAAGGAAAAAAATTCCCAGGAAGGCAAACAGAAAAACTGTAAATATTTTTTGAAAAACAGCAATAGTTTGCAACTGAACTAATGAAGCATCCATGGAACGCACAATACGTGTAAGTTAAAAACACTAAAGGTATGTTTGTACGTATATCTATGTATCTTCATAAAAAAATGTATATTGTCAAGGCCAAAATAGTATGTTTTCTTAAAAAAAATCAATAAAAAATCAAATATTTCTTTTGGTAATGAACAGAACATATCTCGATATAGGAAATGTGAATTTAAGAGACACTCTTTTTTCAGAAACAGAAAATAATCAATTTCATAACATGAACTTTATAACCAAAAGTATACCAATAATAAAAATAGATCTGATGTAAAATACTTTTAATAGGCTATTAAGCAAATAAAAATAATGTTTAATTAACCAGATACACATGGAAAATTTCTGTAAATTGCCTTAGCTATTTACTAATCTTCTTGCTATATTTAATTACTTAACATCTAAAAATACTTTCTCTAAAAATGAGAGTTTACTAATTTCTCATAATCAAATAAATTGTCTTGTAGATAAAAAATTTTATAAAAGAATTTGAAAAGGCAAATCCAATAATAAAATATTTGAAAGAAAACTTCACAGACATAATGAAATAATTACAGAAAAAATTCACTTAAAATACTCAGACGCCTAAATGATTTACTCAAGCCGCAAACGAGTAAGTTAGAGAAACTGAAGCTTTTACTGGATTGGTTATGTGGTCCTCAGAAATGGCTAAGCAAGTCACATAATCTGGAGTGATTGCTTTGCAAATTGTTCTTATTATATAGTTTTACATTCTTAAAGATTCTTCTTCCTTTCAAACCAGTTATTAAAAACCTGAGTTTATTTGTAATATATATGTGTGTGATACATTTGTGAACAAATATATAAAATAACCATTAGTTGGTTGGAAAAATTCCACAAGAGTGGGTATTCTGGTGATCATAACTTGAACAGTAGCAAGGCTACATTTTGCTTCCTGGCCTTTGCTTGCTGGAAGGGGAACTTGCCAGAAGCCTGCAGATCACTTTGGAAGAGCAGAGGAGGTCAAGCGGAGATAAAAGCCCTGAAAGATGGAGGTGGCTCTGCTGCAGCCATGGCTGTTCCTGCCAGGAAGCCGGCCAACAAGTGCACCGCCCAGGAGTGGTGCTCTTGGAAACTCATGTACAAGTGCAAATTGATTAAGACCTATCAGATAAGACTTTGAGATTCGGCTGGGGATAAATAATGCCAGTAGTTATCCTTTAAGTTTTGACACAGTGACGAAATTGTAAATCAGACATTTGAGTCTAAAACATAGTATAAGAAACGATTAATTTTGTTGTAAGAGAAACTTGGCAGTTAAGCGTAACCTAAAGGCGTACACTCCATGCGCTGCCCAAGGGAAGTTAACGCCTGTTATAAGATACACTGTTTGCTTGGGTTTTGCCTTTATTAAAATTTGGACACTAGAATTCAATACCCTTAACATTTAGTAATTTAGAAATAAACTATTACTATTTCTTTTATCTTTTAGAAAATGTCTTATAAAATATTTGTTTACATTTACGATTTTCAAAGCCCATAAAATACCATAGGAACTTTTAACATTTATATTTAAAACCTGATTATTCTACTAATGAACTAACATAAACTCACATAAGGGTGGAAACCAAGATAATTGCATCTTTCAACCTTTTCATTTAATCTATATTAATCAGGGTAGATTAAGGAAGATGAACAGTTCCTATTTTTCCCAAAGGAAACACTGATTGACAAATAAAAAAAAAATACATATTGTACTCCCCAATTAACATCCAAATATAACATTTGGTATTTTTTCCCAGATGGGTTATTATCCATTAGGATTCATTTTAAGTTCAGTTCACTGATGATATGCATTTTGACAGGTCTTATTTCTGTCATAACTTATATTTATAATATAGCAAAGTCAAGGGAGAGTGGGTATAAAACAAGGTTTTGCTTTGAGCTGAACATATCTCAGTAGCTAAAACCAGTAAAAATCATGAAACAATTATTCGCTAGGTTGTAAAAAGCATATAAAATAAATGCCTAAAGCTTTTTATATACTTTAAATGGAGTTTTAAAAAATGTACAAGCTTAAGAACATTATGTGGAAAATTGGGAACAATTAATTTAAAAACATTGCTGCATTCAAACTTACAATCTAAAAAATCTTAAATTAGATACAATATAACCATTAAATGTCAATTTATGTTAATTACAACTGAAAAGAAGCGTAAAATAAACTTAAGTCTGCAATGAAGAGAATTAAGATATTCTAATTTGATTTAGGCAGACTATATATCATTCACCCACAGCATCTTCACATACAAAAAATTTAGAAATAAAAATATTTAAATAAAAATTGTTATACTTACTAACAGACTGAATTCTATAAAGCTAAATCAAAATTATCATTCTAAAATACAAGGAGATAAATGATGTCACGGTTGTCTATAATTTCTTTAAAGGCTTAAATTGTTTGGGGAAAAAAAGGTGACTGCTCTTAAAGTGAAGGTTGCGCATGGGGAAATGACAGAGTGACCATATATTCTTTCATTCAAATGGTATGCAGGGAGAAGACCACTCTCTACCAACGATGTTCACACATACACCTACTGAAGCATACTTGCTAACAAAACCATGCATGTTTGAGTCACAAATAAATGCACACATGATTGGCAAAGGTACTTAGAATACTGAAGGTAAAATAGGGTCTGTTCCCTTCTATTACTTGTTTATTATGTTCACTCATTTAGTAAATATTTAGTAAGTATCTGCTATGTACCAGGCACTGTTCTAGGCACTAGAAATGCATCAGTGGACAAAACATATAAAATCCTTACTCCCTTGGAACTTTCACTTGTCAATAAATACTTACTATCTGCCTATGCAATGCTACTACTGAAATAATTGTCATTACATTAATATAGTTAAAAGAATAAAACATGGCATTCATTGTAACTTTGCTCAGTCACAGATGGAGCTCTATGTAGGGTATGAAACAGACAAGTTATACATAGACAAGTTATAAACTGAAACACATATATTTCAATCTGGATGATAATAGCACGATAATGATAAAAATAGAGCAGCAGTACTAAATACCTCAAGAATATGCTGAAAAAGGGATACGAAATTTAATACCCTACTCCATCTTTTCATGTGTAGAAAGAAAGGTGAAAAACAAAGCAATCAAGCTACATCCTAATCAGAGAGGATTATTTATTTGGTTTGACCGTAACAAGAATTTTCTGAACTACTGTGAATAATCAAATCTACAAAGAGAAAATAGGAAATCTGTCTATTCCATTTTCCAAAATAGAGTGACAACAGACTTTCAGTTCAAAAATCATAATTAAGATCTCTCTTTAGAAACTAGTAAATACGAGACACAAATTATTGATAATTTCTCCTAATTTTTTGCTTAATGAAATTGATGCTTTGTAGAAACTGGTAAGTCAGGGAATTATTATCATAAAGTTGAATTCATGCCTACTTCAAAGAACCCCATAAACCTCAGGTAATTCTATATTACATCCTATATAGGGAGGGATAAAGGTAGCATAGTTTATTGACACTTAAAATATTAACAACTTTTTTTTAAAACTTCTCCACTAAAATTTTTCTACACAAGTGAAAATCATCAACGGAATTTAAAATACCCTTAGCAGGTGGTTATCAACTAGAAAGCGTGCAGTAGCTTATTCCAGTTGTTGGAATAAATCTAACAAAAATTAGGAGCACTGCTAACTTTCCAGGGACAGAAAGACAACAGGATCTCCTTTTGTGTTCAGGGAGAAACGAAACCTGACTGGTCAGCAGAAAATCCTTTCTTCACTGTTTACCTACCATCTGTAGAATCATTTGTATTTCTAAAGACTTGACTATAAATGTGCTTTCAAATGAATTTAACTGTACTTCAGAGGTGTAATAAAAAGGAATCAGGACATCCAGAGAAAGATTATCACTGCATTAGCAACATTTACGCCCACTCTTTCTAGATACTGAGATGCCTCTGGCAGTTGTAAACAGCATGGAAGAGCTGCTATTCTGTGTAATAAAACATAGGAAACCATGGAGTAATGAACACTTATCTGTTGTTTATGCAGCTTAATTCACACATTCATTAACATTAAATATTATTTCATGAATTCTACAAGAGAATAGTAATTTCAAAAAAATCCCAACGTATTTGAAAAGTTTCAAACAAATCAACAAATAAAAGTATACCAAAAACATTTTCTTACACCTATACTATTGTTCATGAAAGTACTAAATTAAGATAGGTAATTCAAGTTAAAATTAAATATATCACATATTTTACTAAACTATATATGGCAAATGAAGATGAAATGTAAATTGAATATCAAAGCACAACTTCTTAGAAGTCTGAAAGTTCAAAAAAGTTAACTGGAAACTTCAGGGGTTTTTTTCTTTTTCTTACGTCCCTACACTTTTTTGCCTAAAAATAAACAACATTTTCACTTGCCATTTTCAAAACACAAACACCAGTTAGTAATCACTCCTCTGCAAACATAAACCCTAACAGTTTACCGTAAATCAGCCTTTTCACACAACCACAGACTCATGCTACCACAGCAGGGATGCACTTCTGAAACATACGAAAGAGTGACATAGTGCATACAAATTTTCAGAAAGGGGGAAAAAATAAGATTCCTCAAACTGTTTCGAAAAGAAGGGCCAAAATATATATTATTTTAAAGTTTATAATCTATAATTTTCACCAAAATTGCAGGCATTCTCTAGTTGGTTAACCTGTTTTTATTTGCCATGATACTTCTCCTTGAAAATAAAAACAAGACAAAAAGAACATAAGGAAGTGTTTAGTGTTATGTTGGAATATAATTTTTTTTTTCCTGAGGAAGATTAGCCCTGAGCTAACATCTGCCAATCCTCCTCTTTTTGCTGAGGAAGACTGGCCCTGAGCTAACATCTGTGCCCATCTTCCTCTACTTTATATGTGGGACGCCTACCACAGCATGGCTTGCCACACAGTGCCATGTCTGCATCCGGGATCCGAACCGGTGAACCCTGGGCTGCCAAGAAGCGGAACATGTGAACTTAACTGTTGTGCCACTGGGCCAGCCTCGGAAAATAAAATTTAAATGTTTGAAAATTCAGATACTTAAAAAGCATAGTGAAGACATTTTCTATGAGCTAAAGGTTATAGGTTTACTAAAAAATAATATTTCATTTCATTTAAGTGATCCAATTTTGGACTTTTCAGTCACAAAATATGGGGAAGAATTTAAAAATTGATAATAATTTATCTCTAAATTTAAGAACATATTGTGAGCTGGGAGGGAAAACTAATTCTTACTACATTGTCATGGATATTAATTTAGCAGAAGATCTATCCAGAACAGATTTAAGTCATAGGTCTATTTATTTTTTCCCATATATTCAGAAATCATGGTAACAAAATAATTTTTAATCAGCATTTTCATTGGTTTCCCAAAATTTGAACATTTAATGAAAATGTTTATAGTTTAACAAAACTGCCATCACTCTTCTTACACTTACCAGTATGATAGTGATGCTGCATGAGGTAACATTTAAAAGCTTCAAGAAATAGAAACAGTAATCCTCCTTTATCTCAATTATTTGTAATTTATGGCTTGTCTAGAGCCTCACTTCTTCTTTTGGCCCAGTTTTATTTTTCTTCAGGTCTTAGGGCCTGAGCTCATCTAGGTAGCTGTTTCATGCCCATCTTATACAGTCTTAGTGATAAATAAATCATTTTCAGACAGGTTTGGCAATAATAATCTTTTTTCCACTTAAAGAATATTACTGGTCATACAAGTAGACACGGCTATCTGTCTGTCTCAGACACAGAGATGCAGATCACAAACATCTGCTTCACAGTATATAAATATCAAACTAGAAAATTTTAAATATTTCAAATCTCCATAATTACTTTTTACAAATAAATGGCAGCTTGATATTAACTTGGAAATGTTATATCTGTACCAAAACAGTACAAAAACCTAGTAAAGTAGTATATTGGGGGTTTTATTTTTCAGACATTCCACTGTTCAAAATAGCCATTCAGTGATACAGAGATTATAAGGGGCTGAGAAAGGAAGGTTAAGAAGCAAAATAAATAAGTAAATAAATAAAACAAGCATTTAGAAGCAAGCAACACATGCAGAACAAGCAAGAGATTAGTTTACATGAAGAAGAGGCAACTTACATGGCTGTTGAGAAGAGAGCTTCTGTGAGTGGACAGACCGTCAGACTTTTGCAGCGTCTCAATCGCCATTTCAATCTGATAATAGATGTCATTAAAAAAAGGGCTCAAGACAAGATAGTAATAAAAGGCTCACCAGAGAATTTTTGATAGATTCTTTAAAGTTCAATTTCTTCTTCAATGGTGGCTAATGAATAGCTCTCACTAAATGTGTATTTCCCCCACCCTCCCCCCACTCCCGGAAAATAAAATAAAAATATGCACACTAATAATAAGCCCAATCACAAAAGTCAACCTTTTTGAACATTCTGTAATTATAATCAGAATGGAGACTCGAGGAGCAGGAACCCCAGTGGATTTTTCTGGTTATGAGAAAACATTCTTGACTTTCATAGTTCAAGATGTGGGAATGGAAATCACTCTCTTTCTAAATAGTCTCCCACCTAAAGAGTATTTAATATTTGTTCTATTCTGTCATGAAAGGAAAATCATACTGCAGATTTTGTGTTTAACACGCATTAGTATTTTAATGCAAATGTGCAAAGACACCTTCATTAATGTTCAAAAGCTACTAAATCTATCCATCCCTCTCTTAACCTTGTATAAAAATTTAGAAGTGGAGGGTCATTACTACGAATAAACATTAAGATGTAATCATGGTCCCTACATTATATTTTAGGATGTGGTGGTGAGGCAGAGCTATGAGAAATGACAGCAGAAATGGAATGTAGAAGAGAAAATAATCCAGAGTCAACAAAGAAAGGGGACAGCCACAGGAACAGTTTTATTCCATGTAATCTCAGCACACCATGAGCAATCATAACACCTTAATTAAGTAGTAGGTGCCAATAATAAATGAGATTCACTCTTGACAACCTCATATTTAAAGACACCTATCTCTCAGCTCCTAGCACTATAGCACATACTATAAAATCAGGTTCTGAACATCGTGCATTTGGTTACCGTAATATATTAACGATATTAACTAAAATTAAATAAAAAATCAAAGTCTGTAAGAGAGAAAATCGATTTCATTATTTTTATTTGTACCGTCTGATCAAATCAACAATTCAGTATAAGCAGTAATAAAAAATACTTAATGCTTTCAAATGTAGTCAACTTACTTATACTTTATGTTGACTATGGAAATTAATGATGCCTTGAAATTTTAACATACTACCTCCCTCCACCAAAAAAAACAAAAGAAAAGATGAATGGCAATATCCACAGCAAAGTTTTCTTTTTGTATCAAGTTTCCAATTTCTTTATGGAAGAATACTTTATATATAGAATGTTTAATCTCAGTTATACCAACATTAAACCTAATTTTCTTCTAAACAACTTGGGAACTAATAGCTTTAATTTTATTTTATATTACTTCCCAAGTTACTGGCTCTTCTTCTCTAGAGTTAATAAAATGTAATACTAAGAAGAATGTTAGGTTAGAAATTATGGAAAAAACATTCTTAAAGTAGATACTAAAATAATTCATAAGATGATATACAATTTATTCTATTGTTAAATTTTTTTAGATCACAAAATTAAGTAAACTGGCTTCTAAAACATTCCCTCTGCCAGATGGAACGTTAATATAGTTTATCATTACACTTGAAAATAAACTGAAGAAAGTGATATCATACAAGCAAGAAAAGACACATTACAGAAGGAGTAATACAAATGTAATGAGTCACAAACATTTTACTAAAATGTTAATGTGAAAAACTCTAAAGGACCTCAGTATTCATATCTGAAAAGGGCATCAATAAGTGCTCTTGTTTTTCAAGAAGAAAATATATCAAAAAACAGCTGCAAAGTCTTATCCTCCTGTGACTTTAAATCACTTCTAGGAAGAATTTGCTCACAACTCTAATTTGCTAAAATACCTACATTTTCTTTAAAGTTTGAGTGTGGAAAATCTGAAGTTAGATTTCAGTCCACTAAATAAAAATAAAATGATCTGTATTTTGTGATTTTATAGGTTTAGATGGAAGTTAAAAATTATCTGAAATATATTAGCTGAGGAACACTGAGGGAGAAATCCATGTCTGGGTTTGTTTGTTAATCAGCAATTTTAATTTCCTTATGACTAAAGGATTCATGGTTGTTGTCTTTTACAATTAAAAAGTGGACATAGTGGTGGTCCCATGGCGTAGAGGTTAAGTTCACACTCTACTTCAGTGGCCTGGGGTTTGTGGGTTAGGGTCCCGGGCGTGGACCTAGCACCACTTGTCAAGCCACACTGTAGCAGCACCCCACATAAAATAGAGGACGATTGGCATAGATGTTAGCTCAGCAACAATCTTCCTCAAGCAAAAAGAGGAAGATTGGCAATAGATGTTAGCTTAGGGCCAATCTTCCCCACATATACCCAAAAATAATTAAAAAATCACAAATCAAAAGAAAAAAAGCGGTCATGGTAAGTAAACATTTTCCATTTCTTCCTTAAACTAATTAAGCTTTAGACTATGAGTGTATCTTAGCTTATTTTTTGGAAAAACCCATTCTCTGAACTAAGGTACGGCACTGAGCTGTCTCTCTCAGTAAATAATCACCCCAGGGCTGAGTCACCAATGGTGTACGTATCCTCCCCATGATTATCTAATGCTAGGATACGTGGTGCTTGGGAGTTTAGACTGATTCATGATGATGCTGGACTACTGCCTCATAATAGCATAAGAAGTTACGGTAACTCCTCTGACATCAAATGGTGGGGTGCTCCATTTGAGATGAGATGTTCAGGCTTACAGAGCATTAAGTGAGACTGGAGTGGGTGATACTTACAAATTCCGTATGTGCAAGAATAGGTAAGAAACTGATATGCATTCCAGCCACTATGGGCACATGACTTCTTAAGGAAAATTAGCCTTTTCTGGAAGATGAAAGAATATCCTTAGCAAAATACTTGGGATGATTTAAAACCTTCCAGATTTACCAGTTAAACCAGGATTCCCATGAGAGAATGGGAATCTACTCTGAGGGTAGTTATCAGTTAAAGATAGGAACCCTTGGTCCACTGCTACTGCAGAAACATTTTCAGAACCTGGAGAAGAGCATTTTGCACTGTGTTTAGACAGGCAACTCAAATGTTGGAGGAGTGGCAGGCTTCTAGGGCAGAAAAGTGATAAAGATCAATGAAAAGTTTTCCAGCCTTAGGAATTATATTTGGTCTCAAAGCCTCAGATGCTACCCTGACAGAGTACGTGGCAAAGTCTGAAGAGTCAAAGCTCAGGTAATGTAGAGAACTGCCTACATTCACATGTCAGATTTCCTTCTGACCACGCATTAGCAGGAAGTTGAACAGCCCTCTTTGTAGCATGCCGAATGACAAGATGCTATGGAGCCCAATTTGAAAAATCAGACCTGGCTGAAGCAGCTTGCTGAGAGAGTAGTTCACTACTCTAGAAATTCAGACTTCATCTGAGAGTGCGGGGACGCCCATGAGTTTTGCTGCGAGTGAGGCTTAACTGGGATGAAGAAAGAGAAGAAGGTAACACCAGTTGCTATGGAAAAATAATGTCTGGGATCATGTCACCAGTTAGGAATTGGAGAATTAAAGTAAATACAGGTGTGACTCAACTCCTCAACCAAAGGTTGAATTCTCAAAAGACAGAATCCCAGGGATGGTATAAGTGGGTTTCCCTCATTTGGGCAAAAGGATCTCCACACGAAGTCCGGAGTGCTAGCAGGAGACTACGCCAATTACTTTGCTTCTGGTAGAGAAAGTGTCATGTTCACAAATGTGATAAAAATATGACCACACGGCAATAAGCAGACCTTCATTCTTGTGCGGTAGATTCAAAAAAAAAAAGCACGGGCCCTGAAAGGCAGAAGAAACTCCTATTTGTTTTGAGTACAGCAAATACGCACATCTGTGGCAGACTGCACCAGTGAAGGAAATCTTTCCTGATTTCTCAGGAATTAGGATCAGAAATTCAGAAGAGGCCAGGGAGATGTTATATTTCATATCTAGGAGAAAAAACATAATCAAGCTCAGTGGAGCTCCAACAAAGATAGTGCAAACCCTCTAGGAAGGACCTGAAGGGGAGAGGGCGCTTACTACCTGATGGGGAACAGATACACAGTATGACAAACATGTGGCCTAAAACTCAGGCTGCAAACTCTTTTGCAGTCACTAAAATGCTAATGCTGCCTTGCTGTAATCAAACACAGATGGAGAGTCTCCAAGCACCCAGGGTCCCCCTGAGGTTTGTGCGATACGCAACCAAGAATCAGTGTCCCAAAAAGGACTTCAGAGAAAAGTCCCACTCAAGCCCTTAGGAAAAGAGGACGGCAGAGGGGAGAGAAGGGATTGTATGATGTCTGGATGTCCAAGAAATGTTGCGTTTGTATTCTCTTTTCCCAAGCTCAAAGAAGGGTTCAACACTGTACTCATTCTAGGGTAGGCAAATACTTTCAAAGAGAAAAAAGTAATAAGAAAAACGCCAATTTCCCCATTATTTGTAATTCCCCATTGTTATTCATAATTGGTATTTATAGTTTGGCACTGCCTCCTAAGGAAGGAGAATTCATAGGATGGCCCTTTGTTTGCAGAGTTGCTGCCAGGCTTAAGTGCTCTGCTGAAGGGGTGAGAGATTTAGAGGAGACTAGGATCTGAGAAGACTGGAGCTGAATGCTCACTGGGAGAACAAACGCACAGACCAGGGACAACAAGATGGTGCAAAGAGGCTCTGAGTGACTGTGCTCTGCAGAGTGTCATGCTAAACCTTCAGCTCTTTCTCCTACAAAATCTTCAGTAAAATCTATGCCATCCACAGATACTCCAGACACAAGAAATCAAGACTGGCTGGAGCACAGGGTTCATTTAGGGGCAGTTGATAAATATCAAAAAGGTAAACCTCAGCTGGAAGTGCAGGGCAATGTGAAGAAGAGCTGTCTTTTACATGAGTTACATGGGGCAAATAAGAGGCTCCCCTGGACATGTGATTTATATATACATTTATGTACATCTATTCAATGGCCCAAATAGGATATCATGTATGTGGACAATCAGGACTTTCTCTTAATGTAAATATCGACCAATCATTTCATTACATGCTAATAAGACAAAAGGAAAAAGAACAATTATATCATCTTATTCATTCTCTTTATAGGTCAAGGCATATTCACTTGACTATGAAATGGCTTTTTAATCTTTCTTAAAGACTAAAGGTCAAGACTGATATATTCCACTACCACTTTAATTAAAATTGGTCTCATGGTAGAAACTGTCTCCTTCCCAGAACTGTTAAAGAAAGTGATTTAAAAATAGAATACTATAATGCTTTATGATTTATAAAGCCTTTTTACATTAATTCTCATTTGATCTTCACAGCAACTTTGTGAAACAGGAAAGGCAAGCAATATTATCTCCTTTTCACAGATTAGAAAATTGAGGCTCTCTGGGATTGAGGGATTTTCTTGAGATTACACAGGAATTAACTATGAGATAGGAATCCAAGATTTATCACTCTAAGTTCAACATCATTTCCATTTGATACAAATATAAGATGAATATAAATCAAGTGGAAATTTCTCAAATTGTTTTAATGCAACTATCTTCTGAGGAGCAGCTTGTAAAATTAAAATTTGTTAAATGATTTATTGTTAACAAAAGATTTACTTTCTAATAAGAACGGGTTTAAATATGAGTGATAAGCATTACTTGAAAATGATTTAAAGGTGTTCAAGTTACAAGGCAACAAAAAGTTTTGAATGGAAAGTTAAATTTTACTCATCACAAAAATAGTTATCCTTAATGTATGATGATTGCATTTCTTGTTAATACAAGTTACTGTCAACCTTACCAGTTAACACTTTCTTAGAGAAACAGCATTTTAAAATATTTATTCGTCTATTTATTTATTGAGAAACAACATTTTTGTTTCCCTGTGAAAGAATAGTAAATTCTTAGAGAAACCCAATGAACAGAATATACTTAAGACTGGAAATTTCCTTTTGGGTAATTTCTCGAACTCTAAGACTTCACAATTTGTTTGCATTTGAGATCAAGTAAGACAGAAATATTTCTACTTGGTGGCTTTTGTTCAGAAAAGCTATCTGTGATTGCTGACCTGAGCCTGTAGCCACTGCCCATATACCTGTTAGAAATGACAGCCTCTTGGTTTACATGTGTGTGGAAGGGTACTTCCTACAGTAAGCACTTCACCAGGAACATCACTCTCACTGTGCATTTAATCTACATAATCGCTATAACAGAGGTTTTTGTCAAAGTGTAGTCCTGATCACTTGTTAGGATCACCTGGGCACTTGCTAGAAATGCAAAACAACAAGAAAAAATAATGGAGATTCATACCCAGATCTCTCATCTATGTATTGCTAATGCTTTGATCTCTACAATTTGCCCAAAGCAGTGATTTTCAGAATGTAAGGTGCAACCCATTCATGGGTTACGAGATCAATTGTGCGGGCCCTGACCAGCACAGTAAAAAAATTAAAGAAATCAAATACAGTAGAAAATAATCAGATGTCCTTGCACACACTGGATAAACATTGTTTCATGGAACGTTGATTTCAGTCATCCGTATATGCATATACACAGTCATATGTGTGCATATACAGATGTATACTCATGAATGTATGTATGTATGCATCTATATGAGCAATTGGATCACAATGTAAAGGCATTTCTCATTGTAGATTGTGGCCTCAAAGCTTTCAATCCTCTGCACTAAGCAGTGACATCAGTTCCCTTCTAGTCATTGGATCCCTTCTTCCAAGGATCCACAGGTGACTCTTCAGCCCAGGAGCCCAGGGAACACAGAAAGAAACACTCCCACTGAAGCTACGACTCTGAATATGATACTGCTGTTTAAGTTGTATATTCAAGTGATAATGGAAATCAACACATAAATATGTGAGAGATTCAGGACAGGTTGTTCTTTTAACTCTTAAAAAAAATTTAAAATGCCCAGAAAACACATCCAGCCAGCTTTCCTTTTTATCTCCTCTTGAACTAGAAAGTAGCTAAAGATGGAATTTTAATCTTACACACTAAATATTTACAGCAAAGAAGTTTTAGGTCTTGCAAATGTTTAACTATAGGAAATCTTTTTTATTCATTGATAATCTTACAATATCTAGAGAAAAATGTAAAATTATTACGCTTTCAACCTGAAGTTTTGGCAATTTTGTACCACCTGAAGCTATTCTTAAGTATTTATGCGAAAAAACATTTGGCTAAGAAACTTGCATAAACTGAATGTGTTCTGAGAACACTTGGTTTAAGCTGGTGGATTGAAACCAAGACTGTTGTTTCGGACTTCCCCTGATCATTCTGTAGAGCCCACATCCCTCCACCCTCGTCAGGACTCTACGAGGCTGGCATTACCAGTTCGTGACAATAAAACTAGTTTCTGAGACATCAGCTGCATCAGCACTCAGGGCTAGAAGTACCCTTCAGGAATGTACGCCAAGCTTACATTTTCAAATGTAAAATTTCAGATCCACCTTTTGCAGATTTTTCTGAGACCATTTTCACTTTGTATTTATTTGATAATCGCTAAAATAGAGATTTTCTCTAAATGTGGTCCTGGGTGAGCACTATGAGAATCACCTGGGCACTGGTAAGAAATGCAAATTCTTGGGCTCTTCCTCACACTGAATCGAAAGTCCTGGGTGTGGGGTCCAGCTACACGTTTAACCAATGCTCTAGAGAATGCACACTCAAGTTCGAGGAACACTGCACCAAAACATGATCAAAATGTTTTTCTTTGCCAGGGTTAGACTGCAACTACTACTTACGGGAGATTTAGCGAGGACGTAATGGGCATTCCTACAATGGTGCTAACTTCTTAAAGGGTGATTTTGAAGCCTCGGTATTTGAATTTTTGCTTCTTTCACTCTCTTGCTACCCTACCCTACCCAACCTCTAGGCAATTTTGCAATTTATATTAGCAACATAATCAGAACATAAGCACAATTTTGATGAATCTAAAATTCAGCAATTCAAACATATTAACATTTGTGATTTAAAAAGTAATGCGGTGGGAGAGAAGATAAAAATAACCACTTAAAAGGTGTCTGGGGGCTATTTGTGGATTTCCATTTGTGCCTTGGAAGATTAGGTAGCTTTCAGTGCTGGAACTAGCTCCATTACACATATTGCAAACCTTTATATTCATACAAGCACAGTGCCTGGTCAATAGTAATTGCTCAATAAATGTTCGAGACAGTGAGGGATTAAAAAAAATAATCCAGACTCTAAGTACATGAATACAAATACAAAACATTCACTTTCACTACAAAATACTGAATAAGAACGGCTCTAAAAATCCTTACCAAATTTAATGCCAGTTTTCATTCTCTAAACTTTCAACAGTCTAATAAAGGAGGACTTTTCCTGAAATTTAGGGTTAAGGTTTAATTTGAATTGTGACATGTCATAGTCAGCCTTTATATTGGGCATATAAAGAAAGGGTTGTTTCAGCCACAAGCATTTGGGGAACATGACCAAATAGACACTTTATAATCATTAAGAGCTTGCCTGAGACTTTTGAAAATAATAAATCACTTTTTGAATAGATAGTAATATATTCACATGCCTCCCATCTTTTTTCTTCATGTATTCTTCTAGAGATATCTATGTGCTTATATAAGCACAAATGTACGTTTCTATTTAAACACACACACACAACACACACTACTCCTTGCTTTTTCATTTAACAATAGGTTTGGAGATCTTCCCATATCAAAAGTGTATATATAAACACACATACACACACACACACATATATACTGACTCACTCGTTTTAAGGGCTATATAAAATTCCACTGAATGGACAAATGCAGCAAAATTTATTTACTTATATCCCTGCTGAAGGACAATTAGGCTTTTTCCAATCTTTTTCTACTACCAATAACTATACACTGGACATAATTGTTTATGCAGCATTTCACTTATGTAAGAGAATCATCAGTAGGATAAATTCCTAGAAGTATACTCTCTGGGTCAAAGGATAAATGTATTTTCAATTTTAATAAGAATTTCCATGTTGTTCTCCAATCCTGTGTCAATTTAGATTCCAATCAACGATGAATGAAAGTGCCTCTTTCTTTCCACCTTTGCCAAGGCTTACTAACTTTTTCAACTTTGCCTGTGTGAGAGATGAAAAACAGTATCTTTTTGTAGTTTTTCATTTCCTTTTCAGTGGACTGCTTATTCTTATATTTTCCACATTTTTCATCTGTTTTTTTCTTATGGATTTATAAGAGAGGTCTATATATTAAATAAATTAGTCCTTTGAATACAATGTCTCATAACTTTATGCCAGGTTGTTGCTCCACTGTTGCCTTTGTTCCCATGGTTTTTGTCATACAGAATGTTTCCACTTTTATGTAGTGGAGTAGATCAGTATATCCTTTGGAGCTTCTGGATTTTACATCATGCTTTCCCACTCTAAGAGAATAATAACACATTTTCCATGCAAGGGAAATTAATCTTGGTGTAAACAGTAATGTATGGAACCAGTCATTTTCTTTTCTAAATAGTTATCTAGTTGTCTTAAACACCATTTATTGATAATCCATAATTTCTCCACTGACAAGCAACGCCACCTTTATCATATACTATATTCCTATATGTATTTGGCCTATTGACGGTCTCTAGTCCATTACTGGTCTATACTGGTCTATTCATGTGACTAGACAATTGTGGGTTTTTTTGTTTTGTTTTTAAATTTTTTATTTTTCCTTTTTCTCACCAAAGCCCCCCAGTACATAGTTGTATGTATTTTAGTTGTGAGTCCTTCTAGTTGTGGCACGTGGGATGCCGCCTCAGCATGGCCCAATGAGCGGTGCTATGTCCGTGCCCAGGATTTGAACCGATGAAACCCTGGGCTGCCGAAGCAGAGCACATGAACTTAACCACTCGGCCATGGGGTCAGCCCCCTAGACAATTGTGTTTTAATTATTATTATTTTATAGCATGTTTGAATTACTGGTAGGGCTGTTTCCATCCCACCCCACCCTCCATTATTTTTCTTTTTACAAAATTTTCTTCATTATTCTTGTATGTATATTTATAAAAACAGCCTTCCTTGTAAAAGAAAAGAAAATCCACTGGTATTTTGATTGGGATCATATTAAAATATTTTAAGTTAACTTAGGGAGATTCAAAATGTTTGATGCTGAAACTTTTCCAATTATTCAAGCTTCTTTTTGTGTCCCTTAGGACCTTTAAAACCTTTTATTCAGCAGCTGAATCTTACACATATATTTTTAGTTTATTGCGTGGTGTATTTTGAATTTATTATAAGATCTTTACTTCCATTACATTTTCTAACTAATGTTTGTATCTAGAAAAGCTGTTGATTTCTTTGTATATTAACATTATACTCAGTCACCTTACTAAATTCTCTTATTATTTGTTACTGTTTTTTCATTTGATTTTCTATAATTTTTATAAGGTATACAATCATATCATCTGCAAATTCTGACCTCTTTACCTCCTTTCTATTTCACTTCCTTTTCTTTCTTCTTTTTCTTTTTTTTTTTTTTTTGCTGAGGAGGACTTCCTTTGAGCTAACATCCGTTGCCTATCTTGCTCTTTTTGCTTGAGGAAGACTGTCCCTGAGCTAACATCTGTGCCAATGTTCCTCTATTTTGTATGAGGGATGCTGCCACAGCATGGCTTGATGAGCCGTGTGTGGGTCTGTGCCTGGGATCTGAACCTGCAAACCCCAGGCTGCTGAAGAGGAGCATGAGAACTTAACCGCTACACCACTGGGCCGGCCCCTACAGTGTATTTTAATTTGGCACCAACACCATTCATATTTTATCTGATTACCTGGTCTCCCTGTGTGAAACTTAACTGGTTTTTTCCTTCGAAATCTATAGCAGTTTCAAGTTGATTGAAACTTGATTTATAAATAAAAGAATCAAGCAAAAGTTACACAAGAGGTCACCTGGAATAGCTTATTTGCATATTTATAAGTAGAATGTACAAACATCACTAAACCTTCTGAATCTAGATTTCATATGAAATAGAATCTAGCCATTTCTGGCATGTTACAACACACCTGTGTTCCGAAATGCTGTCTCAGTATGAAATCGTTAAAAAAACAAAGTAACTCATTATTTATATTTTGCTTTAGAAATTCAGGGGAATCCATAGGCTATGTTCAGGAGAGGCTGAAGGCCCATGTCACGCTATTTGCCTTAACATGCTAGTTTATCAAGATTTCTAGGAGTGGAATGTCTCACAGCCTTAACCATAAAATGAGTGCCTCTAGACCTTATCAGCTTCAAGGCTGGAGCAGTGTAGAACTGACTGACAGCTGAACAGAATACAGATGAAGCCATGGAGACTATGAGTCACTCAAAGTCCCATTTTATTAAGTGCTTTGAGAATGAGGTCCCAGAACCTTCAGTCAATTTAGGATTTAGTGCAGAAAGCTAAAGATTCGTGGTACTCTCTCTGAGGAGATTCATCGGAGGGATTAAGTTGGCCTAGGAAAACAGAAAATGCTAAGATTATAATGAACAAATACACTTCTGCCAAAGTAAGTGGAGAAGTAGTTTTGTTTGGATTTTTTATTGTCATTTAGGCTAACTGGAAGACTAAGAAAATTACTTAAAATAGAAATTATTTCTTCTGTAACATATAAAATGTAACTGTGATCTATGTATAATTTATGCACACTTCTAACTTAAAAACTTTTCTTCCAAGCATATCTTTATATATGATATGTGAAATTAAACAGAAGTTTTCGTTTCATGTGATTATGTTGCTTTTCTGTCTCTATATAGCCATAACCAGTAATCCAACATTATTTTAACTGTTTCTTTTCCCTTTGGGAAGATAGGCAGTTCAGCTCCCTCTAATATAATCATTTCCCATAAATATAAGCAAGCCCTTCAAGTACTGATATGTAAAAACTCTCTAAGACATACTGTTAGGTGAAAAAAAAAGCAAGATGCAGTATTTTTGTCACCATTTGTATAAAAAATATGGTAATGAGGGAGAGAGACACTTTCTGCTTGTATATTTATAGAATATCTCTAGAATGATACTCAAAGAACTTGACAACATTGGTTACCTTGAAGGGAAAGACCTGAGGAACAGGGGGAAGAAAGAGACTGCATTGTGCACTTTCTTATATTTTTTGAATTATGCAACTTAAGAATGTATAAGTAATTCATGTAAATAAATTAATAAAAATTTTTAAACAAAACAAATGGGCATTGGTACCGCTCCAGCAAAGGAATAAGAAGGCAAAATCATTTTATGGGGTGCTAAACATATTCATGTCCTTAAAAAAAGCATTCCCTTACACCAAATCCATAAATATGTAAACCCAAGGATAAAGAAATAAAAGCATCTACAATTCATAAATGAATTCTTAGCTTTCTATAGATTATATAAGCTAGGCTAAACTTTTAGTTATATAGCAGCAGATGGACATACAAAATTTCCTCCAAACAACTGAAAGAAATTACAGTATTTTACGTTATTCTAAAGAGGTAGAGATATGAACAAAATTAATCTAAACACATTTTCCTTGTGCCCTTTGGTGGGATCTAATTTTAGCAAGAGGCATTTAACATATATAATTACTAAATGTATACATAGAAAGGTGTAAAAATTAGCTTTCATATCACAGTCTCAAGAATGATTAATGCAATCTTATTTAGTTATCAGTAAGAAAAAATTTTCCATAAATAACCACCTAATTATAAGAATATAAATGTTATTTTATGGAGGAGTAAATAAAACTTCTTAAAGCAAATCGCTAATTATTGTATAGTCTGGTATAAGATAAACTATGTTGTGATGAGCACAAAAATATCACCAACTACTAGCACAAATTTTTGATTCTCAAATGCAAATTGTGTTCAGGTTCCAAAATTCTAAAATTCTATAAACAACACAGTTATACAGAAAAATAATGAATAAAAATAAATTAAGAGTTTCAAATGAATAAAGACACACAAGGAAACATTATGGAGATGTAGTTAGAAGGAAGATCAAAGTATAATGAGTTCAGAGTTTGACTGTAGCAAATTCTTTTACCTTACTGTCCTTGTGCTACTGAAATATTAATAAACAGATCCCTAGCATTAAGTTAATGAAATGTAAAACATTTATTCAAGTAGTAACTTAGTTGAACTCATATCCAGTGACGTTCCTCTAAAAATGTTACATAATCTTCCGAAAATTCTTATTTAATATTATCAGCAAGAAATGCCTTTTAAATGTGTGTATATATATATATATATATAAGTAAAAACATATACATATGTAATTTGTATCCACAGGGACTCCATTGACTAAATTAAAGAACACGGTAAGGAAAAAAAGAAATAGCATTTTGACCAAATGTGATTATTGGTAGTTTGCACCATAATATAATCATCAAATATCATTTAACTTGTTACCATTAATCTTTTGAAAAATTCTGACCTCTCTGTGTATCTTGGAGACTGAAAATTTTTACAATGCATAAGCAAAAATGAAATAAAACAGCATTATCATTTAAAATTATAAAACTAAAGTAGATCATATGCTCAAATAAAAATTCCCCATTAATGATTCAGAGATCCTTCTAGTATAAGAAAGATAGTTGTATATTGAATATTAGACTAGGTAAGAAATTTTTCCAAGTGCTAATCATTTATTTTTCTTAGTAGTGGCTTCAATTTCAAATCATTCTCTTTTTCACTGGCCTATCTTGAGAAACTGATTTGCACAGTGGAGTAAACTTTTCTTTGTGGCAGGAAATTATTCCTGATAAATTTAAAGGAAAGTATTTCTGTGCAGACACAGGTCAAATGTAAGAGAGTCAAGGCAATTATTCTGCGAACTGGTGCAGAAAATCTTGCTACCCAGGAACTGAGTAAAGGTATTAGGTTTGTGTTATTCCCACAGACTCACATTTAACTAGTTTCACATCAACTGAATTAAGTGACTATACATTCCGCTTACGATAGGCTCTAAAGGAATGGCCCAATTGACTATCTGCCAGTCAGAAATTTTGGCCACAGTATTGGCTACTCCTACACAGTGAGTTGTATCAGGCATGCTGTAGGTGATAGGACAGCCAGAAAAACTGAACTTACATGGCACAGTCTGGCTCAGTGTTTGGAAGGAAATGGTTTGAGTCTTGACCAACAAGTTGCTAAAGATTGTGTGCATGTACATTCTTTGCATGGTTCTACAAACATGAAAATATTCAAATTCCCTTTAAAGACATGGCACCTACCAAAAAATCTTGAGTTCTAGGAGTCCAAACAATCAAAGAGTTACCAATTTTCTAACATTTGGCAAGAGGAGGATGGTAGGAAATCTTTAATAGGTTTCATGGCACTTAAACTTTGTTAACTTTACTGGAGTAACAGATGTGAAACCGTAAACTGAGAATCACCACCTCACTGTGAATGAAGCAGATGAAGCTCTTCAGCATGACTGAGAGGGGGATCGAAACCAAATATTAACTTTGGTAATAGATGCAGGATAAAACAATAAACACTAGCAGGTGTACATTAGATAACATACATCTATCATATGCCATTATCACATGTGCTTTGATGAGGGCACCTTGCCATTTTTCCATGCAAGAGCTATTTTTTTAACTCTTATACTCCTTTTGCTAAAAAGGAAATTCTCTTGTAAAAAAGAAAACAAAAAACCATCCTTAACAACAGAATCTTAAATATTAATGCTTTTTTAAGTGTAAATTAATATGTACAATTGATACTATGAATTGGTGGTTGGTTTTTCAAATAGTTTTCCACTATTCTCAGTTGTTATAATTCAGTTATTTTAAGTTAGTTTAATTTACCAATTAATATAATAAAAATCACACATCAAATTTGTGTAATGGACAACTTAAGGAGTACTGCCACTTTTCATACTCTATATAGAAAACCAAAGTGTATCCCTTACCAAAGGAAAAGAAATCAAACTATAAAATTTACGCTATTAATGTTTGAATCTGTATTTACATGACCTGGAAAATCAATTTCGTTAACTCAGTGACAGAACTAGTAAATTCAGTAAATCCATATTCAGTTGATCAGGATGTTTAACAGGTAGCCAGGAATCAGTGCGAAGGCAAGGAGAAATACCAGGAGAAGGTGAAATAAGAGAGGGCTGGGGAAGGTAGGGACGGTATGCCAGCATGAGAGAGGGCGGATAGAATGAAAGTGGGAAAGGACTCTTACTCCCTGTTTTTCACTTTTCCTAAGGCCTTGGAAAGCGGCAAGTACTTCCCTTTCCGCTGAAAATGACTTTCTGGGTGGCCCTTCTCAAGAGCACCTAAAGCAATGGCACCTGGTCTCTTTTCCTTTTACAGTAAAGGTAGAATTATTTTTTACATCTAGAACATTTTACAATTCCTTTGTAAATATTATGATTTTAAAGCTGGGAGGAAATTAGGAAACCATTTAATCTAACTAACCCATTATTTTATTAATAGGAGAACTGAGGTCCAGAGAGGTTATGATTTAGTTTCTAATCTACATAAATATACTGGTGTGTGTAGACACTTTAGAATGCTTTATTAGTGTTATTAAAAGCAAGAGACAGATATGCATAAAAAATTCTTCAAAAACACAAAGGAAAAAATTACAAAAAAGAAACTCTCCACTCAGAACTGCTAGTGATCTGAAGTTAGTAAGAAGTAGTGAACTAAAAATAAAGGGCTTAAACAATGGATTAGGGAAGAGGCATTAAATGACGAAAGTATGAACACGTAATCATTACAAAGAGAAAAAGCAGATACAAAATACTTAACAAGCACATACTATGTCTTTAAGAAAATCCATAAAATGAGAAATGTAAAGCCTTTCATATTATTATTTTCTACCAAATTTGTTTCTACCTCTACTTCATTATAAGAACAAACTATGTGATAAGATGATGAAAAAGGGGCACATGCACTTAATTCAAATCCCCAGCCTCCCTTCACATGAAACATCTGGATAACCAATCCCATTGCTACTTTAGGTAGGTAGTTCCAAATGATTATTCTTCTTTATATGCTTAGTTGAGGTGAAAATGGAAGGCTTGGGTTATGGAGTTTGATAATACCAAATTCTACACAGCTGTCTATGACTATTTCCATGACATTATTTAAATTCATTAAAATATCCTGTGTCAAAATAAATGTATTTATTAAATTTTAAAATCTTGAAAACTCAAATATGTAGATGTGTTCCTAAGATATTATTTGATCATAGTCATGATCAGAGGCAATACAAATATTTTTCATTGGAATTACCTAGATTAGTGCTTCCCAAGTGTCCCTCTGGTAGAATGCAAAATGATTGTACATATGGCACGTGGGTAAATTTTTTTTAATTTAATAATTAAATTTTTAAATTAAATTTTTAAAAATTTAAATAAAAATTAAAAATTTTAATTTTACTATTTAAGTATGGATTTTAATACACATTAGAAAATATTTTTTATTTTTGTATTTTAAGAGTGAATCAACTAAAAAAATATGTTAAGTAAATAACAGTATAGACAGGTCCATGTGAATATGGCCGAACTTGAACGTCTAAGGTCTGGGAAATGCTGCCCAACATAAAGTAACTTCCCCGATGATGAGCTAACATAAATATTATTGGCAAAAGATATGAAAATTCCAAAAAAAGTTATATTTTATTCTCTATATTACTTCTTGGTTTTATCTTTAAAAAGCCAGTGTAAATCAGCATAATATAAAAGTAAGTTCTTTCAGTAGAAATTTGAAGTATTTTACTCAATATCATGGAAGAAAGCCAATTAAAATCACCATTAACGAGTATGAATCACCTCTCTTACGTCACATTATTAATAAAAACTTCTTCCTAATTCATGTAACTGTGGGGCACATATCAGTAACATTCTGCATAATATGACAGGTACTACATTCTGGATAATACCACAGCACTAACACTGCTCAACACATACTAGCCCCAGCCCAGTCTGTGTTGTTTTTTCCCTCTATAGAGGAAAATGTACAATAGAGGCTACTAAGAAGCTACATTAAACAAATAAAAGCTCAAATACTTACTGTCGCTGGGGAGGCCCGAGTGGTATGTGTCACTGAATGACCAGAATTCTCCATTGAATTGCCGATCAGATAGGTTCCGCCAGAGCTGCTGATGAGTTGTCCTCCCGTGACGCCCATCTGAATCCCACCAGTGCCCACCATACTGTGGGACGAGACCACGGTAGTCACTTGTGCAGAACTCCCTTGAGTATCAAAGTAATTTCCTCCAGTGTTTTGGCTGTACATCTGCGTTTCTGTGTAAGGATAGGTTGTTGTTCGGCTTTAAGAGAAGAAAAAAGGAAGAAATTACTACCTTATTTATATCATCTTAATTTTTTCCAGCATGAATATATGTTTAAAATATATCAGTTAGCTTAACCTTTGGAACATGGTGAATTTTGTATTTTGTACAAAACTTCTTTCCCAGAAATAGTTGGGTTTACTTTTCAAATTAAAGGCATAGTCCTTTCCTAAGTATGTCAACACTTCTCTGTGCTTTGGAGAGTTTGCCCTCTACTGGCGCCTACCTCCAGTATATAATCTCAGGTCTCTTCCCTCTAAGAAATCTTGCTGAGAGACTTCTTCAATTCCTTATAAAACTTCCTGCAAATCCCAGTTTTAGAAAAGCTGGGATCAGGAAAGACTGGGGGCTGACAAGTCAATTCCCCATGGTACTTCGAATTCCCAGGTGCCCTGCAATAAACCTCCAGGACTAAGGTAGCTTGCATGGATCTCTTTCTTGCTACTATAAGGATCTTGGGCAAACAGTTCACTCACTTTGGATCCTGAATCCCTGTCTATGTATCTTTCTCTTCCTCCACACACAAGCTTCTTCTTGATGAGATGACTATGTCACCTCTTCACGTCCTCAATTTCCACTTCCCAACAACTGCAGTCAAGCTTCTGCCCTTAGCCTTTCACTGAAATTGCTTTTAATAAGGTCACTTGTGACCGAATCTAAATACCAAGCTAAAAGGCTGGGGTCAGTCCTCATCTTGTTTGACCCATCTGCAGTATAACATTGCTGATCGCTCTATGTTGCCCCTTCCCTCCTTTTTCTCTTCTGGTTAAGCTTATTTGATTTATTTTTCATTTGCCATTGACTATAACTTACATCTTAATATGACTTTTGCTTTTAATTTTTATTTTGAAATAATTATAAACTCACAAGAAGTGGCAAAAATAGTACAGAGAGGTATAAAATACTTCTTTTTTAAAAATTCAAATATCGAATTAAAATTCCCAGTTCTTTTGTCATTCTCTTCAACTCCACATTCCAAGAGCTAGCCACTACTAACAATTTGGTGTAAAAGTTTTCAGATATTTTCTATGTATATATAAGTTTTGTCTTAACCTCTCTTGTTCCCTAGTTTCTATGGCATTTCTTTTCCACTTTTTACTTTTTTTCACTACTCCCTTTCAAGAACCTTTTGGAGGCTCCATTTTTCTGGCACTTTGAATACTGGTATTTTGTGAGGTGTCCATTTTTAGCTCTCATTTTTATTCAGACCACATACATTTACCATACATAACCATATACACACTCATAGTCAACAACCTTACATAAGTTGATATCTCCACTCTCTTTACTTTCTGGTTATACATTAAGAATCTTAAATCTGGGTTTCTAACAGCCACTTGGTTATCACTACTAGAAAACGCCATGATATATGGGAAGTCCCTATGTAAAATTTAACATATGACTAAAAAGAAATTCCTCATCTCTCTTGATCTTTTTCTCATATTCCCCCTCTCAGCAGAGGGCAGCACCATCATCCTCAGCTTTGGAAATTATTGCTGACTCTCTCCTCACCTAAGTCCTACTAATTTTACCTTCTAAATAATTCTACAATTCTCCTTTCCATTCTTGCACTCACTGCATTAACTCACAATATTCTCCATTATAATTGCCTTCTAACTGGTTTTCATTCCTCTAATTGGGCTCTCTTGCAATATATCTTCAATTCTGCTACCAGGGAAATTTTTCTAAAATGCAAATATGAAAATAAAACCTCTATTAAAAACCTTTCCATGATTCTCTCTTGCTTTCAGAAGGAATTCAAAACCCTTGATCTGCCTTACAAGAATGAGCAGGGCTGGTGCCTACATAATCTCCGGATTTGGTACTAGCCATTTCCTCAAATGTTTTCTTCACTCACACCACACTGACCATTTTGCTGGTCCCTCTAGAGGGCCATTTTCT
Organism: Equus asinus; assembly: GCF_041296235.1. Classification (NCBI taxonomy): domain Eukaryota; kingdom Metazoa; phylum Chordata; class Mammalia; order Perissodactyla; family Equidae; genus Equus; species Equus asinus. Next base: position 37,678,888 of record NC_091812.1, read on the forward strand.
CTTGCCTTCCTGCTTCGTTATGCAGGGTTTCCTCTGCCTGGAAGCCTTTACATTTTTCTTAACTCCTTTCCTTTGTCCTCATCGTCTATAAACTCTCAGCTCAAGCATCACCTTAATTCAGAATTATTTTTCTGCAGCCCTTCCCCTCCATGGCCATTCCCCACAGAACTATCAGATTTTGTTCTCTGTACTCTCTTAACACCCTGTGCACACCTGAAGTATAGCTCTCGATAAATTTATTGCTGATTTCCGCATGTCTTTGTACTCCCATAAAATTATGTTTTATTCTTATCTGTACCCTCAACACTTACAGTTGCTAGTACACAGTGGGCACACTAGTCAACAAATAAAAATATAATTCTATTTAAAATATATTTGACATAATAGCCAGCTACATAAATTTCAAAAACAAATTTTTTTTATTTTGTTAAAATATGAGAGACTTTACTAACCTATTCATAGATTTTTCTGTATCATTTAAAAGAGGTCATTTTTACTCATTACAAATTACACTTGTAATATAACTTCTAATGTAAATTTTAGTAAAATAATAATAGTGCATGGAAAGTATTCCACACTGGGTAAGTTACTGCTTTCCAGAAAGAGCCACCACAGATTCAGGTATAAATTTTAGTGTGGAGTGATGACAGAAACAACTCCACAGAGAACATGTTTTTATAGAGAGAAAAATGCTGTTTAAAATACATACACAGCTCTTCTCATCATTGCTGAATTTCCCAATTGGAAATCTTATTTATATATTTCTTTCATTACACATTTATTTAATAAAATAAAAGTTATGTTGATTTCAAATTTAAGTAAAAAGAGAAATGAAATCATATTAATTTACATCTACCGAATATAATAGTGACTCTATTTAACTGTAGTTAAAATAACACAATCTGATACTGATATTTCAGTATAGCCAAGTAAGGCATAAGAATAGATGTAAAACAATAAATACTTTGACAGACGCACAACATGGTGCTGGCATTCATTTCACAGTCCTAGCAAAATGCTTAAGCACGCTTCCTGGTAGTAAGTTGATTTTACAAATAAAACAATATTAACTAATTATAGCTAACATTTACTGACAATTTACTGTGCAACAGGCACTATTCTATGTGTTTTTCAGGTATTAACTCATTTAATCTTCATTACAACTCTATGAGATAGGTACTGGTATAAATCCTATTTCACAGACAAGGTGAATAACTGAAATTTGGATAGTTTAAGCAGCTTTGTCCAAAGCACACAGCTGGTAAAAACTGGATTTGAAGTCTGCACTTAGCCCATACTCTCAACCATTTTGTCACATAAAAAGAACCTAACTTTATATGTACAGCAATGGTATTTGTGAACAACTACTGAGGAATAGCACTAACAGGTGGTACAGGGGCCATATGAACTTTCTCCTGCTATTTGGGATTGCTTTAGCTCAGTGTTTACTGGCACCACAGTACTCTCCTCTCTTACTCAGAATGGGATCTGCAGACGTACTCACAATGGTAGAGAAAGAGAGATGGAAAAAGCGGGACTATTTTGGAGGATACTTAACACCACACATTTGGATTTTAGAAGTTCTCTGACCAGGGAAGTTACTACTCTATCATAAGAGAAACATTCTAAGGGATTTACATCACTCTATCTTTTGGGCATGCCTCCTTTATATAATTAGTTCTAAGTAAACAATACTAATGCAAACAAATACATCATAGATGTACAAAATCTGTTATCTATAGCCCTCAAGTCAGTAGGAAAATATGGCAGCAAAAAGGAACCTACTTTGAATTCCATACTTCCCTCTGGCTGGAAATGATTCATGAGCTAGAACATGAGCAAAGACCAGGAGGAGGGTGAAAGTCACTGAAGAGTATGCCTAATCCATAAACTATCCTTACTACTCAATCATGACCCATGGGACTGAGGAGAAGGCTTGTCTACTGCAAAAACACACACTGGGGTAAATACCGGGAATTTCTAGGAGGAAAAAGACAATTTTATTAGGAAATGAAGAATTGTGAATTGTTTCTGAATTTGTCTCTGACAAATGTACACTTGCAATGGGAAATAGAGGAGACTTAAACATCAGATTGGGTAACAGAGGCAGACCATAATATCCTTAGTCATTGTTCTTTAAAGGTAAGAAGATAACTGGAGTCCTGTCCAGAGCCAGGCCAGAGTCATGCACAGATAAGTCCTAAAGGTCTTTTCCATGTCTAAATGCTCTAAGCTCCTAAATAAATACTGAAGAATTTACATTAAAAAAGAAGTACCAACAGCAAAAACAGTTGTTTCTTAGCTACTAGAAATAATGACACTTTAATTCTGATACCTCAGATCAGCTTGGCTTTCATATTGTATAATGAATACAATATGAGTTATTGCTTGCACACTATTTTCCTCAGAAGTTTCCAAAACCTATGGTTGAGAAAATTAGTCAATATTTGGCATATCAGATTGAAAGCAGCTAACTATTGCTGGACTGCACATTCCTGAAATGGCTAAATTCCCAAGCAACTCCATGCACATTTGAAAGATGCTGCTATTTTCCTTTTGTTTGTTCTTTATTGATGGCCACAGACTGTTATGAAAATAATGTGCTATCATTTCTATACAGAAGAGGAATCTTTCCATTGTTCTGCATATGTATCTGTAATAAATGTAAACACATAGATATGTGCATACTTGCTGACAGAAGCTTCTTCATAGCTGCCTCTATGATAAGGTTCTATGTAAATCTCAGGACTCTGATGCATTGACTTCAGTAAATTAGTGCTGTTTGCACCCCACCATGCCTCAACATACACCCTGGCTAAGCATGACCCTAAATATTCCCTGCTTGCTTATTCACTAGGATGATTATGTCAATTTACCTTAGCTATAACCAATTTTCTATTTTCTTTAGCTTCAGGTGTCTTATCCACAAGTCCAGATATATAATACCTCTAAATTATGTGTTCTGCATTTTACCCGGGTTTTGAATATCCTCCCATCAATAAGCTAGTCATCTATGAAACCAAGCAATGGTATGAAAATGGTCAATTAAGGAAATACCTTGCAAATTTTACGCTATAAAATTTATTATGAAGATAGAATATAGTAATGTTGATCATTAAAATATCTTATATTGGTATAATGTTTTATTGTTTTCAGTCTACTCTGTACACATTCTTTTAACAAATATTTACTGAGCATCTGTTGTGGCACCTAGAACAAAAAGAATAAAACAGACATGACCTCTACTATCACAAAGGCTCCACAAAGAGTAGGAGGTCTAAATAAGACACAAAATAAGATAATTAGAAATTTTCTTAAGTCTATCAAAGAAAAATTGCATACTAAAGTATAATAAATGGAAGGGGGCATATTAGATAGGGTAGTCAAGGAATGTTACCCCTGAAGAAGAAATACTTAGATTTAAACTAAAAGATGAAAGCGAGTCAGCCCCATGGGAAACAGGAAGAAAAATATTTCAGGAAGAGAGTACAGCATGTGCAAAAACCACAACACAGGAAAGATCCTGGTATTTAGGAAGAAATTAGGAGTCTAGAATGGCTGAATATGATGAATGACCAGGATATTAGAAACAAATGGGTTAAAAACGTAGGTAAAAACCTTAAACATGCAAATAGTGTAAATAATTGTTTTAAAACTGTGGGTCACGATCCACAATTTTAATGGGCCACAAACACCATTAAAATAAAAGAAACTAGGTGCGAGCCCTGTGGCTGAATGTTTAGAATACTGTGTGCTCCACTTTGGCAGCCTGGGTGCATGGGTTCGGAATCCAAGCACAGACCTACTCCACTCCTCAGCAAAGCTATGGAGGCATCCCACATGCAAAATAGAGGAAGATTGGCACAGATGTTAACTCAGGGTGAATCTTCCTCACCAAAAAAAAAAAGGAAACTAGACTAGATTAGACAATATCAGAGCATATTACACCTCGTAAGGATAAGAATTACTGTGAGAAATTTTTGTCTCTATCATATACATATATGGTGTGTGTGTGTGTGTGCATACTCATATGTGCATGTGTGTATTTATGGGAGTATAAAATGAATATCTAACTTTTCACTGTGGATAGAAGTTTAAAAAGTTTGAAAGCCATTGTTATGGTCTATGGTAAGAGTCTGGATTTTGTTTTAAGCTTGGATAGGAGTAAAAAGGCATGGGTAGGGGAGGTAGCGGAATGTTCTAGCCAGAGAAACAAGCTGAACAGAGGCATGAGGCCAGAGGAGTGATGGGAAACCATGAGAAAACGGCGTGGCAAACAGGGTGCAACACTGCAGGTGGGTCCTGTGAGATGTTTCTGGAACACGTTCGTTAGATATAATGACAGGAGGTGATCCTGTTAGAAGGTGTTTCTGGGTAGTGATAGCAGTATGTGTCTGATTGGACTAGACTGAGGAAATAAGAAATGAAAGGCAGCCAGAATGAACAACTTTTTAAACGTTTTCAAAAAGTCTGAGAGCACAAGAGGGAATTAGGAGAATTTGGGAACTGGGGGATCTGTTTTTAGAGGTAGGAGATACCTCATCTCACTTATTCCTCATAAAGTGACATCACACAGGTTAGCAATCGTTACCCCTTTTTCACAGCCGTGACCAGAATCCAGTGGCAGCACTGGTGGACAGCATCTGGGAAGGCTGCAGTGGCGTGGTGTCCCTACTGGACTACTTCTGTGGTCTGATTGTGTCTATGGTCTGACTGCTGCCTAATGTTGCTTATACCTGACTGTTTTTCAGCTTGATTCTCCAGACTTACTGGAAATTCTGAGACACAAATATCTTTCAATAAATTCTTTGTTTTGCTTAAATAAGCCAGAGTTGGTTTCTGTTGCTTGAAACCCTGTCTTAAACAGTTTCCCATTATGAAGTTTTTATGTGAGTCATCAAAACCCTGCATAGAAGTAGCCACATAATTCGGATCTTCAATAAATTGCATTCATGTGGTGTATAATCTCTGGCTGGCCAGCATGCACTACTTATTTGAGTTTCAAAATAGATCTTCTCTTGAATGCTCCAAGTCAGACTGAAGGCAGAAGATACAGCAGAGAGGTGATGTATCCATTTTGTTAAAGACACCAAAGGGAAAACAGTAATTCAGAAAGGAACTCAAGTAACCTGACCTTTAACCTCTTGCTATTACCTAAGAATAAAAAACGATAGATTAAATACAAAGTAATAAATAGTACTCAGTAATAAGATACTTACCTTGATTTAAATTCAGAAGACATACTTATTTCTGCTAATTTCAACTGTGATAACAATTACTAAAATATAAAAGCATTTATTGAGCTGTTCCCACAACAACTGGGGAAGAAACGCAAGAACAAATATTAAAAGTCAATAATAATTCTTGCAATAACTAATTGAGCTTTCTCACTCATATGTAGTTATTTTCATTACTATATATGTTGACAATGTATAGAGTATTGGAATCATAACTTTAAATTTATATCATCCTATATCTATCATTACTATAAAGATATCTGGACATTTACACTTTGAATTTTTATTCCTATAATAAAGAAATGTAGTTCTCCAGCCAGCCCTGATGGCCTAGTGGTTAAAGTTTGGTGCGTTTCACTTCAGTGGCCCAGGTTCGGTTCCCAGGCACAGAACCACACCACTCATCTGTCAGTGGCCATGCTATGGTGGTGGCTTGTGTGGAAGAGCCAGAAGAACTTACAACTATACACAACTGTGTGCTGGGGCTTTGGGGTAGAAAAAAGAAAAAAAGAGGAGGAAGATTGGCAGCAGATGTTAACTTAGGGTGAGATTCCCCTGTAAAAAAACGAAAGGCTAGATTCTTAAAAAAGAAAGAAAGAAAGAAAGAAAAGAAATGTAGTTTTCATGCTTTAGTGTTCATCAAAATTACTTGGAGGGCTTGTTAAAACACAGATTGTTGGACACCCCCCTCTCCAAAGTTCCTGATTCAGTAGAACTGGGCTGGGGACCAAAAGAAGGCATTTCTAACAAGTTCTCAGGTGATGTCAATGCTGCTGGTCTGAACACACTTTGAGAACCACTGTACTGGAAGATACTAAAAATGTGAAGCCCAACTTTCACAGGGATGAAGGAAAAAAAGTGCTGTTTCACAACTATTAGTTGTTTTAGTCTATTTGAGTTTTTAAAAAAGTCAAAGTCTACCGTTATAGAGGAGTTCTATTCTCTCCATGAGCACATTATCAAAATTTCCTTTGCCATAACAGTTTTTGAAGCACACCAAAAAGGTGCACATAATAAGTACATATACAGGTCATTTGCCCTGACAACAGAAGTCATGAACTTATGAGCTTAAATAATTTTGGCAGAAATGGATCGTAGATTTTGATCCCGAGTCACTGATCTAATTTATAAAGAAGAAAAACTGAGCTGGATTACATGGTAGTTCTATTTTTATTTTTTTGAGGAACCTCCATACTGTTTTCCATAATGGCTGTACCAATTTACAATGCACCAAGAGTGCACAAGGGGTCCTTTTCCTCCATATCCTCACCAACAACTTGTTGGTAATAGCCATCCTAACAGGTGTGAGGTGATATCTCATTGTGGTTTTAATTTGCATTCCCCTGATGATTAGTGATATTGAGCACCTTTTCATGTACCCATGGGCCATTTGTATATCTTCTTCAGAAAAATGTCTATTCAGGTCTTTTGCCCATTTTTTAATCAAATTATCTGCCTTTCTGCAATTGAATTGTGTGAGTTCCTTATATATTTTGGATATTAACTCCTTATCAGATATATGGTACGCAAATATTTTGTCCTACTCCGTAGGTTGCCTTTTCATTTTGTTGATGGTTTCCTTTGCCATGAAGAAGCTTTTTAGTTTGATATAGTCCTACTTGTTTATTTTTGCTTTTATTGTGTGTGCTTTTGCTGTCATATCCAAAAACATCATCGCCATGACTGATATCACAAGGAGCTTACCTGCTGTTTTCTTCCAGGAGTTTTATGGTTTCAGGTCTTACATTTAAGTCTTTAATCTATTTCAAGTTAATTTTTTGGTCAGTGGTATAAGATAGGGGTCCAATTTCATTCTTTTGCATGTGGATATCCAGTTTTTCTGACATCAGTTATTGAAGAGACTATCCTTTCCCCATTGTGTATTCTTGGTGCCCTTGTCAAAGATTAGTTGACCATACATGCATGAGTTTATTTCTGGATTCTCTATTCTGTTCCATTGGTCTATGTGTCTGTTTTAGAACTACCATATAATCCAGCAATCCTACTTCTGGGTCTATATCTGAAGGAAATAAAGTCAGTATCTCAAAGGGTTATCTGCACTCCCATGTTCATTGCAGCATTATTCATAATAGCCAAGACGTGGAAACAACCTAAGTGTCCATCAACAGATGCATGGATAAAGAAAATGTGGCATGTATGTATATATATGTGTGTGTGTATGTGTATACACAATGGACTATCATTCAGCCATTTGCAACAAGATGGATGAACCTAAGGGCATTATACTAAGTGAAACAAGTCAGATGGAGAAAGAGAAGTATTATATGATCTCACTTAAATGTGGTATATGAAAAATCAAACTCATAGGAACAAAGAGTAGAATGGTGGTTGCCAGGGGCTGGGGAGCCAGAGAAATGGAGAGATGTTGGTCAAAGGGTACAAACTTTCAGTTGTAAGATGAATAAGTTCTGGAGATTTAATGTACAGTACAGTCACTATAGTTAATAATACTGTATTGTATACTAAAATAACCCAAAAAACAAAAAACAAAACTGAGCACCCATATACACAGGCGTAAGCCCAAAAAAGCTTTGTACTGGAAAAAAAAAAAAAAAACGGTGTTAATAGTATGTTAGCGGCACCTCAGTCCATTCTATTCATTTTTCCCTGTGTATTTAAAACTACCAAGTAGCATGTTCCTGTCTCACCCATCATCGAATGTTTTTCTCTATTGAATTCATTCAACAAACATGATTGAGCAATCTATCATAAATGACAGTTAGGCAGTAGAGAGAGAATGGGGAGGAAGCAAACAAGGTACCCGTCCACAGGAAACTTACATTCTAGTGGAGGAAAGACATGTTAGATAAGTTAAAAATAGACAGTTACAAGAATGATAGTAATAAGTGTCGTGCAAGAAATGTGGTCTCTATTAGAGAACAGAAGGGAAATGTACACAAAGCTTAGGCCATGGAAAAATTATTTGGCCAATAATAAGATTGAGGAGGATCCAATAAGATAGGAAGAAACAGAAGAATATAGTCAGAAAAGCCAAAAAGAAGATAGTGATTCAAGGATAGAGTACTGTTAGAGATTAAGAAAATTTAATCTACAAGAATGTCTATTAGATTTAACAATTGGAGATCACCAATGACTCTCATACGAGCAATTTCATTTTAATGTGGATGGGAAAGCCAGCTTGGAAGAGGCTGAAGAACATATGGTCAATCCTAAAAAGTTTTACTATGAAGAGGAACAGAGAAACTAGGCACGTCTTAGAGATGGATATACTGTCCGGGGGACTTTCCAAAATGGACAAAAGTAGCTAAAGCAGGTATGTATGTTGTTGAGGCCAAACAGGCTACTAAATCCAGGCAAACCGGTGGGGTGTCCCATACACAAAGTCAGGCACACTACTGACCTGAAAGCAGTCTGGGGCCTTGGAGGATTCTCTTGGGGGCAAGTCTTAAATACTTAAAGAGTCATCAGCCATAAAAAAAAAAAACAAAAAACTCATGTTTAATTATCTATCTACAGTAAGATATACAATAATACAACGTATACACTTACTAAAAAAATTTTTTTGTAACTGGTCGACGCTTTCCCCCTAATGCCCAAAATAACTCAAGATCAAAATATCATCATCTGCAAATCACTGGAAAGGACTGTACATCAAGGGTCAGAAAATATTAACTCTAGACACTAACTAGCCAGGCAAATTATTGCCTCAGTTTACTCTGGGCCTCAGTTTACTCATCTGTAAAATGGAAGGATTGGAATAAATGATCTCCATAACCTTCTAAACCATGACATTCTGAGAAGCCATATTTGAAAGTCTTCCATTTTTGGAGAGATGGGAATTGTTACGTGATTAACGAAATGGGCTCTTCTCTAATTGTAGTGAGATCTCAGTGCTTTTTTCCACAAAAGGGCAGTTCTCTCTCTAAGAGCTTCCTAAGTAATTAGCCATATAATTCCTGAAATCCAAATGACAAGTGGATTCACAAACCAGCTCCTATAACAGTGTGTATAACAGTAGGAGCATAAATGAAGCATCCTTTCCATCTCAGTTACAGAAATTCCATACAACCATTTCTTCTAAGTTGAGAACATCTGAATGATGACAAGAAAGCATAATGTTATCTGCAAATCCTAAAACTCACTATTTCACTAAAACACAAAAAAGGAAGAGAATGGCTTTTAAGGTTGCTTATTAATCATTTTTAAAGTGTTTGAAAAAAAACAATTGGATGGCTTCAGAAAATGCACTAAGTATAAGACTTTCAAGAAATGACTATTTAAAAAATATGAGTCCTGTACAAATGCTCATGGATTTTGAAAAAATCTATTCAATGTCAATATATTAATAATGTACCACTTCCCAAAGTATACTATGTGATGTTATTAGACATTATTCAGATAAAAGAGTTCTGTGATTCAGGTTTTAAAACACTGTGTTTCTTTCCTATAGGACCACTCAGAGTCTTTAAAGGACTAATAATAGAAATTTAAAGTCCTCAAAAGAAGAGTCTTCATGCAGTGTCTCCCTGCTTGTGTAACCACAGAACTCTTTTACAGAACTAACATTTTGTGAAACACAGTTTGATAAATTCTGTATCAGGGTTGATAAGCAATCTATAATCTAAACAGGAAGATTATGAGAAGGCTTTCTACCGGTCAAGTCTTATCACAACAGGTAACCATACAAAGAACACTTGGGCATTCTAAAACATTCATCATCTCTAAACAGTGGATAAGTTTCAAAGAGTGGCTGATATAAGAAAATACTTTAAAATAAAAATTTTTTAAAGACTTCTTAATTTGGCCATGATATAGTATGAAGTCTTTATTTCCACTTTGGCTAACATGATGGAGGAGTGAGTGGGGGAAGTATGAGTTAAAAAAGTAGTGAGGGAAAGAACAAAATCATTTTACTAAAAAACCTGATTTCTTAGCTACCTCAAGAAATTTCAAGTGAATTGGACTCTCTCTACATGGTATGCAATGTTTCCCAGTGGGTTTAATTACAGTATTCTAAATAATTAGAGACGATAAATTGTAAGAATCTGCAGAAATGGATAAGAATATGATCCAGCCTTTGAAAACATCTTTTTGGGAAAACTATAGCAAGGAAATGTACAGATGGTATAGCCTGGGTGACTATAGATGCAATGATGAAATAAACAGGAGCAAAAGTGAATTAAGTTATCTTCTCTCTTGAGTAAAAGGCTATTCTACTCCAACATCCAGCACCGTAAAGCAGTCTGAATTGTTCAATTGAAATATATGCTCACTCACTAACTCACACTGTAAAGCCTGTTATGCTGGCAGTAATTGTTCATATCCACAGCAAGAATCAGGTAAACACTTAGTATCATCAAATTATAATGATTACACTTTTTCATAAGTGACGACACATCTCTGTGAGGGCTATCATCACCTCTTGAGTGAGAATCCATGCATTATGTCTACAAAGCACGGGGATGCTGTGACAGGGGATTCAGGTTGTATGGCCATGTATTAGGTGCTTGAAAGTTCATGATAAAGATCAGCATCACTATCTTCTGGGAGTATCATTAACAAAAAGCATTTATTACCACACAGAAGTGGGAATCTGACTGTGATCCAAGTCTGGGATCAAACACTAGCTGGCTATTAGTTCAATATAAAGGAATAGAAGAATATGGAATACTCTTTCCTACCACACATGGACGTGTAGCAAATAAAAAGAGAGAATATAAAGACCCTAAACTGAACATTAGAGATAAAAATTGTATATTGTCAAATGTCAGCACTACAAAACTACAGAAAGATTGGAATGGCTTATGCTAAAAAAATTTTTTTGGTTATATTTGAGAAACATATTCATAGTCCTCTAGCTACTAAAATTTTGAGTATCATTCATGGCAACACAGTGTTTCTTCAGTAAATATGAAAATGATGCTATAGAATCTTTAGCCAAAAATTACACTTGATAGTAGTGAAAGATTTTTAAAAATGCATCTTCTTTCTCTTGACCAAGGGTGCATATCTGTGACATGATTGGCTGGAGTTGAGGATACAATCTGGGCCCACAGAGACCAGATCAAAGCTAATTGGACTTTGTAGAAAATGAACTCATGACCTAGACCTCATTAGTCATGATCTAACCAACTGGGGCTAGTAGGCCATAGAAAATATATGTTGGCACTACACATTTACTTTGAATCATTCCTGTACTTAAATGGGCCTATAATTTTAGAGAGTGAACTTTAGAGATGTTGTTTTTCTAAGGTTTTGTGAACGAATTAATTCACTGATCACACATATATTTATTATGTGGAGGACCCTAAGGTGAGCGATGGGGGAGTTTAGAAATGCACCAGGCAATAGGCATAATTTAGAATCATAAATAGGGAAGAAAAACGTAAAATAAAGAACTAATAGCACGTAATTTTACAGCAACAACTAATGTTTATTGAGTGTTTACTATTTCTCAGATGCTATACAAAGCATTTTTGATAAGCCAACTATCTTCATTTTATAGATGGAAAAAGAGAAGCAGGTTGTTTTTCTTTCACATCTCTCCACCATACCTGGGACCAATGATAACTGATTGTGATAGATACTGTATAGTTAACTCTTTCAACACCCATTCCAACTGTCCTTTTCCCTTGATGCCTTCTACTAAACAGGCACGAAAGCTACAAACTTGCATTCCCAGATTCCCCTACAGCTCATCACTACTATGTGACACAGTTATAGCTGAGGAGATGAAAGCAAAAGGGAGCTGGGAGTTTCTGGGAAAGCCTCTGCATGCATGCATGTATGTATGTATATATGTATATATTGCAGACAGCAAGAAGAGGAAAGGTGGAAGAATAGGCTTTTTTTTTTTAAAAAAAAAGCAAACATTATCTTTATTTAATAATCTTTGATATTTAAAATACAACTCATCAAACATCCACGTTAACAGTAGAATCCTCAGTGTTCAACAATGCTTTGGAAGCCTGGCTTTTTTAAGGAGCAGACAGAAAGGCCTGTGTGTGTAACAACAGCAAAAGAACTCAGAAGGAGATGCACACACAGAAGGGCTGCAGTTGGGTCCGTGGCAAATGGCACTGCTACAGTGCACTTTATCACGGCCCAAAAGACAACGTATCTTATTTCAGGTGTTTTTGTACTTGAATTTCAAACAGTTTATTTATGTAGAGCAACAATCTTTAAAAACTTACTCCTAGCAGTTCAGTGTTGTAGAAATTAGATAATTACATTTCTAATGCATGTTTTCCTCTTTCCAAAAAAAAGCATTAAAAAAATCCCTGGAAATATTCACCTTTGAACTGTGCAAGAGACAAGTGAAGTGTCTCCTAAACGAATCAGGAATTTCCACATATATTTCAATATATTTGAACTTTCTGTGCATATATCTCCACATATATGTGTGTGCGTGTGTGTGTGTGTGTATATATACACACAATTTCCATGGTGCCTCCAGTCTAGCTATGCTCCCTCTGCTATACGCCAGCTTGTAAGATTTTCTCCAATAAGGCTTATTCTATATTTGCACCACATAGTGCTAGTGATTTGCATAATATGCTACCTCTGGACTTCTTATTACCTAACAAAAATAAAAGCCCTAATCTGTTTAAACCTCTATTTGTCAGATTTTCTTGGATTCTTAGCTGATAAATGCTGTAATAAATGCAAGATGAAATGCTATGGAAATAGACAGCAGAGTGATAACTCAGTCCTCTAGCGGGGGTATAGCACGCCTTTACCCAGGATGCCTTTGAACTAGGAGAACAAAGTTAGGTAGGACATGGTACATGCTTGAACAAAGGAGAGTATACAATGACTTTACTCTGAGGTTCTTGTGACAAATATACCACGGACAAGTATAAAATGACAATACAATTGAGTAACCTCTAGCAGTGTCCAGAACTCATTTATTTTCCCTGATAGCATAAAGGTCCAAGTGGCAGGCATCTCTTTTTATTTGGTATAAATGCCAACAGTAATTTGGGTTTGTGGTAGAGAACTCAAAAGCAGGCTCCAGGAGGCCCTACGTGACAAACAGGTAAAAAATGCTCAGAGTATGTCTAAAATATGTAAAGAGTTATAGATTCACTAGAGTAACGGATATTTATTGACCTTTTATTATGTGCCAATCACTTAAATAGATGTAAATAAAACAACAAAACGACAACGGTTCCCATTCAGAAAGAGTTCTTCCTAGGACAATAAATCTAAAACACAGCAGCATGCTGAAAGGCAAAGTCAGGGGAGAGCGCTGTCCTTACTCTGTCCTTACCCCACAGAGGAGCAATAAGTTAACTTCAGAGCAGAGTCAGGGTCCACATCACAAAGAAGGGGGTGAAGTGTCAGTATATAAAGATCACACTAGACTGGGTGTAGGGGGCTGGGAAGAAGAGAGAGAAGGCAGAGAATAATGATATTCCAGCAGAGAAAACAAACCACATGTCCAAAAATAGAGAGGCATGAAAGGGAACATTCGGGGACACATGCACAAAGTTGTTCGTTCCTACAACAGGTGGAAGATGAAGCTAGAGAGGTAGGAATGGGGAGAATACCAAGGTGGAGAGTTGAGTTTTATTTTACAGGTAATAGAGGTTTTAAGGCAGTGTGAAGTAGAGAGATTCAATGTCCAAAAGCAATGAGAAAAGAGAGAAGAGTCAGGGTAAATGAAGAGCTTTCACTTTCGCATCTTCCATTGTATACCAGGCCCTGTGCTAGTCGCTTTAAATATACTTCCTCAAATCCTCACAACAACCTAATAAGGGTGAGGTTAGTTATTCTCCTAGTTCCCAGGAAAGAATAAAAAAAAGCTCAGGGTTAAGTACCTTGACCATGATTATAAAACTAATCTATGTTTAAGCCAGGATTCTAAAGTTATCTAGTTAGAATAATAGGTAGCAAAAACTGGGCTCTTTCTATGTACCGTGCACTCTTCTGGTGTTGGATTTATTGCAGTAGAGAAAGAAACAGAAGTCCCTGTCCTCGTGGAGCTTACAGGTTGATGTCATAGGAATCTATGAAATCACCCAAGGAAACAAAAGGTGCACTAAGAATAAAGAAAGCAGAGGTTATCAACCTGGGGCACACCAACATTGAAGGGAGATGGGCAAAAGAGTCACTGAGAGAATTTGAATTCATTTCAGGTAAACCCAGAGATCCAACAGGCTGCAAACAAAAACCCAAGTGGTAAATGAGAACAGTCCTGGTGACTTGTAATAGTTCTCAGTCCTTTTACTTATCATAACATCTTGAATCTTAATCTAAAGTGGCTGAAAAACCCAGATGAAATAAATTTACAAATTTATATTATTGTCGATGCAAAGGAGATGAGATGCAGGGGGAAAAAGATCAGCTAGGAAAATAAGATTTATTAAGTATCAGGTACTTTTATGTAGAGTAAGCACCTCTTTAATAAATGCAAAGAAAAACCCATCAAAACTCCTAATGTACTAGTTTTATATTAGTTTTCAGACAAATATATACACACAAATTCACCTTATTTATACAAACAAAAAGTATAGGTTTTATTAGGTATTATTAAAATACAGAAACCACTAACAAGGGATATATATTTTTCTCAACCTACTGAAAACGATTAAAGGTCAGAGCAAAGCAATGTTAATAGTTTAAAGTATTCCACTGGGGTTAAGTGAGAGAAGAATGAGCAAAGATCCTTAAAAATACAGACAAAGCTCTAAACATCAGCTTAATTTTAATAACTCTGTTCTAGCAAAAAATTATTGTGACAAGGAAACAATTTGAGAATAGGAGGATTTGTCAGAAAGTACACTATTTTTTTGTGGGTGGGAGAATTAGAAAGACTCCCACTCCTAAACTTACATTGCTCCGTTGGTATAGACAGTATCACTTCCTTCCACATACTGCACCTGAGCTGGATAGACATGTTGTACCTGCTGCACAGTCTGTACCTGCTGTACCTGAAAAACAAATATTAGGATTTTGGTGAGAGACACATACGATAGAATGAACAAACAGCGTTAGATTTACCTCAAATATTTCTCCAGGGTGTTGATAAACACGAGAATGTCTTATGATGAAAACTATTAGATTCATGCTAATTTCAAGATAAGTGCACGTTGGGTCCAAATCAACTGTAGTATTTATGCTGAATGAACTCTATAACATTCCCACAGGTATATATGTATATACGTACCCTTCAAATGTTTGGGATGAAAATTCTGAAAGCTCGTCACTTATCCTGATGATTTATGAAATTCTCTCCACCTGGTTTGTTAAAGCTAAATTTATTTTTTAATTTAAAAAATTCATGATGGAAAATGTCACAGGCTTAAACATAGAAAAGAATACTATAATAAATCCAATGTACTCATCATCCAAGAGAGGTAATTGTCACTAGACCTCCCCCTTTAACTCCTCACAGGATTATTCAAAACCAAGTGCAGGGCCAGCTCAGTGGGGCAGTGGTTCGCCGTTTTGGATCCTGGGTACAGACATGGCACCACTTGTCAAGCCATGCTGTGGTAGGCATCCCACATATAAAGTATAAGAAGATGGGCACAGATGTTAACTCAGGGCCAGTCATCCTCAGCAAAAAGAGGAGGATTGGCAGCAGATGTTAGCTCAGAGCTAATCTTCCTCAAAAAAAAAAACAAAAAAAAACAAGTGCAGAGCTTATATCATTTCGCTAGAAAGTAGTTTTGCTTCTAAGACATAAGAACTATCTATCTATCTATCTTTTTTTTTGGTGAGGAAGATTGACCCTGAGCTAACATCTGTTGCCAATCTTCCTCTTTTTGCTTGAAGAAGACTGCCGCTGAGCTAACATCTGTGTCAATCTTCCTCTATTTTGTATGTGGGATGCTGCCACAGCGTGGCTTGATGAGCAGTATGCAGGTTGTGCCTGGGATCTGAACCTGCAAACCTGGGCCACCAAAGTGGGGTGTGTGAACTTAACCACTACGCCACCAGGCCAGCCCGATAAGAGCTATTTTTAACATGAACACAACACTAATCACACATAAATATTAACAATTCCTTAATATCATCTAAAATCCAGTGATTGTTCAAACTTCTCTGATTATTCCAATGTCTTCTTACAATTGGTTTGTTCAAATCAGGATCCAAACAAGGTCTACATGTTACATTTGGTTGATATTGCCTACCTTTCTCTTTTAATCTCTAACAGCTTCTCGTCCTTTTTATTTGACTGTTACTTATTGAAGAAACTGGATTGTTTATCTTGTAGAATTTCCAGAATTCTGCATTTGGCTGATAGCATCCCTGAGATGTCATTTACTAAATTCTTCTCACTCTGTATGTCCTATAAAGTGATAGTTAGATCGAGAACCTTGAACAGGTTCAATTTTTGAAAAGCTGTGTATTTCCTCTTGCATTCTATCAGTTGTCATATAACAACTGGTTGTCTCTCTTTCTGCAATATTAAGTTTGATCAGTGAGTTCAATGCAGCTGGATCCATTTATTGTAATGTTTCCTATCCATCTTTTATCTGAGGATATCAGTAGCCATTGATGATCATTTTCTAGAGATATTATTTCCCAATTAATAAAGGTTGCAGAGGCCAGCCCCATGGCTGAGTGGTTAAGTTCGCTCACTCTGCTTCAGCGGCCCAGGGTTTCGCTGGTTCGGATGCTGGTCGTGGACATAATACCACTCATCAAGCCATGTTGAGGTGGCATCCCACATAGCAGAACCAGAGGGACCTACAAGTAGAATATACAACTATGTACTGGGGGGCGTTGGAGAGAAGGAGGCAAAAAAAAAGACTGGCAACACATGTTAGCTCAGGCGCCAATCTTTAAAAAAATAAATAAAAAAAAATAAAGGTTGCAAACTTGTGGTAGCCTGATTCGGTTAATCCTTCTTCACTTATTAATAGACTTCTATAAAGAAATTCCTCTCAATTATTTGGTTACTTTGAAATAAGATTTGTACCGGAAGAGTAGGCTAAATACATGATTCATTTATTCACCAGTACTCAGAATAATGATTTTATCCCCTAGCTCCCTCCAAAGGTAGCCAATGTGGTTTTTAGTTTGGTTTGGTTTGGTTTGGTCTGTATCCTTATGATTCTTGGCTTTTGAACATACTTGATGTTTTTCAATCATAGCAGTCTTTTTTCACCCTAAAATGTCCTATCTTTGACCAATGATAGTTCCTTCAAACTGAGTCCTGTATCTTTTGATATGACCACGGTAACTTTTCTTAACTCCCCTCCTTTCTGTTATGATAGGGTGTTCCAGATCTATCTCTTTTATTTCCTGTCCTAGATCTGGAATTAATCATTTCTTCAAAAGGCCCTGGGTCTTATTATTTAGGAATAATATAAATATGCAAAAACTGTTTGGGAAGGCAATTTAAAAACAGGTATACAATTTGACACATCTTTGTGATTTCTTCTACAGAATATTCGCCATCTGTAGAGTTGCTGTACAATACTATAAAAATACAGTTTATAAGCGTAAAAAATCAGAAGGGAAAACCTTACTGACTGTGAAAAGTAGAGTGATTAAATACATGATAGGAAAACCATTCTGTAGAATACATGACTGACGTTAAAAGAATAAAGTAAGACTGATATGCACTTTAATAGCAAGATCTCTAAGACGTATTACCAAGTGAAAAAGTATGCTGCTGAATAGCACTTACAGTGTGATTTATGTTAAAAAAATACATACATATCTGCATATAGGTGCACATGTGTATACAAATGTATAAAGTATATAAAGGAGAATAGAAGGTTGTACAACAAATTTCTAAAAATGGTTACTCAGTTCACTCACATGAAATGAGAGAGGTGAGGTGACTAGTATCTTATATTCTGCATATTTATATTGCTTTTAGATTTTTAAAATGAAAGTGAGGGGGCTGGCCCCGTGGCTGAGTGGTTAAGTTCACGTGCTCTGCTTCGGCATCCCAGGGTTTCGCCAGTTCGATTCCTGGGCGCGGACATGGCACTGCTCATTGGGCCACCCTGAGGTGGTGTCCCACATGCCACAACTAGAAGGACCCACAACTAAACATACACAACTATGTACCGGGGGGCTTTGGGAGAAAAAGGAAAAGTAAAACCTTTTAAAAAAAAATGAAAATGAATTCATATATTAAGTCTATTATAATAAATATACATCTAAATAAACATTTACAAAATCAATATATGGAAGGACTTCCACTTCTGGCTGTGATGGAGTACATATGATGTGGGGAAATGCCCTCCCTACACTAAACAAGTAGAAAACTAGAAAAAATCTATAAAACAATGTTTTCGGTCATCCGACAAGAGGCATCAGAAGATTGTGATCCTTAGAAGAAGGGAAATAAACAAGGTGAGCCCTACAGTGATCCTGGCTTTTGACCTGGATACATTTTCCAGACTGCAGAGCAGGGAGAATTCAAGTAGAGCAAAGTGATCTCACGGAGGTGAAGAGACAGATATTGGAATTGGGGAGGCTGACACAGCTGAAATTTGAGGGTAGTATCAGAGAGGATGTTAAGCAGAGAAATAGATGCAGAAAAATTCACAGACAACCCTTCAGTCTACTGCTGAATACTAAGCTGCACATGTGTAGGGTGCAGAGATGCTCAAGTTCTGATCAGCCATAGGGGTGACCTTACTGAACACACAGGGCACTTTGTAGAAATACTAGAAAGGTAAAGCCTTAATAGTAGAGCTAAACTAGTTCTAGAATAAAGACTACTCTGATCCATCCTAAAAAAGCTAAAAAACAAGCCTTCAAAAAATTAAGTAGATCCACAAGTAACTTAACTGCTTATACAAAATTAAATTTAAGACTTGTAAAGGAAGATAGCAAAATCTAGACATACAAAACCATAAAAATCATAAAATCCAGCATTCAAAACAAATATTAGACACATGAAGAAGAGGAAAAAGTGATCTACAACCAGGAGAAAAATCAATCAATAGAAACAGATCTAGAAGTGAGGATATGAAGTGACAGACAAAGACTTTAAAACAACTATTCTAAATAGACTTAAGATTTAAAGGAAACCACAAACACGATGAGAAAAAAAGGAGAGAAGCTATAACAAACTAAGCTGAATTTGTAGAATTGAAAAATACAATATCGGAAATGAAAAATTTGTTGAATGGGATTAAAAGCTGATTACATACTGCAGAAGCAAAGACAAGTCAATTTGAAAACCTAGCAATAAAAATTATCTGAAGAACAGAGACAAAAAAGAAATAATGAGGAATAGAGAATCAATGAACTATAGACAAATATCAAGTAGTCTAAAATAGTGTAATTGGAGGCCAAGAAGAAGAAGAGGAAGAACAGAAAATATATTTGAAGAAAAAGTGGTCAAAACTTTCTCAAATTTGGGGCTGGCCCCGTGGCCGAGTGGTTAAGTTTGCGCGCTCCGCTGCAGGCGGCCCAGTGTTTCGTCAGTTCGAATCCTGGGCGCGGACATGGCACCGTTCATCGGACCACGCTGAGGCAGCGTCCCACATGCCACAACTAGAGGAACCCACAGCGAAGAGTACACAACTATGTACCGGGGGGCTTTGGGGAGAAAAAGGAAAAAATAAAATCTTAAAAAAAAAAAAAAAAACTTTCTCAAATTTGACTAAAACTATAAACACATAGATCTAAGAACCTGAACTGTACCAATGTGTAGATAAAGAAAACCACACCAAAGTGCATCATAATTAAAGTGCTAGAAACCAGTAATAAGGAGAAACATGTTTAAGCAGACAGAAAAAAGACACATTATATGACAAGGTAACAAGTACTAGATTGATTAAAAACTTCCCAGTCAAAAATAATTGGAGCCCAACACAATCAAATAACATCTTCAAAGTAGTGAGAGGAAAAAAAAGGTCAACCTAGAATTCCATAATCAGTGAAATGTCCTTCAAAAATGAAAGGGAAATCATTTCTCAGACAAAAACAAAGAGAATTCTTCTCCAGCAGACCTCCAGTGAAGGTAATGACAAAGGAAGTTCTTTGGGCTGAAGAAAAATAATACCTGATGGAAACTGGGATTTATACAAAGAAATGAGGAGCACTAGAAGTGGTAAATTTGAAGGTAAATTAAAGGGTTTTTTCTTTGTTTTCTCATGTTTTAATTTCTATAAAATATAACTGACTATGTAAGCAAAAATAACAACAATGTATAATTGGGGCTTAATACATACGTAAAAGTGAAATGTGTGTATGACAAAAATAGCACAAAAGATGGGAGAAGGAAATGAAAATACACTTTTGTGATATTCTTAAATGCTAAGTAGTGTAATACTGCTTGAACACAGGCTGTGATAAATTAAAGATATATACTAAATATTGTAGAACAAACACCAAATAAAAAAATAGTATAGTCAATGGTGGAGATAAAATGTAATACTAAAAAACACTCAATATATCCAATAGAAGGCAGAAATAGAGGAAATAGAAGAACAAATGGGACAAATAGAAAACAAATAAAAAGATGCTAGAATTAAATGCAACCTATCAATAATTATATTTGATGTACAAGATTTAAATCTTGATCATCAGAATTATCAGAAATATACAGAGACAGGTTAAAAATAAGAGGATGTGAAAGGATAGGCTTTGCAAATATCAATCATAAGAAAGACAGAGTGGTTATATTAATATCAGTCAAAGTAGACTTCAAGATAAAGAACATTACCAAAGATAAAGAGGGAAATTTCATCAAGAAAATTATTAAGAAGAAATAATACATTCTACATGTCTTTGCATCTAAGAACAGAATTTCAAAATACATGAAGCAAAAACTGTAAGAACGGAAAGACAAAATAAGCAGATCCACAGTTACAACTGGAGATTTCAACTTTCTCCTCTCCATAATTGCTAGACGAAATAGACAGAAAATCAGTAAGGGTATAGAAATTATCCACCACCTCAACCTAAATGACTTTCATATGATGATCCATGTAACAACAGCAGAATATGTGCACTTTCCAATGCACATGCAGCATGAAAGCTCAAACGTTGAGGAATAAAACAAGTCCTAACAAATTTAAAAGGATTAAAACAATACACAGTATGTTCTCTGACCAAAAAGGAATTCGAAATAAAAACCAAAAAGCTATCTGAAAATCCCCCAAATATTTATATAATGAACAACACACTTTAATCTACAGTTCATAGAAATCCAAGGGATATTAGAAAATATTTTGAATTGAATGATACTGAAAATACAATATATCAAAATTTGCGGAGTGCAGTTAGAGCCATGCATAAGAGGGAAATTTACAGTTTTAAATATTTTTATTAGGGGGAAAAAAAACTAATGCACTAACATATTAACCAAAGTTTCAACTTTAAGAAGCTGGAAAATGAAGAACAAGTTAAACCTAAAGTAAGGAGGAAAAATGAAATAATAAAGAGCAGAAATCAATGAAACAGAAATCTGAAAAACAACAGAAAAAATGATAAACATTAGGAAGACTTATCAAGAGGAAAAGAAGACACAAATTATGAATACCAAGGATGAAAGGGAAAACATCAATACACATCCTAAAGACAAAAAAAAAGATAATAAAGACACTTAACGCCAATAAATTCAACTACTTAGATTAAACAGAAAAAGTCGTTAAAAGACTCAAATTACCAAAACTGGCAAAAAAATTCTATCTATATATACATGAAATTGAATTATTCCCACAGAAGAAACTCTAGGTCCAGATGGTTTCAATGGTGAATTCTATTAAACATTCCAGGAAGAAAAAAATGCCAATCTAACATAAATGTTTTAGAAAATAGAGAATAAGGGAACATCTCCCCACTGTGTTGATGAGGATAGCCTTACCCTGAGACCAAAACCAGAAAAGATATTACAAGAAAAGAAGACTACAAAATAATTTCTCTCATAAACATAAATGTAAAAATATAAGTAGATCTAATCTAGCAATATATTTACAGGACAGGGCATCATAATCAGGTGGGGTTTAGTCCAAGAATACAATGTCAGTTTAATATTAAAAATCCATAAATGTAATCCACCATATTTACAGTAAGAAGAAAAACCATATGATCACTTTAATAAATGCTGTAAAAGCATATGACAAAATTCAAATGAATTCATAATAAAAAACAAAACAATAAAAAGGATAGAAGAAAACTTCGTCAATCCAACAAAGGGCATCTATGAAAAAAATACAAACATGATATAAATTAAATGGTGGAAAACATCTTTAGCATTTCAAAAATATTCACCATTTTCATAACTCCTCTGTTTAAATTCTTAACTGCCTCCCTATCACATATTAGATGAAAACAAAATAATTTGGACTAAAATACAAAATCTTCTTATTACTATCATCTAAACGTTGATGGGTATTTTCAAACACAGCCTCTCTGCTCCTGCATAATCGTCCATTCAAATTTTGCATATTCTTGCTACCTTCTCATAGCTCATGCTGTTTTCTCTACATAAATTCTCTCATCAGCCAATACAAATCCACTATTTCCTTCTACGCCTGATTAAAAATTTAGTTTCTATAAAAAGCCCTCTGTAACTCACTTTATCCCATGAAAGACTATTCCTTTCCATTTGCTCTTTTAGGACTCATTAATACAAGTGTTAACACATGACTTAGTACTAACTTACGTTCGCAGGTAGTTTCCTTCATGGGGGCCAATATGGCGAGGTGGCAGAATCAGTTAATTTGGAATTAGAAGAACTGATTTTAAGTCTTTGTGCTGATACCTGCTGTTTGTTTATTAGGATAGTCAATTCATTAAGTAATAATATCCTTGTGTATAAAATAAAAATTCTACCTACTCTATCATAAAGGATCTTTCTGAGGACCCAAAACTATTAAATATAGATAGAAAGCATGGTATAGGCATATATAATAACTACAATACATCTTGAATAGTTAAATTATTAAATACTTCAAAAATAAGAATCTTGTCTTCTACATCTGGGTAAATTTTCATCTTTAAATCCACTCGGTTTCAGCTATAAATATGCAGAATATATGTTCATCAAAGGGTTCCTTCAAATCATGAGATTCTATAATTAAAGCAGAAATGAAACTCAGGAAGAGTCAAGAATCTTGGAAAAGAAGTCTGCGTAGATGCTGGCTAACTCATCTAGGACAGCAATACATAAATATGTCCATTGATCACATTGAGACTTTATAGTACAAGGTAAAAATAGGGCATGATTCTTTGCCTTATCTACCAAGTTAAGGTACTGACAAAGTAAATAGAAGACCAAACTAAATACTGAAAATATTGAATTACAGTATATTTTGGAGGTAACACAATTTTTGTTATTATCTAGTACGTGTCTTTTTTTTTTACCAACCATTAGAAACTGGGCTGAAGAGGCCCTTGAAACAATTTAGCGATGAGAAACAGAATTGCACATAGTGCTTGTAGTTTGAGAAGGTATTCTTTCAAGCGTATAATGATAGTGGAGGAAGTAAAAAAAAAAAAAAAAAAAAGGGTAAAAAAGGACAGAAAAAGAAAGGAGGAAGAAAAATAACTACCTTATGTATATATGTCTCATTTTACCAATGAGAAGTTAAGATCTTTCAGTTTTTTATTTCGTTAGCTTTTAGTTGAGGGTTTCAGGTTCTTTCTTTTTGACAGTGGGGCTCTATTATTAGGAAAGGTGGATTGGAAAGCCACAGAAATGTTCCTTTCTACCTCAAACTAAAGCCAGTCAGATTCAGGAAGAGAGTTGTGTCTACAGAATCAGTCTGGCAGAATTCCAGCCCACCCCTACCCCTGGCCCAAGTGCACATATAGACCAGAGATAATTTTTATATTGTTGGTAAAGACCCAACACAGTGTAAACACACTGCAAATATTTAATAATTACTTAACTAAATAAAGCCTTGCACTTAGCAAAGAAAATGCCTAGTAAATATATGTAAAATTTATAGTAGCTTCTAAATGCGGATAAGTGTATTAGCTTTTTTAAAAAATAATGAAACCAGCAAGGAATGCTTATCATTCCAAAGTGAACCGATGTGATCACTTTTAACGCCTTTTAATGTAAAGACCAAAGGCAAAATTTTAAAAGAAAGCTGTATGCTATTTTCTCTTCCCTAAAACAATAAACTGACTCAAACTTGTTCAAATGTTATTTGATATTGTTCTTATGTTAAATATTAATTTCTGTTCAATTATTTACTAAATTGTTATGTATTATAAGTTTATTTTCTATTTTATTTGCTATACTTCAGTGCAGGAACTATTCAAGCTAGCATTGCTAAAAGGGATGGGGAAACTAGCATCCTGCAGGCATTTCATTAACATTCCCTGTAACTATATTCTCCATCCATCTTTGTGAAATCTATAAACTATCACATTTTACTGCCTACACTATCCAACTCTTTACGGGAAAGGAAGAAAACAATTAAATAGACTCTATAGGAAATAAATTTTCTCTTAATTTCATTGTCTTCCCCCAAATAAATTCTCAGGTGTGTTTCCAAAGAGAATGAACAAATATTTTTCACCACTTTTAAATTTTAATAAACAAGAAAGTAGAGAAAATGTGAAATAAAAAGAGATGGACGAAGGTGGAATTAGCAGGAATAATCAAAAATTTCTGTAATTAACTGTTCAATGAATAAAAATGACCTAGGGCTAATTTCTAAACGGTTACCTAGTACATCAGAATGTTGGCAGTAATGAAGTCTAACCATAATAACATTCTGTACCAGAAATTTATCCATTCTCTGTCAACTGAAGGAAAAAAATTTATCCCCCAAAATATAAATATATGCAACAATGTATTTACATTCACAGACACGAGATGAATTAAGCAACTTAACACTCTTTTACTGATACATATTTACATGGATGCACCTCTTATTACTATTCAAATGTAGTATTACAAATTCATTTGCTTATTTCTGTACATTTTTATAATTCTTATTATTTATAAAAGAAGTGAATACCAAAACAAATTAAATGCCATTGAAAAATGTGTTAGCTCAACAGAATCAGTTAGTATATTTTGAGGACAAAATTTATACAATATGTTGTTTTGGATGTACTGCAAGGAACACAGAATGAATCACACTTCAAAACAGAAATCTTTTTCAATAGTAAATGAAATCACTTATAATTGTTAAGCTCATTAGTCAGCTAAGAACAATACTTGTCTCTTATAAAAGTGTCTGTATTATGTCAAGATCTTCATTGCCCTTCTCATATAAAAGCACTCCTTACACATTTGGTTGGCACTAAACATTTCAAACCTTAGTACCGAGAACTGTCAGAAACTGCATTAAGATAACTTCATTAGATCCACAAGAGATACGAGAGAGCTCTTAGCAGATTAAAAACATGAGATACTAGAACAGCTATGTTCTATGTTAGCAGCTGTTATTTGACGGACCAAAAGCGAAGCCCCAGAAAAACGATTTGCATTGAAACACGTCTAAAGGGCAATGGGGAAGCAAGACACCCAGAGTAACTGCAGAAAGTCACTCTGAAAAGCCACTTTGTGAGAAAAGCGAAGGAAGAGAACTTATTCAATATTTCTGGACCAGTAAAACTGTAGGGAATTGAGGAAAGATAAGTGAAAAGTTGAGAGAGTACAGTGTGAGTATGATGCGTCTAGAAGGGAAGATGCAAGAAAAGAAAAAGCATAAGGGAGAAATTAATTTCCTCAACAGGCACAGGTTACGGAAATAGAAATCATAAAACTAAAACCAATTTTTCAGTCTTGGTTAAAAGCAAAATAGATTATATGTCACAAGGCTATTTAATAAATCTTGCCAAGAAAAAATCTTACAAATATTTTGAATGTTCAAAGTAAGTTGCAGGCAAAAAATGTTTATACTTTATGATCACGAGATCACAGGGAACAAAGAGCATGGTTAAGTGACAGGACAGGTTGGCAAAAAAGGTGACTGAAATTCTCTCATTGTGTTCACTGAAAAAGAAGTTTCCCTAGATCTTTAACATTAATTCACAAAGTTCTTCCTGAGATATCCGAGGATAGCTACAAAACTCCTGTTTGATCTTCTAGGAATGGCAGTCCTTCCACTTCAAAGAATGTGATAAATGTGAACTATTGGAAAACAACATATTTTTCGTTAATTTTAGTTAATTTTTAGTTAATTTAAATGATAGAATTCAGTTTACGAAGAAAATGGAATTGTAAATTCACTCACTGGCCTTGTGTTAGTTAACTCTCTCAATTATAAACTGCGTGGCTTTTGTTTTTCAGGAAATCTCAGATTTTTGGAGACAGTTTTTTGTAGTAGACTTTAAGTAAATAAACGATACTTCCAGCACATTCAAATCCAATAAACATCACAAAGCTTGCTTCTTCAACAGGGCTAGAGTTAAACACAATAGTTAAGCTTTATAGAAATTACTTACTACAACTACGTGACTGCTATAGGCAACCAGAAATTGTCAGCAAGTATAAGTGTTATTGTTACACTTGGACTTTAAGCAGAATCATGTGAAGGCTAACATGGTGGGAAGGAAGGTCCTGGCTCACCCTCTTGCACTTCTGACCACGTGAGAAGGGGGTAATCAACTGGGAGTGAATTAGTTCAATCAATCATCCTTAACTGCCTAGCATCTATCTCCCAAAAAATACCTAATATCACAGAGCAGAAGCTGCTTGGAAGAGGTGAAGCAAGTTTCCAAAGGAAAGAGGAGAAGTGTTTCTAGGAGCAGGAAGGTGACTCTGAATAGATTCATTTTGGAATGATTTCTCAATGAAAAAATATGACGGATATTACATAAAATATATAAACGTATTTTTGTGAGTCAAAAAGGAACAAAGTAACAACTACTTCCTACAAAGCAAGGAACACTTTTTATCATGATTACAGCACTGTCTTAAACATTATTTCCCTTGGGACCCAGCAGGACCAACCAATATTAAGATTCTACTACACTAAGCAATAATTTCTGGGGAAAGGAATTTACTGAACACTCTGCTGACCAGAAAGAGCAAATGAGCTAAGTCTGCCACCTTCCTGCAGTATTAGGAGAGGTCTTCGGAACAAGAGGCTCCTTTAGTGTTTCTAGTAATAAATGAAACCACAGAAACATAAAATACCAAGAAATGTGACCAGCACATCAGGAAGTCTAACTCTGCATAAAAGTAACTTTTGTAACTCCAGACCAACCTAAGTTACCTATCTAACAGTGGGAGCAGGAGGCCTTGCTCCACATGGTCACTTGGAGACCCTGGTTAACAGAGGCTGTCCCATTTTGTAGTTGTATCATCCTGATGTGGCCATGTAGGAGCTGAGAGATTGTAGAGGTGACATAATAGCTCCTAAATGCCTTGATTCACAAATAATACATGTCACTTTTGCTCACAATCCACTACCCAGATTACGTCCCAGGGCCCAACCTAAATATGAGGGAAAATACGTAGGTGAACATTATGTCTCTGATACAGTATCTTTTTGTCAGAGAGTACATATATGAACCAGGTGAGATATAACATGTTTTCCTGCACTTTACTTTTCTTCTCTTAACATCTTGGAGCTCTTTCCAAGTGTATGTGCGTGTGCACATACATGCACGCACAACTATTTTTATTGGTTTCATAATATGACATAGTATAGATAAAGCTTAAGTCCACTATTGATGAACAGTTAGGTTACTTGCTATTATAAAAAAAGTGCTATAAAGAAAGACTACATCTGGTTTTAATCAAACATTCTATGGGGTTGATCCTCTGCATATGTTTACTGGCCATTTGTTTTTCAGCATGTGTGAACAGCCTATTCATATTCTTTGCCCATTTATCTATTGCATTGTTTGTCTTCCCTTAATGATTGACAGGATCTTGTAAAACATGACAAAACTTTTATTCCCATGTATTTCATGTCTTTTTTCCTTTAAATTTGTTTATGGTGTTTATTAACTTTTGCTTGACAAAATACATCAGCTTTTGTCCTATAAGCCTTGTGGTATTTTATGTTCTACGTAAGATGATCTTCCCCTTTCTAAGATCGTGAAAAAATATTCTCCTGTTTTTGTTTGTGTTGGTTTTGTAGTTTTAAAACTGATTAGCTCTATAATCTGTTTTGGGTATTAAGATAAAGATACAACTTTAGTTTTTTTTTTAAATAGATACCCAATTTTCTCCAACACCATTTATTGCACTATCCATTTGTCATTTGAAATATGTTTATCATGAACTAAGTTCTCATTTATACATGGATCTACTTACTTATTCTTAGTCTGTCATCACTCAAGTTCTTATTACTATAGCTTTGGAGAAATAGTACTTTCTGAGATTAGGCAGAACAAGTCCTTCCTCCACCGCTATTCTTTTTTGCCAAATTTCCTTGGCTATTCTTGTGTATATTCTTTTCCATGGACTATATTTAAGAAAACCTTGCTGGGTGTTTTAGTTGGATTATATTGAAATTATGCATTTGTTTGAAAGAGAAATGGATTCTGTATAATACTGAGTCTTCCCATACAGAAACATAGTAGTTTCACACTTTATCTTTTGTAGCAAAAATCTCATTTTAAAATTTAGGCCTTCTTAATGGCCTTTCATATGTGAGTTATATGCTTCGCCCTAGCATATAACCTAGCACTGGTTATGCCTGACTTGCTATGAAGATTGATGCTAAATTTCAAAGTGATGTGGTAGGCAGAATTCCGAAAGTCATCCTCGCCCCCCCTCAGATTCCAAACCTGCATCCCTGAAACCTGTGAATGTGATGAGCTCTCTCTCCTGTGATTATGTTATGTTATACGGCACAGTTGAGCTCAAAATAGAGTGCGGCTGACCTAGCCTCACAAGCCCTTAAGTAGAGTGTTTCTCTCGTTGGTGGCAGAAGTCAGAGAGTCAAAGCAGAGAGGGCCTCAACATGTCACTGCTGCTTTGCTGATGGTGGGGTCGCAGGAGAAGTAATGTGGGAGACATTTAGAAGCAGAGAGCAGACCCCAGCTGACAGTGAGAAAACAGAGACCTCAGTCCTACAACTGAAAGGAAGGAAATGAATTCTGCCAACAACCGGAATGAGCTTGGAAGTGAGTTCTTCCCCAGGACCCTAGATGAAAGCCCAGTACAACAGACATCTTAATTTCAGTCTTGTGAGACATGGAAGAGAGAACCCAGTCAAGTCCACCCAGACTTCTGACCTACAGAAATTGTGAGATAATAAATGGGTGTTGTTTTAAATCACTAAATTTGTTGTAATTTGTTACACAGCAATAGAAAACTAATCCAGATAGACTACAAAACAATTGCTACTACCAATTTCCACCCCCCTGGGTTTTCAGGATTCCTACAGGAGGAAATACACTCAGAACCACCTCCCCCTTCCTCACTTGTATTCTCATTGATAGTCTCTATTAAGACTGACACAAATACTAAACTAAATCCTTAATTTCTGCTCAATTTTAAGGCTTTGGAAAAATGAAAGGCTAATTCTTCTTCAGAAAGTTTGAATATTTAGGCCAGTCCTGATGGCCTAGTAGTTAAATTTCGGGATGCTCAGCTGCAGTGGCTCAAGTTCGGTTCCCAGGCATGGAACCACACCACTCATCTGTCAGTTGCCATGCTGTGGTGGCGGCTCACACAGAAGAACTAGAAGGACTTACAACTAGAATACACAACTACGTAGTGGGTGTTTGGGGAGGGGAAAAAGAAAGAGAGGAAGATTGGCAACAAATGTTAGCTCAAGGTGAATCTTTCCCAGCGAAAAAAAAAAAAGTTTGAATATTTAAGGTACAGAGTAAATCAAAAACAAAAATATCATAGGACAAAAAGGAATCTCAAAGTCATTGGGTAAAGTACCTAATAAAAATTTAGGAGACTAATAACTATTATCAAACCCCAGAATCCAAATCTATTTCAAAAGGTCAGGATAAGTATGATAACCAGGGTTCTTTCAGTATTTCATGTACATATATGCAGTGACTACAATGTTTAAAGAAGAATACAATACTTTGGTAAAAGAGTAATTAATCAACAATCTCAATTCCACTAATAAATTGCTTCACTGTTACCTTTTGTCTTTAAGTGACAATGTAACTTATTACATAATGTGTTAAATTTCTAAAACTCTTCATACTCTAAGAAATATTGAATTATTCATACTCTGAAATCAGTTTAGAGAAATTTGAACTGATATGTAGCTGAGTTATACAATTTTTAAAAAGATATCTTGAAAGAAAATTTACAATGGTACTCGATGACAAGACTGAAAATATAATAAACTTCACTATTTTTGTCTGCATGCTTCTATGCTATTTGAATCCTTTTTAATAAAATGTGCTGTATATACATACCACTTGTAAAATTTTTAAGACAAAGTAATAAATAGGGTAAAGCAAGAAAAACGTTAAGTAGTGAATATGAAAGATAATTATTTCAATTTCCAGAGAAGTGAGAGCAACCTGCTAAATTTTAGAATCTGAAAAAAAAATAGAGAAAAGTCAAAATAGAAAGAGCAGAAATATTTTAAAATAAGAAAATATAACATGGAATACAATGATGAGCTACTTGTTAGAACTATTAAAACAATGTTGTGAGTTAATTAAAAAGAAAACATTTACTCATCATTGACTGAAATTTTAGAAGTTGATTCTCTTAGTGAAAATGGATTTTTTAAATTATTGACCTGTCGAATATGGCTCTTCTCAAAACTCCAATTTCTATGAAACGTAAGTAAGAGAATGGTAGTGACAGACTTAGGAATCAGTATCTTTCTTAGGGCTTTGACAGATGGTCTTATCAAGACAATGGACAGGGATCTTGTTTCCTTAATTGATTTATTTTGACGTCTCCATGGTTTTCAACTTAGTAAACAAAAGGCATTATTGATCTAACTACCACGGTGTCCCTGCACTCTGGTGGAACAGGTCTGCAATTTGACAGTCGTTGGGAAAGCTCAACCACCTAAAATCTATTTCCTGCCTGGCTGCCAAACTGCCCGGGACCTCACAACAGAGAACGATTCCTCTGAACTAATACTTTGTCCATTCCTAAGCACTGTAGTTTATCACTTAAATCTCATGCTTTTTCATCCACTTACCTCTCATATAACTAACTTCCCCGCAAAAACAAAGCTAGTTCTGATGGAGAGAAAATTTTATTTCATAAGTAAAACCCACGAAGGCAGGAACAATGTCTGTTTCCTTCTTTATCACAACAGCTCATACATAGTAATTCCTCAATAAGGATTTGAGAAAGGAAAGGAGGCAGGCACAAACTGAAATTCAACAAACAGCTCTGAGCCGCCAAGGAAACATAAGAACAAAAAATCACACAGGCAAATCGCACACCAGGGGAGGAAAATATCAAGAGAATAAGATGACCATGAAGTAGACAGGAAAAACTCAGTTCTTACACTATTCCTAAATAAGCAGTTTTATTTTTCCTTACTTTATGACTTTTTCATTTAATAGCTCCATCCATATGCTCTTTTAAAGAACGAAATTCATTGGAATGATGGGAAAAAATTTCTACCATGAAGGAGCTGCTTCCAAAGAGGTAAAAAGATGAGGCCTTGTAAGCACTGACAATACATTAGATTAGACAACTAGTTAGATGAAGATCACTTTTACACTAGCAGAAGCAAAAACGTTTTGAAGCCAAGGACTTGGCTAAATAACTAAAGATATGGGTCACAAAATGGTTGATGACTAATTTGGGGCTGAATCAATGACCAATTAGGTTTACAGGCAAGTTTTTTTAGATGGGCAGTTAGGGCATTTGAGATGATCAAAAACATTTTAAGTCATCTCAAGAAAGTTATCCAATGAGTTCATATTGGCTATATGTAGGGTTCAATTCAGTATTAATCCAAATGACAAAATATTTATAAAGTCAAAAAGTAAGAGTATTAAAAATTACTCACTATATAGTTTTAGTAATTGCTTTTTAGAATCATAATATCAATATTCAGTCTTTACCTAATCAGTAGCTCAAAACAGTCTTCAATAAACTGTCAACTCTGTCACTTCAAATTCTTCTATGAGGAATGCGATTTTTTTAAAATGAAACAAAACCTATTAATATGTAATCTGTGAATCAGAACAGTGCTTGCTTTTCAGATTAGTGGGGAGGGAGGAGGGCAGAGGTGGACTGGGAAGAGGCAGAGGAAACCTTCTGGGGTGATAAAAATGGCCTATAGCTTGACCAAAGTGTGGGTTATATGGACACAATCACTTCTCTCAGCACGCTGAACTGTGTCACTTAAGATCTGTGTAGCCCACTGTAAATAAACCCACTAAATGCAAATTGCTCGCTAAAAACTAAAAGGCAGAAAATATATATGTATATAAAATATTTCTCCTTTTTTCTCTATATGACACACTTATAGAATGCAATTAATTGTAAACTGAGAATACACACTTTATTTTACTATGTCCAGATAAGTAACTCTGGTGTGTTTCCCCCAGAAAAGCGCAGCAGTAATTTATTAAGTTTCTCATAATGCTATGTGGCCACAACAGTATGGTAAGACATCTGCAGGAGTAATGACCAAGACTATAATTAAACAAAGATTCTTTAAATTATTGTGTTTTAACATAAAGTGAATCCTTCTTTTTAATGAAGCAAAATAATTACTGAATTACTTTGCTTAAGGGAAAAACTGATTAGGAGCAAGTCATTCAGTTTATTTGCCATTGTATCTATATCATTGGGATATCATTAGTTGCTATCAAGGGTGAGTTCCCTAAACATCAGAGTTGCCTGTCTACAATCCACAGCAGTTTTCATTTTTTCAGATGTTTCTATTTATAGTGCCAGAAATATAGTATTTTTTTTTTTTTTGCCAGTGGAGTTAATAAGATAAAGCAGACAGTGGGGCTGGCCCTGTGGCCGAATGGTTAAGTTGGCACTTAACCACTTAAGTTGGCACTCCACTTCGGCAGCCCAGGGTTTCACCAGTTTGGCTCCTGGGTGTGAACCCAGCACCGCTCATCAGGCCATGTTGAGGCAGCGTCCCACACAGCAGAACTAGAAGGACCTACAACTAGAATATACAACTGGGTACTGGCGAGCTCTGGGGAGAAGAAAAAAAGAGGAAGATTGGCAACAGATGTTAGCTCAGGGCTATTGATATAGATATGCTATGACTTTGGGGATAATTTCAGTAATTTGTATAACTAAAATCATTTAAATTACCATTCAAATGATGATAAATTATTAATAAACTATGAAGTTTTACATGTGGCCAGAAATTTAAATTATATAAGACTTCAATAAATGTATTATCTTGAAAAAGCAGTTATGGAAAATAGGCTCATCAACCTAAGTAAGATGAAGAAAAATTGGAGAATGTCCCGGAACGAGTAATATAAATTACTAAATGATTGGGAAATTACTTAACAAAGAAAGCCTAAAATAATTTGAGTTGGTAGGGAATATAAGGCTGGGGCGGGAATTAATAACAGTCTTCATTCAACTAGATGAAGTAATACTATGCAGACAGAACTTCAGCACTCTCTGCCCACCAAGAAAGGAGCCTAAGAAGTTAAACCCAAGTAGCAACTAGAAGGGCTATATGTAAGTATCAAAAAAATACATATGTATTCCTTTGCAGTTTCAAAACTTTAGAGCCTAAAAACAAAGATGGCTGTAAAATTCATATTTCTGAAATTGTTTAGCTGCAATAGAAATTACCAAAGGTAGTCATTCTTCTAAGACATTTGTAGCAAATGTTGTGTGTGCCATGTCTACATACTCTCACCATTACCACTTCAGTGTACACTGGTCTAGCTCACACTACAGCACCTCTTTGTCTAAGAGATTTCTCAGACCCTTAGCAGCCTATCTGTCTACCTGCACAGCAGCGAGAAATGTCAGGAAATTAACCTGTGCATGAGCTGCCCTCTGCCAATGACTGACAGGAGTCTGTATAAATACCCTAGGCTTCCTCTCCCCTCAAGTGAGATAACTCTGAGATGTGGTGCAACACTGGCTCCCAGATTGCCCCAACGTGATCCACCTCCAGTTATCCACAGTTCTAACTTGTATAATAATAAAATATGTATTGGATAAAATCCCATCCCTGTCTCACTTTCCCAATATCCTACTGGCATTTCCAGTGATCATTTCCCAAATAAACTATTTGCACTGAAATCTTTGTATCAGAGTTTGCTTCTTTAGAACCCAAACTAAGGCAACACATATGCCATTTCAATGTACCACCTGTCTTTTTACAGATTTAATAGTTTCTTTAAATAGTTCCCTAATTTTTAATTTCTTGAAAAACTTTTATAACACAACAAGAAATGGAAAACTAATACCTCCCATCTTCCCTTGTTATAATACAATAAAAATAAATGATATCAAAACAGTTATTTAATACTAGTGAACTACTGTTGCCTGTTAACTCTGAATCTGAATCCTGCTCTTTTGGGTATTTTTGTTGCTGTCATCGTTTTTGATGAGGAAGATTGGCCCTGAGCTAACAACTGTGCCAATCTTCCTCTCTTTTGTATGTGGGATGCCACCACAGCATGGCTTGATGAGCGGTGTGTGGGTCCACATCCCAGATCCAAATCCATGACCCCCGAGCCGCTGAAGTGACGTGTACGAACTTAAACCTCTACGCCACTGGGCCAGCCCCTCTTTTGGGTTTTTTAAAGTGTGTATGTGGGATTAGGGGAAGATTTGCGAATATTTGTGAGGTATTACAGATATGCTGCACCAAACTGACCTTGTTGATTAGTTCAACTGAGTGACAGAGAATGGAAGAGGGAATAATTTCCTCACTCTGTGATTCAATGCTGTCTTAAATCTCTTTCCCAGAGCCACCTGAAGTCCCTCTTACCACCTTAGACCACTTAAAATCACTTAACTTCCCAATGGAATATACATCCCACACTTCAGAAAATATTAAGCTATAGAATAGATAACTCTGAGAAAGCTAATTCACAATCCTACTCAGAAAAAATTATTAGAGATCTCTCAAGACTTCTTTGACCCCTATTTAGTTTCAGAAACTGCTACAGAGAGTTAGGAATTCTAGTCTTAATTTTCTGTGTGACTGTGGCCAAGTTACTTCATTTTTCTGGACCTCTGTTTCCTCAACCTTAAAATAAGAAAGTCAAAATAGATTCATGTTTTCTCTTCTCTTCTCCTTCTCACTTCAGGAATAAAAGGAGGGGGCAAAGGTGAAGCTGTGGGTTTCCCAAAACCATTCTTCAAAGCAATTCTGGGAAGATCAGTTTTACATATAGACCTGTTCGCTAGGAGGAGTAGGAGAAGGAAGAGAGAGAGAGGGAGAGGGAGAGAGGAGCAGGTGGAGAGCAGAAAAGGAGGGGAAGGGAGACGAGAAAGACAGGAGAGAAAGAAAAAGAAACTAGACTTAAAAAAAATATACAGGTACCACCTCACCTTGCACTTATTAGGATGGCTACTATCAAAAACAGAGAAAATAACAAGTGTCAGTAAGGATATGGAGAAATTGGAACCCTTGTGTACTGTTGGTAGAAACGTAAAATGGTGCAGCCACTAAGGAAAACAGTATGGCAGTTCCTCAAAAAATTAAAAATAGAATATATCATATGATCCAGTAATTCCACTTCTGAGTACATACTCAAAAGAACTGAAAGCAAGGTCTCAAAGAGATACTTGTACACCCACGTTCATAGCAGCACTATTCACAAAAGCCAAAAGGTGGATGCACTCAAGTGTCCTTTGACAGATGAATGGATAAACAAAATGTGGTGTGCATACATACAACGGAATATGATTCAGCCTTAAAAAGGAAGGAAATTCTGCACAGGTTACAACATGGATGAACTCTGACAACACTATCCTTCATGAACAAGCCAATCACAAAAAGACAAATACTACATGATTCCACTTATTTGCATACCTAGAGTAGTCAAATTCATAGAAACAAAAAGTAGAACAGAGGTTACCAGGGGAAATGGGGAGTTACTGTTTAAGGGGTGTAGTTTCAGTTTTGCAAGATGAAAAGAGTTCTCGAGGCTGGTTGCACAACACTGTGAATGTACTTAACACTACTGAACTGTACACTTAAAAGTGGTTAAGATGGTAAATTTTATGTTATGTTTATTTTACCACAAATTAAATTTAAAAAAACATACAAGTTAAAAAAGCTCCACAAAGATGACATTTAAGATTACTTTCAGTTCCACAGTCTTTGAATTAGCATTAACAACTACATAATTTATCATGGCCATGATACAGGTTCATGAACAAAATTAGAAAAAAATTATTTATCCCATAAACATTACCCACAATATTTACAGTATGTATCTTATAACCATTAATCTCTATGATCCAGGAATGAGCTTCAATGGCTACTAATAATACTTACTCACACTCTCTACAGAGAGTCACTAAAATATTACCTAAATGTTGGAAATCTTATGACCAAATAGAAAATTCTGCAGATTTAAAATTACAATTAATCTCTCTGCAAAGCTGTCACCTCCACTTTGAAGGCCATTAATTCCCAGTCCAAATGAAGGGTAGTTTCTTCTGTGCTCTCCCAGAGTAACATTATTACACTCTCATAGTCAAACCTGTGTCAGAATGAGCTGTACACCTCTGCCACTCTACCTTGATTCTGAGTGCCAGTGAGCAGGACTTCGCCATGCGACAGCTTATTCATCTTACCTGGCTCTGTCCATGGCACACTGTAGTCACTCTGCACTTATTAAATTCATTTGAATTAGCGTACCAACTACTCATAAATTCTTAGGTTTCTCAATACTTGTTGGTAAGAGGACTTCTAAAATTAAATAAATCATCTCATTTCATTTTGTTGTATAGTTCTATTTATTTCTTATTGAAAATATACAACCTGATCTAAGTTAATTTATCATTATAAAATTTTGTATTTTCTTATTCTCCTTGGTCTTAACTCAAATTTTAAAAAATTACTTGAACTCATCTAAGTGTATTTTAGAAATCTATTTAATTAGACACAAATTAGGTATTTACTGGCTTAAACAAAAGTAGAAATGGAAGAATAATAAACTATTAGAAGGCAAAAATATTTAAGTATATATAGTTGAATAATAAGCACATAAGCAGATGCTCAACATCATTAATCATCAGAGAAACACAAACTAAAACCAAATGAGATAACACTACATAACTCACTAGCATGGCTAAAATTAAAAACATTAACAATTCCAAGTTTGGTAAGGATGTCAAGCAACTAGACCTCTTCATACACTGCTGGTGGGAATATAAAATGGTATAACCACTTTGGAAAAGAGTATGGCAATTTCTTATAAGGTTAAACAAACATTTACCCTATGACCCAAGAGGTCCACTCATTAGTATTTACCCAAGAGAAACAAAAACATATGTCTGCACAAAGACTTAATATACAAATGTGCAAAACTGGAAATAAACCAAATGTTCACTGGTAGGTGAATGGATAAACAAATTGCGATACATTGTTACAACGGAACGTTATTCATCAATAAAAAAGGAATGAACCATTGATAGACACAAAAACATGGATGAACCTCCAAAATACTTTGGTGAGTGAAAGAAGCCAGACACAAAAGAGTAGATGATGTATGTTTATTTATTTGAAATTCTAGAAAAGATAAAACAATCTAAACAACAGCAGATCAGTATTTTCCTGGAGCTGGGAATGGGGGAGGGGAGGAACTGAGAGTAAAGAAGCACGAGGGAACTATTTGGGGTGATAACTATTTGATTGTGATGGTGTTTATACGAGTATATATATTTCTCAAAATTCATCAAACTGTACATTTAATGGTAGATTATATATACATGATACCCTCTTCCTGGGAAGTTATAGGATAGCAATATTTTGGTTTTATAGTTTCCAAACTCTTTTGATTATTTTCCTCTCTTACTTAACAAAACTGTACTTATAAATTACTTACATGTTCTATTGCATTAATAGAAATTTACACTTGACAAAATATATAGAAAAATAGGAATTATAAAGAGCTAAAGATCAAATATTTAAATGTCCTGTTAATTGAGGCAACTTCATCAGCTAATCTAATGGCATGATATATACTTAAGTAAGAGGTTCATAACTGCAGAGAGTGGACATAAATTCATATGTCAAAGATCTTCTCAGAACTTAGGACTCGTGCAGCCAACTTCTTATTTAGACAGTGACTGTCTAGACAGACATTTGCCATGTGACTGCCAAAGAATTAGAGACGTGCCCATTCTGCCACCTTCTTTGTTTCTGCTTACAATATCAGCGGCATCTTCAATCTCTAGGCTATATCTGGGAAATTTTTTAAGCTGCTAGTCCACATTATAAAGTTAGTTTAATTAAAACTAAACTATATAATCCATTAATTCACCTTGCTGGAAACACAGAAAATGCAACAAACAAGTGAGGGGGCTACCATCAACCCCTCTCCCCTGAGGATGCCTGATTTACATGTGATACATGTAATTTTGTATGTCTTAGTCATATTTCTTCTTTTTTAGCTAAAAAAATAGAAATAGAAATTCTAACATTTCTTTCTCTTACTCTAATAAATCTTGTTGCACAACCTAGGATGTAGATGTTCTGTTCTGGAGACATCTATGAGTGATCATTTACACTATTCAGAAATTACAGTGTTTAAAAACTGGCATGTGTGTGTGTGCATATTTAACACTAAATATGTGATTAGGTATTTCCAGTCACTATTAATTTAGAAGGCCCTTCAGTACTACCTAGTTCAGTCATTAGCTGAACAAGCCTTTATCAAGCACTTATTACATGCCAGACAGATGGTGAATGCTAGGTTGTACTGCAGTGAGAGCAAAAGAAGACACGGTCCCTGGATCACTGATTTACAATGTAGTGTGGGGGGGAGACACAGATCACGTAATTCAATTAAAACCACAACAAGGAAACATGCTGTGAGGGAAAGGGACAGGACACAGGGCTAGGAGAGTGAATAACAGAAAGGCTTAATCTAGTTTGGGGATCAGGCAGGCTTCCCTGGGACCGTGACTGCTGACCTCTAGTGTTCAAGAGAATACAATTAAAACATGCACAAACATAAACCAAGGTATAAACAATGATAGTTGTGGGGCCAACTAGTATGATGAAGCTTCTTTGGTACTCCCTGTACATGTGGTATCATTTAGCTCAATCATTTTCATATTAAGGCTGGTTCTATTCCTCCTTATTAGCCCAAGACAACTATAGTAGTTTGACCTGGCACCAAAGAGATCATAAAGACACATGAAAACACATGGAAACTGAATGGCAGTCTCGATTACAATGTAGTAATTCAGATAATCTAGAATGTGCCCATAGTTTTATTAAAGTTTATTAAAAGGATATCTAAATAAACACACACACACACACACACACACACGATTCCTGAGAATATATCCATATATCACATTTTGAGAAGAACTACTCTTTGCAATTATTTTCTTACCTCCAGCTCCTAGTAGAGTGATTTATGAATCAATAACATGTCCTCATATCTGTAAAACAGTTTGTAGTTTCCAAAGCACAATTTCAAAGATTTTCTCATTTGATCCTAATAACAATTCTGGGTAAATTATCTATTTCAAAGATGAGGAAGCAAAGGCAGGGTGGTACTTCTTCAAGGTACCACCAGGAAGTTTCCCACAATTGCCCCCTCCCATTAACTGACTCACATCCAAATTATATTATGTGTTCTTCCTCCTCGCTCCTACAGCTCCATGTGTACACTTCAGGCATTACTATTCTCTGTGTCATCTCCTGTTTACCTGTCAGTCTCTTAGACCTAATCGTCAAGATCTTCAGTTCCTGGCCCCTAACAGATGCTCAATCAATGTTTGCCAAATGAGCTCCCATAGTATAGTTATGGAAACTGAAGGACGGGGAGGTTACAGTGACTTGCTCAATACCACGTAGCTTATAAGTGGCAGACCTGGGATTCCAACTCATTCACACCTCCTTAGATCAAATTTGAGTCACTGTTCCTTTAGCCCATATATCTAATATTTTAGGGCAATATTATCACTCTACATAGGAAGCAGAGTATCAAACATTCTTTTAATAGTAACTTAAAGTATTACCAACCAAAACATAGGTACAAATATAATTTAAGCTTAAACATTAAAAATATTTTCCACATGCGAAATAAATTGTCTACTAAGATCTATTAGCATTATCAGTAGTCTATTTTTATAATGAGTGTTTAAAGAGTATGGATTTTGTTTATGACACTAGCTTCTCTAGGTCATACATTTTTTCCTAGATAGAGTTCCTCAACTACTCTGATGCTCTTTTGCTTTGCTATTTTTTAATATCTATTTAAAATAAATAGCTAAAGAAACACTCAATTTCTGTGAAGTGTATTTATGAAACTGCTGGGAAAAATTAAAAGTAATCATGAGTTTTAAATTTATAACTGTCTACCAGATTGACGAACCACAGGCAACAAACACGTTAGTGAACCTCAACATCAAGGCACAGCCTTGAAAATAAGCACAATAACAAAAAAAAGAAAAAAATATTGGTAAAAAGGCTTTGCATAGAATAGTTACGTTATTAACAGTCGGAAATAGGACTGTAACCAATGGCCTGGTCAGTTTCATGAAATTCAGAAAATGTATTATTACTGGGAACTAAAGCTTAGGTTCACTCAAGGTAAAATTAATTTATTTACTATAACTTTCCAAAAACTTCATAATTTTGCTCTATTATTTCAACCTACAGTTTCATTACAAAAATAAATAAACAACAACAAAAAACTCAGGTTAGGGGCCAGTCCAGTGGCGTAGTGGTTAAGTTTCACATGCTCCGCTTTGGTGGCTCGGGGTTTGCAGGTTCAGATCCTGGGTGCGGACCTAGCACTGTTCATCAAGCTACGCTGCGGCGGTGTCCCAGCAGGAAGTGGAAAGTATTCCCAGGTGTCCTTTCCTCAGATTATCTGGATGACAACATTTTACTACATTGAGTTTATCATTTTTTTCCCTTCTTTTTTTAAAATTCTATATTTACTGATGCTCACACTTGGGGTCTGGGTTTAGATAGGGCTTTAGGAAGTTCAAGGTTGGTAATTTTTTCATTTGCTAGTTATTTTGCTCAAATAGCTCTTTACCCCAGATGCTCTTGTTTGCTTCACTAGTTTTGCTTGTGGCATTTCTCAAAAATGCATTGTGGCGGCTGGCCCCCTGGTCTAGTGGTTAAGTTTGACATGCTCTGCTTCAGCAGGCCAGGATTTTGGGTTTGGTTCCCAGGTGTGGACCTACACACTGCTTGTCAGCCATGCTGTGGCAGCAACCCACAAATAAAATAGAGGAAGATTGGCACAGATATTGGCTCAGGGAAAATTTTCCTCAACAACAAGAACAAAAGAATTGTGATTCATAGAGCTAAAATAATCCTTCTTGACACAGAGCAGATCACATTCTTTGCCATGGGACTGCCATGGTTAGTACCGCTATGTCAATGGGCTTACACCACTTTACAGTTTATCTTGTTAGAACTCATCTGACTCCTCATCTCTGTAGGATAGAGCTTAATAGCTCAGGTTCTGAAGTCACATGACTTGAGTTTGACTCGACTAAACAAAATCATGGTGGGAGGAAGGTCTATTTGTTTAAACTGATTATCAGGCTTAGGATTTAGCACTGAGCTACTAAGCAACCAGGACAAAGGGTGGCTCTGATTTCCTCTAGATAGAAAGTATATGAGTTTATTAGGATTGTAAGGAAAACTGACCACCAGAGTCTCAGCAGAAATGTCTATGAATGATATCAACACAATGTTTTAAAGAAAATCAAGAGGCATTAATGTGTGTTTATTTTAAAATTAGCTGTGGATAGATGAAGGGCAAAATAATCATTTTTCAAGGATAGAAAAGATATGCTAAGTGTTCTACGGAATTAGGCTTCTGATATGCTGGTTTGATATAGGTATCGAGTTTGAATAATTTTGATGAACAATTCAAGAGTCCAGGAGAGGAGATAATTCTCAAACTCTGTCCCATTTATCCACGGAGGTTCCACAAAGGTATCTCTGGAGCTGCTATCAGGGACAAAAGGAAGCTAAGTGGACAAGACCCAAGTCCTTTCCCCTCCACACACAATGATTTAGTCTGAAGAGTTCAGTTTTTGTATTATTTAGTATATTCCTCCAATATCTACTGAGCACCTACTACTTGTCCAGCATTTACTGGTCCCATGGAAGAAAACTGAAAAAAATAACCATTTGTTAAATGGATAATACAAATATGTCTCACTCTCGAAAGAAATATAACATCATCCCCACACACATACATTGTGTAATTACTGCCTCAGGATATACTTCTCAAACGTCAGCACAGTGAGAGAATGCCAAACGACTGTTTTCCAAAGCAAGATATTTAAATTCTTTGGGCCTCAGTTTTCTTACCTGTAAAAGGGTGATAAGAACCACCTACTTTGCAGGGTTTTATCAGCTGTAGAAATAATGAGCCAAGCATCAAGCACAGGGAACGGTACACAATAGGTGCTGAGTAGATAGCAGCTACTATTATTATGATTCATTGTTTCAATTGGATGTCCGACAAAGTAGAATGGTGGGCAACTTCAAAATGAGAGTTATTAGAGAAAACATAAATAGCTTATATGGCCCAACCAAAAGTTACCTAACACCCCACCTCACCTCTCACCACTCATCCCTCCCACTCTCTTCTCCAGCCATTTCGACCCTGTCTCAGTTCCACAAAAGCACCAGGTTCTCTCTTACACCAAGTCCTCATACACGCACTTCCCTCAGAAAACACTTCCTCTTATTCTCTCACCGGTTACCTCCATTCTTCAAATCTTAGTCTGGAAAGATTTCCCTGACTAGCTCAGACTAAAAATAACAATTTTTTTTTTTTACTTTTTTTTTTTTTTAAGATTTTATTGTTTTCCTTTTTCTCCCCAAAGCTCCCCGGTACATAGTTGTATGTTCTTAGTTGTGGGTCCTTCTAGTTGTGGCATGTGGGACATCGCCTCAGCATGGTTGATGAGCACTGCCATGTCCGCGCCCAGGATTCGAACTGACGAAACACTGGGCCACCTGCAGAGGAGCGCGTGAACTTAACCACTTGGCCACGGGGCTGGTCCCTAAAAATAACAATTTTTATTTGGACCTTAAAGTTTCTCTTTCTTTTACATACTGATGGCAAACAGGCTCAGCTATATACTGAGATCTATTATACTGAGAGTGAATTTTTAGCACAGATAATTTTGTTTGGCTAAGAGGGCAGGTGCTCTATTTAAATTATGTTTCAAATTGTTCAAATTATGTAAAC
The DNA here is from genome assembly GCF_041296235.1 of Equus asinus. Lineage (NCBI taxonomy): Eukaryota > Metazoa > Chordata > Mammalia > Perissodactyla > Equidae > Equus > Equus asinus. The sequence continues at coordinate 37,722,276 of NC_091812.1, forward strand.
AGTAGTGCCAGTTATCCTGAAGTTTTTTACTTTCTGCTCAAGTAAAAATTTTTATACAACAAATTGACCTTTCCAAGCAAAAAAAAAGTACTGATGTCAAAACTGATTGACTGAAAAGGAAATTAGATATTCATAGAGAACATTATATATCTCTATGAACAAAATTACAGAATCAAATAAAAGAAGTCTATATAAGAAAGAAATTTGTTAAAGAAGAAAATTTCTGCAATTCAACTCTGGGAGGTCCTCTGGAATAGTTGCACTAAATGAATACTAGTTTAAGTCTCTTCTAACTAGAAACACAAACCCCAATTAGGCTAGCTAAGATATTAATATACTATTCTCACCTTAATTTTCTAAAGTCTTAAATCCTACCACAATACTATACTTGATCCAAAATTGAATTGAATAAAATACTAGAGGTATCCCTGATCCTTACTGAGAAATCTTCTGGCATTTTCTCTAATCACTGTGGTGACTGCACTGGGTGCCCTATCCAGGGTGGAGAATACCAATGTCACCCCTGCAGCTCAGACCATTCTGATCTGGTGCCTGAGCCTCCCTAATTCACAATCCACAGCAATAAAAGGAAGGATCAGAGGTTCTTGCTTAGGAAAGAAAATGAAAACAACCAGTTTTTAAGATTAAAATAGCTGCAGAAAATGAGTTACTTGTGAGGGCAAAGAGAGAAAATGAAAAGACAAATCTTATATAAAAGAGAGTCCAAAACCCCAAAATATTCCATTAGAGGAGTCAGGCAATATTACTACTACTACCACTAACAATGAAAATAATAATAAAAAACAATAAATTTATTAAAGGTTTATTATATACCAGATCCTATCCTAAATTATTTAATAAATATATTATTTAATACCCATAGCTAAGTATAAACTAGATATTTTTATCCCTGACATGAGGAAACGGAGTTGCAGAAAGGTTAATAATTTGTCCAAAGTCATACAACTAGAAAGAGCTAGAGCCAGGATTTGAACACAAATCTTCTAACTATGAAGTTAGAAACCTTCTAACTATTACTAACATTCTCTTAACCTCTATGAATCCTGCTTTCCTTGATGAAGTAGGCCTCAAAAAAACAAAAGGGGAAGCCCAAAAGCAAGGGACGAAGAGAGATACATGATAATCAACAGTTTCCTGTGTCAAAGAAAAATCCAGAAAGATCCTAGAGAATATTATTGGATTTGGTTCTGTTCAAAGTGCACAGTACCCATATTTATAAAGGTGGCATCCAAATTTCATATGATTAAGAAATGGCTAGACAAAAGGGAAATAGAGTAGACAAATGTAGATGTCTCTATCAAGAAAACTGGCAGTGGGGAAATACATAAAGAAATACATCAGCTGAAGAGGGAAAAGAAGGAAAATACTAGGGAGAGAATAAATGTAAAGACACCACAAATGGGTTATCTGACAACCTCTCACAGGAGGGTCTTGTGCAACATTGTTCCACATCCCTCACTTCCTAACCCCCTCACATCCCAGTACAATTTCCTGATTCCACTTGAGCTCTTCTACGCTTTTCTCTATCAGAAATACCCTCTTCCAGTTTACTTCCATTGTGAACTCCAACTTCTCCTTCAGCAGGCAGCTCAAAGGTCACATCCTTAGTGAAGGCAGTACTGACCCTCACTCCCAAGAACAATCTCCATCTTCACTCCTGAGGCACTAAAAAATTGGCTTCCTATGATCAGGAACCATGTCGAACTACCTTTGAAACCCCAGCATTTAACACAATGCCTTGCATATTTCCTTTTAAAATATAGTATCCAGAACTGATCTTAATGTTCTAACTCCAGATAAGAAAATATTTTAAAAATCACTTAACAGAAAATAAAAAACTATGATTACTCAATTATTTAAATAGTAGAGCTCTTATTTTTACAAATATTCAGTAGAAGTGGTCAACTGTAGGGCCTTTATATTGGATTGGCACAGCAAAATTTCTTTCAATTGTAAATTATCACGTTCCTTCAAAATACCTTACTTTTTCATATTGGATACTAAAAATTAGCAGTTCTTGTTCTAAAAATAAGTAAGCTCTTCAAGAGCTAAAATCACTGTCTTTTTTTTTTTTATAAAAAGACATTCAACTGGAATTCATTTTAAAATGTAACCCCATCTTTTAGGATGTCTGCCACAGTCTTAATTATGAGAACACGGTCCGCTTAGGGAACCAAGCCAATGAGACTCAAGTCCCAAATAAGAGCAAACGAGAGAAAAATGTCTTTGTTTCTGTTGATTATATGAGATAATGGTGTCAAATGAAAAGAATTCTTTTCACATCCATCAAAGCTAGGATGTGCAGAAAGCAAATCTCTTGACCCTGAAGAGAAAAGAAAGATAAAGACAAGAATGAGAGTGCACTCCCTCTCAGGCTTAGCTCTCCCAACTAGCAAAGGGACTCATTTAAGATAGGACTGATCACATATTGATCCAAAAGAATATCCTGTTATGAATTAACATAGTATAAGCAATCTTTTTTTCCCTGAACCACTATTGATTGCTTCCACCAAAAGAACTTCCTCATGGGGTGTCTTGCTAATTATCACTGTTTCTTTCTGGTTGTAATAATATACTACATCACAGGAATACGGCAAACAGGAGTGAAGACAGAAATGACTCACTGTTGAAGCTGTGGTCTAAGGAATATGAGGATCTCAGGAGTATTCCTAACAAAGTGAAATTCCCAAAATCTATTTCCTAAAGGTTGAGGCATCATTTTATAGATAGCCATAATGAATAGATCTATGGGAGAAGATTCATTTAAAACTCACCCTTCTGGAAGATTGCCCTTTGCCTAGAAACTAACCGACTATTCTGGTTGGATCTGTTTCCCAAACAAAATGTCAATTATATTCTTCACCACAGGGATAATATGCTCACTCTCCAGGACATACTCATTACTTACGTGGACATGCTAAATATGTGATAGACTGATACTAAAGAAAAAGAAACAATATAGCCATACAGCTATTACTTTCATTTTGATAACTCAAAATACACACAAAGAGCCACTGCCTATGTAGGTGATTTGTATAAAAACAAAGGTTCTTATCTGAATATAATTTTGAAATGAGTCTTTATCACATAAAAAGAGGTTCAATGTCTTAATTATATACCAAAGATTCACTAGGAACACACTGAGTCCCTGGGCAGGAAAAGGTAAAGACTGCAGTCTCTAGTAATAAAAGAATTTGAATAAGGTAGACAGCTTCTTTCAAAAAAACTATTTTTGAACTCACAATAGAAGCCCCTCAACCCCAGTGCTCCACTGTACCTGGGATGTTATGTTTAGAAGAAGCAGTATAGAGACAACACACTTGCCCACTTTGAGAGAAAAGATGTGTGCCCTTTTCCAAGGAAAAGGAAAGACAGGCAGAGACAGTCGAGAGAGGAAGAACTATAGTAGGGAGTGCAGCTAAAACTGGGAAACTTGAATGGGAGAAAAAATTCTTGGAGTCCTGGTTCAAGCTGGTTTAGGAAACATCCTCAATGTCAGTAGCATTTGTAGAATATCTGGAGCCCAAGATTAAAACAAGGAACAGAATTCTAATTTTTATCTCCATTCTACCTTGAAAAGAATCTAAACTGGCTGGCTATGGAAGAGAATGGAATAGTAGGATTTTTAATTCAGCTCTAGGACAAGCAGGTTAGAAGACCTCTTAGATTTAGGCATTAAATGACCAATGTGAAGAAAAATCTGCAAGAAACTAACAAATCACTCAAGGCGAGGAGAGGGGAAGGAAGCACAGCTTACGTCTAGCTATAGTCTACAGAAACCCCCCAGTCCAAAGAGTCTTTTTATAAAGATGATAGGATGCTAATATCAAAATTTCAGTTTCTAATGAAGATACTACACTTGAACATTTGTATAGATCTTACTGAATTGGGTAACAATGTCTATATTTGGAAGCTGAGACTTGATGATGTTTTGTGAAATGAAAAATTGCAAAAGAAATTTGATAAAGTATTATATATCAAGACCTTGCAATCATTGCTCAGAATTCTCCATTCCTGAACCAGATTGTCTAAGGAAAGGTGACAAATTGATTCTTGAGATCATACAGAATAAATGAAAAAACATTGAAATAATTTTAGAATCAACATTTTATTTAATACTTATTACATAGTGAAATTAGAAACCTGAGGGCTTGGAAGAAACAGAACCATATATTAAGATCTTAAAATTTTCTGGTTTCTCAACATATAATATTACATGTCTCAACATCTAAAAACATTTAGCTATAGGTTTTCTCTTTATGTCAAAATGGCCAAAGCAAAGACACAATGGAATGTTGAATCAATAGAACTACCTACCTTTGACATCAATGCCATGATCTCAATAAAACATCATGGGTCAGTGACAAAAGCGAGAAACTTTTAAAGGTGTGCTACTACAGTTTGAAAAGTCAAGATGACATTAGGACATTAACAATACAAAGATTATAGGCATGTTAGAGCAATAAGAAATTACTCTAGCACTAATCTTATCAGTTAGAGACAGTTTACGTCCACAGGGACAGCTTCAGAATGCACTGGGGAGCTTCAAACTTGACACAGTTCTAGCGGGAAAAAAGAAAGAAAAGAAAGGACAGGAGAAAAAATCCTTTCAAACAAGCCTGGAAGGACAACGTAACAGGAATCTCCAGGCAAATATCACACTAACTCAGTATGTGAAATAAAACCCTTTGTTGACAAAAAAAAAAAAAAAAAATGAGAGTTCTCACCTTCTTTGCTTGGTGTAAGGGGACATAGGGTATCACCTGCCTTGAATGTCCTAGAGGAAAGAGCTAACTTCAGGAAGTGAAAAATATGCCTGTTGGGAATAAGCCATATGGCATCATAAAACAATGTTTTCCAAAGTGTGGTCCACGAGTACCTGAGATCATTTTTTATGAGGACATAAACAAAGTGCATGTGTGTAGGTGTAATCTTCTATTTATGGCTAGTGATAATGATTTTCCACTTCTGGTAGCAACTTAAGTTTTGGTTTTTAATATAAAAAGTGATTCTATTTAAGAAGCAATCAGATCTCTCCACCCAAACTCCATGCAGTGAGGTGACTGGCCTTCCCTAACTTTGGTGAAAGTTTGGAGGTTGATTCTTTGGTTTAATCTCTGCACTGAGAAAGACCAAGATCAGGTGATACCACATGAAAAAGAGAAGGATTAAGTGAATTAGTGCAAGAAGTACCCAACTCTCGTCCCCTACTCAGCTCCCAGGCAGCAAAGCATTCACCCACTAGACAGGAGTTTTTTTAAAAAATATGACCAGTCCAAGAGAAAAAACAAAGACACTGAACATCAGAGGGTCCCCAGATAAAAAGGCCAGTCAGTAACACTATGTTGAAGTCAACAAGACCCGCTCATGCATTCAAATTAGCTTTTTATCCTCACATTTTAAAATATGGATAAACACCCAAAGATTATCAGACATCTGAGAAAAGCTACTAAAATAAAAGACAGAGACCAGAAAAACCCAAAAGGAACAAAGTACCCTGAAATAAACAGACTACACGAAGAACAGAAAATTTCAACAACTTAAAAAAATTAGTATCTTCAGAGAGAGATAAAAATATAATCAGGAAATAAAAAGTGATGTTATAAAAAGGAATGTAGAGAGAAATTTTAAAAAGCTCTTGAAAATTAAACTGATGATAGCAGAAAGAAAAGTTAAGATGAGCTCGGTGATAAAACTGAAAGTAGAACAGGGGCCGGCCCCGTGGCCGAGTGGTTAAGTTCACACGCTTGGCTTTGGCAGCCCAGGGTTTTGCCAGTTCAGATCCTGGATGCGGACATGGCACCGCTCATCAGGCCATGCTGAGGCAGTGTCCCACATGCCACAACTAGAAGGATCCACAACTAAAACATACAACTATGTACCGGGGGGGTTTGGAGAGAAAAAGGAAAAATAACATCTTAAAAAAAAAAAAACTGAAAGTAGAACAAAAATTCCAAAAAGTAAAAAAGGAGAAAAACGAAGGGAGGTAATGATAAGTGAAAGAATTGAAGCAAATTTCCTAGAAGTGAAGAACATGAGTATCCATCTTGAAAGGGCCTTCAAAGTTCTAGCACAAGGTATGAAACAGACCCACATCAGGGCACATCATCATGAAATTTCAAGAAACTGGGATTTAAAACATTCTATAAACTTTCAGAGAGGGAAAAAAACATGTAGGTCGCATACAAAGGATCAGAAATCAGAACGGTGTTTGAATTTTCCATAGCAATCCTGCAAACAAGAAAACAATGGAGCAACCTTTACAAAATGAAAATGATTTCCAACCCAAAACTCTGTACCCATCTGACTACCAAGCAACTGTGAAGATAAATAAATTCCCTCTCAGACACAAAAGAGCTCAAACATTTCTCATTTCTTTGGAAGTTATTAGAAGTTGTGCTCAAGCAAGTGATCCAGGAAACAGGAAAGCCAACATAAGAAAGAGGGAAAAACCCCAGGACGATGGTGAAGGGAAATCCCAGGATGGGAGCTGAGCAAAGGGCATCCAATGCAGACTGGAGCAAGTCAGGATGCTCTGAGAGACTTCTTTAAGAAGAAATACAATCATTAAATCCAGGGAAAGTAAATGAGTTGTACAGGAAAGAAAGGTAACCACAGCTCACTACATGGCTAGATTTGAATACCATTTATATATATCATGGGAACGTAAGCACTGAATAATGATCTACCAAAAATAAAACATAACTATTAGGGTGAAACATGAAATTTTTGTTTTTGTAGATCAAAAACTGCATATAGTTCAACCTAGTACATTAGGAGCATGAGGGATGGAAGGACGTGTGTGTGTGTTTATAGTGGGACCAGAAAGAAGAAAGCATGATAAGACAATGCTTAAAACTAAAAAGACAAGAAACAGTCAAATAAGTTGGTTTTCTTTTTGAGGAAGACTGGCCCTGAGCTAACATCCATGCCCATCTTCCTCTATTTTATATGTGGGATGCCTGCCACGGAAAGGCTTAATAAGCAGGGTGTAGGCCCGCCCCAGTATCCAAACAGGAGAACCCCAGGCTCCCAGAGCAGACTGCAAGAACTTAACCGCTGCACCACCAGGCCAGCCCCAAATAAGTACTATTTTTGAAGACATGTAGGTAAATATCAAAATAACAAGTAAATAGAGGTAAAAGTAGTTTCCTCTAAGGAGGGGTTTATGCAAGTAGAGGGAGGCTGAGGACTGCTTTTTTCCTTTGTAAACACAAGCTTGCTGAACTATTTGAGTCTTTACACTATTATAGACACTATATAAGACCTGCAGTAAATATCTGACGATATATAAATTCAATAAAAAGAAAAGGTTTTAAAAAAAGAAAGTAAAGTAAAAGAGAAGAAAAGAAGGGAGGGAGGGAGAGAAGGAGGAAGGAAAGATAGAGGCCGGGAGAGAGGGCCAGATACACGTAGCACAGACATTTCAATGTCATTGAGGGCACGTTGTGGAGACAGGAACAGGATCTCCATCACACTACTATTAGAGACAGCCGCTCTCAAAGCCATTCTTCTTCCACAAATGACAAAAAACCCAAACCAGGGTGAGTTTAACTGTTCCACATTTCCTTAATATTGATAGACTGTTGAGTTATCTTTCAAATTATAGATAACACCATCCCAACTGATCTCTACTTACTGTTCGGATAATACGCCATAAGCTACCCTTTTCTGAATTACGTTCAGAGTCTTGAAATTGGTGACGACATCAATAATACCAGACGCTTCTAGAACATCATTTTGGGGAAGACTCATTTTTAATGGTAAAAAAGAAAGAAAGATAAGGATAAGAAACATAACTAATAGATGGAAACATATAAGACTGTTGTTTTAGTAGATCACAACTGCATATAGTTCAACCTAATAAACCGGAAGTGTGAGGGATGGAAGGGCATGTGTGTGTGTGCACATGCATGTGTGTACAGTAGAGACCAGAAAGTGGAGTGTGCTAAGATTAAAAAAAAGAAAAATCACTTCAGATGTCTTTATTTACCCCGAAAGTCATAGACCCTTTGTAATTCTAGCACTCTCCCTGCCCATCCCACTTGTATCTCCTGAAAAGTATATAACCTTGAGTCCCTCTGTCCATCATTTAGGAAAAGATATCCCTCTCCCTACCAACTTATTCATAATTCTAAGAGCAACATTTGCAAAAGATCCCCCTTGATGCTAAGAAATTACAGGCAAATCTCAAGTCTCATGATAATGCTTTTGGCATGATCTTTCTCATTCGTTTCTTGCCACTGTTTAGATGAAACGACAGGCCAATGTGTTCACAATCCACATGCAGAACTATTAACTGGCATGAATAGCAGTATTTTGTCAGTATCTTTCCTAAACAAGCCAAGTGTCCTGAGTATGAATAAGCCTTGTAGTAAACATGTGATGATGAATCCACTCTCGCTTTTTTAATGGGGTGAGTCAGATCTCCAGATCTTTAAGATAATTTAACTTTCATTAAACAGTATTTATCAGTCACCATAATGCCCAGGCACTTTTGAAAACACCACAAAGGCAAAATCCCTGTCCATGAGGTACAGGTACCCTCTCCTTATTAAGTACTACTGTGAGCCAATTATATAAAAATACGATCGCTGACATTTCAATACGAAAGAAATAGGAAGTTGTGACAAAAACAAGGGAGGGGAGAAGAGAAGGAGAAAGCCTACCTAGGGTGGTCAAATCAGAAATAAATGCTCTCTAGGAGTTGAGAGGTTCTTTCAGAATAGGGATTAGAGGTTGAATATTTATCTTTGCATCCCGACAGCTTAACACAGCAAGAACCTGGCACATCCAGGAAATGCTCAAGAAACATTTGCTGAATTAACCTAAGAACTGAACTAAGCATGTCTTAGCATCCACTGGGCCAAAAAGTATAATTCAATCATCTTTGGACACAGCTATGTTGGGGAGTCAGCACAACGGAAGGCATAGCATCTTCTCTGAGAACAGCAGCTCCTTACCTGTTGTTGTACTGGTACTTGCTGTACCACCTGTGTAGGCACTGCTGCTTGACTAGCCACAGATGTCTGTAAAGTCACTGTCGAACCTGTGTCCGACCCAGTCTCTGATGTCTGCATGATGGTCTCTGAAATATATTAAAATAGAAATAAAGTTTTAAATGCTCTCCTTGCATGACTAGCTGTACTGTATTTGTTCTTAATATCTTATACTAACTTTAAACTCTCAGGATACCTCTTACCCAAATTGTCATGATATTCTATACACATTTATAGTCATTTTGACCTTTCTTTTTTTGGTGAGGAAGATGGACCCTGAGCTAACATCTGTGCCCATCTTCCTCTATTTTTTATGTGGGTTGCTGCCACAGAACAGCTTGATGAGTGGTGTATGTCCCGGCCCAGGATCAGAACCCAGGCCACTGAAGCAGAGCACGCCGAACTTAACCACTACACCACCAAGCTGACCCTGATCACTTTTTAAATATGTACAGAAAATGACCAATCCATATTTTTTTTAAATCCCCATTAGTACCTCCTAGCTTGAGGCTATAAAAGTTGAACTTCATTGAAATCTACTTTCCTTAGGTCTCAAATCTGTTATAAATTGTTTCAAACACATCATAAAACTAGAGTCCAAAATTATGTCAAGATACTCAATTCTCAGAACACAACTCCTAACTGGATGCAAATATGTCACAAACAGTACTTTCTAGACATGTTGATAGACTATTAGGATGTTACCAGAGGTGTACGATTTAGAATAAATTATTTCTAAGGTCCTTTCCAACTTTCAAACTTACTATTCAGTGATCTAAAAAATTAATGTATATCCAAAACCAACTGATATACCCTAAACTTAACAAAACCATTAAGCTCAATAATTTTCTCTGCATGTCATATGATACAGTACTAAAATCAAAGTTCAATTATATTCTTAAACAAAGATAGCCAAGTATCAATAATATTTAATATTTTGAAGGATCGGGAGGATCACTATGACACAAATGAGATTTATAAACACAGATAAGAAATTTTACCTCCTTTCATTCACAATTCAACATGGCCCATTTTTCAGTTCTTATGTGCCTGACCTACTACTAACACAGGATTAAAACTTGCAGCATGTACTCTAACAAGTGTGGTTTCTCAGACTTCCTGGCGTTGGCATTCCCTTTTGCTACTTATACAGTCAACAGAATAAATATTCATTTCTTTGCTATTGAGCAAGGACCAGGATTCTAATTTTCTTTCCTGGGGTGAAAAATGATATTTAATTGGTAGCCTAAGAAAAATACTGCATTATGGTTTAAATCTGTGAACAATATGGCAAACATTAATTTTCCCTAAGAAAATTCTGAAAGAGTATTCAGTTCTTTCACGTAGAAAATTAACCCCTCTCAGCATCTTTTGTCACAGTGTGACCTCTTCCAATTTTTTTCCCCAAACCTTTTCTATCATCTCATTCGGTTTTAGAAACAGACCTCTTAAGACATGCAATCTACTTTCTTATTTTATGAACGAGGAAACTAAAGCCCAGAGAGGCTAAGAGACTAGCTCAAGGTGACCGGAGTAGACATGGGACTGGGCTTTTTCACTTTGAATCTGTGCTTATTTTAATTTCTAGACCTTGACGTTGGCATCACTTTAGGTGATTGAGTATTCTTACTCTTTTGTTAGTCAAAACCCTAAAGCAAAACAATAAACCTTAGCACATACAAAAGATATGGCAATAACAGCCAGCACTGATTGAGTGTTTAACATATGCTAAGAACTCTTCTAAATGCTTTACATGTTAATTCATAAATAAACTAATCCATGTAATAACCCAATGTGGTTCGTATGATTATAATCTCCATTTACCGATGAGGAACCTCAGGCACACAGAGTGAAGGTGGCTAGGGAGGAGCCTAAAAAATAAAAGGAAAGTGACTCCCATTTATTTGGGTCAGCTAATGTTCAGCTCCAAAAAATTGTGAATTTATGGGAAAGGTAAGCTGTAGCTGTCAGTTCTTCCAGTTTCCAAAAGAAGCTGAAAATCTAGATTGTTACACAAAATATCCCAAATAGTGGCTGATTTTTTTTTTTTAATGTAGCATTGATCTCCAAACACATGCACATATTCTCCTTTGGACTAGCATTAAGACCACAGATATGCCTGAAAATGTTTGAGAATAACACAGCTGACTACTCTTGCCTAATTAAGATTACTGCAGCACCAATGTTTCTCAAAATATGGGGAAGGGATACACACATTAGGAACCCTATCTGGACCTCTTCCTTTTCATTCCCTCATAGAGCGGGGAAAAATACCATCCTCAAAGAGGAAGCAAAAGCCAGTGTCCTTTGATTCATTACATCCTTATAGACTATCGATGCCATTTGTACTACAGCAGAGGAGCTAATAGTGAGAGTAAGGTGATGCCTTTCTACAGGAAATGAGGAACAAACCAGATGTTAGATACCATCTTCAGTGAGGTTTTCTTTGCTTCTCTTCCCAACTCCAAGATAACTGGTGGCCTTTATCAGTTTAGAATACAGATGAGGAAAACATGTTACCTCTTATGGCTTCTTGTTTAAGCTGCTTAATCAAAGGTGAGTGAGTTCATATAGTGAAGTCACTCACACTAAAACTTCCTTCTCTTTCACCCAGTACTGGCTGGGAACCTTATAGAGGCTTTCTTGCGTGCCCATCCATCGTATTGCAGACCAGTCTACACACCCCTTTTTGGCTTATGACTCGTACTTGGCATCCACTGTTTTAGACCAAACATGCAAGAATATAAAGAATGAAGGTCTCTTTAAAAAGTAAATGTATTTTTAAAGCAACTCCTAACAATTCTCAATAAACCACCTGAGAGATCTCATCAGAAGATAAACAACTTAGTCTTGGAAATTGGCATCCTATGGACTCCACAGACAGGTTTTGGTTCAGAGTGACTACAAATTAAAATTCTTAATTGCCAACATTTAAAACTAAGAAAAGTTTTGTGTTAAAAAACGAATTTCCAGATTATCTTGAAAAATCTGAAAATTTAGAAAAGGTGAGCCTATATTATGTGTTTTATAGGCAAAATATTTAAATAGTAATACTCATTCACTTGCCTGGCTTCTATAGGCATTTGAGCTCATGAGACCTTTTAGGGTAACCAGAAATTTAGTCCTACAAATCCAGATTGAAAATGGAAAATTATTATTTGGGTATTGATAACATTTGTACTGATCCACTTCTTTTATACAGAAGAGAAATACCCAAGTTTTGACCACTTTACTAACAGAAATGTGTAACAAAACGATTGGAACGACGATTTTCCTCATTTACAGCTGTGTTGACTGAGGCCCACAGATGTTAAATCATTTAGTGAAAGTCAAACAGCTGGAAGTAGAAAAGGAGGGTTTGGACATAACACTAAAGCTCATGCATTAAATGACTAGACCATGTTAGACGTCCTGAGTTTCATAACAGACGTTGTACAGATAGACGTGAAGAGAGTAATGAAAAGCAAACTGGTGAACTTCCAGAAAGTGAAAAAAGGAAAAAGATCTCAACTATTTAACAGGAGTAATCTTTACAGAATAGAGTGGGGAAAATAAGACAGACAGAAAACGATGGCTTATATAACTTAGAGAGTCATGGAGAAATTTCCACCCAGCCTCTGGCTCTATGTACATACCACATCAAAACTGGCACATAAAGCCTAATCCAAGACAACCAATAACTGTCCCAGGACATCTTCTGGTTACTCTCAAGAATATCCAGTCTCCTTGGCTCCTGAATTACAGGGTCATGCCAACTGATAAGAACTTAGTCTCTCAGTTTTGTCTCCATTTTTCCTTAACAGGCACAACTTCATTCTCTGATTTCACTGTCTTCCTCAACTTGGAGGAAGGGACTCTCTTTACCAAGACCTGATGCCTTGAGAGCATCTCAATCACATTCCTTCCAGAGATTGGTTCGAGAACCCAATCATAATTTGGTTTCTCATTTAACAAGTCTTTTCCAGGTACCATGCAATATGCTAAGTGCTTGAAATACACCTTCTCATTTAATCCTCAGTAGACCTCCATAATGGAAGTGTTATTATTTCCACTTAACAAATGAGGAAACTGAAGCACAAGTGGATTAAGTAACTTGCTAAAAGCCACACAGCTAGTAAAGGGAAGAGCCTGAATTCAAACCTAGGTTTGTCTGACTCTAAAGCCCATGACATCCACTACTACTGCTTTGCAATATCATGATGATAGGGCTTCCAAATGAAAAGCTAGAGACTGTTGGTCTGAGCAGCAAAGTCTTCGGAATTCTCAATGTATCATTTCTGATCTACATTTCCAACAACAATGGACAGACATCCCTTTTCTCTATGACATCAAAATTAGGAAGTATTCTCTTTCTACTGAGGCCATAATAAAACCCAACTAATAAGTATTTTTCCAGAGGCATTTTAACTGATTAATTCTGAAGACCTACTTTAACAGCAGCTCAATTAGAAAGTTAAAGCTTGTTTGAGGGGTATAACCCTCTTGCCAAATTTTGCTAAACAGATCATTTAAACCCACTGACACATTCAGAGTATTCTGGTAGCTTTCCAACATTTCTGCAAAGCAAGGATCATCACATGAGGGTAGTACCTTAGCATGCTTCATTTGTAGGTTTTCTTTTAGACCCAGTATAAAGGTTTATGTGTACATTTGAGGAGTTCTCATTCATCTAGCAGTGCTTTCTGGTGCTTTGTTTATGTTTGGGAGTAATTTGGTTAGTTTAGTTCCTTCACAGCCTCCTTTCAAGTGATATTTGTTTATTAGCCACAAATGCAGTCACATTAATCCATTTTGATAAGCTAAATAAACCCCTGCAGTTTGTCCATGATGCAGCCCATATGTAAATGAGTTGTATATTCTTGCAGGAGAGACATGCACAATTTCAGTCTAGTCATCCTTGCCTAATGCGGCTGTCAGGTGTGTCAAGAGCAACAGATGCTTGTTTGACAAAGGACCTTTTTATTCTGGCTAATTAAGCAGTTGGACACACCCGCCTGTTAACGGTTCTGCTTTGTACAGCCAGCTCTGGCTGAATCATGCGAATCTACAGCTAAATAGGCCACATTTTGAAAGAAGGCTAATTAACCCCTAGGAGAAGGAAAAGAATATTGCAGAAACCCAGCAGCTGAATGCGACAAGATTAGCATTTCTTCAACCTGATGAGCAAAACCTAGGCAAAGCAAACGTGTTTGGAACAAACATGCGTTATTGCAAGTTTCAAGGCATTCAAATGTTCTTTGTGGAACTTCCTGAAGATTATTTAATACACTCAAATTCACAGTTGGATTCCTTTTATCACACACAATGTACATGCCAGATTAAATGGTTTAATAGTCTGATCTAATCAATTACTTATCAAACAGGACTATATACTGGGCTAGCTTAAAAATAGGTAGTATCCAACTAAATTTTATTGGGGTTTTTCATCCTGAAATAATTTGCTCTCCAAAAAAGCAAAGTCTACAAAGTTTGGTTCCACTACACTGACTATACTGTTTTTTATACTGAGGAATGTAACAGATTTTAATTCAGTATAGAAAATAAAGACCTGTAATTTAATTTTCAAGTGCAACAGAGAATTTCTCTCCTCTTTCCCTAAGTATAGAAAAACAAAAGATGCTAATTCGAATTCCTACTTGAACCAAATTAACCAAAATTATGACAGTCACTTAATAGGTTTAGTAAAAATAAATCACATCTAACGTGAAATTCAAGAATAAATTCTTTACTTAGAAACCTGGCTCAATATAAGATCACTGAAATGCTATTTACAGAAAAAAAAATAAAGTTTTTCATCATCTAAAGTTACTGTTTTTAAAATACAGAACATGGAGTTTAACATTAGTGTACTTTTACACAGAGAAAGACCCCAAATCATAACTGAAGTTCTATAGCACAAAACTTTCATTACCAATATTCTGATTAAGCATTAGCATTCTTGAATAAACATTAGAAAATAAATATTAGTATACATAATGCCCAGAGCAATTAAAATCTCTATGGATTAAAAATAGACACCTAAAATGAGCAGAGATTTTGGGGGAAAAATTGCCAATATTTACTTCCCTGAACATAAAACTAGTACGAAATGTACACATTTCTCACTATTCTGGAGTAGATAATGAAAATACTAAGATTATTCCAATTGTCTAAAAAAAAAAAAAAACTATGGATATTAAGCAACTTTCAAAGAAAATGATCTAATGTAAAAGAATGGGGCATATTAGAAATTTTACATATATATGGTTAAATAATAAAGTGATCAATTTTTTGAAAACTTTGATAAAAACATATTGAGCTAATTAATTTACCTACAACGTAAAACATTATGACTTGGTTTTTTCCTCACTTCATCTAGTACAAATGAAACTGGTGAAGCTATAAACTGCAGTCAGCCTTTTTCATGTGAAAAAGACCTCTGTGAGAAGTTTATTCATTGTAAAACACAGGACTTTAAGAAATCAATAAATCAAGTAACTGAAGGGACATAAAAAGAAAATTCATGATTTTCCAAATTATAAAAGCTCTGCCTCTTTATTTAGGTTTGATGTTGTAATCCTCATGACTGTGTACAATTAATCTTTTGTACTAAATTGATCTGTAGAAAAATGATGGAATGATAATAGTGTAGACTGTTCAGCAGTCATCTTCCTGTGATAACTGATGACAGTGATTAATGTTGGCGATGATTAATCAGCACACTGGTAACATATACAGGTTGCCTGGGCAACTTTTTTCACTTTTCAAACAAAGGTTTTCTCTTAACTGATTCTTCTCTTGACTCAGAATAGATTATGAAAAACTCCTTCTTCAGGAGAAGAAAAATCAAATTAAATTACTGTAACAGTTTTTATCTTAAAGGACAAATTACCTTAAAAAAACACAATCTATTAACAACATTACTGAAGCTGAACTGCTGAAATGTGTAAGAATTATTTTGTTATCTGTTATTTATTTCTAGTTATCAAGAGAAGCTGTCATCAGGCATGGGGGTAACTTTGGGAAAAGGAAAACCAAGTTCTAGTCCAGTCAACTGCCGGTGCCATCCCAGCGTTTTCTCTCACTCACATTCATGAATTAGCAGGCAAATCAGTCTTAACCAGATGACATATGCTAAAAAATGGCAGTGCCAAGATAACAACTGAAGAAAAAGAAAAGAAAATCAAACAAACAAAACTAAGTCTTCCTACAGTCTTTCCTACTGGAAGAAGGGTCTGAGAACAACATGATGTAATATACAGAAAAATCTTTAACAAAATCTATGAGACAAAGCTATAAATGTTATTCTCTATTGGTCAATCCAATCCTGAGAGTGACTAGAACCTAGTGGATGGAGCATTTAAGGATAATAGCTCTTAGAATCGAAAGATGAACATTGAGGCATTTTATTGTAAATCTATGATCATCTTCAGTATTAGAGATAATAAGAATAGCTACTATCTGTTGAGCACTTACTATGTGATAGATGCTTTGCATACATTTAATCCTAATTTCACCCAGGAAGTAGATATTTCCATTTTATAGGAGAGGAAAGTAAGGTTTAGAGATTAACTAACTTCCCCAGGGTCATAGAACTATTAAGAAATAAAGCCAGGATTCAAGTCCAGGTCTCTCATTCCAATAATGGCACCCTGTCATCACACTACTAGTCAGCCACAGAGACAGCAGCAGCAAAATCAACTTTAAAGAGATAAAGTAGTCCATGGAGACTTTGGGCAGTAAGAAAGAATTCTAGATTTAAACAAAAAGACAAATATCACATGAACCGCAAGTTCGTATCATGCCTAGTATGTGATCAACATACTCTCTTATGGAGTCACCAAAGTTACAATTTTTATGATATGGAAAAGCATATTATGGGTTAAAAGAGACTTGTACTAATATTGTGTTCACAAAATATTTTATAGATGAAACAGGAAATAAGAAGACTCATTTGTTTTTAAGAATCTAAATTTGTCCTATAAAAACAGTCAAATGAGGGCACAGTGAAGTGACTATGAGTATACACAATATTATACACAAACACAAAGATGTTCACTCAAGTATTGCTTATAATAGCCAATAATACGCAACCAAAACATCCATAATTGGAGAACTTGTAAACTGTTCTGTTCTATATCCTTATAATGGAATACTATACAGATCTATAAAAAATAAACATGGAAAGACATTCATAATATTGTAAGCATAAAAAGCAGTTGCCAAATAATATGTAACCCACAAAGCAATCTTATTGACAGATATCTAATTGCATGCTTTGGAAAAATTCTTGAGGAAATGCTACAAGCTGGGCCATGAGAGGGGACAATAAAATCGATGGAACTTCTAAGGACTCCTGAAACATGGGCTTTCCCAAACCAAAGATCATAAACCTTGGGTGACCTCAAGCTTACCCTGGACTTGCTGGTCAAAAGCAACATGGCCTCCAGAGACCCTGCTTAGTCTGGAGCTGTTCCAAAATTTAGTATTAAATTCTGTAACCTAAAACAGCCTTTGTAATCCCAAAGATATCTGTAAAGGTAAATTTTGATCTGTTTAGTAGCTGGCAAGAGCTCTGTCTCCCTTAGTATTGTTAAATGGCTCAAAACTTTCAAGGGCTCTAAAAAACACCTTTTCAATGTTTCTAATGGAATAGGCTATTTTAAAAATATATCTGGAGATTCTATCTACAGATCCATTCACTGCCAGTTCCATGACCTTTGCTATTTTCTACTGAAAAAAAGAAATCTATGGTAATACACATTCCCCAATGTCAAATATGATCCCTTCCCATGACACTGCCCTGTACCTAGTGTCCAGTCCAGGATCAAGACATGAATTTCAAATCTGGTCTCTTGTATACAAACCTACAAGAGCAGTGGCACCTCTTCCAAAGATCTCAAAGTAAAGAGAAGATATAGGTGGGGAACCTAGATGTTGAGTCTCACCAAGCAAACAAGTATTCCCTTTTTATAAGAGTCAGCTGTTCATTCTTCCTACATACATTAAATTTTACACCCTTAACTTTTCTCTTTTATTCCCTACACTCACTTGAGTGGTTTTATCCACACATAAGAAAGTATCCACAATATCTGTGTTTTGAATTGATAAACAAGAATATGCTTGCCAACTAGACCTTCCAAATGGTCTTAATTCAGATGGGATGAGAGCAAAGGGAACGCAAAGGTTAGCTTAAAAGGCACCATTCCTCAAAAAGTCACAAAAGAAACAAGCAAGTAGTGCTGCTCCAAACAGGAAGATATCCTTTGGATTTTACAGGAAGTGAAGGCAAAGATAGGAATTCTTAATTTTCTCCACACCAGAAAAGGCTCCAATAACAACTTTCTTCTTAGATTCTCTTGCCCACACAAGAAGTTTTTCTCTTTTTTTTTCTCTCTCTCTCATTTCTCTCTTTTTATAAAAGTGGAGAATAGAGTCTTTTGCAGTTCCTAACTATTCTAATGACAGGCTCAAAAAGATCAACACATCTAAAAAGGGAAAATAATACTGTATAATAACATTGCTAATAATGGAAACAATATACCCCACTTTAAATGTACAGTATCTTAAAGAACTGAATTCTCATTACTGGCATTTTTTGGCAAATACAGTGAACACAGGCGTGGGTGGACTTGAAAAGAAATCTATATATTCACACATAAATTTTGGAAACACTTGCTGTAAAACATAATGCTATTAATCAAATGAAATTTTTACATTGACTTTCATTATAAAATGCATATGTATACACTTGGAATAAAAGCTTGGCCAAAGGATGAAAATTAAAACAGATTGAAATGGCACAGCTAACTCAGTACACTCACAAACTTAACAAAAATTATTTCCAAAAATTAATATTTGAAATAAGTCAATTATAGTAAATTAAAGACACTCTTCCTTTGGAGCTTATTTTATGGAAATTGGTCACGCACTCTATATATGGCTGTCCTTCCAACTCAGTCTAAAGCATTTTCTTAGCTCCAAAAATAATAGTTCCTTTAAAAACTCATTATATAGCTACATTTTCTGAAGTGGGTTATCTTAGGCTATGAGAAATCTTTAGTTAATACCCCAACTGTGGTTATTAATATGCTCAAAATCAACTGTAAGTTCTTTATGATTAAAAGCAGTGGTCATTATGCATTTTATATAAGCGTAAATTTTCACACAATGAGTTTTATTTTCCACCTTCTCTCCTCCTCTTATATTTTGATGTTCTTGGTGGGGGGGCGGGGCTAAAACAGTGGAGAGAAGTGTTTCTTTATCCCTGGAAATATATTAATAGCAACTATTCTACCTCAATCATTCCTTTTACTACCAAACTTGTTCAAAAGAATTCTCTACTGTCACCATCTCCATTTCTGCAAAATTTACACATTCCTGATGCCCTGATATCCAGTTTCTGCCACATTACTCTAAGAAAACTGTCTTTAACAAGGTCACTAAGGAAAAATCTCTTAATCTACAAACTATCTTTTCTTAGTTTTCAGACTCATTGTACTATCAAATTACAATTGAAATTAATAATCTCTTTCTTCTTGAAGGAGCTCTTTCTCATTGCCTTCCAAGGCGTTCCATTTTTCTGATTTTCTTCCTACTTGTATCTGGCCAGTCTTTCTGTTTCCCTGAAGGTTTAATTTCTTCCCTTTGAACTGAAAAAAAATGAGTTGAGTTTGGAATGTCTCTTCTGCTTTCTCAATACTCTGTTTTGAAGAATTTAGCCACTAACAACTACTACCTGTGTGTGAATAATTTCTAAATCTACAAATCTAGGCAATCCCCTTCCTTCTACTAGGCTATAATTCTGGATTTTTAACTACCTGTTGAATCTTTTTCCAGTAGTCCATCATCATTATAAGTCCAACTGTTCCAATGAAATCATCAAAACCCAGCTTAAATTCTCCTCATTCCTATTAAATCTTTTGCCAGTAACCACGGTTACATGATGTTAGGGTATAGTCTCTGTTCTCAATGAGTTCGAAATCTACTGATAGCAGAAGACAAAAGTAGCAATCTTGGGACCCAGTGATCTTGGCACCTTCTTTCTCAAGGAAGCCTACAAGTAAGAGCCAAACTTCTTTTTCGTCTTGTCTCCCAAATTTAATTAATCACTGAGTCCAATGATTCTGCTTTCTAATAGCTCTCAATAATCTATTCACATTATCTTCATCTTTCCAACTCCCTAGAGTTCAGGCTACTCCCTACAATAGGTCCCCAGTGCCCACAGGATAAACTGCAAAGTCCTTAACAAGGCTTATAAGGCCCTTTAGAATATAGCTCCTGCCTTCCATCTCCAAAGAGTATATACATTCGGCCAAATGGAACTATTCTCATTTCCCCACAGCCAGAGCCTTTGAACAAGCAATTCCCTCTGCTTGAAACATTTTTCCCTTCCTACTTCCTCCCATTTTCGTTTCCTTTTTCGGATCTTAGGATAAATTCTACTTCCCCCAGACAGTGTCCACCCTCTTCTTAACAACTTTGGCTCTGGCATCCTTCTGGATGTTCCTATAGCATCCTATCTTTACTCCGTGCACAACAATTATCACACTGTAGTGTAACTGTCTCTCCATCCAGATTATAAACACCATGAGCATATAGACCATGCTTATTGTTTTCACCTATGAATGTGCAATAGTACCTAATACACTGAGGATCTTCCATGTATTGAATGAACAAATGAATCTACAAAGGGGATGAGTTTAAGACTGCAGAAACATTACTATTAGAGTACGCTGTATCAGAAGCATTGAATACTTTAAAATTCTGTACAAATATAATTTTCTATTAGAGCCATTTCCAATCATGTTATTCATTAAGAATGTTTTCTCTTAATTTTATAACGTGACTTCACTTTCCATTCTCATTATGGCAGAATTTTACAACTCCCCTATTCCAAGATTTGTAAGCCTCAACAGATTTTGTGCATAATTTTTTTCTAAAGAAACAAGATAAGGATTAAATAAACTTAAATGAGCAAATTAAGTCTTCAGCTATTGCTCTGAACCTCCTGACACATCATTTACTGTGTTTTAATAAGTACACCTGATTCACTGAATTGTGGAGTCAGAGCCAATGCTCTAATCATGTCATCTTAGAAAAGGTGGCCTGGTATGCTTCCTTTGTTTTTATGAGACAGAAGTACTCAGAGATCTTTAATTTTCATAGCTGAAATGCTAAGAATAAGTAATTAGCCTAACAGCAATTGTTCTAACTTCATCATTAATTAACCACTTGAAATTTATTTGAGCTTGGCAACACTCAACTGACATTCTATGTACTCTTAATAATCACTGAAACTTTTCACAAAAAAGGTATTTTAGGAAGCCTCTAGTTACAAATTAGCTAACACATTTACGTAAGGACTTTACATGTATTATTTCATTTATCCAGAAACCCTGTGCGGTAGCTACTATTACAATTCCATTCTTACAGATGAGAAAACTTAGGCCTAGAGCTTAAATAACTCTATAAGCCCCAAGGTCACATAGCTAGAAAAGGACAGAGTGAGGACATGAGTATACTAACCACCTATTAGGTTCCAGGAGCAAAAGTTAGGACTTTTTTCTTTCTTTTTTTAACCCAGCCATATGCAGTATTAAGCTTATAATATGACAATTTGAATGTTTTACAGACCAACTATTATGTAGTTCTGTCTAAAGTAGTAGTCTTTTCTATAATCTTCTACATTATAGAAATTAGACATGCCGTAACTTTTTAACCCAGTTAATAATTTTTCATTATACATTATCCTCTTAAAAATCTTAAATTCATTTCCAGCAATGCAGTTACCTGTCAAGATGGCTGTCTATTCTATGCCGTTCTGTAATCTCAGCAAAGACTAATAAAAAATGCTGAATCATGTGGGTTATACCTCTGCTGAGGTATTAACACAGATAGGCTTGTTGGCATTTGAATCAAGGATCAAAATTTGTTGGGAAAAAAAAAAAGCACAGTATCTTTTCTCTCTAAAATCTTGGAGTTGAGCTCTCTGTTGCCCACCATCAATTCCACTTCTAAAGGACTAGGAATAATTGGCTGCAGCTTCTCATACGCCAAAAGAAGGGATAGTCTCAACTAGTTAATTTATCAAAAAGTTGGTTTCTGGTGAAATCAGGGGGTCTTTGGTACACACACAAGGGTTTGTTGCTCCCTGACTTTAATATGCAGTCATAAATTGCCTTCAGTAACTCCAAGAAAAATACATTTAACTCTACCATGTAATGGCATTGCAGTCAAGGGCACTAAATGAGCAGCAGACAGAACCTTAAGGAAGGTTACAGGCCAAAGACAGTGTTCAGGGAAACTAAGCTTCCTACCAATGCTCTGGAATAGTCCTCTAGTCCAATTACCATCTTCATTCCTGCTTGAGCACAGAGCCATCTTCCCTTGACATATGCCAAGCAATGCGTCATATACTGTTACCTAATAATTTTGCTGCTTCAAATACTCATATGGAATACATTTTGGGGCATAAATTTTGCTGATCTGAAGAGCAGAGAAAAGTTAAAATTTCTCAGTTCTCAATCAGATCTTTTATATTACTTCTTCAATATCTCAGAAAGTCTGTGTCGTAGTGCCCATCTCTCACACACACACCCATACACACACACACCCCACCACACAATAGGTATTTGGTATGAAAAGTTTGGACACACAGTACATCACACACACACAAGTACACACAGAGGCAGAAGACCTTCCAAAAGGTTCCAACTTTGGCTATAGGGTATGGCTGTGGAAAAAACACTAATTGCAAAGACATCAGGACTCTTACATTACAGCCTCATTGTCCCCACCGCCGGCAGAGATGGCCATGGGGGTGTAACACAAGGTCTACTTCGCCAAAATTCAACTTTATTGCTAAGAATCATTTTGCCAAACGGCTAATTTGATAAATTGATCAATTTACTGAAAACTTGTTTCTTTTAACCATTTATACTGTTGACACAATTAGTATCGGAAGAAACAGTTTTAAAGAGACTTTGAGGATTTCTGTGATGTTTACGTTGATGAGTTTAAGGTCTTAATTTACCTGAAATTTTGCTGCAAGTCAGCACTCCAGCCTACCCATGATTATATTCTGGAATTTTGCCATTTTCTGGGCCAATGACTTTTGAGAATGAGAATTTGTTTATTTTCAATTAAAGGGATGTGCATATCTTGAATGCCATGGAGTTTATAAACGACAATAGAGAAGATTTATTTATTTCAACACATTTTCATCCATTAAAGGCATTCTGTACTTCTCTTAATTCACAAAGCTGTTAACCAGTTCAACCAGATGAATATGTTGCTTCTGTTTTAAGCAACTAAAAAGCACTCAGTATACTAAATATCAATGATAAAATCTGGCACCCAACTGAGTTGGACTGATAAATATCTCTACTACAAAATGTCTGGGGTGAAATTGCTATTGAAAAATTAAAACGCATTAATACTTTCTACCAAAAGTTTCAAAAGCTTTTGAGACTATTCTATTCAATATTATGTGATAAACATTATATGTAGTTAACACAAACATATTTCGGATAGTTGATAATTTGGAAAACTGGTCCTTAGGCAAATTGATAAATCAGAGTACTTGGTAAATGTAACAAAATGGCCATTCAATGAATTTACGTTTCAGCAAACTGCTTTTAGAAGAACTATCCATTCAGTAAATTGAACACTCAGTACATTTTTGGGGGGGATAGGAGGGATACATTTTCAGATAATTGGCCTGCTTCCCAATATCACAGCATTTTAAAGTTAGAAAGTACCCAGGAGATCATTTAGTTCAGGCCCCCATTTTACAGGGCATCTAAGACTGATAAACCAGATGGATCTATTAGTATCAGAGGTGGCATTAGAACTCAGAACTCCCAATTCCCAGTCAATAGCTCTTTCTAACAGACTATGGTTTATAGAAGAAAGAAGGAAGGCACTCTAAAAGAAGTAGGAAGGCCTGCCAGAAGCTCAAAGTGCTTATTACACAAAGAAAGAAATACTCATAACATGGATAATGCAATCCTAAAATAAGAGGGTCTCTTAGATGTTTCCAGGTTTCTTTCTTACACAAATGAATAAGGCACTGTTTCGGGGTGTTTAACAAGATTTCAAGTAAGGCAAACTTTGTGTGTGCATGGAGATATCAACTAAAATGGTTCACTTGATTTTATATTCTGCAGAGATTCTGGATCATCTTACAACATTGTTTTTTTTGCAGATAAATGGAGTTATCTTGCTGCTGTAGGTTCAGTATTTTACTATTATATAGAGTCTCTGAGCATTTCAGGCTCACAACTTTATTATTGCATCATCTCTGCATGTAACCTATAATACACAAACTGACTAACTGTGTTTACACTGAAATAAAGAAACCAAAAAGACTAGTTTCTAGTTCACCAGGAAGAAGGGGAAAAGCAAAATTCTACATCACAGAAATTGCCACCAAAATAAACAGGGAACAAATTCTGAATTTTCACTCGCAGCAAATAAGTGTAATTTTCGGGTGTGAGACAGAAACCTTTTAAATGTAATGGTTTGTGTAACAGCTTTTATAAGGTGCACTTTTCACTGTCAAACAGCATGAAATGCTCATAAGGGTAATCAGTTTCAGATAGTAGGTTTACAAGCTTTCCACAACTTGTACTATTTATCCATGTTCAAATGCTTTATAATTACCTCTTTACATACTATGTTCACTCTTTCTTTTAAAAAGATTTTAAAATTGTTATGTACAAATGTAACTCTGAAACCAACCATATTACTTGATTTCTTTAATCATCTGATGCATGCTCTTGGTTTTTATTAGCTCACAAGTTGCCCAGATATAATTTACATAAAAGTAGTGCTTCTGCAATATTGAAGAATATGAAAGCAAAGTAGAAGCAAACATCTCCCAACATAACCTACTCAAAAATTACGTTTTCTATGTAACCTTTCTCGTGAAGGTAATATAATTGATTTTCTTGTTGAACCAAAACAGTAAGCTAACATTTACATATTACATTCAAAACCACATACAAATATGGGCTGATTACTTCTCATGGTTTCATGCAGCCACTTTTCTCACAAACCAGGTTTACAAAGATGGTATTTTCTATATGCAACAGAAGGTTATTTACATATGAAAACTCCATTCCCCTTCCCTATAAGGTTTACTCAACATTGAATGATAGATTCTTTTTAATTAAGAAAAGAGAATTTTTAATACAGGCTAATGAATCAATCATTCTTCCTCTCTTTTCCTCTCCTTCTCTCTCCCTCAGTCCATTTCTCTCTGTCTTCTCTCTTTCACCTCCCATCCCACCCACCCACCCTCAGCACCACCTTCCCAAATATAAAGACCTAGTCAGGCCCATTGTTAAACAGTAGCCACACAACAGCCCTGCCAAATTGTTCTACATATATAACCTGAGTCAGCAGTGTAGCTTAATTATATCAATACTTTTGTCCTTTGAAATTATTTTTGTATATCTTGATGACCTATTTTGACATTATCCATAGGTTTGATCTTACAGTCACACCGCTTAGATCACTACAGACATCAAAAATAACAGCTTGACTATTTTTCAATACTTATACATAAGCCATATGGCCAAAATATTTGGTGCTCAAAATAAAGCTTATTGTGAAATCAAACGACCAGTGCTCAATATTCCAGACTACAATAGAACCACTTTATAATAAGACCTCTAAAGGTCAGTACTAGTCACATTGTATTATTTGACTTTATGTGGTTACTTCAGAGCAACGCTGGCTCATCAACTCTAAGGTTGAACAGCCCCTTCTAGGTAACGACCTTGAGTCACGGTTTGGGTTGTATTGGTTTGAATATCCATTATGAAGCTCTATCATATCAATTTACTAGGAAATATTATGAATTACACAATTTAGCGCTTAGCCAGAATCTAAGGAAATGCCACTTTATTTTTAAGTGCACAAATTGTAATCAGCGAAAGGTAAAAGAAGCAAAGGCTTCAAACAATTTAATAAGAAAAGATTTATTAATTCATTTTGCTGTCTTTTCTTCTTCAGAGGGCTCTAAACAAAAATATCATTTTCCTAAGGTAGATATATTGAGTAAAAACTTATAAAAGAAAGGTGCAAACGGTGAAGTTGGCATTTCTGAAGTTGAACAGCTGTCGCTCCAAACTCATGTAAGTCAGTGAAACCTGTGAGTCCCTGAGGAAACTTCTGACGATGCCATGTGGCAGCCACAAAAGCTACTGCCTGGTTCCAAGACATAGTAGGCCATTCATTTTTGAGCCATTCCAACTACATTACAGAGTTATTTTTAGAAAGAGAAGGAAATTTATAACTATCTTTGAACTTCCAGAAAAAAATTACAAATTTCTTACTTTTCTTTATTATTGTTGCTGGCAATTCAACTTTTAAATTCACTTTTATTCCAAATTGAATATTAATAAAGCTAACACCAATGCTGAAAAGCTATGTTTATTGTTTAATGTGAGTTGAATAAAAATCAGTAAATATAGAGAATAAGGCAATTTAAAAAAATAAGATGCTAATATGTTTTATATTGACGAATCTGAAACTGGCACTTCTTAAATTGGTTCTCAAAGCACAAGATTTGTATACATGCAAGTTTATCTCAGTTTTACAAGAAAAATCCAAAAACTCAAAAAACCCATTGCTTGGGAAATACATACAATACACGCATTTCTACAAAATTTGTCACTTTACAGCAACATCTAAATTTTTCCAGTTAGAACCTTTTCTCCTAAAGAGAACTTGTCCAAGATAGAAACATCTACGTTTTCTTAGGAGAACATTATTAAAATATTTGTTAAAGCATAATATAACACATACCAAGTAGAACTTCTTAAGTGCACTAAACTTACCCAATAAATTATTTTGTTAAATATTATATGACTCAACAGTAATTAAGAATTCATAATTTGTGACATGTTCCTTCTCAAGGATATAAAATCAAATTATTTTTTTCATGGGAGTTAAATTAATATTTTAGGGCTAATGTTTTATAGTTTATGATTTGTTGGAGTTGCTCAGGAATGAACTCTTTTCCTTTTATTTTATTTTTAAATGGCTCACCTTCAGTATTTAGATTATGCTCTTTTTCATATATAGGTTTAACCGGAGAGGGAAAAAACCTCAATAGAAAAAATTACCTAAAACTACTGCAGCTCCTGGATACCATTTCTTTGAAGAATTCATCCCTGCTTCCCTTTCTTCTTGCTTTGAAGACAAGGAACAAATGCTTCCTGAATGTGGAGTTTAACCGACCAGTTCACTGCTTTAACTCCAGAGTCAAGATAGTTGCAGCAGATACAAGCTAAGTTCTGTACTATAGCAGTTCTCTTTGCAACGGTGAGTAACATTGCAGGAGAAAACATTTTATGCTTTTTTGCACGCTATCTCAGTGTGGGAGGATGAATACTAAATAATAAGTCAGGAAACAGAAAAAAAAAATGATACCCTCCACTTAGATAACATGAAAAAAGGTAAGGCTGGTGTTTGTTACCTAAAAGATTCTCCCAATAAATCAGGATTGTTTTCTTTCATCTTCAGCTCCCCAGTTACATACAATTCAAAAAAAAAAGAAAAAGCTACCATTTATTGAGCACCTACCACTAAACTTAATACCTTAACTCTAATTCTAACAACCTCGTAAAATGTGTGTTGTTCTCTACTTTATTAAAATGGACAAGGTCCAGAAAAACCCAAATATTTCCCCAAAGTTTTACCACTAGTAAAAGACAACACTAGGACCCATGTGGAACTCCATTTGACTATATAATCTATGTTCTTGCCATACTCCCGTCTGATTACAATTTTTTTGTTTTTCATATTTCCAAGTATATGGAAACATAGTTTGCGTTTCACATTTGAAATTCTCAACTGTTACAAGAACAGCATTCTTAAGAGTAAAATCATGTTCCTGCAAAGTCACTGAGAAATTAAAAAACATCATGGACTTCTTTTGTGTTCATTACACACACCCGTTTCAAAGACCAGAAGACGTACCTGCTGTCTTACTGAAAGAGCATATTTCATTAGATAGCATTTTAATAGGTATAATAACAGTTCCCAATCTATTTAAGATTAAAACTAATAAATTATGCTCACCACCTCTGCCCACCATAAATTCGGTACATACTCACGCACTGAATGCAGGCCTCTGCCATTAGATGCTGGAAAAGATGGCAAGATAAGGAAAGCATTAACTTCCCTGGTTACCTCTTCTTTTTTCTCCCCCTAATAAGGACTAGTCCACTAAGACACCTTTGTTCTCCTGTGTTCCACTCTGCACACACTGTTGCTCTAATAATATTTTGTAGCTTCAACATTCACTTGTATATCATGATGACTTTCAAATCCATTGTCTCAGATCCTCCTTCTCATTTACCTAAAATCTAATCCCATAATATGAACTGCCTCTTTGCAAATGCAACACAGTGAGATCCAAGATGATATTCTCTCTCACATCACATCAGTGCTGACTCCTCAACCACTCTCCTTCTATCAGTTTCCAGAAAATAGGGTAATGTCGCTGACTGTCCCAGCCTCTGGCCTTCCTGGAGGTTTACTCACTGTGTAGCTCTCGCCTAAACTCTGAACCTATTTGGGTTAACCATTGTATCCACTCATAGTAACATCATCTATGTTAACTATTTCATCTCTCACATGTATACAGACATTGCTAGTTCTAAATGACAGAATAAAGTGTGAAGAGATAATTGACTATACAAATAAACTAAAAGCACTTACTTGGGAGTCAGGTATTAACTCCATAATTCTTACATGGCAAGCATTTTTGAAGTCCTACAATGTACCAAGCAATTTAACTAGGTGCTTTATAAATACTATTTCATTTAATTTTGACAACCAAGATACAAAACAAATACTATATGAGTACATAGGACAACTCCTTGATGAGGTGATTAGTATCCACATTTTAGGCATAAAAGTTAGAGGGGTTAAATAACTCATCCAGGGTCACATATCTAGCAAGCAATAGTGCTAGAATTCAAATCTAGGTCTAGCTGACTTTAAGACCAGTAATCCTTACATTATGCTATGTTAGGCCTGTTTCTGCCATTTACTAAAGCCACTTTAACCCGAGCCTTAGTTTTCTTGTCCAGAAAAAGAAAGGGCGTTACCAGTGTCCCTGTGGGAGGAACAAGAAGCCAGTAGGAAAGCATCTGAAGTGAGGCATTTTTCAAAGTTCTCACACATTCACCCAACATGATCCAGTATGGTCATCCATCCCACTTCCCCAACTGCTGTTGAGAATCACTGGCTTTTCTTATACTGCACATGAAGTAGTATAATAATAATATATGAAGGGAAACTGTGATAAGA
Organism: Equus asinus; assembly: GCF_041296235.1. NCBI lineage: Eukaryota > Metazoa > Chordata > Mammalia > Perissodactyla > Equidae > Equus > Equus asinus. The sequence goes on from NC_091812.1 coordinate 37,751,606, forward strand.
TAAAGAAGAACACTATACACCAAAAGAATAAAACAGAGGTTTAGCAATAAGCCAATAAAGGGGATAAGATGGAATCATAAAATTATTCAAGTCATCTAAAAGAAAGCAAGAAAACAGGAAAATGGAACCAAAGAATAGATAGAACAAATGGAAAACAAATAGCAACATGGCACATTTAAACTCAACCACATCAGTAATCACATAAAATGTAGGTTAAACACGCCAATGAAAAGGCAAAGATTGTTAAATCGTATAAGAAACAAAGACCAAGCTAACCTGTTTATACGAAATGCACTTTAAATATAATGTCACAGAAGGTTAAAAGTAAAAGAATTCAAAAAGATATACCATGCTATACCAATGCCAAACAAAGTAGCTTTCAAAGCAGGATATATAATGGAATAAGGAGGGTCATTTCATAATGATAAAGGAGTTAATTCATCAAGAGAACATACAATCCTAAATGTTTATGCACCTATTACCAGAATTTAAAAATACATGAAGCAAAACCTGATTAAAATGAAAAAGAGAAATAGTAAAGCACACTATCAGAGATGGAGATTTTAATACTCATCTTTCAATAACTGATGTAAAAAGTAGACAGAAAATCAGTAAGGATAGAGAAAACCTGAACAACACCATCAACTAACTGGATCTAACCGACATTCGTAGGACACTCCACCCGACAACAGCAGAATACACCTTTTTCTCAAGTACATACAGAACATTTACCAAGACAGATCTATTTTGACGATAAAAGAAGTCTCAACAAAGTTCAAAGGATTCAATTCTTATAAAGTTGCCTAATCACAATAGAATTAAATTAGAATCAATAATAGAACAATACCAGGAAAATCGCCAAATAATTAGAAACTGTACAATACACTTCTAAATAACGAATGAGTCTAAGAAGAAATAAAAAGGGAAATTAGAAAGTATTTTGAACTGAATGAAAATGAAAGCACGATATATTAAAATTTAGGAGATGCCTTACCTCCTCAATAAATATGAGTGAGGAAAAACGAAGAGTTAAATGAATTAATCAATCAACAGACTTTCAGTAAGCAGTCAGAAATTAAGAATAAAAGAAAGAAGATTATGAATTCATAAAATATTAGAACTGGAGGAATTCTAGAAATCTTTGTAAAATTCGTAAACCCACAAAACTTACAGAAGAAACAGTTCCAGGAAGAACATATGATTTGCTTAATAGAGTTTATAATAGTAAATATTTAAAAATGAGCAGTCTCTGCTAGTAGCTACATTATACAAATATCTGAGTTATTTAAATGCCGATTTTCACCTAATAAAAGCAGATAAAGGTTGTATAAATAAAATTTGCACATTTGTTGGCCTGTGCCTGGTTAATGTGAGCATTTTGTGCTTTATATGTAGGTTTTCTATATTTACACACACAGCATAATATTTGAGAGTACTGAATTCTCGATTCACATTGCCTGAATACTCTGGCTTTACCACCACTAGTAGCCATGATATTGAACAAGTTATTAATCACCAACGCCTCAGTTTTCTCGACCATAAAATAGGAATAAACTGTAAAATGAGAATAAGTAGTTCCTACCTCCTAAAGCAACTGTTAAAGATTAAACAAATTAATGCCTTTTGCAGGCTTACAGCAGTGCCTGACGCATAGTAAGGGCTCAATAAACGGCAACTATTAGCGTTGATTTCTAATTACTCGAAGCTTATTAGTCAAGACAATGACTTTAAATTTTTTAATTAGGTTGACATCAATTAAAATAAGATATTAGCACAGAAAAAAATGGGTTGCCTCCAATTCATAAGTGTTAAAAAATTTAAAAACGATTCCATGTTATTTGAAAGCCAATGTCAAAACAAAGCTGGGGCAATTTCTTTTCAAAGCGAGAGACAATGATCCAAGGAAAAATTATCTATTACATGCAGTGTTTTTGGACCAACCAACAAATTTAATACTACCACATATGAGATAATATTAAAGTTACACATTTGGGCTATCCTGCTGTTTTCAACTATTCCTTCTAATGTGCTCCATTCAACTAGAATTTATAGATTTAAATATTATAATTTTTAAAAGACAAAACACATTTGTAAATTTATTTTTAAATGGATAAAAGGCAGCATTCAGCAGTTTGTCATTTGAACGAATTCTATTTGGTATAAGAAAACAACAAAACTAATGTGGAACACATTTCACATTTTTTATTTTATGAAACTAATGCTTTCAACACTGCATACATTACTAAAAGCACAAAAATAGATGCTGTACTATCAAACTGTAAAGAATATAAATTGATATAAAAAACAATTTTTTAATTAAAACAATCTCACGTGTCTCATGTGTTCTAAAGAATAAGGTAAAACAAATATATTTTCACTAAGTAGCTCCAAAATTTCATACTTTAATAAAAACCACTATTTGTAATGCATGCTCTTTTTGACAACGATGCCAAAGCTGCCTCAGCTGGGCTGAATGAGTATGCGCCTGAATCAATAAGGTAATAAAATACCAAATAAGTCTGACTTACTCTATCCCACTGCTTTGAAAAGTAGGTGAGTAGATTTTCTATACTTTTAATAACGTAACTAAAATTTCACCCATAACCTTAGCATTTACAAAAATATCTTTCTCTTCTCTTCATACCACACAGGCACTTTTTCTTCACAGAAAATTACGAGGAAGCTGGTCATGATGGCACATAAAGGCAATGAGTGAGACTAGCTGGAAAAGGCAGAAAAGCACGTGGGCACCCACAGCACTACCTGTTCCTTTCTGATGCCTCTCAGCTACCATCCATCCTTCAGTCAGCCAGCAGATTAAAGCTCTCAGCATGTATGCTGCCTTCTTTGAACTTTTTGCAATGAACTATACCAACCAGTATAGTTGGGAGAAGGATCAAAGCCAGGAAAACACTCATGCACAGTGGAGTATTAATGGGATATTAGCTAAACCATCCTAGCATACGTACCTCTCACCTGAGAGGAAGGCCGGTCTTATTTCAGCCCCGACTTTTCCCTACGTTGCTGAACTGATCCTGAAACAAACTTGGGTTTTCTGTGCTGTTGCTACTGTTGGTGGTGGTGGTGGTGGTGGAGATGCATGTGTGTGTGTTTGTATTTTAAAAAGAAGATGACTTAAAGGCAAAGGCAAAAACACTATGACTCCTCTGCCCTGGCATGGAGTGGATCTGCCCAACCTTACAGGATGTGAGTTCACAACATAAATGAATTCTGAATTGTCAAACAGCAAAGGAGAAACCCTTCTACTGCCTTCTCAGAAGAACCTCTTCTCTACCCTTTGATGCTACTTGGAATAAAAAAATCTTCTAAGTGATTTACAGATCAAATTCAACAACCTGAATCATTCATTATGCTAGTTAAGAAGGGTCCATAATAAGTCAGATTTATTTACAGTTCTGCCCAATTTAGCTACTTTCTTAGAAGGTCAACAATACATACTGTGGAGTGAAAACATGGTATTCAAGAAACAAGGAGACTGACTGCTATGTGTAAGGAGCTGCTATATATGAGACACATTGAGGGGCAAGGGGCTTTATAAAAACAAATAGCTTCAAAAGGAGAAATGTATTTCAGAAATGTGATTTCTGTATGATTTCAGTATGTCTGACTGGACTGTCACAATAGAGCTATATTAAAAAAAAAACCTACAAGAAAAGAAGCTCCACAAAAATAGTACTTTTGTCAAAAAATTAAAGAGCTGCAAGAAAATTGACAATCCTGAGAGGATAAAAGATGAAAACAGAAGTTATTTCCTTATTATAGGATTATACTATAGACTAGTCAGACTAAATGAAGACTCTGGATGACTACAGACTGCTTTCCTAAAATTAATTTGACACTGTCCAAACATGCTAAGAATTCTATTCAGCTTTAAAACAATGAGTGGATGTGTATGAACTGGACCTATGATACACTAGCGATGGGAATGTAAAATGCTACAACCACTTCAGAAAGTACTTTAGAAATTTCTTCTAAATTTAAACATACATTAACCACATGACCCAGCAATTCCACTCATAGGTATTTCTCCAAGAAAAATAAAAACATTTGTATGAACAAAGACTTGTACACAAATGTTCATAGCAGCTTTGTTCATGATAGCCAAAAACTGAAAACAACCAAATGTCCATCAACAGGTGAATGGACAAATTGTAGTCTATACATATAATGGAATACTAATCAGCAACAAAAAGAAAAGAACTATTCGTATACACAACACAGATGAATCACAACAATGTTATGCAGAGCAAAAGAAGCCAGATACAAACGAATGCATACTGTATGATCTCATTTACATGGAATTCTAGAAAGCAGATGAGTGCTTGCCTGGGGCTGGGAATAAGAGGTGGGCATGATGTTGAGTAGGGGCACAAGGAAGCTTTGGGAGGGAGAGAAATTGTTCTACATTTTAACTGTAGTGGTGGTTACATGGATACAAATTTTTTAAAACCCAATTGAACATTTTAAAAGGGTATATTTTAATGTATGTATTGTGTATTCTACAATATGTGTACTTCAATTAAGATGAATAAAAAACAACAACAACAAAATTTTGGAAGTAACATATTGAAAATGAGGAAATAAATATCCCCACTATACTAACTGCACTATTAAGATATCAAGGGTATGGTGTCTCTTTCTATGAACATTTAAAGGAAACAAAATTTTTAAAACTTAAGAGGAAGGTAAGTTGAATGGTGAGTGTATCTGGCAATGCTATCACACATGAAAAATGATTGAATGTTTAGTCTGGTGACAAGAAGATGAAATAGGGTTACATAATTGCCTTCATATGTACGAAGTGCTACCCTCTAAGGGGAAGAAACAGATTCCTACTCGGTAGAAGCTACAAACACACAAATTTTGTCCTCAGTATATAGAAGACAATAATTATACTTCAAATTAAAAATCAAATCACCCTTTTAATATTCACTATATCCCAGATACAATGCAACATGAACCTTCTAAGAAAGTAGTTACTGAGTTCTCATCACTGAACTCTGCCTGTCAGACTTACTGAAGAGGGCATTAGATAGGTTGATGGATTAGATGTCCTTTAAGAGTCTTTTTAGAGTGTATTTTGTCCCTTTAATAAAATTTGAAGTAAAATTTCATGATTTCAAGTTACTGAATTTTATACTGGTTACTAGTACCATGCATTTCATATTTTGGTGTTCAATAAATATTTTTTAAAATTAAATTGTGCTTTACTTTTTGGGAAAATAAAATACACTAGAATGATTCACTTTCTAATGAAATTTCAGGTATTACCTAACAGTCCAAAAAGAAAATTGTTGACACAGAAAAAGATAAGCCATGTGTTCTATAAATGTAAAATGATTGGCTCAAGAAAATAGTGCTTTTCCTACTATTCAGGGGAAAAAGAGTTCTCTAATGGTAAGAATGACAGAGAAAGTTAAAATTTAAAGTAGATCTTAAAGGTAAGGTAAGCTATAGATGGATGTAAAGGATGATGGCATACATGATAGGCATTAATCACCTCCCTTTGCGTTTACTCTTCATTTTTCTTTTCCCAGAAGGTAGACCTTTCTTTTAGGGATCCAAGGATTCCAAAGAAGTTAACTCCACCTTTCACTCCAGGGATGGAACACACAATCCTGGATACAACAGTTAGGACTTTGCACCATCACGGCCACAATGATTAGTCGTGAGGTGGAAATATGACCTACACTAGTTGAATCAAAGTAAATATCAGGACTTTTGTTAGAAATACTGAGACAAATACATTTTTCCGAGTGGAGGTAAATACAGAAACAATAAGCCTCAGGAACTACTAGAAGCCATATCAGAACCGAGACAAAAGTATCAGAATGAAACCAACACTGGGAAGCCAGAATAAAGAAATGGAAGTCACTAAGTCTCTGGATCATTCCCAAAGTAGCCCTATCTTTGGGCTTTTGAGTTACACTAGCTAATGTATTCCCTTTGTGGCTTAAATACATTTGAGTCATTTTTTAAATTATTGTTTTTTATTACTTACAACAAAAACTGAGAAGGCAGGAACTTCATGCAAAGAAAAATAGACTAGAATGCACAAGATGTCAGTAAGACTTAAAGATTGGTCTCAGAATTTTTAGCCAAATTTATTACTAAAGCAATTCTGGTGTTAAATACAGACATATCTAAGTTCCCATTCACTGAGCATATTTTATTTGCTCTATGTGGATATTTCTTATGAGCACTTACTTTAAAACTTGTAAATGTTTTTAGATCCATTTCAACTAGCTCCTCCACATGAGCCCCAGACTTAATGGGTCTGGGCTGTAATCTTGAAGTGGGGTGAAAACAAGATGCTGCCACCTCTATTCTCAATTTGCCACAATCAACTAGAAGTTGGGTTAAAGAGCCATGAAATTCTGGATTTCAGCTCCAAAAAGATGAGGGAAACATGGACAACATTAAGATAACCTCTGCTCCACAAAGTTTCTCACTACTATTCTCGAACTCTGTTCCAGGTCCCAAATAAATCAGAGCCCTGAGGATACAATTATAAAACTTCTAACAACCAGACTATAAAGCTACCAGATGGCAAAATTGCTAAAAAGAAAGCTGCTATTAAAAGCAAAGGACCCCAAGATTAATGTGACTCATCATTTTAAATATTTCAGTTAAAAATTATATGGGAAAAAAATAAGTACTGGTAAGAAAAGACTTAATTGGTCTCACTTACCACTTTGGAATTTTGAAAACCACTGCAGACTCCAGTCTATGTTCCTTTGATAAATATATCTGAATAAATAAGAAATAGGATGCTGTCTTTGGTGACCTTCAGGTGCAAAATCTCTTAAATTTCATTTTGTCCAAATATTACTTGAGAAAATTTTTTAAAATATTCATAAGTGCCTGTAGAATATTTTTAGGACAGTATCTTCCCAAAGATGGGTGAGGAGAAAAAATAAATAGCAAGTTCGGTCACATAGTTGACTGTTTTATTAATTGAAAAAGAAATTATATATTCAGGCTTCCTAATACAGAAATAGAAATTATGAGAGATTTTCATGCTCTGCAATTCTATAAGTAATTTCTCATTCATAACTGTTTATCCCTAAAATTACATATATTTATACACACACCAAAAGAGAGACTGAATTCATCCTGAGCTTTCCTTACAGAAAGGATATCAGTCCCAACTTAATTTAAGATTAAAACTTTAGGTGGAGATCAGAGGTTAGGGCTTGTTTTAAAAAATAATATACCTTAAATAAGAAAATTTTGTACCTTTTTTACAGTTCCTCACTGCTTGGCAAAAACAAAGAAAAACATGGTAGAATAAATGTGTCAAAAGCCATGTGATCACAGGCAAATTATATTCTATTTCTATATTATTATATATTTTCTCCAATAAGCTGGCATTACTTTTGTAATAAAAACACAAAATCCTTTCTTTTTAAATGGACCCAGGCATGTATAAAGACCTTATAATTCCACATTTTTAAGTGTGTAAAATGGTCCTACCTTCTCTGCACCATATCTTTCCCCATACGGGATAAAGCTAATTGCTCCTTTGGGAATGGTGGTGGAATACTGAAAGCCACTTGGCAGTCTCCTCACCACCACCTTAATGACCACTGGCTATTTCAGCAGTTTAATTATAATGTGCCTAGGTATGGGACATCATAGTTTATCCTGCTTGGGGTTAGCTGACCTTTCTGGATGTGTAAGTTGATGCTTTCTGAAATATGAAAAATTTTCAAGCTTTATTTCTTAAATACTTTTTATTCACCATTTTTATGCTCTTCTCCTTCTGTGACTCCAATTACACACATGCTAGACCCTTAGGTATTATCTCTTAAGTCTCTTCTTTTTTTTTCCTAGGTTCTTCATATTGAATAAATTTTATTGATATGCTTCAAGTTCACTGATTTTTCTACCATCTCCAATATACTGTTACGCTCGACCATAAATTCTTAATTACAATCATTGTTCTTTCCAGTTCTAGAATTTCCATTTGGCTTTTTTTATAGTTTCCATTTCTCTGCCACAATTTCCTATCTGTTCCATCACTAAGACCATAGTAGTTGTTGGTTTGCTTTTTTTTAAGCCTTATATGTGTATGCATACTTAACCCTTTGTCAGCTGAACACAACATCTAGGCCATCTCAAGGTCTGTGCTGTTGATTTTTTTTGTATGTCTAGTAATTGTTTAATTATATATTCAATAGTATGATTATAAAATGTAATAGAGTGTAGAGAACCTGGATTCTGATTTTGCTACGTTCTTCTGAAGAGTGGTGACTTTTTTTCTCAGGCAGTATAACTACTGGTTGAACATCTTGAATTTGTTTATATATTGTTGGAATGATTTTCAGGAAAGCTCAAGGTGTTTCACAAGTTCAGTTCTAGTTCAGCAGGCTCAAACTTCTATCTTTGTCTTCCTTGTAGATTTTGTTGAGGTCTAGTTTTGAACTTGTTAGGGTGGATCTAGAGTAAGCCTTACTCTAGGACATAGAACTTACTTCTAAGGTGTGGAGTTCTTGGTTCTCATCTGGATACCTAGCATGTTAATAATATCTCTCCACTCTGCCTAGGACAGAACTCCAAAGTCTACTAGGAACCTTTAATATGTCTTTCCATTTCCAGATCCCTAGTAAGCTCACAGATTCTCTTTTGATACATATGAAGTCCATCTCTCAGCTAAGGACTCATGGGGAACCCACATTTAGAATTCTGGATGCCCATTTCTGTATACCTTTCTCCTTTCTGGTGCACTGCTCCAGATTCCAGCTGTTTCAACTGCCCTAAACTCTGATCTCTGCTTTCTCAGGTCAGAGGCACCACTGTTTCTGCTTGGACTCCATATCCCTGTGTCACAGTCAGGAAATTATCTCTAGGCAGAAAGCCAGGGCAGACATGGGGCTCTTCTTATGAGTGTGCACTCTTTTAATAACCACAGTCTTGTACTGCTTGTTGTCCAATGCCCGAGAACAGTTGCCTCATATATTTTCTTCACTTTTATCAGTTTATGGGAGGAGGGTTAGACCAGTACTAGTTACTCTATCAAGGCCAGTAGCAGATGCTCTTGTCCATATTATTTTAAATGATTCTTGTTTTTCTCATTCTCTTAATTTCTATTTGTCTTCTCTACCCACCCTCAATTTGTATAATTTTTGAGCCTGAGTTAAATTGACATATACTGCAAAATAATTTTGATAAAATATTTTTGAATTTAAGACCTTATAATGAGGATGGAACACTTTGAAAATATTAATATTATAAGTTTTATAGAGTTTCTGAAATTTAAGCAAAAATGTTTTAAATTTAAATTCTTTCCTCTCATACTTTCCTTTTCATGAAAAATAATAGCACAAGCAAAACATAAGCAATACTCTGCTGCCATACTGCCTTTCACACTGCTAAAGGAGGTTTATTTTTATTTAAGGCAAAATAAAAAGAATAGAAAAGAAAAACCTCACATTATCAGAATTGTCCTCATTTCCCAATTTCTCAAGTTGGTCTGATCTCAACCTTCGGAAGCACAAAGGTCTTCCTACCCATATTTAAAGACTATGGAAATATCTACCTGTTCCCCAGACAAATGAGAGATTTAAATGGGAAATCAAAATAAACATCACAAAGTCTTTAAAATTTTTAAAACATTTACATGAAATGGTGAGTCCCACAAAGGAAGCATATTTTTTGCCAAGCATGAGTTTCTCAGTTGATTTAAATACTTGATATACTAACTCAAGCAAATGCTTGGAGATAGACAGGGCCGACTTATCCACTAAGCACAGTGCCTGGGGCCCATAATACTTTCAGGGGCCCACAAAAATGTTTTAATTTCACTTAAAATCAGAAGAGTAACTAAAAATTTAGGTCAAAGAGAATGTTTAACTTTTCTTAATATATTTGTCCTTATATCAACACAGTCATAAAATGTAATTATAATCGAGCGCCTGTGTGTGTGTTTGTGTGCGTATGTGGAGATAGACATAAATTGGCAATTGTTTTCAGATTTTCTGGGAACCTCAATATCTCACAGAACCTAATTCCTTGTCTGATTCTAGGGTATGAGGTCTCTAGACATTCTTCCCTCTCAATTCCTGGAGGTGGCAATTCCATCCCTCAACTATTTGCCTCTGATCTTTTTGGTTTGCCTGAACTAAATCCACTTGCAAACTAATTGTACTCTGGGAAGCTAGACATCTCCATGGCCTCTTTTAAGCTACCATGTAGTAGATGTTATCTTCATGGCTGCTTCGCAGCTACTTTACATTTGCTTTCTACAATAGAGAAGTAGACTTGATGTCTCTTCCTATTTCAAAGCCCTCAGTCTCTTTGGAGCCTCCCACAAAGTTACAATTCCTGTCCAAGCGGTAGCTTCCAACTCATAGCCCACTTGTAGTGCCAAGATGATAATCACACTGAGAACCCACAAAGTCCCAAACCTTAGCTGACTTAGGTTACCAGGTTCACTCACTTTTCCTGGTTCTCTTAATTTATTTATCACTTATGGCTGTTCAAGCAAGTGATCATCTGTATTCAAATCTTCACTGTCTTACAACAACAGAAATATTCTATCTGTTCAGAGTGACCACTATAATTTTCAACAAGAGAAAAAAGTATTTAAGAGAATAAAATTATGTTTCCAAGACATTCAAAAGAAATCTTGCAAGTAATATAATCCTTACGATATACAAAAGCAGAGTGCTCTGGATTGAAGCTTGTCATGAAAGATGGATGGTGTGCTAGGAGCTAACTATTGAATCTCTTAGATCCCTTTGCTTCAGTGAAGTTCAATTAGTTTCATCAGAAAGAAGGCCTAGATCCTAGTTCCAGCTCCATACTGGTACACTCATTGGCAAAATACTTGACTTTTATTTAGTAGTCTCAGTTTTCTCATAAATGAGGTAGACATATAAATATATGTCTTGGCAATCTTCAAAATACTGTTAGCATCAAATGAACAATTATGCCTCAAAAGCCCTTGGTAAATTTAAAAATAAATAAATAAATTTAAACTACTACTATTTTGCCATAATGAGACCAACGTTCTTAAATCTCCTAGGCTTATTCTCCATTTTTCATAATAGTATCAATCACAAAGTCAGAATCATTCTTTTCAATTTTTAAATATGTTTTATATATCAGACTTCAATGTATTTCATTTGGGTTACAGACTACAGGCTTAAAATGTGCTAAACTACTGCTTTTCAGAACAGTTCTAACACTTCCTATTCTGTAAGCTTTTCACAATCAAACAAGTAAAATTTAATCTCTGTTGTGCATTCCAAGCAATTTGTTTATACTGTAGAACAAAGGGCAGCACACTTAGTCTATACAGGGTCAGACAGTAAATATTTCAGGCTTTGTGGTTCCACAGAGTCTCTGTCACAACTACTCAAATCTGCCAATGTAGTATGGAAGCAGCCATAGACAATATGTAAACAAACTGGCACAGCTGTCCCAAGAAAACATTATTTACAAAAACAGGCTATCAACTGGATTTTGCCTGAAGCCTGTAGTTTGCCAACCCCTGCTCTAGAAATATGCTTCTCAATCTTTACTGTGCATACTAATCACATGGAGATCTTTTTTTTTTTTTTAAAGATTTTATTTTTTTCCTTTTTCTCCCCAAAGCCCCCCGGTACATAGTTGTATATTCTTCCTTGTGGGTCCTTCTAGTTGTGGCATGTGGGACGCTGCCTCAGCGTGATTTGATGAGCAGTGCCATGTCTGCGCCCAGGATTCAAACCAACGAAACAGTGGGCCACCTGCAGTGGAGCATGCAAACTTAACCACTCGGCCATGGGGCCAGCCTCATCACATGGAGATCTTAATGCAGATTCGGATTCAGTAGGTCTGAGCGGAGTCTGAGATTCTGCAATTCTAAGAACCTCCCAGTTGTCTTATGATGATCCTGGTCAAACAATGATATTTTTGAATAGCAAGGTTCTGATAAGCTCCATGAGAACAGGGAACCTATCTAATTATATACTGTGTAGCCTCAGTGCCTAGAACAGTACTTGACACACAATAAAGCAAATATTTAAGAAACAAATGAAAAGAACCAAGAATAAGCTTCTACTAGAATGTCACGTTCTGCCTTACATCATTGTTATCTGTGTCATCCTTTATGAGGTTCATCCTTTGTTATGTTCACTTTAGCTTTTAAGTCTACCAAATCTACCAGTCTTTTTAACATGGTAGATTTTCTAATAAATGTTACTGAATTAAACCACCGTCTTGGTCCATGTACACAGTCCAAAAGCTAGTTGTTACTGACAAATCCACCCCAAACTCTTCTATTTTCCATCCCTGTTATGGGGCCATAACAGCCAAGTTTGTACTTTATGTTGCTGCCCTCTTAGCAATACCTGAGTAGATCAAAGATGAAGAGCTGAATCAAGCTGGTCTATATTCTCTCTCTTGGGATTTCTGGAACTGGGGTCTCTGTCTAGGCTGGTGACTCTGAGTAACTAAGGAGTAGTGGTGGTGACTGTATGTGGTCATGTGCATCTGAAAGTAAATTTATAGAGTGTGAAGAAGGGAGAGACATGTAGACAGAAGCAAACATAAAGGATGAGGAGAGTACTGCCTAGGCTCCTAATGGCTTTACTGATGGAGAACTCCAGTTCCTCATGAGGCCAACCTATTCTTTGGGATTTCAGGAGTTATCCAAATATCTTTCCACATTTCTGTTTTTAGATAGATTGAAATGGATTTCTGATACTTAAAATAAAAAGAATATTAAAAATAAGACAGTATCTTTCTAATTAAATACTTCCACTTATAAAGACCATATAGAAGCAAAAATATACACAGAAAATGTGTCAAAATTGCAAGAGGGAAAAATGTTAAATTGAGGAATCATCAAGTTTTCAATAACTGGAGCCTAGTAATCAAAGGCATGAGTATTATTAAATCGATTATATTTTTAGTGAAAGGATAAATGCTACCAACAGATAAGAGTACTAATATGAAGACTAACATATGCTAAAACAAATAAATACTTCTATAATTCTTAAGGGAAAAATTTGCCATCACTGGACCCTTAGTTCCAAAATTATTCAATATACTTCTTTACAGGTGGCTGGTCCTAACTACATTTTTAAAAGTAAAAAATTAACAATTATTAGAAAGAGCTGATTGAGATAATAAATATTTCTTTAACCCAAAAGAAACAGAAGAGAGAGAAATTCTATGCAATATTTTCAGTAGAAATGAACTTGAGAAGGGAGGAAGGATAGGAAACAATCACACCCAACTGGAATTCTATAACTCAGACAGGGAACGAGATATAAAAAGCAATGCGTCTAAGCCAACAAACTTCCCAAAAATCTCCTAACAGTCAATCACCTCAAAATATGAATTGATTCTGGTCACCCTTGCAGCCAACTATTCCTACTTAATTTTTAAAAAAATAATTGCTAATCAAATAATCCACATTTTTTGTTAGGAAGTTAAAATGGAAATGACAAATTCCTAGCACTTTTCATTTGTAGCACAATTCAAAGTATCCATTATTTTCCAAGCAGCAAATGAAAATGTCAAAAACATTCTTATTGTAGATATTTAGTTGTTTTCTGCCAAATTAATGAAAGGAAAATATTGCACTTTGAATTGGTTAATTACCATGAATCCTTCTGCAAAGGCTCCTGCTTGCAGAACTAAGCCAGCTCTAGTTGGCACACGGCCCTCATATTCATGGAGACTACACTATAGGCTCCACTGTACTCAAGAGACATTTAGTTTTTGGCATCCATTCACCAGCTTACAAATCATCAGTCCTAACAATTATAGACACTCAACTGTCTGAAGTAAACAGGGCAGAAAGCACCTGCGTTTAATAGGGATGTACCACATTCTGCTTCTTTGAAATTTTAAGAGCTAGACTTAGAATACAGAATGAACAAGAATACTCTGATTTACACATCTTCTAGAAACTAGAGCTACTTCAACAAAAATCTTCTAGTGACAAAACTACTTCAAGGAAATCCTCCAGAAGCAAGGCAAAATTTTAGGAAAGGAGGAATTTGGAAAAGTTCCTTTTCCTTAGTTCTAGGACAGGGTGAATGGAGCTATTTCAAGTATAGGCCGCTTGGGAACCCACACATAGAGCTCATACCTTGCCATTTCCTAGGATAGATAGGTGCTAATTTGCCTATTTCCAAATCTGATAAAATAACCATTACTCAAGCCTAACCACATCTCTCCTCCCTCATCCTGCCATTCTCTTTTCTACAGAAATTCAAAGACCTGGAATGCCCACTCTCCATGTTGGATAACATATTGGATATACTTCTTTAAAACTGAATAGGAATATGTTTCTCAACTTTTTGAAAAATATATTCCACTGATCCTTTTATTTGGGAAAGAATGGGTAGACAGATGGAGACAGAAAATAACTAATGATTTCTCTCTCTCCTTTTTCCTCTTTCCCTAAATAAAATGGAAGAAAAATCCTGAATCAAGACAGATAAATAATGATAAACTTAGGAATCCAAGCTGGTTTCTCCAAGATGCTCTCCATATGGTTCTTATAAGTAAGCACTCCCAGGCTACAAGTGTGTCACCTCCTCATACAGAGTCTTGCATCAAGGAATGCAAAGAGCCAAGAAGCCAATAGTTCATCCTAAAAAGGACCATTCAACACCATCTACAATATTAATCTATGTTAACATCTAAGTATTATGGCAAATGTAAATTTAGCATGCAATTTTTTTAGGATTAGCAAAATTAGCAAAATATAAATTACTAGTCAAAAACACTTAGAAGACATTAGAACTTCAGGCTGTGAGAAGTTGACATAAGTCTTTATTTACCTTTAAATAAATTGAAGCTAACCCAGGATGACAACCAGGATGCCTAGAGGGTCTAGAAACCATGAAAGAAACAGTATACAAATAAACAAAGAAAAGAAGATAGAAAAAGATAAACACAGAACAAAGAACAGATGGAAACAAAGAGAACAAATAGCAAGATGACAGACTTAAAACGAACCACATCAATAATCACAGTAAATGCAAGTGATCTAAACACATCAATTAAAAGGCAGATATTATCAGACTCCTATGAAAGCCAGACCCAACAATATGCTGCTTTTGAGAAATGTACATGAAATATAAACACAAATAAGTTAAAAGCAAAAGGTTAGACAAAGGCATCATACTAACACTAGTCAAAAGAAACCTAGAGTGGCTATACTAGTATCAGAAAAAGTTGATTCCAGAATAGAACCATTACCAGGGATGCAGAGAATAATTTCAGAATGATAAAGTAGTTAATTCATCAAAAGGATTTAATACTCTTAAAAATTTATGTACCTTATAACTGAGCTTCAAAATACATGAAGCAAAAACTGATAGAAACCAACATATACAATATTCTGGCCATAAAACAAGCCTCAAATTTAAAAGGATTCCAGTCATACAAAGTATGTTCTCTGCTCACAACTGAACTAAATTAGAATAACAAAGACCTCTGGAAAGTTCTTGAACATTTTAGAACTACTTAGGGCACTTCTAAATAACCAAAGGGTCAAAGAAAAATCAAAAAGTGGAGTTAGACAAGTATTTTAAACTGAATGAAAATGAAAACATATCATATCAAAATTTATGGGATGCCACTAAAGCAGTACTTAGAGTGAAATATATAATATAAAACATCTATAGTAGGAAAGAAGGTCTCAACTCAATGGCCTCAGCTTCTACCCTAAGAAATTAGAAAAAGAAGAGTAAATTAAGCTCAAAGTAAGCAGAAGAGAGGAAATAATAAAGATCATAGCAGAATTCAATGACTTAGAAAATAGAAAAATAGGAAAAATCAATGAAAGGAAAAACCTCATTCTTTGAGATGTCAATTAAATTGATAAACTAAGGGCCGACTGAGCAGAAATTAAAAGAAAAAATATAACTTAGTTATGTCAGGAATGAGATATTTTTTCTTTTAATTTCTGCTCAGTCGGCCTATAGGTTTATCAACAGATAATAGGGAATATCATAACAACATTATGCCAATAGACTTGACAGTTATTGACAGCTCAATAACTGGATATAACCCAACTGTCCATCAACAGGTGAATGGATATACTAATTGTGGTATATCCATGTGATAGAATATTACTCATCAATAAAAAGAAACTATTGTTACATGTAACAATATGGATGAATCTCAAAATAATTATGCTGAAAGAAACCAGACAAAAAAGAATACGTATTATATGATTTCATTTATATAAAGTTCTAGGAAATGTAAACTAATTTACAGTGACAGAAAACAGATGAGAGACTGCAGGGGTTTGGGAGTGGGAGCTGAAGGGGCTGGGGAGAGGTGGAAGAAAGAGAATATAAAGAGACACAAGGAAACTACTGGAGTGATAGTATATTCATTATTTTGATTGCAGTGATGGTTTCACAGATATATACATATATCAAAATCACACACTTTAAAAATGTGCAGTTTACTGTATGTCAAATATACCTCCACAAAACTTTGTCTTTTAAAAAATCAACAACCACAAAACCTGGAAAATCTGAGAATATACTAAGTCTGCAAATGAGAAGCATGAAAAAAGGAATGATGGCTTTTGGCAAACAGCTGACAGCAGAGAAAAATGAAAGTGATTAGATTTGGCCTATGTGGCTTCAGGAGAGAACTAGCACCCACGGAGCAGAAATTAAAAGGCAGCTGCCTCAGCTACACAAAAGAATACTCTAACAACTGGAGCTGTCCAAACATGGAACGGACTGCTTTGCAAGGTAAAGCTCTCTCACGGTCACAGAAAGAGTTAAGTAGAAACTCAACTGATCACCTGTTAACTGAGGTATTAGGAGAAATGCACCCTTGAGAAAGGAAAGTGTTTCCTGATCTTAAATGCACTGCTTAGAAAAACAGAACACATAGTTTCCACTTGGGGAGAAATCTAATCAATCGCATTCATCAGGCCCAAGAGCCATCAACGCCAAACATTTTGATTGGTTAAAGTATTTAGGAGCCTATGAACAAGGTTAATGAGCATACTTGTCAATCTGCAACTGGGTTATCTTTCACATAGGAAAAGCAATAAAGAAGTCTTCAAAGATAAACATAGTTTGCAAAATGTGTATTTGTCTTGTTTGTTTTTGCATGTAGTAAATTATCACAAATTTCTTCAGGGAAAGGAGTACTTACAATGTTTACTATGTAATTTTAAGCTCTTAAGAGGTGAATAGCTAATAATAATGGCTACTATTTATTGAATATCTATTATAGGCCTAGAAATTCAAGCAAAGCATTTTGAACACATGAACTTTACAATACTGAAAGATAGCTATTACTCCCATTATACAGATTGAAAAATCTTAGGCTGCGGGAAGTTAAGGGGATCTCCAGACTGAGGATCTGAAGTTGTATGTCTGGCTCCAAAACCCAATGATATAAGATTGCCTACTAGTTCACCAAAGAAATAGGAGCCATCTGATGATCACTCCACGCAGTCACTTTCTTCCCTCTCCAAATATCTCCTATAATCCTGCCCAATGCATTTTGCAAAAATACAAATTTTCTCATGTTATTCATCCAGCTTCATTTCCTTCAGTGTCTTATAACTCCTAAGTAAAGTCTAAATGCATCAGCAGGGCCAATGGGAGACCCTTCTGCCTACTTTTCTAGCATGATTTCAAATTATTTCTCCTGTATATTCCAGATATACTAAAATATTGACAAGTCTTTTTAAAATGCAATACATTTGTACGTGCCGTTCTCACTTTTCTGCATGCCCTTTGTTTCATTTTCCACTTGGTGAAGGAACTTTTGTCCTTCCAGATTCAGTTTAAATATTGTCTCCTCTGTTCAAGTTTTCTCTGACATTCCAGCAACAATTAGATGTACCTCCTTTTACATGTACATCCCTCTATTCACACTGACAATTATTTGTGAATGTTTCCTGCAAAAAATATCTCCTCAGAAAGTTATTCATCTCTGCATTACCCGTACTCAAATCTGATACATAGCAAAGGTTCAGTAAATGTTTATTGACTGAATGGATGGATGATGGACAGGTGGATAAAGAAGCAATTAAATGGATACACTAACCAGTATCTGAAATTAAGCAATAATAAGGAAAACTTAAGGGTTTTCCTTTTTTTTGTATATAAAAGAAATCATACTGCCTATGCCAGAGATATACTAGCTGCCACAATTATAATATATATAATACACCTTGTTAATTCTATATGATTTCATCCTAAATTACGTCTTAATTGAAGCAACTATTATTATCTAGCCTATTTGATTGTGCGGTCTGTTAAAACAGTTCATTTAATCAAAAGTAAGGGTAATATATAATTTGATGCAAAAATTAATTCTCAAGACTATAAAATGGTTGGAAACCAGGAGATCTGTGAACCACTCTGATTACTTGTCAAGAAGAAGAAAGCCAGAGGAATAACCTTTTTGTGACCTCCTCCCACAAACAAAACTATTCACAGATTTTACTGCTTCAAGATGTAACCTTGTTTAGTGCTTTCCTCCTGTGGATAATGTGAGACATCGAAAAAACTTCCACCATTTAAAATTTCAAGCTCCTTTCTTCCTCAATCTTTATGATTTTAAATTAAAATATTTTTATTTCTGGCCAATGTATGTTTGATTAGGTTCCTAAAATTAGTCTTAATATATAACTGGAATAATTTATGGTACATTTTGGTTTGGGGGGCTTTCTTCCATTGTCTTATTCTCTTACCCAGACCAATATGGAAATAACCTGGGTTTCTGTTGGACACTGCTATTTTATGTTAAAATCAGGCTAGAACTAATTCTTTTTAAAAATGCAAAATAAAACAGAATTTAAAAAAAAGTCAAGAAGCTTTGAGAACCACTCTCAGCTAATGGAAAAATTATTTTAATTACATGAGAAATATTCTGAAGCAATCTTCTGGGTGAAAACAAAGCATTACTTACTGGTTGACGGAAATGCCTCTAAAGAAACGTTCACATGTTCAGAAGCCCTTAGTCTATGAAATAAATGCCTTATACATGTAGGTTAAAAAAAAAGTTCACACCTTGGTAGTGTTCTTCTAAAATGCTGCCTCATTACAGCAATAGCATTTTGATTTATTCTAGAAAGGGTTCCTTTCCGAAGAAGCACTAAAATGTGTTTTTTCAAACACATAGGAAAAAAACTGAAGTGCTCTATAAAGTACTCAAACAGTCTATAGCAGTGGACTTTGCTTTAAAAGGACAAAAGAAAAAGTCATTTTAAATCACATTTAGTGTAATCATCTTTTTTTTTTCTTTTTCTGAAGCATGATAGTAAAATGAGCATAATAACTAAATGATTTCAGAGCCCAGCAATGGAAAGTTTGGGACTGCAAAATGAAAAGACAAAAAAAAAAAATTGGCCTAAGATATCCATTAAACGAAAGGAGACTATTTTCCAATAGCTGGTGTAATTTTTCTCAGATCAGCCTGAGAACACAGGATATGCAATTTGTTTTGATTTTTCCCTTTACTATCTTGAACTTTGCTCCTGCATTTTCTTTTATAAATAAACAGGTTAACAAAAGGAGGTAACTGATTGTTTAACTTATCGTATTGTGATCTTTCAAGGGAAACATTTCATTTTATTCAAGTTCTGGTTCCTCTCACCATTTCTTGTCTCCTTCATGAGAAGATGATATTCCATAAAAGGAAAGGACATCATGTGTGAATTAAGTAAGAAGGGTTCATGAGAGAACGAGAATCTAATTATATAAACACAGTTCCCTACAGGTTGATATAAATTCCAAAATCTCTGAAATCTTGTCTTTAAAGGCTAGAAGTGCTTTTTTAATTATGCTAAAAGTCCCTTGTCTGCTTGATCTCTCATGAACAATTTTAATCAGGCAAGCCTAATACACTCCGTCTCACAGACAACTTAACAGAGCTCTCAACTATGAGCTAATGGGAAGACAAGGAACCAAAAGCATTTTTATTAAAAGGAAAAAATGGTCAGCCTAGAGATTTGGCCAGCAATAAAGCAAGATTAAATCATGCTTTTTCCCCACTTAGCCTACTTAACTTTAAGAACTACAGACATGTAATTAATTTGCTCTTGAGATTTACTCTGTAAACATAAACACACCATTTAAAAAAATACTACATCTTTACAATTCACAGCGGTTTTCATTAACCTGCTTTCTCACTCACAAATGGACTAACATACTAACAACCAGTGTGCCAGAATCTAAGAATAACCCCTAAAATTTATCCTCCCAAAAAAGGAGAGTCAAAAATCACCCTCTTTAGTCTATGGAAATCCTGAAAAGTTCAAACTGAGTATGAAATGATAATTAAAAGGACCAAATATCGCCAGTCCACCTTTCAGCCAATCCTCACGCCCACTTTTTAGTCAGCTATCTCCATGAGTCCTCAGTCCATTTGGAGGCCCCCTCAATACAGCAGCCTACAATAACCTTCATTTTCCAACAGCTCTAAACTATTTAAACCTAATAGCCACCATTTTAAGCTCCTTTCTCTTAACCAATTCTACCCAGAAACTCCAAAAGAGTCTTGATGGCTGCCCCCGGCCCTAAGAGCTTGGAACCATGCTACACATAATTGGTTTTGTCTATCTACCTTGATCCCCCAAACTGCTTTGAAATTTAAAATTCAAATTTTAACCCCTTGTCTGAGTTTGCCTACACTTAGCTGCTGGGTGGACTGCAGCATACTCTCAATCCTCTCTGTGCCTCATTTCCTCCATCTGTAATACTGAAACTAATAATTCCCTCCCTCAAAGAGTTGATGTAAGAATCAAATGACATAATACACCTAGAACACTGTGGACATTTAACACATTTAAGTTCCCTCCACCATGTCCCAGATCTGTGCTTCCAGGCTCTTCAAGCATAGGCTTATCACTTCCATTGAACTCCCAAGAAGATACTTAGCTTCTCGCATTCTCCCTGTCAATCTTTGCCAGCCTCAGGACTCACCAGCAACCCCTACCTAGAACCTTGCTTTCATTATTTCTCCATCTCTACACTCAGCTCCCCCCGCCCCCACTTAAGGCTTTCAAGCTATTTTCATTCTAGGGCTCCTTGGGCATCTCTGACTCACTCAGTTTTTCTGTGCACTGAGTCACGTTTACTTATCCATTATAGACCGCTTCATTTACCTTTGCTTCAGTGTTTACCTGCCTGGTTCTCTTCCTCATTAGTGCTGTGCCTCTTACTAATTGCAACTGCACACTATCAGTTTAATTTGAAGCTTTTGTATTTACACTGATTTAAAAGACTATTCTTTACAGTTAAACTAAGAGACAGAAAATTAAAATACAATAGATTAGGACAAATAGTGATGACTATAGCCTAGGAAAAAAACATTTGATTAAATCTTAGAAAATGATTTTGTTTTTTTACAATCAACATACATTTATGCATTCACCTATCAGATCCTGTGATTCTTCTGACCTTGTTGCTTGATGAGCTGTAAAAATTCAACTTGCTTATTGAAATGGTAGAGGCTAAAGAGTAAAAGGGATTACTTGCCTAGCAAGGTAGGGCAAAAAGCAAAATTAAGAAATAAGATTTCAAGAAATGTTCATCAGTACTACTAAGATTACAAATACACTCACAAATCCTTTTAATGTCTCCGGCAAAAGAATTGTCTGATCTATCTGCAAATATCCCAGAGTAAGAAAATCTCAGTTATAGAGTGAGAAAACCCAGGTCTCCAATAGGGAATATTCCTCTGGAATAAAAAAAAATCAGCTAGGACTACTGTCCAGATATTATAACTATGTTCAATGATCTTTTTTTTTCTTTTTTACTTTTTTTTTTTTGCTTTCCCTTAATGTTCTCTCCCAATCCTCTGCTGGATATGGATACACAAATTTAAAATACTTAGTGATGCATTATTCTTTACATAAATATGAATTATCTGTCTTTCATAGACTCCATGATTGTTAATTTTCCTAATGGAGTATAAAGTCTTTGCAATATCCCACGGTTAATCCCGACTTGTTTCAAATTACCATGTTTTGGAGTTTTGCCTCAGGTTCTGGTCAAGGACATCAAAACAATATATCAAATAAAGTACCATCAAGGACAGGTGGTTTGTTTTATTTTAAGTAACAGAAAAGAGTAATAAAATAATATTTCCTAGAATTTTACCTTAAAAACTCTTAGGATCATTCTATTCAATTCACTCAGGTAAATTTTATACTCTAGCAATATTAACAAATAAATTATTACAATGACCTAATTCAGTACTATCTGAAACAAGAGCTGAAACTTTCTTTTCTACTCAATATTTGGTTTTAAAAGAGCTGCTATTACATCTGGCCCCCAGATCTTGTTTTCTAATACCATTTTCCAGTTAAAAAAACCAGGGCTCCTTGGAGAAGTGACTCTCTCTAGGAGTGAAGCAGGAAATATAAAGGCAAGTCTGATGTATCCTATAATGCCAGAAAGTTAGGAAGTGCTCAAAAAAGAAAAAAAAAACACATCAACGAAGGTACGTCAAAGAGACACAAGAGCCAATTAAAAATCTCCCAATGGCCAAAACTGGAACAATTTGAGCAATAAAATAAAATAGCATTGGATTATAACTCAAAGTACAAAATAAATATCCATGAATCCATACTTATATAAATAAATGATTGACTAAATAAATAGATGGGGAGGAGAAACAAAACTCTTGTACAGAAGTAGTCTAACTAACTTTTGAAAATATTCCACTCTCAAAGGGGTGGAACATCACTCCCCACTCCTTAGGTGCGGGCTGTGCCTTGTGACTTCCTTCCAAAGAGTACAATATGGAAAGGGGGAAATAAAGAGAAACTTTATAGCAGTGAAATCTGTTAATAATAGGGGAATCAAGCTGCAAGATATATGGGAACTCTGTACTATCCTCACAAGCTTTCTGTAAATCTGAATCTATTCTAAAATAAAAAATGTATTCTAAAAGTTTTTAAAAAAAAGTCTGCTTATTGCCTTTGGCTTTCTGAAGTTTACTATCTAGCTTACCTGTAGAAAACTCTAGTCAAGTTTAGACTTCAATTGTACAATTCTTCACGACACTCTCGGATCCAGAGTTTACTTGCACTGCAGTAGAATGGAAAGATGTGAGGCACAGTCCTGCATTTGGGTTCTGCTCTACATGCAGCTATCCTTACGACCAAAGTAACCAATTTCCTCATTGATAAAACGGGGCAAGCCTACCTGGAGGGCTTTCGGATATCCCTATGGGAAGGAGGCTAGTGTGATGGTCTGTCTGCATTCTCATCCCTGAGCATGTCATCTGAATCCTGTTCCACCCTTCTCTGGCTTGACCCACTTGGATGTCAACCTGGTGCCAGATCTGGCTGTTTTCAGTTTGTTTCTTTAGACTTCATGCTCAAATGTCATTTTTTCAAAAACTCAATTCACTGTTAACTCTACCTGTGGAAGAATAATCAGAAATTAGATGGTTGCCTCTATCTGGGAGAACAGGAGGCTAGAGTGGGAGGAAGACATGATTTGCATTGTATATACTCTTGGACTATGAGAATTGTTTTTTACTACTGTATGCATTAACTATTTAAAAACTTATTACAAAAGCCACAATAAGAAATCCATTATTACCCAGAGATGAAAATAGGTTTCTTTTTTCACCTTTGTATGAGCTATCTGTGTGTTATCTCCTTTTAATATAGTACCACGGCAAAAATCATGGCTCCAGGAGATTAGTCTAAAATGATTTCAATCAACTTCTTATGTACCAAATCAGTTGTTTCAAAATAGCATAGGAGTCTTGGAATCAAAAGTGACTTGGGATGGAACCTAGGCCTGTCTATTCACCAGTTATTTAACCTCACTAAACCCCAGCTTCCTCATCTGTAAAGCTGGAATAATAACACTCACACTCCACAAGGTTATTGGAAAGATTAAATAAAAATACAAGTAAAATCCTTAGCATAGTGCCTGGTCCACCTATTACTGTCATTACCAGTACAAATGGAAGTCTGTGGGAAGAACTGATTTCTCACTCAAATGTGTCTTCTATTGAGCTATGAATCCAGAAGCACCTTCCAAATTTTAACACTCCTAAAATGCAACTGGCTTTCAGCAATTATTATTCCTAATTCCCTAAAGAAAAAGCATTAAATAATGAGAATAAACAGTATTTCCCTCTTTGCAGAGAAATTCTCAAATCATAAGAAACATTCAGGAGTCAGACACTATTTAGAATTGAATAATTCTTATGGACATAAAAGCAACAAAATATTCAAGAACAACATAAAACTTGATTAAATGTGCAGAATGCTACAGTTGAAGTTGTCTTTGGGATTCTGCCAGAAGATTGCATAAGGGCATGTCACATTTTACCTAGACAGATTCTTGAGACTACTGGTAACACATATAAATAACTTTAATAAAAGTACAGGTTACAACAATGCATGTAAACATTTTATGTACTCAATGAATATTTGTTGAGTGCTTTTGTGTACATATATATGTGAATAAATAATATGTTACCAATTCATAGTCCTTCCTATGAGTTATTAGAAATATTATTCCTTTCCTATCTGTCTCAAAAAAGTAGCTCAACATGTTTTTACCCTTATTTCTATTTTATCGTGGTTTTAAATTAAAGCATTTCAAAAACTAAAGTATATTTGCACTTACAGGATATTATGTATAAATGCACGGATTCACAAACATACATATATATACACAAGCAACACTCTAGAGTAGAAATATATGTGAATCTCTGTGTACTTGAATGTACCTTAAGATATGAAAGTACTACCTTACCAAAAGATATATTTCAGAATATTTTATACTTTCTCATTTTAAAACTGCTTCTTGCTTTTGAGATCACACATAAGAAAAACACCTCATGCATATCTAATTTAAAATCACATCTAGCAACGTGACTGCTCCTAGAAAGTAGAAAAGCATGGAGTCACTGTAAATTTTAGATTGTGCCTGTTAGTGAATGCTCCGAAACAAGTGGGAAGAGGAATGGAAACCTGAAGCTACAATGATAAAAATCTTAAATAAAACCATCTATTCCAAATAGTTAGAGGAGGAACCACTTAAGTATGCCATTCCATTACTAGACCACCAAGTCCAATAATGGCCATTGTTGACTAATGCTTTTTTTCTCAAATCCTCCATTTTATGTAATACTTCACAGTCTGTAAGTCATTCACATGTACATCAAATCACTTAATCCTGATAAAACCTGCCAGCAAAAATGTTATGCTGTTAAATCAGGAACGGAAAAATACAGTGATCTGCACAAGGCCACCAAGCTAGTTAAGCGGCAAACTGCGATTCATACCCAAGTGTTCTGCCTCCAAATAGAACTCTTTCCACACTCTCCCATTGATCTCCACAGCTGAATTCCGCTTTCAATGACAGGTCTCATTTCTTGTAGCGCAAAGCCCTCTGTCCACCCAACTACAATCCTTCCTCAGGTCATTTACCACATCCTCTCTGGCCTCAAGCCAATCAACTCCCCACACTGTAGCCAGAGACATCTTCCCATTTTAAATCAGATAGTCTTTGAGGTAAGACCAGCAAATGCTTTTCATTGTTTCTAGTTACAGAATAAATGTTTCACCAAGGTCTTCAAAGTCTGAGTGGCCTGAACTCTTCCTATCTTTTGAGCTTCGGAGTATTCTCTGTGCATCAGACAGACTTTCTGTCCTTTATAACCACCACTCTCACTCATCCTGGATCTCCCTCCCCTCCCCTTTTCACCTAGTTAATACACTCTCTCTCTTACCTCAAGCATCACTTCCTCAGGCAAACTTTCCCTTACTAACCAAATCAAATGTCCCTACTCTATACTCTCAGGGTGCCATGTACCTCTACTTCATTGAAGTTATTATAGCTGCAAATACATTGACTCATATAATTATTTGGTTAATGTCTGACTTTTCTATCGGACTGTCAAGTGCCACAAAGGATAAAGATGAGGTCATTTTTTTTTTGTTTTTAGTCACTATTATATCCCCAAAGTCTGGCACAATTTCCAGCCCTGCAAGTAGGTACTCAATACTTTTTTTTTAAAGCTGAACGAATATAGAATTAGGCTAATTTCTCTTTCGGTCTTTAAATATTTGAAAACAGCTATTATTCTGATGATTCCTCACTCTGTACGTATATATACAAAAGTTAAATTTTAATAAGGAAACCACCCTGATTCCTTGAAATAATCCTTTCATGACAAAGTCCCCAGACACTTCTTAAAACCTGGAAGCTATAAATTAACACAATGGTATTTGCTCACCAGTAAAGAGAGACTGTAGCTTCCCTGTTCCAAACACTGCACTTAGCAGTGACAGTTATATCACAAATTCCCAGGTCTTCTTCATATGAATTGCTCTTAAAACATGTCTACTCAATTCTGGACTAGTGTGATAACTTGACAAACCTATATGCAGAATTTTACATTAATCACTATTATAGACCATTTCAGTTTCAACCAATCATTTCAGATAGCTAAGCTTTTTTTCAATCCCGATTCCCTCACCTAAACTATTAGCTTTCACTGCCAGCCTTATGTGATATGCAAATGGGATGGGCCTGTTTCATCCAAGTCAGTGATAAAAATGATTAATCGAACAGAGTGAAAGAAAGAGACATGCCACGTCACTAGAAATACCTCTCTCCAAGCTGACACCAATTCATTCATCAGATTTTTTCAACCCTCAATGAACCTACCTGTTCTTATAAAACAGCTCCTAATTTGACCATCTATTTCATAAACATATCATGAGACACTTGTCCAAAGTCTTGCCAAAAGCAACTTACTCCACTTACATGGTAAAAAAAAATTACATAGGTTTAACATGACACATTCCTAGTGAACCCATGGGGTCTCCGAAAGAAAAGCTTCTTTTCTAGGTAAGTCTTCACAAACCATTTGTCTAATGATGAACTAAAGAATTGTCCCAAAGATAGACTTGAAACCCACTAATTTATAATTTTACTTTTACCCCTCTTTTTTGAAAACACAAAAAGAATCTGTACAATCTTTAGTCTTTTGGCACATCTGGTATTGACCATAATTGCTCAAAGATCACCAAACCATTCATTTCTGCAAGTCATTCAATCCTAGAGCATTAAATAGTTGAGAGCATCAAAGTGCTTTCTCATTACTGCTTCCCTTTCTTAGGACTTTAATTTCCTTGTTACAACCATTAGTCTCTTTTACTGAATTTGAAGATCATTTTCTTTTGATAGAGAAGTTGAAACCAACTCAGGAGTTCCATAGCTCCACCTTCACTCCAACATCTAGTATTACACCATCTGTCCCCAAGCAATAGTTGATCCTTTTGCTTGTTTTTCTTCATGATCTGAACGTAACATGTTGTGGTTCTTAAGATCTTTACAAACCTCAGTTTTTTCAGCCTCCTGTATCCTATTTCTGCATTTGTGTTCTAACCTTTTCTTACATACGAGAATCAATTGTGCTTATATAGTATTTCATTTTAGAGAATCTACACACATTTTATTCATTCAATTAATGTTTTACTGCTTGCCAAATGTATGCAATTCAACCAAACTAAAGCAAAAAACATAAAGATGCCTAAGATCTTGTCCCTGACTTCAAGGAATCCAGAGGGAAAACTAGACTTTTAGGCAGAAATAGGGGCTTTTATATTACCAAGATAAAAGTAAGCGCTGTGTGAGAAGAGTACAGAGCAACTAGCTGGAGTATGAAATAGCTGCTGGAGTCTTCATCAAGGAAATATAATATCTGAGTCGAGTCTTGAGAAGTGAGGAGGTAGTCATTTAAAGACTGGAAGGATGTGCAAAAGAATAGCAATATAAAGAGTAGATTGTTTTCACACAAGAGAGATTAACTTCATGCAGCTGGGATTTAAGTGTCATGGAGTCGGTTATAAAAAGGTCCTGTAATCTAGGTGTCTAACACATAGGGCAAATAAAATGAAGCAAATGCTCACTACGAATGCTATGCAGCAGTTAGAAGAAATCAAGCTGTACACCCAATATCATCGGGAGATCTTTAAAACAGCGCTGAGGGCAAACTAAATAACACCTAGAGTATAATACCAGCAATGTAAAATTAAAATACATGCACATCAAGCATTTGTCTGCACACAAAGTGAATCTACATGTTTTACAGGAACACGTACAAATAAAGGAGTCAGATAAAAAATATGAGAATAATTACCTATGGAAAGAGAATGTAATAGGGGGTAGGAAATGGGAATAAAAAGGTTTTTTTTCGGTGGGTACACATTTGTGTGACATCCAAAGATATTAAAAAACTTAGTTTTCCTATTAGTGACAGAAGAAGTCTTAAGGTCTGGGAATGGCAAAATCTAATCCAGCAGTTAGGAAGAAAGTTGGGCCCTGTGTGAAATAAACAGCCCTGTAGCTATTGTTTCTTCTGGAGTTGAAGAGCGTGCGTTCACTCCTCTTCTTCTGCACAGGCTGAGTAGATCTTTATCATTCTCCAAGAAAAGGCTAGGTATCAGACTAAGCTACCAATAAGTAAAGATGGATGTAGAACTTTTGGTAAGAGAAGAAAGTGAAGACTAGGTTTGACAGGGAGCCAAAGCTGCAAATAAAAGCAGTATCTTAGAGCCCAAATTTGACTGTCTTCTGGGAATATTATTGAAAACATTCCTGCACTGTGGGTGATGCCAGACTAAATCAACACTAAGAGTTTCACCAAGCTGAGGGTCTTATAAGTATGCCAAAGGAAGAGCAATGAGAAATTAAAACAAAGCCTTGCTGAGTATGTCTTGGGAGCTCAGAGTTGGGACTCTGTAATAAACTCATACAAACCCTATCACTTGAAAGACGAATCTCCCCTTACCAAGAACGGCTTTAGACAAACAGACTTTCTATAGGACGCTAACTGAACACCATAGGCAATGAGCCAACATTTTTAAATTTCATCAAGCTTAGTGCCAGGTGACAACTGTTTGCTGTGACATGATTTATGCATTACATTTCATCTAGTTATCTTAGAATCAAAAGAATTTCACCAAAGGGTTCTCATTCAGATAAATAGGAATGATTTCTACCCCAATCCCATCAGTGAAAAGCAGAAAATACACCTGGGAAGTTCCAGGACAAGATCCTATTGATTAAATTTTAAGAATAACCTACTGATTAAATTTTGAAAATAAAGAACTTAAAAATGTAAAATTGGCATCTTTATTGGTATTTCTCCATTGTGAAGACATTGTTTTTAATTTGGATGCAGAAAGCTAACTAAAAAGCAACCAGAATCAAAATATAACCTCAAAATCTCAAGTGATATGTGTAAATAATATGTAACACAGTTAACAACACTCTATATTTACATAACCTTACATTTCCATAGATATGCTCATGGGAGTCAGATGTTTGTTTTCTCCTTTTTGGTCCACATTTCAGTAATTTGATAGGGACTCTTTTCCCTCTGAATCTTCTCATAAAGTATCATTTCAGTCCCTATTTAGTTATCCATCATCTCATCATAGTATCTTCTTATCCATTCTACTCAGAATAAGATATATTTTGATAGAACGTGGAATTTAAAAGAGGGCCTCTTCCAATAATGATTCTAATACAATTTTATTTTGTAATTATTACCTAAAGACAGTAACATATTATGTATGGGTACCAGTTCCTTTCCTCTTTATAAAATATTCATTGCTTTTATAATCAAGAAAAAAGATTTTAAATAACTATGTAGTGACATGATGGGGGGGAAATTTTACTACAAAAAGTTGTAAATTTCAAAGGACCTTGGTTTGGGATCTTCCTCTTACCCTCTATCACTATCGTGGCTTGCAATCCAACTTAGATATGAATGCACAAACTCAATAGCTTTGTCATAAAGTCTGTGAAAAATTGGACAATGGACGGCAGGGACAGAGAAAATCTAAAAGTTACACATCAGGTACTTAGCAAAGACACCAAATCTATTCTGAACTCTAAAAATTACACTATATTATACTAAAATGTCAAATTTTCTTATAACGAAACACGTTAAATCAGCACCTCAGCAATTTCTGCTAAAGACTAAATGGTTTAAAATAACACAAATACTCCTGTACCTCAATGTGCATGCAATGAAATAACCTAGCATTAACAGTGTCAGACAACAGATTTAACATTATTAGAAAAAAGTCCTTGTACACTATACAATTATCACCCTGATATTTGCCCAGTTTTCCTCTACCTTATGCACTCATCAAATAAGATAAAACAGCATTTAAAAAAATAATAATATAAATTTTAACGTTCAATTTTACTTTTCTTAGCATTAAACCTGAAACTAATAAACTGAAGTTGTTGTAAAACCTTATTCAATGTCACTTATTCACCTCATTCTTTGTATGCCTGAACTGAGGCAGGATTTCAAAGCATCTCAAAGCTAGTATCCTACCTCTCATCTTCCCAGGCTTAGGAGGAATATTAGGGTCTAAAAGAGTCTTCGAAAAATATGTTATATAACTAATTACATTAAGCCATGATAGCAATACATTATGCATATCCACTACCAAAAAAAAAAGCTCCAAAACATTGCTATTTTCTTGCCATTTCCAAATAGACATACCTCTATTTCTACAGTGAGAAAGGATGATACAGAGATGATCACTTAACCAATTTCCTAACAAGCAACATATTTTTACTATATATGCAAAAGAGAACTGTAAATGCCTTCCAATGCTTCTATTGTATTTCACTTTGATTTAATGTTCCCACAGAATGATTTTTCGGGTAAAATTACAGTTATCATAATCTAAAAAAATCTGACATTTCCCAATGACTTATAACATTCATCCCTGAAATTTACTATTTCTTAGTTTCTTTCTTTACTAATATTCATTTAAAATATACATTATAGTAGCGGTCCCCCTGCTGCCTTTAACAGAGTAATTTGTAACTTGGCTTTTATGTCATTCCATACAGTAAATAAATATAAATACAACTCATGGGGTGAGGTACTTCATAAAATATAATCATGCAAAGTATCAACAATCTGCTTAATGATTTAGTTACAGCTATTGATTCTTATATCTTATGTCATTATGTAGGTGGTATTTACTGCAAAGTAAGCATTTAGCAAATTTACACAGGAGAGAAATTTCAAGTTTGTGATTGTTGTAAGAGGACAAATAAAAAAGGATCTATTTAAGCATCTTATAAAATTCTATTCCATATAATTTAAACTTTTCAGGTAGTTTTGAAATCTCATTATTCTAATAAACATTATATAATATTTATCAAAGCAAGAATAAGCTAGATGATTTACAGGGAATAGAGTTTCTCCTCAGAGGGTTTACAATCTAAGCTAGATAGCAAAACATATGTAGCAAATGTTTTTAAACCTCATAGCAAAGTTAAAATTAAACTATATAGGAGAACAACAAACTATTTCCATCAAATGAAAACTTAAATTGAGTTTTGTGTCTCTTTATTAAATAATATAGTTTATCATTTTTACTCATTTAATCCAATTTCCTAATCCTCCAAAACAATTTTAACAGATACTGTATCAATCATTAAATAGCATTTGTCTCCTGATCCTCAAATTCACAACACACTTTGGAAGAAGTCTTTACCAGTCTTCTCATCTGAAAAGATATAATTTAAGAACTATTGCACTTTCAAGGAACAGGTTCTTGCTAGGAAGAAGTACAATTAGGACAATACTCTGCTAGATCAAAGTTTTTTTTAAAAAAAAATTCACTGTAACATAACAATTACAGTCACACCTCGAAGATATTGTGGGTTCAGCTCCAGACCACCACAATAAGCTAATATTGCAATAAAGCAAGTCACATGAATTTTTTGGTTTCCCAGTGCATACAAAAGCTATGTTTACAATATAGCTACAGTCTATTAAGTGTGCAACAGCATTATATCTGAAAACCCAATGTACATACTTTAGTTAAAAAATACTTTACTGCTAAAAAATGCTAGCCATCATCCAAGCCCTCAGTAAGTCATAACCTTTTTGCAGGTAGAGGGTCGTGCCTTGATGTTGGCGGCTCTGCCTGATCAGAGCAGTGGTTGCTGAAGGTTGGGGTAGCTGTGATAACTTCCTAAAATAAGACAACAATGAAGCTTGCTGCATCAATTGACTCTTCCTTTCACGATTTCTCTGCAGCATGTGATGCTGTTTGATGCCATGATATCCGCAGTAGAACTTCTTTGAAAACTGAAGTCAATCCTCTCAAACTCTGATGCTGCTTTGTCAACTAAGGTTATGTAATATTCTGAATGCTTTGTTGTGATTTCCATAATCTTCACCAGGATCTTCACAGCATCTTCACCAGGAGTAGATTCCATCTCAAGAAACCACTTTCTTTGTTAATTAATAAGAAGTAACTCCTCATCAGTTAAAATTTTATCGTGAGACTGGAGCAACTCAGTCACATCTTCAGGCTCCACTTCTAATTTTAGTTCTCTTGCTGTTTCTACCACATCTGCAGTTACCTCCTACAACGAAGTCTTGAACCTCTCAAAGTCATCCATGAGGGTTGGAATCAACTTCTTCCAAACTCCTGTTAACATTGATATTTTGACCTCTTCCTGTGAATCACAAATGTTCTTCATGGAATCTAGAATGGTGAGCACTTACTAAAAGGTTTTCAATTGACTTTGCCCAAGTCCATCAGAGGAATCACCATCTACAGCAGCTATAGCCTTACAAAATGTATTTTTTAAATAATAAGATTTGAAAGTCAAAATTACTCCTGGATCCATGGGCTGCAGACAGGATACTGTGTTAGCAGGCAGGAAAACATCAATTTTGTTGCACGTCTCCATCAGAGTTCTTGGGTGACTGGGTGCGTTGTCAATGAGTAGTAATATGCTGAAAGGAATCTTTTTTTCGTTCCATTTATAGAGCATAAGCAGAATACATTTAGCGTAATTCTTAAGGGCCCTAGGATTTTTGAAATTGTAAATGAGCATTGGCTTCAACCTAAAAGTTACCAGCTGTATTAGCCCCTAACAAGAGAGTCAGCTTGTCCTTTGAAGCTTTGAAGCCTAGCACTGACTTCTCCTCTCTAGCTATGAAAGTCCCACACAGTGTCTTCTTCCTGTACAAGGCTGTTATTTAGTGGAGGCACGTTTATTAATTGTCTTAGCTGGATCTTCTGGATAACTTGAAGCAGCTTCTACATCAGCACTTGCTCCTTCACCTTGCACTTTTATGTTACGGAGATGGATTCTTTCTTAAACCTCATGAACCAACCTCTGCTAGCTCCAAACTTTTCTTCTGAAGCTTCCTCGCCTCTCTCAGCCTTCACAGACTTGAAGAGAGTTAGGGTCTTGCTCTGGGTTAGACTTTGGCCTAACAGAAGGTTGTGGCTGGTCTGATCTTCTATCCAGACCACTAAAACTTTCTTCATATCAGCAATAAGGCTGTTCTACTTCCTTATCATTCAAGCTTTCACTGGAGTAGCACTTTTAATTTCCTTCAAGAACTTTTACTTTGCATTCACAACTGTTTGGCACAAGAGGCCTAGCTTTCAGCCTAACTCAGCTTTAGACACGCCTTCCTCACTAAGCTTAATCATTTCTAGCTTTTGATTAAAAGTGAGAGCTGTGAGACTGACTCTTCCTCTCACTTGAACACTTAGAGGCCATTGTAGGGTTATTAACTGGCCTAATTTCAATATTGCCTCAGACAGTAGGGAGGCATGAGAAGAGGGAAAGAAATAGGGCAATGGCCAGTCGGTGGAGCAGTCAGAACACACACATCATTTATTAAGTTCACCATCTTATATGGGTGTGGTTTGTGGCACCCCCAAACAATTACAATAGTAGCATCAAAGATCATTAATCACAGATCACCATAACACATATAATTTTAAGAATATAAAGCTACAGTAATCAAGAAAGTAGGGTATTAACAAAAGATAGTCATAAAAAAATTGGAAGAGAAATATACCAGTACATATATGGTCAATCAATTTTCAATAAACATGCCAAGGTAATGGAGAAATTACAGTCTTTTCAACAGTGCTAGAAAAATTAGATACTCATATGGAAAGATCTGAAACTTGCCTCACACCATATGTAAAATTAACTCAAAACGTATCATAGACCTAAAGATAAGATTATAAACTCCTTGAAGAAAACATAAGACAATTTAAGTGACATCAGCTTAGACAAAAATTCTTAACACTCCATAAAAAGCCCAAAGAAAAAAACAGGTAAATTAACTTCATCAAAATGAGACTTTTGTTGTTTAAAAAGACACACTTAAGAACATGAAAGTGCAAGTCCACAGACATGGGGGATAGAGTTTGCAAAACATATTTCTGACACAGGATTTGTATCCAGAATATGTAAATATCTAAAAAGAACTCAATAGGAGACAAAAAACATGATTTTTAAAAAACTGGTAAATGGTGTGGACACTTTACAAAAGATATGCAAATGGCAAAAGATACGGAAAAAGTACATGAAAAGATACTTATCATTAGTCATGTTAGGGAAATCCAAATTAAAACTACAATGAGTTACCATCACTTATTCACTGGAACTATAGCTAAAATTAAAAGCACTATCAATACCACATGTTGGCAAGGACACAGAGCAACCCTGCTTTTATACACTACCAGTGGCAGTGCAAAATGGTATACCACTTTGGAAAACAGTTTCGCAGTTACTCGTAAAGTTAAACATACCTTTATCATATGACTAGCAATTTCTCTCTTACTTATTTCCTGAGTGATATATATGCCTATACAAACACTTGTACTAAACGTACATAACATCTTTATTCATAATAGCCAAAAAACTGGAAACAACCCAAAAACCAACCAAGTAACAAACAGAATAAACAAATTGTGGTACAGCCATACAACGAACCACCACTCAGCAATAAAAGGAACAAACTGTATGATACATGTACAGGTACAAGCTAAAAGAAGCCAGGTACAAAAACTACATAATGTATGATTCCATTTACATGAAATTCTATGAAAGGCAGGACAATAAAGATATAAAGCAGAGCTCTGATTGCCAGGGGTCAGGGGACGGGGTAGAAGACTGACTACAAAAGGGCAAGGACAAACTTTCTGGGATGATGGAAATGTTCTATATCTTGATGTGATTGTGGTACATGACTGTATACATTTGTCAAAACTCGTCAAATAGTACACCTTAAATTGATGAAGTATATTGTATGTAAATTATACATCAATAAAGCCAATTAAAAAAAATAAAAGCAATCAAATGTTTGTTGAAGACATATATTGGTGGGAACGTCTATTAACTTACCTATCCAAGAAATGACTGCAATTTGTTTATTTGAATTTATACAAATTCTAAAAAAAATCCAAAAGGCTGTCAGTGGAAAAGTCAGTCTCTTGCTCATCTCTATAATTTCTATGCCTTTATCATTTCATTTATAGTCACAAAGAAACTATATTAGTATATGACGATCTGATTATAAATTATCTATATTTTAAAGGATACTTTATTAAAATAGAAGATTCTTTAACTGATAATAACTTGTAGGTCATTCTTTTCCAGAGAAGGACCTTCCCCAAGGCTCCTACAATCTGAAGCCTTTACCCTGTAAATCAGAGTATCAGTGGTCAGCATCTTAGTAGTCTACTTCCAATAACCTGTCAATCCTCGTTCTAAACTTTACCTCCTAGCAAATACAATATGTCAATGTGGATATATTATAAGTCACATCCTTACAGAGTAACTACAAAATAGAAGCTATTATATTCCAGAAGCTTATAGTACATCTGCGAAGAAAAGGCATACACACAGGACACTTTTATTAATAATCTAAGATATTATATATGTCAAAAAAGAGCAATGAGTGGTAAAGACAGTAAGGTTGCTATGGCAGAAAAGAAAGCAAAAGTGGACTAAAATGAGATATGAGGGACTTGACTATTCCTGAGCAACAGGAATGAAAAAGATGAATGAGCATAACACTGATACAGGTGTGATTATGTGAACAACATTTTCAGTTGAGAAAGCAGAGACTACTTACCTCAGTTGGAAGATTATAGAAAAGTACAAGATAAGGTTGGAAAGACAGGATTCATTTTTATCTAAGAAACATTTATTGAGTGCCTATTATATGTCCGGCACAGTATAGAAATGGAGCTGTTTGGAAAGAAATTCCAGACTTAGGAATTTGGTCTTTTTACTCAGTAGCAGTAAAAGAAAGAGTTCTACAGAGTTCATAGCAATTTCACAAACCTTATCTCAAACAATCTTCACAACAAATGATTTTATAGAATGGGGTAAACTGAGGCTTAGGAAGGTATATTTTTATGGTTAAGGTCATACAGCCAGAGATAGACCAAAAAAACTGCCAGATCTTCCTACCCTTAGTCTAGTGCTCTTTTCTTGCTCCATTCCCCATACCATTCAGCTCCTTTTTCTCAAGAAAATAATAAATCATTTTTTAAAAAGTGTGATATGATAAAAGCAATGTTTTAGTCAAATACATATGGCCATGATATATGGGTTGAATTAGAAGGCAAAGAATATGGAAGCAAGGAGATCTACTGTACTCTACTATAATAATCCAGGAATAGGTGGGAGCAATAGGAATGAAACTCATTGTCTATGAGAGTGTAAAAAAAATTCAAGTAGGAGTCTTATTTGAAAATGCCAAGAGACTCAAAGATAACTAGGAGACCAACAGAGCCACTGATGAAACTGAAAAACACTGAAATGTCAACAAATGGATCTATTTCATTGAGGAAATCATCAGCTGTGGTCAAATTATTCCCCAAACACAAAGATATTAGCTCAAACATTATACAAGTCTCTACCTCTAAAACCAGAATAACCCAGGGTTTACTGCCATTAGCTATTTTATTTACAGATATTTGTAATTGTTTGTCTACACTCAGAAGTCTAGACTCTCCACCAGCCCCCAGAGGTATCCATATTCATCAAGTCCAGTAAGAGTTTATGCCAACTTTCTGGAAACCTCTAAGACAGTTGGTACACCTAAGTCTAAAGAATTAATAAATATCTGTTTAATTAAATCTATCATTGAGTCAAGGCTTTCTTTCAGGGGCTCAGGGTTATTGGCCAATCTCAAGTAAATGTCTAATCAAAGGCATGCAACTGAGACAGTATTTTAAAATCTACAAAAGGATGATATCTATCTTATCTCTTAAATGGAAATTATTTCTCGGGGAGAGTTACATCCATAATTTCTCCCAAGATTCTAAAGAATTCCATTCATGTATGACATTAGTTTATTGATGAGAACAATGGACTTGTAGCTCTTTAATAACTATAACTCGAGATCCAACAGATAAACTAGTTTCTAAAAGGGAATAACCAAAGGGGTGAAACTAAAGAAGTGAGAGTTAAGTCCAAGTAAAATCACATGCTCCCTGGAGTGGAAAGAACAGAGGTCAATGCTGCTCTTTGCAATGACCAGTAGAGGCTGCCAATGTACAAGGACACATAGGGCTCCCCCTCCACCCCACAGACACACAAGGAGTTGCCACGAAAACAAGAAGCATTTCCATGGTATAGAATGAAGTCCAGCATTCTGGGCTCATCACAGACCCTTCTTCAACAGCAAACAGCAAATGTCTTTGCAACTAAAGCTTCTGGGTATGTGTTGCAGGAACGAAGGAACTGCAGAATATTTTGAGCACTTTGGAAAGATGATCACACTTACCCACTCTCTGACCCAAAGAAGCCACCAAGCCTTATATATATATATATATAACCTTTCCAGAAATGATACCTCAAGTTTTACAGAAGCATGAAAATGGCTATTTTCACTCAAGAATAGGTCAATTTATAGTCTTAAAATCCTCATTTGAATAAATGTATTATTTGGCTTCTTCAAATAAGGTCAATCAGTTACAGCTGAAGGAAATTTTCAGTCAGTCATAATGTGATCTACAGTTTGGAAGTATCAATCTTAAATTACAAATACTAATATGCTTAAAAGGAATTTCCTCATATTCAGCAGGCAGGTTAGATTCTGTCCATCTGTGCCCTTTGCCCAGAGCCAAGAACACAGACTCAAATATACCGAATGGCAATCACTTTTTAAAATTCATTTCATGAATCTGCTCTACAATTTTACGAATTATGTATCTGGCCCTTTTTGAGCTCCACAACACTGCTATTTCTTGTAGACAGGAACTTTGCTGTCAATCACTGCTCCCTTTTGCCACGCAAATATGTGCTGCAGCTTTCACTTGTCACTCCTATTATATGTAATGTAGGCAGCTTAGCACTAAATCAATTTAAGGAACTGCAGAAGTTAAATACATACATTATTATTACGATGACAGAAAAGGCAATGAATGTCTTGCAGCTCCATTTGCTTTCTTTGTTAAGGAAGAAAAAGCTAATTATCTGTAGCTGTCAACCATGAAGACCTAGACCTATTTAAGCCAACATTAGCCTTGGACAACTGAAAATATTTCTCATATTTTTACCCAATTGTTTTCTTTTTGTAAAAAACCATAATTTCATTACAAAATAGTAAACATTTTGAAGGACAACATAAAAACAAGTTGAAAAATGTAAAACTACACATTTGTATCCCTTTATATAACCAATTCATTTTAATATTTCAGAAAACTGACTGCCAATTTTTTATACTACCCATTCTCTAATAGTACAGCCAAAATTTAGGCAGACGTAAAGCCTCTTTACACAAATTCATATTAAAAAAATTCCACTGAAAGTCTACAAACTACTGGTTACAATAAAATTATGCTACAGATGATCAAGGGATAAATTCTGTCCATTTATTTTCTTAACGAAAACAGAGAAAGGAAAACGCATTCCAAAGTTGAAATGTTGATGAATGACAGAAAATTCACACTGAATCTTAGGCTTCTGTGTTTGTCTGCTATTCTCTTCCACTTTCCAATCTAGTCCCATTAGAATCTAGAACTGAATAACTAATTAGTTTTGAATTTTCTTTTTTCAAATTTAAGGATCAACTTGTATATTTCCACAATATCAAGTAAGAGTGAAAAGAATATTCTTAAAAAGTCAAAGAAAAACAAAATTATCATCAATATATAAACTATGGAATCTTTTAACATTGTGCTCTAAAAAGTACACAAGTGTCATTATTCTTGATTATCAATATAAATATTCTCTGCATTTGTTCTTACTGAGTTTTCACTGATAAAATATTATTTTCCTATTATTTTCTTTAGAAGAGTTCTTCCCACAGGAATACACTTAATAGTATTTTAAAATTTCATAGTAAAACTCTGCCTATTTAGCTTTCTAATGAATTTTTTAAACACATGTAACCCCTAATATAAGCAAAACCAACATAGATAAATTGAAACTCAATAATGTAAGAAAAAATTTTGAAAAATGCCTTAACATAATTATAGTCTTAAAAATTATAGTTCCATGTTTAAGTCCCTAACCCAGGCTTAAAGGGAAGCCTTTTCTAAGTATACCTGACCCACAACTCAAAGATTCTGATTTGCCACAACCCCACCCTGCAATCTCAAGGTATTTGTTGGAGACAAAGCAGAAAAAGTCAAGAATAATTAGTATAAATAACATACATAGCAAACATCTCAAATCAAAGAATCATATGTGAAAACGGTTAAGGTACAGACATACACATGGCCTACATGGTAGGTAAAGAAATAGCATAGTTAAGTAGCTATACTCTACCAAACACTAAGTACATTTCCCACTGTCCCAGGACTAGTAATTGACAGAATCAAGATTCCAGCTCAACTTCTGACAACAAAGCCCAGGTTCTTTTCACAACACAATACTACCTCCAAGCAGAATTCTTCTCTGGCTTTACATTTTTAGAAATCTGAATCTATCAAGATTGAGAGATGGTTGACATGCTTTACAATTGATGATGCTGGTGCCAGTGTTATCCTGTATGCATATAAACGTGGCAGAAATGACAAAAATATGATTAGGAGGCAATCCTTTCTCCTAAAATGAGGAGGATAAGATAGATGACCTTCAGGGTCCTTCTAGCACTAACATTCTAATATTCTTTGAGTTATTTATCTTGCTAAGAAATTTGACAACAGATAAAAAGCCTCTGGCTATTTCTTTCCTAACTTACTGAAATTTGTTCCAGATAACATTATAATTCCTACTTGTCACTATTTTATTAAAACTTAAAAATAGCACCTACACTAATGCAATTCTCATAACTCTGTGAGAGGGATTAGCTTATACAGGTGAGAGAACTAAGGCTCAAAAAGATTGTCGTGACTTGGCCCAAATCACCAAACTTCTAAATAAAAGAGCAATTCCAAATGCAGGTCTGTCCTATTCAGAACTCAGGACACTTACCAGTATATACTAGATGCCACCATAACAACAGCATTTGTTTGTACATCACCCTAGCTTT
The DNA here is from genome assembly GCF_041296235.1 of Equus asinus. Lineage (NCBI taxonomy): Eukaryota > Metazoa > Chordata > Mammalia > Perissodactyla > Equidae > Equus > Equus asinus. The sequence continues at coordinate 37,791,905 of NC_091812.1, forward strand.
GCCACATGCTCCCTCATCTGTCCTCAGAACAACCCCATAAAGAAACAAGGCAGGTAATATCATTCCGGCCTCATTTTACAAATGAGAAAACTGAGACGCAGAGAATTTAAATCACTTGCTCAAGGATCCTTAACAGGGTAATGGCAAGCTAGGTCTCAAACATAGGCCTCCTGACTCCAAGTCCAGCGTTTCTTTTGCTATTGTAATTTATTGTCAATTACAAGGTGGCGTCAACAAATCTTTGAAACATTTCTATGCCTCCCCTGTGTAACCTGGTCTTTCTAACTCTGAACTTGACTAAGTGTAACTGAGCTCATTTTAGGCATTACATTTATGTTTATGTGTATGTAGTAACTTATGTTTCCAATATAGAATTTATTTTCTAATGACATTTGTCTAAGAGTGTCAAAAAGATTCTTACCCAGATTTTGAATGATCAAGAATAAGGTTTTTAATTTTTAGAAAAATTCTACTTAAATCCTAACAGGAAAAAAGATGCCTAATTTGGGAGTTTGTTAAATTATAAATCAGCCTTCTCCTTGCTTGCATCCACTTAATAAGACAGACAGTAGTACTGCCTTTCTGTCTTTAATTCCTCAGACTCTTTCTACCCAAGTGCACTGCCGTTACTGCAGGCCAGAATGATCTCATTTAGGAAAGCGGCTTCTTGCCCTTTCATTAGGCCCTAATCTAAATTATAGTAAAAAGACATAAGGCTCTGTACTCATGACTGGCTCATGATAAAGGGCATTGGCTGGCCATGTGGCCTGATGAAGTCCTGGGACACAGAAGGGTCTTTTTTGGACTTTATCAGTCTTAGAGCAGGCAATTTATTTTGAGCCAGAAAAATAAAATATAATCTTGGGCCATCTGGTTCTGTACCACTCTATATTTGTTTAGAAAGGTCACTGTTGTCAAGTTATTGAATGTTATCTCTGGAATTGACAGGAAGAGAAAAGTTTTTGAAAGCAGGCCAGGAATATTAAAGCACCGGATATTAAGGTGTAAAGTAGTATTTAAAAGCTTGGGCTTTAGTGTTAAATAGACCACAGCACAAATCCCAGCTCTACCACCTACTAAATGAACTTGGGCAAGTCAACAGCTTTCTTAATCCATTTCTCCCATCTGTAAAACACAGATAATAACACTCTAGAGGGTAACAATAAAATGATATACACATATACATCACTAGCTAATAGTTAACATTTAAAACTTATTCAATAATTATTTTCTGTGTAATTTTTGGCCTCATTTTTCTTTAGTTTTGCAAGAAACTATAGTTTTCATTACTTTTATAAACACTTCTCCAGACAACAAAGTGGAATTTAAATACAGACTCACAATTTATGGTAGGCATATCAAATATGTGGATTTAGAGCCTATCCTAACAAAAACTTTCGTCTATTGTAAGCATTTAAGCAACATTCACTCCTTTTAAAATCAGATTTATAGCAGCTATCACTTTGTTGGTGGAATGATCAGGTTGCTCTGTCACTGAAGAATGAATACTGAGCTATATCAAAGCCATATCTGAACAACTTCAGTGGGACTAGTACGGCTGTTTTACTGGAGAACTGTTGAATAGTATCCTGATGTTGTTATGCAATGGTTATTTTCTTTGTATTACGTAGTTTTCTATTAATGTTTCACAGCAGTACTATGACCCAACTATTGCAGGAACAAGATGATCCAGAGTTGATTTACACAGGCTATTTAGGCCCTTTCCTTTGGCGAGATTAGCAATGTGGTTAAATGTATACAAATAATCAAAATATACATTTAAAAAAGCAGCTCAATAGAAAGTCCATCCAGAATGTTGCCAAAGAGCAATGATTTCAATTCAGCAGGCCAGATTCCAGATGGACTTACGTAACCCTTTAAGTATCTCAATAGTGGGCAAATATTTCAGCTGCACTTTGGTAGAATGGTTATCATGATGTGTTGAATTAAATGATCCCACACATGATTGGCTTCCCCAAAAATCAAAGTAGGCCCTATAAGTTGGAGCAAAAGCTACAGTCTCGGGCTAGGAAAGAACATTTCCATCTGTTTTGATCTTCAAGTATTAGCTGCTACGCAGTTTCCTGTTTGGTGACAACACATGTCATCTTCCATATGAACTGCTGGGTGGGCTCTCTGCTTTCCCCATAATGTTTACCTAAGAGATCTTGGAGTTATTAAAAACAAATTTCAAACTCCAGGATCTAGCCAAAGGCACTACTGAGGGATGGACAAAAGTCTAAAGCATGCATATTGAATTAGGGGCCATAAAGACAAATGGATCAGAGAAATCTATAAGCTTATACAGAAAAATATGTATGAGAAGCTCTCTTGACCAAACTTCACTTACCTAAATTGCTATATGGACTCATTCTCTCCATTTCCTTTCCAACCATACTGACAGATGCCCATGGCATGCTGAAAACTCACAGCCTGCAGACTACTCTCTAGTGTGCCCGTCACAGTTCTGCTCCCAAATGCTAAGTTGCATGTTCTCCCAAAACCAGAAGCATTTGTTCTAAAACGTCATTAGAGGAGTTTTATTGTTACTGTAAATTAGCTAATTTAACTCAATACTAGATAAACTATGAAAGCAAAAATAAAAAACACTGTACCTTTAAAAACTAAGTCAAAAGTTTTGAAAAGACTTGATAAAGGCAAGTCATAAAAACCTTGCTGCTGAAATAGGCAAAGGAAGAGAACTATAAAACCTGGGGGAAAATCATAAAATACAGAATAGTAGTTCTCAAATTTTAGCATGGAAACCTTATGAAAAGAGAGATTGCTGAGCTCCACCCCCTTAGTTTCTGATTCAGTAGGTATGGGGTTACACCAAAGAATCTACATGCTAAGAAATTCCCATGTGATGCTGAAGCTGCTGGTCTGGGAACCACACTTTGAGAACCACTGCTTTTCAACTGTCTACATTTTTAATCTACTTAAAGAAATAAAGTACAAACTGGAAACAATTTGTTGGAAATGTAGATTTATGAAAGACTTGGGAGTTCCAATCAGCAAACATATACTACAAGAAAAGGCCTTGGTCTTAATCAAAAGATAGCCCATTTATATGTTTTAAGTTAAAGTAATAAGTTAGTAGCATATATGCATCATTTTTTTTATGACCTACTATTTTAAGCGACTTTTTCAATTAATGGACAAACTATAAGAATCAAACTCATCAGAACAGATCTCCTGTCAAATATGGGCCATAAAAGAACCACTAGAGTTTGAAAATCTCTTCACCTTCATTATTTGTAAGAAGGAAATGCTGGGGCAGGCCCAGTGGCTTTGTGGTTAAGTTCGCACACGCCACTCCAGCAGCCCAGGGCACTCTGCTTCAGATCCCGGGTACAGGCCTGTGCACTGCTTATCAAGCCATGCTGTGGCAGGCGTACCACATATAAACCAGAGGAAGATGGGTACGGATGTTAGCTCAGGGCCAATCTTCCTCAAAAAAAAAAAAAAGAAGAAGAAGAAGAAGTAAATGCTAACATGATAGTCTCCTTGGTTAAGGCTTTCTAAAAACACAAGCTCACAATATCAACAGAGCCTTTAAAATAAAAGGTTAAGTACCACTACCTCCAATTTACAGATGAGATTTCTGCCTCAGAGAAAAGAAATATCCAAAGGTAAGTCAGCCAACAAGTGGCAGAGTCAAGACTTGAATAGAGATCTGCCCCCAAATTCAATTTTTCCCCCCAATCTTACAATATTGCAGTATAATCTTTGGAAGGGTCAAAGACAGTTAGAAACAACATTTGGGGTCCCAATCAATCTAAACATCCAGAAGATGGAAAATACCTAAATGTATATAGCTGTGAGAACTAAATGGATTATAAGCATCACATCTGTTGTCTTGAACATAATCATAAATATCATCCATAAGCTTTACTTACTATTAAATGGCTAAACAGGATAATCAAATATAGTGTACTGGAAAGTAGCTGGTCTACCAGCATTGAAGCAAAGTTTTGGGCAACACAACTCCACTTAGGCAAAAACTCTGTGGAGAATGGATGACGGAAAGATTCACAAGCAGATGCCACAGGATAAGTGAAATGGAGACAACCATGTTCAGAGAGAGTTGAAGAAGCACGTTAGGTATACATCGAAGTAATGCATCCAAATATGTGGCATTTATGGATGGCTTGGAAACAGGAGCAGACAAGTCAGTCCAGTGACAGCAAATACCATTATAACACCACCATTAAAACAATTTATCATGTTAGAAACTAGAGGTAGAGACAAAAAAGCATCTTATTTCTGCCTTATAAGGTGGTGATGCATTCATGCAGTATCATATGAATTCCAGGTAAAAAGGACCATAACTGTTAAACTATGAACAAATTCAAAGGTCCAATTTTATATATTCAATCTAGTGTGTTTAGAAAACTGGCCTCAACTGGTATTCTACTGTTTGAGGATAGAGCACAGTGTGAAGATTTGTAGTAACTATAGGAAATCTCCTAAAATAACTATTTTGTTTTTTTAGAAAGTGAATAAGGAGGTAAGTAAAATAAAGACCTAATATGTCAGCAATACGTTAAGAACCTAGGAATGGTTAGGATGGCCATTATTAAATAAATAAATAAAAACAGGAAATGACAAGTGTTATATAATAAGGTGAGGATTTGGAGAAATCAGAACGCTTGTGCACTGTTGGTGGGAATGTAAAATCATGCAGCCATTATGAAACATGGTATGGAAGTTCCTCAAAAATTTAGAAATATAACTACCACATGATCCAGAAAACTACTTCTGGGTATATATCCAAAAGAATTGAAAACAGGATCTCAAATAGGTATTTGTACACACATGTTCATTGTAGCATTATTGTGAATAGCCAAAAGGTGGAAGCAACCTTAATGCCCATCAATGGATGACTGGATAAAGAAAATGTTGTATATACACACAATGGAACATCATTCAGCCTTAAAAAAGAAGGAAATCCTGTCATATGCTACAACATGGATAAACCTTGGCATTATGCTAAGTCACAAAAACATCAATACTACATGATTCCACTTACGTGAGACATCTAAAATAGTCAAACTCTTAGAAACAGCAAATAGAACAGTTGTTACCAGAGTCTGAGGGGAGAGGGAAAAGAGGAGTTATTCTTCAATGGCTATAGTTTCACTGTTGCGAGATGGAAAAGTTCTAGAGATCTGGTGCACAACAGTGTGCATAGAATTAACACTATTATACTGTACATTTAAAAATGGTTAACATGGTTAAAAAAATGAAACCTAGGAATAAAAATGTCCTGAAAACTCTAGTAAGGTAATAGAAGTAAGTATTGGAAAGGTTCAATATAACTCAAGAAAACAAAATAGTCTCACAGGAGTAGATTCAATTTTAATCATTGTTATCCCAACACTAACATTTGTAAGATTCTAGGAATCTATGATTTAAATTTGTTATTTATAATGGAAAGGAAGTATGCCATATCAGAATTACTTGGAGGTCTTTTAAAATATTACTTATTCTCACCCAGAGAGATGCTCCCAGTTGAGTGAGCCATCATTACTGATGAAACTGTGCTATATTCTTCAACTGTGCTAGGACTGAAAACAGATTGAGAATTTCATTTTTAAAGGATAGTTTAAATCAGTAGTTAGAAAATTCAATTTAGCCGCTTTTCCTATAATAAGGAAATTACATATATTGTTTAATATAATTAAATTTTTTTTACACCGTAAAGCTAAACATGGGTTTTAGTTTCTGAAGGCATACGTAATACATTATAAATATGGCAGCTCTAAACTGCATTAAACAATCCTTGTTATAAGATCAGATCTCCATCGGCTTGGGAACCCATGGAGAATAGAACCAACAAAATATGGAAAATGCAGGCAGAAATACTTCTCAAGATTTCTGAATATTCTTCCCAGAACATTTCTCTTTTCAACATTTCTTTATCTCCAGATGCCTTTTTCCCAAGATCCCCCAAAGACTTCTGTTCATCCTTTCCCCCGCCTCCATGTTTAGAAGAAGAGAAAGAACTAAATTTTCCATACTCAAACTTTTAGAAACAAAATAAAGGGTATCTCTTATTTCCATATTTTGCTGTTTCATCTCCAGGGAAACAAAGCTACATACAATTTAAGAACTGAGGGTTAATGCATCTTTTCACACTGACTTCCCTTGGGTGCATTTTTCGTATACCGTTATCTTAAAAATCTATTGATAACTGTCTAGTAGTATCATAAAATTAAGCCCCCAAGAGGAGTCATGAACCAATATGCCCTACCGGTAACATTTCCTTAAAGATTAAATAAATACATTATTTAACAGGAGAATTACACATCTAACTTCTATAAAAGTATATTTGAGCTCTATAATATCTTCTATTTCTCAATTCTTGCCTTCCTTTGTGTTAAATTGATACTTTCTAGTATCCCCTTGTTTCTTTCCATTCCCTTGTTTCTTTCACTATAATTTTTTTGGATTATTTTCTTAGTGGTTGCCCTGGAAATTACAATTAGCATTTTAACTTAAAACGTTCTAGTCTGGAATAATATTAACTTAATTTCAATAATATATAAAAACTTTTCTCCAATATACCTCTGGTCCTTTCCCTTCCTTTTCACAATTATTGTCAGATAAACTACATCTTTACATATTATAAGCCCACCAACAAAGTTTTATTATTTTTCCTTTATGTAGTTGTCTTTTAAAACAGGAGAAAAAAAGTTACAAAGAAAAATGCATTTATATGTATTTTTATAAGTATGTCTTTCATAATACCTATGTAGTTACCTTTACTATTGCTCTTTATTTCTTTATGTGGATTAGAGTTTACTGTCTAGTGTCCTTTTGTTTCAACTTGAAGAACTCCCCTTAATACCTCTCATAGGGCAAGTCTTTATGACAAATTCAGTTTTTGTTTATTTGTAAAGGTCTTAATTTCTCCTTCTTTGAAGGAGTTTAGTTAAAGAATTCCCAGTTGATAGTCTTTCTCTTTCAACACTGTGAAAATGTCTTCTAGTCTCCATGGTTTCTGATAAGAAGTCAGCTATTAATCTTATTGGGGATCCCTTTTATATGCCTAGTTATTTTTCTCTTGACTCTTTCAGATTGCTCTTTGTCTTTCACTTTTGTAAATTTGACTATGATGCATCAAATTGTAGATTGCTTTGGGTTTATTCTACTTGGAATACATTGAGTTTCTTTAATGTGTAGACTAATATTTTCCAGCAAGTTTAGGAAGTTTTCTGCCATTATTTCTTTAAATGTACTTTGTGCCTCTTTCTTGGGCTCTTCTCCTTCTGGGAGTCCCATTATGCATATGTTGGTACACTTGATGGTGTCCCATTGGTCTCTTGAAGCTCTGTTCATTTTTTAAAATTTTCTTTCGACTCCTTGCACTGGATAATCTCTACTGAATTATCTTCAAGTTGACTAATTCTTTCATGTGTCTAATAGTACCTGTTGTTGAGCCTCTCTAGTGAATTTTTCATTTCAGTTATACTTTTAAACTCCAGAATTTCTATATGGTTCATTAAAAATAATTTCTATGTTTATTGCTATTCTCTTTGATAAGATATCATTCTCACAGTTTCCTTTAATTAGATGATTTTATTTAGTTCTTTGAACATATTTGCAATAGTTGGCTTAAAATTTTTGTCTATTAAATCCCAATCTGGGCTCCCACAGGGAAATTTTTCTTTTGGCTGGTTTTCAGTGGGTTTTTTCTTTTCCTGTGTATGTAGTATACTTTCCTGTTTCTTGTGTGTCTCAATCTTTTTGTGGAAAACTCTACATTTTAAATAATATATTTTAACAGCTTTGGTAAAATCCTTCAAATCACCCCACCAAGATTTTTTATCACTGGTTTTGGTGGTGTTCTTTTTTTGGGCTGCTTATTTGTTTCATATTTTCATGAAATAATTCTGTAGATTCTGTATTCCCTGTTCTCTGTTAGATTTTCTTTTTTAAGTTCTTGTTTTTATTTTAAGCCTGGTTTCCTAAGAGTCACACCTGAGTCAGTATAATTTAGCGGTCAACCAATGATTGGTGAGATGATTTCCTTAAATGCCTTGCCTGTATGTCTTCCACCCTTTGCCAAAAGAATCTTTGTGAGCAATCACACCTTCAAAATTTAGGTAGTTTATAAGACAGCCCTAGTTTTCACCTCCTGCTCACACAGAACCTCAAGACCAGCCAGAGGTGATCCCCTTTCATGGGTCTTTCCTGGGCATGTGCAGAGCCTTGCACATTGTGCAGCCTGTTAGATATCCAGGAACATGTTGGAGCTTTACAAAGTTTCCTATGGTTGGCTAATTCTCCAGGATTTCCTTTTAAATTCCTGGCCAAGCTCCTGTTTGCCCCAACTGAAATCACAGCCTTAAACAGTGGAGATGTTGCCAACAGTTGCTATTGTTTCAGCAAAGCCCTGGGGGTAGGTTTTTTCTTCCCCCAACTGAGCTGAGCTCTGAGTCAAATCAAATAGCCAACCACTGTCTGAGAATAGAATTTTCCCAGGGAGCTGCAAGTTCAGACAAAATATCAACTGTGCTCTGGGGATGGTGCTTTTAATGGATCTCCAAAAGTGGTCAGATCTCTCTGTTGTCTGTAAAGCTGCCAGCTTTTGCTATACCACTAAGCTGGGGAAGGAGGGAAAACAAGAATAGCCACAAGTTAAAATGTCACAGACTCCACTGTCTTCTCTAGGTTCAGCAGTTTTCTCATGGACAGTCAATTTTCAGTTCACTCGTTGGCTTTGGTTAATTGCCAGAATTCTGAAATGGTTGATTATAATTGTTTTGCCCATGTTTTTGTTGTTTAAAGGGAGAGTGAATACACTGAGGCCTCACTCCACCACTCTGGAAGCCAATCAAACTCCAGAATACTTTAAATCTGTCTTCATGTAGTTTTTAAGACAAAAAACAAAAAAAAACATTTTAACCAAAAAAAAATTGTTTAAAATAATTATACTTATAAATTTTTAGATCACTGATTCTTATCTCTGGTAGAAACTTATGGGGGAATAAACTATATTGCAATATTTAAAGTTAAATAGGAGAGAAACTGACCTGTGAAAGGGAAAAATAAAACAAACTGCATGAGCAATGTCTCACTGTATTGTATCTTTCCTGTTAACTGTATATATCTTTCGTGTTAACTAATAAACACGTGATCAAAAATAAAGGTGATTGCTGGTCTTAGATCTACTCTCAGCCCCAAAAGACTTATCAAGTCTTTTTTGGACAATAGGAACAAGTTCAACTTAGAGGAATAAAGGCTATTCCATCTTCTTTTACTTGGCTGACCCAGGCCAAATCCAATTAAACTCTGAGAGGGATAAAAAGGGCCACAAAAGACTGGGAGAGGGAAATTTAACAGAGAAGAGGAATCAGAGACCTGAACATAGGAAGCAACCCTATCTCCTGAGATTTCTCTGAAGAGACTCAGTATAGAGAGAGAAGGTTTACCTCAGATTCACCCAAGTATCAGCCAAAGCTGTGTCGTTAAGGTAGAGTAAGATGCGCTTCTGGAAAGGAAAAGAGTTATTCATTACTATTACCTCTCTTCAACACTGCCTGATATTGGCAAGCCAGGGAAAGACCAAAACTGTCAAAATAGGCCAAGAAAAGTAAACATTCTTTAGCAAAACTTTCATTTTTAAGAACACTGTCATGCTTCTTTTGCTTTTCTACTGTTGTGTAACAAACCACCCCAAAACTTACTGGCTGAAGTAAACAACTATTTTATTTGCTCATAATTCTGCAATCTGGGCTGCACTCAGCTAGACATTTCTTCTGCTCATCTTGCTGGTGGTCACTCATATGATTGCTTTCAGCTGGTAGGTGGAAACTGGGCTCAGCTAGAATACTAGGATGGCTAGGCCTCTCTCTCCATGTAACCTCAGGGCCTCTCTCTCTCTCCATGTCGCCTCCTTGACACATGCTCTTTCTAGGAAATTGGCCAGATTTCTTACATGATGTTTCAATTCTCCCAAAAACACAAAAGCAAAAGCTACCTGACATTCTTAGGCCTACACCTAGACCTGGCACAGCTTTAATTCTCTTGCATACTGTTTATTTAAGTAAGCTACAGGCCCAGTCCAGATTGAAAGGAAAGAGACTTCACAAGGGCAAGAGGTGTGGTTCACTGTAACCACCATCAATGCAACAGACAACTAAAACAGAAGGTCAATGTTCAGATGACTGGAATGGGAGTAAGCACAAGAAATTATAAAATGGCTAACGCTAAAGGAAGACTGGGCAACTACAGTCAGATTCCATTCTCTGTTCCTTCCCATACTGAGGGTCAAACTAAGCTCAGTGAGAATCTTAATCATAGGTGGATGGAAAATATGAACCTGATTAATCACTTACAAGCCATACGACCTTAGACAAGTCAATAATTCTCTCCAAGCTTCAGCTCCTCAATTGTAGAATGGAAAATTATACAGGCCTTTATCTTATCTTATAGGAAGACTGTATAGAATGAATAATAAAAGAATTGAGAAAGAGCTTTGAAAACTACACTGCTATACAAATATAAGGAGGTATTAATTATCTGACAGGATCTTAAGTATAGTCAACCTAGCTAGGCTACATTCTCTCTATTAATAAAACTATAATAATCACAGGTAATTACTCCATATGCTAAATTACTACCACAGCAATGATATTATATATAATAATGGGCTAAAGTTACATTATGTTTTGTTACTATGAAGAATAACAACACTGATACCAACTAATCTATTGTTGTCCAATTATATGCCAAGTGCTGCTGGATACTTCAGGTAAACTATAACTAACCCTTAAAATAACTCAGCAAGATAGGTATTATCCTTCTTTTACAAATAAATAAACTGAGTCACGAAATTGGTTACTTTAAGTAACTTGCCCATGGTCACACAGCCAGTAAGGAGAAAAACCATTATAAATGTTTAATGTACAACAGGTACTTGATAAATATTTATTGTTTAAAGAACAAATAAACAAAGCCAGGACTATCTGGCTTTAAAACAATAAGTCTTGCAACTATATCAAAGTATCTTCCTCTGATAATCCCTATTTTTATAAGCAGCCGTTGAAAATGTAATCACAGCCAACATATCTAATTAACATGAGCAATTCTTCACCTTCCTTGGTAGCAAAATGGTTTCCCACCTGAAAAGTACCTTCATTTTTTTAAACATCTAATCTTTAGACCATCTACTGAGTCATTATGAGTTATAATGGCTATATTAGAATGTGGGAACACCAACTGGAAAAAAAAAAAGTGATACCTTCACGTACCAAAATGTCTCTAAAACAAAGCAAAACAAATATTTTTAAATGGCAAAATATGTGCAGTATGAATGACAAAAAATGTTCCTATCCTTATGTTACAAAGAGATCTCTAAATTTAAAAGAAAGGAGGAGGAAGAGAAGAAACTGCCCAAGAGGAAAATGGGCTAAAGATATAAATGGACAATCAACAAAAGAAACACAAATGGTTAACACACTTTTTAAATTTTTTTGTCATTTGTTATCAAAGAGATGTAAATCCAAGTGAGATTTTCTTTTCAACTATCAGATTGGCAAAAATACAAAAAAATTGCAAAGACTGATCATACCCAGTGTTGGAGAGCACGCAAAGAAACAAAATATTAAAGCACTATTGTTGGAAATATAAAATGGCATGACCTCTGTAGAGAGCAATCTGGTAGTTGATAAAAACATTCAAAACGTACCCAGCCTTCTAGCCAGCAATTCCATCCCTAAGAATTCATATAAAGGAGATAAGGGAATTGTTGCACAAAGATGCACATATAATAATCGTAATACCAAAATATAGGATACCACCTAAATGTCTAGAAAATTGCTTAAATAAATTCATACAATGGCAATAAAAAGATATAAAATGCTATTTATTACCATAAAAATATGTTCAAGATATGAGTGCCAAAGTTAAAAAGCAAATTGGATGACCCAATTTTTATAAGATTTGTGTAAGGAAGAGAGAGAGCAAGCACACATGTGTGAGCAGAAGCACACCCAAGAGCACCAGAGTGAGCACATATGCACTCACTAAGAGAGAAATCCTGAGATGTGAGAGTAATCTTGTGAGCTGATGTGTAGTAATCTTTGAGCAGAATGATTTTCTGTTTTCTTCTTTGTACCTTTCTGTGTTTTCTAAATATTTTACATTAAGCATATATAATTTCTGTAATAATACAATAAAATTATTCCCATTTAAAATAATGACAACTGTCAGAAGCCTGAGTGAATTTTCAAATGTTATTACTTTTAATACAAAATTCTGATTAAAAAGCAGCTGATATGGGGGCTAGCCCGGTGGCACAGCGGTTGGGTTCATGCGCTTTGCTTCGGCAGCCCACGGTTTGGAGGTTTGGATCCCAGGTGCAGACCTACATACTGCTCATCAAGCCATGCAGTGGTGGCGTCCCACATACAAAATAGAGGAAGAATGGCACAGATGTTAGCTCAGCAACAACCTTCCTCAAGCAAAAAGAGAAGATTGGCAACAGATGTTAGCTCAGGGCCAATCTTCCCCCCCAAAAAAAGCAGCTGATATGGATAGTGAATGAAAATTTGCATTTATTCCTCTTTCACATGACAAATTCAAAATCGTAATTCTTTCATAGTTGTTTCTACTGACAAATCATTTAGAATTTGTAATTTCTTTAAAAATGTCACTTCAAAAAATACAAGCGAAGCAGAAACGTTTAAGTGTACAGAATACACTTGGCATAAATGAGCTATATGATATGTCTTGGAGAAATAACTTGCATATGTAAAGTCCTAGAGACTGATTCTACAGCTCAAAAAAATCTAGCATCATTTGGTATGTTAACTTGGGAGTTTATTAACTTATGCTCGATATTTACACAGTTTAATGAGAATTCTCAATTAGCCACAGGTAAGATTATCCACAACTAATCTTGCTTTTCAGTTTGGCCATCGTATCCAGTGTAAGCAGTTTAGTTATTTGCTTTGTAGAGCTCTCAGCTCTACTTGCTTTGAATGAAGCCAGGATTCCAGAAAAAACAAAAAATGCTTAAAATCAATTACTCAGTTTGGATAGTGGATAGGCAAGTGGGCAGCTACCATCCTCAGGGCTGAGTCTGAATAACATCCAGATATATCACTGCCGCATCCTCCTCCCAGGAACTTTGGAAAAATGTGAGGCCATTTTAGTTGCCACAATGATTGGGGAGGAGGAATTGTTCTAATGCCATTTTGGCTCACAGACACTAAACATGCTGCAACATGGGATACCCCACAAAGAACTGTCCTATCTACAATGACAATGGTGTCCCTGTTGAGATAGGGACCATAATTTTCTTGTTCAATGTTGTATTTGTAGCCTACTACATAGCAGGCATTTCTAGCACTGAGTGAGATACAGATAATAAAAAATGATGAAGAGGGACAACAGAGAAACTAGACAGTTTTCTACTTCGACCCAAGACAGGCCTTTGTGGTTGGGCTCCATTATACTCAGGGGAATTCTAGAAACAGACACATCTATACCTAACTATGTAGAAAAGCCTAAGAGCCTACATCCAAATACAAATTATAAGAGGATTATTTTCCATTACAATATCCAGGTATATACCTTCCTCTATTAGTAAAGATCAGCAATTCTGTCAACTCAAGACTTATACACTGGTGCCAACTAAGCTCAATCTTGCCTTGGCAACTGGGTGGCAAAACAGCCTTGTGCTTTAGGAGTGTGGGCTCTAGATTAAGACTGCTGGGTCTAAATTTGGCTTTACCATGCTCCTTTATCCCCCCCATGCTCTACTGGTTTTCCTGATCCAAACTCCTGAGGAAACTTTAAGACTTACAGGGGGAATGAAGGGAACTGTCACTGTTAAACACTATTCTATGCCAAGCACTGGATTATATACTTTACATACATCCCTTATTTAATTTTCACAAGTCTGCAATACAAGCGTTTTTATCCTCATATTACATAAGGATATTGAGGTAACGAGTGAGTGAACCATAATTCAAACTCAGGTTTGATTAACTCAAATACCCAGGTGCTGTTTGCACTAGACCACCTTGCCAAAGAATATAGCTTCATTCTCACATTCTTGACTAATTGTTTAAATTAGTCAGCTATATGAGGCTTCCTTTATATTTTTTATCAAGTACTTTTTAAAATGCACATAACAATATGGAATTTATATTATCTCTTAGATTAGGAGCATTTTGGTTCTTTCTATAACCCCAAATTTGAAATGCACTTGAGACTTTTATCCTATCTCTGAAAAAATAATAAAAGAAGTTCCCTAAATTGCATATATCATCTTTAGTTATAAGAGCAAATTTATGTACATATTGCATTACATTTCCAAGCAATTAGCAGCACAATTATAATCAACCTTAAACTTGGTAGAGACTTTAAAGATAAAACATATATTTAGGTGAATAACTAACCATTATGGTCATAAAAATTTTTATGGGGTATGACCTCCTAAATATCTCTCAATTGCCATTCCAGAGTTTAATGACCTTTTAGGAAGTGTCTTCTTTACGACAAATTAGAATCACCCTTTCTATAACTTAAGTTCATTCTATTTAGGTCTGGCTTTCAAGGAGATAAGGCTTTCTCAACATACTTGCCATTTTGCTGCTTTATTGAGTTTCAATGAAAGTTTGAACAAAAAATAAAGAAAAATACAAATAAATTTGAAAACAGATTTTAAAGTCTTTCTCCTCCACCTTTACCTAGACTAAATAAGCAAGTTTCTCAGCTTGAATCTTTCCTCACTCCTAGCAATATCCATTTTTGCTGCCCTTTTCAGTGCCTCTCCAATTCTTGCATGTCCAGAATGAATTGTGGAGAAAATAATTTAACATTATTAGTTTAGAGTGTTTAGCTTAGTACTCTAAGAGCTCAATGACTAGGTTTAAGAAAATTAATATTCCAGAGTCACGCTCATTTCTAAAAGTGCAAAACTGTTGACACATATTCAATTTATAGAATGCTATGACTTTGAGTCTAAACAATTACTCTTCTCTTGCATTTGTGTGATCAACTTTTAACCATTATTACATTTCATGATGTTTTTGTTGGACCACTAGTGGGATTTATTTCTATTCACAGATAATTCCATAGATTTTCACAATACAGTAAAGCTTAAATGCATACGTAGGTAAGGTAAAAACATATTTTGGGAATAATTATTATCAAAGACTCTAGAATTTTATAATATGACAAAGGAACCATTTCTAGATACTATTATCATTACTCATAAATGCTACTATAACCTAGAATTTTCAAAGCTGTATACACATACAGTAGATTATGGAAATTACATTTAAGAACCAATGTGCTTAACTACCAGATTTGGGTTTATGAAATCCAAGCAATATTTTACATTGTATAAAAAAATGATGACACTTATTAATGTCATTTTATGACTAAGACATGATATGCTTAATATAGACAGTTGATATTTTAGTTTTTATAACTTTTTATATTTATGTTTTTAAAACTATAATACTACTTTAAAGCCAATTATCATCAGCCTGGTAAAAACCTAGTAACTTACGTATCCTGTGTGCTGTGTTAATTCAGTAAATATTTGTTGAAGAGGAACAGAAGTAAAGGAAAATACCAAGAGTCTAATTCTTGTTTCAAGATCCACAATGCCAGTAGGAAAAGAGGTATATACCCTTGCTCATCACATCTAACAGAATGCAAGAACAAAAAGAGAGTACAGTTTGCTACTCTAACTTATATCGCTTGCACAAAGGGAAGCAGTGACTCTGAAAGTCTATCTTCTAATGATGTACTCCTCAGAGCTCCAACAGCAAAAAAGACAAAAGTAGACCTGCTCCTGATTCCCCAAGGTGGCTCCTGAGGAACTTCTTTGATTGCAGAATTACTAAAACAGTGGATAACATTACTAAAGTAAGAGTCACAAGATCTGGATTCACATGCTAGATCTTCTACCTACTTGCCATGTAACCCCAAAGGTGTTTCTTAACTTCTCTCAGTCTTGGTTTCCGCATCCATAATATGGAGACAATCCTTACCTCAGATAACTGATCAGTCGGGAGAAGTTAAATAAAATGCTGCTAACAAAAGCACTCTGTAAGGTGTGATCTACTATGTAAATATAAAGTCTATTATAATTACTGTCCTATATGCTATGCAATACGTAAAAACAAACAGTTTTCTTTCCCTACCACTCCCCTCCCCAAAACAACTTCCTTATTTCACATATAACAAAGGAGTTTAAGGCTATCAAAATGAAAGAAGGTCCAAAAACCAGATTAAAAGGGAAAAGGTGGGAAGGATAGATGGGGGAAGGTGGGACAGATGCATATAATTGCTCTCTATTGCTTCTCAGGATAATTCAAGGTAAGCTCATCTCCCACTACTTTCCCAAAGAAAGGACTCCACCAACATATTATTCATTTTTATTTTAAATTTCCTCTAAATTATTTCTAATCACCATTATTTGTAAGCACTTTTAATAGAAGTATATGTCTATTAAAGTATAGCATACTATATGAGCTTTCACAATTATTAGGTATGAGATCAACATCCATATCAGATGCTGTCAATCATGAAACTAAGTGATATGGAAAAAAATGTCAGATTTGTTTGATACAGACAAATCAAATGGTTTTAGAAATATGATAAAGTTGTAAGATTTTCTAAGAAAACTATCTGAGAGAGTTGGTACTGTCCCTTTAAATATACTATCTGTGATAAAGATTATAGCTCTTAAATTAAAACTCCTATACATAAATGCATAGTTTTCTGTTCATGTTACGGAGGTCTTAGACACAAAACTATTCAATTTTTCTTTCTTGTAACCTTATATCCATAATAAACTTTTGGAAAATGTATAGGGGAATTTTTGGTGCACGCTGTGGAGAACTTTTATAAAACTGCAGGTTTTAAATGGAGGATACAGCTCCAGCTTATTTCTCTCCAGTCTTGGTTAAATCTCTTAAACGGCAGATTGTGCATTTATCTTCCCATAGAAGCCGAAGACTGAAAAAATGTTAAAATAGCAATGTTTTATCATCTTGAATGGGCTGGCAATTGCATTTAGACCATGTGGAAAGGTAAGGAAGCAATTTGGGAGCAAACAATAATCTCAAAGACCAAGGATGATGAACAGCTTACATGTACTCGGACTCTAGACCTATCCTTCTGATGCCCCTCCCATACCCCCGCCCCACTCCTAACCCTGCTCTTTTCACCTTTCTGAATGCAATGGAGGGCCTTTCTTTAAAGTACTGTTGTAGTGGAAGCAGAAGTTCATACACCAAACTGCTGCACATTCCTACATAACCAACCCATTATTGAGCAGAGAAATTATGACGTCAGCAGTATGTGAGCTCATTATTCTACCAAACAGTTAATATCCATTGATCCACAAGCTACCATGTCATTGGCTGGATTTCATAAGGACAGCTATCTTTAATTTGAATTAACTCTGATACAGGCTTGATGTTTGGTTATCTATGAAACAACTAAGGAAATGTATGAGGCATATACACTTAGTGGACTGCCATTATAGAATGCCAATAGAAGAAGGTACCATGCAGGGTGACACATGGGTACAAAAGTAATGGTTTCCGTGGCTGCACAGAAAGCTAAGCTAACCAAATCATTTAAAAATAATGACTGTAACCACATAACAATGTGAAGAACAGTCAATACTATTTTGTCTTAAACATATACAAGTAGTAAAAAAAGAAAAAGTTCCTCACCATATTAACTACTGCCAACCATCAAGAACATTCTATATAGGGCTCAGCCCAATGGCCTAGTGGTTAAGTTCGGCATACTCTGTTTTGGTGGCCTGGGTTCATGGCTCTGGGTCCCAGGCACAAACACATCAGCCATACTGTGGTGGCGACCCACATATAAAGTAGAGGAAGACTGGCACACATGTTAGCTCAGGGCTAAAGGGGGGAAGATTGGCAATAGGTGTTAGCTCAGGGTTAACCTTCCTCAGCAAAAAAAACAAAAAACAAAAAAATCTTACCTATAAAAAAAGCTATTGAAAAAATTCAGATATGAAATGTTATAGTTGATAGATTAAAATATTCTGTTTTGTGTATGTATAGTTCAGAATTTATAGAGAACGTGATCAATTACCTCATATTTTTTCCATGAGCCAAAATGAATGTATTCTCTACCATAAAATGCCAGAACGACCAAGTGGCCTAAAATATTAAAAGCAAGAAGAATTAGGTTAACATTATAAATGAATTCTTTGAAATCTAGAAACTATGTAATTTTTTTAAATTTTTGGGTTTGTGAATAAATATTAATTGCCATGCAACTGAATTATTTTTAAAATATTTCTTTGCATGACTGTATCTATATTTTTAAAAGTTTCATATTTAGCCAAAAAAATTATAAGTGAGGGAAAAAAATAAAGAGAAGGATTCTTTGAATGAATCTGTACTTTTAAATTGTGAAGATGAGAGACCAAACAATTCTGAGAGTCAGGCTGCTAACTTCTTGTATATAGAGAAGTAAAAGTGAGAATGGGTTAGCAGCTGACATATTCCTTAAAAATAAACGAGATTTGTTTCTTAAAAATAAACAAGTAAAAGCAATGCATAAGCACGTCACAAAGCTGAGGAAATTAATAAGATACGCATGATTATTCAGTTTTACGGAAATTTTAAAAAGAAAACTTTGGTTCACAGGAGAACAGGCAAGGCTATTTTTAAACTAATAATTTTTATTAGCTAATAAAGTAAATTTAGGGTAACACTGATAATACAAACACATACTTAAGTGTATTTGTTTATATATGTTCATACTTTTTTGTCCTAAATTTGGCCCATGATATTAGAGATCAATTTAGCACAGAGTATATCTGATCATTTAGTCAACTATAAACAGCATCATAGCTGCCTGGCAGGATTTAGTTTAGTTTGCTTTCCTTTAAAGGTAAAGGTGACATTAAGTGACAGTTGCCATAAATTTTTATGTTGATCCATTAAACTTAGAAAAATAACAAGGCAACCAGGCACAGCTGAGTATATATGAACAGGCAACAGTCTAAACACACATATTTGGCGTTACTTGAACAAGACAAGAAAAGGATCACTAAAATAATCACAGGTGTTTGCTGTGTGTTTAGGCGATTATAAGTCAGATACAGCAAAAATGCAATAATCTACACTAACACACCAGAGTTCTCAAAAATAACTTGGCCATTTAAATCCTATTACCAGATTTTCCTATTACTTTATTGTCATTTTGGAATATAGCGTATTTTCTGACATGAAGTATTATTGTACACATTTATTATAAACTAAGTGACTAAACAATACTTCATAACAACTCTGAGCAAATGACTGAGTTACACATACCTAGGTTTCTAAGATAATTCTACCTACTCCTTTAACTCTAATTCTTTTCTCCAACCATGATCCCCTATATGTAACTTGTTAAATGAATACCAAATTAGAAAATTCAAGCAAATCTACAGTTATCTGTGTCCTCTATTCCTCTTCAAACAGGTCACAAGTAAAACCTCTTTGAACACAACTTTCACCACCTCATTCTGATACTAACACAATTGCTTAGCATCTCTTCATTCCTTGAATTATTACAATTCAGCCACCATATCAGTTAACTGATACAAAGCTGTCTTTGTCACTTACCATTTAACCTTAAAATCCAATTCATGTCTTAAAGTCTGTTCTCATATATTATTCAATTATTCATTTAAGAAAGAACTGTGACTACGTCAGGTACCACACATACAAATATTAAATGCACGTGGTCGCCACACACAAGTAGCTCACACTCTACCATGCCAATCACAGCAAGATTATCCCTCCCTCAAAGCTCTAAATAGGCCCCACAAGAACTTGTTTTCCTTGTTTCTTTCCATATTCTACAATGACTTTCTTCTCACAGCTCTGGCACAGCTATTCAAAATATCTTCATCTTGCCTTTCAACATGTATTGAGTTACTACTGTGTGCTTGGCAATGTGCTAGAAGTTGATTAGGTGATAGAGGACATAATGGTAAGCAAAACAGTTATTTTGCTTTCAGGTCCCACCTCATCTGCTCTCACATATCATTCTAATTTTCTTAGTGGCTGTATAATTCTCCTGGAACCCAGTGACCTTTTATCTTTTTTACTCTCATTTTCTCATACACCACAACTAATAGTAAACAAGTCCTGCTGACTTGTCACTCATGTCAGATGATCCCTTCTGGCACCACCCTGACACCCAGGCAAAAGGGGCCATTGGCTGGGCTTTGCACTTTAGAGAACCCACTTTGGTCCTGTGGTCAGTTACTTCCTCATAAAGTGAGAAGTCTGCACAGCCCGGGGCCATGCTCTCTGACTCCTCTGGACTCTACCTCAGTAGATTTTCAGGACCCAAATTTCCTTGCAGAGCCCTGGACTATGGTCCCCAGGACAGACGGGGATGCAGGCATACCCACCTCTAGGCCTGAGGGGTAGTCAAGAAATAGCTTGCGAGGGGTGGGGCGAGGTTTCTTTGGGAGAGGGCATGTGGACATGCTATGGCAAAGAGCCTAGGATGCAGGGAAAAGGAGAGAGACTGCAGGACAAGGACGAGGTAACTGAAGGCCAGGTCTCCCTTGCAACTACATTCTAGAACAGAACTCCTGTAAAATGTGAGAATTCTAAATGGTCATCCATCTCATTATAAGGTTGTATTGGTCAAATTAGGAGGTAATAGCATATTTTATTTAACAGCTGATGTATGTATGTAGAAACATAATGAGCAAGCTTCCACTTGTATTCCTGCACCCATTAGTGTTACGGATGGGCCTGGTTTCCACATCCTATTTTCACTGAAGGTTTCCTGGCTCCAATATTCATTATAACCTATCAAATAATGATTACTATACTAGAAGTGGCTGTAGTAGCAGTAAAATTGGCATTGATAATACCTCTCACTGAAGGTCCTAGCATAGGACCAAGCATCCAACCTGTACTAAGCTCTTTCATACCTTTTGCGTTACTTACAACCACCCCACTGGCTAGTCATCTGCATCTTATCCATGAATTGAAAGTAACAAAATGACAGAAGAGGAGATTCTAAACATGATCTGTCTAAATTAAAAGCCCAGGGTTTTCACCCTATACTTCCTTTCAGATGATTAAGCGAAATTTATCTGGCTTCTGACCCACTCCCTGCTAATCTACACAGATCTGCCAGACTAATCTCCCTAAGGCACCACTTTCATCTTCACATGTGATCCACTTTAAAAAATAGACACTGGCTGGTTATGCTCTATCCAGTTAAGTTCCAAATCCCTAGCCTGATTTTCCCTTCTACTCCATCTGCTTCATTATTTGCCAACAAACTCTTCGCACCAAAATCACGCCTGCCTCTACCTCTAGCATGTGCTTAAGCCCTTCCACACAGCCAATACACCCCCCAAGCACATCTTACCTCCTCCTGAAGACTTTTCTAACTACTCAAGCCCAGAATATTTTTCCCCTATTTTCTGTATCCCCACAATACTCACAGTTTCTAGTTGGTCAACAGGTCATTGGGCTATGTACTTAGCATGGTGAGAACCACAAAGGGTATGACATACCTTTTGACTTCAAATAACTTCATGGAGTTAATCTCTTTAGAAGGCAGTATAGGAGAGCCTGGTAAAGTGGCTCTAAAGACAGAGCCTCAGGCTGAAAATCTGCCTTGATGATATATTAGCATAGACTTTGGTGTTAAGTTTGCACAGTAATTAGCAGCAGTTCTTTTATAATGAGCAGATTTTTTGGTTCTGGAACCCATTTAGATCTTAATTTTTTTGAGAATCCCAAAGAAATTTTATGTATGTGCATTATATCTAGTTGTGCCCTAGTAAATATTTAACAGCCAGCCCTCCTTCCTTCACCCAGCAAAAGCCAAATTTGTAGTTTCTGCTCATTTCCAAGGTGTAAATACTCCCAACATGGCTAGTTTCAAACCGGCAATGTGACATCTGAATGCAGAGTTAAGAACAGATGAGCAACACTGGTTCTCTCGAGCTGTTAAGAACAGGCTTCAGTACATCAGCAGTTATGTCTATCCATATTCATCATATTGGAAAATAAAATGGAGAAATGTAATAAATATTTACTAATTTTAAAATGACAATAAAACCACTGCATCTTAACAAAACAAAAAAGATTTCATGAGAAGAGTGGCATCGTTTTACATTTTATAAACATCTTTAATGTCTTGCTTAATAAAAGACAACTAGCTTCTCGTATCTACTTCTGCACTCGACCTGCTGTTTTGGTTAAGTAGATGAAGAAAACGCACCCTCACATAGACATTTAGTTGAAAAAGGGAGGATCTCCTGGGGCTGGTGACCCCAGGGGTCTTCCATTCACACTTCTAACAGAATTCATATACAGTATACAGTTTGAATAAAAGACTTTGGTGAAAAAAGGATTTACCAACAGTGACAGTTTGGACTAGTTTGATAGTTTAATTAGTTTTTCTCACCTAGCAATTATCTCAATATGAAAAATTCTAACTTTAGGCTGCCCTAAAGAAAGTTTATGCTATTTCATGTGTGTATGTGTGTGTGTATGCATATATATATATACAGATAATTACATACATATGTATATAAATGTATATATACACATACTATATTTCCCCAATCCAACAATTCAAAGTGCTAAGAATATCAAGGAAAAAAAGATAATTATAAAGTAAAAGTTTCTTCATTTTTAGGAGAAAAAATTCTATGCAGAGAATATTTATGAAGCTAATATATGAATCTTCACTGAGCTGGACATAATATCCAATTAAGTACAAAAGGTACAATTATGTTCTACATTTTTACAAGTGGACAATTGCAGCACTTGTACAAGATGATAAATCAGAGCTATGTATTCGCTGATGTCAAAAAATGGCTTCTATCAGAATAGATTTTATTTAATTCTGAAATTTAAAATTTCCCAACTTAACGTTTTGGGCAATATTTAATTCTTCAAACTTATATCATTAAACAGTTTAACAATATAAGCACATAAATTATACTCAAGAAAAAATTCATTAATTTAAAACTTGTAGAACTACTGGTGACCACTAGCAATTTTATCTGACAAACCGTACCTGCATAACACCAAGGGCCATTTTCCCTCGGCTCTAAGCATCACTGCAGCCTGGCATTCTTCCCCCTCTGCAAACATCAAGGCGAGCTTAAGTATGTCCTGTACCTCCTCCTCTCCTTAAGCTCAGGCTGGAATTACCTTCTTCAAAGAATTGAAACAGGATAGCCATTGCCTAACCCCGTTTAATCCCACTGGCTACTTCAAGCTGTTATACTTTAAACCACTTCTATTCTTTGGCAAATATCATCTTCTCATTAAATGCCTTTATGACCCCTTTAGCAACAACAGAATATATTAAAATTTAAACTTTTTTGTAAATCTATGGTGAGCATGTTGAACATTTTTTAAGGGGTAGGCCAAACAGTACCAAAGGTAATCAGATTTTTATGTGACTCCACTGTTGCCTTACTTCTCAGCAGAAGCTATTGATATTCATTTTCAGTTCTCTTGTGTCAATAATATAAGGTGCTAACATAAGGCTGGACAGTTTATTCCTGCTCTCATAGCTCTTTAAGTGGAAGAAAAATTTGGAGAGAGGCTAAACGTTTAAATAATTTAAGGTTCATCATATTTACTAAAACAAATAACTTTGCCCTTTAAATTCTACCCTTTGTGCAGGTAGTAAGTATTTTATCTGTTTAGTGCATATTTTTCCTATCAATTATTGCTCTGGTAACCTTTAAAGATCCTGACCCAAGATTTGAAGCTGTGAAGAGGGGTCATTTCATTAAAGTTTACTCTAAAGAATTCTGGGTCTACCCACTGACCAAAACTGAAAATGACTTAATAAAATATATGGTACATAATATCCCTCTTTGAAAACAATTCTGTTTCTGATCACATGCAGTTCCATGTTACTATTTTCAGCTGTCACCCTCTCCTGCAAAACCCTCCTCACATCCTACCATAAGGAGTAAGCTAGAAAGATGATATTGATAATACTAGCCACCACAGTTCGAGTGCTAATTCTAGACTGCCATGCTAAGTTCTCTATATACACCTATCTTGTTTTATCTTTCACTTTTTCATTTTATAACCCAATTGAATAGGTAATATCCCCATATGGACATTAAAAAAAATGAGATCAAAGTAGTTAAGGAATTTGTTTAAGGATAATTAGCTATCAAATGACAAAGCCAGGATTTGAACTCAGGTCTATCTTACTTCAAAGACTAGGATTTACAGCTTTTCCTAACAATTTTGCAAGCCGACTGACCTCATGCAATGTGCATCAGATACTTTTATTTTTTTAAGCTAAAGACATAAGTAGTCATGGATATTTGTGTATGTTAAATTAGCACAAGTGTCTCACATACTATAGTTTGCATCTTTGTGGACTCTTACAGTTCCATGCAAGTACTACAACAGCCTTCTATTAATATTGTGACAGTCCTGACAAAAATCTATATTCAAGATTAGTTGAGGGAGGTAATCTTCCCACAAAACTCCTTTATACTGAACCTGTGTTGCATCTTCAAGAGTGACCTCTGATTTCATACCCACAGGCTGAACTACCATGCATATCCATGCCTCACGATGTAGAAGATGGGGACAAAGTCGTGAATTGTTAGAACGTGTAGCAGGTCAGACTACTTAACTACTAAACTACTTAGAATAACTACTAAATTACTAATAAATTACTAAACACTTAGAATAACTGACAGGCAGGACTGTCCTATAAAATGCTATACAGTCACTATGTAAAACATAGAAGAAACAAAGTAAGCAGCAGTAAAATTTCAGAAATATCATTGAAGGTAACAAGAGCCAGATAATAAATTTTTTTCTAGAAAAGCAGACAATTCAATGTTGTTAAAGTGATGCTTAAATTCAAGTATTAAACTCATCGTGGCTCTATCGTATTATTAAAAGATAAAGAACACTAAAAATATTTCATAAATTGATAATCTAGTGATAAAACTTCCGAAAGTTCAAGTTCTGCCTCATAAAGGTAGCATTTACACTGAATTGGGATAATAATTCATCAGTGAGCAGGAAAAAGTTTCTCTGGTGATGCCATGCTGATCCCTGGATCTATGATGCCTCATAATAAGATCCTCTAGTAGGAAGCTAGTATATTAGGTGGGTGTATTAAAAATATCTCAATGGAAAAATGCCACTTTGGGTAAGCCATTACCATAGACATGCAAAAGAGCATGCCACTTAATCACTAACATCTCTACCTAAAGTAAATTTATTGTTAAAAAAAATGGTTTATTTTATACCATTTACTTGTTCTATGCCATGTGCTTGCTTAAGATGTTGATTTTACCTCAGCTAAAGCTGTGTATTTTCTAATCTGTTTAGGGTAACTGTCAAGTAATCAGACTAAGCGGTGCCATTTTAATAAGGAAGTCTTTTTAATGAAATATAATAGGTCACAAATACCTAATTTCTGCTCTTTAATGTAATTGCCAGTCTTTACTATAACTGCCACTTTAACAATCTTTTCCAAATGCTGACACAAAAGATGAACAAATCAAGGGTATTAGCATGTGTGTATATTTACAGCTTGTTGCTGTCAAAGGCTGTAGTTCCACTCCCAACTCCAGCAGCTATATGAGGATCCGTTTCTTTTGATGGAGGCATCCTGTTTCAGGGTGTGAATGTATCTGAATTAATCTCTTTTTCACAGCTACGTAGCAAACACATACAGAGGATACACAGGAGAAATGCTGAAAAAGTTCTAGCACAATATTACACCTTCAGGAAAATCGCAGACACTTTCACTGTCACTGTGGAGGATTGCACATTTTACTACTTTATTCTTTCTTCTTCAATAAATTCTCTGCTCCATTAGTTATTAGGTCATAATTTCAAAAAACATTGTTCATATAGAGTTCAAATAGCATCTTGTCTTGGATAAATTTTCAAAGTTTACTATAAGCATTAGTTTTATATGCACAGCCACTTAAATTGCACACACAAAACTACAAGTTGCTGCAAAATTAAATAGAAGATCCAAAAAAAAGAGAAAGCAAAAATATTTTTATTTTTAAGAAGCACACTTGTTATGACTATTTTGCTACAGTTCAATTTTAAGTTTATAAGTCTCTAAAAAAAACTAATCCCCTGAAAACTTCTTTACATAATAATCCTTTTACCTTTTTGTTGTTTTATTTTGAGCATATTATTTTTTTTAACCAGTAGCTATGGTTTTTTATGATCCATTTTTAAATTTGGTACTATTAATACCAGAAGTCCTGTGCACAAACAGTAGTAGTTTTATAAGAAGTTTGCCCATTTTTTGAAAGCCTAAGCTTCCCCAAATCAAACTAGCTTACTGTGAAAAGAAAACCATGACAACTGTTTGTACCTCTTGCTTTATTATTACATCCGGCCTGGTCAGTCTTAGAAATTCAATCTATTATGGTTGCTAGGAGTCTGTTGCTGTGCAACCTAGAAGGGTATGCTGTGCTTTCACGCTAAGGAGTGCTAATAAACCTGTAGGCTTCCCTCTATGGGTCTGACCAGTGTGTTTAAAGGGCTTAATACTTTTCAAGAGTGATTGGCCCACAATTCAAGACACATCCTATTAAAAACAAGTCACACTGAGAGATTTCTAACAAAGGGACAAAATGCTAAACATACACAAATATTCAAAATGTATCCTCAAAATCCCTAACTAATTTGGTAAAACAAACAAAGAACAGATTATGATCTACATTTCAATTATACCACCTACCATCTCCAAGTTTTTATTTCCATATAGTCCCCTAAAAGGTTATAATGGATATAAATGAGCTGAGAAAGTACTTTTATTTTTTTCCCTGAAACTAAGTACCTTCAACTTTGATGAAAAAAATAAAACTATTGCACTTATATAAACTCCAATAATAAAAAAAATAAATTAAACCTAGGAACCCAGAAGTCATGAAGTATGCAAAACTAAAAAGCACCTTTCCCATTCCCTCCCAAAAAATCACGGAGAAACTGAAGAAATTCTTAATTTCATTTTATTAAAAGAAAGATCATTTTTTCTTTTTCTTTTCATCCCTTTTGGTCAGTAATGATTTTATATTAATTCTAAAATCTATTCTATCCTATCAAATGCATATTCTATAACTTTAAAGATTAACACTCAATAAGTTATTCACATAAATTCACTATAATTAGATAGCATTGCTTGAATGTAACTGAGAACAGAGGAGAAAGATAGTAGAGTCTATCAATAAAATACTGCTAAACAAAGTGCATGAGACAGAATTTACAAAGGGCCAGAGGATGAGAGAGGATTTCTATCTTCTTTAAAAGAAGAAATTGTATTGACTTTTATGTACTTATGTATGACAGGTCTTTTTCATAAAGTATTTGAAGCAAAAAGATGAAGTTGATCTATCATAAAATACCAAAGACCATACAGATAACCAAAAATAGGATTTTACAACAATCATCTTAACAATGAAAATTTATACAGAATTTTCCAAGGATATTTTGGCTATACTAATACTGCCTTCAACTTCTGAAAGTTAAAAATACATTTTTTTTAAAAAAGCCAGGCAACATTTTATCTACATTCATGGTAACATTTAACCCTTTTATCTAACTACTCTGAGCTGGGAGCACTTTTTGAAAATAATCTGTCAACTAAACTACATTATTCTTTTTTAAAGAGCCATGTATATCTGTCCCTCAATGGTTGTTTTACCTTTTCTTCTCAGTACACACCATAGGAAGCAGAGTAAAGGAAATTAACTATTTCTCTAAAAGTACCAAGAAAAAGTGGAGGAATGTGAAACAACTATCCAAAAAAGAACGACAAAGAATCCAATGATAAAGGAGAGCTGAAGCAGGCTGAGAGGGGCAAAGGCAACATCTGACCAAAGAACTGAGATTGAGGCAGGAAGAGAATTGGTTGACTAAGACGGGTTAGAACTGAAACAGCCTACAAGCCAAGCAGAGAACAGAGCAAATGGGAGAAAAAGGGACATAAAGGATGATAAAGAGAGACAAGAATGTGCTGGAAAGAGAATAATTGAAAGAAAACTTGCAGAAAGAAACTTGATTCATTTTATAGATGAGGAAAAAAGGGAAAATACAAAAATTTTATATTTAATAATTTTGTTTTCCTTGATCCATCCTTACTTAAGAAGGCATGCAACAACTCAAAAAAGAAAACATTCTTAAAAGATGCAGTGATATCAGTAACATTTATGATGTAAAACCCAAGTGATCAGTAACTTGAAGATTCAACTTAATTTTATAATGAAGTAATTTGAATACTTTTCAATTCTCATTTAGGATAAGAAAAATTTAACTTAATTCTAAAGCTGCAGGATTTAACATATGAAAATCTTTCTAAAAGTAATGAAAATTGATTTTTTTCCAAACAACAACAAAACATTAAAACACATTCACTACACATTACACACACACAGTAGTCAATAAAGTTACTAAAGTCAGATTCTGCTTATGAGCATAGCATTTACAGGGCATGTGTTAGGAAATGTGTTAACTTTTAAAGCAGTTATTCAATAGCTGGTCAATTACTAGTCAAGTGTAGTAAATAATACTGCAAGAATCTGCTCTGAAAAAACCCAAGTTCTAAACTGGCTACATTAATACTTAGGATCCTGTCAGGCACTATTAACTAAAAGGCAACGGAGCAAAGTAAAGAATAAAAATTTTTTAAATGAGGACAGAAATCTTATAATGGAAGTGTTGCTGGAAAGAGCCTTCTGTTGTTTGTTACAAACCTGCAATAATTATAATGTGTGGCATCCTTAAAAAAACCAATAGGAGTATGTAGCTTTAGAGAATAATGCATTCATCCCCATAGAATTAAGCCTCTTTTTTGCACATTCTAGTTTTCTTGGATTTACAACACCCTATCATATTTGATTCATTTCCACATACACATCTTCCTAAAAAAAAAATCAAAGATCCTCAATAAATGTTGCTGAATAGAACTGAATTCTGATTTTTTTTACTTTCATAACCTTTTTATCAAGAATTGCAGGTTCTCTGATAAATCACATAATTAGGGTTGGTAACCAATGACTTACAGGTTAGAATTCTTTTTAGTAGTCATAGCTTACCAATTATAAAGAGAAAAGAAATCATTACCAGAGTCATAAATATAACATTATTTCTCCTTCCTGCTGACAGAGTATTTCCCAAGATATGTTTTTTCAAATTATTTCTACAATTTGTTTAGTCAAGGTCAAAAGGATGTTGATGTACAAAGGAAGAGTTTTCTAATACTAAAATTTATAAAAGGAATGTGACACAAACACCTGATTAGAAGAGTGATATCAGCTAAAAACATATTTTAAAACTTCTCACACCACTTTCACTTTTTAACTACTACTACTAGTCACTTTTAAACATTTGAAAACTTGAAAAAAGGTATTAAGTCAACTGAAAATAAAGGTACTGTATAATCTGACTTTTAAAATGCAGAACTGAGGGTACTGAAAAAGACATCTTGAAATACATTCTATAAATCTGAAGGACAATTTCAGTTTCATCACATCATAAATGCCAAAAAACTCAAAGATATATATTTCATGATTTTTTGTGAAAGCAAATAGACAGAAAATCTTTAGAAAACATAGAAGAAACAAAGTATCTCAATAAAGAGGTAAAAATTACAGAGCACTAGCAAATTGTCTTTATGGAGTCTATACTAAATTTGGAAGATTATATTTAATTCCAACTCAAAATCTTAGACCAGAAATATTGAACGTTCACACTTCAAAATCTTAAATGATACTTGTTTGGAAACTAACCTTTATTCTTTTCATGATTTTTTTTTCATCCATCCCTCCATCCACGGAGGAGACTACACAGCATGGCAAAGCAGAGCAATGGACTGGGAATCAGAGCGCTGAGCCTAACTCAGCTGTGTTGGGTCTCTTTCCATACGTAAAAAGTGAGGGGAATAACAATGGGGCAGGCCGGGAGTGAAGAGGTATAGCTAAAACAAGATTAACCACAAGTTGTAACTATTAAAGCACAGTGATGGATACATGGGAATTCATTTCATTATTTCATCATACTGTTCTATTTTTGTGCATGTTTAAATTTTTCCTCAATAAAAAAGGGGAAAAAAGAAAAGAGTAGGCTTGCTCTCCAAAGTCTTTCACAGCTCAAACTTTTTTTTGTTTCATTGTTCAATCAAACATTGTCTAATGTTTCATTTATTTATATTTTTGATGGCAGAAATGTCAGGTGCCCAAGTTCAATAAACTCTGGCCTACAGGTTGCTAAAATGTGGGCACCTCTTACTTACTTAAGACACAAATGCCCGGGTATATCTGCAAGTATAATCATTTAGCCAGCCTTTAAGGATGGAAATTTGGATTAGAAATAAATATTATTTATATAATTATATAAGTTCGAACAGTGAAAGGTAGTTTTTGTTTGTTTAAAGTTTCATAGCAATTTCTACTTTCTTAACTTAAATATGTTAAAAAAATACACACATATTATATATATATCTTGTACCATTTTTGAAGAATTCCAATATAACACAATAGCCTCATACACTGTCAAACTGTACATTTCATAATGGATGAAAGGCACATAATGCTGAATATCTGACACTGAACTGAAAAGGAAAATACGATTTTGACATTAGTACACTGAAAATCGCATTCTAAAAATATCAGCATGACAATCTATTTGTCAAAATAACAGAATTCAGGACAATTTGCCTCCATTAGTGACTTTTATTTATCTATATAGCTTCTCATTTATGTCTTTTTTGCATAAACAAAATTTTACAAATAAATTCAATTCATAAAGCCCAGATTAAAGATAACTAGATAATGACAGATAGCTATGTTATATAAACAATGACATTCTAGTTTCATATCTTCCAAGACACTGCAGAGCATTTTGATCATAGAAGTCATCATATGCAAAGATTCTTTCTCCAGTTGAAATAAGCCATATAAGCAAACCTAGGATATAAACAACCAACTAGCAGTCCAGCTAATTCTAGTTTGTATTTTCTTAATTGGGATTTTTATTCTTAATATTTCATGTAACCATTCTTTCCAATTGTTTAGGATATATTTCACTGATAGTTACATGTATTTCAGAAGAATCTCCAACTTGGAAGCAGGTAGGGTGAACTCGGGGAATTTAACATCCTCTCCCCCTTCAAAACGAAAAAGTTAGGGGTCAGCCCAGTGGCATAGTAGTTGAGCCTGTATGCTCCACTTCAGACGCCCACGGTTCACAGATTTGGATCCTGAGAACAGACCTAGCACCACTCGTCAAGCCATGCTGTGGTGGGATCTCATATAAAATTAGAGGAAAATTGGCACAAATGTTAGCTCAGCAACAATCTTCCTCAAGCAAAAAGAGGAAGATTGTCAACAAATGTTAGCTCAGGGCCAATCTTCCTCACAGAAAAAAAGAAAAAATTAAAAGCAGTTTTTGAAAGAGTCTCTTAATCTGCTTGTTTCCTTACAGAAAACCATAGTTTCAGTGAATATATCTTGAAATAATATATAAATGAAAAGGTTGAACATTCAGGAAAAGGTATGTAAAAATGATGAAAGGCAGCAAAGAAAGCAGAAAGAAAAGTACCATGTAAGGAGAGATGTAAACAATTAGGACTCTTTAGTAGAGAAGGAAGGCTAGCATCAATGAAGGTATCAATATTTTAAATATATAAAGCCACATTTGAAGAAATATACAAAATTTATCTCTGTCAGACCTTGTTCAAATGTCACCTTCTCTCTAAGGTCTTCCCAATCTTCCTATTTAAAACTGCAACTTCCTCCATTCTCATCACCAACCCTCTCTATTCTCCCTCTTTCTTTCTTTTTCTCCATAGCATTTATAACCATATCTTACAATACTCATTTGTTTTCTCTCTCCATCATCCCCAATGGCTTGAATGTAAGCTCCTCAAGGGCAGAGGCCCGATCAGCCTTGTTCACTGCTGTATCCTCCACGGCCGTTCACTGCTCAGCCCATATTGTATGTACCAATATTTGTTCAACAAATACATGGATGAACATAAAAAGCAAAAATGAGCTTGTACACCTAAACTGATTCTATAAATTGAAGGGAACCCCTGAGCCTGGAGAGAGATTAAGATGACTTCACAACTAGTAGTAAATTCACCAAACTCATCACCTCAAGAGATGGTACAAAATGAAAATACACTGATTAAAAAGACAGGTGCATAGGGGCTGGCCCCGTGGCCGAGTGGTTAAGTTCACGCGCTCTGCTGCAGGCGGCCCAGTGTTTCGTTAGTTCGAATCCTGGGCGCGGACATGGCACTGCTCATCAGACCACGCTGAGGCAGCGTCCCACATGCCACAACTAGAAGAACCCACAACGAAGAATACACAACTATGTACCGGGGGGGCTTTGGGGAGAAAAAGGAAAAAATAAAATCTTTAAAAAAAAAAAAAAAAGACAGGTGCATAAGCCAGCCCTGATGGCCTATTGGTTAAAGTTCAGCTCTCACTGCTTCAGTGGACCAGGTTCATTTCCCGTTCATGGAAACATGCCACCTGTCTGTCAGTTGCCATGCTGTGGCAGCAGCTCACATAGAAGAACTAGAACGACTAACAACTAGCATATACAACCATGCACTGGGGCTCTGGGGAGGGGAAAACAAGAGGAAGACTGGCAACAGATGTTAGCTCAGGGCTACTCATTCCCTGCAAAAAAACAAACAAAAAACAAAAAAGAAGACGGGTGGATGGATTTATATTTTACCACACAAAAAAAACAAAGGTTTTCTAGGAGAAAGGCTCTGTAGCAGACACCAAAACAGATAACCCTATCTTTCCACTGAGCGACCCTTAGTGGAATATCACAAACACAACCACAGATCCTACTACTGTAGGAATACCATTCTGATACCACCACTTGCCTTGCTGTAAGCCTGGAACTCAAGGACCAATTCTATATTTTTGACATCCCAACAGGAATAGTGAAGTTAGGCAGCAGAAGGTGAAACTCAAGAGGTTCGGGGTATTCAAAGTAGTCCCCCAAAAAGCAAAGTTCTCATAACGGCCCCCATGTCTCTCCCATTTTAAGCAGCATTAGAAATTCCCACTCCTCGGGCACAACCAGAAAATAGGAAGAAGGTACTGGATCATAAAAGGCACTCTCCAACTTTGAAACTAAGGAATTAGTCATGTCAGACACTAAGGAAATCCCAGGCAAGTCTAGAATTTCATACATACGTATACATATACATATATACAAACAGAGTTAGGTAACAAAATGTCATTTGAAAAGGTAAGAGGAAAAGAGAGCTTGATTAAGGTCAGCCCAAATCTATTGCCTGCTAGATGATGCTATATTTGAAGAAATACCCAAAATTCATGAATTCATAGCCATTAAATCCATTTTAAAAACCAGAAGAAAATAAATCCATTTGGAATAATAGAACTGCATTGCTCTAATGGTCATTATAAAATCAGGGCTAGACAAAATTATAAAATGGTTAAATGTGTTTTCTATAATTTGTTTAGAGACAAAGATAAATGATCAGAGGCTTAAAAATAATTAATCGTTGATTCCTTCTACCAAGAAAGGACACTGAGTTTTACACCAAGTTCAAAATATATTTAGTCTTCTGCCCTCAAGATCCTTACAAACAATTTGGAAAGGTCAAACATTTACAAACAAAAATCTAAATCACGGGGGCCGGCCTGGTGGCACAGCGGTTAAATTCGCACTTTCCACTTCAGCTGCCTGGGGTTTGCCAGTTTGGATCCCAGGTGAGGACATGGTGCCGCTTGGCAAGCCATGCTGTGGTAGGCGTCCCACATATAAAGTAGAGGAGGATGGGCACGGATGTTAGCCCAGGGTCAGGCTTCCTCAGCAAAAAGAGAAGGATTGGCAGCAGATGTTAGCTCAGGGCTAATCTTCCTCAAAAAAATAAACAAATAAAAATCCAAATCACTATTCCCAATCAGTAGCAGAGTTAATTAGAAATTCATTGGAAGTGAACCCATCAAGTTAGGAATTACACTAACTTTAGGAGAGAAGAATTTAAGTAGGGTGGGAAACAATTCTAAGCAGAATAAAGGATAAGAACCAAGTTATAGAGAAAAGAAATGACAAGGCAGAATTCAGGTGTCCACAGGGTAGTAATAGCAATTGCCATTTACTAAGCACTTACGTGTCACAGTTCTGTTTGTCTATGTCATCTAATGTAATCTTAAAAAAAAAATCATTTAAGGTAGTTTTTATTAGCTCTATTTCACAGACTTTAAGTAATCCACCTAAAGTTAAACTACTAATCAGTAACAGAGCTGGAATTCAAACCCAGGGCTGTTCACGCTCTTAACCAATTATACAACATCATAAGCCAGGCTAGCCAGAAAAGAGAAGTTACAAAGCAGAGTGGTGAAACATAAGTTCGAAAATGTACACTAGACTGCAGCCTTCCTAACAGCACTATAGCAGTTTTGCAGGACTCAATAAATATTTCTTAAATGATTCTGATGAACAGGCAATGAGGAACCCTGAAAGGTTCTGACCCAGAAACATAAACTCTGGGCTATTTGAAAACATCCAAAGTACCTTCTTTTCAGCGGATTCTATTAATCTGTATTTAGAAACAGTTTAAGTAGAAACTTATCCAGATTATAAATTCATAAGATATTAAGAACACATTCCATGTTTCAGAATCTTCCTCTTTATATCCAACAAATATAGCAGTCTAGTATTTAGTTACTCTGGTAACTGAATATCTATATTCAAATCTTAGTTTCAGATTTCAAGTATTTAGCGCTCCCTTTTCATCTGAATTACATACTCTCTTCCTATTAGTATTTTCTGTTCTGTTTTACAGGCCAGTAGGTATGTTGGCAGATCAGGAATAAAGTTAAGTCTAAAGTAAATTATTTAGATCCTCCAAACCACAAAAAAACCTTTTCTTCAATTAATAGAAAGCAAAATTAATTTAATGCATTGTGTTCCAAGTCTCTCAATTCAGGTGAAACAGCGCATTACATTAAAAAATAAAATCATAAAGACTAAGAATGAGGAACTTCTAGGTAAAAATGCAAGAGCTAACTAATATTTCATCATACCTTTGTTTATCATATCTCCTTTTTTATTGAAGGTGAAGATAAATCCAAAGGGAGCAGTTTTACGAGAAAGGTTTGTCCATGGGGATTTACCTTGTTAAGAGCAAATGACAAACGGCTGTCTCCTTTGGAAACCTACTCCTGTTTTATATAAATGTATCCTTTCAGATTCGGTACCACAAACGGGGCGGGTAGGAGCATCAGGTTACTGCTAGAAAGTTCAGTTATTTGTCATTTTCTTGGTCTCTCTTAGATGGATTGTTTCAATAATCAGGAGGGATAGTGCTCAAACTGTGCATCTTTATCACAAAACAGATACCAAAACTAAGTTCAAGCCTGATCTCAGAGATTTACTTCTAATTCTACAACACACACAGATGTACAGAGGGAAAAAATAAGACAAAAATCTTGATAATTACTTATTCCTGCCACAGTCTCATACTATTAATCAGTAAACAACATATCCTTCCAAAAATTCAGATTAAGAAAATAAGAAGTCATAAGACAGTGTGACTGCTGGTATTGCTTCTGGTTGCTACGGAATAAAGGGCAGTCCCTTCACATCCTCATTCTGTTGGTTCTCTCTTACTTAAGAGTGCTGCAACACCTTTAGAGCCCAGCCGGGCAAGCCTCAGCTTGTACCACGGATGTCAGATGCCAGTATTTTACTTTTGTTCGACAAGAGAGTGACCTAGAGGAACAAAGTTTCAATTTTAAAACTAGTAATTCAATGGATTTTTACAACAATCTTTAGAATGATTAGACTCACCCTTATCCTCATCAAAAAAGTAAAGAGGCACAGGCCAGATCTGAGAAGTATTTAAAGTAACACATTGATTGTGACATACATCACTAATACCCAGCAAGAGGAAATACCAATGATAGGAATAAAAGTATAATATTTTTCTTTTTTAAAAAATCTAGCAAGTATGGTATTTCCCCCTAAATAGACAGCCTATTTATGATTTGGGAAAATATTTTAAAATTTTATTTCTATGTCGTTCTAAAATAAAGCAATTAAATAATGATCTATATACCAAAAATTATAGTTGGAGGTAAAAAATTAAGATATTTATTCAAACTTGAATGCAGAATTATAAAACTTTCATTTGTTTTTTCTAGAAAGAATAGTTCAAACTTATAGATAAAATACGTAAGTATTCTGAATACTAAAGGCAACACATTTGGGTTGTTCGCCTTTAAGAAAAATTTTGCACTAGCTGTGATACAACACGAGAACACGGGGAGGAGTGAGGAGCCTGGGGTTCAACAGCCCCAACTCTAATAAATGTTACACATCATTGTGCAAGTCACTTAACCTCTGTTTTCTTATCTTTAAAATAAGTGAGAGGCAGTGAGGGGGGTTAAACTAGACAACCTCCAAAGTTTGTTCCAACTTAAAAATTCTGACTGTAAAATAAAACATCCTAATTATGTCTCTACTGGAATCCCATGTATTTGCCCCATTTGGAAGCATGGGTAACTCGGGTAATGGACTTATTCACCTCTTCAATTTCTACTCTAGCACCCTGACTGCCCCTTTTGGTGCAGAGCCAGACATAGTAAAGGGACAAAAGAATAGGGCAGTAGAATAGTTAAGCAGAAACAGGGAGAAAGGCTGAAGCTGAGCCCCCAAGGAAGGAAAACACTCATCATAGCAGGTTTGAGGTTTCAGCTCCAGACCCTAAAGCTTAGCTGCTATGCAAACAGGGTCAGGTTTTAAAATACAAGTCAATTCTTGGATAAAGCTTTTCTTTACATGGTGTTCTTCCAAATTAGAACATTAAGTTGTTTGCTATTGGGGAGTTACTCCAATACAGAATAAGTAAACCAATATTATTACTCTCACATTGGAAATGGTTTGTTTTTAAATTATATCTTATGACATAAATGCAGTGGTAGCCAAATTTTTAAAAAAACTTTTAAACTCTAGAATAAAATTACCAGTGCTTTTATTGACACTATATTGAATGTAAAATAATAAAAAAACAAATAAAATTATACTTTGATTCTAAGTATAAGGTACCTAAAAGCATAGAAAAACTTATTAC
This sequence comes from Equus asinus, assembly GCF_041296235.1. Taxonomy (NCBI): domain Eukaryota; kingdom Metazoa; phylum Chordata; class Mammalia; order Perissodactyla; family Equidae; genus Equus; species Equus asinus. Next base: position 37,829,048 of record NC_091812.1, read on the forward strand.
AAATAATGTTTACGTTAATATTAACATTAAATTCATAACAAAATCTTCCATAAATATTACTTAAATTAACACGTATATTCCATGATCTTTTGTTTTGCAGGGTTAAATTTATGTTTTGTTCAAACACTGTTTGGCTAATTAAGCTTTAATACTGGTGTTCTCTTGTATATATTCCTTTCGGAAAGTTTAAATATATGAGAATTTAATATACAGTATCACTTAACTTAGATATTTCCTAACGGCAGAAAGAATTAAATGTAACCCTCTGAGAAAAGAAATGGTACTTTAGTTATGAGATAAGATCATTTAGTGTATCACTTTGGTAATTTTGTATCACTTTACTATTCTGTCTGGATAGTTACCCTGTAGTAGAAATATTTTAAAAGACTGCTAAAATATTTTAAGTCATATATATTTCTATGGAATCTTTCTGATCAGAAAGAACTTTAGCAAAGCTATATAAGCAAAAAAAAGCAGGCCTTACTTAATGTAATACATTTACTTCTTCATGTCTTAGTCATTTAATTAGATTCAAACAATAAGGAAACATCAGCTTTTAAATAAAGAAATTTAGGTCTACACTTTGTGTTGTTTACTAAAATGCCATTAATCATTTGTTATACATATTAGTCTGCTCATTACAGAATAATTTCCAACATGAATAATGGATTATTTTTTTGCTATAGCACTGGAAAATAAGCTGCTTTCATACCTACATGACTATAGTCAAATAAAAAAGCTAAGAGACCCTCCTCATTCCCTGAAGATAGTAAATCAGAAAACATTAAACTGCTTTGAATGATGTCAGAAGTTATGAGTACGTCAGCTCTTACCAATGGATATCTCTTCCTTTATATACTATTATGTCTCAGTAACTGAGCAGCTAAGTTTGATGGGAATACTCCAGAAGATAGTTGGTTCTCTTCCCTTATCAACTTACAAAATGGCTCTTAACAGTTCACCTAAATTTACCCCAAAACAAGTTAAAAGAATGATGTATGAAAGATTAACACCATTTCACCTCTAAGAGGTATAACTCAAACAGTTGTTTTCCTGCATCCTGCAAACATGGGCTGCTGTCCTTGTGCTTGCTCTCTTTTTAAACGTTAGGTCAGATTTCAAGTAGAAGAGCCTCAAATTACTAAAGAAAAGACTTGACCAACAACTAAGAATAAACTTCCTGATTTAGAAATGCTTTGAGAAGAAACATGGAGATCAATCACTTTTAAATATTTCATCTTAAACATAATATAAGCATTGCTTCAAGTCTACATTGAGTCTGTTCTTAACATTAAAGTTTTTTCAGAGCAAAACAGGATAAAGAAGGATTCAAGTTTATTTCAATAAACACATATTTCGAGGCTGGCCCGGTGGTGTAGTGGTTAAGCTCGCACTCTCTGCTTCAGTGGCCTGGGGTTCACGGGTCTGTCAGATCCCAGGCACCGAGGTACCGCACTGCTCAAGCCATTCTGTGGTGGTATCCCACATATAAAACAGAGGAAGACTGGCAACAGATGTTAGCTCAGGGCCAATCTTCCTCACCAAAAACAAATAAATAAATATTTCAAATTACACAGCTTTAAGAACAACAGAAGGTACTAATTGTTAAATCTGTGTGATGGGAACATGAGGGTTCATTACACTGTTCTCTCTACTTCAATGTAAGTGTTTTTTGTTTTTATTTCCACAAAGATTGGCACCTGGGCTAACAACTGTTGCCAATCTTCTTTTTTTTTCTGCTTTTATCTCCCCAAACCCTCCCTGTACACAGTTGTATATCTTACTTGCACGTCCTTCTAGTTGTGGGATGTGGGACGCCTCCTCAACGTGGCCTGACAAGCAGTGCCATGTCCGCGCCCAGGATTCGAACCCTGGGCCACCGCAGCAGAGCGCACGAACTTAACCACTCGGCCACGGAGCAGGCCCCTCAATGTAAGTTTTAAAAGTTCCAAATTAAGAAAGTTTTAAGAATATATACATTTATGGTACTCAGTTTTCCACTATATACTGGCTTCCCAAATGTAAACTGCTTTAGATATTAGATAGTCAGATATCCCAACTGAATATACTAATTTTGTATATTTTGTATGCTATTATATTGTATAACTTTTTAATAATAAAATAATTACAAGAAGCTCTAAGGCAATATCTCCACTTAATGCTTTTCTATATACAACATTATCAGTGAAATCCCATACAATAATAGTCAAAGGTCCCAGAGCCTTATTATAAATATTTCCAACAAATAAAAACACAAATGTGATGTCCATAAAAAAACTTAAGTACAATCTGTTCCTCAGCCTCCTCTATTAGTTAAATTACAGTAAGACAAAAAAGTGATATTCATCCAACAATTATTTTACCATTCATACTTTGATTTACCCATCTTACCTTATTTTTACCTTTATTTCAAAATTCTCCACTAATTTCATCTAACGTCATTTTCGATATCTCCTCCTGCACTTCTTTTTTATCTTTACTGATTCCCAAATCTCATCTCTGTCACTTTTGTAGCCTTCTACAATTTGAAACCTTAAAAAATATGCCCACATAGCTGGGAATACGCAATTGTGTATCTAATACCTCATTGCTCTCTTTTCTTTCAAACCTTAAAATCCAATAGAAATCTAAGTCATTTTGGGATTCCTAAATTAACCAAACTAGTATTGGCATTAAATACACATTGATATAAATCCTTTAATTCCTCATTCAAAAGTAAAGCTAAAGGACAACAACATAAAATTACAATCTTAGAGACTAATACATCCAATTTTCTCTTAGGCCTCTCCTAGAATGTTTCTGAATCAAATATTAGAAATAACGTTAATAGTAGTAGTGGTAACATTACCAGCTATGCTGAATATGGCAAACTGGCTTTCTTATACAGTCCCTAACGACCCTTCTTTCTTTCTACCTTGTTCTAAGCATTGTTCATACTCTAGTTTTTCCAATTACACAATCCTGCCCCAATTTACCCTCATTCGTACCCTATTCCTTCAGATCAGGGAGTTGCCCTGGGCATGGGGTGTCATCTGTTGGCATTCTTTCTAAGGTCTGTAAATCAAAAGGTAAGCTGGAACCTCAAAGCTCACATATGATGCACCACCCAAGACTGTGCTGTAAGATTTGGGAAATTTCAGACAGTAATGTAAATTAACAAAAATATAATATAACAGAGAGGCTTATATTATCCAAGAAAGAAGGTTTTACTTCAAAGTGCATCAAGGCAGCAGGACTGGAGATGAGTGAAGTGTGAGGATCACTACAATGATCTCCTTTCACAAATTACTCTGATCTACATCTCCAGTCCATGGTCACTTGCATTTCCATTAACACCAATAAATGCTCAAGCACGTCTAACCCAATCAACATAGTAAAATAAATCACTGTCCAATTTCAAAAATAAAATCCCACCTCACTTCCAAGCCATATGGTTACCAAACCTTTGCTGAAATATAAATCCACATCTATTATACAGCTGTACTCATTCAACATTATTTCAAAGGTTTCAAATTTCAAAACCCAGCAGACTCCTAAAAATAAAGGAACAGATCAAATATTGACCCAGTAGCATAATACCTTAATCTACTATAATTGACACAAATTACAACTTTTGTCTTTGACTATAATTTAATTCAACTTAAGCATTCATGGCCTTTGGTAACTAAAGGTAGCCTCTAAAAGCCATCATATAATCTGAGGCACTATTAAAAATTGTTCCCAAAATCACTCAAAGGTCATTCAAAGAACTTCAAACATTTCCCCAAATTTTCTTTGCCTCAAAAAAATAGCAGTAGAGTGGTTACAAGACATGTATAATGTAAAAACTAGTAAGCAAACATGGCATTGATAGAATTTCTCAAGCACCAAGTGAACAGTACATTAATATGACTTTCTCAAGGTCTACAAACATATACACAAACATAACATCTAAGCTAAACTCAATTTTTCTTACTATAAGTACACCCAAAAAATATAAAGTGACCTTTAAACAAAATGTTTAAAAATGTCCTTTATAAGTACGTAATAGGATCATGTTGTAAAACAAAATCTAACCTTATCTGGTGTCTAAGTATTAATTTTTCATGTTAGGTTTTCATTGTGGCACATCAAAATACATACTGTACATTTAAAATGGTAAAGGTGATTTTCAGATCACTAATATAGTATCTTTTCATGTGTTTTTTTATTAATGACTCTTATGCTGACAATTCACTAAAACTCATCTCCAAGACTGTCATCAGAGATAATCAGATGCCAGTCAGTGAAAGCCTGATGTGACAGATTATACCCTTTGGTTCTTGAAGATGTCAGCCTAAATAGGAGCAGGGGAAAACCCTAAGTTCTACTGCAAAAAAATATATCCACAAAAAATCTACCCAAAGCAAAATGAAGAGAGGTGAAGTTAAGGCATCATTTCCATTATCTGGCACAGGAACCAGATTTTCTCACTACTCCTTTCTTTTATTCCTACCTTTCTAAAGCTGTGCATGACTAAATCACAACATAGGCTCCTCAGAAGGATATTACTGCACATCCACTAACGTACTAAGGGATAGACATATACAGACAAAGTCAGTCTTGCGGAGAAAAAGAATGACTGACAAAAGTAATAAGATGCCTATCCTCACAAAGTATATGTACTCTGCACAATACTAAAGCAGAAAAGGAATGAGAGCTGGAAGAAACATTGGATCACCTGAGTTGATTCTGTCTCCCCACTCCCCGTGCCCCCGATCCCCACCTCAACCCCGTTCCGTTGCCCACCAAAACTTCACAGTCCAGGAAAACGAACTGGGTAGAGGACGCAATGTACTGGTATTTAACAATGGAAACAGGATATGATTTCTAAATGTATCTGCTTCTTCCTGCCTCCCTCCAGCAACCTCCCTCACCTCTCCACAGCTAAAGCATGGAAGAAAGAAACCCAGCTGACAAGCAAAGAGTTTCTAAAATGGTTTTGCACATTAAGATAAACTATGCTGACTGAAACGGAAGAGGGCCAGATACACTTACAAGGATGATAGTTATTATATTGAAATGTATGAATGCCGTCAAGTATTTCAATCTGAAAGTAGTTCAAACACTTAGATATGTTTATATCAATAAAAAATAATCATTCAAGAAAATATAAAAGCAACAATAATTACCATCTATTAATCTTTCACATACTCCTTATTAGATTGGTAAAAGAGGTGAGATACAGCAGAATATAAGACTTATCTTGAACTGATACAAACATGCTTTCTTTCATAGTCTGCAATGTTCTAAAATCTTGATAAGTCCACTTGCCAAATTAACATTAAGGTAAAATTTTATGAAAATGCACACTTCTTACCAAAGGACACAATTTTTCTGCTACCAAACCTGAATAAAAAGAATGCTTATCCAAGTACAAACAATATTCAGAAAAAAGAAAAGGAGTAAGTATTACCATTAGAAAAATATAAAAGAATATTAATGTGGATGATGACAATGCTTCCCAGGGTGGGGCCCCAAAGTAGTCCAAATGCCCTCAGAACTTGCCTAGACTCCTGCACAGGACTTTAGTTCTTTTCAAACCAGCTGAATAGCATGAAGGAAAGAAAAAGTCAAGGCTTTAATACCTGGGGAAGAAATGAAAAATGAGATAAACAGAAACCTAAATTAATTTTCATTGCTTCTGATGAAAGAGAGAGCTCCCGTTATTTTTCCTTCTCTCTCTGTCATATTGCCTATCCACATACTTGGGAAATTATGTCCTGTTTTAAATATCCCATTGGTGAGCAACAGGCAGGAGCCCCAACTGTCAGACACTTGTCTGGCACACAGACACAGAGGAGCTGGCTGGGCAGGCGCTCAAGCTGGGAGACTCAGCTCATTCCTACGTGGGTGAGGAAATCAGGGTATTTGGCCACAACTCCCTACACGGGCCACTGAAATGGCAGAACCTTCTGAGACTGCCATAGGTATGGTCATTATGCTAGACCTAGGCTCTGGTTTTTCCTTTGTTGTTCTTATCAGAAGAAACAATAGGGAAGCAAAATGCTAGCCTTTGAGTCCATTGGAAAAGGAAACATCAATTCCTGACTCCCTGTTGCTGGCATGTTTCCCTTTTCCCAGGGCCAACCTTGCCATGGAATTATAGACCGTTAGTGCTGGAAAGGACTTTAGAGATCACACAGCCCTACTGTTTCACTTTACAGATGGAGAAACTGAGACCCACAGGGTTTAAGTGACTAGCTAAGGTTTTACAGTTTGTGGCCGACTGAGTAACAGAACAGAACCTCTGTTTTCTCCTTTTTACTTTCCTTGGCTGGCACTTTAGAAGATCTTTATTTCTCAGCCTAGTCGCCCTCTCTCCTTTCTCTTTCCACATCACCTCTCAATATATCTGTCTCCCCTAACCAACTAATGTACTTTTATTTTCAGGCCAGCTGCCTTAATCTGTTTTCCTGGGCTCAGCTCCTGTTAGCCCTTCCCCATTTCTGCCTCAACAGGAAGCACCAGGAACCTCTGGCAGCCCGGAAAATTTACCGTTAAGAAAGGCAAACAGATTGGTTTCTAATAAAAGGAGTGAAAAAGAATAATACAGGGGTTAAGAGTCAGCAACGGGCAGGCATATGTGATTGTGCAAACACCATATTTTTGGACTAGACTAGAGATTTAACCTAAAGTGCTTAGCCAGAGGCCAGTACATAGCCAGGTGTAGAAAGGGAACCTCTTGGAGCAAACTCACGCTGGGTTACATCATTAGTAGAACAAGGATATGTACTTGTTTAAGAGGGCAGTCAGATGCAGAGAAATTCTAAGGAAAAAATACAATAGATAATTGAAATTGGTGATGATATACAACCTTATCATCTAAGTCACATTTCCTAGCCTTTTCCCAAAAGTTCTTTTAAAAATGTGTGTGAAGGGGCTGGCCCTGTGGTCAAGTGGTTAAGTTCGTGAGCTCCGCTGCAAGCGGCCCAGTGTTTCTTTGGTTCGAGTCCTGGGAGCAGACATGGCACTGCTCATCAGGCCACGCTGGGGCAGCATCCCACGTGCCACAACTAGAAGGACCCACAACGAAGAATACACAAGTATGTACCGGGGGGCTTTGGGGAGAAAAAGGAAAAAATTTAAAAAAAAAAAGTGTGTGAAATTCATCAGAGAAAGGAAGCAGAGAAGGTGGCTGAGCTGAAAATCTGCCTACTTCATATGTTGGGGCTAATTATCTATAAAAATAATGTAAAAGGAGTTGTATAATTAATTAAACACTTAACAGAAGTGAGGAGGATGGAAGCAGGTAAAATGAGGGAGGCAGGTAAAAAGCCTGTACAACACACAATGCTTCGGCAGAAAAGATGATACACGGTACTAGGCAAATTTTCAACTGTAATGTATAAATCACATTTCCAGTTTGAGAAAGATCAGGGCTATTTAGATCACTCTAAAATGAGAAAACATCTCATTCTTAGTCAAAATGCTTAGAAAAAAATAGCAAATTACTAAATTTCAATTTTGGATATAGCAGCCAACTAAAATGAAAGGGAGCCAAAGGTGACATTTTTCCTCTATAATTTCATACCACATGTTTTACTATACAATGTTCCAAGGTTACTTTATACCTCAAAACTGGAGTTGGCAAATTACTGCAAAATTACTTATTGCCACACATATACAAGTAATGATGATCTCACACATTTTTCTACCATTAGTAAAATAACAATGCTAAGCCATGCATTATAAAACTGTAGAATAATTCCTTGATGAACTCATCTTTATACTATTTATTATTTTTATATATTAATGACTGTATTTTGTATAAAGTTTATAAATAGGGTTCAAAATGTTTTCAAATGAATTCATGTATAACAGCTGTGAAAAAGAAAATATAAATTGGACAATGAAATGGACAATGGGAAGAGTTTATGAAATGTTGCATCATTAGTTCTCAGTCCGAGATTGCTGGATTAGGAGATCTATCCAAATATAGTAAGAGAAATCCATTACAATGAGGCTGCAGAGTAAAAGCAAAATATAACTTTGGGCATCCTACTAATTCAGTGTAATAACAAGACTGGTTATCAAATGGTAATCCAAACGTATGGTTGATAGCTTTGTGTCTTTGATTTATTTTTAAAAGGGAGGAGAAGAGAATAATTATTTAATGAGTACAGATGGTGGGCAAAGTCTTTCAGAATTTAGGGGCACTGGGAAGGAGATGGTCGGAGCATATTAAAAGGCAAAAAGATTAGAACGGGTATCATCTCAGTATTCCCTAATGATAAGAGCCAACATGTAATGAACACGTATTCTCTGCCAAATACTGAGCAAAGGACACTACATGAATTATCTCTTTTAGTCTTCACACAACCCCATAAGGCAGGTAAGATTGATCCTATTTTTCAGATGAGAAAACTGAGGCTAAGTGAAGCTAAATAACTTGTCCAAGGTCCCACAGCTAATAAGATTATCTGAAATCTGACTCCAAAGCCTGTGTTCTTAATCAATATACTTCTCCCATTGATCTATTTAAAGAAGAAAACATATACCTATTTGATACTCTATACTGGAATTTTTTAACTGACTCATTTTCACTAAGTACATCCTGTACTTTGATATGAAATATAAAATTTCAAATATAGCGGTTTTGAAACAACGTCATATAATACACTTTAAAAATCTTAGTGGCATAAACAAACTGGTAAACTGCAGGATCACATTTTTAAAAGAAAAATGTCTAACCTATTTTAACAAGACTAGTATTTAAAAGTATTGTTATTCTCTATTGATGCTTTGGATTCTTTGTGACAGCCAATACATGAAGTACTATGTCTTATAAAGGTACTTTAAAAAAAAAATCACATTTTGCTGATTGTGTTTAAATGTGGAATAATAGCATAGATATATCCATTATCTATAGAAAACAGTTTATATGATGTAACTATATCTTTCTAAGCTTACTTGAGGAAGATACTATGAGCATTTCAGTATTTGTCTTTTAGAAAATACACTGCCAAGGAAGGAAAGACAATGATGCAAGAAGAGCCCAAAAGATTGGATCCAACAGTTCTCCTAAAAAACACTCACTGAACAAATATGGAGACACAGAAAGCAATATACGATCACTTGCAGTTTAGTAGTATATGGCACAGAGCAAGGCAGAGAATCTAAAACTTTTCAGATAATAAAGCCAAATTCAATATTCAAACTAGACTGCTCCAATGGCATGAAGTGGAGACCAAATTCTCCAGACTATTTTTAATATTATTATTGTTGTTGATTTAATTAGCCTGATTATTACTACTGCTTATACTTTTGAGGTAGCTTTTTTAGTTTACACCATAAAAAGCATATCACTTAATTATGCCATATAAAAATGTTCTAAGAATGTATAATATATTGACGTGCCGACAACGCCAAATTGACAAGCACAAAGCCACACTCCCAAAATAATATAATTCTCAGGTTAAACTAAATTTTTAAGACTGAGATTGAAATACCTGCATATGAAAATAATCAATGTATATGCCTATAGGACTCATGCTGACATTAAGACTATGTCAAAGATATCAATCTTGACATTGTTTTATGTTGTGCTAATATATATTAGCAGAGAGAGAGAGACAGGTCTTGATATAAAACTACCAATTAAGACAGTATATTAAGTTTAAACTCCACAGAAATAAGGCTATTATATGCTTGAATGCATACATAATTAAAATTTTTGTTTAAATAAAAGTTATAATCAGTTAACATTCTTAGTGATAACAATCTCATGCTGCAAACAGCACAGCACCCTCTGGTGCATCTGTTATGAGATGTATAAAATTCGCACAAAGGATAGAATCAGAGTAAAAATGAACCTTAGAAATCAATAGGTTGATACTCTTTTATTTACTCCAGCACATATTTTTAAACATTGAGGCTCAAAAACAATTTTCACTTAAAAAGAGCACTAAAACTTTATAGTAACAATTGAAGTCAGGAAAATGATTTTGTTTAAAAATATATAAAATAATGAACCAACAAAAACAATACTGGTTTCCAACATTTAACATTCACATTAAAATAATGCTGTCCCAAAAAAGTTCTTTGAGTGTGGGATGGCAAAAGTTAACTTGTCCTATTAACCAAATTTCACTTTACTTAAATCTGCCTTGGCTTTTTGCTTCAGATAAATATGATTAAATTGTAAAGTACTCCTGAGTACTTTTTTTGGATTCACAGGGAATTTACCATTACTTTTAAGAATTTTTAAGGTGTTTTGTGAAAACATCTGCGACTTATACAGTATGAAAATAGAATGATATTCAGATATAAAAAAGTTATGTTAATTACGAACCTTAATTTGAATTGTTTAAAATTTTTACTTAAAAAAAAAAAACTCCTCCTAGGAAAATAATTAACTCCAAAAGTATATTTTACTAAGTTAAAGCAAAGGATGCCACCTGCTTTAGAGAGTCCTTTTGTGAACCACTGGAAGTCCCAACACAATGCATTAGAAATAAAAGTGACACCTGTTTAAAGCTGCCATCTGTCCTAACAAGCCAGATTTAGTCAAATCCACTTAATCTTGGATTTCCAAAATATGGGAACACTATGCACCTGTGAATTGAGAGGAATTTAAAATCTGTTTTGCGATGCCTGCTGGGAATCTATATGAAAAAGTTAAAGGCAAATGATTCCATTAGGGAAACTAAGTACTTATTTTTAAAGTAACTGGAAGTAGAGGATTTTTAGCTGCATGCTCAGCATAGAAACAAAACAACAACAACAAAAAACTAGCAGACTCTTCATAATTTAAAAATTAACTTCTTTGGTATTCTCATTTCTTATAACATAGTCTCACTATAGGCACCAAGAACAAAGTAACATTCCTATTAGACTGTTTAGGAAAGTTTTGTTTGTTTTTTAACCCTTCCCACACATCTGATGCTACATGCACCCTTTTAAACCCACACACATTTTATAATTTGAAAAGCAAAATCATACTCCATCTACTGATTTCTTCCGTTGGAAGTTTAGAGGAAACATACACACCATCAACTTTCTCAAGAATTATGAAACGTTACCAAAAAGTAATACATATCATTTAAATAATACATTGAATCTATCTTGACTTATGATTCATTCATTTTTTAATTGCTAATTTTTTAACGGTAAAAAATTTACCACATTAAATTTGTTTAGGATAAAAAATTTGTTTAAGGTTAAAGTATATTAAACTTATAAACTATAAACCTTTCATTTGAGTACCTGAGTATAAGACTATTTGAACACTGGAGAAATAATATATTATTTTTTAAATTAGGCATAACTGCCTCATATAATGAAAACATTGTGGAATGATGTATTTTAGGAATGCATTTAGCTTACTATGTTATACATGTAAATGTACTACATAAATATGCCTAAATTGCTTAATGCAATTCACAGGCAAAATAATCTAAAAAAGATTGAGATAGACATTATGACATATAACAAATCACAGATATTCAGCCACTCAAAACAAATTACAAGTGACTCCTATTTAATATTTTAGTTTCAAAGCGTGGTCACTTTCACAGATTTCCATTAGCCTAAAAGCTGATAAGGCATGAGAATAGCAATATATAATAAAGTCCCTCCTAGGAAAAATATCACAGAAAGAATAAATTAACTGCTAAGTATTTATTCTTGCATTAAATGTTAAATTTTATCATTTGTTAGTATTTCTCCTTATTATCTACTCAATCCATATGAATAATGTTGATGTACTTGAGCCCAAAGCATCTCTAACAGCAACTTTATACCACATATGTGCTTTTAAAAATGGATAATAGAATTCAATTTAAGTTCTGTTCTCAAATCAACTTGTGAATGAAAATCTAAATTAGAGAAAACCTGAGAGAGTTGTAATGAGTGAAATGCCTCAGAAAAGTTCTTGAGCATTGCAAATAAAAGTGTTAAACCATAACATTATAGCATATAATCTACTCCACTGAAAATCTATCTTGTAAATGGCATAAGGTCTGAAACTGTCTCAAGACAGCAAAACTCCTATTAACTTCAGAGAGAGTTTTTAGGACCCAGGAGCTTCACCATCCAAAAGTGCTCAGGCATTTCACACTCATCTGAACAGAAAAAAAAAATACAAGTTAGTATTAGAGATCTGCATGAAACCCAGGTTGGGGAGGGGGTGAATAAATATAAAGAAATTTGAGGGCTCTGAGAAAGGTTTCTTTCAGAACAAAATATCATCCTCATTTAAAATAGCAACCACAAGGAAATGAATTGAAAGAGGAAAAGTATTTTAACTCCCAATTCTTATTTTACAAAATATTAGCCTTAATAGCATCACAATTACCCAACCTGCTCATTGACAATCTCAAGAATAATTAAAACTGTCACATTATTCACAGGCTGCTCTGTCAGGTAAATCAATATATGTTTGCTGTTAGAAAGAAGACTATTTAAATAAGTATTTTAAAATTTCAAATTGGAAACTTCAATACATGCAATTATTATAGTACATTATATTTGTTTTAGCACACATTATCAAAACCCTTTACTGATAATGTATTAATTAAACATTCAGCCGAAAAATGAACAAATTTACAGGATCTGTAATATTGGGTTACCTCTAACCAACAGCCCAACTACTAGAGGACCGATAAGTATTCAAATCCACAGAGAAAAATGGATTTTTAAAAGAAAGACTTAAAAAGGAAAAAGTTCTCCTCAGCAGGTTTAAGTCACTGTCCAAAAAGTAAAATAAATAAATTTTGAAAAGTAAATAAGAATATGTTAAGTACACACATGCCTAGATCTTAACAACCACAAAGAAAGTGAAATATACACACGTTTCAAGTTGAGAAGCTTCATACATTCTTTATGAACAACTTGACTTCAATTTCAACTCTCAAAGGAAAATGAGCAGAGAAGATGAAGAAAAAAAACTCTGTAAAGTACCGTAACTGTCACAAATAACATTGTAAACTGAGTTCTCACAAAGCTTCCTTACGTCCTTTCCCTGTTTATCACACACAAAGTCTCATAACCACAATGAAAATTGTTAACACTCCACTGTGGGGAAAGAGGTTCATCAAAGTGAAATGGAACCTCACTACTACCCCTCCCACCTCCACATGAAGGATAAAGCACTGTCAATAACTAACCCAAGTATCACAGATGCCCTGCATCCGGTTTAAACCACAAGCGCGCGCACACACACATACACACACACACACACACACACACCAAAAAAGAGAGAAAGAGAGAGGAGAGAGACTTAAAAAAAAAAAAATCTCTTTGCCAGTGCAGCAAAGAGCCCAGCGAAGAGGCCCCTGGTTTCAATGTGTGTGCAAGGGGTGTGGGGGGAGAAGGAAGGGGGCAGGGAAGAGTGCTGAATGGATATTAAGACTGTTTGCAGCACAAAGAAAACACAGTTTTAAAAGAAAACCGTGCAGCTGATGACGGTAAAAGAAGAGCAGCCCATTTAGCACAAGGCAAAGAGGGGCAAAAATGAAGGGAATAGGCGGTGGGAAAAAGTTCACCGTTGTACGAGGATGAAAATAACAAAACCTTTAACAAGGCCCCACAAGTGAACAACAACAACAACAAAACATCACCTCTTGAGTACCCCCCCCCCGCACCCTGTTGTCTATTTCGGTTTTGAAAGAAGCAGGAAACAAGCAGCTTTGAAAAAGAAGAAAATTAAAGAAAGAAAGGGGAAAAATCCTTCTCTCTTCACCTGACCCTTCTTCTCAGAGCAGACCTAGGGGAGAGCTTCACCATCCGCATCGGCAAACTGTGGCTCCCTCTCCCGCTCGTCTCGGAGCCCTCCGAGCTCCCGCTCCATCCTTGAAGCGCGGCCGCCGAGGGCCGGGGCCGGCGGGCGGGCGGCGCGGCGCCCACACCCCCGACCCAGCCGCGGCGCGCACGGTCCATTGTAAACAAGCCCGGGGGACGGAGCCCCTCGGCAGCGGCGCCGCAGCGGCAGCCCCCGGTGTCAGGAGTGAGACCCCCGCACAGCCACACTCGGCTCGCACACACGGACACACACACGCACGGACACACGCGTTCACACGCATTCACACGCTCCCACACACATGTAGAGACCGAAGAATATTCACCTTGGCTGTGGATTATTGTGGTGGTGTTGGTGGGTGATGGAGATGGTGGTGGTGGGGAGGAGGAGGAGGAAGAGGAGGAGGAGGAGGAGAGGAGTAGTTGTTGTTGATGGGTAACAGTCGCCAGGACTACGGTGACTATGGCGCTTGATTCACAAGGCAACGGTTGCTATAACTCACAAAAGAGAGAGAGAGGGAGAGAGAGAGAGGGAGCGAGAGAGAGAGGGAGACACTCGCACGGGGAGGGGTGGGGAGGGAAGAGGGGAGGAGGCGGGCCCAGCGAGCCGCCGGAAGGGGCGGGCCCGGCGGCGTGACTGACAGCCCCCGAACAGGGGCCGGGGGCCGCGAGGCCCGGGTTCGGAAAAAGAGCTCCGAAGACGCGCGCTTAGGTTCGGCAGGGCTAAGGTCACCGAGAGTCCTCTCGGAGGTACGCTACTACCAGCGCCGGCCAGGCTGGAGGGGTCGTTCAGGGGCGTGTGCGAGGGATACTGCCTGTGAAACGAGAGCTGTCCGTCCAGTAACCAGCTTTGTGCAAAGAAGCCCCACAGCCGCCAGAGGGTGACGGCTAACCCGGGGGAGGGAGTGTTGAGGGCAATTCCCGGCACTTTGTGGGGAGACCAGCTACAGCAAAAGAAGGATCCACTTTGAAGAGCGTCTTCTGCACCCACCGCCTAAACGTCATTTCCGGGGCGGGGCGGGGCGGGCGGAGGGTCCCGGATGTGCCGCCCTTCGCTCGCTCTATTTTTTTTTATTTTCCCATTTTTTTCTCTCTCTCTTTTCTGAGGCGCTGGCGGTGTTCCTAGTTGCGTTGCCTGCTGGCTTATCGTATGCCTGGGCGCTGCAGGGCTCCGGGGCTCGCGCTGGACTGGAGGGTCCGAGCCGCCTTCGGCCGCCAGGTTGCCGCGCTCCGAGCCGCTCTCGCCTCCTGAGGCCGCGAGCCGAGGAGCGCGGGTGGCGGGGCGTGAGCCGCTGTCTCCGCCGCCATCTTAGAGCCGGCGCGCCCGGGCCGCTGGGCGCTGGGCCCCGCGCCGGCATTCCGCCGGCCCGGCGCGCGGAGGGCCTGGTCGGAGCTTGTCCAGCCTTCGCTCCTGAGCGGAGAGGCGCGGTCAGCGCTCCCTACCACAGGGCTGGGAGTGCGTGCTAATAAGGAGCAGGAAGCCGCCCTCGCCGGAGAATGAGAACACGCATGGCGGTCCCCTCTGCGAATGGCATTAGGGTCAGGGTAACTTACACCTGCCGGAGGTGGCACCCCGTTGGTTTCTAGTTCCCCGTTATCCTCAGCCCTTAGGTAAAGGGCTCATCCTTCCTTAAAGTTGACCGAACCGGGGTTTGAGTCGCTATCCTGTGACTTTCCCTGCCCTCTCCCCAGTTGCTTGACACCCTGCTGGATCTCAGGGTCTTGCTCTTCCCGGCTGTGTTGAGACAGCCGAATGGCTTCTGTCCGTGATGGATGTTGTCAGCACACACCCGGCTCTCGAACACCCGCCGGGCTTGCACAGCCTCTAATACCTCCGATTTCTAACATACTTGTCCACTTCTCTGCAGACGAGAGTCCTACAGGCACATGCCCCTGGGCCCTGCCAATATCCCAAACCTCCAACACATGCGCTAAGCTGCTTATCCAAGACAATAACATTAGAAGTAGAGCCTTAGGAAGTCAGTTCTCCTCTTGAGGCTTAATTTTTGCAACTGCAAAATAAGGGATTTGGGCCGACATAAGTTCACAGTGCTGAAATAATAATAGCTGAGCTCTTAGACTGCCCTAGACATTGTGCTTAGTGTTTTACATACATTATCTCATTTAATCCTCATAACGCCACTGTTGGTACGAAATATTCTCATTTTAGGGAAAGCAGGCACAGTCTTAAAAGTCAGTGGTTTTATTTTACGGCTCTGTTTCATGGAATATTGGATAAGGGTATCATTTTGGGAACCAACTATTTAAAGAATGGATTTAAGAAAGTAATGTTGCTTTTGGGAATCTCATGAGTTATAGAGGTTCCGCTAATAATGTGTTACAGTGTTAAAGCTAAAAGGTTTTATGACCCACCGTGTAGAAGGCTCTTGTAGTCTGAGACAAATGACAATGTGGTGACCAACAGCAGTTAAACTCTTCAGATTTAGAATAATTTCGACATACACATAGGAAGTAAGGTGTACACTCCAGCTGTATGAAAACTGATAGTCATTATGAATATTCGTTTATTACATTTACAGATAAAGTCCTCTGTTCCTGTAATGGTGTGCGGGGCTGTTTGCTCACAGTATGCAGCTCTGAATAGCTTTGCTTTTTTAGTTCAATTGTCTGTTATAGTTTGCTTGTCCCTTCCCTCACTGTCAGCTGTTGCTTCTTACTGCTGTCAGTGAACATAGCTCTATTATCCTCCCCACCCTTTTAATGTACTGCTTTTAATCTGCAGGCAAGAAAACCACATAATGAAGCTTGTGCAAAACTGTGTCTCAAGAGTGAAAATAGGTACTTCGAGGAACTCTCATTTAGAAAAAGTGTGTGACCTTTGTGTGAGGACATTGTAACACCAGTTTTAAGCTGCTTAAAGACTTCTTTTACCTACTTCCTGATTTGGCCTTTTCCTGAGTTAGGAATAGATAAATTTTTTTTGAGTTCTTTAAAAGTTAGGATTTAGAATATTTTTCCCTGTTTTACAACAATTGATGGTATGACTTTTAACCATATTGAAGTTACTCTAATATGACCACCGCAGTGAATCCAATAACCAAGCTACTGATTCAAGCTATCAATTGGGAAAAATGCTGGATTATATATGCATCTATTATTTTGTGCTATAACTACTTGTGAAAGGACCCAGAAATCCCTTTTCGCATAGTCAGTTCTGAAAGGATCTCCTTTTTGGTCATTTTTAAGCTGCATAGTTGCCTCTTCATTACGTTGTACATATATTTCAGAAATAAATTATTTGTTAAGAAGTCACAGAAAAGATCCAGCTGTGTCTAACATTTATCACCTGTTACCATGCAATACACACTGGGCTCAATGAGAAAAGGTACCTAACCAAAAAATATTTTACAATCATTGAAAAATTCAACAAATTGTCAATGCCACAGTTATTTGTTGAGTACCTAAAATGGGCCAAACGTAGTTCCTCTCTGTAAAATGCTCGAAGTCAATATCTATGAATTTAAAATGTTGTGTTCTTTGAACTTGGATTGTTTTTGCTCACCTTGGAGCGATAGGCAGAGACATCAATTAACACATTTGTATCTGAACCACTTGAAAAATATGAAGTCCTGATTATTTATGTATAATTATATACTTTACAAATTAGTACATTCTTAAGGGTAAATTTCCATTTCAATATTATCTGTTAGGTTTTTTCCTCCTATTGATATCTACTGCATGTTCAAGAACTAAAAATTACTTTAACATTAATGCTCGTAAAATATAAGGCTGTATGTGAAAAGATAAAATACAGATATATGATAGGTTTACTTTCAAAAATTGTATTTATAAGAGTTTTGAAAATGTATCAGTCTGTGGCAGCTTACCACTGAATTTGTGGTGAATCCTTTTATAAAGCAGAAATCACACCTATTTAAAAACTTTTCACTTGATTATAATGTCTGATTTTCTTCAATTGAGAGACAACCAGAGTCTAGGTTCTCATGTGAAATAAATGGTTTCATTTCACCCAATGTTTATATATGCAGAGCACTGGAAAATTAGACTACTGGATTACTGATTGCCTTTACTAGACCTGAAATTCTGTGTATGTATGCTAATTATCAATAATGATAGAGAGTGACAGAGGCCAAGGTAATTCAAAACTGGACATGGTTTGCCACTGTTCTCTGGAGCTCCCCCAGCTCTACCCATCCCCACCCAAAGTATATTTTGGTTTGTAAAATATTACAATTTTTTTTTTTCTGATAGATCTGTCTTTCTAATGGTGTTCTCTTTAAGTAATACAAACCAGCTGTTTACTCAACAGTCCTGAGGCATGTCCATCCCTATTTATAATCTGGAATTCAATTTTTACCTCAGCACAGAAAGATGATAAAATCATGTTAACTATCTTTTCTCAAGACCAAAATATCTTTTGATATACACATGTAGCTTTTTCCCTTCAATTAATGCAGAATGTCAAATACAATATTTGCATCATTAAAACCAAATAATTGGAAACAACCCAAGTGTTTGTCTGTAGGAGGATGGAAAAACAAATTGTGATACATTCGTACAATGGAATACTATTGAGCAATTAAAAGGAACTAATGATACATAGTATAACATGGATGAATCTCAACAGAAGCCAGACACAAAGAGTACACACTGTCTGAATCCGTTTATGTAAAGTCCAAGAACTGGAAAAACTAATCTGTATTTAAGTGTTTCCCTCTGATGGCAGGGGCTATGAGGTGGGATTTACTGGAAAGGAGCATGAGGGAACTATCTAGGGGGATGGAAATGTTCTGTACCATCCAACTGGGTAGCCGCTGGCCACATATGGCTATTTAAATCTAATTGTAAATTAATTACAATTAAATGAAATTTAAAATTCAATCCTACAGTCACACTAGCTACATTTTAAGTTCTCAGTAGCCACATGAGGCTAGTGGCTACCAGATTGTATGATGCAAATACAGAACGTTTCTGTTGCATAAGTTCTGCTAGAGGCTGCTGTTCTAGATTATGTTTTAGGTAGTATTTACGTATGTGTTTACAATTGTCAAAGTTGTAATACAATGCGCATTATATTCTCTATACATTATATGTCAATAATACCTGCCCCCAAACCCCAGAAGTCACTAATTAGAAGTATTTATTATTGTATTACCTACCCAATTAACCCACTTTTTCCTTAATATTTTCATTCAACACTGCAGAGAAAAGGGTAAATAATAAGTAGTAAAATTATCCCTGGCAAATTTTCAGGTAAGTGTTAAGGGTGGCCATACAGTAGATACTGTTGATTTGCTGCTCCAAGGAATGAGTTCTGCCACTTTATAATCCTGAATACATCTAGAAACCAAAGAAATTGCTTTTGAGAGCTTAAAGTGAACTCTAGATGACTAAGGAGAATTTTTTTCCTATTTCCCTATGGAATTGCAGTATCATAAACATGGTGGAGATCATATAACCTTCTTCTGAGGCAACATTAAGGGTATTTGAGAGATTTGGTGCTAACTCTGACCAGGTTGAGAAGGTCCTGTAAACTCTTTAAGTAAAGACTCAAGGCTTTGGGAGGTGGAAGAAAAAGTTTCTAAATCAAGGATTAAAAGACTTGAGTGATCTCCCGGGGCTGTCCCGTTGGAATGGTGGTTAAGTTTGTGCCCTCCACTTCAGCAGCCCAGGGTTCTCGGGTTTGGATCCTGGGTGTGGACCTAAACATTGCTCATCAACCCCTGCTGTGGTGGTGTCCCACATACACAGTAGAGGAAGATTGCCACATATGTTAGCTCAGGGACAATCTTCCTCAAGCAAAAAAAAGAGAGGAAGATTGGTAACAGATGTTAGCTCAGGGCCAATCTTCCTCACCAACAGACAAAAAAAGACTTGAATGATCTCAATTATAAACTTCTAATTTTCATGGATTTTCAGAGATGGCACACCAGGTGAAATGATTCAAAATACTAAACATATATGTTCATGTAATACTTTTTTGAAATTAGGAAAATTTTTTGGTGGAGTAAATACTCACTATAAATAAAGTTAATAGATACTTCTATCAGCATTTCTTAAGAACTTTGTGAACCCCAAGTAGATTTTTACAAGATAATGATCTTGAGCTGTGTTAGAGATTAATTCTTATGACTTAATCAGCAATTGATACTATATGATATATGCTGAAAACTATTTTATTTTTACTCAATTTTTATCAAAAATGTGATTTTATTTGATCCAAAGTCTTTTACTGCCAAAGAAGTTCTTAAGACCATTATTCCTATCTTAACTGTACTGAAAGTATATTCCCACTGGAACGTGTCATACATCTCGCCCTCTCCACCCCCCACCAACATCACATTACATTATAAAGCCTATATTTTGATTATTTTTGAGTACTTATGTCAACTGTTAAAGCATATGACTGATTTTTTCACCCATATATTTTTTGCCAACTTACCTTAGCCACTAATAAAGAAAAAAATAAAGATCGTTGATTCAAACTACATGAATTTGTCTCTTGATGCTTTTTGTTTGTTTTGAGAAGAGAATTTATATGCATCGAATATTTTTCTGAAAATTTTGTTCTGTTTAGCTTATTAACATTTTTATTTTGCGGGACAGAGAACACAAAAGTATACATTGTATAGTAGAATGTTTAAAACACTTGCCTCCAAGCACTGTTAAAAATTTTATCTGGTACTTTCTTCCATAAAGGAGATTAAGGTCATTTTAAGACTTTCATAGATCTGGCTTAATCAGTGAAAGTACTGATTAGAACTTGGTTTTGGAGGCCTCCAGTCCCACGTCATATCAAACATATTAAAATGCACCCATATATCACATAAAATATATGTAACTAACAATTGAGTTTACAAATGACATAATGGTAAGCTTTGCAGACATCTAATTAAGTATTTCTTCATTTTGATTTGCAGCTTTCTTTTCATATTTTGAAGTAACTTTTTTCCAGATCCCCAACATTTTCAGAGGAGCTTCAGAAACATGTAAGTCCTGACCATAGTGCTTGATGAATAAAATGGCCCTGAAATATAGTAGGAAAACTGAATTTAAACAATTTGTCTCTTTGTTTTTCCTTCTTCATATGGGGGATGGGCTGTTAACTAACCAGAAAATATAGAAATCCGCTGAGATAACAAAATTACAGTGAACTTTGTATACTAGTTTCACAAAGATCAGAAAAAAACTAATTTAACCAAGAAATAGAAGAATTATTTTCTAAGATGATGACTTAAGAGCCCTTGAACTCAGTACCCTACTTTGACCCTGGAATGTTTACCTCATTAATTGGATTTACATTACAGGGATATTCTATTTGTAGCTTCAAATGTGTAACACAATAATTACAGACTTCTTATTAAATGTGATATCATTCTTCACCCAGAAGAAATAACCCTTAAAGAAAGAACACTAATTTGTGTTGAAGATTGATGAACGACAAAAAATGTTAATGGGAATAATTTTAAAAGACATTTGAAAGTCTGACAAGGGATTTTTCCTAGGGTTAAAAATGCCTATATTTGAAAGTGAATAATTGTTTAAGTTAAATTCTTCCTGAAGTGAAGTCAAAAAGATAAAAAGTAGAATCATATAAAATAACCATGTCATTTTCTTGCGAGTCAGCACTGATTCAATGACCCAACAATGTAATACAAAGCATTGTGTTTCTAGAAAAGCCAGTAAGTTCATCAGCTTCTAAGGAATCAGCTACAGAGATGGCAGAACTGAATGATGCATAAATAAGTGGATCTAAAATGGAGATTTATCTGAGCAGGCATTCTCACTGCTGAGAGTAAACTAAGGAAGTATCCAGTGTAAGTAAGAGTGATTCTTATAAGAATATTATTAAGTTAACTTCATTGTGTAATCAAAACATTACAACTTATTAGTGTCTCTTGGAAAAGCCATAGTACTATGTTTGGCAATCATCTTTGAAAAAGGAATATCCTAAAAGTTTATTATAGACCAAAAGATGTAATGCCTACCTGTCAGAAACAGGTAAGATAGGCTCGAAGTTATAACGCTTTTGGAAAGAAAGTTGACAGGAACCTTACTTAAATATCCACAAACAATCTTAGTCTGATTTCAACTATAATGAATCAATATAAAGGTGAGACAAGGAAAAAATGCAATCGGAAAGTATAATCAACTGAGATGGTTATTGTGGTCTTTTTTAAGCTACTGTGGTTTTGTGGGTTGATTTGCTTTGCTTGTTTTTTCAAGAATGAATCAACAAGAAACTATGAGGGATACAGTAGTCCTAGAGGCAAGATATAGTTAGGACTTGGATTAAGGCTGTAACTGGGAATAGTGAGATGACATATTCTAAACACTAGTATGAGGGGAATATTGATAGTACTTGAAAATTACTGAGTATGAAAAATACTCAAATCCCAGATATTGAGGACTTGCTATACGTGCTATGCTACATAGTTATTATGGGTGCCTAGAGGAGGTGGTGGAGGATGGGGAACAAGGAAGAGGAAGATACAAAAGGAACTTAAAAGTTCCTTCCTGTATTAGAGGTTGTCTCTTTGTTTCTCTAGATTCACTCAGTCTGTACTCTTCTTCACCCTCCTTTCTAGAAGGCTGACCTTCATGGACCACATTATTGCACTTCCATGCTTTCTGGTTGCCGGTTGGTTTCCATCAGTAGCAACTCTGGCAGGAGATTGGAGGCAGGGAGGGAGGAGAGTGAGGTCAGGGTATTTATTACCCTCTCTCCCTCCCTGCAAATTGACTTCAAGATAGCTGCATCCCTCAACTAAAGATTTTGATAAAGGCTCCTTCCCCTCTTACCTTGGGTTTAGGGGGTGGGAACAGCTGCACCGTTCCCCAGCTTAATGCACCATCCTTTCTGGTTCCCCATACCCTCATCTTAGTAAGTGAGCCCTCTGTTCTTCAACTCTCCTCAAATTGCCCTCTTTCTAGTGTATCATCTGTTTATTGTTGGGACTTTGATGACATCAAGTAAGATCATAGACTATGTGTAATTTTTCCAGGGCTGTCATAGAAAGCCCCACAGACTGGGTAGCTTAAACAACAGAAATTTATTTTGTCTCAATTCTGGCGGCTAGGAGTTCAGGATCAAGAGGTTGGCAGGGTTGATTCCTTCTGACGCCCCTCTCCTTGGCTTGTAGATGGCCATCTTTTCCCCATGTCTTCACAAGGTCTTTCCTCTGTATGTGTCTCTGTTCTAATCTTGTCTTTTTATAAGGACACTTCTCATATTGGATTAGGACTCACCCTAATGAACACATTTTAACTAAATTACCTCTTTAAAAAATCTATTTCCAAATACGGTCACATTCTGAGGTACTGGGAGTTAGGACTTCAGCATATGAAGGGTGGGGACACGACACAATTCAGTCCATAACAGACTAGTTGAAAAAGAAAGACATTGAATAAATTAGAAAATAATATCTCGAGATTATAAGTATAGATATGAATATAAGTAAAGGATAGTATTACACTTACTCTGGCAGAATATTAGAGGAGAAGAGAGGAAAATTTAAAAATAAGCACAGTTTTATAAACATGCAAATTTCAGTGGCACATTAAAGTGGAGGGGCATGTACAAAAGAAATCACATGAGCTAGGAGGAACTATAGGGTCTGGAGACTGAGGGGGAAGCCATAAGGTAACAAAGTAACTACAATAGCTAACATTTATTGAGCACTCTGACAGAGATTACTAGTTATCTTCTCTCCTTCCTCTGTAGCAGAATTACTCCTGTTTTTGCTGGACCTCTTCTGCAAAATGACCTTTTCAGACTTTCCTTTCCAGCCTCGCTGGAAGCTAGGCAGAGACTTGTGACTAACCTCTGGTCAATAGGAGGCATTCATAAGTGTTCATGGGGCCACTTCTAACAAATCTTCCTTAAGAGGCACCTTGCTTGTGTCCTTTTGCCCCTTTATCCTTTCATCCCCCTCTCCATCCTGCTGCTGAGAACAAGGATGCCACAAACTTGGACCAAACAAAGTACATGGGGCAACAGAATAGGAGAATAAGTCCCTAGTGATTGTGAGGCCACTATACTGCCCTGTACTATCTATATTTACATGAGAAAGAAAACAGCCATCCTGTTTTCTGTGTCACAGGTGAAATGAATCCTAATTAATACAAGCATTTTCTATATGCTAGTTACTGTTCTCAATTTTTTATGTGTATTATTTCATTTAATCCTGTAACAACTCTATATGTAGATACTATTATTATCCTCCATAAGGAAACAGATACAGAGAGATTAAATAATTTTCCCTAAGCAACACACCTTGTGGTTTGGGATTTAAACCAGACTAAGAGAATCTGACCCTAGTCTGCCCTCTTAACCACTATGTTGAGCTGCCTCTCTCTAGTCTCTGATCCTATACCCAGCCTCCCCTGTATAGGGAACAGGATTATTTTTGAAAGCTACAGCCTAAAAAAGGAGAATCTTACATGAATTTGAAACAGTGCTACACAGTCTATCAAGGGGGAGAAGGCAAACAAAATGAAAAACTTTTTGGTAAAGTTTTCTACATACCAATAATATTTTTATTGCTTATTTTAGCCTAAAATTTGCCACAGTTTTGTTTACTCACAATGTGTCTCTTTCCAAACTTCATTTTTAAAAACTTCACTTTGGAGGGCGTCTTGTGAAACTCAATGAATCTAAAATGCATTTGCTTCCTAGTTATCGGGCTGTCATCAGCCCCATAGGGCAAGAAGGTGTTAGATCTGCGCCACAAAGGGGCTTCCCCTGGGCCATATTCTGCCAGAGTCCTTCTCAGAACCCCAGCTGAGATAATCTTTGGTGCAATCCAGGGGCAACTTCTGCACTTAATTGTCAGATTTCTCTTGAGAAAGACTCAGCTCGCAGTCAGGAGTCAGTCCTTATGGTGACAGTCTCTGTTGCACTCCCGTTAGCAGCAGGAGAGCTTTAAGAGTGTTACTGCGCTTTGTTAACCCCTCTCTTAGAGAAACTGGAGAAAAAAGGATTTTGAGGGCATCTTGATTTTTTTTTTTTAATGTTTGGAAAGAGGGGGAAACTGGACCAGTGGATATTGTTCTACTCCCTTCCCATCTGGCCACATAAAAGGCTTCAGAAAGGCCATTGGATCTACTCAGAGGATATTAACACACTATAATTCTGTAAAGAAATAAGGCAATTAATAAGGGATCCATTTATCCACGTGCAGTAAGAAGTTCTGAAGGCAGAATACAGAAGGCAAAGGACCTATGATGCCTCTCACACAATTTGCTTTCAGTCTGTAAATAGTAAAGATCCTCAAGAACAGCTTTTTTTAGGATGAGATTTTTGAACTGAACTGACCTTATACCTACCACGGTTTTTAATTTCTTCTTGTAACCGATTTTTCCAGCTAACAAAGCCATTTGAAAAGTACATTTGTAATCAGTATTATGCCAACTTTGGGTAGAAATAAGTGTATATTCGTTTTTAAAAAAACAGCTCTATTGAGGTATAATTCCCATAGAATAAAATTAACCACATTAAGTGTACAATGAGATAAGTTTTACCAATGTATGCAGTCATTTGACCACCACCACAATTAAGCTATTGAACATTTCTATCACCATCAAAAATTTCCTTGTCGCTCTTTGCAGTCAATCCTCTCTAACACCCTACCTCACTCCCACCCCTGGCCCTAGGAAAACTTAGATCTGCTATCACTATATTTTTCCCTTTACTGGAATATCACATAAATGGAAATATACAATATTTAAAGTTTTTTGCTTTTTTTTTTGGTCCAGCTTCTTTTACTTAGGATATTTTTGAAATTTATCCATATTGTTGTGTATATCAGTAATTCATTTATTTTTATTGTGAAGTAGTGTTCTATTGTTTGGATACACCACAATGTGTTTTCAAATTTTTTGTTATTATAAATAATGCTGCTATGAACATTAGTGTATAAGTGTTCTTGTGGACAGATGTTTTCATTTGACTTTGATGGATACCTAGGAATGAAATTTCTGTGTCATATGGTAAGTGGTTGTTAACTTTGTAAGAAACTCTTGGAATGCTCTCCTAAGCGCCTTTATTATTTTGTATTCCCACCAGAAATGTATGAAAATTCTGGTTGCTCCTCATCCTTGTCAACCCTTTTGGCAAGGATTAAAATATCATTTAAATTTTAGCTGTTCAAATGGATGTGTAATAATATCTCATTGTGGTTTTAATTTGTATCCCAATGACTAGTAAGGTAAGCATCGTTTCATGCACTTACTGCCCATTCATATATCTTCTTTATGAAATATCTGTTCATATTTTGTCCATTTTTTGAGTTGTCTTTTTATTGAGTTATAAGAGTTCTTAACATAGCTTGGATACAAGTTCTTTGTCAGATACATATTTTGCAAGTATTTCTCCCAGTGCATAGCTTACCTTTTGATTTCCTTAAAGGTATCCTTTAAAGAGCAGAAGATTCTAATTTTGATGAAGTCTAATCTATCAATATTGTATTTTATGATTTGTACCTTTTTTGTTTTATCTAAAAAGTCTTTGCCTAACCTAAGATCATTTGATTTTTCTCTGTTTTTTTTAACAAAAGTCTGTTATTTTAGCTCTTATATTTAGGCTCTATGAGACATTTTGAATTATTTTTTGTGTAGGATGTGAGATAAGGGTTGAGGTTCACAACTTTCTAAACAGATCTCCAGTTGTCCCAGCACCATTTCTTAAGAAGAATATCCTTCTCCATCAAATTGACTTTCCACCTTTGTCAAAACTCTGTTGTTCATACATGCATGGGTCTATTTTGGGATTTTCTATTCTGTTCCATTCGTATGTTTGTCTATCTTTATCCCAATACCACATTATCTTGATTACTGTAACTTTATAATTTTTTTTTTTAGGAAGATGAGCCCTGAGTTAACATCTGCTGCCAATCCTCCTCTTTTTGCTGAGGAAGACTGGCCCTGAGCTAACATCCGTGCCCATCTTCCTCTACTTTATATGTGAGACGCCTGCCACAGCATGGCTTGCCAAGCGGTAACTTGTCCACACCTGGGATCCAAACTGGCGAACTCTGGGCTGCTGAAGTGGAACATGCAAACTTTAACTGCTGCACCACAGGCTGCCCTTATAAATTTTGAAATTTGGTGGTATTAACTCCATTTCTGTTCTTCTTCTTCAAAGTTGTTTTGTATATTCTAGGTCATCTGCATTTCCGTATGAATTTTAGAATCAAGTTCTACAGAAAGACTTCTTGGGATTTGGATTGGTATTATATTCAGTCTGTAGATTAATCTCGTGAGAACTGATGTCTTAATAGTATAGAGTCTTCTGACCCAATGAAAAAGATATATCTCACCTTTTATTTAGGTCTTCTTTAATTTCTCTAAGTAATGACTTTTAGTTTTTGGTATGTAGGTCTTTCACATCTTTTGTCAGATTTACCCCTAAGTATAGTGTAATTCTGATGATATTGTAAATAATATTGTTTTTAAATTCCTTTTGTTCATTGCTAGTGCACAGAAAAGTAATTGATTTTTTATGTCGATCTTATATCCTGATACCTTGTTGAAGCCACTTATTAGTTCTAGTAGCTTCTTGGTCAATTCTAGATTTTCTCTGTAGATGATCATGCCTACTGTGAATAAAGACAGTTTTACTTCCACCTGTTCAAAAAGCAAAAGGCTTCCTCTCCTAACATCACCCCACCCCACTCAGGTTTCAGAGATAAGTCCTGTTTACAATGCTTAGTTTTAGTTCCTCTGTCAATCACAGTATTTATATGGATCTGTAGGCCAAATTTAAATGGTGTCTATTGACACTCTACAATAAAAGATGAAAAAATTATACTATTTTCCCTTCTTTCCTCCTGTTTTTCTCTCTCTGACTCCCATTTTTCAGATTACATTATAGTTTTACACTTTCTAGATTTATAACAATTATTTCCATTTCTGATCATGTGGTGAGTTAGGTAAGCTGAATAAACCTCCTCAGCAAACACCTAAACATTCTGGATAAAGCATTTTAAAGCAGCTTATTAAATGCATTCCCAAGCTGGCAAGAAAGTAAAGGAAATTCCCAAAGACCTTGAGAGGAACAAAAGCCCAAATCAAAAAAAGTAAACCAGTGCTGAAGAGAGAAATCTACCATTCCTTAATAAGCTAGAATTTCAATTTTAATGGTCTCTTGGAGACTGGAGACAAAGCCTTGGACCTCATGAGGTGAAAAGTTATAATCTTAAACCCCTCCACAAAGCCAAGACCTGAAGGCCACAACCCTCAATGAAAATGTGAGTTAGGTAGAAGAAACTGAACAGTCGTATAAGGGAAGGACAAAGAAGACATGGGGGACTGGAGGTCTTGGAAAAAAGAGGGTCCTGTACAAGATCCTTCCCAGGGTCAATTAAAACCTCCTTCACTTTTATTTATGTAGTCATCATTTTCATTGACTGTTGGTAAGTGGAGTTTCCTCTTAATATCTTTTGTACTCTGCCATTCATCTAAGTCTCTGAATACGTTTTTCCTAGGGTTGTTGGATAATGATGAATTTATGAACAGAAGAAGGAATGGTAGGTCTCCGCACTCTCAAGCCTAGCTTTCAGCTAATCCACAGTCAATGTCTCTGGGTGTCCTGAGCTTAAGGTAGATCAAAATGAATTTGAATTCAGTTTTTAAAATGTTTTTGTGTTTGCTAAAGGAATTAGTATGCCATTGCTTGATATTTTCTTTTTTGCTAGATTTAAATCTGAGATTATGACACTGAGAAAAATTTTGGAAAACTCTATGTTTTCTTTAAAAATTTTTAAAACCTCACTTTATATACTTTCCTCTGCATGAAAAAAAGGAGAATAAGTAACACTTTGATAAAATACATTAGCAACAATGAATTTGTGTCAAAAACTAGGAAGTAAGGGTATAGAAATTAAAATGCAAAACAAAATTTTAAAACTATAATTTTTTTTTAAAAAATCACCAATCTTGTGCTCCTTTGAAATGTCATTCCTTTATGTCCACAGTTTGTAATCCTTTTAATCTTACAACTCCCCACAAATTGATTTATTCATTTCATAAATTTTTCTCCACAGAAAATATGAAAAGGTTTTTTACTTCTAATTTCCTATAGTGCAGTAGGTTTTTTCCTTCAAGGGTGTGTGTATTTTGTGAATTCTACGTGGGTTTGAAATGAACTTGGAGGCTATATAATTAGGCTTTTTTTTCTTTTCCAGTTGTGAAGTATGCAAATAGAAATTTTTAAAGGAAGAAAAGAGGTTATCATGTTCGTCAAACATACTTTACTTCTCACATTAATGTGATACTACTGTTAGACTACCCTAACTTTAGCTTTTCACTAATGGCCTCCAAGATTATTTGAAGTCTGCTGCACTTCCTATTAAGAAATTGCATACTATCTATGCAACTTTCTTGTGGTGATCTAGCGTCACAAGAGTTTACTCAACTTACTTTGAATTTGGGTTTTAGAACTAGCTTTGTTACAGTGTTATTTTGAGGAAATCACTTCATCTCTCTGGGCTTCAATATTTGATCTTTAATGATCTGTAAAAGGATTAGCAATTTTTAAAGTTTAAGGAATAGTCCGCTTTGAAGTTGATCACTCCAAGAAATATAAACAATGAACAATGCTGTGGTTTCACCATGAATTTGTAATTTAAAATGAGGTACTTGGTTGTTGGTAAAGTAACCTGAGATAATATCATAGCGTTTGAGTTCCTGAATAGATACATACATTGTGCAGTGCAGCTTAGTTTTTGAATTTTTATAACTTTAATAGATGGTTAAAATTCTACATTCTACTTTTTATTAGTAAAAGTGAATATAGGAAGATTGCAATTGAAATGCCAAAACTTGAATTTGTATAAACTCTGAACCTTATTTAAAATTCTAACATAGTAAAGTTTTGATAAAACAACTATTCATCAAAGCAAATTCTCTCCATATAAATAGACTTTTATTGATCTAATTAATGTAATTGTGTTTCATCATGGCCAGGTGTATTTGGATGGTCTGTATTTCTTTCTGTGAAATTAAGCATGACAAAGTACCTCCTGAAGGTTCTGGGGAAGGTTTTGAAATATCATTGAAGTTTTTCAAGTATTCAGAAAAAAATGTAAACTTATAAAGTACTCTGGACTCTTTGTGCTATATAAATACAAAATATTGTTTAAATATTCTTAACATATGTTAACTTTAACCACACTTGTTGCTATGTTTCTCTTATGTTTATATCTATCAACATGTATACTGTTATTAATGTGATATATATATATATATCCTTCATTATTAGTTAAAAATAGTTTTAAAAACATTAATGCAGCATATAAACTTGCAATGTTTTGTGCCTATCTTCATGAGGAATATGATTTTACCTCAAGTGAAACTAAAACTGTGCAATAGTGAAATGAGATGCTTTGCAATGGACTTTTGCTGTATTATCTTGGATAATAGTAATAGCTAACATTTATTGAGGGTTTTCATTGTGCCAGTCACTGAACTGTAAATTTACTCAATACTTACAACAGCCCTAAAAGGTAAGTATTATTATAATTCCATTTTTTAAAAATATTTGAGAAAACAAGGTCAAAAGAACTTAAGTAATTTTTCCAACGTCAGGATACACACCCAATTAGGGGCCTGCAATTCACTATGCTGCCCCTCCAGGGTACTAATGGTTGTATAAGTTGACCAAATACAAATCCTTTTTTCCAAATAAATGAATAGGCCAGCCTGAATTAATGATGAATCCAAACTTTTAAAAAAATGCTTTAAAAGAAATGCCTATTAACATAGAAAACATTAAAACATATGATTGTTGAACCTTTTGGAATTGTTCAATCAGTTAATCCAATGATAATCAGGCCCTCTAGGAGGCAATCATGCATCCAAAATCACCAGACACTGATTTCTATAGAATTCTTCTGGCACAGAAGAATTACTCATTTATAATAGAAGACATGTACCTAGTCTGGAAACAAGAATCATCATCTTCATACTCCAAATTTGACCTTATTGTTTTTATCCTAAAATTTAACTTTTTTATCCTGTCTTCCTTTTCTTTGACATTGCTACCCTTCTAGTTGCCTGAGCTAGTAGAAATCCTGGATTCCTCCCTATTACTTACCTTCCATGGCTAATGAGTCACCAAGTCCAAGACATTTTATGTCCATTATCTCTTTCACACTCACTGTTTTTCCTTCTTTCCCACTGCCACTGTTTTAGAACAGGTCCGTTCTATTGGGACTACCTGAGCAGACACTCCCAATGGTTTTTCCTATATCTGATCTAGGAACTGCTACTAGAATGATCTTTTTAAAATAGAAATCTGGTCACGTCTTTCCTCTATTTAAATTTCTTCAGTGGGTCTTCATAGTTTTTAGGAAAATGTTCAGATTCCTAAGCTGAACACACAAAGCTCATTATAATTTGGCACTGGGCTATCTCTCTAGAAAGTTGTCTAGTCATCCTCCTTGTCTGGTGGTGAAGGATCAGTGGCAGGCTTAGCTAGGGAGTATCCAGGAGGATGGCTGCAGTTCAATGGTAAGGCATATCTTGACTGTGGTTGTAGTTCATGGAGCCAGTAGGCAAACAGCTGGAGTGCGTCCCCTGAAGTACATAGTCAGGTCTGCAGTAAACAACCCAAAATGGAGGGTTAGATTAAGAGCAGACAAGGTGGGAGCCAAACTGAATTCAGAAACTAGGCTAATTAAGGAGAGGAGTTTTGAGAGGAAGGTACACCTGAAAGAATTCCTGAGGTGGATTACAAATGTTTGTAGCAAACTTTTTATGTTATCTGCATGCCAACTGTGAGGACATGCTGGGTTTAATGAAAGTAAATTAAAATAGAATAGATATAAACCACTTGCTGTTACCCAGAGATGGTATGCTGTTTCGTGTCTCAGTGCTTATCCCATGTCATTGCCTCTCCCTAAAATGCTCTCTTCCACTTCCCTCTTCTCTAAATCGCACTCATCCCATAAACTCATTTCAAGCATCATCTCTTCTGTAAATAGTACTAGCCAACATAAATTGAGCATTTACAATCTACAGGCATTACACCAAATGCTTTAATACATAATCTCATTTAAACCTCATTAGGAAAGGTGCCTGTTTTCCTCATTTCACAGATTAAGAAACTGATGTTTAGAGAGATGAATGAGTTTGCACAAGGTCATACAAAAATTTATCATGGAGTGGGAAATTAAACCCAGACAGTCTGTCTCTAGAGTTTGAGCTTGTTACCACCACTGGCCTTCACCACTTCCCCAGGCTGATTCGAGATGACTCTCCATGTACACTTGTGTTTACATCATCATAGCCCCATGCCTCTCTAATATAATCTTTTATTTTTCTGTCTCTTTCAGTGGTTGAAAAGCTCCTAAAATTCAAGGGTCAAATATTTACTACAAAAGTAGAATTTCAATAAATGTTTGTTTAATTAATTATGACTGTCCATCAAGTTGCTAGGGAGCAGTAATTAAGGATGTTGGGTATTAAACCATGGAAATTCATGTCAACTAACTGTGGCCTGTTGTGTTATTCTTTTGTCCTTTCTGGATAGTTCTTGAGTAAAATCTGGGATCAGTTAACTAGAATCAGAATATTTTCTCACCTAGACAGTATTAGATATGGATAAAATATTATTTTTCTTTGTCCTTCCTTATACTTTATGCAGTTAATTATCTGTTTTCTTCTGGTAATCATTATCCATTATAGTTTTCAAGATAATCAGTCATATTATATACAGGATATTTAAGTAAAATGTTTTTCCTAACTCATTCCTAATTTTGCATCCAGTTTGACCTTCATTAACTATTATATCTTATCTTTTTTTCTAACTTTTGTGTTTTGAGATTTAGTGAAATCTGAGAGAATGGTTGGCCCCTTTGACTTTAATCTTGAGTGACTATATTAGAATAGCCATGCGTGATCAAAGAAGTTTTCAACCAATTGTTTCAAATTGTAAGATTTAGGGCGTTATTTCAGCCCACCAATAAGTACCCCTCAAGTTTCCAAGGAAAGGAAAAAGAAGTTACAAATGCATTACTTGGAAGGGTCACATTCTCTTGTTCCAACTAGGTTCAAGAAAATTAGCCGTTAGTCTTGCTAAGACAAGTACCTCCAGACCCAGAGGAATGAAGTGAGAAGGATATCTACACTCAAGGAGAGCAACTTGTAAGCTCTTCTAGGCCCTGCCTGTTCTTCTACCTGTACGTCTAGGAGCAGCAAAGTGATTTTACTCTGCTTACAAAACAGTCAGAAGGAGATGAGGAAATTTTATGTCATTTGCTTTCAGATATAATCCTGACCTGCATCAGTCAAGCATTTTTTTTTAATTACAAGAATAGTATAGACAGACAAATATGAATACTCACCCAAACAACTTCACAGTACAAAAACAAAGAAAAGAAAATGGATTAAACTTTTTGTGAGAAAATTATAGAACTTTTATTAGAAGAAAGGAGAGAAAAACATTAGGAGCTATTCAGTCGAGACCACAGATTTCACTAGGACAGCTTGCTAGGTTTTAAAATGTGATGAGGATATGGAGTGAAGTAGCCCAATGTGGGGGGGAGTACATCCCACCTCCAACTACAGGCTTCATTAACCTTCAAGAGGAAATGGCAGCCTTGGAGCCCCTGTCTTTGTCTCCAGTGCTTTCCATCACAGCAACTGCTGCATGGTCCGTAACTGCCCCCCAGGCCACACACAGGGGCAAGCCTCCAAATCTTTTCCTCATCTGTCATGATGTAGCCAAACACTGAGGTCTTAGAAGGTATGTGAAAGATGGCTGTGGTACAAAGTGGGAAGAGCCTCAGGAGAGCAAGAAATGCTCATCTATAGGAGTTTGTGTCAAACTCCTGAGATGTTAAGAGTTTATCTGACTATCTTTCCTCTACCTAATTAGGCTTCCACAGAATTGTAATGGGCCTGCAAACCTAGAGGAAAAGCTATGTTTTCTGAGTCAGATCACTTGGTTTGGTTTACTTGGTTATCCTTCAATCTTTAATAGAAAGTTTTTCAATGTCTCAGTCCTGACTCTGTTTCCTGATATTAAAGGAAGGATCACAGGTCATCTTTGGCCCAGACTAAAGAGAGGAGCAGCTCATGTCTGAGACTAAATTTTTGGTGATAGCAGTATTAATTAGTGATAGACATCAATGGAAAGACAAATCTTGAAAACAGAAGCAGGACTGTGTAGTCTATTTCTCTGGCCAAAGGAGATTTTCCACTGAGTTCCAACCCTGGAAACTCTAATTTTTATTTTGTTATTTTTATTTTGAGGTTGTTTGTCTCCTTTAGCTTTTATTTATTTATTTATTTATTTTTTAGAAAGATTAGCCCTGAGCTAACTGCTACCAATCCTCCTCTTTTTGCTGAGGAAGACTGGCCCTGAGCTAACATCCATGCCCATCTCCCTCTACTTTATATGTGGGACACCTACCAAAGCATGGCTTGCCAAGCGATGCCATGTCCGATTAACCACTGCGCCACTGGGCCAGCCCCTAGCTTTTATTTTTATAAGGAAGATTACATGTTTTTTATTAAGATATTACCAGGTATGCCTTTATGCATATTTTAAAATATAAGTGGCTATTAGTAAAATAATTTTACAGTGGCAAAAAATGTGTTTTCTTAAGTAGATTATATTTCCATTGAAATAACATTTATAATTTTATGTATGTATCTCAAAGTTAAAAGCCAGTGTAGCCTTTGGTCAAATTGTCATGCATTACAGGTTGGTGGGATATAGATTGATCTCACTGCTATCAATATGATCTGCTGCTATCAAAATTTATCAATAGAATGTCAACAAGATAGACAAATACATTTGAGAAATTAATGAATCCTTTATAGGAAATAATATAAAAGTTCAGTGGTAAAAATAAGTGAAATGTATAAACGAACATTAATTTTCATATTTAAAATTATTGTGGAAACACAAAGAAAGCCAGGAGAGAAAATGCTTCAACAAATAAATTTTCATCATGACTTTCTACAACAAAAAATAAAAACAAATGAAAAACCATTGAAGAAAAATCTGTCCTCAAATTAAGAAGTTTCATATGTTGAGGTGGTCTCGAAATGCATTACAGCAAAATCATGTTGTTACAGGAGGAGAAAACATTTACAGACAGAATCACAGAAAAATTACTTCCTTAAATATCAGGAGATTCCTAAAAAGGCTCAAATTGTGAAGAATTAGAACAAGTTCCTAACTTCCCGTAGAAGTTTTGGACTTTTGGTACTCAAGTTCCCAATAGTACTAAGCACTATCTCAAAATATTTCAGAAAAGTAGTATAAAGTCTTTGTTATGTCTTCTGAAAAATGTTCCCTTTTTAGCACTGCTGACATTCACAATTCAAACGAGTAAAAAATATAAAACTGATATTCTCTGAGGCATTTGAGTAGTAGGAGAGGAAGTATTTTGTAATGAATTTTACAATGCACCTGAATGGAATTAACTGATCGTTTTAAAGCTTAAATCATATCCATATGGCTTTTCAAAAGAAACTAGTTGCAAAACCAACTTAGAAAACAGGAGACACTCATAGCTACACAGATTTCTAGTTAAACAGTAATTGTTCCTTTGTCTTTTATAAATCACCAAAAAGGATAATACTGTTAATTAATGGTGAATCATGCTCCAGTGATCTATTCATATTCTGCAGCATGTTGCTCTGGAGGTGGTAAGCGGCAAAGTGTTGATAACTATATTGACTCAACTTGGAAAGAGATTAAGAATCTCAGTATGACAACAAATATGCATTTTCTTGTTATAGAAATATTTCACTCCTCTGTTCAAAATCTACAGTGACTTTCTTAGTCTTTTTGTATAGCAGCCAAACTATTCTGCCCAACCTTTAAGGCCCATTGTCAATTCATACCTTATGCCCCTCAATTTACTTCCTCAGATTCATCTCTATTTTTTTTCGCACCTGTGTCTTACTGCATCATTAAAGTTGTTCCATTCTTTCCTTCCATCCATGTCCACTCTGTCCTCTAAATTTGACTCAAAAACCAACTGTAACTGTTGCATGGGAGGAAGATGATAGCCGGATGTAGTAGAAAGACCCAGGTGTTTCACTTGGAAACCTTTTATAACATTTGTGGAAGACAATCTTAGTTGCCTACCCAAAATCCATTCCCTCTTCACCCTTAATAACAGGATTCCAATTCTGTTCAGAGTGGCAGTGTGCTTTTGTAAAAACATCTCTCCAGGCTCCCTTGCTGCTAGGGGTGGCCATGTGACACAATTCTGGACAATGAGACAGAAGTTAAGGGTTTCTTGGCAAGCTGTCATTTTTCTCATAAGAAGCTTCTTACTGCTTCCTCCTTTCTTCCTCTCCTTACTAAGAAGGTTGATGCAATACCTAGAGATACAATGGTTTTTTGCCACCTTGACATAACAGTCCTGAGGACAAAGATCTACAGGCTAAGGATGATGAAGTGGGAAATTGGAAAAAGCCTGGGTCCCTAATGTGCCCATTGAGCTGCCCTGAATGGCCCTCTACTACCTGCCTCCCCCCTCACCCAGTCTTCTCCTCTATAAGTCAGATGAGCTTCTTTCTCTCTACACTATTCATAGGGTTTTCCTGCTATTGTAGACAAACACATTCCTAACTGTTGCAACTCTTGGATTTTTTAACCAAAAGAATACATTACTTTTAAAATAATGAAATAGTAATCAACGATTTTAAATGAAAAGAAAGTGCGCAAGAGCCCAAGCTGTGGAGTCAGATGGGGCTAAATTAGAATCCAGATTTTCCACATACTAATTGTCTGACTTCTGGCAGCTTACTTAATATCTCCAAGTCTTGATTTCCTCATCAATTTCCCATCAAAGTACAATAATTTAATAATAACAATAATAAAGATGATAGCATGGCATACGTAGGGTTGTTGTAAGGTACATAGTGAGTACTCAATAAAATGTAGCTATTGATACCAAGTATCCCAACACACGCCCTGCCATCCTCTGCTGATTGTTCCCAAGCATTCATGACATATATCAAAAAGCTTCGGAAGTCAGAAGAGTTGGTTTCTGGTCCTCTACCACCAGTTTGTGTGACTTTTGGAAAGATGTTCCTTCTCTTGGCATCAAAGGCCACATCTGAAATATGTGTGGGGCAAGATTATTGATGATATTTCCAGCTTTAAAATTCCATAATTATTAAAAAACCAAGGAAGTGATTATCAAAAAATCAGATTAGTGGTTTCCTCTAGGGGACAGGAAGAGAGTTATGGTCAGGGAGAGGCACATGGGGTAAGGGTGAAGACGTTCATGATGGTGGGAAAAATTCTATTGATTTACCTAGTTGGTGGTTACATACTTGTTTGTTTTACAATTATTCATCAAATGAAGTGTGTTCGTATATACTTTATATACTTTTTATATGTATCTTATATTTCATAGTTTTAGAAAGTCCTTGAAAGTTTATGATTATGTTTATAGGCATGCTATTTGCTTCTGCCCTATGTTATATTACAAATATTTTTCTACTATATAATTGGGAATATTTGTGATGCATTTCCCTACACATCCTCCTTATTGATAGGATGGCTCCTTTCACTGTTCCCTTGCACCTTCATCTCCTGGTGGGAGGGGGGAGGGACAAATGTCTTCTCAGGAAGGGGGAGGATGTGAGGATGTGGCATAGAGTAAGTTCCTGAAAGCCAGTCAGAGTAAGTCAGAGATGGTTTTTGGAGAGAGGGCTGGAGAAGGTAGGAGATCAGACACAAAGTCTTTGCTCACCTTCAAGCTTGAAACCCTAGAAAGGTATGGTGTGGAAAAAAAAATACCCTTGAGGGGATCCCAATGGAGGTTGGTTCCATGGCTTTTAAAAAAAAATTAATAGAATAATTTTTTTGAGGAGTATTAGATTTACAGAAAAATGGAGTGGAATTTACAGGGTTCCTCGGTACCTCCTTATGCTCCCCTCACAGTTTCCCCTATTATTAACTTCTTTCATTATTGTGGCACATTTATTACAGTTGATGAGCCAATATTGATACGCTGTGATTAACTAAAGTCCGTAGTTTACATTAGAGTTCACTCTTTGTGTTTACTTTCTATAGATTTTGACAAAAGGCTTAGACTTCTATCCAACATTACAATATCATACAAAATTGCTTCACTGCCCTAAAAATCCCATGTTCCATCTTCATTCCTCCCTCCCCTTGAATCGCTGGCAACCACTTATCTTTTTACTATTTCCTTTTTCAGAATGTCATATGATTGGAATCTTGTAGTAAGTAGCTTTTTTGGATTGACTTCTTTTACTTAGTAATATGGATTTAAGTTTCCTCCATGTCTTTTTTTGGCTTGATGACTCTTTTATTTTTATCACTGAGTAGTATTTCATTGTACAGATGTACCACAGTCTGTTTATCCATTTTCCTATTGAAAGACATCTTGGTTGCTTCCAAATTTTGGCAATTATGAATAAAGCTGCTATAAACATTTGTGTTTAGGATTTTGTATTGACCTATGTTTTCAACTCATATAGGTAAATACATTCAATACCTTTTTAGAAAGACACAGCATCTGACATGAAGCCCTCCCCCTCCTCCCCTGCCTGTTAGAAATGACAGATGGCATAGTAAATCTGGAGATCAACCCCAAGTTTTCACTGGAGCCAGTGTTAGCTTGGCAGGGATTTCTGAATGCCCATTTGTCTTATGAGGGTCACATAGTAGTATATCCAAGGACCAGCTCACTGGAGCCTATCCCTTCCATCCACCCTCACCCAAAAAGTTTTCAGCAGGGAAGGGGGACCTCATGGAGAAGTTTTAGAGAGAGCCACCTTCAGGAATAAGGGAATGCAAATAGCAATTCTAAAGATCCCTGATGCCAGAAGGCTGTGGCAGTGTGTGTCCAGCAGGTGTCTGATGGCCATCAAATGTGCCGCATGATAGAACCAGTTGCTGGACACCACCACTGACAGGAACCAGATTGGGTGAAGACAGATAAAGCCAGAGTCAAGGAAGAAGAGCTCACAGACTTCAACAGGAGGTGCCAATCTGGTACCTCATTGTCAAGTGGGATAAATGTCTTTACAGAAACCAACCAAAACATCTGAAAGACAAGTCAGGCAAAATAACCCATCTGGGCTCCTGAAGCACCTTCTCACCACCACAAGGATGTAGTTGCTCCCCTCTTGAACACAGACTTCATCTTTGGAAACAGGAAGAGAGAAAGGAAACAGATAAGGATTTGAACTTGGATTTAAATGAATACTCACCTGAAATGGGTCTAAAAGACTTTCTTTTTGTTTTTGAGGAAGATTAGCTCTGAGCTAACATTCATGCCCAGCTTCCTCTATTTTATATGTAGGACGCCTGCCACAGCATGGCTTGATAAGCAGTGCATAGGTCCGTGCCAGGAATTCAAACTAGTGAACCCTGGGCTGCCAAAATGGAGCATGTGAACTTAACCAACATGCCACCGGGCTGGCCCCCTAAGAGACTTTTAATCAGCATGATTAGGTATTCTCCCTGTCATCTCTTCCTACTCACCCCTAATTAGAAATGAAGGCCCATACCCATAAGGGAGTTTAGATCATTAGAAGAAGGAGGAGGAGGAAAAGGAGAAGGGAAAGAAGAATTTGGCAATCTAAGGGAGGGAGTTTGTTACATTTTCATTCTACCGTATGAGCAACATTATATAACATACTTTGCATGGATGTGAAATACTGCTCGAAGGACAGAAGACAAGGACTTCTCATCTTCAAGGCAATGTAATCCACCAGTTAAAGCTGAGACCTTTAACTGTGTGTGTGTTTGAATGTCAACATCCTCACTTACCTTGAACAAATTAATTAACCTGACTGAGCATCAGATTACTCATCTGTAAAATTTTTAAAAACTACTGATGTCTACTTCATGGGCTGCTTTGATGTTTAAATAAGAGATGCATATAAATCTTCAACATAGTACTTGGCATCAAGTATTATTAATCTCTAAACTCTATACTTGTATCAACAGGCTATTTGACCCTAAATTTTCATCTGTAATATGAGGGAATTGGTTCCTCTTTCA
This sequence comes from Equus asinus, assembly GCF_041296235.1. Classification (NCBI taxonomy): domain Eukaryota; kingdom Metazoa; phylum Chordata; class Mammalia; order Perissodactyla; family Equidae; genus Equus; species Equus asinus. The sequence goes on from NC_091812.1 coordinate 37,868,802, forward strand.
CAGGGTGGTTGTAAGGATTAGATGATGTAACTAAATAATGGGTGAGCACATAGTACGTGCTCAGAACATGTTTGTTTCTTTCCCCCTTCATCTCTTATAACACCTAGAATACTGCAATATTTATAATAGGTACTTACAGTTCTTAATAAACTAGCTTGTTTCCACTTCTGAAACATCTAGTCTCTTTAGTGAATTTTGTATCTGAGGAGACTAAACTGCAGCTTCGTGGCACTTAGAGCACCAGGGTTGAGTTTGGTTAACTTTATAAAGGAAATACTCGTATATTGTGTATGCCCTTGCCTCTCTCAGCACACTTTCTTTTCCGTTCTTCCTCGCTCACATCTCTCTTCATTTCCCAGAGTCCTCATTTTGGCCCTACCTGCCCTACTTCCCCTATAGGTGCTGCGTCACCATAACTCTTCCACTATCAAACCTTGTGCTCTGAGGGCTTTCCCCTCTGCTGACTAGTGGAGGCTTAGTGGCCTGAAAAGTGGATCCCTCTTGGGTTCTTAATTAATGAGAATGCGTTAATTAGGGTGTATTACTTTTCCCAAGGTGTTCTATTTTAACAGGATATTCTGATGGATTCTGTGCATTAACCTAGAGAAATAATTTCTTTTATAGTCCTAATATCACTCATGAGTACTAATAATGAAATATTTTGAGGTTAGATACTCTTTTGGGACCCCTCATATCACGCTCAGAGCTGTCTACTCTTTCAACACATAGTAAACCCCGATCAGGACAGTATAACACTGGTATCCTAGAGACCTGAGAATGTTAATTTACTGCCATTACGTGGTGCCAGGGAGTGGCATGGGGCACTGCAAGCATAAGCCAAATAGAGGCAATTTATTAAGTGGAAATAATTTTACCAACCCAGAGATAAAGTTCTGCCCTCAAACCTTTACTGGAGTTCTACATTTTATATTGGAAACCTAAGGACACTATAAAATTTCCCTTTAAAATAGACATTTCACAAATGGAATATATACAAAAATGTGCTCATTGAGAACTTACTGTATTTATTCTTATAAAAGTCAGTGTTGCCCAATGGTTGTACCCTGAATTTGGGACATTAAAAAAAAATCTCAAGTCTGTGGTATTACAGGGTTTTAATGCTTATCATCTTTGTTCTGATCATGAAATATTGGTGCTATTGCCACCTCCTCACGCCTATTCTTTCCAGAAGTACTCTGGCCCCTTATAAGGGGGAAAAGAAAACACCTCCTGCTCCCTTTTGCTTCCCATCCAGGAAGGCAGGCTTTCTACTATCTCCATATCATGTCAGGCCACAAATGGTGAGTCCTGCCATCTCTTTTGATGAGTTACTAACAGTATGTGTTTGGAGAAAACTGTAAGAAACACTATGTGTTTGGAGAAAACTCCTAGAACTGACTCATGACAACACTAACTCACTTAAAATATTTGAAAATTCCCTTCTTTATAGTGAAATCATTTACTTACTGGTATTTGTTGAGCCCCTCTATTTATAAAGGTCTGTGCTAGAAACTGGTAGATGCAAAGAATTATTTCTTCCCTGAATGTCTCTTAATTTACCAAAAAGGCAAGGTTCACACAATGTAACTGGGGTGTTCCTCTACACCAGGGGTTGGCAAACTACAGCCCATAGACCAAATCTGGCCCGCAGCCTGTTTTTCTGTGGCCTGCAAGCTAAGAAAGTTTTGTATATTTTTAAAGGATCATAAAAAGCAAAACAAAACAAAAACAAAGAAGAATGTGTGACAAAGTCTGTATGTGGCCCATGAAGCCCAAGATATTTACTCTCTGGCCCTTTACTAAACAAGTTTGCCGACCACTGCTCTACACAGTTCTGGATGTAACTCATAAGACACAGTCCTTTCCCAAAGGCAAATATTGAAGAACATTCTCATGGCCCACGTATATACACACATGGCCCAACCTCCTCTTTGATGTGTTTCCAAGGGTCGCACATGTTTCTCCATATCTTGAGAGAGAATTTAGTCCACTTTGATCCTGTCTCCCCAAGCTGACTTGTGCAGAGGGGCAATTGCAGCAGAATGGTGATAGTAGCTGGACCAATAGTTGTATCTGAAGCACAGAAGCTGGGTGAAGGCATGCTCTTCAAGGCTTTGGGAAAAGTCAAATCCCAAGATGACCGCTCTATACCCTGCTAAGTGAGAACCCAAAGTATTGGAGCTCTTAGCCATCGGCAATCAGTTGCCATATCAGCCATCTTCTAGGTGCTGAGTGTCAGCACCCACTCCATCATGGACCCAGAATTTCTGATCTGTTGCATATCAATGTGATTCTCACCCTAAAAGCAGAAAGGCTTCTATTCACACCAATGTCCTAAATTGGCATTCTTTCATCCAAACCTAGTTGCCTAAAGAATATTGGCTTGCAGAGAGTTCTAAATTCAAATCCATTACTCAATGTTTAAAAATCAGAAGATTTCACATAATACATGAAGATCTGCCACAGCCCTAATCCATTGAAGCTGAGGAACAACTGTCCCAGTAGAGAAGCAATGGATTGTCTAAATGGCCATTGTATTAGCCACTTCCTACTGTTTCCTAGACCCTGAGGCTGAGCATCCTGTGCCACAGTTCATCTTAACAGGCCTGCCTCACTTGTCTGTAGTTACCTCCTGGCCCCTGTGGACATTTGAGTTTATAACTCCTGTTTTAAATTCCCCAAATGCAAAAGATCCACTTCACACCCATTCAGATGGCTATTGTCAAAAACTAAACACAAACAGAAAATAACAGATGTTGGCAAGGATGGGGAGAAAATGGAATACTTGTGCACTGCTGGCAGGAGTGTAAAATGGTGCAGCCGCTGTGGAAAACAGTATGGTGATTCCTCAAATAATTAAAAATAGAATTACCATATGCTCCAGCAATTCTTCTTCTGAGTATATACTTCTGGGTATATACCCAAAAGAATTGAATGAGGGACTCAAGCAATATTTGTACACCCGTATTTGTAACAGTATTATTCACAATAGTCAAAAAGTGAAAGCAACCCAAGTATCATTGATGGATGAATGGATAAACAAAATATGGTATGTATATATACAACAGAATATTATTCAGCCTTAAAAAGGAAGGAAATTCTGATACATGCTACAACATGGATGAACCTTGAAGACATTATGCCAAGCGAAGTAAGCCAGTCACAAAAAGACAAATAGTGTATGGTTCCACCTATATGAAGTACCTAGAGTAGTCAAATTCATAGAGCCAGAAAGCAGAATGGTGTTTGCCAAGGCTGGGGGAAGGGGGAAAAGGGGAGTTACTGTTTAATGGGTACAGAGTTTTGGTTTTGCAAGATGAAAAACTTCTGTAAATGGTTGGTGGTGATGGTTGCACAAAAATGTGAATGTATTTAATGCTATTGAACTGTATACTTAAAAATTGTTAAGATGTTAAATTTTGTTACGTGTATTTTACAACATTTTTAATGTGTATTTTACTATAATTTTTAAAAATGCAAAAGATCTTCTCAGGATTTATATCCCTTTCTTGAAAAGTAATGGATTTACATCTAGACTATGCCACTTATTGGTTGTATGATCCCAAGCCATACATTCTCTTAATTTTAAAAAATCTAGTACAATAATCCCCCCTTATCTGCAGTTTCTTTTTCTGTGGTTTCAGTTTACCCACAGTTAACCATGGTCCAAAAATATTAGACAGAAAATTCCAGAAATAAATAATTCATAAGTTTGAAATTGCCTGCCATTCTGAGTAGTGCGATGAAATCTCTTGCCATCCTGTTCTGTCCCATGCGGGACAGGACACCCCTTTGTCCAGCACATCCACAGCGTATACACTACCTGCCCATTAGTAGCCGTCTAGGTTATCAGATAGACTGTTGGTGTCACAGTATTCAAGTAACCTTTGTTTTACTGCATGATGGCTCCAAAGCACAAAAGTAGTGATACTAGCAGTTGTGATACTCCAAAGAGAAGCCGTCAAGTGCTTCAAGTGAAAAAGTGAAAGTTCTCCAATTAATAAGGAAAGGAAAAAATCATGTGCTGAGGCTGATAATGTCTACAGTAAGAATTAATCTTCTATCTGTAAAATTGTAAAGAAGGAAAAAGAAATTCATCCTAGTTTTGCTGTTGCACCTCAAATATGTATATGTAGGAAAAAATAGAGTATCTATAGGGTTCAGTACTATCCACAGTTTCGGGCATCCACTGGGGGTTTTCGAACGTTTGCCCCTCAGATAAGGGGGACTGCTGTATCTACCTATTCATGTATTTTTTTGTGAGAATTAAATAAGTACTTAATGTGAAGTGACTTGCAAATGGTAAACCGCATTCTGGATGGGGGTAAATGTCATGTGAGTGTTACACTTGAGTGTGAAATTTGCATGGAGTTGTGATCAATTCCTGGGGGAATAATAGTGGAGGCTTTCATGGAGGACTTAGCATTTGAGCTGAGCATCAAAGAATGGGCAGAAATTGAAAAGGTGCAGATACAGATGGGCACTTGGAACAGAGGGAGAGGCAGAAGTAAAGGGCCTGAGTGGACAAATAAATGGTTATCTAAACAAATAATCATTTTTGACAGGAGGGTAGGATGAAGGAAACCAGGGGCAAGGGGTCATATTATGGAAGGTCTTGAATGCTTATTATGGAAACTCTTGAATGCTTGCCTAAGAAATTTAACTTTCATTCAGTAGACAATGGGAAGCCATTGTGTTTTTAAGAAGAAAGTTTAATGGAGCTTTACAAGTACTATTGCAGAGGTATACAGAATAGATTGAAATATAGACTGGAATTAAAAAAAACAATTAAAAAGCTACTGAAATTTTCAAGTCATGAGTTATTCAAGGCTAAGCTAAGATGGTGGCAGAGGAAATAGAAAGAAAAGGATACAAGTCCTGATGCCAGACTAGTAAAAAAGTCTTATAACTCTTCATTACCTTACAATTGTTGGAAGGTTCACAGTAATTTTCCAAGGAAAGGATTAGATACCCAGCCCACACCTCTATTCCAGGCTTCAGAATCATGTATCCTTCTGCCTTTTGGATATTGTCACCTGAGTGTTCTCCAGTCCCCTCAAATTAAAGGTGTTCATTCTTGAATTTATAAAGCTGCTTATTCTCCAGTTTTCTGATTCTTTTTTTTAAAAAAGATTTTATTTTTTCTCTTTCTCTTCAAAGCCCCCCAGTACATAGTTGTATATTTTCAGTTGTGGGTCTTTCTAGTTGTGGCATGTGGGACGCCGCCTCAGCATGGCCTGATGAGTGGTACCATGTCTGCACCCAGGATCCGAACCAGTGAAACCCCGGGCCGCCAAAGTGGAGCACACTAACTTAACCACTTGGCCACGGGGCCGGCCCCTCCAGTTTTCTGATTCTTAAAGAAATAATATTTGTACTTTTTTTCTTATTAAAAAAGTAATATATATTTTTGGACATTTGGAAAAATCATCACAGTGCAAAAAACCCAAAACAAAACTTACTCTTCATCCTACTACAAAAAGATTTTTAAAAAATATATTTGATAAACATTCTTATAGTCTTTCAATACATATGATTAACTTCTTAACTAAAAAGAAATTAGCATTGAACTCTACCTACTATTCTGTAACTCTTTTTTTTTTAATTTGGTGACCTAGTATAATTATGAAATAATACATCAAGACCATTTTCCCTATAACTACAAGGTTAACCATTAACTGTATGATCTTGATTAAATCAACCCCCACTTCTATTTTCTTTACTCTAAAATGGGTGTACTAATACTTAGCTCACTGAATTGTAAGGCAGTGGTTCCTAAACTTTGATGCACATTAGAATCACCTGGTGAGCTTTTTAATCCCCAGAAGTGCAGGTCACACCTCAGAATGTCTGGGGCTGGGAGCTAGGCAGCAATAATTTTTAAGTCTCTCCAGGTATTTCCAATTTACAGCAAAGCTGGAGAGTAAGATTTTTAAGGTTTAAATGAGACAACATATAAAAATCACCTGGCAGGTAGAAAATAATATCTCTCATTTACTGAATTCTTACTATGTATCCCACACTTGCACTAGTACTCTGTAATCAATATTTTATTTAACTCTCATTATATCCCTATGAGGTTTTTTATCCTAATTTTACAAAGTAGGAAACTTTGAGAAACTTTCTCAGTGTCACACAGCTCATAATTAAGGATCCATGGTCCACACCCAGGTCTGCCAGACTGACATCTATACCTTTTTCATCACACTGCATTAGGCTACAAAAATACTATTTTGGGGGGCCAGCCCGGTGGCACAGCGGTTCCACTTTGGTGGCCTGGGGTTCGCTAGTTCCGATCCTGGGTGCGGACATGGCACTGCTTGGCAAGCCATGGTGTGGCAGGCATCCCATGTATAAAGTAGAGGAAGATGGGCATGCATGTTGGCTCAGGGCCAGTCTTCCTCAGCAAAACGAGGAAGATTGCAACAGATGTTAGCTCAGGGCTAATTTTCCTCAGGGAAAAGAAAAAAGTACTATCTTTTCCTTTTTTCTTCCTAGCTTCTCTAATCCAATCTATCATAATACTTTTATCATAATACAGTTTATCATAATACTTTTCAAACTAAGTTGCATATAAAGAAAAATTAAATCTGTAGTCTGTAGGGTTTCTGTCCATATCTTCTATACCTTTACAAATTCCCGTTTTAAGCCAAGAGAAAATAAGGGTTAAACTGTGTGGCAGAAGCAGATTGTGAATGTTTATTTGATAGATTATGTTGAGTTTAAAACGTGGGTTTTATCCCTTTACCTATAGACCAGTTAACTACGAACAGATTAGAAAGTTATATTCATGGATTTCACCTGAGGCCCTATTCAGCCATCTAAACATGTAAAATTTGCTATAAGAGAATTTGTATTGGCTTAACGCAAACTAATCACCACCATTAGAAAATTAACCATACATGTATACACATTTTATACACGTGTTTAATTGTTTTGAAACAGACAAAATTCCTGGCTACACCATGTGTATAATAAGGCCTGTAATCATGACTTCGCTCTAACATGTTGTTAGAGTAGTACCTCCATCTGTCGGTACTTAGCAATCGTGTCGATTTTTACCATGTCGCAAGACAGTCAAGTTATTTCCATAACTTTGGAAGTTACTCATTCCACATTTTCTTTATTATTTTTTGGCATTCGAGACTATTTTATTGCTCTGACCAAATGTCTATGTCTTGATAGCAAAAACATTTGCTTTCTTCTCATTTTACTTGATATTTTTGGAAGAACAAATTGACAACTCCCATGAATGATTCTGAGTTAGCAGGAGAGCATCTGCTGCAGGATGGTTCTCCCTCCTTTGAAGTTCACAAAGATGCTAATTTCATCATTTTAAAAGCAAAAATATTGCCTAATCTAAGGTGACAATAAAAGGAATCTAGATTCAAAGTCTTGACCACTCACACTTAGAAAACCTTAAAACGTTAATATTTAGTTGGTAGATGCTAGCAAATGCTACCACCACTATTAATGCATGTCTATAAATACAACTCCTGAACTGACCTATCTTGTATTCACTTACTTATTCGAGTCTTTATCTTCAAAAATTTGATATCCGGGGTGGGTTCTATTTTCAAAAAGTTTAAATGGTGGGGGAGAGACACACACATTCACTGCATTTGATAATACTTTCATGTTAAAATTGGTAAATGAAATCTTTTGCAAAGGAATTGTCACACCTACCTAGTAATGACACATGGGTTTATTTCTTCATTGTTGATACTGTGATTTTTCTTCATCCAATTTTTAGCATTGCTTTAGTAGCCCATTTTTGCTACATGTGTACTTTGATTTTTTTTTTAAAGATGCATGTATCATCAAAGATCTTTGGGAATATGTTCAAAAATGTTAAAATACTAGGCTTAGTAAAATTACGACAGGCAACATAAGCCAGATTGAGAAATATCTTGCCAAACAGTATTTCTCAGCAAGCTATTTGGAGAGACTAAATTTTTTTAAAAAGTGGTTGATACCTTGATAAAAAATATAATTTTCCCTTCCTCCTTTTCTTAACATTAGTGTTCTTATGTACATATTAATTCATATATGGCTACAATTCTAAAATATTCCTGGCATTTGTATGCAATCGCATATAAATGTTTGTCTTCAGAGAACCAAAAGGAATTGAGAAGTTCTCAGCAGCAGAAATTATCTTTAGAAAATTAGTTTGGGATTCTGTTATAACCTTTGGGCTCTGAAACCATGTGCTTTTTCCAAAGTAATGTGAGGAAGGAGGGGATAATTCTCTTAGTGACCAATCCAATATGTTTCTGAGTTTTCCCTTGGTAAGGAAAGTATATTTGAATGGATGCTGACAACTACACTCAGCTTTTGTGACTGCCAGAAAAGAGAAAATCTCTGCCTACTTTGCCCAGCAGGGTGGGTGGAAGTCTGAGGTGACAAGTTTAAAAACTGAATTCTGAAGCAAGAAAAGGCAACTGATGTGCAAAGTGGAGGGGAAAGGGGAAAACCCATAAAAACAACCCTGAGGACAAAGATCCCTGTATTTGAGGAATGAGCAGTTCATCACTGTGTCTGAAATGAAACTGTAAAGAAAAGAGTGCCACAAAAAGCATGGTAATGGATAAGGCATATCATTAGGGGCCTTGTAAGCATAGTAAAGAGTTTCAAATTTTATTTTTTTATTTTATTTATTGAGTAGAGTTTTAAGCAGCATAGTGACATGATTTAACTTCAGTTTAAAAGATTACTCTGACCACTGGAATATAAACTGGAAGAGGCAAGACCAATCAAGAAGCTGTTAAAAGACAGAAATGACCAAAACTGGCTCAAGAAGATAACTATAGAAGAAAACACAAAGGTTAAACAAGGGTTAAAGATTGACAATTTAAGAGAGGCACCAGGCACAGATGGTTTTAGAGATGAATTCTTTCTAACCACCAGTAAATATATAATTATTTTTAGCCCACCAATTTTAGACTGTAGAAAAACATGAGAACCTTCTGAAAAAAGTTAGAATAGCCTGAATAAAAAAACCTGATGAAAGTAACAAAAAGAAGTTTGTACTTTTTACTTTTTGAAATGAAGGTATCCATCAAGATAATCCAACATACCAAACCTTACAGGAGAAAAACCATATGATTCTGTTCAGTGATTGCCATAGAGGCATTTGATAAAATTCATTAGCCATTCCTAAGAAAAACTCTAAGTACAAAAAGGAATAAAAGAAAGCTCTGTGGCAAAAGTTGGCATCCCGAGGAGGAGGTGGTATGAGCAAGTGCACCCACTGCTACAAAAGGACCAGTTTCTCTACCTGCACAGACCGTGTTCTACCTGAGGGACAGACACCTGCCAGTGACAACAGGTGTGGAGACCTTCTGCACCACAGGTATGTGGCCCAATACCAAGGACTACTACTGACCTCTACTTCCAAGGCCAGCAGAGGCAGTAGTCCTGCTCCAACTACCCATGCTCTGAGGGCCAGTCTTGCAGTCCTCCCAGCCTGGCATGTGCACACCTCTTTGGCCCAGGGGATGGGGCATTTTATAAGTAGCTTGGGGACACCCTCTTCCCTTTTCCTCCCTCTAGGCGATGGGAGTTTTCAGGGGCTTGGCTAGTTAGAGTTTCTCAACCTTGCCACTATTGACATTTTGGACCAGACAAGCCTTTGTTGTGGGAAGCTGTCCATCCACCGTAGCATATTTGGCAGCATCCCTAGTCTTTATCTACTTGAGGCCAGTAGCACGCAACCCTCTCTCCCAGTTGTGAAAACCAGAAAGTTCTCTAGACATTGCTAAATGTCCCCCAAGGACCAAAGTCACCGTAGTTGAGAACTGCTGGGCTAGAGGACAATGTCATGACTATGTTTATCATAATTTATGGCTTTATATGCATTTACAGTAATAAATTCTCAGTTGGGAGGGAAAAAGGGGAACTATCTGTATTAGTCTGCTTGGGCTGGCAAAAAAAAAATACCATAGACTGAGTGGCTTAAACAACAGAAATTTACTTTCTCAAAGTTCGAGATCAGGGTACCAGCACAGCTGGGTTCTGGTGAGATCTCTCTTCCTGGCTGGCAGATGGATACCTTCTCGCTGTGTCCTCCTACAGCAGAGAGCAAGCAACCTTTGTGCCTCTTCCTTTTCTTATAAGAGCACCAGTTCTGTCCCACAGAGCTCTACCCTTATAACCTCATTTAACCTTAATCACCTCCTTAAGGGCCCTGTCTGCAACACAGCCATATAGGGAGTTAGAGCTTCAGTGTGTGAATTTTGGGGTGACATAATTCAGTCGGAAGCACTACCTAAACAAGATTTAAGAAAAAAATCTCTACCTAAACCCAACAACTACATTATATACAACACCCATTTTTTAGATTAAAATCAGTAACAAGACAGGGATTTCTGCTACTATCATTATTCTTCAACACATTTTGGAGATCAATGAGGCTAGAAAATAAAAGAAGCAGTTTAAATATGGGGAATGAAAAGATAATACTATCTTCATTTCCAGTTCTTATGATTATACACTTAGAAAATACAAGATATTCTGCTAAATATCTACTGGTGTTAAAAAGAGAGTTTGGTAATGTGGCTGGCCAGATACAAAATTAATAGTTTTCTTTCTACTAATATTATTCAATCAGAAATTGAAATGGGAAATATCTCATTCATAAGTACAACAGAAAAGATAAATTACCCAAAAAATAAATCTAAGAGGACAGGAATTGGATCTAAATGAAGAAAATGATAACATTTTATTGAAAGACGTAAAACAAGATCTGAAATTGGAAAGACAGCTCTTCCTATATTAATACATAAATTTATTGCAGTTTCAATCAGAATATCAACATAATTTTTTTTCCAATTGGTCAAACTAAGTTTTAAAATTCATATGAAAAAAGAATGTGCAGTAACTTTCCATTTTAAAAAATATCAAGGGTGAACTTACTCTATTAGATATTAAAAGTACTATAAATCTTCTGTCATCAAAACACTATGTACTAGTATAATAATAGACAATTAGATAATTGATATAAAATAAAATCTAAAAAGAACATAATAAATGATAAATTTGATATTCAATTTAGTAGAAAAAAATTTCTTTCTCTCTTAAATGATGTTAGGCATTCCTGGTTAGTTACCCGCAGGAACATAAAAGTATCCTACATTGACTAAAAATGTAAGTGTCAAAAAATTACAAGACAAAAATATCAAAAGAAAAATCAAGAGACTTTTTTTTAAACCTTGGAATGAAGAAAGCAAGACTGTAAAGTCTTGAAAACATATAGAAAAAGCAATAGATTTGGTTATGCTAAATTAAGATGTTTCTGGGAAGAAAGAAAAGCTACTGCCATTGCCCAAATGAGAGGAGAGTAGTTACAGCAATGGTGGCAGTAAGGGTGGAAAGAGGTAGATAAATTTGATATATATCTTCAGGTGGCAATAACAAGATTTCCAGATAGATTGCTTATGAGTTTAAAAGTGGGAAGAAAGTGGAATTAGATCCAAGTTTTGTGAAACCATTTTTAAAAAAAAAATACAAAATTACTCACACCAAATTAGATACAAAAGTATTTCTTTAGAATGGGAAAAGAAGCCACAACAAATTACAAATTTTAAAAAGCTGCCAAGTACTGTAAACATTACCAAATCCAAAAAAAAAATAATAACATACTATTTTTAATCAATCAACTGCTTGAAACATTTTGGCAGTAAACTCTTTGATATTGCCTTTTGTGTGACAATGATTTCGTAAGATCATTTTGTAAACAAAGAAAAGAAAGGTAATTCAGTCTTTGTTCTAGCATGGTTGATCAACTTTTGTTTCTATTATTGAGAATTGGGATATATAAAACATGTGACAGCACACATAGATTTACTTACTACTTGTAGTACAGCTTTAAGCTTGTGGTCTACATAAAAAATTCTGATAAGTTCTGTTTCATGCAATTTTCATCTAAAAAAGGTTTGGGTTATTTATAATTATATATGTTACATTATTGAGTATTTATGGCAAGAGAGAACATCTTGTTTATTTTTTTTCGCTAAGGAAGCTTCGCCCTGAGCTAACGTCAGTTGCCAATCTTCCTCTTTTTGTTTTTTTTTTGTTGTTGAGGACGATTAGCCCTGAGCTAACATCTGTCCCAGTCTTCCTCCACTTTATATGTGAGTTGCTGCCACAGCATGGCTGATGAGTGGCATAGGTCCACACCCAGGATCTGAACCTGTGAACCTGGGCCACTAAAGTGGAACATTCTGAACTTAAATACTATGACACTGGCTGGCCCCAAGAACTTTTTTGTTTATTTGGTTTTTTGATGAGGAAGATTGTCCCTCAGCTAACATCTGTGCCAATCTTCCTCTATTTTGTATGTGGGACACTGGTACAGCATGGTTTGATGAGCAGTGTGTAGGTCCATGCCCAGGATTAGAGCCTGCAAACCCTGGGCCGCCAAAGTGGTCAAGCAAACTTAACCACTACACTGCCAGGCCAGCCCCCAAGAGAACTTATTTTTTGACTAGGCCCATTATGTTTCAAATGTTCCAATGTTTAGCTAAATAAATGCTCTAATATTTAGCTAAACAAATACCAAATATTATATGTCTGATGATAGGAAGAATTTTCTACAGACTAACTTCTGGCTCCCCAAATTTCAAATATTATTTTTCCTCTCTACACTGTACTTCTGAGTGAGATAGGTTATGCTCATAATGCAAGACAACCATAGGTCCTAAACCCTAGTGTCACAAAGCTGAGTGAGTCAGCATGGTGAGTGGTTAGGAACTTTCCTAAAGTCACCCCATGCAAGAATAACTAGCAATAACTTAATTGTATACAGAAGTGTCTGTGGACAACATACATTTATTATACTGAATCCAAACTAAATGTATTGCTAACACAACTTGCTCACAGCCAGATCTCAAAAGTGCCTGTGGCAGTGACGTGAGGGTAATGTGATAAAGGGGAAGTCAGAGAAAAAAAAGAGGCAGAGTTTTAATTAATTTCAGTTAAAATATGCTACTTTGGCAAATTTTACAAAAATACATGACCATGTGAACATGTTTAGGTCGCAGTGTCTTAGAAAGGTCTCCTGTAAGTGAGGGGCACTAAAACTTAAGCTTCTTTAATTCTTGGTAAATTCACTTTTGGTTGACAGAGAGAAGAATTGTGTATGATTTCTAGGTCTGTGCCTTGAGTAACACAAGCAAAACCCTTGAGTAAAGACATCTCCTTGTTTGAGGTGCATGCCATTTACCTAAAAAACCAGGTGAGCACCAGGAAGAGGAATCCTGCCACAACTAGCTGCCTGGAACAGGAAGCTTTTTCTCTGTTGGTCAGAGACTCTTTTACTCAATGTAGAGGCACCAGGCATCCTGGCCTGGGGGAACTTTTTCTGTCTCTTCAGACAGTACCATCATGGACCTTTGGGAGCCCCACTGGCATGAGATAAACCAAGCAGATAAAAATAGTTCCATGAGAGCTCTGAAAATTAAATTGTCATTAAAACCACAGCCCACAAAAGTAGGCCAGGATCTGTGTGCTAAACCTAAATAGGGTAATTTGTTGCTAAAACAAAAAATTTAAATAGGACCCAGATTCTCCTAAGATAATAGCCAAAATTTTCAGGATATAATTTTTTTAAATCACCTGTTATATACCAAGAACAAGGAAAATCCCAACTTGAATGAAAAAGTACAATAAACTGACACCATAACCAAGAGGAACCAGATATTGGGGTTATCCAACAAGGATTTTAAAGCAGCTATATTAAAAATGCTTAAATAAACAATTGCAAATTCTGTTGAAACAAATAAAACAATAGAAAACTGCATAAGAGAAATAGATGTTATAAAAAAATAGAATGACATGGAAAATATAGAACTGAAAATACAATATTAGAAATAAAAATATGCTAGATGGCTCAATAATAGAGTGGATATGGCAGATGCAGAATCAATAAACTTGAGAACAGATCAATAGAATTTACCAAATCTGAAGAACAGATTAAAAATAGACTGAAAAACAACAGCAACAACACTGAACAGAGACTTGGAGGAATTTGGGGCTATAACAAAACAATTCAGCATTTGTATTATTGGAATCCTAGAAGACGAGAAGAAAGAGAGCAAACTGAAAGAGCATTTACAGAAATAGTGGTTGAGAACTTTCCAAATTAGGTTTAAAAAACACAGGAAAGAAAAAAAAAAAGCCCTAAAACTATAGAATTAAGAACCAGAGCAAACTCCAAATAAGATAAACTCAAAGAGATCCACACCAAGACGTAGTTAAACTTCTGAAAAATAAGACATAGAAAAAAATCTTGAAAGCAGCTAGAGCAAACCAATACATTAGCTATAAGAAGCACCACTTTAAATGACAGCAGATTTCTTATGTGAAACTATGGTGGCCAGAAGGATGTACCGTAACATTTTTCAAGTGCTGAAAGAAAATAGCTGTCAATATCAAATTTTATATCTGGCAAAACTATCTTTCAGGAATGAAGAGGAAATAAAAACATTCCCAGGTGAAGGAAAACTAAAAGCATTTGTTGCCAGCCCACCTACCCTTCAAGATTGCTAAAAAAATTTCCTTCAAACAGAAAGTGATAAAAGAATTAATTCTGAGCAGTAGGAAAAAAAGGAAAAAATGATGGAAAGAACAGAAATATGGGTACATGCAATAGACTTATCTTTCTCCTGGGTTTTGTAAATCATATTTGATGATAGAAACAAATATTATAAGCCATCTTGTACTCAAGACAATGCTATATAGAAGTGGAGACAGTAAAGGGAACTAAATGGAAGAAACAATTCCACTTAAAGTAATAAAATGTTGATACCAGCAAACTGTTATGTCATATATGAATTTTATAATACCTAGAGCAACCACTATGAAAACTATACAAAGACTTATGCTTAAAAATATATAAAAAAATTAAGAAGGAATGCTGAAAAATATTTAAGTAACCTGAGAAAGGCAAGAAAAGAGAAGCAGAGGAACAAGAACCAGAGGGAACAAATACTAAAGTTCAGACTTAAGTTCTAATATACCAATAAGTACAAATAGTGTAAATAAACCAATAAAAAGTACATCAAAAAACACAACCCAACTATATGGTGTTTACAAGAAACTCACTTAAAATTCAACAACATAGGCTGAAAGTAAAAAGATGGAAAATATGCCATGCAAATATTAATTTTTAAAAAGCAGGAGTGGTTCTATTCATATTAGATAAAGTAGACTTCAGAGCAAGGAATACTGCTAGAGGCAAAGAGGCACAGAACATAACGATAAGAGGAGCAATCCACAAGGAAGACATAAGGATCCTAATGTGTAGGCACCAAACAGCAGAACCTCAAAAATCCATGAAGCAGAAATCAGTTCAGCTGAAAAGAGAAATAGACAAATTCACAATTATTGTGCAGTCTTTAACACTCTTACCAAGCAATAGAACTAACAGACAGAAAATCAGCAAGGGCGTAGAAGATCTGAACAACACAGTTAATCCACAGAAAATAGACATATATAGAACACTCCACTCAACAAGAGCAGAATAGACACTTTTCAAGTATCCATGGAACATTTATCAAATAGATAATATCTTGGGCCATAAAACAAACCTCAATAAATTTAAAATAATTGAAATCATACAAAGTATATCCTCTGGCCATAATGAAATCAATAATGGAAAGACAAGAGGAAAATTTTCAAACAGGTGGAAATTAACACACTCTCTCTCTCTTTTTTTTCTTTGATGAGGAAGATAGGCCCTAACTAACATCTTTTGCCAATATTCCTTGTTTTGCTTGAGGAAGATTGTCACTGAGCTAACATCTGTGACAATTTTCCTCTATTTTGTATGTGGGCTGCCGGCACAGCATGGCTTGATGAGCGATGTGTAGGTCTGTGCCCGGGATCTGAACCTGCAAACCCCAGGCTGCCAAAGTGGAGTGCATGAACTTAACCTCTACACAACTGGGCCAGCCCCACTTTTGAATAACAGATCAAAGAGAAAGTCGCAAAGGAAATTTAAAAATACATAGAACTAAATGCAAATAAAAATACAGCATATTAAAATATGAGGGATGCAGCTAAAGCAGTGCTGAGAGGGAAATTTATAGCACTAAATGCTTACATTAGAAAAGAGAAAAGGTCTCAAGCCAATAATATAAGTTCCTATCTCAAGAAATTACCAAAAAAAAAAAAAGAGCAAAATAAGCCCAAAGCAAACAAAAGAAAGAAAACACTAACCACTCTCAATTCCTTCACTTCTCTTTACCAGGCCTAGATTCCATTGTCCAGCACTATAATTATTCTCTTACAACTGTCATTAATTATTTGTCTATCTCTCTTACTTTTGTACACAGCCAGAAAGACTCCAACTTTTCTTCTACAAACTGCTGTCTCCACATTTGTTCATAGGATCTCAATATTACTGGAGAAAATCACAGCAATACAGACCAGAGCCATTTCAAATCCGTGACCATACCCCTCAAATGGTCACTTGACACTGACAGACACACCTGCCCCAATTCTCTAGAAAATCAATTTTTCCATCACCTCAGCAGATGATTTCAAATCTCCAACATCCTCTCCCCATCCCTTGTTCTAAGCTACTAATTTCTCTATATATTTTACACAAAAACAGTTCCACTCCAATAAGAACTACCTCATCTTTCAACCAGATAGCCCATCAACCTACTTATATCTGAACACACATATTGGTCTCCCTTTTAGTGATAATCCTATCTTAACGCAACTGCTCCATTTACTTTTTTTTTAAAAAAAGGACTTTTTACTGCCATTTTTTTCTTTCTCTACTACATTATTAATTTCTCCTTTGCTGTTGGCTCCTTCCCATCCAAACTGAAGCATGTTTTAAGATAACCCATAAAAGCAAACAAACAGAAAAACAAGCAAATAAACATCAACCTCCCTTTTACTCCACATCTTGTTCTAACTACTGCCCATTTCTCTGCTCTCCTTCATAGAAAACTAGAGCATTGTCCCTACTCACTGTCCCTACTTCTTCACCTCCCATTTTCTCTTCAAATCATCCTAATCTGATATTTCTCTTGACTTCTCTAATAAAATGGACCTTAGCTCACCAATGACATCACCTTGCTGAAGCTAATGTTCGCTTCTCTGAGATCATCTTGCTTGAGCTCTTCACATTTGACACCATGCACTGTTCCCTCCTTCCTGACACACATTCTTCACTTGGTTTCCAGGATATCACGTTTCCCTGGCTTTTCTCTCATCTCTTTGGCTGCTTCATCTCAAACTCTTTACCTCTTCCTCCAACCCTCCAAATGTTTTGGTGACCCAGGACTCTCTCTTCAGTTCACCTCTCACCTCTATGATCTCATCTGGGTAATTTCAGCTACTCCCAGGGCTTTAAATACCGTCTTTGGCAGACAACTCAAATTTATATCTCCAGCCTAGCACTCTCTTTAGCGCTCCAAACTCCTATATCCTACTTGACATTTCAACTTGGATGTCTAATATAAAACTTAAACATGGCCAAACAGAAATATTAATACCAATTCTCAATTTGCTGCTTCAAAGTCTTTCACCTCTCCCTAAACAGATTTACCACCTACTTAATTGCTCAAACAAACAAAATTTGTAGGTTTTGGAATCCTTGATTTTTCTTTTTCTCACAACCTATATTTCATCCATCATTATGTACTGTTGGTGTTACTTTCCATACATCCTGTATCTGTCCACTTACTACCATCTCCATAGCTATAACCTTAGTCTACATCACCCACGCACTCACATTTCCTTCACAAGTGACTTTCTGAATTCACTTAAAACCCACATAGGGCTGGTCGGTAATTTAAAACAGTAGCGCCTTAAACTTCTCCAGAGTCATGTATTATGTATGAGTGTTTGCTTTTAATTTGCGTCTCAAAAGAAATTTTAGGAAGAAACTTGGAGAAACTACTCCAAATGACATTTTAGACTGGGAATGTCTGAGTTTATATTTTGAAAAGACAAAAGAAAGAGGAATAGATAAGCAATGGTGAGTTTAAATTTACTTGTATGGGTCTTTAAGAATAATTTAAGGTATAAACTCTCATGGAGCTAAAGTTTGTATGAAATAATAAGGCAAAAAAATAGGGGAATTTTTTAAGTTATACTGATGAGCGAGAGGAACAGGAAGGAGTAGGCCCTCTGCTTGAGACAGCTGGTGATAACAGACGACAAAGAGAAAGCAGGACCACTCCGTTCCTGTTCTGCCTGTCTTCTGTGTCAAAGACAATGATCTTCAGACTGAAGACAGTAGAACAAACTTGTTTAAGAGGGAAATGATGTCAAAGATAGGTGGGAAGATAGAGAACATGAAGTGCCCTGGCTGAGATGAACTTCACTGCGGGGATGGGGAGAACTGGGGACGAGACTGGACCAGCAACTGTTACCTCTAAGGAATGGTGGAGAAGGGCAGAGCTGTCACAGGCCTGGAGAGAAGCACTGTGCAAATTTTCACTAAATGCTGCAATTATAGGTCAGTGAGCCTGACATTAATCCCTGTGCAAAATCATAGAATGGATTATTAAAATGGATGGGTTTTCAAACAGTATAAAATGAGAGCATGTAAATTCTTTCAAAAGGAAGTGGTATTCACTAAGACCCAGCATGGGCTCATTAAGATTAAGCTGTACCAGGCTAGCCTCATTTTCTTTTTGGGTAGGTTAACTGCCACTGTTAAGAAGAGCTAATATTTCTTTAGCACTTAGTTGGTCTTAGGCTTTACATGCATTTTATCATTTGATCTTAAGCATTACTTTCTCCCATTTTACAGATGAGGTAACAGAGGTTTAGGGCAGTAGCTAGCCTCAGACCACAAAACTAAAACTGGGGAACACGTATTTAAGCACAAGTAGCCACATTTCAGAATTCATAGTCTCTATGCTATAATGCCACTAAAGTATAGAGTATAGGATGGGTATATCCCAAGAATGTTATTGAAATAGTTCACCTGAATTATGTCCATGGCCGAAAGATAGAAAAAGATGAGCTAACTGATGGTACACTTGGGATGGTCCATAAACGATGGAATGATCATTTTCAAAGTGCCTTGATTAATGTGTCATTGTTTATTGAAAAAGAAATTGCCAGTTATCTTATCGCAGAACCCCATCCTTGACCTATTGTTGTTTAACATTTACATGAACAACTTGGCTAAATAACTGGCACATTACCAAATATGTGGATGACCTGAAATCTGGTCAGCTAGTACCTGACAACAGAATTGGATTCCCCAAAGATCTTAGCACAGGTTGAATAAAACAAGAGGCAGTATGTTAGGAATAAATGTAAAATCTATCACCTACGTTTTTCTAAATCTACCCAATACCACCTGGAGAAAAAAAGAAGAGCTAACAACAGTCCATTAATAGCTCCTTCTCACATGGCAAGGACAAACTCAATGGTGTTACAGCCCTGCCGTAAAGCATTTCACCAAGGCAAAAAGATTAAATGAGGAAGCTTAAGACTAGATAATTGAACTGAGTCTTTATTGGAGGTCCAAGATCACAGATGGAAAAACAGTGCTAATAGTTAAGTCCAGAGAGTAAGGCAGGGAAAACACCGGAGAATAAGCAGCCAGAAAGCTTAGTAAATGTGAGAATTTAAAGCAGGAGAGGGAGAAAGATTTCAGCACAAACTCCTTCATGCTTCCTTTCTTTTCTTACATACGCACTATATTTTCTCCCCTCTCTCTTTTCAAATTTAGATATAATTGACTTGTAACAAAATACTAGTTTCAGGTGTACAGCATAATGGTTTGATGTTTGTATACATTGTGAAATGATCACCACAATAAGTCTAGTTAACATCCATCACCAATATGTGGTTACAAATTATTTTCTTGTGATAAGAACTTTTAAGATCTACTCTCTTAGCAACTTGCAAATATACGATACAGTATTATTAACTATAGTCACCATGCTGTACATTACAATCCCAGGACTTATTTATTTTCCTCTCCTCTCTTACCCGTGTAGTGGAAGGCCTCCAGTTACTCAGGGCTTTCATTATTTTCCTTGCCTGTACTATAAGCAGGCCTTCAAGGGGCTTTTGTAGCAAACAATGTTTCTTGATTTATTTTATTATTTTAATGTTCAAAAAAATAAAATGTTTTTGGTTTTTTAAAAAGTGTTTTCACATGTGTACTATTTTAAAGGATTTTAGGCTTGAATATGCACATGTCCCTTGATGTTAAGGGAAGCCCATTTCAGACTACGACAGCTACACTGAAACTTTCTTTTGTTTGGTTCCTGGTGGGTGTTTTGGGAAGTATGTACAGCAGCTTTAAAGAGCTTTGAATCTAGTGAAAAATACATTTGATAGAAATGTGAGTAAAGCATGCAATGTGGCTACCGAATAAGATAAAGTGACTTGATGCGACATGAACAAAATTATATAGGAAGAGAGGATTGATCATCTCTCTATATACATACAACCAAGCCCACACACAGACTGATGCTCAGTTCTGACACTTTGACAGGGTGAATAGATACCCTTATATTTCCAGAGGTGATCTTGGTGATGAAGAGATTTGGAATCATGTAATATGAGAAACTCTTGAAGAAATTGGGATGTTTTGCCTGGAGAAGATATTAGTCACTATTTATCAAACTATAAAAGTGACTGGAGTAATAACAGCGTATAAGAACAAAAGGAAAAATCAGAGTTTTATCACTGAGGAGGCAGTGTAGTGGCTGAAAGCACTAGTTCTAGAGTTAAACTGCCAGGCTCGACTACTTACTGGCTGTTTAACCTTATTCGAGTTACTCAACTGCTCTGTGCTGCAGTTTCCCCATTTATATAAGGTCAAAATAATAGTATATATATCATTAGGATTAAATGAATGAAGCTATATAAAACACAGAGAATATTGGCTGGCACATGTTAAACACTTGATACTTTTTTTTAAAAGATTTTATTGTTTTTTCCTTTTTCTCCCCAAAGCTCCCCCGTACATAGTTGTATATTCTTCGTTGTGGATCCTTCTAGTTGTGGCATGTGGGACGCTGCCTCAGCGTGGTTTGATGAGCAGTGCCATGTCCGCGCCCAGGATTCGAACCAACGAAACACTGGGCCGCCTGCAGCAGAGCACGTGAACTTAACCACTCTGCCACGGGGCCAGCCCCCTACACTTGATACATTTTAATTACTAATAAAGCCTAATAGGAATTTTTCTCTTGTTGGATAATGTAAACTAGTGATTAGACTTTTGATGATGGTTTACTCAGGAAAACAAGTGATGGAAAAGGAAAGAACAGTAATAGTCAGGTTTGAGAATTTGAGTTTGCTTGTGTTTATCATGGAATAAATCTGGCTGAAGGAAAATGTATCGTAATTACTAAAGTGAGGATATCTTAAAATATCTAGTAAGGTCCCATAACCCAGCAGGATCAAACAAAAACTAATTGCTATCTGATTTTTAAAAACTGGATTATCAAGATGATAAGTAACCTAACAGGCCTGGGCAAATGTCCTATGCCTTGCATTGAAAGCCAAGACAATAAAGCCTGTTGAGAACATTTATCAAAATTACTATAAAAGTTACCTCTCCCTTTACTGTGAGCAGAGGTGGCTCATTAGAATAAATTATAGTACCTGTGGATTATCTGAAATAAGAAAATACGTGTATACCAGTGAAAATGCTTCTATTATGAAGTAAATGTTATTGCATCTCTTAGCAATTGACGTTTCACGTTCACTGTGTGATTTGCTCTAAATCTTCGTCCCCAAAATGACAAACTTTAGAAATAAGAACTTTTTATTTGACAAAGGAAAGAGTTGGATAGCAGTTAACTGTTGCCTATAATTGGACTCAGTAGAGTTTTAGATGTAAAAACAAGGACACCAGTTTGAATAACAATGGATTTCAGTTGTATCCTGGATATTTGGGCTATTATGTTAGGCTAGAGACTGTGGGTCTCAGAGTCTCCTGATTCCTTAATTCCTTTAACAAGTTTTTATGGAACATCTACTATGTTCCAAGTTCTTTTCCAAGCCCCAAGAAAAGAACAGGAACAAAGCAGACAATGTCACTACTCTCATAGAACTTACATTCTAGTTAGGAGACACAATAAATAAATAAACAAACACGAAAAATTCCAGAAATTGTTAGGTGTTAGCAGGGAATCAAATAGGACATAAAGATAGGAAAGACTAGGTAGCTACTTTGGATTTATGGGCCAGAGAGTCTTCTCTAAGGAGCTGACCTCTCAACTGAGATATGAATGCCAACAAGGAACCAGAACTGTGAGGATCAAGAGAAAACAATCATTCCAAGAAAAGGGAACAGCTAGTACAAAGATCCCAAGGTGAGAGAGAAGGCCAGTTTGCTGACAGTTTGTGGACAGGGTAGATAATGTTTATGGGAAGTTCAGAGATTCAGGGTCCAGTTCATTTATGGCATTGTAGGAGAAGTTAAGAAATTTAGATTTTAGCTACCACCAGAAACCAGGGGTTGGGTGGATTTTAAGCAGAGTGACATGATCTCATTATATTTTAAATAAATCACTCTTGCTATTACATGGAGAATAGATTACAGAAAGCAAGAGTGCAAGCAAAGAGACCAACTGAAGTTTATAGCTATAATCCAGGCAACAAATGGAAATGACTTAGAGGGAGATAGTGGTAATGGACAGAGAGAGAAATAGTTAGATTTGGGATAACTTTTGAAGTCAGAGGTGATAGAAGTTGGGGGTAGATAGGAGAGAGAAAGAATGAAATTACAGATGTATTCTAAGTTTTGGGTCTGAGAAACCTATTAGAAGTGATGCCATTTTTTGATATCTGCAAGCTTGGAGAAGGAATGGGTTTGGAGAGAAAAACAGAAAGTTCTCTTAGGAATAAATTAAGTTTTAGAAGCCTATTCGCTATCCAAGAATAGCTGTCAGGTATGAAGTTGGATATTTGGATCTAAGTCTCAGAGGAGAGGTGATGAAGGCAAGACATTGATTTGAAAGCCTAGACTATCTGAAGTCATGAGAATGAGTGAGACCACTTAAGAGAACAGGGCCAAGTTACTGAGCCAATGGGTACTCCAACATTTAGAGATTGGATAGAGGAAGAGGAGGAGCCAGAATACAAGACTGAGAAGAATCAACCCGTGAGTTAGGAGGGAAGGCAGGAGAGATGCTAACCAGGAGGCCAAGAAAAGAATCATTTCAAGAACAAGGGAGTGGTCAGTTATGTCAAATGCTGCTGAGAAGTGAGATCAGATAAGAACAAAGTTGAGACCATTGGAGCTGGTAGTTCCAGGGGAATGGTGGGTAGTGAAGCTCAATTAGAGTAAATTGATGAGAGAACATGAGGTGAGAAAAGAAAGAGAGCAACTACTGACAGAAGAAAATGCCTCTAGACAGCATAATTATTAGAGCCCTCTGAAATCGAACAGGCCTACTCACGATATTGGAGGAGCTCAAAGAAAGTTTACAATTATAATGAGGGGATGAGTGCATCTGTTTGTGAGCTGGACAAGATGACCTTGGAAATACCTATCAGGCAATGATGTTCTAAGATTCTTTTATTATACAGTATTTATCTGATATTGCTCTCTTGCTTGCCTAAATTGTCAGCGCAGTGTCCCCCACCTGATCCCTCTGCAACCTTATCAAGGATAGATAAATTATTTTCATTAGACTTTATAAAATACTGGAAATAGCTCTTGAATTTTTATTACTTTCTCAGCAAACTCTATATTGGAAAAATTTGATCTCATTCAACTGTCTCCTAATGTAGATAAGGCAATTAAGGCTCTGAAAAGTGAAATGATTAGTCAAATATAAAATTCAAAGATAACAGCAAAGCAAGGACTAGAACCCAAGTCTCCTGATTTTATTTCTCATCATCTTCTTACTGCTTCATTTTTGGTTTATATCTTTCTAGTTTTTATAAACTATCTACTTACAGCAATAACTTTCAAAGTTGCATTGTTTAAAATACCAAAATAAAAAGCAAGCAAAGAAACACTTAACATTCTCAGCGTCAGAGAGTTGAAGTTCCTTTTTCAGGAATGAGCTGAGGCCTTCATTCCTCCAGCTGCTGGAGTATCTGCATCTGATGGCTCTCAGCCAAGTCCTTCTCGGGGAATTGTCAAGTCATAAGGTCAGATGGACTCAGCAGCAATCCATCATAAGATGGAAGTGGTAAATCCAGAATCAAGCATAAGCAGGATGGAGAGCACAATTAGCTGCACTGGCACTTCACCCTCAGAACAAACCTATGGCCACATGAGGGGTCCCTGATGATTAGCTCACAGAGAAGGAAAAAGCCCAACAGATGGTTCACAGATGGGTCATCCTGATATGAAGTGTAAGCTAAAAATGGACTGCTGTTGCACTACAGCCTCACTCAAGGGTATCTCGTAAAGAAAACCGAAGGGAAATGCTCACAATGGGCAGAGCTTTGGGCATTGCAGCTGCTCATCTACCTTTCGTGGAAAGAATGGCAGACCAAAGTAAGAATATATACCAATTCATGAGCAGAGGAAAATGATTTAGCTGATTGTTCAGGGACCTGGAAAAAGGAAAATTAGAAGATTGTTGACAAGGCCATCTGGGGAAGATGTATGTGCGTGGGCCCAAGGACATGAGCCCAAGTGTGCAGATCTTTGTATTAAATGTTAATGCCCTCTAAACAGCATCCTTCTCTCCATCATTCTTCACAGAAGAGGACGTAGGCAACCAAAAACGTAGAATGACAGGGCCAGTTGCTATTGGCTAGTCTCTCTCATCAGCCACCCTAGTGCTGGCATAATGGTCACATAAACAGAGAAGTTACAATGGCAGGGATGGAGGCTATGCAGGGGCCCAACAGCGTGGCTCCCACTCACCAAGGCTAATCTAGCTACTTCCACTGCCAAATATCCCACCTCCCAGTGAGAGGGACCAGTGCTAAGTCCTGATATGGCATAATCTTCAAGGACACCAACCAGCTACTTGGTGACAAATTGACCACTCTGAACTCCATCCACCTTGTAAGGGGCAGCAATTCATCTTGGCTGGAATCAACACATATTGCAAGTATGGGTTTGCCTTTGCCATCCACAGGACCTCAGCCAGCACCACTATTCAAGGGCTTACAGAGTGTTTGATCCACTGACATGGGATCTTTCACAATATTGCATCAGACCGAGACCCACTTGACAACAAAATAGCCATTTGGAAGTGTAACTGAGACACCAGCTTGGATATGAGACTCTACAAGGATAGGCGGTTTATGCTCTAGGACCTAGTTACACCCTAAATCAGCAGACGTTGTATGATGCTATGTCCCCAATAGGTAGAATTTATGGGTCTAGGACCCAAGAGAAGGAAGTAGGAACATTCCTGCTTACCATCCCTCAAAGTGAGCAACTTTTAGAATTTGTACTTCTCATCTCTACAACTCTAGACAATGCAGGTCTAGATTTCTCCCTGGAGGAGTAAATGTTCCATCAAAAGACACAAGAGTACCATTAAACTTTAAATTAAAACTACTACTGTCACTTTCGGGTCCTCATGACAAGAAGAAAGCAAAGAAAGTAGTACACAAAGAAAGAAGTCACCATCCTGGCACGGGTGCTTGATTCTGATCATCAGGCAGAAGTAGGGCTGCTGCGTTACAATGAGGGCAGGGAGGAACGTGTTTGGTACCCATCCAATCCACGGGGGAGTCTCTTGGTATGCTACACTGCCCAGTTTTGACAATGACTGGATAAGTGCAACAGCCACGGCTTGAGAAGGTCTTGGTGACCGGGGGCTCAGACCCATAAGGGATGATGGGGGTCTGGGTTGCCCCACCATGTAAACCACCTGGATCAGCAGAGATGTTAGCCAAAAGTGTGTGGAATCTAGAATAAATAGTAGAGGAAGGCTACAATGAGAACTTAATGAAATATATAAGTGAATTCAACTGCCACAGGAGATAGAATTTAGCAAACACGATTTTATGTCATCCAGATCCCCCCTTCAAGATTGAGGCATTCATTACCTCAGTTGCTGTTAGCATTGACAGCTAATGGCTCTCAGTTGAATTTCTCTCTGTGCATTGCCCTCAGCTGAAAGGCGCTGGCTTGCCCAAGGTCACACCTACTCCCAAGGCATAGTCTCCATTCAATTACTAGATAATAAGGGGGTTCAAAGACTCAGCCCCTTTACCTCAAGGAGGGACAACTCTGAAGGGCCATCACAGCTTCAGAGCTCCCCAGGGTATTTATTGGAACCTCATTGTAGTTCCACCCCTCCCTGACCCAACCCCACTTCCTTTAATTGCCCATATAAGGGTTGATCCCAAGGGCACTCGCCAATAAAATTATTGTGCACAACACAAATCTCTTTCCGAGAATCTGTTTCTCAGGGACAGCTAGTTCAAAAAGCATATGGCATGTCCATGTGAGATAATATCTTCTAGTCATGAGAATGATATTGTAGTAGATTATTTCATGAAATTGGAAAAATTAAGTTAGGACAACTGAAATGTTTGCTCACTTTTATAAGGTATATGAATATAAATATACGTAAATACATCCTAAGAGGAAGCATAAAGTAGTAAAACATTAACAGTGGCTATCTTTGGGTACTAGGCTCATGATGTTTTTCTATATTTTTAATAATCAATACTAGATATGTTATTATTTTTAAAATCATGTTAAATATTTTAGTTAAAAAGTTGTGTCTAATATACTTACAAAAATAGAGACATACATGTAAAACAGAAGGAAGTGGAGACAATAAACACACAGTCCAATATAATTGCTGTCTATTCCAGATGATCCTTCATTTAAGAACGGGAAACAATTCATCTCTCTTCCCTGATCCATCCACTGGACTAATTGAAGTTACCAGGTGACATGGACGAATAGGTAACTAACACCTAGGAGTTGGAATTGCTGGGTCATATGTTCACTTTATGTTTAACCTTTCAAGGAACTTCCAGACTATTGTCTAAAGCAGCTGCACCATTTTACCTTTGGTAGTTATTATAAGCCACAATGTTTTTCCACCCTAGTCCAAGCAGGTTTCTCTTATGGTCTGAATATTCTGCCAGATACAGATTAGTCATTTTTCTTAGATGGGTCTGTTCAGGGTCCTAACCAAAGGAAAGACTAGGAAAAGTCAAAAGAATTTGGTTGGTTCCCAAGGTGTCATCCGTATGGTAAGAGTGAGTCAAGCATAGGTTTTCTTCAAGACTGACACTCAACTCTTAGAGCATTTCCCTCACAATTCCCGTCCAGACATTTAAGATGTGCGTTCATTAGTGAAGCCACTCAAGAATCGCTGCAACAAAGGTGGGAACTTTTCTCATTGGCTTGTTTATCCATAAGATCCTCCCAAACAAAGGAGCCTCGCTAGGATTCACTCAATTGTTTTACCTTGGGTAGAGAGCCAAATTTTAATTAAAATCAGAAATTGTAAACATTGTTATCTAGTACAAGATTGTTTTGCTTGCTTTTAAAAATTTATGCTACGTAAATTTTATAAACAGGTAATACTTGTTTTTCTTTTCTCCTCTCCCAAGTCTAGATCATCTTAAAATTTGTCAGGAAATTTGCCGTATACTATGGTTGAACATCAAATTCAACCCCAGGTTCTTGGTAGCAATTCTCATCTGATAAAAGGAAGCCTACAGTTCTTAAAAATATTTCCTGGCACAAAAATTTAAACGGGGAAATTATGATTTATAAAGTGGCATCAAGGAGCCCAGTGGTCGTAATGCCTTTAACAGTTTCACAGGAAATGCAGACGTGTTCTTCAAGTGAGTGCTCCTTGATCAACTCTAAATAAAAACCAAATGAGTCACATCAAAATATCTTTTCTGTGAAGATTTTTTCCGAGGAGGTTAATCCAATGGAGTTCAAGCGCAGTATGTCTGCATTTAATGTGATTTTGAACTAATCTGAAGTGATGTGGTATAAAACATTAATAAAGTCTCTATGTATATACTTTGAAATAATTCATATTCTTTCCAATTATAAAAAATAATCAAGAATTACATAATTCAGAGCTCGCTGTCTGAAAATTATAAACTGTGTTTTTGCTATTTTCCTTTGGAGGTGGCAAATTAGTTGGCAAACAGACCCATCATCCATTGAAACTTAGTCTTGAACTATACAGATTAGAATTAAGTGAGGTTTCCAGGAATGTATCATTCACATTAATGCAACTTCCGTATCTAGTTTTCTGGTGCTCCGTCTTCATAGAAAGAGACATCCTCAATCTCTTAGAGACACGGGTATGTTACATACTACATATTGTTACATTAATATGTTGCATATTTTGTATTTCTTGGCCAGTAGTTAAAATTCTGGCCAAACATCAGAGTTACCTGGAGAGTTATTTATAAGCCATATTTTGTCATGAGTATTATAGAAATAATATTTTTCAGTCATTTCTGAATACATAATATTCTTACTTGGCTCAAATTTCAAAAGGTACAAAAGGTTATGCTGTGGAAAATAGTCTCTCTCCCACTCCTATCTGCCAACCACTCAGTTCTTCTCTACAGAGGCAAAACCAGTATTATCAGTTTTTGTGCAACCTTCCAGAGATATTTCACACTCTTGTAAGCAAATATATATGTTCATCCTTCTTTTTAACAGCACTGGTAGCAAATGATACACACTCGTGCTTTTTTCACTTAATAAAATGTCTTGAATATTGGCACATATCCACATAAAGAAATTCCTCTTTCCTTTTGCATATGCAATGTATATTATTGTATAGATGCACCATAAGTTGTTTAACTAGTCTACCTGGAAAGTTTTTTAAAATACATGTTCCTGGGCCTTCTCATAGACCTACAGAATCGAAATCTATGGGTCAGGGTCTAGGAATATGTATTTTTAACAGGCTCCCCAGGTGACTGTCATCCAGTCAGCCCAGCAGATTGGTTCTGGGGAATCACCATTCTAGGTTGTCTATTCCAAATATCACTATTTCCAGCTGAGATTTTCACTGAGGCTAGAAAGCACAGGTTATCTTTTCTGGGAAGAGCTTGCCTGATCAGTAGTACATATTTCCGACTCCAAGGAGGTACATAATCTTTACTGTTCAATTCATAGAACATTTTCAAGAAAAATAAATTATTCCTGTAGATTGCTGCCAGTATACTTGTCACATATTGATTTGCCCCATATCACACTCAGTTGAAATGATTCTCAGTGAACCTCAACTTTTCTTCTGCTTTACACAACTCCCCCCCAGCAGCTGTGTTTTCCCTGACACTCAGTGATTCTCAGGGGGGAGCTGGAGCACGAAAATAATGATAGCTGCAGTTTTTGTCATATGGAAAGGCCACAGTGGAGATTCTGATCAAATCCCCAGGAGAAGTACACCCACCCAACCTGTGGAGGAAAACTGATTTGGATTCTCCAAGAAGGCCATGAAAATCTCCTGGGTCATCACTGTATTCATTCAGTCAAGAGAAAATGATTTATTTTTATCAAACAGAAGAATCAAAGGCAAATGATGACATAGCTGTATCTTCTCTTTTTCTCCACCCCCCCTTACTACAAGATGTTTTTTTTTCCCCTCCTAGTAGCTTGTGGGACAAGACAGTACATTATTCAAGGGTATCTTCCTTAAAGGCCCTAACCATCAAATCTAGTAATGAATATGTTTTTTGGTCAATGTTTTGGGTAGATGTGGATTTGGAACCACACAACTTAGCTAAAAATATGTAAAAGTAGTTAAAACAAAAAGTATATACACAGGGTCATTTAGATTTGGGGCAAGTTTAAAATGTTTGTGATTACATTTGCATAACCCCCTCTTCCCATCCATCTGTAAACCAAACCTTTCATTCTCTCATATCTGCTTCCCTTCTGGTTTTATCAGGCTCATGTCAGTGGGAAGGCACAAATAAAATGGTTCATCAGGGAGTTTGCCTGGAAGACTTGCGAGCAGATTTAGAGCCCTGCTATAATAAATACATTGTTTTTGTTTGAGCAATTTGAAAAAATAAATCAACTGCTTAAACAACTAAAATAAAAGATGTGGTGTTCCTTGCTGGGTTGAATGCTAATGGTCCATGGATTCTCGGTATCTTTCTTAATCAATTACAGTGAACTTCGAGATGGATTTTTCTGAAAGCAAAGCAAGAATGGAAGTAACAGGCACTGATTACATTCTACATAGATTACTTAAACTAATTACATAAAGTGTAGTCATATGTCCCCATTTTATGGATGAAGAGATTGGGGCTCGAAGAGGTCAAATAATTTACCCAAATCACACATCTCGTGAATGGCATAGATAGGGCTGCAAACTAGTTCTGATTCCAAATATTATGCCTCTTCTACTAAATCATGTTCACTATCTAGACAAATTATATAATTTAGAGACACATTTACGAGAGGAAAATAGTCAACGTATTTAGATAAAAACCTATTCAGTATTTCATTATGAATCCCCAAACTGGATAATTGAGGTGATTCAATTCCTAGATACGTATTTCTGTGGCTGAATGGATAATTATTGAATGAATTATGCTATCAGATCGTTCAGATCACTTGCTATTGAGGAGAGCATCTATTCTAGATATAGTACTGTACATAAACTGCGTACCATTGAGTTCAGTTTTAGAATAGTTTTAGCTATAACTGAGTAAAACAGCTTCTTGAGGAAGTTTCCGAATGAAAGAGTGATTTGCTCTTTTGATGTTGTCGTTAATGTGTAGTCCTATGCTAAATTTAGTCAAACGTTTTAAAGTGTATAGATTTAAATACTGGCTTTAAATATAGATCACTGACACATACTATCTGGTGCTTCCGTAACAACGTCAGGTAGAAAGAAATGAACCTCAATAAGACTACATTTTTTTAAGGAGGCTGCTTACTTGTTCTGGACCTCTCTGAGTTCCAGAATGTTGATGTAGGGTTTACCCAGGTTAGTTATCTATACTTAACAAAATCTCAGAAATTATAAAATATTAGACATTTGTAAAAACAAGAAAGGAATGTATTTTAGAAGGATTTAACACAATATTTAATGAGCAATATACACTCTATGCCTAGTCTAGTCACAAATATATTCATGCATGTATATGTATGCATGTGTGTGAATGCATTCATATATTACACAGTGGATACTGATAACACCTTCCAGCCCTTAGTTAAGCAAATGGAGCATCTACACTGTGGTCTGGATTCTTCTTTCATATTTTGCCTATCCTCTTCCTAATATTTCACCTTCTTGCCCTAACTGGATGCAGTTTCAGGGCCTTTATTCTCATCTCCTGTTTATGCGTTTATAAACAATTGCCTCTAAATATAGTCTTTTTAATTTTGAAATATTTTAATATACTTAAAATTATACAGTCTAACATAAGTAACACTCATATACCAAACTCAAGGCTCCATCAAATTTAATATTTTGCTTTACTTTCTTTCGTTTCCAGATTATAAAACATTATAGACATAATTGATTTAGAAGCTTCCTTAAACCCCTCACCAATGCCTGTGCCCTTCCTCTCTCCCCTCATGATAACCATGACCCCGAATTTGGTTCTATCACTCTCAAGCACGTTTTAATTTGCTTACTTAAAACCTTTGCATGGCCGGCCCAGTGGCGCAGTGGTTAAGTGTGTACCTTCTGCTTCGGTGGCCCGGGGTTTGCTGGTTCAGATCCTAGGTGTGGGCATGGCACCACTTGGCACGCCATGCTGCGGTAGGCTCCCACATATAAAGTAGAGGAAGATGGGCACGGATGTTAGCTCAGGGCCAGTCTTCCTCAGCAAAAAGAGGAGGATTGGCAGCAGAGGTTAGCTCAGGGCTAATCTTCCTCAAATAAAATAAAATAAAATGTTTGCATTTGTAGACAATATGTAGGACTCTAATTAAGCACATTGGGTTGAACACACATATTTATTTTCAGCCCCTCTGGAAACCCGACTAAAAGTGCTATAAAGGCAAAATCACACAAGCAGTACCAGCACAAGCTGTACTTTGCTCAGTTGAAGGGGGCAGTATGTGGAGATGGGGATTTTTATTCCATCAACACAGAAAAAAGGAGGCTAAAATATCTGTCCCTTTGTGGAGGGGGGATTTTTATTCCATCAAGACAGAAAAGAGGAGGCTAAAATATCTGTCCCTTTCATCAGGAATGCAAAAACTTTCCCAGTAGACTTTTGCTTTTGTATCTTTGGTGAAAACCGAGTCGCATGACCACCACAAGCTGCAACAGTCCTAGGATAGAAAGTATTTCCCTTTTCTACCTTTAAAACAGAAGTGGGCAAGTGCGTGTGTGTTGACTAGCCAACTATCAGGTTTGCCACAGGGCCCAAGAATCCTACTTGGTAGAGAGGAGGGATTTGAATTATCACTTGGGTTCTAGGAGACTGCTACCTTAGGGAAACTCCATAAAATGCAAAGTGCCTGCTTTGCTTATCGACACCATCTTCAGCTCAGATTTCCCCCAAGTGTTCTCCTTGGAATAGAATTCAGTGGGATGTTCATTATGACCAAATAATGCTGTGGTCAAATAAGCTTGAAATATTAGAATTGACTTGCTACATTGTTAAAATATATTTGTACAATATTAAGTATATGTAAATTTTCTCAGTCTCAAAATTCCTGTTTCTGACGTATTTGTTAGCAGGGAGTTACTGCTTCTTTATTGATTTTCTTTCCCTTTTTTCAGCTCATAAATGTTAAATTCAATTTTATATGAAATTATAGCATCTCAGGCCTCTGAATTCTAATTTCTGTTCTTTTATTCCAATTTCCTCAAGTAATATAAACCCAAAACATGATTTTATTATCACTTGAGATTAAAATCATAGGAATTTCTTAATCTCCTTTCCTTCCTACTATTTGTATTTTTTGACATTTAAAATTTATATTTAATTTATCAAAGTAATGTAGGCACATAGTTTATGAAATCAAATATTCTTAAAATGTTTATAACAAAAACAATGGTTCTATGCCTCACCTCTCTCCTCCGCCCCAGGGGCACTATTCTGATAGTTGTACATCTCTGTATTTATAAATAATATGCCTAAATCTTTATCTTTTTCCTGTCTTTTCTTCAACTGTTATTTTTATCTTATACATCAGAAAATTTCAAACATATATAACAATAATAAGAATAATAAAATTAACCCTCATGTACCCATCATCCAAATTTAATAATTATCAACTCATAGCCAATCTTGTTGCATTTAAATCTCTTTCTCTTCTCCAGGATTACTTATTTTTCCATTTAAAATTTTTTCATCGAAGTATAACACAGATATAGAAAAGTGCGAGTATCAAAGTGTACTGCTTGCTGAATTTTCACGAAGTGAACACACCCATGAAACTAGTACCCAGATCAAGAAATAGAACATTAGCAGCCCCCTGAGCCTGCCCTTAGAGCCCTCACTCATGCCTCTTTCCAGTTGGTAGTTCTCCAAAAGTAACCACTCTTCCAGCAACACAGATTCATTTCCTCTGCTTTTTTACAGTATATAAATGGATTCATACAGTATGTACTTTTTCTGTTCAGACTTGTTTCGTTCAGCATTATATTTCTGATATTCATTCTTAAGGTTGTCTTTAATAAGTTGTTCTTTCTCATTACTGTCTAGTATTGCACTATGTTAATATACCACACATTTTTGAGTCATCCTACTGTTGATGGGCATTTCAGTAAGGCTTACTTTTTAG
The DNA here is from genome assembly GCF_041296235.1 of Equus asinus. NCBI lineage: Eukaryota > Metazoa > Chordata > Mammalia > Perissodactyla > Equidae > Equus > Equus asinus. The sequence goes on from NC_091812.1 coordinate 37,902,421, forward strand.
CTATCTCAAATAGCATGTCTATGAAATACTAAAACATGATTTTGGTGATCATTTGCTTATATTTTTCTTGGGTATATACCTAGGAGTGGCATCACTAGGTCATAGGGTATGAATATGTTCAAAGTTGACTGTCTTAATATCTATTCCCACCAGCAGTGTATGGGAGTCCCAGTTATTCCACATCCTTGACAACACTTGTCTTTTTCTAGCTTTCATTTTAGTCATTCTAGTGGGATTGTAGTGGTATCTTATTGTAGTTTTAATTTGAATTTCTCTGTACACTAATGAAGTTGAAAGCCCTTTCAAATGTGTATTGGCCATTTGGATATCTTCTTCTGTGAAGTGTCTGGTCAAGTCTTTTGCCAATTTTCCTTATTGACTTGTAGAAATTCTTTAAGTGTTTTGAGTATGAATCCCTTTTCAGATTATGTACTGCGAATATCTTCTACCATTTGGGTCACCTTTTCAACCCTGTAATGATATCTTTTGATGAACAGAAGTTTTAAATTTTGAAATAGTACCATTATTCATTAAAAATCTTTGACTGGTGTTTTCTATACACTGTTTGATAAATCTTTGCCTCCCTCAATTTGTTAATATGCTCTCCTATGTTTAAATCTAAACTCTTTATTGTTTTTCCTTTCACCTTAAAAACTGAAATCTATCCAAAATTTTATGGTGTGAAGTAGGTAGAGGTCAAGATTCACATATATATATAATATATATATACACACACACTAAGTTGATCCAGCACTTTTTATTGAAAAAATTTCCTTTCTCCACTGCACTGATATACCACATTTGTCATAATTCAGCTGACTATATGTGGATCTTTCTGGAATCACTTCTTTTCTGTAGGTTTGTTCTTATTCAAATATCACAGATTTAGTCACTGGAGCTTTATAATAGATATTGGCATCTGTAGTGTAAGCCCTCCAGCTTTTTCCTTCTTGAAAATTGTCTTAGCTTTCTTTGGTTCATAGCATTTCCATATTAACTTTATAATTAGCTTTTTCAATTGTTGGAAAAATAATAAGAACCTGCTGGCATTTTTATTGGATTGAATTGGGTATATAGATTAATTTGGGAATAATGGACCTCTTTACAAGATTGAGTCTTCTGACCCATGAACATATTATGTATCACCATTTATTTAGGTCTCATTACTTCTTTAAAAATGTCTTGCACTTGTTAGTGTCAATGTTTTGTGTGTCTTAATCAGATTTATTCCTAGGTATTACTTTGTTTTTTCTTTTCTGCTGAGGAAAATTAGCCCTGAGCTAACATCCATTGCCAATCCACCTCTTTTTGTGTGTGTGTGTGTGAGGAAGATCGGCCCCGAGCTAACATCTGTTGCCAATCTCCCTCTTTTGGCTTGAGGAAGATTGTCACTGAGCTAACATCTGTGCCAATCTTCCTCTATTTTATGCGGGATGCCTCCTCAATGTGGCTTGATGAGTGGTGCTAGGACTGCGCCAGGATCCAAACCTGCGAATCCTGGGCCGCTGAAGTGGAGCACGTGACCCAACCACTATGCCATCAGGCCAGCCCCAACCAATCTTCCTCTCTTTTTTATTGCTTGAGGAAGATTAGCCCTGTGCAAACATCTGTGCCAGTCTTCTTCCACTTTATATGTGGGTCACTGCCACAGCATGGCTGACAAGTGGTGTATGTCCCTACGTGGGATCTGAACCCATGAACCAGGCTGCTGAAGCGGAGCCCGATGAACTTAACCACTACACCACAAGGCCAGCCCCCTTGGGTATTACTCTTTTTAAAAAAGATTGGCACCTGAGCTAACATCTGTTGCCAATCTTTTATTATTATTATTATTCTCCCCAAAGCCCCCCAGTACATAGTTGTATATTCTACTTGTGAGTGCCTCTGGTTGTGCTATGTGTGACGCCACCTCAGCATGACCTGATGAGAGGTGCCATGTCTGTGCCCAGGATCCAAACTGGCGAAACCCTGGGCCACCAAAGTGGAGTGTGAGAACTTAACCACTCGGCCACAGGGCCGGCCCCTGGGTATTACTTTTCAAGGCATACATTTTAAGCAAAAATTGTATTGGGTTTTGAGAATATATAGACCCCAAAGTGAGTGTAACTCCCAGTCAAACATCCACCCTCCCCACATACCCCACCAGATACAGTCTGTAATCTGAATTCTTTCACCACAAATTAGTTTTGTATGTTCTAGAACTTCATATAAATGGTATCATAAAGTGTGTATTCATTTGTGTCTGGCTTATGTCATTCAGCATACTTTTTGAGGTTCATCCATGTAGTTGCATATAAAAGTAGTTCATTCCTTTTTATTGCTGAGTTGTATTCCATTGAGTAGATGTACTGCTGTTGTTTTGTTTTGGGGGGGGTTGGTGAGGAAGATTAGCCCTGAGCCAACATCCACCACCAATCTTCCTCTTTTTCCTGATGAAGACTGGCCCTGAGCTAACATCTGTGCCCATCTCCTTCTTCTTATTCGTTTTTTTTTTCTGAGGAAGATTGGCCCTGAGCTAACATACATGCCCATCTTCCTGCTTCTTTACATGTCTAGTAATTTTTTATTGGATGCTGGGCAATTTTTTTCTCTTTTGTAAAGAGAGTTGAACTTTGTTATGGTAGGTAATTAGTTTCCTTGTGATTCTTTTTTTTTTTTTTTTTTAAAGAATTTATTTTTTCCTTTTTCTCCCCAAAGCCCCCCAGTACATAGTTGCATATTCTTTGTTGTGGGTCCTTCTAGTTGTAGCATGTGGGACGCTGCCTCAGCGTGGTTTGATGAGCAGTGCCATGTCCGTGACCAGGATTCGAACCAACGAAACACTGGGCCGCCTGCAGCGGAGCGCACAGACTTAACCACTCGGCCACGGGGCCAGCCCCAGTTTCCTTGTGATTCTATAGAGGATTGTTTATAAGCTTTGATGTGGAAGGTCTAGACTAGGGCTAGAATGATCTATGCATTAGATTTGGCCTTTCTTCGGTGTCAATTGAATTCCTGGGGGTTCATTGAGGTCTTCTGCTTTTAGCTAGGGGAACCCCAACATCTCCCATCCTCGTTCAGGCTCTGGAATCTCCATTTAACTCATAGCTTTTCTTGGCCTTACAGAGTCTTAACCTGTGCTTGTCCAACTGAGTCTGTGGCCAAAGACTCAAGGGGACTAAATTCAGATTCTGAAGTTTCTTCTCTTTGCAGCTCCCTTCTCTTCTCTGCACCTTATATTTCAGCCATCTCTGAAGCTGTTATTCTTCTCCTCATTTTCTTTTGTCTTATAAAATTGCATTGGATTTAACCGTGATTCAGCTCTATTGCTTATTTTAAGTGAAACTAGTTTCCCCATACTTTCAGAATGTAGAAGTGGATCAGGATTACTTTTCTGGTGGTTTGGTTCTAGGGCTCCCTTTTCTATTTCTTCCAGAAGTAATAAAATATATAGCCTTTTACTTTCTAAAGTCTGATGGCTCTCATCTTCCTTCTCACTTTTATCTAGACCTTTTCTTTCCTTTTCCCCATTGTCCCTGTCTTGCGCAATTTGGATTCTATTCCAAGCAGTTTGTCCTAATAGGAGGCTTTGGTCTTTTGGTTGTGAGAGTTCTTGGGACCAAATGATTCTAACATTTCAGGTATTACAGTGACTCTCTTATCCATCTCAGTGCACTGGAATCTATAAAAATTTCTGTTTCAGATTCTGTCCTCAGACTGTCTCCTGGCACCTTCTAGTGAGTACCTTGTGATGATTTTGAGGTTCTCCTATTCTCAGGAACACCCTGTTGGCTTCCCTTACCTATCTCCTTCATAGATGCTAATGGAGCTTCTAACTGCGAGTTATTTGCCACCACTTGTTCCTATTTTAGATTCACAGGAATACTGTATCACGTGATTTAGTTGTGGATGTTGTGCTTGAGTCTGTGTTTTTGTTATCCTATTTGCTCTTTCTGTTTTTATCATGATTCAGGGAGATTCACTGCCAACACAAACAGCCTAGAAGTCTCCTTTATTTATTTCTTAATAAAATAAATGCGTATTCTTTGTAATGCAGAAATGGAAGATATACTTTAACTTGTATACTACTTAAACTTAAAATCACTACTTTTGCATTGAGTAATTTAAAAATCCTATACAGGATTAAGGAACAATAATTGTTTGGTTAGAATGCTGACCAAAAATTGTAAATGCACACTCTATAACAGGATTGGGATGTGTATAGTGAAGAATTAACTATACCCAGAGAGAGTTCTGACCGTCGCCCTTGGCTACTGGGAGATCTCCATGCTCCTGGAATGCTTTGCTTCCTAGGAGTGTCTTTGTTTGCCTGGAGGCTTTTGCCACTGGACAGTCTAACATTGTGATTTATGACAGAATTTTTGAAACTTGCCAAGTCAATTTGAATTTCTGGAGGAACTGAAGACTAAAGGTACCAGCCAGAACCTCCAGGAGTGACTGGAGCCTAAAGGTCAGCCACATGGGCAGTATGTGATCAAGCCCTACTAAAAACCCTGGACACCAAAGGCTTGAATGAGATTTTCTGGTTGGCAGTACTGTGTATTGTCACACACCAATGTGCCAGGAAGGTGACATGTCCATGAGGCTGACAGGAGTTTCACATCTAGAACCCTCCCAGACCTTGCCCTCTGCATCTCTCCCTTTGGCTGGTTTTGATTTGTATCTTTTTGCTATAATAAAACTGTAGTCATAAGTATAGCACTTCCCTGAATTCTGTGAGTCATTCTAGCGCATTATAGAAACTAAGGGAGCAGTGGGAACCCCTGACTATGTAGCCAGCTGGTCAGAAATGAGGGTGGCTTGAGTACTCCCAAACTTGTGGCTGGTGTCTAAAGTTAGGGTACTCTTGTGGAGCAATGTGTCCTTTCCCTGTGAAGTTTGGCTCAACTTCCACATAGGAGGTATATGGCTTTTGATAAAAAAGGGTGGGTATCAATATACTATACAAATGAACATAGATTTATTATGGAGGAACACTAATTAAGAAAGTGTACACTAAAATGGCATATTATTATTGGGAATAGAAATACTCAACAGAGAATTAAAAACACACATAGGAATTAAGGTAGGATTTGTTGTTAGTTTGATGGCATTATTGTTATGATTCTAGAATGCTCAAATTCTTCCCTGCTAGTCATACCCACAGGGTTCATGATGCATCTCTACCAATAAGGAGCAATAGGAAAATGGGAATCAAATGGCAATCACCTGTTACCCTAGTGCAGATCTGAGGGAAATGAGAGGGGCATTGGATCACCAAATATGTAGCTGCCTGGAAAGAGAACTACAGACAAGAGGATAACCAGGGAGTCAGGGTTTGTCTAGCTATGCTTAGCACATGAAGGAAAGAAAGGAGAGAGCACAAAAGTAAAAGGATATATATCCTGCGCCCATGCATTTTAAGTTACAATCAACCCACCCACTAGCAATCATAGCCAGTCTTTTTCTTGGTCCACTGAGTCACGTATTCTTCTAAATAGAGTTCTCTTTTCTCTCTTTGGTAAATGTTGTAGGCCATGACCAGAATTATTGTACTGAAGTAAGTACAATGATACAGAAAGAGCTACAACACGGAAGCATATGATCTGGCACAGCACAGATTTCTTATGTGAAAATAATATGCCTTCTACCCAGTCCAAGTAGTATGAAAGACACCAACCAGTGAGTCTGTGTCCACCAGCCTGGCATATTTTATATTTCATTTTGGGCCACACTAATCACCAAACTTCAGGTGTAGCCCCATGAAAAACAGCAGGAGGTACAGAAGAGGCATTTCAACTCATTTACAGTCTTCATCACACGTAACTTTTCACTTGATCTCATATAATTTTGCTGGTTTGGTTATTTCAAAGTGAAAGTCACTATGGACTAATTCCAAGTTGTCACTACTATCAATATTTGAGGGGCCAGCCCAGTGGCACAGTGGTTAAGTGCATATTGTCCGCATTGGCAGGCCCGGGGTTCGCTGGTTTGGATCCCAGGTGCGGACATGGCACCGCTTGGCACACCGTGCTGTGGTATGTCTCCCACGTATAGAGTAGAGGAAGATGCACATGGATGTTAGCTCAGGGCCAGTCTTCCTCAGCAAAAAGAGGGGGGAAAAAAAAGCTCAGGGCTAATCTTCCTCAAAAAAAAAAATTTGAACTCAGAACATGTGTTCTAGTCTAGAGCTGTGTGATATCACTAATAAGGTGAGTGCAGAGTATGACTGCATGGTATCAGAGCAGACATTCTTTGCTCTGATATCCTGCACATAACATGTGGCTTATCTTGCCACCACATCTAAGACTGTTTAGTTTTTAGTTTTAGGATTGTTTATTTTCTACAACCTAAAGGAACAGGGATGTTTCGAGGGACAGAAAAGAAGGAAATGGGAAGCAAGGAAGATCGGTAAGAGATAAGGCAGTAGTGTACAGTCTGTACAAGTCTTCTAATACGTTGTTAAATAAACTATTCCGGGATTCAGTTCACTTAATTGGGGGATGTAAACTGTTCCTGGATGGAGGGAAGAACCTAAGATCCACAATTCAGTGATGGTCCTAAAACCTTCGCTTTCTTCACAGAGAGTCATACCCATGTTTATTTTCCCATTTCATCCATTTTCCCCAGCAGCCATTTCTAACACTTCCAGAATGAAGAATGCAAAGATAAGGATGACCCCCACTCAGTTTTAACTCTTAAGATTTGGTGATATTACTGAACTTTCTTAGGATTTTGTTGATTTGCTAGTATGGCTTCTTGGGGGGTTGGTACAAGGTGAGGCACCATTTCCATTGGATTTTCCATTCTGCTGAGGATCTTTATGTTTTCTTATGATTCTAATACTTCACCTGAGGAGGATGGACTTGAGGACTAACAACTATGACAGGTCCAGCCTCTGAATATTTCCAAAGACAAATATCTCCTGACTACTTTGTAAGGAAAACTTTTCTGTTAATGGACATCTTCAATTACGAGAACGTTATTCCCTGTGTTCAGTTAATATTTACCTTTCCGAAACTTCCCTCCAGAACAATGCATAATAGATGTAATTCCTTTCCCAGAGGGCTAGATTTAAATATATAAAGACAGCTCTCTTTATGTACTCATTTTTCCGGGCATTATAAACGTGTCCAATAACTTTATATGTTTCTTTGTATACTTCTAGGATTTAATACTTATGAACTCATAGACATCATCTAGGCAACATCATAATCATACAAAGAGGTGATTGAAGCCCAAACCAACTGATGAGGGAAAGCCCTACTTTAAATGCCAGTTAAATAAATGTAGAAGGAATGACAGAATTAGGGAAACATCATTTCCTAAACAAACTTTAGTTAACATATCGATTCAGACACGGTTTATCAGGGCTAAAATCCTTAGGGAAATGGTTGATGGAAACCTGGACATTCATTTGGTGCAAAACTAATACCACACAAAATACTTTCTAATCACAAGAAGTTAAATAAAATTGCACAATCTAGAGTTCAGACTGTCATCACTCCACTGAAGATCAATTGTAGCAAATTAGTGGTAGCTGAACTAGAAGTTCTGTGTCTTCTAATGTGATACAACAGGCATGAAGTACACAACAGCACACATGATATTCTGTCCATGATGTTTCACTTGAATCCATTAAGCCTTTAAAATCACTTGCACAGGGGATAAAGTAAAAGAGGATGCAACCAGACAAATCCAAAAAGGTGGAATATTCTAAAGGTCAACCGATGGAGCCCAGAAAAAACACCCACTTGAATGGAGTAACTCTCAAATTTCAGGGTAAAATATAGGGGTTTTCACATGTGTTGACATTCTATGAGAATATACAAAATTTAATTAAGCACTTGGATGATTCAATACCCTGAGGATAGATCTCGTCAGGGCCACACAGTTTGCTCTGTGTGGGGTTAATATACTCGTCATTTGCTAGTAGAATCATGATCCTAAAGACACAGGAGGAAAAATCTCAGAATTTTATGAAACCATCCATTAAAATGCAGAAATAAATAGATGGTCATCTGTGTGAGAGGTACAGTGATGGAGAATCTTGAGGGGGTTTTTTGCTGGGGAAGATTCGCCTTGAGTTAACATCTGTTGCCAATCTTCCTCTTTGCTTGAGGAAGATTTGCCCTGAGCTAACGTCTGTGCCAATCCTCCTCTATTTTGTATGTGAGCCGCCATAGCATGGCCACCAATGAATGGTGTAGGTCTGCACCCAGAAACTGAACCTGAGCGGCTGAAGCAGAGCATGCTGAACTTAACCACTAGGCCATGGGGCTGGCCCCCAAGGCAATCTTAAGTTTTAAAGTAATTTATGTCCTTCCATACCCTAAAAATTAGCCCAAAGACAGGAAAATATAGAGAAGCTAAATTACTTCAAAGCAAAACATTTTCTTAGAGTCTTACATTAGGTATTTTAGCGATTTAAAGGAAATCACTAATTTTGCTTTATGTTAATTAGGATTCTTTCCACTACACATTATGGAAACGCAAGTGACTTAAACAGTAATGAAATGCATTGACTCACATAAGTGGAAGTCCAGAAAAATAGGGCAGACTTCAGGGTTGCCTTAATCTGGCAGTGCTAGCTTTCTGTCCCAGAGGTGGTTCTTTTGGCTCTATCCTCCTCCGTTTGTTGCCTTTGTGAAGTGTAGTCTCAGCTTTACCTGTACACAACCTCTTCCTATGTCTCTCACTTAAAGGTAAGAAAACATTTCCCAGGAGCTCCCAAGTTCCCCTTGACCTCATTGGCCAGTATTGTGTCTTAGCCCCCATTCCTGAGCAATCATTAACGAGGGTTGGCATCACTCTTGAAATACCTGACTTCAGATAAGGGAGCTATGGATGTGTGAATGAAAATTGGGGCACTCTTGGTAGGAGGAGAATTAATGGGTGGGTAATCAACAAGCACTAATTTTAAAAATTTGGAGGTTGGATGCAACAGGGAATTATTTTATCTTCAGAAAATTAGCTTTTCATACAAAACTTGGCTTTTAAACAATTATGAAGGAAAAGAATCCAAACCTTTTCCCATCTGGTTTTCCCCTTTGTTCAAATGACAATAATAATTTTGAGTAGGAATAACAATATTATTATATACACTATATCCAGCCAGGTTTTAGAATTCTCAAATGGCTCTGAACACTTACAAATTATTTGGAGTTTGGAAAAACCTAAGTGGTAAATTTCCCTTAATTTTTAGAACAGAGAATTTTTTTAATGGAAATTCAATCTGTATATAATAACCTAGACTTCAAAATGTTATGTAACAGCTATTTGATGTTTGACAAGTTTCTGACATTCTTTAATGAGCTTGTTTATATCTTTAATCTTAGAAATAAATTTACCAAGTGCAAATCTGAGCACCAAGTATGATAAATTCAGCATTTTATTCTTGAAGAGGTGGAGTGGCATCTAAATTCAGCAAGACACTTTTTAATTTTCTTAAAGTGAAAACATATCTATATGCCTTAATGATTTCAGTCTCAGTACTTTTTCTTTGCCTTTAATCTTTCCCCCCCGCACCCCCCTACCCTGGCCCCCCATGTTAACAACCATCTTCCTATTGTTAGGAACTTCTAAGCTGTTGTTTGTGGAGAAAAGTGTAATGACCTCAAGTCAGGACAGCTGGATACACGTACATGTCAAGCTAGTTATGGAGTCTTAGGAAGGCCATTTTGCCTCTCCAAATCACAAGTTTTTCCTCAGGTCATTAGACTCCAAGAATCATTCATTCACTCATTCATTCAATGTAAATTTATTGACGGCCTATCATCGTGTTGGGAATTAAAAAAAAAAGACTTGGTTCTTGGTCCTTGCTCTCAAGGAGTTCACAGTAAAGCAACACAGACTGACATGTAGCACAAAGGAATTTTTAGAAGGGGTTAAGTACAATGACGGAGATGTGAATGAGGTATTGTGGGTTTACCACGAAGAGATATTTAAGTCACCTTAAGGCTGGAGATGGATGAAGGAAAGTTTTCTTGGAGATGATGATATTTGAGCTGAATATTGAAGGATAAGTAGGCATTAGCCAGGCAAAAGCAGGTTGGGGAGAGGCTAAGACATGCAGAAAGAGAAGACTGATCAAAGGCATGAAGTGAAGACATAGCCTAGGGTAAGGGCAAATTATAAGCAATACATGTTATTGGAGAAAAAAATGGAAGCAGGGAATAGGAAAACAGAAGGCTAGAGAGGTGTGCAGGAACCAGAGGTCTTGAGTGACTCTTTTCCCTGTTGGTGATGAGGATTTATTAAAAGATGTTATGTAAGAGTCAGATTGGAACATGTCAGAGCATCTCTAACATCTCATTTTAGCCTTCTTTACTTCTACTTATAGACTTTAACTTTTAAAGAAATCTGAAGGAAGTGGTCTGTAGTTTATCCTATAATTTTCTACCTTCCCGACCTCACTACCACTACATCGTTATTAGTACGGTACTAGGATATTTATTGGATCCAAGCTTCTTTCTCTTATTCACCTGAACCAAAATAGTTGTGAAGCTTTTTCATTTCAAGAAAATACGATTGTTGTGAATTAGTAAACTGTTTGTCGAAGGAGTTCAGCAAAGCCCCACTGTTACCCTGGATCATGTGACTCTCAGTTCAATATTCTTTCCATTTTCCTAAGGTTGACTGTTCCCCCATATAACACAAACTCAAGAACTAGCAGAGTAATCTGTTGCCTTTGCACCCTCTGTCTGATACATATAAAATTCTGGGTATTAAAACCGTTTTTTCTCCTCCTCATCCATCTCCCCCCCCTTCTCCTCCTCCTCCTTCTTTTACTTAGAGGAGTCTCCTATTAAGATGCAAATTCTAGAAGTGGGATTCATTAAGCTATTATCAGATAATAGCAGCATGAACTAATTGACTATTAGATGCCCAATCAGAAGGGAAATGTCCTTAAAGTCCAGGGTCAAGTGGGCAGAGCTGGAGAAAGGCCTAGAAGTCTGAGAAGGAAGGACCAAACATAAGCTCTGCCATTTCACAGCAGAGAGCCATTTTCAGCTAGTATGGTTTTTCTAGTAAAGCAAGCCAGGGTCAAGAAGTGCCTAATGCTTCTTAACAAAATAATAGAGGGGTCTATTATTCACAAGGGGGTAAGTCCAAAGACAGTAAATAGAAGAGCTTTTCCTCAATATGACTGCAGACAATATTGTCTTAGAAAATAATGGAATGCTTGCCTTGTTGATGCACTAATCTTTCTTAGGTCACCTGGTGGGAAAAGTGTTTACAACTCTCTATGATGGGGAAACTGACCTGAAATGGGAACACCCATAGTCATCTTCATCCTCGCATATAGAACGAGTGTTTGTCCACCTCCCAACTCTCCTTCACTTTTGCTTAAATATGCAGATAAGAAATTCTATAAGTCCTGGGAAAGAGTGGAACACATTTCTCTCAGAATTCCCCAGGAGGAGAGCTGGAGTCACTGAAGAACTTGAAGAGGGTGCTACATGGAGGTTTGAATAAAAGTACAGAAGGGTAGGGGATGTTTCTAAGATAAGGAGGGAGAAAGTACATATTAGGAGCATCTTTCTCATGAGGTTCAAGTCTGCAAGAGCTTTCTTGTAGGCTGTATAAAAGAATGATTTTTCAGAGCAAATTCTTATGACCTCTAGTCTTCCTAATTGCTCTATAAGGCCAGGTTCATGGATGTGCAACCTATGCAGTCTTAACTTTTTCTTTGAACTTGTGCTTGATGAGTGAATTCCAATGGGACAATGCAGCATGAGCAGAGGAGATATGCACAGTATGGCACTATGCATTTATGCTGCCATTCTCTGCCACCCCATTCACATCTAGTGTTCAGGGTACCCCATGTGCACAGAGTTCCTCGGGACCCATGATGAGTGGGAATTCACTGAGACTCAAAGCAAGTGCAAGGTAAGCTTGTTACATCTGAGTAAGCATAGGTTCTGACAGCCATAAAAGGCCAGGCTTTCTGTTTCAACTAGAACTTGCTTCGAATGTAGAAAAAGGCAATGGCATTCCGGGAAACATGAACTACCCAATATCATATCCTTTCTTACTCATGTTACTTCCCTATATTAGCTTATGCTAAAAATAATGACTGTCAGTCCTTTCTTACTCTTCAATGACTTGAAGATAGAAAGTGTTGGTAGAATGTGCACAGATCCAGAAATGAAATAAAAACAGTAGTTTTGCACAGCGATCCCACTGTTCCAGTAAGAACAAAATACGTATGCAAGTATCAGCGCTGAAACACGAATTGTGTAGTTTCAATGATTCTGCATGAAAGTTCAATGCTCTCACATTTGCATTTAAAACTGGTATTGCACAACATAAAGAAGAATAGTAAAATTCATGATAATAATGTAAAATTTTAATTTTTCTTTACTTAGAACATTAAATAGCAAATAAAAAACACCATGACAAATTGAGAGAGCCATTCAAATGAAAGAAAAAGCTTTAAGTTTTTAAATGATATTCTTTTCCTGCTTTTTGAACAAGGGACTCCACTCTTTGTTTTCGTACTAGACTCCACAGATTATGTAAACTGGTCCTGTGGCCCCATCTTTTGACTCCTACTTAAACTTTCAATAAAATTTCAAAAAAATAAAAATTTTTGTGTATCTTAAGAAAATGTGTTTGGTCTAGAGGGGTCTTACTCTCCAGCATGGCTCACATCACCAATCCGAATCAGCCTTTTTCTCGCCATCAGAAATAGGGTGGGGAGGGCATTGCTCTCCAGCCTCTACTCATAGGTATTAAGCTAAGCTGCCTCTTGTTAATTTGGCGTGAGAGACAATAGGTTGAATTCCTTGAGAGATTCCATAAAGTAAGCAAAGTACACTTAGAAAAAGACTAAAGGGAAGACCCAGCCCACCATTCTTGTTTTATCGAATAAATTTGCCATGTAACACTGTGTAAACGTAAGGTATACAGCGTGTTAATTTGATATATTTATATATTGTAACATGATTGCCATTGTAGTGATATTTAGCACCTCTATCACATTACGTAATTATCCTTTCTTCCAGCTCACCATTTTTAATATTTGTGATTAACTTAATACCTGTGTAAGTATGTAGGGCCTACATAATTAGCTCTAGATTTCACTAACAACAATCAAAGGCTCATCTACAACAAAATTCATGCTTCTAGCCTCTTGTCTCCAAGTTCAAGAAACACTATGACTATTAGTTAAGCTTTGGTTCAACTGTAAGTAACAGAAAGTCCCCCAAAATAGTGGCTTCAGCAAGTTTGAAGTTCTTTTCTCTCTGACTTATAAACCTGGAAGTAAGTGAGTCAGGGCTGATATGTGCTCTGCAGTGTGTGTGAGCCAGGCTCCTTGTATTTTGTTGCTCAGCTACGCACAACCTTTATTCCCAAGGCTGCCTGGAGATCCGAGACGTCTGTAGCCGTCAAGCCTGTCTGCAGAATAGCAAGAATACACGAAACAAAGAAGGGAATGCCCCCTTCCTTTAAGAAACTTCTAGAAATTGAATACACCACTTCCACTTACTTCCTACTATCCTGAATTTAGACACATAGCTATACTAGGTGCAAAAGAGACTGGAAAATGTAATCCTATTTTCTCAGCTAAAAATATAGTGTTCTGTTTCCAAGAAAAATTAGGAGAATGAAGTTGTGGGAAACCATCACTGTGCTACATCATATTTTCAAGTCACTCATAACCTCACCTTTCCAAAGAGTTCTCCATGAGTATATCCCTCTGGTGCAGTGCCTAACACATAAGATAGTAGGTAATTAATGAATGCTGTTGGTTTTACAAATAGTGATCATGTAAATTTATGAAGTTTCCCAATTTCTCTAATGTCTATTCGTTTTGGTAATTCAGGAGCAGATAAAAAAAGAATATAATACAAATGGAATAACAAAATATTTTTTTTTAATAATCACACTCTATATTATCTGTTTTAGAAACCAGATTTATTTTCTAAATCCAGATATTCTTAAAGTGGATTCTATCTGAAAATAATAGACAACCTTGATAGCACAGATAGCTTTTTTTAGGGAGCTTTTGAGAAGACATTTCTTGATCGTATTGACAAAGATTCTTACTCAGAAAGTCTAGGGTTTGGCTCAGGAATGGGAATTTTTGGTAGGTGCCCAGGATAATTACCATGAGAAACACTACCACAAGCATAGCAGATTGGATCCATCGTCTTCACATGTAGTTTGCTCCCACCACGCCCAGCACAGGGCCAAATCTTTAAAAGCATGAGATGAAGTCCAGAATATCATCTTTCTTCCTGTACCTTCCATAAATTACTGCTAACTTCAGTCCTTTTTTGGGGGGAATTTCCTCTCTATTACCTACTCCTTCCTGTTTATGCTTTATTCCTGATTCTTTCGCACACAACACACTCTGAATTTCTTCATAGCATGAGAAGCCTGGGAGCCTCAATGACCCACTTGGGGAAATGGATGCTATTGCCTTTAGATTCATTCATTTGATCCTCAGATTAGTGAAATGGAAATTTCTTTACTCAGTGTATTAATAGTACAGCTTATGGATCCTAACGTAACACTGATGCAATTTTTGGCTTCAGATAGAGTATACTAAGAAATAATAGTACAGTTTTGATATTGATTTTATCCTGTAATTCAATGTTTCCTAAAGTATGCTATATATATCTTATACACAAGAAGTAATTTTAAGTGGTACTTTTGAAAATTTTAAATTTGAATAATTTCATATTTATTTTAACACTTACCTTGCATTTATGCCAAGCAGCTCTGAAAATCTATTAGTGGTTGTGATACAAAGTTTTCTTTTACAATAATTTTTACGGTTAAAAAAAGAGTTATATTAATAACGGATGTTAAGTAAAGAGTGTTTAAGCAAAATTAGAATCCAATCCCAAATCTATGAATTGGGTGATTTTGAGTATATTGCTTAAATCCCCTAACCCTGTTTCTTCATGTGTAAAATGAGAATAACAATAATAACCAACTAAGAGGATTATTGTATTCAATGAAATAATTCATATATATATACTAAATGTTCAATACTGATAACTATTATTATTGTTATTAATATCTTTAACGTGGATCAGATTTTCACATTATTTTGATGTTTAAGTGAAATCTGCCTGGACACTGAAAGAAGATTACCTGGGCTTGTAAAGAAAAATTGGCTTCTCAAAAGACGGCCTCAGAATAAAGATGGGATATTAAATGTCCATAAATAGGGTATTTATTAAGTAAATTACAATTCATCCATTCAATAGAATACTATGCAGTTATTAAAAGAAATGAGAGCTGACTTGAATGTTGATGTGATGGCTGGAAGCTGAAGTGGACATCCTGGACAAAGGTGGCTTTGGGCAAAGAGGTCCCATGTGATAGAGCAATACGATAGAAGAAGCCACGTCCCTGAGGTTGTTATGGAGAAGAGGCAGCATACCAGCCCTGGCCTGCTTTCCTCCAAACCTTAGTGTAAAAAGACAAAAAAGCCCTCCTTTTTAAGCTACTGTTACTTTGAGTTTCTGTTGGTTCCAATTGAAGATAATCAGATCTATACACAGAAGATTACAATACATCATGGTGAGTGGTACTGGTTACACAGAGGCGCCTCCTAGCCAAGTCTTGGAGGATCAGGGGAGGTTTCCCAAGGAGGAGTGAGAAATGAGACGGATCCAAGTACTCTGTTATAGATCTGATGCTAACATACATTGTTAAGTAAAAGGAAGAAAAGCAAGGTACAGAACAATGCTTCAATAAACCATCAATACTGTAAAAAAGGATATATATGTATATACGCGTGTATGTATGTTACGTATACATAAGAATTTATGTAATACATAGTATAAATTATATAAGTGTATACTATATATAATATATATAGTATATATTATATATATTGAGACACAGAAAGAAGGGGAGAGCTGGGATCAAGGAGGGCATAAGGATTTGAAAAGGCTATATAGAGGAAATGATGTCTCTGAGTACATCTTTGAAAAATGAGGGTAATAGGCTCACAATAGGAGGATCAAGCAGCTGGGATAGAAGAAGCAACTGGAACACAGACACAGATACAATAAAAAGTCTGACTTTGTGAGCATGACCTCTCTGTAGAAATGCAAGCACTTCAGTATGGCTCAGGCATGAAGTGTACGATGGCTAGAAATGGGTCTGGAGAGGTTGGTGCCCAATCACAGAGAGGCTCGATGTCGTGCTAAGAGGTAGGCTAATGGGAAGCTACTAGTCAGCTTCATGCAACGAAGCAACACGATCAGGACTGTGGTCTTGAAAGATTCCTTTGATAACAGCATGGAGGAAAGTTAGTGGTGTGAAACAAACGGTCTAGACCAGAAATGAGAAAAACCTGCTAAGCAAAGGCCATTGCAGTGGGGATGGAGAGGGGAAATGGAGGGAAACTGAGAAGCCAAGACTGACTTCCAAGTCTTAACTGATAGAAAATGTAGAAAAAGGAAAAGGAGACAATCTTGGTGGCAGCTGCAGAGAGATGGTGAACACAATCTGGAACTTACTGTGTTTGAGGTACCTAGGGCACATCTGATGGCCATTAACTATGTGGGCCAATGGGTCTAAGACTCAAGAGAGACAGAAGTATGGATGACAGCTGCCTCTTAGTCTTAGGATCACCTCACATCAGTATGTTCCAGTAAAAGCTTGTCTGATAAAGCGTCTTCAATAATAAATCAATGCAAATGTGAAAATGACCTTTTATTTTGGTCTTGTGGTTTATTTCTAAGTAATTTGCTTCATGCGCCATCTTTACAAAAGGGGGTTTGGTCTAACTCCTTAGAGGATCATTCATAATAGCTCTAATTTTGGGCCCCTCTGTTTGATGTGGATTGGTGGTCCAGTCTCTCCCATCTGACCAAGATGTCACAGCTTATTCCAAAAGTTCTTCCAGGAAAGGTTCTGACACATAATTCCTATTCTGAGAGGGAGGTGGGCCTGTTTGGATGGGGGACTAACATGGAAGAAATCCCAAATGCATAGCACATTGGTCTTTGTGGTACCCTGGTTATTGAATTTATAGAAACTCTTGATTTTACTGTTCCTGAAGAGAAGAATGTTTTTAAAGCAACAGCAAAATCTCTAAGTCCCTTTAATGAGAGGCCAGATCTTTTACAGTGTGAAACAGTGTGGCATGCCTGTGAAAGCTTACAACTATGCTTGGCTTTTCCTGGTGTTGAAAGTGACCAAAACTAATCAGGTCCAGAAGAGCATTCAGTAAAGCTGCTTTTCTGACTCTCTCCCTCTGCCCTTCCTGCTTCTGCCGCTGAGCAGATTGCAAGAGACTAGTGCCAACTCTACATTGCTTAATAATAATTCTCATTAGCATGCTGCCTTGGATGTGTATTGCAGAGCAAAATTTAGCTCCTCCTTGGTGTGAATCAAGAGAAGAGCCACAAAATTCTCAGAGCGTGCAATGAGTTGGAAGACCTCAGAAGAGAGGACACCTTTGGATGGCCTTATTACCCTCTCCTTTCTCTCCCCGACATGGGTGGGATAGACAAAGGAATTTTAATACCATACTGGGAACCTCATGTTCTGTCTGCTTCTTCCCTTATGGCCCCCAAGATCTCAGTTGTTTGTGGTTTCCTACTGCACAGTCTGATAAATTCCAAACTTCCATGGCCTGCCCAAGCCCAGGCCCCTGCGGAGTGAGTGCTATTAGCTCTGATCTGTGCATTTGACCAGACGGCAACAGGCCATGTGTACCTGCGGCTCCATGACTTTCCCGAGGTCGTTCACATTAGCTTTCGTTATGAACGTGAACAGGATGCTCTTTACTCTCCTGCAGATGCCAGGGTGACTGAACGACACTCTGAGGAGACACGCACAACCTTGCACATTCACAGCCTATTTAACAAGGGCCATATTTCCCACAAAGGCTTTCACATGCCATCTGCTGTCACATGATACCACGTGCCAGGTCCTTATAAGAAATGTATTTGATCACTCAGTTTCTCACTCTTCCGTTAGAACCGGCAAATTGAACAAGACATTAAGTAGGTTTCACACTAAAGGAATTATGTGCATATCAAATGGAGTGAATTAAAAGGGAATTTTTATTGTAATCGCCGGCTGCAAAATGGCAATCACACACCCTCATGAAAAATTTAGAGAAGTTATCAGACTTAGTGGCTAGCAGAAAAGATACTTAAATTTCTTGTGAATTTACTTGCCAACTGAAACAAAAAAAATTTAGAAGGGGAATCCAAGGCATTTTACAGTTTCTTTTTTTTTCCATTCTCCTGTACTACATACTATTTCTATTATCTGATCGAATGCTGAACTCAGTGGTAGAAAAGTGTCACATTGTGAAAGGGAAACTGAACACAAGCAGGAGAGAAAACTGGTACAAAGTATACCAGGGGAGAAATGAACTAGCGCATCCTGCCAGGTCTCACCCTTGAAGGATGGCACCTTCTTTGTTAATTGAAAAGAAATGTGAAGTGGGAGAAATGGCACACAGAAAAATTAATTAAAATAAGTAAAATAAAAGATTTCTGGCTCTTCTTTCTCTCTTTTCCTTCCTGCCCTATGACAGCACACTGTAACGTTTCACAGTCTTGCATTTTCATGTATTATTCTGATACTGTCTATCGGGAGCCTAGAACTGGCTGCCGGAGAGACAGTCTGTAATTGAAAGTTCTTTCAAGAGAAGGACTTCTATCAGGCCTGCGGAGGGAATAGGAGCTCCACCTGCTGACTTTTTTATGTTTGCCGACTCTGAAAGAATACAAAGCATAAAGAAATTGAATGGCAGTTATTTCTTTTATAATTTCTCAGTGGAAATACAGTTTTCAAAATTATTGATAAGATGTACCAGTCTAACCAGAGCTTTCAAGATGAAATTGCAATCTATAGCTTGTTTTAAGAGTGGGGATTACGTTTGGCTTCCCTGAGCAGTCTAAGTAATTACTTTAATCTGTAACAACATATAAATTCATAAGTTGTTGCCACCATGGTTCTTAGGGAGTACTTGACTTTTCAAATCCCGCATCTCTCAGCCATAAATTTACACTATACTGCTGTTCCCCGTGTGTGTTGATTTAAGAAACTGAAGTCTCTTGTTATAGATAGTTTGGAAGAAATGCTAGATGTTTTTGATCTAAGGAATAAAGATTAAATCCTAGTGAAAACATTAGTATTTTCAAAAGCATAGACATGATTTGACTGTTTGTTGTCTGCATTTCAGAGACAAGCTTTGCGGTCATATAATACCCACGTAAACCATAAGCCATTCATTTGTCGTCTTTTCCTTGGTGAAAATTACCATGAGGAAGCATGGAACGCGTTACAAATATGCTTGGCTGCTTAGCTCCCCAGACAACCAGATCCTTGAGGGCAGGCACATCTCCCAGCTCTTCACAGTCTCAGTGTGGGTTTCATTTCTTACCTAGATTTTGTTCATTAACAAATGGTAAGCTAAGTACTTGCTGGATTCAATCAAAAAAATGAACCTTTTATTTATGGCTTGGGTTTTCTGCTTAGAAAGACATCTTTATATTATTCTTTTGCATGACTATTGTAAATCCTTTTCTGTACTTGTATGAGCCACTGAGAATGGCAAAAGTATACATGCTCAAGTGTCCCGCTTGACCCTGTATCAGAAGATCCAGATGATTCCTATGGAGGTCTTAGTTAGTTAGTTGTTTTTTTGGTCTTCCTAACAAGTTTCCCCACAATGCTTCTTCTGGTAACATACCATGCACCTCATGTGCTGCCACCTGCCCCTTCTTCTGGGGTGGTGACATGATCCAGACCCGGCCCCAACCTCCTGGTCCAATCAGAGTTCTTCTCTGGGATGAACACATGGACAGTGGGAGGAAGATGCTATCATCTTCCTCAGGAGTTGCTAAGCTGCAGCTTCTTGTGGCCACGTTCTCTGTCACGTGGTGACAACCTGAACAAAGTGGAAAAAACAAGCCGGTCCTCAAAGCAAAGTCAAGACTGACAGAGATGAGAGCTGCAGCAGGAGAAAAAAAAGCCTCAGCAGGGTCAACTCTCTTATTCTTGTCCCTGAGGCCCTACTTCCTACTTCCTGTCCCTTCCCTTGTTTCTGTGGGCTACCCTCGTAGTCTCCCCATGCATCCTATTTCTGGGTGACGGGCTTTTGTTATTCATAACCAAAAGAGGCCTGGACCACAGCTCCAAGCAACAGCAATGAGGCATGTGGCTGACAGTTAAATACTTAAAAATGAAGGGGCCTCATTTTCTCTATTGAGACTAGAATTACAACGATGGAGAAAGTGGAACAGCAAAATTTTTCAAGAGTATTAGATAACAACAAAAACTAGCATTTGTGTGGTGCTCTACAGTTTTCAAAGTACTTTCATCATCATTTTCTCATTTGACCCTCACAATAATTCTCTGAAATGGAGAGAGCACCATATATAATTATACGCATTTTACAAACATAATAGAATGGCAAGTGGAAGTTTTTCCTGTGATTCTGGAATTATAGTGAAGGCCTATAGCTGAGCACAAAGGATCCTGAAGTGTTTTATGTTCTGAGTCTAGAGGACCCCAGTGTTGGGGCCCACCTCTCTCTTCACGGGTTTACGGAGAAGGGCCGGTTCAGAGAATGTACACAATGAATCCCAGACCCAAGGAGAGCCAAGAGAATCACTTGTGAATATGACGGCATCTGTAAGAAGCGGAGACCGGCATATCATCAATCAACTGGACATCAGTGTCCCCAGCACTCCCGCCTTCTTGTCTCTAAACAGAGTACAGGAAAGGAAAGCAGAGAGAGCAAGTGGAGTGGGAAAGCAATGCTCACAGAGATCGTTTTCCAAGGCCACAAACCAAAGTAGCAGCTGAGCTGAGGTGTGAACACAAATCATTGATCTCACACTTTCACATGCATCAGAACTATGGGTATGTGTATGGTGTGGGGGAGTGGGAGGGGCACATATTAAAACACAGATGACTGGATCCCACCTCCAGAATCTCTGGTTCAGTAAGTTTGGGGAAGAGCCCAAGACTTTTCATTTCTAACAAGTTTCCAGGTGATGCTGATGCATCTGGCCTAGGGACCCCACTTTGAGAGAATCACTAATCTAGACCGTCTCAGATCAAATGCTGGACTTCTGGTATACTGCCACACTGCATCCCTTTAACAATGCACCAGGTAGGGTTCATTCCCTGTCCTATTACAGGACAGACACCTCATCAATATTCTGAAATACAATTTTCCAAGAAATATTTCCTATCAAATACACACTTTTAGTAGATCTCTGCCATTTTGTTCTATGGATCTGAAATATAACAAATGCTATTCCGGACATGAGCTACAAAAGCTGAGGTTGGAAGTAAAAATTCTAAACCTTGAAGTCCATGTTACTTTTAAGTGTATTTTAATTAAGAAGAGTATGGTTTAGGAGCAGGGCCAAATAGGAACAGTGTACATGGGAAATGGTAACTTTGGCTTTGCACATAAAATGTACATCAGGAGAAAAAAATAAAGCAGAAAATAAACAAGATGAACTCAAAATACTGTAGCAAATGTTGGGCTGAAACACTGCCAGGTGTGGAGGTGTAGAAAAATGAACACACATTTTGGTGGCAAGGCACAAAACTGTTTAAATCCTTTTGCAGAAGTTTCTGAAAACTGTAATTTTGGCATGGTCTATGAGCAGAATTTCTGGATTTATCATGTAGGCAAACCAACAATATTCTGTGAGAACTGCCCTGTCCAGCCTTGGATGTTGCATAACTCTTCTAAAACATCACCTCCACATATGCCAAAGAATGAAGCACAGAGAAATAAATTCAGACATTTCTTCTATACAATAAAAATATACCAGAAGGTGTGAATTCTCAATAAATGGTAGCTAGCTCATGCTGTCTTAACAAAGTTATTCTCCCACAAAGGACTCAAATTGATATTTTTGGGTATATGAGAATATGGATGCATATGTGTATATAAATATATATCTTTGTCTTTAAAATGTTTTATTAAGTTTAGTTTTAGTTTACTACAAATTCTAAAATTTATAACTTCTTCTGATCAGTGCTGATGGTACAGGAAAAGTTTGAGGTGGGAGAAGTCAGTGTACACATGTATGGTAGTGACCAGTGGCTTTTAAATAATGACATCTCAGATCTTCATTTCTTACATAGAAAGTGGCTGATGAATGGCAGGAGTGGAAGAAGGTGTCCCCATACACACTTGTCCTGCAGAGAAATTAATGAAGTGTTACGGCTGCAATCTAGTAATTGCTACCCAAGGGGATGTTCATGTCAGCCTTGAGGTTCTGATTGTAGAACTCAAGGATGATCAAGGAGAAGGTAAGCCCAAGAACTGTTCCCTCTCCCCACGTGTGCTTCATGCCCCTTTCTACCTTTCTGACTGTGGGGTCAAGACCCAACCCACAGAAGAAAGCCCATGACCCAATGACCAGTTCTTGTGCCTCCAGGCCTGTCCGTGAAGTGTATTTCTTAGGCAGGATTTCTAAATGTTGAACCATTGTTTGGAACAAAAATAGAAAAAGAAATATGGGATGCCGGGACAAGACCATGAAGGAAGGAAGCATAAGAAATTTGTGTACTGGGGAAGGAGTTTAAGAAATGCCTTTGCGTTCAGCCAAAGTTTTCTCCCTCAGCTATGTCCATCTGACTAGCTTTAAAGGTAGTCCAAATAGATTTGTAAGCATCAAACGTAATAATAATACTAATGGTGTGTACGTGTATATATCTACGTATGTTATTACTTATGGGCAGACTCTTACTAACTTATAGTCATCACTATAATGTTCAGAGGAAGGTATTATCTTAATCTGATAGATGAGAAAATTTAAAGGTAGGGGCTTGCACACAATTTATACAAGGGTCAACTGGGATGATTCAAAACCAGCTCTCTTAGACTCCAGAGCCCCTGATGCTTCCCCTGTACCATATTGCCTCCATGTAGTTGTGGGATTTTAACGGGATCTGAGAAGTGATGTTAGTATTTAACATCTTGTGATGAATTTAGCGGTAGCTATTTGAGAGTTGGGATACAGCATAAATCTAGGATAAGTGAAGGAGAGAAAATGGAGAGAGTACATAGGAATGACTGTGGAGATGGCGCTCCTGGGAGGAAGGAACCAATAAAATTGAACCAGCTTTTTAACCGGGTCTAGGATTTTCCCTGGCTATGCTATCTAGAGCATGTATTAATTAATCAATTCAGCACATATTTGTTGAGTGCTTGTCATATATTAAGCACTATACTTGGGTTCACAAGACATAGTCTCTGCTTTTATGATGCTCATGCCATGGTTCTCAAATGATCGCAGTTAGAATATTCTGAGAATTTGTTAAAAGGTCTGATGCCCGGGACCCACCCCCTGCTATTTGGATTCACTTGTTATGGGGTGGGGTCTGGGTATTGTTAGTTTTCAAAAACTCCCCTGGTGATTCTAATATACAGTCAGAAGTGCAAACCTGTCTAATGGGTGAGATAAGTTCCCAATGGTAGGGTGGGAATGGGTTATAGTACACTGAGATAACATGCCCCTCAGCCTTTGTAGTGGCTATACAAATATCATTTTCTATGTCTGCTATGATATGTGAAAGGTTGGGAAACACTAAGAAATTATTAGCAAATAGATCATTGGCATTCATCACAACATATGGGTGGGTTTGTGTGTGCGTGTGTCTCTAGAGAGGGGTGGTAGAGGGAAAGCTGATCCATAATCTAAGGTAAGTGCTCCAGGCGGGCTTTTGCAGAATCTCCCTTGGTAGGGCATAAAAGAAACTCAGAGAACCCAGGGGATCCTGGAAGTCATCTTCTAGCCTAACTCCTTTGTCTCAGAGACAAGGAAGCTGCTTCAGATCACAGAGTAACTTAGGGACGGAGCCTGGCCATGGACTTTATTCTTTCAGAAACTCTCAAATAGCTTAACGGTAAACCATAACCCTGCATAGGATGTGGTATTTAATTGCATAAAGTGAAAAATCAAATGTCTGTCCAAGTCATTTACAACAAGGCATCACCCTATGAGGATTTCACTTCTGCCTTTGTTCCATATACTGCATACTAAGTAGAGTGACAGTCCAAGAGATAGACACTGAAGTAAAAGGATTTCCGGAGAGTCTGATTATTTCCTTAAGCCACACACACACACACACACAAAATGACACACAAAGCTTTCCCCAGGTAGGTAAAATGCCAAGTTCCTGCCAAGCCTTCTTCTCTTTCTCTGGGTTGCCTCTTCAGTCCCTCTGCCAGCTGCTGTTTTCGTTGCTATCATTATTTCTGTTTCTCTGAGGATAGTAGAATGCTGCCAACCTGCTTCTGTCCTCCTCAGACTCTCATCTCACTGTTCTCTATAGTGCCTTCCATCCAGCCTCTGGCCCATTTCCTTCTCCAGCTTTCACAGTATTCCTCATTTCTCCCCAAGGTCTTGACTATCACATCACTCACTTTCTGCTGCGATTGCTATCGCTGCTGCTGCTGCTCTCAGCTGGCTCTTTGACTTTAAGCACCACTATTTCCACTGGAAATTCTGGCTGCCCTGATTGTGAAATTCTGAACTGGTCCTCCAGGTTCAATTATGTTTGGTGGATCTCTGCTAAAATGGGTTCAGATCACATACTGGGTGGAAACTCTCTCATGCTCTGCCATAGGTGCACTTGCTACCACCAGCCCCAGGGGTACTGTTCCCAGTATCATACCTTGGCACTCTGTCCCTTCTCTTCCCATTAATACTCTTCGTCACAGTGTCTTCTTCCACTTAGGATATTCTTAGCTTTTTAGAGTCCCCAAAACTATTTGATTGCTACCATCTTGTATAGTTGTTGACTCTAAGGACTTCGGCATCAAATGTCTTGAGTTTGAATGACGGCTACATCACATACTACATGTGTGACTGTGGGCAAATCACTGACCTTTCTGCACCTTTGTAAATGAGGATATATCATAGTGTTGTGAGGATTAAATAGGATAATCCACGTGAAGTACACAGCACAATATTTGGCACATAGTAATTGTTCGATAACATCAGCTGTTGTTATTGCTATTATTAGACTGTACCTTCTAAATGGTCTGTCTATAGTTTATGATCCATGTAAATTACACACAAATTAAGACAATCACACATATCCGGACTCTCCTTACTCATAATGATGGATATCAATTAACTAAGAGAAGTTTCATCATAGTTTTACATTTTGCTTTTAACACAGCCTAGTGACCTTTCATTCTGTCCATTCTGTTCTCTGTATGATTCCAAGGGCCATCCCTTTGTTTTTTGGTGAATGCATGTAGCTTTATATGCTCCCAGATTTCCGTGAAGAATTCTGCCATATAACCTTCTTCCCCTAAAATCATCATCCCTCAGAGATTAAGCTCATATTTCCTGGCATCATTATTCTTTTTATAAAATATTTATCTTAAAATTTCTATCCAAATATTTTCGATATTATTTTAGTTAAGGTATAGATAAACTTCTGTAACAAAGAGATCCTAAATACACTAGCTTAAATATGATAGAAATGTATTTTTCTCTCATGTAACAGCCCAGAGGAATGTGTGTGGTCCAGGGCATATAAACCATACGACCCTGGGTTCTTTCTGCCTTGCGGTTCTACCACCTCCTAGGGTGTTGCCCTCAACTGTGTGATGAAAGCTATTTCATCTTGATGTCTAAATTCCCAGAGAGGGGCAAAGGGAAAGTCCAGGATAAGTGGTTTCATCTTTAAGGAAGTGAGCTTAAAAAAGTTTCACATGTCAGTAATATTCACATCTATTGGCCAAAACGGAGCCACTACCTAGCTGGACACACCTTTCCAAGAGGCTGGACAATGTACTCTGTAGCTAGGTGGCCCTCTATTACTAAAAGGAAGGGGGAGAATAGATACTGGGGACATTGAGTGGCCCCTGCCATATGTACACATGATTAAAAGTTCAACTAGAACAGAGGAGTGTATTATGAAAATCTTCCCTATCCTTTCTCACTCTCAATACCACTCCCCAAAGGAAACAACTAGAAGAACTCAACTCTTTTTATTTTTATTTTTTTCATGATTACTTGTTTATCCCTAAATAATATTTTATAGGCTCTAAGTCATATCTAAATAGTATATCTCTAATAATAGAGATTTCTTATTGATTGCTACTTCCTATAACGTCTAGGTATTTTGTCCTCTTACTGAGGACAACAAAGAAGCTGGATGAAGTTCAAAAAGCACCTTCTTGAAAGAATCAAAGACTTGCAAGATTTAGGGTCAAGATCTAGAAGAAGACAAGAAACTGGAGAGAGAAACTCAGCCCTCAACATTGCTGTTTTTCCTGAGGGCTTTTGCCAAGTCTGGGGAAGCAGCTGCAAAGCTGAACTACACTTTTGGTGATGTCATTAGGGCTGGACAAACTGAAGTTGAAGACTGAAGCCTGCCAGGAATCGGATTTGATAAATCAAACTTCCTTGGAGTTGAGAATCTGAAGGGCCATAGTGTCAATATGAGGAGTAATTGCAAGTAAACCAGCCCTTGCATGGATCTGCAGTCAGCTTTGCATCATTGAATGGTACAAGCAAACTCAAATTTTGACATTATGTTAAATATTCCTGGAATGATAACACCCACCACTATTTACAGAAGCAAATGAATATCTTCTCAGGAGGAAGACATCATCATCATATCAGGCCTCAAAACTTCCTCCAAATAACTTGTAAAATATACTGTCCAGCATGTAAGGAAAAATAACCAGGCTTATAAGACAACAAGGTGCAATGAGTAAGTAACAGAAGAAAAGCGAACTACAGAAAGAAGACAGAAAACTTGTTATCAGAATTAACAGACGTGGTTCACAAAATAACCATGCTTGCTATGTTTATGAAATAGCGTCCAAGCTTAAAAATATCAGAAATGAACTGGAAACTCTAAAATGTAATGTAGCACATTAAAAAACCCCAGACCTAAAAAAATATGATACTCAAAATGAAGATGGGTCTAAGGGCAAATTAAATGTAGCTAACTTAAAAATGTATAAAATGCAAGACAGAAAAAAGAAAATATCCAGAATGTAGCCCAAAGAGACAAAAGAAGGAAACTATAAAAGGGTAAGAAGCATATGGGCTGTCAGTGAGGAGTTCTAATCTAAAAAGGGTGGAGTGAGAGAATGAAACAGAGGTAAAATTTGAAGAAATAATAGCTCTTAATTTTTCAAAAGCAATAAAGACATCAATACACAATTTTGAGAATTTCAACGAACCCTAAACAGAATAAGTTAAAATAAACCTGCATCGAGACATTGTAGTGAAACTGCAGACAGCCACAGACAAAGAGACAATCTTTTAAAAGGCATGAGAAAAAAAGAAAAATTACTTTCAAAAGAAGAACAGTTAGACTGAGAACTGACTTCTCTACAGTAAGAATGGAAGCCATAAAATAACAGAATGATATTTTCAATTAACATTAAAATTTGATATGGTAAGGAAATAAGTTATTTATAGTTAAGCCACTTCAAAAAATGGAAAAAGGATACAACTTGGAAGCTAGTAGAAATAAAAAATTGGAATGTTAAAAAAGATAATCCAAATAGAACAGTTGGGATAAGTAGGATAGAATAAGACCACAGATTTAACTCAAATATATCAGTAATTACATCAAATATAAAAGGAGCAAATATTCAATTTGAAAGAAAGATTGCTGATCGAATTTAAAACAAAAGAAAACAATTATACACTGTAGAGGCACATTTAAAATGTAAAGACATAGAAAGTTTAAGAGTAAAAAGAAAGAGAAATCATTTCAAAACTAACTCAAAGAAGTCAACTATAGCTATACTAATAGCAGAGTACACTTGAAGG
This sequence comes from Equus asinus, assembly GCF_041296235.1. Taxonomy (NCBI): domain Eukaryota; kingdom Metazoa; phylum Chordata; class Mammalia; order Perissodactyla; family Equidae; genus Equus; species Equus asinus. The sequence continues at coordinate 37,930,179 of NC_091812.1, forward strand.
TCAAAAGCATTGGCAGGGACTCTACAAAGAAATGGCATTTCCACATAACAATAAAGTGTCCTATTAACCATGAGGAAACAACAATTTAAAATTTAAATGTGCCTAATAACATAGCTTATAAATATATGAAGTATTGACATAATTAAAAATAAAAAATAGACAAATTCACAAACATAGTGAGAAATTTTTAGTACATCTCTCTCAGCAACTGATAGAATAACTAAAATAAAAAAGAAGAAATATACCAGACTTAAACAACATGTTTAACAAAAGTGACACAATAGACACAGCTGCAGAATAGAAATTCTTTTCAAGAACACACGGCCATAAAATTCTCAGTAGAGAAGACGTTAGAATGTATATTCTAATACAATGAAATTACAGTAGATATTACTAAAAATAAGTAGAAAATTCCCATTAGTTTGGAAATTAAGAAATATTCTTCTAAATAGTTAGTAAAAGAAGAAATCACAATGGAAACTAAAAATAACTTGTACTGAACACGGGTGAAAATACAACAAATCAAAACTAGTAGAAAGCAGCTAATGCAGTACTTAAGAGGGAATTTATAGCCTTAAATGAATATGTTAGAAAAGTAGAAAGGCTAAAAATTAGTGATCTAAGCATGCTTATAAAGAAATTATTAAAGAACAGTGAATTAAACCCAGAGAAATTAGAAGAAAAGAAATAATGATTAGAGCAGAACTTAATAAAAAAGAAGACAAACATTAAATATTGAGGCTCAAAGCCAAAAATTGGTTCTTTGAATAAGTTGATAAAAAAGATAAGGTCCTGGCAGGATTGACCTAGGAAATAAGAGAGAAGGCACATTAATCAATATCAGGAATTTAAAAAGGGGATGCCACTACAGAATCTATAGATGTTAAAATGATGAAAAGAGGATGCTATGAGCCACTTTATATCAATACGTTTAAAAATTTAGATGAAATGGAGAAATTCATAGGCAAATTTAACTTACCATTTAAGAAAGAGAGACTGTGAATAGTCATATAAAATTGACTCAGCAATGAAAATCCTTCCTACAATCCTTCGTAGGCCCACCAAGATAGTTTCAATGGTGAATTCTACCAGACATTTAAGGAAGAAACTATTACAGCTTTAAAAACTCTCCCAGAGAAACAAAAATAGAATGCAGTCCCAAAATTACTTTATGAGACTACCATAACCTTGATACCAAAACCTGACAAGTGCAACAGAGAAGGGAAGGCTACCAGCCATTCTCACTCATGAATATAGATGCAAAAATCCTAAATAAAATATAAGCAAGCATGCCACCAAGTTATATTTTCCCACGAATGTAAGGCACACTGTCATCAAATTCATCATCCATTCATAACAAAGACATATGAAAAAGATAAAAAGGGAACTTTCTTATGCTGATAAAAGATATCTACAGAAGAAAAAAAGAAATTCTCATAATAAACATTCTTAAAGTAAAAAGTTGAGACTTGTCCTTCTACGATCAGGACAAAGTAACAAGAAAAAGATATTGTTTTCTAAACATTACGCCTTTTAACATTACCTACTGGTATAGCAAGGTAAGCAAAGGAGGCAAAGGATTGGAAAACTAGGAGAAAATTGTTATTATTTACAAAATATGTGTATATGCAGAAAATAAAAAGATAATATAAATATAAATTATTCAAATTCATAATTGAGTTTATAAGTTTTCGGGCTAAAATTTAGTACAAAAACATCAATATTTTGTATATATCATCAATAACAGAGAATGACATATTTAAAATTGAATGAAATAAAAATTTCATTCAATTTTAAATGACGTCAAAATACTATGTACACAGGAAAACATCCAAATAAAAAATGTCTAAGGCCTTCCCAGATAGAACTATGAAAACTTATTAGGAGACATTTAGGAAGACCTAATGAATGGAGAGGTATCCTACGAAAGTAGTTTGGAAACTGGATCCTGTAAAAGCCATAATTCTTCCAAAGTTGATCTATAGATTCAATGTAATCTCAATCAAAATCCCAAGAGACTGATTAACGGAATTGGATAAACTGATTCTAAGTTTGTTTTGAAATGCAAAATACTAAGAGTAGTATTTTTGAAGATGAAGATGGGAGGACTTGCTCTACCTGATACCAAATGAGTGTGGGATCAGCACAGGATAGACAAATAAACCTAGGACAGGATAGAGAGGGCAAAGAACCAGACATACACATATTGGGACAATTCAATTATGACAAAGGAGGTACTGCAGGGAAGAGGGAAAGGAAAGTCTTTGATAAACAGAACTGGGATTATTAGATACATAAATGGAAAAAAGGATGAAATTATACCCCTATAGCACAACATAACTAAATCAATTATAGATAGATTTTAGAAGGAAATGTCAAAGGCGAGACAATAACACTTCTAGATGATAAAACAGGAGAGTATCTTCATGACTTTTCATTAGGGAAAACGTCATGCACCTGCATCCAGAGTCTGTGCCCATACCAGTACAGTCTTTGAGAGGGAATTTGCTCAGTCTGCACTTGAACCCATGCCAGGCCTATAGGAGCAATAACCTGTCCCTTCTTATGAGTCTATGTCATCACCAATTGACCAACCTATGGCGATGCTTCCCTGCTGGAAGGGACCACTAAGACCAAAAGGGACCCCTGGCACCTGGTGAGGTGGAGGAGAGCACCAGAACCTTTATTTATGGATAGAACTGGGCTTCTTAAAGTACGCTGGCCTGAGAATGTGAGGACTGGAATTCATTTTCACAACAAGGAGACCATGCACTGCCAGAACATAGACAATGGTTAGTGTTTTCCAGTGATTCTGAATTGTATGTGTCTGAGGGGTGTGTAGTATGGAACTAAAAGCAGAAGAAAATGAAGGCTCTGCCAAACTGATAGTTTAAAAGAAATTTTTGGTGGCCTATTTAACTGTAATTTATTTAAGTTTTAAACAAGAAAAGTCTCAGCATGTGAGCAAAGCAAACAGGACTTAGAGACATGGAATGCAAAGCACATGGCAGAATCAGGTTGATCTTGAAGTGTCTTACAGGTTGGGCAACTTTCCACCATCTTGAAAGAACTAGCTATTAAAGATAGGCACAATTAAACAATATCTCATTGGAAAGATACAGCAGCATCATAAAGTACTTCTCTCCCTTTCCTCTTCCTCTATCCCCCATCCCTAAAATTTCTCTGACCTTTTTCCACAACGTTTGAAATTCCACTCTAGAGGAATTCTCTAGGTTAAGGTTTGATCTTAGTATAACATGAGGAAACCCAGCACGGTTACCAGCATTTTGTTATAAATAACTTACAATAGAGAATCAGTTTTGGTGAAGAGAAAGCATGAAGCACTCACAGGAGTGGAGCAATGGGTTTCCGTGGGGCAGAGGCAGAAACACAAGAAGCGCAGGTGCCCCGAGAAAAGGCGGGGCAGATTTGGCTCAGGTTTGGAGTTAAGATCTGGGTTACAATTGTGCCTGTATCGGCCTACTGACCTAACCAATCAAAGCCTCATTTGTCTCAGCTATAAAATGGGAACATATTCCACTTGCCTTTGTTTGAGGATTAAATGAAATAATTGTTAATGTACTTGGCAGAGTTTTGGGCCCAGAGTAGGAGCTCATTATGTGCTACTCCCATATTGTCAGGTTTTTGTCTTTTGATTCTTTTCACCAAGACCAATCGCTTTCAGAGCCAATTCCTTTGTAATATTACATCTATCCATACATTTAAATACTTTCATCAATCTACAGCTTTTGGATGATTGAAGAAAACATTCTTTAGAAAAAAGCAGAGTGAGTCTATTTTGTATTTTTCGTCTCAATATTTTTTGGTACTACCTTACTAAGGAGCTATCACGGATCAGAAGAAAATGAAAATACCATTTGCTTTCACATTTTTTCCTTACTTCAACTTGACAATGTTTCTTACATCTCTCTCCTGAGAAATGTATTGGAATATTGATAAAGGTACACCATGATCTGAAATAATATGTGTGTGCTTTGGACATGACTCAAGGACAAGGACATTGAGAAAGAAGTCTACCTCCCCTAGAAGCAACAACACTGTTTTCAAACAAGGCCAAGAGAGAATGTAACTTATTGGAAAAGAACATAGCTCTTTCTTTCCCTTTTTAAGCAGTGGCTTAAAAAAAAATTTTTTTTAACCTCAACCCATTATAAGAAATATGTTTCACATTGTGAACTGGTACACACATATGCATTGTGTGTGTGTCTCTGTCTGAAATAAAAGTATTGTGGAATAAAACTTACCCTTACTATATTTGATACACTCTGAAATGTTTCATTCTACTCTAATCTTTTTAATTGATATTTGAGGCCATTATATTGATTTTACATTTCACACTTCAAAAACCACTGCTTCAGGGTTTTACTCATTTTGCTTTTTTGAGTGAAAAGCCTCCTCATGATGGTTTTAAACGCATTTAATTTGGTCCCATTCCCACTTCTGGGAACTGTGTCTTCAAATATAAATATTAGCTAAGGTGGAAGAACATTGAGAAAAATCAGCTTATAATTGGTTGGTTAATTTACCTGCCATACAAGTAAATGCCATAAGGAAACTCGCAATCTTTCATATTTCCTGCCCATTCTTATATTATTTTCTATTTTTCTTTGTTTTCCCCAAAGACTAATTTTCAGTTGTTATTAGGCATAACAGGATTATTGAAGGGAAGAGAGGAGACTAACATTTAATGAGCACTGGCTATCTGCCAGGTACTTTATCTACATTTCCTCTCAATAACTACTCAAGGTATTCCTTATTTATCCCTTTTTACTTATAAGGAAACCGAGATTTAGAGAAATAAAGTAACCTGCCCAAGGTCAAAGCACTCAAAAAGCTGGGTCGTGGTAGAACGGACCCACAGACCAGGTCTGGCTAACACCAAAATCGCTGCAAAATGTTTCCTCTATGTCAACATAAAGTTAAAACCACACACACACACACGTGCACTCAAGAAAGAAAAATTAGACCTTATGTTCTTAATCTGCTAGCTCTAGTAAAGCATGCTTGTATCACTTCTCTCTGAATTGTTTTTTGTTGTTGTTGTTGTTAGACTCTTATATTTACGAATTATTATATAGAACATATGCTGAACTTTCCAACACGTATGTGTGTGCACATTCTCCAGCACACCATTTATTCATTTAGAACACTCTGGAGCTTATAACCTACTTACGTAATTTTAACCACAAGGATTCCATATTTTCTGTTGGCTTCACAAAGAAACTCAGGATTCTAATTTATCTTTGCATTACAACATTTGCTTGGTGAAAATCAAAATAAACTGCTTTCCTTTGTAACCTTTAGTTCTAAGCTGAGCCCATTAGGGACTTTAAAATAATCACGTTGAAGGCTGATTCTTGCATTGGTAAACACCTTGCATGAAGTTAAATAAGCTTTCCCTGTTCTAGGAGTGAGAGTGGATTAAATTAAACAGCAGTGCATGTCACTTGCCTGGAGTGACAGGAATAGAGAATAGATTGTGTCCGCTCCTCTACTCCCATTAAGCTGCCTCTTTCTCCTGAAACTGGATTGAGGTTCCAGCACACCTCTTAACTCAAAAGAGACACTGGATCTAGAGCAGGTACCCTGTGCCGTTTTTAATTAACAGCTGTATTGAGATATAATTTACATACCATAACCCAGTACTGTTTCTAATCATAACAAAATCTCTAACTCTGAAACTTGAAAGGAACGGGATAATAAATGTGAATTCATGCTTTCACCAGTTTACACTCAACCAGTCTCATAATTTCGCTCACTCCCTCTTCCCCAATTTCCTTTCCCACTGCCCCACTACTTACAGCTCTGTATATAACACGTTGACATATTTTCACACGTGGGCTTTCAAGGACTCCATACCCATTATGTTTTATTCCAAGGTAGGAGCAACCATAAAATAGCATCATTATACTTGAGAACCCAATCATCCCTGGGTTAGGGCAGAACTACAATTAGACCTGATGCTTTCTCTTCAGAGAGAAACAAATTGGCAGGAGGAGTGGAATTTGAGGTAGAATTTTTCACGTCATCATTAACAATTAATATCAAGTTTTTTCCTCATAGGATTTGGATGGTAGCATGGATAGAGATGGACCCCAGCCCAGTGACTAAACCAAAGGTGAGATTACCACCATACACATGGTGCCAACATGTCAAAGTGAGAACACAGTGCTGTTGTCTGAATAATGTCCTCGATGGTGATCTTTCTTTCTTTCTTTTTTTAAAGACCCATTTCCATTCTTTAAAGATTTTATTTTTCTTTTTCTCCCCAAAGTCCCCCAGCACATAGTTGTGTATTTTTAGTTGTGTGTCCTTCTAGTTGTGGCATGTGGGCCGCTGCCTCAGCATGGCCTGATGAGCGGTGCCGTGTCCACACACAGGATCCGAACCGGCGAAACCCTGGGCTGCCAAGAGGAGTGCACAAACTTAACCACTCAGCCACAGGGCCAGCCCCGGTGATCTTTCTTAAATTTTCATTCTCCTTATGCCAACTTTCTAACTCATCCAAAGCTGTCAGATACACAAACATTGTTTTAGTATCCAAAAAATCCTATGAAAAGCAAAAAAGGTTTGGCCTCAGCCGCATCATACTGAGTCTACATTATTCTCGGGTTACAGTAGGAAATGCCATATAACAGGATGCCCTGCTGGAGATGGAAAAGGAACATGCCAGAAAACCAACTTTGGAACTCATATCTAGAAAGAGAGGAGATAAGGAAGTCCTGGAATCGCCTAAGTTAGCTATACTTCAAGAGGTTGGGGCAGGACGAGTCATCCTGTTCTGAGGGAGAAAAGGTAAAATGAGGCCCTGTGCACCCAGCAATTATGGAGGAAGAGAAGCTGAGTAGTCTTTTGTCCCCCAAAAGGAGGTGTAATCAGGCAGCTTATGTTTTCAAGTGAGAAAAGGGAGTTATCTAAACCCTGAGGGTGTAGATTGCTAAAAGGAAAAGAGATCACTGAAAAGCTGAGCATTAATGAAGCAACTGAGGAAGAAAAGCTGTAGGGAACTTCTGGCTGAGTCCAAAATGGAAGGAGCTGTATCTCTTAAAGGGCCTCAGAGGCCTGAATGGGAATCTGGACAGTGAGGCAGCATCTCAGAGTGAACTGGAATCTTCTGCAGGACTGCAGAGGGCAAATTCGCAGTAGCAACATGGCGGAAGAGCGAGAAACATCTTAGGTTTGGAAGTCATACTGACTTCTTTGGACCACATCAGGCCCAGGATTTTGGTGGGATAATTTGTGGAGACAGGATGTATTCATTTTCTTTTGCTGCTATAACCAATTACCACAAAATTGGTGGCTTAAAACAACACAGATTGATTATCTTACAGTTCTGTAGCTTTGAAGTCTGAATTGCTTTTCACTGGGCTAAAATCAAGGCGGTGTCAGGACTGCATTCCTTTTGGGTGCTCCAGGGGAGAATGCATTTCCTGGCATTTTCCAGCATCTAGAGACTGCACGCATTCCTTGGCTGGTGATCCCTTGCTCCAGCATGTCAGGCTGAGTCCTTCTCGCACTGCCAGCTCGCTGTTCTTGTTCTTCTGCCTCTCTCTTCCACTTCTAAGGACCCTCGTGATTATATTGAGTTCACCTGGATAATTTCCTTATTTCAAAACCAGCTGATTAGCAACCTTTATTCCCCTTTGCCATGTAACCTAATATATTCATTGGCTCCAGGGACTAGGACACAGATATCTACGGGGAGAGGGCATTATTCTGCCAACCACACAGAGGGACTCTAACAGGGAGATGCTGAATGTCCTATAATACGGCAGGTGGGTAAGGAGACCAAGCAAGCTGACGGATGGACTCAACACTTGTTCTCAATGCTGGCTGCATACATAATCATGTGGAAGCTTTAAAAAGTATAAATTCTCAGGTTACACCCTCAGATGTTCGAATTTAATAGGTTTGAGATAGGTTCCAAGCATCGTAATATTGGAAGACATGGATCTGGATGACCCCAGTGATCTTTATGTGCAGGCAGAGTTGAGAGCCCTGGTCTAGGAAATGGGAGCTGCTATCTTAAATCCAGGGGGCAAGGACAAAAACCCAGATCACACATGTCCTAGAATTGTGTTATTTTCTGACTTCCATTAGTTACTTTCATTATATATCAAGTCCACTTCTTTAATTTACCTCCAGCCATCAAATTTAATATATGGGCTTTAAATATTCTTGGAAGTAAAGAAATCTTCCCCTAGAAAAAAATATTATTTAAATTGCATTTTATACATTTTAACTTGCTTTCCCAATCTGTCTGAACTTGTTTTCCAAAAATACTTTTAACTGAAAAATTACATCATTAAGAGTTCATCAATAATAGTTTATTTCACAATATATACCTACCTCGTTTGTAATGAAGAGTTAAACCATATTTCATTTACCTTAATGAAATCTATTTTCACAAGGCTTCAGTCTATAGTGTTTACTTCATAAACACTTCATAGTGTTGCAATCAGTTTACACTTTTTCTATTTTGTTACTTTTCTTATTTTATTTTATTTCATTCTTGCATATAAAATTGTTGGTAGTTGCCATGGCAATTCTAATTGATTTCTTTCTGCTGTTTTTGTGGGCTTTTAAAAAGATTTGCACAATACATCATTCATATTGTTATTTTTATCTCTGTAAATTTGTAATGGCCTCTCAAAAAAAAAAAGCTAAGCTAGGTAACAAGAGCATCAGATGTTACTTTGCTTAGTGTTGAAGGCTGTGAAGAACAGAAGAAAACTGAGGAAGAAAAGGCAAGCTGGGAAGGGCAATGGAGAAGAGGGTTAGAGTTCACAAGTAAAAGTGCGTGCCACACAAAAGAAAGAGTTTAGGACCCAAGTGAGTGGCCCTGCTAGGGTGAGAGATGTGCTTTTAGAGAGAATTGAGCTTGTCCATGTGACTCAGATCAGGAAGACCAATAAATGATGGAGCGAGAGGTAACCAGGTGATAATGTTGCCGTTTTCTTTGTTTATCTCCTGGTGGACCTCAAAACCTTCTCTGCTTCTGCTACACACACACACACACACTCAGGGGTATGAACTCATGGAATGCATCAGTATGTCTATTATCCTGACCAGCTAACATTCTCATTTCAGTAAACAAGAGATGTATTCTCTGACAAGATCCTGTGTGTTGTGATTAACTGCCTTCTTCAAGGGAATGACTATCATACCATTTGCAGACCTAGAGAGCATGAGAAAAAGAAAAGAGTCTTGAGAATCTGGAATGAATTGGATTTGGTTTTAGGTTCACTGTAGAGCTCCAGAAAGTTTACATATTTTTTTTTTTTACTTACGCCACATCTTTTTCCAAAAGCTAATTGCTGTGGAGTGCAAAAAAATACAATGCAATCAAATAACAAGAAAGTAAAGGTAATTTCAAGTCATTATGTTGTACACCTGAAACTAATATAATGTTATACGTCAATTATATCTCAACAACAACAACAAAGACAGGTAGCAGAGTAGAGTGAACTGGAGTAAATTTAGGACACAGACATGTGCGCTACAAGGTCTGCATAATGCTTAAATACCAACTGCGACTTTGCCTCTGAGCTGCTTAGTCTCCAAAGCAAAGAGGAAAGCATGATCGGAATCAAGACTCAAAGTGCCTGTGAGGGAAAGATTTAGTAGGTGCATCAGAGAAACAGTCTTTCCAAGAATTGAGACGAGAAATTCCTCCAGAGAAGGGGATATTTTGATATAATGCACAACAGCCTCAACAACGTCCCTGCAGTATGAAACAGCAAGTTTCACGTAGCCACTTTTTAAAAACTTCATCAACAAAGTCAAGGGCATGATGCTGGAGTACAACTCAGAGAAAGCTATTTAAATGAGGGTGAAGGGTTCTGAAGGCCGAATACCCTGCTCTCGGATGATCTTGGGGATCCAGGAAGTCACTCTGTGTGGAGAGGACTACATAGCCAGCTTATCTGTTTTAGAGAAAACTTATACCCCCTCCCATTGCGTGGTGCAATCAAGAGATCTGATGAGATTGTATCCTACAAGCCATTTCAGATTCTCACTTTACGACAAAGAAATATCACCTCATCCTGGTGTACTTAGATGAAGAAAAGATCTCGGGGATAGTAAACATGATTCATCTGAGGAACCCGTTGTAAAAATTACATTACACAGGCCCATGTGAAATATGCAAAAGCTTTGGAAAATAAATGCCTAGCATAATCCACCATAAAACCTTTAAATAAATTATTATGACCCTGTTCTTCTGGTACAAGCATAAATGTGTTTCCGATAAATACATTTTATTATGTTTTGATTCATAAGACCACCCTATTATAAATTCAGGATGGTTAAAAGAGAAATTTAAGATCCTCTCTTCCTTTGGCAGTCAGAACAAGGTTTTTTAAACCAAAAACATATGTTTAAATTTAGCTCCACATGTGCCAGCTAGTTATTGACTGATTACTGACATGTGTTTGAGCTCTGGGGATCTCAGATCTCTCTCTGTTTCTCTCCTCAGCTCCTCAACACCATGCATCTCACACACATGCACACACGCACATGCACACGCACACCACATATTGGGAACTCAGATATTTAGCAGGTAACCGTGCCCCAGTGCTTGGAGTAAACACATTCCTTGATGAAAGAACAGTGTGGAATGCTCTATGCAGTACCTTACCCTGGGGGGTGTGGGGTAGGGGGGCACAAATGAAGGATTCTTGCCAAATTCTGAATATCTCTTGAGCTTGTCTTGTTCCTTAGCAAATTGTTATCCTCTGAATGTTTCTCAGTTATGTCCATGACATACTAAAAACAATGAATTTTTTTATCGGCTCTTCCCTAGGTAAGTGAAAACAACATTCTGCTGTTGGAATAATCTTAGCAAATCACAATGGGAATATAGCTTTGAAAACAATCTAGTTTTGTTCCTCTTGGTTGCCAAATTGTGGGTCTGGTGCCCATGATAATGGGCCTCACAGCCCCCCAACTATGGGGAGCAAATTGACCAAGGGCCCCAGTTGGGTTGCTCTGAAATCCATCACCACACATGTGATTGGTGTCGAGGCCACACTTCCCACACTGCTCTCAGCCAATGGCTGCACAGGGCAGGGATACCAAGGCAGGCCCCTTCCCAGGAGGCCCTGGAATCTTCTGACAGCTCCAGGACTCCCTGACAGTCTTGCTGCCTAGGAGGCTTCTATTCAACCTTTCGGTTCTCTCTCCTTCACTGTGTCAGAGTTGCATCAGGTCTGAAGACTCTTAATACCTTTCCAGCTTCCTCCCCATTTTCTCTCACATAAGCAGTTCCCCTAAGAAAACATTTGCCTGTTTAATCTTGTCTTGGCATCTGCTTCTTGGAGGACCAGGATTAACATGACACACTGTTTAGTTTTAAAGATTAAGTTATGTTACCTACACTTAAGGAAGGACATCTTCACAGAATCAAGGACTGTGGCTCTAAATTAGTCTTCCGCTGGAAAAGGATGTGTTATATTTGTAGTATAATATTGCCACCCATAATTTGGATCCTGAATCGAACCAGATTAAAATTCCTTATAAATGGTCTTCCAAAATAAATTCCTAATTCACTCTCTTGTCCATGAAGGCATGATGCTTCCTCTAATGCTAAAGTCATCAATAATCAATCCATTCTTCTCAAGAATGCTGAGATTTTGTTTACTACCCCACTTTCACCTAAATCATATCTATAAATTTTATCAGTTAGAATGTGCCAATTAAAATATGTTCTGTGGCCTGAATCTCAACCTTCCATGTGATTGACAATATTGGCAGTATTCAGCTGTATATTGTTGCTTATATGAGAGATCTACTCTTGGAATAATGTGGATAGGTCAGGATAAATTTCAGACCACCTAAGGAATTGCAGTTTTTTGGGGTTCTGTGAAGTAAGTAGCAGTCAAACCCTGTTCCCTCTCTGAATTTGGAACCACCTGAAAAACTAGACAATGGAGTCAGATAGAGACCAAAATTTCATCTTTTAATATTCGGTAGAACTCGCATCCAGACCATGGGTTGCCCATCCATGGTCTGGGTAGTACAAATAGAAAACTGCAGGGCTCACGGCTGTAGGCCAGAGCGAAGCAATGGACAGAATGTTACATGTTGCCAATGGGAGGTTTCCAAGAGATGAGGAAATCCTGTCTGAGAAGAGGCAGCTCAGAAATAAAAGTATCAGTCTGTTCTCCACTTACAACTGAGATAAGTTACTTTTCCTCTCTTGGAGAGTGGTGAGAAAGGGGCAGAAAGAAGCTTTCTAATTCCTCTGAAAAGACAGCAATTTTATTGTGTGGGCTATGGTGGAAATTCAGAGAGAGAAAAATAGTTCGTGCTACAAAATGCCAAGCCCTGATCTACCGATGGGAAGGTCAGTGGCATTGTCTATGTGTGAAGGGCAGAACGTCACTGGGCCACCTTAGCTATGAGGTCAGCCAGGACAGACATTGCAGAGAAAAGACAGAAACTTTGCTTTCCTTCATTTCATTACTATTCACATGTTTCAGAACAATTCATTCAAGATTCACTTAAAGTTAGCTATGGGCTTTTCTAAATAGAGCTCTCACGTCTTAAAAATAAATCCAAGGCTTTTAAAGCTCTGTAATTATCTTGTCTATTATCTCATCTGCTGCTTCATCTTTCATTCCCTCCCTTGATCTTTTATCTGTATGGGGGTTTGGCATTTTTGCATAGCTTTTAAAGCAGATTCTGGATATTTTCAGAGATGGGGGGGGGAGGAGAACAGATATGTCATAATTTGTGTTACTTACTCGTTTTTCTGGAAATTAACTCCTCAAGCACCTGGTGAGTAACAGGCACCTGGGCATTTGGATTTTGAATAAGAATTTTAATTGTATCATTTCATTGCTGTGATCACACTTAAGGATAAAAATTCTTACGATTTCCTGTACTGTGGCATTTATATCTTTATTTAAATCACATTTTTAAATTGCATATTCTTAGCGACTCCATCCTTAATGATTTGTATTACTAATTTAGAACTTAGTGACCTCTGCAAAGTAAACTTACTCTTCTGACAGGGGGAAAATGCATAGAAAAAATGTGATATGTCTCAGAAAAAAATCACATTTGTCTGAAATATTACATAAATAGATGTAAATTTATGTATAGTTTTTTGATTTAAAAAGTATTATATACTCATGCAAAATTTAGAAATTACAGAAATATGTAAGATAGAAGAAAAAGAATATAAAGTAGAATAAAAACCATCTTTTAAATTATCATTTGATGCAACCATTATTAACAGTTTGGTATCTTTTTTTACAGTATTTTGTATCACACGCAAATACAATGAATCATACTAAGTAGAGTTTTAAATTTAACTTTTTTCATATTGTGAGCATTTTTCTATATCATTATGTAGACATTAAAATATGTTTTTAATGATGGCATATGTAAGAATTTATCATGAAGTATTTTACCAGGTCATTCTCAAACATATTACATTTGTTATTTCCAATTTTTCACCATTGTAAATAATCCTGTCAAAAACATTCTTATACAAAGGTTTTGAATACATTGCTGATTCTTTCCATAGGAAATAAAATAAAATTACTGGACTGAAAGGTATTAATATTTGAAAGGCTAAGCTCAAATGACCAGTTATCAACTTACTTTGAGGGAGAGCCCCATGGAGACACTTTCTTTCTGTTTTTTCTGTTTTCAGAATAACTGAGAAGCCAAATTAATAGTCAGAGGATCCTTCAGGGAGTTTAGAATCAGGGCAAGAGGCGGAAATCTTGAAGAATCTTTCATCCAGGTCATGGTGAGGCCTGATAGCTATGTCTTCTTCATCGTTGTATTGATGTCTTTATACTAAAACATTTCGTCATCACAAGCCATTTTTATACTGTGATTTAGAAGGCTCTTGGCTTGCAATATTTATTGTATTATAAAGCATTTTAAAACTCTGCATGTGCCCAGATCACTCCACACAATCAACAAAAGGCTTCATTTGTCCCAGCTGAAATGCCTCTAAGGGGCCACTGCTGGGTCTTGGGCTTTCAGAACAAGAACATGCTGATGTAAACCACTGAGAGAGGTGGTCTAGACCAAGGCACACTGGAGAATTAAAGTTCATGAGGGACAACTGAGCATCTAGCCTTGAGGGAGACAGAGTCACAAGACAAAAACTTGAAGAGGAGATACCGATTGCTTAAATGTAGTAATGATAGTATTTCTACTGGTAAAAGATGATAATTTCTATTTTTTTCACATTTTACATAAATAACTTTTGACATAAATACTTTTGACTATTTTATTATTCTTCTGTTGGTTTCAATATGTTTTCATTTCTCTGGGAGTTGGGGAAGTATAACTGTATTTCGTGCTCTATTACCCCAACCCTCACCCAAAGATAGGTTTAGAGTCAGATATGAAACCAAATTCAGATCTATGTGGAGACTGAGAAAGAAACTAGCAAAGAAGAGAGTCCAGGACAGTTCACACTTGAGAAGTCCACTGTTGTCTTTATAGTTCAACATGAATGTGTCTGCCTGTCTAAAAGCGACACAAAAAAGTTAGGAACTCTGATGTGAGAGCTCTTTGGAGGCTAAATTAGATTAATTATGTCCTTCAAGATAATTAATTGGGAGTTTACAGGCTATGGGAGTATTTCTCAACTAGACAGATCTAAAAAATGCAGATAATGGAACTAACATTCAACTAGTACAGAAACAAACAAATGCTTGATGAGATAAGGGGTGTTCAGAATTCTGAATTCACTCAATTGAAAACTGATTCATCATTCCTTCAGCAAATTTTATTGAGCATCTGCTGTATGATGATACTAAAGTAGATGCCATGGATTTAGAGATAAATAAGACAGATGAGATCATTGTTCTATTTTCTGAACTTATATTATGATGGAGGGGATAGAAAATAACCATATACAAAGACAGTAAAATTTCGAGTAGTGATAAGTGCTAGAAAGAAAAATGAAGTCGTACAAGGGGATGGAGAGTGATGGGGGTGCTACACGAGTTGGCGGGGTGGGGGTGGGGAGCTGGTCAGATGTAAATGAAGTGAGGAGCAAAGCATGAGGATGCCTGAAGACTTCCCCAGGTGGAGGGAACTGTAAGGTCAGAGGCCCTGAGGCAGGAAGAAGCTTGGCATATTTGAGCTACAGCACAAAGGCCACTGTAGGTAGAAAAGCAAAAAAAGCGAGGGACAAAATGTTAAGATACTTCAAAGAAATGGAGGAAACCAGGGCCTTCTAAGTAATGGACAGAAGTCCGAGATTTATTCTCATTGCTCTATGGAAAGCTTACGGAGGCTCTGAACTGAAGAGAAATGTAATCTGATATACAGTTGGAAAGCCGGACTGGCTGCTCTGTGGAGGAGCAAGAATGGAAGCAGGAGCACCATTGGCAGTCCTGGCGGGGACAGAGGGTGGCTTGGACTATGTGTATAGTAGGAGAGATGGAGAAGAGTCAGGTTGATGATAAGTTTTGAAATAGTCAAGAAAATTTACTGGAGATTGGATGTGGGTTGTAAAAAAAGAGAGTAATAGAGAATGAAGCACAGTTTTTGACTCCAGCAATTGAGGTAATGGCGACGCCATTTACTGAAGTGGGAGCCCTAAGGGAAGAACAGGTAAAGGATGGAAAGGAATTAAAAGTTCCATTTTGGACATGCTAAATTTGAGACACCTATTAGACATACAAGAGGAACTACCAAATAGGCAGTAAAGGTGAGTTTAGAGTTCAGGGAAGATGTTAATGATGGAGGCATAAATTAGTGAGCCATCAGAATATAGGAGTATTCAAAGCCATGGGACCACATGAGATGACTATACAGTGAGTGTGGAGAGAGAAGAGATGGGAGAAGAGATGCGATTTGAAAACCTGGCAGTGGGGCCAGCCCAGTGGTGCAGCGGTTAAGTTTGCGCTCACCGCTTCTTGGGGCCCAGGGTTCGCCGGCCTGGATCCTGGGTGCAGACATGGCACTGCTTGGCAAAAAAAAAGCCATGCTGTGGTTGGCATCCCACATATAAAGTAGAGGAAGATGGTCATGGATGTTAGCTCAGGGCCAGTCTTCCTCAGCAAAAAGAGGAGGATTGGCAGTAGTTAGCTCAGGGCTGATCTTCCTCAAAAAAAAAAAACCAAATAAATAAGAAAACCTGGCAGTGTGCCAACATTTAGAGGCAATAAGAAATGCTGCCGGGATGTTGAGAAAGATAGTACAGAGAGATGACCACTAAAATTTCAAGATGGAGGCCATTGGTAGGATGATTTATAGTCCATATAATTTATAGTCCAAACCATGACTTTTTTAAAGAGTGAAATGGAAGTTATTAATAATTCTGCCAAGACAATAGGTGTAAAGTAGGACCGTCCTGGGCAAACAAGAACATACGGTCACCCTAGCTGTTGGTGACCTCCAGCAGACTAGTGTCTGTGGAGTTGTAGTGATGGCAATCTGATTGGTGTGGGCTGAGGAGAGACAAAAGATGAAGAAATAAAAACAGGAAGCATAGACAACCCTTTTGAGAAATTTCACAGTAAAGAAGCTAGCAGAAAAATGAGACATGACTAGAAGGGATATAAAATCAAGGAAAGTGTTGTTGTTGTTGTTTAAATGGGAGCTAGAGCATCTGTGCATGCTAATGTGAAGGATCTAGAAGAGAGGGAAAATTTGATAACGCAAGGGGAAATGAATAGCAGTAGAAGCAGAGTCCGCAAGTAGAAGAACAAGAATGGAACTCTGCACAGGTAGCTAACGTGACATGTGGATTGATTCTGTTCACCTGTTGTAAGGAGGGAAGGCAGAATATGTGGACACAGGTATACACAGTTGCTAGATTTGTTGCTGGGAAAAGGAGTTAGCTTCTTAGACAAAGCAAGAGAGATTTCACTTTTTGTGAAATCCTCTTTTCCCCTTCCACAAGAAGTCACAGTTTACCATTTGGGGGCAATTTCCTTCAGAGGCGTTAAGAAGAGATATGTGAGCTATTTCTTCTCTCAGGAAAATGCTCCAATATGGAGCCTTTAATAGTTTACCAGCAAATGTGAAAATTCTCCCAGGTCCAATTTAGATCTGGCAGAGAAGATGAATATTACTAGTCAGTCAGCAACTGCCTATAACAGATGTTTTTGTTGAATGTGAACATTAACAGTTCTATTTGGCCTTTTCAGAATTTGAATTAAGAAATAGAAGACATAGCCAAGAGTACATGGAGACCCAGGTGGAAGAAAAGCCCTTGACCAGAGACACAAGAGGTAACACATCGTGAAAGCTTTAGCACCCAAGGACTGTGTGACCCTGGGGAAATCACAGTGCCCTGATTGTTTGATCTGTAAGAGGGAGAAAAAAAAAGCAAATGTCTAGCAGAATTCAGGGGCTTGTGAATATACGTAGTCTCTGTCAAATGACTATTAGTAGAAATTTTAGGGAAATGTCAGCACAAAGTAAACCAAGCAAGTGAGTATTTCCAGTGATTTAATGTCTAGGAATAACTTGGTTCAATTGACTCAGCAGAGAAAACCAGAAATGAATGCTTCAGATTCCAAATTATGTTCTTTCCAGAGTGGAACCCCTGTGAATCCGCTCCAAGGTAAGGTAACAACAAAGACCTTTTTCTCCCTCTCTAATGAATTAAACTTCTATTTCCCTAGTTGGCTAGGTACCATTGCTGAAAGGCAATTTACTCATCTGCAAAATGGTGTCTGAGTAGTCATTTCCAGATGTACCTTTAGTTACGGCAGACATTGGAACACAAAGGAATTATAGTGCAGGTCACCTTTGGCATTCTCTAGTGTAATCATCACACCTTCTTAGGGACTGCAGGTAGGACCCGGGCCCTCACCAATGAGACGCTGCTGCTCACGACACTTTCCTACCACCTGTGCATACCACTGCCGTTGTGAGAAATCAACCATACTTCAACAAGATCAGTGCTCTGTAAATTAGTTCTTTACATTGTTAAAGATAGAGTCCCTAAGAACAGGCTTTTAAAAATGGTATAGTGTAGCAAGTATAGTGTACTTGCATCCAAAACAAGCTTCCCCATTCTCAGAGGGGTATAAGCAAATAATGCATTTTATGAGCACTTATAAAATCAGCTTATCATCTCACATTGGTAAAGCCAATTGCTGATAAACATTTACTATGTGACTATATACCATCAATAGCATTTGTTTTAATTGAAACATTCTTTAAACTTCCTTTTTCTAAATTAACACAATATTAACTGAAAAAATAGATTAAGGAATATGATTTTTCCTATTAAGTTCTCATTTAGGGTTCAGGTTCAGATGCTTGTAAACCAAAGCAACTGTAGCCATTTCCTGTGGATACTGACCCACCATTTAGAATTCACCAGTGAGGTGCAGAGAGAGTGGTCAGCCTACTATACCAAAACTGAGCATGTAGACAAGGTTGTTTTGATCGTTCAGGGGCTCTAAAACTTACTTTTGGAAGCCACCTACCTTTTGTTACATATGTTAAAATGCACTCACATTCCACATTAAATGTAATATATATACGGGCCGGCCTGGTGGCACAGTGGTTAAGTTTGCATGTTCCACTTCAGCGGCCCGGGGTTTGCCGGTTCAAATCCTGGCTGCGGACCTATGCACCACTTGTCAAGCCATGCTGTGGCAGGGGTCCCACATAAAACAGAGGAAGATGGGTACGGATGTTAGCTTAGGGCCAGTCTTCCTCAGCAAAAAGAGGAGGATTGGCAGCAGAAGTTAGCTCAGGGTTAATCTTCCTCAAAAAAAAAATAATAGTAATAATAATAATATTAAAAAATTTAATATATATAGAAGAGTTGAGTTGCCCTCAACTAGTTGACCTAATGCCACAATTTAGAGACATTTAATTAAACACATGTTAATTTCAACGCTGCTATCTTCCTTGCATGTTGTAGAGTCAAGAAAATTTTTTTTAATGTTTCAAACACTTTTGTAGAGGTTTAACTAAAAATTTGCTAATTTTAATATTGCCATTTTTTTTCAAGTTAATTATGGGGGGCAGTAATATCTCAAACACTTTTATAGATTCTTAAAAAACTCATAGATCCTGGCCACGGGGCCTTAGTGCTTAATGAGTAAAATGGCCCTGGATGTAGCAGAGGACCTTGGCCCTAAACAGTACTTGAAGCTTTAGCTATGCAAAACTTCAGAAAAATTGTACTGGGATGTAAAAGCTTCACATAGCATCCCACCCTCTAGTTGTCAAATCCAATGCAATACTTCTTCATAGCTTTTCCATCCAGGCTCTGCTTTGCTTTTCTTCTAGCACCTTCTTAGAGGCCTCTATCACATCGGACACAAACCACTATAATGGACTATGACTTTGTCTCCCTGCTTGAAGCTCTTCCCTCCTTCAACAGAGGGCCAACAGCTTAGGCTTGCTAAAATGATAGTCAATGAAAGAATTAAGTATAATTCAATTAAGCAACTAATTAATCAACTAAATTGAACGACTTGGATGTTTTGTTGTTATGTATTATGTGTTTTTGCTATTTAAACATAAACGTTTGGCTCTCTCTGAAGTATCTTCTAACTTTCTAACCAAGCTTTTCCACTTACTTTTCTTTGAACATGCTTAAAATAGTTTCACCCTTGTTTGTCCATTAATTCAATAAATATCATTAAGTACCCACAGAGTCCAGACATCATAATAGTCACTGAGCAATCCTTGCCCTTAGGGTACTCTTAATCTAGTGGAAGACAAATAATAAAATACGTATACTGAAATGCTCCAGGTGCTTTGATAGAGCTAAGTACAGGCTACAGTAAAAAGCACAAAGGAAAAGTGGTCAACTTTGTCTGAGGGTGAGCGTAGGAGAAGGTGGTTCAGGCAAAGCTTATTTCTGGAAAATGTATAACCATTTACCTGGTACGCATTTGGGCAAGGGCATTCCAGGCAGAAATAGTAATATGAAAAAGGCATGGAGGCAAGAATTTGATTTTGAAAATGTTATCCAATTGGTGAGTTTATATTCATCAAAGCCAAGACAGTAAAATTACAATAAATTAGGCTTTTGGTATAAATAAAATATTTAAACTTAAAATAATGCTGAGTTTTAATATACTTTTCAACTTTTCAATATTTTAAGCTACCTTCATGTTCTAGAAAAGAACCATTTAAAAAACACATAAAAACATGTATCTAAAGGCACACATTTTTTCTTTTGTCTCAGGCTCAAATATGGCTTGACAGGGCACTGTCAGATCTGATTTTTATTTAAAATTTTGCTCATCGTGGATTTTTTGCATTATTTTTCCTTTTAAAAAGTTTCATTCAAACATTGGTTGTCTTGATTACTGAGTTCACTGGCAGCTCCTTAAATTTTGCACTTAGGGTTAGTGCTTCACTCACCTCACCCTAATCCAAGCCCTGGAAAAAGCCATTCAATCTATATTCTAAAGATCACTCTCTCACAGTATGTAGTATGGATTGCTAAAGACTTTGGTGGTTACGACTGGAGAAGGGGGGAAAATTAAAAGTCTATTTTAAAATACTTTAGGTGGAAAATGAGGAAAGCTTGAACCAAGGCAACAAAGTAGATAAAGAGCAGGCAGGAGTAACAGAGGTGTCAGGAATGGGGAGAATTTGATAAAAATTGGATATATGGGAATGTTCTCTATTCTAGAATTCACTCTCCAAATTATGGCTATCAAAGCCCACAGAGTCCCCCTCCTCCAGGAATCCTTTTTAATCCATTTCACACCATGGCAAATTCTCCCATCTCCATGTTTTTATCTCTCCAACTAGATTATAATTTTTTTGCTGCCAAAGACCATATCTCATTTTTCTTTGTTTCTTCTACAGTGTTATAAGCGCAGTAGATGCTCAATAAACACTTGCTGAAAGAACTAGAATCATCAACACTTTTTAACACGGCTCCAAGGCAGTGCCCACAATTATTACACCAACAAAAGAAGGATTTAAATCTTATTTTTTGAATATACTTTTAAGGTTAGAATACTCATTTAGCTGTACGAGATGACAAATGACTTCTCAGGGCTCTTTACAATTACATGATTAACAGTCCTTTTCTGAGAAGTGTTTTATATATGTAACTGCTAATGGCAAGAGGACTTCTCCTGGGGGGCCTTTTTCCCTTTTATGATTACACTGATATTTTAGACAAATGCAATTACTGTATCCCAGCTGGGAAGTGCTTTTGAATTTATAAAGTGCAGAGATGGCTGTAGACTGTGAAGTTGAGGCAGGTCTCTTATCTAGTCATCAATAGATAATTTTGGTTTTGATCATCCTTCTTGCAAAAGTTCTACTGTGGTTACTAATGTCCAAAATTTGACATTAGTGTTGCCCTTGACAACTGAACCAGAGAGTTTCTCTGGAAATTATTACAGTTAGAGTAAAAAAATAACTACAGTTGTAGAAAAATTTGAACTTAATATGTCTGAGTGTGGCTTTATCAGATTTCCATGTGTGGTAATATCTTGATCCATTTTACCAGAAATTATTATGGTTATTATTTATTATTATTATTACTACTATTTTGGACAAGGGGCTTTTAGTAAAGTTCCTAAAAAGGGGACTAGGTCAATCCTGCACATACCTTTGTCCTCTGCCTCTCTCCTTCGGGATGATGGACAAAGTGCTGAAGGTGGAGCCGCCACCTGGCACAGTGGAGGAGCTGTCATACTAGGCCCACATTATCTACATCTAGGCTTCTCATTTCATGGGAAAAACGAAATCATTATTATGTTTTTCAATTTTCTATGATTCAGAGCTGAATATAATTTCTAAGTGATAACAGAATTTGGCATCTAAAAGTGGGATACTTTAAGCAAATGTAAAATTCGAAATTGACTTGGTGGGAGGAATGAGGCTTTGGGCAATAAGAACTTAGATACATTAAGCTGGAAAGCTGGTGATCTTTGTTATGTAATGACAGAATATTTGATGACATTGTTGCCTGCTTTACTTGGAATGCGGGCAATGGGCCAACTGAGGCTGTATGATTAGGAGATATAGTAGCAAACATTTTCTATATTGGCATGTGCTAGCTCCACCACTTTCAGCAAAATCTTACTGAAAAGATGACATTAGACAAGAGCTACTCAGGCTGCAAGCAGAGAAGGAAGGAAATACCACTTTTCCAAGAGAACTTTCCCCTGCCTGTGGTCTACAAGTTATGGTGAAGGAAGTCCTGAAGTCAACTGCCTCTGTTCTTCAAATTTGAAGCAGTTAGAAATAGTGATAGACAAACAGTAGCCTAATGCCAACGCTCCACTGGAAAGAGGCACAAAGACTGACGGCAGTGATAGGATCAAGCGTGTTGCCTTCCCACCTGAGTCTGTTGACTCTAACTGCCTCCAGGCAGTGGCCATGGAGTCTAGGACAAGGGAGATGGGCAGAGCATAGAGACCTGTAATTAAAGGAGGAGATTCCTCAGGTTAAAAATCTACATCTGCACAAGACTTTGGGCTATTATTTCTTAAACTTGGACTTTGACAGGAGCAAACAGAGCAAAACAATATTAAGTTTACAGGGAACTATATTTCCAAAGTACTCCCCTCCTTCCAAGACTGGCCTGAAACAGCCTATAGCTAGTAAATCCCTAATACAGTCCCTTGTCCCTAAAACTATACCAATAGGAGGTTGGCTTTGAGAGCTTTGTAGCCCCAGGAAGGGCCTCTTTACCAAGTCACACCAGAGGGAAGAACCAGGGGATGAGGGGAACAGGTGTTCTGGGACATCCCCCCCAGAGAGAATAACCAGGTGCAGTGAGATTAGCCAACCAAGGAACTCATCCTGTGCAAGACAGGGAGTCCTTGCTACTCCTGCCAAGTGGAATTGCTTAATTGCTATGGATAACTAATGATTACGTATTTCCTGTCCTCTCCTTTCCTAACGGGAGCTTGTTTTGTTTTAGTACTTATCCTGTTCCTTCTCAACTATTGTATATGAAGGGCATGCCACTTGTCCTCTGATTGATAGACCAGTCGACCTATAGCAAATCAAACAGACCAACAACTTTCCATCTGTATCTGATGCAAAGACTGTATATCACCAAAACAGCCTGCATTTTGAGCTGGGTGCAAGAAATGCAAGAGACTTTGAGGGAGAGAACATCTCCCTCAGGATGTTCTTTTTCTGGAAAGAAACTGGCATGTTGATAACCACAGTCTGGGGTAGGGTTACATATACTTATATACATACGTAAGTTTATTACAAACTTTATTGAATAAAGGATGTGTAGCACATAAATACAAATTGTGATAATAATATATCTACTATAAATCTCTTATAGCCAATTGATTCTCACAGAATGCTTTTTTTTGACAAAGCAATTGACAAATGAGCATAGTTCCAATGTGAATGTTGGTTGATATGTTTGTTGATGTTAATGAGTAAAATGAAAGTCAAGCGATGAAGATATACGTCAGAATTCCACTTGTTCATCAATGATGTGAGCTACTTTCAAATAACTGGGAGTTTTCAAATACTGGAAGAATATTTTCCCAATTTTTTGTATTTACAATGCAAGCGTTATTATCGCAATGTATCTTTAAGTTTAATTTGCATTAGTAACATTTTCTTAATCATTTGTAAGTCTAGACAATCAACAAAACAATGTCAAAGTCTGATTTGTAGTATTGGCTGATTTCCATGGTGTAAATACGCCCACTGTGGCTGATCTTGAGATAACATCATGTCACTGAAGGCAGAGTTGGGAGGAGATGTGCTGTATCATGCCATTTTAAAGGATCTCCACTATGTAGATATGATAGATGCAAACCTAAAGAGCATAGATAATAGCAAAATTTAGTAAGATAATTAGGAAGTGATGAATTTTGAGTATATATCTTTATTTTTAGTATAATTTATTTAATTGCAAGTTTATATAATTTCATTCTTAATAATGATCATGTCTAATCATGAACTCACAAAATTCCTGAAATTTTAACAACCGACTTCTGTGAGCTGGTACAAGTCTTATTTTCACACCTCTGGAAATAAGAGTGTATCTGAATGATGGGCAACCTAAGGGATAGACTGTTGCAAACAATGCTAGTTGCCTACCCAATAGCTATCTTTCCATTTTTCCTAACAAAATCTGGTTTTATTAGATGGAGCACATGTCAGGTTAAGAAATGATATTTCTTAGCCTTCCGTGTAGATAGGGTTGGCCTTGTAATACAGTTCTGGCTAGTAAGATATAAGCAAATGACATTGAGTGAGGCTTCATAAGATCTCCTTAAAAGTGGGCAGGAGGAAGCCGACATGTGCCTTTTGTCCTTCGCCCTTCCTATTTGTATTGGTCAGGTTAGGCTAGGTTATGCTGCAGTAATAATTCAATCCCAAAATATCAGAGGCTTAACACAACAAAAGCTAATTTCTCACTGTGTCCACTGCAGGTTGCTAGAGCAGCTCTGATCCATGTATCACTCAGGGACCCAGGTACAGCAGCTCTACCATTTTGTAGCTGTACCATCTGGAACACGTGGCCTCCTCAGGTGACGTGACTGTTTTTCTATGCCTCAGCCCAGAAATCAAACAGTTCATTTCCTGACACAGCCCATTGGCCAGAAGTATTCATATGGCTGTGTCTAAATGCAGGGCAGGCTAGGAGGGTACTGTAATTATGTAGGAAAAATAAAACATCTAATTGTTTAAGGCTATTATTTCTGGATTTCTGTTATAATCAAATGCAATTCTTAAGCGATACAATTGGTATAAATTTTTATAAGTTGACTATAGCTACAGTCAATGGTATATAGAGTGTTATATTCTAATCCTGCATGAAGTGTATACAAGACCAGCAAGACAAAAAAATGGAAGTGTACGGAACTGAGACCTAGCCTTCCTTTGTCAGGGATGAAGACAAAGCGGTCCTTGTGTACTCCTAAAGCAGAGTGAGTATGGAAGAAAGCACTTTTTACATGAGAAATGATTTTAAACATTAATGTGGTTTTCTCTTTTGCCTTTTGGAGTATAAAACCTTTACCCTAATCTGCCCCAGGTGTCCATCCATCTGAGAAGAGGTGAGAAATTAAAGCAGAAGGTATGCAAAGAGGAAGAGGAGGTAATATTCAGCTCTTGACATTAGAAATCAGATTGTGCAACTAGACAAAGCCCTGTGAGCCAGGTTATTTTCTTAAGAAAGAATCTTTCCAAATTCCTGCATGCACCATTTAGCATATCAAGGCCAAGCCTGTGCTTAAGTCTGATCTGCAGTCAGGAGGAAAAAAAGATATGACGTTGAATTCACAGAACAACCCACCCATCTGGCCCCTGAAAAAAGTAGGAAGAGAGGGAAGGGGAATTCTGTGACCAGACATCACTGTCCTGGTTTTGTCCTCTCTGGGCTCAGGCTGAAAGGCAGAGGAAAGTGCATTAAGTCAGCGATGACAAACCTGCAGGTGAAGCTGGGGACAGCCACAGAAACATAACAAACAGGGTTAGAGAGAGGAGCGACTACAGTGTAGCATTCCCAAGCTGTTCTTAATTCTTAAGTGGTGCAGATATTGAATGGAAGTCAGTGGGCATTCCACAGGGTCTGCCATGGCTGGGTGAGATGCTGGAGGTGAACTGCCAATTCAAAGGACAAGACAGATGACACAGCTAGGGGTTCAGTGGTATCTAGAGCTGCAGGAGCTGAATGAGGAGGTGAGGAGACACAGAACACCACAGGAACATCACTTGAGTCAAAAGAATGGATCCTAACTCAAATCAGCCATAGAATACAATGTTCCAAGAGAGCAGGACAAGGATTAAAGGATTACACAGGAGGGAAAGAACATGATGACATTATCCCAGAGACCGGGTGGATTCTAGCCAGCACACATCCAAGGAGCAGGCGCGTCTCTTCCCTACCCAACTTCACATTCCACAAAGATGCACTGGCTTCCCTTGCCCCTAAATACGTGGGTGTCATTTTAAAAAAAAGGAGCAGGAGAAAGAGTAGGCTCTTTGAGGACATAAACATTTTTTTCCTAGAGAGACAAAACATTATTGCAAGGCACCGTTTAAATGATTGGACTGGATTAAACTTAATCTAGATCAGATTAGTTAATTTATACTGATCTTCAGGAGGAGCACAGTTAACTATAGACAAAATAAAGGAACTAGCCTAGTCTCAGCAGTGGCGTGAGTTAAATTTTGTGACCTCACCACAGACTGTTTCTGCTGTCAGCCTCTCACAAGAATATTTTGCAAGGTGTTCTCCTAAGGACATCAGGGGTGTAAAATAAGCAGATTTGCACCAACACAGGGCTGGTTGCTCACTGGCAAAGATGTTTTATTGTGCCTTATACACAAGTAGTTTATAGATTCAGCACCACCCCTCCATCCATTCACTCTAATTATCTGGGATGCACTAGTCAACAGCCACAATTTTGGCCTTAAGTAATGAATGGAGTAGGGACCCCTCCTACTCTTAACACACACACATATTGAGTGTGTGTTGGGGCGGGGGGGTGCCATGTGCATAGGACTGTGTGCAGGGCCTAACGCAAAATGAAATGCAAGACTCTTTGTTCAAAAATTATTGAAAATTTCAAGACAGTTGTGGCAGAGCATTAAACAAAATGTGGGGTCCTTCAAAGTGCAGGACCCCGTGACAGCGCACAGGTTGCTCACCCATGAAGCCGGCCCTGCGTGTGTGTTTTGTTGAGGACCTCATTGTGCAGTCCTTCTTGGAGGCCTGCATGATGTAAAGATACTGTTTTTTATTTTCCCACCTCATTTCTTAGAGTTTAGATAGATCTGCACATAAGGGCATGATCCTTTCTTTTTTTTAATAAGAGTTTTTCTCCTAGCATAGTGGTGAAGAATGTATGAACGCTGGCTCAAATTTCCACTCACTAGTCATGGGGTTGTGGGTACATTACTTACTTTCTCTGTGCTTTGGCTTCCCAATCTGCAAAATGGGGGTATAAAGGTATTCCTGGCTATGAAGTTATTAAGAAGATTGAAATAAATGAGTTAATATTTCTCAAGTGCTTGGAGCAAGTCTTGCCATGTAGTAGGCACTATGTAAATATTTGTTAACATAAAAATTTTGAAGGCTTTATTATGTGAGGACTTAAATCTAACTCTCCTCCCCTATTCAGAACTATGGAACTGTTACCCTTCTCTAGAACGGAACCATTGTGTCCAGAAGGCTATCTGGGTCAAGAAGGTCATATAGATTTGGGAGTCTCCTAAAGTGTTAATGGATGGGAACAAAAGACTTCCTGTTTAAGAAGCAAAGGACGACTAAGGCTGACCACTCCCAATCTGCACTATTTCTTGCTTTCATTAAATATAAAGTAAACACACCAAAATAAACAGAAAACCAACAGCAACAACGACAAAACACCAAGGCATTCTTTTAGTTGCCAAGGCTCTGTAAACAAATGGAGTATTGCAGGGAAGACAAAGCCAGTTGACGCAAAAGCTCTTAAGTGGTTTTATCGATATCACAGTGCAGGAGAAGGGCCAGGGGTCATATTGATCAGCTCAACAGCATGGAATTTGGCAAACTTATGTCTTGCCCTGTCTGGATAGGGAGGAAGACAGAGTCTAAGGCCTGAGAAAGAGAGAGACAGAGATTGAGAGACAAAGTCTTACATTTGCTGATTCCATGCACATGTGGAGTCCAGATGATTGTCTTAGTCTTTCTGTCTTTGGGCCGTCAAGTCTCCTCTGATTCCCCACAGTCTGTCTCAGGTTGGCATCTGGCGTCCTCATGTCTTGTCTCCTCCCTTCACCTTGCCTTAGGTCTTCAAAATCAACTTTAAATGGACGCACTTTGCTGTTCCTCAGCCTTCTCCTCTGCAATAAAGAATCCTTGAAACTGTGGTTTTGATGAGTTATTTTTTTCTCTAAAAATTATATTAAACGTACAAATATTTAAACTTAAAAAAAAAGGAGTTTGTCCATATGCCTCCTAAAATTCTCTTTTAAACTACTGGGGTTCTGATCTAAGAGGAGCTAGAATCTACAAAGGTTAATGCACTACCTGGTGTCCCAAAGCAAGAAGCATTATAATGGAATGAGGAGACTGCTGGACCAGGTATAAGGTGATGGCCACTCTCTAGGAGTGGACGTTGGGCAGGTTTCTTCTCCCTTTTCTCCATGAAGAAAGAATACGGGCAACTGGTGGGGTGAGAGTTCACTCAGGGCTAAGAAATGGTGGGAGGTGTATTGGATAGCAATGAAAAATAAACAACAACACAACAAATAAGGCTGGACTAAATCATGTGTAACTACTGAGCCAAAATCTCAGCAGCTACACTTTGAGGACCTCAGGCAGCTGCAGAGCCCTCACAAACCTTGCTCCTCACGACCGCTGTTGGATTGGTGGGAGAGCAAGAGAGTCAGAGGCTCCAGACTCCTAGAAAAGGTGGCACCAAAAGTGGCTGAGCTTACAGTCTGGGCAAGAAGACCAGGGATCCACAAGTGGCTGGTGGACAAGCAGAAGCAGGAAGCCCTCTGGGTCAATATGGGTGAGGAAGGCATTCAGTGAAAATGACCAAATGAGATCAATAGAACAAAATACAACACACACACACACACACATGCACACGCACCTATCTTCTTTCCATCTAAAAGTCTTCTTTCCATTTTTAAAAGTCTATAGACCCTCCATTTGATCTTAAATCCCCCCTTTAAAAAAATAAAAGAGGCCAGCCCCTGTGGCCTAGTGGTTAAGTTCAGCACTCTCCTCTTCGGTGGCCTGGGTTCGATTCCTGGGCCCCGAACTACACTGCTCTGTTAGCAGCTATGCTGTGCTGGCAGCCCGCATACTAAAAAATAGAGGAAGATTAGCATGGATGTTAGCTCAGGGTGAATCTTCCTCAGCAAAAGAAAAAAAAGAAAAAAGAGAAAAGGACATCCCTACTTTTGACATGGGCTCTGAAATGCGTAGGAAGTCCCTCTTAAAAATTTACAGTCTTTCATAAAAATTTACAGTCTTTTTGAATGGATGTTTTTTAATATTTTTCAATTACAGATTTATGGCAGATTTTTTCCTGGGCCTGAATTGTCTGTTTAATATTAAAGTGATTCTTGGAGGGAGCCATCTGTTATATGATCAGGCATGGAAATTCTTTACAGGGCTTTACATCAGCACTCGCTCCAATGTTTGTCATGCTTCAAATATCCTCAGGCACTTGTGTTTGCATTTAGAGGAGCAAGGTGAAGGACTTTGAAGCAGGACACGATGTCTCCCTGAGTATTCAGTGGCTGTTACTGACAACACTGTGTTCAGCATATGGTTTGCTAAGTTGTCTTTTTCCCTATGCTACTCTCAACATTTTCCTGTACTATGACAAAACTATACCCCGAGAAAAAGGACATTTTGATAATCTTTGAATCTCCTCTCAGAACACACCTTGCTCATTTTATTAATCAACTCATTTTTGCCTTCAAAACCATTGTTTTATCTTTTTTAAAAATAATACTTCAGCTCACTGTCCCCCTGAGTGCTATTATATTTGAGCTAACTCTGTTTTATCAAGTAGGTTTCAACTCGAGTATTTATTCTGAATCATGGGCTGGGATCTGCCTGAAGAAGTGTGTTGGGAAGGATTCTGAGGCTGTGCTCAGGCTCTGTAGGAAAGAGTGCCATGACTGATTACTAATGTCTGCCATGAGTGTAGGAGTACTGAGTATGGGCCACATATGCCATTTATGTACTATCTCTGACCTATTCTTTTTCTCTGTCTTCCTAGTACTATGCTCATTAGTAAGCATTGCGAAGTGGCTGACCTTGGGGCGAGCACACAGAGTAAAATTAACTCCTTTATCTAGGAACCAAACTTGAACCTGGCCCCACAATAATAATATTATCAATCATAATAATGGAATCTACATTTGTTGAGCATTTGCTGTGTTATAAATATCACTGTAGTCATTTTACAAACATTAAATGATTTCATTTACTCCTCACAAACCTTGCACAATATAGACATTGTTCCCCCAATTTCAGAGAGAAGAATAAGGCTCAGAGAAGTTAAGTAACGTTACTGAATCCACCCCTTGGCTCGAAGCATTCTCATCAATTTGTTCATGCAGCCATTTCCAAGAAGAGGGCTCACACAATTTTTTTTCTAGCTTTATTGAGAATTACTTGACATAAAACATTATGTCATTTTTAGGTGGACAGCATTATGAATATGTATATATTTATGAGTATATAGTCATAAATTCATAAATATATTTATGAATATATATAAGTGATTGCCACAACAAATTTAGTTAGCATGCAACACCTTACAAAGTTACAATTTTTTTCTTGTGTACAACTTTTTTGAATTGAGCAGTTTAAAGAACTATCTTATGTAGAAAAGATGGATGAAGTAAATGTTTGGATTTTTACCTTTGCCATTCTCCATCTGAATTGGAAACTAAGTCCATTTCATGTCACCTCATGAATGCATTCATTTAAGAATTCACTAAATAAGCATATACTAAGTTTTTTAATATGCCAAGTACTGGGGATTCAGATATATACCAGGTCCTCCCCCCATATAACCCAACAGGGGCTTTCCTGTTTTCATTGACCCTTCTCCCCAGTAGCCATCCACGCAGATGATCTCTCTCCCTGAAACACTCTTCAGTTCATTCCTGAACACCACTCCCTTCTTGTTTTCCATCTCCCTCGCCAGCCACTCTACCTGTCCTTGTTTCTGACGTTTTATCCTCTACCCCATCTCAGTCCAGGCCATTTTCTCATCTCTGTGTCCATACTCTTGCTAGTTCAGGGCTGTCCAATAGAAATATGCAAACCACATTTGTGGGTTCAGATTTTCTAGTAGCCTCATTAAAAAAATTAAAAAGAAAAAGGTGAAATTAATCTTAATAATACATTTTATTTAACCCAGTATAGCCAAAATATTATCAGTTCAGCATGTAATCAATATAAAAACTATTAATGCAGTATTCGTACTTTTTATACTAAATCTTCAAATTCATGTGTGTATTTATACTTTGCACTTCCCAATTTAGATGTTAAATTTTCATTGGAAATACTTGGTCTGTATTTAGATTTCATAAAATTTGCAGTGGAAAAAGTACATTCACATACCATGTTATTTCCAACGTTTTTAAAAGTTTGCCAATAATTGAATTGAGTATCAGTTTTTATATTTAAACTACTTAAAATTAAAGGTTCAGCTCCTCAGTTGCGCTAATCGCATTTCCAGTGATGCAAGCCACATGAGACTAGTGGCTGCCATTTCAGACAGCGCAACTCTAGTTCTCTCATATATTTTCATGGCTTTGAATACTTCAAGTACTGATCACTCCAAAATGTACGTCTCCAGCTTGACCTGTCCTCTGAGTTCTGAATTGTGTACTTAAACACCAACTTGGATATCTCAAAGGCATCTAAACCTCGATATTTCTAAAATGAGACTATTGTTTTTGCATGGATATATAATTTTTTTTCAGCTTTGTTGAGGTATAATTACAAATAAAATTGTAAGATTAAAATAGAACTCTTGATTTCCCATCCCAAACCTGATCCTACCCAGTTGCCTTAGATTGGGTTTCCAGAGTAACAGACTCCGAGATGAAGATTTGCATGCAGGTTTATCAGAGAGTGTCCTCAAGACTAACACCTGTGTGGGAATCAGAGCCGTAGGAATGGGCAGAGGGGGAAGCTGAACTGTGTTGGAGTCACAACAAAGGCCTCAGCTGATTCCGTGGGGAACTCTAGAACTGAGGGGGGCTTGCAGAGATGTTCCAACCTGAGACAAGGGTCATAGGACTTTGTACCCCTGCATCTACCAGTCACTGGCTGTGGGCTCTGCCTTTCTTAGGCTAAGGGCAGGTCCCAGAGAGCCATATATCTGTAAGCCCTTAGCAGCAAACATTTCCTGAGGCTGAAGGAATGAGGGCCACAGTCTCCCAGGGGGATCTGAGAGGCACACCACAGTGCCCACTACACCTGTTTTCCCCATCTTAGTAAATAGTCTGATTGCTCAGACATTTTGTAAAGCTGGCATCCTAGGAATCATCCTTTACATCCTACTTTCCAATTTTTTTTGTGGGAGGAAGATTGGCCCTGAGCTAACATCTGTGCCAATCTTCCTCTATTTTATGTGAGATGCCACCACAGTGTGGCTTCACAAGCGGGGCTAGATTTGCACCTGGGATCCAAACCCTCGAAGCCTGGACCATGGAAGTGAAGTATGCCTACTTAACCACTACACCACTGGGCTGGCCCCCCAAATATTTATAGAGTGAATGATGGAAGCCACATTCAGTCTTTCGCACCTCAGACCGTTTATATTTACTATTCCTGCATCCTGGAATCCTCCAGCCCACGCCATCTACCTCTCTTCCTCCTCCTAGCCCCCTCCCACCCACCCACCCTCATAAGCACATACACATACCCTCCTTCTTATCTCCAGGTCTCTGCTGAATTGCTGTATCCTCAGGAAGCCTTTATCTCTCCACCTAAAGTAAGTCATTTCAGTTTGTAATTGTTTTTACTGTTTGTTTATTTTGTGTCTCTTCCACTGGAATTATAAGTTTCATGAATATGGGTTTGTTATCCGTTTGTTCATGTAACCCTGGCACCTAGCACCGTGCTTGGAGCCCATAGACTCACAGTATTCATTTATAGAATGAAGAACTGAAAAAACCAAACAATTTAGTAGGAAAGGCAGAGAAGAAAGACAATGATTATAAATGAACACGGCCTGGGGGAGGTAGGCCAATGTGCTGTGAGAGCACAGAGCTGGGACCTGTAACTAAAGGATCAGGAAGAATATCTTGCAAAGGTAATGTGATAGCTGAATTTTAAGCAAGTAGTGGACATCAGCTGGTCAGAGAAGGGAAGACAGTGGGCATTCATGACAAGAAAGTGACTGCCTCATTCCTTAATGTGTTTCTGAGACCTGCTCCATTCTTATTGTTCTGGATACCTGGAATCACCACCCCTTTCCATACCCAGTCAGTCATCTTCCTCCTTACATTCAAATCCCAGCTCAGTCTTTCCCTCTGCACATTTCTCCCTGCCTGGAAGACTGGCTTGATGAAGCAGAGAGAAATGCCAGCCTCAGCTCAGCTGAGTTGGACACTCTCTAAAGTCATGGTGAGCTCTCCTCTGTGACTATGAGGTATCACCCCTATGACCCATTTTGGATAATTCAGCCAAACCAGCTGTCAATTCAATTCAATTTTTAAAAATTCCATTTTAATGATTTGGTCAACTATCTGCATTTTGAATTTAATTAAGTTGTTATATATCTCAATCGACTGGTCAGTTAGGTAGATCCAACCTGAGCTTTTCAATAGTTGGTCAAAGTAAATCATCAATGCCATCTACCTGATGGTCCTTCCATGAAAATTAGTTGTGATCTCAATGATGATAATATGGTGAAATGACCTTGTGGTCATATCCCTCTACATAGGAATGAAGTAAACAACAATAATTTTTAAAAGGTGATTGCATCCAGTTCCCTAGTGTAGCTCCTAATGCCAAGAGAGCCAAAAGTCTGGTGCTGTTTATCGCTGGCTTCAAAGTCCTCCATTTGAGGTGTGAGTCCATTAGATGCTGACGTATAGACTTGACTGTAGCCTCTGTTTATATCTTGTCAGGAACCAATAATAGTTCACTTCCTCTAGAAAAAAATAAACAGAAATATAAAAAGAAATTGCCTTTATGAGCCAGAGACAGAATTGGATGAGTGGTACACTGTTGTTTATATGCAAATCAAATAAGAGGAAAGAAAAAAATCAGCCTAAGTCAATACGTTAGGTTCTGTTTATGTATCTGTTTTCAAGGCTGTTCATGCTATTTTGCCTAAGCAAAGCTTTTGTTTGCCTTGTTAAGGCTTACATTGCTTCGAGATGTTAGCACATGAAAGGGTTTGGCAAATTTGTCTCTCTCAGGCAAAATTGGAGAAGTGAGAAATTCAAACACTCAAATGCAAAGATATTTGCTTCTTGACTAACGTCCATTCTTGGGTGTAATGTCGGTTCACCATCTTTTATCCAACACTTGCTTGGACAGAAGATGTGTGAACTGACCTCATTCACACTTGACTCTTGTACTCCAGGGACAGATATTATCTAATGTCTGAGCTTCAGTGCTGGTCTACCATTAACAATTAAGGAGGCTGGTTTTCTCTCCTCTACTTTTTTTGTGAATGGAAGGAAATTAACGTAAAGAGGTTTGCATCAATGCCTTTCTCTATGTCTCTGCTTTTCCCAGGATAAAACTATATCTATTTTTCAGTCTATCAGTTTAGCAGTGAGTTCAAATTCTACTATCACAATGACTTCGACTTGAGTTCCCCAGCTTACTGTAAGTCTGGCATCTTTTCTTAATTTCCTGTTATCTAACTGAGTGTAATTCTAAAGCCATTCCTCTTTCTTCCCCTCTCAGTTCTAAGAATATATAAGTCTCCGTATCAGTGACATATCCAATTGTTTCCACATGCAAGTCAAATTCTCTGTTTCAAAGTTCTCGATATTATCCCCTTCCCCCACCACATGACCCCAAGTCCCTCTGCCTGCCTTCATTTCCCTTTAAATTCCACAACCAGACTGCTTCTCTGGATGGGGAGGGGAACATCATTCCCTCTAAATCACCTTGACCTCTCCTGGTATGCATTCTTGCCTCCTTGCCAACTGGAATGATATGAAAAGCATTTTACATGAATGGGGTCTCTCATTCTTTCCCAGTTCTTCAAAGAACTACTTATGGTTAAATAATTTTTGAATTAGTTTAGTGGCAGCCACTACTCAAAGATAGACTTAAATCCTTTAATCTCTTTTTATTCCTAATTCTTTTCCATTAAAACCATTGTGTAATATGTTAGTACACTTAGGACATTTCTTGACTTAGGAACTAATTAGAAATGTTAGAAATCAATTTTGGCGTTTGCTACTTGGAGCTGGTGGTATGTTGCCATTTGATTTTCCACAGTACATGAAAGAGGAATATAGGCAGCTTCTCTCCTGGGAGACAGGTGGAACAGTGTGTCCCTGTCATCCGAGAGTGAAGGAAGAGTCTGTGTCTGCTACATCATGTACCTGAAAGAGGCAAAAATAGCCCCTCCTCTCTCCAGTTGCACAAAGGAATGTACCCTGTGCAATTAGCTCACATTCACGGCCTTTAAATTAGAGAACAAACTATTGGCTCATTGTCTACTTTTTGCCTCCTCCTGGTTCCCCACAATTGAAATCAGAATTATTTCGTGTGTTATTATTCAGTTCATATTCTAACTAATCAACTTGATGGCTCGCCTTGCTAATGCTGATAAAAATGTCTATCTTAACCCATCTTTGTAACTCTTCCTATGGGCGGATAGGGGCCGAGGAGGGAATAAAAAATCCTTTGAATGCTACGTTAGCACTTTTAGGAAGAAGTTGGTGATTCCAGTTCCACTCAAAATACGTGGGAAGCATTTCCCCATCGGCTGGCTGTTTTCAGCTAATCCTTTAAAAAGCTTTGTATGGACATTTATCTACAGATTTCTTTATCTCTTGTTTCTCTCTCTTTTCAGAAAAATGAGTTAGATTTTAAGATAACCTTTTGAATTTAAGGTAAGTCATCTTCTGAGAATAAAATTAGAGAAAAATCAAATAATGTGTGGAAGAATATTTTAAGACAGAATGCTGTTCAACCTATATTCAGTGAAAAATGTTATAAAGCAACATGCATTGTGCAATCTCATTTTTATCTATCTGTCTATCTATCTATCTATCATCTATATGTATCTATTTATCATCTATCAACTTTCACACACACTTATATAGTGAAAGCCATGTAAGGAGATACACAAAACCTCAGAAGGAAGTAGAATTACTACAGCTGATCTTTATATCTTTTTTCCCCAATTTTTTTCCAGACAGGATGCATTGTTTGTATTAAAAGTATTTTAGGGACCACCCGGTGGCATAGTGGTTATGTTCACATGCTCTGCTTTGGTGGCCTGGAGTTCGCCTGTTCAGATCCCAGGTGCAGACCTACGCACTGCTTGTCAAGCCATGCTGTGGCAGGCGTCCCACATATAAAGTAAGGAAGAGGGGCACAGATGTTAGCTCAGGGCCAGTCTTCCTCGGCAAAAATAAGTTTGGCAGCGGATGTTAGCTCAGGGCTAAACTTCCTTAAAAAAAAAAAATAGTTTAAAAAGAAAGTCATATTTTTACTCTCCTTTATCACATGCTGTGAATTGAGACCAGCAGAAACTTTATTAGAAAGCTTCCATTACTAATGATTTTGAATGATAAAGACTATCCTTTATTGTATCCTTCTCTTTAAAAAAATTTTCAGCTTGTAACTTACCAAAATCAACAAGGAAAACAGGCTAACAGAAGGACAAGAGAGAGTCATTTCACTTTGCAGAAAGCACTAAACAATTAGAGAACACATAGCTCTCTGCCAGCTGTCTGCTCTAGCAAGAGTGGCAGAGAGATGGCTGTTCTGTTCCTGACACGAAGAGAAGGTACATCAGGGTTGGAGAGGATTAGAAACCTCCTCCCCCTTTATTCTGGAGCCCTGGCCCCAGAAATGTGATAAAAAGCTAACATTTGTTAAGCTTGCTCTGTGTATGCACTGTTCTAAGAACTTTTTGTGTGCTAACTCATTTAATCATCCCCCAAATCCTATATGGTGGGAACTGTTTATTATCTTGGTTTTATACATAAGGAAGCTAGGGCATGAAGACACAATAATTTGCCTAATTTTTCAGCCAGTGAGTGGCAAAGCTGGGGTTTGAATCAGGCAGTGCAACTCGCAAGCTTGTGCCCTTAAGGGCTGCTCCTTACTGCCTCTCATTTGTTCCTACTGAGATGTGGTCCAGGCCCTCTAGTATTAAGAAACACCCCACCTCCAGTGATGGCCAATTCCACATGAGACTCTCTATCCCTCCCAGAGTCGTGCTAACATATAGGGGTGCAGACACAACAGAATAAGTAGAGGAATGACTCTGGTTAGATCCCCCACCCCAAGGCAGATCCCAGTTGGAGAACTTGGTTATAGGTAGTTTATCTGGAGGTTATTCTTGGAAGCAGGAGTAAGGGGGTGGGGAAAGTGAGACAAGGAAGGAAGAAAAGGCAATAAAGGGAGCATTAAGTTTGATGTGGGCAACTGAGTCTGGATCCTCCTAGGATCTTCTAAAGTATTACAAAGAACCTGCCTCAGAACTGTCCCACTCAGGGCTGAGGAAGCTTGGATATTTATCCATCAACAGCATCTCTTGTTGGTGGAAGATTTCTACCAGGAGTGACAAATCCCGAGCACTTCTGGGCTGCTCCATCAGCAGGCTGAGCAGGATGCCCTGGTCTGGAGAAAGCCCTCAGACAGAGAAACAGGGAGGCTTGTGGACTTGTGTAGGAAGCTGTCAGATTGTACTGTCTACAGAGTATAGGAGTATGCAGAGGTACATCACGGGTTATGGGTAGGGCCTCAGCAGTGCCCATCAAACTAATGTTTTGGCTAAAGATTTCTTCAAGATGTTGTTAGAGGAAAGACTGACGAGTACTCAGGGCATCTCAAAGTGGTCCCAAGACCAGCAGCATCAGCATCACTTGGGAGCTTGTTAGAAATGCAAATTCTTGGTCCCTTCCCAGACTTCCTGATCAGGAACTCAGGGAGTGTTGCCCAGCAATCTGTGTTTTAAAAAGCCTTCTAGGTGATTCTGATAACATAAAAACTCTGCAAACCACAATTTAAAGGAGGAAAAGGCCCCATCCATAAATTATCTTCCTAGGGAAGTTGGAAATCTAGAACTTTTCCAGTGCCAAAAATCTAGAACTCAGGTCTCCAAACCCAGACGTGGCAAAGTCTAGGGATGGATATGTCTGTCCTTCCTCTACAGGCTCTGAATACCCCCAGCCAATGCACTTGTCAAGCAGGTTAATTCCATGGTTTGGCTTGCAAGGGGGGCAAGCAATGTGTCTAATCCAGGCAAGATCGGGAGGAACCAGAAGGCTGAGTCAAGGCTGAAGTGCTATAGGCCTCCAAGGGTCCTTGGTTGAAAGTGCTAAAGAACTGCAAGAATAAAAGGGAAAAGTCCAGCTTAAAAAGAAGAAGAGGGAGCAAAACCCAAGTAAAAGGCTAGGTGAAAAGCAAAGTGAGGTGGGCGATTTCTGAGAATGGAGCTGGATGGTCACATTTTCTAATTGATGGGCAAGTTCCGGGGATGACTTGGAACATCGAAAAGAATCAGAGTTGGTGTGGGAAAGGCAAGCACAGAAACAATGGTTTTCTGAACAGTGTAACTCTCTGAACTAAAGTCAGAGAACCAAATCCCTATCATTTCTAGACTAATATGTCACCTCAACACAGTCTCTGAGCATAGATTTAAAATAACAGTTTAGAATAAATCATAATTAGAAAGCTAATTAAGTGAAGCAATGCACAATAAAAGACATAGGCCTTGAAATGTGCCCCTGGAAGCCAGCTGACTCCTGCTTTTGTATTTTTTTTCTCCTAGGAGGAGGGACTATAGATTAAATTATATCTAAATATATCTCAGTGAACCTAACAAATAAGCATGAGCACAATTAAGCCACTCCACATAAAGCAAAAAGCCTCACCAATGTCAGCAAGCAGCAATGTCCTCTAAAATTTAAAGCTTCTATAAAGCCCAAAAGGAAATACCAATCAGCAACCCTTTATCCTTTTAATGAAGGCCAGCAGCTCTCATATTTTTATCTCTCTTTGCTCTACGCTACACAGAAATAGCCTCTGAGTATGTTGTTTTCTCTCTGCTCACCACAGAATTAGCAGAAAATTGTATAGCCAAAACTTTACTCTCTATTCCTTCATCATTTCTTTTAATAGACAAGAAATCTTCAGCACTATTTAATTATGCTCACCTGCAAATGACACGTTGCATTTCAGATATGCAAAAGAAAGACTTTTCTGGATATTTTAAAGATCCCGGCATGCTCTGGTGATCTAGGACCATGCACTGCTTTGCACCTGGCAAAATAGCAAGGGTACCTCTGTCCTTTTGTACCTCTGCTCCCCTTCTCTGTCCGTGCCTTCTTCCACCCTCTGCCCGGGTTCCTGATGCTTCCTTAGTGTGATGTGATCCAGAGCTTCCACTCTGGAGCCACACTGCCTGAGGTCAGGTTACAATTGGCCACTCGTAAATTGGTGAGGCGAGTGACTTCAGCTCTCTGAACTCCAGTTTCCTCATCTATAAAATGAGGACAAACCCAATATGTTTGCTGTTGTGAGGATTCACTTAAGATTGCAAGGCCCGTTAGCACAGTTCCTGGCAGACAGTAAGCACTCCGTACGTGAGATGTCCTTCCATCTCTGATTGCTCAGTACAGACACCATGGCACCCCACCCGCCTTGCCTGAGCCATGATGGTGTTCCCAGCACTCAGATTATCCCGCCTGCCTTGTCTTAAATCTCAATTTCCTTTAAGTTCTTCCCT
Organism: Equus asinus; assembly: GCF_041296235.1. Classification (NCBI taxonomy): domain Eukaryota; kingdom Metazoa; phylum Chordata; class Mammalia; order Perissodactyla; family Equidae; genus Equus; species Equus asinus. The sequence goes on from NC_091812.1 coordinate 37,969,523, forward strand.
CAACCAGTTGACGGGGAGAAGCTGAGCACGGATTGGAGCCAGGCTTCCCAAACTTGCCCGTGCAAACCATATGGCGCCCTTGTTATACTGCAGGTTTGGGTTCAGTGGGTCTGGAGTACAGCATGAGATTTTGCTAATACTCTGGTCTGTGGAACATACTTTGAATAGCAAGAGATTGGTGTCGCCTAAATCTAGACTCTAATCCTCTCAAGAGCTCTGGAACTGGCAGCAAGTTTCTCTCAACTTCTGCCAGTCTGTTTAAGCTCAAAGGTACCTCAGTGGATCAATGTGAGGATTAAATGACTTAATGAACGTAAATGTTCAGCAAAGTGCCTGGCATACAGCAATATATTACCAATAATCGGTGGCTATTAAGTTGTTAGGAACAGGTTATTAGACATTAATTCCCACGGGAATTTGCGTTTTAAAAGAGGTAACTTATATAGCTGTTTCCTTTAATTCCAACTTGTAATATCAAATAGGGAAATTACAAGGTACCCCTGACCACTGGTGTTACTGCAGCCAACTTCCAGGCCAAGGGCAGAAATATACAAGGCAAGCTTTGTAACTCCTAAGCAAAATTTCAGCTCTGCCACCAATAGCACAGAACCTGTAACTCTTGAATCTCCTCTCAGCCAACAACATAGAATTCTTCCGCTTCAAAACTTCACCAGTGACTTCTGCTTCTGGGCAAAATAGACTAACACGGACAGTTATTTTCCCACCCGAATATCCAAACTAACAAACAAACTACAAGACAAAATATATAAAACAAAGGTTTTCAAGAACCTGTCAATGAAAGGCAGTTGTTCTTGAGAGAAGGGAAACAAATGAGGCGAGACCTCCGATTGCCCAGCTTCCTGATTGCCTTGAGAATCTCCAGTCCCCAGTAGAGGGAGTGAGAACTCAGGTGGAGCCCAGAGACCCCCTCTTTCAGTTGAGGAGACAGAGCTAGGAATCCAGGGAGACCTTAGTAGTTAGAGTTTTCAGAATAGAGTACCAGAGAGGGGAGGGCTGCACGGAAAAAGATCTCCAGACCTCTGTAGGAAATACAAATTAATCTATATTAACAGAAATCAGATCAAGCAAGAGCAGGAAAGGAGGGATTACACACTAGGAAGCTTTGGGGGATGGTGGTGTAGAACATGTCAGAGCTTTTCAATATTTACACTATATATGGAGTTTATTGTACGTCAATTATACCTCAATAAATCTGTCAAGACAAAACCCTCACCTGCAGCCCCAATTCTAACTGTTTGCCTTGTAGTTCTAGGCTATGGCAGAGATCACTCAAGGGTGGGATGACCACACAGCTTGGACATGATTTACTCTGTCATCTCGATTCTCTAAGCCCTATCCCTGAATCATGTCAAGCCTCTGACTCTCACTTGAAAGTGACTTCAGAGTTACAATTTCACTGTATGTCTTTGCCTTTAGCAACAGGAAGATGTCTAGCATTTTTTAAGTAACTGTCATTAAAAAGCCCCATGGAATACCCTCTGAGAGTGGGCCTGGTTCTGGTAAAAAACAACAACAAAACCCATATTCTTTCTGGCACCCCAGCAAGGGCAGACTGTCTGAAAGGTTTTAAACACAATTTGTATCGACATGTAGCATAGCTGGGCCCTGGAATGTCTTCTGGACTCTGGGGTCCTTGTTATATGTGCTCACTCCACCCCTGCCCCTCTCAGCCCTAAAGATACTTCCCATTGTCTTGTTCCGTGAACTCTGCACAAAGATATACAAGAAAATTCACCCTTAGAGTTCAAATGTTGGATAAAGTTTATCTCTAGATGAAAAGGTAAACATCTTGTTACTTGATATTGAGAATTAGGGGTCTAAATACATTCCCTTTTTGCTTCTCCACACTGTGAGCATCTGATCGAATTACATCTACTGTTACACGACACCACCTTCACCTTCATCCGCGCAACCGCAGCCATTCACCGGCTTACCACCGCAGCTCCTTAACCAGTCTCTCTGCTTCCACCCTTGCCCCCTTTCAGTGTATTTGCAACACAACTGCCAGAGCCATCCTTTAAAAATAAAAGCCAGAATGTGTTACTCCTCTGCTCAAAGCTTTTCCTTGGTTCCTGTTTCACTTAGAGTAAAATCCAAACTCTAAAGTGTATTCAAGGCCCTTCACAACCTGGTCATTGTTACCTCTGACCTGTTGTCCTGCCACTTTCCTCACTCTCACTCTTCCCAGCCCCCCAGCCTCTTCTCCATTCCTGGGATTTGCCAGGTATGTTGCTGTCACAGGGTCTTTGCACTTGCTATTCCTTTCGTCTGTAAAGTTCTTCCCATAGTTAATAACTCAGCTGCAGCAGACTCCTTTACCTTCTACAAGTCTTTGCTCAAATGGCACAGTCTCAGTGAGGCCCAACCTGACCATCCTATTTTAAATTACAACCCATGCTCCATTTAGTTTGTTATGTATTATCTGTCCATAGGGCAGGGATTTTGGTGTGTTTTGTTCTCTGATATATCCCAAACAGCTAGAAAAAGAGTGTGGCACACAGTAAGAGCTTGATAAATATCTGTTGAATGGGTGACTGAGTATGTATTCCTTGATCTAGACATGAATTAATACTTGAATGACTTTGGCCTGCCTATCTGTAAATAGGCCAGGGTGACCTTCCCTTTGAGGAAAGAACCTGAATTCTGATTTGAGGCAGGTTAGGGTGAGTAGAGGTCACCTCTGGTTGTATTTCTAGTAAGTTGGGCAGTGAAGCTCTTAGCATTTTAACCATTCTCCTTGAATTGTTTTTTACAGTTTTATTATTATGGCTACATTTCTTGTTCTGAGAGAGGCCCATCTGTCTCATATCTCTTCCCCACTCCATCTGTCTTCTCATTGCATGCTCCCTCTCCCACTTTCTCTCTTTTTGACCTTATGCTTTGAATTAAGTGCAAAATGTCTTTGGCACTATCCAGAGGGAAAGAAAAGCTGAAGGCTCACTCTGTTGATACAACAAAGGGAAGGCAAGTAAATCAACTAGAGGAATGGGGTGGAAGGGAGTGTGGGGTAAGAAGTTTGTTTGCTTGTTTGTTTATTTATTTACGTGTCTGTTTAAACTTCACTTCATTCTAAAGAAGAATTTAAGCTGAGCCAAGGATAGAGTTTGTTTTTTTCTTCTTTTTTCAGTCTAAGGGAGGAAACTAACATTTTCAAATATCTACAAATTGTGAAACGTGCTCTGCCCCACACACACACACACACACACACGAATTAAAATATATGTTACATATATAATATAAATTAAACATATTTTTAAGTTCAAAATTTTCTATATTATTAAAAATCTCAAATATACAGAAAATTAGAAAAATGAATACCCATGGGGGCTGGCCTCATGATCAAGTGGTTAAGTTTGCGTGCTCAGCTTTGGCGGCCTAGGATTTCGCTGGTTTTGGATCCTGGGCTTGCACATGGCACTGCTCATCAGGCCATGCTGAGGCAGTGTCCCACATGCCACAACTAGAAGGACCCACAACTAAAACATACAACTATGTACTGGGGGGATTCGGGGAGAAAAAGCAATAAAAGAAATTAGAAAAAGAAAATTTTTAAAAATGAATATCCATATATTCACTATCCATAGTCACATTTTTTAAACAATTGGTCATATTCGTTTTATCTATCTAGATAGCTTTTTGCTGAGCCATTAAAAAAATTATACACATTGTGACACATCACCCATAAGTATTTTAGCATCCGTTTCTAAAAATTAAAGAAATTCCCTACATAACTGCAAGACCATTGCCACACCAAAAATGCAATTCCCTAACATTTAATCCATATTTAAATTTCCCTAATTGACCATTGATTATTCTTCTTTTTGATGTTCAAATTGTCCCAGATTTGGCCTGTGAGAGCTCCTTAAATCTGGCTCTTTTTGACATCACCCCATTAACCTGTAAATACTTCTTAGCTTTCAGGCTCACCTTGCACAATCACTGCCACAGACCAGAAATCACCCATTTCTTAAAGGAGCTCTGATTCCTTTTATTAGGAAATAGTATTTAGAAACCAAAATCTGGGCAAGACAGATATTTATGACTACTGCAGTGTCGTTGCTTCTGATTTAGGTCCTTTCAGTGCAGATCTAGGGAATATATTTCTAAAATAGAATGAATTAATAATTATATTTTCAAGTCTCATTTGACAATTTAGAGTTTTTGCTTATTTGATTTTATATCTGCTTTCTCTTACTTAGAACGTCTTGATTCCTAAGAACTTATTTGCTTTATCCTCTAATATTTATAAAATTATAAACCATTATAAAATGGTTTCAAAACAGCAGTGCCAACATTACTTCCAACAACAAAATTATTGAATAAAGGAGAAGATTTCCTAGCAGTATTTTTTTATCCTTAGATGTGAGAATGTACCAGGAAGCTAAGTAACTTGCTTAGACTTTAATCAGTAAGTGGCCGAGTTGAGACTCTGCACAGATTTATTTAATTATAGCTGCTGCTTCTCAGTCCACGTTACTAAACTACAGGCAGAGCTGGAGGGAACAAGCAGTTGGGGGAAATAGATTGACAATAAAGAGAAAAACAAAAAAAGCCAGAAAGGGATGTAGTCTATAAGATGGGCCTGGCAGGCTCATGAAAAGTCCGGTTGGGGGTGGGTAAATTGAAAAAGCCCCACTGATGACATCCCCATCCCCCTTTCTCTATAAATGTAGTTCCCGAAGTATGTATGGTCCCAGGTCAGCAGCATCAGCACCATCTGGGAAGTTGTTAGAAAGGCCAATTCTCAGGCTCCACACTAGACTTACCGAATCAGAAACTCTGGGGTGGGACCCAGTGATCTGGGTGTTCACATGCCCTCAGGAGCTTCTGATTCATGCCCAAATTTGACAGCCAGTGCTCTACACCCTCAGATTTCTGCTCTGGAAAGTAAAATTCCCAGCAGCTTCCTAGAAAACAAAGGGTTTTGTTCCCCCACCCCACATGCATATAAACTTATCTGTAAATAATACATGGAATATCACTATTAAAAATGAACATACATGATATTATCCTATACATCTCATCCCACTGCTTCATTTTTTCACTTAACCTTATGTTCAATATCCATGAGAGTAGGTACCTTTTGTGATAATAAAAGGATTGGAAAAGGAGGATGAGGAATGAAGAATAGAAAAATAAAAATAAAAGAGAAACTTACATGGATCAACAATGATCATGTGCCACAAATTGAGGAATATGATCATTCTGAAGCAACTGGCTATATTTCAGTTTTTAAAATCCAGCTACACATTGAGGTTTCCTCTCAAGGTTATTATCAAATCATAGTATACCTCAAACTCAATTTTTGTATCTGTAAAAGGGGAATAATTACAGCCTACCTTATGAAGTTGTTGAGAGAATCTTGTGAGTTTTACGAGCTGCAAAGAGCTATATAATTGTAAAGTATTATGAGGTGGTACCGTTTAAAAATAATTGTCATGGAATGAAAGCTGTGAGGCATGCAGTTAAAAGGCAGTTTTCCATGCGATATCAGAATCAAACCAAACCAAACCAAAACAAAACAAAACAAAATCTTGCTCCTAATGAGGAAGCCCTTCCCTAAATGAAAGCGTGTCACTGGTCAAGTTAGTAGTACACTAAGGTGGAATCAGCATTCTTATGTTGCGCGTTTAAAGTGCCTGCCTTTTTTTGTAATAAGGAGGTTATTATTGATTACCTTGTCTCAGTTTATACCTATTTGTGTTGCCTTGCCCCGTGTTCTGCTCTTCCCATACACAACAGCCACTGGCACTCAAAATAGCATGATTAGTAAGAAAGCAAGGTACTCTGAAAGTCTCAAGTATTATTAGGCATGAAGTCAATCCCCAATAAAAATCAGCAGTCACAAATTTTCTGTCCTCATTACTCTTCTTTACACTTTTTGGGAGAGGAGGTCATTTAAGTCATTTGCATGATATCAACCATTCCTCTATGCTGATGATTCACAAATTCACATCTCCTTCCACATGTCTTTACTGGACCTCAGACCCACGTGTCAACAGGTTTGTGAACATCTTTGAGTCCCAGGGATCCATCAGACTCCACATACCCAACACAAACACATCACCTGCCTTCCAGACCCCCTCATCCTCTGGTTTCATCATTTTGATAACATTACTTCTCTCTTAGACGGCAGGGCTAGAAGCTTTTGACTCCTCTTGGCTCACCAATTGGTGATGAAGTTATTTCCATTCTACCTTTAAAATGTCATTTGACTAAACTCCCTTTTCATACCTACAGTCTCTTTCTAAATTTAGGACTTTATTACCTTTTATCTAGACAATTGCTATAGCTTAATTTTTTTCCTTAACTTCAATTTCTTCCTTTTTTTTCTTCTAGAAAATATCTGCCTATAATAACTAACATTCATTATTTACTATTTACCAGTCACTGTTCCAAGAACTTTCCATATATTTTCTCATTTAATCCTCACACAACACATATAGTAATAAATCATTTCACTCCCCTGCTCCAAAACCTTCAACAGTTCCCCATTACTTCCCCCAGAAAATCCAAGACTTTCATAGTGCTCCTAATATGGGTCTTCAGACAAATCTCCTACCATCCCTTCCCAAATTCACCACCTTCCAACCATACTGGATTGCTGATCATTTCCCTAACACATCATGGATTCACGGCTCTGCTTTGACTGATGCTACCACTCTGCCTTTCCAATCTTTACCACCGCTTACCTTTTAAACTCTAACTTAAATACTATCTCCTTAAGGAGGAGTTTCCCTTTGGAGTTTATAGTCTGGATGGTTATAAAAACCTGTTTACAAATAGTTAGAATGCAATGTGGCATATGCAGGAAAAATGGCAATTAATCATACGTTCTCAGGGCAAAGGCAGGTGACAAAGGGCATTTGAGCCATGTCTTTAAGAATGAGTAGTAATTCACTAGGGGAGGAAGACAAACCAGAAGAAAGAAACAGTATATCAAAGAGTAGAGGTATGAAACAGCATGATGTGTCGAAGCAAAGGTCCATAGTTCTGAATTACCAGAACTCAAGTGGATGATGGATGGAGATCCACCAGACAGGGAGATGTCAGTCAGATTATGAAAGGCCTTAGATACCATGCCAATTGGACATTAATGTAGGAAATTTAAGGTAACATTGAATAAATATTTGTTGGATATTTGAAGAATGTTTTCTCCCCATTTGTTTGGTTCTAGCATCTTACACCACATCATGAATCAACGCCTTTAATCTACTCGCATCTGTGGTTAAACTCAAATTTTGCAACCTCTTTTCTGGCTCTACAGTGTTCACATGCACAACGCACATCCACTAGCAGAAACTGTCATGAAATTAAGCAGTCATTCTAAGAGAGGAAAGGGGCGCGTGATATGCATGACATTAGAAAAAGCAGCATCCTCCCAGCCCAGGAGATGCTGACGCCATCCTCTAAAGAAGGCTGTGCTGTTGACACCAATGTAACTCATGTCGCCTTTCTATGTGTAAGGTTTTGTTTGTTTGGGTGTTTGTTTCAAGGTGGGGAGAGTTTGTTTTCAAAATTGGTTGAATTGCCAGTAAAATTAATTTTCCTTAGCAGAACAATATGCAAGAAATCCAAACCTCAAGCTAAACTGCTCAGGCCAGCATTATTTTTTCAAATCAATTGTTTGACCCCCCACCAAACCTGCCCTTATAAGAAGAAAATCTAGGGGGCCGGCCTGGTGGCACAGTGGTTAAGTGTGCATGTTGTACTCCGATGGCCCAGGGTTCGCCAGTTCGGATCCTGGGTGCAGACATGGCACCATTTGGCAAGCCATGCTGTGATAGGCATCCCACATATAAAGTGGAGGAAGATAGGTACGAATGTTAGCTCTGGGCCAGTCTTTTACAGCAAAAAGCAAAAAGAGGAGGATTGGCAGCAGATGTTAGCTCAGGGCTAATCTTCCTCAAAAGAAAAAAAGAAGAAGAAAATCTAGGATCAATAATTTGGTGCGCACTCACTCCCCTTCCCCTGCCACACACTCATACATAAAGTGTCCAAGCACCTCAAAGACTTATCTAGACAAAGGAGAGACTTGAAATCCCTTCAGTCTAAAAGTACCAGGCTTCAGCCAGTGCTACATGGTGTGGCCATTGAATCCCGGTCCTGCCCAGTTCACGGCATGCTTGGTCACTCCTGTGGAGATGCTCTTGCTTTAACAGTATAGTGGGCTCCACAGTTAGGTCTAGCTCACACTCCTGAGCTGTGGCTCCCCAAATCACTACCCTATAACCAGGACCAGAAGAACTTCAGGTTGTAGCCACATATTTTGACAGAACCAATCTTTCTTAGCCCCCATGTTGAGCTCATTGGGCTAAATAACCTGCCCAAGGTTACACAGCTAGAGTGAGCAGAATTTGGATGCAAAGTCAAGTCTTCAGATTCCCAATGCTTTTCCCATTAAGCTGTGCTACCTCCAATAAGAAACTTGTCTTCGTTCTAGAACCAAGGAACTAGGTTCTAGAACTAGGAAACAAGCCTTGATATCTACAAGGGGTTTTATGAGATACATGAGCCTTCAGGGTTATTAACACCTGGATCAGGTTACTAAGACCCTCATTCATGCCCAGTTGACCTTTTGAAAAGAAGGATTCCTTTAGTCTGGCGAGGACAGTCTCATGTTGTATTTGGTGGCTTAGAGCATATGATCTTTAGTTTGAAGGCATTGTGGACATGACTTCCAACACTTTATGCAATGCTACTTTTCTGCCTCAGTGGCCTTTTGGCATCATCCAAGGAGCACCTTTTTAATGCTACATTTGCTCAATCAAAATATGTACTTCATATAAACATGAGGGATGAACAAACTTCAAGCATGATGTAAAGATTTCAGAATGCATCACATTTGAGTGAAAAGTCTCAGAAAATACTTTTAACAATTGAGACATATAGTATACAAATTCTTAATTTGTTTGTCCTTCAAACACACAGTAGAACATACACACCCAACCACATCAATAATAATATTATGACAAACCTCGCAAATTATAATGTTCTATATATAATGGAACTCTTCATTAAAACCTATAATGAAATAGTAAACATAGATGGACTTTGTGGTTAAAATCAAAACACACTTTCTCTAATTTGAAAAAGAAACTTTAAAAATGATGCAACAAATGTGACTCCAAATTGAGTGTTTCTCAAATTCTTATCAATGTTTCATTATGTTCCCTCCCTTGACTCACTTTTTATTCAGCAATTTACCCAATATTCCCAAGGGTGATACGATTCCCTCTACAAAGACACAGCACATTTAACATGCCTCGAGGAAGGCAAAGTGATGTGAGGATGGAAGCTGGATGGGGAGACAACAGAGCTCCGTGCTGAGCTATGCTGCATTAGAAATATCACCCAATTCTAGCTTTCAATTTGCTCATTTGCAAATGGAGCAGGTTGTGGAGGAACTGAATTAGGCAACTTCTAAGATTCTTTCCACCTTTGACGTTTTAGACATCTAGCAAGTTGATTAAACTCTGAATGCCAGCCTCTTCTTCCAGCAGGTGAGGACTGCCTCACATGGCTGTTTGGAAGATCCCATAATTTTCTTATGTGATTGCTCACATCTTCATGAGCCCCTGTAATTCCAGTGAAGAGACCAAGAAGGCTCCCCAGAACGCTGAAGCAAACATGGCAATAGATAATGTTTCTCATTTAAAAATTTTTAATTTAGTTGATTTTTCAGAAATAAAGGCATTCCTTACTTTTGTGGTGATTAAAAAAGGGAAAGGGGAGAGAAAATAAATTCAAAAAATCAATACCCTATGAACACCAATCTTAGAGAGATAAAAAATATCTCCAGTCCAGGCAACCAAGACTTAAAAGCCAGTGCTTATGGTACACAAACGACTGATAGGCTAACTTTTCTTAACAGTGTAAACTGTTTAGTATTCCACCCTATGGTAACTCTATTAGGTAGGTTCCCTTCTGGGTATTAAAAATAGGCATTTCTTATTACCACTTTTACAACTGATGCCTAGGTGTACACCCAAAATGCCTACCTTTGCCCCCCTCTCTTTTACAGTAACAAATTTCTTTCCTCTCCTGCAAGCTGAGAAAATACAGCTTGCTTTCTGGCTCACATGTACCACGTGCCGGTCACACGCAGCTGTTTATGAAAATGCAGACTTTTGCTGCACGGAAGAACATTTTAGCTGGTCCTTAGGAGTTAGAGGCAAGTGTTTACCTCTGCACTCTGATTTTAACTTTGGGTTACACAAGAAGGTTGGTTTATTCTTTACCACTCTCCCATAGAACAATACTCAATATATACCTAATCTGAAAGAAAGTTACAGACCTTTGTGAATCCCTTAGTGTTCCGTAAATAATACTGTTCATGTCTAAGGGGTCACAGCACAGATATAAAAAAAAAGTGCATGCACACACATTTCTTAATCTACCAACAGAGAGAGAGTCACCAAAGTCCAGTTTGTTTAAGGGATACGGACGCCTTAAGTCTGTAACACATGTCTATAAGGCAAACAAAACAGGCACTTAGGAGGCAAACACCCCTTCTTTGCCTTCCTTGAGAGAGAGGAGATACAGTGGGCTGCCTGCAAGGGAAGTCTGCAGCTCCAGCTGCATTTCAATGCAGTGCTTAGTTTATTCACCAGGGGTCATCAAAGGTCTGGATTTTCTTTGTCTGCTTGTTGACTCTCCTATGTACACTGTACACTCAGCAACTACCAAATTCTTTAGAATTGTGCATCAGGAAATGCTGCTTGCTACTCCTTCCCACCGCTCCAGGCCCACCCCTACTACTTTGCATCTAACGATTATTCTTTGTAGACCTCTACCAACACATTGCAGCAAGAAAGTCAGACGCGTGATGAAAATGTCTTTTCTAGCTAAATGAAAGAGAAAGAGGAAACATGATATCTAATTAGGGTTTTTTTTGTTTTAATAATCGTTGCTTCCATTTTTTAAAGTTGGAAAATGGAAGGTTTATCAAACTATTGTTTTCCAGATTCGTGAACTGAATTACGTGCTTGCAAAGCAAGTGGGTCATGACTTTCTTTGGTCAGGTTTCACTCAGTAACTGGGTTCCTGGAGGGCCGGAGTAGGTCAAGAGAAGAACAGGTTAACATTATTCCATGAGATTTTTTTCAGCCCCACTGAACAAGTAAATAATGGAAATTTTCAATGAAGAGTTTGGCGCTGGTGTGAAGGACAAGGTTCCCCCAGGTCTTGGTGATCCTGATAATGTCTGGATTGAAGACCTCCTTTCCAGCAGCTCCACTTGTCTCAATTGTTCTGTGTCAACACCCTTAAGTATCTTTAGCATGAAGCTATTGAAGCTAATTTGATTCTTTCTTACCTGTACCCTCTGAATAAACCAAATTGCATCCTTTGAAAGCTCAAAAGTGAGACACACTTTAAATGCAATGAGGAGTGGATTTGGCTTATAGAATTCTTCCCAGGACGGCATAGCTCTTGTTAAAGAACCAACAGTGGCTCTGTATACCCTTCCTCCTGCCCCCAAATAGGCAGAAAAACAACCTTGTTATTCAAGTGGGGGCATTTGATCTGTATTCCTTTTATGCTCTATTTTAAAATGCAATGTTAGAGCCAGAAAGTCACCTGGTCATAGAATGTAAGAGCTGGAAGTGGCCTCAAAATCCAATTCAATCCTCTTATCTCACATGTTTGCAAACTGAGCCTCAGAGAAGGTAAGGACTGCTCCAAGCCATTTGGTGAAAAAAAATGGACCCATTCACTTTATTCTATTGTACTCTGCCTCTTTCCAAATAAAATGTGGGGAAAACTTACAATACAAAATCCACAAGGTTATACTGTAGAAAAAGGCAGTCAAGATCATGGACTGAAAGAGGGGAGCCAATTGCGACAGACGGCACATAGATATAGCTCTGAGCAATCTGAGAGTACACAGGCCACAAGGTAGCACTCAAGACTCTCGACTCCCAAGACTGCTGGTCATTTTCCCGTGGGCTTGTCAGTGATGAAATAAAAATACTATGGGACACATGGGGAACACAGTTGTGTCAACAAAAGAAAATGGTTTGCTAAGGCTTGTTATTAATAGAGACGGTAGAGCTGATACAAGATGGCAGAACCTGGTTAGGCACAGCCCACTGAGAATCTAGAAGCCTCTGTAAATCTCCACTCCACACCAGTCTGGAACAAACATTTTGGCAAAATGCACAACAGCTCAGTGCCTGCTTTTAAAGTTAAGAAACCACTATCTCTGACCTATTAACCTCCTGACAGAACATGGATTCACCACCATGAAAAAAAAGTAGAGGGAGCCCAAGACCAAGTCAGTTACTTTTTATTTTCTCTTGGCACTAACTCTTTCTTAAAAGAGGAACTAGAAAACCTTTAAGAAGCAGGACTTGTCCACTGACCGTACGCTGTTTTATGTGAAGTCACATAACTCAATGTTGACTTCTACAAAAGTATGACTTTTTCAAGCATTCTCAAACTAAATAGCAGGGACAGTTATTTCAAAGTGACATTTACACTGTCAGTGGGGAACTGAATGGCTGGAGGGTAAGATAGTGATCAAGAGAAGATTTAATCCCAGGACCAGGAGGAGCAGATATCTGTGAAAAAGATAAGAGAGCCTGGAGCTGCTCATAGCTTCTTATATTTAGACAACTGGGAAACACTGCAAGTTGCAAAAGGCTTTACTAGCTAGTGTGTGTGTATGTGAGTGTGTGTTCGTGCGTGTGTGTGTGTGTGTTTTCAGGAAAATAAGAAACAACTGGCTTGGTCCAATATTTCTTATTTATTTCTCCATTATTTCCTCTGATGATGGTTGATTTTCTTATCCTCAGATGTGTCCATTTCTGTCCCACTCTCCTCACACCCAGAAAATCATCAATCAATCAACAAGTATTTTATTGAATCCAACAGGTCACAGACACTATGGGGAATGTGATCTATTTTTAAAACCCATATGTCTTATCTCATTTTTGTTTGGGGAATTTAAACACATTGGGATACTATATTTCAAATGTCTGCCTTTTCTCAACCCAGGTTATTGTTTATGTGCTTTTATATTTTGGAGGGTATTTCTATGCCTCCTATTTGATAGAGGTTAAATGTTTTTAAGGGGCTTTAAGGAAAGATGAGGAAAACTAGTAAGCTTCTGTTTTGTGAAGAGAAGGCTGCAGAGGACACTCATTGCAACCATCGACTATAAAAAGTATAATTATAGCAGATGATGACCCTCTGTTTCCTGTAAGGCACAGCATGATGAAATGAGTTTTTGCAAAGAAGACTGCTGACAATTTAGAATGCATCAATGAGCCATCAGGAGGTGGAGAGGACAAGGAACTACCTCAAAAGAAGAATTGAAAGAACTAGGGGTGTTTAGCCTAAAACTGAGAAGATGTGAAGGCAATATTAGCTTTCTTTAGTAATCAAAAGGGCTATTAAGAGGAAGTTCAGCTCTGCTGAACCATAACCTGGTAGTCGGAAGTTTTGAATACTCAGTTCAAAATTAACACAAGGAAGAGGATTTTCCATCAGCAGAAGGAGCTGCCTTATGCCTTTAGCACTTCCTTACCAAGGTCTCTTTGGAGAGGATGGATGACCATCTTACAGGGTTGTTGTAGAAAGGATTCTTGAAATGGACAATGTTGTGTTACATCATCGCAAAGGCCCTTCCTGCTCAAACATTGTAGACTCAACGTAACATCGATGTGAATAATCTGCAAAAGCAACCAAATGAGTACATTTATACTCATTATAAATCAGAGCTAAATCAGGTATGAAAAACTACATGATTGCCTTGTGTTTTGGCCCTGCCCTCAAACACATTGCTGATCCACTTCCCATATCCTTATAGTCCAAAGTAATGAGTAAAAATGTACTTCAAGAAGCATAATAGATTTTCAGCAAATCTATTTTATTTCTAGAGGGTATATTAGATAGAAATATGTTGTATATTCCAGAAAGCCCCCAAACAACAGTAGTTTTAATGGGATAGTTGTTTGTCTACCATGTAAAGAAATTGAAGAGTAGGCATTTTGAGACTGGAAGGAGAGCTCCGTGGTCATGTCTAGGACCCAGATGTCCAGCTTTCTTTCCCACCATCCTCAGTATGTGATTTTCACCTCATGGTCCAAGGTGGGCTGGAGGTCCTGCCCACACTCCAGACAGCAGGAAGGAGGAAGGAAAGAAAGAGACACATCTCCCTGCTTTTAAGCAACTTGGCTGGAACTCTCACAAAACATTTTCACCACATCTCATCAGCCAGATGTAGATTCAAAGAAGGCTAGAAAATGTAATTGTTTATCTGAATGGGACTGGCCCAGCTAAAATTCAGACTTCTGTTACTATGGGAGAAGAAAAGACTATTTATTGGGAGGCAGCTGGTGATTTCTCCTGAAAACGGTTTAGGTATTGTAAAAAATAAGATCATATTATTGTCTTGATTTCTGTTTTCCTCAATATTTTTAAGTGAATCCATTTAAAGCAGAAACCAAATTTTTATTGCAAATGGTGAGGAGAAAAGTTTCAAGTGAAATTTTACCTTGAAGAATGATACTAAAATTCTGAAAACATATTTATTTTATCTTATATTTAACAAGATTTGCTATAATAGCAATTATTCATTAGTTTTTTCCAAGAATGAGTTAAGTGCTGACTATTTAATTTGATGTCATTTTAATGAGAAAATAATATGTTCTAACAATAGGGCACTCTTTGTTTCCATTTCTCTTTTGTTCCATGATCACGGAGAACATCTCTGTGTGAAAATATGCATCACTTATTTTTACCAAGAGCCTCTCTTAGGGCTTTGATATTCAAATCTTTCTTTTAAAGAGTCTATGCTAGTATCAAAATTCCAGATGTTTTACTTTGAAATTTTCACTGGTCTACTTCCGTCGAACCCTCATTTGTCAGGGACTTTGAGTGTGATACGATGAGTTTTTCAACATCACTTTAATTAACTTCATGAAATCTTGTACCGCTTGTAATCAATTTTTATTACAAGATGGTCACAATTTGCAATCTGGTAGAGACTCATTGACAAATATTAGGATAGATGTAGAAATAGACACTACTCTTTAGTAGGGAGGGATGTTTGAATGAGTATTAATATTATAAGTAGACACTCATTGGTAAATATCTTTGCATTGTGAAGACTTGTTTCCACAGACAATCTTATAAATACAGGATATTAAATAATGAGGTTTCGGATAATGAGGACTTTCTATTTTTTGTCCTGTATGTTGTACTTCAGCTAGGAAGTTAGAAAAAGACATAGAAATTATGTGTGTGTATATATATATGTGTGTGTATCTTTCTATACATACATGTATGTATGTATATATATAGACAGAATGAATCTACCATGTATCTGGTGCTATCCTAGAAGAATTCTGCATGCTATTTCATATAATCCTCACAACAAGCTTATAGAATAAAGTCTTAATTTCCACTTATAAATCAGAAAACTTAGAGAATCTAAGTCATTTACAAGTGCAGACAGCGTTGTAGAGCTCCAATTTAAGTCCTGGACCGTCTGCCTCCAGGCCTGTGCTCTTCACTCTAGAAGTATGTTACATTTCAAGGTTTTGGTCAATTTATTTTTAAGGATTGTCATTGTTAATGGAAAGGATAGGCAGGATAGAATGTTTCTTTCTGGTTACCTTACCATAAATCAGGCCTGAAACTTCCTGGAAGGCAGGAGGCCTTCACATCTTTATGTGTTTCTCAGCACCTATGCATATAAATTAGGATGCTTTCAGCTGCAAGTAATTGAAACTCTTGATGCAATTGACTTTTAGACCAGTGACTATCAAAGTGTGATCCCTAGAGCAGCAACATCAGTGTCATCTGGGAACTTGTTAGAAATGCAAATTCTCCACTTCCACCCTGGGTGCACTGGAATTAGAACCCCTGGGGAACCAGCAATCTGTGTTTTAACAAGCCCTCCATCCAGGTGATTCCAATGAATGCTGAAGTTTAAGAACTGCTGTTTTAGACAATAAAGAAATTAATTTTCTCACTAAGCAGGAAGTACAGAGACAGAATACCTCTGGATGCAGCAGGATCAGCGTCAGATTCTGCTTCTCTGTGATTCTCTTACTTTTGTCCTTTCCTCAGGCTGACTCCCTTCATGGCCACAACACGCAGAGGCAGAAAACAAGCCATTTCTTCTTTTGTGTTTTCGAATAGTGGAGACACCTTTCCCAGAAGTCCTCCTAACAGGCTTGCCCTCATGGTTCAAAAGCCAGAATTCTGCAACCTGACAATGTCTTCAGCCAATTGTTGACAAGATGAATGGGACCAACATGATTGGCTGAAACCAATCAAGACCCGCCTGCCATATGGCCATACCAAGGAGGAAGCATACCTGAATAAAAATGAGGTTCTCGTTGGAGGAGGAGAGCACAGTAAGGAGGTGGCATATGGGATTGGATATTGCATAGGCTACCAAGAGTGTCAGCTACAGTCATGAGCGAGGTTGACTCACACTGCAGCAAATTCTTAGCTACAGAGGACTTCAACTCGGGCTCTATAAATTTGTTTCAATAATCTGATCATTCCAATTTGTTAGCCTTTTAAAGTTTCAGGTCAAAGCAGCAACATAGAGATCACATTTTTCAGTTTTGGTGATTGTTGTCTGACATTTAGAATCAGCCAGGCATGATAATATATCAAATTAAAGAGTCCTTTAGTAGCATCATTTAGAGATCTGTTTCATCTACTTTACCTAAATGTTCCGTATTTTTATACCAGAGCTCTAAGATAATTATAATCAGAAGGACACAAAATGATTAAAATATGTATTTTCCTTCTACAGTCTTTGTGCTTCTTCACATGACAGGTGTTTCTTAAGAAAGGAAATTCTACTCATTGCTGTCTGCTATCTTTTCTATAGCAAAAGTGAATTTTAAATAATGACTTTTCAAAAGAAAGAAAGTGAAATGATGAGCAGATTGCTTTGATCACTGCTTTGCTGAACGACGCAGACAGTTGTTTGGAGACAGGTAGCAATACAACAAACATTTAATTTTTGCTTGATTCACACATGGAGCTATCAGTCGGGAAGATTAGTAATTACCAAATCCTCAGTTCAATCAGGCATGAATGCCACACGGCTCTGCGATTGTTTAGCTGGAATATGGAATTGATCTCAGCAGATGTAGTAAACTAGTTCATATCTATAAGAGCCTAAAAAAAATTCACACAGCTTGCATTTCATTGTTGCTCTGCACTGCAGCCCTCCCCAGCTCTCCCACTTATTGAGTTTTTCAATTAAGTGCTTTCCTCATTTATATTCTACATCTGATCAAATACCAAAAAATGTGGATTAGTCACATTCCTACATAAATTTAAACATTATGTAACAAGTGTCCCAGCAGTTTGAGAAGGAACCTCAAGGTGGCATATTGAAAAGAGCCCTGGGCTTGCTGTCTCTCGCTTCTAACCCCAAACTCTGCCACCAACCTGCCTGGTGATTTGGGGTGATTCAATTTACACTTCTGGGCCTCAGATTCCAGTGGTAAAATTGGGGGCATTGGCATTCATTGTCTCTAGATTCCCGGCCTGTTCTACTGTCCTGACTGGAGAAAGATCAGAGAGGCAGCTTGGCATTGTGTGAAAAACTCTCAGGTTCAAATCTCAGCTCAGCTACTTATTAACTGTGTGACCTTGGGCAAATTATTTAAAATCTCTGAGAGTGTTTTCTCATGGGTAGAATAGAGATAATATCAACCTACCTCTCAGGTTGTTATGAGACTTTGAGAAAAATATATTCAAAGTGGCTGGCGTTGTTGACCCCATTGTGGTCATCACTGTTATACTTTAAATGAAGAGGAAGCATTCCATCTTGTTTGTTTTTTTCTTATCCTTCTCCACTAAGGTTCTTGGGGCAAAAGAAAAACACCAAGCACCAAAGAAAGGTAGAGCCACTATCTCCTGTCTCCACTTTCTTGCTACCTTCTAATTCATTAACCCCTTACTGTCAAGAAATTGACACTTTGGACTAGTACAATGTTGTTTGTCAATGGTATCTCCATAAGGTGGAAAATAAAAAAAAAAGAAGTCTGGTTATGTCAGAGCTCACCTCGAAATGCTATGCCTCCAAGAAAAACTCAGAATGGGCTTTATCTCCTCCATCCTATTAAAAAAATTGACAGCTGAGTACATTTTTCCACTCCACACTCTACTTGAATGTGTTTCAGAATCACCAGCAGAGCTTGTTGAAATACAGATTGCTGGGCCCCAGCCCCAGAGCTTTTGGCTCAGGAGGCCTGAGAACCTGGGTTTCTTTCAAGGTCACAAGGGCTGCTGGTCTGAGGACCACACTCTAAGAACCACTGAACTGGTCCATACCAGGCTGGCCATCAGAATTTCTTTGAGAAGTTTACAAAAGAATACAAGTTTCTAGACCCACCCTTGGAGATTCTGCTTTCAGTACTGCTGGGCTAGGTCCTAGGAATCTATTTTTGAAAGCCCCTGCTGCCACCCAAAAATAAACAAACAAACAAACATATAAATAAAAGCTCCCCAGGTGATTCTCATGTTTAGCGGGTTTGGGGCCGCTGCTCTAGCCAGTTCCTGCTCTGTGAAGGTGTTTCCCAAAGCCACCTGGAGGTTCTGTTGATACAGCACCTTCCTCTCGTGATTCTTAATTCTCCTGGGCCTCTCCTCTAATTTCACTGTCATATTATTAATATTCAGAGTCACCTTAACTTTTCTTGATTTCCAGATGAAGGTGATTTCTCTTTGTTTGATCCCTGCTATTACCAGAAGCTGGAAGTCCTAATGCCTTATTATACTGTGATTCTGACTCTGAAGACATTTATCTTTCTATAACCTTTGTTTGTATTGTTCATTCTTCTCATCCCAACTCTTCTCCCTAACAGGACTCAAAAGGTCCTTCACCTTCTGAAGGACCTTATTAGTTGGACAAGAATTGCATCCTACTCAAAGAATGCCTTAGTATAAAGCCTTGAAAATAGTAGGTGATCAAAACAAAGATGTTGAGCTAAACAGCAAGAAAGCCAGTCACCACCACCTCCACTACCATTATCATAAACCCATGTTTCCCCCCCAAATGTTTCAGTAGTAATAGCTAACATTATTAAGCTAACTTTATGGACTTTCTGAGTGAGGCTCTGTTCCAAGCACTTCATCTGTATCAACTCATGTAATTCATTTAATTAGCTGAAGGCATCTTGCGGTCATCAAGATTTTTTTTTCCCCCTTAAACCACTCTTATAAAGTTGGAGTGGCCATAACTCTCTTTAGCAGGTAGGCAAAAATGAAGGGATTAGATGAAAGATAAATGAGGAAAAGCCAAGTCATAGCTGGATGAGGGGCTACGTCTCTGCTCTGTGAGACAGCAAATCCTAACTTCTGCAAGACTGACTCAGCAATCCTTCACACAGTCTGAAAAGACTGCCACACTGATGGAAACAAGCCTTCATTTCTGCATAAAATATGAGCATTGGGGCTGTGGGGGACTGGCATTTGCCACCCCAAGATATGTCTCTTTGGCATGAAGATTATTTGGGACTGGTTACTTTTAATAAACTGGAACAGGGAAGGAGGCTCTGAGGAGTGGAACTTGCTTGCCCTTTGTTAAGAGACATTTACATTGTAAAGGAAATCTCCATCTGTAAAGATGTCTCCCTCTCTGTACCAGGAAGAAGGGGGATGACTTTATCTCTAGAAACTCTTGATCAATGGGGAAGGCAAGGACTTAAATCTGCATTTGTTTATTGTGCTTGTCTGGTAACCTCCTGTAACTGACTCCCCCCACCCCCAACATCCTCCTTTGTCTTTAGCTGGATATGATATTTAAGGTGGTGGCTTCAGCCATTTTGGCAAGTTGCTCAGCTTGCCTGAGCCTCTCCAATGTATACATGTTATAAAGCTTTGTTTAATTTTCTCCTGCTATTCTGTCTCACATGAATTTAATTTGTTCTCTGGCCAGAAGAACCCAGAGAGGGTAGAGGAAATGTCTTCCTCCCCCACTGGGAAAAATCCTACACCAAGTACAAAAATCTAGGGGTCAACATCACCAATTACAATATATGTAAGTCAGTTAACTTCTATGAGCCTGTTTCCTTACTGGTAAAAAATGAAAATAATAGTATCTCTCATTGTGATGATCCAATGAAACAATATCACTGGAAAGAGCCATTTTTGGAATCTTACTGCACAATTGGTGGAACTCAACAGCTGCAGTACAGCTGGAGGGTGGTTTTGGAAGTTTGTAGGGGCTTTGTTTTATCACAATGATTTTGGATGCTGTGATTTGGGGAGCATTTGGTTGGTGGAGATCAGAGATGCTATGTCTGCTGCAACGTGCAGACAGTCCTGTACAATGAGGAATTGCACTGCCTCCTGTGAATGTTCTGAAGTCACAGCCTTTTCAATTCGAGAAGCCAGACATTTGTGTAAGTGAAAAAATTGTTTATAATAATCCAAGTTTAGATCCCTACTTGGGTTAATATATAAATCCAAGTAGTTTTGCATGGTTGGAACATGCACTTAATTTTCCAGATGAAAACTACCATGTAAATTGAGGCAATACAGAATTTAGTTTTGTTCAGAACTTTTCCAAGGACTGCTTGCCATTTTGAAATTCACATCACTGATGCTGCTTATGGTGTTGAGTCCAAATGCAACGCATGTGTTTCAGTTTGCATTTGCAACTGAAGTTTTCATGGCGATTTATATATACAAACGTGTATACACACACACATACATATATATGCATTTATATACATACACATGTATGCACTTACAGAACCCTTATTTTTTAAATGTAAAAAAAGTTTAAAGAAGATATTAGTTGAATATTATCTTAATTTCAAATTTATGAATTTTAAGTATGTGCAAGTATGCAACTACTTCATGGTTCTCTTAAGTATAGCTGTACCTAAGTACTTACATATTGAAACACATTATTTGATTATCAATTACTCTTCTCACTGTTGTCCTTTATGCTACAGCTAGAGCATTATATTGATGTGTTTGAAATTATGATTGCAGATGAGTTATTTTATCTGTCAATTTAATTTCAGAATACTGAAAGGACCACACAAAATATCTGCTTTATAAAGGGGGAGCTGGGATGAGAAGGTTGAGGACTACTACACTAAAGAAATGTGAATGATTGCTATTTGTCCTTGGTTTTGCACAAAAGACTGAGGAAATTAGAATTAACCAGGGACAGGCAGCTTTCTGCTCTTTATGATGTCAAGGCTGTTATATTAAACAACTCCCTACTTGCTTCCTTTCTCCTCTAGTGTATGGCCATTGGTTATGGTTTGCTGGGGTAATCTACAGACAGATCATAGACAGTTTTCTGAAAGATGTCAACTATGGGTGTGAGAGATAATGCTAAGGAACAATGGCCACTGAGACAACTGGACCCTTAATTTGATATCCACGTGTGCATTTGTGCCTGGGGACTTAATGAGAATGCCGGAGTGTCTTTTGTCAGCAACTCTGCTAAGTGCCAATTACAGCATTTATTCTAATGAGATTATATCCTGGGCTGTGTTTAAAATATTATCCTACTTTTAACCACTTATTGAGAAATCTTTTCCTCTCAAATCTGTCAGTAAGTATGTCAAAATGTGTCTGAACATGTGAGAGCAAAGAAGACATAAACCAAGAGTCAAGAATGACACACAGTTCCCAACCTTAGCCCATATGGTAGACACTTCCACAAATAATAACTTGTTCACTCTTAATCACGCTATAGACCGTGAGTTATCGCCTCAATTTACACTTGAGGAAATAGAAATAAAGACTAAAGGGCACATTTAGACCTCATAGATAAATTCAAAATTTAGGAATCAAACCCACATCATCTGATTCCAAAGCCAATAGTTTCTCCAAGATATTTCCCTACTGTCTGTCTGTCTCCAGCCTACATAAATCTATTCATTTATCCAAACAGTCCTTGAGTCGCCATTGTGGGAAGGACACAACAATGTATATGAGCCTGGCTTTGCCTTCTGAAAGCTCACAGAATTATAGGATAAGCAGACAAATAACAAGAGAATATTGGGA
Organism: Equus asinus; assembly: GCF_041296235.1. Taxonomy (NCBI): domain Eukaryota; kingdom Metazoa; phylum Chordata; class Mammalia; order Perissodactyla; family Equidae; genus Equus; species Equus asinus. The sequence goes on from NC_091812.1 coordinate 37,991,558, forward strand.
CCAAGGAACTACACAGCTACAAAAGACTGTAAAGATGGCCACCATCAATTCCTTCTTCTCAGCTGAGGATGACACTCCTTCCATCAAGAGGTGAAGTCCATCTCCCCTCTCCTTGAATCTAGCCCTAGTGATTTATTTTGCCCTATAAAATGCAACAGAAGTGCCACTATGTCAGTCAGTACCTAGACCTTCAGAGACCTGAGACCTTCGATCTTCACTCTGCTGAAGCCCTGAGCTGCCCTGAAAAGAAGTTCAACTAGCCTTCTGGAAAGTGAGACTTGGCCCTTCTCCAGATATCTCAGCCTCTCCAGCTGAGGCGCTAGACGTGGGATGAAGCCTTCTGGGATCCTCCAGCCCCATTGGGTCTGCCCCAGCTAATACCACATGGAACAGGGACAAGCCATCCTCATCAAGCCCTGCTAAAATTCCTGACCCACAGACTAATGAGCAATGAAATGATTTTTGCTTTAAACCATCAATTTGGGGATAGTCTATTATATGGTAATAGATACCAGCGATAGAAACACCATGGGCCACCAGGAAGAGAGAGAGAGATTACTGGGGGATTCATAGAAGAAGTAGAATTTGAGCTGAACCTTACAGGGATGAGTGGACCCTTGGGGAAAACTTCCCATAGGCCCCCTCAGCAGCACATGTCCTATCTTAGAAGCAAAACACAACAAACGACAATTTATCAAAAACACAAGCAAAAGGCTCAAATGACCAGAAATTTTGCCTTTGAGGTGAGGAAGAATGCCTCCCTCCTGCAGCAATCTGAGAGACCATTGAGGAGTAAACAACCTTATACCGCACATGTGTTCCCAGAAACCCCTGCTGTGCCACACTCCCCAGCTCCATGTTCATTTTCAAGCTTTCCTCCACATTGAGGTCCATTCCCTATTTCTCCTCAAAGGTTCCCCCTCAACCTTACTAAGTTATTTGATTTGCAGCCATAAAAACATGGTAAGAAGATTTTTTCCCTCGTTAGTTTCTTAATTTTTACGACTTCCAAAGGAAGCACTTTCCAGTGCCTTTTTCCTGGTAGGTACCCTTGAAGCGGGTGTGGAATTATATGGTACTGAGTGTGCAATTAATTTGTCATAAAGAAAATTTTTTTTTTTTTTTTTGCAAAGGAAGCAATAAAAGCCAATGACTTTTGCTAAACTTCTTCTCACAATTTCTAATGAGTCAACATGTGTTGAGAAGAAGAAATTAGTCAGAGAAGAATGCATCCTATTATACAGCCTCGCTTTTGCGAGGGTGAGTCAGATTCCCCTGTTGTGGTGTTCTGGGCACCTGGCTGGGATGAGTAGGGTTGGGGTGAAAGAGAAACTCTTTCTTAAAAGACTTCAAAGGAAACGCTGGCAGAGAATCTTTCAAACAGAGTCCCATTGAGAAAAACCAAACCATAGCCAGACTTTGGTTCTATTACTGTGGAAAAATGTATGACATTGTTTCCCCTGTCCTGTAAACCATCTCAGCTTCTAATTGGTCTGGACAAAGCCACTGCCCCACTACACAAGGCAAACAGAAGCAAGATAAGCAGTCACTGTGGTGATCTCATAGTAGACCTGACAAAATAAATAATCGTTTCTACCAGTATATTCCACACGGGCTGTGTTTGAGAAACTACTAAATGCAAAGCATTGAGTTAGAATGAAGGAGCCCAAGATGAGCAAGGGCCTGATACTTCAGTGGAAGAAAGACACATACAGATGATACAATAACGGGAGTGAGGGGGCGGGGACATGAATTTGTGGAATACGGTCTGAGAATGGAATTTGCCAGCCTCTATTACTTTCAAGTGGAAATGAGAGATTTTTTTGTTGGCGATCCTTTTAAACCCTACCCTGGGAGTGTGACTTGAGGGCATTACAAAGAACGCAGGCTTCCTTCTTCTATTTGAACATCTGCATCAATACTATGCATATTTCCAGAACCAAAAATAGGAAACTATCATCTAAAATATTCTGAAAACAAGACAAAATCTTTGATGAGTTATCATCTGAATGTTTATGGCCTCCCTAAATCCGTATGTTGAAACCTGAATCCCAGTGTGATGGTATTTGGAGGTGGGACCTCTGGGAGGTAATCGGGTCATGAGGGTGGAGCCGTCACAAATGGAATTAGTGCTCTTAGGAGAGGAGGCCAGGCAGCCAGCTCTCTCTCTCTGCCACGTGAGGACACAATGAGCAGATAATAGTCTGCAACTCAGCAGAGCACTCTCTCCAGAACCCGACCAGGCTGGTACCCAGATCTCGAACTTCCGGCCTCCAGAACTGTGAGAAATCAATTTCTGTTGTTGACAGTCCATCCAGTCTGTGTACTTTGTTTCAGCAGCCCGACAGTATGAGGCGGAGGGCTGCAGTGGCCACAGCACAACCAGGCAGGAAAACATGTTCGCTTCAAGGCCAAGTTCAGGACCCTCGGCCAATCTGTGTGTTACCGCACACAGTTGAAAACGCTTTTTATGAGTCCTACCTCTCCAGTAATTGATAATATTAGGGCAAGGACAACAGTGTGTTTGAATGGTGCTTTTTTTTTCTTTTTCAAAATCTTAATTTTTTTTTTTTTTAATTGTGCTAGTAACTGGAAGGAGAAACATATGGGAGGGCACAGAAGTGGTAAGCAATTATTTTTAAGTTGGATATATTCAAGCCTCTCTTCGGCAAGGACCCAACCAGTAAATATCACTGTGGGAACGCGAACATGGAAACTGGTTTCATCTTTGTTTATTTCGTATTTAATAAACATTTATGGGGAAGCTGTGTGCAGGGTATTGTGCCTCCTACAGACCTGCTCTTCCATCTGGCTGGTCAACCTTTCCACAGAGATGGATTGCCAGGACTGCAAGCCCAGCAGGTCCAAAACAAAGCTCATCTGGCCCCCAAAGCTGTTCCTCCGCCTGTGATTCTTATCTCAGTAAGTGACATCATCATCCTCCCAAATGTCCAGGCCCCCACCTTTGGAATCATCTTAGCCTTCTCCTCCTCCCCACCGTTCCCCATCAATTGTCAAGTCCCATCATATTTCCCACTTGTCCCCGCTTCTTTCTATTTAAATTTTCCAGCAACTTCTTACCTGATCTGTTTAACCACCTCCTAAATGATCTCCCCATTATAAACGGGCAACTCTCAATTTGTGCCACCCGTCATCTATTTACTTTTCTGGTAAGCCAGTAGCAGTTTAGCTATTGAGGAGAGGCAAACTCTTCTGTTTTCGTGGATCTGAAGAAGAGAGGATGTGAGATCTAGAGCTGTGGCAGTAGTCTTGTGACCACACTGGAAGAGCCTGGTCTGAAAATGGAGCTAGCTCAGAGAAAGGACGCTTGGTTCTAATCCTCCACCTACTTCTTTCTCTTCCCTTTCCAAGCTAATCCATATATCACAGCTTATTATTACTCTGTCCTAAATTTCTGGTCCACTCCTCTGATGAAAACCTATAGTGACTTCCTATTAGGTAAAGAAGAAATCCTCAACTTTTTGGTATTACCTAAAAGCCCTTTATAATCTGATCTGAATCTAATTTTCTGCCACTTTTTAATTTTTTTAAAAAGTATTTTAAATATCTCCTACCAACTTAAGTCCTCCAAACAGGCTTTTTGCTCTCATGCTTCTGTAATTTTTCTCCTCAGGCTTTTACCTCTATTCGGAATGCTCTTTCTCCCTTATTTCTGTTTGTTGAACTCCTATTCAAACTGCAAATGTTGTTTCAACTCCTGCTACCAATGTGAAACCGTCTTTGCTCCAACTCCCCATTCTCAGGCCCAGTTAATAGTTTCCTCCTCTGGGTACATCAACCATGATAGCACTTACCATGTTGTGTTCAGTGTTGCTTGTTTGTGTACCTACCTGTCTCCTTAAATTATGAATCTCTTGAAGGGAGGAACCGTGTCCCTTATCCTTTCAGACTCCATAGTCCTCCAAATGCTTCATCTTGAATTGATAAATCACTAAGCCTTATTTTCTTCCAACACGTAAGCATTCCAGTCTTTAGCAATTCCTGATCCCAGACATTCTTCTACTTTTACCATAATAACAATGACGAACATTTATGTCATACTCATCATGTGCTACGTACTGTTCTAAATGCTTTATGTTTACTAAGTCATTTAATCATCACAGCAACTTCGTGAGATTGGGCATTATTATTATCCAACTTGATAGGCTAAGTAACTTTCCTGTGGTCATACCACTAAACTGTAGAGCTGAGACTTGAACTCAGACTAAATCCAAAGTCAGTGCTCCTACCATTACCCTACCCCACCACTCAGGAAACTTTGAGGAAAATACTCTGGCTCACTTTTATCTTTTGCAAAACGGACAGGAACAATTGCGCAAATCATTTGCTAATTCCATTTGTAAAAATCTGACGAGTCCAAATGTTGGTGAGGATGGACAAATGATGGGAACACTCGTTTGCTACTGGCAGTAGTCTAAATTGGAACAAACACTTTGGAAAACTCTTTGGCATTATGTAGTAAGGTTGAAGACAGATAAAACTTATGACCCATCAATTCCACTCCACCACAGATACCCTCGATAAACGTGTGTCAGATCCCTCGATAAATGTGTGTCGACGACATACAACAGGATAAAGTGTACAAGACCGTTCATACTGACATTATTTGTAATAGCTCAACTACGCCAGGGAGCCTTCAGCCATAGAATGGGTGAATACGTTGTGTTATATTCATACAATGGAATGCTACATAGCAATGAAAATAAATGAACTACAGTTTCACACAACCACACAGATAAAACGCTGAGTGAAAGAAGCCAGTTACAATGAATACATGCTGTCTGACTTCATTTATATAAAATTTGAAAACTGGAAAAACTAAACTAAACTATACTGTTTATAGATTCATCTTTGGGTGATAAAATTAAAAATTAGCAAGAGAGTATTTACTGCAGACATCCGGCTAATGGTTACCCCGCGGAGGGAGAGAATTACAGTCAGGAAGGGGTATCACAGGGACTTCTGAGGGTCGGCAAAAGACTGGTTCTTGACTCAGAGGGTGGTTATGCTTGTGTTCACTTTAAAATAATTGGTTAAACTTTAAATATAGCACTTCCCTGCACGTCAATTAAATTTCACTATAAATAATGATTTTCTAAAAAGATAAATGAAAGAGGGCCCAAAGAGAGAGAGAGAGACAATAGGAGGAGAGGGGACATTAGATATCTTTTGTCTCCTTATGTTTGGGTCACAGTCAAGATACAAAGTCCCATGAGAGAGCATCCTGTTGGGTCAACCTATGCCATGTGCCTGAATCTGCTCCAGGGTAGGGCCAGGGAGGACTTGGGTCCCCTAGAAGTCATACTAGGGTATTGAAAAGAAGGGGGATTTGAATGCCAGAAGGTCCCCAAACCAATAATATCCTGTAGAAGTTCTAGAACGGTTCAGAGGTTTTTTTCACCTGTTAAATGAGGAGTAATAGTTTATGTCTTCATTATCTCATCTTAGTGAGATAGAAGACCTAAAATTAATCTGAAAATCTGAAAGCTCTGCATAAAACATGCAAGCCTTTGTTCGTTATAGCAGTTCAGAGAGGCCTCGCCAAAGAAGTGCTGCGTTATGTTTTATGGTGAGCCCTTGAGAGGGCTTAACCCCATTTCTAGAAACAAGAGCGGGTTGTGGCCAAGTTGGATGAACATGCTAACTGGAAAACAACTGTGAAAACAAGCAAGAGCATTAAAAAAAAAAAAATCATTCTTTCTGTTCCTCTTTAGCAGAGAACAATGAAGCCATAGGCTGGTGAGTTTTGGCAGCTTTGCCACAGACCAAACCACAGGAGCACATTGCCCTACAACACACACTATTATGGTGGTGGTTGTTTTGAAAGTTGGAACCTGCTGTAACATTCATTTCAAAAAGCTTTTAGGGCTTTTGCTTGTTTTGTTCTCCCTTTCAACAAGAAAATCAGAGAACAACAAAATTCCACAAATTCTTTCATATAAATTATTGACCAGCTTTTAGGGTAACCTTTGTTATGCTAGAGTCATCTGGTACAAATGCACTTACTGGAAGCAAAACAGAAAGAAATCGAATTCCTATAGTCACGACTTTGGTATAAACAGAGCCCATAGCCCTCCAGGTGGGAAGAAACTGGAAGCTTCCCCATCACGCATTCTATTAAAAGGAAAACTATAACGTCCACTCAGTAGCCCTCCAATGAGATCAAGATTCATTTGCGACTTTCAGAAAATTTTTTAATTGCTTCAGTTTTTCTTCCTTTCCTCTTCCCTCAGTTTGTTCTCCTGTCTTGGGTAAATTTGGCAATCTGGTGGCATGAAGGAATTAACACCAAGGCAAAGTCATTACCCTATTTAGAAGGAATGCAATGAGGGAGAACGTAAAAGGTTGGGAGTTTATGAGGCTTGTTTTTCAGATTGTATCACGGCATAGATACAATGATTTTCCAATAAATAATATCCCTCATTGAACAAATAGGTGCAGTTTAAGCACAGAATCATGTAACAATCTTTAGACGATGACAACTATTATTATGGAAAAGTATAGATGCCTTTCTGCACTGTGCGTTAACATTTAAAATGTTTTTTGATTTGTTTGCTTGTATTATAAAAAGTGCATGCATATGGAGGGATTTGAAAAATATAGAAAAAGAAAAAAGCACATATGAGAATAAGAGATCACTTGTAATCCTACTACCCAGATAACCATGTAATATTGTGATATTCTTCTCTGCCATAGTATTTACTCTTTTCTGTTTCAAATTATATTCATTTATCTTATCCAACATACCTCACCAGAAGTTTCAAAATATGCCTAAATAAAAATTGAAGAAGTCTCAAATGTGAACATATTAACTTGTCCCATTATAAAAGTCACAGAGAGTTCCAAAAATGAAGTCTCCAAGCTAGTTTACATTAATAACAAATCAATCAAACTACCATATTCCCTCTCCTCAATTTCTCCTTCAGGTCTGTCTCAGTGAGTGAGCTCTCGTTTGGGGCCCGGTAAGATCAGAACTCCGTCAGACTGCATCCTGATCTGTCTTCACTGGAATGAGAAAAGCTCTGCCGGCACCTGCGAATTTTCAAAGTGCCTAGGTTCATGCATTCAGAAAATGCAGGTTAATCCCCAATCACTCTAGCAATTAACCTAAACAAAATGACCTTCCACACCGGCATTGTTGCGGTCAGTCTGCATCACAGCAGACACGACCGCCATTTTCGGGAAAGGAAGGTAGGGTAGTTGCAAATATTTCCCCCATTATAATGTTTGCTTTTTAATCTGGCTTATATGGTTTTGGGAAGCAAAATTTGGGATTTTTTTTTTCATGTATGAATAATTAAATCTGTAGATATTTTTCTCTGTGATTTTATTCCATTGCTTAAGGCTTTCTTATTTAATTTTTTGACAAGTTATAAATGTTTATGTCAGGGGTGTTGCTAATCATATCCTAGTCCAGATGTTTCCAACTACTCAGTTTGGTGCTCTCATCGCTATTAATGTAGGATCCATCTCCCCCGCCCCCTAGAAACAATTTCTGGGCTGAAAAATATCTTGTGACATTGGAGGGGGGGATTGTCCATAAGAAGTGGTGTGACAAGGACCAAGCCTCATCTCATGACATGGATGAGTGCAGTCCCTGATGACCAGGCAACTGGTGAGGCCCACGGGGACCAACTTCCACCCGCACGTGCTGGAGAATCCACTGCCATGGGCTCGCATTCTGGCCATAGGAGATTCTCACGCTTTGGCTCTGAGCAGTTGACTAGGGAACGCTAGGCTCTCCCAGGCTTTTGAATAATGTCCCTCTACGTGGTCCTTCTCCAAGTCCACTAGCCTCCTTCTATCTTTTTATTTTTAGTTTTTGGCTACGTTCCCCAGGATCGACTCCCAGAATTATGAGAATCTGTCAGGTGACTTTCTCCCTTGCCCCTTCTTTCCCTGGTCTTCCATTCTCACCTCATATTCAGAGTAAAGACACTGCGTTTTTCACCATCATTAAACCTTGAAACAGAATCGCCAGCAGCAAGAAAGCTGGTTCTCCTCTCCCTCAGGGCTTAATCCTTACACTCTTCTTGAGGAATATTTGTACGTCACAAGCAGTTCTGTGCCCTCCCCTAATTTAAGAAAGGTGGGAAAAAGTAAATGAAAACAAATTAGGTTTCTCTCCATATTAAAATAGATTAAATAAAAATAAAACTCATCTATGGAGTGGCATTTATACAGGATTTGTTTCTAAAGTCAACATTAAATATTCTTTATATTACTCAAAGTAGTTTACTTACATTAAACACACCAAAGTTGGAGATTCGTTTTGTAAACTAAAGAAAGGAATTAAAGGATAATCTATATGCAGATGTCTAGTCATTCAAAGTATTCTGCCCTTAAAATAATGAAATCGCTAGCAATAAATTGAAGAATGGGTAGAGAATTCTAGTGTTTCTGCTTTCCTGCAAGGTTCATTCCACTCTGTTTTGATACCGAACCCTGTAACCTTAGTCCATGTTCATAGACGTTTTTGTTACTCTGAAAATTAAATGAGATAGTGAAGTGGCAGTTTACCAAGAGTTAAATTACCAAATAAACATGTAAATTAAATATCCATCTATCTGTATATCTATCTGTTGTATTATATTAGTGATAGATAGATAGATAGATAGGCAGATTCTGCTATAATCCTACTAACAGTATATAACTACTGATAATATATTGGTGTTTTCTTTCCAGATTTTTAAACACACACATACATATTGTATACATTGCAATGAACCTCTGGTAGCTAAAAGAGGTTCTAAAGAGGTAGCTAAAACACTGCCTAATTATTTCTCAGGTTCTTTATCTTTGGAATTTGTATATTCTCTTTTTGGACATACAAATTTAAGTTTAAAATTTTTTTATAATCAAATTATAAAATTTGAAATTTATGGCATTTTCTTTGTGCAGTGTTTTTAAAAATGTCATTGCACTAAAAAATAAAATTCATCTTAACCTGTCCTTTCTTCTATTAATTTGATATATCATGTGGTTTTCTATTCATAACCCGGCTTTCTTTTGGTGTTAAGGTACATATTTTGGAAGCAAGATTTCACCCCCCAAATATTAGCTAGTTTTATCATCATTATATATTTAATAATCTATTCTTTCTTCACTAGTTGAGATGCCCCTTGTATTACTTTTAGAGTTTCATGACATTCTGGATATTTGAGTGTCTTTTCCTATACCAGATCACATTGTTTTAATTATAAGAGTTTTGTAACACATTTTATTATCTAGAAAATCAATTTGTTTTTCCTATATAAAAATTTTTTTCCCTAGGTTTTAAGCTTCTTACCAAGAAGAACTATGTCATTTAAATACTATATTTATTGAGCCTGTCCATGGGTCCACCACAGTGTTAGGCAATAAAAATGCCTTTTCTGTGTATGGTGTTTTGGTTTTTAAAGCTTTCTTTATATATTTTTCTTAAGAGTTCCTCGTATCCCAGTTCCCTTGCTGGTGTAATACAGTTTAGAGCAAATGGTCAAAAACTCCTTTATGCCTCAAATCCAGGCACATCGTAGGTGTGCAGAGAATTCTCATTGGTCCATATTGCCTTTGGTCCTGCTTGGGTAGGACAAGCTGAAAGACAAAGAAACTGCTATTTATAGCCAGTGACTTAATGTTTTGATGGAGTGAAGTATAAAAAAGAGTTCTGTCCTGAGCTTAAACAAAATGTGAAGCCTCCCGAGACTCCGTGGGATTGGTTGTCTTGAACTGTGATTTCCCTGAACGAACGACACCGTGCGTGTCATGTCTAGAAAGCATCACAAAGACACCACGAGGAGTGTATTCATTTCCTGTGGCTCCTGTAAGAAATTACCACCAGTTCAGTAGCTTAAAACTAACACACATTTATTCCCTGTAGTTCTGGAGATGAGACGTCTGAAATCAGTTTCACTGGGCTGAAATTAAAGGGCTGCGCACTCTCCTGAGGCTCTAGGGGAAAATCCCATTTCCTGGCCTTCCTTCCATTCTCTAGAGCTGCGTCCTTTGCATTTCTCAGCACCTGGTTTCTTCCTCCATCTTCCAAACTGGCAGTGTAGCATCTTGCTTCCGTCATCATATCGGCTTCCTCTTCTGTAGTTAAGGCTCCCTCTGCCTCCCTCTTATGAGGACACTCGTGATTATGTTTAGAGCCTTCTCCAGAGAATCCAGAATAATCTCTTTATCTTAAAATCCTCAATTTACTCACATCTGCAAAGTCCCTTTTGCCCTATATGGTAACATTCACAGACTCTAGCGATTAGGACCTGGATATCTTGCAGGACAATTATTCAGCCTACTGCAGTGAGTGAGCCTAAGCCCCCTGAGCCGCAGATTTCAATTAATGGGCCAGGAGAATGTTTTATTCTCTCAAGGAGGCATCTCTATCTGAGAGATGCTTCTTCATTCACTCATAGAACAGAATACGAGCAGGTACTGAGGTTGCAAAAAATCAACATAATCCCTGCCTTCAAGGGGCTCCACAGCTTTTGTCGTTGTTGTTATTGTTTTTAAAATGTAGACTATATATCCTTGGCAATAGAATTCATTGATGGTGTGATTTATGCTATAGGGGAGGGAAAAAACTTTTCCTCTATCCTCTTACATTCAGTTACTGGGGCATGTAAATTAAACAGACAAAAGACGGATTAACAAGAGAAAAGGTTTATTTCATATATACATGAGGGGCCTCACAGAAAAAAATTGAAAACCACAAAAGACAGTCAGGCATGGGAGCTTAAATACCATTTTAACAAAGAGTGACAAACTGTAGAGGTGTGACAAGACAAAGGAACAGGAGTTCGGGCTTCTACAGGTAGTAAGTGTAGGGAAGGTAAATATATGGGAAAATTAACAGAAGGAAAAGATTATTTTCGTAGGGTTTGTCTGTGCAGACCCATCTCGGTGCTGACCTCTGTCTCCTGTGATAAGGGCTGTCCTCCTCCCAGTGTCGGAGAAGGAAGGGGAACACCTTCACAAAGGGAAATTTACATGATGCTTTTCAGCAGATTGGAGGAGGGCAAAGAGCTCTTTCTGCATTTGCTGCTTCTTTATTGCCTTTAGTTCAAAATAATCCTATGCCAAAGTGGCATATTTTGGGGTGGCATGTTCTGAGCCCTTTCAATGCAGATGTCCCCAAATCTTCTAGCCCTGAGGACTTGATCTTTCCTATTATTCTTATCTACCTGAGCCTAGTTTTCCTATAACTTCCATTCTGGTTGCCAGAGAATGATAATACACACACACACACACACACATCCTTAACCAAATAAATGTGCGTATAAAGTAATGGGTAGTAGTAAGAGCTATTTTTTTAAAAAGTAAAGAAGGGAGGGGCCGGCCCGGTGGTGCAGCGGTTAAGTTCACATGTTCCGCTTCTCAGCGGCCCAGGGTTCACTGATTCGGATCCCGGATGCAGACATGGCAGTGCTTGGCAAAAGCCGTGCTGTGGTAGGCATCCCACGTATAAAGTAGAGGAAGATGGGCATAGATGTTAGCTCAGGGCCAGTCTTCCTCAGCAAAAAGAGGAGGATTGGTAGTAGTTAGCTCAGGGCTAATCTTCCTCAAAAAAAAAAAGGTAAAGTAAGGGAGATAGAAAGCAACAGGGCACAATGGTGGTATCCCTTTATGTAGGGTAGTCAGAGAAGACCTCTCTGGTCAAATTACATTTCAGCAAAGGCCAAAAAAGAAATATAAAGGAGCAAGTCAGACAGCTAGTTAGGGGAAGAGTGCTTTAGGCCAGGCACTAGGTTGTGCAAAGGCCCTGGCACTTTCACGTGTTTTGTGTTTAACAAAAGCAGAGGGGCCTGTGTAACCACCCTGGTCTCCCACAACCACTCCCTCCTCCAGGCTCGTTCCCTCTCTCTTCTTGTTTCTGCCAACTCAGCCATTTACCAACCATTCTTATTGTTTTGGCCAGTTAATTCCTCGTGACTGCCTATAGAGTGTTAAGTAATGTTCTAACCACAGTAACAAATTTAATTCCCTTCAACAAACGGATGAGCTGCAGCAGGAAGAGGTTAAAGTAAGTTGCCCAGAGTCATAGCACTGGTAAGTTGCTGAGCTCGGATTTGAATCCAGGCAGTTTGGTTCCAGAGCCTGACCACCTACATCACTGCCTGTCATTTCCACAGACATCATAGCTTTTGTCTTTCCCTAAAATGCTCTCCACCCATAGGACTGTCCTGAACACTCGCTTTTGTCATTCCTCTAAATCACTCCTGTGAGATTTTCTCCTGACTGCCCCCTTCATGGCATGTAGCCCCACCTATTATGTTTAGGTGGTTATTTGTCCTTTTGCTCCATGGATGATAGCTTTATCACTCCCAAGGCAACCATAAGTTCCCTGACACCAGGACCACGTCCCACGCTTCGGCTACAGCATCCAAAGGGGCTGGTACCAAAGGGCTCAGGAAAAAATTGTGGACTAATGCCTACTTTTTATGAGTTCAAGGATACACACTTTTGTTACATTTAACATCTCTGAAATCAGTCATTCAATTGACAGTGTGTCTCAGCGTTAATGGGCAGTTTTCTTTTCTTTTTTAGTGGCCGCATAGATTTGATAAAATAGAGTAATTAAAAATCTTGACCTTGACCCTTCATTTGGTGACTTGGTATTATGAGAATTTGCTCAGCATGGTGGAATGGAGAGGAAATGACCTTGCTCTTTTCAGACCACATCAGTGCTGCAGAAAGCTCTTTGATACTATGCAACACACACTCAGTAAAATTCCACTCATTAGGCCATTTATGTGAATTTTGAAATAAAGAAAAAAAGTTTACATGTAGAAAATGGTGGCAAGAGACTCAGGACTTTTATGATATATTCAAGGCCCTGATGACAGATGATAAAAAAAAAAGGAGCCCACCACCCAACTGAGAAAGTTTTTGAAGTGCACAGATAATGTCTTCTACAATTTATTTTCTCTGCTGAAAAAAGAAACTCATGCAGGAAACATTTTAGACCCAAGTAAATAAAACAGAGATGCCCGCAATTTCCTGCAAGTCTGATTAAAAATAGGAACTCTGCAATCATGAAAGTCGTCATCTGGCAGCTGGAAGGCCATACCTTAGGAAGCTGAAATTGCTGGCAGCTGCAGAAAGCAGTGGGTGGCAGGTGTTCCCGCACGCCCTTTGGGGAGGAAAAGGGCTACATTTCAGAGGCTTATGTGCGCTAATATACAAATGGCTTCTAAATAATAAAAGGTAAGTGTCAAAAAATTATTTGATTTCTCTCTTTCTCATTTCCATCTCTGCCCCAGTCCTCCAACTCTGCTCTATCCATGTTTTCAAAAGTGAATTCCTTGCACCGAAGAGACAGACTGAAATTCCCCTTCAAAAGGGGGCTGCAATAAACATCAGAGTTTTGCTCTCCCCTCCTTGAGCACACCAAAAATATCGCAGACCAATTCAGATGTTAGCTCCGTTACAAATATTTATGGCTGTCTTTTATTTCATTTTTTTTGTGCCTGAATTACGGGCACATGGATCTTCAAAGCAATGCACAGGGTTTAAGCTGAGCGATTCTCATGCAAGTCTGTGGGAGGCACACAGCAAGAATCCTGTAATATCTCAGAGGATTTATTCCTTTTTAAGTTCTTTTATAAGAAGCCTTTGCTAAGGGATTTACAAGAACTGAAGATTATTTAGTGATAATGGATGAGAAATGTCGCTGGAAGTGTAAAAGGCAGCCACATTCCCACCGAAAGAATTCCTTATAAATAATGTCTTTATGGCACAAAGAATACCAAATGAATTTAATCATTAGCTTCTAATTGAAGGGCTCTGCCAAATTTGCTTCTGCTTGCTGGGTTAACTACTTTGTGTCCAGTGGGGCTCTGTCAAATGTAAACAAAGAGTAGGTAAGGAGCATGATTGATCACGGAGGTGGTGAGACAAGCCTGGACTAGTGACTTGGCGGTGGGAACTGGATATTGCATCTTTTATTTCCCTCATGCCCCCACACTAGCCACATTAACTCCCAGAGGGGCCTCCTAACCGATGGATTTTGGCCAATGGAAGTCAAATGGTGGCTTATCGAAGGATGCCAGGGCAAGATTCTCTTAAACAAAGCAAGGCCAGATAATGCTTTCAGATTGAAACAGAACACCGTCTTTGAATGAGTGTTTTCACTGAAAAAAAAAAACTTACTCTGTTACACACCACATTTTTAAGACAAGGACTTTAATGTCAAATAAACATTTCTAGGAATTCTTAAAGAGGGCATGTCTACACACAACTTTATAGACCAATCCTTATAAAGTCTCAATTACCCAGAAAGTTCATGACCCAAATCAACTGAATTGTGTAATTAATTAAACAATAACCAAAATTTTTGAAAAATTTCACTGAAAAAGTGTTTACAAATGCATTACTCCTCTTTCATATCTTATTCAGTACAGTAGTAGAATGACCACAGTTGATTCTTTCTTTTGATAATTGGGGATTTTCTGGTTACTTAGGGTTATCTTTTTGACCATCAGTTCTATTTCTACAGAATTAGATATCTAGAAGGCAGCTCAATCCCAAGAAACGTTCTGGAAATTAAGATCCTTGATACAAGTTCTTAAAGCATCACCCCCTCTCCAAAAAAAAAAAAAAAAGAGGGAAATTCCACTTCATTGAAGGTCCTGGTTAAAACAGAAGTCAGATGCTTATGACTCCATACTCTTCCATTCACCCAATTCTTGTCCACACAAAACTATACTTGAAAATTTTATTTCAAGATATTCAAATAGACTGCATTCCCTTTTTCATGACAGGGTTATTTGAAACCTAAATCACTTAGATTTGCCTATATGAAAATACAGCACCTCCTGGGTAACTCTTATTTGAGAGATGGCTAAATGCTTTCATCTTTTCACAGCTAAAGCCATTGCTGAATGAAGATCCTCTGTTCTTCCACATTTTGCAAGGACTGGGATGTTTGTTTGTGGAAATGAGACAAGATGGCTGGCTCACTGACAGTTTAGGTGAGAGAACGGCAAGCCAGAGCCATCTGTTTTGTTACCTCACCACGAGAAAACAGGACACTCTCTTATGAGAACACTCACTACTTGATATGCCCTAAGATGAACACAAATCTTTTAAGGGGCTTCATGTGGAGTTAGACAATAGACTTCACTGTGTTCTCGGACAATCTAGTATAACTCACTTACAGAGTAAATTCGCTCAGGCTTATACACAAATGGGCTTCTCAGGGAAACGGCAACATCAGACATATAGAGGAATATTTAAAGGACCAATGTTTCTAAAGTAATTATCTTCAAGCCAGTCAGTGTGTAGGAAAAAATTTATATAACACTCCATTCTAGAAATTTCCATCTAAAGCCATGGCTCTGGGTTCTTTGCCACTCCTCCATGGTCTGGTCTTGTTGAAAGAGGCTTAGTCTGTAGAGGTGAGAAATAAAGAAAATAAGGAGAGAAATAAGCAGCCCTCTTTATTTTTTTAAAGATTGGCACTTGAGCTCACAATTGTTGCCAATCTTTTTTTTTTTCCCTGCTTTTTCTCCCCAAATCCCCCAAGTACATAGTTGCATATTTTAGTTGTGGGTCCTTCTAGTTGTGGCATATGGGATGCCACCTCAGCATGGCCTGATGACCAGCACCATGTCCAAGCCCAGGATCTGAACCAGCGAAACGCTGGGCAGCTGAAGCGAGCACACAAACTTAACCACTCAGCCACAGGGCCGGCCCCTAAGCAGCCCTCTTAATTCCTGCTTTCCCTTTTTTACTCAGAGCCCAAGAGAATCGAAAGCCAGGAGAAGCGAGGATAGAAAAAATTCAGGGATTTCTCAGGTTATCTCACCCAGACTCCCTATCTCATTTGGTTTCATCCCTCTGTTTGACTTTAGTTTCAGTAAAGATACAAGAGCCACATATAATTTTCATTCCCTTCCTCTTACGTGGTGGCAATGATGGAAAGCCACCCTTTGGGATCCAAAAGAATTTATAATTGAAATGAAGTTGTTTTCAGAGAGAAAAGACAGGGGAAAAGATATAGCATGTACGCAGATCCTGTGAAATCTTATTCATATTTATACAGAACTTTCTGTTTTCAAAGTGCATGAGAGTTCAAATGTGTGAAGAGTGCATATGGATGCTGAGTAGCGAAAGGGGTACCCTGTGTCATTGATCAATTTATCATCACATCTCCTCTCCAATCCAGCCTGCATTGCCTGCTCTGTGCAAGTGCTTGCCCTTTTAACATTTTTCCTTTGCTTTCTGTTCTATTCCACCGGTCTGTAGTATTTGCCTATTCAAGTGTCGTACCACAGTCTGTTTTAATGTCTGGTAGTGCTAGTACTCCCTTGTAGGAGTTCTTTCTCAATGTTTCTTAGTGATTCTTGCGTGTTTGTTTCTCCAAATGAACTTTAGTATCGACTTGTCCATAAAACAGCTTCTTGGTATTTTTATTGGACTTGAACTGAGTTTCAAAATTAACTTAGGGGGAGCTGACATTTTTTTAACATTGTCATCCTAGCCACGAACAGGGAATGGATTTCCAGTTGTCCAAGTCTGCTTTGGTGTCTTTCGGGAGTGTTTCAAAGTTGTCCTCATATAGTTTTGCCCATTTCTGGTTAAACGTATTGCTAAGCATTCAATTTTCTTTGCTGCTATTGTAAGTGGGGTGTTCTTCGCCACTGTGTCCTCTGTTGTTTTATGTATGAAGGCTATTGGTTCTGTTTGTTAATTTTATATCTTGCTACTTCACTGAATTCTTTTATTGTTTGAAGTGGTTTCATCACTGATTCTCTGGATTTTGCAAAGAGAGCAATCATATCTTCAAATAGAGGTGGTTTTACTTCTTTTCCCATTTTTATGCCTCTAATTAGTCTCTCTTTTCTAATTGCATTGGGTAACACATTTAGTACAATGTTTGATTCTTGCCTTGTTCCTGATCTTAATGAAAATTCCTCTAGTGTTTCTCCATTAAATAGAAAACTTAGCTTTAGGACTAGGAAATGCATATTTTATCATCTTGAGAAGGTATCCCTCAATTCCTTTTGCCTTGAGTGTTTTTAACATGAAGGGGTGATGAATTTAGTCAAAGGCTTTCTCAGCATTTACAGAAATAGTGCATTCCTTGAATATAGCCTGCTTGGCCGTATTGTATTATTATATTTAATGTGGTATTGGATTATATTTGGTAATATTGTATTTGTTGGTTCCCTTACCTTTTCCCATACCTCTGTAAAGACTCCATTCAATAAATTTTCTTCAATCTCAACTGGATTGGGAATTTTTTGTTTAGAATTTTTGCATTAATATTCATGAGTGATATTGATCTGTGGCTTTCTTTCTTTGTATAGTTTTTATCTAGTTTAAGGAAAATGTTGCACTTGTTTCATAGAAGAAATTAGGAATTGTTTCTTCTTTTTCAATGTTCTAGAATAATTTATAGAACATTGGGACAATCTAGTCTTTGAAGATTTGGTAGAAATCACTTGTGAATCCAGTTGGGCATGGTAATTTTTGGGTGTGCGTTAGTTTCTTATTAATGCTATTTTTTCTGTAGAAATCAGTCTGTTTAAACTTTTTAACTCTAATTGCATCCTATTTGGTAATCTGAATTTTCCTAAGAAATTATCCATTTCATCTAGGTTTTAAAATTTACTTGCACAGAGATCTGTAGTTTCTTATAATTGTTTTTAATTTCTTCTGCTTCACTGATCATATCCCCTTAATCATTTTAATTTGTATGTTTGTGCTTACTTTCTTTTCTTGATCAAGTTAACTAATGGTTTGTCTATTTTGTTAATTTTTTAATCACAATTTTGATTTGCTAGTTAGGTTTGCTGTTTTTCTCTTCCCTGGGCATTCTATCTCAGCCCTAGGTGGGTGTGGCTGTTCCTTACATCTGCTATCCCTATATTCTTTAGAGTTCTCCTTACTTCTTGCTAGTCAATTCCTCATTACTTCAATCTCTTTTTGTAGATAATAATTCTTTATATTAAGCTTTTTCCACTAGAATTATTGTGTGGTTATGTCTCCTGATTGGACAGTGAACGATACATTTGCCATCTCTTGGATTTGTTCCCCTTCTCCATCCATTCAGCTACCAACTTCCTCTAGCCTTCTCAAATCTAGGTAAGGCAATATGCTTGTAATATCTTGTTCTCCTAGTCTCTAGTTATGGCTCCCTCTAATCTTTCTTTCATGATGACATCAGACTAATCTAAAATGCTACTGATCTAATCATGCCACTCCCCAATTTAAAAGCCCTCAGTGGGTACACTACCCTCAAGATGAAGTCTAAACTCCTAAGCTTGGAACACAAGGTCCTCTGTGCTCTGGCCCCTTCTTAACTCTTGTTCACTAGGTCTCTTCTTGTCTTGTCCCCTTTCTCTCTCCCTTCCTATTGCATTTTAGGCACAACAGACAATTTGAATTTCCTTGAACAACTGGATTATTTTTCTCTCCTCTTTCAACCGGTGTTAAATTAGTCCCTCTGCATAGTATTCTGTTTCTGACTCTCATTTATTTTGGTGAACGGCTACTCATTCCTCAAGACTCAATTCAAGGATTCATTTATTTAGGTCTATCTTCATCTCCCAGAATGGAAAATTTCCTCAAAGACAAAAACCATGTCTTATTTGTCTTGAATTTCTAAATTCTTCCTCCAAATAGGCATTAAATAAATTTGCGTTGAATATTGAAAAAATGGATAATTTTTATAAATGTAATTAGTCTTCGTACAATGCTGTGAGGCTGAGGTACTTTCAGACATATAAGAAACAGCTAAGGACACAAGAGGGCATTGTTATTCCAAGACATTTTCTCTAGTCCGTGAGGTAACATGATGGGGGTATAGAGTTTCAATCTGGAGGTGAGTTCCTGGCTCCTGTCCTTTATAAGTCGAGTGCTCTTATGTAAGCCACTCTGAATACGATACTTTAATGTCACAATTACCTATGTGACTTAGGATCCCAACAACAAACAGAAGGAGCACTCACCTTAGATTTTGAACAAAATTAATTATTGGAGTCTTTCTAGAGGTATGGGAAGGATTAAGGAAACCAACAGGGCATGTTGGGGCATTTAGAAACTAGCAACAGTGGGAAGCCATTACCACCTAGTACTAAGTAGGCAAGTGGAGACAACTGTGTTTCTGGAGCCTGATGTGAACTGGAGCTATAAAGAGAGGCTTCCTGAGAGGAGGTGTAGGCTTAGAGACACAGTTAGTGCCAGAACAAAGCACAATGCACAAGGTAGCAGGGGAAGAAATATCCTGACCTCACTCTCCTTTTGCCTTCCAAACTCTTGTTGGCACTTCCCCTTGTTGAACTCAACTAGGAGCTGGAGCCCATGGCGCCTGAGTGATAAAGTCTGGAGAGTCAGCCCCATCCTCCTCCAAGCACGGAGCAAGGTAGAGAGAGGCAGAGAGCAGATAGGGGAGTACAAGCAGAGAACAATCAGCAAGCCATCTCATTTATGTATGTATTTACTTATTTAGGTGAGGAAGATTGTTGCTGAGCTAACATCTGTGCCCATCTTCCTCTGTTTTGTACGTGGAGTACAGCATGACTTGATGAGTGGTGTGTAGGTCCGTGCCTGGGATCTGGACCTGTGAACCCCAGGGCCGCCGAAGCAGTGTGCGTGAACTTAACCACTATGCCACCAGAATGGCCCCCACCTCATTTATTTTTTCTGGGGAGTAAAATGTATTTGAAAGTGGTAAATAGGTTATAAATTTTATGCAAAAAAGAACATTTCCCAAATTCGATATCATTAAAAAATACCAAATAATCAACAGTTTATTTTCTTCTAGAAGGGATGCTTGAGACAAGCATGGAAACTGATTACTTGTGTCCAGTCTGTGGTTGGATAGCTCTCTGGTTAGAGCCTGGTGTTGATGAGGCTGAATTAAGAGGTGCATCACATGAGCACCAGTGTTAGAAGAACACAGGCTACAGTCTAGGCTTTAGCCTGGTGTCCTGCCATTATTACAGGGAGGCCTGAGAATATCACCACTACTCCCCAAATAATTTTAGCAGTGTGTATCCTACTGTGGGTATAAGTTAGAGGTGAAATACTTGGGCATTAGAAACAATCTTTATGCAAGGTTTTAAAAGCTTATAAGCCATTCCCAGTAATTATCCAAAAATCATCCAACCACCCAATTCTATACTTCCTATAATAAATGCAAAGAACAATGCCTCGCACAGGGTGTCAGGGTGTAATTCCAGGGTATGATTTGAGGAACACCCTAAGGAACTGTTCCCAATAGGATTTACCTTATTCTTTGTCCCCACATCCTAATGTGAGAACCCCTGCAATTCTCATATTAGCAATCCTCCTTCAGGTTATTTGCATTTACTTCAGAAGTAACATCCTAAAATATACACAAGGTACTTAGGATTGGTGACAAATTTGCACATCACCCTATGATTTCACTTATCAGATCAACTAGATCATTTGTTTATTCATTCAACAAGTATTTGCTCAGAACTTACTCTGTACCAGTCATGATACTAGGTGTGTTTACACAAACCAAAAACAGCACAATGGCATAGGGTTTTGAGGGTGGGAGAAGGGTGGAAAGAGACCACAAAATGTCCAGAGCTCAGGGCCTTATCAGAGGGGATACCATATGTGTGCCTGGTTAGCCTAATCAGGGGGTAAAAATTGGCAAAGAGGCATGTCTGAGGATATTGCATAAATTATAACGATATTTACAATTACCTGAGCACTCATTACGTGCTCAACTGAGTGGTAATATGTTAGAGATTTCTTTATCTTTAATTCTTCTCTTACATGGTGGGTATTGTGATGCCCATTCTTTTGATGAGAACCTTGAAATTCAAAAAGGATGTGATTCACCCGTGTGCAAGCAGCTGATCCATCATAGAGTCCGGAATCAAATCCAATTCTGCCTTCAGAGTCTGCACTCCTTTCACTGTGTGACATCCTCCTCCTGTGGGTCTGAATTAGTAAAACGTCTTCTCCTTCTCCCAAAATGTGGCAACTTAAAAAAAAATTGCTGAGACTTTTAGTGGTCTCTTGAAAAGAGCAAATACTAAAGGGAATCTCTCATCCTTACAGAAGGCTTGTCATGGTTCTGCCCTCATCAGTTTTGTTTCCTGAGGAAAAGCTAAGAAGATACACTAACAGATTACTCAACAAATGTTTGCTGAGTGAATAGCACTATAATTAAGCAGTTAGAAGTCACGCAACACTTTATAACACGTAAAACACAAGAAGATGTCTCAATTCCTCCCTAAGACTCATTTCCCATTAAATCCCAATTTTCCACTTGAGGAACTGCAGACCCTCCCAGTATCAACAAAGATTAGACAGTATTTCCTTGCCAGACTGATGCTGTTAAGAAGCAAACTGTAACAAATCAGGGCTGGACCAAATAAAAGACCAATAAATGAGTAACTTTGCTCAGTGACCTTCTAGCTTTCTTGGGTTGGCACCTTCCACAGAGAAATAAAACAGGGCAGAGAAGATGACCAAAAGTTTCAGGAAGTTCTATCCCCTTTCTTGGAATTTGTTAATGGGGTTGGTTCCCGCGGATGGCCTCTCTCTTAATTACTCCTTGGCAGGCTCAGAACCATGAAGTTCCATGGAATGGGTGCGTCTGCAGACTAATGTTTGTCTCTCCAACTGGCTTAATAAAAAACACCAGGACCATGCCCACCCAGACCCCAACAAGAGGGGAACAAAAGCCTTGATCAGTTGCTTCTGGAGATGTGGTTGCCCCTAACACCCACTGTTTGTTTTCAGGGCACGGCTGATGTAACTCAGTAGCAAGTGTCCGGTCGATGTGAAAGTGATAGAAACAAAGAGAAAATTTTCCCCAACAAAAACTAGCAAAGCCTGAAGAAGTCTCCAAACCATGGAGAAGGGCCTTGTACTTCTCTGACCTGGCCAAAACACCATTTCCACTTCAACTCTGTGAAGAGCAGCAAACAGATCTAAGGCTCATGTAACATCCTCACCTGTGTATTCCTACCTGTGATGCATCGTAGTGAAGTTATCTTGGCTCTTGCTTGATTGAAGGTGGGAAAGAGAAAGAGGCCAGGGTCTTCCCACTTCCCTTACCTGTCTTCCATCTGTACCCCCATGGTTTCCAGTGGTGGCTGAGTCTTCTCCTTGTCTCCACTTCCCACTGGACGGGCCCACTATGGTCCCAGCTTCTATCAAGTAACCTTGGATACTGGGCTCCAGTATCACCAACCCCTCTTTTTGTTCTTCCAGCCCTAGGGGTGATCATGTCTTCCTGTTGTTGCTAGTCTCCAGGTTGCCTCGCCATCTCATTTGGCTTCTCAGCTCCTCCACCACCTGTGTGACCTGTTCCCTGAATAAATCCACTCTGTTGTCAGCCCTTGAAGTGGTTCCTGTTTTCCTGATTAGACCTCGACCAATACATGTGTATTCTTCCCTTTACTGTGATGGCACTACCCAGGAAGGCAAGACACCAGACACAATTTCAAGTCATCTGCCTCCAAAGCCAATACTTTTCCCTCTGTCTCTTCCTGCCAGCTAGACTGTGGGCTCACATCAAGGGTGTGAAAAATTGGGAATGCACTTAGAGGGCTCTCAAAGCATATCCAGTGGGCAAATAATTCTGGCATGTTGGGACATCCTGGGTTTCATGTGTCCTTGCAGCTAGCTTTTGGCCAGGAGGGAGGTGATGCCATTCTGGGATGAGGGAGTATGGCTCCGTCCATTCACCTCTGTGACCTGGGGTAGTGGAAAGAGCTTGATATACAAAAAAAATGCCCTATAAATAAAAATTAGTTTAGGACACTTGTTAGTCAGGACACTTTGTAGCAACAGGAGATAGAAACTCAATCGAATTAACTTAAGCAAAATTAAAAAATTATTGACTGAGAAGTCCAGAGGTAGCACAAGCTTTCAATATGGCTGGGTACAAGTTTCGAGCAATGCCTGCAGGAACCTGCTCTGTCTCTCTCCATTGCTCTCAGTGGCTTTCCTTTGTGCTGGTTTCATTCTCAGACAGACCCTTTCCCATGATTGCAACAGGCCTCCAACAGCTCCAGGTAGCACGAAATTTTAACACCCTCAGTCTCAGAAGGACAGACATTTCCTCTCTCTCTCCATATCACTACCATTCCTTTAGAAAGGACTCTGATGGGCCTTGCTGGGATTTTGTACCCATCCCTGGACCAGTCACTCTGATCTTGGGGATCAGAGGCTCTGAGAGTCCCTCACTCCTCAGCCACCTGTAGCGGAAAAGGCAGAGTCCCTTAACTGAAGAAAAAAGGGAAGGAAGAATACTGCGCAAGTGGCAATAACAGCGTAGAACATGGCGGGGCAGCCAGGACTGAGGGAAGAGTGTTTGAATTAAAAGACTTGAAATGGAGCTCTGACTCCCTCATCAATTCACTGTGAGAGCCCAGGCAGAATATTTCATCTCTCTCATCCTTGGTTTCCTCATTTGTAAAATGTGTGGATTAGGCTTGGAACAGTAGCTTGTAAGCATTTTTAACCACAAAACTCTCTATTTAAGTAAACTTATGCAAAACACACAAAACCTTTGTGAAGCTGGTTGGAGAGGTGATGGGGGCCTGGGACCCCACCTGCTCGTCACCCTTTTCCATCCCCCTGATGGGGTTGCTTGAAACTCCTAGGGCTCCTCAGAACACAGTTTGAGAAACCTTGAGGTAGCTGATCTGCAGGGCCTCTTCCAGCCTGAACTTTGGGGAATTCCATGAAGATTGTCCAACCCTCTTTAATCTAATTTTTCTCACTTTCCCTCTATTTATTTTTTGGCTAAAATCATGGACGTTGGCTATGTGTGAGAGGCCACTTAGGAAAAATAATCATTTATTCAAATGCCCAGCCAATTTACTTTGGCCTATTTGGAGCTTGTTTTTCCTGGTGGGGAGGGAATAAATTTCCAAAACCCACTTTTAAGTTAGGGCTAGAAAGGGTGAGTGTACAAATGAGGAAAAGTGGGCAACGGAAGTTGCCAAAGCTGAGCTGAGCTGAAAGCAGTAAATTCAAACCACGCCCATCTTCTCCACACGTGTGCCCGCTGGCACCCAGGGCCAAGTGTGCTCCTGGAACGGATGGCAGAGGAGGATGTTGTGGGTTTTGGCTTTGCCACTTGCGAAAACTTGCTTTGGGGAGATACCTTCAGCTCCAATATGAGTGTCTTTGAGCATCAGTCAAGAGGAGGAAGAGACGCCAGGGCCTGGGCCTTCTGACAGCCAGGAGGCAGGGCGGGAGGAGGGGCTCTTTGATCCAGGCAGTGCCAGGGGCTAGAAGTTAGTGCTGGGGTGATTTCAAAGGAGGCCAGGACCTCTGCTTCTCTTTTCCCTGTGATTGTTTATTCAGAAAATATCTAAAAAGAGGCTAGAAAATGTCAGACACTCTTTAGGGGCATTAAGATCAATAACTGGTGGTCTCTAGCCTGTGGGGCCTTAGAATCAAGAGAGGAGGCAGGCAAGTTGATGCAT
Source organism: Equus asinus (assembly GCF_041296235.1). NCBI lineage: Eukaryota > Metazoa > Chordata > Mammalia > Perissodactyla > Equidae > Equus > Equus asinus. The sequence continues at coordinate 38,015,995 of NC_091812.1, forward strand.
GACACTGTCTGCGAAGCTGATCTGCAGCAGTCGTGCACGGCTGGTATGGCTGGTGTCTAAGGTGATAGGTCAGTGTCCAGGCCATACCACCTGCTAAATATTTTAATATCATCCCAGCTTTGTGATGTGTGAGAAGCACCACCAGGAACATGTGTACACTCCACAGTAGTAGCACAGAGCAGGAAAGCTTTCTTCTCAACTTTTCAGCGTGGTGGTATTTCATCTGTCTCCTAAAGGAAGAGGAGGACAACACCAAGAGGTGGGAGAGGAGAAGGGAAGGGGGCATTCTAGAGGACAGAGGCAGTGGGACCACATTCTATGGCCTGAATGTGCGTGTGGAGGTTGGGAAGATGAGCACATGGTCTGGTGTGAATTGAGCATAAGTTGTGGGTGATTGGTTACTGATGGGGCTGGGCGTGGACTGTGATGGGCCTGTCAACTCTGTGTAAAAGCCTGGTCTTGACCATGTGTGCATTTGGGAGCCATTGAATGTGAGCAGCTGAGTGACATGATCAGGCCAGTGTCTGGGAAGATTCATTAAGCCTCGGATGAAGCCGCAGGGATAGGAAGTGGGAAGCCCAGCCAAAATCACTCATGCTGAAGTACTCAACAACTTGCTAAGTTTTTCTTTCTGTTTAATAAAAGCCAACATTCATTGAGCATTTACTCCACGCCAACCTCTTGCAAATGCTTCCTCTCATGCAATCCTCAGCACGCTCCTGGCTCTACTGACCCCAAGTTAAAGATGAAGAGACTGAGGCTTAAAGAACTGCCATTGGCCCACTGTGAGGCAGTGAGGAGGAAGGAGCACAGTGACTCTGGGGCTGGTACAGAGGACAGCAACATTTAGTGAGTGCCTACCATGTGCCAGTCTCCAGGGGACGTGCTTTCCATTTAATTCTCACAGACCAGTTGCACCTTAGTTGATGGCAGCTGCAACCTTCCAGTTGCTCAGCCAAAACCTTTGGAGACATCCTCTTTCTCTCACACTTCATATCCAATCCATCAAGAAATCCTGTTAGTGCCCTACCTTCAAAATGTGCCCAGATGGGGCCGCTGGCCGAGTAGTTAAGTTCATATGCTCCACTTTGGTGGCCCAGGTTCACGGAGTTGGATCCTGGGCATGGACCTACACACCACTCAAGCCATGCTGTGGCGGCATCCCACATGGAGGAACTAGAATGACTTGCAACTAGAACACACAACTATGTACTGGGGATTTGGGGAGAAGGAAAAAAAAAAAAAGAGGATGATTGGCAACAGATGTTAGCTCGGGGCCAATCTTCCTCACACACACACACAAAATATATATATACCCAGAGTTCAACCACTTCTCTCCCATCACTGCTGCCAGCCTGGCCCAGCCCATCCTTTGTCTCTTGAATTCTGCCCCCTACAGACTGGTCTCCATACAGCAGCCTGGGTGATTCATTTAGAACCCAGGTCAGATCACCTAAGGCCTCTGCTTAAAATCCTGCAATGGCTCCCCACGTCACTAATGTAAAGCCAACGTCCTAACATTTGCCTCTAGTGACCAAGCTAATCCCACCCTTCTCTTACCTCCTGACCTCCTCTCTTGTTTCTCTCCCCATTGCTCACTCCACTTTGGCCGCTCTGGCTTCCTTCCTCTTCCTCAAACTTACCAGGCATAGTTCTGCCTCAGGACCTTTGCTCTAGCTGTGCGCTATGCCTGGAACATTCTTCCTCCAGGCATCCCCTTCATGTAAGTCTCTTATTGTCAGATCTTTGCTCTTGAGCATTGTGCTGACTACCCCACTGAACTGCGCAACTTGATCCCCATCACGTGGTGAGCCTATCCCCTTTGACCTGATCTATGTTTTTTCTCATAGTAGTTACCACTTTCTAACATAGTAGAAACATACTATGTTTCTAACATATTTTATTATTCATTATGTTTCTTATTTATCTTTTCTTGGTAGACTATAAAACCCATGAGGGCAGATATCCTTGTGTCACTGACATTCCAAGTGGTCCGATCAGTGTGAGGCATTTGTAGGTGCTCAGTGAATACTTATTGAATGGTAGGGTGCAGGGGTTCAGAAGATTATTCGAGTAAGTGGGAGGGCCAGCATTTGGACTCAGGTCTGTCCAATGGCAGGTGGCAGGTCCTGGGCTCTTGCTGCCACACCTGAGTGGGAATGGAAGCCAGTGGAAGCTTTGATGGATAAGAGTGCTGGCAGGCAATAGGATTGTACACTCATCACGCTGACGTGGGGAGGAATGGTAGACACTGCAGCAAAGAATAAAGCAAGCTTTTCTTGATCAATTTTGTTGCTGTGGTTTCTTTTTTTTTTTTAATAAAAAATCAAACTCATGGCTGAGACGACATCCTGCATATATGTGTGTATGTATATGTGTATGCCCGTGTAGAGGCCTTAGCCTTGTCCTAGAGCCTTACCCCATTCAGCAGGCATTTAACAAAAGCAGCGTTCTTGAATACCTGCTAATTATCTGGCAACAGAGGGAGGGACTGAGAGATGGTTGGGCACAGAGCGCACCTGACAGACGAAAACATTCACAGGTGTCTGTGAGAAGGAGGAGTGCCCTGGAGAAATCCTTGATTTCCCATAAGGCTTCTAAACCTGAGAGGCATGGCTGAATTTTCAGGAGAGAGCCTCAGAAGTGGGCAGTGCTGCTTGGATGCCCTTGCAATTGCTGCCCAGGACCTGGTCCTGCTTCCACCACCTGCCCTTGGGGTTTGGAGCTGGGACCAGGTTAGCTGTTTCTCTATGCTGCAGGTTAATATTGCGCTTTCACTGGTTCGTACTGAGGACTCTCCCCAAGCATGGAGACAATGCCATAACCACAGTGACCCTATCTAGAAAGAAGGCTGGACTGGGAGGCAGCAGGGCACAAATACAGAGAAATCGAGGGCAGTCCTCGCCCTGGCCTGGGGAGTTACGTTCTTCACTCAAGTTCTTGCTCATTCTAAATGGTATAGCTCAGATGGGTGCTATGGGAGGAGTCTTGCTAAAATACACGGGCTTTACTGAACGCTGTGTTCAGAAATGAACCACACCTAGTTGCGGTGACGCATAAGTGAGCAAGGGCACCAAGCACTCTCAGTGATCAAAAGAGAGAAGGAGGTTCCTCTGGCTTCTTCCAAATTACAGGCAGCAGTATAAGGTAGGATGCAGTATAAGGCAGTATAAGGTAGCAGGATAAGGTTGGATAAGCTGCTGTTACAACAGAAACTAAATTTATTTTGCAGAGAAATCAAATGAGTACCCTCCAAAACTTTCCAAATTACTCGATTGAAACCACCAAAGATGATGTCAAAATGTGATCGCTTGGGGAATTTACTTTCTGATAAAATAGCTGCTTTACAAGTGGATTCTTCTACAGAAGAAACAGCCAAACCTCTCCACGCCCCACTCCCCCCCCCCCCCCCGCTTCTTTTTTCCCAAGCTGACTTGTATTGGTGTGCAGAGAAGTACAGGGATCCAGTAAGTCTGAGCCCTGTTTTGGTCTCCATGCTTGTCAAGCATCACATTTGACTTACTGCACCACTTGAAATTTGCAGCCTCTGTGTCACAGAACATTCCTGATAAGATACCACCCCTCAATTTTCCTCATTATAACTGCTAATCATGTCTGCTCTCCAGTCGACAATGATTTTGGACATCCTCTGTGCCAGCAGTTCTCAAGCTTCAACTTGCATCCGAATCCCCCAGAGAGCTAGTTAAAATACAGCTCTCTGGGTCCCGCCTCTAGAATTTCTGATCCAAGAGATCTGGGGTGAGGCTTGAAACTGTGCATTTCTGACATGTTCCCAGGTGGTGCTGATGCTGCTGGCTCTGGGATTATGCTCTTTGAGAACCTCTGTTCTACGCTTTCTACTTGGATTGCTCTTTGAAGAAAAACAAACCATTGTTTTAGAATTGACCCCAGGTTGAGTTAGCAAGGTTAGCACAGCTGTGAGGCCAAATAGCAGCAGGAGGATGTGCTGGGAATGGATGACTGGGCATGGAGGTGAAGGTGGATATAGTTCACGTTCCTCACGGTTCCTTGAAAGATGCTTCTTCATAGAGGAAGAATGCACACAATGAAATGATCAGTATCAGCGTGGATTCTTTTGGTTGCAAGTGACGAAAAAAAGAGAGGGTATTTATTGGCTCATATAAATAAAAAGCCTAAAGATGTTCTGATTTCAGGCACGGCTTGATCCAGAAGCTCAAATGAGTTTTTCTCTGTACCTCTTTCCTCTGGTTCCTCTCCATTTGCTCCATTCTCAAATGCACTCTTAGATCCTGGTGGTAGGATGAACAAGAACCAGTTCCTCCCATTGGCCAAACTCTTTAGGAAGCCTTTTGTCACAGTTGCTCAGGAAACAACTCTGGGAGTCACCCCACCCCCCTCCGTGTTCCAGGACAGAGAAGAAAAAGGGCAAAGAGTGGATCAATCCACAGTGTATTAATCATAATGGCCACTACTACTTGAACACTGAGGAAAGTTTGTGACAATATAGAGATAGCACAGTACTATGTTTATTATCAAAACTTCTCACTATGCAAACCCAACGCCATTCAACTAAGAAAATGACAACTTTCACCTTGGGAAATTTTACACAACTTTTATCTCCTTTGCCATCATCAAATATGAAACATTTTACTGGTGGGCTTCATGGAGGAAACCTGTCATTTTAATGGGAGAATTTGCCAGAGGGGGTGACATAGGCGAGGTGAAATTGAAGCCATTATTTTCTCCAGATCCAAAATAATTCTTTTTTTTTAATCTTTCCTTCTGCTGAAAAACACCTGCCTAGCTATGGAGTTGAATAGGAGACTCTGAGGGGACATAATGCTATTTTAAGTGCTATTTTTAGTCCTGTAGAGTTTTCATTTAGTTCTTCATGTAATAGGCACATGTACAAAAGCAATAAACTAGAACAAAGTGGAAAATAACAGCAGGCACCTTGCTGCCTTCAGTTGCAGTGCTTCCAATCTGGAACACTGTCAGTAACTGGGGGGGGCCTGCAGAATTAAATTAGTTGGGGAAAAAATTTTTTTTGGCTGAGTCAGCATCCAAATACAGGAATCCTTCTGAAGGACTGCAGGTTTCTCAGAGAGCTATGCTGGAGGCAAGGAGTAGATTGATTTTTTAAAGTCTATCCAGGAACAAAGAATTACTGCAAAATGTGCTAGTTTTCTGAGTTATGGTCTGAAAAGAACATTTCTGGGCCCTGGAATCTTGCCTCCCTGTTTGAGACCCTGGACTTTATCTTTATTTCATTATGTTAAGCCTTTATAGTAATCACGTTCCTAGAATGGTCTAAGCTAAAGGATGGGTTGGAGTTGTGATTTAGCTAAATTAGATTGTAAATAACGGGAACTCAAACTCACTTAAGTATTAAGGAGTATGTTAGAAAGACACTGGAGGTTAAGAATCAGAGGAAGAGAAACTGCTGGACATAAGGGATTTGCTACTGTCGAGGCCCACTGTCTTGTATGCTCTCTCTCCCTCCATCTCTCTGTATCTCCACTCTGCGAGGCTCTACCTGGCTTCATTCTCTCCTGCTGGAAACAGATTTCCACAGATGATGGAAGATGGCACCAGCAGCTTCCGATTCATGTGCTCCAATTTCTGTGATCCAAAAGCCAAGACACTCTCTCCCTCTCCACTTAGAACAAACTCCAGAACAAAAGGAGTCTATAAAGGAGATGAGAGAGGGGTGGCTTGAGAGTAAGAGAGGACCCAGCAGAGAGCTATGTCACAGAAACCAGAGCAGGATGGAGTTTCAAGGAGGGAATGGTAAAAAAAGTCAGACACCACAGAGGGATCAAGTAGAATGTGATGGAAGAGTTCCTGGTAAGGTTTGTAACACAAGTAAAGTCAATCTCACATTTAAATGTGTGCATAATATGTGGATGTGTAAACATGAACATCACAGTCCTTTTCTTGAATTTTGGTGCCCTAGGGCTGTCATTGGAAACATTAATTTGGGTGACATCCCATAAATTTGTGGCTTCATGTAAAGGTGGTTTTACATGGTTAAAAAGTATTAATTGACTACATAAAAACAAAATTTGATAAGGGACTCATGAACAACAATGAAATAAATCCTGGAGAAGAACCATGAGAAGCCTGGCTTTGGTCTCATGTCCCCCTCCCCTTATGTTGTCACTAGGAAAGGAGGATAAAGTAAACTAGTTGGCCAGGCTAAGTCACATCATGGCTATTCCTGTGGGCAAGGGGCCGAGTACTATGATCGGCAGCCCCACCAGGATTACATAACTGGAGCTGGGGAGAAGCTGTTTCCCAAGGAAGAGAGGGAAGAAAGGTGTGTGGATGACCAACAAAAATGGTTACGGGAGCACAACTAAGTGTAAACACATCCCTAGTCATCCAATAACAATTGTTGGTTATTCATATCAATATTTATGTTGTACCTACTATGTGTCATTAGGTCTTGGGTATATAAAGATAAGTGGGACAAGATTCTAACCTTTCAGAGTTCAGGTTGTTGCTGGATAGACATGTGAAAATAAACTGAGTACTATGGGATGGATGCTATAGTAGAAGAATTTGAAAAGTAGCATGGGAGGAGAAGAGAGAAAGGATGAATTCTGTCGGGGAGGATGATCAGGGTGAGTTTCATGGGGAATCAAAGTTTAGAGGAGGGTTGAAGGAAGCATAGGAGATTTCCAGGTGGACAAGATGGATTCCCAGAGAAGTCTCCTTCACTTAATTGACCACTAAGCCCAATTTTATTAGAGAACATTATAGGTTTGCATTACATAGGACAACAATTAGGAAATATAGAGCTAGTCCTAACTTCAAATACAGAAACTAAAGATTGTAGAAATGAAGTAATTTTGCCAAAGTTACACAGCTAGAGAGTGGCAGGGCTAAAGTCAGAACTCAGACCTCCTGACTACTGCATAGTGCTTCCTCCATGTCTTTACATAAGATCCTGAGTATAAGGGCCAAGAGGAAAGCTGAGCTTTGTCCTGGTTTTCGAGAGGAACAGTCCAGAGTGCCAGATCCAACCACAGTTCTTGTGTGCCAGGGCATTACCAACTCATTAGCCTTGAAAAATTCTAAGTAGCAAGTGGTCATTGTGACTTGTAAATTCACAAACAAGTTGATGGAACAAATCTCTTTCAGAAAAACACAACTGACCACCACAGACCTGTGGGTCCCCAACATGTTACACCAAATAACTAATGGAGGTTGAATTGCCTTTTAATGAAATTGATGAGGGCTGAGTTTTAAGATAGGCTATTTCCTTATTAAAGCTGTGACTCATGGTGAGGTGAGGCCCCAAGGTTTCCATCAGAAAACAAAAATGTTAGGGCGAGAGGCCCTCTGTTTTACTTACGTAAACTGCTAGGGCAGACAGGCAGAGCTGACGGAGAGGCAAGCACTAGAGAGAGGACTGCTTGGAAGTCACTGGGCTGAGCCAGGTGCTATGGCTTTGGTGTTTCCCTATGGCAGGTTGAGCTGGAGATGCTTCCGATTTCCTGAGCAGAGGCACAGAAGTCCTGTGCAAAGACAGCACAGGACTGGGCTGGGCTGTGCTGTGCTGCTGGGCCAGACGGGCAGGAGGCAGGGTCTGGAAGGCAGTAGCTGGGAGAGAGCAGTAGCAGAAGCCATGCTGGGTAGGACAGGTGCATGTGTCACTGCCCTTATCTATGCTGCCTGCTCAGTGCAGGCAGCCCTGGTTCTGAAAATATATTCCTAACCAGAAACCAACAAAGGGCAGCAGGTGGGCCCTACTTTTGAGTTCGGCAAAGGTATGGCCTCACCTGTGGGAATGTGGTCCAACCAGGAGTGTCAGGAATTGTGTAGACATCATCTTTCAAAACGAAGAGGCCATCAGAGTGGTGATACAGGAAAACAGACAAAGCATTGCATGTTTGTGGATGGCTGGTGAGAGGGAACACAGGCTTCTCCCAGGTCTCAGTGTAGTATCCTGTCATTCCAGAAGAAAGATCAATCCTGACAGTTGTCAAGAGTCGGGGGAAACTGTCAAAAGCGCAGGAAACCAACCACGTAAAACATGAAACGAAGCACCACTCTTCGCAGTGGGGTAAAAATTCCAAATTGTCATCATAATAGAAAATAAAAACAAAGACTGTGAGTGCCACCTCATGGCGAGCCCTAACCCACCCATGCCTAAGATTTCTGCCAGCCTCTCCTGCTCACCCTGTTTGACTATGTATACATTTTTCATGCTATAATTATGTCATTGGTCTGCCATAGGTTGGAGAATCAGAGCCATTTCCTGTGAGGGACTGGGCTATCTAGTAACACTTGCCTCGTTAATTTTTGTGGTTTTATAGACAGACTCTCCATGGCGTGAATCCTGGCTCTGCCGTTTACTGGTTGTGTGACCTTGGGCAAGTTACCTAGTCTCTGTGAAACACAACTCGAGAATCTTGGAAAATGATGAGATGCTCACTACACGAAAGAATATCCATAAATGCTGGGCACGGCACTGGAACATAGCAGGTGTTCAAAATGGTAGCTGTGAATGTTGTTTTTATTATTAAAACATTGTTCTCGCCTCTGAATAGCTCACAGTCTAATGGGAAAAGCAGATATAGGTGTGATTCATGAAAGACATAATAGCACAGGTCTATAAGTGTAGGTCACGTTTATGTCTAGTTTAAGATCACTTTTGTATGGTCTGATCCCTCTGGAGATTTCTGTCCAGATAGATAGTGACAGCATTTGCAAAAATTCCAGGGAAAAATCACAAAGATTCGTCAGGCTAGGAAACTGTTCTGGGCTCTAGAACGTATCAAGATCTTTGTCAAATATGGAAGGGCAGAAGAGACTCACCTTCAGGCAGCTTGGATCTCACTTTTCACTACACCTGGAGTCTGTTAAAATTCCAGTACCCATTCAACAAAGATGCGAAGACAATTCAAAGGAGAAAGGATAGTTTTTTAACAAACGAGGCTGGAACAACTGGATATCCATAGGCAAAACCTCAGAAGACACATAAAACCCAACCCAAAATGGATTGGAGACCTAAATGCAAGATCTAAAACTATGACACTTCTAGAAGAAAACACAGGAGAAAGCCTTCATGACCTTGGGTCGGCCAAAGAGTTTTTAGATATGACACAAAAGTATAATACATAACATGACAAATTGATATTTTATACTTCATCAAAATTAAAAACATTTATGTTTCAAAAAAATACCAATAAAAAAATGAAAAGATAAGTCAAAGACTGGGAGAAAGTATTTGCAAATCATATATCTGATAAAAGATTTGTTTTTACAATATATAAAGAACACTTACAACTCACTAATAAAAAAAAAATCCGATTAAAAAATGGGCAAAAGGTTTGAATAGACATTTCATCAAAGATATACAAATGGCTAATAAGCACTTGAAATGATATTCAGTATCATTAGTCACTAAGGAAACACAAATTAAAAGCACAATGACAGATCACTACACCACCACTAGAATGGCAAGGATGTAGAGAAAATGGAACACTCTAGCATTGCTGGTGGGAATGTAAAACGGTACACATTGGAATATAGTACAGCAGTTTCTTAAAAACTTAAATGCAAGCTTACCATATAACCCAGAATTCTGTTCCTAGGAATATACCTAAGAGAAATGTAAACATATTTCCACACAAAGTCATGTATGCAAATATTCATATCAGCATCATTCATAATAGCCCCAAACTGGAAACAACCCAAATGTCCATCAACTGCTAAATAGATAAACAACAAGTGGAATACTGTTCATCAATAAAAAAGAACATGCTATAACATGAACGAACCTCAACAATATTAGGAGAAGTGAAAGAAAGATGCAAAAGACTACATATGGTCTGATTCTCTTTATACGTATGTCCATAAAAGATAAATTGATAGAGATAGAAAGCAGATCAGTGGCTGTCTGGGGTCAGAAGTAGGAACAAGGATTGACTGCAAATTGGTAGGAGGGAACTTTTGGGGAGGATGAAAATGTTCTAAAACTAGTGACGGCTGCACAAAATTCTATATATTTTCTTAAATAATTAATTTGCAATTATAAATAATGTATGCTATGTAAGTTAGACCTCAATAAAACTGTTTCAAAAATCCCAGTTTCCAAGCTTCCCTCCAGATCCTTTACATCAGAATCTTTGAAGCTGGGAATGGGTATCAGTATTTTTTAAGGTTCCCCAGATATCCTGATAGGCAGCTGAAGAGAACCACTGAGGTGGAGGGAAAAGCATGGATTTGAACAGCTCCTCTACAATTCACTAGCTTTGTGACTTGGAGCATATTATTTAACCTCTTTGAAAATTATTTTCCTTGTTTGCAAAATAAAGAAATAATACCTACCTCATCAAGTTTTTTTGAGGCTAAAATGAGATGATGAATGTAAAAGAATGCAGAACAGTGTCAAGTGGAACAATGTTGTTACATCTGGTAGATTCCCTGGGATCAGCAGAGTCTATAGAGAAGAAATGATAGTTGTATGCTGTGAACCTAAGACCTGGAAGCCAGCCACAGCTTTTGTGGACTGAAATAAAAGAGTCTGGGTAAAGGTTAAACGAAGGAATTTATTCGCTAATCAAAGTAAGGAATTCTCATCCTGGGAAACAGTCCAACAGAGTATTCGGAGGAACTTCTCCAAGGCCTAGAGATGTGAGTATAGTTTATATACCTTTTCACTGAGCAGTGTATGTGTGGGAAAGGCTTACGCATCTAAGAGTCATCTACTTCAAGGATAACAAGAGCTTCTTGGCTATACATCAAACAAGGCTTGGAGTGTTGGTGTTCTCTACGTGTGGAGGGAGGCAAGGACTGGGGTCATTACTTTTTCCCTCTACCTCTAAGAAATGTAGTTTGGAAATGTGAGAGTGAGGTGTCCATTATCTCTTCCTGTTGCCGATTCATCCTGCTGGCATCTTCAGTTGTGAGAGGAGGGGTTGCAAGGTCATTCCAATGCAGGCTTAGGGTGGCCTAAACAGCTGCTCCACACTACAGCATGGATTTTCAGTGTACTGACTTTAAGCCTACGCAGTTCTTTGTCAGATTTGCCTGTTAGGCCAGAGAGAGGGTCCCAGTTTTGTTCACAGTTTGTCAACAGACCCTGAGTCCCAGACATTTGTATACTAGGGAGCCCTATGTGGCTAAGCTCCAGGGTATATAAGATTACTTTGATCTATGCCAATTTGGGACAATTTAATAGTCTCTCAAAGAGCACTTCAATAAGACCAGACTTCTAACACTAACAGACTGAACTACCCAAAAGTTTTCTTTGGGTGAAAAATATCTAGATGTCATCAGTAATTTTGGATAGTTTTGCAACTGGAGATAGGGTCAAATAGTTGAGTTCCTGAAAACTCAAAATCGTCAGCTTAGCCTCTCACATCTGCTATAAAGAAACTCAAATGTCTTATGCCAATTAGGATGTGCTCAGCCGAAAGTAACAGAATATCTTATTTTTAATGTCTTAAATTACGATTTGTGTGTGTGTGTGTGTGAGGAAGATTGGCCCTGAGCTAACATCTGTTGTCAGTCTTCCTCTATTTTGTATGCAGGACACCACCACAGCATGGCTTGATAAGCAGTGTGTAGGTCTGTGCCTGGGATCTGAACTCACGAACCCCAGGCCGCCAAGGTGGAGCACACAAACTTAACCACTATGCCACTGGGCTGGCCCCAAAGATTATTTTTTATTTAGCAGATAGTCTGGAAGTAGGCAAACCAAGTTTGTTTTGGAAATTCAATGGTGTCATCAAGCACCAAGGCTCTTTACATTCTTGAGCTTTGTCATTCACCTCCAGTGTGTGGTCTATATCTCTCCTCATGGTCAGAAAATGGCTGCCAGATCTCCACACAACTCATTCTCACATGACGGTATCCCAAGGAGAAAGCTGGGGGGCAGTGACAAAAAGTTTTTCTCTTTACATGCCTCTCTCTTATTAGGAAGGAATGAAAATTCTTTCCCAGAAATCTCAAGAACTCTATCCTTTATATCAGCTTAGATGAAATTGGGTCAAATGTCCACCCTGTTAGCAAGGAGGAAGAAGGATTGGTCGTTGGAGAGGCAACCAGGAGCATCTGCTCTATCACTTATCTTCATATGGTGTTTTACAGCTACGCATATGTAGTAGACAATGTTCCTAATTATGAGCAACAGAAAATGTTCCTGACTGACTTAACAAGAAAATGACTTTATTCATAGGATTTTGAGTAATTCCGAGTTGTCAGGATGTCTGAAGAATGAAGCTTGAGATTAAGCTGCCAGAAACAATGTTGAAAACCATGAGAGCTATTCTAATGAAGAAGCCTCTTCTGCTGTCAGTTACCACACACAAAATCTACCGTTGGCACCACTGCTCTTTCTCTGATGAGAACTTGATCTTGCTTTTACCGTTACTTCCACTGCCATCAAAGAGAGAGTGAGTGTGCTCCCTGATCTTGGCTGTTGTGTCACTAACTCCCAAGTCAAAGTGTACTGTGAGTGCATCTGATTGGTGGAACTTAGGTCATGTGGTTTTGCCAGGCTGCAAAGGAGTCTGGAAAAGTGAGTATCCGGCACTTCGGATACATACTTCTAATGGAAGCAAGTCTTTGTCCTCAACCAGGACTCATAAAGTGGAGAATTCCCAGCTTAGACAGAGCTTTAGATACTAGGGAGCTAGAGTGAATTACACATGTCCACCTCAGTGTGAATGATCTCATATAATTCTCACAACCTTCTGCAGTTACACTCATTTTATAGAAAAAGCAGCTGAGGCTCAGAGGTGCCTTGCCATGTCCAAAAATCTAAGCTCTACAGAAATACACAAGTAAGCAAAGACTAATGTCTAAGGATGTTTACTGTGCATTGTTATAATAAATTAATTGAAAACAAAGCAGATGTCCATCATTAGGTATTTGTGAATAATTTGTGGTACGTGTATACAATGGAACACTATGTAACATTTTTTTAAATGAGGTAGATTTTTATGTGCTGATAGGAAAAGATGTTCAGGATTGCATTATTAAGTGGGGGAAAAAGTTCCAAAACTATATATATATCTATATAATACCCCTACTACAGTTTCAAGAAACTAAATATACATAAATATAGATATAAATATCTATCTATCTATCTATCCATGTATACCAAACTGTTAACAGTGGTTGCCTAATGGGAATGTGAATAATCAAAACGTTCGCTTTTTCTATTATATATTTTTTGCAATTTTTGAATTTTTTACAATAAGTGTGTATTATTTGGTAAGCAACAAAACATTCAGTAAATGCATTTCTAATTGAGCCAAATGATTAGTTGCTGAATCAGCCATAAAGGTAGGAATCTCAGCTGCTTGGAGGATGGAAGGCAAGCATGGGTTTGTCTATGTCACTTAAGGGCATTTTTGCCTCTTGGACTGAGCTATTGAAATGAAAATTAATGAGTCATTCAAAAAGTATGGTCAATAGGAGAGGAAGGCAGGAGAGCTTGGCATTCCAGAAGACACTGGGTCAGCAGTGATTGGGGCGGGAGGGGTCATCTGCAGCTGAAGTTGAGGGAGGTCATGGAATAATGAGAGAGTTCTAGGCAGCAGAGGAGTCAGTGCATGGTCACAGGTTAGGAGAGGATCCAGCAGGCTGAGATACGCTCAGGCAGAGGGCTCAAGACCAGCGCAATGTGTCGAAGAGGCTGGACCCTAGTCGGAGACTGGGGTGAGAGAAGGCTGGGAGGCAGAAACTGAGGCCAGGCTTGGGGCCTGCTTGGGCTTTATTCTCAGGCACAGCTCTCAGAAAGGAAGCTGCAAGTGACACTGTAGAATGCTTTTTTTCTTTTTCATGGTGAATATTCCTAACACAATTTATTATTGATGAAAACTCTTTCTAGTTACAGGAATTCCATATTCCAATACTGCAAAGTGTACGATTATCTGTATGACACCGAAAAAGAAGCAGTACAGCTTAGTGGGAAGAGCACGGACTTGGACGTAGTGACTTCTCAGCCAGTATAGACAAAGAGTTGACCCTGGATGACTCTAGTGAGTCCCGAATCAAATGGCTTGGCTTTTATCAAACCCCCCCTGGGAGAAATGACTCCAGTATTGATGGGGACATCCCAACCCAGGCTTCACCCTGATCTGCATATGGCCTGGGCTTCAGCTGTGAGAGTTGTGGTGGGATGCCATCATGCTCTAACTCTGAAGTTCTTAGAAGATGCTCAGGCTTTTGCTATAGAAAAACAAAGGAAGAATGGGTACAGTGAGCCAGACTCTGGTTTGTGCTGTGAATCCTGTTGATGAATCTGCATGGAGAAAGTCAAAGTGAACCATATTGCTCATTAGCAAGTCAGAATGCCTGACTCATGCTGAGCACAGGAGGACAACTGAGGAATGAGACCCTGGCTGAAGGGCCCACCATGGTGTCATCTTTCCCTTTGTTGGAGGCCTGATGGTATCAACTCTCTCTCCATGCTCGCCCACCATGTGTGTGGTGTCTGTCAATGCAGGTATCACAGATCACTGATGAAGAGGTGTGTGTGTGGAGGTAGAAGTCTAGAGAGATCATCTGAGCCAATTAGGGAGGAGTATTTCCCCTGGAATGATCCTTCAACATCCATGTGAATTTTTGGCAAAGTCTCCTTGGTCATGCTGAAGCCTTCCCACGCTGAAGACATGACTTTGGGGCAGTTTGCAGAACTACCTGGCATGTACCACATGTGTTGGGTTTTCTTCATTCCCCATTTTGTTTTGCTTTGCTTTCCAATATCAAAGCACTCTAAGCTACTAGACATAGCTTCTATCCAATGACTTCAGATGAACAATTTCCAGATGTGCTATTTGTAGTCTGGCCAAAATTTAACAGTTGTAGAGCGAAGATACAAAGGTCCCCAGTCCCTAGAGGCACTATAGCATCACAGTGTAGACTGCAAGCCCGGGAGCCAGACTGCCTGGGATTGAATCCTGGCTCTACCACTTGGGTAAGCTATTGAACTTCTTTGCTCCTCAGTTTTCTCATCCATAAAACGGTGATAATGATAGTACCTAACTCACAGGGATGTTGTGAGGATTAAATTAATTAATTGTCTTTTTTTTACAAGAGGGTTTGTAGACTATGTGCCTGCCAAGTGGTAAGTGCGTGATAAATGGTAAGCATTGTTATGATTCAAGAATCCTGTTGGCCACTTCAACAGGACCTCACAGGGTGGGAGTAAGTGGATGAATGGGCCTTGAGTATCATGGAGATGCTCAGCTTTATAGATCTAGAAATGTGATCGCCTCAGTGCAATCAGTTAAGAGGGCACAGGAGATTGGCCCATATAGACTAAACTCTCAAACTCACAAAAGGGTTTATTGCCCTATACCAATGCGTTTATTTACAGCAAGATTTAGAACAGGCAAGGGGGCCACCCAGACATTCATGTCAGCATGTCAGTGTACCCTTCCCTAGTATGAAAATCTACACGGGAAATCAAGTTTTAATTTGAAGGTTGCTTGGTGAGCATGGAAGTAGAACTTGGTAAACTCAAGCTGTGCGGATTTAACGTAGTCATTCCCAATACAGGAAGAGAATATCGCGTATTTACCTGCAAAAGGGACTGAAACTTCCAGTCCTCTGGTCAGGAAACTCCCTCTTGTGAACACGGCTAACAAATTCAAACTTATTTTCTTTTCTCTGGTGCCACACAGAGCATTCCATTGTGATAATATACTTTCTTTGGGATTGTGGAGAATAAAAAGGGGGCAGGGTCAAAGCTTTAGATATGCTAATACAGCAGTTACTTCTGGAACTATATTTGAGTCAGGCCCTGGGTATATCTGAAAGTTTTTAGACATTTCGTCTTCAGATGAGTTTCTTTCACACTGACCTAGGGGAGAGTGGAATTTCCGGCCCACTGAATGAGGAAGTGACGCGTTCGATGCCTAATAGGATGGAGGAATTTGTGTTTACCTGAACTCTTTTAAAGGAAAGCCCTTCGTAGAGTTGAAGAATCTTTTATGAGCCACTTGATGGCAGTGGGGGTGGGGGGCGGTGAGGGAGGGCGGGGTGTGCCCAGGCAGCACCAGATGGTCAGTAAACTACATTGTAAGGAGAACGCGTCTATTAACTACAGGGCTTTCGTTTTACAGAGTTGGAAGCAGAGTTTAGACAAGTAAGCACTATGGCAGGGACAGAAAAAGGAGGAGGACCACATACTGGAGAGAGAGCCAGGGAAAATGGACATCTTGGCTGCAGGATGTTTGAGGTGGTTTGCCTTGGTGGGGACCGGGGACATAAAGTGAAAACATTCCCATCTATTTAGCACGTGCAATCTTCAGTGAAACCTGACCTTCAGATAACAAAATGTGCTGTGTGCCTGTGGAAAAGGACCAAGGGCTTGAGGTCTACTAAGTGTGCCTAAGCGTACACAGATAAGAGGACTGCCACACAGTTGGGCCGTGCATGGAAGAAGCAATGGGTTTAAAAGGATGAATGGATAAAGAAGATATGGTATACATACACAATGGAATACTACTCAGCCATACAAAAGATGAAATCTTGCCATTTGCAACAACATGGATGGACCTCGAGGATATTATGCTAAGCGAAACAAGTCAGATGGAGAAAGTCAAACACCATATGACCTCACTCATAAGTAGAAGATAAAAACAATGACAAACAAACATATAGAAACAGAGATTAGATTGGTGGTTACTGGAGGGGAAGAAAGGAGGGAAGAGGGAGAAAGGGGTGACACAGCACATGTGCCCAGTGATGGGTGGTAATTAGCCTTTGGGGGTGAACACGATGTAGTCTACACAGAAATCCAAATATAACGAGGTTCACCTGAGACTTATATAACATTGGTTATAAATCAATGTGACCTCAATATTAAAAAAAAAAAAGCTCTCTTCCTGAAGCTTCCATACAACTCTTGCCCTCTTTTGTTTTGCTTTTCTTCCTCTCCCCTCCTTCCTCTTCCCCGCTCTTCCCTTCTCCCCTTTCCTTCCTCTCCTTTGCCTTCTCTCCCCTCCCTTCCCGGCAGCAGCACCCTACCCCACTCTTCCTTTCCATAGGTGGGTGCCTGTAGTCCCCATCGCCTGGCTTCTACAGGACATTGCCTATTTTTTTAGCCTTATTCTCCACCCTCACCAATAATTTTGTGAGCTCAGCTAATAGTCTTCCCATGAATTCTTTTTTTAGCTAATTAATTTATGATCAAGCTAATTAGAACTGGTTTCTGTTGTTTGCAGCCAAGAATTTTGAAAGATACATTCTCATTTTAAAATATATCCTCTACCTCTCTCTTGATTTATACAAACACACAGTGGCAACAGGGAATAAGTGAGAAAATCATGGCAAAGAGAAAATTATGGTAAGTGTAGGACAAAGCCAGAGGTGACTTTAATACGCAAAATTCATGCTATACATTTCCATGTCTTTTGTTACAGGTGGGTAGCAAGTTTGTTTCTAAGCTTCCTAGTAGCCAAAGCAATGATAGAAACACAATTTGTTACATAATTCTGTGCTCATAAGAAAAAAACAAACCAGTAGTTCCAAGAAGGCACAGCTGATACCGCCACCAAAGAACAATTTCTTCTGTGGATCCTCCTAAAGAGGGCACAGTATGAAAAAGTGAATCACACACTGCATGATAGCTGTGCAGTAAATACAATACAGTTTAATAAAACCTCAGGTGAGAAAAACTGAAGCTAAGTGTAGACCTTTTACCAAATCATAATTCAGTGAGAGCACTTCTGTGGATGCTAAACAATACATCCCGGTTATTGGGATGAGGTCTGCCTTGATTTAGGGATAGACTCGAAAGGGTAAAGCTTCTAACAGCTCTCATTGAGCAAAGTCTGCGTCTCAACTGATCTTCTGAAGGATACTGAGCCACATTCGATTTCAGATTATACTTTCTTACAAGTACCTGGAATGCAGCCATTCAGTTTTTTTTTGTTAATTGTAAATTCATATGTTTCAACAGCTGACTGAACTGGGGTGAGGGCTGACAGTTTTTTGGTGAGATTTTAAGAATCTGAGGAGATGATGTGTTTAAAGGGAAAAACAATCCAGTCATTATCCATGGTAGCTCAAGGAAGTACCTATGAAAAGGGCTAAACCTTTTTCTTAAAAAATAAATTAGGTCTACTCCCAGTGTCAGAGGAGAATTATTCATAATAGCCAAAAGGTGGAAGCAGCCCAAATGTCCATCCACAGATGAATGAAAAAATTGTGGTATATACATACAATGGAATATTAGTCAGCCTTAAAAAGGAGGAAATTTTGACAAATGCCACAACGTGAATGAAACTTGAAGACATTAAGTGAAATAGACCAGTCACAAAAGGACAAACATTATATGATTTCCCTTATATGAGGTTTCCGGAGTCGTAAAATTCATAGAGACAGAAAGTAGAATGGTGGTTGCCAGGAACTGGGGAGGTGGAGAATGAGGAGTGATTGTTTAAAGGGCACAGAGTTTCAGTCTGGGAAGATGACAAAGTTCTGGAGATGGATAGTGGTAATGGTTGCACAACTATATGAATGTACTTAATGCCACAGAATCGCACATTTTAAAATGGTAATTTTATGTTATGTATTATTTTACTACAATTAAGAAAAAAAGAATGGAAAAAAATAAATTAGGAATACTCCAAAAAATGCATGAATGGCTCAAAGTTTGACAGTGTAGAGCCTGGCCACAATAATTTTAACTTGAAAATCTTTAAAAGGAGGCATTGCCAAACGCCCACCTTGGTCATAAAAAAATCCCAATAAATCTCCCAGGTTTAGAATGTCTAATTTTTAGAAATGAAGTTTCCTGGTGAACCTTCCAAGACAAACTGATTCCAAAACACACATTTGGGCAAATGAACTTATTAGCTTACTGTCTCAGGTTGTTCACTATAGCCGGTTGGGGACATGTTCTTATTAATTCCTACACCAACTCTGTATAAGTCAGGTGTGTTTTGTAGATGAGCAAACCAAGGCTCAGAAAGATCAAATAGCTTTCCTAAGGTCATCTTGCTAGTAAGTAGTAGATCTTGGATTTGAACCAACCCTCTCCCATACGCATCTTGTCTACACAGGCTCTAAGAGGCCCTACCTCCATTATCTTTTATCACACCTAATGAATCCTCCAGCAAAACAGAAATATCATCCCGGTTTCCCTTTGCTGGGTTTTACAGGCTATTTGGGGCTAGTACAAGACAACTAGAAAGGCCTTATTCGTAACTAAAGGTAGCCTGCTCCACCTCTGCCGACACCCTCACAACTTATATAGGGGACGAAGACCCACAGGAAACGTGTGAATTTCCTTCACTATTTCACTTCACTTTATTTCCTCGTTAGTAAACATTATTGAAAATCTCTGTGTCAGAAGACTGGCCTGGAAACTGGAGGTTTAAAACAATTCACAGAGAAAATATTTGGTAAATATGAGTAAGAAAATGCCCTTTGATTTCCCACCCTCTGTCCTCAAGCTTTTGAGCACAGGGCCAACTGTGAAGTCAGTTCAGAGCAGCCCTAAGCGGGCCCCCTCCCACAAGTCTCCAGGGATGTCATTAGTCAATCAAGCCTGTTCCGAATTCTATTCTCCTCCCCTCTAGCCCTTGCTAATTGCTCCTAATTATATACCCAGGGATCCCTCTCTCCCTGGGGCGTGTGTCCAGAAAACACAGTGTGTTTTGTCTTCTCTGGGCTAATTAGGATTTGCTCAAGGAAGCAGCAGAGCTTGGAGGCCTCTGATCTTCCAGAGAGGCCCTGCCGGCATTTGTCTTCCTCACAGAGTGTCCTGACTGTTGTCTTTCTGTATGGACACCTCAGCTTCCTTAGGAGCCAGGTGTGGCCATGCTGCCATAGGATGAAACGGTCTCTTCTCTCTTTGTTCAGGTACCTTGTCCCTTGGCAGCCTAAACTTGCAGAGTGTGCTAAAGGCCCAATTTGTGCCGCTTTCTCCTTTTTGCACTGCTTCAGTGCAAGTCGTATTTTATGGAAGTTCAGTGGCATTTTTCAAAGTAAAAAGTAAGTGGTCTTCATATATTCCTTATATGTGTAATCTGAGCACCTTTGAATTTTTTACACGATGTCTCCTGCCACATTGATACATGCAGTATTTATTAACTAACTGCGCCTTTACAATTCACCAGCTTTTTGATTGATTTCCTCTTGGTGGTCACCAGAGGCATAAATAACTAGGTGTTTCACACCTTGTGTGTCCACGTCTTTTTTCTGGTTGTATCTTACTTGTTTGGCCATGCTGCTATTTCTGCAAAAATACTGCACATCTCAGTGCTGTTGAGAGTTGCTGTGCTAGACTAGATTTGGGGGTACTGCCCCAAGTGCGTTCTGAAGACCTTTAAAAAAACATTACAGTATGGTGGAAGGAATAATAGGCAGAAAGTCAGGAACCCAAAGTTCAAGCTATGATTCCACCATCAACATCCTTGGTAAAGTTACTTTCCTTCTGTGCACCTCAGTTGTGCCACCTCCAAAATGGAAATGTTTTACTAGGTGACATCCTGTTGCTCTGTCTTCATTTTGTTGCATGAACCATTTGTTCATTTTGAGTCACAGAGATTTGATGAGTTTTATTGGCATACAAATTGAAGAAAGCTTGAGCTGTTCTTTATTTAGCCTTATTCTCCCCCCCCAAACAAATGGTTGCCTAGAAGCATCTACTTCAACTCAGCCAACTTTTCTTTATTGACTACCAATGAAAAATCTTTTCTGCTCCACCTGGATTTGTGACTTCCCCTCTCTGCTCTCCACCTCTTCAACTCTCCTGATCACTGCCCTTTCTCTTGGAAGACTGTTGTCTGCTTTTTCTCCTGTGGGAATTCGTTTTATTCCTTCTTCAACGTTAATTTTACCCTACTCAATAGCAAAAACTAACTCATGTTTCTCTGAAAGATCTTTAAAATTTAGAGAGTAGTATATGAAGGTAAAACTTAAAATAAATTCTTATGAGCATTTGATATTAATTTGATATTAGTCACATGAATCCAGAAATAGACTCTCTTTTTAGAGAAAAGAGGCACCTGCTATAATTGCCCCACTTGCCTTGGCTTGGAGGTTGCCATTTTGGACAGCAATGTGAGTTTCCTTTCTTCTCGTTTCCTGCCTATGTGAATAAGGAAATGCCAGAGACCTTCCCACCCCGTCAGCCAACCCACTACTCCCTGTTCAGGTGCTTCTGCCAACTAATTAACACCTCCTTCGTAAGCTGTAAATTGGACGGCAGATGCACATGAACGCAGAACCCAGTGGGGAGTCTCATGCTTTCTCTATACATGTATTTCATGAAAGGTTGGAAGTGAAATCAAATAGGCTGATGGGAAATTTGTTTTGCCAAAATGGCCACCCCCAGAATCTTATATAAATTTATGGGCTTTTAACGCTAAATAAATTTCTCATGTCTTTGGAAGAAAGGCCAGTTTTTGTTGTTTTCAAACATAATCCACTAGGCTCTCAAAATTCTGGAAAAGTGCTTGAACATCTTTGGGCAGTCCTAGAGTCGTGGGTACCAGAGATGCAGGCACATTTGCACACTGACCATGGATCCATTAGACATTATCCTTCCAGCCTTCCAATGACCAGGGTCTTGACCATTAAATCCCTGCCTCTAGTCTCAATCTGTTCCGGTTTATCCTTTATTTTGATGCCAGTGTTCTGTCTATAAACCAAATAGGATCACATCATAGGCTTAAAATAGTTTTATACTTGTCCATGACTCATAGGATATATCCTAAACTATTTAGTGGGGGTCCACAGCCCCTGAGGATCTGTCTCCTGCTTACCTTTCTCTCCTGATACGCACTCACATTGGACACACTCAAGGGAGCCACACTCAACTATTTGTAGTTCCCTGCACAGGTGATCTATCACAACTCTGCATTTTAGATCTGTCCCTATCCCATTCTTACCCCAGAAGCCATAATCCCCACTTTCTCCAAAGAGCTTGGAAATAATTTTTTCATTGACCTGCAATTCAGTTCAATTCAACAGAGTCTATTATGTACCTTTTCTGTGTCAAACACTCTGCTGTGTTCAGGAAATATAATGATAAATAAGTCATAAGCTCTCTCTCCAAGGAGCTTACAAGATAATGGAGTAAAGGGGACATCAGTAAATAATTATAATAATCTTGATTGGTCCTAGATGGCATGCCCAAATGCTTGTGGCAGCATAGAATAATTTATTTTTGAGAAATGGTGGCCAAGGTTGGGGAGGGCAAATGTTTTGGGAGAAAACTTCAGAGAGCAGGAGAGCATTGGAATGAATCTACTGGAGCTTTCTTATCTCTTTGCTTTGGTTTCATGCTTCCTGGTGTGTGTAAGGCAGCTCTTTGCCTAAAACAAGAGGTAAACAACATAGAGATGGATAAACCAGATTACATGAAATGGGTCCAGAGTGCTGAGGATATTAAGTATCATGGATATTTAAATATGTGAAGAAATAATCTCTGTAATATGTCTGAAATTGGCTAATTCCCCTTTAAGTAGAACTTGTCTTCCTTTGAGTGGGAAATGTCTGTCTTTGCATATATACACACACCAACTTCTATAGCAAATTGCTTAACATTACCTGTTGTGTGTGCAAGCAAAAATGTAGGGATTTGCAACCTATTGCTGAAAGAATTTTAACCAAAATTTCAGAAAGTTTTGAACTTCTAGGTAATGTGTGAAATAATGGAATACACATGTGGGAAGAAACACAAAAGGAGTGTATTTGAGTCTCCACTTTCTCCTTACCAAGAAGAAAGTGATGACCTTAACCAGAGTGTGCAAGGGAATAGCCTGAGTAGGGTGTGGCCAGTGTCTTTACATCTATGTAGGTTGGTCTGTATGGCGATGTCCACTTCTTGATTTAGGTGCCAACACTCTCCTCTGCATTTGGTTCTCAAAGTGTGGTCCCATCCAGCAGCATCAGCATCACCTGGGAGGTTGTTAGAAATGCAGACTCTTAGGCCCCACCCCAGACCTGATGCATCAGAATGTGTGTTTTATCCAGATCCTCACCCAATTCAAATGCACGTTAAAGTCTGACAATCACTGTGTTACCTCATTCACACTTCACAACAGCCACACAGGGTTCTCAGTTCTTGGCCTCCCAGTACACAGGAACACCTGGAGAAATCCCTTGCAGTGCGTGCCTTCATGTGTGTCAAGTATAATAGTTAAAAGAGAGTGCCCTAGATTGTATTTACTTACATTTTCTCCCCCACCACAAAGGTGCACCACACACATTTTGAGAAGTAAATCAATAAAAATGGTTTCTCTTATTAAAATTTCTCCTTTGACCCTCTCCCAACACACACACACACACACACACACACACACACACAACTCATTACCAACATTTAAATACCAACTATAAAGCCGGTGGTCAGGGAGGGGGACACTGTCAGAGGGGCACCTGATTTGTCTTGGAGGAATGAAGAAAAACTTAAGTTACTGTAAACAGATTGTAGCGAGAAGGGAGGCCTGGTTAGCTCCTACTCTTTTATTGTTTGTTGCTGTTGTTTTTTCTTTTAAATGTTACCCTGTCGGTGGAATGGAACTGCCAAACGACCTCTACGCCCACAGAGGGAAATAAACAGAGAGCAGGACAGGAGCACCAGCAGCCTAACACTTCTTCCTTAAGTCCCATGACACTTCTGTTCTAAACTAGGTTTCTATGGAAAAGGTTATGTATATAGAATGTGAAAAGCCCAAGCCACCAACAGCAAATTTCATTCCCTCTCTTTCTCAAAACCTCTCTCCCTACTCTTTCTTCTTAAAGCAGTTTTATTTATTTCCGAAAGGGAGAACCGAATACTGAGGAACTACTGGGAGAAGCCCATCTCCCCGACAGGAGTCAGCCCCGTCAGCTTTCGACAAGCATCCTGTCGGCTGAGGTCCACTGTCCATTTGCTATTGGTATGTGGGAATCCTGGGGCTCTCAGGCTCCTCTTGATGTGAGGGTCACGATTCTGGCTTTCAGGGCAGCCCAAGTTGTGAGGCTGCCATGAGTACCTTTTAGAGCATCTGCCAGGATCTCAGAGATCCCCATTTGTTGCTCCTTCACTCATTTGGGGGTCCCAGTTAACTAATATACCAAGGGCCGGGACTAATTGATCAGATGAGGGGTGGGGGTACCTGAGCCAAAATGGGCCCTCCGAAGCCTTCTTTGTGGATTTGAAATCCAGATTGATAGGATATATATCTACATCTTTGTCTATGTTTCTATCTATATCTATATCTACGTATACATCTGTATCTCTCTCTCTCATCTATGATCTATCTACCTATTGTAGAGAGAGACTGGCTGATTTACTCTCTTTTCTCTCTTTATGCTGGTAAAACATAAGCCTTGGAGTGCAGGATGCGCATCATTTGCCAGTTACGTGGATCAGAGAAGCAGAGGAGGCAGTTCTGCAGAGCTAGAATAGAACAGCCAGACCAAAATGAGTGGAGATGAAAGATGAGGGAGAGAGGGAGCTAGGTTAGCATTTCAGTTCCATTCCTGATATCTCTTTGCATTTGTACCCTGTGTCTTTTCAATAACCTTCCTTCACTACTTCAGCAGGCTCAGGTCAGCTTTCGTTACTGAAAAACAAAGCAGTTGCTGCTTTCCGTCTGGCTGTGCAGAATTGTCCTTTCAGCCTTCAACAGCTTGACTTTACCCCCCAGGACTCTGTTCTCTGCTCCAGTCCTGAGGTTGCACCCGGGGCAGTAAGGCCAAGATTGGAAGTCTTGGTATTGTTCTGTGCAGCTGCAGCCTCTGGGTGCAGCTCATGCAGGCTCAGCTCTGCCCGCATGAGCCCTGTGGATCCCATGCTTCAAGATGGCATGTCCCACTGACCTCAGAGCTCTCCTGGAGCCTCTTTCAGGCAGCACAGAAGGTGATCTTGTCACAAGACTCTTCCTAGATCTGCCTTTTTGGTGACTCATTAATAGCAACAACCTGCAGGTGGACTGACTTTGGCAGCAAAGCCCTTCATGGCCTGGGAAGGTGAGCAACAATTTCATAGCAAACCTTCCAGTGAACGCAGCTGGGCTGAGGAGGGAAATGACCCAAGAGGGAAATCCATCATGGATGCTGGAGAAAATGCTGGACTAGGAAGCCAAGTGACAGCACAAAAGCATGTCAGAGCTGTACAGACCATCTGCTTCAGCAACTTGAACTTTACAGGTGAGGAAGGGAAACCAACGTTTATTAAGGGCCAGCATGTGACAGGCATGTGAATCCCAAAGAACTCTGTCATTCAGGTGCGATCCTCATTGAATAGATGAAGAAACTGAGGTTCAGAGTGTCAAATAATTTGCTTAAGTGGTGAAGATGGAGTGGATTCCGAGGCTATCTCACTCCAGAGCTCAAGCTAGTCAGAAGTAACTTGGCCATAGTCACCCAGCTAGAGCTTGGTCTCAGGACTTCCAGAATAGTGCTCATTGCATCTCAGCATGCGGCCTCAATGACGGTGTAATTTGCATGGCTGGAACAGCACTGATCTCAGGTCAGACGGTCAGAGCCCAGCCAGGCAGCCTGAGATCAACTTTGAAGAGAATGGAGCAGAGCCCAGGATTTCCCATAGCAGCTTTGCTTCCACCATGGGCTGTGAGCAAGTCTGCCCAATAATAGCTCAGCACAGCTAAGTTAGGTTTTCAATAAGGGCTAAGGTCCTAGAAGGAATGGGGACAGAGGAAAAGAAGTGATCGCAGAGGAAACAGAAGAGCCCAGGCTGCTTGTTCTAGTCATCTCACTTACTATCTATTACCCTGGACAAACTACTAATTCTGCATCTTGGTTTCTCTGTGGTATCAAAGAAGGCACCCAGACTAGATAGCGTTCAGTGACTGAGGTCTGGATTTCTCAGGCAGCCATGGGGGCCTGGAGAACAAATGGGCCTCTTCCACCATGGGCCCTGGGCCTCAGACAGAAACACTTTCTGCCAGCCTTTTGAAAGTCTAAGCAGAAGTGAGTACAGGGTCCTTGCCAGGGAGAAGAGAGAAGATCATTTGGAACTGATGATGGAAGACCCAGCTGGGTGGTTGGGCTACACAGATGTGCCCCACAGTACCCCAGGGAGACTGTTAGCTTAATGTGCAATGCAGATGTGCAGGAGGGGTGAGGGGCACTCCAAAAAGCAACTCTTCAGTGTAATTGCTCACGCAATATACACGGGAAACACAGAGGACCAAGCTGTGCAGATATTCCATGTACCGTACATGGGACACGGTCTACAGATGTTCACGGTGGACTGAAGAGCACAGCCAAGTGAGGAAGCTCTTGGATTAGAAATTACAATGCATTATTTTGTTTTGAAAAGAATCAGACTACAACAAATGTTTGCACTGCACACTATTTGCTGTCTGGCAACTGTCAAGGTATTTGTTGATTGCCCTTGCTCTGACATTCCTTAAAGAGATTTCATGGACCTTCACATCTCCACTGCTCACCTTCTCTCCTGGTACTTTGGGGGTCTGACTCCAGGCTCTAAGAATCCTCCCAGGCCCACCTCTAACATTTACAGGGCCCGGGGCAAGATTGCGAATGCAGGCCCACAAACTCAGAGATCAAAATATTTAAAAATTCCAAAGAAAGCTAAAAGAACATTACATAAAGTATATTCTCTCCTCTTAACAAATATACTTTCATAACAACCTGCAAGGCCAGGTCTGATGTCGAATGATCAGAGATCCCTTGTATTTCTTGGCCAGAACTTGGTGGCACCAGGAGAACCAGTCCCTGGCCTCCTGCCTACGACCTACCCTTCTTCTCTTCAAACCCCTGGTTCCATCTTCAGCCATGAGGAGGCTTCATGTTCACATATGGACAGTCCAGTGTCCATATCCAACTCCATCTGCAATTCCACAAATAGCCATCCCCTGGTCACCCCTCAGGCCTAGAGATGTATGCATAGACCTGATCCCCTCTTGGGGGGTTGGGCTTGAGAGAAGCCTGTGCTGTCCTTGGAAGCAGCGTGGGACCATCTGGACAGAGCATTCTGAGGTCACACACATCCAGAGTGGGTCTAGAAGTGGAGGGAGAGTGGGTTTTAGCTGGAGACATCCTTTTGGTCACATGAGCTCCTCACTCTGTGGGGTGGGGCATGGCTGGAGCATCGTCAGAGTGGAGCCTTTGAAGCACACGGCTCAGCATAGGAGGTCCTCTTATTTGCTTCTAAAGGAAATTTTATCTTTGCTGATGGCCTCTGGAAGATGCCAGAGAGACAGGTGTGTGTACTATGAGTTGCTCTGAACTGAAGATAAAGACAGCCCTTTGCAGGCAGTATCATCTGGAGGATTTTATGACCTGCTTGTGCTCCAGGCTAGCTCATTTCCTTTCCACTTCCATGGGCTTATCTCAGAATTGTGTTCCTTGCTGTGGTCTCCTCACAAATGATCATCCTACTCTGGGTACAGGATCAGTAATTTTTAAAAGGTAGCAGCCACTCTTTAGCAAATACTTTGCCTGTACCTGGGACTGAGCCAGATGGTCTGTGTACTTACCTCATTGCCTGTGAGATGAGCATGATTATTCCACTGGAAGAAGAACTTACTTCTGATGATGCAAAGTGTGTAAATGACAGAGAACAAGGTCTACCTGACACCAAAGCCTGTGACCTTCCTTGATGCCTCCCCAGATGAGAGAAGAGTCAATAGGTCATCTACCTCCCCATCCCTCTCAAAATTTCTCACCACTGTTCCCCAGGGAGTATGGTAGCCTTGAGAGAAAATATTCCACTCTTGAAATACTGAAATCCCAGTGACTCTGTGTTTATGTGTGTGTGTGTGTGTGTTTGTGTGTGTTAGAGCTAGCAGGGGAAGGGCTGAGTCAGAAATCCATTTTCAATAGTGTGTGCCCAATAAAGTAAACTTGGAAACATCACGATGGGGGACCTATGCTTTTCCCCCGTGCCCTAGGCGGCAGGCACAGAGATTTGCTGCTCAGAACCCCAGCTACATGGTGTGTGGTTAGCTGACAGTGTTAACTTCTTCAGGGTCTGCCTCAGCTTTCTAGCTCTCTCAAAGGAACTTAGCCAATGAATGACCAAGACAGTGATATCCAAGACACAGCCTTCTCAGGGTGGGCTTCAGCAAGGGGGTGAGACAAAAGCCTAGCTATTTCCGCTCAGCTGGATCTCTTGCACTGGATAAGAGCAGTCTTAGGTCCAGAGCACTGACAGAGCCTCTGTCACGTTGGCATCACAGTCTGATGGCATCCCCTGCCCAGTCCTGCTTTTGCCCTTTTTCCTTTCACAGGTGTTTCTCTCTCCAATAATTTTTTTGCCCTCTCAACTGTCTCAGCATCTGCTTCCTGGAGAACCCAAGCGTCAACATCCTCCCAGAGTGTCATACTTCACAGACAACCAAAATAAACAATTCAAAACAGCAGGCCGCTAGAATATAACGCCAGGAGGACAGGGATGATGGCTTAGTTTCATTTCTGCATTATCCCCAGCATCTAGAATAGTAATTGGTACAGAGTGTTGGGGATGGAGTTAGTAAACAATTGTTGAATGAATGAATGAACCCAGCTGTCTGCATTTGCTGACAATGGGACGGCCGGGTCGAGGCTGGTGCTTCTTCTATCCCCTCTAGTTCACCACGTCCTCCTCCCACCACACTGACCTCCAGCCCCCTCCTTCCTCCTTCCTTTCTCTCCCTCAACTACTGAGCATTCATGCTGGGCCCCACGCTCCATGCTCAGGACTACCTTCTGCAGTTGCTCCAAACCGCCTTGCCATCTCCTCTCTGCTTCTCATCCTCTTCTGCTTTCTTAGCAAGCCGGTTCCACAGCAGAGGCTCTGCTCTCACCTGCCCCCAGAGTGGGCATTCCCAAAGAGCATCCCAAGGAACACTTGCCTAACAAGGCGCTTACTTTTTAAGTGGTTTTCTAGGTGTCAGGCACCCTATTAGATACTCTCTTTACACTATGTTTTTGGTGTGTGTGGTAAAATACACATAACATAAAATTTACCATTTTAACCATTTTTAAGCATACAGTTTTAGTGGCACTAAGTACATTGTTGTGCAACCATCACCACTATCCACCCACAGAACTTTTTCATCATCCTAAGCAGAAGCTGGACCCTTTAAACAATAACTCCTCATCCCCTCCTGCCCCAGCCCTTGGTAACCTCTATTCTGCTTTCTGTCTGTATGAATTGGCCTATTCTAGATACTTCGGGTAAGTGGAATAATACAATATTTGTCCTTTTGTGTCTGGCTTATTTCACTTAGCATAATGTTTTCAGAGTCCATCCATGTTGTGGCATGTGTCAGAATTTCCTTCCTAAGGCTGGATGATAGTTCATTGTATGGATAGACCACACTCTGTTTATCCATTTAACAGTTGACAGACATTTGAGTTGTTTCTACACCTTGGCTATTGTGAATAATGCTGCTAGGAACATACGAGTACAAGTATCTGGTTTTAGTCCCTTTTTTCAATTCTTTTGAGTATATTCATGAGTGGAATTGCCAGATCACATGGTAACTGTATTTTTAATTTTTTGAGGACCTGCCAAACTGTTTTCCACAGTGCTACCAAGGTACTTTTTGGAAAAAGGGTTAGGTGGTCCACAAACTTCATCCTTGAACTCTTTCTTGGAGAGTCACAGTGCACTTTAGCACAGTAAAGGCTCTGAGAAGTCCCAAAGTAAAGAATCTGTGTAACTTTGACCCACCATTCCCTAAACTAGTTTGAACAGTGGAACACTTTTTTGCCAAGTAACTGGTAACATACCATCCTCTGCTGGCTTGGGAAAGAACACTCTGAGCTCGCAGGCCTACGCAGAAAGGGCTGGGGCTCAGGACGGGTGCAGGATCACTCAGCCCAGAGATGAGACCACCTTGAACACTCCAACTAGCCTGTTGGGTGATCCTGGCAAGTTACTTTCGTCCTCCTGGTGGCTCTGCACATGCTCTGTCCTCTGCTTGGTCCACCCTTCCTCTGCTTCTTTGCTCCTTAAGATTAACTTAACCTTCAGGACTAGCTTAGGCACTCAGCCCTTTTGTCAGGAAACTCTGACCCTGCTCTCTTGTCTCCCCAGGCAGGGGTTGGAAGCCCCTCTTCCGCTCAGCTCTTATGAAACAGTGTTGTCCTGTTAAATGGCCAGCCTCCTTCCCTATATCAAGAGTGTGTGTCAAATTTAGTTTGTATCAACAATCACCTGAAGAGCTTATTAAAAATGCAGCAGCCACCATTGTACCCCTAAAAACTCAAGCTCAGTAGCTCTTGGGGGTGCATTTGGTGGATCTGGAGTGTGCATTTTTAACAAGTATGCCAGGCAATATTCTCGGGCAGATGATTTTCAAATCCCCCTCTTGTTAGCGCTGTGAGGATAAAGGCCACTTCTACCTCTGTTTATTCTACACAACAAATGTTGAATGAGTGAACAGATGAACAAATGAATGAAAAATGAATGAAACAACCTGTTTCCTACTCTGTAAAAGATGAGGTTGCCCTGGATGTCTTCTAAGCTTTCTCTTGCTTAAACTTCTCTTTATAAAGTTCAGGTTATTTTACCCCAGAAACTGTGTTCCTGGCAGCTTTAATAGCAGAACCATATGCAATACACAAACCTAAGTACACGAAATCACCAGGGAGACCTGCTGAAGAGGATTTAGTCTACACTACTACTTAGCGAATGACCCAGGCTCATGCATAACCATCCTTTTGAAACTATCAATTTAATCGCAAGCTAGAGAT
This sequence comes from Equus asinus, assembly GCF_041296235.1. NCBI lineage: Eukaryota > Metazoa > Chordata > Mammalia > Perissodactyla > Equidae > Equus > Equus asinus. Next base: position 38,046,622 of record NC_091812.1, read on the forward strand.
ACAAAGAGAGGCACACGCTTGTGCCCATGTGAATTCAGTCTCATTCTCTCTCACAAGTCAGGGCTGACAAACCCCTAAATTTGGGGTTTAGGGAGCTAGGCATTATAGGAAGGCAGGGGCCAGAGAAGGTGCTGGGGTGTTGAGCAGCTCCCTTGCTGCATGGAGGGGCACAGACCGTTAGCACTGTCAGGGCCCCCTGACTCGGCTCCGACCATTTCTCGGAGGAGACTTTGAAGATAAAACCCTGACTCTCCTCTCCCTGAGAACCCTCCAGGTTTTGAGAGGCAGCTCCAGCTTCTCACAAGAGCCACGGCCTGAGAAAAATGAATTCTCCCATTACTTATAACCTCTCAGCATTTCAGAGGAAAAGGTTGACTATGGCTGCCAAGAGCCAGTAAATATTTGGTTAGCTTGGAAAGAATGGGTGCTCATTTTCCAATTCTCACAGATTTCTCTGTGCCCAGTTCTTTTATTAAAAACTTCAAATCCAGAGATAAAGTCGAATGGCTCTCCAGGCTCTAAGCATTCATCTGTATCCCAGGGAGCAGAACCCAGAATCTCAACAAAGAAAAGCTTAATCAATAGAACTCATGAATTTCCTCTGGGAGCAGGACCCAACGTAGCTGAAGCATAAGCAGAGGGGCTCCTAACTGTGGTTTTCTTTGGGTGGATATTTATGGGGAAGGGCTGGAGAATGTTCCCTAAGTTGGCTAAGGTCAGCACATTATGGCCAAAGAGACGAATCCTGCTTGCTGCCTTTTTTGTTTGTTTTTGTACAGCCTGTGAATTAAGCATGTTTTGTACATTTTTTAAACATTGAGAAAAATATCAAAAGAATAAAAATATTTCATGACATCTGAAAATCATTCAAATTTGTGTCTATAAAGTTTTATTGGAACACGGCCACACCCAGTTGTTTGCATTTGTCTACAGCCACTTTTGAGCTATGATGACAGAATTAAGTAGTTGAGATAGAGAACATATGGCCCTCAAAGTCTAAAATATGTCCTATTTGGCCCTTTAGAGAAAAAGTTTGCAGACCCCTAGAGTAGGGAATGTAAGACTTGGCCTTCACTGGTATTTGAAGTAAAAACTATAAAATATATATGCACGGTTAAGTAATTATAAAGTAAACCTCTGTGTAACCTAACACGTGGGTCAAGGAATAAAACATTGTTGGTCAGCACCCCAGATTCCTGTGTGCCCTTTCTTCCTGACTAGTTAATCATTAACTGGACCTTTGTGATAATATCTTCCTTGCTGTTCTTTATACTTCTACCACCTAAACTTTGTAATTAAATTTTGCTTGTTTTTGAACAGTATATAAATAGAGCAACATTGCACATTTGCTTTTGCGTCTTGCTTCTCTCTCTCAACACAGTTTGTGGGACTCTACTCTGAGTTATTGCCTGTGGCTGTAGTTCTGTCACTGCCTTGGCTGCATGGCATTTCACTATATTAGTTTAGCTCAGTTCATTTATTCATGTTACTGTTGATGGACAGTTGGGTCATTTCCAGCTTTTGGCTATTGTGAATAGCATTGCTGTGAACATCTTGTATCTGAACCATCATTGATGTATGAAAGAGTCTCTCTTGAGAAAGGAGTGGAATTGTTGGATCATAGGATATGTGCATCTTCAGCTCTACCAGTTAATGCTGAACTCTTCTCCAAAGACATGGGACCAAATTACACCCCCAGCAACTGCTTCCTTTTAGGGAGTAGAGAAGTTCCTTGTGTCTTGTCAATCAGCACTATTTCCATCTCTCAACCCTGAACCAAATAGTTCTGCTGCCTGCCACCCAGTACCCTGAAGAGCCAGACAAGGTGCATGGAAGCCATCATCCCCTTTGCTTTGTATCTTCGCTTAATAGAATTCTCAAGTCTTAAAAATGTAGCGAGCAAACAGTCAACTTTCTAAGAACGATCCTTGAGATAGTGTGATGTTTTTTAGATGCATGTGCTTGGCTAACAGGCCAGCCAGGTGTGAGAATATCCTGACCACCCTCTCCCTCCCCTCCCCACCCTCCCAAGGATGGGAGCTGAGGAAGGAAGCTCATCATAGCTAATGGGTCAGGTGGCCTTCCAAAGCCTGCAGGGTGGACAGGATGGGAAATCAGGGAAATGGCAACTGCCCCTCTCTCCTTTGGGAAATCAGAGGATTTCAAAGGTGAGGATATCAGCTCACGGGAAGCCGATGCTTGTGTCTTTCTCTGCAGGGCTTTAGGAAAACAGGGCAGAAAACGCCCACTCCTCCCACGGCCAGCGTGCCGAAACCCCATCACTTGGAGGACCCAGCACCAGAGGCATTTCTGAAGCATGATGTAGCACTACATTGAGAAGGCACAAATAAACCCCAAACCCGAGCACACATTTATCCAGTTTGTGAAGCGGATTAATAGAATAACCAATAAAACATGTATAAAAGCTTTAATTAAATCTGATGAAATAAAACTTCATGTTTTATTTATGGACACTCCCAACATGTAAAGGATTCAGGGACACATTCATTTTTACTGCCATTTCGTCCTCATATCTATAATTAAATCCAGGCTGCAGCTCTGGCCCAAAGCAATGCGGCATTTTAAAGCTGGCCTTGGACACGCCCTCCCCCACCCCCATCTGCTTTTAATTATAATTACCATCCCAATATGAAGGAGGCTGATGGTAAAACAACACAAAATAATAAAACAAACAAACGAAAAATGGTTGTTGCCATTGTGTTTTAAAACGACATGCTGAAGGAGGATTTCGGGCAAGTGGACGTATCCTCTATTTCCAGTTTTATTCTGTACCAAGTGCACAATCCCTTCATTTTACTTTTGACATAAAAAAAGGACTTCATGAAACAAGACAAAATAACTTATGATTATATGAAACATAACTGTGACAAATCACAAAACTATACATATTAATAGAAAAAAAGTGTACCTAATTCTTTAAAAGATTTATGACAATAAGCACCAGATGTGCCCCTAGAGTAAAATCGGCCCCATATCCAGTATGATATATGCAGTTCATTTCTCTACGTGAGTGTATATAACTATGTACAAGAGTCTGTGTGATTTATGGGAAACAGATTTCCACTTTTTCCCCCCAAAGTGCTTTATGTCAGCAACATTACACAGGATGCTCTGCTGTCTGTACAAAATAAATCTCTTCTTTTTTACACTCGCCATTTCTCCAATGAGTGTCTTTTTTTCTTGCTTTATCTTTTGCACACACACACACAAAAAATGTAACCGCAGAAATTCCACACCACCAACAGAAAGTGCCATTAAAAAATGCTGCTATAAAATGACATGGTCAAAACAGTCAAATAAAATACCAGATTATTAAATTGGACATTTACAATCACTATTCCTTATACTTCAAGGCAACTGGAACGCCAAGGTTCTTGGATGGAGGGGGTGAACATGGACCGCTGTTCTGATGCACGAATGTGCTGGCCTTCTGGTAATCTGAGAACAACAGAACCAACACTCTGTTTTATCAGTGGAAACTGTGCCGAGATCCACTGAAGACCTTTTGCCCATTTTAGAATCACCTATGTAATTTGAGGGAGATACAGGTAAAGGGAGACACCCCTCAGGACTAGTGAATATTTAAACAGTATTTAACAGCTGATCACAGAGGCTAAATTACAACTGACATTTTGATGCAGTCCCTTTAGGGAATTAAGAATGCAGCAAATGAAATGTCTCTAGGCATACTGATTTTTTTTTTAACGTAATAGGATAATTGGCTTTGGGCTGTGTGTATATTCACAAACACCAGTTTTTTAAAAAAGGGGAATGAGAATCGCTGTTTAGATGTTTATGAAAATGGTTACATCTCAAGACTAAAAAGGCCAGGAAATGGGAGGGAATGAATTTTGAAGTTTCCACTTTTACTGCTACAAACAATGACGAAAGCAAATATAAATCTTCTGCAATGTGAAAGCAGGCTAGGGACACATTGTAAGGTCAGGTGAGATTCTGGAAGCTAAGGACAGTGTGTGTATCTAGAAGGAACCTGAAAGTGTCACGTCCTGAGGCCCTAAGCTCAAGCTTGCAGCCATGGGGAAACTCTAAGGGGTATGTGAGGGGCGCTGGGCCTGGCAGGCTGTGCTGGGCCCTGCTTCCTGCCTGTTCCCTCTGCTAATGTTAAGGCCCCCCGGGGGCCGGCCCGAATTCCTGCTGAGGAAGGAGCCCCTGCAGGTACTGCTGCCGCCTGGCCCCTCTGGTTCCCTCCAGCCACAATGAGGCAAGAGATGAGCAGGGCCACAGTGAGGCCACAGTTAGACCAGAGACTGACGCTCGGAGTATCTCCTCCAGCCAAAGAGGGAGACGACAGCCTTGGTTTCCGAGGTTCAGCTTCTGGTTTTGTCCTCCTTCCCCTCTTCCACTTTAAATTATATAAAGCCATAAGGCAGGGCTGACGACATCAGCTGCAATAACAACCTTGCCTTTTGCTCTTTTTCTTCCTCATCACGCAAATGAACTATTGTAAAGGCTTCGGTATTTAAGAATGGACAGATTGTCTCTCTAAAGATACCAGAGCTTTCCTTTCTTTCCAGAGTGTGACAAAGGACACACAAAGGATGCCAGTGTTAGCATGCATGTGTCCTTGTTTAGGCCAAGTGACACGACCCACAAAGTCTGCAAGAAAAGGAGGGACTTTACATGAGAGCTCATCTGGAAAGACATCCTGACATGCATCCTTTCGGAAAGCAGAGCAGATCTCTGTCAAGTGAATAACTTTTGCAGACTTGGACGTCTACGTGATAGCTTTTCTCAGATCAGAGCCCTCTAGTTAGAGAAAAGAGACTGACTGAGTGCGCTGTAAAAGTGGCCGCCATGCTTGGTTCTTTATTCACCTTATTCTACTGCCTGTTGGAATGAAGTCCAGAACCAGGCAGAACACTACTGACTGTGCAGCCAGACTGGAAGGACCCATCTGTCAGGATACAAACTGTCACTGGATCCCAAGCCTGACATCAACTTGTTTAATTGTCTCATTGAAGATTGTAATTATCTCAGTCTGACAAATAGCATTGTTTCATTTTTGCTCAGAAAACATTTTTAAAGAGAGAGAAAAGAAACTGTGAAATGTGACAGTACTGGAATGTCAGATTTTACCAGGTGTCTTTGGGGTTTCGCTCATTTTTCTAGTTTATGCCATAGGACTCGGGATCTTTTCAATAGTTTTGTAAAGGTGTCACAGAAAATGGCTTCCTCTTCAGGCTTGATGTCAAATGGCCAAGTGCTCTGTGAAAATTTCAGGCCCTGAAATCAGAGTTTCAGAAAAAAGGTTGCCTTCTTCTGCCCACCTTTCCAGAACTGTTCCCTCTACCTGCCTGAGGCTGGACTTTCCCAAGAGACGATGGTCAGGCAATGGTGGGTGGAGGGCATGTCTGAACCACAGTCAAGAAGAAGGTGAGAACAATCAAAAAGAGGGACAGGAGAAGTACAGGGGACAGAGAGACAGACAGACAGATGAGTAGATAGCCTAATGGAGGTGAGCAGAGGCTGTGAAAAATAACTGGACATCGGGCATCTCTAGTTCGGTTTTCTGAGAGAACCAGGAACACCACTCAGTGGGCCCCTGTTCTCATATCTTCTAGCACGTCTCTGGGCTGAGCACCTAGAGCGGAGGCAAGGGGTGAACAGTCAAGTGACCTTTTCCTTTGAACAAGGTCTTCGAGGTGGAGTCGCCGAACAGTCAACCCTTGAGGGTTCCTGCTACAGGACTGGGAAGCGGGGTGTGCCCCCATTTCCCTCAGGTAGCCGTTGCTAAATGCAAAACTAACATTCCAAGGGTGCTCACAGGTGCTGCGAGGGGGCCACGCAGAGCTATAGCTGTGGCAAAATGCATGTAGTTGGGATGATTAAAATAATTATTTCCATCCAAAGAACAGACCTCTAAATATTTTTTCGTTTTAGAGTAGGTGTAAATAACAAGTCTTTAAAATGAAAGAACTAAGATAGGTTGCTGGAATATAAAATAAGTTGTAGTGCTTTTCAAGGACTGTGCTTGACAGAACCTTAGTTTGTTTTTGGAGAAACACTGAGAAGTGACTGGTTAGCACGGGGGCATCTGAGAGGAGTGAGGCAGCAGCTCACTGGAATGCCAAGCCGGTGCCGGAAACACGGGACTCGGCTGAAAGCAGAGCCCACGCTGTGCTTTGGATGTGGACTTCCCTTGCTGCGCATGGCTCTGCACGGCCAGCAGTGAGGACAGCTGGGCGAGGCAGCTCACTGTGCTTCTGGCAATCTGGGTAAGTCCTTCCTATTTGGAGTTTTCAGCAAGGGTCATCCTCAAACTACATTTTCACATGCACATCATTTCATCGGTGTCCTTTGAGGGCTGACAGCCAGGAAGTAACAGGTATCCGGTAGAGTGAGACTCTAAATTCCCTTTGAAAAGACAGTCCTGCTGGTCACCTGGTCCAGCAAACCCAGAGAGAAAAAGGAGCAATGGCAAACCCTCCAGCAAAGCCCAGCTCTGACCCACTGTCCTGCCTTCCAAAGACACATCTGTGACTCTGCAGGTTCCGCTGATCTGGTTGACATCCCTTTTCACGCAGTCTACGCAGAGAGTATGAAAACAAAAGGCGGTGAGCAACAAACAGGTTTGCCAGTGGTAGTGGGGGCCAGGGGAGCTTTTAGCCTTCGGTATAGACAGAAGAGAGCTGGCTAGGACAGCGGTCCACAGCGCTGATCTGCAAGAACGTGGCGTCTTCAGGCCCGCTGCGAAGAGACTCCCCAAAAAGGCTGGAGGAACCTGAAGGCAAATCGTACACTGGAAGAGAAAGGACACAGGGAGTCATTACCTCCTGCCGAGCCACACCCACCACGTGCGCTACAAATGCAGACTGGGGGATACAGAGGCAACCGCCCTGGGCCAGCCCCTTCAGTGAGTCTCTGGGCCTCAGAAACCTGAGTAGGTGAGGACGCTGACTTGCAGACAGATGTCTAAAATATGACTCAGCACAAAATATGGGCTGAGCAGAAGTAAAAGTAAAGCGTTCTAGGGAAGGATGAGGGTGGCCTCAAAAAGAGGGTGATGTTAAAGTTGAGTCATAAAAATGTATGAGATTCTCACAGATGGAGAGGTGAAGAAAGAACATTCTAGAAGGAGAAAACAGCTCCCTGACAGAGAGAGAGGGGCATGTGGGGCCAAGCATGCTGGCAAAGCTCAGGAGCAGAGCATGTAGGGAGACGTGTGAGGGCAGGTCTGGAGAGTTGGATCAGGCCTAACTCAGGGGGGCTTCGAATGCCATGCTGAGGCAAGTAGACTTTATTCCCTCGGCAATCGGAAACTCTTTAAAGTACTTGAATATGAAAGCAGGTCATTTCATCCTTCATTTTTGGGAAGGCAATGCTCATGGTAGCATGGAGAGCAGCACGGTAAAGATAAGGAGTTGACTCAGGGAGACTTGGAAGGCTATTGTGATAGCCTGGGAAGACACTATGGCACCTGAATTACGGTGACACAAATGGGGCTGGAGAGGAAGATGAAGGTGAGAGACATTTCAGGGGTAGACTCAACAGGATTTGATGTGGTCATGTGCTGGGTCAAGTGTAGTCAGGGTCAGTCACAGGAAAACCCCAGTCTTACCTGCTAATCTGCCCGCGTTTCTAAGTCACAGACACCAACCCACCTGTAATGCCCGAGTGAGTTGAGAAGGCTCTGTGAAAAACATCAAAGCCAGCCTGGCCCATGGACGTGGGGACCAGGCAGTCCTCGAAGGAAGGCACCACACTGCAGGAGGTGCTGGGCGGCACGGTTCTCTGGGAGTCAGGGTAATGCGGAGGGCAGAATGTCTGCAGCTGCCCATAAAATCCTGAAACACAAGCATGGCATTGAGCTACTGCAGGGCACAGGTGCCAAAGATCATTCCAACCCAGCTAGACCCTCACTCAGTCTGTCTTCATATGACATCACGCTGCTGACTGTAAAGCCCACCTGTAAAACCTGAACAAGCATTTGGAATGCACCATTAGAGTAGAAACTCTTCTACCTTCAGGGGCTTTCGAAGCTTGTCGGCGTATGACATTTTTATTCCTGCTCTAATACCTGAAGCTGAAAGCCTTCTTATTTTTGCTAGACTCTCCAAAGAGTCCTGGATACTGAAGGCCCGACCTTCAGAGGACATTCTTACCCCATGCCCTCCCACCAGGTTTTGAATGCATCTTCCTTAACTTCCTTTATCCTATATGCTATTCTGCTTTTCACAATTGGTAAAAATCTGAAGCATGCTCTAAACAAGGCCCACCTTTAAAAAAAAATGCAACATAGATCTCTCCATCCATCTGTCCTTCTATAAATTCATACACATTCATATCTTCCTCATTATGTTGAATAGGTACATAGTATCCCGTAGCACTACAATTTACTTAAATACTATTATGGTTGACCTTTGCAGTAAATGAGGAAATATTTCTTAATATTTGAAAATAATCATCAACATTTTGCTAATCTTGTTTCACTTATCTCTTTCAATGTTTTTCTCACTTGGAGTTTTCCTTGTGGTCCTATGTGGTCCTTTTCTGTGATCCTCCACACCTTCCATGATACCTTACCTTTTCCTTCTTCCTCTTTGCCTCATGATAAATTTAAGTCAAAGAATTATTTCCTTGGAGTATAACATGCTTTGAAAAATGTAGTAATGAAATCTTCATTCAATAGTTTATTGAAGGGAGAACTGCAAACTCTCCATTTTACTGTATCTGTTTCCTCAACAGTAAAACGTGAATGTCATTGTCTATTTCACCAGACTATTGTGAAGATTAAGCAAGTCACTGGATAAGGAAGTCCACGTATAATATTTTAAAGTGCTTTATAAATGTCAGTTATCATTGATATCACGACTCCGTTTCTGGTGGAAAAAACAAGGAATTTGTAGAGGAAGTGTCCCAGGGTTCCTTCTACAAACATTAAATGATGGAGAACACAGACTAATTCATGGATTTTGGGTCCCTAATCCTGTATACCTACCTCCACTACAACTTCCTCTTCTTCTTACATGAACCACCTACCAGCAGGTAGGGAGGAGCTATTTGGGTTCTTTCCAGCTCTCCCTAAGTACAACCAGGGTGCACTGACACATCCAGCCTACTAAGCTCAGCCCCCTTCTCATTCCTGCTGAGTACTTTCAAGGTAGCCTGTGTAATTGCTCAGATTACTCTTGGCTGGAGGCCTGCTCTACGGTTGCTAGGAATATCACCAAAGAATGTGTGCTAAACCGCTCATAAAGACACAGGTCAGACTCTAGGAGCTTATGACCAAGACACAGGGATTGGTGCACATCTATGCTCAGGGCACATTCAGTAGAAAACAAAATAATAATATACTTTATAAGCAGACAGCAGTATACTTTACATGGAGTCAGAAAAATCCACATAACATTTGGGGGAAGATTGAATGCATGTTAGCAGTATAGACTACAAAAATACCTAAGGAAATTCCATGTCAAGGCAGGAGAAGAAAGAATGGAAAACTATTGACTCTTCTCTTTTTGACCCCCAAAGACTTCTGCAGGATCTCAATAGACTGACTGGCAAAAGACCCATGGAGACCACTCAAATACTCATATAACTGATCAATCAGTATGGACAAACTGTCAGTCCTATAGCCATCAAAGGAATAAAAATCACAACAATGACAAAATACCATATTCTACCTATCACATTAGCAAAGATTTCTAAAAATCATTCTCGGCGCCGGAGTGGGACTGGTGAAGAAGGCACTTCTGTGCAGTGCTGCAGACATTGCTAAAGAGTACAGGCCTTTCAGAAAACAACTGGACAACCTGCATCTAGAACCCCAAAAGTGTTCACACTCTCAGACATGGGAATTTTACTTGTAAGGATGTATCCTAAAAGTATATTCTGAAGAAGAGAAGAAATTCGGCACAGAGATAGTCACCACAGTGCTTAGTTGTCATAATAGAAAACTGAAGAACCAAAACAGCCAACCATAAGAGAAGGGGTGAGCAAATAGCGGTACATTTACACAACGGGAACGTTAAGTAGCCAAACTGAATATGGAGATTAGGCTCAGTTATGTGGAAATCTAGGTATAGGATAGACTGCAAGGCAACATATGTCTAGTCGTCTTTGGGCATTTTTTTTTTTTTGCTTTATGTTTTTGTGAATTTTAATAGTGGTGAAGAGCAAGTACTCTGGAGCCAGACTTCCTGGGTTCAAATCCTAGCTCAACTACTTACCAACTGCGCAGTCTTGGTGAATTAGCCTCTCAGTGTCTTCGTTTTCTAATTTGTAAATATGGGGTTAGTAAGTAGTACCTACACCTCACTGAGTTATTATGGAGATTAAATGAGTTGCTAGCTACATATTGTATAATATAATCTGATAATACAATTAAATATATAATTACTATTCATATAATATATATTTTAATAATATAATTTATATAATACATGTGTTTGCTAAATAAGGAAAATAAAAAAGTAAAATTATTGCACAATAATGTGGTTCTCAAAAATAAAATAATGTTTATTAAGGTTTATTAACCTTTCAAAAAGGCAACAAGTAAGTCCTTCAACAAGAACCAAATGTAAGAATGGACTCAGAAGTGGGCATGTGGCTCACTCCCAGTTCCCAGGTGGCATCCTCTGGAACATTCTTGGCCCTCTGGGGACCTGAGCTGTATACCTCTCGCCCATGTTACCTCCTAGATCCTGCACTAACTGACGCACAGCCCCAGGGTGGGCTCGAGATAGCAACAAGTTGAGTGGTGTGAAGGACCTGGGATGTCAGCTTCATGGTTTGGGAGGTTCCTTGGACTGATCTTGACTTTGGTTCCCGCTCTCCAGGCACATGCAATCAGGACATTCCCAACAGGAGGGTTTGAACCATGATGGTTGGTTTATTAGGATGGAATGTCTCCTCACTGAGCAAAATAGACAATATTTGCTATTTATATCCCTATGCTGGCTCTGCTTAAATTTGTCACCCATAAATTCCCTGATAGCATTCCTCAGTGTAATATTAGCCTTCCAAAAAGAGAAAACATTTTTCACTAAACTCCCACAACTCCTGAAATAGGGATATTAATCATTCAGGTATGTCAGGAACAGGGATAGAGACTTTCACTGGTCTTTGTGAAAACTAACTCATTCTCTCTTTCCTATCTTCTGCTATGCTTCTAAGAGAGAACAGAAATGTCACATGGCTTCAATCTACATTTGAGTCTTGTGATGCGTAAGACTATAAAGGTCTGTGATGCGGTGAAATACACTCAGTGAAGTTGAATATTAAGCCCAGCATTCTGGGCTCCATCTCCCAGTCTCCCCTGTCCATCTGGATCTGAATGAGAGGGCAGAGTGGACTGTAATTCCTGCTTGTGGGTGTCTTGGCTGACACCAGAAACAGTCAAAACCAGAATGGCCCTGCAAGCATGTTTTATCACTCTCACAGCCAACTCAGGGAAAGAAAATCCTCTTTATTAAATCCCTCCCTCCAAAAGCCAGTTACTAGAGATGCCAAATACACTGGTGTGGATGACTGTGGTCACTCAAATCAAAGAGCTTTAACATATCCTCTTCCCAGTGCTATTTCTATAAAACTAACAGAATTTTAAAAAATTCCATTAGGGTCTTACCACACACACAAACCCAGAGAAAGCCGAACTCATTTTCTGATGAATGGCTCCTGTATTCCAGCTGTTGGATTTCATGTAGTAAATTTGGAAGGAACACTACCTCTCGGACCCAAAGCAAAATGAGGCAAGATGTTAACACATTTCGTGGGCATAAAACCTAAGAGTGATGGCAAGGTCAGCCAATCTGTCAGTCAGCCAGTCAATGATAGTTATCAAGCCCTGGTCAACGTGCTGTTGGAACGACCAAAGAAATACAAGATAATACTTTGTCCTTGAGGATTGATAACGCAGTTGGTGTGACCACACATACATTCATAATAGCATAAGAACACACACACAAATTTATGTTGGCAATAAATGCTAGTTGTCACATTTGGTTATAAAATCATCCCTTCCCCATTTTAGAAGCTATTTTACCTCCAAGAATGGAGGGAGTGGGGGGTGGGGAGGAATTCTCAGATAAACTGATTCTACCCAAGTTACCGCTCCTGATGGTTAAGGAGAATCATGCCTCCTCTCCTCAATTTTGGGAAGGTTTTTTCCCTTCTAAAAACAAATTTGCTTTTCTGATTATAAAAAATATTTGAATTAATTATACCAGCTAGAAAATGTGGAATAGTACAAACAAAGAAAGGAAAAATTATCTTTATTTTCACAATTCAGATATCGTCAGATAAATACACACAAAACTGGAATGTTATATACATTGTTCTTTATCCTGTTTTCTCCCTTATATTAGCTATGAGCTTCACATATCGCTAAAATTCATTCTTAAAAAACGCTCCTCTTACTTTGTCACACGAGGTCACTGGTGTCTCTGTGATGATAGGTTAGATCAGGAGTTCAAGGTCACTCTTGCTGCTAGGGATGATAAGGCAGCCCCGTGAAGCTGGGTGTGGATTTCCTTCCAAAAGAGGAAGGGGAGTGGAGGAAGTTAGAGGAGAAGGGAATTGTGTGACTAAATATGATAATGGAAGGCTATTCTCTAGGGCAGAAGAATCCAATAGAACTTTCTGTGATGAAGGACACGATCTGCATCTCACTGTCCAATACAGTAGCTGCATGTGGCTACTGAGCACTTGAGACGTGGCTAGTGTGACAGAGGAACTGACTTTTAAGTTTTATTTAATTTTAACTAATTCAAATTTAAATAGCCACATGGTTCATGGCTACTGTACTGGACAGCACAGCCCTTGGGCAATCTGCATTTCCAGGTTTAACAGATTTTGTTTCAGGAATGTTTCTGATTAAATTCCTCAAGGAAAAGCACAGGACCCACCAAGAGTTTAAATAAAAGCCAGATAATGATTCTTAGACTCCTGGCCTTCAAGATAGGAAGGATATTACACTCCTTATTACATTTATCTTTTCTTACAAATTTACTAGTCCAGTCTTTGTGGAAGGAGCCAGAGTGTAAATACATCAATAAGTAAATAATAGTCACAACTCTCAAGAGGGCTGGTGGACATTTTTTTAAGCTAAACTTCCAGGGCATTTCAGCTCTTTTGAGAAACCACTTTCCCTTCTGGAAGTAGGAGAAGCAAAAGGAAATGTGTCACCCATTTTCCTTCCTGCAGACCGCAGGCCTACTCACCGGGTCCACTGAGAGCGGCAACAACACAGGCGGGCCTCCAGTTTCCCCACCACAGCATGGTGGAGTGAAGTTCAACACAGAGGCTCTACCCAAGTGCTTACCCACACGGACGGAGAGCAGTACCATCACCCCACACCTCGTCAAGGTGCTATGTCAGGAGCTGTGTGCTCAGTGGGTTTGTTTATGTAGCAGATGGTTCTGCAAAACAAAATTCTTGTTCTCTTTTACGGTGAGGCTGGGAACCATCACCAAAGTCTGGGCACCAGCAAAAAGGCTGGAGGGACAATTAGAATTGAGACTGACCCTTTCCTGAGGTGGCTCTGCCCAGACCATGATGACAACTTAACAGATGCAGACAGCCCACTTGCGGGGCCCCTCCTAGGTATCAGGAAGGTCCCCCAGAACTGCTTCCCCAACCAGAGTGTGGCCTGCACAGGGTTGGCAGGATCCTCTGTGAGGCTCCTGGAAAACAATGCTGAGAGCAATCGCTTCCCAAGACCCCTTGCTACATTCAGATGGGAGAATCCTTCACATCCTGTGAGATGGGAACATATTTCAGAATTCAGGGCAAGCACTGTTTTTTTCAGCTACTGCTCAAATCTCAGGAGTCATCTGTCCCCTTGACCTTTCAGAAGCAGCACTGACTAATGTGTTTGCCTGCCTTTGCTCTTGTACTTTTGTAAAATGGGGGTGCTCACAGTATCTGCTTCATAAGGTAACTGCAAAGATTAAAGAGGATTAAAAGAGATGATCCAAGTCAAGTGCTGAGCACGTGCCTGGCGCATAGTTAGCACTCTACGAGTGTTACTTTTCCCTTTTCTTTCCCTATTCTTCTAATAGCACAGCATTTCAACTTTTATGTGTTCATTCACTCAACAACCTTTTACCAAGCACTTACTCAAGTGCTGGAGGCACACTGAATCAAACACACTCCATGCCTTCTTGGAGTTCACGTTTTAGTGAGAAAGAAAGAAAACATACCAATGAGAAATCAAGTCATATAATTTCACACTATAATTGACAATAGAAAGGAAATTTTCTTTCAAAGATATATAGAGACGCAACTGTTTTCTCCAGAATGTACTCAAAGTAGGAGGAGAAAGAAGCAGCAAATAAGAAAGAAGTGTGGCTGGGCTCATGACCTTTTAAACGGAGCACTGGCTGTGGGTCCCTTTGTCTGGCCCTGTCTTGTGATGGCAGGTACCATCAGGAGGCCATGCCCCAGCTCTGCTGTGGACCAGCCCTGGCAGAGTGGTTTTTCCGCCAGTGGTGTGACCAGTCCATGCCCGAGTAGGAGGATAAGCACATATGAGTGGCAGAGGCAGTGCTGGCAGGGCCTCAGCTTTTTAGTGGTACAGTTGTTTGCTAGCCAAGTGGAAGGAAGGATGTCTATTTATGAGCTTTATGACTCTCATTATTTTTCTGCAGAGACTACAATTTTGTGGGTTACTTTAGGAAGCGTAGAGTTTTTGGGCTCAGTCATATGACTGCTGCATGTGCAGAGGCATGGATGAGCCAAAGTGATGAATGGGAGGGCTCAGCTCAGAGAGCTCCAGGCTCAGGGACACAGAAGGAAGATCCATGATTCTCCTCCCTTTGGCTCCCCTAATTTCTCCTTCTCCAACACTCTCATGGCTCTTTGTGCATTTCCTCTTACTCTCTGAGCTGCCCCCTTGAATACGTTCTGTAATCCATGACACAAGCCAACGAGAAGAAAAGAGGCAAACATAGGTTAAGTCTCTGGTATGATCTTTGGTGTCACATCTTCTCAGCCTGATTTTATGCACGTCAACTTTGCTCAGAGAAAGGCCAGGGAATCATCCACTTACTACTCACATGCTACCTTAGTATTAGAAAACTTTTAAGATTCCTTTTTAGGTAGTCACTGGACATTCCTGTGTTTCTTTTTATTTTTGGTGAGGAAGGTTGGCCCTGAGCTAACACCCATTGCCAATCTTCCTCTTTTTGCTTGAGGAAGATTGTCCCTGAGCTAACATCTGTGTCAGTCATCCTCTATTCTGTATGTGGGACGCTGCCACAACATGGCTTGATGCGCAGTGTGTAGGTCTGCACCTGGGATCTGAATACACAAAACCCGAGCCGCCAAAGCAGAGTGCATGAAATTCACTACCATGCCACTGGGCCAGCCCCCAGACATTCCTGTATTATAAGCAGGTGATTCAAACAAATGTTCCCATTTTATAGACAGAGATAGAAGCAGAGGAGCTGTTGCATCTCTTGCCTTTATAACCAATGTTTCATTTACTTGGTACCACGCAAATAACAGAAAAGTGGAAAATTCATACAACCATTTTAATATTTCTAACCATTCAGATATTTGAATTATTCATGGATGTAGCCTTTATCTTAAAACAAACAGGCAGCAGAACTAAACCAGTCATCATGCAATCTCCTTCCAAGTCTAGAGCTTTCTCATTTCCAGTCCCCTTACTTTGGAATTGTCGTAGAACATTTTGGTTGGTGTTATACCAGCCACTCAAGAGAATTCTGACAGAAGGAAAAAAAGGAACTAATATTTATTTGCTCCAAGACAGGCATTGTCCTAGGTGTTTTACACAGAAAATCATCCTTAAAACAACTTTTGAGTTAAGTAGTATTGTCCCTAGTTTTAGACAAAGAAAGAGAAAAGTGAAAATAACTTACCCAAATCCTCATAGCTACCAAGTTTCAGAACTAGGACTCAAACTCGGGTCTGTATGGTGACACAGTTCATACAGACTACAGGGCATAAGCTCATGGACCAAATTCACTTAAACAAAATCTTGCCATTTTTGTTGAGATCCCTTGCTGCCAGATCATAGGCAAAGTACTCAGACTGGATCAACATTTCATAAAGTACAAACATTTTCATTAGGGAAAAGAGCATTAAATTAATTAATAAAATTGATGAAATCACCTAATCACTGAAAAATTCTAAAAACCCTCAAGAATAGAAACAGACATTTCAGAAATTTCTTTTGGCCAATTTTCTGATTTTATCACTATTTTATTTCCATCCATTGCATGAACAACTTGGATCTGGGTTTGAAAACTGGATAACCCATTAACCAACTGTGTGTCTTTGGATAAATTGTTTTCCTTCTTGAGCCTCATTTTATTTCAAAATAATACCTATTTTATAGGGTTGAGGAAAACATTATATATGAGTGTTTATAAAAGCATCTAGTACATTCTCTGACATGTAGTAGGCCCTCAGTAAACAGCAGTAATTACTGTTACCATGACATAAACTTAGAAGTATAGATTCTATATAACACACAAGCAATTCTTAAGCAATTTTTCTCTCATAATCTACCACCCTTAAGTATAAAATGATACTGCTCTTAAAAGTGAAATCTCCACAATTTGGTTGTCGTTTTTTGCCTTGACTCCTGATCTTGGCCATCGACATCATACAGGTCTTCATCTAGCTAGAACTCTACTAAGCTTCCTCCTTGGGAGTGACGGAGAAACTGCCTCTTCATTTTAATACGGAGTCTATAAATGGGGACGCTGCAGGAACAGCTCACAGACTGTGTTAGGAAGACAGATTTTTCTTCGGGCTGAGAACTGAACCAGCTTGCAAAGCACTCGAGCTATTTACGACTGACATTTAAGCAACTACTGTACTAAGAAAGAGGGAAATAATGGAAATAATAACCCTTAAAATTCCACTTAGGCACATTCTGATTGAAGGAACCCCATGACAGTCGTTCAAAAGCCAACCGCTGGAGTAACCTCCTGGTCCCCTTGCCCTCGGTCAGATGGGTTGCAGCATGGGGGCTTTTAGTTAGAAAGTCCACCTGGTTCCAAGAGGAGGGACTATTTTCATCTATAGCTTCTGCCACCAGCTCGCAGGCCACAGTGAGATGCTCTCTGAACACTCGGGATGCTCTCCTCTGCTTGAGCCCCTCACAGCACCCCACCTGGTCTGAGCAAGCTACCAACAGCATTTATGACTGAGCCACAGTCTTGCCCGTGGAGTTGTGATTCATTTCCAGGGGTAGAGTAGGGGAAGAGGGAGACGGTTTGCTACTGATGTCTGCAAAGGTTGGAATAAGGGGATGGGAGTGGGCAGAGCATGTTGCTGAAAGGGACAAAAAGGAAATGGGAAAAAGCAGAGCGAGAAGGAAGGTGTGTGTAAAACACTCTCCGTTAAAAGATGTAATCAATTTTCATTTAAATATCTTCAACCCACCCAAAACCCTAACGTGTGGTGGCCTATGGCTTCCAAATTCTCAAAATGATAAGCTGCCAAAGTAAACTAATTGCAATGTGTCTCAGTAATTGCCATGTGTGGGTATATACAGTTATAGTAAAACGGTTCAGTAAATCTTGACGGTGATAATGCACATTTGGAAATTACATAAAATAGAGACTCTCAAAACCAGAAGACTTGAGGAGTCTGAGATAGGTTTGAAAGCCAGCGTTGCCATTTTCTGGCTGTGTGGCCTTAAAGAAACCATAGCTTCTCTGAGCCTATGACTCCCTATTTGTAAAAGGGGCATAATCATACTCATGTGGCAGCATAATCCTCACAGTAGGAAGAGAAACGAATGAAAGGGATTCACTGCTCAGTTGCCCATGAGTTGCCACCCACATGCCATCACCTGCCTGGGAGTGAAAAATCCTGGATACATGTAAGGCCCAGAATGAAGGGTCAAGGATTTGGACATTCTGGGTCTGATGGCCTTGCGAAGTGAACACCTTAACCACTGGTCAAGGTTGATAAGAACGACTTGGGGATCTCTGTGAGATGGGGCCACTCTGTTGCTGGTATAGTCCCCCTACTGGGTGGCTGCAAGGATCAAATGAAATCATAAGTGTGAAAATATTTTGCAAATAGTAAAACCCACTGAAAATCTAGCCCTGACTGTCTCATTGTAAGCCTGGTGTTACTAATCACCCTACCTTCTCTGAGTACACAGGTAAATCTGCCCATAGTTGTGTCAAACTGCTCCACAGAGCTCACGAGCGACTCATTGGCTCAGGATTACTTGAGCCTAAAGCAGAAGAAGGGAAGCATGTCAAAGACCGAAGATTTAATTCTATCTGCCCTTGTCGTTCCAAGCAAGCTTTGCTGTAAGAAAAGTCTGGCAGTGAAGAGGATTCCAGACAGAGATCAGAAGGGACGTTAAAGAGAAGTGCCGTAGCCCCCACTGAGGTCCGTGAGAGCCTGTCCTGGCTCTCTATAGCTTTTAGGTTGCGCTGAGTTTACAAGACTTCCCCAGGAGGTAAAGGGAGAAGCAAGCGGGAGAATATTTATTTCCTTAGCCACTGGCCAGTTGCTTCCTTTGGATTACCTCTGACTGGGGGACGGTGGTGAGGGGGCACTGAGTCCTACACTAAAGGCCAGTGATTCTTACGGTGGGTGCCACGGCATCAGCTCCACGCTGCCTCTGCGGCAGACGTGGTGAATCAGAACGTCTGGGTGAAGGGCCTGGAAATCTTTGTGCTTAATCAGGTATTTCTTACGTTAAAGAATGAGAGGTTCTAAGATCTTTAGATGATTTTTTAATCTTCTGAAAGTTTTCCAAATGAAATACCAGTAGGAAAAAAAAGAACAACTCTGATTTCATTTGAAACAGGGGAGGAGAGCTCTTCCAATGGGCATCTCTTCCCCCTGGCTGGGACCCAGCCCTTTCTGCTGGACTCTGGGGGTTATTGGGAATAAAGGGATGAGGACAGTCCTAAAGTGAATTTGGATTACACTCTCAGCAGATATGGATCAAGATGACCTCCCTCCCCACCCCAGTGCCTTTCTCTTACATGTCAGTTCTTGGTCAAGGTGAAATCATGGTACCTTATTTGAGTGACTCAGAAGTCTTGGTCTTTCTGTTGGCCCCATACTGATCTTGTGGCCTAGACTTCTGTTGTCCATCTATAATCAAACTCCCACATTATATCCGCTCCACTAACTAGGTGACTTCTTGCTTCTCTGAATCCAAGTCTGTGATTATACAATTTTCCAGCACTCTAATCTCTCTAAGAGTAGGCCCCATCTCACACTTGCACCAATGGCTTGATTCTTTCTCCTGCTGAACCTCTTGTCTCACAGCTAAGTCCCTATTACATACTTGAGGCCTCCCCAAAATCTACTGTCTAGAATATTATGTTGAGATGAAATCTGGGCTTGAAGTAAAAAAGTACAGAAATCTATGTAAGTGGGTTTGAGATAGCAGAGTGGATGTTGCATTTGTGACACCTGAAGAATGTCACTGGATCCTAGGATACCTGTCACCTCCTTCCATCTGGCCGCCAGGAAACTTTCCTTTTTATCTTGTCAGACCTTGTGGACGTTGACTACTAGTCTGGATAACCCAATTTATAACCTGCAGTCTCTACTCCGCCCTTCCAGCTAGACAGACAGATTTCCACCCACTGGTGTGTCTAGTCTATAGGGTCTTTTCTTTCCTGCTTAATCTCATTCCACTCTACACCAAACTCTTGATTTTTAAGTATGTATTAGGCATCTCAAAATGTGCCAAGTGCTACAGGCAATAAATAGATGACATGATTCTCTGTCTACACACGGACAGTGAGGAATAGTCTCTCACTTTTGAATTCAAAGGCTTTGCTTGCCAAGAATCACCCCTTAGATTAAGCTCAGGACGGGCAAGGACTTTTGTCTGTTTTTAATATTGATGTAGCTTTAGCACCCCAAACAGGACCTAGTACATAGTAGGAGATGAATATTTGAGAATGAATAAATGAATGAGTGAATGACACCCACAGCTAGAGCCTGTGGTGAAAATACTACTGATGGTGAGAGGGACCACAACTGAGGTCAGAGATTCTGATCTATGAAGCTTATATACAATAGCCTATCAGAGTTTCAGAAAATAAAGTAACTTCCCTTTCTAACACTGAAATTTTTTTAATGGAGGAAGAAACAAAGATGATGAAAATATGATTGGCCCTGTTCAGGTGACCTGCAGAGTTTTGCTGCCCCAAGCCACCCTTTCTGCTGGATGCCAAAGAACCACTGAACCTGAAGAGAAAAGAAGAGTGACCAGAATTAAGCAACTCAACTCATCCACAGGACACCTTGCACTCTTTTAGGAAACCATCCCTAGGTCAAGGAGCTTAATCAACTTCTCTGAGTGTTATCTCTAAATAGGGGCAGAAATATATCTCCTATTCTCTTTACAAAGTGATAATGAGGATTCAGATATTCATTCAACACATATTTTATTGAGCAGTTTTTTTATAGTTACCAGACACTGATACAAATTTTGTACCTAAGGTGCTATTTATATTGCAGTACAAACATAGATACTGTCACGGACCTCAATGGTATTGATAAAAACGCTGCATCCGCTCAGATCCACAGATACAAAAGACCCTGGGTAAGCACTTGGGTAATCCAGATCCTCTGAATCATTTTGCCATAATGATGAGAAAATTTAAGAACTTGAAGTAAAGGTTTTGCTTTGGGATGTGTGATGTGAGATGGGGTTTGGTGGAGGAATGTGGGAGGGGAGGCCAGGTTGTTACACTTAAATGATCTAGAAAAATGCTTGAATGTTTTTACTTCAACAGACTCGCATCTTTACAAGGTCTAGTTCTCAAAGACCTTGCAAAAGAATGAAATGGAGAGTTTAGTCAGAACAATCTAGCTAGAGAGAGAAAATTTCTGTAATCAGAAAGAGTACTCACAATTGTAAATAAACTAACTAGGAATTCTAAGGAAACTGGGATTTTTTGCACCATGGTCTGAGCCCAGATGCCCTGAATAGGCACAGATGAAGCCAGTTCTGATGTCTTATTGTTGTTGTTCAGTTTTATTAACACAGTGGCCTCGTTACCAATAACCTAGATGTTCCAGATGGGGGAGGGGGGTCCCTGTATTTTAAGGAATCTCCACCCACAACTATTCACATTTTTTTTCTTCTAACATCAATTACTTATCATATTTACAAGGAAAATTCCAACTAAAATACACGAATTACATGACACAGATTGCCATTAATACGTTCAGTCCTGAAGAGTCCAACTGAGCAGTCCCTAAAATAGACTTATAAGAAAAATTTGAACTTGATTTTAAGAGCTCCATTCATTAGAGGCTAAACTTCATGAATTTCAGATATAAGACAGAACATTTGCTTCTGTTAAAAATGTCTGTACTTCCCCAAAAGAATGACGAAGCACTAAATCTGTAATAATGTTCATTAAACACTTTTCTATGATGTTTTTAAGTTAATTGACAGAGAGGTCACAATAGTCAATGACATAGAAATTTTCTGGATGTTTTCCTTCTCTTCAACAATTTTTTGAGTTTCAGTTAGGAAAACAAACTGTCATGCTGCAAATGACACGGCTTGACTGGCAGGGTGAAAGAGCAGGCAAATTCCTTAATAATAATTTAAATACGCAAGTAGTACTTTGTGTTACTTAATCTCTGTTATAACGAATCTACCGTTACAGCTCAAGAAAAATCAGAAAAGATGGTCAATCACATTACTAACCAAAGGAAAAACCAAAACAACTTTGCTGTATAAATTGGCAAGAATTAAAACGACTGACAGTATGTAGTGCGGGGTGATGGGTATTGTAATGCACTGCTGCTGAGAGCTGAACCTGGCGCAGCCTTTGTGGAGGAATATATGGCAGCACCTCTCCAACTGTAAAGTGTGCAGAGCCATTAATCCGGCAATTTCTCTTTCAGAAATATTTCCTAAAGAAAGTATGCAAAGTGATATATATTCGTGTGAGAATGTCTGTGTAAACACACATATAAACATGAGAAGATTTAATATAGCATTGTTAATAAAAACAAAACATGAAAAAACTATAAATGTCTATCAATAGGCAAATGATTAAAAAATGATGACCTCTTCCTGTAAGTACTATACAATAAAAAAAAGGAGTTGATCTATATACATTGACCTAGAAATCAAAAGTATATATTTTGTCAAATTAAAAAAAAAAGCCATAAAATAAAATGCAGATGGGGCCGGCTCTGTGGCCGAGTGGTTAAGTTCGTGCGCTCTGCTGCGGCGGCCCAGGGTTTGGATCCTGGGCGTGGACATGGCACCACTCATCAGGCCACGTTGAGGTGGCGTCCCACATCCCACAACTAGAAGGACATGCAACTAAGATATACAACTGTGTACAGTGGGGGTTTGGGGAGATAAAAGGCAGAAAAAAATAAATAAAAAATAAAACGCAGAAGAGTGAGGCCATTTTTATAACAGAGCATGTGTGTTCACATATATCTATGTACAAGTATATGTAAGCACACGTACACACATACACTTCATTTCTATAAGCATTCAAAAAGGTCTAAAAGAACACTTACCAATCTTAACAGTCATTACCTTTGGGTGCTGGACTTAAGGTGAGCATAAGGCTGCGAGTAACTTAAACTCTTTATAAGCTTAAGGACCCTAAACAACTTTTAAAAAATGAACAGGTAAATTGTTTCTTTTCTAATTTAAAAAGTCAGTAAGAACTTTTAAACTGCATTTAAGGACTGTGCTAAGAGTCCAGTATCGCTGGTTTGTTGCTTTAGTAATCAGGCTTCCAAACAGTCTTCCCCAGCATGCAGGTGCTTGAGCAAACACGGCACATGAGAGCATGTACACAGACACACACAGTCACACACACACCCCTCGCCCACACTGGCAGTGGCACATATGCACCGATTAAGAGGCTACACTCTGCTGTCAGATGATCCTGGGTGTAGTTTCCAGCTCCACCATTTCGAGATTAAGAAATCTTGGGCAAGCCACTTAACATTTGAGTGATTCAGATTCCTCATCTCTAAAATGGGAGTAAAAAATGCCTCTTTATAGTGTTGTTCTGAGGATTAATGAGAAAGGGCACTGTAAGCACTCACCACACTGCCTGACACAGAACAAAAAGACAAACATCTTCAGGAATCAGTGTGCAAAAACATGAGACCAAGTGGGTGGTGGGAAATCACTCCGTCTCATGAATCGTAGTGCGTGTATTGCTGGCGGAAGTTTAGTCCTGTAAGGAACCTCATCTTTAATGGTTCCACACTTAACCTTCACACAAAAATAAATCCCAAGTAACTAAAAACTTCCATAGTATTCTATCTACAGGCACCATCAGGAAGGAGATTGAGTGTGGGCCTTGGGGTCAGACTATGTTTATAACACCAGCTCTGAGATTCACCTGGTGCTTGACTTAGGGCGAGGTGCTTAATCTCTCAGTCTCACTTGGGAGGCTAGAGTACATTTATATTTTTATTAATGTTATTGTGAAGATTAAACAAATAAGTGGAGGTATCCAGAGCACCCCGTATCTCGTAAAGAGTAGAAAAATAAGAACAATAATAGCTCTAACTAACTGACCATCTACTGTGGGCTAGGCATTCTTTCTTGTTCTTATCCAACTCTGAAAGAGAGGCATCATTATCCCCCTATTAAGAGTCAGGAAGCTGCATTTAAAGTCAGGACTTTGCATGACTAGCTCATAAGATTCCAATTCAGATCTGCCTGACTCCAAAGTCTTTCTACCTACTTTTTTCCCACGGCTCATTGTTTCTCTTCCTGTATCACCTTGGACAAATCCCAATTTCCTCTTCTGGTAACCTCTTCTTCTGAGGTAATATGACCAATTTGAGAATATGCAAGCTAGTGTCTGTGAACACTTTTAAAACTGAGAAGCGCTTTTGGAAACAAGGGATTTGTATCTACGGGCCCTGGGAATGCTTCAAAATACCTCTTCCACAGGGCTGCCACTGCTCGGAATTTCACTACCCAGCACTCAGTACCAGCTGTGAAAATATGCGTGAGAAGGAGTGCTATATTAAAGATACCTTAACGTATAAGGGAATCATCAGATCATCCTATTTCCTCTGGGGAGAGGTCTCAGGCAGTTGGCAGGCACTGGACATCTGAAGAGAGGGACAGGAAAACAGGAGCCCAGAGAAAAGAGGGGCCCTGAGAACTGACTCCAAGTCACAGTTTTGCCAAGGCAAATGGCTCCATCAATCAGTCCAAGAAGCCATGAGCAAAAATCCCTCTCCTCCTCTTCCTCTCCTTTTTACTCAATTTATATTTATTCAGCAAACTTTTATTAAGCATTTACTATGAGCAAAACATTGTGGGAGGATACAGTTTTTGTCCTGAGGAAACTTACAATGTAGTGATGCTTAGTTGATTCAGTCATCTTAATATCCTTATTGATATATGGGTTTAATCTGTGTGTGTGCGTGCTTGTGTGTAGATGCATAATTACATACGTAGATTATTCACAGTTCAGTCGTTTTCATAATCAATCACTCAACGGCTCTTCTGATTAAGATGACCATCTTACACCCCTCCCACAAAACCCAACATGGTGAAAGGCTGATTGCACCCTGAATACACACCTCAGTTTAATTTTTGTTTTATCGAATTAGCACACTGTCAGAATTTATAAAGTACTAGTTATGTAAAACTGCTCTTGAGGTAATTTTGTAGTAATTAAGTGTATAAGCGTAATTAAGAATTTCTCTGGATCTAATCATCAACTCCTAGCACTATACAAGCATTAATAACATCATGGCTTATACCAAGAATTATTCCTGATTATGACTACTGATGAGAACATGAGCTGATAACATCAGAATAATATGGCTCATTCTCCTCGTGAC
This sequence comes from Equus asinus, assembly GCF_041296235.1. Classification (NCBI taxonomy): domain Eukaryota; kingdom Metazoa; phylum Chordata; class Mammalia; order Perissodactyla; family Equidae; genus Equus; species Equus asinus. The sequence goes on from NC_091812.1 coordinate 38,071,432, forward strand.
TATGTCACAACTTTCTCAGTGCAGACTGTTACACTGTTGATTTACAGCCAATCTCATTTGTCTTCCTGAGATTTCAAGGGGAAGTTGTGACACATAAGCAAGACAACTTCTAGACTTACTACTTTATTATTTCCCAACCTCCCAGATGCAGATGTGACTAAACTTCCTGTGGGAGGGGAGAATGTTTATTGTCTCTACAATTTGCCCTTAAAAAAATAACCTTTAAACATTTAACACTATAAACCCCCAGAAATGAGATCAGTCGTGGTGGTGACCCATAGGACTCTTCTGGAAAGTACCATTGCACAATCACTGTAAGTAAACAGCCGACGACAGAGGAAGAAGTTAAACTTGTACCTGCCACCACATTCCGTTTAAATATTAATGCTCTGAAATTTTTTCAGCTTGAAAGATGACTTGGCTGTTTGCTAGGACAAGCTATTTACAACATGTTTTGTTCTTGGAGGCCTGTTGGTGGCTGGAAACCTTTTGTTTCCCAATGCAGTCAATTTGAACTGGGCTGACAAGCTTACTGCTCCATACTGAGGCGGGAAAATGCCACCATTGTCTCAGAACTGACTGGTCTGCATCTTCAGGGCCTGCAGGCAGGGCACGCTTTAAATCATGAGAAAGACAGCTTATGAACCACAGGAGCCGGGACCAACAGAGAAGGCTCCCACTTCCCACTGCTGCTGCCTTGATATCAAATGGCCCAGGCTGGGGAGGCAGCTTCATGGTGTTTTCCTAATGAAATCTAATGAGTGGATCATGGATGATGGAAATCTTTGCGTTGGCAACTGGCAACTCCAGAGAGGTGAAAATAAGAGCAAGCGCTTGTCAGTATAGAAACCTATGGGAATGGGGGAGAGGGGCATAAATGGGGCAGACCCCTCAGAAAAAGGCCTCTAGGCTTTACCATTGATTTCCAAGAGGCAATCAGTGTGAATGAATCTGGGAGATAGTTCCATTTCACAGATTAGAAAACTGTCCCAGAGAACGTTTGGCAGACCCTGCAGTGTGCCTATCCAATAAATATTATTAATAGAACCTCAATTTTGTTAAGCATGGCAATGCACTAAAATATCTGTCTTCCTAGACTCCCTCGCATGTGAGGGTAGCCATGTGACTCAGCTTGGGGTACACTTGTCCTTCACTCTTCCCCCTGTCCTCTGCCTGAAACTGGGACAAGATATGTAGAACATCAACATCCATACTGTGATCAGGAGGATGGAAGCCACCCATTAAAGATGGCAAAGCAGAAAGCTAGGAGGAGTCTGGCACACTGTTGGTTCCTTGGGGCTGCTCCTCCACCCACACTGTTTACTGTTAGACGTTTTGTCACATGAGAAGAGTGAACCTAAATAGTAGGCGTGCTAGTATAACACGATAAACAAATCCCGAAAAGTCTTGTGCTCTGTACAAATGTGTATTACAAATAAGAGGCTCTTTGGGAAAACTACGATTGGGACAGACCGCTCAAGATCTAGGAAACCTTCTTACTACAGCACTAACAGAGTTATCAAGAGGGAATTTGGGCAGCCAGCTGTGTGTGGCTAGAGGCTCCTCAGTGGTTATCGAAAATGCACAAAACTGTCAACTGGAAACGCTGGCTTGCAGGAACTGAGACAACAGGTGATAGAAGCAGCACATAGGAAAGATTATGATCTGCCATTAGCTGAGGGCCTTGCAAGGCTGGGTGTACCTTTCTCTGGGGTGGGAGTGTCTAGGGTTTCGCTCAATTCCAATTTTATTAAAAGAGAGATGAAAAGGCTCCTGCCTGTACAGCAGCTAGGCTGAGGGCTTTTTCATTTTCTTCTTCCTTTGCTATTCCAGTTCCTCTTGCCTAGGAAAGATTATATGTGAACAAACACAATTCCACATTATTCTGATATCATTCTCCTATTTACCAGTTGCATCTGAGTGAACTGGACTGTTCATTTAAGAGACTGTTGTTTGGGTGTTCTACACATGCAGTCCAATAGAATCCCAACAGGTAGGATGTAATGTTCCTACCTCTCCCATTCCATTCTCTAGACAACGCTGACTTGTCTAAAATACCAGGCTGGCTTCTTCACTCAGTAGCATTTCACCTAGCTTGGCCCCAAACCCCTTTATGATCTGGCCTTGCTGGTTCTCCAGTCTTCTCACCCTCTACTCCATGGCTTAAGCTGTACATCCCGGCCATACTAAAACTGCCTTTGGCTCTTCTCTCTAGGCACAAGCCACACTGTTATTTGTGTTCTTTCCTGGGCACTTTGCTTCCCCTTGCCTGGAATGCCTCTGCCCACTTGGCCTTCCCCATGAACTATTTATCTTCAAAACTCTATTCAAGAGTCACCTCCAGGTACCCTTCTCTGACACCTTATTCCTCTGAATAAACTGGGTGATTCTGATACCTTCTATGATTGCATGTATCACAGTGGATTGATTAAATGTTTGCCTGGCACATAGTGCGTGACCAGTAAACATTTGCTGAATTGAACTTGGCCTCTCCTAGATGTGTCCAGAAGTAGGAAGGTTGTGAAAATGCTGTTCTAGGAATTCCCATAGCATTCTAACAGCCTGGAGTGAATAGGGCATTTCAAAAGAAATTATCCATTAGTACCATAACAAAATGTGCAAATATCAACTCTCAGGCAACTAATCCAGGCAAAATTCTGAAGCTTGCCTGGGCAAGAGAATGGCCCTAAAGAGAAAGAAAAGACCGAAGAACAAGCCTACATGACTGGAAAGAGCTGCCCTTATGTTTACAGCTAAAATAAAAGACTAAAATGTACTGAGAAGTTGCCTTGGAGATGCCACCCAAACAGAATAAATGCTAAACTTGTAAATGCTATCAACATTGCAACATTAAAAGAAATGACACCTTATCCACCTTACTAATGAAGGCAGTATGAATGCATGAAGCAGATGCAGAATCAACAAAATTGAGCTCTTGTCCTGGGGTCATTCACTAGGTGAGGGAACTTTAAAAAGCAGTTCTATTAATCTTTTCAAAGAATGCCTTTTACAAAACATTTATTAATAAAAATATACATTGAGCACACAACGTCTGAGCTCTGCATCAATTAGTATGGCATGAACAAAACTCAATGGTCCTCATTTTCTTTCTGTAAGACCAAGGTTCCTCTGAGTTCTAATACTCATATCACGGTATTGCATGATACTATGTAATGCAACAGTATTTACAGGCAAAATATTTCCCTGGAAAGATATAAATGCATATTTATTTTGGTGTGTCTTGGACTTAGAAACATGTAGATTAAGAATGTGGCTTGGAAATGTGGACCTCTTGTTAAAGATGCCTGTGTACTTTGCCAAGGCAGCAATGCCTAGACATTTTATATTCTTCTATGTCCCAGTTCCCATCTCTAAAAATACAGTCATGACATTTTTCTCTGACCTCTACCCGGGAGTACAGAGAGGAAGGGGGTGATGACGCTCATTAAAGCCATGAACTTCTTGAAAGAGAGAACAAACACTGACTCTAGCTATCGTGTTAGCAACCCTGACACTGCTTGGGGCTTTAAAAGTCTAGTTTTATTAGGGGATGAAGATCCCTGTCACCAAGATGCTGTATAATGCCACCCAGCAAACTAGTCCAGCCAAAGCTGAAAGGCATGGCCAATAACTGCAACTCATTTAGAAGGTCTTGAACGCTTCTCACTCCTAGCACTGTATCACCTACTTGAAAAATGTTAGATCAATTTGGTCCTTATCCTAAGGAGCAGTTGATGAGAAATGCTTGTGCCTAGAAAGTTCTGGAAAAACATTTTCAGAAAAATGCATGGAGGAGGGCTCTGCAAGGCTGCATCTGGATCCCTACCCCTTAACTCCTATCAGTGGCCCAGTGGCTAATGCATGGACACTCCCTTTGCAAGCTTATCACAGCAGCTACTTGCCCATCTTCTGGGAGAAAGCATGATTTCTCAATTTGTATAACTATACCCTGATCTCTTCCAGAAAGGCTTGTCATATGCATTTATTTTTAGGGCTGCTATTAGCAGTTTCTCATTGGCCATGGTATTTTTAACAACTACAAAGTGAAAGTTAGAAAAAAAACTAACAATCTCAAGTTGACAATATATTCATTATTTCAGTAAAAAAGAGAAATGTGGGAAAAGACTCTTTTGCCAAGAGGTAGGGCAAAATGGTAAGGTAGATCCCATTTTCTGTGTCCTCTAGTTTCCCTATCATTTGTTTAATGAGAGAGTGCCAATCACCTATTCAGTAAATATTTACTAAATGCCTACTTTGTACCAAGTATTCTGGTTGCCCTGGGGCTACAAACATTATTCCTATTCTCAAAGAGTTTGATAAAGAAAAGAAAGGGAGTAGAAGGAAGAGCATTAAATTAATTAAGCTCCTACTCTGCCAGATGCTTTTCTTGTCAAATCCTCATGATGACTGATGAGAGAAGGTAGGTAAGACTCTCTTCATCTAATGAATGTGAATCCAGGTTCAATAATTTGTCCAGAGTCACACAGTTGAGTAGACTGGTGTTTCCATTAAAATTGGTCTAATTCCAAAATCTCTTTTAAAATTTCTTTTGAGGGGGCCGGCCCGGTGGCGCAGCGGTTAAGTTCGCACGTTCCGCTTCTCGGCGGCCCGGGGTTCGCTGGTTCGGATCCCGGGTGCAGACATGGCACTGCTTGGCAGCCATGCTGTGGTAGGCATCCCACGTATAAACTAGAGGAAGATGGGCACGGATGTTAGCTCAGAGCCAGGCTTCCTCAGCAAAAAGAGGAGGACTGGCAGTAGTTAGCTGAGGGCTAATCTTCCTCCAAAAAAAAACAAAACAAAACAAACAAAAAAAATTTCTTTTGAAAGCAGAAAAAAGAGGAAAGGAATCACCCATTATTCTACCACTGTGATTAAAAAAACTGTTAATGTTTTGGAGAATTTCCTTCCAATTTTTGCTCTACACATAGGTTAATTTTTGAATTTTTAAAATGTGTTTCACAGTTGTAATCAAAGCATGTTATGCTGCATTTCACTGGAACTATGACACCACTGACTGTGAAATGCTCCATTATTCTATACAATGAAGAAAGAAAAATCATTGCCAATTATGTGATGCCACTGACTGACATATGGTCAGCTTTCAGTGATGTTGAAGTGAAGGTAAAAATCATGTATCTTAGGATCAAGGACCTATTCTGTATTCCACAAAGCCCACACTTACGTTGTCCACCTCCTGCCTGCAGGTGAGGGCGGCTTCACAGCACAGGCAACTTGGATCTCCTCCATATTAGACAAGCTCCTTATCTGGACTGGGAGGCCCCCCTCAGACGGGAGCATGCTGTTTGTTTTTCTCACACAAGCATTGCTTTCACATAGTAGGCACTCAAGAAATATTTCTTGGTTGAATAAATATATAACTAAAGCTTGAGAAGAAATTTACCAACAGAAGAAGGTAAAAATTACCACAGACCCAAAGAATGGTGGAAGCCCAAGTTTAGTTGGGGACAGAAGGTTTGTATGACTACACTCAGGGAATGGGGAGAAGAGATGGATGGAATTTTGAGCCAGAGCCAGTGGCTCTGGGCTTTTCAGGGTCTTTCCCTTCCTTCCTACAGCAGCCACTCTCTCCACATTGTCTCCTCTTTGGCTGTCCAGACCCATACTTTGATGTTCTTATCCAAGCCTAACTCCATAGTGCTGCTTGATTCTTCCATCTCAGGAAGTTATTCATACTCAGCTGGAACACTGATTTAGATTTCTTTGGGGATACCATCCATTAATTTCAAGTAATAACTCACATGGAGCAAATTCAGGAATCAGCAAGAGGCAGATGGAGGAGAATCATAGCTTTCAGAAGGAGCTAAAACACTCAAACTAAATGGACAATATCCCTTCTACTTACATAGAAGTTCTCACTGCCCCCAAGAAGTAAAAGGCCATGTGTAGTTTGAGTCTATATGATTTGGCAATTTGACTTTCTTTGGATGTTCACTAACATATCTGCCCAGGTCAGCAAAATGAGTTTAAATAAAGAAAATAAATTAAGCCAGACTTAGTTCTCCATGCATATTCTGAGTTAAACACAAGATTTGCATCATGATTTCTCTTGTCTCCCTCCCTCCTTTTCTTCCTCCACGCACCTAACAAATATCTATGTGTCTTTACAACATGTGAAGAACTGTGCTAAGTTCTCTAAGGGAAATGACAATGGGCCAGAAAATTCTGACCTCAGAAAGAAGTTTACACATTAGTATTAGAGACAAGTTTTACTTACGGAGAAGTACATTACAAGGTAGAGAGAGCATAAGTACTATCAAAGAGATACAGGTGATGTGCAATCAGAGTTTAGAGGTAGGGGATCAGGAAAGGCTTCAGAGAGGACATGTCATTTCACTTGGGCCTTGAAGGATGGAGAGTATCTGGGCATATGGGAATGGGGGCAAAGACCTATGAGAGGAAAGGTATGCATGGGCAAAAGAATTCCTGTTATTCTCTTCCATATGACCGTTCACCGTTTAGGAAACAAGATGCTGTTGCTAGGGCCTGTCCATGAGCTGTCCTGGGTCAATGAATGGATCATCACCTTAGGCTGACCACTTTGGAGTGTCACAAGTCGTAGCATCTTAGAGTCAAAGCCAAGAAAACACTGTAAGATTTCCTGCTGATTAAGTGTGAAATTTTAGAGCAAAGTCATAAAAGCCAAATAATGGTGTATAACAGAACATTTGAAATCCACAACTGGTAACTAAGACTCTTGATTAAAAGCAACAGCACAACATCACTTTTTAAAACTCAAGGGACTGACAGCTCCTCACTCACCATGGACATGGATTCCATTTGGTTGAAATGAAGAGTTTGTTTCTGGCTGATAAGACTTCAGGTGTGATCCTGACGGCTGCTGGGTATGGGGAGGCTGTGTTCTCTGCATTATTGAAGAAGCAGCTGGAACTCTCCGGGGGCTGATGTGGTGAGGAGATGGAGCAGAAGGTGCAAACCTGAGAAAACAATTATAAAAGGCAACATGAAGGAGAAAAAACAGCAGGAGCAAAGACAAACTCTGCAAAGCCCAGTTCTAATTTCCCATTCTGGCTATATAGGAGTATGACCAAAAGCTCTTTTAAGAAAAATCTTTAAGACTTTTTTCTCCCATTTTTAACCACTGACTTCTCAATTGAGATATTGAGGGAATAAAAGAGATCAACAAAGGGGAAATCTAGTCACAGTTTGGATTTGTCAAGCTTCTTAAAATGCATTTTAAATACTCTGGGTTTAGTGAAATTCAAAGCACATCTTTTTCCAGACCCCTTTTCTGCTAATTTTTAAATCTGTTTGCATTTTAGGGGAAATTTGATCCGTATGTTTCTGATTCATTTACACTTAGCTCATAAACATTTTGTTCTGTAAGACATATCTGAGGTCCAAGAAGTGTTACAAGTCTTTATTATAAGCCTCTCTAATCCTATTCTTTTTAAACAATACATTTTCTTTTGCCAAGAATAAATTAACTTAAACCTCAAAGGTCAAGTGTGGTTTGAAACCCAGAACCCAAGAGATCTGCGTGGATTCTGTGCTTGGCAAAGAACACTGCCCAGGGTGTAACAGGAATACGATGTGGGACATCTTTTGCAGTCACATGTGCCAATCACAATAACACTTTCGGTAGTTTCTGAAGGGGGACATACAGGTGTTTAAATAAGGTGACACCGTCAACTAACCAGAGATATAAGATAGATAACTGTCCACTGATCTCCTAATTCTAAGGGAAAATTGTTAGGATCTGACTCACTAGGTTTAAAATAACAATTTATAATTTCTAACATTGAAGGGAAAGTGTACTTGTGAGAAAAAGGCTAAAGTTCAGCAATGTCCATAGGCTTCGTAGTGATACTTGATTTGCCAGTTTAGTAGAGGGCTGGCACAAACGTGGTTGAGAAAGGAGTAGAGACCCTATCAATGCAGTGAATGAAGCAGCAAAATAATTCGGGGGACAAATGTCTTAGTAATGAATTGTTTAGTTTCCCCAAAAAGGCCCAGTAAGTTGAAAACTTTCAATGGCTTGTTCTTATGCCATTTAGGAAGACAGGCTTTATCTTACACTAATGTGTAGAAGCCACTATCTGTTTATACCACTCACTTCACAGGAACAAGCCACTTCACTTTGCTGTGCTTTGTGTAGGCCCATAGACGGCACAAAGGGAGGATGAACCAGTCAAGTTTATAAAGTAATTCACAATGCTCTGACTCAGAATATTTAATAAGACAGAGCTTCTACACCGGTATTGCAGCAGTAAGAAACCACGGGATGAAATCCCATGCTCTTTGTGCTTTCCCCTTACTGATGTATGGTGAGGCTGTGTAAGAGGGTGAGGTAGGAACCAAGAAGGAAGGATTTGGACTAGTTAACCCCTGGAGAAGAGGAGTCAGAGGAGGCTTAAACAATCTTGCTGGGTTAAGATGTCTGCTTAATCAATAATTTACATTCTCACTCTGTTGAAAGAGAATAGTAACTGTGTGTCCTGTGCTGGGTAAATATACATTTTCCAAGCATATCATCTTAATTGGAATTAGCCTGAAAAGATGTGCTGAATGTCCTTGAGAGAAAACACAATGAAGGAATCCTGGCACTGCCCTGAGAACATCCAGTAAAAACTCGTATGCCAGGATTCCTCATATGGAGGCTATTTTCTTGGGGAACATGTCCTTAATGTGTCTCGCAAGCTGCTCTGAGGTTGCGGGAAAGGGATGAGGAACTATGGGATCACAGACCTTAGGGCTACCAGGAGTCCACTCTACTACTCAACGCCGAAATCCTGTGGGCAGGAGACCCCCAGAGAGGGAGGATTTGAATTGTAAGGCAGCCTATGTTACTGCTAAGTAGCCATCACTGGCATCACAATTCTGTTTTTTGGGCAAAGCAGTAGGATCCTTTGACTGGCTTATAATTCTATTTCTTCATTTGGGAAAAAAGGGTGTAACATGCTCTAGATGGTTTTCCTGCCTTTTCTTCTGGTATTTCTGCCATCTTTCCTTTCTATTGGGGACTAATGGGGCAGAGTTGTGTGGAATGGGCATGTTGTAGTATTTAGAAGTATGACATCATTGGCTTGACAGAGGAGAACCATTTTGTTTCACAATTCCCCACTCCCACAGCACAGCAAGTCTGCCTCATAAACAAGGATTTGATTAACAAAGAGTAGAAAAGGTGGATGGGGGAGGGGAAGGACGCAAAGATTATAATATAAAACCTTATTTTTTATAATTTGGGAGGATATGGCTATGGAGTGAATTATGGTCACTACCTACAAAAAAGGGGGAGAATTCAACCAACTAAAAGAATAGAAATCATTTGAGCATTTTAGGAGTCATCTGGAATATACATTCTACATAATAGACTCTACAATCTATATATACATTATATCTCCACACATAAATTATTTATCTATGTATCTACCTATCTAGAGAGTCTACATAATTGCACGCTAATTACAAATCATTTTTATCTATTCATTCATGCATTCAAACCCTGGCCATGCTCTCTTGACTACCATGTATTACTTAATGTAATAGCAATGTTGAACAACGAAAAAAAATGTGGTATGATACACACCAAGGTTTTAGCATTACTTATATCAGAAATCTGAGGTGAATGAAACAATGCCTCCTAAAGCCTTCAATAATGCCTACTCTACATTTTGCTTTTTGCTAATTCACACTGGATTTTTCTCCATGTTATTCAAATAAATGACATTATATGGTATAAAGTAAATATAATTTCAAAATATAGCATATCACCCCATATAAAGTATTAATAAAAATTTAAATATGAATTATTCTACGTGAAATAAATGTACACCTAAAGTGCTCTTTGATTTGGAAAGAAGAGAATTAGTACATAAATTGTAACTTTTACATGTATAGAGAAAAGATCAAAAGTGACAAGATGTGATCTTGATTATCCAGACAACTGCTAGGAACGAGTAAATAAATAAGAATTCAGCACTAAAAGGTCCAGCGTAAGAAGTGAGTGTATAAGTGTGATTTTCAAGGACAGCACATAGAATTAATTTCATACTGCCTAGAAACATTACACGGTATTTTATCAAAAAATCTCTCACATTCTCACTGTTAATTGAAACAATTTTTATAAACTTGGTTACTTGTTAACCTGCTCATAGTAGACTAGAAATAGCAAATTAAATTCAGGGGTGAGGGGGCAAGAGAGGAGTGGAGAAGGTGGAAGAGAGTCCTACCGTCAGAGGCAAGGCCCTGGGAGCATCTGAAAACAATCACTGACCACTCACAGCAAGAGGGATGCCAGAATGTTATCTAAAAAGCCAAAAGGACTCAAGAAATTTGAGTAGTTTGCAGCCATTTACTACAGAAGCAAGTAAACAAACAAAAAAGATGCACACTTAAACAGAAGCTCATTAAGCAAAATGAAAAACATTCTTATTGTTGAAGGTGGGGGGCGGTCAGAACCCCATCATCTTAGTGTCCTCACCTATTTTCCAACCTTCTTTCTTTAACATGCACACCAAAATAAATATGATCTGAATATGCTGCCCAAAACAGTTAAAGAGATTTCTTTTTAATCCAAAGAAGGTGAATTAAAAATTTTTGAAGCTAAAATAAATACACAAAAAATTTTGATGCTGAGTATAAATTGCAGTGATTTACAATTTTTCTCCTGTGGAATATCTCATTCCCCCATTACGTCAGGACAAGATGACATCACTCTAATTTACTCTGAGTTACAGCAGTGCCCAAGAGCCAGAAGAGAGAACTTCCAAAATCTTTTCTAGGACCAACCGTGTCCCCCAGCTGCTGATCTGCAGTTGACATTTCACAGATTTCATTTGACATAGCTTACCAGTCTCTTCTTTGGCCTTTTATACTTCTTTGAAACAATAGAAGATTGTTATGTAAATATGCACACAACAGACTAGAATTAAAAGAAAAAAAAAATGACTGCTTACCAGAAACAGATCACACAAAAGCAAACCAGAGAATTGAGTCAACCATTTCCATTCATTCAGTAGAAGAGTTTATATAACCTTAGCATGAGCCATGGTTCAATGGTTTGCCCAAAAAAAAAAAAGGAGGGAAACAGGTTTTAAAGGGCTCATAAAAGATCTTCTGGGAAAAAAAACCTTAAAAAGGTTTCTGCAAATATTTATCTATACACACCTTAGAAAATGTCTGATTATTTGAAAGTATTTACTTGGTTACGCTCCTTCCCTTCTGTGGCCTGCTCCCACCCTCTGTTCACACTGAGCTTCCCAACCTTACAGTGAGGTGGGCCGGAAGCAAAGAGGACATCTTTCCTGTAAACGCAGTACTCAATCTTCGAATGTTTCATAGAACAGCAGGCCCCAATTGAGACGTAGAATTGGTGAGGTTCATGAGCAGAAAAACTGCAAATGGCAGGAAAAGCAGATGGATGTCGTAGAAAACAGATGGACTAGAAGTCAGACCCACCTGGGCTTGGATTCTGGCTCCGTCTCTACTAGCTGGGTAATCTTGAATAAATTCTCTGACTTCTCTCAGCCTCAATTTCAAGTGTAAAATAAAGATAATCTTGACTCTAACTAGGCATTGTAAAATCTGAGAAAAGATATTTATTCATTCAAGAGATATTTATTGAGCACTGACCAAGTGTGTCGCACTGTTCTAAGCATTGGGTTAGAGCAACACGACATATACCCCTGTCTTTGTGGAAGCTATATTTTAGTGAGGGGAGGCAGGCAATGAACAAATTTAAGTAAGCAAATTATGTATTGGGCCAGAGAAAATGAGTACTAAAGGAGAAAAATAAGGTGTGGAGGTGGAATATGAACAACTTTAAATTGGGAAGTCACAGATATCAAAGGACTTTAGACAATGAATATCTGATACCTTTTGATAATGATTACATGTTTATGGAATGACTGCTACAAATAGAATGTACATTTAAGGTAATCCTGACATTTACATGTACCCAGTGCTTGAGAACTATATAAGATTGTGGTTTGAGCACTGCATTAGAACATCTTAAATAAAAGAATAAATAAAATAAAATAAAAAGTAAATAAAATAAAAAATATTAGGACTCTTTTCTCCCTAGACTATTCAGATATGGAAACTAAAGCTCAAAGAAAGTGAGGCATTTACTCAACTGGCTAATTTTCTGGTTCTGCCCAATTCACTTTGGTGAACTTGCTCAATTCTGAGCTGGGGTTCTTCACGCCCAAGCTGTGCTTATACCTTTAGTCTTTGCAGTTGGATAACTCCTTTCAGGTAGCACTTTTCCCCTGTCTATAAGTCCAAAGTATTTCCATGTCAACTTACAATTGTGCTTCTTCAAACAAAATTTACTAATAGACTGTGTTGCAAGTCAAGTACATGTCATAAATATGTCTTACTTTCTTCACTCCTGCTGTATACACAAGCAGTTCTAGCAAGCAATGTGGGATTCCATGTTTTAGCACTGCTTTGGTGGTTAACACTTTGAAAAGAAGTGTTTACATGATCAACTAGATTAAATGTTGGTTGATATGTGCTTTCGATAGTCCCCCCCTCCCCGCAACCTTCCACAGGGGTTGCAGACCTCCCAAAGAAGGAAGAATGTACCGCAACAGCTTGTTTCATTGTATTCACATGAAAAATATTATTGATTTGCTGCCAGGGAGTAGAAATAATGGATACAAACTGGTCTATGGTGGATTTAGGGAGGTCTTTTCTATTCCCCCAAAGAATTGTGGGGTATCATCTGTGGTGGTTTTAAAATTCATCTGTGAAAACTAATCAATGAAAAATGGCTTTAGCAGTTGGCCGACTGCAGAAGGGGAAAAAAGGAATCCTTTTCAAAACCTAAAAAGAAAAGCAGTTTTAAGGATTTCACATCTGATTTAACATCTAAAAAAACCCCCCAATGATAATACCCCACTTTGTATAGCCAGACAGCGCTCCATTTTAGTAGACTTTAGTGGTCTTTATAACGATTTATGAATCACTTCATGAATTCCTGGCTGACTCATCTGGGTGACTATAGTATCTACTTATACTTCCCTTCTGTCTCACAAAAGAGACACTTGGATTCAGTTCAATCCAGATTTGTCCCCGAATGAATCACAGCACGTTACTGGGGGAACTGCAAATTGAATTCTGCTTCGGAGACAATCAAGACCAGCTTTCAGTAACGAAGAAACAGCCGCTGGGAAGTGTGGGTAATTGCAACACTGTCCATCTGGGCAGGACCAAAGCAGGCCAAGAGCTGTATGTCCATCTGAGGACTCTGTTCCAAACTAGTCAAAGAGCTGAATCCATACCCTGGAAGGGCATAGTGTTTCTTTCTCCTTATGAGAGGCTGGGTCAATATTAACTGCAAATGATTTATCAAGTTGGACAAGACTAAGACTCAAAAATGACTGCCCGAGCCTCCACAGAGCACGAGAAAATGAGGGCTGTGAAGTTGGCTGTAGGTGAACTGATCACCAGGCTTTTTAAAAAAGACTCATATATGTAAGTGAGTGTTCGAGGGAAATAGAAAGGAAAGAGTGTTCTGCAGTTTATCCACTTGGGTATACGGAGCCAGCAGTAAGTCAAGAAAACAAAGTAATCAATGCCCAAAGCAGAGAAGTATATTTTTTTCTGGTAAAGACTGAAATAGGGCCCAGCGCATCACAATATTTCCCCCCTGTGGAAAGGAAATGGGAGGAGGAGAGGACATCCAGGGTTTGTTAGAGAAATAAATTATGCAGGACACATTTAACCAAGAGCTGGAGTTTTTTGGGAAATCTTGACTGCAGAATTGGCTGTGACTCAGTTGTTTGTCTATTTCAGAATCTGACGTGATGGGGAGAGAGAAGAAAAGTCTGATTCTGCCAAATCCTCTTTACAAAAAAGCCCCAACCAGAAGAAAATTTATCCAGAGTGGTCTTAGACATTTGATGTCAAAAATTCTGCCACGGAAAAAAAATTTCTGCAATGATGTCATCCCTTGGGCAGCTCTGAATTGGTCAAAGCAAGGGGATTAATTTGTCCTGTGGCAAAGGGAAGACTCTTTCTCTTGTTCAGCCTGGAGTCAGGCATAGAGTTCAGCCTGCTTTGCAATGGAATGCGTTAGATGGAAAAAAAAACAACAAAAAACATTCAGAAGAGAATGTAATGAGAATGCCAGAGAGGAGAAATGGGAAAAAAGTGTTATTTTGTCTAAACATGAGAAAGGGACGAATAGGTAGATAAAAAGTAGCCTATTCCATACCTTTCTTATGCTCTCAAACTACAAACAAGAGTGTCTTGAAAACATCAGAAGAACTTTTAGAACTAACTTCAAATGCAGTACCCCTGCCAAGTATGGCCATTTGCCTTTGAAATCCACTGCCAAATGAGACCTCAGAAGTCAATACAATCCATAAATTTGAAAAGAAATTAGCTGGGTAGTGGTTTGGTCAGTAATAACATGTGCTGTTTACATATGTATTTGTTTTTTCATCTATAAGATGTCAGGTTGCTATCACAGTAACCACAAAGGAATTTTCTGCATCTTCTGTTGAAGATAAGACTCAGCATTTAGCTAGAGAAATAAATGGAGGAAATAGTATATATTAAAAAATTCTCAATTAGAGAAGGGTTCTTGGCTGTTATTGAAGGAAAGAGCATCAAATCCTTGGATGATTGCTACCATTTTGTATCTCTAGCACCTCATCCAGTACTATGCAAAGATAAGTATTTAATAAATGTTGGTCATTGCTGTTGAAGAACTACTCTGTTGAACAGACTACTGGTTCCATAGACTTAGCTCTCAACTCAGTGCCAATTCTTGTGTCCAGGTAGATGGTACCTTTGTCCAATTGGTACAAATGTCCCATTGGATATTATATTTGCCCAGAGATCACAGTTTCTGTTTCTGGAGGGAGAACATCCTACTCAAGAGGATGATGCCAATAATTTATTCTGAGGAAGATGAGTAAAACAAAGAAAAGTCTTTTTCCTTGAACTAAACAGAAAAGCAATCAAAGACTATTTCTCAGAAAAGGAAGCGGGGCTGGACCACGGGCGCAGCGATTAAGTGCACATGTTCCGCTTCTTGGTGGCCCAGGGCTTGCTGGTTTGGATCCCAGGTGCGGACATGGCACTGCTTGGCAAAAGCCATGCTGTGGTAGGTGTCCTACGTATAAAGTAGAGAAAGATGGGCACGCATGTTAGCTCAGGGCCAGTCTTCCTCAGCAAAAAGAGGAGGATTAGCAGTAGTCAGCTCAGGGCTAATCTTCCTAAAAAAAGAAAAAAAGAAAAGGAAGCAAAAAGACTAATCCAAAGAACTTTGTCTCTTGGTTTCTGTTCACTTCAACAGTCTCTTCACCACTCATAAACAGACAGTTCTTCACTTGCAAAAAGATAGACAGTCTCTTAGCAGCCAATTCCCCCAACTGTCCCCACCTGAGAGGGGAAAAGATGAACTTTATTTCTAGATCACATTGTTAAAATTAAGCAGAGGCTTTCCTTTGAATAGCCTTTTCTAAGTCAGAGACGAGACATCGTAGTACGCGGATATCTTGACTCTGGGTAGGACAGCTTGTGGCCTTTCACTTTGGGAATTCTGGCTCCACATGACTTGCTGTTTCAGAGAAAGCATATGAAAAGAACACATCGGCACATCTGAATAATACAATGGCTTAGTTTGAACTTCATGTTGCTTCATACTAACGCACTAAAGTAGGGGTTGTAAGAAAAGGAATTCTATTTCACCTCAAACCTTCCTTGTTACTGCCATGACTCACTTTCCTGACTGAAAATCCAAGGGGACTAAAAAAACATCATCTTGGGCTTCACATGAGGTAAATTTGTTTGGAATGTGGGAATGAAATAAAGATGGTTGATTTGGCATGGAGAGGTGAAGCAACTTCGTTGGTCCTTAAAAGATAGAGTTCTTTTCACAGACATTCTAAGAGTTCGTTTGTGATGTGTGCTGTAATTAATCGAAAATGAAGAACCAGTGCATTTCAAAATTAAAAACACACGGAAAACAATTTGATTTGAACAAACGTTTGAACCACATAAGTCAAGCCGTTGTGTGGTAGAGTGCCGCACGTATGCTCACATGGGCGTCTCTTGCTTTGCCATGAAGTGACCCAGAGGAGAAAGCAGAGATGGGAGAGCAACAGTCATCTGCTCAGGGAATTATTTCTGGGAAAGGTAACAACAAAGACATCATAGAGTATTTCCTCCTTCCATTTACATCCATTCATTCCACACAGTTTCTTAGGTGCTCCCTCTCAGCACTGAGGGGTAAGGGTTGTGAACAAGGTAGTTGTAAGCATGACATAGTCTCTGCTCTCAGGGAGCTCCCATTTTAATGGAATGTAAGCAAATCAGTAAACAGTGTAATTTCAGGGAGCGGTAAACCTATGAATAAAAACAGAGCAGAGTTAAGGAACACAATGAGGTTGGAGACGGGAAGTTTTAGACAGAGTGGTCAAGAAAGGCCTTTCTGAGGAGGTAAAATTTGAGCAGACCAGAAATGAAGACATAAGTCATGTAAGGTTCTGGTAAAAGTACCTTTCAGGTTTCAGAAACAGCAAGTACAAAGGCCCTGAGGCAAGATGAGTTGGTGTTTCCCAGGAACAGGAAGAAGGCCAGTGTGGCTGGAGCAGATTAAGCAGGAGGAGTAACGCTAGATGGATTTGACTAAGGCCAGCCCAGAGACGGCCACGTAGACTACAAAAAGAAGTTTGGACTTTATTTCAAGTATGATGGGGAGAGGGATATGAGCAGGAAAGAGAGATGATTTGACTTACGTTTTAAAGAGCAGCCCTTGTGGTGTAGCGCAAAGGCCACGTGTGCCCTGGTGGCGTAACAGTGGAAGGCTGTGGGTAGCTAACTGGATGGGAGGAGGCCAGTTAGGTGGCTGTGGGAGTTGAGACAGGAGGAGACGGTGGTGAACCAGGGCTGGAGGAGTGGAGCTGACTAGGCTTAAACTGTATCTTGAAGGTAGAGCTAATAGCATTTACAGATTAATTAGGGGTGAGAGTGTTTGCGAAAACGGAGGAGTCAAAATAGACTACTAGGCTTTTCAGGTTTTTAATACTAAATTGGAGATAGCCATGTAGACTTGACTCGTGATTTTCCTCCATTATCAAGACACATACTGGATTCTGAAAATTATGCTCATAAAAGTTTTATGGACCATATGGACACTTAAATTAGAGATAGATCAGAGAAGACCATTCAGCAATGTTTTTGTTGTTGTTTTATTTTTTTTATTCAGTAGAGCCATTCACAATCACCAGGTAGGTAAAAAGAAATTATCCACTATCCTCAATTTCCCTCTAAGTGTGACTACTAGGAGTAAATCAGGGTGGCATATTTAAGAAGCTATTAGTAAGGTGAATATTTCTATGAGAAAAAAGTTCATTCCAAAGGCCAATCACCCAACTGATACTTCCCATAGAGTATGAAGCATGAGGCTGTGGTCATGTTATCAACATTTCAGAAATTTAAAGCCTGGTGGGCCTTTCTTCTCTGGAATACACATTGAGAAGTACCAGGAATTTTCCACCAATTTAAAGAAAACAAAATAGAGAAAGAACTCCAACCTTTTCCAATATAAGACCCAAAGCTCTAATCTTCATTTTCCAGGCTAGGATATTGGAATTTTCTGCCTCTTTACTTCTCACAATATTGACGCCAGGAACAACTTTCATTACATTCAGTGATTCTCAAGTAGGATATGTATGTGTGTGCACATTTGCGTCTTAGGGGGTGGATTTTGGACCCTGTCCCTCTTAATCTTGAATATCTGTGGAAGTTCCTTTTCTAGAAGGAAATTGACCCCTATATGAGATGCTAAATGAGGATAACTGTCTTCTGAATAGAAAGTGCTGTAGACCAAAGTAAAAGAATGATGCTCATGATCACGTGACATTAGGTGAGCATAATATTGATAGACTACAACAGATGATGATGTAGATGCCAACATGCAGGCTGATAAAAATAGCTATTTGAGGCTTATATTTGTTTTTCGACTATGGCTTTTCTCAACTACTTCAGTGATGAAGATTGATGGGCTTATTTTTGCCAGTGTTTGTTTGTTGCCCTATGAATTAGGTATCTTTCCATACAAGTGGGAAAGTGTCTGTAATACATGCCAGGGAGCCTCTCGGAGCAGTGCTCACTGGGTAAACTGCAACTAAGTTATGACACTCAGCAATGTGGATGCCTCTGAGTCTTCTCTGATATAGAGGGACAAGTGGGGCTGAGGTACTGCTGATATTAGAGCTCTAACTTTCAGATGTCCATCACTTTGTCTCTAACATGGAGGTCTTTTATTTTATATATTTTTTTGTCACTCAGTGACTCTTCAAAACCCTAGTACGTCATGACTACATAAAATACAGATTTGGAATTGCAAGTGACAAAACTATCTTTTCAAATAGTATTAAAAAGAAAAGTAACGTAAAACCCACTGTGCTGCTTTGTCAGGCTATGATAGACAAAGAGCAGCCCTTGTCTGCTTGAGGACCAGATGACCCATTTGTTCATTCTTTGTCATTTCTTCTTCTTTTGGGCACAGAAGATGTTCTGAACTCTTGCTGGGTGGATGACAGGATAGAGAGGCATCTGGAATGTATGCCAGAGTCACCAGGGAACGTTTTTAGGCCAAATAAACAAATTCTTGTCTTCAAGGAAAAGCCCAAACTCCTCAAGGTAGTTCATAAGGCTCCTCCAGCATTTATACATGAAGCTCCACCCTCGCTCACGCTCTCTCCTCTTAGCTTTTGCACACACCCATGTCGCCTGTTTGGGTTGTACACACCTTCAGCTTTCAGGGAGACATTTCTTCTTCTATTCCTCTCTCCCCAGTTTTGCTTTAGGTGCTCTTTCTGTGTGACTCCACAGCCCCTGTGGCACCCTTTCAGAACATCCTAAGTTATGACTGCCTATTGACCTGGTTGTCTCTCAATAGACTAGACACTTGAGAGAGGGTAGGGTCCTGTCAGGCTTGTTGACCTCAGCGTCTACCATATTGCCTCGTACACAAATAACAGCTGAGTGAATGATTCAATAATGAATGAACCCCAATGCTAGAACAGATTCTGAACAACTTGAATATTTTATCGATGCTTACGATTTTAGCCATTATTGTACATATACTGAGATAAAGAAGAGAGAGGAAAGATTATGTGGAGTGTGCATATGTGCGTGTATGTGTGTAAGGTTGTGAAAAAGCTGAGTGAGTGAAGACATCAATGTCCCTGTCTGTTCAGAAAGTCCTGGGGCGGGAAGGACAGCAAAGCAGTGAGCCTAGTTTTGAGCTGTTCAGATGCTACAGATACAAATAAGAGAGAATGGTGGGTATTAGGCTTCCAGTATTTGAGAGCACAGGAAAGCAATGTAGGGAACCCCAGCAATGGACGACGGCAAAGGACTCCTAGTAATGTGTGTGTGCGCGTGAATGTATGTAGCGTGCGAATGTATGTAGTAGAGCAACTATGTATTGTATCGGAGTATGCAGGTTACATAAGATTGTGGGAACTTTTAGAATTGGGGCCACCACCCTCCAGACCAATGAATCAAGGGAATTAATCCTTGCTGGGAACCCCCAACCTGGACAGTGGGAGTTGGCAATGATCTCCTATTCCTACGCATTACCCTCCCTGGGTCTTTTCCCTTGTCAAACCCTCCTTAGCACCTACCACTGTGAAGGGCAGCACAAGGCACTCTGGAGGTTATGAGAAAACTTTAGGTTCCTGCTGTTAAAGAACTAACAATCCAATTAGCAAGGTGACATCTGGGAAATGATAAACAAATGAAACAGATAATAAGAGCCAAGGACATTAACAGAAGAACTTGTCTCTGTGAGCTGCAAGAGGCAAGGGGGATTTCTGGGTTGAGAACTAAGTCAATCTCCAGGCTAGGTAACATTTAGTCAAAAACAGAACACTAAGGGAAGATCCTTGTTGTTTCTTTAGGTAGAGAAAGATGCTGAATTAAGATGCAGAAACAAAGTCAGTGAGCAGTCTGGTTTGAGAGAGCTGAAGAACCCTACAGAATTGCAAAATTGTTAAATAGAAAGCAATCACTGTCTTTAACTCCTTAGCATCCAAGAAAGCTACACTATGTTCCCAATGCTGAATTAGAAAATGCTAACTGTTAAGACCAGCCCTGGTTACCCAAAAGCACAGAAAGACCACACATAAATCAAAGTACCTAGAATTCTAGCAATGTCACATCTGATATGAATGGAAAACAGTAAGGCTTCCCAATACTCAAGATTCAAGAAATTGGCACTCCTTATTTGATGAAGGTGTTTTGACTACTTTCTCAGAAATAACTGTCCCTAACATTCTCTGCTGTTGATTCCTGTACTAGATTGTATTCTCCCAGGAGACCACATCCCTTCCTTGTTTTCAGTCTTCTCGGGCTCACAAGCTGGGCTCATAGGAGGCCCTTTACAAGTCATTCCTCTGTGTTCAGTCAACAAGTCTTCTTAAGTTCTATCACTTATACTACAAAGCACACCATGTTGGTGACTTTCTTCAGAATGAAGAGAGGTAGCTGGGGTGCTTGGACGAGATAAGTGACACAAAGCCAGCTGACTTATACTTGGGATTCCAAGATTTCTTCATCTCAAAAAGGGACTCTGATGCATATTTTTGTTTTTTCTGGTCTAACAGACATACTATGAAACCCAATGAATTAACATTTCCAAAGACGCTGGGCTCCTCTTATGGGAAGGCACTGTCATAAAGTATCACTGGCTCGTTCAACATGACATAGTAAAACACCACTTCCCATAATAAGTCTAAATCAACATTAGGTGGTGTGGTGTGGTACTGCTTAAATCATTGAAATCATGTGTCGTTCAGATAATATTTCAAAATAAAAATGGAACCTCGTCAAGTTGAGAGAACTTGCATTTATTTTATTTTACGATGGTAAGGATCAAAGAACCTGATGCTAACTGGACAGATGTGGCCGACCTTTCCTGACTTCTGACTGTGACTCAGCCCATTTTATTAACGAGTTAAAGCTAAGTAAATGATGAATCAATGCCCCCAAAGCAGGAAAAAATGCCAGTCTCCCACTAAAAATCGCAAAGTGTGATAAACCTATTTCCGTTAAGAAAACTGCTGGAGTTTTTACTGGGGGATTTCCCAGGCAAACAGAGGCAAAGATATATAAACCAAAAACGGAAGGTAAGCACATTTCCTTTTAGTATTTTTATGCTGGACGCTAATGCAAACACAGTGAATAATTCAGGGCTGTTTCATGTCATCCTCCTCTCCAAACCTGATCGGAAGAGATAACCTTGCACATACTTGCCCATTCCAGTTGGGCTGGCCCAGGAATGGGGCACACATCCTGCGGGAAGGTGACAGCAGCAAGGGAAAGCCAAAAAAGTGAAATGTCTACCTCATCCGCCCAGCCACATAAAGTACTATTACCGTCCCCTTCCTCTCCATTTCCCCTTCCACGATTATTTACATTATCAACCACTGTAATCACTCAACATCCTCAAGCTTCCAAACCTGAATCTCTCATCCATGCCAAGCTTTGTCTGTCTTTATATTAGCAATGACAGCTACTGAGTGTATGCTTCATGCCATGTAACATGCTACATGCTTTACCTACTTTGGTTCATTTAATCTTAATTCCCCATGAGATGCAAACTAAGGCACAAAAGAGCTAAGGAACACCACATCAACTATGAGGTGTTCCTGCCAAAACTGTTTACAATGAATCTGTTTAGGAGGAAACAATCAGACAAAGCCAAATGGTGGAATATTCTGCAAAATAAATGTCCTGAGTTCCTCAAACACTGTCAATGTCAGGAAAGACAATAATAATAATGACAATGACGATAATTTTTAAAACGCTGGGGAACTTCTTTAGATTCAAGAAGACTAAAAAGAAATGAGAATTGCGATCCTTATTAGATGCTGGATCATGGAAATAAAAGGAAAAAAATTATTCACACAACTGGGGAAATCTGGATATTGATCGTATATTAGATAATACTATATTGATGGCAAATTTCCTGAGTGTGATCGTTACATTGTGATTATGTAGGAGAATGTCCTTCTCAGGAGATCTCTACTGAATTAGGTTTAAATTAGGGTTAAAGTTCAATGATATTTGCAACTGTCTCTCAGATGGTTCAGAAACAACAGGAAAGCAAATAAAGGATCTCTCAAGTCAGAGAGAGGAAAAGATAAAGTGATAGACAGAAGGAGGCGAAATATTAACAAAGGGTAAATATGGGTGCAGGGTGTACAGGTGTTGATTGTACTGTTCCTGGAGGTTTCTATATTTTAAAAACTTTCAAAAGAGGGCGTTGAAAAAAAATTTTTTTAATAACACATAATGTTAAAAAAAAAAACCCCACTCAAGCAAGTAGGAGCATCTAAGGAACACATTCAAACAACAAGCAACTGAGGGAGCTGAGATTCAAACATCAGGTGTCTGGTGGTTCTTTTTTACTCCAATAATGGCTACAATCTTTCTCTACATTTGTTCTTGTAAAGGCTATGTAGAAAAACAGGCCCTGGTGATCTAGATGTTAAGATTTGGTGCTTTCAGCGCTGCGGCCCCAACAGGAACCATATCACCCATCTATCAGTTGTCACACTGCGGTAGCTGCATGTTGCTGTGATGCTGAAAGCTATGCCACTGGTATTTCAAATATCAGCAGGGTCACCCATGGTGGACAGGTTTCAGTGGAGCTTCTGGACTAAGACAGACTAGGAAGAAGGACCTGGTCACCCACTTCCGAAGAAAGTGGCCATGAAAACCCCATGAATAGCAATGGAGCATTGTCTGATACAGGTCTGGAAGGTGAGAGGATGGAGCGAGAGGATGGAGCAAGAAGACTGGGCAGAGTTCAGCTCTGCTGTATGCAGGATCACTAGCAGTCGGAATTGACCCAGCACTAACAACAAGAAAAATAAGACATGGCTTTTTTCCTATATTCTTGTAAAGAGTCATTATGACTACTGATAAGAAGATGAGATGAAGAAGAGGAGGTCCTGATTGATGGTTTTTTAGCTTCACTACCTTGTGGGGTATGATTCTCAGCCAGGTAGAATGAAATGAGATGATAAAAAACCCATGGCTGGGGGCTGGCCCTGTGGCTGAGTGGTTAAGTTCGCGCACTCCACTGCAGGCAGCCCAGTGTTTCATTGGTTCGAATCCTGGGCGCGTACATGGCACTGTTCATCAAACCATGCTGAGGCAGCGTCCCACATGCCACAACTAGAAGGACCCATAACGAAGAATATACAACTATGTACCGGGGGGCTTTGGAGAGAAAAAGGAAAAAATAAAATCTTTAAAAAAAAAAAAAAGCCGATGGCTGATATCATTTAAAACCCAACTGGAAACTAAATAAAATGCTACAATGAATAAGCTCATCTTAACTCATAGGAATACATCCAATAACTGGCAAGACTGCTTGTCCCCAGTGCCTGCAAACTTAATAGATGGTTATCATTTGCACTGCTGTGCTGACGGATCCTGTGGGAGGAGGCTAATAATTGTTTACATTTACCATGTACATAGAACTGTTAAAATAAATCTGACATCCTCTGATCCATACTTCTAACTATCCATCAGAACATCCACATGGATCTTTTACAACCACCCCAAACTCAAAACCCTAAAGTCCGTTTATTATTGTTCCTTCTTTCCCACCCTTCTCTCTACTAAACACTCTTTTTTCCGCTGTTAATGGCACAGTTTTGCATCTTGGTGTCTAGGGGTGAAACTCAGGAATGAATTTTGGCCCCTCTTCTTTACTCCACATATATATTAATAATTAGCAATTGTCTCCTAATTGATAGCCCTTGAATAAATTCTCTGTCCTTACTGCTTTGCCTTGGTTCAAGTCCTCATATTGCCTACAAGGACTCCTACAATAACCTCCTTATTTTCCCTACCTCTCATCCCTGCTTCCAGCCTTAATTACTCCACCATCTTGTCACCTGAGTTCTTTCTTTATAATGACAATCTGATGTGTTTCTCTCCTAATAAAGAGTCTATAATGGTTCTTTGCTTCCAAGAGGATAAGGGGTAAATTCCTTAGCATAAATACATGGTTCCACATGAACCAACCCACTCTTACCCGACTTCATCAGCCATGTACACTCTGGATGATGCCACCTCAACTACTGAGACCTGTATCCTCGCCCCTCCTTATGTCTTGCATGCATTCCTCTTGCTGCCTTGGATATTGTTCCCCATTTATCCATCTGGAAAAGGCTTAGTCCTCCTTCAATGCCTGGATTGCTCTATCTGTCTTTCCTTCCCTCCCTGAGGCAGATTTAGGGACATCCTCTTTGGGCTCCTATGGCATCTCTATTACATCATTTATCCAAACAGCATTACTATACTTTGTTTACATGTCTATCCTCACCATTAAATCCTATAAGAGCAGGACCATGTTTTAATAATCTGGGTCCCTAGCACCAGGCACAACATCCAACACATAGCAGATACTCAACAGGTGTTTATTAAATGAATGGAGGTATTAATAAATAAAGGGGTAGGCATAAGTAAAAAAACATATGGTTTGTCAGACTTAAAAACACATATTAAAAAACTTATAGAGGGGCTGGCCAGTGGCTGAGTGGATAAAGTTCTGCACACTCTGCTTCGGTGGCCGGGCTTTGCAGGTTCAGATCCTGGGGGCGGACCTACTCCACTCATCAGCCATGCTGTGGAGGCATCCCACATACGAAATAGAGGAAGATTGGCACAGATGTTAGCTCAGGGCAAATTTTCCTCAAGCAAAAAAAAAAAAAAGAGGAAGACTGGCAAGGGATGTTAGCTCAGGGCAAATCTTTCTCACCAACCTCCCCCCTCTACAAAAACCCCTCATAGATCAGGCTAACAACGATGAAACCACAGGTTGCTGTCGAAATCCAAGATTCAAAACTTTTATTCCTGCTGCCTATTCAAGCTGCTGCCTATTATTCTGTCCAACAAACACCCACTACTCCAGGATTTCACAGGGGTCCCCAGAAAAACTTTCCTCCCTGTGGATGTCTGGGAGTAACCCCTAACTAGGTCAACTCAGGGCAAATGACAAGTGGAGAGAAGAACAAGAGGAGTGGCATGCTGTTCACATCACTGGAGGGTTGGGCAGTCAAAGACAGGGACGGAAGTATCAAAAGTTAAAAATTTTCTCCCAGAGACACTTTATGAGGGTGGTATCAACATAAAGCATTCAGTGAACAGCCTCTTTCTGGTCGTGCATATAAAATCCCGTGCCCTTTTATGCTACACTCTCGAGCTAACACTACTGATCTATGTGCAGAAGGCACCATTTCACATCTGGAAAGCCTTTCAACCTGTAGGGATATTACCTTAAAACTGAGTCCCTGAAACACTACTGATCTATGTGCAGAAGGCACCATTTCACATCTGGAAAGCCTTTCAACCTGTAGGGATATTACCTTAAAACTGAGTCCCTGAAACAAACTGAGGAAGGGTGGGAAAGACAGGTGCATTCTGATGCATTTTCCCAGCATCAGACACTTCAGGTGGCTATTGCCAATATCTGTGAATTTTTTCACCATGGAAAATAAAACAGATAATGAGATATTTGATCCACGTGCTTTGTGTATGTACTTTTAAAATGTCACCTTTAGGTAACTCAACCCACCAATGGATTATTAATAAAATTCAGCAACTGTCAAAGCACTTCTCCGTGGAGGGAGTTTTGGCGGCGACACCTATTAGAAGAGAGAGACAGATGGCCTTACCTCTCAGCTCCCGCATCCACAGCTGTGAGTGGAGGTAACTGGGAGGAGGGGTTGTGAGGGCTCCCCTGTACATTATGTCCCGGAGAAGGGTGACTGACAGGATGTGGGGGCGGCACGGCCCCGGCAGCTGTTCCACTTCGGCTTGAATGATTGCTGGAGAAAATGGAAGCTGAAATCAAGGGAGAAACAAGCATCAGGCTGCACCCCAAATGAAGGCCACATTTTTTAAATCAAAGGCTGACAGCAAGCATATTTTAGGGGCTTGTTTGTTTTCCTCTTGGTGGTTTTAAGGGAACAGTTCTCCCCTTATTGGATAGACACAGCTTTTGTTTTCACAGTGGAACGTTTTCAGGTTCCCTGGCTAATGAGCTTTACTGCTGCCTGAGGAGCTCACGATGGGCTCACTCCAGGCTGACATTCACGGTTTGTCTCAGCGCTGCTTTGCCCCGCCAGTTCCCTGTCTGGACACTGTATAATTAGTCAATCTTGTAATGTTTGCATCTGGGCAAAGGTCTCTGTATTAGCGCTTTTCAGTCATGGGGGATGAGAGTCAGGTAACAGAATCTTCGGTCTGCTGACCCAGAAGGGCACAACATAGGCCTTCTTCCTTTTCCCATCGCTGCAGCGAGCCCCTGTGGGTCAGGCTGGCGTCTCTCTCTGTCACTGCTAAATCAATGTGATGAGAATGGAGCTTCCCCTGATCTTAGCACCAGCACAGGATCCTACACCCTTTTAACTTCAGAGTCTAACCGACCCAGGGCATTTCCCTGATGGTGTGATGGATGGCGGACTTGGTCTTGGTCAAAACTGAGGCCTCTTCCCACACCACAAAACATGAAAAGAGGGCCTCGAATGCAGCTCCAGATCTTCCCCCTCTCTTGCCTATTACGACACAGAGAGTGAGTCACAGCCTCATTCGTAGGGGCAGCCTAGCTTTTGAGAATTGACCTCAAACTTAAATATGTGCCCATTTAGATCAGCTAATTGGTACGATGTCACGGAAGAAACTGGGGCTTGTCACTTTCAGAGTCTATCACTATCAGAGAGGCTCGCTCAGTGTCTGGGACCTACTCAGCAGACATCTCATTATGCTGCAATCATACCAACATCATTATGCTGACTCTCTTTAACTTCCTTCTCTATACAAAGCTCTACTGAGCTTTATACCCATCTCTGCTCTTTTGAACTTACTCTACTGATATCAAAGAATAAATGGATTTTAAAAAAATAAAAGAAATCAGATTCAGGATTAAGAAAAAGAAGCCATACAATCAAAGAGATTTGAGGGTTTAAAAGTTCAGGGAACTGTATTTTTAGACTAGTACCACTTTTCTGCAACCTCTCCAGGATAGAATTAATACCCCAGATGACCCAGCCCCCAAAAGCTTAATCCAATGGAACAAGAGTTCAAGTACTTAAAGGAATACGTGAAGAGGCAGAATTACCATCTTCCTGCTCAAAAAGCCACTGACAAGGGTGTGATGTGATTTGAAGGGTTTATTTCTGGTAAGTCAGCATTGTGTCAGGTTAACTCTTGTCCTCAGCAGCCTGCATCCTCCACAGCCCTCCAAGTCATGAAGAGGTGGTGAGAAGAAAATGCTTACCAGCTCAAAAAGGCAATGCAGAGCTTCTGTTGTGTGTCAGCCTCCAGAAAAGTTGCACATTTGCAAACTCGCTAGAGTCACCTTATGAATCACTACCCTCATTTATGCTCAGCTTGCTCAGGCAACCACAATTCTGCTTGTATTCCAAATAATAATTTTACCCACGGGAGAAGGCTGTTTGGATTGACTGTGGCAATAGTTTCAATACTGGTGTTTGTCAGCATGGAGCTGGGTGTTTTATATACTATTCTAAAAACTAATGGAATAATAAGAAGTCACAGAGACACTGTGGAAACACAGCTAATTTTTTTATCTGCCTTAGTGAAGAAACATGAGCTCTCCTATTTGTTGTGTTGTAGTTGCTGAATGCACCCATCACTTATTATCCCCTGGAGGTACTTTTGTATGTACATAGGTGTGTGTGTTTATCACAGAGGAAGTGCTGCCCCTGCTGTTTATGACCCCACAGGCAACAGGGAAAGTTGGTGTGCACACTCTGCTCTATTCGATGGTTCAAAAGAAAATTTGGTGTTTCCCAGAAGTCTACATTAGCTATATTAGCCACATTTTTGCATTAACTGCAGTGAAATAGGCTGGGAAATTTGATATTGTTTGCAGCCTGCTGCACACTGAAAGCTAGGCCTGGTTAAGGGCCTCTCCTTCATCTCAAATAATAGCCAGGACCAACCATCCATCATCCATCTATCCATCTGTCCATCCATTCATCCTCCAATCATTATTTTTTAACGCAATATTCATTAAGTGCCTACAACACGCTAGTCACTCTACTATATGTGGGTCCCTGCCCTTGAGGAGGCTACAGTTTAGTGAGGGGAACAGATCTCTATATATCAATCCTACCAAAATACAGAGACTTACTAGTGTAGAGCATCGAACAGTGTTCAAAGGGCTTTAACACATTATTTTATTTGTGGCCCCAAAATATTCCCTAAGCGCTGACCAAACCAGATAACTGATCACACCTCCAACACATCATAACAATTTATGCTACTGTGCTTTGACTGTGATGACCTCTACCTTTCTCTAATTATTTTAACATTTTTGCTCTATGGGCACAGTTACTTGTGTTCTTCTCATTCCTCTCTTAGCAGCCAATTGTTCTACAAATATTTATGGAGCACCTACCACGTGGCAGACACTGAGCTAAGTCCTGGAAGAGACTAGAAAACAAGACATTCTTGGTGTCTACTATCTCCAACAGCATCATTCACGTTTGTTTGTTGAACAAAGACAAACACAATTTAAATGCCAACGGAGTCCATCTAAGGCTCAGTGAGTATGACAGGGACAGAATGGAACATTTACCCACCAACTCCTGTTTCCCACTGGTCAAGGATTGACTCAGAGTGTCAATTCTCTCATACTTCCAAGTAGGCACATGTACCAGAGTAGATAAAAGTTCTCACAGATGCCCAACACCAGGGCGTCAGAGAAGCCCGAGGGCAGAAATCCAGAGGCAGAAGGTGCATTTGAGGGTAGGTGCTGCCCGGTTATGCTGGTGCAACTGGTTGCCACAAAGCAATGGCTGCTGGTAGGAATAGATGGTGGAAAGGATGTGAGGTATAAGGGTGGGGTATAAGCGGTCTATGGTACAGGGTTGAAATCTCAGAAACATGCCCTCCCCCTGTGCTGAGGTCTAGTGTTACCTGCAACAGTCAAACACACACCTACAGCTTTTCCTTCCACTGCTATACTTGGTGAATGGCACCGGAACAGGCAGTGGCCCTTTGTCTAGGGGCCCCATGAGAATATGAAAGAGAGGGCTTTAGGTTCAATTTAAAGTTTGAATTTGGAAAACATACTGGACAGTTTCTTACATAGGGTGTAAGAAATCACCTCTCGGCAAAATGAGGCCTGTGATTTGCCTCTATTTTCTAACAGATGGGATGAGAATTAGAGGACAAACTCTATTCTGGTGAGATAACCTAGTAGAAGCTTATAACTCAGGGCTACACAGAGAGCTCTGCATGCAGTGTTCAAGGCAAAATTGCTAGTTGTGGATGTTGCCTGTGACCAATATAATGACCAGAGATTTAGAGGAAGCAACAACAGACACAAACATGGCTTTCCAACATTCATCTGACCCCTGTCTCGTATACTCTTCTAATAAAATGGACAAAACTCTGGAGTCAGGTAGCTGTGACTTCAGTAGGACTGCCCTTGGCTTCTACCAAAGATCCACATTTCTCAGAAATTGCCCCTATGGCACAGGAAATGCCTCTCCTACTTACACTAACTTCTAGGAACTTCCACCTATATCACAGTCATACATCCAGGATTCCACCTTACTTACTATAGTCTAAAAATATTCTTTTATTCATTCATTTATCCAAACACAATTTTCCAGCCTCTACTCTGTAACAACTATGTGCTGCTCTCTTAATGTTCAAAGTCTGAATACCTGCTGGCTTCACACAGACCTGCCCACCATAACACATGCTTCCAGACAAATGCTCAGGCTTTGCCAAGCGATTTTTTAACCTCAGGAAGAAAATCTCCATGTTAGAGTGCAATTGTAAGGTCATTCATAAAAGGAAAACTTTCCTTCCATACACACTCAAAATGATTTTCCAAATCCAACCAATGGGGCATACAATGAGGCCTATCAATCAAAGCATTTGGAAGAGAACCAATCCCTCCAGAATCCAGGGCAATATTAACAAAACTGTTGTGATCAAATCAACCGGCACATACAGGCTGCCCACAGGGGCAGCCTTCATTGTCTGGTGTAACCTCGGGGGTCAGTGCTGCTTTCAAGGCTGGAAGAGGCTTTTAGGTGAACCTCAAGACGGCGCTGATGACTGGCAGCTGGAACAACTGATTAGGCACGGCAGAGGAACATATTGGAAATTCTTATTGCTTTTGTGATTAAGAGGTGGTGGACTCCCCAAGGAAATAAAAGCCTGGTCTTGAGATGAATTTGTGAGCCCTGCCTTCAGCAGAGGACCAAGAGCTGGCCTCCCTGCTGCTTTGGGCTTTCTCTCTGGGGTTTGGTTTACTGCTGTCCTCCACCCCATCTCCTGTACAAGTAGGTGGGGGTGACTCAGTTGGGCTTTATAGTTTTCCCAAAGCAGCATCTGTTCATCTATGTGGTCTCCAGATGCCATCTCACCAGCTATCGGGACCCAGGCATCCTAGGCTGGTGCCTTTAACTAACTCAGGTTAATCTGGGTTAACAGACAGTGCTCTCTCTAGCCAAATGAAAACGGTTAATCTGTATTTCTAATGGATACGGACAGGGCACCCTTGGGGATAATTCAGCTGTCACATATTCATCACTATGTGAATGGAGGGAGGCAAGGAGCATTAGTAACTTCCCCAAAATGAAGTCTACTTGTCTCAGGCCACCCCCAGAGCCAAGGAAGGCCACTGTAAACACTCCTTGGTAACTACGTTTTCATCATTTTAGAGGGCAGGGAGGAAGACCTCCCTTGCCCGGCTGAGGTATATTAAAAACAGCCAACGGAGGGAATATTCCAGTTCAAACCTGAATGCAGCTGGAGTCCTACTTCTCAAGCTTTAACTTGCAAACAAATCACCAAGGTAAAATTTCGATTCTGATCCACTAGGTCTTGGAGGCAGGGAGTGCTGAGATTGCGAACTTCCATCAGACTCTCGAAGTCCGTGGTGCAGCTGAGGCTGCTGGTCCGGGGACCCCACTTTGAGCAGTAGATGCTGGACTATATATATCTCAGCCGCATTTCATCTTCTTGCTGCCCCATCCCTCAGAATTGTAGTTGCCATTTACTGAGTACTTTGCAAACTTTTCCCCAGTTTACTGATGAGCAGGTTGAGGCCTAATCGGGTTCCTGAATAGGTTACCTGGCCTTGGTCATGCGGCTGGTAAGTAGCGGAGCTGGAATTCAAACCTAGGAAGCCTGATTTCAGATCACATGACCTTAACCACCATACTATATGGCCTTCCAAAGGCAGGATGGATTGAAGGAAAGTCATAAGAGTGTTGCTACTGTATCAGAACCCCTGTTCTCTCCACTTGCAAAGGCAGCTTGGAGTCACTGGACACTGCTCCCCACCACACATAATGCACACGGGTAGCTTTAACCACCAAAATGCTGGTTAGGATGCAAAAGGTACATTCCCATTTCTGTTTCTACCTATCCTAAAAGCACCGAAGTGAGCTCAGCATGGATGAGAGAAATTTTCCAGCTCTGAAAATTAATTCAGGCAAGAAACTAACTGAGTTATTTGGTTTAGAAAACAAACAGCAGTAGGAAATGTTCTTTTTCCCAAATAGAGATTTCAGATGTTTGTCAGGGGCCTATTGATCCACTAACAGGAAAGAAGAAAGGCAAGGAAGGGTTATTCATGACTGATGAGATATATGCACCTGTTACCACAAGTGAGCTCGACGTCATGAGCTGAAAGACTACTGCCTGTGTCAATAATGCACGAAGAAGGGATTTGCTGTGCAGTTCTGTAGCCACTGAGCTGTTAGAGCAAATCTGCCTTTGGAGTCACTTATGATTACTTGAAAAGCCATGGAGTTGCTCTTCATAATGGGCCTGCTCTCATAGGAAAGGTGGAACCAGTCTTATCCATGGACTGTGAATTCATTTATAATGAGTACCTGAGTAATGTTGGGACCCTGAGAAATGACACTAATGCTTGGTGGATGGCACACAGGAAGAGGTGTGGACTCACCATTTGTTTCCTGGGCAGTATGTCCAGGGTCTGGGCACAGAGGGGTAAGCTAATCAATGAAACCAGGTTAAGTCAGCTTTCAGTGAGATATTAAAAAGAGTTAGAGGCCCCATGCAGATGGTGAGCTCAGTCTTGGCTCTGTCTCCCCTCCTCAACTTCCCCCTACCAGGAGAAATTTGAACCTGGGAAGGATTCAGGAAACAGTTGAACTGCAATAAAAATTGTGGCTCCTTCCATCTCACTAGAAATTGAGCACTCAAGAGAGATATCAGGGGGCCGGCCCCGTAGCTGAGTGGTTAAGTTTGTGCGCTCCGCTTCGGAGGCCCAGGGTTCGGATCCTGGGCGCGGACATGGCATGGCTCATTAGGCCATGCTGAGGCGGCATCCCACATGCCACAACTAGAAGGACCCACAAGCCACAACTAGAAGGACCCACAAGCCACAACTAGAAGGACCCACAACTAAAATATACAACTATGTACTGGGGGGAGAAAAATGTGGGGGAAAAAAAAGAGAGCTATCAGGGTGGTTATTAAGAGAACAAAGTGCATGCACTGGGAGTTGCACGGACCTAGGTTTGAATTACCAATTACTAGCAATGTGTCCTGAGCAAGTCACTTAAGGTAAACTCAGTTTCTTCATCTTAAATAAAGATAATGCCTCACAGGATGGTGAGGGGGATTATATCATATATAGAAAACACTTAGCATAGTGCCTGGACCCTGGTTAAGTACTCCATAAGCCACTGTTGCTATTCTTTGGCTATTTATATTATTGTAACCATTACTAATATTAATAGGATGGGGAAGACAAAGGCATATGTTACTCCAGAATGGCAATCTCCAATAAAGTATGGCCTCTTACTGAAGATGCACATAAATATAAACAGTGGACTAGGGTCATTTTAAAATGCAGAAGACTGTATACATCATATTCTCTAATAAGGAGCATTTTTTTGTTCAATTTTTCTAGTGCAAGTTGTTATAAAGCCTTCAGGGCCTGCAAAAGAATCCTCATAGGGTTAAAATGTTGTACTTCATTTTACGCGAGTAATATACACCTTTGAGTTACAACCCATAATGTGTTTCAGTTTAAAAGATAACAAGTCATTTTCATGCATGACTGCACTTCATTAAGGAGCGAAAATGGGCTGTTACTAAAATGTCAACACAATTGTCCCTCTTGAAGCTTAGTTTATCTTGAAGTATTTTTACATTTCAGCACTTCTTTTTGTTTGTTTCTCTAAGAGTGTAAAGATCCAGCCATGGTTAATTTTCAGAATTCAAAAAAGACTCCCCTTCAGTCATTCTGAAGAAAATGACCAATACTGGGGGTAACTGGAGTTTTGGTCCCCAATAGTGAAAATTTAGGCCTCACTACCCTCTGTGGTTTTTTGCATTTCACCCTGGAGCAATTTAATAGCACTGTCATTCAGTGGAGAAACGCTCTCACAAGCTGAATTCACAAACCAGAGAGTCTTATAAGAAGGAAAATGCCCCGTCAGGGTCACTCGTAAGGCTGCATTTGATAGCGAGGTTAACTGGAGCCCGGGAGGGATGCCTCAGCTAATCCTTGCCTTGTTGCCTATTAGTAGAAGAGCCTAGTTTCCCTTTCGTTTCCTCCTACTGTCTGGGCACTTTTCCCCTTCCCTCTCCAACAGGAAGTGCATCATTCCACATTCCACCCGTATTAGGAAAAAGTAGCTTCTTAAGGGTTTGCACAGTCATCTCTCTAATCTTTCCCTTCTCCTTGAGGCATGAATAATTTTAATATTGCCAATCCCTAAAAATCTATTCTTTCTGCCTGTCTTTTTCCTCTCACTTTGTGGTGTAGAGTATCATTATCCAGCAGCCCTGATAAGAGGATAATGAAACAAACCTTTCTCAACCGGATTGGGTGGTTGTCAGACTAAAATGACATCACCCGTACATCCTTGACATGCTACCCCGAGCTAATTGATGGTGAACAATGGTAACTGTCACCTGTGCACTAAGACAAAGAAAACACACTCATGTCACCTGATGGGAGAGCTACCTGGCAACTGATAAACAAATGTGTTAGGGAGACATTCTATTAAGGTAAAAGAGAGTACATCTCTGAAGAACATGCCTATTAACTTTGAGCTTAAGAGCGCTGCTGTTCACTGGGGAACAGAAATAAATAAGGTAAAATGAGAATTTATTGATGTCTGGACAGTTACATGAATATTCAGGTTCTCTTACAAACAGATATTCCCACATGAGCTCCACACTTCCACGTAGGCTGCCCAATTACATTTTCACATCATACAGCCGGATTTATAGCCAGGGAAGACCGTATTAGTGTTTGAAAGAGGATACATGCTTACATGCCTTTCTGGAATACACTGCGATACAACGAGAAGATAATGGCTGATGTCATCCACATAAATGCCAAAAGTTACCATCAAACATTCTGAAATACCACATGTAATTAACTTCATGTTAGGAAAAGCTCTTGAAACAGCTGCATTTCAGAACAAAGACATTTTGTTACAAGTAGAATGGCATCCTCTGGCAGCTCCCTCAACTTCTCTGGGACCAACATTTCGTGCAACCCTCTTGGGTCTTTCCAGACAATGCATGACAACCTAACCCCAAATTTCATCTTATCTTCTTCACTCTACCTACTTGATCACTTACAGAAAGTTAGTTACACAGAAAGTCAGTAAAATAATTTGAGCAAGCAAACAATTCAGACTACCCTGTGGGAAATCCAGCATTGACTCTGTGTGTTATGTTATCCTCCAGGTTGGCAGAGTAGGAGGGCAGAAAGACGGAGCAGGTATGGCCAACCATTCCCAGAAGCTTTTCCAGGAATGCTCCTCATATCTTTCTTCAGAAATAAAATCTGATTTGGTCACAAGAACCAAAATTTTAGTAAAAATATTAGATTTAATTCCACATTATTCATCCTTTAGCTGTCTTCTACCTGTTCCATGTTGACTACAAAAGGTGTTTCCTCCTGTTCAGCTACTACTGAGACAACCCCACCCACTCCACCTTCATGTGACTTCTGAAAACATTTCACAGCAAAGGTTTCTTGGAAACAGCTTTTTGGCACAGACACCCACTCCAAGTTTTAATGCAATATTTTTCTAGCCAACTCAATGGCTGATCTACCAACTCTGTCTGAATTCTCTCAGGAAACCTCTCTCTTCCCAGCTCTGTAACATGGAGTGACAAGAGCCCTTTTGGGGAACTGTGCTCTATCTAGTGGGGAACCAAAGTCTGTGATGACCACCAGCCCCGGGAAAAACTACCTAGATGGTGAAGCTGGTTTTGTTGTGACTGCAGGGAATCCCCTTCCCTCTTTTTTCACACTTTGCTCATGAACTGGATGCTCTTCCCATTTTGCCTTCAGGTTTTCAGTGTTAAACCTCCTAGTTTACTTTACTCTCAAGACAGACTCTGATAAGTCATCCCACGTTATCATGAATTTATGCTCATATACAACCTTTCTCAGGGACATTTATTTAAAGACTTTTCACTACCTGTGGAATGCAGGGTTCAGTCTTCGGTTGTATGAGTTTCATGTACCTTTGTTGCTGGTAGAAAATGTGTTTTGAGGAAGTAAGCAACTTTCCTGTTGGAATGTGACCAGATGGATTCCTAAAGCTTGATATTTCAACTTTTCGCTTTTTTCCCTGGGCATTAATTTATATGTCTACAAGAGGCCTGCATTTTAGAAAACATAATTCTTGATATTCAAGGATTTGAGACTCTTTTCTTTTTAGGAAAAATAGACCTGGGTAGAATTAAACCATGACTTCCCCCTTCTGATTTCTATGCCAGCCCTGGGAGCTCATCATAACCAGAATCAAGCCCCGCTTTCTTCCAGCAGCTTCTTCCTAAGGGGGAGCCACATCAGTGAGGGCTTACACCCTTCCACCACGGCCCAAGCTGTCTCTGCAGATGTCTGCTTGCAATGTGATGACTTCAAGTGGTAATAATTCCATTTGAGGTTCCATAGAATGCCCGAGGGAGGCCAAGGAGTGCTGGGCAATGGGTGGTATAAGTGGTCTGGATCCCTTCAACTGAAATAGCTCTGCTGTGACCTGTTTTAAATATTGGGCCTTATCAAAATCTCTGCAAACCCACGGACTAGAAGACTACTAAAGTTATATGCTAAGTCTAAAATACTATGGGGATCAACAAAACCTGTATGTATTGGGAGACTTTAAAACAAAACTTGAGCAAATACGTGAAAGCCATGAGCTTCCTTGATTTCACTCAGTCATTGATGAATGCCCCAGATGTAAGCATAAAGCAGTGGTTAGCAAACCTTTTCCATTTAGGGCCAGATAGTAAACATTTTAGGTTTTTCAGGCAAGAGGCAATGTCCTCAATTCTTTGAGCAACTGTTCTCACCTAAGGTAACAGTCTTCTTTACATTTTACATTTAAAAATCGTAAAACCACCCTTATCTCTCAGGCCATGCAAAAACAAGAGGTAGGCAGACCAGACTTGGACCGTGGTGTAATAAATTATCTGTTGCATGTTAACTACTAAGAACCATCACAAAAACACTAGGGAACTGTTTTTGAAATATGGAAACTAAATTTGAGGTAAGCAAATAGTCAAGAATAGTTTTCTAGACACCTTGGAGTATATTTTAAGATAAATGACATGGCCTGGAAGAGTCTATTTACAAAATCACACCAGGAGGGCCCAAGGCTATGCCTGAGCAAGGCCAACACAATGGCTGTGTAAAACTGTGTTGGTTGAGGCCATCAATTCTATTTCTTCTTTCCACCACCTAGCTCACCCTCACAGACTCACTCTTGATTAAGTTCATTTTTCAACCAAGCACACTGGCACTCTGTATGACCAGCCTGAGTATACTTCTACTCTTCATGGCAACAGAAAAAACGTCTAATTTACTGATCTGAAAATGGGTTTTAGAATATGGGAGTACTGAGTTCTCATCTTGACTTGAATTCTTCTTGGAAGTAACACTTTATCTCAGGACAGCTATTTTTGAACTCCTAATAGTAGCAACCAGTACTAAAAGGAATGGATAGAAGGGGTTTCAGTCCCTGTCACAGACATTGATTTGGTTCATGAGTAAGTCGCTAAGCTTTTAAGCAAAGAGGAAGGAAAAAAAAGAAAGGAGCATCAGCAGAGCATCTACCAGAGGCAGGGTGTGTGCTGAACTCTTACATGTGATTTCATTTAATTCTCACAACAGTCCAGTGGAATCAGCATTCTCACCAGCATTTTATAAAAGAGGAAAAGTAACCTCTCCAAACTAAACATCTAGTGAGTGGAAAGGTAGGACTAGAGCTCAGCCCTAGCTCCACATTCTTTCTGCCGTAGCACACTGTATCTAAAGAACAAAGACAGACAAAAAACCCCCACTATTTTTGAATAGGAAACCCCAGTGCCCATCAAAACACAATTTTGACTTTGTGATTTGGGGGGCACTTGTATCCAAGTGATGGGTGTCTGATTCCAGTTTGGTTTTCTCTAGAAACCTACAGTAGATTTCTTTAACTAAAAAATGTCATGTGAACTACTGGGCAAATTACTGAAATATAAAATGTAAAGAACTGTATTTTAGTTTTCTTTTATTCTACCAATGATGCTGATTAAATTTTTAATTTGTTCAGGCTTCCATATTTTCTCCATTTCTTAAAAAATGGGAGTGGTGGGTAATTTGTGGCACCTGTTCCCTATCTGCTTTATGGAACTGTAACATGCATTTTTCTAGTATTTGGATAAAAACAACAATAATAATAACTATAGATGCTGAACACTTACTATGTGCTAGGCACTGTTCTAAGCACCCTCTCTGTCATTTAATCTAGCAACTGATCTCCGTAAGAGGGAAATAAATTTGAGTTAGAGGAAGAAGTAACATTTCCATTTGTAAATGTTCCATTTGAGCATGGATTGGCTATGCAGATGGCCAGAGGGACTGTACAAAACATGGCCAATAATATGATGTAAGAAAACGGACATTAAATACTGCCCATCCTTACTTTTGTATAGATATAACCCAAAACTGCCTTAGTACTTCAACATTATACACCCTAGATCATTACATTACCGCAAAATCTCCTGGGGCAGTTGATGCATTGCATTTTTCACAAAGTGCATCCATTTCTTGGAAAACTGGATAAGCATCCCTGTGAACCAGCCTGAGGAGCAAACTCCTATGCATGCCAATGAGAGTTTATGCCCTTTTCTTTTGAATAGTGAATAGTTCACTTTCTACAGCCCATCTTAAAAGGTAGGAATAGGAGTTTCACTAAATCCCCAGAGAAATGTGCCAATGAAGATTATAAATCCTGACTTCTTAGGGTGTGGTTAGGTGTTAACAGACCTGTTAACAGAAATCACAGCTGATGGACAGTCAGAGCAGAAGCCACACGTGAGCAGCTAAATTCACTAAGAGAGACCAGGACTGGAGTGGAACAAGCAAGGCCCAGATAGCAACTAGAAATGGTGTCATGAAAGTGAAGCTAGAGCAGCCTTGAAGCCTAGGTAGGAAAACTAAGTTAAGAAGCCAAGGAGGTAGCTGGAACTTCTGATGAATCAATGCCTGCTGGTTAAGGCAGCATTAATGGTTCGAGTCATGGCCAGGGCACCTGAATGGGGCAGATCATTCTTTGGTAATATTGAGGAAGATACTACAAAAGCCAGTCTTTGAAGACAGTGCTGTTGGTTGTCTGGAATGAGTCACTTCCACAATACCCTCTTTATTCAGTGCTTGCAACACGCTTTCTTATCACTGTTACCAGTAAAACATGACAAGTAATATCCAAGCTAATTCAGTGATGTCTTTCATTTTAGAGTTTTATGCTATTCTTACCACTTATTTTCAGTGCTCCATAAAAGCGTAAAAAATGAACTTTCACTGGGACTACAAACACCTGAAAACGCCCACTTTCTTTTTTTTTCTTTATTCTTCACATTAAAGAGACATAACTACCTATTTCTCTCCTTCAGAAGGTAAATTCAGCTGACGCAGAAAGTCGGGACTTCAGACTCAGAAGTTTGGCTCATGCCCCCAGTCACAAAAGCTATTAGCTCCCCATTCCAGAAGTTCTATCCTGAATTCTCCGTTTTGCCATTCGTCTGTTTCCTAAGTCCTGCTCAGGGTACACTTCAAAGTAGGTCCAACCTTTTCGTCTCACACCCCTTCTGAGTGTCAGCAAAATAACATAAAATGAGGAAAAAGAGAAATAATAGCATAAAGGCAAAGAAGACTTTGCCCAGTGGGAATACAGCTCCAAGTGCCTAGCTTCACCACCTTTCTCTCCTCCTCCAGGCGGCTCTAGGAGGCATGGAATTGTTTTTGCTCACCCACAAAAATATTTTTACAGCAAAAACCTGTACATATTGTAAAACGGAATAAGTCAGCTTAATCTTGTGTGAAAAATTAACATGAGTACAAGGGAATAAGTGGATATGGAAAACTGAAGCACCAAATTAAGGACCTTGCAAACACATAACATTAACATTAGCTACATACAAACAAATGTGCCCTGCACTGGCTCGGAATCGGAATTTTAATTTTCTTCAGTTGAGTGGTTATAAGACCTCACTCAATCAAAATATGAGCAGTGCCGCTATAACACCGGTGTGGAAAGACAAGCTTAATGTTCATCTATAGATTTCCTATAGTGAGAAACAAAAATATATACCACATGGCAATCTTTTTCTTCGCTATTTGATTCCATTTTATTATCTTTGTAATGATTTAATTGTAAGTACTAGAGCCGTATTATTCTAGTTATCATTGTAAATATACAGGATATCAGGTATATCATTAAATTGCCTTTTGTGGACAGATTTCTATCACAATGTCTTCACGCTAAAATTTTTCTCTAATTTTTAAGTTATTTTTTGAAAAATTTCAGCTTTATTGAGGTTTAAGTGACACGTAAAATTGTAAGATATTTAAAATGTACATCATGATGGTTTGATATACATATACATTGTGAGAAGATTTCCCCCACCTAGTTAATTAGGGGCACTTCTTATTGTAACTGTCACCAGTCAAAATTCAGACCATGTTTTGCTAGAAGTCAGATTCTCACATTTTATGATGCAGAACAATGCTTTTCAAATTATGTTCCCTGGACCAACAGCATCCAGTGTGATCTGAGAACTTTTTAGAAACACTTGGCAGAAATTCAAATTCTTGGGACTCAGAAATTCTGGAGATGGGGCCCAGCAATTTGTATTTTCATAAGCCTTCCAGGTGATTCAACGCACCCTAAAGGATTGGCTCAGGGCCAGGGAGGGCTAAATCTATAGGTTAAAGCTATCAATTCCTACAACAGAGAAGAATGAGGCTTGCTCCTACCCTCACTGATTCTCCAATCCATCTTGGCGGATAAACCACAGATGCAAGAGATGTTACAAGAACAATACACGATTTTGACAGCAGTTAAAGGCAACGTCAGAAGAGATACAACAAAGACGTGACTGCCAAACATTTCCCTTTGGATCCCTTCCATAACCTGAGCCTCCACCTCCTTGTGTCCACTGCCCATCAGTGTTCTGTCCTTTCTTCGTCTCTGCTGAAGTCTAAGTAAAGAAGAGCATCCAAAGATAATACAAATAATAACTATTGCATTTTTTATAATGCTCTATGCCTTCTTAAGGACTTTTATATAGGTCTCATGTTATTTGATCTTGACAATTCTCCTAAAAATTTAACCTACTGGGAAATTTGTGTGCCAATTTAAAACACTCTAATAAAGTCCCTAAATTAACGACCACTTTTTGAGAGTAGACTCTATGAGGCACTTTTATATAAAATTATTTCTAATCCTTACAACTGTGCAAGTTGTCCCAACATAGCAAATATACTCAACTTAAGAATGTAGAAAATGTATTAAAACATATACCATTAAAATTATATTAGCATAAAACTATTTCATGAAGTATGTTAAATCTTGTACGGATTTAATATGGTGCTATTTATTACAAAAAGTGATGGTATTGTAAAAAAGAAGTCTTCATTTCCCAGTAATGAAGGAGAAGGGAAGGAAATGACACTATATGACTTCAAAAATTCCTGCTCTAAAAAAAGTCTTTAGTTTCCTTCTACAATTCCCTATAATATCTGAATATAACATGTTATTTTTCCTGAAAAATCTAAGGTTACATATGTTCAAAATTGGGATAATTCAACAGGACTTGTAAGCTCTAAAACATGATAATTACTCTATAACCCAATAGAAATGGTACTGATAAAATTCCCTCATTCTTGCAGATTTCCTTGTTCCAGCGGCATTAGCTCCTCACTGGGTGGGT
This sequence comes from Equus asinus, assembly GCF_041296235.1. NCBI lineage: Eukaryota > Metazoa > Chordata > Mammalia > Perissodactyla > Equidae > Equus > Equus asinus. Next base: position 38,112,715 of record NC_091812.1, read on the forward strand.
GGTTCCTGTGGGACTCAAATATCTCAACCACACTGGCCTCTATGATGTCTTCACGGCTAAGGCCATTTGCACAGGCCATGTTTTATCAAATCTACAGTACAGCTTCGGTTTGGAGGGAGTTGTAACTTTTGTGATCACCCATGGGACAGATCTTCTTCCACAGAGCATTCTTTGTTAGTGAATGGACGCTTTGCCAAGTCCAGGCACTGGTCCAGGCTGTTTATGATATTGTAGATTCACTAATTGTAGGCTTATCTGCTTCATTAGTTCATGGAGGGGGCTGACGAAAAGATCAACACAGGCATTAAGCCTTGAAAATGGCATTCACACCTTAATCTATTGGCGATGAAACACTTCTCCCTCAGATCATCAGATAAATCACCTACATTTACAGGCTGGCCTGTAGCACTATTTATCTGGGGCATAGAACCTCTGAACAAAAGGGCAGGAAACTGTAAGTGAGCCATCCTTGAGAATTGCTCATCTCTGCCCCAGCCTTCCTGTTAGATCACAAAATAGCTCTCAGGTTAGTTCAGGAGCAGACCTGGGGAGCCCCAGGATTTTCAGAATAGTAGACAAGTAAACACCTCAATTTAAAATCATCCTCAGCATGGCCTCAAGTGATATTTAGCTGCTTTAACTTGGGGCACTATTTCCTTCCACAGAAGTAAAAGTCTTTTTGGGCAATCCTTTCCAATCAAAATCTGTCTTATCAATCCAAAAAGTGTGTTTCAGTAAGAGAAGCCAACACTTTAGGAGACGCACAAGATTTGTATGTGTCAGAACTGCCATCTTCCTTCTTCATCTTAATGCTCTGAAAACTAGTCCTCTCTTGGAATCTTAAAAATCACTGTCTGATAGCCACTAAAAATTTCCATTTCAAAACCACGGCTTCATCAAACCATGAGTCCTCAATTGTGGTGGCTTCTAAAAAATCATGGTGTTCAATGCTAAACTGCTTTTGATCCTATGCCCATATGTACTCAGCAGGTTTCCATCAAAATATCTTTACGATAAATCAGTTTACTAGCATTCAAAGGTGTAAGTGCTTGACAATCATTAAACAAATATTTTTCTCGAGTTCATGTAACAGAATGTAAAGGGAACGACTCCAAGTACTTTTGCCATTTAGCCAAGTCTTAATCTTCGTCAAATTGCCTTAGCACTTCAGATTTTACAATTAACTAATTGATGAACAGTTTCCTTTTCTTTGGCGTTTTTCACTGCTTGGCTTCTTTCCATATATCTTTAGCGCAGGTTTGAAACCAGTGTGAACATGCACTCCTGGCAAGTGCATTTCTAGAACTATAAAAGAAAGGCTTAAAGTCTTTGTTTTTCCTCCTCCCTTGTTCTGCTCTGGGTTTGTTGCCTATTCAGTAAAACAGAAGACATAATCAATTAAAAAAAAAAAAGCAAGAACAAAGAAAGTAAAATAGAACCCAAGGGAAGTAGGAAGAGAAAAAGAAGTGGGGAAATTAAACTTTCACAGTTACAAGTTAACTCGAGAAGTTAAATTCCAGGAACAAAGTTAAGCAAGGTGGCCACCTGCCTGTTTCAAATGTTCCCAGAGTCAAAGAAAATGAGAGTCCATCTGAAGATGCTCTGTTGATGCTGTGGCAACCTAGGCTCCTCACCCAGTATGGCAGCTCGGCTGCCACAGCTAGAGGCTCAAAACTAAGAGCTCAAAATCTTTTTGAAGGTCAAATGCAGAAAAGAAAAAGCGTCATGAACAAAAAAGAGGAATTCTGCTTGGAATGACAAAGCGATTTCAAACCAAACCTCTTAAAAACTACAATACTACAAGACACACAAAAACACACACCTGGTCAAATGTGACTCCTAAGTTTTGAAAATGAGCCATATGCTGTATGCTACATACAGCGAAGGTACTAATGTTCTCCATAGACATATCATGAATTCCCAAGCCCATTTCCAAGAGTTTTAAATGCAGTAAGACTAGCCCATCATCACAAACTATTCACATTGAATGTTGAGCCATTCTTCAATAGATTCTGGTTAGCTTTGACTCAACTGTTTGGTTCCGGGTCTTTAGTAAGATCACGGATTTATGGACTGAAGAAGTAGGGAAATGTTCTATAGACTGCTTTAAACCGATTGTTAATTTAATGTGCTAGAATAAATGTTCATATATCAAAAATTTGGCAAATCAAACCGACATTTGTGCAGACAAATCTAGCCATGCTTTTTCATGTATATATCTAATACAAAATATTTATGCACATCGATAACATTGGACATTGGCATATTTCATGTATACATATGTAGCTGTACTTGAAACCTCTGTAAGATTTGGCCAGCCCGTCAAATAAGTTCTTTTTGTGTGAGGAAGAAGACCCTGAGCTAACATCTGTTGCCAATCTTCCTCTTTTTTGCTTGAGGAAAATCGTTGCTGAGCTAACATCTGTGCCAATATCCCTCTATTTTATGCGGGATGCCACCCCAGCATGGCTTGACAAGCGGTGCTAGGTCCATGCCTGGGATCCAAACCTGTGAACCCTGGGCTGTCAAAATGGAGTGTGTGAACTTAACCACTATACCACCGGGCTGGCCCCCTCAAATAAGTTTTATTCTCATTTCCTAGGGTCTCAAAAAGCAGAGGCCTTGTTTTCTCCAAGAGTAATACCCAAAGCAACTGATAAAAGGCCGCCAACACCAGGAGGACATTAAAATGTCTTGACAACTGACCCTCTGGAAATATTTGCTTACTGTCCTTTCCCCTGCATTTGGATCAAATGAGAACTGTCAAGTTTAAAAAGCTATACGGGGGGGCCAGCCCAGTGGCGCAGCGGTTAAGTGCACACGTTCTGCTTCGGTGGCTGGGGTTCACCGGTTCGGATCCTGGGTGCGGACATGGCACCGCTTGGCACGCCATGCTGTGGTAGGCATCCCACATATAAAGTAGAGGAAGATGGGCACAGATGTTAGCTCAGGGCCAGTCTTCCTCAGAGAAAAAAAAAAAAGAGGAGGATTGGCAGCAGTTAGCTCAGGGCTAATCTTCCTTGGGGGGAAAAAAAAAGTTATACAGGGGCCCACCCAGTGGGCTAGTGGTTAAGTTAGTGCACTCTGCTTCAGTGGCCCAGGGTTTGCTGGTTTGGATCCTGGGCGCAGACCTAGCACTGCTTGTGAAGCCATGCTGAGTCAGTGTCCCACACAGAAGAACTAGAAGGACTCACAACTAGCATATACAATTATGTACTAGGGCTTTGGGGAGAAAAAAAAAAAAAGAGGAAGATTGGCAACAGATGTTAGATCAGGGCCAATCTTCTTTACCAAAAAAAGCATACCTTTAAAAAAATAAATAAAAGCAATCAGGCAAATTAAAAAAAACAGTTGTACAAGTTTCTCCCTTCTCCTGTTATGTATCAGTAAATTCTTAATTCTTTATGGCTTGTTAATACTCTTAAAAAGAAAAAAACAGTCTGCTGCCAAAGCCTGGCTCTGGAATCAGATGGGGGAGGGAGTGGGATCTGCAATCCACAGAACATAGAAAATTCCCATTGTCTGGAATGTGGAGCTGCTGGGACTTTCCCTTTCACATTCACAGCATGACAGCAAGAGCTTTCCACATGTGAGGATGATAACCAATTACGTTTGCACAAGTGCATCACCATCATAAAGAGTGGAAAATGCACAAAAATCCAGGCTAAGAAAGTAAATGAAAAAAATAACTTCCATTTCCATATTAACCCTTTCTTATTTTTCACCACATTCATGAAATTTTCCAAATGCAGACTCACCTATTATCCAAACCCAGGCAGAAGGAAGCTGGTCTGGGAGTGCCATCCCATCCTCCCCCACCCCATGGTTGACAAACATTAATGGTCATTCTTACAAGTTGGTTTACTGATGTGAAATTTTTCTTAGAGACCTAGGGCTTCCTTTTAAAATGCAAAGACAACAATGACTGTTCCGTTAAGAAATCCACATGCACCCTGTTACCTGCTTAAGGGGGAAGCATTTCCTTTGAGTCTAAATCAAGTTAATAAATTTAAGATAACTTGGAGGGCTGGGTGCACTAAAGTTTTGGCAGAAGTCCAGAACTAAAAGAACTAATGCATTATTTTACTTTGTTTCTTTATGAGAAAAAACAGTCTGCTGCCAAACCCAGCTCAGGAATCAGACAGGGAGGAGGGAGGGGGATAACTTGCAGTTCATTGATAAAGCTAAACACAGGTGATCCTAGGAGAATTTTTCTCATGTGATCATTCCCTTTAACCAGAGCGAAGGGCCTAGAGAAGGGAAGTTGATGTGGCTGGGTCTGCTTTTGCCGTCATTACCTGAATAGAGGTCAGGCCCAGGCCCTGGGGAGCGTCCCACAACCCCGTCGGCAGCATCTCGTGGGGAAGTGGCTGGCTGCAGGGGCTGCACGGTGAGGCAATCCGTGAGCAGGTCAGGATGGAGCTCTGCACTGGACCGCAACTAAGAGAAGGAGAAAACAGAAGACAGATGGGAAAGGAAAGCTGTTCCTTGGAATACTTTCCTGGAAAGGCATTATGCCCTAAGGTTCAGTGCAATTCAACCCACAAGTATTTATCAAGCAGCAACTATGGTTCAGGCACTGGGCTTAAGAGAGTCAATAAAAGAGGGTGAGTTCTCCAGCCCTAAGCAGCCCTGGCAGGTGCTTCAGGAAAAATGTGGCCACAGGCGGTTTTGACTTCAGTCCTTGATATTTCCACTTCTGAGAACCAAACTTCCTGTTATGTTTCCTCTTATTTGCTCTGTATCTTATCAGAACTTGTAGTGATAACATAAACAAACTCAAGTATATTTAGTCCAGATTGGAAAGTGCTTTTAAAATACAGAGATACTACCATGAAAATATCTTGGAGATAATTAAGAAATGTTCATTAAGATTTGATACCTATAGATTTTACATGAGAGGAAATTTCAAAATATTACGGAGCATGATTAAAAGAAAAACCAATGTCATTAGCAGCAACAAAACCCCAACAGTAAGTTATATGAAAAAACAATTTACATCTCCATTTTATCACAATGACAAATCCTTTATATATTAAAGAATTACATGTAAAAAAATCAAGCCATAAAAATGTTAGAATAAAGTATAGGTGAAAAGTTATCTGATCTCTTCATGAAAAAGAATTTTCTAGGTGTAATTTGAATGGAAATAATGAAAGCTTTTGTTACTTAAAAATATTAACTTTCTGCTTATATAAAAACATAATACCTTTAAAAAACCTAGAAATATATTTGTTACAGATATTATAAATAATTATCATCTTCAGTGTTTAAAGAGAGCGTATAAAATTGATTCTGTCTTTATCAAGACAAAACTAAACTTTTTAGATACAGGGCTGGGGTATTCTTACTTATGCAACAAATACTTATTGGGTGTCAAACACTCGCCTTAGGCACTAAGGACATGTCCTGTGGAACTTACACTCTAGAGAGGAAGACAAGGAACAAATAAAATATGTACAATATCAGCTGGTGAAAAATGCTATGGAGAAAAGTGATGCAGAGAAGGAGACAGTGAGTAGGGATAAGGGATGGCAACTCGTAGAGTTGGGGGGATCAGAGAAAGCCTGTTGGAGACGGCACTTGTAAAAAGCCTTGAAAGAAGTGAGGGAGTGAGTCCTACAAATATATGGGAGAAGAACCTGCCTGCCCCGTAGTGTGCCTGGACTATCTGAGGAATAGGAAGGCTGGAGTGGAGTAAGCTTGGGGCCTGGAGAAGAGAAATACAAGATGAAACCAGAGGTGTAAGCAGGCGGAGAGAGGGAGTAAGTTTTGTGGTCCTTTCTCCCTCCCTCCCAGATTATTAGACCAAGAAAGGGCCTTCCAGATCGTTTAAGGCTCTTAAACATCCTCCAGTCCAGGAAGTATCTAATGGATGAGGCAGGAGGCACACAGCAGAATCTCCTGGGTGGGGACTGCCTCGCTGTGCAGCCCTTGACATGAAGAGAAAATTTTAAAAAGGAGAAACAGAAATGACAATTAACATAAAAAGTGTTTAGCACACTTGCAAGAAGTGTTAAAATTTTTTTTTACTTATCAAATTATCAAAAACTTCTTTTTTTTATTGTGGTAACATTGGTTTTTAGTTATCAGAAACTTTAAAAAAGAAATAGTGGTAGTGAAGGGACAGTGAGAGAGGCATTCTTAAACACTGTTGGTAGGAGCGTACATTAGTACAAACTTTCTAGATGGTATCTGGTAAGATTTTTTCAAGCCCCATAATTAAAACCATTTGATCTTACAGTCTGTCTTAGGAAACAGCCAGAAAGGTGAAGGAAGATTTATGCCCAATGTTCTAATGATATATAGCATTATTTATAGCAATATAAAAAATTAGGAAACATTACTTAAACGTCCACAATTAGGGCTAATAAATTATCTTCTACTAATGTGATGGAATATCATGCAACCATTAAATGATGTTCATGAAGATAAAAGCAAAATACAAAATTATATATACAAAATAACAATTGAATAAAAACACATACACAAAGTACTACAAGGAAATGTAATCCAATATCAAAACTGATTTTTGTTCCCAGCGGCAATATCATGAATTTATTTACTCTGCTTTTTAAAAATCTTTTCCTCTGCTTTCCAAATTTTCTACATACTAATGATATGTTGGAGCTAGCTTGCACCAATCCAAGAGCACCAATTGTGTGTATCTTTTCCAAACTTTCCATGCAATAATGTTAGATTGAGAACTTGAAATTGGTCCTAGTAAGAATATTTACACCGTGGAAACTGGCAAATGCTACAAACTGAGGATTTTTCATCTGGAGAGCTGGTTGTTAATCACTACCAGCACACCACTGACGATGACTATGAACAATGCTCTGATCAAGAAGAAAACCACACACATACATACAAGGATCAGTAAGCTACTATTCAGAAAGCAGTATTTCTTGGATCTCTAAAAGCTTCATGAAGAGACAAACGTGTGTCCAGGTCTTAGTCCAAGAATATGAAAGTGGCATAATGACCCTAAGCATAGGGAAGGAGCATTTAACACATGTAATGAATGAGACATACTTATATTATAATTTCCTCAGCTTTGCCACATTGGAATCTCTGACCAAGACTATCTGAGTTAATGCCTAACCCTCTCAGGGCCTTTGGAAGGTATGTTTGTTATTTTGGTACTAACCTAACACATGCTGCAAAAGAAAAACTGGAAAAAAAATCAAGGCTTAGAATGAGTTCTGGTGATCACTTTTAATTTATCTTCCATCGTTAAAATGTGATCTGGGGCCCACATGTTCTACTAAGCATAGACACGAAGGTCTCTCTGCTTCTTATTACCAACTACTCTAGGGTTTTACAGTTATCAGTACCGATGAGGTCTTTCCAAGGAATTTCACGGCCATGGTTTCTCCTGCAGTCAAAGGCAGGCAATTCAACAAGTATTCATGTTTTCCAAGAGTGTGATTCCATATGACTTTGTGGTGAGAGTTAATTTCGTTTTCTCTGGGATTAGGCATGGTTCTAGAAAGTGCTTCTTAAATTGAACAAGCCTTGAGGACCTTATGCAAAATTTCCAAAGGAGGGCCATATGCATAGAAATGCAATAATGATATATAAGCTTAATATCCATTTCTCCCTCCCTCCCAGATTAGTAGACCAGGAAAGGGCCTTCCAGGTCATTTAAGTCTCTTAAATATTCCCTAGTCCTGGAATTATCTAATGGGTGGGGCAGAAGGCACATAGCAGAATCTCCTGGGAGGGATGTCTTTCAATATAACACGGTTTTATATTTGAAGTAAGAAACCCAACTATTTATATAAAACAAATTACATAATGTATATTTCAACAACATCTTCTTAGCTGTTAGGAAGATAAAAAAGATATAGGACAATTTTTCAGTGGGGGATGGTCTCTTACTGTGGTTCTCAAACCTGGGCATGCATCAGAATCAGCCCGAGCTGCTGATTCAGTAGGTCTGAGGTACACTTCTAACAAGTTCCCAGGTGATGCTGCTGTTCATCTCAGGACCACACTTTCAGAACCACTGGTCTCTGAGAATCCTGATAAGGAGAGCTGAGATTTTTCTGGTTATGGGAAGAGGAAATAAATTGTGGAAATAGGAAATTATAACATATGAACCTCATGTAACCATTTCTTATTATGTCTCTCTTCAGATCTCATAATAATAAATTGTCTTAAAAACAATTTGGATGTATATTTTCTTTCACAGTGACAAAAAGGGTTAAAAAAATGCAATCCAGTTCAAAACCTGCTCTTAGGAGAGAACAAAGGATTTGCCTTTTATGACGCCCTTACTGTTCTTTATGGAAAGAAGTGGAATTGAACCTGCTTATCACCAATTCACCTATTTTAAAGGGCTGCTGTGTTGTATAACACCAGGAACTTAATTATTCATGCTGTAATCCATGTGAGTGGAGCCCCTGGAGTTGTCCAACTCAGCTGCCCTAACCACACTGTATTAGTTCCAGAGTGGCACTGCCCTTCTCTATCCTTCTCATTCATTGGCTGAAGAAATATTTCTTGGTCCTCAACCATATGCCAGGCACTGTTCTAGGGGCTTAAAATACATCAGCCATCAAAACAAAGATCCTGGGACCAGGCCAGTGGCACAGTGGTTAAGTTCGCACGTTCTGCTTCGGCAGCCCGGGGTTCGCTGGTTCGAATCCTGGGTGTGGACGTGGCACCACTTGGCAAGCCATGCTGTGGTAGGTGTCCCACATATAAAGTAGAGAAGGTGGGCTCAGGGCCAGTCTTCCTCAGCAAAAAGAGGAGGATTGGCAGCAGATGTTAGCTCAGGGCTAATCTTCCTCAAAAAAACAAAAGAAAACAAAACAAAACACAAAACAAAGATTCTCACTGAGGAGTTATGCTCTTGAGGAGGGACTAAACAGTAAATAAACTAAATAAGTAAACTATATAGAAGGTGGTAAGTGCTATGGAAAAAAGAAAACAAGAGTGGGATTGAGAATGCTGGGGAGAACTGTGGCCTCGCTGAGAAGAGGTAGTCGAGCCCAGAGTGAAGGCGTTGAAAGAATTAGCTAAGTGCACATTCGGGGAAAAGAGCTCAGGAGGCAAGAACTGCAAGGAGGCCGCTGCTGTGGCTGGAGTTGGTGTGACCTAGAGAGAGGAGGAAATGAGGTCTGAGAGCAGGGGTGGGGGCAGAGCCAGATCAGGCAGGATGTAGCCCTCAACTGGGACTCTGGCTTTTAGTCTTAGTGCAGTAGGGCACCCTTGAAGGTCTCTGCCATTTGTTCCTGGGAGACTTATCTCATCCCCATTAGTATCCACAGCCTCACAGGCACTTTGCCCCACTTCTTTGAGAGCCCACATGAACTGTGAGGTAAGGCTACTTCTGTGTCAATTCAGCCGGGCTACAGCACCCAAAGATTCAAACACTAGGTGTTGCTGTGAAGGAATTCTGTAGATGGAGTTAACAGCTACAGTGGGTTGACTTTAAGTAAAGCAGATTATTTTCTACAATCTGGGTGGGCCTCATCCAATCAGTGAAAGGCCTCGGGAACAAAAGAAACTAAGGTTTCCCAGAAAAAGAAGAAATTCCTCTTCTGGACTGAAGCATCAGCTCCTCCTAGAGTTCTCAGTCCTACAGATTTCTTTTTTTTTGTTTTAAAGATTTTATTTTTTTCATTTTTATCCCCAAAGCCCCCCGGTACATAGTTGTATATATTCTTCGTTGTGGGTCCTTCTGCATGTGGGACGCTGCCTCAGCGTGGTTTGATGAGCAGTGCCATGTCCACGCCCAGGATTCAAACCAACGAAACACTGGGCCGCCTGCAGCGGAGCGTGCGAACTTAACCACTCGGCCACGGGGCCAGCCCTGGTCCTACAGATTTCTGACTTGCCAGTCCCCACAATTACATAAGCCAATTCCTTGAAACCAATTAATCTCTGTCCTCCTGGCTTTATTTCTCTGGAGAAGCTTGACTGATACAGATCCCAGCAGAATGCACTTTGAAAGCCACTACCACATGACGATCATTTCAGGTTAGGAAGGAGAGAGCATCACACAGATGAACCCCACAGAAATGTGCACTGGATGTGCACAGTCACCAGGACACACTTTTAAAGACTGCATTTCTATTCAATAAATATATATGGAATCTCTATAGTGTGCTTGATAATTGTGTGCCTCACAATAACCCGATAAGGTGCATATTTTGTGATTTCCCTTTTAGAGATGAAAAAGCTAGAATGACCCAGCTAGTAAAGGTCAGGCTTGAATTAGGGTGTCAGAATCCAAAGTCAGGCCCTCTGAAGTCACATTATGCTACCTCAAGAAATATAACCCACCTCCAACATTCTCCTTTCCCCCACCACGCTGCACAAACTCACACGACTTTCCGTTTCCTCTGCGGACTTCTTAATATTTTAGCCAGGAGCCTATCATTCAGACCTTGGTCTAGCTGGGGAAAGAGCAAAGGGTCCTCAAGTTCTCTGGAAAAGTTTCTAGCATATCTCATTAGTACTGTGTAGATTCTGACACAATGCCCTTGTCGACGAAAATAATCCGTAACCAATCTATAAATGAAAATTTGGGTGAGTTTATTCTGAGCTGAAATCTGAGGACCATGGCCCGGGGCCTTTCTTCCTGAAGGAAGAAAGAGCACCAAAGAAGTGAGGTGTATAGAGTGGTTATATACCCCCAAGCAGGACGTTTCACATATGATTGAAATGTCCCTCCCATAATAGTCACAAGATTGCCCTGTCAGCACAGCGCTTGATGGACACAGCAGGTAGTGGGTCTGCTATCTCAGACGGGGTAGCAGGAGGCAAGTCTATTGTCTCGAGCTGGGCGGTCACATGTGAGTGCAGCAATCAGTTTCTAGCCTAAGGAAAGATGCTTAATCCTTAAGGAGATGCCAACGTTGGGAGGGGGAGGGAAGTTGCACCTTTATCTCAAGGGCCTTTGTTCTTGCCATAGGGAATATCTAAAGCAGATATACAATGCATGCTCAACAGCCAGGTCAGGCCCTTTTGGAAAGACAAGGTCAGGCCGAATTAGGTTTATACCAAATGGCTTCCTCATATTCTCCAATACATCCTATTGCTTGTCATTTTTATTTGTCACCCTTCAGGGAAAGGGGTCTTTGTTGGAGATGGAGAAACAGAACAGACCACTGCTATTTGGTTTCCACTGTCCCGTCCCCTAGAGGTTTGTCTACCTGGTTCAGTCCTAGGCCAATAATATGAATGTGTGCAGTTGAGAAAAATAAAGCACAGCACATGTAGTTCCCTAAAATCTGTATCCTAAACATAATGCAGTGGCCCCAGGACACCTGAAATGAGATGATCTTGACCCAGGGTCTCCCCAACTGCAGTACCCCCCACCAAGAGAAGACACCTTTTCTCTCTCTCCTGATCCTCCGACTCCCTGCTCCTCCCTTGAGTCCTCTTCCTCTTCCCATCCCTTCCCTGACATTCTCCTGGGTCCTCACTCCTGTCTCTGGGGCAAGACTTTGTGGGGACAATACTCACTTCTCTGTGCTTCCCCATCCTTTAGATGTGGAGTCAGGGAAGGCCTCTTCAAGGAGAGGACATTATGGCTGGGATCTGAATGAAGTCAGACAGCAAGACATGCAGCAAGAGCATTTTACATAGATAGAACAGAAAGGAAAGAAATCTAAGGCAGGAGCAAGCTGATGGGTTCTCAAAACAGCTATCTGGAAAGGAGCATGCTCGAAAGGCAGCAAAGGGAAGGGTGTGGACAAGAGGGTGGAGAAACAGCCAGAGGTCACATCCTGTCTGGCCTCCAGCACAGGAAGATTTAGCATTTGATTTTGTGGTAAAGGTGAGCTAATGGGAGGGACGGAGCAGGAAAGCAACTGCTTTGTCTTCTATCGTAAAAGTATCACGCTGATTATTGTGTGGAAAACAGACATCAGGAGGACTAGTATGCCCAGTTAGGGGCTACTTCAACAATACAGATGAGAGATGCCGATGTTTCAGAGTCAGAGGTGGTGAGAATCGGTCAGTTTCTGTTTTAAGGGTGGAGCTGAATGAGGTGTGGAATATGAGAGAGAAGATCAAAGGGAATCTAGGATGGTCTCATGTTTTGGCCTGAGGAACAGCAAAGGAAAAGAGAAGAGTAGGTGGAGGTGAATCAGCAGTTTGGTCTTGGACATGTTAACTGCGATGATCCCTGGACATCCAGGCGGAGAGAAGCCGCAGGCAGCTGGATATCAGAGGGCGTGGTTCAGGGAGAAGAAGCTATCCTTCTCCCTCCAGGCTCTCTTCCCTCCACAGTCCATCCTGGGATTTCAGATAGACTCTCCTAAAATAGAGTTGATTATGCCATATCCAAGAAACAAATGTCCTCTCCTCTTGTTTAGCACACAAGTCCCAAAAGGCTAAGACAAGAAGAGCCTCCATGCTGTGATTCCACAACGTGCCATGGACAGATATTTCCCCTAGGCCTCAACAAAAGCACTGCTCCTTTCAAGAGCACTGCCTCACTGTCCGCAAACATCTCATTTATCATGTTGTTTATTCCTCCTGCCTGGAATGCCTTCCCTCCTCCCACTCTAACGCTTCCAAGATCCCGTTTTCAGCTCCCCTCCTTAATGAAGGCGCTCTGACCAGGCCAGCCCACACTGGGCTTCCCATGCTACAGGGAGAGCTGCAGAGTCTGCTTTCAACAGTCCTACAATGGGACATGTGGACTGGGCTTTGTTTCTCATTATGAGTTTAGTCGGCACAATTGTGTTGTAAAGTTCACGAGGATCTAGCTGACTGACTGCCTTTTAAACTTTTAAAACCCCACAGCACCTGGCAGCGTGGGACCCACATCCGGGTAAATCATTGGATTTGTAAGAATGAGACACAATTCTTTATCTAAAGGAGGTTACAATCCCTAGCGATGTGTGGATATGTCCAAAAAATACAGTGAGGCCATGTCTTAATTACCCCTCCCAATGGAGAATTTTAACAGACACAGGTAACAGTAACCATAGTGGAGAGGCTGCTTATGCTCTGCCCAGATCCCCTCTGATCTATCTGATTAGCTCCACACCTCCCCTCCCCCAGCTTTGGTGGGCCCATCCCCCCGCTTCTGTGTATTTTACAGCTAACAGCTAGTAGCATCCCCTCCAACACACACGTGAATGACTAGCCTGTGTTCCTTTCCCACAAAGTGGGACAAACTCTAAGTAAGTTATACTCCAGAGCTCCCATTGGAGCTCTGCCTAGATCACCCTGCTTAGATTCTTTTCCTTCCTTCGTTCCTCTACTGGATTCTCCTGGAAGCACTTCTTTAACAACTCATGTGCACCTGAATCCTTGGCTCACAGTTGGCTTCCCAGAGCACCCAACTTGGTAAACATTGCAAAATTCATTTGATTTGGCTCAGGACCACTGGGAGCTGAACAGCAGCACTCAAGGATGCTCACATGCTCATTGTTCCCTTCTCTTCAGTACCTGCTCTGCCCACACACCAGGGGTATGGTAACTAGATATTTAACGAAAGTAGGGTGTTCTGGGACATTATGGATAATACTAAAAGCATAACTGTGGAGCCTAAATTAAAAACAAAACCCTATTTTACAATAATAATCAGCATTCAAAGAGGCCTCCCATGTCACTGGGTCTAAACCTCTACCTTATGCATCACCTCCCTACAGCAACCCCAGTAAGGGGCCCTGAGAGTCGGCTTGACTCTCTGTAGCAATGGACGACTTCATCTTGGCAGTTAGCTTCAATTTTAGACAGTTGCAATTGTCAGGAAGTTTTTTGCCTACTGAATCCTGATCTAGCTCTCAGCAACTATTAGGATTACATGCACCCGTCTGTTCATAAACCTGCAGTAACGCTCAGGATCTTCCTAGGGAGAAATGAAACATCTCTGAGTCTCAAAAGCCAATCTGTGAGTCTTTTTAGCGTTAACGATCTTGATCTTCAACGACCCATTTTAGGGCTTAATTTCTCAGCCTATTCAGGTGCAAGTAAACAAATTGGCTCCTTAGCTTCTGTACAATCTCCCATTATGAAATATTTGCTCCAAATGATAGTTTTTCAATGTTAATAATGAAATCAACCATCAAGGCTTGACAAGGTTCCTGCATTCTGAAATTTGAGCTGCTTTCCTTAACAATGCAGGGATTTTTCCTAATATATAAAAACAAGGCACCGTCAACTGTGATTTGTATTTGTTTTTTTGTTCAAGACTATTCTGTTAATGTTTATAAGCTCTCAAAACAAGAGATGGAAATTCTACTCCCGTCATTTTCTCATTTCAGATATGATTGAATAATCGTCCAAGATTAAGTGAGTCAAGTGGAAATAATTAGGAAAGGGAAAAAGGCCCAGATTCTTCAATTTTCAGTTCCATTACATTTTATTCCAAGAGCAAAGGCATTTTGTTAGTCTGAAGCGAGACATACTTCCAAAGAAAAGGAGGCACAATCAAAGGCCTTTTGTTTTCCCTTTCTCCAATGAGCATGGTCTATCCCGGCTATGCATGTTTATGCATCACCTTGTAGGGATTCTTTTGTTCTCGAGAAATCAAATGCCACCAAAACATATTTCTGAAGAAACTCAGCCAGAAGGAAGATAAGATTTTTTTCTAGAGGGTTAGTTTACTACCAGAATATTCTCATCAAGCATTCCCTATGACACTTCAAGCAATGTGGATCTCAGGGAATTAACTCATTGCCAAAAGGCTTAAAAATAATTACAATGAATTAACCTATTATATTAATTACAATTAATTTCCAGTTGAATTTAAAAATTCTCTCTCTAGGGGATTCCTTAGCACTGACATTTATGAAGTGGCTTTGGTGTATCATAGGTAATTAATCTCCAACAATCTGCTAGCAAATTCATTTCCTTTGGGAATGACCAATTTGCAAAGAGGAAAAGAAATGAGAATGAAGACTTAGAAAAACAGTACTAGAACAAATCTCTTTGGGAACATGAGGTACTGTCCAACCGGGCACCCTGAACTTCTATATAGGGGATACCTATTTGGTTAGCAGTGACTCCTAAGGCCAAACTTTTATCAATAGCTGATTAATGAACATGCCAAAATATCTGAATAGACACATGTGCTCAATAAGAGACATGAAAAATCAGTGCCAGTATAGACATAACAAAACTACTGGTTATTTAATAAAAAATGGCGATTGGTGAGAACTGTTCACAGAACAGTTCTGGGCCACAAAATGACAATGGGGCTTGAAAAGGTTAGTTTCTGAATATAAGAGCCATCAGAAATAAAGAGCATCACATATGAAAAAAGATTTAGGGATTTTACTTGATGGTAAGTTTTATTTAAGCCACACTGTAAACTCCCTGAGGGGAGGGAACTCAGTTATCTTGTGCACCACTTTACCTCTTAGGCCTAGCATAGTTTTGGGCACACAGTAAGGTTTCAGTAAATATGTGATGAATGAATGAATGAAGAATATAACATGGATTTTTTCATTTGACTCAATCATTCAGCTGGCTACCACATCCCCCACTTCAGTGCCATCTGAAAACTTGATAAAAACATTCTCTGGCACCAAAAATGATGTTAAATCTCCACCAAAGAGTGAGTTATCTCTGAAAACCAGCCCATGACCTATTGACATTAAGCAATTAATAATCACTTAAATAATAGCTTACCCATGATATAGATCATGAAAAAGAAGAGTGTAGGCTCTGGACCCAGAATACCTGGATTTGAGCTTTCATACCCTTACTTATGAAATGTTAGACAACCATGAGCAAGGTGTTTAACATCTCTTTAGTTGAGTTGCCTCTGTACAATGTGGATAATGGCACCTAATTTATAAGGTTGTTGTTAGGGATAACATGAGATAATAAAGTATTTCACCAATATAGTCAATGTTCAATACATGTTAATGACTATTTCTATTATTATTTTTTTTCATTAATATCTAGCGTGGAAGCATTGTAACACCATGTAACATGCACCTTTATTTTCCTTTTCTCTTATGTATCTTTAGATTTCCTTTTATCAACTTCTTCCTTTTGTATACCATAATGTGGCAATATGACAAAGGAAAAAGAATGAGGACTCTGGGGTCAAGTAGATGCCAGTTTAAATTTCAGTTCTGCCACCTACTAATATGTGGCCTTTGGCAAGCTATTTAACTTTGAAAGGCTTCAGTGCCATCCTGGGTAGAATGTGAGTGATAACACCAACTCTTTGGGATAATTATTACAGGGTTACATGAGGTGGCCCAAGGAAAGTGGCTAGTGTAGTATACAGTTAATCTGGTTTTTTTGCTCAAGATGTAGAAGCTATTGCTCAAGATGTAGAAGCTATTATGATTGTTAGGAGCGATACCTGTTAGAACCCCTGGGGTCTTGCTTAGCCTCATAAATAGAATCTGGAGCTGAAGAGCGTCCAAATCAAGATACAAGGCACAGTTTTCACAGATGAATATCAACCTGAAGTTATTCTGTCTCAGAAAAATGTAGCTGGCTTTCATTCTCTTGGAAAAATCCAAAATATATTAGAAACCAAAACCAACACAAAACATTTCAGAACACTTGGGGATGTTAATGCTTCATCTAGATGCTCTATTTACCAAAATCTGTACCACGATCTAGCTAGACAGAGTTGGGGAGTTGAGGTTTGAAAGGATATTAAAGTCAGAAAAGCATGTGCTTGGATTTTTCTATTGATATAAAAACACCATTTTCCTCCTAAGTCAATATTATTCTAAAACTGACACCAAGAATCTTACACTTTTTTTCACTGGAAAACGATACACAAATGGACATAGTCAAAGGTAGATTTAAACTTCATCTGGAGAAACATCTTAAAAACAGAACACAAAATTGAAAGGTAGATTCTATTTTTTAGACAGAGAAATATTAACGCGTAATTTCACATGGCCATGAAAAACATCCTCCTTCACCCTTTGGGGCCTAGTTATGGGCTTGTAATGATCAAAGCAAGAAGAAGGGTTTACTTCTATCATAGCTTCATAAATTCCTCCTGACACCAGCTCATTGCACTAACGTGACCACACACATTCCATCCCATCCAGTCAAGTGTAGCATTCTTCTTTCTATTCAAGCATTCTCAAGGTTTAATTAAAGCAGCCAGCTATCTAATAATTACTTCCCCCGTCCATCTAACCAGTTCCTTATTGTCTCCCTTTGAATTGATTTCTGACTACAGCCCCAGCCTACGCTAAGGTTTAGGAAGTGTGGGGAGAGACTTAATGCAGAAGTCATTTCTCCCTTCCTCTCATTTAATTAAAATGGATTGTCTGAAAAAGTTTTAAGGCTGGTTTTAACGTGCACGAGTGTTTAGACAATTTTTTAAATGCCTACTTGTAAAAGTTGAAGGCTGTCATTTCAATGGAGAGCACTTGTTTTCTGCTCTCCCATCCATCCCATACTCAGTAGTCAGTTTAATTTTCCTCAAGTACGCTGCTGACAATG
Organism: Equus asinus; assembly: GCF_041296235.1. Lineage (NCBI taxonomy): Eukaryota > Metazoa > Chordata > Mammalia > Perissodactyla > Equidae > Equus > Equus asinus. Next base: position 38,130,118 of record NC_091812.1, read on the forward strand.
TCACTTTCCCCCTTCAGAGCCCTTTAGTGACTCTCCACCAAGCACTATCTATAGCCTAAATTCACAGGCTTTAACAAGCTGGCTCTCTCCTAGCTGTGTGGCTTCATGAGTCCCATGCCTCCATGTCGCACAGAGCCAAGATGTTCTTCTCTGTAATGTTTGTTCATTCTCATTCATGTCTCATGCTGTACTTCTGGCCGAAAGACTTCCTCATCTGGAGTCTCCTTTTCTCCAGACTCCGCATATTTATAACACATTCTGCATATTCTCCAAAGTCCAATTCAATGCCATTGCTTCCTTGAAGTTTTCCCAGGTCTTTCCATTACAAAGTCATTTCTTCTTTTTAAACATCCTGGCAGCTATTTCCGTATTGTTCTGATGGTACTTGTGGTTTTCTACATTGTATAATACTTACTGATAAATTATATATGTATGTGTGTCACAGAAGACAAAAAAGCTCCTTGTAAACAGAAACCATGTCTGTTTGATCATGCAATCTAACACAGTGCTTCTTTTCCCAGGAAAGGTACTCTATAAACGTTTGGGGAAATATGTGAACAAATAAATGAATGAATAACAAAGGAATTAATAGCTGCTAAGGATTCATCAATTCTGTTCATCCTTTACAGCAGCCCCTAAAGACAGATCAAATCACGTCTTCATGCAATACGAGGGGAAAAAAAAGAGTGAAGCAGTTTAAGGATGCCAAAATTATCAACTAAGAACAAAATAGGAACTAGCCAAGTAAAACCTTAACAGAAGTTTAAAAAAAAAAAGACATTTGGGAAGTTTATTTCTTTATAATACTCAGTCTCCGTTCATGCCAAATTTCACTAGATAATACTATTCACATTTATATATTGCCTCTTGGAATGTGCAAATGAGCAATTCTTCCAATAAGAAATGCTAATTCATTACATTTATACTTCATATCTCTCATTCATCTGGAAGGGCTGGGAACAAATCCAATTTTGTACCTTGCTTTTAAAGATTCAATGTCTAGCATATACTTGATAAGCAGAACACAAAAATTTTGAGCTGAGTGTGCCTGAAACTATTCTCTAGGCCTCTTCTGACAACCTACTCAGCCAAGATGAGAACCTCCATCTTCTGTCTCCTACATGAATAGGTGACCAGCTGTGGCCCTGGTCTCCCTGGTCACCGCTCCTGATGCAATCTTTAATACTACTGCAGAGCCTTCTTCCTCCTGAGGTGAGGCCACCGATATGAGAGCTTGCACATGGTGTTATTTTTGTCAATGCACAGAAGCAATTTATTGCAGGTAATTTCCTCTCTCTTGTCCAAGGACTGTACGTCTTAGAGGGATTCATGAATCACAAGACTTTTTCACGCTTCAGTGAAATGAAGCTCTTCTCTTTGGTCATCAGAAAGGAGGCCTGGCTCACAGAAGTTCTTTAGGGTGAAGCCCGAGACAAGAACTAGACTGCTCTAGAGGCTTCCTGTAGTCTCTAGCCTCTGTCGAAGTCATTTTCATGTTTAGAATCTACCATTCCTTCTTTGGACACTGACATCACTTTGTCTTTCTTCCTATCACCTAGCCCCTGCAATGAACTCCAATCTCCTCTCAAAAAAAATTAAGCCAACCCCAAAAATCCAGACTAGAAAGCCAAAGATTCGAGAGAAGTGTGGAAGGATGATGAGGGCTACCAGCAGTCACTCACGGCACAAGGATTACATCTCAGAAGCTCTGTCCTCAGCCACGCTAGTCTGGCTGGTTCTGACAGAATGGGAAGAAACGAGACCAGGTCAAGACAAGGAAGCAGAAACAGATGTTGTCAACATTGCACACTGTCCTCTGAGCTGGAGAACATGATGCTATTTTTCTTTTCCAGATGTCCTGCTATCTGGAAGTCTCAGTGTGTATGCTTTTGTTCTCAAGGTTTACAAGAAACTCCAAACTCAGCGGTCTGCTGTGTCTAACTCCACTCTCAAATGCTCTAGTCTCATGTTGCTTGTCTGTCATCATTATTAGCACCCCCTTGGGAAGATGCTATTATTGGAAGTAATTTCACATTCTGACACTGCAGGAAGCTAGTACAAGTTGTAGCTACTTCAGATCTCTGTGAAGAGCCCTGTGCACTGGTAACTTTTAGTCCACTAGAAATATATTTATTTAAGAAATACTCATATATATGCTGAGGGAAGGAAGAGTGCCATAAAAAGACATGTATCTCTTTTGTCCTCAACAATCCTCCAGAGTAGAACTAGGAAAAATAGATTTGTTGTAGAGTCAACAACCAACGTTTTAAGCCAGTGTGGGGGGACATTTTTGGTTTGACTTTAAAAAAAGAAAACGAGGTATTCTATTTTTAATCAGAAATTAACAAGTCAACAGTACTACATATAAAAGAAAATCTTAGCAACAAAAAGAAGAGATACTGAGAAATAATAATAATCTATCCTTCGGAGAATTCTGTTTTACTGTCCACAGAAACTAAAGTCTGTGCTTTTTAACAGAAACCCAAGAGTCTGTTGACAATGGGAAAGGACATGTCTTTGTAAAACGCCCATGGTAATCAAACATCAAGGAAAGGTGGTATGTGTAACACAGGAAACTTAATTTTTCCTTAGTATTTTGAAGATCAAAAGAATATCTCTATTCCACCAATGAGACACCCCTCAGTCTTCTACTTCCCCACTGGGGGAACCAAGCAAATTCCTTGGTTTCTCATGTCATTACCACAGGCTGAAATGATGTAACAATAACAGCAAACAGGGGTGTCCCCCTGTGCCAACTCTCTAATCAGTTTCAAAGTATGTTTTGTTGGTTCTCATTGACGCCATTCAAAGGAACTGGTCACTCGTGGTCTCAAAAGTTTTACAACAAATTGTGTGATTAAATTCCTTAAACACGTCTGTCCATTACTAATCCTCTTTTGCCAACATCCCTTTCAGAGAAAAATTGCAGCGCTCCATGGTGCCTGATTTATATTTCATTTTGAGAACAGGAAGTAAAGGGATTAAAGTTAAGGATTAAAACACTTACTCTTTACTGCATTTTTTTCTCCTCCCAAATGGCTTCCTGGTTGCCATGGCTACTGTTCACTGGTCCTTAGCCCTGAATGCACGTCTCTTTGCATTAATAAAATTATTTTAAATGAGACTTCATGGAAAACAATAGGGAAAGCAGCTTTAAGTTCAATTGCTCTTAAAAGAAGGTAGGATTTTAAAAAAAATCTTTTTTCTTCATCCTTTTATTGGTATCCTCAAGAGTGAAACTTGAACTGAAAGACGGCACAGGAACAATCTAAAGATATACAATGCAAAATAGGAATTAGGCAGCAGGGGTAAAAGGAGATTACTCTGAGATAGTGAGCTGGCCCTTAGCTTACAAACCAGTGTTTGTAGGAAGATTAAGGGTCCCTGGGAATTTCTCAAATGTTGCAACACCACAGAACATTTTAAAGGCAAAAATGCACGTAAATGCAGTGTTGCAATTCCACATTGCAAATACCAGCCAGGAAATGAAAAACTGAGGCTTTCACCACCACAAAGTTAACTTAACCATATCAATGTAAATATCACTACTTTGTATCCAAGTCATTGTTCATGGTGGCAGCATCTGCATAAGTGTACGGCCAAAGAGGCAACAGCCATGAACAGCGTGTGCTGTCAGGGCTGAAGATGCCTGCATATGCAGTGCACACAGCTGATGCTGAGTTGGGTGTCGAAAAGGAAGGGTGACATTGACAAGTGAGCAAACATAACTGCATTTGAGTTGTTCCTTTAAAAACACTCCCCTGGCATTCATTTTAGAATATACAGCCTACATTCCTTTAAAAAGCCAAGGAAAACTAAGGAGATGGAATAGTAAAACCTCATTTTAAGATCTATTCTTACAGTCCAATGGCAGGCCAGGCTCCAGAACAAATTGTGGAAGGACTTCTAAAATACCACCTCATTCATTTTTTTTTCAGTGCTCCCCAATGCTTGGTTTTTCTCTGCCTTGACACCCAGTGGTTTCAAACTATTCCTTTATCCCACAGAGACTCTATTGAAACTACCTCTCCAGGTTCAAGTATACTCATCATTTCTCACTTCTGATCCCATATCCCCATTAAAATCATCTTCCTTGCATAATATCCACAGAGGACAGACAGATGCTACTTGATAGATATATTAATGGGAGTCGAGGCACTGTTGCATTGCTTTTGCCATACAACAAAACAAAATTATATAGGGATCTTCTGGAGATAATCCCATAACTGGAAAGAATGATTGCTATGGTGGTGATTCTAAGCATTGTATCAGGCTAGGGGTATGGGTAATTTTAGGTATGGGTGAGCAATTCCAAAATCAAATCATGAGATCACTGATGCTACTCATGGGCAGGACTATAGAATCTGAAACAGACATGGATGGAAATGATCAAGTTATATACAGACCAAGAAGGTTTAGAATCATGTCTTTCAAACATCCATGTTCCTTCTTTCCTGGCTTCCATCTTTTCTTTTGAAAACCACTTTTATTTTGGGATGATCCTGAAGATTTAGGGCCATTCCAGAGCAGGCTGGGGTTACTGTTTGGCTGTTCTTTCACATTTGCAACCAAGATAAAGCAACAAGAACCTACTATTGAGAGGCAGTGCTCCAGAGGTCTCTCAAGTTTCTCCATGTCTTGGGAGCAGAGGCACTGACTGCCTTTCTGGACTGTCTTTTTGTGGTTTCTTTGAGGAATATTAGCCCTAAGCTAACATCTGTTGCCAATCCTCCTCTTTTTGCTGAGGAAGATTGGCCCTGAGCTAATATCTGTGCCCATCCTCCTCTATTTTATACATGGGATGGCTGCTACAGCATGACTTGATAAGTTGTGCATAGGTCTGTGCTGGGATCCGAACCGGCGAATCCTGGGCCACTAAAGCGGAGTGCACGAACCCAACCACTACACCACCGGGCTGGTCCCTGGACTATCTTTTTAAGGACGTTTCTATATCAAATACCTTTGGAAAACTGTCTGGGATAGTATCTTCCTCCTGAGCAAAGGGCAGGCATTTTAAGGAAGGTTCTCAAAGGCATGGGAGCCCGTAGGGGCAGAGTCTCAGTCAAGGGCCCTGCCACCATTTTCTAACAGAAGGCCACTTTAGAGCTTCTGGGAATGATCCTCATGCCAAGAACTCCTTGACAAGTTATGAAATTTCCCATTTTGGAAAATTAGACAGCCCATAGTAAGAAAGGTAGAGTCCAAGAAGACAGGATATGGAGTCAGAAAAACTGAGCTGGAGTACGGTTCTATTACTGACTTAGTGTGCTTTGTAAAGTCACTTAGCTTCTCTGAACCTCAGGTCTTTGATCTCTAAAACGAACTTACAATAATAACTGTAATACTAACCTTGCAGAATTGTTGTGAAGATTAAAGAGGTAAACAGGCATGAAAAATGCCCAGTAAACTGTGCTACACAGGTATTTGGTGGTTATTATTGTTCTTCCCATTTCGTTTAAACTCTTATTTCATAAGGGAAGAGAATAAAAATAGGTAATTGCACACATTATGTTATTACTGGATGTTTTAAAGGCCAATTCACCCCTTCTTGCTGTCACTGATGGTTGAAGAGATGTAAGTGGTACTAAGTTTGTGACTGTTCTGCTGTGTTGAAGTCTCCGATTAATTTCAAGCTTCATATGCTGCAGGAAGAGAGGGCTCATAACTGGGATAGAGACGGGAGGTGGGGAGAGGATTATGAAGCATTATGTTCCTCTGCTCATTTCTGCCATGATTTTAGGGCACCCTAATGTGTGTGAGTTTTTATGACCTGAAAATTGGAAAACTTGTTCTTGACGTCTTTTTCCATATAAAAGAACAAGATTATTAAAAAAAAAAAAAAAAAGGAGCAGGGGAGTGAATCATCCTTGACTGCTATTTTGAGTACACAGAAATGAAATCTGATTTCTGTATTTGCTTATGTACAGATGAGGAAATGTCAAGGATGTCCTCTGCACTATCATCTCAAAATGCAATTTCTATTCAAAGTCCACAGTGGGTAAATATTATCCAGATTCCTACAGCTGGTGCTTGTGCGCTAGGGCTAGCCCAAAGTACTATTGTGAAATGGAGTTCTCGTCTGTCATGATCTTGCCACCTCTTTACTTATGTTTTCCCTCTTCAGTCTCCTTTTTCAGAGCCCAGTGCTGTCCGTGCAAATACTGAGTGAGGAAAACTCCTTATGGCAGTGAGTTTTCCTATATATTACTGAGTAAAAAGAATCAAAACAAAGGGGCCCCATAATATGTTTATATATATAATAGAAAAATATATGGAAAGATATGCACCAGTGTTAAGCCATTGCAATAAAGAATATCTCAACTCTGCTACTACCTGGCGTCTGTATGTCCTGTGAGTGAGAGTGCCAAACAGGAAATGTTAGAGACATGACTGCTGGAGGTAGAGAGTGGGAGAGGGGTACAAAGCCTAGCACAGGGGAGAAGATCGAAAGACAGCCCACTTAGCAAGTCAGGAAACTCAAGGTTCTAAGCCTCCACAAACTCTGCTACAAAAACACTTGTAAATATGATTATAAAAGTACACTTTGAGAAAGTGCAAAGAGATAAGGTCCAGAAAGTAGAGAAAGAGAGATCCATACCTCAAATTTCAACAAGGCGAAAAAGACAAAGCCTAGAAATGCAACTGATGACCAGAACACTTAAACTTCATGCTTGGAAAGATTCTAGAGAGAATCACAGGTTGGTGAGCAGGTCAGAAGGAAGGAAGTCAATAGGAGCCAGGATAGAGTTATTGAGAACAACCAGAGAATCCTCATTTCCTTTTTCTTTTTTGAGGAAGATTAGCCCTGAGCTAACTACTGCCAGCCCTCCTCTTTTTGCTGAGGAAGCCCGGCCCTGAGCTAACATCCATGCCCATCTTCCTCTACTTTATATGTGGGACGCCTACCACAGCATGGCATGCCAAGTGGTGCCATGTCTGCACCTGGGATCCGAACCGGCAAACCCTGGGCTGCCGAGAAGCGGAATGTGCGAACTTAACCTCTGCGCCACCGGGCAGGCCCCTCATTTCCTTTTCAGGTACCATGAAGTGAAAGCCACACATATAATGAGCCTAGAATTCAACAAGATATTTAGCAGTCTCTCATGATAGCGTTTTGGACAAGACTGAGAAACCCAGAACTGATGACAGTCCAGCTGGATGCAGTCATAATTGGATGAACCACTGTATCTAAAGAATATTGATTAATGGAAATATGCCAACCTAACTAATTGCCTTGTCTCCTTTCACCCTAAATCCCTAATTCATCCCCGACATTACCACCATAATTTTCTTTCTAAATCATAGGTCTGACCACAGACTATGTTTAAACATCATAGAATGGCTTACATGGCCCTTTAGCACCAGTTCACTTGTCAACCTTTTCAACCTCAATGCTTGTCTCAATAGCCATTAAATGAGACTGTTGGTCTCATGTGACCCTAGCTGAAACTGTATCCTATGGCAAGAACAAAAAAGAAAGCATAGAGAGGAATGCAATCCATATGCTAAAAATTCTGGAAGCTGGGTAATCAGAAAAAATTGTAGGGAACTAGGGATATTAATGCAGAAGTTCTACATAGATCAGTGAGGCATTATGGGAAAGAAGAAGCGTCTTTGGAAGATAGTACTAGAACCCATGTGTAGTTGTTCCAGGAAGGTAGGTATTTGACTCAATAATATAAAGAATATTTGGACATATTAGACTTAATAAATAACAAAAAAAGGGATTGTCTTAGAAGCTGGAAAGCTTAAGATTTCTTGAAGAGGCTTTATGAATATCTTCTGGGAGTTTCTAAATGTGAGTCCCCATACTGGGCTGCAGGGAGGATGAGGTGACATTTAAGGACTCATAATCCCGATGGATTGCAGCTGTGCCTACAACTGGCCCCGTGAAGTGGCAGTATAGCAAGCACCCATGCCAAAAAGCTGCTCAGGAAAAACATGTTTCTATTCTAATTAGAAGAACAGCTGTACTGAGGCATTTACTATCGGTAGTCCTTTAACAGTTAACTCAGGAGTTAGTCCCTACTCAACAAACAGTGGAAACAGTGAGCATTTAAGATGTCACATGACACCATGCTAGAGTTTATAAAGAGGGCTCTGGATTGCCTAGTGAGAGAATAATCTTTTGCCAAAACGTTTTGTGGAATGCCAAGATTGCAAACAGTATGTCAAGACTTAACAAACAGCTTTGCATTAGGCAGTATTAACTAATTCTGGCACACTTTCTGTAGGTCTTTCGTCTTGTAGGAAAACAGCATACCACCTTTTGGCATCATACTTGGCTCCCTTTCTGCTTCTAAATTTTCTCACTTCTCAGAAACAAACTAAAGAAAGTAGAAGTAGTAATAAAAAATTCATCTTCACTCTAAAGGCCAAAAGAATAAAATAAGATAATGTATACAAAATGACTCTGAAATGTTAAAGCATTAAATGTAGGCAAAGTAAGACCCTTTCTTTATTATCACTATTACCACGATCACTATTAGAACATCCAAATCACAGAGACTGGATTCCACTTGATCAACAACTCAAGTGGAGCCTTGCAGAAGGCTCAAAGACCTATATGTCAAGTTCTCCCAACTTCTCAAGCAAGAATCCAACTAAACCAGCTGGGGCAGGAAAAGTCTCTTCTCCTCTTAGAAAATTCTTGTTATTATCTGACTTTCACCTCTCTACCCGACTAAGTAAAGCCAGTTCCCTCAGCAGAAATGGAAGATGGCAAGCCATTTTCCTCTATATTGTAATACCTTCTAATAACAACTCCCACCCCCGTGGCCCCAGCTACCTCCTCCAAGGATTGAACTCTGTCTACACGCAGGACTGCAACAAACTGTGTTTTCTCACTAATAGCTACGACAAACCTAAAGGATTGCTGTTACTATCTTGATTTCACAAATGAGAGCCTGAAGTTTAGACACATTAAATAATTCATCCAAGGTTATATTACTAAGACTGGTGATGTACGGATTTGAATTTAGGTCCATGACTCAGACATCCACATGCAGAAGAAACAAGCAGATAACTCACACAAGAGGAAATAAAATAATAAATAATTATAATAAGGAAATAATGAGAAGTCTTCTGTCAATTTAGAAAAGGCAAATTCAGGAAACAACCAAGGTCTAAAATGGGCACAAAAGTACAACTTCAGCATAAATCTGTACCCATCCATCTCTCATTCACACAACAATATCTGTGGGAGGACTGACAAAAGGCAAGGATTTCCAACCCAAAGACGTGAATTCTCTGGATGAAAATGGATGTTAGGATGGTCAGCTTGTCCAGTCGAGATTTTAAAACACATAAATGTGACTATAAATGTGTTTCTTGTGTGAGGAAAAAACAAAGTGGATATATAAACCATTTTCAGTTCTGATATGATCTCAGTTTCCATTAATTGTTTTTAAATGGCTAAAATTTCTCTGAGGGGAAAATAAATTAACAGAGGAATCTGGAGTAGAGAAAACTAACTTACTAAAATTTCAACAACCACTTGTCTTCTCTCTTAGAAACCCTTAATAGACACCATGATGTAATTCTAGTAGTAACAGCTAACCTTTATTGGGCATGCATAACATGTCGGGCACCATGCTAAGTGTTTTACTATCATTATTTCACTTAATATGATATAAACACACCATATTAACAAACATTATATGATATAAACTTATGACAAAAATGACTGATTTAAAAGTTAATATAATAATATTTTGGTAAACTTGTATGATTCTGTAAATTCTCTGATATATAATGTAAAATATATGTTTGAAAACTATCCACTTATTTGCTTAAGTATAATCCTCTTACTCTCTTGGCACAATGTCTTTAAATTGGTTGGCATGAATATATTTGCTTTGAACAGTCAATGGTATAATGACAGGGAACGGGAACGGGTATATCCAATAACTAATTTCCTTCTATTTTCCTAGTGAATAATCAATTTGCACTAATATAAATTACACTTTGAGGTTCATCATGCCCCATTTTCACATGGCTAGTGTCACCTTCAAATAAAGTAACTTGAGTTAAATTTTAACATAATGGATTTTAGTTTGTGGTTGTGATGGTTAGTTTTATGTGTCCACTTGGCTAGCCTCTAGTCCCCAGTGAGGCAATAAAACACTAATATAGGTATTGCTGTGAAGATATTTTTTATATGTGATTAACATGTACAATCAGTTGATGTTTAAGTAAAGGACATTATCCTTGATAATCTGGCTGGGCCTGATCCAATCAGTTGAAAGGCCTTCAGAGCAGAACTGAGGTTTCCCTGAGGAAGGAAACATTCCGCCTGTGGACTGCTCATCCAATCCCGAAGCTGGGAACTCTAGCACCATCTTGTCTCTTCCCTTCCCCTCACCCCTGGCATTCAATCCATCACCACTTCCTGCCTACTCATTTTCATCCTGACTGCCACTACCCTCAGGCAGGTCTCCATTAAATCCTGGAAAAGTGCACACTGTCCTAACTGGTGCAATTGCTTCTAGTCTATCTCCACTCTGCATTTCAATTCACCATTTATACAATCAGCCCACCACTTGTCAAAATCCAGCTTTGACATCTCTGATTGCTTCAAGAGAAAGGAGCAGATCTTACCATTTCTGTACACCCAAGAACTTAGCAAAATATGAGACACACAGTAAATGTCAGGTAAGTAGAAGTCAATCCTACAGGACATCAGAAGCACAGACTCTTCTTACTGGGGATAAGTCTTTTGGGCATTTTAACTAAAGCCACGTGAAACAGTCACGAGGAGTCCTGCATTTCTTATGGCTCAGTGTCATTTTTTTTTAAACAGTTTTATTGAGGTATAATTGACATACAAAGAACTGCATATATTTAATGTATACAATTTGATGAGTTTGAATATATGCAAACACTCATGAAACTATTACCACAATCAAGGTAATAGACATATACAACACCTCCCAGAGTTTCCTTGTGTCCTGTTGTGGGTTTGTCTTTTTTTTTTTTTTGGTCATCAGAGGGTCTTAATTTAGGAGAGTCAGTGAAATCTCTGGAGCCTGGCTTTCCCTAGAAAAATACATTTTGCATATAATTTCTGAGATTTTATGAGCTTCCTAAAACCCATCCTGCCATGGACCCGCCTTATGGTCCATGGACCCCAAGTTAATAACCCCTGAATAGAACCAAACATCACAGGTTCAAGTTTGATTTTAATTCCTTCTGGTTTGGGTGCCAGCTTCATTTCCCTCATTTGAATCTTTTTTGCACTATGCTCCAAGTGTCCATATGACCCAGAAGGACTGGCTATAGTAATCAGTGAAAGATAACTCCACCCACAAGAATATTTGGTTCTCAGGAGGAAAATATTTCCAAGGACACTGTTGTTCTGTTGTCAGTCACAATCCACTGCCCTGGGTTGCAGATATGTGATATAACAAAGCTTTCTACTGAAATAGCTACCCTTTCACCTCTGAGGCTCTGTGTTTGCCTTTCAAGGTAGCTGTGAAGATTGGGAAATGGAAAAACCAGGGGAATGTAACTTAAGCTAAGTCACGAAGCAATTCATGGCACTGCTTAAAAGCAGCCCATACCTCATGACATCCAATCCAAACGCTGCTCTAAGACACAGCCACCTGCCCAGTATCCACCATGAAAAGTTTTTATATTTGGCTTATCCAAGCTCTATGTGAAGTCACCCTGAAAATAATTCTTCATGGCGCAGAGCCAAGAGAAGAACAAATGGGAAAATATTGCCCATGGCTATCAAAGACAAAGCTCAACTGAAGCTGAAAAGGGAAGACAAGAGAGAACTAGAAGAGGGAGCAGTAATTGCACGAGGGACGTGAGTTCTTTAGAAGTGGAGATGAAGAGCAAAAGCCCGAGAAGGGCCATGGTGAGCTGTGTCATGATATTTTAGGACATTATATTTAGGCAGCACAGAATCTGAGCTAAATGCTTTTATTCCAAAATCGTTTTCATCAAAAATCTAAAAAATCTAATAAGAGAAAGGGAATGAGAAGCTTAGAAGGCTTCTGTCTGTCAATCAATCAAAAAAGCAATTATCTAGGAACTATTTCCGAAGGTAGCTGTGCTAGGCACTGTACAGCCTGAATTGCTCATTAAAGCACCTGTCATAGGGTCCTCATCCTTTACATAGTTGGCCAGAGCTGAACCAAACACCCTTATTTTTTTGTTCCAATTAAGAATTTTCAGGGGGAATAGAAATAAAACTACTTTGCCATGTATGACAAAGTATTAAATAATATGTAATCAAGAACAAGATAAAAACTCGTAGATCTCCCTATTGCTTTAACAATAGAATCTAAGACCTCCCTCGTTAAGAATCTCTATCATTTGCGAAGGAACCCCCAGATACCATGTTTCAGAAGCATTCTCTGTGCAACTCTATCACAGCATTTCTCCTACTGTACTGAAAGCATGTGTCTCCATGTGCCTCTTGTTGGAATGTAATCTTCAGGAGGGCGAGTTCAGGTCTCACTTGTTCCTAAATTCTCAAGACTGGTGCAGGGCCTCACCTGTGCTACCTGAGCTGATTCCTCAGTGAATCACAGATGCTGACCATCTGAGTCTTTTTTTTTAGGTGGGAGGCATGAGCTCTGTGTTTCACTGTCCAGCATACAGTCCCTTTAATGCCACTGCAGTGGAGGCCAGGCTTCAGGAAAGTGCAATTACCATAAGCTAAGAAGATCCTGACATCGATTGTGTTCTTAGTAGTACTAGGTCTTTTAAAAAAAGCTGAAACAGGAAGATACAGTATTTTGATTTAAGTCATGCTTTTAAAAATTTTGCAGCTAATACATTTCTCTCATTTCTAAAGTGGTCATTTGAATGTGTTCCTGACCAACTCACCTTAATAGGTGCCCCCTGCACTCTCCCTATCAACTCCCTTACTGTTTCCTTGCTTGCATTTACATTACTTACTTTCTGTTGATCTCTTTACTGTCATTGGGCTTCATCAAGACAATGTGGCTCTATGAGGACAGAGAACATGTATGTCTTATACACACTTGCATCTATGGTTCTAAACACAGTGCCTGGCACACAGTAAGTGCTTAAGAAATATTTGCTAAATGGAATAAATGAAATTATTTGAGATTGTATTTCTCAAATAATTTACTAGAAAAGTAGTTTGATGAGATTCTCTAGAGGAACAAGTAATTTTGAGCAATGCTTAATGTTATCTTGGAATATTGTATATCCAAGACTCTGAGACCTCTTGCAAGAAGCAAACAATTGAATATTATTTAGCTCAGCATTTCCCAAATACATATGACAACAAAAAACCTTTCAAAGCTAATATCTAATAACATCCTGTGGAATGTGTTCCAAAGAACACACTTTGGAAAACACTGCTTAAGAGCTAACAAAGACATCGGGTCACTAGGCCTGGAGATGCTAGTATTTATTTTTCTGTATTTACAAAACTGAAGACAACTTTTCTGAACTCTCCAGAAAGAAACAGAAGCCTTTACTTCCAATTGCTTACTCTCATGGACAACTGCCCCTACTACTCCTTCCCACCCCCAAATGTGAATTCTCAATTCCTTTTTAATAGCTCTAATCACCATGTAGTATCAAAATGCTCTCGGAAGCATAGCTGGCATCACTGGGTCTAATTAAAATGGAAGCCTCCATGCAACTGGTTTCAACTCCAAATCAGTACTATTGGAACAGAGTTAAATTTAAGATGATTTGTTTTTATCATGTAAATTTAATTATTAATTAGCATCACTATTTTGAACCAAAATTATTTGTCTTACAAAAGGATATCCAGGACTTTCTTGAAACCTTCAACTTCAAAGTTACCTTCACCTGAGGCATCAGGATATTCAGGCAGGACAGTATGTCTCATCATCATTTTGAGATGTGATGTAAGTAATTTGTCACCAACAATTGTTAAAGTACAGAAGTTAGTAATTGACTCCCTTTAAAAAAACATAGTGCCATTTTAATGTCATCCCCTTGGCAGCATCATTCTTACTCAAATTCCAACGATTTCTTAACTGTGAGAGGAGGGGCGTGGGCTACTTCATCTTGAAATGATATGTCCGTGATATGTGCCTATCATTGACATGCCATTAGGAGTTGGAATGATTTTTAATTTATTCCTGAGGAAAGAAAGAAGGGAGGAAGAAAGGAAGGAAGAGAAAAAATGAAAGAGGACTGTCAAAATCTAGGAGGACGTCTGATCGTGTCCCCAACTATTGGATGCCATCCTCCATGTAGATGATGACAGAAAACAACTAATACAAAAGCAAGCCTCACTAGCTCTTCTAATACATGCTTCCATTTAGTGGAAAATATATTAAGATTTTATCTTAAAATATTTTAAGATTCCAACAACTGCATAAAGCAAGGTGAGCCACATGGTACTTAATGAAATTGTTTAAAGTTTTGAGCATGTATGGGGTAGTGGTGGCTCTGAACAGATTCCAAAGAATTGCCAGTTCTACATGAGGAGAGTTGCATTAAATAAGCTGCTCTATTTTGGCCAAAAAGCTATACAGAGCTGTTCTGTAAGTAGGAAATATAAACACATGATACATTCACACACATTTCAAATGCCATGCTTGGTTTATAACAGCTTGTGTTCAGGTCCCAAAAGTGAAAGTCATCAACCATGGTGGGTCAAAGGTGAATGTTTAACAAACACTTAACAAATCACACCCAAAGTTTGGAATCTTTGTGGAAGTGTGAAATGGACGTAAGATTCATGTCATCTCTAACTTTTGGCCCAGCATTCGTTGCATTCACTTTAAAAAGTCCATTTTGACCAACAACCCAATTAAAAAAATGGGCAAAAGATGTGAACGGAGATTTCTCCAAAGAAGATATATGGATGGGCAACAGGTACATGAAAACATGTTCAACAGCATTAACCATAAGGCAAAGGCAAATCAAATCTACAATGAGATATCACCTCACTCCGGTCAGAATGGCTATAATCAACAAGACAGGAAACAACAAGTGTTGGAAAGGATGTGGGGAGAAGGGAATCCTCGTACACTCCTGGTGGGAGTGCAAACTGGTGCAGCCACTATGGAAAACAGTATGGAGATTCCTCAAAAAATTAAGACTAGATCTACCATATGATCCAGATATTCCACTGCTGGGTATTTATCCAAAGAACTTGAAAGCACAAATGCATAAAGACACATGCACCTCTAAGTTCACTGCAGCATTATTCACAATGGCCAAGACTTGGAAGCAACCTAGGTGCCCATCAGGGGACGAATGGAAAAAGAAGACGTGGTTTATATATACAATGGAATACTACTCAGTCTTAAGAAAGGATGAAATCCAGCCATTTGTGACAACATGGATAGACCTTGAGGGAATTATGCTAAGTGAAATAAGTCAGAGGGAGAAAGTCAAATACTGCATGATCTCACTCATAAGTATAAGATAAAAACAACAACAAACAACACATAGCAATAGAGATTGGATTGATGGTTACCAGAGGGGAAGGGGGAGGGAGTAAGGGGAAAGGGGTTATTAGGCACACATGTGTGGTAATGGATTTGTAATTAGTCTTTGCTTGGTGAACATGATGTGATCTACACAGAATTTGAAATATAATGTACATCTGAAAGTTATATAATGTTATAATCCAATGTTACTGCTATAAAAACAAAAATTAAAAATTCAAAAAAACCCCTCCTGCTTATGGCACTTCTAAGGTGAAAATGAAAAATTCTGATAAAACTCACAGCCTTGTGGAAAATTTCAGGTGACTTATTGCCTTAGTTTTCTGTTATTTCACTACTCACTATCAGACAGAATTGAAGGACAGATTTTGCCTTTCCTCTGCGAGCTATATTCTCTTCTCACTGGAGACCATAGCTGGCGACTTGAGTATTTTGCTACTCATTTATCTGTGTAGCCTTCTATTTAATGGACTCAAGATCTGGAAAGCGCATTCAATAGATGAAGTCCATACATCAGCTGATGGGATGTGTGGGCGTGCGTGCATTAGGCAAAGAGAAAAGTTACTCTCTGCATGCAATGAGCCGAATTATCCCTATTCCTTTGAAGAAGAGTCTTTTCTTCTTTTTCTTCTTCTTCTTTCTTTTCAGAGCTTGAATAATATTTAGCTGAGATTTCAGGTTCCTGGTTTTCAGTGGGATCCAACAGATGTGGGAAAGGGCCACATGCCCATGGCCAGGGCATCACTTACATATCTCTTCTTGTCCTGATAAAACATTTGCATCATGGCTGAGGGTGCCTTGTCACTGGCCCTGATTTCAGAGAGGGCCTCATGAAACTGGCCATGTTAAGACCAAAATAATGTCATTTAGTGTCTAGGAGGAGGTTAAAAAGAGGATTAGAGGCAGGCAGGCAGGCAGGGTATATTAAACGTGTCCATGACTAACAGGGTGTGACAGAAAAGGGTTTTATTCTTTTCAACAAAACAATTCCCTAGGGCTGGGACTATTACTCCACTGTGCCTTTATCACCTTGGAATTTTTATGGTTATTTTTGATGAATTCACATTTTTGTAAAGGCTTTTTTGAAAAGATGCCAGTTTTCAATTTTTAATTAAAGTCGTAAATAATCTTAATTCTGCCTTAAAAGGTTTATTGTTTCTTACTTTTTTTTATTATTGCTGCCAGGAAATATTTCAAATACCAAGCCCTGATGTGAGTTAGCAATTAGAGTCTCTCCAAGGTCTAGTAACAACATTGTGCCCATGTAAATATTACATACTAGTATACTGGTGCAAGGTTTGAAAATGTGGATTCACTGATTTCAGGTTTATTGATACTGCTTCTCCTGGGAGTGACATTTCCTCTTTTTATTGGATGGAGCAACTTTCATCATTTAATTTCCACAAATTAATCCATCACAGATTCATGAAAGATTTTTAAAATCTTCAGAGTAAAAAGATGGGTTAAAATTTGGAAAGTAAACACAGTAAAAGTGTCACTATGGGCTGGACAATGAAAGTCAACCAAATCTAGTGCAACCATTTGCAGGAAACAGAGTGCACATCAAAAACTAAATCATTGGGGAGACAACACCTCACTTTACATAAGACAAAGTTAAGAGAATACTGCAACATTTCACATTAGATTATAATACTCCTCCTCAAAAGTATATCCTTGTTATCTAGATTGCCTGTTGATGGTTTTCTGCAAATCACCTGTAAGTTTCTATTTTGTAGTCTCAAGGTCTGATTTTCTTTTTTACATTAATGCGCTTCAAGAATCTTTCACATAATCAAAACTACTCTTCTTTTCTTGAGAGGCTGAAACACACCATGTTTGAACAATAGAAACCAATTAATTAACAATTCCTGAAAATATCCCATAATGTTTCCATACCTACTGTCAACCTAGGTTACCTTATGTTGAACATCATATTGTTGCTTATTCATCTAGATATGGGACTTATGTTCTTTCATGTCCATGACAATTTTGAAGGTGCTCTCCCTCATGATAGATTTGCTATTACAGTAAAACCTCACACATTTAGGACAACTTGGAGGTGGAGAAAGGTCAGATTTAGAGGAAAAAACGCTTATCAAGAGAGATTTTTTTTTTTAACCAAACACAACTTTTCACTTCAAGTTTATAAGATATACATAGATAATGACAAAAACCATTAGACAGTCATTCTGCTGAACAGAGTTAATAACATGCAACAATAGTGTGCTATTTTAAAAATATTAAGCATCCTCCTTACAACTTTATTTATATTATTAATTCACTTAGCAGTTCCTTCGCTCTTCTAAAATACAAGAACATAGCCAAGCCATGTTGAATGATCATCTGTTGTCATCTGTTGATAATGATCATCTGTTATCAATTTATTGTTATTCCAATTAAAAAGACAACTATATTTACAGAGAAAAAATTATTTTAACAATTGACTTACAATAGCGGGTTTGTGTACAATTAAGTAAATCTATCAAATCCTTCTAACTGGGCATTTTTCTAACTCTCAGGGAAGAGGTCAAGTCTTTCCATATATGAGCCCTCAACTGGCATTGTGCTAACACCTCTCAAGGAAGAAAAAGTGCAAGTAACAAAAAGACTACACAGCATTTCCTAATGTGAAAGTATTAAATCCCTACAAACCATGAAGGAACACAAGATTCTAGTCAGCTGGAAGCCACGGTGACCTGAGAACCACGGCCATGGGGTTCAATCACTTGAAATAAGCTGACTCTTAAACTTCCCTTAAATTTGCTATGAAGGGCCCTTAGATGAAGCAGGTCCCATCTTAACACAAATGAAATACTCAAAAAGCCAAGGTCAGCTCAACATGTTTTCTGCCTCAGTCAGGAGAGACTTCTTGGTCCAAAAATTTACAGACTCAATTATCAGGATATGCCTTAAACGGTAGTAAGCTCCTCCTTTCTCGAGGTCTTGAAGCACAGCATGGCCAGCCACTTGCTGGAGACCTTATGAGGTCAGGAGAGCAAGTCAGGTGGGTTGGTTGGTTGTTATTTAACATTTCTTCCAAGTCTGAGATACTGTGATTTCTATGAACTCGAAAGATGCATTAATCCCTCATTGATGTCAAAGTAATTCCTTTCTCAGATTTTCATACACAATACCTATTAAGAAACGTGTTTCATAGCATTGGAGATTGGACTGGTGGTTGCCTTTGGGGAAGGGGGGAGGGGGGAGGGCAAAAGGGGTGATTAGGCTCACATGTGAGGGGATGGAGTATAATTAGTGTTCGGGTGGTGAACATGATGTAATGTATACAGAATTTGAAATATGATGTACATCCGAAAAAAATAAAAATTAAAAAAAAACCTGAAAAAAAAAGAAACGTGTTTTTTCTAAGCTTAAAGGGAGAAAAGCTCTATGCTTACTTGCTCATCCTAGAGATTCACCTACCTTCTTCATCAGAGCTAAAACGATTTTAGCCAACTGATATTTTAAGAAAAGGCACTTACCTCCAGAAAGAGTTTTTGTTGTGCTGTTTTTCCCAATTCAATTTTCTTTAGTTATCTGGACTTAATTTCCATAAAAGCCTTTTTCTACTTTCCAGTTTAGGTGACTTTCACTAATTTTCTCTGATTCTTATTATACAAGCCCTTCCCAGAAATTCATATAGGGTTTATCAGCTATGCAAACCATAGCCTTGCTATTGCTTCATGGAAGACTTCTCTCCTCAAAGAGTCTAAAATATATTACATCTTGAGAAGTACAAGAATTTCCAATGCCCCGTAGAAGCTCCCAGTACTGCAAGAGCAATTTAAATGTGCTTTTTCTGGCTGGATAAATCCTTTTTCAAAATTACCTTTTTCCTCGCTTGTTGATCTTTGGAAGAATGTGCCTTCACATGCTTTCTTAGGGAACTTGGGTCTGTGTAGCGTTTGGTGCATCCTGGAATTTGACAAGCATAAGGTTTCTAAATAAGAAAGAAAGAAAGAAACAGCTGTGGTTAAATCATAAAGGCAACTGGGGAAGGTTTACTCAAAGACTACTGACTTCAGAGCGTGAACTATTACCAACTGACTGATGTGAAATGCTGGGTAATATTCATGCATTTTAATTAGAAATCCCAGTAAGTTTGCATCAAGGCAAAGAGGGGAATAAAATTCCAAGAAACAAAGAAATGGCCTATCTTTGATGGTTTTTAAGAGACTGCTATAAAGTGCACTCTTACCACGAAATCTCGCAGCAATTTTAATGTGGAAATTATTAATAAGCATCTCCAGTCATACTTACAGTTCTGTTCCCCTGAAAACACTCTTTGGTACTGTCAGAAACTAGGAAACACATATTCTTTAAGAGTTCAGGTATAAAGAAACTGTAGAAAAGTCCAGGAAAGACTGGGAATGTTTCAGAAGAACCTTGATTCAGAAAGAGAGAGGGAGAGAATTAAAAGAGAAAATCAGTGGAAAGTGAGTAAGAGACAGAAGGTTTCAAACAACAGACACATGAAAAATCAGCCAGAGAAACATTAATACTATTAGTTGTAGAGGAGTCTTGGTGCTAACCCTGGGTTATGTGAATAAGCCCTTGGCTGAGTACGATGAGAACTCAAGTTTTGGCCGCTCCAATTCCCCCATGCTCCTGAAAGATGTGAGGGGTGGAGCCGAAAGCTGAGGCTAGAAACTTTTTATTTTTGTATCCCTGGTGATGGGTACACAATAATTAGGAATGAATGAATGAATGAGAGCACTACACATCGATTCACATTTTAGCACCTATTCCTATTATAACAACAAAATTCATAGCAAGGGTTTGAGAGTATGGCTTTTAAGCTGTGAAATAAATCAAAACCTTCTGCTTGTTCTAAGAACTGAAAAAAAAAATCATGAGATTAACTGTGTTTATAAGATGTATTAACATCACTCATCTACTTAATATTTCAACAGGTAGATATCAGAGCTATGTCTATGTGAGGTGAAATGTAAGGAAGAGAACTGAAACTCTGTCTCTAAAAGAGAATTTTTGTTTTAGAAACTTGCTTATTGACACCCCCCAAAAAAATTCAGATTTTTTTTCCTACTGTTTATATTTTGTTCCTGTTTTCATGTGCATGCTTGTCATTTTGTGGGCCAAGATGTAAGTGGATTCTATTATTTGCCCCTCTGGAAGCTATGTTATGATTCGTGCTTTTTTTTGGCCATTTTTTATTCCAAGAACAAGGTAAAGTCATGAATATATACAGTAATTCAGTTAGAAACTCCCATATTGAATTGTAAGTTTGATTATGTGATGTTTTTGTTCATTGACTGATTGACTGAATCACTCAACAGCTCTTACGCTTCCGTAATGTGCTGGGCACTGTGTTACATATTAGGGACATAACAATGAACAATGGATGAACTAGGCTCTCAATATCTCACAGTTTTTGCAAAACACTGAGCCAATTATAGGCTGAAGTCACTTACCAATGAGTTTCCATTGGGTAACCAAAGGTTTTCTTTAACCTGGGAATCTTTACTGGGTGCACACAGCTTTCTTGTCCTGGTCTTCTCTTTCCTGCCTTGGCTTTGGGGGAGCAACTAGCCAATATCTTTATTGGCAGTCATCTTGTGACCATATAAGCTCACGTTTTAAGCATCAGGGGAGATGTTGCATATAAAAAAAATCTTTGGGAATATTAACATGTTATATAAATTGATGCCTTTATTATTACCATGGTTGCTATTATTTGGGTTGGAAAGATAAGAAATGGATCATGTCTTTTTTTTTGAGGAAGATTAGCTCTGAGGTAATCCTCCGTTTTTGCTGAGGAAGACTGGCCCTGAGCTAACATCCATGCCCATCTTCCTCTATTTTATATGTGGGACGCCTGACACAGCATGGTTTGATTAGTGGTGCATAGGCCTGTGCCCGGGATCCCAGCCAGTGACCCAGGGCCGCTGAAGCAGAATATGCGAACCTAACCACTATGCAACCAGGTCATCCCCTGGATAATGTCATTTTGTATTTGTTTTTGAGATGTTCCTGAAGAAAGCTTGAATACTCACCATTCCTCCTTGCTGGCCTTCACTCCCCTGCTGTCAGCCACCTGGGACTGGTATGCCAAAATAGCAGTGTCAGGGGCTGGGCTCAGTAGTACTGGTGTACTGGCCATTTTATCTCAGATTACCTAAGCTTTAAATGGCATGTCACACTTCATCAAACTCTATTTCTCATTATTTTCCATTTGTACAGTAAAACTATTTCTCCTGTTTAGATATTAAGATGCAAATAGAGAAATGAATTAATAAAACTTTTCAGAATTAGAATTATGAACTCAGTAATCTTTATGGGAAAACCATTTTCCTATAAGTAAAGAAACATTTAGTTGAAGAAAGATAATTTATCCAAAATTCTGACAGCATTAGCAATAAGGAGTGCTTAATAAAGGGAATGGGGACCTAAATTTAAATAATAAATTCTTCAAGCAACTACAGTTTGCTTTTTAAAGCAAGTGTTTAATTTCTATATGATTTTAAAAGAGCTTAATAAAAATTTAAACAGGAGGTAGTTTGGATCTTAAAGAGAAAAAGACAGTTTTAAAAGATTTAATAAAGAATAATTTAAAAAAAAATAGCTGAGTTTTAAAAGCTACTGTATTGAACTGAATCATGAAATTATCACCTTAGGTAGCTTTCCTCAAAAATTTTAAAAAGGGATATATTTTTTTAACTTCCCAAATGATTTTAGAAAATGTTCTTAGTTTGATTAGCTAAAATAAGCTCCAAGCAAAGAAGGGTATTGTAGAACCATAACACTTAGCCTCACAATAGTTCTTTCAAACTACAGATAACTAGCTAGAGTAGAAGCAATTTCTCAAGACAATCTTGTCTCATGAATGTTCATTCTTCCATGATAAAGTTTAATGACAAATTGGAAAATTTATTGGATTCTACCAAGACCATTTTAGACATACAAAATAGGGCATTTTAACATAATTTATTCTTTTTTCCTACTTCTACCTTTAAAAAATACAGCTATTCAGCAAATTTATTCATTTAATATTCTATTCTATTGGTCCTAAAATCACTGAATTCAATTCAGTTAGAGCAGAAAGGGTCCATCTTATGCCCATATTATTCTAATTATATTTCAGATATTTACTAGGCAAACCATCACATTTATGTATATTAGGAGATAATTCTATTTAGAAAGGTTATGTGACACATAGCTAAAACGACTTCTATCAATATGACTAATAGAGACTAATATAAAATTTAATCAATATGTCAACTATAACATCAGAAGAATCTTAAATATGTATGAGAAGGCGTATAGAAATAGCAGTATCTTTTCAAAATTCAAACTCTGGTGTAGTTTAACAATAGACATCAGACTGTTAACACTGAAAAAGTACTGTCATGAATACATTATTTGCAAGAACGTGAAATAAGAGATCTGTGATGTGTATAATACATTTATCCTGATGGCTTTGTTAAGCGAAGTGAAATTACATACAGGCTACCTGGCCTCATGTAAGGAAAATGGCATCAAAATCTGAGAAATGCAAAGGAGGACAATCACCATAATTGAGAAAATAAAAGAATATAAAAGGCATTTGCAAATGAGCAAAATGTTGCAGCACTAAGAGAGTTAAGGTGTAATAATGAAAATCAATTGTTCTCATAGGGTTTATGTCAATGGATGTGTGGCTGTTAACACATAGGAAGCGTGATGAAACTGAACCCCGGGGAAAGATTTGCTGATTTTTTTAGATCGCCTGAAGCTTAAAATACTAGCTGGTTTCTAAAGCAAAAGGCCCCATTCACTCTCAAAAACCTTGCCAGACTCAAAGTTCTTATGTCAAGAAGAAAATCACCAGGGTAAGAAAAAAAAATGCTTCCTATTTCTAGCAATAGCATATATTATCTATTTTAGTGTATCATGATATTTGAATACTTATTTTAATGCCCAATCTCTAGGTCTCATTCTCAGTACTAAAATCTTCTATGTGACGGCCCCTGAACTGCCTCTGCTTGATACACAGAGGTAACCAAGGAACCCCTTTGTCCCAGGCAGTTTTAATATTTAGGATAACTTGTGACTACAGAAAAATGAAGAAAGAGCCAAACAGGGCCCCTTCTGGCCCTTTCCCAGGTTCCACTGCTGCCTTTGGCATTGTCCCTATAGCCTACAGACCATAAAGCAAACACCTTCACCATCCCACTATCAAACGGGCACTTCCTCAGGCCAGGGCTTCCGGCTGGAAGTTGGAAAGCTCCTGCCATTCTTACAGTGTCCAGATGTGTCCTCTGGTGCTTGGCGCGGTCACTGGAGTTGCTGAATGCCTTCTGGCAGCCCGGATGCTGGCACAAATACGGCTTTTCGCCCGTGTGGCTCCGCAAGTGAATCTTGAGATTTTCGAGCCTTGAAAAGGCCTTCTTGCAACCTTCAAACTGCAGAAAGAAAACAATTTTGGGTTGTTGAGAAGGACCTTGAATATTTAGATCTGGGAGACAGGGAAAAAAAAAGTCCTTAGTTCGTACTTGGCCTAAAACAAAAAAATAAAATGAAATCCAAACAGTAACAAATATTACTTCTAAAAATATCCATATGTTTATGTGAACTGCATTTTTCCACTGAATATACATGCCACTTTCCATACCAGATTTGGGTCCCAAACTGATTTCTGTGATTACTTATGTCAGAGAAAATTTGCTGTGAGCCATCTGGCTCAGTTAATAAAAATACAGTAATGCGTGTCTTAAAGATTTATTAAAAAATTAACACACTTTTCCATTTCCAAATTGGTCTAAATTGAAGGAACCAGGAAGGCAGAAACTTTTTACAACTAATAAACTAACAAGAAAAATCAGAGTGAGGTATGAAAAAAAAAGGTGAATTGACGATCCAAGAGCTCGAGATGAAAAAGATGTGTGTGCACTGAATCATTATGATTATGAACTTCCCTAACAACATTTTACGTGGTTTTTCAACTCCCAAAAAAGTGATCTTGTTAACATATAGAGTGATGCTAAGCCTAACGAGATAAAGTTTTTAAGATGCTTTTAAGAAGGTTTTGGAAGACAATTTATTTAATGCTAAATCATTTTCCAAATAAAGTGGTAGTTTTATTTATTTTTATTTTTTTAAAGAAATTTTGTTACCTAGTTCATGAAGACAAGAATTGAAGGAGAAAGGCTGAAGATTTCAAGAAATGCTTCATTAATTTGTCAATATTTATTGACGGTAATATTTACTTAATGTCTTCTGTGGACAAAATATCAGCTACTATTAGCAGGTCAAAGTAACCCCAATCCTTGAAGTGACAATCTAATAAAGAAAATGTGTTAGAGAAAGCCTATAAATGAAGCATAAATGTGAGATGGGCATTTATCCTTTAACTCTCTCTTTGGTGCTAAGCCCCAGAATATTTATGTCACTTTGACAGTTTTAATCCTATTTGAATTCCCACGGCAAGAGAAATTTAGAAACATAGAAAAACTAACCAGAACAAAGCAAAACATGTTTAAAGCAATTAGGAAACCTCACCTCTTAGAGAGGAATGTGTGTGTGGCGGTTTGGGGGGGGGGGGGGGGACACAGAATATAAGTAAAGAAGGTAAATTTAAGATGTTTTCCATTCAGAATTAGTAGGTATAACAACTTCACTGCAAAAAAATTTATAAAATTCTTTGGCTCTCCTGCTTATTACAATAGATGATGGAGTACATTGTTCATGAAGGGATTATCCAGAGCTGGCCAGGTTTTCATTATCTGAATTTTCATCTTGAAGTAAAGGATGAACTAAGGAGAAAGAAGAAGCAAACATGTCATAACTCCATCTATTTAAGTTGTCCAGATTTTGCATGCTGGACTATTTTAAGAAATTTATGAAAGTTGCACTTATTTTTGATTGAGAGTTATACATGTTTCACAGACATATGTTGGTTTATTTCAATTTTGATATTTTGCTTAAAATAATTTTGGTGTTTTCCTGATTTCTATTTCACATAAAAATAAATTTAGCCTGAACAGAAGATGATTGCTGACGAAGCCAACTACTTTTTCAACAGAATGAAAGGCATACAATGCTATGTCGCTAGAGGGAGAGAGGAGTTAAGTGGCTTATTTCCACAGGTTTTCAAGTGGGTCTCAAATCTGACAATAAAGGGGCTCAAAGTTAACCTCCAATTCATAGCTAAGAGGCCTCTGCTGATGGAACCTCTGTTTTGAAGGTTCTCTCTGAATGACGATTCAGAGTAAACTACTGGAGCTTAGTTTATTTGACTTGGAATCACCTGGTGGACCACACAGGTCTGAAATGAGCTTGTGGTTTTGGACACACAAGTCTGTAGCCCAGTTCCTAAGAAGGCTCTGTCATAGGGTGGATATAATTCTGGGGCCAGTTCCAGGGGTGCATATCCAGACCTGGGTAGGCACCAGCATACAATCCCTCTACAGTTGCCTCAGATCTTGGTCAGAGAGAAGGCTGCATTGTTTTGACACCAACACGGGAGTGGAGAACCACTTTAGAATAGATTAATGAGGTTTCTGTGAGTACCAGACAGAACCCTGGATCTAGCACCGAGTGATTAGAGGGATCGCAGACATGTCGTAGAGCTAATTCAACCTGTCCACTTGATCAGACATAAACTGGATATAGATTAGAGTTTCCAAGTTCTCTCCAGTTAACAGTCAATGTAAATGTCTAATTAAAGTCAACTAATTGCTATTAATACTGTTAACAGAAGCAATGATCAAAAACCAACGGGCTTGCTGCATTCCAAGCAAATCAGTGAAAAGTGAACTACATCTCAGAACATCCTATTTTTTTTTTTTTGAGATTTAAAAATTCTTTTTGGTGAGGATGATTGGCCCTGAGCTAACATCTGTGCCAATCTTCCTCTATTTTTTGTTTGTGGGACGCCACCTCAGCATGGCTTGATGAGCAGTGTGTAGGTCTGTGCCCGGGATCCAAACCTGCAAACCCAGGGCTGCTGAAGTGGAGTGCGCGAACTTAACCATCATGCCAGTGGGCCGGCCCCCTGACCATTTTTAAATAGCAAAGATGGAGGAGCATATGAGCACCCAGACTGAAAATGAAAACAAAAAGATTATCTGTGAAATCATGAAAATCCAGCTAATATCATGTTTCCTCTATAACAAGAAAAACCAGGAGACAAAAGTATTGGTAGTACTGGTACTAGCCTTATAGTATTTTCAGGGGAAAAGATGGAGTGAAGGAGTTAGATCCCATTGAGTTGTATGAATAAAGGCAGGAGAAAGGCAATTTCATGTACCCAGGGGCTCATAATACATACCACCCATTCACTGCTGTTGAAGAAACCATGAACCCAAGACCAATAAAGAGCTAGGCACTGAAGAACTGACAAATGGCTCAGTAGACGGCCTAACACCCAACCCATCACAAGTGTACGCAGGCAGCACACCTGACCGAACTCGCTGCACCACTAACTCTACACGAGGAAGGAGCTGCTGCTCATTTCTCTAATGGTGTCTGGATGAAACTTGAAAGCAAACAATTTTGTAATGAATCATTATCATTCATTATGGGAATAACCCTGTAATTCAACACAAGAATTTCCTCTCCCTTTGGCAATTTTATCCCTAGATTTATATGTTCAATTAAATGCAAACACATTAAAAATAAACTAACATTTAGGTAGAACTATAAAAGATTGTTACAAAATATACTAAAACTGGATGGCTTGGGTGTTTGGACAAATGGGTACCTTTTTTCCTTCTTAGTACTTTTTTCATGTTTTCTGAATCGTTAAGGAGAGTCTCACCTTGCAAATAACATGTAAACTTAGGGAAGCAGGGACCATAGGAGGAGAGTTTCCTTGGGTTTGTCCAAATGCTTTCTCATGGAGGCTCCTAAAGTGCAAGATCTATCCTGAGACCTAAGGTCCAAATTGTCACATGACTGCTCGTGTCACTGCCACTAACACGCCTCTACACAAAAATTGACCAATATCGTAGGCTCAGGTCCTCTTCTTCCTGGACTGGCTGTAGAACCAGAAACCTAGGAGCCAGTGACACACAACTGGATTACCAGGTCTGAGCTTGCCCATGGTTCAAACATAGGACACATATGGGAAGACGAGAGAAAACCAACAAACAAACTTTCAGAATTGCACAAGGTAGCAGAAGGAGGAAAAACAGAACACAAAAGAGACAAACACAGGGTGGTAGTGTGGGAGAAAGTGGTGGTGGGAAAGGGGTCTGGTATACCTGAGTAGTTTTATCTAAATAGCATTTTTTTTTCCCCAAGAAATACTGAGTAAGCCCTGTGAGCGTGGCACTATGTGTTAGGCATTGGGAGGAACAAGAATAGAACTCCAGGTTTACTCATGGGAAGATGGAAGCAGGGTCAGTGCATAGGGCCGGGCAAGCCATTTACTGATGAACCTTTAGCAGTGAGTCTCACAGGCGCGGTGTATGGACCAGCAACATCAGCATGCGCTGGAAACTTGTCAGAAATACAAATTCTGGGCCGGCCCCGTGGCCAAGTGGTTAAGTTCGCACGCTCTGCAGCAGGAGGCCCAGTGTTTCATTGGTTCGAATCCTGGGCGCGGACATGGCACCGCTCATCAAGCCATGCTAAGGCAGCGTCCCACATGCCACAACTAGAAGGACCCACAACTAAGAATATACAACTATGTACCAGGGGGCTTTGGGGAGAAAAAGGAAAAAAATAAAATCTTTAAAAAAAAAAAGAAATACAAATTCTCTGGCCCCACCCCAGACTTACAGAACAGAACCCTGGGGGTGGGGGCCTAGCCATCTGTGTGTTAACAAGCCTTCCAGGTGACTCTGATGCTACAGGGTGAGCCTGTGAGTTCAGGAATGCCGATCATATTGTAACCATTGTGATTTTCTTCTGAAAATCTCCTGACAGAAGTAAAATGTCTTGTAGAATTCACCCATTTCTAATGACAGAAGTAAAATGTCTTGTAGAATTCACCCATTTCTAATGGAGATAAGAGTCATATAGACGAGCAGCAATCTTGGACTGAAAAGGAACATCTTCATTCAAATGTGGGGCAGGGTTATCTCCATTCGCACAGCAAATGGGACAAAATCCCAGAATGCCAATCTCATATTAGAGATTCTTTAAACTTTAGACTTTTTAATCTGCTGCCAGGCAGATGTCTGGTTCTGAAATAAGTATGCCTAGAAGTTCCCTTAGTGGCCTCCTGACCAACAAAACATCCCACATTTCTAGTGCCCATTACATTCCCTGTTGAGAAAAAGCACTGAAGGGGAACCATCGTTTTCCATTTGCATATTTCAGTGGCTTCACAGCCACATATGAGAACAATGCATGAAACTGTAAGTGACAACTTTAAATCTCATGGGTTTTGAAAATATTGCATTGCATGAAACTTCACTCTCAGAAAAATTTCTTTAACTCTGAAACTGTTTTCATGTAACAAACTTTAATTAAAAAGTATAAGTTGCCTCCAACCCAGAGAACCTTAGCTTGCACCACTTGGCTAATTTGAGAGATTATTCTTCATATTTAAAGGATCACAACTGGACTGTAATTACCATCTATATATATTGGCTTGATTATGGATTGTTGACATTATGTGGCATTAAGATGACCTTTGAAATATTACTTTCTCTTTCTATTAGAGGCTTTTGTGTAAAGTTCTGAAAATAAAAGGCTCATTAGACACCATTAAAACAGGATTTATTCCATATGTGTAACCAATAATCAAGCAGAATATTACTCCCTCCCCTAATCAGCTACTTAGAGTGCTGAGAAGCACAAGTTCATATTCAAAGCAGTAATAACAGCAAACCTTTGCTGATCAGGTTTCTATACCATCACTAATGTCAACAAAACCCAAACAGAAAGGAGTCTATGATGCTGGACATGCTTTTTAAAAGTATACATTTGATTTCAATTAAGGCTCAGTGTTTATGGCTCTTAGAGGTACGTGCTTTTACATTTCATCAGTCGAGACCAATTAATCCCATTAGTGATGGCTGATCCTGTGATGCCGGGCAGTGCCAGGAACTGACTGATGAATTATATGCTAGCTTACGTCTTCCACTATAGCCCAAAGACAGCAGAGATGAAAGGCACTGGCAGGAAAGTCAGCAAATATTTCTAATGCCAGGGAAACAGTGGCGGTCACTTCCACAACAGGCCCAAGAGTTCAAGTCCACTTGAATCACACACATACTGTACCTGCAAAAGGTGTAAACGAAACACTGCCTCTCCTGTGACTCAGAAAGAGAAGGCCCCCTCACATACCTGAGAAGAAGTGAGGAATCTGACCCATGGATTCAGCTGGGATTTAGAAGTTTCCTTCCAAGACAGTGCTTCCCAGTTTTCTGTGCTCATGAGTTACCTGGGCATCTTGTTAAAATGCAGATTCTGATTCAGTAGGCGTGAAGTGGGGTCTGAGAGTCTGTATTTCTAACAATTTCCTAGGTGATACTTCTAAACGGTGAGTGTTCAAAGATTACACCTCGAGAAGTAAGGTTCTAGGGATCATCAAACTCCCCTCAGGTTGAAAATGTGCAGTTTGATGTGATTTTTCTTTTAAAAAAAGAAGAGATAAACAAAAGAACTAGAGCAAGAATAAAAGAATTTTTTTAAAAAAGGATTTCTTTTGATGAACCAAACTGTGGCAGCTTCATCCTTAAAAATGTAGAAGAGTAAAATGTAATTTTAAAATTTAGGTTGGGAAGATAACAGAAAGTGTTGTCTGGAAAAGAAAACAAAAAGCAGAAGAGATGTCAGAAAAAAAAAAGGGACAAAGAATCAACACAGAGAGACTGCAAAGCACATTGGGAGCCTGACTTTGTTCCTCCTTCAGGCTCATTCGCACTGGGACGTATGGCTCGCCTCGTGCCACTCTGTGGTTTCTGTTCCCAGTGCATTTCATTAGGCCTGCATGCTCCAGCACATCTTAATATTTACCACATCAGTTTGTAGAAAGTGTTACATAAAGGGAGAAAAAGAAAATAATTCAAATGTTTTGAGGCTTTTAAAAAGTACCTAGTTCATGAATTCACTACACTGAGTGATACGAAATTCCTTCCTCTCCATGTTTCATTCAGATCACAAATTCCACAATGAGGACGGAGAAGATGGTGCTGCGTGTTCTTGCTTGATTTTACTCATGCTTTCGGTCTAATCACCCTCTTGTCCATAACAGAACAAAGTACGCAAAGAAAAGGAGTTTCTGTGTTTCTTTTTGGTTGCTAAAAGGTAACATCTGATTTTACAATACTATTTCAAAGGTTCTACTCAGAGAAATAGTGGCCTCATTGGAAAACTAAAGTCTTGGTAGGGTTACCCTTGGTTAATTTGAGAGTTCTCTTAACTTCAGGGAAATCAGTGCACCCCAAACTGACTTTCCAAAGGTTCCAAGTATCGAAATAGATTTGCCCTTGCATTTCCCATGACAGCCTTGAAAGTTTCCGGGTCTGTCGGTTTGGCTGGGGCAGCCTGAGAAGGGGAAGAGACTATGACACTTTGGCCTCAATGAGTCAACCACTTCAGTGCATGCCACTCATCTGGTATTCTGAAGTGGCCCACAGAACTCATTTATCCAGATTGCCTGGAACTATTAAAAATTCTGTAGAATTAATATAAAACCTTTTCTGTAATGTTTTCCTAAACTGTAATAAAGAGATCCCAGTTACTAAGTTTTTCCTTGTTATTCTGGTGTACAAAATGAATCCATTAACTACCTCATAAATACAACTTCCTGGCTTGTTGAGCTTCTTGTTTTTGATTAAGAAATCTGTGTAAAACAAAGGTTACCTAAACGGGAAGTACGTATGTGTTTCTTATTGGTTCAAGGCAATTCGTTGCTTTTTAACATTTTGGGTCAGGGGTAGCAGTTGTTCCTTAGAAGGGTATTCTAAATGAGGTGGCAAAATAAACGAGGGTGCAACTTACAAAACGAAAATGGAAAAAATGTTTTTGAGAAGCCACATGACAATGTAGAGAGAAATATGTTACTTCTGTGCCAACATTTGAACCATATTAAATTTTTATGGAAATTATCAAGTGTCTGGTTTACAACAATTGAAAGGAGCTGGGGACAAATAGAACCTCATCATGGGCATTATATTCGCAACTGGAAAAAGAATACTCCACAGGGCAACACTGATATTTAAGACATATCATATGACCCTCTCCAGTTATTCAACAAATATAAAGTATCATAGATTATTCATGTTGTATCAATACTATGCCAGAAAACTACAATTCCAAGCAAATAATTATTTCTGTGAGTGGGTAAATAATGAAAAACTGGTTGTCTGGGGTTGTTTAAACATAACAATAAGTTAGTTGCCTGGTTTTTATTGTTGTTGTGTATTAGCATTGATTTCATGCAATCTGCAAATATATATCCACTAGAGCACGTATACTTCAGATGTTCACAGCCAGACCTCAATAACGCACTTTGATTACATGCCAGTAGAGCAAATATATTTAAGACTACATGGTTGGCCCTGCATAAATACACCTAAAATCAGTCAAATTATTTAATTTTCTTTGTACCTGTGTTTCTTACCACCACATAGCCAGATACATTTCCATGTAAATCTATCTACATAAGCACAATACTTCTATGAAGTATATACAAAGCATACATATAAAAGCAACTTTCAGATGTTTTGCTACTTTAAAGAAAATTTTTCAAATTCTTTAAGTACCAGTCTATATGCCAAGTGCCCAAGGCCCTGCTCCATGGATGGACCGTGCACATATTGAGTTTTTTGCACATTCAGCACTTTATTAGGCTCTGCAGACAATACAAAAGAAACATCAGGCTCAACCCCACGTTTCCTGCATTCATAGAACATTTCAGGAGATAGATAACACCCAGAATAAATTTGGAATCTGATCCAGCCTGCTCTAAGACCTCTACATTATTTCTACATACTAAAGGTGAGGAAACTGAGAGAAGTTGGAGGAATTGTCCTTTGGATTTTAGGCATTATTTTTCTCATTTTTTTTAAAATGTCAGAAGCATTCTCTAAAACTTCAGTTTCTCTAAAAGGCCTCTCAAGTTTCAGAAAACAGATAAGGACAGATGAAGTAAAAGAGAACTAAGGCAGGCAGAAGGAAAGGAGAAGTGGAAAAACAGAGACAGAGACTACGGGTCAAGAGGGTTTAGCATACACACGTGGTCAGGCCTGCCCCCTCCTCCCTGTCCTCCCACCTTCCCACCTGGGCTCCAGGCCAGTCCAGTGGCAGTTCCCTAATTAAGCAGCATATTCCTTTTTGCCTCCGTACCTCTGCATGTGCTATTCCCTGTACCTAGTGACATCCTGCCAATCCTTTAGCTTGGTATCCCCTCCTCTGTAACAACTTCCTTTAAGCTTTCACCAAGGTACAATGGATCACTCCTCACCTCCCCACCACACCTTGCCCACTGCCCTGTTAATGCATGGAGGCACACTAATTGCATTGTTTGTCTCCCCTACTAGGCTGTGAGCTTTATGAGGATAAGGGACTGAGTCTTATTAATCTTTTTATTGCCAGCACTGGGTACAGTGCTTGGCACACACTCAAGTGACCACAGATTATTTGCTAAATAAATGCTAAACAAAATGGATAGAATGGACTCTTTGTAAAAAAGCTTATTGATTTCCTAGCTTTCCTTGTGTAGTAAGCTCATTAAGGCCTTTTAATTAGGTAGGGCCAGTTACTGTTCATGATGACATCAAATGGTCAACATCGCAAAAGCTACAAAATACATTTATGGGTTTTGCTGGATTTTAATATTCTATAGAACTACCATAAAATATATATTTAATTATTTTAATATCTAACCACGTGGGGAAACAATACTAATAACAACATCTGGTTGTATTTTTTTTTGTGGATGCATTGCCTTAACTTCTTTATTGATATTCTGAGAAATTTGCAGCAATACTGGTGAAGTGAGTGAGCTGTTTTCCTACCACACCCTTCTCCAAACTTGAGCTAAACATACACAGACACATTGGAAACATGTTATTAGCAATAATTCAAGGCACATAAATGTGTGCCTTTTTCGTACATAAAGGAAAAGAAACTGCTCTAAATTGCCCTTTAAAAACTGAGCTAATATGCTCTCAAATATGCCAGAAAACAGCCTCTCATTGGAGCTTCTCATGCAAAGAGAAAAGATCTTTGGGACCTTGCCCTGAATTGCCCTGAGTCAAATATCCCCAAGGAGCAGATCAAGCAATTTCCCATGATGTTACGCCTCTGCCCACCATCATATAGCCCACTTTTCTGAATGGGAGGCAGATACTACAACTCTATATAATCCCAGGTTACAACCACACCTAGCTCCAGAGCTTTCTGTGTTCAGAGTACAGGGGCTGTAGCAAGACCTTGGCTCTGCCTTTCCTGTTGGCAGTGGACTAGCTGCCCTGTAATTGTCTCTGACTGCAAAGATGAGAAATGCCACTGCTTGCCTTCAGTTTTATTAAGAATTGGCATGCTTGGTTTAACAGAACTAAGCAATATATTTATTTACTATGGTGTTTCCCAAAATGATTGCTGAATTCTGTCATCTCTTGACTGAGAAACTGTTTGCTGGTTGCAACAGAATGTATGCTAACATACATACAGCAACACAAACCTTCAAGACAAACTGTTTAAGTCAATTTGCTACCATATAGGCACATAGGTGCAAAGATGTGCATATGCATTTGTCGGTACAGCCACGGGCACACACTTTAACACTTGCACACATATCCCACACAGATTCTGTAATAAACGTGTGTGTTTAAGATCTATGTGCAGGGGTGTAGAAGCAAGCAGGAATTTGCCAAGAGAGAAAAGGAAATTCACACACGAAGAGAATAATTTACCATAAATTGGCCCACACTGAGTTTATTCCAAAAAACAGAGTGCAAGATGCCAAATTTTTAATGGCTCTTACTATTCCAGATCTGGCCCTGACAAGCTTTGGAAGAGATGCAAGTGGGCAGGAAAGATGGGATTAAAAAATTATATCTTAAGCTTTTTCACTTTCAAATGTAAAATTTCCACCACTGTGACAGGGGCGAAGAGAGTGGCAGGGATATTTTCCTGACACTGTGCTTTTCTCAACAAAAAGCCGTCGATTTTCATTATGCATTGCTTAAATATAAATTCTGTACTTGCTAAAAGTCATCTGCAACTGGCTGCTTAAAAAAAGAAGCAGATATGAAAATAATGGAACTCAAACCTTGCATTAGCCCTGGCAGCCATTAAAAAGGGCTGAGCTCAGAGTGATGCCTCATGGCAGCTTCGCCGTCCCAGGATTGACAATCTTTTGTGACAACCCACACAAGTTCATCAAAACCACTCACTCGCTTGCTTCCAAAATGCATCACCTCCAGTTTTCTTTCTTTCACAGCTGAGCTTTTCTGCTTGGCTTTCCCATCATATGCCTGACTGGCACATAGCAGGTGCTCAGAAGACCTTTCACTCCTTCCACTTGCTCTTCTCCTTCCTTGTTCTGACTTTAAACTACCTATCCCACCTCTGAGCCCTTTTCCATCTTGGCTGTGGAGAAAATTGCTCTCACAACTTGCCCCTTCTTCCTAAGTGCCCATGGTTCACTCATGGGCAGGAAACTGTCATTAAATCCATTAACCCTTTCCAATTATGATCTTTTGGGTTTTAAAACCCACAAGATATTCGATCACTGCATGTATGCATTGGGTTTGATCCCTTAATTCTGAAGAAAATACCTTGGCTAAGAATTGTAATCTCAATCCTCTTGACTATTCTACTTAATGCAACTTCCAGCCCCACCTCTGGAACTTGACTCCATTTATCACAAGAATAACAGGTCTACATAAAATTCTCCCTAAAATGGTCAAGTTTGGGTGGATGTGGATCATCTAAGATGTTTTAGTTTGATGAGAATATTGGTCTATTATTTAGAGTAGTTGGTTTTTTCATTAAATTTAAACTACTATTGTTTCTTATTCTCCAAAGAAATAACAAAAAAAACAAGTAAAAGGTGCTGTTTCTAAGATACATTTCTTCCTTTATTTTATCTCCTTGGTCATCTTATAGAGCAAACAATCCTGACATGAAAGTACTTAGCACACAGTAAATTCTCAATAAAAGTTAGCCACTATTATCATCATCATTTATATATTCAAATTATCTAGTTATTATCCCCCATTTTACAAGTGAAGGGAACCAAAGTCTAGGGAGGTTAAGTGACCTGCCAAAGTCACATAGCTGGTAAGTGGCAAAGCCACAACTAGAATCATGGACTTTTGGCTCCATTATTTAACTAAGTATTTCCTCCATGCAACTCTAAGGGAATGTTACTTCTCAAGTCAAAGAGAGAAAGAAGTATATTGGAAGGAATCCAAATGCCCTTTTTCTTCTGTTTCTTTACAAAGGGAAAAATAGTAGTAGTCTAAGTTTGCTGTAGTGAACAGGGCAACTATCTGAAATTCTATCAATCATTCTCACCAAAGTCTGAGCATAGAGTGAAGTCATTAATAATGACAGAACAGTATTGTGAGCCGTATGTTCTTGGAAT
The DNA here is from genome assembly GCF_041296235.1 of Equus asinus. NCBI lineage: Eukaryota > Metazoa > Chordata > Mammalia > Perissodactyla > Equidae > Equus > Equus asinus. The sequence continues at coordinate 38,166,031 of NC_091812.1, forward strand.
AATCTTCTTGTTTGCTAACTGTAATTCTCAAATTAAAAAAAAATGTGGTGAGGCCTGGCCCCATAGCATAGTGGTTAAGTTCAGCATGCTTCACTTCAGTGACCTGCATTTGCAGGTTCAGATCCTGGGCACGGACCTACACCACTCTCAGCTAAGCTGTGGTGGTAACCCACATACGAAATAGAGGAAGACTAGCATGGATGTTAGCTCCGGGCTAATCTTCCTCAAGCAAACAAAAAAATGGAAGTTTGGCAACAGATGTTAGCTCAGGGCAAATCATCCTCAGCAAAAAAGAGGGGTATGCATCTGTAAGTCACTCAGATGCTCGGGCTGCTGAGAAACAAATGCAAAGTGAGATGTGGCATGAGATAGTCAGTCTGAGTATTCTAGAAGGACCTCAAGGTTGCATATTCAGCCAAACAATGAAATATCTTACAGTGTGCACCCTTACTCATTTCATCAAATGAAGGGGTCCCTGAATTTAGTACTAACTTACCAATGGTGACAAAACTTTGTCCTTCCTAGAGGCATACTCAGCTAAGCCTTTCTTCAAAGTAACTTTACTTATGGAGAAAAGAAAGAAGTTTTAGAAGTCCCCGTAACCTAATAGGTGCCTAATACATATTAGGTGCTCAATAAATGTTTTTTTGAAAAATGGTTAATTGATCATTTGCCTGAATATTTGTTGTAGTACTTCTAACTGTATTTGAAGCAAAATTCCTCAAGAAAAACAGTTTATTTTACTATTTTCCTTTGTGGGATATGAGAATCCAACCTGTATCACATCAGAAGGCACACGGCTGTCAATTGTTAAACTTGACCTAGACCTCTCTTCTGAGCTCCAGGCCCTACCACTTATTCACCATCTCTGTAGTGATGGTTCACAAGTACCTCAAAGTAAATATTCCAACACTTAACAATGACCTTTTCCTCAAAACAGAGTCTTCACTCCCTGTTTTCTATTCACCCAGCAGTGTAGGCCCAGAGTTTGGAAGTAATACTTGACATCTCCCTCTCCCACACATCCATCTAATCTCCAAATCCTCAGAATTATGTCTCAAACAGGTCTACTTCTTTCCATCAACATTTGACCTCCTCTATACTAAGCCATCCTCTCCCACCTGCTTTACTTCAATAATCTCCTAATGGGTCCCCCTCACCCACCGTCTAGTCTTCACACTGCTGCCAGAGTTATTTTTTGAAAACTATAAATCTGATCATGTCTCTTCCTTGTGTCAAATTCTTCAAAGGTTTCTCATTTGGTTTTGAATAAAGAGCAAAGCCTAGCCATGGCTTAAAAGGTCTCGTGCTTGATCTGGCTCCTACCTACTTCTCCACCTTCATCCTCACCTGACCCTCCTTCCTTCTCACTCCCTCAGCATCAGCCACACTGGTCTTTCAGTTCCTCAAAGGTGCCATGCCCTTCCTTTCTCCCCTCAGGGCATTTGCATGTGCTTTTGCCTGGAAAAATGTTTTTCTCCTATTGGCCTGGTTAAATCCTACTCATCTCTTAGAGCTTAGCTGAAATATGCCGTTTTCAGGAAAGCATTCTCTGTCCCCGAGCTTAGGCTTAGTCTCCCACATATGTGCCCTTATACCATCCTCACAGAAAGTGAGCTCCTTTGGGAGTGGGATCAGGTTGGTCCTTTTCGTGATGCACTAGTGTGTACAATAAGCTCCCAATGCAGATTTGCTGAACAATGGACAAATGAGTTATTATATATTAAAATGCAAGTTATTTGTATTAAAATGCCTTCTTTCTCTCCCTCTCTTGCTGTTTTGTACACTCATAAAAACAGTGCTTTTTCTAACAAACAATGGGGAATAATAAAAGATGAGTAGAACTTAAGGAAAAGACCCTCAGGTCTGGAGAAGAAAAATATTTGTGAAGCCCTCTATAATTTCTAAGTGCTACATGAAATGCAAATGTTTTCTAGATTCCAACTGCACACACAGAAATATCTCAACTCATTTTGACAAAGCTATCCACCAGGGAGATGAATAAATAGCTTCACTAAATACATATGGTGCAATTATACCCAGCAATAAGTGACAATAGGTCTTGCTTTATAGTAATCTAAAAATTCAAAGCCCAATTATTTCAGCTGCTCAGTAAATAATACTGAAAAGACGTGGTGGTAAAGCAACTTGAGAACAGACTGTATTAGTAAACGTTAATGATGTCTTTATGATCCACACAGCCATTTCTTTTACTTCTGAAGGAAAGAAAGCTTTTCGTAAATTAAGAAAAAAAAAATAGACATCCATGAGCTACAGCCAAGAACAAAATGAAAGCAGGGAGTACTTCTTTTGATCTTTCAAGAGTAGTATTTAGTTAAAGAATGTACGCTGGACTACAGAAAAACACGACCAGAAACATGAGCGTTGGAGACCTGAAAAATTCGGTCGTTGGCAGCTAGTCTTTTAAAAATATATTCATAAGGGGAAAAAAAAGGAAAGAAAAGGCCTGTCTCCATAGCTCCAAATATCAGGGCAAACTGACAATGACTTTAATGAAAGGGGTCAGTTTCAGCCTTCTTTTTAAAATGCAGAAGCACTGCAAGTAATTGGTATAATTAGCAGTTTAGATATGCAAATCGAATTCAAACTTGAAATGACTGAGATGGAAAAGCAACCTCAAGAGGAAAAAGAGAAGGAAAGAGAGAAGGAATGGGAGAGGCATGAAAAAAACAAGCGTGGTCCTTCTGGACGATTTGAGGTCAGCTAAAGATAGCCAGGGACACTGATGATCACTTTAAGACAACCAGAGTGAAGAAGGGAGAACCAGAAGGTGATAGCCACAGGTTCTCCCCGACCAACAGAATCTGGAGAATGACAATCAACAAGGCAGATCTGCAAATACTGCCCTATTTGCAGTTCTTGTTTGCATGCTGTCTGGACTTGTGCTTTTCACTATTTTTCTAATTTGAATCAACCATACAATCTTTTGGCACCTCAAAAAATAAAATCATATGGCAAATAAAAATGTTTATTTAAGGGGAAAAAAGGTGAGCGTAACAGCATCGGTTTCTTTCTTTACTTAGCCACCTTACTATTGGGAAAGGGTAATCTATGTCCTGCTCTTCTGCCTGTCTGGGATCCACTCAGGAGAGGCCTACTGGAACCAGAAGCCTCCAACAAGCAGCACCACGGTGGGGATCCCACGGCACTCTCTGATCTTCCGGACCCCACCAGGCTCGCCCAATTTGCACTTTCTTTGCCCGTTGTATTTTTCCTTCATGATTCTTTACTTGTCCTCCATTAAATAAAATTCTCAGTAATCATCTGCTTAATGGCTGTCTCCTCAGTTCTGCATCTATCTTGTTCATTCTTTTGTTTCCAGAACTAAGCACAGGGCCTGCAACTTGCCAGGTGCTCAATGAATGTATGGAAATGAAAAAATCTGGGTTTGATGCGTAATGCTAAGTCAGATCACCCAAATGTTAAAGCTACTGTCTGCATCATCATCTATTCAATGATCAAAAATCAATTACTGGAAGTTTATCAAGTACATTATTGTGTGGAGATGACAACTAAGCCCTAAAACAATGACATACCAGGTGGTATCCTCGGACCGTGCTTCTCAGACTTTAATGTCACACAAATCTCCTGAGGAATTCATTGTAAGACAGACTCCGATTCAGCAGGTCTGGAGTGGGGTCTGAGTGTCTACATTTCTAAAAAAAACTCCCAAGAGATGCTGACGCTGCTGGTCCTCAGGCTACACTTTGTAAAGTAAGGTCCTAGGGGTCAAATTGACAACCCAAATACAGCTTTTCCCCCACGTGAATCTCATTTATTTTGCATTTAAAAAATTACATTGTGATTATTACCTAGGTGGTTCCTGGTTCAGATATTCACACAGATGTCTGTTTGGGGGGGATGAAGGACCAGCATTTCTTGGTTTTCTCTGGGATTTGGGGTCTGTACTACATATATTCTCCGGTGAAATCTGCATCTCACCAGAAAACTTAGCCATGTCTTCATTATCCCAATGAAAGGTTCACTTGCATCAAGGGAATTTGCCCAGAAAAAAAAAAGGACCTTGGATTTTCTATAGGACATAGTTTTTATGATAAAATCTTTCTAGAATTTTTTTCTTTTTTCAGTTCTTTGAAGAAATTAGTGCATATGCAGAACCTAGGTGTTTATAAAACACAGAGGGTTCTCTTTATCTATTAGGATTGCCTTTATTTCCGGGATGGATGTTACACAAATCTTTCTTTCCAACAACTTCCAAGCCATTGTGGAAAGCCTGAAATGGGCTGCTGGAGATTGATATTTTGTTCTTTTACACCAACTTCCACATCTGCTACTATTCAACAATTCCTTTGTAAAGTGACAGAGTTTGGGTTGTTTCCTCAAACAATAACACAATAATGGAGATGTTTTCTGCAGGCAATATCTGAATATCTCTTTGTACACATGGTCTCCACAATGCAAAGGTCTGATCCATGTTTAATGATTTTTCTACGGATTAAAGGTAAACAGTTTTAAATATCTTTTGATAACAATTCTTTCGCTAGTACTTGATGTGGCTTTCCTGGTGTAGTATTGCCACTGGTAATTAGATTTGTTTACTGTATATTCTTCCTCCATCTCCAACACACACACACACACACACGCACACACACACACGCACGCATTTGCTGAAAAAGTCAACATGTATCTTTATGTCTGTACTACACCAATCAACATATCAAAATCCAAATTTAGAATCCTAATTAACAATACCACTTTTTTCCTTTTTTCTCCCCTTCACTTGGAGTAAATTAAATTCAGTCTTTGTTGGAAGGAAATGTAAAATGTGTTTCACACATACATTTAACACTAATCTGTTCTCCTTACCTTAATTATGCTTTGAATTTCTGTGGAAATTTATATTCCAGGAACTCAATTTACTTTCATAAATATTCATTGATTCTTCTCCCCCTGTCTCCATTAGTGCTGCTAAACATTACTCTCCATTTTGCCTTTGAAGAAACTGAGGCACTAAGGAGGAATCTAAAGGTTGTCACTTAACACAACTGTAGAGCCGAAAATGTGACTTAGAAGCTCCCTCTGATAAAGAGGCAACTCTCCAGCCAAAGCTTAGAAACAATGGTACAATGTTTGAGGATTAAAGCAGAGGTAGCCTGTTCATATTCTAGGCGCAGCTACATTCCTTATTTTGTCTTTTTCCTAGTACAAAGTGCAGTAACAGAATAGCCGCCCTGTGGTTAAAGAGAAATGATTACAGAAAAGAACAGTTGGAGAAAACAAGGCAAAAGTACTTGGATTTTAGTCAGTGGGAGTCCATCACAGTAACTAATGGGCTGAGAATGTTTCTATTTTTTCACCAGTAATCCATATGCAAATTTCCTGCAGTATTCAATATGCACTTCCAAGCTCAGTAAATGTTTTCTATTCTTTTCTGCTTAGCTCTCTCAGCTTTTTCCAATTAGGCCCTGTTTATTTAGAAAAAAAAGAAAATGTCTAAAGAAAGGATTAAGCTCTGTATCTTATGGAGAAAGAATGAATATTGGAAATTCTTTCAGGATCTAGAGGATGCATTCTTCACTCATCCTCCCCGCTGGGATGGGTAATAAGAATAAAGTAAAAGGGGGATGAAGCTTTTTACTTCATTTGGTTTGTTCAGCTGAAAACATGCCTTTAACTATCGGGACTTAAATCCAAAATTCATGACAATTCAGACAATGGTGCATATGGAATAAGCCTGTGGGTAAAAATAAATAAATAAAAGAGCGAAGTGAAAGCTCAAAAGGACCCACCTGGTGAGCTGAAGTTCTGCAAAAGCAAGGGAGTTCATGATGTGGAGGGGACGCGGGGACAGGCTGGGGAGAGAAAGTATAAATGGCTGAAGCTAACAGCCGTGTCAAATGAAGATGCCCTAGGAAGCAGAGTAAATCGGAGAGATGTCTAAAAACATGGCCCCTCAGAGTAGCAGCAAGGGAAGACGTGGTGTTCTGACTGTCTCTTCTAGGATTTAAATGGAAAGTTGAAGGTCATTTTGTGCTTTAAAGAAAAAAAAAGGAAGACAGTTCAACCAAGGTTTCTCAACAAAAACTCCCTGTACTTGAATTCCATGGAAGACATAGGGATAGGGTTCATGGTGCCTGGGAAGGAATTTCTGCCACTGAGAATGGCTTGCTTCAAGAAGCTGTCGTGAAGCTCAAGGAGATAATATAGATAATATTTTGAAAACTTAAAAGCATCATACCAATGAAAGAGGGGTCATGAGCAGTGGTTATGGTTGGCACTGGATTAAAGAACAAGAAATATCCAAGATGCTTCCAGGGTCTCAGAACAGATTCTTACTGAATAGGGTTGTAAAAGAGTTAAGCATAAAAAGTACCAAAAGGTCAGATTAATTTTCTCTCCCAACGTTTACAGACTCAAAAGCCAGAGGGAAAAATAACTGATAAATTATATTTAAGGATAGACTGTTTACCTGGAGATTGAATAATAGATCGAGTTGTCCAGAAATCTCCACATTGATTTTGGTTGCCTAAGAGATAGAGCATAAAGAACAAAATCTAGAAAAAGAAAGGTGTCAATATAATCAGCAAAGAGACGCTTCCCTTTAATGGCAGCTATGGGAAAGGAGAGGAACGTGAGTGAAGTAGTGTAAACGCATAAGCCAGCGGCGAGGACCCTACCACAGTCTACTCCCCCATAAATATTTCCTATGACAATCTATATTCTCTGGATTTAGCAGAAAAAGAAAAAAAGAAAGGACCTCTTCAACTCTGGTCAAACCACCTGCTTACAACTATCCATGAAAAAGACTGTTGTGGTTACGTTACCCAACCGTCATTTATAACAGTTAAATTCTATTCTTCAGTGCAGCAGTTGAAAGAAAAAAGAAAATCACCTCCAATAGCTTTTTAAATTTTAAGTTCCAAGACACAGCAATGCTCTCAAATTTCAATTCCTTAAGTCTCAAGCTTAGAGAAAAAGAAACTAAACAAAAGCCTGCCAAAAATCCAGCCTGACTATTAAAATGTTACAACCAAGTGCCCTGGGTTTGAGACTATAGTTGGTATCCAAATCGACAGAAATGTCCTGGGCAGAAGCCTTCAGATCACCATGGAACAGATTTTGATGCCCTTTGTCTAATTCTGTGGAGACCCAACCCTCAAGCGGAATATTTTTGGCCTGTCAAATAAAGGCTTTTCCCAGAAAGCCAAAGGGCTTGGAGACGTCATTCTGATTCTTAGCTCACTCTTAAGTAACTCAAAACCCTGGGTCTAACCTCTAGCTTCAGGGTGCACCAAAAGACGCTACATAGAGTTGCTGTTGTTTTCTTTTGATCCCACAGATCGGTTATATTTTTTTTCTCCTTTCACTACTAAAGTGGCTTCTTTCTCTAGCCAACTTTGAATAACCCCAAACAGTAATTCCATTACAGAAACAGCCTTGCACACGAGAGGGCTGACCATGCTTTAACAACTTTGGATGTTTAGGGTTTATCTGGCTTTTTCTTCTACAGCTTCCCTGAAAAGATGAGAGCTCCCCCCAAAGGGGAGATTTCTGCCTTGACTCTCAGGCACTTCAATAACAAGAAGAACAATCTACACCTGCAGTCACAAGCTGATTAAGCCCCACATCTTCCCTGGCAAACCATCTAAGAACTCTGTCCTGAAGAACTTGCCCTGGAACTCGCAGCATGGCATAAGCAGTTGGAGCTAAAACCTGAAAAATCTTTACTAGGCCTCTAAGCCACCTGCCTCCTGCAGTGCTGTGGAATGGGAACGAAGGCTCCAAGTGGATCCATATCTGTCTATCTGTTCCTTCTTTGAAGGTGTGGCCTAGGGGTCTCAAGTGGAAAAGCAGGATAAAATCATCATCAAGCAGTGGGCTGGGAGTCCTTGCCTGAGATGTTTTACACTGCCTACACATCAAACCTGTTCTTGTTTATGCAGTAATCAATGTATTTGGATTGAATAACACTTCTCCGGTTTGGCTGCCTAGCCAATCAATGTCTTTGCTTTCACCTCTATAATTAGCACATTTAAAAGAAGATTTTAAAAGTTGCTATTGAGGTTGCAGTGAGGAGAAGGCACTGAGACACTGTGCACAACAAACCAAGACCCAAACTACAGGGAGTTCATGGTGAACCTCGAGCTGGAATCAGCATACTGCAGACAAGTCGACCAAGAGGCTTACTGAGCCGCCCTGAGGAAGCACCACCAGAGCAGTACTGACAGATCCTCACCCAGGGGGAACACAAGAGAACAGTGATTTTAAATAGAAGCCATATTTAAAACCTTGCTGTTACACATATACATATAGTATGACTCTGGAAAACAAAGAAATCTTAGCACCAACAGACTTCTTGGTGAGGTGTCTTTAATTTTCATTCTCAGTCTGGCTCAGGTACACAAAGGAAAGAGCGTCTTAATGTCTTCCCTTTTGTCTTAAAAATTAAGTATTTACATCATCTGCTCAGGTCCACACAAAGACTCACATCATAGATGTTGCAGGACTGTGCAAAATGTTCTGCCTGAAATGCCCATGTTGCAAATGAGGCAGCTTCTTGGGAATAGGAAATAAGGCCCCAAACAAAGGGATTATCCCAGCTAATGAATCAGACCTTCATGTTGGAATTTGTGGTAGCAAATGTTAGACTCTTAAAGTTCTTTATAAAAAGCTGATTGGCAACGGGAAGCTGTGACTCCTCCACTCCTCCAAATCCCTGATTTTCCACAGACTGTTGCAATATTGCATTCCATTCTCTCAGTTCTCTGAAAACTATTTCAGAGGTAAATGTCTCCCATTTACAATAGCAAGCCCTTAAGTAAACAACTGCTCACTTCAGAGTTTTCATGAATCTTCATGTGTTCTTCCCCACATGTACTAATAATAAGGCTTTCCTAAGATGAGGAGAAGAGAAAGAAAACACCAACACCATTTCACTGAGCATCTAGTTCGTGCCAGGTCATGGGCCAAGTGCAGTCACAAGAGTTTCGTAAATTCTATTTTTTTAAAAAGTCATGAATCGTTAAGCTCATTTTACTAGTGAAGGAATGGAGGCTCCAAGAAGTTATGCCAGAATGCCCAGAAGTAACGCTGGTCGGGACTGAAGTCAGACTGAAGTTGATATGCCTACATAGCCCCTCATTCTCTCCACCCTACTCCACTAGCCCAAGAGTTCTTAACGGCTTCTCTTCTCCCGTGCAGCGCCCTGACTTACACTTCATTCAGTCATGCATTTGATAAACAGGGGTTGGGCTGTGACTCTGGGGTGGGTGCTGCGGTAGGCTTTCAGCACACGAGGATGAATGGATTTGAGGTCTTTGCCCTCAGGGAGCTCAGCTAGTATTTGGTTGGGTGGGCATGTAAACAAACAGATGCAATACAATGTGATATAAGAAAAGACATGAGTAAAGACAGAGGTGGACTATATAAATCTGGGGCGATACCACATAGGAAGCAACTTTTGAGATGGGTGTCAAAGTGTGAATAGATCATTGTGCAGAATAGGCACTTAGGGAAATCTGGGCAGAAGGAATACCACTGGCAAAGGCCTAGAGGTGGGAAAACGGATGACACGCTGTGGGAACAGGCCCTGAGAGAACAGCAAGAGGTCCTTGGTGGTCAAGTAGAGGTAAGATGTACAGAATAGGCTGTGGTAACGACTGTAGAAAAGCTGTGAGCTCCCCTCTGCACTGGACACACTGCTTTGTTTTCAGTAGGCACTCTATAAATACGGACTTTAAAATCAAAATCAGAACATGCATCTCCTCTGACTAAAATGCTCCACTGGCTTCTTACTGTACTCAGAATAAGATCCAAATTCCTCTTTGCAGTTGGCCAACAAGGCCCTTGTAATCTGGTCCCAGCCACATCTCTGACCTAATGCCCTCTCTCATCCACACAAGCACTCCAGCCACTCTTTCTAAAATACATAAAGCCCTTCCCGCCTCAGGGTCTGTGACATGCCATTTCTTCAGCCCAAACACTCTGCCTCCACCTCTCCTCAGGACTGGTTTCTTCTCCTCAGGTCTCAACTCCATTATCACTCCCTCCAGGATGCATTCTCTGAGCACTTTCTCTTAGGTGGCTTAACTGCTCTTACAGGTTGAGTTGTATCCCCCTCAAAATTCATATGTTGGATTCCTAACCCCTAGTACCTCAGAATGTGACCTTATTTGGAGATAGGGTCTTTACAGATGTAATCAAGTTAATATGAGGTCATGGGGAGGGCTCTAATCCAACATGACTGGCATCCGTATAGAAAAGGGAAATTTGGACATAGAGGCTCTCACGGAGGGAAGACAATGTGAAAATACAGGGAGGAGGTGTCCACCTATGAGCCAAGGTGAGAGGCCTGGAACAGATCTTTCTCTCACAGCCCTCAGACGGAATCAACCCTGTTCATGCCTTGATTTCACACTTGTAGCCTCCAGAACTGGGGACAACGAATTTCTGTTATTTACACCACCCTGCTTATGGTCCTTTGTTACAGCACCACTAGCAAACTAATATGTCTGCCACATTCCCCATGTGTTTCCTCCATAGCACTTACCACCATCTGGAATCATCTGGTTTCTTTCTTATTTGTCTATTAACTGTATTTACCCATTAGAACGTAGTCTCCATGCAGGCAGGGGTCTTTTCTTGCTTTGTTCATCTTATTCCCTGACACCCAGAATGGCCCTGGTACATAGTAGGCTCACAATAAATTTTTTGTTGAATAAGTTAATGAAAGATTGTTTGGGTGGACTGGTAATTGATAATCACTTACTTACTTACTCTAATGAACTTATGCTTGTTCACAGGGCCTCCCCACCCTGGGCAGATGAGGGAGAGCCAGCCTGTGGTGCACCAGCAAAACCTGCCAATAGTGAGATCAGCATTATCCACTGATGCCTCACAAAAATTCTCGTTTTGCTCTTTGCTCAAGTTTTTCGTACGAACATAGTTTGAAAGATCCAGTTGTTCCTTTCAATGTCCTGATGCTCCGCCAAACCAAATTCAATTGATTGAAATATAGCCTGCTGATGCTTTTGTAAGGCTAAAGAAGCGGATGGCAACCTTCCACCCCTTTGCTGAATGGTGTAATTGGCCTGCCATAGAGAATTGGGGAATTTTAACACATTCCCCATTTGGCTGAGCTCACCAATTACTCCCCAGTTGCTATCAGAGCCACAGACTTTTCTTCTTTGGGGTCATTAGGCTTGTCAAAACTAATTTGTCACCACAACTGCTGACCCTCATTGCTCTGACAGCAGCACAAGGATCACCCTAAACAGGCTCTTGCATTACAAGAAAGTAAATGGTTCATCAGAACCCACTGTGCTCTTGCTGTATAGCTTGCAAAGGCCTTCTGACCCCAGAAGATGTGGAAACAGTATCCCTTAAGTGACACAAGTCTCAAAACTCATGTACTAATCACTTTGGTGTTACAAAAAAATATATAAATAAACTAGTAAAATGAATAAATACTTGGAATACAGGCTTGAATCTGATATGTGACAAAAATATGCTATTCTTGGGCTTTGACAATATCCGAATACATTCCATGTTCTCTCCATGCAACCACCCAATGGAAGTCAGGTGGAATTAAACACATCATAAATCATGAGTCCCTAATAAGCCAGTCAGAATAACATTCTTTGAAAGTTTCTTGATTGTAAATGCAAAAATATTCCAAAATCAAGGTTGCCAACATTCAATAGGAAGAAGAAAACTTGCTGTGAGGAAACAGTGTTCCATTCTGAAGCAGTACTTTGTGGGCGCACCCATATTGAGAATACTTACTAACCATTTGCTAGAGTTGGCAGGTTTAGTGGGTCTGCATGCAAATCTCTGCACAATCAGACAAAGGTAAGAACAAATCTATTAATTTCAAACGAATGAGGGGATCGTTAGTGACTGCAAAGCAGGCAGCATGAAAAACTGCATTAACTCTTTCAGGCCCACGGGTACCGTTCGACACATGAACTAATGTAACCTCAAATAAAAAACTAATTATGATCTCCATGTATCTTCATACAAATGTGTAATATGAAAACAGCATTATCAAAGAATTTTTGTTCTTTTCCTCTTAAAGAGATTCAACACTAAACATAACTGAGTTTAGAATAATTGGTTGCTACTAAATTTTCTTGGTTGCACTATAGATTAGACATGACGAGAACTTCTGTAAATAATAAAGGGAAGCTGGAAATACCTGATGCTCCCGCTCATTCCTCATTAGTTTCTTCCCCAGAAATATTAATATTCTCCTTTTAAAAAGAGTACCAGTTCCCTAATGAAAATTAACACTGTTAAGTATACAGCAGGCAAAAGGATTAAATCTCTTGAAAAAAAGCCAAGTCTTTGGTTGTTTATATTTATTCAAACAAATCTGATGGGCTCATAGTTGGTCACTGATGTCATGCCTTTGAGTAGGTTTTTGTTTGCTTTTAGTTTGAGAACTGACTGTAGGATGGGTTGAGGGGAAACAAGGAAAAGTGGTGGGGGGTAGTGACATGAAGGCCAGAATTTCATGGGGGCCACAGACTGAGTTGATTCTAATGACGTCACTCCATCTTTACTCCAGCTATAGGGATCCCCCACCCCTAAACTCTGCACTTTCAGCAAGAAGTAAGCTAAAAACTTGGCATATCTCATAGTAACAAAGTCCTGAATTGGCAGCCAAGATCTGGATGTGAATTTTAAGTTGTTTTCTCCCCAAATGTCCAACAAGATCTGCTGTGATTTAAGAAGAGGGAAGAGAGATTTATTGATGTATAAAAAGCCACATTTCGGAGTTGCCAGTGCTAATCAATAACTGGAATTTCATAAAAGACCATGTTAGGGTCAATAATGAAAAGGACACACATATAAAGGCAAATATAATCACATGGTATAAATAAAGAGAGGTTGCCAGAGACTCAGTGTTGCCAAATGCCTCAAATATTCACGTTCTTTGAAAGACTTATTTTTGTGTCTATGGAGGATGAATAAACCCCGCTAAAAAAATAAGGCTCTTCCCAAACCTTTGCTCATTTCTGCAATTGAACTCTTTTTCAGGTTCTGAAATGTTTAACTTTGTTTTTCATTAATTTGACATGTTCACACATCCCCTGCACTTTTGGAACTCTGAACAAAACTGGCAGCAAGAGTGCGGCAACAGCGAGGCGAGGACGGCTCCTGCAGTATTCCTGGCCCGGCTGGAGATGTGCTGCTTGTTCTCATAAGATGTGAGGTCAGTCTCCTCACTCCTGTGAAGACTGAGTTATGGAAGGAAACTGGAGACTTTCTGGTGTTTGGCCAAGTGGGATCTCATCTCCAAGTCCTTGGTGACTCAGACAGAGTTAAAGTCAGCTCTGTGCCTGTTGGGACTGTTTTTTGACACAGATATCAAATATGAGAACACTGATTGCCAAATAAAAGGGGCTTCCTCCTCAATCCTAGGTTTCACACCCATAAAGCAGAGGCGCTATTTAAATGAGTTAACCTGAGCTTTGTGGATCAGCTTTAGAAATGCAGGTAAAGCAAAGGGTGGGATCTTTCCCAACTCAGATTGACGATGTTGTGGGGCTTTGGTCCAGTGGGGGCTGTCTCTTGGGGAGACAATCAAGGACAATGTTTGCAGTACAGAAAGCATAAAAGGACAAACCCTCAGGAGATAGTGCATGGAAGGGCCCTCTGTATTCCTTAAGTCAGTCTTCAGTTTCATTTCTGAATCTGATTGCCATGAAGCTGCAATGAACCCAACACAATATCCCATTGGTAAATTGGGCGCTTTTTCCAATCTGTAAGGGTGCATGGACTGCTTCAAGCTGCCATGCATGTTTTAAGTAAACAAGCGCATTAACGCACTAACTGGTAGAAGTTCCTGGTATCTAGAGGTATTTTCTAAGCAGAAGACGCAGAGGGAGTGCTGGACTGCAAAGCATCACCGCTGGCCCCAGCCATCAGCTTCAAGGAAAGGATGTATTATGTTTACCACAGATTGATGGGGCTAATTTACAGAATCATCAGTAAACGCTATGTATCTCCTCAGACCCTCACATAGCCTTTTGTAGACAGAAAGATAAATCTGAAGCTCAGTGCAAGCTCATTTAATTTTCACCTGACAGCCAGTTATAACGGAAGCATCATATAAAGGTTATGTTTCAATGAAAAAAATCTATTACTGGGAGTACAAAACACACTTGCATTAATTACATTTTCTTTGCACTGCATTTGACAAAAGGTCAAGAAATTACAAAAAAGAGGGGAGGGCTTATGAAGAGAATTTCACTTACTATCTAAAATTTTCTTTTTCTCATTTCCCAGGGATTCAGTCATACACTCTGTACTTTAATTAGTGACTGTGTTTAATTAAATCTGATGTTCTGAAGATGACTAGCCAAAAATATTATCAGGCATATAACAAGGATCAATTATTCTCCCACAGATGATGTTTCTCTATTTCTAAAGTTGCCTGTGTCAAGAGCATACCTTGCCTGTCATGTGGGAATATTTGAAAAGAACAAGAGACAGGAACAGAATCTTTTTATATTTTTGTCTTCACAAAAGGTTATCAGGTGAAATGATTTATAATAGACAATGTCAAGGCCCTTGTATTTTCAGAATTTCTGGGTAGTAGCAGGCCATGACGTTCAGTGAAGTGATGGTTTTTTAAGGAAATTACAGTGCTTCAACTTCAAAAGTTGTAACAATTGAGGGAGATCTTAAAAGATAAGAAATTTTCCTTAACTAAGAATTCTCCAGCAATGTATGAGGCTAAGGGTATTGTTGCCTCTTAGAAGTCAGACAAATACTTCTATTCTAACCTCAGTTCTGCCAACCATCTATTGTGTGATCTTGGACAAACTAAAAAAAAAAAATCAGCAAAATACTCTGAGGGCCACAGTTTTCATGCTTGAAAATGAAAATAATAATAAATCCTTCCTAAGGTTTAAGCATCACAGGATGCTTAAGTGTACACAGTAGGCACTCAAAACATATTGGTTTCCTTTCACCCTACCTCTTTCCTAATTCAATCACTACAATTCATTGGTTCATAACTTTTAGTTGCATCCTGTTTTAATCATCAAGAGTCTAGAGAAGAGTTATAAAAGATCTGCAGAAAAATTCAAGCTCCCTAACCTCCAGGCCAGATATGTGGATGGGAAGGCCAGTGCAGTGGAAGCGGAAACCAGAAGATGCTACTTCCAAGACCAGCTAAGCTACTCCTCTCTGCAGCAGGCAGCACATCTCTCATCCAGCAAAGACATGCTGAAGAGGTACCAAGTGATGGCCAAGAGCTATTGGCTACCAACTGTCCCACTTCTATCGTGCTGTTTATCTGGGCCCCAGGAAATGGAGGGAAGTGGGGAGAAACAAGGTGAAATACACCACAACCTCATATAACCATGACCACTGTATACATACATGTCAATTGTATGTTAAAACTTTGCTCCTCAAAGTGTGGTCTTCAGACCAGCAGCATCGAAATCACCTGGCTGCTTCACAGAAATCCAGGTTTCCAGACTCCATCCCTACTTAACCAGAATCTGCATTTTAGCAAGAAACTCGGAGAATTCTTTTTGGAAGCCCTGCTTTAAAAGACGAAATAGTAGTTTTCTCTCCTTCTTAGATTTTAAGCTAAAGTATAAGCTGCAAGAGAGCAGGGATCTTGGCCTTTCTTGGACACTGACAGACCCCAAATGACTGAACAGGGCCTAGCACACACTGGGTGCTCAGTGTATAACTGCTGGAAGAATGACTGGGATTGATAAAATTCATCAGTGTATAAGTAAAGTCTTGGCTTCCTTGGGTGCCACTCTGGGAAATGACTATTGCAATTGGCAGGAGCAAAAAATTTATTCAATTAAATGCAGAAAATATTTATTGAGCAAATTCCAAGAATTCTGAGACTGTAAAAAACCAAACAGGTGTTGGTGGGCTGCAGCTGACTTTACTGAAGCAAAGCTTTTTTCTCAGATAATGCTAATTGATGATATAAAAAAAGACGTCCCACGACCTGCTTTAAAAATTTACCTCTTCGAACAACTTAGTTGAGGTATAATTTACACACCATAAAATTTACCCAATTTAAAAATATAAATCAATGACTTTTAGTAAATATAACGAGTTGTGCAAGTGTCACCATGACCTAGTTTTAGAATATTCTTATCATCCCAATAAGATTCCTTGTGCCTATTTACAGTTAATCTTTGTTCCCACCCCACCCCAGGCAACCTCTAATCTGCAAAACTTGCCATTTTGAGGACTCCTCAATTAGGCACATGATTGATACACTATGTACAATTCTTCTTGGGCATTTAGTAAAGAAGCCCAGTAAGGATCTCCGTCTGCCAGAACCTGGCTAACTCATTTTCAGTTACTCTATGCCTCTAAAAATAGTTATTTATTTATTTATTTTTTATTTATGTTTGGTCAGGAAGATTGGCCCTGAGCTAACATCTATTGCCACTCTTTCTCATTTTGCTTGAGGAAGATTGTCGCTGAGCTAACACCTGTGTCCATTGCCCTCTATTTCATGTGGGATGCCGCCACAGCATGGCTTGACAAGTGGTGCTAGGTCTGCACCAGGGATCCAAACCCACGAACCCTGGGCTGCCAAAGTGGAGCACAGTAACTTAACCACTATGCAACCAGGCCAGCCCCTAAAGATAGTTTTTTAAATCCACTTTTCTTTAGAAGTTCTCTATCCTACTAAAACACCATATTAATGTATAAGAATAAATGTACCAATGTATTTATTGCTTCATTTGTTATGGGGCAGAAAAATAGGACACAGCCTGAATCCTCAGTTACAATGCATCAACACTACAGGCTGTGATATGGCTATTAAGAATGTGTTAGGGCTACATGAACTGACTTGGAGGAATGTCCATAATATACTGCTAAAAGAGAAAAGCAATGTGCTAAGAAATATGTATATTTGATCCTATTTTTGCAATAAAAAAAGAAAAAATCATATGTGTGCATATGCTTCTCTGTTTCTATACAGACAGACATGCCCCCAACTGTCAACACTTATTATTTTAAGGGGGAGGGTGATTGGGGGCAGCAGGTGAGGAAAATACTTTGTACCTTGTTGTGAGCAAATATTGGTTTGCTGTTTCAAAAGTAAAAATCCCATAAATTATATCTTTTAAAATTGTAATTATGTTTTCTATTAACTCAGATTAGCTTCCTTATCCCTCCCGCCTCACCATAAATCTAAATTCAGATGGTTTTACCAAATGCGTGGGCTAAAATATTATGTGGATTGTGGAGACCTCTGGGTTATAACTTAAGAGGTTTCAAAATTGGATTTCAAATTCACAGTGCTGGCGTAAGGGGATGAAGACCTCGACAATATGATTTAATCATACAGCAGGAGTAGCCGGATATTCAGGACAAAACCTCACCTTTATTGGCTCTCATAGTTATTCCAGCTGAATAGGGTAGTGGAGATATGGTAAAGGCTTAGACTCATTAAGGTGCTGATGAAATGATACATAATCCAACAGCACTGGTCTCCATACCCATTGTAGTCTAATTAAATAAGACAGAAAACTTATCAGTAAAGCAACAGAGAAGGATTTTTTAAAAGGAGATAACATTTTCAGCATCACAAAATGAAATTGTGACTATACGCATATATGAAAAATACTATTTGTGTGATAACCCTCCTATAAAAATGCTTAATAGAGGTACATTTGCAAAAATATTTATTAAACTACACAAATTATATCTGGAATCTTACTGAGATGCTGTGGTTCTATTTTTTTCCATGGGTAAGTTTTTTCTTTCTATAAACTTTTGTAATTCTTGTCAATTTCATTATTCTTTTTTAAATAAATCTTTTAAGTATTACATCCAGGAAATCACACAAATTATATACATGCAGCTCAATTAATTATTGCAAATTGAACACATTCATGTAACCACCACGTAGATGAAGCGATAGAACACTTCATCATTATTCCTAAAAGAAATTCAATCTTTAATTCCAGGGAATAAAGTCTGAATTACCAAATACATCTGGTATATTTAGGCAGTTATTCCATCCTTTTGGGTTTAGACTGGGCTGTCTGGGTAAAATTTAAATATGAGTGAGTGAGCAAATTTAAATATGACTCCACAGAGTCTAGAGACAAAACATCCCTTGGAAAATGTGTTATGCTCCACCAACATGGCTTGCCACGGTCTTTTCCATTGTGTCAGAGGACAGACTGTCAGGACCAATGACTTGTCTATGTTTGAGTCACAGAAGTCAAGCCAAACCCTTGACTCATCTCTGGGTTCGTTTTTACCCCTAAGCTTCCTTTGTCACCAAGGTGTAGTGTAATGAAATGCATGTGACCCGGCAAACTGAACAGAGCCTCACTGTTCAAAGACGGTACAACAGACGATTAATTTGTCAGCACAAAGCGAAGACTCAGAAGGCTGGAATATCAATCTCTTTTTCAATCTGTTATTCTTTCTCTGAATAAAAGGTTGCTTAGAATCCACGTTCAGGTTAGAAATGCAGAAGTTCAAAAGTGAGCAGACCCTGCATACTCCCTACACCTGCAAGAAATATCTCCAAAGAAGAATAGGTCGAGGGAAAGGATTTATTAACGCCCCATGTTTCCACCCAAAGTAGATCCTCTTTGAGTCTTGCACATAACAGATACACAGCTATTTGTTGACTTGATCAGAATTGATATAAAGTAATCAGGATCAATTCCATGAAAGCAGAGATCTCAAGAGCTATGGACCATTATGTGATTGTTGCTTTTATAGCCAACGGTGCTTGTGAGCTGTGCTGAAGCTTCTGGAAGCCCAGGATAGCTCTTTGACTCTTCTGGAGATATTTTCTTCCCAACCAAATAGAATGACTGTGAAGGGCTCAGCTTGTTGTGTATGAATT
This sequence comes from Equus asinus, assembly GCF_041296235.1. Taxonomy (NCBI): domain Eukaryota; kingdom Metazoa; phylum Chordata; class Mammalia; order Perissodactyla; family Equidae; genus Equus; species Equus asinus. Next base: position 38,184,881 of record NC_091812.1, read on the forward strand.
AACCAAAATAGCCTGGGTCCTTCATGTTTAAGTTCCACGCCCTCTTTGTTAGAAGCCCAAATGGTTGCTTGCAGAGTCACTCCTGATGACTGGAAAGTGAGGCAGTGAGCACCTCTGTCCAGAAATTGAGTAAAATTCCAGAAGAGTCATTTTCAGAGTATACTTTCAGGGAGAGAAACTAGGTGAGGGGCTTAAAATTGGTTCTGTTATTTCCTGTTTCAGGACATGTCTTGCAACTGGCGGATATATGCTACCTATGATAAAATACTTTATTCAGACTTGTACAGTCGTTTTGTATTCCAGATGAATAACACGCACTGCATTCATACACCCTCACACTCAATGAGGAAGTCAGTAATTTAGTTTTAGCTTTCGTCATCTCTGCTTAAGTGCAAAAAGTAATTTGAAAACAATTATTAAGGGTGGTTTGGAAAGCTGGTACACATATATAACAAATATCTGACACAGATCCTTTTGCTTAAGCTCAGAAATTTCCTAAAGCAGAAAGTAAGCAAGACCCTTGCTGTTTCACTGATGCTTGTAAAGATTTGCGACTAAAATTGTCATAAATAAGATATTTTAATTGTGAAAAAATGCAAAAGTAATTTGATCTTACAGTCCTTACATTATGAGAAGATAAATAGTTTTGATTCTTCTTTGACAGAAGATTCTGATAATTTATGGGACATGGAGTCCAAAATGCAAATTTTTCTTTTTCTCAGTCAATTTGGGAAAACAAATGCATTATTTGGAGAAGAAAAAATTACAATTTTATCAACTTAAAGTTTGCCATAGGCATCTTCTTAAAAAATTTAGAAATAAGAGACGACCAGTGTTATATCCTAGAGCAGTGATTCTCAACCAGAGGCAATTTTGCCTTCCAGGGAACATTTGTTAATGCCTGGAGATATTTTTAAGCTGTCACACTGTGAGTGTGTGTATGTGGGGCCACTACTAGCATCTAGTGGGTAAAGGCCCTCAATGCACAGGACGGCCCCCATAACAAAGAATTATCTGGCCCAAAATGTCAGCAGTACTGAGGTTGAGAAACCCTATTCTAGAGCACGGCGATGCACGATTACTCATGTGAGCAGAAACTGAGATTGCTTTGATCACTGAAAAACACACAAGACCCTCACTCGGGTCAACACAGTTCAACTTCTTCTAAACTTCTGAGAACATTTACCAAGTGATCACCCTACTGCAAAGCTGGCAATTAAAGAGAGAAGGATGAGAAGATGACTATTCCCCAAGTCGGGCAATGAGTTCAAAGTAGATTCAGAGGTTCAAAGTTGGCTATATTTGCCCTGCTATATGACCTTGATCTTTTGGGGTGAAAAAAAAAGGACAGGAAGAAAGAAAGAAAGGAAGGAGGGAGGGAGGCAGGAAGGAAGCATTAGGAAGGAAGAAAGGAAGGAAAGAAGGAGGGAAGGAAGGGAGAGAGGAGGGAGGGAAGGTATGGAGGAAGGGATAGGAGAAAGAAGGAGGGAGGGAGGAAGGGAAGGAGTGAAGGTATGGAGGAAGGGATGGCGGAAGAGAGGGAGGGAGGGAGGAAGGAGCTTTATGTTTCCATCAGCACGGAAGAACAGAGCCACAGTGAGGTAGCCATGTTACTCCTCTTATAGTGAGGACATTTGGGGGCTCATTTCAGACTCTTCCTGTCTATATGAAGACACTAAGCACTTTCTGTCTGATGTCACCTACATTAGAAGGAGGCTGAGGCTGAATTTTATTTTGTGTTTTAATGGTGTCACTGACACAAAGCAAGACCGGGTCATGGCAGAACTGACCCAGCATAAAAAAAGGAGTCATTATCCGATTTCCATGCAGTCATCATTTGCACCTAAAAATAGAATTCTTCAGAAACGAGAAAATTCTAAATAAGCCATTTGGGGAAACTAATAACAGGTTTGTGAGAAGAAGAAAGAAGGGGAAATGAAAAGAGATCTATCGCACAATTAAGATGCAGACACAACTGACATGCTCAGGCCCTGTTGGCACCATGACTGCCAGGATGCAAGGCTGAGTCTAAACATGATAAATTAATCTCCGGTACACACAGTAGCATGATAGGCATACAGTTATCTGATGGGCACACTGTAACTGCTCTATTTGGTGTATTTACACTTAAGCCTGTAATAACAGTTCTTTAAAAAGGATTGCCTTGTATTGACATGATGATTAGGCTCCAGTAATTAAACTCTACTGCATTTTAGAATGCCAGACTGTTTAGCTGCCTTCCCAGAGTTGGGAACAGACAAGCTGACTCACATCTCATCCTTCTCCTTCAGGTCAGCAACGGCCACTGGAGGCAGTATGTACTGTGGTACTGAGGATGCCGCTGTTTCGAGTGGCACCTGTTTGCCAACAAGCAAATACTTGAGAAGCAGGCATGTTCTGTGATGGAAGTAGAGGCTTTTGTTCAGAAAGGTGTGTTAGGACACTTATCTTTCATGTGACACACTGTAGTGGGTTAGCATTTCACATCTCCTCTAGTTTTCATATCTAGATTAGAATGCAATAGAGAGGGATGCTGTTCTATGGAACACTGAACTTGTACATTATTTACAAAAACAAAAAATTGGTCTTGATGAGTAGTGCCTGATTTGGGAAGGATGAAACTGGATATAACTCCTTTCTTTTTTTTTTTTCCAGTATGGCTTTGAGAGCATGAGACTGTTCTTCTCTGTTTTAGGATGAAATTTGTGCCTATAACAAACCATTACAATTCTTTGTTCCTCCATCTAATATAAATTTAAACTTCCCTCATTCTACATTCTGGTTATTGGTTACCTCTGGATCCTGTGAATGAGGGGGAAAGCACAGTTGCTTCTCAGTTTTGGAGGGTATGTTAGCTTCTTTAGACTGCGAGGGTCCTGTGTTACAGATAATGATTCCTAGACAGGGGACTCCCCAAGGAAGCATGAGATTTTTCTCAGTATTTGGGGCTGGCAAACTTCCTCCTTACTTCTGCTTTCTTTAAAAAAAAAATACTTGAAAACAATTCATTATGAAAAACTTGAAACATATACAAAAGTAGAAAAAACAGGGTGATCCCTTCATCAAGATTTGACAGTTATTAAGATTTCCCACATATGCTTCACTTGTCCCTTTTTATTTTCTTTTTGATACATTTTAAAGCAAATCCCATATATCATGCCATTTCACTCCTACATAATTCAATGTACATCTTAAAAATATATTGATATTTTGTTACATAACCACAACGCTGTTATCCTATTTAGCAAAATTATTCTGGGATTTTCTAAAACAGTCCAATTTTTTTAAATTAAATTTTCTCAACTGTCTCAAAATCATTTTTTTAACAGGGGTGTTTGAATCAGTATCTAATAAGGTCTGAACCTTGCATTTTGTAATTGTATCTTTTAAGTGTATTTATTTCTGGTTTCTTGACTGAAGTTTCAAAAAGGTTTTCTGTTTGATTTCTGAGGGATTATCATGGCGTCACTTCTCGGATGAGCTTTTTTTTTGCTGAGAAAGATTGGCCCTGAGCTAACAGCTGTGCCAATCTTCCTCGATTTCACATGTGGGATGCCACCATAGCATGGCTTGACAAGTGATGTGCAGGTCCATGCCTGGGATCCGAACCGCAAACCCTGGGCTGCCAAAGAGCAGAACGCAAACTTGACCCCTATGCCCCTGGGCTGGCCCCTTGGATGAGCTGTTTTTAAGTGTTCTTCCTTGTCAAATAATGAAACCTGTTGGGGAAGGAACCCTGAGGACCTGAGGCTAGAGTACTACTAGAAAATGCTTCCTCTCTGTTGGCTTAGTTTATACTTTTACTTTACTAGTATTAGTATTTATGTATTTATTTATTCCTCAACTTGTTTCAAAAATGATTTAAGAGAGGTTTAACTTACAGAAAAGCAGATTTTGATATTTGTACCATAATAATTCTTCCCAAATCTCTTATTTCAGTGAGTCAGGGTCATTCTAGAGAATTCTGCTTTTGACACTAAATGCAAGGGTTAACAAAACTGCAAAATTTGAGGACACAGTCCTCCACAAGACTGCCCTCACTTCTGACACCTGCAAGTTTGGGGGGTGGTTCTCAAAATCACGCTCAGTTTTGATGATTTGCGAGACAGACTCAAAGAACTCACTGAAAGCTATTAGACTCATGGTTATGGATCATTTAGAAAAAGGATACAGATGAAAATCAGCCAAGTGAAGAAACACAGATGGAAGAGTCTGAGAGGGTTCCAAATGTGAAAACTTCTGTTGTCCTCAGAATGCATTACCTGTCCTGCATTGATATGAGACAATCTGCGAGGAGTATTATCATTCAGGGAAGGTCAGCTGAGCTTTAGTGTACAGAGTTTTTACTGGGGCTCCATCACATAGGCATGATTGATTGGTTACTCTCGTGGTTGACTGTTGATCTCAGCCTCTAGGTTAACTGATATCATGAGACCACAAGACCCAAAGCCCTCACCCTAACTCACATGGTTGATTTTCTTGCTGTAGTCAGCCCAGCCTAAGATCCAGCGTGCTAAAAAAGACACTCCTGTCAGATATGAGATAGATTACCTCCCAGCAGCCGAAGGCATAGGAGACCTCTCACTGGGCAAGTTTTTTATTACATAAATAATTTACCTGTTCTTACTGATCATGCTAATCCTAGCCTATTCATCTTACTACGATATTTCACTATGGGAATAATTTTCACATAGAACTGTTGGGAAATTTTAAAATGATAAGCAAACTAAATTCAGGAATAAATATCTCTGACAACATAAAATTAAGATTATCAAAATAAGAAGGCAACCTCCAAATAACAGTTAAAAATAAAATGAGAGTCCTGGGAAACAGCTTAAAAAATAGCCATCATTTCAAACTATGTAATTCAGAAGAATAAAACATAAACATTTTCACTATTTGTTTTCGTAAACTTTTATGAGTTTATTTTGCTGTTGAAACCTAACCGAGATTTTTATTGTAATCCATCTCAAGCCTCACAGACTTAGGTGAGATTACTCAACAGAAAAGAAAATTATTATAAAAATCAACATTTTATGAGCTCAGATCACTTGCGATTCCTCTAAGTGCAAAAAATAAGTGGACATACGGTACAAATTCTCACTCATTTCTACTTTATTTTGCAAGTGAGACGTGTAAAGCTCTTCAAGACCTTCCCTACCATACATGAAAACAGAGTAAAGAGTTCTGGATTTACACCTTTTTTTCCTTTCCCAACATGAAATTTTATGAATTACATACAGTGGCAGGTCAAGAATTGGGTTTGAATAAATTAATGAATGGTTTCTACTGCCCTCAACAAACTGATGAATATGAAGAGACCATGGTTTAATTTCACCTTTTTCCTTCTTTGCTAATTTATTTCTGGATCTGGAACCTCCCTCTGATGCATAGCAAACAGTGGGATTATGTTTCTATTCAACTGAAGCTTCTGGATTCCTTTGTCCACTCATAGAAAGAAGCAGTTAGCTCTGTAAAGAATCTCTGTTCCATTTGAAATCTTTGGTTCTTAGTGATTTTAATACAGTTAAGGCCCTGAGTAGGGGTAGAAAACTTCCCTACAGACAGACACATGTGGCTTCTCCTCTTCTCTAAAAGTCAATCAGCTCCATTTGTGTCCTCAGAGAAAGCAATTGCTCACTATTACAGAGGGCAGAGAGTACACCGGGAATTTACAATGAAACTATTGTGAGTTTAAAAGAACAGCATTCACATGTTTTTTCCACCTTGGAAGTGTTAAAGACTATAGATTGCAGCTGAGGGAAAATTAAGGCGCCTATTTACACATTTCACTGTGCCTGTGAAGCTGAAAAAGAAATGAACTCAGTTGCAAAAGTATGCAGTTCACTCAGGCAATTTCATTTGTCTTAGTGTAGGAGGAAATGTCCTTTAATGTCATCAGCTAGAGAAAGGTGAATATTCAGGAATCAAAAAGCAGCCAGAAAAACAAAAAGAAAAAGAAAAAAGAAAAGAAAAGAAAAGGTGACGGGCTTAGAAAACACAATAATGCATATGGACGATGAAGAAGCAGGAGAGGGGAGAGAAGCCTCCCAAATCAGCGATTCTCAGCTGGGGTGGGAGAAGATTAGAATTTCCTGCGTTGCCGTGTAGTTTGAAAAGGGGCATTAAATATTATAACCTTATATTTTGAATACAGAAAAATATCTTTCATTTTTGTAGCACAAATCTTCTTGGCTGGTGGAGATAAGCCCTTCTAACCCAGCGGCCAAGAAGACTCTCGACAGGAGAGGGAGCGGGAAGTAAGAGGAGGGACGTGCAAAACAAGTACCCCCTTCCTGAGGGCACAGGGAGGGAGGGGAGGCTGGGATTTGTTTCTGCTTATTGAAGGAGGGCATTTGGTTTTAAAAGACTGGGAAACTCTGTCCTAAGTTACCTGGAAATACCACTAAGACTTTTAGAACTCTATTCACTAAAAGCCCTTACTGGCTGTCATGGTAACTTTGGGGGTGCTTGTTCTGGAATACAGTTGACCTCTGGCACTTTCTGGAACCTAGCTGACACGAATAGTGGGGTATTTGATTTGGTTTTTCTATTTGCATGGCATCTTTATCTCAAGAAGCTCAAAGCATCTTATAGGTGCTTATTTTAAAAACTTCTCCAGGTGCCTAAAATAGACTAGAAACCAGTTAATTCTTATGATCTTACCTGCATGCTTCCAAATAAACACATTTGGCTCTCTTTTATGCCCATGGTTGTTATCCACCTTGACAAATCTCACAGATTCACCAGGAAAAAAGTTATCATCGTATAAAGACCCTACAAAAGACATTCAGAACTCTGCTTCCACAGCCTGCATTAACAAATTGCAGATAAATTAGGTGACTATAAATGAAACTGGTAAGGTATATCAGTAATTTTTTAAAAAACCAAACTCCACGAAGGTGCAACACCATAATTCTGTCGCTGGCTCATCAGATCAGTAGCCAATCAGGTCCTGGCGGGCCATATGTGTATTTATAAATCTATCTGCTAATGTAAAGGTCACGCTGCTCACTGCTCAGGGAAATCAGGCACATTTGGAACCATCCCTAGAAGATTTTGGTTTCTTAAAAAAAAATATTTTGACAATTTGTGACAAATGCAATCCTGCCCCCATATGTTTTGTACTATTTAAAGAGACTGACACCCAGTCGCCTTCACATCAACATGTGAATTTTTTTCTTTTAATAATGAAGTTAGAAGATGGGAAGGGAGGGAGCTTACCTTCCATACATATTTAAAAGATGTAGGTATCTTTTCAAACTTCATATTTCCACACTTGCCCAAGAGGACAGAGCTTCCAAATTCTGTGTTACTGTTCATGACACAGGAAATAACAGAAAGTTTTCTTCCAATTTGGAGGAGGAAGTGGAAAGATAATGAATGACAGGAAAGTGTTGGTAGATTCTTGCCATAAAAAGCAGTCTTCTGCCCCCTTGTTCACGGGGAGGAAAAGGGGTCTGCTTAAATGTTCCCCTCTGTCAACCCCTGCAGAACTCTCTTAGAGATTCATTTAGAATAACAAGACTTCTCAATCGGGACTGAGAATTACACTATAAGCCGTGAGATCAGAAGACCAGAATAAACTTCATACACTATACACTCATCTGCAGCCCACTCCATCCTTTAGTTCCAACAGAATAACAAGGTTTCCCAATGGCATGGAAGACAGAAACTTAAAAAAAAACCCAACTCGGATGACATCTTTGGTTAAAAAAAAAAAAAAAAGCTTCTGACAAGAGGGAAAGGTATGAAAATATTTTGAGAGAACTTGTTTAATCACCCAGCAATGCCTTCCATTCCATTTAGCCCTCAAATCTGAATAACCATGACAGATGGCTCCTGCTGGTTAAAAAAAAAATTAGCTAAATTTTCAGATAACGCAGCCTTCTGTCATGTTCTCCCAGTCTGAGGTTTACGTGGTTTGTTTAGCAGGCTCTGAACTGCGGGCTGCTCATTGGTGACCAGCTTTCACTTAGTATCTGCAGAATTCACACCACTTGATACCGTATGCTCAGAACTCCAAGTGGGGAGAAATATTGTCAGTTTGGATGACAAAAGACCTTAAAAGGCCACCCCTCCCCAACCCAGATATTAGATCCACATTTTACACACAAAGCAATGTTTGAAATGTAAGGGCCGAGAGGAGAGCTGTTGGCTCTATCAGCCTTGCCATCTCTTTGTAGGAGAATAAACTCATATCTGATGCTATAATTACAACCCTAATGGACACACTTAATTTATTTTGGAGAAGTGAAGTTGATATCCACTAGTGCTATTATTAAAAAGACTAATGAGAGCTGCTCGGTAAGAAAATAAAAGATTTATTGAATTCCTTTTGGCACCTGGCACAGCTTAGCAATTTTCAGAGCCCATCAAAACAGCAGATATATACCCTGCTCAGATGTGCTGTATGGGATGTGAGTTGGGTTTCAGATTTTCAATAACAAATCTGTCACTCTGATTTTAATTAGACGGCTTAAAGCAGCTACATCAATAATGGCAGAATGACGGCTTAGTTCAAAGATCATAGAGATGTTACTCTACTTTAATAGTTCTTTTATACAAGTACATATTTCAGAAGTTTGCTAGGCATTCATCTTGACTACCCCTTTCACCAAGAGGAGGAAAAAAATATTCCTAATTGAATTGAACCACGAACACTAGCAGTCATCACCATTTCTACGCCAGACTGTTGCATCCAGCTGGTTGGGAGGTCTAATTTCACACCACGCAGCAATGAAACGCTGCTAACTTTTATTTGTGAGTGTAAAACAGTAATATTTCATGACAGCAAAAGGCCAGTTGACACCCCTGGGTGAACCCTCCACTGGTCTAAACCTGAGCGACAAACAGCGGTCTGGGCTGAGTACTGACAAACGGGCCTTTCTTGTGAAGAGTTCACAGGAGAGGGGAGGGGGGCCTCGACCTGGGAGGAAGGTGGAAGCCCTTGGAGGACTTCACATGAAGCTGGGAACACTCCTCAGCCAAATGAGAAGGTGCTGGTGACCTCCAAGGGAAAAACTGTTGCCAGAGGCCTAGCCATTTCTTACAGGGGTGGGGGTGCATACTCTTCTCATTGTATTTCTCTCCACTGATTCTTATTACATGAATACAAATATATTGATTGCATAAACACCATTAATATACATAAACACTGTTAATATAGTGACACCTATCTTTCTGTACTTTATCCCATGGAAATATATAAATGTTACATACACACATACTTTTTTTAAAAAACGAAATCACACTATATATATTTATAAAGTTTTTTGCTTAATAATTTATGGTTATTATCCTTCCATGTCAATAAATATATCTCAAAATAATCATTTTTAACTAAATGATATTCCATTATGGATTATTCATATTATTTAATCAGTCTCCTCTTGTTGGACATCTAGATAGTCCTGAATTATTTTGCAATGATATGCGTATATGTATATATACATATTAACACTAATATAGAGTACATTAACATGTTGTCTCTATACATGAACATGTACTATGCAGATACACACATATAATTTGATTATTATGTTAGGATAAATTATCTTAGGATAAATTCCTATAACTGGAACTCCTAGGTCAAAGTATCTGTATTTAAAAATAATTGTTGCATATAGAATAGCTATTATTTTAATGCCTGGACATGGAATGTTTGTTTTAGAAGCACCTTCTCTTGGATCAGATCCTGCTAAAACCCCACTCCTGTTACTATCACTTTTATAGCATGATACAAATCTACAATTTCATCTCCACTTCCTCTACAATACTGTTTATCATTCTCCAGTTTAACATATTATTCTGATAAAAAGAATAATGTGAACATTCCCTGGACCTAATCCCTACAAGTCACCCTTTTCTGGTCAATGCTCAGTGATGCAGCCATAGTGTAGGAATTCCCCAATAGGCATGACTAAGGTCCTCACACTGACTTCTGCAGCATCTAAATATCACATGCTTAGACTGGACATCAAGGCCTTCACGTCAGTGCCACTTTATTGCTCTGCACCAGCTCTGCCACTTTTCAGTCTACTTGACCTTTGGACAGTGACTTATCCTATACGTGCCTCGGTTTCTTAAGCGCTCAGGTTTCCTCTTCTAGGAAGTCTTCCTGGACCTCCGATGTCTGAGTAAGAGGTCTTCCTTTGTGTTCCCACAACACTCCATACTTCTTCACTCACCACAACACTTACCACACAGTTCAATGGTTGCCTGATTATGTGTCTTTCTCCAACACTGGATTATCAAAGCAGGAACCATATGTGTCAATACTGGTCACTACTCATATGCTATTCTTTGAAAAAGATCATTAGTGAGGGCCTACTTTCTTCCAGGTAATAGGGATACCTCTCTGCTAGGGATATAGTAGAGGTGACAACAGATAAAGTCCCTGCTCTCATGTGGCATATATTCCAGTGGGGGAGGGACAGACCAACAGCCAAATGGGTCAATATAGAGTATGGCAGATATGATAACTACTATGGAGAAAAATAAGACAGAGTAAGAGGACAGGAATGCCAGAGGTTGGCCGTGGGGCGGGGAGGGCTTAGTACTTAGGTAGGGTGGGGTCAGAGGAGGTCTCCCCGAAAAGGCGACATGTGAAGAAAGACCTGAATGTGTCTAGAGTTGGAAGAGGTCGCTCACACTCCTTTGAGCAGCTAGCTCCTTTCACTGGCTTCAGATACAAGCGCCCTGTATGATATTCTGTTTAATAAAAGGGATCTGCTGCTTTAAAAAAAAGGGTTTTTTTTTCAAACATATCCCCCAGTGCAAGCAGCTCTGCGCTAGGCACTAAATAAAGTGCCTTTAAGCCCAGGATACGTCCCTAAATAGTGAAAGCTTCTGATAGGAAGCTTCAAGTGTTCTAAGCTTTAAGGGTTGAGGGCACTGATACACACACAGTGAGGCCGAGCTCACGCCGTTAAGTGGCAAAGTTGGGATTAAACCCTTGTCTGCTACCTCTAGAGCCCACATCTCTCTACTCCACCGAGATGTAAGCTAGACCAGCAGGCTGCCAAGTCGTTTTAATTCAAATTTGACAGAGCTCCCACAGAACTGGCATTGCTTTGTTTGAATTTCCTTCCCCCGACCCAGCTGTGTGTTTAGACACCTTTGACAGCCCACACTGAACATAACCTAAAATGATCTTCACTGTAAGAGTTTGTCGGTTGTGCCCCTGTATGTTCAAAGGGATGATTTTTTAAAAATCACGAGGCATTTTAATTGAGATTTATTCTCAAAAACCATAGGTAACTCTAAGTCAATACAAAGTGAGTTTTTTAAGGATGTACCTAGAAAGTACTGCTCCCGGCCTGACTGTCTACATCAGATCACTGTCCAGTTCGGCCTTCTGCTCCTCACTGCCTTTTCTTCTTTTTTTCTTCTGCTTGCTTCCCTACTTCCAGCTGCTAGCAAGTCAGATAATTAAATGCCAAAGTAGTGACACTTGGCATTTCAATGAGTGCTCTGTATTTACTACATGGTCTCTCTCAACAGCCCTCCTGCTCAGCATGCGTGCAAGCTCTATGCTGCTCTGCTGAACTGAAGCACTCCTTTGTTGCAGAGCTGGACGAACTGAAGAAAGATGAACTCGGGCAGCAGCCCAGAACTGAGGGGAGGGAGGCAGAAGATTCCCCAACTTGTCTCCTTGCCACCTCTCGGAGTTTATGTCCTCCATTCAATTAAACAAGCATTTGTTAAGACCTTAGCCCTCTGTGCTCAGCCCTCTGCTGGGATACTTTTTAAATGGATTCTGTATTAAAGAGAACAGAACTTTAGGTGTTTTCATTTCAACCAGCCACTCCTAGGATACTGTACCGTACATGACTGGAAGATGATTTCATCCAATTTTATATGAAAGCTATTAGTCAGAACAGAAGCAGACCCTGGACATGAAAGTCTGACTCTAGCTTCCAAGGCTGTAGTTTAGGCCTTGAAATAACTGGATTCATTCAAAATGTGCCTCTTCACCAAAGGTATCATGTGTTCAGGCCACAGCTTAGCCATCACCTCCACCTGGAAGCCCTCCCTGACCCAATGAGTCTGGGTTAAGTGCCCTCCCAGGTGCTCTGACACAGCCAGAACTTCACACAGCTCTAGACTGTAAGCTCAGAGGGTAGGAACCGTGTCTCACTCACTGCCATGGCCCCAGTGCCACACATAGTGCCTGGAGCATATCAATGCTGCAATACACAGTTCCAACTAAACTGCTTTGCCAGTTGGATGGTAAAGTATTTTCAAAGCCCTTCAAGCCATTTGAGCTAAATATGGTGCTAAAATTATTAATGAGATTATTAAATTCACAGATAATTTTTATTCATTCATTTGTCCATTCAAATAACACATATTTATTGAGTACCTACTATTTTCCATGCATTGTCCAAAGGACTTGCTATTCAGATGTGCCCTTCCTTCCTCCTTTAAGAGCCTTTATTTTTCCAGTCAAGAAGGCAACTCATAGGCTACATACAAGAAATTAGCTCCCAGTGCTTTGAGGGAATTTTAATCAATGACTACATTATGGCTAAAGAGGCAGGAACCATCACATCACCCTTTATGTCACCAGTGCCTCACACAGTACATGGCATCTAGTAGACGCTCAATGAGGATTTGTGAAAAAGTGAGTAAATGAGGAATGCAAAATATGCTAGCTAATACTGCCTTAGAAAGAAAAAAAGAAGGAAGGAAGGAGGAAAGAAAGAGAGAGAAATGAGCACTAACCTACATGAAAATAATTTACTATGGGAATTTTATGGCTGAGTGAAATCAGTAATTAATATACAAGGAGACTACAAAATCTTTGAACAGTACCCCCTCCACACATGCATCATTTCCCGTTAATATACAGCTAAGATGAGGTAACGGGGGGCTGGCCTCATGGCCAATTGGTTAAGTTCGCGTGCTCTGCTGCAGGCCCAGTGTTTCGTTGGTTCGAATCCTGGGCGCAGACATGGCACTGCTCATCAAACCACGCTGAGGCAGTGTCCCACATGCCACAACTAGAAGGACCCACAACGAAGAATATACAACTATGTACCAGGGGGCTTTAGGGAGAAAAAGGAAAAAAAAAAAAATCTTTAAAAAAAAAAAAAAGATGAGGTAACAGGAACCAGATTTACTCTCTGGTCTGAAACACACACACACACACACACAGAAAACCCAGACAAACTACATAAAACAATCCTTTTCAAGACACTGGGCATCAGGCAGTGAAAGACAGGGATCCTCAAGAGAAAGAACAATGAGGTGAGGCCTACTATTGCCCTCAATTACTGCCTTGAGAAAACTTCCAGGCGGCAGCACAGGGAAGGACCTACACAGAACACAGCAGACCCACTAAGTTGAGGAAATAGAGCAAGGGGATACCAAGGCAGCTGGCGTTTACAGGACAGAGTAGAGAAACATACAGAGAAGACAACAGCCTAGAAAGATATTTGCAGAGGGTCCTCCTCAAGTATTCAGCAGAGAAGAAAGTACATGAACGTGAGTAAACCACCCAAGTGGGAGGAAAGCACTAAAGGATTAGAGTGAACAGTGCTAAGCACTCACACAGGGTCCCTGTTAAGTCTACACAGTTTATAGGACATCGGATAGAGTACTCAGGACAGTCGTGCCTCAGTATAGGGAATAATCAGCCCTAGATGGGGCACCGCTCCAAAGCTGCCTAACAAATCATAAAAGCAAGACCTGAGGGGCTGGCCCCGTGGCCGAGTGGTTAAGTTCGCTCGCTCCGCTGCAGGCGGCCCAGTGTTTCGTTGGTTCGAATCCTGGGCGCGGACATGGCACTGCTCATCAAACCACGCTGAGGCAGCGTCCCACATACCACAACTAGAAGGACCCACAACGAAGAATATACAACTGTGTACTGGAGGGGCTTTGGGGAGAAAAAGGAAAAAAATAAAATCTTTAAAAAAAAAAAAAAAAAAAGCAAGACCTGAAAGATCAAACTGTTTTCAAGTAACTTAACTACATCCCAGAGCAGGGCTCAAGAACATTTACAGAAATGCAAAAATATCAAGCACCCAATGAGAAAAAACTCACATTATCTAGCATCCAATCAAAAGCTGCCAGGCATGGAAAGCCACCAGGAAAACGTGACGAAGTCACCAGGCATGAAAAGAAGCAAGAAAACGTGACATGCAAGGATGAAAAAAATCAATCTGGTTTTGATGAATTGATAACTGACACAGACGCTACAGTTAGCGCAAAGCCATTAAAATAGTTATTATTATTACTGTATTCCCTATATTAAAAAGGTTAGGAAGAGACATGAAAGATACAAAAAAATATCAAACTTCTAGAGATGAAAACTGCAACGTCTGATAAGAAAATTACACTGGAAGGGATTAATAGCAGATCTGACATTGCAGAAGCAAAGATTAGTGAGGCTGAAGACAGAGCAATAGAGAATATCCAAAATGAAACACAGAGAGAAAAGAAAATTTTAAAAAAGGGAACACAGTTTTGATTGAATGCCAGATATGTCTCGCTTCAGAGTCTGTGTTCCTTCCACTCTGTCATGCTACTTCTGGCTCCACGTGATCAATGACCCCCTAACGACTGCAAACCGACCGCCAGCTGAGGTGGGTATTCTGGGTGGTGTTTACTGTAAAGCCCTAAAAGAGAGAAAAAAGTGTGTGGGAGTCTTTATGTATGGGGCAGTCTATGTTCATGACCTTTGCTGCACAAACAGCAGACCTAGACTGAAATACATGAATAGATGTGTGAGGAGGGTGCTGAGTAAAAAAAGTCAGTTCCACATGTGTTGGTTATGGCTAAAGTCACTGGGCACTAGGAAAAACTACAGTAGAGCAAGGAGCTGCTTTTACACAATAAATCCCTGTAAAAAAAACCCAACACGTTCCGAATTTTCTCTTCACACGTTAGTATGGCCCAAAGGCATCTGAAAAACCAGCATCTAATTAAAAATAAAATAAAGTTTTTACTATGGCCCAGTACCCCATACATAAAATTCTTTCCCCATGAAAATAGCTTACATTAATATGGAGGTTAGTTCAACTAGCTTTTATTTCTTTTTTTTTTTTTTTAAAGGAAAACAGGCTTTGCTTCCTGTCTCCTTTCATGTGGTGGGCTATTGGGGCCCAGGATGTGGATCCAGCATCAGTCCAGCTGCTGGCATTGGATATTTGGTGTAGATTCAACCATCATTAATTCATTCAATCACTCAATCAAGGGATGGCACAGAATCACCAAGTCACAAAATCCCATGGTTGGAAGGGATGGTAACAGATCATCAGTCCATTTATTATTTTGAGCTGACCAATATTCATTGTCCCTTCCTAATTCACCCCAACTTCTTTTGGGAGAATTAGTTCTTCTTCATAAAGTAAGTATGACTGCAAGGGTAAATCCAGGAGCTGGCCACTTTCTACAGAAACCAAGGGGCCAGTTCAGTCAGGGGATGGGAGTGTTATCTATTAAAAGTTGGGCCAATATTAGATAGTCTCCCCTGGGCACTGCATTTTGAGTAAGTGATCCAATTGTTGAAGAATTGGTTGGAGATTGTTCATCACAGGGAAAGTGTGCTCACCAAAACTAAGACTGATTCACAAACTCTGAAAGATGCCTCAGATTTCACTCAGTCCCATGCGTGATTCTCAAGCCCCTCATCCATTCTGTGAGCCACGCCCCCCCACTATGCTGCCTTAGTTTGCTCTCCTTTGAACTAGAGTTAATAATAGTTCCTACCTCAAAAGGACATTATGAAAGGGAGTTAATATACGTAAAGTACTTAGAACACTGTCTGGCACCCAGCAAACAATAAATTTTAGCAATAAATAATAATAATGTCATTATTGCTATTATTACTTTATGTTAATTTTACATCTATTAAATGGGAGAAATAATACCTACCACATGAGTTTATTTGGGATCAAATGCTATTTACTATATGTCAAAGGTGTCGTTAACCATATAGTGCTATACAAACTTAGGTGGTATTCCTCATAAGTTTCAACTTTCTAGGCTAGGGTGACTGATTCTTACACTCCATGGATGGGATTTGGAGAATCTATGGATCCCCTGAAATAGCATGCAAAGCTGTGTGTGTACGTGAGCATGTATCTCCGTATTTGGGGCTGGGGAAGGAGGAATGGTCCATATCCTTCATAAGGGCCCCAAAGCCATTGTTTGAGAGCTTCTGGAGAAAGATGTACTGTCCTTTTGGACCTTACCTGGTGTTATTCCAAAACTCTGGGACAGGGCTAACAATTGGAAATAGCCTCCAGGGCAGCAGCTGTTTACAGCCAATTCCTTGAACTTGAGGAACATTTCAAGAACTTGCAAGATTCCAAAGTCAACCTAGGGGCCAGCCTAAGGGGTTGGTGGCTCAACCTAATGGCTTGCTGCCAGGAGGCCAGTTCTGGTTAAAGGTTGCACCATTAGCTGTGAACAAGAGGGACTACCAGGTTTCTCCTCTCTTTCCATTCTACTGCAAATGGCCACTTCGGGATTGGGTATGAAGAAAGCAGCATCAGGGGCTACATTTATAGTACAGAGAAGGTCCTAAAAACATTTTTGGCTTAAAGCCCTGCTGGCATATAAGGATATAAGGATAACTTAACTGACAGAATAATGTGCGAGGGGGCAGGAGGTGAGAAGATGGTGGACAAGAAAGCCTTGCTTGCATCAGTATAGGGTTCAAAGTGAGGACTGTTTAGGAACTTTTTAAAAAGGTATCTCTTGCCATGGTACCATGAGAATTTGGAGGTAAGGGACCACGGGTTTGCTACTCTCAAATATCCTTCCGCCTGCCATACCTCAGTTTCCTTGTCTGTCAAGTAAGACATCTGTGACAAGCTCTTACAGTTCCTCCAGCTCTACAATTCTGAAAATTAGTGGAAAAGGACAGTTTTATACATAAAAGGCCAAACATTTTACTCAATGTCAGTCACATTCACCAGGCCTAAATTAGCACAAATTTAAGGCAATCGAATCCAAATTAATGAGTTTTTACAGCATGAAAAATCTTCAGGGTAGGCTCATACGCTGGCCATAGTTCTAACGACCGACCAGAATGTTAGACCCCACCAAAGGACACTAAAGTAGGAGCTTTCAAAAACGACAGGGAAGGCAAAAATGGAGATCATGTGATGACAGATTTTAAATGTTCATTAAATATAGGAGAGAGAAGCCAAGGAAATTAAAATTTCATTTGTAAATAAAATGGGGCTATTTCATTATGAAAATAATGTCTGTAAATTTTTAAGTAATTTAATGTGAAATTCACTTCCCTTAATTAAAAACCTAGACTACGTCACATGCAATTTTAAAATGAAAAGTGGATGGAAGAATGTGAGAGGGAAAAAAGAGAACAGACCCCTTCTTGGGGAAAGTCTGGTGATACAACTTGCGTCCCCTGAAGGTGGTTCTCTGCACGCTCATCTGGTGGGGGCTGGTTGGCTTTGGGAGTCTGCAGCACTTCATACGCCATACTGGTGATGCAACTTGCGTCCCCTGAAGGTGGTTCTCTGCACGCTCATCTGGTGGGGGCTGGTTGGCTTTGGGAGTCTGCAGCACTTCACACGCCATACTGGGCCTTGCAGTTGCCTACGACCCAAGTCACCTATGAAGTCCAAATGTTTTTTCCAAGACTTTTCTGTAGAAATCTGTCCTTTTGAGAAGATCTGGAAATCAGATCTGGAAACCACCCCCTCTATGTCCAACCCATTGATTTCATCTGCTGTTCTCTAGTTAGAACTCATATAAAACCTGTTGGCTTTTCTGCAGCACACACACCCCCAACTATACTCCCAATTGGGTTAACGTAAAAATAAATGAATAGTAAAACACAATTAAAGTTTCATTACATAGTTAAAGGCTCTTTTGACAATCAATCAGAAATAATTTTATGCCTCTATTGTTGCTAAGACATGGTGAATGTTAGAAGCCATAAAGGCACACAAAAATGCATGAAACACAGTCCCTACCTTTAAAGAGTTTACAATCAACGGAGGAGGTAAGACAGACAGTAACTCACAGGCTGTACAGAGTACCTGCAAAGGACAGAACGTGTGAAAGGCCAGGCTGGTTCACAGTGAAGAAACACCTCAATAGTGGAGTATTTAGGAAGAGAAACAGTTCAGAGTTGGTAATTAACTGGTGATGCACAAGAAGGAGAGGGAGGAAGAGGAAACAGGGACTTTCACATTTTCTAGTTTCGGTAATCAAGAAAACGTGTTGTCATTAATAAGGTAAGGGAATAAAGGAGAAGGGAGAGATGCAACCAGGAGGCAGGAGGTTCTGTTTGGGACTTTCTCTTTTTTATATATCTGTGGGGAAACCGAGAAATCTTTCTATTGGGCAGTGGGTGTGGGGGGAATAGGGGGTGCTTCTAAGGTCTGACAGTTAAGCTTGAAGCCCTGGGCAAACTACCCAGCTTCTTAAGCCTCAATCTCCTCATCTGCAAAATGGAGATTAGATTAATACTTACATTATATGGTTGCCTTGCAATAACATTCAATCAGATAGCACTGATAGGATGCTAAGCACAGTGTCAGTCACATAATAAACCTTAAATAAATTCACTATCAGCCCTGGATCTCAAGAGAAAAATCTCCAGATTCCAGGTCCCAAGGTCTAAAAGGGCATGCAAGTCATAGCTGATTACATCTCCTGCAATTATTCTCAGTATCTGGCCTCCTGCAATGGATGTGCTATATCTCCCCAGAGTATGTGTTTCCTTTGCTGATGAAGGTTCTGACCCAGAGCTCTCCTAAGCACCTCTTCACTCTGTTCCCACCTCCCCTCCCCACTGCCACATAAGGCCTCAGGTTTTCAGCACCTCCCATATTGGCCTCATCATAGCTCTTACTGTCCCTGGTTTCTTGCTTACCACCAGAATTCTCTGAAAAACAAATGTGAGCCTATCATTTTGCTGCTTAAAAAGCCTGCATGTATCTTCATTGCTTTCAGGAGAAAGTCTTCAGACCAACACATGAAGCTGCCACATCCCCCTTGACCACCTGTCCCTGCCATGATCTTATCTGTAGGCACCCCCAACTATTAGCTGTTTCCTACATCTGCTGCACCTCTGTGCTTTAGCTCATACTGCTCCCTCTTGTGTCCACCTCTATGCTCTGGGCATAACCTGCATGTCCGCAAAGATTCAGCTCAAATGTCACATCATCAGCAAAGCCTTTCCGAACTCACTGAGACAGTCACTCTCTGCTAATTCCAGATCTCAAGAGGGTTAAGATTTAGAGTGCTAACCCATTTAAAAGCAATCACGCTGGGTCCAGGTTTCAGGTACTCATCAAGCAAAGCCCAAAGAAAGCCCCATTCCTCTGAACAGAAGATCTGTGATGGCTAAAGCACTGCTGAATGAATATAGTTTTCTCTGTACAGAGAAAACTAGGATCAGGCTGATGGATGGGCTATGGGCTATTTGTGATTTTTCATAAAGGGCATGGTATTATTTCTGCCCTGAGCTTTCCTATGTGGGATTATGCACAAAATCAAATTGCCTTGATTGAAAATGGGAGCTAATTCAAGCTAGGCAATGGTGGAACCTTGTTTGGATGGACTCCTAAGCTCAGTTAGCTGCATAACCAAGGCTTGTTTTTGTTGATCTTTTCTTCATAGTCTTCATTTTAATAATCTGTTTGAGGTTTCATTTGTGAATAATATCATTCTTCTGCAGCATAATACATCTTAACCCCTTTTTATGCACATATTTCCATAACATGCAGGTCCCAATAACATTAAGCATCATTGCACCCCTGCAGCTTAGACTTAACATGCTATTATTCGACAAAAATTCTAAAATCTACTCTTGGAGGTATATTAAGAGTCTAAAAAATTACACGGCATCACCACCATTCAAAAAACACAAAGGAGACCATAGAATTAAGCTTCTCAATCAGTTACCAACATCCAGTTCCAGGTCTAGAGGTTTACATATGGCACCAGTTGGCCAGAGAAGTACCTCTGGACTCCAGGGAATCAGAGCTGCTATTGTCTTTCTGCTCACTTGGGACACTTGTGCTAACAGTATGCTACGGGCAGACGAACTCCCAGCATCCCCTGCCACGCTGAAATGGAGACCACAGGATGTCTGGCTTCAGCGCCTCCACAGTCTGCAACGAGCGTGAGATGCTTCTAGGGAGCAGGCTGTGTTAAAGATGCTGCCTGACAAGTTGACGTAAAAGAGGCTATAAATATGCCATTGGTTCCTGGTGCTGGAAAATTCTTCCTGACGTGACAATGGTGTTTCTCACTGATGCTGAGAAAAAGCATTGCAGATTAGTTTCAGGCCAGCTGAATCTTGATGAATCTCTCAGCAAAAGTCTTGAGTAAAAGCTCCCTTCCCCTTACATATCCTCAAAGCACCCTGTAATTTTTCTTTTGTGACTCTTAACCCCTTTTAAGTAAATACTTTTGTATTATTACTCTCTCTCATGGGGCTGCAAGCTCCATGGGGGCAGAGATCTTGTGTATGTTGGTTATAGTTGCACCACTGCCAGTTACCAGCAGACGTCCTGACACATAGTAGGCATTCAAAAACTATTGATGGGATGAAAAATTCTTCAAAATACCCTTGCTTTTCTTACCCCAAACTCCTTCCACTACCCTATCCTCATCTCTTCTCTGTCCCGTCCCATGAATGGAATATATTTAGTTCCAGGCACATATTGCTGGTCCCAAGGTTGAAAAACGTCTAACTCGAACACTTACCTTGCCAACATGTCGAATACAAAATTAGCAGAGTTACTGACACCCACAGACACCAGACTCTAAATATTTCTGTCTGCACAGGAAGAGCAATGAGTAGTGTTAGGGACAATGTACAATAGAGATGAACGGTCATTACTCTCACTGAACGTACAATTTAGTAGGAAAGATGAATCTGAAAAATTACAATCAGTAGATACAGCTGCACACAGAAGGTGTGCCCTAAGTTTATACACTCGGCTAAGAAGACACTTTCACAGGTCTGTATTCAGAACCTGTATCACTTCAATTAACTGAGAAATATAACAAGCGTTCTTTTCTCATTTCCTGCATCACAACAGAATTACACTAAATTAGAAAAGAAGAAGGCAGGCTCGCTGGAGGCAGAGCATAAAGCATATTATCTACTAACAGATTAGCAGTAAGGGAAGAGATGTGCTTAAATGGAACAGCAAGAAGGAAT
Organism: Equus asinus; assembly: GCF_041296235.1. Classification (NCBI taxonomy): domain Eukaryota; kingdom Metazoa; phylum Chordata; class Mammalia; order Perissodactyla; family Equidae; genus Equus; species Equus asinus. The sequence continues at coordinate 38,206,044 of NC_091812.1, forward strand.
ATCTTAAGGAAACAGAGATATAAGAGAGATGAAAATTACTGGTCCAGGTGCATCTTATTAAATGTTGCCTGGCTTAAGACTATTTTACATTAGAAGTTTTCATGCTTTAATGGGATCAAAACTGATTCTGATGAGTGAGGTACAATCTCATTACTAATCCTATATCTCTTGAATTTCAAGTAGGGTCCAAGAATACATCTCTTCATTACTACTTAAAACCAAATTTCTTTACTTCTCTCCAGCGCCTTCAGAGAGATTAGGGAGAGAGGGTCAAATTAACATGTTGGTTCCTCTCCCTCATCAATACATAGGCTCTTTGGAGGCATGAACTGGGTCTCACAGCCATGGGGTCAGCACTCCAATCAATTATTACCCAGGGAGCGCCTGCCACCAGGCACAGCTGTGCCACCACTTGAGTGATCTTAAAAAAGAACAACCTCCTCCCTACCTTCAAACAACTTACAACGTTTTTGGGGGAGACAAAATTAGACCATATGAAACACAGAAAGGATAATTAAATGTTAAGAGCTTGGGGAGATTAAGGCTAAAGCAGTGGAAGTTGAGAGAAGGGAGATTACAGGAGTTCAGTAGGGTCACAGAGGAGTTAGGACTGAGGAGGCTTTGAACAATTTGTTAGGGCAGGGAATAAAGGAAAAGTTCACCTTCCTTGGGAAGGAGACCGCTGGGCAAAAGCAGGGGCTGGGCAGACCTTTGGAGTGAATATGGGTTGGGGGTAGGGTGAGAAGAGGCTTAGCTGCAGAGGAGGAACGGACGACACAAGTTGAATACATAGAGTAGGAAGTCCAACCCATAGAACACAAGAAACTTTCAAGATCCTCAACAGGGAAACTGGGCCAACTGTGGAATTATTTCTGGAAGGAAGCCCCCTTCCAATGTCCCCTAGGCTTGAAAGAAAAAGATTAAAAAGCAAGTAGTAGGAGGCGACACATGAAAATCAATGCATAGTAAATGTCTGTCAGTCAAGGAGGCCAAAGGGCTGGTGTCAGAGTCGTTGTTAGGGCACTAGAAAGGGGCAAATAGAACAAATGGCCTGGTTAACCGGAGAGGGGAAGGAGCAGCAGGTGTAGACTCCAATCCCAGAGGTGAAACACAGTGAGAAGGAGGGACAAGGAATCAACAAGTCAAACTCTGAAGACCTGCTCTTTTGCCTACACTCACCTTCAAGCGGCCGAGACAAAGCAGAGTGAAGCTACGGGACTTCTGTCATGTTTGGATGGGTGCAGCTTTGCTTCCCAAGATTCATGAAGAGCTGTTGGTCCATTTTGGGGCTGCTCTGGAATCAGACCACTTAGCATTCTGTTAGGTTTTGTTTTTGTTTTTTTGTGCATGTGCGTGAGGAAGACTCACCCTGAGCTAACATCTGTGCCAATACTCCTCTATTTTGTACGTGGGTCACTGCCTCAGCATGGCTGATGAGTGGCGTAGGTCCATGCCTGGGATCTGAACCTGGGCCACCAAAGTGGAGTGCACTGAACTTAACCACTATGCCATGGGTCCAGCCCCCTCATTTTGCCAGTTTTTCAGGATATTTATTATTCTAGAAATCAAGAAGTATGAGAAACTAACCTTACATGCTCTTTTGAAAATGTGCCTTAATTATCGTTGATTCTAACAGTTACGTGGGGCACTTTCAGGGTGAGGGCTTGAACTCTTTCTTGGGTCATTAACACAGCACCGCAGCAGAGGTGACACAACACTAAAATTCAAGGCTGTCGGTGGCCCCTTCATGACTTAATAAAGTTGGCACAGCTCCTCAACGCTCTGAACAAAAAGGAATTCAAAACCCATTGGATGAATGGTTGAGTGGATGGATGGATGGATGGATGCTAGCATATTCATCCTGTTTGCTAGCATATTCAAACTTTTTGAAGGTTTTTTAACAACCAACTCCATAACAGAATTTTTTTTTTTTTAAGGAAGATTAGCCCTGAGCTAACATCTGCCGCCAATACTCTTTTTGCTGAGGAAGACTGGCCCTGAGCTAACATCTGTGCCCATCTTCCTCTATTTTATGTGGGATGCCTGCCACAGCATGGTTTGATAAGCAGTGTGTGGATCCGAACCCACAAACCCTGGGCTGCCGAAGAGGAATATGTGAACTTAACCGCTGTTGCCACCGGGCCAGCTCCTTCATAAGAGAATTTTGCCATCCATAGTTTATGACAAGCATAGGTCCAAATCAAGAACACTGACTGGCTTGGAACTGTGATGTGGCTGTCTGGTTTTCTGGGGCTATGGAAGGCATCCCACATAGCTAATACTTGTCATGAATGAGACATCTTCTATCACATCATCTTAGCAGACAGGTCCAGATGAGAGTAACCTTCCCAGGTGGATGCCCAGCCACTTGCTGGCAAATTTCTTGCACACAAGGACATTCAAAACCCTGAGAGATATCTTAAAAGTTTCTGGAGAGCTTTGGCAGGCACTAAGCTTTGCACGTCTGCCACAGAGGGAGGGAGGGAATCATGGAACAGTTTTAATCTTATTCCACCTGCAAAGTAATTGCTTACACTTAAAAAAAAAAAAATCCTGGATTGGCCTGTCTGATTTTATTATGCCTTTACAGAATGGTACATTTTAATTCCTTTGTTGTTTCCATGTAGTGCTATTGTATTTACTTGCTAATGCAGAGAACAGAAAAGAACACGGCATTCCAAAATGTACTCTTTCCCATGGTTTGCCCTTCCTCCACCAGCATGGGGTATCTTTACTTCATTTTTTTCTCCTATACAGCTACATAAATTACAAAGGAAATCATCTGACTACGCTGCCTCTTTTTATCTCTTTTTTTCCTCCTTCATATTAAACACAGCTCCTATCCAGGGTGATCTTGGCATGGAGACTTCATCTCTCCCCCAGGTCCCCTACCCTAGTAAAGTCATGCTTACTTGTGCCAGGCTCTGCGCAGCTTGTTACAGCTCTAGTCATTCTGACTTGTAAAGATCAAATGTTTTGCTACATACTGCAGTGTTTATATGTCTGACTGCATTCCTTTTTAACAAGCGGTCCATGACGGAAAATAAAGGAGAAGTTTCTTTTTTTTCCTTGTTGATAAAAGCTGGGGCCCTTTATGAATACAGGAAAAGATGCTCTATAAACTCAATATCTACGTAAGTGCAAACTAATAAATACATAAGATTCTTTCAGTTTCTGGTCAGTCAGAGGGGCCGCGCCAAGCAAAGATAATATATAGCCAGTGACGTATCTAGTCAATGGATAGTTTCAAACTCTTTTCTTCACAGAGACTTTTCTCAGAAACAGAAAGGAAACTGGCTTGCACCTTCACTTCTTTATTTTCCCTATCATCTATAGAAGCTTCAGGTAGCTAGCCAGAAAGAAGGTAGGACAATCCAGGCCTAAGTCACCATGGGGTCTTAAATATCAGCAGAGATGATAAAGAATTCAAACGTGCCTGAATTAGAAGAAATCAGAGTCAAAACCAAGGTGAAGGGCCACGATTGAGGCTCTCTCGGCCAGTAAACAACATTCCCTCGTCCTTGGTGTATTCCCTATACATGGAGCTTAATGCACAATCGACTCTTCTTCACCATTTCAGTCAAAATTAGACATAACTCTTCTGCCAGAAAGGGAATTCCACAATTTTAGGGATCAATAATTACAAGACACTGATTCCTCATACACAGATATTTGGGGCCAGAAGGTAGACGTATGTTCTTCTCTAGAATATCGTCTTCTACCACAGATTGTGTGGATGGATATACAACAGCTATGACTAAGTTCATTATTTTTTTTAATAAAACGTGTCAACTAGCAACAGCAAGAAAATTTTCAAATAATAGAAAATTTTAGCAAAGAAAGCAAGATTTGATTTTATATAAGAAATCGAATATTACTCTGGAAAATACAGTATTTATTGATATGAAACACTCAACAGAAGCAGAGGTCATCTGTGTCAGGAATATTACATACAAACCCTAACTACTGAGTGGTGCAACAATCTAATTCTGTAAGAATTATTTCCTAATGTTTCCTTCCCGTTTTTGCCATTCCCAATTTAAATTAAGACTTTATAGTTGTTACTAAACTATAAACTGCATAATTTGTTCTACCCACATCAATTATAAATTCATCTGTGGAGAAAAAGAAGAGAAATAAATCAGTCATGCTAATTAAAAAAAATTAAGTGAGGAACTGTCAAGAATGACTCCCCTGAAGGAAAATGAGGTCTTCTTCACTTAGATTATAGAATAATTCATAGTAAATTAAAACTACCAAACAAATTCTCAATACTTCAGAGCGACTGGGTCCAGCGAGCAGTAGTGTTTTGCACTTCTACGTTGCAGGCTTGTGCGTTACCTGACGAGACCCTCTGCCTTTTGCTAATACCGCATGTGAGCACAGCAGAGCTAAATGTGCTTGCTCAGCAGTGGAGGAGTACGCGAAGACTGGGAACTGGAGGCTGTGGATGCTGCTGCAGACAACTTGCTCTGAGTCTTTGATAATTACTATGAATCAAACTTTAAGTATGAACTGAAGCTTCCTTGTGTGGTAATAAACTAGTCACAGAATTCCACCTCCTGTTCCCCAGGCCCCATTCTGACCTCTCACGCAGATTTACCGGAAACTGTGTATAATTAGGAATACATCACTATTAATCCCACCATCTGATCTTTCTTCCCCGGTGCCATATGGACCATTGAGCTCCCAATTAACACAAGCTATTCCTCAGAGTTAGCTATATTTTGAGACATAGCACTGGTCTCCCAGTGAAACAGTTAAGTCTCAAGATTAGGCCCAATGTTCAATAAAATATGGTAACTGGCCAACAACATCATGCCACTTGCATAGACCAGGAAGGAGCTTCAAATCAGTGGGTTACTTGTTCACATGAGACCATCCAAGTGAACAGGCCATGCACCTCACTCCAGCTGCACTGTGGTCTGGGAGAAGGGGGAACAGAGAAGATGGAAGGCTGAGGGGGCAAGCAAACAGGATCAGATACAATAACACACACACAGTCAAAAACATGGGGAGCTGAGTTAGCAAACTGTTACAAATCAACCCAGGTAAAGGTCCTATAGGCCTAAAGCCAACCCAACATACCACTGATTTCAATGGAACTTTTGCCTCAATAAGGGAGGATGGAATGAGGTCCAGAAATGCACAGAGAATTGTGATACCAGCACTTATAATAAAGAGACAAAAAAAAAATCTTTAAGAAAGTGACCATTTGTACACTTTAAACTGGATACTCAGGGTGGGCAAATGGAACCAGCAAAAGGGATCCAACACAAGCGACCCAATCGGGGATTCCTCTGTCCCCATGAGCCTGACACTCTCCTCCCCAACCTAGGGACACTGATAGGAGAACTCCCCGCTCCCAACGTTGAGAGACATGCAGTGGTGAAACCCCTTCTGTCTACTCAGGCAGCACCAGCAGGGACCACTGGGAGGCCCAATAGCCCCAGATAAACTGACCAACCAAAATAGTTTAATGAAGATTAAACCACCATTAGAACCACAGTCCACTGAAGTAGGCAAAGACCCATGTAACTAAACCTAAACAGGGTGACTGCCTGCTAAAATAAAAGACTGAAATAGAACCCAGAGTTTCCAAATATAATAGACAAAATGTCCAGGATATAATGAAAAATCACCCATCAGCCAAGAACCAAGAAAATCACAACCTGAATGAAAAAAGATAATCAACTAATCCAGTTCCAGAATGAATCAGATGAATCAGATATTGGAATTATCTGAAAAGAATTTTAAAGCAGCTGTCATAAAAATCCTTCAAATTTTCGTAAAAAATAGAAAATCCCAGGAAAGAAATAGAATCTCTAAAAAAAAGATCAAATGTAAATTATAGAACTGAAAAATAAAGTAACAGAAATTTTAAAACTCACTGGATGGGCTCAATAGTAGAGACAACAGAGGACAGAATCAGTGAACTTGAGAGCAGAACAAGAGAATTCACTCAATCTTAACAAAAAGAGATAACATACTGAAATAATAATTAACAGGGCTACAGGGACCTGTGTTGGACAGTAACAAAAATCCAACATTCCTATCATCAGAGTTTCAAAAGGAGAGAAGAAAGAAAGTGGAACTAAAAGACTGTATGAAGAAATAACAGCTGAAAACTTCCCAAATTTGGCAAAAGACACAAATCCACAGATCCAAGAAACTTAGTAAATCCAAACAGGATGAACCTAGAAAAATCCACACTAAGACACATTATATATAATTAAAATTCTGAAAACTATTAATATAAAGAAAAAAAACTTGGAGGCTAGCCCCATGTCTGAGTGGTTAAGTTTGCCTGCTGTGCTTCGGTGGCCAGGGTTTTGCTGGTTCAGATCCTGGGCGTGGACCTGGCACCGCTCATCAAGCCATGCTGAGGTGGTCTCCCATATAGCACAACTAGAAGGACCCACAACTAGAATATATAACTACGTACTGGCGGGGCTTTAGGGAGAAGAAGAAGAGGAAAAAAAAAAGAGATTGGCAATAGATGTTAACTCAGGGCCAATCTTAAAAAAAAAAACAAGAAAAAAATCTTGAAAGTAGCCAGAGAGAAAGGATATGTTACTTACATGGAAACGTCAATTCAAATGACAGTGGATTTTTCATCTGTAATCGTGGAGGCCAGAACAAAGTGGTTTAAAGTGCTGAACTGAAAGAACTGTCAACTGCTAATTCTATATCCAGAGAACTATCCTTCAGGAATAAAGGGAAAATTAAAAACATTCTCAGAAGAAGAAAAATAAAGAATTTGATGCTAGCAGACGTATCCCTAAAGATTGGCTAAAGCAAGTTTTTCCAACAGAAAGGAAATGATAAAAGAAATAATCCCAGGGCATTAGGAAGGAAGAATGTACAATGGAAAAAGTACAATGGAAATAATGCAACATACAATAGATTATCATTTATTCATCAGTTTTGTAAATCACATATGATGATTCAAACAAAAATTATAACACCATCTGATATTCGAGACAATGATATTTAAAAGTGGGGAAGGTAAAGGGACCTAACTGGAAGTGAGGTATCCACACTCACTCAAAACTTATAGGAAAGGCACAGACCTAGAATAGCTAAACCCATCTTAATAAAGAAGAATAAAGTGGGAAAAATCACTCTTTTTTGATACTAAGGCTTACTATTTAGCTATAGTAATCAAGACAGTGTGATACTGATGAAGGGACAGACAGATAGATCAATGGTACGGAATAGGGAACTCAGAAATCAATCCACACAAATATGCTCAACTGATATTTGACAAAGGTGTAAAGCAAATTCCGTGAAGGAAGGATAGCCTTTTCAACAAATGATGCTGGAACACCAGAGACAAGTGAGCATCCAGAGACAAAAAAATCAATCTCAACCTAAATCTCATGCTTTGTTCAAAATTAACTCAAAACAGATCATAGACTTAAGTGTGAAATATAAAACAAAAAAAACTATTAGAAAAAAACATAGGAGAAAATCTTTGGTATCTAGAATTTTGCAAAGAGGTCTCAGACTTGACACCAAAAGCACAATCCATACAAAGAAATACTGACAAATTTATCCTCATCAAAATTAGAAACTTTTGCTCTGTGAAAGCCCATGGGAAGAAGATGAAAAGATAAGCTATGGACTGGGAGAAAATATTTGCAAACCACATAGCGAACAAAGGACTAGTATATAGATTATATATTTTTAAAAACTCAAAACTCAATGTAATAAAACAATCCAATTAGAAAATGGGAAAAGATATTTCACAGAAGAAGATATATAGATGGCAAAGAAGCACATGAAAAGATTTCAACATCATTAGCCATCAGGAAAACGCAAATTAAAACCACAGTGGGATATCACTACATGCTTATCAGATAGGCTAAAAATAAAAATTAGTGACAACACCAAATGCTGGAAAGGATGTAGAGAAACTGGACTACTCATACACTGCTGACAGGAATGTAAAATGGCACAGCCACTATGGAAAAGTTTGGTAGTTTCTTATAAAACTAAACATAAAAATTACCATATGACCCAGAAACTGTACTACTGAGTATTTATCTGGAGAAATGAAAACTTACATAAATACAAAAACCTGTACACAAATGTTAACTGCAGTTTTAATTGTAAAAGCCCAAAACTGGAATCAGCCCAGATGTCCGTCACCAGATAAATGGTTAAACAAAATGTGGAGTACTGTGGAACAAATATACGATGCAATATTACTCAGCAATAAAAAGGAATAAATACTGATACACTCAACAACTTGGATGAATTTCCAGTGAATTATGCTAAATGAAAAAAGCCAATCCAAAGAGGTTACATATGTATGATTCCATTTATGTAACATTTTGAACCAAAAAAATTTTAGCAACAGAGGACAGATTAAATGGTTACCAGAAAAGTCAGGGATGGAGAGATGGGAGGCAAGTGGGTATGGTTATGAAAAGGATAGAGGAGAGATCATTGTGACGCTGGAAATGTTCAGTATCTTGACTCTGGTGGTGAATACAAGAACCTACACAGGTGTTATAATTGTATAAAACTTCACACACACATGAATACATTTCTGTATTATTTCCTACAAGTGCATGTGAATCTACAATTATCTCAATAAACATCTCAATGTAAAAAACCTGAACACTGCCACAATGTGAATGATGAAAGCAGGCAATATTTCTATTATGAAGTCAATTTTCAAACATGGCATGTGACAACCAAGGCCAGGTGTACAGCATGGAGAGGGCCTTGGGAAAAGTGCATTTGTGCATAGTTTTTCATCACTCAGTTAATCATCACTGAACAGCCACTGCTCTATAAGAGAAAAGGGGAGGGAATCTTACATTCACACAGTATTAAGATCAGCCAGGAGGAAGACAGATGCTAGTAAACATCCTATCAGTCAATTAGCAATTACTGATACCAACAGGTCTTAAATTCCAGAGGGCAATGATGCAGCTGATTTATTCATCAAAGGTTGATCGGCACCTGGCGTAGTCCCTGACGCATGATAAGCACTCAGTAGAGCTGATTCATGAATAAAAAGCAAATTCACACCTAACACAGTGTGGCTAATAGGGAAGTTTCTGCCAACTAGGAGTTCATAAGATTCTGGCTCTGTAGGTCAAGTAGGAATTTCCTGGCACCCTGAACATTGCCTAAGCCCGTGCTTCTCAAAGACTCCCTCCAGAAGAGCCCTCGCCTTCTACCACACGGAAGATTGAGGGAATACTTGATTCTCGGGGAACGTAGGATGGAACTAACCTGCAGCTGGCCGGCCATAAAGTCAAAATTACTTTTCAAATACTCAAATGTATCCATGTTTATTTTAATATTTAAAAATATGTTAAATTTTATATAAATTAAATTTCATACAAACTGAATGATAGAACTGAGCTTCAAAAAAAATTAGATTCATCCCTGGCAGTAAGTACGCTTCTAAATTTGAAAAATAGGCCTAACCATCAAAAGGTTGCTTGAAATGTGGAGTGTCAAAGTTTGAAACTGTTTTGTTTAGCAGAGAACCAGATTAATGTATATGAAGCAGAAAATTAGGGCAATGGAACTTGAAAAGAGTCTCAGAGTAGCTTTACCTCAACTAGTTCTCAAGCAGAAGAGGCTCCCAGCACATCAACAGAAGCACGCAGCTCCTGCAACCACTCGTATGGAGAGGGTGTTAGTGGTGATAAGGAGTGGCATGTCAGACATCTTGCACAAGGAAGTGGTATCAGCTTTTAAAATTGGAAGGCATTTTATTGAGATGCCTTGGAGATCAGTGTACAAACTGGTACCTCAGTAGCCATCAGTACAACATGCCTACATTTGGATTTTTACTTTCACCTTCCCCTCAACGCCTCTTTAATGAAGATGCAAAAAAGTTTCAGCAGACGTCACTGGGCTCAGATCTGCAGGAAGATTAGTAAATACAAGGGATAGCAGAAGTACAACAAAGTGAATCACATAATTAAAAAACCTGGAGGTAACAGCTGAAGTTATGATTTCATTTGAAGGTTTAACATGCTGGGAGCACTAAGGAAGATGATAAGCGTCCTGGAGTCTGTTAACTCCACTTGCCACATCTTCACTTGCTATACTTCACATGGTGGTGAATGGAAGCATCGATACTTTCATTTTTGTTTTAATTTAATTATATTTTCATATTTTAACTGTGGCTTACCTTGGGAGCTGGCAATATACTATTATTATATAGTTCATCATTATTTTAATTGGGTTGAACTTTTAAATAAAATTTTATTATATCTTACTTTTAGAGGAACTGAAGTCAGATTTTATAGCGTAAAGTCAATGAGAAAACAGGACTCTCTATTGAAAATCTTGCTTGAGGGCAGCTTTGTCTGTTCATTTCACAGCCACAACTAACGCTGTTACAATGCGGACATGTAGAGGACAAGAAGAGTGGCATTTGCCTTAATCTTATATGGTACTCAGACTAATGCTTAGGGTCAAAAAAACCATGTTTTCCAGAAGTAATGTTGGGGGGAAACAGTCATTTTTGTTTTCAGCTATTCAAAATGCAAAAGTTATTCAAAAATGCAAAACCAAGGAAAAGGGATTAGTGAAAATTAGTTGTGCATGTATTTTAATGTTAGCTGCTTTGTTGAGAAAAGGGGCAACAAAGAAACGCTTTTCCGTGTTAAAGGTTCTGCTGAGAAGCATTCAAGGAAACTACATTGCCCTCTTTCCCCATGGGTGAAGGATGAATTCACAGAGGTTCTAAACCAAACCCCTCTCAAAGTAAAGGAAGAGATGCTCATTTATGGGATAGACTTGGTAAGATTATTAACCCAGAAGTTCAGCATGAATAGATATATTCTTTCCATTATTAAGGAGTAACTGGTATTAAAGCTGGGTGATGGGCATATTCATTATAACTATGCTTTCTACTTTTGACAATTTTTGAGAATTTCCATAGTAAAAATTTAAAAAATAGTTAACAGTGGATTCACTGTCTTTGTAAATATATCACTGCTCTTTAAATATTATTTCAGGTTTAATTTAGCCGGTGTAAAACAAAAGACCAGACAGTGCAATATCCAATAATCTCTACTTGAACCAATTCTAATAAGGTCAAACACTTTTATCCCCTAGGTGGTGCCATACAAAATTGTCTTTAGTTTAGTTTGATGCGTATGAAGATTTTCCACTTGGGAATAAAATCCTCAGCAAATCCTTGCAGAGTGTTTTCCCTATGTAATACGGAGCCAACAGGTTAAGGCTCTCAGCAAGGCTGGCTGCCAGTGTAAATCGTATCTTTCCTGGCTTCACACGTGAGCCAGATGTTGGGGATTTTCTGAGCTACAAGATCGTGGGGAAGAAGGTTTTCGCATTTCCTGTGTTCTTACTCCAGCTCTCAAACTTTCAAGATTTATGGCCAGTCAACAGTGTCATGAACTGGCCTGAAAATATCCCCGAGAGTAAAACCCATTGACAATGCACCTCGCTCTGCCATGGCCTCATACCACATGTCAGATCAGGATCTCCTCGTCCTGCTTCTTCCCTGAACTGTTCTGCAGAATGGCAGTGAGGCAGGTGTAATCTTTAATCTTCTGAAAACTGCAATTCAATGCAATTCTACTACAATTTAAAAAATAGTTTATTTTCTTGTTGCTAGTAGTTTATGAATTTAATATTTGTCTATCATAGATAATTTAGAAATACACAAAGTGTGAATGTACATGTATATTACAGGCATATGTAAAATTATCCCATAGTCTCACCACCCATGAGAACTAACGTCATTTTCACGTATTTCCAACAATAAGTAAGGAATTCCTTGGGATCCTGATGAAAGTCTATATATGCTACCATAAGCATGGATGTTTGTGTGTGTATGCAAACACATATTTAAACATTCTATTGTATGCATTTTTGTCATTATTAAATATTCTCAAATAACTTTGAAGGCTACATAATTTCATCAAATGGTTATACCATTGTTCATTTTACTAGCCCCCTACTGCTAGACATCTAGGTTGCTTCCAAATTTTTTTGTCTGTTATAAATAATTTGCTTTGTCACATTTTAAAAGTATGTCGATGATGGAAATACTGGCTTATCTTTTCTGAACAATCACTTCCTTTCTGTTTCAACCAGCCTTCTTAAAAAAGCAGTAGATTTCAAACTCTAGTATGCATCAGAATCATCCAGAAGGCTTGTCAACAGCTTTCTGGACCCCACCTCCAGTTTCTGATTGAGAAGGTCTTGGGTCAGACCTGAGAATCTGCATTTCTGATAAGTTTCATGGTCTGAACCACACTTAGAGAAATACTGTTCTGGAGGAGCACTCGCCGGATTTATGACACTGCTACAGCAAGTGGTTTCTCATTATGGTCTCACTTCTTTTTACCCTCCCATTGAGAAATAAAAAGCTGCTTCGACTGCCATTTCACAGCACAGTCAGTGGCCTGGCATGTGCTCAGGTGCCCTCTTTAATGTGCCCTCTTTAGGTTGAAAAATGTTTGGCAGATAAGTAACGCTGGCAGGAGAGACGGCAATTTTGACACCTACACCTCGATTTGGGATTCATTTTTCTCACTCAAGATTTGGCAAGTATATGTCTTCCTTAAGGTCAGACTGAAAATATACTCTGACTCACAAATCTAGTTTAAAACACCACAAGGCATAAACAACTATTTCCATAACTAATAAGCATTAAATACCTTCAAGTTGTTTTACACACTTTGCCTATATAATCAGATCTAAGTGTTTACACAAGATTTGTGCATTATTGTATAAATAAATCATCGGAACCAAAAACTGTCTCCTTGCCTCTAGCCCTTATGTCAGCCTATGCTCAACTCTGCCACCTACATTATCTTCCTAAAAATCAAAACTGATTCCTTATTTACTTCCGTCCCCAGCAATATGGCACCTGAGACGTTCAGAGAAATCACTTCCGATGCAGCACATCTAAAAATGTTGGCTAAAAATTTTAAAGATTATCTTTTCCAATGCATGGCTGACCTGAGGAAGTGCACGCTTTAGAAGACAGAAACAGACAAACAAAAAACCCTAGCAATCAAAGTAAGCAAGAGCTGGGAATATTCTACTAATTCCAGGTACCCTAGAGCTGGGCTTCTGCAGGGTCAGGTAAGAAAAACAAAGCATGCGTGCAGATTTGGATCTGAGTTCAAAGAGAGACTCATTCATAAATCAGGGGCTTCTGAATGGCAACCTAGGCAGCAAATGAACTAGGAAAAAACATATAAATAAATCTGACCTGCAGAATGAGACAGTGGGCAAAGAGGTCTTGGCTCTTGGAAAGAGGGAAAAAAGGCTTTCTTAAGAATTCCTAACCACAAAACCTGGATTTAGATCCTGAATTCATGTTACTTGTTTGGTCCAAAACATCCAAAAACTGATCTTTTAGTTTAAGGTGATAGAGAATTGATAAGACTCTCTAAGCTTTTGGAAGCAACAAAGGCAAACTCCCTGAAAGAATGCATTTTCAACCTAATCCTCAGAGAATTCCCAAAGATAAATTCTAAAGAATGTGAGCTCATGGTAAAAATGTACCACTGAGTGATAGTCAGCAGAAACTAAACACTACAGAGCAAGATTTGAAAAGATTATCAGCTATACAAGTACGGAAATATCAAGTCTATAAGTATGATTTAAATGTTTTAAGAAATAAAAGAGAATAATTAATGTATGCCAAAGAAACAAGAAATTAAAAAAACTGGTGAGGCAGTTTTGAAAAATAAAAACTACTTTTAAAAATGAACCATGTAATAATTAAAGATAAAAATTTAATTTATGAGTTAAACAGCAGAGAAGACATGGCTGAAGAAAGACTTAGTAACCTAGAAAATGGATGTGTGTAAATTAGATGAAATGCAGCAGAGAGAGAGTGATAAAAAGTTACAAAAGATGGTTTAAAAGATATAAAAGGTAAAAAGGAAACAGAATAGCCTTGTACTCCGGGTCTTGGGAGCTGGATAGCACACTAACGGAGGGAAGGAAATATTTTTAAAAAGAATGAATAAGAACTTTAATGAGTTGAAAAAGATGCAATACTAGGTTTTAGGAATCCCAATGAGTTCTAAGTAGGACAAATAAAAACAAATTCACCCCTAGGCACATTGTAGCAAAAGACCAAAGAGAAGGAGGAGACCTTAAAAGCAGTCCAAAGACAAGAGAGACTATTTACAAAGGAATGGCAGTTAGAGTTAACAGCAACAATGGAAACCAAAAGACACAGAATACTATCACGCATGGTGTGAGAAATAACTGTCTATCTAAAATTGCACACGAGGTATAAATATCTTCCAAGAACAAGGATGAAATAAAAATGTTGTCAGAAAGACAAAAAACTTAGAGATTCTCACTAAAGGAACTTCTAAAGGATGTCCTTCAGGAAAAAGTAAAATGACCTCAGAAATAAGTTCTGATAACAAGGAAGCTCGACTGGGGACCAAAGAAAATAGGAAAATTGGGGTTAAATACAAATATTCATGATTAAAATAACCCTAAGATTTAACTTGAGGGAATAAAGAATAAAGATAAATAAATTCTGGAGGACAGCATAAAATTCTGGTGGAGAGTGAATGGTGTTAAATGGTGTTTGGGGAAAAGGGAAAGATATTGATTGATGGTAATTTTTGTTGAGTTAAATATGCATATTATAATGTCAAAATTTGTGGGATACAGCTAAAGCACTTCTTCAAGGGACACTGATAACCTGACATGCTTATGTTAGCAAATAAGAAATTACTAAGACTGAGGAAAAAACTGCAGAATTAACTCAAAGCAGTAGAAGGAGAAAATAATAAAGATAAATTAATAAAATAGAAAACAAAAATACAAAATAGAGGATGAATGACATCCAAAATTGGTTCTTTTGGTAGAAAAATAAAATCGACAAATCTCTGGCAAAACTAATAAAGGAGGGAAAACAAAGAAAGAAGACACAAATTGACAATAATAAGAATGAAAAGGGAACGTAATTACAGATGCAGCAGAGATTAAAAAGGTGATAAAACTTATAACAATAAATCTGTAAACTGAGATGAAAAGGACAAGAGTCTAGAACAATACAAATTACCAAGACAGACTTAAGAAAAATTAAAAATCCTGAACGATACTATGGCCATTAAAATAAGTGAATTAGGGGCTGGCCCTGTGGTATAGTGGTTAAGGGTTCCACACGCCCCGGTTCAGCGTCCTGGGTTCAGCAGTTCAGATCCTGGGCACGGACATACACCACTTGTCAGCCATGCTGAGGCAGCGACCCACATACAAAGCAGAGGAAGACTGGAATGGATGTTAGCTCAGGCCTAATGTTCCTCAAGCAAAAAAAGCAGCAGATTGGCAACAGAAATTAGCTCAGGGCAGATCTTCCTCACCAAAAAAGTAAAAAAAAAAAAAAAAATTGAATCAGAAATTTAAAATCTTCCCATTTTGTCTAGATGGCTTAACAGTTGAATTCTACTAACATTCAAGAAACAGAAAAGTTCAAACTTACAAAATATCTATCAGAGAACAGAAAGGAGACAAAACCAGTATAAGAAAAGAAAGCTTTAAGTGATTCTCATCATTTACACAAATGACAAAATCTTAAAATATTGCACACTAACTCATTCAATATATAAAAAATATAACACATCATGACCAAGCTGAACATTTTTCTAGGAATGTAAATTCATTGATCACGTCACTGAGGGATTAAGGCAAAAATCAGATGACTATCTCTAAGGAAAAATAGGTTAAAATGCAGCAACCACTCAGGATGAAAACTCTCAGCAAACTAAGCATATAAAGAAACTTGTTAACCTGTTAAAAACATACAGCAAATATCATAGTCAATTGTGAAATATTTTTAAACATGACTTTAAAGGAAATAAGAATGAGAAAATAACATGCTATCAGCATTTCTATTCAGCATCTCATTCAAGATTCTAGTCTATACAATTAGACAAGGAAAAGAACTGAAATGTATCAGGCTAAGAAAAGAAGACAAAAATCATCATATGTAGATTATATCATCTTACACATAAAAACCCCTAAAGAATCTACAAATTACTAGAATTAATAAGAATTTAGAGAAGCTTCATTTATGTTCTTATTACTACATAATAATCAATTGTTGTCATTGTTCCTTTTGGTGCTTAAATCAACCCAAATGCCTATGGAAATTCTTTTAGGCTAGTGACTGTGTTCTTCTGACATGACCCCCATTACTCTTTCAGCATTTCCTTGCTTTCTGGCCCAAAAAAGATGATTCCAGTTCACCTTGGTCTTTCTCTGCTCCAGATCTGGAATTAGCCATTTCCTGTTTCCTTTTAGTGAGGAATGATACTTAGAAACTAAGACTGTGTGCTGAGTGTGCTTTTTGCTAATGGAGTGTCATTTTTCCAGGTCCTTTCAATGCACAGAGCCAGGAAATATATTATTTTAAATCATGAGTTCATCTGATAGAGTCAATTCAAATTTAACATCATGGAGTTTTTTCTTTTATTATACCTTCTTTATATCTATCTTCTTTTACTATCTATTTATTTTCTCTTATGGTAAAAATATTGTGGTTTATAATTATATTGGTATATTTACTTGTCTACTTTATCCTACAATATGTGTTTTTTCATAATTACAATACAAACATTAACCCTAACGATAAACCTACTGTAGAGTTTAAGATTTCTTTGCAGTTCTCTTTGTCCTTAGAATATATCCCCTAAGAATATATATTCCGAGTACTATGTTTAAAAATTATGTGAATTAATTATTTGCTGTGTGGTTATGTTATCTATTTGGCACATGGTTAGGATTCTTTTGTTTTTGTTTCCATTCAATTTAAGGTTTGATATTTTTTCATCCATTATGGTTTTAATTTTATTTTCATTAGGTAAAACATGTATATAGTTCAAAAGTCAAAACTATATAAATAGGTATGCCCTAATCCTGATCACCTTCAACCCAATTACTACCCAGCCCATCTAGTCAACTATTTTCATTACTTTTTGGGTTATCCTTCCTATATTTCTTTTTGCAAAATTAAGCAAATACACACCCACACCTACATACATATACATGCACATAAACATTCCCCTGTCTTTCTTAAACAAAAGGAGGCATACGATATACTCTTTTGTACCTTGCTTTTTTTCACTTAACAACCATCCTGGATATCACACAGTATCAATTTATAGAAATATTCCTGATGATTTTATAGCTTCATAGTACTCAATTGAATGGATATGCCATGGTTATTCAACCAGTCTCTATAACTGAACAATTGGGTTTCCAATATTTTGCCATTACAAAGAATACCACAACGAATAACTATATTTATGTTGCTTCATATTTGTAGAGGTGTTTCATATAGGTAAATTTTTAGAAGTGGGATTGTTAGGTCAAAGGGTAAATAAATATGTAGGTTTGTTAGGTATCACGAAATTCTCCATCATGGAGGTTGTAATCCTTTTGCATTCTCACGAGCAATGAATGAGAGTGCTTGTTCTTCTAGACTCTCCAATAGAAGGCTTTTTTAGCAAAGTTGCATTCCTACGCACCAAGAAGAATTTAAAATGTAGGTTTTTTAAAGTTGATCATTTATAAAAGCAACAACAAAAATATATAATATACCATGGGGGAAAAAACTAACAAGAGTTGTGTGAGATTTTTAGGTAAAAAAAGTATAAAACTTTCTTGAAAGACCTTAAAGAAGATATAAACTGCGAGAGAAGGCGCATACGGGGGTGGGAAGACTCGCTACCGTCAACACGCCCACGGTCAGGTAACTGAGCCCCGGATGCCACAGGATTGCAACCAGTCTCAGCAGGATCTAAGGACTGAGATGAGCTCACTCTAAAATGTATACAGAAGGGCAAACAGCCAAGAAAGAGAGGCCAAGATAGGCTTAAAAAAGAACTAGGCTGGGGGACTTGCTCTATCAAATAACAAGACTTAGTCATTATGTAATTTAATATTTAAGCATGGGAATAGAAAAATAGATCAATGAAAAAGAACAGAGAGCCCATAATCAGACCCTCATATATGGAAATCTGATATATGACAGAGCTGGCATTGCAGATCTATAGGGAAAGTATGGATTATTTTAAAATGCAGCCAGACAACTTATTAGCCAGAGGAAAAAAATGAAAAATAGATTCCAACCCCTACCATTCAAAAAAATCAAATCAAGAAGTTAAAAGTGAAAGACAACACATTAACACATTTAAGAAAAAAATATAGGATAACATTTTGAAGATCGTAAGGTCTGAAAAGTGCCTTAGATAAAACATATAAAACACAAACCATAATGAAAAAATGTTTTAACTTAAAATTAAGAATGCTCATCAAAAGACGTCAAAGTGAATAAAAATCAAAGTCACAAACTGGAAGAAGATAACCACCAAAGGATAGTATCCAGAATAAATGGAGGACTCCTACAAATCAATAAGTAAAAGACAAATAATCCTATTTAAAACAGGCAGAACGACTTGTATTTCACAGAAGAAATACAAATGGCCAAAGAACATATGAAAAGAGGCTCAGCCTCACTAGTATGTAGA
This sequence comes from Equus asinus, assembly GCF_041296235.1. NCBI lineage: Eukaryota > Metazoa > Chordata > Mammalia > Perissodactyla > Equidae > Equus > Equus asinus. The sequence continues at coordinate 38,224,565 of NC_091812.1, forward strand.
AAAATGCAAATTAAAATTCTAGTGAGAGAATATTTTATACCGAATAAAGGGGCAAAGATTAAAAAGTCAATTAAAAAGTTGACCATGCAGGGCTGGCCCAGTGACATAGTGGTTAAGTTTGCAAGCTCGGCTTCAGCGGCCCAAGGGTGCCAATTTGGATCCGGAAAGCGGACGTACATATCACCCATCAAGCCATGTTGTGGTGGCATGCCACATACAAAATAGAGGAGAACTGGCATCGATGTTAGCTCAGGAACAATCTTCCTCAAGCAAAAAGAGGAAGATTAGCAACAGATGTTAGCCCAGGGCCAATCTTCCTCACCAAAAAAATAAATGAACATGAAAATACACTATGACCCTGTGATTTCTCTCCCAGAGAAACTCTCATACACCTGCCTCCAGTAAGCAAGTATAAGAATAATTAAACAGCATTATTCATAATAATAAAAAACTTGAAATAACCCAAGTATCTGTGATAAAATGGATAATTAAACTTAGTATAATCATTTAATAACTATTACATAGCTGTGGAAATTAATGATCCATTGGTCCACAGATCCACATGGATAAATCTTGAAAACAATGGGGAGTGATAAAGAAAATCATAGAAGTAATGCACTCAGTATGATTCTATTATATACTTCAAAAGTAGACAAAACCAAACACATATACTTTTAGGGACACAAACAAATGTGGCAGAACTTTAAGGAAAAGCAAATCAATCATTAATACAATATTAAAATGGTAATTTCTCCTGATGGGAGAGAGGGTAAAGGAGACACAGCGAGATTCTAAGAGATTGATAATCATCATCCTTAAGTTGGATGTCAGATTCATCAGTGTTTTATTTATTATCATTTTCTTTTAAAATATACATACATGTTATATTCACTCTCTGGTAGATAAGATACATTTCACAATTTCAAAAAGTTTAATAAAAAGAAAGAAAAGATGATTTTCTTAGTCCTCTACTTAAAAGCTTCTAGCGGCTTCCTGTTGCCTACAGGGTAAAACCCAACTCCCCAGCAAGGAAAACTACAGGCCCTTCCCCATGGAGCCTCCAAGTACCTCTGCAGCCTCATCACTCACTCCTTCACTCCCCCATTCTACTCACCTGTATTCTAGTGACACCCTGTATCAACAGGTCCCCAAGCCCACACCTGAGCTATGTACCTGCAGTTCCCTCTGCCTGGCGTGCACTCCTTCTGTCTCAACTTAGCCAATTCCCGTAGTTTCAAACTCAGAGAATGCCAGATCCTTAGTAAAGAATTCCCTGAAATTTTTTTTCAATTTATTTTTTTAGTTTTTTGAGAAAGATTAGCCCTGAGCTAACATCCACCGCCAATCCTCCTCTTTTTTGCTGAAGAAGGCTGGCCCTGAGCCAACATCCGTGCCCATCTTCCCCTACTTTATATGTGGGACGCCTGCCACAGCATGGCCTGATAAGCGGTGTGTAGGTCCTGCCTGGGATCCCAACCGGATCCCAAGCCGAGTGTGCAAACGTAACCGCTATACCACCAGGCTGGCCCCAGAGAATTCCCTGAAATTTTGATGGATATTTTCTTCTGTGCTTTCACAAAGCTGTATTTCAATTTATCTATTTACATGTCCCTCCTCACTTGCCTGTGAGATCCTTGTAGGCAGGAGCTGTATTTTCAATTCAGTTCAACCGACATTTTCTGTGTTAATTTCACATAGAAATGATGTACTGTCATGACAGTATTAGACACTGAATTTATCAGGATAGGCTCCATTTCCTACCCTCAAACAGCTCGCAATTTAGTTATACTCATGTCTACATTCTTTATGCTGATTGCAGTGCCCAGCATATTGCAGATGATTCAATTACGTCTGATGAATCAGTGAATGAATCACTCAGTGAATGAACAAACTAAGGAACAAATAAGAACTATTCTTTTCCTATTTAAAACAAACAAATAAGTCTATTGGCAATGAATCATGCTGTCAGTGGCTTTTATTCATGACTTTTTTAAGGCTGTAAATTGTATCTATCTGTCAAAAACTAAAGTTCATCTAAGGAAAAAACACCAAATGTGTATCTTAATGGAGATGTTTTAATTATTCTTATGGAATTTCCAGAAAAGAGTAAATCCAGCAAACCAATTAAAACTCAGATTCATTATGCAACTTAATAGCAAGCAATGACACAAGCTGTTTGTGGAACTGGAAAATATTAATGAAAGTGTTTCTTTTTGTTCTCTCCCATGTGAAACTCTGTTTGGAAACATGTTTACTTGCTGTTCACTTTCTTTAAAAGGAAAACATTCCCAAGAAAGAGTTCAAATCAGGAATGCTTTTAAATTTTTACATTTCTAAATAGCTTCAGGCATCCAAGTAAGCAGTCAGTTTTCAGATTTGCCACTTATGAATATTGCATGCCAAGGAATACTTAAAATGATGCATTTCTCAGATACTAGCTTTCAACGAACCAAATACAGAAAAGCGAGTAAGGATCATTGTATGTACAATGCAGCTATGCCACTTGGATGCAACTTCATTCTCCCCACACTGGCCTCCGTTCTTTGGTGGACAAATCTACTATCGTTCTCCCGTAGACATCTTATTCTGGCCCTCTTGGGTGGTTCTCACTAGTCTCACTGTGGTAGACTGAATAACAGCCTCTCCAGCAATGTCCACGTCCCATCCCTAGAACCTGTGATACATTACATAGCAAAAGGGACTTGGCAGATTGATTAAATTAAGGGTCTTGACACGGAGAAATTATCCCAGATTCTCTGGGCAAGACTAATATAATCATAACGGTCCTTACAAGAGGAAGGCAGGAGGATCAGAGCTAGTAGTAGGAGATGTGACAATGAAAGCAAGAGGTTGGAATAACATGAGGTCAGGTGCCAAGGAATGCAGGTGGCCTCTACAAGCTGAAAAAGGCAAGGAAACAGATTCTCCCTTCAGAGCCTCCAGACAGAGTCAGCCTTGCTGACTTTCACTCAGTAATCCCATCAAGACTCATTTTGGATTTCTGATCTCCAGGAATGTAAGATAATAAATCTGTATTGTTTGAAGCCACTAACTTTGTGGTAAATGTTACAGCAGCAATAGAAAACTAATCCACTCACTGACTAGACTTTATTCCTGCATATATTATGTTGCCCCAGTATTGTTCTGGGCCCGGCATAGTACTCAATTCTCTCATCTCTGAAACTATCTTCATGCTTCACTGGTTACCCCTTTGTACTCTAGTGTGATTTGTATTAATCTGATACCTCTTAGTTAGCTGTGGCAGACACTGTTGATTAGTTACCCTGAAGCCATTCCCAACTCATTCTCAAGGCCTTGCTGCCTCATACTGCAGTGGCTAGAAAGTCAAACACTCTTTTCTAGCCTTTCTTGCAATGACCCAGTTCTGGAAAATGAGGCATATGTGGATATCTTCTGGGAGCAAAAGAAAGTTTGAGGAAAACTTTTGCTTTCCTGATAAAAACGGAAGATGTGACCAGTGTGATCATTTCCCTTTCTTCCTCCTTGAATATGAGTCTGATGGTTAGAGCTGCAGTGGCTGTCTTGCTATCACAAGTAAAAGACCAAGAGAACCACAAACACATGGGCTCTGATATTGCTGACTCAAGGAGACAAAGCCAATAATTGCTTACCTCTGGAAACTTCTGGTTTTGTGAGAACAGTAGCTCCTATTCATTTAAGCTGCAGTAGCATGGTCTGCTGTTACTTGAGGCTGAAAGCACTCCTAACTACTATATTACCTTTCTCTGATAGGCCCTATTGTACCACCAGCAACCAGATCACTGAAGTTTCAGAAAGATAACGGAATCCTCTTTAGCACATAGTTTTATGCATTGCTCTGTACAGAGAGAAAGAAAGAGAGGAAGGAAGGAAGGAAAGAAGGACGGAAGGAAGGAAGGAAAGAAGGAGGAGGAAGAGGGAAGGAGAAAGAAAGAGAAAGGAAGAAAGAGGAGGGAGATAGAGGAGGGAGACAGAAGAGAGGGAAGGAAGGAGGGAGTAACTCAAAGCCAAACTTCAGTCACCGCTATCAAACTACAAATTGCAAAAGAAATGCTGAAGAATAGACGCATCCACCTTCATTGCCTCAATCTTACAGAATTACATTAGATAAATACGTATTGAACAACTTGCAATAAGAATCAAGTTGAGACTTCCAATCACTTCTTCTAATATCACCGTACTTGGTATCTCTAAGTCTCTCCATCACCATTCTACAAATCCGAATACCAAATTAACTCAAAGCATAGAGGCTTCATTTGCCAGTTCCAAATAAAGTGCTCCAGTGTGCTGGAGACTACATATAAGATAAAATTCCTAGAGTAATAATCTGGATCACAGTGATTTGTCTAGAGGAAATCAATGTCAAAAAAGGTAGAAGTTTATTCTGGGAATGAAACTACTCCAGCAACTCTCTAAAATTCTCTCTTTGGTGCTCATATCATGGATTATCTTATAAGATCTGAGATTTGTTAAAGTTATTTGGTAAATCTTTTGTGGCTAAGGCAGAGATCTAAAATGGGATTTTTCATTAGAATATTCCATTTATAATTACTTTTACTATGGTGTCTCAGTGCACCAAAACATTCAGAGGCTGGAGTCAACAACCTATGTGGGTGACCTAGTCACTGGCAGGCACAGTACTAGAAATGGAGACAAAGAGAAATTACAGTTCTTAAGACGGAATGAGAGAATTAATTAAAAACATGAGCAGAAAAATTCCTTTTGATTGATTGATTGATTGAAGACCAGACCAAGTGTGGTAAACAAGAAAAAGACTCCCTCACATTTGATGGGTCAACAGAGCAGGGTTGTTTCAAGTAAAGAAAATAACAGACTGGATGGAGGTGATAGGGCAATGAGAGGACTTTAATATACGAATTACTCAAATCCCTCCACAAACAGCAAAAATGTCTTTGGAGACAAGGTTGGAAGAACGAGTTAACAGCTAGTAACAAAGTCATCCAACAGATGAAGGATTAAAGGAGGATCTGGCCAGATACTGCTGTGCGAACACAACTTGGAATAGCTGGAAAGAGACTGGGAACGTTGTTCTACAGGAAAAGTACAGGTTGGGGAAATTCAGTGTTACTGAGCATGTCTTTAGCACACCCAGGGGTGGCTGTCCACTGTGCAGGTCACTTGGTTTAGGGGGAATACTGGAAAGGAGGGCACTGCTGATTAGTTATAAGGTTTCAGAGAACATTCCTGAAAGAGATGGAGACTAACATTTACTAAGTAGATAGTGAGTAATCCTCACATGTTAACCATTTAATCCTTGCAACCAACGACTCTGTGAGATACCAATTAGTAACCGCATTCTACTAGACTTAGAATATGGATTTTTAAATACACTTATTATATCTGTGATAACATGGATTTAAAATGTGACTGAATGAAGAAATGAAGTAAAGTAACCTTCTGAAAGAATCACTACAAAGTCAAAGTAGGATTAAAATCCACAGCTCCTTAATTTACAGGCAGTGGTCTAATCCCTTGAATCATAATGCCCAGTGGTGAATTCTTGGGTCTATTCTGAACTGTCATCAGGAACATTCAAACTTCAGCTCCTACCTTCACACATTTTTGTGACATTTCTGCATTCGGTATTCTCTGTGGAACCTAGCACTGCAAAATATGTCTTGAAATAACTGTTGTAAGAAAGTAAATTGGTGCATTCTATTTTGGGGGGTGGGAGTGCAGCAGGCAATTTGGAAATACTTATCAAAATTCCAAATGCACATACTCTTTACGTAACAATCCCACTGCTAAGAATTTAGCCTACTGCTATACAATAAAAGTATGTCCTGCCATTCACATATATGTTTATATGGCATACATCCACAATTACACACATACTCACACACACAAAAGGCTAATAGGAGACAGAGTAATGTAGTGCATAAGAGCATGGCTTCAGGGGCTAAACTGCACGAGTTCAAATCCTGCTTCAATAAAGTGGAGCTAAGAATAGTAGCTACTTCATAGACTTGTTGAAAGGATTAAACTGATTATACATGCTTAGGTCAGCAATTATTAAGTACTATATAAATGTTAGCTGTTATTATTATGATTTTCAGTCAAAAACTGTAATACCCAAAAGAAGCTGAAAATAGCCTAAACATCTATCAAGAATAGAACGGTTGAATTCCTGATGATACATCCATATAACAGAAATGATACTGCCACTGAAGATACTGAAATATAGTTGTATCAGCTGCTTGTCTAGAAGAGAAAGAACATATATGTGTCAGGCAAAGAATTATGTCTGAGGCTTTCTGGGGTTTTTCTTCCCTTCAGCCATCTGTTAGTCATTTGTTGAATTAGTATAGTCCTACTATGGTCTGAAGTGCTTCAGGATGAGCAGAAATGTGAGATAACACAAAGATTAAAGTCGTGTGTCTTTGCACATGGACATAACATCTTTACAGACCTACATAGGTCCTTCCTACCTACTGCCTCACTTCTCAATTCACAGCTATTATCGGAAGGAAACACGTGAGCTACCTTCCTCTGTTCCCTGCTTTCAAAAGACTTTCCACAAAAGCTGCCAAATAATTTGGGAGAATGCAGGCTGTCCTGCCTGGATCTACAGTGTTAAGCCCTTTGCTGTAAATTCTCTCTTTCACACTTCTTGCCTGACAGGTAAACAGCATGAAAGCTCCACTTACGGATTATCTTGAGCACTGGTTCTAACTAAAATTAGTCATAGGATTCAAGAAAACTGTAGTATTTCTAAATCACATTTAACCAGCCATGTGGAAATTTTGAAAACAGAGCAAAGGGGCAAACTAGGCAAACTAGCCGATGAGAATATAACTAGCTGTAGACCAGATTACAAAAAATGTGTCATCACTGAATTCAAGTCATGCCTTGAGCACATGAGTGAGACGAGGAACACTTGATAACCTAGAATGGATTATGCGTGAGGAGAAGGGGAAAGGATGGGGGACCACAGCATGTTCCTTGAGTACCAAATGTGCCTGGCACTTTATATGCACTAAGTACTCAGACTAATCCTATGAACTCAGAATCATCAGCTCCATCTGTAGATGAAAACATTGAGACTTAGAGGGCTTAAAAGACTTGCCCAAGTTTATTTATCAGGAAAGTAATAGAGCTTAGATTTAAAACCCAGGTTGGCTGGTTCTAAAACCCATGTTCTTTCTTCTAAGATCCAACATTTTCGGGTCGAAGTTTGTGATTAGATTTCAGCAATGGTAAAGACTAAAGGGAACGATGGAGGAACAGATAGAAGGTCTATCCAAAACTCTTAATGGTACTCCTTTACCCAGAGAAACTCTGCAAGCTGACAGATGTTTCCGAAAGTCCTTCTGGATCCAAGTTGCCTGGGGAAGAGGCAAAGGCTACAGCCAAAGGCCAATGTCATCAAGGTACTTTGTTGCTGGCCAGAGTGAAATGATGATACATTGGTAACCTGAAGCATTCCGGGACTCATTTGGAGGTTCTTGCTTATGGGGAGCAAGCCTTGAGACCAAGAATCTGACTCATTTTCACAGAGGAAAAGATCATTGGAAGAAAACCTCAGGACACCAGCTGCAAACCCAAACACCCAACAGGGTCTCACAGTGCTTGGTCCAGCCCTGCTTGAGCCCAGCGGACGCTGCCCTGCCTCAGGGGCCCCTAAAAGAGAAGGGACATCCAGGATTAGGGTGAGCAGTAGCAAAACCCCTGGCTGTTTTCCTTCTGAATGGACAGCAAAACAGCCAAGATCTGAGCTTTAAACAGAGTGACCCCATCATCCACCCCTCAGGCTAATGCGAGAAATAAAGCCCAATGCTTTGTGTCCCTGTCCCTCTTCCTGGTTTAAAGACCTTTCCCTCTCCCTGGTGCCAGCTGCACCCCTCTCCCTGGATGCCGTTGTCTCAGTTCTCTATCAAAGCTAAGAGATGTGTCACTCCTTGCTAAGATGTCAGCTAAAAAAGTATGGTGCTAACAATGCCAGGGATAGTTGGAATTTCAATGGAGATTCATTGACAATTTAAGAAAAAAGCCTAAAGAAACTAAAGGAATGAATAGGTAGTGGCAGAATTTCAGATACCATGAAAAAATTGATGATATATACAAATCCTTGCAAGCACACATGGGCACACATACACACATAAGAAAGACATAAAAGAAAGATACACACATATCTAATTTTTTTAAAAGTATATCCATAGCATATAAACCAAGAAGTATCTATGTGTACTCTTGCTTTGGAGGGGTCAAGACTTGGGTAGCAATCACAGATATTCTTAAGGCTGCTGCCTACCCCCAAATGCCCCTGGGGTGACACTCCAGCCCTCTGTGAGACAGCCTAGGTTCTTGGGACTAAACGCCCAGTCTCTTGTCAGTGTGCTTCTCTCTGTGCACACCAGGGCTGCATGTCCATGCTCCCTGCACTTAAGCTCTCATTTGCCCAAAGAAAGCCCTTAATTCCACAGTTTCTTAAATTCTCTTTATCTAAACTGAACTCTAACAAACCCTTCCAGTCTCTGGAAAGTTTGTTGCCTATAAAAGGCCTGAGAGTGGCTGAGAAAGGGCTTGGCCTAGTTTTTACATGGCTCGGAAGGGTAAGCTACAGGATTCCTTAGGATCATTTTCATGGGCCCAGTATAAAGCATGGTGCTTGGCTCACAGTAGGCCCTACAATTATACTTGTTTAGTGGCTCTGAACTGCTTGCCCAGGACAAGCCCAACATTTCAGGTAGGCTCAGAAGTTGCCATCAGCCTCCAACATAAGCACTGATCCCAACCAAAGTAGCCAGTGCCTTTTCTTGCCCTTATTCTATTCCTAGGTAAAGAGGGGGATGGAAGCTGTCCAAAATCCTCCCAGTGTATGTTCAAAACCTAGCCCCCCAACATAACCTCCCCAGACAAAAGGGGTAGCGCCCGCAGAATTCTGTGTGGGTTATTCTACCTTTAGGTGTTTTTTTTATCTTTAACTTGACATCTTTTAACACAGAGGGTAAGGACTGATTTACATAGTCAGGGGTGACTCTCAGAAGACTCCATGTTCATCTTTCCATCTAGACTGTAAACAATTCACCGAGCAGGTACTCCACATGTTTGCTTGCATGAATTCTGTGACAAAGTCAAAAGGGCCATAGGCTGGGGATCTGGAAGCTTCTGAACCTCGTCTGAATGCTATGAAGTGAACTCTAAAGCCACTGACATTTAGAGTTGGAAGAAACTTTAGAGGTGATAATGTTCCAATATCTACATTCTACAGATGAGAAAATGGTGAAGAGAAGAGAGGTGATTCATGCACTAGACCCAGCAGAGTCATAACTCACAGCCCAGTGCTCTTTCCAGTGCAGAATCAAAGTTCTTGATGGGTTGGCATTTTGTGATACATAAGAAGTGTTCCTGTTACTCACAAGAAAATGGAGGAATCTATAAATCTCACAGACCCTAAGTTAAAACACTGAGTCAGTCTCTCTCTCTCTCCTTCCAGAGCCGTTCCAGAACACCATGTGCGAGAGAAAACAACAGAATGGAAATTGCTCATACGGAGCATGAGGAGGCTGCCCACCTCCCTCGCACAGCCCGCGTGCAAAGACAGTCCCTCAGCTGTGCCGCAGACACAAGGTGGCTCATGCTCATTGTTTATTGTGACAGCTGACAAGCCAGCTGGCACAGATCACTCCTCACCTCCAGCAGAGACACCACCAGGACACGTGTGACAGGCACCAGCTGCCACTCAAGGAGATGGTTGGTGTGTTTGCCGGCCAGCAAGGTGCAGCCCATGGCCAAGGCCCTGCGTCCTGTAGCCCTCCATGGAGCTTCCCAGCAGAGAACAGAAGTGCGACTGGCTTTGTCCTGGCCGTTTATGGGAAGGAAGTGGCAGCACACTCATGTTGGCTGGGCTGTTGGGGCCACAGTTGGGGCCAAAGTTTGTTCTAATGCTCCCTGCAGGTCTGTGTTGTATTTGGCAGAATGGCAGTTCTGGACAGAGCAAGGAAGAGAAGGAAGAGGCAAAGTGTTACATCTGAAAAACACTCCAGGCACCTCCAGAGGTGTGGGCCGAACACTAAGGCATCTGACAGTCTCAGGACCAGGAGAGGCCTCCCATCCTCCAACCTCAGCCAGCTCCACCTGGATTCACTGCAAAGAGAGAAGTGGTCCCTTGTAGAGTTGGGGGAGGGGTCTGGCTGCCCTGGCCCAGAGCTTAGTTCTCAAGTGGTGGACACCAAAGAAGATAAGAAGCCCCTCTGCTCCCAAGTCTTCCTCTGCCAACCCGCTCAGCAGAGTGTAGAGGAGGGGTTCTCGACCTTGGCACTGCTGACATTTTGAGTTGGATAATTCTTTATTGTAGGGGGCTGTCCTATGCTTTGTAGAATGTTCAGCAGCATACTTGGTCTCTCCCCATTAGACTCTGGTAGCAACCACTCTCCCCCAGTTATGGCAATCAGAAATATCTCCAGACATGTTCCTGGCCTCAGCATGGCTCCCAACTGAGAACCAGTGGTATCAAGGTCAAGAGCACAGACTCAAGTCCTAGACTGCCAGGGCTCTTAATCCCAACTCTGCCACTTACTAAATGGCTAATTTTGGCCAAGTCATTCTGTCTTTGTGGATCGGTGTCCTCAGCTATAAAATGGGAGGATAATAACAGAACTCACCTTATAAGGTGGCTCCAAATATTCACTTATTTCATACATGGAAAACCCTCCAGGAAGAAGCCAGAATGGTGTCTGGCCCACAATAAGCATTCCTCTCCCCAAGAAATATTCCATTCTTCCAGAATCCCTACCGGCAGAATTCCAGCTTAGAGTCTACCAGGGAGAAGCATCTGTGTGTAATTTGGAAAACAGAAGAGAAGGAGAAGCCATTACTTCCCTCTAGGAATGGCAAACAGAGCCGTGTGCAAGAACAGGCATGAAATTTGCCTCAGCTTCCAGACTTTCTCCTGAAAATCACCTGCTTTGGTGCTTTGGTGCTGAGGTAATCTGTGACCGTTTCTTTAGATTTCTGTGGCCTCCTAATCTTCGGAAAGCCAGATGCATTTTTCCCGGCTGTTCCTCCACCAGCCTGTCCAATGGTTCTCTAACACTTAATTTCTCGTATGAACTGCCCTCCTGCTTAAAACACCTACAGTGGGTCCTATTTTCCACACCAAACTCTTAATTACGAATCCATTAACTTGATCAAGATACTAAAATCCTACCATCAGGAAAGTATTCCCAGGAATAATGATGTATTAGTATGTATGCATGTATTGTGTATGTAAGTATGTATCTACAATAGAACCTTTATTTCCAAAGAAAATCCCAAAATATAAAACAGGTAAAAGTGGAACTTCTCAAGATGGCTAGGTGTGGGGGAAAGAGGGGTGTGGTTTACCACTTGCTCATACTTCTTCTCCACAGCTGCAGAACAATAAGATTCTGAAAGACTCAGCAAATCCCGGTAGGAAGAGAAGAATCCTAAAATATATACCAGCTCCACGCATACAAAGTGCTCAAGTAGGTGAATGAAGCACTCCCAGAGGCAGAGAAGGGTGCAAACAACTGTTGATTGATGGCTCTAGAGAATCTGGTTTGTAAGATGCACTACGCCTGGCCCTGGGAAGAGAAGGTGCTCAGTAAGAAGCCGGATTTCTGTCCTTAAGGATTTCATAGTCAAATGGCAGATGAAAACAGAAGCAAAGCCCAAAAGATGAGGAAAATATGGTGAGAGGCATGTGGCATTTGGTGGCCTATGAGTGTCTTTGGTCCTATAGGCAAGGCTTCAGTGAGCAGATGCTGGGCTGTGCAGCACCAAGTGATCTCCCTGATTCACAGGTAAGACAGGCATCCCACTCATAGAGGAGCTAGAACATAAAGTTGCCCAAGCAGGGGAGAGAGCCAAAGACCTTGCATCCCTTCTACCTGGTGAATAATGCACTGAACTGCTCCCCGCCTGCTGTCTCTGGTCCAGCCGACCTCACCACTTAGGAGGGAGTTGCCATATGATCATTATTTTCCAACTGATTCTTGGTAAATTGCTTTCCTCTCGTGAGTTTGGCTTGCATGGGCCAGATACCTTATTCCCATGCTTCATTTTTTGCTTGCTATGACTTTCATAAAACTCTAGGCATTCATGGGAAACTGGGCATATCTGCTCTTAACATTTTTTTTTTATTGTTTTGACACACCCGCCAAGAGATTGGTCTCTCTTTCCAGCACTGCTTTCAAAAGTCAGATTTTTATGGTTGAGAATTCTCATTAAAAATGATTACTTTTGGCAGCAGAAGTCGGAAAGGTGACAGGAGAGAGGGAAGTATTAGAGGCACTGAGATTTTTTCCTTCCCCTTGCAGAAAGCCTGCCTATAAAACAAACAGCATGGGGAGAACGAAAAAATTTTTTTAAGTACAACAAAACCCCTTCTAACCTTTATATGTGTCATTCAAAGCAATTTCATAAGTATAGGGGCTAACCATGGCCCCTATTCCCTCTTCATACCTACTCATTAGGCTGTAAACCCCTTAAGTATGGGACCGTGTTTTCCACAACTCTGATCTTTCTGCAGCGGTCACCGCAATGCCTGGTAAGTAGGAGCATAGATAAATGCCTCATGAATAAACAAATCAATGAATTACTAATAATTATTAGAAGAGTGTAGATAAAAGCAGCCAGTGCACATTATGGAGACCAAACGAAGGGCCTAGAAATCTAGGCAAACTAAATTCTTTTTGGTGATTATTGTATTTATTCTTTCACCAGTGTCATGGGGGAAAAAAAAAGGTTGATGATCATTCTTAACTCTCCTCCAATAATTCTCCAAAAGCATTGAACATATAAACCTTTCTTCATGCTTTCATTTATATATTTATACAATTTCTTGAGGACACTGAGATTCATGATTTTTTTTTTAACTATTATGTAAAAACATTCTTCCTTACATTTGTGCGAAAACCACAATATTCTTTTATGAGCTGTTAGGAAATGGGGGGACCTGGTGGGCTCCAGCCACCATTTCTCTTGAACTTTGTTTTCTTCTAATACTTGCTCACGTGTTGGATTCTTCACCTGTCCCTGGTTTCTTCTATAGGAATAGAGCAAAACTGTGGTTGTCCTTTGGGAATCTTCAGCTCTCTGTGACAGTTTGGTCCACAGTATGGTGATGCCTGTGAAATGATTTAGGTCCTCTGGTGGCCCATGATGTCCCATGTCCCCAACTTTCTAAACACTAGCACACACTTCTCAGAGGATGAGCCAGTACAGACTCTAAGTGACAGACTTTAAACAGCCTACAAGTTTAAAAACCACTTCCATAGCAGACTCCATTTCTTCCTTGTATATTTTCTCTCTTGATGATTGTGGTGACAGTTATTCCCAATATCCAAGAAAGCAGTAACAATTATGGTACGATTCAATGTACACTTTTTCAGGATATAATCAATTTTCTGTCCTTAGAGATTCATTGTTTCTTTCTATATGATTGCTACACTTAAATATGTTAATAGCAATAAGATGCATACTCTGTGTACACATTTATACATTTATAATAGGTGTATCCAGGACCTGGCACACAGGAGGTGCTCAATAAATGTTCATTTGGCTTCTCTATCAAATGAAGACCACAGGCAGATTCAAGAGCTACCATTACCGGCTTGTTATTTTGTGGGTATGAAGTATTGGCCACCTTTACTTCCACTTTTCTAGTCAGTGCTTGATCTCTTGGGGGCAAATGAGAAGTCTTGAGTTAGCATAAAAGATTCTAGAGCCAGAACTACTTCAAGGATTAGTATAGTTACAGGCAGGCCAGATAAGCAGATGTAAACCTGGATGACTCAAGTTTGAAGCGGCAACGCAGATGAACAGAAGGCCAGGTAGGCATTTGTCAGAAATTTGGAAAGGCACATAGTTGGACAGTTTGTACAGAGCACAAGGATGCCCAGTGAAGGAGTGATGGGAGCTGAAACCCCAAACATCAGGGGTGACTTTTATTCCTTCATGCAAAAGTACGATATGGGTTCACTATAATTCTGAGAGAGCGAAGGGCAATGAAAGGCCCTAAGGACAGAATTGACAAAAGCCCTAAGAATCAAGTAGATCTCCATTTTGACTCAACATTTTCTCCCAGCCAGTAAGCTTTAATACATGCCCTGCTGATGGCAACACCAACTCTTACATGGGGCCTCCACCGAACCTACAGTGTTCCTAAGACCACCACGGGGAGAGCAGAGCTGTGAATATGGGAGAACAGAATCATAGATGACTAAGCCACAGAAACAAAACACTGAGAAGGGGCTTTAGAAGTTGTACTGGGTTCAAAAGTTCATGTCTACCCCAAAATTCACGTCTATCTAGAACCTCAGAATGTGACCTTATTTGGAAATAAAGTCTTTGCACATGTAATTAGTTAAGATGAGGTCATATTAGAGTAGGATGGGCCTTAAATCCAATACTACTGGTGTCCTTCTAGGAAGAGGAGAGACAGACACACAGAGGCAAGAAGGCCAAGTAAAAACAGAGGCAGAAATCAGAGTGACGTAGCTATAAGCCAAGGAACACCAAGTACTACCATCAACTACTAGAAGTTACAAAGAGGCAAAGAAGGATTTTTTTCCCTAGAACCATCAAAGAGAGCACGGTCCTGCTAGTGCCCTAATTTCAGACTTTTAGCCTCTAGAACTGTGAAAGAATAAATTTCTGTTGTTTTAAGCCATCCAGTTTGTGATATTTTGTTCTGACAGCCACAGGAAATTAATAGACAGAATGGACAGAAATCTTCTAGTCCAATTCTTTCAAAGCACAGATATACATACTGAGACCTCGAGAGATTTGGATGACTGGTCCAGGATCACAGGGCTGAATCCCAGCAGAGCTGGGACAATTCAATCATCCACTCACTTGTCTATTCATTCCTTCAACAAATTCATTAAGTGCTTTCTTACTTAGAAGAGGTCCCTGTGCTTTAGAGAACATGAAGATAGCCCTCTTCTTCACGGAACTTTCATTCTAATAGAGTTGATAGATAATAAACAACTATCTACACAATCAATTATTTAAATACAAGTGGGGTTAAAGCTACAGAGAGAAACACAACGTCTGATGATGAGAGCACATGATATGGAGATTCTGACCTAACCCAGAAATTAGGCAAAGGTTCCCTGGAAGTGACCAAAAACTAAAGGATAAATTAGAGTTAGTTCACCAGGCCATGGAAAAGTACATGTGCAGGCATGTGATGAAAGGGGTTTTTGAGGGGGTAAAGAGGTAGAATTGGAAGACAATATTCCAGATAAAGATTCACCTCATCAATCTTCTTTCCACCACGCTGCCTTTCCTGGAAACTCACACAAAAGCAAGATAATGTCATTGTCCTATCAAGGTATGTTAACGAGATGTTAACCACAAAATAGTTACAGCCCCCCAAAAGGCAAAGAAAATTCTCATTTGCAGTATGTACTGACCTATACCTGTCTACCCTAGAAATATTATGATATTCTATCTGAAATATTTCACCTTTTGTGAAGCCAAGAATACCCCCTCTCAAATCTTTCCCACCCCATACGTGAAGTTACATTTTTCCTGTCTACAAAGAAATTCAGCAACGACAGCAAAGACTTTTCTCCACAATAAGTGGCATAACCAATCTGGCCCTGATAAATAAGGAATTTGGTAAATACTGTATAGCTGATAAATTCTGTCCCAATTATACATGCCTATCAAATTCAAGGTTGTTTTGTGGTAGGCTATCAAATGCATGGTTCTATTACAACCTTCCTGCACATAACATTTCTTTTCTGGTTAAGGCACCAAATGCTAATTCAAAGATGGGTCATATTTTCCACTTGAAGTTCATTATATTCAAAGTAAATTGAACGTAGTGAATGACTGGCTGACCCCAATCACCCCTGACCCAGAAAGTCAATGGCCACATAGCACTGTCAACCAATAAAAAGCCTCACACATCTGAAGCTATTTTATATGGAGTCAACCATGAAGTCAGGAAGAATCAGAAACCACCGAAATTCCCATTGTTTCTAAAAAAGAGCTCCTGGCTGAACTGTCTCATTTTTTTTCTACAGTGAGACCTTAAGTTTGACGATTCCTTTACTTTCTCATTTCCACTTCACACTAAATAAATAAGAAAAATTAAATATTCCTAAACAGAACAAAGGGACTGAATGAGCTCAGCATAATATATCAGGCCAGAAATGCCAAGGGGACATTTTAGATTTCATGTGAAGCGACAGTGAGGTTCCCCAATGCTGAAAACAAGGCAACCCCTCTGCCTTGAGATTTCTGAGTTTGTTCGCAATAATTGCCTTTGCCCACCCATGCCATCTTGTTGGCGGAAGGCTCTGATGTTTTCCTGCAATTGCTCTGCTCTGAAGCTGACTTGAAAAACCTCCGTCACATGGATGCACTCAATCACCCAGCATTAAATGAGACATCTAAGGATTCTGCCACTCACCATTTCTGTCATGTTTTCTCAGCCCTTTGAGGATTCCATTGTTGTGCAAAGCCACTACAATCCCATTACCAGCTGGCATATGATCAGATGATAACTAAAGTGAACACAAACACTTAAACAGCACAAGGAACTGCTGAGGTCTCACTCTTGGGCAATGGAGCCCAAGAGATTTTCTGACACCCAATCCACGAGCCAAACAATCACGCTGCAAAATGCTTTCAATGTTGAGGAACAATCATTCATTTGGCCCTCATGTGCTTGTCATCTGGTCCTGAGTGATTCTGAAAAAGGCATCTTGGCCTTTATTCTCTGAAAACCTTTTCTCTTTCAGAAACCACTAAATTGTTCCAGTCTTCCTCCCACTGCATCACCACACAGATGTTTGTGGAGACCAGTTCTTCTTAGTGGCTAGCCTTGTGCTTGTCTCTGTATAGCAGCTAGATGTTTGCTTGGGAAGACGAAGAGAGATGCTGGTTTAGTTCTAGGGAAGCAATTATAATCAGTTCAAAGAGTTGTTTAACTACTCCTTGACCAATCTTCACTGTGCAGTAGGAAGTAGCAGGCAGTATGCACTTCTTCCACCAATAGATGATGCAATTTGGGTGCTGGATGCCATGAAATAGGCAGAAGATCTACTGTCCCTACTGTCAAGAAGATGGCAATCCATCTGTGGGTGCATGCACACACACACACACAAACTAGTAATCCAAAGCAATATAGAAATGTAATACAAGACTAGAAACAGAATGAGGACAAGCACTTGGAGAAGGGAGAAATCTCCTTGGGCAGAGGTGGTCACAAAAGTCTTCCCAAGAGTAGAGATGATGAGAGAGAGGCTGTGAAAGGTGGCTAGGGTTTAGATATACATATCTGAGGTCTGTGGGGATTTCCAGTAGGGAAAATGTCACAAGCAAAGACAGA
Source organism: Equus asinus (assembly GCF_041296235.1). NCBI lineage: Eukaryota > Metazoa > Chordata > Mammalia > Perissodactyla > Equidae > Equus > Equus asinus. Next base: position 38,241,897 of record NC_091812.1, read on the forward strand.
ACTCTTACAGTGAATAACCTGGTGACAGAGTGAGTCAGTGGAGAAGTTTAAGAGGGTACAGGAGGAATATCCCCTCCCCAAAATACATGCTCACCAAGTGGTATCTTTTCATCAATATTTAAGGATGGGTGCTAACACTGATGAAAAAATTCAGCAGAAACTGTACAACTGCAAAGGTCAATCGATTAAATATGCAATTGGAACATCAGCAGTAAGACTGTGAGATATATTAACCAAACTGATTGAAAGTAACATCTTTTTCAACATGGCTGCTCCCCCACCAGCCAATAGAGCAGACCTTGTCCCCAGGCCCAACCCCACCCCCAGGGAACCTACTTCTAATATTAAAACATGGCTACATCTCAGTGCTGTGGGTTTCCTCATAAACACATGATTTTTGAATGCTTGGGTTGAAAGAGAAGCAAACTCTTCCTATAAATTAATCACAATTTTCAAGTATATCCTGAAAGGAAGGAAGAAAGGAAAAAAGGAAGGAGGGATGAAACAGAAATAAACTTAGCTACTTGCTAGTGGCCTTTGTCATGTCTTGATAGGAGGGATGTTAAATATAAAATGTGCAAATTAGGATGAGGTTTAGAGATAAGTTCTGGGCTTTGCTTCTACATCCTCCCGCCTTAGTTACACAAGAGCTGGCTCTGGCAGCCCAGGGGAGTGCACAGACCTGCCTCCAGAAGCGCAGCTGAAAGAGAAGTCACTGAGCAAGGAAATAAGATGAATCACCTCTCTTCCTGTTTGTCTTTCATGAATTAAAGGAACACTTGGGATGTTCTTTTTAAGTCATAGTTTATAACCTCTGAATTACATTAAGCCTGTAAAACAGAATAAAACATAGGGGGCTTCACAAGTTATTAGCTATAATTGGGATCCTGACTGAGATGAGTGGGCTTAGAGAAGGGAAAAGCTGATGAGGACAACTTAAAGAGTATTTTTCAAATCAAAAGTGCAACAGCTCTCAAACTGTCTTTGACCTAAACTCTAGGATCTGACAGTCCTCTCGGCACAGCTGTGGCCATGAGGCCCAACACCCTGGGAGGCAGGGATACACACCTGGAAAAAGAGTTCCGCCAGTGATGCTGATACACGCCCCTTGGGAATCACCGCGACAGAGGGATAGAATATAAATGGTGGTAAGCTAATGAGACCAATTTTCCCTGACTAGAAAAGAAAGATCACGTATTCTTGCTTAGAAGAACAAGCATGAAGGATCTTGGAATGACATAGGCTGAGGTTCAAATTTCAGCTGTCCTGTTTACTGTGTGTGCCCCTCTTGGTCTTGAATTCCTATTACAGAGTGAGGTAATAGCAGTTACTTCACACAGTGGTGGTGGCGACCAATGCAGTGAAGTGAGGCACCTAGCACAGTGTCCCTTAGCTGGCAGTTGACAGATGCTAGTTTGATTCATTTAATGCAGTATGAAGGACAGTTAAGAATTTGGTAAAACTATAAATAATCTTTGCTCTTTGGAATGTTAAAACTCAATAACAAAGGATCAAGATTTATACAGGATGTTTAAACAGTGCTTTCACGTCTGTGGCTTCTTTGTCCATCACAAGCATCCTCAGGGATTATTAGGAGGTAATGGCGGCCCAGGAGGTTCAGTCGTTTGCCTGAGTGATGCAAAGAAATGGACAGAGGAACAGACCCTGTGTGCAGATCTCTTGGATTACATCAGACAGCCTCAGCAACCTTACCATCCAGTATATTTTTTCTCCGTGCTCGTACCATAAATGTATTCACTTAGCAAATATTCATTGACTGTCTATTATGTGCCACTTGGATCCATCAGTGAACAAGACAGCAAAGAACTCTGTCCTCCGGGAGGGGTCTGCGGAGGAAAGGCCAACAACAAGCAGGAGACGTAATAATAAAGAAGTAATAGAGAAATACATTCTATAGCGTGCTGAAAGTTGGCAAGTGGTATGGAAAAAAGGAAAAACGAGAGCAGGGTAATGGGATCGGCAGAGAGGGGATGGGGGAAGGTGTGGGCTGCCATTTTAAATAAGATGCTGACAGTATATCTCCTGGAGAAGAGGAAATCTGAGCAAAGCCTTGAAGGAGGTGAGAGTCATTAGATAATAGGAAAAGAGAGTCTCAGATGCAGGGAACAGCCAGTGCAAGGATGCTAAGTCAGGAGTGAGTCTTTGTGTGGAAGAAACAGCCAGGGGCCCTTGTGGCCAGGGTGGTGAGAGGCGGAGGGTAACAGAGGGGAGGTCTGTCTGTTTATTTTTAAGACTGGTGTAAAAGAGGCCTGTGTGCTGTGAGCACATCGCAGTTCTTCCTCGCAAAGACTTGCATTGTCCCGGCCCCTCTCAAACCAAGCATGCCATTGTCTGTTTCCATTTATATCATAACCCAACACCTGGTCAGTCCGAGGGAAATTTCACCAATCCTTTTGTTTAGCATTAGAGAAACTTAATTTTTAAAAAAGCCTTTGGGACTGCTTTTTTCACCCTTAAAACCAGTCAGGTGGGCTTCATGTGCTGTCTAAGATCTTCAGGAAGAGTCACACACCAAATACTTATTTAGTAACAAGGATCCGGCCACCAGGCTTTTCACTTTGGTTTTAATCTTGAAACTTAATAACCTTTCCAATAAGCCTGAGCTTCCAGCTATGAGATGCTTTTTAGTCCTCTCCCCAGTCATTTACATAGTATCAGACTATAAATGTCTGATATTGTGAGAATTAGTGCCGAGCTGCACCGAACAAAGCAAATAACTAGCAGCAGTGCACATGGACCATTCGTTTCAAATTCTCTCTTGCTGTCACCCTGATATAAGCAAATGATACTGGTCATGCATCTCCTGATCACAGCCACAGTAACACTCATCACAAATCAACTTCCACCTGCTCGCAGTGCCAAAAATAGAGCAGTTCAGAGATTTCTGTGTGCTAGAGAAGGTTGTGGGTCTTAGGGAGTGAAAAAGACACAGATCTGATGCAGAGCTTGTTCGAGAGTAACAGGAACTGAGCAGCTGCAATTCTTGGACAAGTCCCTGAGAGGTCTAGGGAGTCTTTGAGACTGTTGTCTAAGCATTTTATTGTTGTATAGGGTATATACACACCACAGTTGGCTATACTAGAGTATACATGCTATACTATACTACGTTAGGAATACAGATCAAGTTGGGAGGATGGTTCAAACTAGATAACATAGACTATCAAAGAACAAATCCAAATTACTAATTTATTATTTTTTAAATGATTTATAACATTTTACAAGTGGTTTTGATGCAACTGAATAGGAAATTTCTCTCTGTTCTTTGCAAAACCTCTCCTAGCCAAACTTATCTAATTAATGCTTAATTTAATGAGTTAATGTCACCATCAGGTAGAGACAAGATTTCATCCTATACACAGCAAAATTTCACAGAATATGGCAATCTGTAGCTTCAAATCTGCTTGATATGTGGGAACGTCAAGCTTTGGGTAACTTCTCATCCTTTATTTTATGCTTTACAAATGCAAGCATCCATTGTGCCCTAGTTAAATTCCCTGTTAACAATAGAATACAGTTAGAACCTCATTTTTAATTAATATAATGTTAGATTGCATTTAACATAAAGAGGTTACTTCCGCATTTCTACAATATATCCAAGGGCCTAGAGACTCCCCGAGCTAGCTGTAAGAAGCTTCCGGTTTTCTGTCAGAATCAAGCTGCTGAAGCACTTGCCAAGCTGCCTGTACTTTTTCCTGAACTAAGCATGTAACCAGCTGGGCTTCACTTGGGTAATTCACAAAGCAACTCTGAGTCTTTTCAGTTTATCTGGAGCAGCATGTCTATAATTTGAAGCTCCCAAAGCAGTGATTTTGGTGCACTGCTCAGCCAAAGAGTAAGGACCAGATATACACAATCACAAACAAAACATGTGGAACAGCAGTTCAATTTTTTTGTCTCCAATGCAGCTTAGGCACTTCTCAGAAAGTGTGCTTCAGATACCTCCTTAAACACAACCAAGATGATAACATTTTAATGTCTGAAGACTTGCTATGCTTTGGCATTGTCCTAAAGAACATTAGATGGCACTTCTCACTTAATTCTTACAGCAACCTTCTAAAATCTCACCCCACTACCATCACCCCCATTTCACAGATAAGCTAATGGAGACCTTAGAGAGGTTGAGAACTGGTCCACGTCACACAGCCAGGAGACTGTGGAGCTCAAGCCCCAGGTCCTGTGCTTGGTTTGATACCCATATGAGTAGAATTCACTCCTTCATAGCTCAGATTTTTCCCTGTTCTGAGAGTCTATTTTATAAGAGCACATTTCAGCATGCATTTTTACAGACAATCCTTACTTCCTCACAAACTGATCCTATCCATTTATGTAGAAAAATTAAACTTTCCAAAATACAAACATGTATTTCTTGGTGGCCGGATTTAGCAGAAATGCCCTGGCCTGTTTTCTTAAAAAGTAAACAAATACCTACCATTCTAACCCAGACGTTTTACTCCTAGGTATTTACCCAAGAGAAATGCAAGCATATGTCCATGCTGAGACTTGTACACAAATGTTCATGGCCATTTTATTCACAGTAGTCAATAACTGGTAACAATCCAATAGGGAAGTGGATAAACAAGGTAAGTTGAATCCATAGAATGAAATCCTACTAAGCATTGTAAAGGAATAAACTACTGATACACACAACAACATGAACGGATCTCAAGATAATTACAGCAGTGAAAGAAGGCAGACACAAAGAAGTACATACTGTAAGATACCATCTATCTGAAATTCTAGAAAATGTAAACTAATCTATAGTGACTAAATCCAGATCGGTGGTTGCCTAGGATCACTGGCTGAGAGAGAAGTGGATTGCAAAAGCTCAGGAGGAAAGTTTTGGAGGTGATGAAAATACTCTCTGTATCCTATTTGGAGCAATGATTTCATGGGTGGATAGAGCTGCAAAACTCCTTGAATTCTCTCTTTAAAAGGATATAATTCATTATATATGTTATACCTCAGTAAATTTGAAAATAAATTATATAGGTTTATAAAGGAAACCATTTATATATTGAACTCTAGTTATCAAATCTTTTTTAAAAACATGCTCAGGGGACCGGCCTGGTTAAGTTCATGTGCTACGCTTTGGCGGCCTGGGGTTCATGGGTTCAGATCCCCAGTGCGGACCTACACACCATTCATCAAGTGATGATGTGGTGGTGTCCCATATACAAGGTAGAAGAAGATTGGCATAGATGTTAGCTCAGGGCCAATCATCCTCAAGCAAAAAAAAAAAAAAAAAAGAGGAAGCTTAGCAACAGATGGAAATGTTCTTATTTGTTCCTAAACATCTAAAGACGGCCAAAAACTCAGGACTCTGGGTGAAGTATGCCCCACAAGTAAGTCTCAGAACTTCTCCAAAACCCTCTTTATATTAACAGATGTGTTAGATTACACGGGCCATACAGGTAGCATTACTTCTGAAAGCCATGTGCAATCTTAAGCCTGAACTTTAGGTTTTCTATAAGACAAAGGAGAAGGGGAAAGAAGGTGACAAGACAGAGTTTAGCCCACAAGAGACTAGAGACCAGAAAGTCTTCTCAGCTCTGCATGTGCTCCCACCTCCTTCCTCTCTCAAGGAGACAGAAGCCTACAGCATTAGGAGTACCAGCGCTGGTTCACAAACTATTTGTCACTGACCTTCAATGAGACAAGTACAGAAATTGAGAGGGTTAGAAAGCTCATACAGAAATTTGACATTGCTGTGATCTGTGGACTTAATTTTCATTGAAGAGGGTATAGACCAGGTCTGGTGTGGTCAAACACATGCAGTGAATCCAGTCATGAACAGCAGGACCATGTTTCATTTACAGTGGCTTAAAATGCAAAAAGGAAAAAAAAAAGTCTTCCTCCACACATGGTTGGAGAAGCATAGTTTTATAGCACAGCTAACACAGTGAAGGTTAATTTTTCTCGAAGTGATGATAGTGGGAGCCAGAAAGAGGCCATTCTCTATCATCCAGTCAAATCCTTGCAACTACCAGCCTGTCCGTAGGTGTTCAAACTGAGATTGTAAAATCAAATTAAATAAACCTTCTCAAAGAGGAAGTTCATCAAATGTGCTATGTTTCCATTCTAATTAGTATCATGGCTGTACAAGCCGCAAATATGGTTGTCACCACATCAAGAATCAAAATGATGGCCATAATAATGGCTGTGTGGATAGAATTAATTAATTTCCCTTTTTTTCTTTCTTTCATTTTTTTTCTCCTTTTTTTTCCCCCATCCCTGTAGGAATGTACTTATTCCTGAATCAGCCCCATTAGTTTTTGGAGCAGCAAAGGAAGCAGACACAGATGGGGCTGCTCCATGTGGCCACTGCTTAAATCTAATTAGGGTACAACAAAATGAAGCTCATAAAACTCTGTCTCTTCATTTCTCATGTTTCTCACAAAGATTAGCTGGTGGGAACTCAAAGAGTGTGACAGACAGGCTGCCTCCCACTGCACGGGGAGTGCATGGGAAGAGGCGTGCTCCTTACAACTGCCGCTGAAACTGTGCAGAGTCAAATGCGCAAAATGGAGGCCAAGGCTTTTGAGTCCATAGGAAAGAAAATACTTAATGTTTATTCTTCTTTTGCATCTCAGCTCAACTCTTACTTTTTCAGATAGCCTTCCCCAACTTTCCTGATTAGACTGCTTCCTCCTGTTCATCACAGATAGGATCGATTTAGTCCCGTGATCCTTTGATTGGTGTCCATCTGTCTTACTGTTCGGTAAGCTCCATAAGGCAGTGGCCATGTCAGTCTTGTTCAGCACTGGCTTCCTAGCACTTAAGCACAGTGACAAGCAATAGAAAACACTACACAAATGTTTGCTGAAAGAAGAGATGAATGAATAAATAAATGAATGGATAGACAGATGAAGTCTCTAGGTATTAGACCATCTATACAATGCTTAGGCCCATGTTACTAGATAAAAATATAAAATTAATCATGAGTCTCACATAATTAGTAAAATTTTTAAGGAGATTGAGTAGCCCATGGAGGCTTTGTTATCAACTCAAAAGGAAATAAAAATTCTAAGAATTCATGGGCGAGAAATATACTGGGAGTACACAAATCATGATTCTTGCCCATGGGGAGAGTTTTATAAAGTAAACAGCTCTCTTTTTTGGAATAATCAATAGAGAAAGAGACTTGGATTATTCTGTTGCAATTAGGATAATATTGCAAATAATTTTTTAAAACATAAGTCTTGGTAGAGAAGAACCAATATTATAATATACCTTTGTTTATGCTTTGGGTCAAATCATGATCCCAAGAACACTATCAACTGCCGATAGTAAAAACCTGAGAGAATACAGCTAGTCTATGCTGTAGACTGAACGTTTGTGTCTCCTAAAATCCATAGGTTGAAACCTATTCCCCAATATCATGACATTTGGAGTGGGGCCCTTGGAAGGTAATTAGGTTGTAACAGTGGAGACTTAATTAACGTGATTATTGTCCTTATAGAAGAGAGCCCAGAGAGCTTCTGTGTCCCTTCCATCATGTGAGGACACAGTGAGAAAATGGCCATCAATGAACTAGGAATTTAGCCCTCATTGGACAGCAAATCTTGATCTTGGACTTCTCAGCCTCCAGAACTGTGAGAAAGACATTTCTATTATTCATAAGCTACTCAGTCTCTGGTATATTGTTATAGAAGCCCAACTGCCTAACACAGCCTACAAAGGCTTCCTTCCAACATCAGGATTATCAATGCACAAGTTTTTTGCCATTCAGGCCCTCAACATCCCTGAAGCTAGGTTATTGCTATTTTAGCTGGAGAGAGAGAGTTTACCCATTAGTATTTACTGAGAAACAATATCATTAGATTTGCTACAGGACAGTCTCAATTATCAAGCCACATAAACATAGGTCTATTAATTTTTTCCTAGAAAATACACAATTACTTTTATCATTGTATATCTGAATAATAATGCTTTTTTTAATGTTATCCTAAAGCAACAATGATTACAGTTTTATCAATAGGCATTTGAGTTTGAAAACTCAACAAAAGTGAAAAATCTATGTACTTTATATTTCTTTACTGTCTTCTATTTTCCAAAAAACATTTGAGGTGGCCCAGAGAAAGGTTTATATACACACACACACGTATACACATATATACGTATTATACATACATATATATACAGACACGCAAATAGGAAAAAATTGTCTATATATACAATGAAGTCCAAGTAAAATAATACAATAAAATATATATCATTTTGTAATGAATAATACACTTCCAAATCTAAGAGCCCTCCAAATAAAAGATATTTTAACATCTACTTTCCTTAAGCATACTTGTTAGACTCTTTTTAGAACACATGTTACAGACACTTTTACCAATATTATTTCATCCATTCAAATTACCAGGAGGGAAAGGAGATGAGTGACAGAATTAACATTTATTGATCAGGCACTGTAACTATTATCTCAATTCTCACAATACCCCTTCAAGATAGGTCTTGTCACTCTCTTATAGAAGAGAAGAGAGAAGCAGAGAAAGATTAAAAGTAACACAGCTGGTAGAAGGTGGGTTTGGATTCAAAGCCGTGTCTATCTGACTTCAAATTCCATGGATTCCCAGGCTTTGAGGACACATGTTGGTGTGTCACACTGGCCTGGCGCCTGCAGGGTAGGAGGTGGGTCAGCAGTGAGGCTCTCAAATCTCAACCCTGCCCCATCTTTCTTTCAATAACAAATGCAAGCCAATCCTTTGGACACAAACACACACTCGATCTGCTACACTGTAATGAGTTCCACCAGTATGGTAGTTAACAGTCCACCAGGATACAATTTTAGTAACCTAGCTAAAAGGACACATCTATTTAACTGAACAACACTTAGTCCTTTCAGAGCTGCTACAATGATTTCAGAAGATTCTGAAAGATCTATCCAAACAGGTCTTTAAGCCACAAGAAAACAATGCAATTCAGCAGTTGATCACAGCAGGAGTTTTGCTAAAATAGTTCACAATTGGATACACTAGAATGCCTTTCCCATTCCCACAGTTGGTAAAGGACAACCAGTTCATTTGAGGATTGAAACATTTTCAAATTGCACTGTAAAATTAGACATATTTCCTCAATCTCCCTCTCTCTCTTTCATTTTGAGTCTCTCTCCTGTCTTTCAAATCTATTGTTCAGTTAATCTGTGCACGCCAGAATATTCTAATTTAAATCTGAGCCTGGGACATGCTATATTTTGTTTCTAGCTGCAAGAGTGTGAATGCCATAAATAACATGTACTGTGCTTGTTCTCTGTTCCTAAAGAGTCTGATAGGCTCATGTTGAAACCATTTCAGCAACCACATTTGACAGCTCACTAGGATCCTGTTCAATCCAGCCTCCCAACCAGTCCATTATTTCTGCCAGTTTCCGGGCGGACCAGGCAGTCAGACAATCGGCTCTAAATGAGAACAGCCTTGGCGGAACCCTCACAGGAGAGTTATACTCCGGCTAACAGACCGTCAATCTGTCTGTAGCTCTTAAGATTCCTCAGCCTTGTCCAAGTGAAGGCCAGGTCAGGGCTGAGAGGAAGGGGGAACCCAGTGGGTGAGGGTCCTGTCAATTCCATTTCCAGGGACCTATCTGCAAACTAGTATGCCAGACCAAACCAGCACAAACCAGATCCAACAGAGTAGCAGCACAGCACTTTCCTTCTCTTAATTAATTTATTCATCCATAAAAAAATAGTAATCGAATATTGACTAGGTAGACATCATGTACTGCAGAGAACCTTGAAACCAGACAGCTCTAGACCCAATTCCCCGATTCCTGAATCCATTACATGTAGTAATATGAGCCTCCCTACATTTCTTAAATTTTCTGGGCCTCAGTTTCTTCATCTGCAAGATGGGGATAACACACATCATTTCACAGGATTGCTGTGAAGACCAAATGAGATGATACGTTATGTAGCATACTACTTGACTCTATAGGAAATACTCAGTAAAAAAATCCATTTTCTCCCTTCCTTCTCCCTTTATTGGGACTAAAGATTGTCCCATTTTCTCAAATCACACAGCCTTTATATTAAAATCAAGAACATATAGGGCACTGAGGAAGAAGCAAAGCTTTCTCCTTCACTTTATTTTTCAGTAAAATGTTTACTGAAGAATTATAACATATATAAAGAAGAATATAAATAATAAGGTTACAGTTCCCTGAATTTTCACAAAATGACATAGCCATGGAACCCAGACCAGGAAAGAATATAACCAGCTCTCCAGGGGCCCCCTCATGACCAATTCCAGCCACTTCTTCCCCAACGATAACCTCTTTCCTGAATCCCAACACCATAAACTACTTTTGCCTGCTTTTGAATCAAGTAACATTTTAATAATGTTGACACAGATAAATGGCAAATGGAAATGCAGGATATTTTACATGAATTTCCAGTTAATGAGCTAAGTCAAAGGGATAGTAAGTTATAAAAATAAATAAATAGTGACAGTAATGAAGGTAAAAATGGTAGTACGTTGCTAAGAATGTGTTGGGCTCTCTTCTCTCTTTATTTTTTATCCAAGTCTGTAGAACAAAAAGGAGAAAATCTTACACTTTCAGGTGGTAAGACTCATTTTATCTGCTTTCCAGTGTGGTACTAGATTGAGAAGACATATTACTATAAGACAATGAAGAAGGAGGAAGTGTATTTTGTAGAAAGAAGAAAGATTATTTAATTCTGAAAGTAACTGCCATCACCCAAACTTAAAATACAAATCAGTAACTTCCCCCAAAAGACATCAAATCTTAAACTTCACTCAGTATCTTTTGTTTGTTTGTTGGGGTTTATTTTGGAGGAAGATTAGCCTTGAGCTAACATCTGCCACTAATCCTCCTATTTTTTGCTGAGGAAGACTGGCCCTGAGCTAACATCCATGCCCATCTTCCTCTACTTTATATGTGGGATGCCCACCACAGCATGGCTTGACAAGTGGTGCAGAGGTCCACACCCAGCATCTGAACCAGTGAACCCTAGGCCGTTGAAGCAGAACATGAGAATTTAACTGCTGTGTCACTGGGCTGTCCCCTTCACTCAGCATCTTAAAAACCATCTTTGAAACACTTGAGATCCTTGAAAAATAAATTTTAAAAATTCTCTAGTCAACCATTAACACTAATTGCCCCTCAGGATTAAAAATGACTAAGATCTTTTCTTCCCACTCGATCAAAATGAGTGCTTCCTATCATTCTTGATAACACGATAATAAGAGTTCATATAACTCACACACACCAAGAGGTTAACAGCATGTACATGAAGCTAGGATGAGGCTGAGTCATCTATTTCATTCAAATATTCCACTACAAAATGGATCTCAGTTGGTGACATCATAGCATCATGTATTGACTTATCAAGAGATGCTCATAAAGATGTTCAACATCATCTATCATTAGGGAAATGAAAATCAAAACTACACTGAGATACCACTTCAACACACAGCAGGATGGCTGGAACAAAAATGGAAAATAGTAAGTGTTGGCAAGGATGTGGAGAAACTGGAACATTTGTGCATTGCTAGTAGGAATGTAAAATGGTGCAGCTGCTGTGGAAAACAGTTCCTCAAAAAGTTAAACATAGACTTACTATATGACCCAGCAATTCCACTCCTGGGTATACAGTCAAAAAACTGAAAAAAGGTACTCAAACAAATATTTGTACACATGTGTTCATAGCAGCACTGCTCACAATAGCCAAAAGGTGGTAAAAACCCAAATGTCCATCAATGGATGAATGGATAAACAAAATGTGGTATATATGTACAAAGGAATACTATTCAGCCAGAAAAAGGCATGGAGTACTGATACATGCTAAATGTGGATGAACCTCAAAAACATGTTAAGTGAAAGAAGCCAGACACAAAAGATCGCATATTGTATGATTCCATTTATATGAAATGTCCAGAATAGGCAAATGTACTGCATGCCACCGAACAGTCAATTTTATGTTATGTGAGTTTTACTTCAGTTTTTTAAATGTCAAAAAAAAAGAGGGAATAAAAGAAAGAAAAAAGGAAAAAAAGAAAAGAAACCGCTCATAGGTGCCAAAGAAACAAACCTAGAGGTATAAAAGTGATGAGAAAATGAGCAAGCAATTCAATTGAGAGATCGGTTAGGAATTGCTCCAATGGTTCCAGTCCCTTTCTCTTTGGCAATACAAAAAAGGTTTGAAATGGTTCTTTTGAAACCCTCATTTTGCATGTCAATATATCGGTGGCAAGAAGCCTAGACTCTGCCTAGCCTAGCTGAGAATTAGACAGCTAGGAGGTCAAGTTCAGCAAAATCCAGAGCCGGGTAGGTCCTCTCAACCTTGGCAGGAAGGGTGGGTTGTCCAGGAAGCCAGACAGAGGCAGCAAGAGCACTGAGGAGCGAGGGATACCCAGGGAGATCCCCATCCTAAGTGCCAGATCCTGAGTACCTCCAGCTCTGCTAAGAACACCTGCATGCTGGGCATGAGGGCCCTATAACACAGATGTTCACTGCATAAAGAAGGAGGTTTCAGAAGTGCAGACGAGCACCTACAGCAGAGCACGAGATGCTGGGTTCAGCCAAAGACCCTTCACTCTTCTCAGTATCAGCCCTAAAATCTGCATCTTAGCTGGGAACTTGGGTTCTCACTGGTCTAATCACCAAGAACCAACTTTTACTGAAATCTACCAAAATTATAAAAGTAAAAGTATATCATCTTACTTTCTTCCTCAGAGAATTAATTTCTTAAATTTTATACTAACCTTTATAATTTTTTTTTTAAAATATCATTTTTAAAAGAACTTATCGGCTGTTAAATATATCTAAAAATGGCAGAATAGCAAACAAACTGAAGGTGTAGAGCTGTATACAATATAGCAGCCTAATAAATTTGAATATTTCTAATGTGTATCAAGGAAAATAAATATATGCAAAATATCAAATGATGAAGGGAAAAAGATCTCACTCTGTTGGGGTCATAAGGCATCTTCCAGTTACACCCACCCTAGCATTTGTAGGACAAGGGCCAGAGTACAAATGGAGGCCCATTTATCACATGCCCTGAGGTGTCTGCTCACCCCACCCGATTCAAGACAGGCAACTTCTGTCCACAACATGCCCCCAGTCCCTACTGATGATGGCATTCTCCTTTTAAGTTCCTCAAAGAACCTGAGGCTGGAATCCAGGTTGAATGTAGAATTCTTGAACTTCTCAGGGTTCTACACCAAAATGGAGCAGTGCCAGGAGAGCCACCCACACCCTAACTTGCCCCCTTCTTTCCATCTCAGTTCCACTTTATACTATTAGGGGCCTCAAAAAGCTGTCCCTTAGTCACGCCTCAGACCTGGGCTGCACCCAATTCAAGTGAACAGACCTGAGGAGGAGGCCAGAGAAAACCCTAGAAGGTGGTGCTAGGTCATTTGGGAAGGGAGTTCTAGGACCCCAACTACCCACAGCAAGGTCCAGAAGGACGAGGTACAGGCTATGGTAGGGACATGCCCTTGGACCTGTGGATTCCTTGTCCCGTGGGGATGGGAGAAGGTGAAGAAAGGCCAGAGTGGGGCCCTTCAGAGCTGTGCTCCTCAAAGTGTGCTCCATCAACAGGAGCGTGGACACCACCTGGGAGCCTGCTAGACATGGAGAAACCCAGGCCCCACTCTGGACCTACTCAACGAAGTCTCTAGGAGATTCCCATGCACATTCAAGTTCAAGTATGGGTACTAGCACAGGGGCTCCTTTTGTCCAAATTGAAGGGTGATGCTGTGTCTGGCAACTGTCAATTCCTTGAATATACTACTTAACCAACTTCAAAAATGAACTCCAGCTATTTCAGAGGAAATAACCTTTCATTCACGTGCATGACAACACAAGACTTTTTTAATTCCCCAACAACTCAGGCAAAGGATCCAAGAAAACTGGGATGACATGGATCCTATCTACATTTCTAGGTTCAGACTGAGCCATGGAGTTTTTAAAAATTGTAACAGATCCCCAGAAACTTTATCAATTCTGTCAGAGCATAATATCATCAGAAAATAAGTTAGAGACTGAGAAAAATCTGGCTCTATAATTAAGAGTAGGATTCCACAATCTAATTATTATATTTTCAATTAAAGTTGAGCTTTCGGTATGTTTTTCCACTGTTTCTTGAATTAGCAGAGACCTGTGATCATGTTCAGAGCAGGGATATGTTAATTAGGGAGAGAATTTCCCAATAAGAAGCTCAGCCCACAACATCTCATAATTAGGGACGTATAACAATTAGGGACGTTATAACTGACCCTGGTGTTGGCTGCCCTCAGGGATTCACAGAAGGCCACATCACAATTTCTACCACAATTTCTAATTCTTGTCACTTTTGCTGCTGCTTTTGCAGACTGTCACGTTTACAAATCTTCAAGAAACAGTTTGGCATCTGTCACCACGCGCATGTGCACCCTTTCCCCCTGGAGACTTTTGGTGGTGAACACAATGCACTCTACACGGAAGTCGAAATATATTGATGTACACCTGAAATTTATATGATGTAATAAACCAATGTGACCTCAGTCATAAATAAATAAAAAGAAATAGTTTGGGGAGCCAAGTGACCCTGGAATCGCTGGTGCTCCCTTTTTCAACAGCATCTGCCTTTCTGCCCTTGAGGCACTTGAACTTCAACCGGAGCACTGAAATCCTTGGTTGGGGATGTTACCAGTGCAGTTCTTCACACCCCAGGGTGCAGAACCTTCACAGGACACTGAGGATCTGAATATGTTTTGAGAAATACATGTTTCTGATAGAATTGCAAATGAGACAATAAAGCAGAAATATAAAGAGAAGGAGCAAGACTAGCCCGAAAGGACGAGGAGTAGAAATAATCCCAACAAGATTGCTTACCACAGCTGCACAGTGTGCTAAGCACTTTCCAAACATGCATGTTCTCCTTTAAGCTTTACCACAATCATTTATGGTACATGTTATCCCCATTCCACAGATGGAAAAATGAAGGCTTTGACTGCTTATGGAAGGACACAGAACTAGTGAGCCATGTTTCAAAATGAGGTCTGGTCAACTAAAGTCAAAGTTCTTGACCACTGTATTATACTGTAGCAAAACCAGAAAAGACTCCAGAAGATCCAGTCAGACCCCTGCATGCAGGATAACCTCAGCATCTCCCAAATCGACCTCTCAACTTTCTCCTAGTCCACTTCCTATTTGTCTCCTAGTCAAACCTCCACATCTGGCCAAATCTTTTTAACTTTGACTCCCAAAGATTCTCCATTTTCTAGCGTTCATTTCCACTGCCTCTGGTTTAGCTGGGGCCTGGTCACTTCTCTTCCCTGTTATTTCAACAGAGCCCTAACTGATCTTCCCCCGTGCAGCCCCTCATTTCTGTGACACAGCCTTCACCCAGGCGCCAGAATGAGCTTCTCCAAGCAAGGCCAGGACATGGCCCTTCCTCAAAAATCCTCCATCTTCCTAAAAGGCACAGTCTCATACTGACCTCCCTTCCTGTCTTGCCTTCCACATCAGTCTTCTCGTACTTGATGCAAATGGTTGTCTCCCCATTACAGCCCAAACACAAGCCCATAACCTTGACCATGGCTCATTCTATTCCCTAGGGCTGGAATGCCATCTCTTCATTTTTCTCCAAACAAAATCAAATCCTTCCTTCAAGGCTCAATCAGGTGGAATATCCTGTCACCTTCCCAGATCCCTCTATCAGAATGACTCATAGGCACTCCCATACTGACTTGCTCTTGAGCTGCACTTATTTCATTCCGTAGGTTTTAATTTGCCTGACTTGCTTGCTAGACTAAAAGATACAAGGTCATCTTTATAAACCACAGGGCCTATAATGTTTTTCACAGGGAATTACCATCTGAAAGGAATCTCAAGTGAGAATTTTCCTTTAGAGTTAAAAGGTTTTTCCTCCTCCTCACCAATAAGAATTCTGGAATTGACTGCATATCACGTTTTGTTTTTGTTTCTGTTTGTTTTTTCTGGCTAAGAAGCTAGAAGTCCAATCTCTCTTTATCCTTAGGCCTTGCCTCTCCTAATTTCTGTCTTCTTTGATCTTTAGTTTCTACTTTCTACTTGTATTTTACTATTTTATGTTTCCTTTAATTTACCTCAACTTCAGTGGAACAAGATGGAATATAAATAAATAGATGTATAAATAAAGATTAGGCTTTTGAGAAATGATTGACAACTTGAAAGTAGGATTCCTAACGGAAAGACGCGGAGAACTCAGCCCAAATTCGCTACACTGTCTGTCAACAGCCAAGAGGGGAGGATACAGGACTGTAGCAAGAAAGCAGTTTGCTCCCTGAGACTCAAAGGGTGCTACCGAGGAAAATGGTGGAGTATCACTCTGAAGACCTGCAGCCTTAAGCATTGAGGCCCAGATATTAAACAGGTACCCAGGAAACAGAGCACTACCTGAGAATTTTTTACTTAACTTTGACTTCCCAAATCCATGCCCATCATAATAAGTGATTGCTAGTTGTTCATGGGGCAGGGGTTGGAGGAAAAACTATGGGTGATATACTAGGAAGGACTGCAGAAAAGCTGGTATTTGAAGGACCCCTCCTAGATGCAAAAATCTCTCTCCACTCTTTACATTTGAGTGTAACTCCTGATCTCAAGGAGAAATAAAAACCAGCAGCAGGGGCTGGAAATAAAAGAGGCAGACTGCAGTGGATTCTTATTGGTAGCAGTTACTACTTCACTGCAGCTAAGGTCAAAAGAAAGCCAGAGCTGAAGCCAGAGGGCATCCAGGTTCTAACCTTTTGTCCCCATAATTTCCTAGCCAGTTGACTTTGGGAAAATCATCCACCTGTCCGAACCTCAGTTTTCTCCATCCTAAAATGGGAATAGCTGTACCTTCCGTTGAGTTAAATGACATGTGAATGCTTTAAAAACTCTTCATGGACAAGACTGTAATTTTCATTTCAACAAAGATTTATTGAGAAGAGCAACACTGCACAGGAAGACAGATTACAGACTCTAGAAGCACATGGCCTAGGATTTAAATTCCAGTTCTGTCACTTCCTAGTTTTGTGACCTTGGGCAAGTTACTAACCTCTCCAAGCCTGTTTTCTCATTTGTAAAATGGGATAAGAGAGCCTACCTGATAGGGTTATCACAAGGATTAGAGGAGTTAATTTTTTGTCTAAAGAAGTACCCGGCATATAATAAATGTTACACATGTGTTTCACAAATATATCAATTTTGTGAATATCCTATAGGCCAAGTACTATGCCAAGTGCTGCTGGGGACGGACACAAACACACACACACACACACACACACACAGAATAATAGTGGATCCTGGCAGAACTATCATAGGCCCAGGCATTATCTTAACCTACGACTCAAGCAAGAGGAGATACACAACCTTCTCAGGAGCAGAAAAACAGATGACATCCTTGACAAGGGACTCATGGCTAGAATTCTTCTAAATTTCAAATTTCAGATTTTCATCCTGTCTTGTGGTCACTTGATTAATTTGCAACATCTCTCTAAGAGCTGCTGTGATCCATGTGTGCTCGTGAAATGTTCAAGTAGTTTTAAAAAAACAACAACATTTATTTAATGAACTTTTATTATGACAGCTGTGGAGAAATTTCACTTTGGTGTTCAGGAGTATTTTATACACACCTTTCAGCTGCCAACATTCAGGGAAGACACGAAATCCAGGAAGGGCAACATACCACTTCTTCAGATGAAACTTTTACAAGATCTCCGTCCACCTTTGTTAGCTCTGAAGATTTTTGTTTTTGTTTGTGTGTTTAAGTGGAACATTAATGAAGGAGAAGGGCATCTTTTCTTGCTTCCTGTTCACCTGGCATGGGGGAGGTAACCTGGTAAAACTTCAAGGAGGCCCAAGTAAATTTTGTCACTCTTGGATAATTCATTTTGTAATTAATCAAGGGTTGTATTTGAAGATGATTAGCAGCCGGGTATATTCCAGTTCTGACATTCTAAAAATATTATCCCATGATTGACTACTTCTTTTGAAGTGCAGCAGAAAAGTTGTCCAACTCGTTACCAAGCTCCAAAATCCTCTCTGTTGACACAGAGGGAAACCTCTAATTACATGAGTCACTGTAGTTTTACAACTGAATAAACTGTTAACTAAATTGGAAAAATTGTCATCAAGATGATAAAGGCCATTCTGGAACTCAATGCCAAAGCACTCCCGACTTGTACCTTTCAGAGAACGACCGCTTGTAAAGAGACTGACGTCTGGGAGATTAAAGTGAAATCCAATACACTTTCCCAGGTCTCAATAGGCCGCTTTATCCTGATTAAAAGGAAAAGAATTTCCTGGGCACGTCCCTTTAATGTTTTTATCCTAGGAATTCATTTGGTAAATCACTGTGCTGGCATGTTATAAAGATGACCAGTCCTTTGGCTTATGACATAGTTTGGCCATATCTATTCAACTCTCTAGTATTCTTTTGTTCATTCTTTTTCTTCATAGTTTACATTTGTACAGCTTCCTTACTCTTGATTTCTTAAAGGCATGGACCCACTCTTTATATGCATTAAACACTATGCACAAGTATTCCTGTCTGGAGAAACATCAGGAAGGTGACACACTGGGCTCCCTCATAACTGTGATCACCTGCTTTTCTCCCCCACCGATCTCCAAGGCAGCCTAATATACACAACTGAGGAATTGCCTGGTAACCCCAAGTCTTCTCTCACTGTGAGTCATTGGGTAAAGCTGCAGAGCCTGCTGCAACAGTAGGAACCACCAATCTCTTACAAACGCAGGGAAAAAAGAAAACCAATGGAACAAACTTGGGCACCAGACCTTACTCTTATCCTGGCTTTTTGGGAGCTTTTAAGAAGGAACATCTTAAAGGACTCTTTCCATACATAGGGTGCTTCCATACTCTCTCCACCTGCTTAATATAGAATTTAGTAGGCCACCTGGTTTTCCTTTGGAGAGAGTCCAGCATACTCATGCAGTAAGGCATTTTTGCACATATTAAAATTGGTTGTGAGGACTAAATTTCAAGGGCTTAATTGAAAAAACAATTTTTTTCCTAGCTGGGTAATGCAGTATTATTTAGCCACTGAAGGGAAAAACAGAGAAGCCCCCAGACATTCTCTATGAGTGTCCACACACCTGTCTTTTCCTCCTCCAAACAATATATTACCCTGAGTTGCTGACTGTGGAAAGCAGGCCACGCTTCACTGAAGCAGTCCTGCTCCCACAGGTCTCTAGCCTACAGAATATAAAACTTTGCAGAATCACAGGATAGCAGCACTGGAGAGGGGCTTACAGAGTGCCTGGTTTCCCTCTTTCAATTTTCCAGACAGAAAGATGAAGACAGGATAAGTGAAGTGACTTGTCCAAGGTCACACCACTAGTTAGCGGCAGAGCCTGGACTAGAGCCCAATTCTGGCTTCCCAGTCCAGTGCTCATTCCCACTATATTTCCTAAAACATATTTATTTTTTTCCAAAATCTGTTCAAACAGCTTCTGGTTGGGTCACAGAAATGTCTGTGAGAAGTTGACTCTGCAAAGCCAAAGGGCAAATACCAAACACATGGCCAGTCTATCTCACACTGGGAAGATGTGTCAGGAGGCAAGACAAGGGCAGGCAGCCCTACTTCAAAGGATTCCGAGCAGTTGGTAATTGAGATCTTTTGTTTAATGAAATGCCATCCTTGGGTCACCCTGGAGAAAAGCCTCCTGCATAGCCCTAGTACTTAACTGACCAAATATTTACCCATTAACACCTTCTTTATTTCTGGACAGATAGTCATTTTAATGGAAGATATAAATAAGGACATGTTAGTCATAGCCTTGGTCTTCAAAGAGTTGGAAACTTCTAAAGCAAGACAATCATGTTTTAAATAACATTAAATTACAGAGCCTTGCATCTCACAGGTTAAAAAAAAAAACAACCTGCTACATTGAATATATCACCTCCTAATTCCAAAGATATTTTGTCAAAAATTAATTCATTGCTTGAAAATAGTTGTTAGATTTCTAAGTTAGCCCTTAAAGTCTCTTTCAATAACAAAATATTACAGTATGCTACATTTACAAGGAAAATAGAAGATCCCCCTGATGGTATGTCACTAAATAAGGGCAATCTGAAAACAATAAAACTAAGTGAGTGGTCTTTTTGTAAAATCTTTAATGCTAGCAAATGAAGAAAAACAGATTCAATGAATAAAGATATGGAAGGCATATAAAATTTCTGAATGGAAATTCTGAGCATTTCCAAGGACTATAAGGTTGATAACAGAGTGCCTTCAATAGAATTAAGTGGCTGTGATTTATGAAACATGGAAAGGAGAAAACACTATGAGAAAATGAAAGGAGGTGAGGGAATAGGGAATGTTTGGTAGATGCTCTATGTCTGTCATTGGGTGGTGCTGTTGACTTGGGACAGCTGGGCTACAGCTCCTTAGGTAAGAGAGTTGAAGTGATGGTCATCAGCAGTGGTCCTTAAGGGTGGTTCTTGGTCCAGCAGCCTCAGCACCACTAGCGAACTTTTTAGAAATGCAAAACATCAAGCCCCACCCCAGACCTAACAAATTTGAAAGATTTTTTCTCAACACCTAGCTCACCAGGTGATTCTGAAATGCTAAAGTTTGAGATTACTGGTAGTCAGTTATATGGAACGAAAAACAGCAAGAAGCTGTTCATTACACAAGATATTTGCAAGTCACGGAGTTTGGCCATGTCTTACCAGTGACTGTACTTTAAAGCACTGGTTCTCAAATTTGGCTGCACACTGGGATCCCTGGGAAGCTTAAAAAAATCCTGAAGGAATGGTTCCACCCCCAGAGATTGTGATTTAATTGACGTTGGGGTGTGGCCAGGACATCAGGATTTTTAAAAGCTCCCCAGATAATTCTAACATGTAACATTTGGAAACCAATGTTCAAAAGAGCTTCAATCATATTTTGCACTTGATTTAAAAATTTTACTCTAGATCTTCTTCTCATGGGGCCATGATTAAGCTTGTGCTTCATAACATAGGTATCATTGGGAAACCCAGACCAGTTGAAGTCTGCTTCTCATACACCAGTAGTTCTCAACTGGGGGCAATTTTGTCCCCCAGGGGATGTTTGGCGATGTCTGGAGACACCTCTGGTTGTCCAAACAAGGGGGAGGAAATTTGCTACTGAAATCTAGTGAGGAGAGGCCAGAAAGAGGCCGAACATCCTACAGTACAGGACAGGCCTCCCCAAACAAAGAATTATCTGGCCCAAAATGTCATTAGTGCCACTTTTGAGAAACCCTGCTATAGACAAATCAACTATTCCTCTCAATCCATTGTAGCTCTGGCATCTTAGATTGGGGTGGAAGAAAGGATGGTCTGCTCCATAGGCACAGCCATTCTGACTCCCTTCAGCCTTACTAGAGCCCCCTTTCTTGTGCAAGTCTCTGTGTGAGGTAATTGATGCCTGCTCAATTGTTAACAGAATGGTGCTTCGTTTTCCATTCCAACATGGCCCTTTTTGCATATGCTCTGTTGGTCAGCATCCCCAGAGGGAAGAAAAGATGAGTAGGAGGATTTGGATACCAAAATTTGACCTGACAGTCTATAGCAATTTCCATAACCAGCTCCAACTCTTCATTTGCAACTATCCAAGTTTTAAAAATTATCAAGCCCAAGGATAGGCAGAATAGAGAAGTGGAATGGAAACAAGGTCAAACATAGACTAAAGCTACGCTATCTGTGTTCAGACAGATGCGGAGAGCCACCACTGGCTAACCTGTGAGTACATGAGGCATGCCTGCTGCAGAGAACAAACTCTGCTAAAGAGCCCGACACTTACTCATCTATTTTTATTTTGCCTAAAAAAATGTGTAGAGCATAAAACCTCTCACCATCTACTGTCTGTTTTACCCCAAATCTTCAACATCCACCGTTTCAAAGATTTCCACACTGATTCAGAGCAATTTATGTCAGCCCAGGTGTTTAAAGTTCCAGGGTGAAACATTTGGTTAATTAACATCATGCTGTAAACACTCAAAATCACTTCAGCTGCCACTAGAACGGAACAAAACTCCCAAAAACAAAAACTGTGGGTAAATACAAACAAATGGCAGTATTCTGTGAAAAACAATATATGATTTTAGTGACAATAAAAGCAGCAAGAGCTTTCTTGAATTAATACCACGTTCCCGAAAAACGCTTTTCTAAACGAAATTATATTGAGTTTGAGTAAAGACTTGAAAGTACACATATTTATAATGAGAATGCAGCTATGTGCCAGGATGCCAAATCATTAGCACTTTCTTGAAAAGAAAAAAGGTGCAGTGAAAAAGCAGTGTAGACCCCGAGAGTGGCAATTTTGGAAATATCAAAAGAAATGGCCATTCTTCTATTGAAAACCAAAAATGTGCATTTTCTCCCCCAGTTTTGGAGACAACAATGCTCTCAGTCGCGCTTCTCTTTGCACTTGCAGCCCTCCAGCCCCCACCTCTCCCCACAGCCCCATTCAAGGTCCCAGTTCAAGTCCTGCATTTTAATTCTTCTAACCACCCATTTGTGCCTTTTCTTCCAATTACTTTCAGTAAAACTTCACTTCTTTGGAAAGGGGCCTGAGGTGGTTCTGTCAGAACGAAATTCTTTTAAAGTATAAACTGTAGAGTGCTGAGAAAGAAATGCAGTTTTCTTAGTTTTGAGGCAGGAGTCAGGGTGAGGTTTTCAACGTATTTTCTTCTTTTTCCAAGTACTAAGGAGGGCGGCAGGGAGGGTGGGGAGCAGTTCTGGCTTGAGCCTTGGCTGGACTCTCAGGTGGTATTCAGGTGTGGCTGGTCTGAGGCAAATGAGGGGCTGACAGCTCCACCAGGGTCAGTCTGTAGGAAGGGCTGCAGAGGGGCTATCACATGTGACTAAGGAAAGAGACAGTCAGGCCCACATGTTTGGTTCCAAACAATGCCTCAGTTATTGGAGGGCTGGGAAGGCATGATTCTGGGTACAGTGTTCTGTCCCTTACTCAGACTGCTCCCAGGAAAACCTTTCACTCAAGTCCTCACAGCCAGGGTTTTGTGAATGAAGTTGAAGAAATAAATGAAAAGACCTATCTTCCCACCGCATTTGAGCTACTGGTAATTAACACAGACCCACTTTAGGAGAATGTAACTGAGTAATACAAAAGGGAGAAGAGAATCTCATTTAAGACAAGAACAAGACATCCAATTCATCTGTGGTTCCAGAAACACAATACAAATTTGATGGGTTGGGGGCTGACAAAGACACCCTCCTTGACCAAACTTTACACAGGCTCCTCTAGGCACTCTTTTCACCTAGGCCTCATGTTGGGCCCTATCTTCAGCTTGTCTAATCCAGTTGTAGCAAGAATCCTGCTAAGTCATTTTAGCAAGAACCTGCCCACCTTTGATGTCCTCTCTTAGTAATTTTCCATCCACTGACCCTTCATCCTGCTCCTTGGCTATGAATTCCCATATATCCTTGTACGTGGAATTGAGCCTAGTTCTATACTGGCATCTCTTTTCCTTTATTGTAATAGTTACAGAATAAAATCTACCTTCTCCTACAACTAGTGTCTGGCTCTGATACTCTTTGACAGGGCTCCCAGGTATAGCAGCTGCAGGGGCAGCAGAATCTAGCACCTCGAGCACCGGCCAGCACCTGCAGCCAGCTGGTGTCACCAACACTGGAAGGCAGCATGTTAGGCACTGCCAAGAACATAGGTAAGGGCCAAGAGGAAAAGTGGACAAACATCACCAATGGGGGCCAGCATAGAAGAGGAAACTGGCAGACACATTTCAGTACAAAGAGAAGCTGAGAGACCTCCTTGGGATGCCCCCCAGAAAGGTGGTGAGGGAGAGATCTACTCAAGAGGAGAATGGAGTTCCTACAATAGAATAAAGTCTTTAAAAACAGTGTGTGGCTCCTAACCCTACCTGCAAAATCTCCCATTCTCCATCCCCTGGTGCCAAGTTCTATAAAATAGGCATAAAGTATTTATGCATATGATTATAGGGATCTGCGCAAAGACTATGATAGACATTAAATAATCTTTGTCCCCTTGCCTTAGGAAAATAGCAAATAGTATCTCTCTGGGCTTTTATGGTCCCTCTCTGCTCTTTTATCTTCTATTCCTGCCACCATATGCCTGGTCCTATTCCCGTTTTTCAGTTAAGATCCTTCAGAGAAAAAATCCAATTGGCCCATCTCATCCCAGTATGGGAAGAGCTTTTTGCTGGACAGCCCATGGACTGGCTGTCTTTGGGTCAGGTGCACATCTGTCATCCAGCCAGCCATGTCTGAGCCAGGGTCAGGTGGAGGAGAACAGGGAGGGCCAGATGGTGAGTAGTTATCCTCAGAAAGAGACTATGGGCATGACTGACACAGTGACTGCTCACAATACTGCCAAAGAGTTAGAGACATTAGCAAGTTTTCTCATACCTGTTTGAAAAGAAAAGAAAAAACCTGAAGAATATTCCTGAAGAATATTCAGATTATTTAATTTCTCAAAAGACTTTGAGCAGATCCGTCCCTAAATTACTCCAGACACCATCTTCAAGGTCCCCCTGGACAAGAGAATGGATAAGAAATAGACCACACCTTGCCATGGGTGAGGCAAAGCTTTGACCAGGCCAAAAAGATAGGTAAACGTAAATTCTGAGGTAAAGAGTAGGTAAATTGTTTGGTAGCACAAGAGTAAGAGACAAGGCAAAGACAGGAGTTAAATAAAACAAACGAACAAAACCTGAGGTCAGCTCTAGGGGCCGGAAAGAAAAAGAAAGGAATTGAGCTGTTCTTGGAATAGGGCTAGGATGGCGAGTCATGGAACTGCTACTGCTGCTACAGCGACCAGACAGCCCAGTCCCTAGAGTTACTACAGACTTTCAATTCCAAGTCCTGGCCATTTCTTGATTCAATTTCGTGTTTCCAAGGAGCCATTTTTGCCACTATTACCACCTACATCCTTTTAAGAAGCCCTATTACTTGAAGAAGCGCGCTTGCAAATGCAAGAACCCAAGGCATACAACTGGGCCTTGTGCATTTGACATAACTAAAAATCTGCACGTGAAGATGAAATCTTCAGGATGTTTTTTGCTATAAAAATGACTTTTTTTCTTCTGTACATACAAGGTAACAACTTGGAAAAAAAGAAGTTATGGTCTCAGGAGCCAAGACCTGGAAAACATCAGACAGAAGGCCTAAGGTGAAATTAAACACAGCCTCAGAATCACAGCCTAGATATTATGGGTCCTTGCAATAGAGATCACTAGTGCTCCAGCCCTGTCAGAAATCTTTGAGTAATCGTGGAAAATGGAAGATACGCCAAAAACTGGGGGACTGGCAAATGTCATTCATGCTTTCAAATTGAAGAAGAAGTTAGATTTAAAAAATTATATAGAGGTCACCTTGGGAAAAATCAGAAATGGTTCATTAAAGAGATTGTTCATGAGAAGGCAGAAAAAGAAATTGAAATCACCAGGAGGCAGCAAAATTTTACTCAGAATTGGCCATATCTACCTAAGCTAGTTTTTACTTTGATTATGATGAAATACAAACTTCACCAATGCATTTTACAAGGTCTCTTATGATATTCTTATAAATTATGGGGGTGGTGTAAAACTTGTCATAAACCATTCTCAAAGCTGATGTCCACCTCCAGAGAGGTTTTTAGCAGCTTACCACAGAACTCTACCCTTGGCCTTTCCAGCTCAACATTTTCATGCGAACTTGAATGAAGACAGTAATAGCAAGGGTATCCCCTTCAAATCTCTAGGGGTCACAGTGCTGAGAAAGGTAGCAAATACTTCAAATGGTGCAGTATGGAGCCAGAGAGGTACAGTAGGCGTGAGAGGTGGGTTAGGTCTAGCGGGATGTAAAATTTTCTACTTGGGTCCAAATAAGCAACTACATAAGTAGAGGCAGGGAGAGATCTGGCTTAAGCAACAGCATAGGGAAATACTATGTTTTCATCAACACAAAGCTATACATGATTCAGAGATGGAACAAGGTCATCAATAAAGATAATAAGGTAAGTTGCATTTAATGTGCATATGGTTTCTGTGATTAGAGAGGTAATAAACCCTTTCTACTCTGGACCATACCTGGAATATCCCCTTCAGTTCTCATGATGAATTTTTTGAGGAATATATATTCAGTGGAATATATTCTAAGGATGGTTATCAGGATAGTGCAGGAACTCAAATTGTATCATATGAGGAATGGCTGAATGAACTGGGTATGTCCACTTGGCAAGTGTGGGTTGGGGGACATGGCAATTTTTCTTGAAATAAATGAAAGGTTATCATGTGGAAGAGAGGCAATACTTTGTCTAGGTATCTCCAAGGGACAAAATTAGGGATGGAGCTATAGAGGATATTTTAGCTCACTGTGAAAATAGAACAGGCTGCCTTGGCAGGTGTTCAAAGGCCCAATAACCACTAATGGGAAAGTTATAGAGGAGTGTCAACTTTAAAACGGTAGTTAAGATTGTGTAATCCTTTGAGGTCTTTTTAAATCTTAAGGGTCTATGCTTTTTTTAAAATGTTACCCTTTGTCTTATACTTAAGTGCCAATCATGTCATTTCACTAAAACCTGCTACTGCAACAAATTACAAGCAAACTTAATTCACACCCTTAGACCTACCATTTAAAGATCTCTACCAGCTGGCTTCATTTGCCTTTCATTTTAGTTTATAGTACAAATATTTATTGAGTACCTACTATAATCTGGGCACTATGCCAGGAGCTAGAGATATAAAAATGACTAATGCTTGGTCTCTGGCCCCAAGGAGCTCACAACCTAGGGGAGAAAGACTTCTATCGTAATGTTGACAGAGTGAAAAGAGAAAGAGTGGGCTCAGTGCACTACGCCATAGGAACAAGGAAGAGGGGTCTCCTCGCTAAGCCATGGAAGGCCTTATGAAAGACTTGAACCTGGTATTATGACTTCAGAGCCACATTCCAGACCTCTCTGTATACCCTTTTTGTTATATAGAAAAGTTAACTCCAAGTAGTTTAAACAAGGCCAGTGAACTTTCGTAAGATGAACTCTGTTGGGACAGGAGAGGTATAAGCAGTACTCTACTTCCCCATCCTCATCTATCCAAGAAGGGATTTTCAAGGCCCTCCTTAGGAGAGAGCTTGTCCATGTAAGGCTTCTGGTCCTCCTGGCCATTCTGTGGGAAAGAAGAGGGACTAATACTAAGGAGACTCTGACATCTACTGGACCCAGTTAAACAGATATTTAATTATACCCTCCACAACCAGCTGCTCTCTGGTAGACCCAGGAAGGCCTCTGTTCTCTAGTTTCAATTTTTCCAGCAGTCTCCAGGTGGGGAAGTCTGGGTAAGCCTCAAGATTCAGGCAGTGAGGTAAGAGGCCCCGTTGTGCTCTCCAATCTAACCCATGATCAGAAAACCCTAAATTAAACTGATACTTTGTCCCATTTACTGTAGTTATGTGTGTTCAGACTAAATTCAGCCAAACCCTGAAGAAGAGGGGCAAGTGGTAATATTTGGGCATCAAACCCTTCTCTGACCCTCTAGCAAATACTGTGATGAAGGGCATGTTAAATTTAAACATAATACAACATTTAAGCTGAACCACGGAAAGCAATTAGTATTTTTTAATTCAGAATGGCATTCGTGAGGATCAAGAGAAGAAAACATTTAGCAGAAGATGTAAAGGTACAAATCAAGCTGTGAGATAGTTCATGCACTGTAAGGGATCCTGCTGAAGACTTATTTCCCTGTGGATCTATTTAAACAGTCCACCTGAAATGCTGATATTACACGGGGCTATCATATCGTCACGCCATGGCTCAGTATGTGCATAATATAATATAAGCCATTGTCATAAATAGAAAAAAAGTTAGCGTGCACAGTCAGAAACAGCTTGCTTAACCACATTATGCTATTCAACTGTGTGCTTATTTTTAAATTGTATTAAATCGCTCTGAAGGCAATGACCTATGTACAGAGAAGAAACCCTTCATGGAGCACATCAAGGCATCATTTAAGACCAGGATCGAAAAGTGGCAGTATCTCTTCTAGCACTAAGTCCTCTTTGTGGCTGTCCAATGTCCCAGCTGCAAACTTTCTCAATAACTTCATCCCTCTCAAATGCTGTCCTTCCAACCACCCCTCAGGCAACCAAGCCTAGTATGTACACCTATGAAGACCTCTGCACAAACATCTTACAAATAACTTTTTGTTACTTCCAACATTTTAGCCCTTTCCTAGAAACAGGCAATGTAGTCCTCCTGAAAAACCATCTCTGGAGTGCCAGTGACTTAACTATTTTCTTCCACTTTGAAAGAGTCACCAACAAGTGGTAGATGAGTTCAGAGAAGGCCAGGGTTGGAAGTTTTGGGCTCCTGATATAGTCAGCAGGACTCTATCTGTTCTGAATATCACAGGCATGGAGATTACTGAAGAGAAATGGCTGGGTTCTAAACAGGTAGCAGTTCAGATGAACACTAAGGACATATGAGCAAATTATCACTCAAGAATACTAGCCAAGAAACAAGTAAACATCTAATAACAACAACTACCAGCTGCCTTAGATACCAAGTAGGCTATATCTTGGTAGGAATTGCTTCAGAAGTCTAGGATACAGAGAGATTCCCAGAGCTGCAGCTCATGTACTGGTTGTTGAAATATTCTAATTCAAATCCAAGCACAGTGATTGCTAAGTAACCACTGTCCCGATACCTAAGTTCCCCCTGCCACTAGCCTGGCCACCGGGGCTCCTCCTGTAGGACCCTTCCTACCACCTCCCCCACAACATGACTGCTAAAGGATGAAAGCTTGGAACAAAATGGGCTGTCCAGGACCCTGCTTCAGCAATATAGTTGGCATCCATTCTGACCAGTCACTGCTGATGCCAGGCCATCTAATAAGACTGTGACTATCACTAGTGCCCACAGCCCAGGGATACTAACAGGAGTGCCCTATGCTGAATCCGTTAGTATTCTGATTCTTTTTCTCATTCTCTTTCACACCCATCTCCCCACTTCCAACACACATAGGAGTAAGCGCTCTACATAAGAATCCTTTGAGGAATATCTTAAGATCACAGAATGTACGTCTCTATAGAGAAGAAGCTATGCTGGGTTAAGAGTCCTTACTGTTTTCACACCTTTCTTGCAGGATTCAAATCTTTTAGTGGTGACTTTTTTCAATCTTCAAATACTAGAGTCACTGAAAGTCACTGGCATCATTTCTATTCTCTAATGGGGCCCCCTCATCAGAGATAGGCCTCCATGTAAGGGGAGATAAAGAGAGTAAGCCTTCACACCTGCAGGTGAAACCCTAAACCTGCCATCGGGGTCCTTGTAGTTGGGGGAAGCTGTAACGTTCACAGTAAACTACAAAGATTTATTTTTCCTCCTGTTTGAGAACAATAAACTCCTTCTGGTGAAAGCAGGATCCTAGGCAAGTAATTACTACTCAGGCACACGTTTTAGAGAACTGCCTGAAAGCATCCATTGATAATCTCATGTGAGGCCTAAATTTTCTCTCTACTCCCAGCCCCAAAAGAAACTGGGTCAAAATGAAAGCAGACAATGGGCCTCAAACAAACAGAACAGACTGCACTTCTCTTCTCTCACGTCTTCATGAGGGAATTCAAACATCACCTAAGTAAGACATAGCATTGCTTATTTCTAACGTTGAGTGTGGGAGGAAAAGAAGATGAGGAAAAAGGAAAGGTGTATGTGGTGGGGGTAGTGGGGGAGGCTGCCACTGACAAGTGGTTGGTTAGATAGAACCAATACAGAACATCCTGGATTCTTGGAAATTGTGAGAGTCTCAACATTTTCTAAGCCAGTCTGGTGGAGTGCTTTACACTTAAGCCTAAATATATCAAAATCCACCTCTTCAAAAATATATCTGAACATTCTTCCATATCCTAATAACTATGCAGATCAGAGTAATTGGTAGAAAAAACAAAGAGGCCTAGCTAACATTTTATTTATGTTACTCAAAGAAAGAACAGGGTCATAACGACTCTAGACACTAAATGAATATTACTTAAGAAACAATTTTTTTAAAAAAAGAACATAGCAATCATTCTTACCAGAGGTTTCAAAACTCTTTAGATGTCATCAATAACTGTTCTGTGCTACCGAATTTTCACTGATTTCTCTCATTCTAAGAAATGTAAAATGAAAGACATGCCAAACTCACCAAAGAAATATGGGACTACTGCTGTGGCTAATATTTTAAAGACTGATCAGAGGTGTTTATTTTCCCCCATTTGTATTTACCTTAGGTGCTAGCTTATGGAAGGTACTAATTTTTCTAAATAATACATATATACGTGAATTGAAACGGCATCCTAGGAGTACAGGCAAGGCAGTGGCAGCTGAGGCCAGGACTACAGCCAGGCCTTCTGAATGCCAGGTCAGTGTTCTTGCCCTTCCCTGTGCTCCCTCTATCTATAGCCATATTTTCAGCTTCTTGGGAGACCTGTCCAAGCCCTCTCCACTGGTTTGTAAATCCAAGGTTGGTACTCTTGGTAAGGAATATCACCCCCCTACCCACCCCTCATCCCCAGATTCTTCTCTTTTCACTAAGACCCCAGGGACAGTCAACAAGCTTGCAGGTGAGAATGTTCCTCACGTATAAAAAACAATTAGAGATTAGAGTGCATCAGGGGGAGGCCCCTGTATAAAACATATCGTGTTCACTTCTAAACAGTTTAGGGCTTTAAAGAACGGATTCATTGGAGAGATGTGCACACCTGCATATCTGCACAACCATGTTTGTATTCGATGCTATTTTGATAAGTCCCTGAAAGCCCCTTTCAGAGGGTGTGGGCCTAAATAAATACCAAATAAAATTTTTCCTCCCTGAAATAAAGGGCTAAAACAGACAGTCTACAATTAGTTTTCCAGATATTTTCCAAGTGTATATAAATGTCTCTCGGTATGACTCATGTCAAACATCACAGTTGGGTTTAATATTTTTTAATTGTGGTAAAATTCACATAACATTTTAAAGTGGACAATTCATTGGTATTAAGAACATTCACAGTGTTGTGCAACCATCACCACCATCTAGTTCCAGAACATTTCCATTATCCTGAAAGGAAACCCTGCGGCCATTAGTAGTCACTCTCCATTCCCCACTTCCCCCAACCCTTAGTCAACCACTAATCAGCTATCTATCTCTGTGGATTTAC
Source organism: Equus asinus (assembly GCF_041296235.1). Taxonomy (NCBI): domain Eukaryota; kingdom Metazoa; phylum Chordata; class Mammalia; order Perissodactyla; family Equidae; genus Equus; species Equus asinus. The sequence continues at coordinate 38,273,026 of NC_091812.1, forward strand.
CTATTCTGGACATTTCATATAAGTTGAATCATATAATATGTGGCCTTCTGTGTCTGGCTTCTTTCACTTAGAAAAATGTTTTCAAGGTTCATTCATGTTATAGTATCTATCAATACTTCATTCCTTTTTACGGCTGAATAGTATTTCATTGTATGGATATAAAACGTTTTGTTTATCCATTCACCTACTGATAGACGTTTGGGGCTTTTCCACCTTTTGGCTATTGTGAGAAGTGCTACTATGAACATTCATGTACAAGTTTTTCTTTGAACATCCATTTTCAGTTCTTTTGGATATATACCTAGGAGTAGAATTGCTGGGTTATATGGTAATTCTATGTTTAACTTATTGAGGAACCACCAAATCTTATTTCTCAAGGGCTACCCCATTTTACATTCATATTTAATTTTATAACTATTATTAATTAACACGAGTGGCTAAGCAATTATGGCTGGTTTCTCCAGATTATCCAGGTTCAGCTCACCGGGCAGCTCCTCAGACAGAACCTTTTGGTCATGCAAACTGAAACAGCTCCTCCTCCCGACCAGGCACCTCTAGGCTATCATCCTGTTTCACCCTCTTATAGCACTTTCAGATTCTCTGAAATTATTCATTTATTCATTTACTTATTAATCGCCTATCTTTCCTGTCTAGAATGCAAGCTCCATGGGAACTCTTCTTATCTTGTTCACCACTACATCTGCAGTACCTAAAACAGTACCAGGCACACAGTAGGGTTTCTTTGGTGGACAAATGTCTGAACAGTTCTCAAGGCTAAAAGAATTCCTACAAGACAGAGGGACAGTGAGATGCAATCCCTATTAATTTTCTTTCTTCTCTCTCTCTCTCTCTCTCTCTCACACACACACACACACACACACAAACCAATTCTGGATGGCAATAAGCTCCACAGGCCAAAGAAGAGGAAGGAATACACGGTCCCAAAGGCCACCTGATAATGACATCATTGATCAAGTGTAGACCGCTTAGACTTCAATTGTGCATTTAAGGCTCTGCCTCCCTTTCATAGACCAGTCAACACTGCACTTAGTTGTTTTTGTTCCTGAGGTAAAGACAAAGGAGGTAAGTTTGCTTCAGGCTTTGATTTTGTTTTGTTCTGTTTACCAAATAGAAGGCTCCAAGTACTTACTTTCAGGCCAAAGCAAAAAGTCAAGTTACTCTACAGGATGATCCCTTCCACGTTTACACACTTGCCTTTTCCCAGTCTGGGTCTTTTTCACAATGATCAAATTTTTGCTATTTAAATGAGAGAGAAAAAGGAACAAAGAGGAAATGTTTGATTTGAGCACAAAGTGTTCCAAAGGTCTAACTCCTTGTAGGAGATGAAGACACCATAGCTCAGAGAAGTTGAACTGCTTATTCAAAATCACAGAGCTCACTGGTGGCAAAGCAGGAAGCACATCTACACTTGCCAGCAGAATATCAGTCCCATGAGGGCAGAGATTTCACTTTTTGTGGTCACTGCTTTATTTTAGAACAGACCAGGGCCTGCGGTGTACTCAACAAATGGTCCCACAACTCCACAGCACCTCCACATTTCCAAGCTCTCAAATGCACAAAACAAACATATTTTCCCATGCTTTGAGGAACCACCTGAATTTAAAGGTTGACAATAAACACTTTGGTTAGAGTCACATGAGGATGTGCTCTGGAGTGAATTCAACAGTCAGGGCCCGTGGGTTCTGCAGGTGCAAAAATGACTGTCTACGGGAGAAGGAGGCAAACATAGGCCTGATCAGGGGCTCAGGTGGAATCACATCACAGGGAACATTGGTGACAAAGCTGCCTCCATGGCAATTCAGGGTTTGAAGATCTAATTATCATTATTCCTGAACATTGGCTTATTTAGTCATTTCTTCTACAGACCTGTGCTATTTCTCAGTCAAAATAAACAATAGCACATCACAGACAGGCAAACTAGGACGTTTTGAAACCAGAGTGGATTTTTTAAAATTCTGTTTTGTGCGGGGGTGCATGTGTGTTTTCTTGACCAAAGCATCTGAAAAACCAGCAGTTTTGAACATCTTGCTCCTTAGCACATTGACCACTATGATCAGTGCTTAGAAGATTCCCTTCCTAAAAATGAAGATATTGTTCCAAGTAATGGCCTCTCAAGGCTTTTCTCAGGGGAGCTACTAATTAATCTTTCTAGGATTTAACAAGGATTGGCCTAACATTGATATTTAGGGCTTTTAAAAAATCATTATGATAATACCTTGAATTTTAAAATTCTATTTTCCTCTCTTCCTGGTTTTGTGGGGAAAGGGAAAAAAGGAAAAGGTGATGCCAGATATGCTTCATTTTTCTCCTTTCCATTACTTCTGCAACCTGGACCAAGAATGAACAGTGCAACTGGGGCTTCCTGCTTCCTAGTATATGCAATTGTCATCCTTGACATCAATAGGCTTGGCAAGAGCCTCTGTTTTCTCTTTCCTGGGCTATTCTGAGAAATGTAGCTACAGATGTCAAGTTTGACTAAGCAGAATATGGCCTCAGATTATTCTAAATTCCAGGTAAAACTAAATCAAGGGTGCCTCTGTGCATCCCTGTTCCTGATGCCATTTTTGAACGTCTTTCAACATCACCAACAAGCTCCTGTACTGAGCACCTTCCCCACACCAAATTTGGGGCCAGACATTGGGGGTTCCAGGATGATCAAGACAGAGTAGCTGCCTCTCAGGGGCTTACAATCTTGAGACACGCAAAAGCTTAAAATATGTAATTACAAGATAGAGAATGTACAATGTTAAACCTTATAAGAAGGCTTACAGGATCTTCCCACAAAGGTTCAACTTGAAATTCTAAGCAAACATGTTGCACTGCGGAACATTTAAAGGCCTGATGAAGAAACAGGAAATGGTGGTGCTGTCCTTTTCACTGACCAGCCTTGGTGATCTGGTTTGAGGCAGAATGCATAGACGCTTTCATTTTCCATGGATCAATAATGGTACGTTGGCTCATTTTCAAGCGCTGAGTGATTTTAAACAACAGCCAGCTTGCAGCTTTGTTGGGGACAGTAAAGGAGCCCTACAAATGGTCTAGCTTTCATAACTGGACTCCTCTTCCTTCTTGATAACATTTCTTTTGCAAGTAAAATTGGGTTAAAATGAACATCGAGGGCAGCACCAAGGAAGGAAAGAAGTCTATAATCTGGAAAGACCACGCAGGCAAATGAAACCCTCCTTCTCCTGAGCGCGAGAATGGTGAAGGGTTAACAGATGACTGTGTGCAATTAACACTATATCCTGTTTAGTTCCCTATGTCAGCTACGTCCATCTCTGTCACAGCCACCATCCAGCCCCAGGTTTGGCCCTGATTCTACGGACCCTGGATAGGCTCAGTAAGGCAACCTACAGCGTTGGAATGGCTACCAATGAGGTTCACAGGAGGAATTCTAATAGCACGAGGCCCTGCAAGTTAGAATCTCTAATTTATCTCTAAGATCTCCTCCAGCTCAGAGGATCTATTTCTGAGGGGTAAACTTGAAGGCTCGTAAATTAGACAGTCTTCTTGGGGATTTTACTCCTATTTCACTGTCACAGTATAAATTCCCCAGAGATGCAGCTTCAAACATAGGACCCCTTATTAAGCTACTAGTTTTAAGGGTAGCTGAGATGGATACCATCTGTTCATAAGGTTTCCTTTAGTTGTTAAAATCTCTTTTTTCCCTTTTATAATTGAGGATTTACAATGGAATACCCCCTTGAAGAGGGGACACATTGAATGAAATTCAACCTAAAATTCAAATGCCAGTTTCTCAGGAGACTTTCTGTGGAGCCAGGCTTTGGGAGCAAAGTAAAGGCTGGAGAGAGAAGAGAGAAAAAGAAACAAAGGGAAGAAAACAGAGAAGAGGAGAGAAAGGAGAAAAAAGAGACAGATGTAGACACACACACACAAACTGTGAGGTCAAGTGGGCACTTACAGCCACAGGAGGAATTAGATGTAGAAGAGAAAGAGAAAATGTTAACGGATAGGGAACAGGGAGTTGGCAAAAGCAGCTACTACTTGCCAAAGAGCATCCTTGTGTATTAGAAAAAGCCACTCTTCTTCCTCAAGGTGCTTTTTTGCCATATGCTGGGAAAAAATGCCACAATCATCATCTAGATCTTTGATGACTAGGAATGCGAATGGTGCTCCCCAGAATTGTGCTGCGCACAACCTGCACAGCCTTACATCCTGGCCATGCATCCCTCATAACAACTAGGCCCCTCAATTTCATCTCATTCAAGACCATGATTCTAGATTATCTGGATGAGAAGCTTCACAAAAGATCAACAACGTCCTAAATAACCAGAAGCTGAGATAATCCTAATGCCAGGGCTGGCTTCATGGGCATGCAAGCTGTGTAGGTGCACAGGGCCCCACCCTTATAAGTGCTCCACACTTGGATTAATGCTCTGTTGTCACCATCTCAAAATTATTAATAATTTTTGAACAAGGGGCCCCATATTTTCATTTTGCACTGGGCCCTGCAAATTATGGAGCTGGTCCTAATTTCAAACTGAATTTTCTCTGGTTGGGTCCATCCCTAAGAAAAATTTCTAATAAAGATATTATAACACTCTTATTCTAAAGAGCTGAACAGGAAAGCACAGAACTGGATGACAAAGAACAGTTTTAAAATAGATAATCATAGATAAATAAAAAGAAGCACTTTTTCCTTTCCTGGAAAAGGCTTAAGTTCAGCAGGCATTTGGGGTCTGTTTCAGACTCATTATTTGTCCCTGACTGAAAGGCACAACGTAAAGTCACCAGTTCACTCCTCTTCAAATGAAAGAAAATTGAGAAAGAAATAAAAAAGAAGGAAAGGTCAAACTGACTACCTAGGGAACAGAAGAATGCAGCTTGAAAAAAAAATAGTTTACTCAACTTTTTCAGTGATACCAAAAGGACCCTTGGACACTGCCAAGAAAAGACATGACTACTTTTAATACTGTAAGAAAAAGTGGTCTTCACTGAGAAAACTTCAGAAAAGAGGCTTTGATGATGGGCTTATGCAAAAAGCACATGCTTCTTGCAATGAATCTTGATCTTCTTTACATGTAAAAAAAGAAAGAAAAATGAATTGTAAAGAAAATATAATATGCCAAAAATATCTATAGATGTTTACCTCTATTCTGGGCTTTGAAACTCAGACATTTTCCTCTGGTGCATCTGCCCTTTTGAATGAGTGATTTTTCCAAAAAAAGCTAAGGAGAAAGGACAAAGAATATAACCTGCTGTGTGGATCCTACTGAATCACAAGTACATCCTATTCCTAGAGAAAAGGAAGTGAACCCAGGCTTTGGCTATGAGCCTAGCTTCCTGGGCCACTGGATTTCCCCAGCCTAGAAACTGCATGTAGATCTTTGCTTTTTTTTTCTTTGCTTTGCTTTGGTTTCTGTTTTTTGTCTTTATTTTTCCATAATTAACAACTATGAACCACACATACGCAACAGGGGGCACAAAAGCATGGCAGAGAGTAAGTGGACACTGCTCTGGGTTCAGAAATCACATCTCTATTCAATAGTGTCTTTGCCTACTGATCTCTTTGACTTTCTAGATTCTCCTGCCCCTACTTTAAAATAAAAGAAAGTTCCCATCTCTCTGCTGAAATCCCACACCTGTTCCTGCATGTTATCCATTTTTTCTACTAGATCCTTGAAGAAACATAGCGTAATCATTTAAAATCCTGCCTGATAATTCTAAAATCAGACCATCTCTATGTCTACTTCTATTGACCATTTCCTCTCTTGGGCAAGAGTCACATTCACTTGTTTCTTCATACATCTTATAACTTATTTTGTGCTGAACATTTCATGTAAAAGAGCAATAGAGACTGAGTTAAGAATATTCACAGAAAAGGCCTCACCCCTTCTGTGGTAGGGTCAGTGATGGGGAGAGGGGGTGGTGAATCATCTAATCTATAGTTGATCTGGGTCTGGATTTAGGGCAGCTTTAGTTAGCTTCAATTCACCATTGGCTCAGTATTTTGAGAGTGGGATCCATACTCTCACTCTTAGCAGGGCTTGAGATCTGAGCAGTAGTAAGATTCCAGAGATCTCTCTGTGCTTTACAGCTAAACTATCAGTTTTCCTAACTGGGGGATATCTCTCTCAGCCTTAAACTCTGGCAGGCATCTTTCTGGGTCACTAAGAAATTCTCTTCATTCTCCATCACAGCCCCTGGCTCTTTGTACCTCTGGAGATCTCTCTGCACTGCTTTTGGATGCCCTCAACCTTTGGATAGTGACTACAGAACACTCCAGAGTGCTGTGGCAGGATTTCTCTCAGCTTTCCTGCCCTGTCCCCAGTCAGCCTTCACCAGGTCACTGCCTTGCTCTTGGGAAAGGCCACACATGACTTAAGGGAAACTCTATCAGCTTTTCTGCCCTACTCTCATCCTTCTGCCTACCACCCGTATGCACTTGGTGAAGGCCTATGGGAAAGATTCAGAGGGTGGTGCAGGCTTGTTCTGTGGCTAGGGATCGCTGGCTTCCTAAACAGTCATGCCAGCCAACACAGAGCCACTTAAAGTTAGTTAAAAGTTTCTCCTTACTCTGCCTATGACAGAGTCCTCTTCATCTTATCACTCTGCCAGGGATAAAAGCAGCCCTGGGTTTCTTCTCTTCTAGGAAGGGCTTGTCACTTTCTGAAATTTAATTTATGTATATTTCTTTGTGTCCTTGGCTCTCTCACTGGTTTAAAAACATTTGTGATTTTGTTGCTTATTCTCATTGTTAGAGTAGGTGTGAAAGTCTCTTGCAATTTTCTACATCTGAATCAGAACCCTACTCCTACTTTTAAGGCTACGTTGAATTATAGATGCATCCCTGCTCCTGGAACCTACGGCTCCTGGCCAGCCCAGCCAGCTCCTCTGAGCCTATCTGTCAGCCCCCTTAGCACACCCTAGACACTTTACTGGAAGATCTTAGCCAAGCTCCCAGTTTGAAAATTCCAGCCTACCCTGAACCTCTCACTTAATGGAATTTTCATACCTCACTTCATTCTGTTTCCAGTTCTCCAAGGCTAACTGCCTATACTCAGTCTCTCATTTCTATCTTCACTTCAAAACTTTCCAGTTTAAGAAGTATTGTCTTTTCAACCATATATCTGGTCCCTGATTCTCCTCCCAGCCTAGCTATTTCTTATCACCTTGGGTAGTCATCCCTCTCAATAGGATCTAATGCTTGGTCCCTTCACCTGAGGGTGCTCCCTCCAAGCTCACCAATAGGTGGCATTCGGATAGTGTTCCCTTTCTTTTCCATAAATCAACCAGCCTATGCCCCAGAATCAAAAATCTTAACCCCACTCACAGGTACCATTCTAATGCCCTGCCCCACCCCTGCCTATGGATTTTCTTGACTCAGAGCCTGCCTGCTAGTCTCTACTTTCTGGCCAATCCCTTGCATGCTTCAGATATAGTTTCCACCCCAATCTTTTGGTTCACTTAGGCTTGCACACCACCCTCTACTTGCCTGCTTTATGGTGGCTGCTGCCCAGTTGTTAACATTGCATTGCAACATCAGAAGCGGGAAAGAAAGGAGAACTTCCCATTCTAGAATTGGAACCTCATGTAAATAGCCACAGGATGGTTTAATTGGACATTTGTAAAGACTGAACTACACAAAGTATATAATGGCATAGTTCAGTGTAAAAATGAGACAGCAACCATTCTTTTTAAAGTCTTGTGTCTGCATGACAGTCAAGTAAAATATTTGAATTATCCAAAAGCATCATAATGGCCAATATCATGATATCCTGAAACATTTCTAAAAAAAAGCCACACGTGATTCTTTCTATAAGCTTGTACTGTGCATATTCCATGAAGAATTATCCTAGAACACCACAAGTGTGAAATAAGGACTATCACTGCACATTTCACTCCGCTTCTTTGGTTTATCAGTGACTGGGGTATCCTGAGACAGCTTCCTCTGCCTGGGACAGCTGAGCTTCTTTATGTCAGGTGGTAAAAAAGGATATGGGAGGTGGAGAAGGCTCCAGGAGCCCTGGTCCTCCCAGTCCTCACTTCATTTGCTCTGGAGATTTCAGGCTGTCACTGTACCTCTGCCTGACACAAATCCATTAGCATAACATGAGGAGTGAATTACTTCCTTGCCTTCCCACACTAAATAGCCACGTTGTGAAAGTTAATGTCCATTTAAGAGTGTGTGTTTTTTGACCCAAAGGAGCTCAACAAATGAAAAGTCATATTAAAATGACACATTGCTCCTGTGGCTTAGTGAATACCTTAAGTTAGGAGAGAAAGAAAAGGCAGTGCAAAAGGCAAATCTTCATGAAGGTGTATAAGGTGTTCCTTGAGGATTCCTTGCTAATTTCCTTATATTGAAATTACTGGCTGGAGTGGGAGAGAGGTGGAAGGGGAAGAATGAATTCTAAACTTTCCCTGTTTCTGTGCCAGTTTCTACCACAAAGAGGGCCTAGATTTCATCATACAAAAAAAAAAAAAAAAAAAAAAAAAAACCCCAAGGCAGAGACAGAATGAATACTGGTTTAGGATTAAGATTTGGGGGTCTTGTTTCAACTATATCACTTACTTGCCATGTGACCTAGGTTGAGTCACTTACCTTCTCTCAATCTCAGTTTCATATCTATAAAATGGAGTGAAAATAACTCTTCTGCCTGACCCTATCATTGCTGTGGAGATTAATTTAGATGGTGTATATAAGACTGCTATGCATACAGTAAGTAGAGTGTATGACTGACACAAATTCTTATTGCTATTATTTATGTTGACTAAGCACTTGGAATAAACTCATTTACATCATCTGAAGCCTGATCTTACCAGATGAATATACTGATGATTAATAAACTGAGTTGCATTCCTGCAAAGAACAAAGTACAAAGGAAAAAAGTATTTCTGAGCTAACACCACCTTAGGTCCAGCTAGGGACGTGATTTGTACATTTTCTAATATTCCCAGGAGCAAAATGTATGAGACTTGTCCTTTCTTACTTCATACTTATACTTATTTTTTATTCCCCACTTAGTAAATTCTAACTCTTATAAAACAAGTAACATGATGGATAACTCAGTCAGTGTGGGAGAGACTTTCAGAGGTATGTTACAAATTATTCTGGAAGGAGGGGTTATATATTTGGCCTGTTGGTACAGAAAAGCATAATATTATTGAAAACCAAATCCTACCCCCACGAATGGTTTACTTTAGGAATAAACAATGATTAAACATCTGGAAATCTATTCATGTAATTCAGTACATTAACAGAATAAGAAAGCCAACCAGATGATTATTGCAATAGAGGTTAAAAAAGCTCTTCGAACATTCAATCCCAATTCATGATTTAAAAAAATAAGCATTCTAAAACTGGTGTTGTGTTAGTAGCACATTCACCGAAATCAGAAGCAAGACAAGCATGCTTGTGATCACTTCACCACTGGAACTCAACCATGTATTGAAGGTCCTAACTAGGCAATTAAACAAAAATGAGGTGTAAATATTAGAAAGGAATACCTACAAAATTTAGGAACATCAATTGAAGGAAATATTAAGGTAAATAAGAGAGTTCAATAGGTTGGTCAGATACAAAGTCATCACAGAAAAATAACTTTCTACACATAACTGACCAATTAAAAAGTGAAGGTGGGCCAGCCCTGGTGGCCTAGTGGTTAAGTTTGGCATGCTCCACTTTGGAGGCCCAGGGTTTGGTTCCTGGGCACGGACCTACAACACTCATCTGTCAGCAGCCATACTGTGGTGGCAGCTCACACACAAAAGGAAGATTGGCAACAGGTGTTAGCTCAGGGTGAATTTTTCTCAGCAAAAAAAAAAAGAAGGAGGAAACATAAAGTGAAGATGTTCAGTGTGCATGTGTGTGTATCCAATATTCAATAATAAACCTACTGATAAGAGTGAAATACAGGGGCAGCCCAGTGGAGCAGCGGTTAAGTTCACGTGCTCCACTTTGGCGGCCCAGGATTTGCTGGTTCAGATCCTGGGCATGGACCTACGCACTGCTTATCAAGCCATGTTGTGGCAGGCATCCACATAATAAATAGAGGAAGATGGGTGTAGATGTTAGCTCAAGGGCCTATCTTCCTCAAAAAAAGAGGAGGGTTGGCAGCAGATGTTAGCTCAGGACTAATCTTCCTTAAAAAAAAAAAAAGTGAAATACATATGTGAAGAAAATCATAGAACTATACTGCAGGACATAAAGGAAGACATGAACAAACACAGAAAATATCAGAAATTGAATGGTAAGACTCAATCTTTACCTGTGAATCAAATCCAATTCCAATCAAAATCACAAGAATTTTTATGGAACTTATCAAGCTGATTCTGAGGCCCATTAAAATTAAAAAGGAAATCTGTGAGATTAACAAAATTTTGACAAAGACCATTAATGAGAGGAAATATCCTGTCCAGATTTCAAAACATATTTTAAAGCAATAAGACACTTTTTTTGTAAACTCTGAAATGCAGAGACTCAATAATTGACAAACAGATCAATGAAACAGAAGAGAGAACCAAGTAACAGAAGAAGGCAAAAATAAGAATACAGTTTATGCTAAATGTAAGCTATTATCTTCAGAAAAAGGATCGACTTTAATGATGCCAATAAAATTGACATTATTGAACAAAAAAAATTAGATTTGTACCTACTTCCACACATACAAATAAGTTCTACAAGAAATAAAGAGACAAAAGTAAGGAGAAAAATTACACAAGTATGAGAGGTAAACAACAGATACTTTTTTAGTATTAGGATAAAAAGGCCTTCTTAAATAAGATAAAAATCCACAAATAATAGAAGTGGTTGAAAAATAGGACTATCAAAAATTTAAAGCTTTTACACAGCAAAGCACAGAGATTACTTACATAAAATTTACACATTACTTCAAGATTTTCCTCGACTGTCATATTTTCTGCTCTATTAATTATTAGCTCAGCAAATATATCTACTGGATTTATAATATGGGTTATGAAAGAGCCACATCCCCATTTAGCTCATCCCACTCCTACCAGTACTCAATTTTGAACCCTCTGCTCAGGGACGATATATAATATTAAGCAATGTCAGAGAAGAAACTACTAAACTCCTATTTCATTTCCATTTTCTCATATAGGGAAATGGGCTTCAAACTGTAAAACTGAAGATTAATTTAGAAGGGAAAAAATAGCAAGACAGGATGTAGTAATGTGAACTGGGTCCTAGTGTCCTGGTGCAGACGGGGCCTAATGCCCCACGGAGCTGCCAGTATTGTCAGATGTGACAGGTGCACCACCATCCACTGTCTGGGAGCAAAGAAGAGATGCCTGCAGATTAAAACTGGCACTGTTCCTAATTTTTTAGGAAAAAAGTTTGATTCTGGAAATTACAAAAGGGCAATGAATTTAAACCCATTCCCTATCAAGAGTGTAGAGCTGGCTATTTTTTCTTCTGTAGGTCTAGATTTATGTTTTTTCCCAGAACTCCCCCAGGTTATAGAGTTTGCAAACTAGCCCTTCCCAGAGACAAAGGCATCTCTGAGTCCCTTCTCAGGTTTTCTCTGACTTAGAGCCCTCCCTCCACAGGGCCCAGCTGGACCAGCAACACAGCCCAAATGGAAAAAGGAGGATTGAGAGATACTGAACAAGGATGTGTCAAGGGCAAGTGGGATGGCTTATTTTGAAGTACTACAATATTTGTTTTATTCTCACATGCTATATAAAGCCCTTCATTTTCTATTTTACCACTTTTGAATCTTTTCATACCAACACCGTACAACAGCCAAAGTGAGAAACTTTCTGTCATTTTTCAAAATTTAGTCTCAAATTTGTTTGTTTTATACAAATTCCCAACTCTTCTGCCTTAATGTATTAAGTAACACAAATGTCATATTCTGCCAATTAGTAAACAGGCTTACTAAAATAGAACTCTCTGTGTTAACTTTATAAATTTCCTACAGGCCAGAAAAAAGTGAAGTAGCAAAATCCATATGATACTAAATCCACAAGTCAGTGTGATGCTAATTAACTAAACTGACAAGCATAGAACGCTCCAGATAAAGAGGTCTGTTTAAGATGCTAGAGTTTGGCCTACACTGTAGGTATAGATGACATAAAAATTAAATGGCTAAAGCATGCAGTGTATTTTTAGCTCTGAGATGGGATTACATGGCTCTAAATTCAATTTTAAAGGGCATAGAAAATACAGACTAAGAAAACTGCAGTTTTTAATATAAGGTTAAAATAAGTATAGGAAAATAGATTTGTGGCAGGTATAAAAATACGAGACTTCCTGGCATATAAGTATATACATATAACTCTGCCTCCTTCCACAGTTTCATTAAAATTACCCAAAGGATATAAAAAAAAACAGGGAAAAGTTACATCCTTTAAGGAAATTAGAAAGGGTAACATGCATACACCAGAAGTTTCAAGGCATTTCTATTTAATAAAAGCAAATGGTACTTCTCTGTAGGAAAGGCTGCCCCTATATGCAACTCCCTGGCACAGAAGTAGAAGAAGCTCCAGTAGAAACTCATTGACACTCGTTATTGTGGGGCAGCTGGGAACCTATCTGAACCCTAGCAGTGTTTCTAGAAGCATCAAAGGCAGGGAGGCTCTCTGGGTGGGAAACCCTCTGGAGTGCATGCTCCTAGTTTGCCCTTGATGCTAATGTCGGCACCATTTGCAGACCAAGGGCACTGTCCCAGCCACGTCTTGGTTGTCAAACAAGAATGAAAAAGAAACTCATCAGCACAACGCTGAAGCTCCTTGTCACCAATGCTATGGCTCCAGTTCTCTCCCTGCTTCTCCAGGCTGCTGGATTTCTGACCAGGTAATCTACAATAATACTAAAACAATTCCTTCCTTCTTTCATCTGAACCTCAGAGAGCCCATATGTGCCAGTTATCAACTTACTGTCAACTCCAAATATCTACCCTTCTTTGCTCTGCTTTGTGATGCTAGAGCTGGATCCTGTAAACATTTCTTTTCCAGCTGGTGTAACGTTAGACTTTGTCAATAGAGGGAGCTGGAGGGCCACTGCAAGGCATAGTGAAGAAGGGGCTTCTCTTCTGGTTCTGGTGTTCTATTGCTTCTCCTGCATTGCTGCAGCAGTGTGGGAAGCGTGGTACTTACTTCCCAGTGAGTTTTTCCAGTACCCCAGTGAGCATAATCCTGTGGACTAGCCCCAGCCCACTGGCACTATGGTAGGTGATTTCCTTTCAACAGCTGTGGCCAGCGGGCATTCCAACAGGGACTTCGTGTGGAACAGCTCCAGACGGCCAGCACCCCAGCAAACTTGTCCACCAGAGTTAGCTGCAAACACACTCTTTCCAATGAGGTCTCATTCCCAATCTTGGTTGGGCAGGAGGGGATCCCTCTTCTAAACTCTTAGTTCCTTCCTTGTGCAGTCCCCCTGAACCCTAGAGGAAGCAGCTGCTCCCTGCATTCACCATTCATATGTTTCTTAGAATACTTTTACCCTTTTTAGTACTTAACACCTTTGACCGGTTAATAACACTTTACATTAAATTGACCCTCTTCAAATTACTGGTGAAGTTTGCTCCTGACTGGACCCTGCCTGATGCACTGTCTCAATACTTTATTTTGCTTCTTCTATAGGAGCGAACAAAGAGAGAAAGAGCATAGAACCTGGGAAAAGATTCTGTAAGTCAAAAGAAGAAAATATCCACAAAGGATCAGAGTAAAAGCATTCCTATCAAATAGTTTTACTTCTAAGAGAGAAAAGAAATTAATAATGTCTTGTTTCGAGATAGAAAGAAAACATAAGCATCAAAGAAAAAAAAGGTTACCAGCAAAGAATAGATTGATCCCAGACTTCTCCTCCACAATAATAATAATTAGAAATAAAATGGAGCAACAACCACTGAGCTTTAAAAGAAAAAGATTACTATGTAATTGTTTAATATCCAGTAGAATCATCATTCTTGGGTAAAGATAACAGAAAAAACTCTCAGAGTGTATGAAGTCAAAAAGCATCTGTCCTGAAAAGAGTCAAAAAACCTCCAACTGGTAAAGAAAGGAACCACAATTAAGAGCTCAAAAATGGAGAAGTATTAGTATGAAAGGGTTGATAGTAAGCATGAGTTCAGAAACTAAGTGTTCTAATTAAAATTAAATGTCATTTATAACATTACAAAAACTTAGGACAAACTCTTAAAATTGGTTTTGAATTAAAAATGCAAAATGTAATAAAAGCAATGTTTTAAATCATCATAATAATCCAATTCTAAAATTCTAGTAAGGGGAAGCTGTTGAAAGATGCTGTATTTCTTATTTTACACAAGCAGAGAATTAACAGAGTATTTCATTTATGATTTTGAAAGCTAGAGAAAAAAGTACACACTATTTAATTATAAAATTAATTTTAACCTGAAAACAGTAACTTCCAAATCACAAAAGGGGAAAAAGGCAAAGAAACACTATATATATACAAAGAAAAAAGGCTAACGTGATATCCAAAAATGTGTTAAATATGTTTGAGGGTGAATTTGTTTTTCCTCCTTTGTATTTTTCTGTACTTTCCAATTTGTTTACAATGACCAAGTATAATCTGTATAATCAGAAACAAAATAATAAATATTGGAGAAAATCTTGTGGTTCAAAAACTAAGAAATTCAGAGGAGATGCTCCCATCTGTCATTAATTGCAAACTGGGTCAGTCTACATGTTCCTAAAACTGCCTCTACAAGACCAAAGAAAGCGACAGACTAGTCATACAGCAGGATCATTGAAAGAGAATGCTGTCAAGGGATTTTTTTTCTTTATTTACAACAGGTTTTGTGGAGTTTTGCCCTGTGTGTGTATACATGTGTGTTTAATACATCTATTAGACTTCTCTTCTCAATGCAGACTTGACCAATAAATCCAGGTCTGATCGTTGATTAAAGAAGATCAGTGATGTCAGCATCATGGCAGAGTGAGTCACTCCCTTTGCTTCTCCCCTCTAAGTTGCAACCAGTAGGACATCCATGGACCAACAGTGGACTCTGCACAGCACACCAGAAAGCCTGAGAGATCCATACATCTAAACATCTAAAGATGGGTGGACTGGACCTCCTGGTAGGGAGCAGCGGCAGCAGCACCCAAGATCAGAGCTTCTAGGATCTGTGGCTGTGCCTGCAACCAGAGGCCCCAGGAACTGAAGAAACACCCACGAATGGAGGACCCAAGAATTGAGGCAGTCCATGCTCCCAGAAGCACCAGGAATCACTGCAGGGCCCATGACCAGAGTTCTCTCGGAACTGTGACAATACCTCCCCCAGTGACAGTGCCTTCAACCCTGACCCTCCCAGGAGTGAGGGCTGCGTCCAAGACCCAATACCCCTGGCAGTGCTGGCAGTGTCCATGACCTGAGGTTCCAGAAATCATGCCAGGGCTGGAGACCAGAGGCTGTAGGAATCGCAGCAACAACTCACAACTCAGCACCTCCTCCTCCCCCAGCAGTGGTGGGTGGTGCCCACGACCTGAGGCTTCAGGAACCACAGTAGTGCCTGTGACCCAGCCCCCTATGGCAAGACCTTGACAGGAGCCCTGCCAGGAGCAGGGGCTGCATACAAGACCCTGGGCCTCCAGCAGTGGTGATGGCACTCATGACCTGTGATTCCAGGAACTGCACATGTACCAGAGACCAGAGGCTTCAGGAACCCTAGCAGCACTCATGATCCAGGTGCCTCTCCCCTCATGGCAGTGGCAGTGTCACCCACAACCTTGGCCTACCCACAGCAGTAGTGACACCCACTAACCCAGAGCCCTGGTAGTGGCATTGTTAGCATTCCCAGATAAGCTGAGAGCAGCAGTACAAGAGGCACATGTGGCAGCAGTGCCTGAGCCCATAGAAAGCCAGGTAACAGCTACTGTGAAGCCCACAACACCAGTATCCCCCAGCTGCAGAAGTGACCACAACCTCAGCAACCCCCACCCACAGCAGTAGTGTCTACAGACCCAACAAACCCAGATATGGCAGAGGTGCCCATGACCACAGCTCCTGCCCCACTCTCCTCCATACCCCTCACAGTGGAGGAACTTGTGATCCAGGTGACCCCAGAAGCAGCAGAAGTGCTCACCAGCCCAGTGACCCCAGTGGCAACACTAGCAACTGCAGCAACATCATAAGCTGCAAGGCACCAGCACCTAGGAGGTACAAGCAGCACAAGGGCACTACTGACACCTCTACCAGAGGCAGTGGAAGGTGGAAAACGCAGGCTCTCAAATACAACCAGAAGCAGCTCAGAATCAAAGTAAACAAAGCCTTACCCAAATAAGAAAGGTGTTTGCTACCACAAATGTGCCGGCAGAGAAACAACTCATCAAGCACCATGGAGAACTACAGTAACAAAGTAGCACAAAAAGAAAATGACAACTCTCCACAAGGCAAACTTGAAGTCATAGAAGACTGCGATCTAACTGACAGAGAATTCAAAACAGCTGTCATGAAGAAACTTAATGAACTATAAGAAAACTCAGAAAGACAGTTCAATGAGCTCAGGAATAAAAATGAACAGAAGAAGTACTTCACCAAGGAGATTGAAATGCTAAAAAAGAACCAAACAGAAATTCTGGAACTAAAGAACACAATAAATGAGATCAAGAATAAAGCAGAAAGAATTAGAAATAGAGCAGACCATATGGAAGAGAGAAATTAGTGAGCTTGAAGACAGAAATTAGAAATGATTCAGATAGAAGAGAAGAGAGAAATAAATTTTTAAAAAGATAGATAAATTCTACCAGAAATATCCTTCTCAGTTAGGAAACGCAACATAAGATAATGGATATCCCAGAAGGAGAAGAGAGGGAAAAGGGAGAAGCGAGGGAGAGGGGAGCAGAGAGCTTATTTAAAGAAACAATAGCTAAGAACTTCTCAAACCTAGGGAAGGAACTGTATATACAAGTACATGAAGCTAACAGGACACCTAATTACCTCAATGCAAAAAGACGTTCTCCAAGGCACATAATATTAGAACTGTCAAAAGTCAATGACAAAGAAAGAATACTAAGGGTAGCCAGAGAAAAGAAAATAATAACTACAAAGGAACTCCCACTAGGTTATCACCAGATTTCTCAGCAGAAACTCTACAGGCCAGGAAAGAGTGAAATGATACATTCAAAGTATTGAAAAATAAAAACTGTCAGCCAAGGATACTCTATCCAGCAAAGTTATCCTTCAAATATGAAAGAGAAATAAAGGCTTTCCAGGACAATTAAAGGCTGAGGGAGTTCACTGTCACAAGACCTGTCTTACAAGAAATCTTGAAAAGACTTCTCCCACCTGAAACAAAAAGGGAAAGGTATACAAAGCTCTAACATGATAAATAGGTGATAAATAGATAGAATAAGAAAATTACAACTCTATACCAGAAGAGGTTAGTAAACACTCAATAGTAACATAGAGGCTAAAAAGAAAGAAAGCATTGAAACATCTATAACCAATTGGTAACAAATTCACAATACAAAAAGAGATGTTGTGAAAATAAAAACACAGAAGGAGAAGAAGAAAGGAACGGAACATGCATAGGCAAATGGAGATAAGATGCCATCAGCAGAAAGAAGACCATCTCACCTATGAGATGTGTTATACAAACATCATGGTAACCACAAAACAAAAATTCAGAGCAGAGTCACAAAACATTAAAAAAAGAGCAAACTGGGGCTGGCCCCATGGCCAAGTGATTAAGTTCATGCACTCTGCTTCAGTGGCCCAGGGTTTCACAGGTTCAGATCCTGGGCACAGACATGGCACTGCTCATCAGGCCACATGCGACAACTAGAAGGACCCACAACTAAAAAAATATACAACTATGTATTGGGAGGATTTGGGGAGAAAAAGCAGGGAAAAAAAAAGAATACCGGCAAGAGCTGTTAGCTCAGGTGCCAATCTTTTAAAAAAAAAAAAAAAAAGAGGAAACTGAGAACCCATCACTGAAATGGCAGACAGAAACACAAGAGGAAGAAAAAGAATGGCGGGGCCAGCCCCGTGACAGAGTGGTTAAGTTTGTGCACTCCGCTTTCATGGCCCAGCAGGGTTTTGCCAGTTCAGATCCTGAGCGTGGACATGATACCACTCATCAGGTCACGCTGAGGTGGCATCCCACATACCACAACTAGAAGGACCTACAACTAAAATATACAACTAAGTACTGAGGGGATTTGGGGAGAAAAAGCAGAAGGAAGAAAAAGAAGATTGGCAACAGTTGTTAGCTCAGATACCAATCTTAAAAAGAAAAAATGGAAATATAGAACAACCAGAACATAGAAGATAAAAAGCCAGCATTAAAGCCCTCATATATCAATAATCTCCCTAAATGTAAATGGACTGAATTCACCAATCAAAGGACAGAGTGGCTGGATGGATTAAAAAACAAGACCCAACAATATGCTGCCTCCAGGAGACCACCTCAACTCTAAAGACAAACACGGGCTCAGAATAAAGGGATGGAAGATGATATTACAAGCAAATGGCAATCAAAAGAAAGTGGGTGTAACCATACTTATATCAGACAAAACAGACTTCAAGCCAAAAAAGATAACAAGAGACAAAGATGGGCATTATATAATGATAAAGGGGACAATCTACCAAGAAGACATAACAGTTATTAATACATATGCACTTAACATAGGAACACCAAAGTATATAAAGTAACTATTAACAGACCTAAAGGGAGAAATTGCCAGCAACACAATAATAGTAGGGGATTTTAATATCCCACTAACATCAATGGATGAATCATCTAGAGAGAGTGAACAAGGAAACCTTGGCCTTAAATGAAACACTAGGCCAGATGGACTTAATATATATATAGAACATTCCATCCAAAAGCAGCAGAATACACATTATTCTTCTCAAGCACACAAGGAATGTTCTCAAAGATAGACCATATGTTGGGAAATAAAACAAGTCTCTATAAGTTTAAAAAGACCGAAATCATGTCAAGCATCTTTTATGACCACAATGGTATGAAATTAGAAATCAACTGAAGAAGAAGTTAGAAAAGTTGCAAATATGTGGAGACTAAACAGCATGCTACTGAATAACTACTGGATCAATGAAGACATCAAAAAAGAAATTAAAAAGTACTTGGAGACAATTGAAAAGGAAAACACAACATATCAAACTTATGGGATGCAGCAAAGCAGTACTAAAAAGGAAGTATATATCAATACAGGCCTACCTCAAAAAGTAAGAAAAATCTCAAATAAACAATCTAACACTACACCTAAAAGAACTAGAAAAAGGACAAGCAAAGCCTAAAGTCAGTAGAAGGAAGAATAAAAATCAGAGCAGAAATAAATGACACAGAGACTAAAAAGACAATAGAAAAGATCAATGAAACTAAGAGCTGGTTCTTTGAAAAGATAAACAATATTGACAAACTTTTAGCTACACTCACTAATAAGAAAAGAGAGAAGGATCAAATAAATAAAATCAGAAATGAAAAAGGAGAAATTGCAATGGATACTATAGAAATACAAAGGATTTTAAGAGAATACTATGAAAAGTTACATGCCAACAAACTGGATAACCTAGAAGAAATGGATAAATTCTTAGAATCATACAAACTTCCATAACTGAATCAAGAAGTAGAAAATAGGAATAGACCGATCACTGCAAAGAGATTGAAACACTCATCAAAAACTTCCCCAAAAACAAAACTCCAGGACCTGATAGCTTCTCTGGTGAATTCTACCAAACATTGAAAGAAGATTTAATACCTATCGTTCTCAGACTCCTCCAAATAACTGAAGAGGATGGGATGCTTCCAAACTTATTTTATAAGGCCAATATTACCCTGATAACAAAACCAGAGAAGAACAATACAGAAAAGGAAAATTACAGGACAACATCGCTGATGAATTCAGATGCAAAAATCTTCAACAAATTATTAGCAAATTGAATATAACAATATATTAAAAGGATCATACACCATGATCAAGTGGGATTTATTCCAGGGATCATATAGTTCAACATTTACAAATCAAACAGTGCAATATACCACATTAACAAAATGAAAAATAAAAATCAAATATTCATCTTAATAGATGCAGAGAAAGCATTTGACAAGATTCAACATCCATTTATGATAAAAAAAAAACTCTCAATAAAATGAGTATAGAAGAAAAGTACCTCAACATAATAAAGGCCATATATGACAAACCCACAGCCAACATCATACTCACTGGTGAAAAAGTGAAAGCTATTCCTCTAAGAACAGGAAGAAGACAAGGATGCCCACTGTTGTGACTCTTATTCAACAACATATTGGAAGTCCTAGCCAGAGCAATTAGACAAGAAAAGGAAATAATTTCCAAATTGGAAAGGAAGAAGTAAAACTGTCACTGTTTGTGGATGACATGATTCTATATAGAGAGAATCCTAAAGAAGCCACCAAAAAACTATTAGAAATAACTTACGAATACAGTAAAGTTGCAGGGTACAAAATCAACATACAAAATCAGTTGCATTTCTATACACTAACAACGAAGTAGCAGAAAGAGAAATCAAGAATACAATCTCAATTACAGTCACAACAAAAAGAATAAAATACTTACAACTAAATTTAACCAAGGAAGTGAAAGACCTATACATTGAAAACTTTAAGATATTGTTGAAAGAAATTGAGGACATAAAGAAACAGAAAGACATTTCATGCTCATGGATTGGAAGAATTAACATAGTTAAAATGTCCATATTACCTAAAGCAATCTATAGATTCCCAATGCAATCTAAATGACGTTTTTCAAAGAAATAGAACAAATAATCCTAAAATTTATATGAAACAACAAAAGACCCTGAATAGCCAAAGGAATCCTGAGAAAAAAGAACAAAGCTGGAGGTATCACACTCCCTGATTTCAAAATATACTACAAAGCTAATATAATCATAACAGCATGGTACTGGCATAAAAACAGACACACAGATATATGGAACAGAGTTGAGACCCCAGAAATAAACCCACACATCTATGGACAGCTAATTTTCGAGAAGGGAGCCAAGAACATACAAGGGAGAAAGGGAAGTCTCTTCAACAAATGTTGTTGGGAAAAATGGACAGCCACAGGCAAAAGAATGAAAGTAGATCATTATCCTACACAATATACAAAAATTAACTCAAAATGGATTAAAGACTTGAATGTAAAACCTGAAATCATAAAACTCCTAGAAGAAAACATAGGCAGTATGCTCTTTGACATTGGTCTTAGCAGTATGTTTTTGAATATGTCTCCTCAGGCAAGGGAAACAAAAGAAAAAATAAACAAATGGGACTATATCAAACTAAAAAGCTCCTGCACGGCAAATGAAAGCATCAACAAAATGAAAAAACCACCTACCAACTGGGAGACGATATTTGCAAATCATATATCTAATATGGGGATAATATTCAAAATATATAAAGAACTCATACAATTCAACAACAAAAAACAAACAAGTTGATCAAAAAATGGGCAGAGGATATGAACAGACATTTTTCCGATAGGTACATGAAAAGATGTTCAACATCACTATTAGGGAAATGCAAATCAAAACTACAATGAGATACCACCTCACACCCCTCAGAAAAGCTATTATTAAAAAGACAAGAACTAATAAGTGTTGGAGGATGTGGAGAAAAGGGAACCCTGCTGATGGGAATGTAAACTGGTGCAGCCACTATGGAAAACGGAATGGACATTCTTTAGAAAATTAAAAATAAAACTACCATATGATCCAGCTATTCAACTTCTGGGTATTTACCCAAAGAACATGAAAACACGAATTTGAAAAAATTATGACCCCTAAGTTCACTGCATCCCTATTCACAATAGCAAGACATGGACTAAGTGTCCATCGATGGATGAATGGATAAAGAAGATGTGTTATATACAATATAATACTACTCAGCCATAAAAAAGAGGAAATCTTGCCATTTGTGACAACGTGGATGGACCTTGAAGGTATTAGGCCATGTGAAATAAGTCAGATGGAGAAAGACAATTACTGTATGACTTTACTCATATGTGGACGATAAACAAACACATACATAGATACAGAAAACAGATTGGTGGTTACCTGAGGGGAAGGTAGAGGGAAGGCAAAAGGAGTCAAGGGGCACATGTGTATGGTGATAGATGGAAAACAGACTTTTGGTGGTGAACATGATGCAGTCTATATAGAAGTCGAAATATAATGATGTACACCTGAAATTTATACAATGTTACAAATCAAGGTTGCCTGAATAAAAAATAAAACAAATTCTTAAAAAGTATCAGAAAAATAAGGGATTTTAGAAATCATCTATAATCTAAGCCCCTTGTATCACTCATGGAAAAGTAAGGCCCGGAAAAGTAAGTGGCTTGTTCATGTCCAGCCAACAGAGCTAGTTCCAATAAATGTATGGGATTAGAAGAAATACTATAAAACTCATAGTTTTATGAAGCCTTGAGGGCCTCGGATAAGGCTCAATAAAAATGCCCTGTTGAATATGTAGGAACTTGCTGAGCAGAGTAGATTTCTAAGATACCGGCCAGCTCTAAAACTTTATGGTTGAGGAATTAATTGGCTACCTTGTCTTCCAGATTTTGAGAGTGCAGGTTGCTCCTTTGGGTCCCCTTCAGCCCCTGGGCCTAAAACCGTTGGAGAGGCTGCCCAGCTGGTAGCTAAGCTTTTAGATCAGTTCCTCAGCCATTCCAAACCCCAGGCTCATAAACCTTCCTATTGCTATCCCCAGGAAAGAGCAGGATTAGAGATAAGATATTTACATGTAAGAACCATTAATAGATTTAAATGCACATGGGCCTACAAGCATACTAAAGGCCCAGTCCCTGAGTTTGTAACAACCCACAGTGGTTTTCAGAGATAGTTATGATCTGAAAAACCTAAAGTTTCTTTCTAATCTGTCAAATATGAGGCTAATTTTTTCCCAGAACATCAAAAGGGTTTTTTTTTTCCAGTTGTACGTCTACCTCCATATTGAGGCAGAAAGTACCTTGAAATGAAAGTGTATGTGGAGGGGTGCTTTTTGGTCTATAGTGCATACTTACAAGTAAATTAAGCCATTAAATTTAGTCAAGAGCCTTTTACAGCTGTTTTGCTATTTTGCCAAAGCTCTTTTATGAAAGATTTGGGAATCGTTTTAAAACACCACAGCAGATTTAAAAAAAAAAAACACCCAAGGACACTCTGCCTTCTCCAGATCGAAGTGCAACTCTGAAAATTTCCACCTGGGAAGGGAAGCGTGTGGGTGACAGGAAGAGAAGCTTTGGACATGATCCAGCTGTCAGTTTCATAACTGTCAGATCCAGGCAGAGACCCAGGGAACACGGTACCAAGACACATGGGCAGCCACTTCATCCACAGTCCACTTGGTCCAGCTTGCATTTATCTGTAATCAAGTGATCACTCGAGTGATTCTGTCTGACTCAAAATGTTACATATGTGTGTGTGTGTATACACTGTGTTGTGTATACGTATATACAATTTACATATTGGATGTTAATTCTGTCCTCACTATCTCTGCTGAAGCTTTATAGAAAAGTGCTTCAATTCTTCAATTAGCTAACCCCTTCCTCATAAGAAGGTTCCATATAGATCCATTCTGTGCTGAATTCCTCTCTCTTGGGCATAACAATTTAATGGATAAAGACTTAGGGTAAGTTCAGATTTGCACCAGGGAAGAATAATGAGAAAACTGAAAATAAATTCTATTTCCTGGGAAATTTTCTTTGTTAATAAGATCTCTCAGATATCTAAGACTAGGTCCCCAGACACAAGTAAAAGGAGGTGGTAACTCTGTGTGCGTATGCACATGTGTTTATGTGTAAGCTTTATGTAATTCTCTCACACTTACTCAGGTGGAAGAATATGGGTAAAGTTATTACTCTGCCCCAAATATTCAAATTCTTATACCCCAAAGAAAGTAATCAGTAGTCAAATATTTAAATAATTAAGTAATCAACTAATTCATCAATCTGGTGCCAGTGAGTCTCCAATTATTTACTAGGATGCTTTTTACAGGCCAGGCAGAGAAGTCCCACTAAGATAGAAAAGAGCTTCTCAACATGGTGGCAAGGTTAAACCCCTCTGCTTTTATCTCTAGTTTAGCACTCAGAGACATGCACATGTACACTCACAGCAAACAGCTATCTTTGTCATTATTTTTTCCTTTCACCACTGGGATCCTTTTTCTTCCTTTAAAACTGGCTTATGATGCTTTGACCAATATTATGCAAAGAGATCTGTAAAGTCTTTCAATTTCAAAGCATCCTAAAACACCAAAAGTTCCCACTCAGGAATTAGCGATTGTCACAAAGCATTCCTTGAATTTAAATAAGGAGACAATGCATCATTGGGAGGCATGGACTCCAAATGCCTATGGATGCATTTCAAAGGTACAATGTGTTGGAAAATATTCACAGCAGATACCTGTTATGTAACCACTGGACCAATGTGAATAAAGAAATAAAGTCTCAAGTAGATGTCCTTAATCAAAATCTTGTAGTTCTTTCCTTTCTTTTTTCTCCCCAAGGTACAGAGGAACCCCATTTCCAGAAATGATCCTATGGAAATTGAAAGTAATATCAGTTAACTGTCCCTAAGTCAAACTTGATACCAGTTTTGCCCACTAGGGTTGGATTAGAATCAGGGTTTGAAAAGAGCTATTCCTAATTCATCCACGACCTTGAAGTCTCCACCAGTGTTTGCTTTTCTATCTCGGACTTTACCTGGATCTTAGATTTTGATTTTTAAAAGGAGTGCATGGATATCTGCAAAGTGTTAAAGAACAGAATACTAAGCAGAAGCTTAAGTGACAGCTGCCAATGTTGTTCCCGTTTAGGGGATCCTACTACTACATATATGCTCCCAGGACTGCTAAAAACAGAGGGAAAGGATAAAATTCAGTTTTCCCTTTGCCATTCTCCTTGGAACCCACAACTCCTAATTTGACATTTTTATTCTTTGGAAGAAAAATTACCAAGATGGTTTTATAATCTTAAAGTGCTTTCTTATCATGTCTTTTTAAAAGTCACCCTGAGAGTTTCACAAAAGAGTATTCATCACAAAGCAAGAGATAACACAACATCAAGAAACACATCTGAAGAGAAAAAGCAATAGTGGCATTTACTTGTCTTGGTAGCAACCCTTCGGCCAGAGAATGAAACCAACAGCTCTGTGCAACACAAAGGATGGAGCTCAATACACACCTGCCTGGTAGGCTATCCAACAAATGCTAGAGAAGATCAGGCAAAGCTGTGCAAGGACGTCTTCTCTAATCGTGGAAATACTCCCCTCATCCTTTATGTCCAGTTTTGACCTTTCGCAGTGGTTCTTTCCTCCATGGACTGTTTTCAAGCTACTCATCTTGTCTCTTAGAGTTCATCTTGATAATAACATTTAGGCTTGACCATGTTCTGAACATGGGTTCACACACAACTCAAATCTCTCAAAGATGGGCCCTTTGTGCTATTCACAATCATTGCAAGGTTTGGACTATTGTGAAAAGGGTCAAGCTATGAAGTCCTTAATTATCGAGTGCACAAGGACCAGCATACAACGTCCCCGCATGGTGAGTGGGTACAGTTCCATAGTGGGTCCACTCTTCCCAGACAGTGGAGTTGGAGTGTCTTCAATCCATCAATAACATCTGAGCAATAATGGGTTAATTTTCAAGGCGGGGAGGAGTTTTTCTATAAGACTTCCAGGGATATTTTAAATAGCCATTATTGAGCTATCAAGATTTAGTTCCTATGTATGAAATGCATTCATGGTAAATAAAACATGACATTTTTTCCTCTTTATAATTTACTGAAAAGTCTAGCCAAGCATAAACTTTTTTTTATGACATCCTGCTTATTACAGATTTCCACACATGACAGAGAATTGACTTTCTAGACAAGACTATGCTTTTTTGTTGTTATATTATTGTTCTGCTGTTGTGACTGTTTAGTTTCTTTCTTCTATAAAAGTAGAGTAAATTCAAAAAGAGAACCTTGTGACATACATGAGCAGCCTGACAAAGCCACACTCATCATTTTACAGTTCACATACAGACCCAAATAGGACTGAAAGTCCAAATTAGTAGTAAAATAACTCAAATAAAGCATATGCTTTAGCCATAGAGTATGATGTGTATATTTACAATCCTTTTTTGTTTGGGTTTATTGCTTTGTTTTTTTACATATTGGCCACTGAAGTATCTCTCTCTCTCTTTTTTTAAATGGCTGCCAATCTCAAATTGAAATCAGCTTTGTAACTTTGCAATCACTACATTTGCATTGCACACCTGTTCCTCTAATACCCACCACCTGACTTCTATAGCACAGTGGAGATAGAGATACATTTGTCTGCAACGATTTACAAGAATGATCGCTATAGCTGGCTTGCATAAGAGCACTGATGTGTAACATTCCTCTAAATACAGGATGCTTAAAGCAGTAGTTTGCAAATCTCAGCATACGCCTAAATCACCTGGGGATTTGTTACACCTTCCGACTGTCAAGTTTCATTTGGCAAGTTTCAGATGCAGAAGACCTTTCTTAGATGGGGCCTGGAATTTTAAACAAATACCCAGGCCATTCTAAAGCACTCATGGGCTCCCACAACTGGGGACACATTCAAAAAAGGAGCCTGCACCTACACTTAAAGGCTTAAAGAGCTGACAGACTCTCAGAGTAGGACAACAAGAGCAAAGTTGGCTGGGAAATACTCACAATGCACAGCTACAAAGCAGAAACTCAGGGTGGCCTCTACTGGGTAACACAGCACTCTTCTCCAACTCTGACCAGGGCATACCAGGTATAGGGCGACATAACATGGTGGCTGAGAATGTAAATCCTGGAGTTAGACCGCGTGGGTTCAAATCCGTGCTCCACCAAGGACTTAACTTCTCTCTGCCTTAGTTTCTTAATCTCTGATACAGAATTATTGGGAAGTTTAAGTAAACTAAAACATGCATGGTGTATAGAGCAGCACCTGGTATAGAGGAGGTACTCAGTGATTGATCTGTGTGTATCCTAGATGTGTAAGTACACAAACACCTGCTTAAAATGCAGAACACAAAACAGTCACTGAAGATGTAACTTGTAGAATCCTATTACACAGATTGAGAGCCAAGGTGCAGGTTTTTAGTTTTATTCACTTAAATTTGCACAAGGAGTGTGCTGCAATCATTTCCCCCGACTCTCTGGTATTTCTATGTCTCTATCTCCCTTCCATATGGCTGATTCCTCCCCAACTCAAGGAGTTAGAATCTTCTTATCAATTTACCATCAAGCTAGCCCCAGGCTGGGGACAGTCAACGTCATGAACCAGGGGTCTCCATAGGAGCAGGGTCATTTTAGTGTGGGTCCCTAAACCATGCTTTGGTTTCAGGTTGAAAAAACACCCCACCTAAGCCATGGCAGGGCATCATCATCACCCGGGCTTTGTCACAGAAATTCTAGGAATTTAGTCCTCTTTTCTGAACATCTACTTTCTAAGCCGTTTGTGTTTCACATACCTCTAAACACACTCAGCTTCTCCTCCTGATAATGCTTTCTAGGGGGCTGATGTTGCCAAACCCTACACTCTTGAGAGATTCAGCCACATTTCCATCTCTGTTCTCTATCTCTCTTCACTTGCCAACCTCTAAACTTCTTCCCTCCTTTGTCAGATATGGAGGTTCTACCCAATTGGGTTATATTCTTTTATGGCTCTATATTTTATAAATTGAACCCTTATTATATCAGAGGAGATTTGTTTTCTCTATTCCAATGATTTGGAAACACAATCACATTTGGGCCCCTACCCCTGTACCGACATCCTTCTCAGATGGTATTAGTTTAAATCATCAACATAGGACCTAGTTACATTTCAGTCACCTGGCCTCAGCCATCTGTGTCACCCACAAAGCAACTATGATCTTGGTAAATAAGATTTTGCTTCCATTTGGTCATCAGGCATTTTCATGAAACCATAGAGTTCTAGAGCTAAAGCCAGTCTAAGAGGATCATCTACTGCAATCTTCTTGATTCTCCAGATACAGAAACTTAAGTTCTTGTTTAAGAGATTTGCTCAAAGTCACATGGCTAAGGGACAGCTTACAGTTTCCTGACTGATCCAGCAATCTTTCTGCAAATGTAATTTCACAATGAAGATATAAAAGGATATTCATCAAACAGGTAGTTGTCATACAATGAGAAGGATGACAAATACCTTAGATGATAGAAATGAGCTTTTAAAAGGCTGAGGTGAGCTGACATGATGGAAATAAACTAAATAAAAGATAACTCATAGGGATTAATACATAGTCCTAAATATATATTTTAAAAATAGATTTTAGGATGTTCACAGAAGCTTTATTCACAATACAAAATTGGAAACAACCAAAATGCCCATCAACAAGTGTATGGATAGACAAATTGTGGTATATTCATACAAATGGAATACTACTCAGCAATAAAAAGGAATGAACTGCTTAAATATGCAACAACAAATGAATTTCAAGAACATAATACTGCACAAAAGAAGCTAGGAACAAATTTTACAAAGTGAATGATTCCACTTATGTAAAATTCTCAGAGGCAAATCTAATCTACAATAATGAAGCCAAGAAGTGGTTGCCTCAGCCCAGAGCTGGTAGAGGGATTGGCTGCAAATTGACACAAGGGTACTTTGTGGGGTGATGGAAATATTCTACATATTGATTGGAGCGGTGGTTTCACAAGCATATGCATAGTCAAATTTCATGGAACTTTATACTTCAAATGAATATGTTCTACTGAATGTAAATTAAAACCCAATAAAGTTGATTAAAAATACATTTTAGGGCCCAGCCCGGTGGCATAGTGGTTAAGTTTGCATACTCCACTTTGGTGGCTCAGGGTTTGCAGGTTCGGATCCTGGGCATGGACCCAGCACTGCTCATCAAGCCATGCTGTGGTGGCATCCCACACAAAATTAGAGGAAGATTGGCACAGGTGTTAGCTCAAGGCCAATCTTCCTCTCTCTCTTTCTCTCTCTCTCTCTCTCACACACACACACACACAATACATTTAACCTGTAGAGGATGGGGAAATCTTGATTAATAGGTCCAATGAGAATCATGATATCCATGTGAAAAATTTATTGAATTTTAAATGATTATAACCTTACTCTGGAGCAACAGAGTGATGTAACTGCAAAAACACAAAAGAAAAAGAATGAAATCTTAGATTGTCTTAATTGAACTACGTTTTTCAGCTGAAGGGAAATTGTAATTCCATTATATTACGCGTTAGTCAAAATGTATGCTCCATTCTGAGCACCAATTAAGTTTTTGCCTTATTACAAAAGGAAATATATTTTAATTATGAAATACGTTTAAAACAAATAAATAGAAAGGAGAAAATTAAAACTGTCCATTATATTTCCACCTCAAAATAACCATTAATCATATGTTGGACATTTAGTACATATCCTCCCAATCTTTTTTTAAAAATGTGGATATATGTACGTATTACAAAAATATAATAATGCTGTGTACGCCATTTTATAACCTGCCTTTTTTTACCTAAAAATATAATGTGATTTTCTTTTCATATTGTTAAATTTTCTTCTTCATCATTATTTATACCTGCTGAGTACTCCATAGTATAACCAATCCCCTATTCTTGAACATTTATGGTTTTTCAAAGTTTTTTTTTAATTATCAGCAACTTTGCTATTAATACCCTTATAGCTACATTTCTATGCAGACCATGAAAAATTCATAAGGATAAATTCCTAGAAGTGGAATTGCTAAAACAAAGAGTATGCACATTCTTAAAGCTTTCAGTAGTTACTGACAAATTGAGAACTGTATTTAAAAGAGACACTGACAAACTGGAATATGTCCAAAGGATGACAACCAAAATGTCTATACAACATGTCCTTGAGGCAGGCAAAAGGGATTGAGTATATTCCCAGAGAAAAGAAAATTTAGGAAGGAAAGATAAATTCCCTCCAAAAGGGAAAGGGTTTTTGTTTTCCTGTCTTTTTCTTTGTTTCTTATTTAAAGCTGATTCAACAATATACCACAATTCCTTGGGAAAAGGTGAGTTCCTATGTTGGTTATTAAGCTATTGCATCTTAGTTTCAAAACTGCCCTCCCATGCTGTGCTTTGTGATGCTAGGGCTGAGAATCTGCAACCACACTTCTCCTTTGCCAAACAGTTCCAAGGGGTATCCTGTTGGCCTCTGCCTATAGGGAGTACAAAAGGAAAACTGGAGGAGAAGAAAGGGCTGGCTCCTTCTGCACTCTTCTGTTCTTGTCAGCATCACCCCAGGAACAGTCCTTCATCTTGGCAGCAGCAGTTGATTCTAGTTTGCGGGTTTTCCAGGACTCCCAGAACCAGCCTCATCAACACAGAGTTTCCACCTTGGAGATCTGGTTCCCAGCTCCATGGGTCCCTTTTCTGAGCTTCAAGGGTTTTAAGAATTCCAATCTCTTCCCTTTGTTCCCATCTCAAGGAGTGACAACTGCTTCTGCAGTTATATCCTCCTATTTTTTACCTTTAAAATTTTCCAATACCTAGTTTGGAATTGTTCAGAATTATTTGGAATTATTAAGATAACAACAATTCTTTATATTGACTTCTCTCTGTTAAAATGTCTGGTGTGATTCCAGTCTCTTCAGTGGGCCCTGACTGATACAGTTCCCTATCACCAGAACTGGGTAAACTGAGAAGGAATTACCTCTAGTCTAGGAAACATAAAGGAAATTCCTAGAGTGAGACAAAGTTATACCAGATCAGTGGTCTTAAGATTATTCTTACCAACACAATCCTTTTGCAAATATAATCTCAATTTGTAAAGCATATAAAAGGAGAGGCGCTTTGGCTAAAATGGGGGTATGGAGCATCCTGACCTTGCTTGCCTGGCTCCCATTCCACCAATAGTTTCTTCAGAGTCCCACTCCCACCCATCCTGCACCATCCTTCTGTGGAACTCTTGGGTTTAGTAGAACCCAGTCCGGCAACTACCAATCTAGACAACTTGAGTTCCCTTCCAAATCTTACAATTCTATAACTATCCAATTCTTCTCACATGGTCCCAGGGTTCTCTGGAAATCTATGTGGCCCCAATAATGGCTCTAGCAAACAGAAGACCCCTGCCACAAGGTGCGTGATATGCACCTAGCTGTCCCATTTACAGCCCCATCTTTTGGCCACAAAAGGAAACCAAGTGATCCTTTTCAGCCAGGGTTGGGTAATGCAGTAGGGAAACCATTATTACTGTGCTGTCATTCCTGCTGTTAAGTTAAGGACAGGTCAGCATTTTTCATTATAATCCCTCTTCTTTCGAAGGTTAGCATGACTTAAAAAATCTCCTCTAGCTTAAAGTTTGGCATGAAAGTTCTTGGCTCCAGGCTGTACTTTCTTTCAGTGAAGCTACTAAAATGTGTTTAGCTACTTTAGAGCTCAGAGAGGGCATTGACAGTCCTGAATAAGAGAAATCTGTGCTTTGAAATGCCCCTCATTTCCCCCCCAGAAAACGATTAAGCTTCCTTTTCTTAAAAAAAAAAATTTCCAGGCCATTAGCTGAAAATGTAGCCTTGCTTCTTTAGGAAAGTGTTAAACTGAACCAAGTCTTTGTGATATTCAAACTCTTCAAATGTAAAACGGTTTACTGCAAACAAGATATTTTATATTAAAGGTGGTTTTCCTGCATCCGTATTCCACTACAGTTTGGTTAAAGCTTATGTCTTTACCTTCTTTGATCCCCTGAAATAGGGTCATCTTGCTCTAGGAACAAATTCCAAACATTTAAATTTTGCATAGGTGACATTTATAACTTGCAAATACTTTTTCCTTTATATCTTTTCAACAATTGTCAACAAAGGTGGTAAGTGGTAAGTATTAGAATTATTCCTTCTTGACAGAAGAAAAGATTGAAGCCCAGGGAGTTTGACTTGCTTAAAATCCTGGTCAAAGCCAGACTAGGAAAAAGATTGCCTGGGTACCGGCCCTATGCCTGCTTGGAAAGGTATGCTGTTTTTCTAAACTCCAGCAGGATCTGTAAACCAAAGTGAAGAAAGCAAAACCGGGAGGCCACCCAATCTGGAAACCTCTGCAAGCCTGGAGCAACTTGTTCCATTGATGGGATTTTCTCATCTGCCTCTCCAGGAAAGTCCCTCCAATCAGCGGAAGTCAGGTAGTTTCAAAGGCCTCACCCTGTCCCTCTGCCTTTGGGACACAGCTAAACTCATAACCAATGAAATGCCTTTATCCTCAAGCATGTCCTCAGTGTTGGGAAGAGCATGGGCTATGGAGTCAGAGAAACCTGGATCGAAATCCTAGCTTTACCACTCAAAACCAGGACCGACCTCCATTTCCACCTTTGAAAGGACGGATTTAAAAACAAAGAAACCCACTACCTCAAAAGGTTGCTGTGATCATTAAAAGCAACCCATACACAAGAGAAATTCCATGAATCACAGCTGCTAATAAACATTAACATTGCCCTCCAAAAAAACTAAAAAATATAGAAAAGAGAAGAAAAAAAGAAAAAGGTAGATATTCGATATTTGTTGATAAAAGAGAGGACACTATGTATACCCTCCTTCTAAAAGATGAAAAACATGTAAAACCATTTAAGATTACAAACAAGGATCCATTTGAAAAATGCTGTTGTAAAAGTGTCCGCGCAGGAATCTGCCTACTTGTAAGACCCAAGGACTCTGGGTGTATTGGGCCACTATGAAACCTAGCCTTATGATTCTGAAGGAGACTGTAATCATCCTTTCTTCCAATTCCAAGATGCCACTCCTGTTAGTTTATCCATTTATTTTTTTCTTTTAGCATTCTCATGTTCATAAGCATTTCTGGAGCATCTACCATGTGTTAGGCATTGTGCTAGGCACTGGGGATGCAAAAGTAAGTAAACCAGGGCTCAGACTATAGCTAGGCTGTGAGGCATTTGCCTCGGATACACAATTTAAAGGGGATCCAAAAACTCAGTAATCAAGATAAAAACATTCTGATGCAATATCTTCATTAATCAACATCAAAACAAAAAAACCCATGATGCATCTAGTTCCTCTTTCCCGAGCTTCTCCATTCTGTCCTTACCTAACTCAATACTTTCTCCTCTCTTGCACAAATCTCTGAAAGCAAAGGCTGTCAGCTGTTTAAAAAACTGGACTACATTTTCCAGCCTTCCTTGCCCCAACACTTGGCCATATGCCTGAGTTCTAGCCAATGGGATGTGAAACAGAAGGAACTTATCCATTTTCAGACCTCCCACATGTAATCCTCTTTTCCTTTCCTCCTCATCTGGCTAAACGGAAAGAACACTGTAGAGCTCCAAGATAATGCAGCTAAAGGTGGATAGAGTATGGTTCCCTGGATGAACACGTGGAAAGTCCCCAACTAGATGGAATAAACTTTGATTGGAAATAAATAAAATAAGTTTGTTGTGTGAGCCGCTGTGATTTAGAGGTGTGTAATAGCAACCGGCCTATCCTGACTAATATACTAATATACAACTACACTACAAATTCCCCACTGGCAGGCTCTGTATCTGATGCA
Organism: Equus asinus; assembly: GCF_041296235.1. Lineage (NCBI taxonomy): Eukaryota > Metazoa > Chordata > Mammalia > Perissodactyla > Equidae > Equus > Equus asinus. Next base: position 38,306,512 of record NC_091812.1, read on the forward strand.
TCTCTGTGTTCTCAACAGTGAGCTGCACACAGTAGGTGTGCAATACAATTCCATAGTAAATTAGCCACCTCTATTTACCTCTTGAAGCTATTAAAACAAGCACCTCCACCATCACTACCGATAAAGTGACTAATAATGAATTGCTATCTCTTTATACTCTCAAAATTTGAAAATGAAGGCAAAATATTCCTGGAAACTCCTGTTAATTATGATCACTAAACAGAATGAGTCATGCTTTTTAAATGCCACTTCATGAGCATAATCAGCTAATAATCTAAATATAAACAAACATCCAAAGACAGAGGACGGAGTTAGAATGGGAGCCCCAGACATATACTTGAGATTTCCTCTGGCAAGATTTCTAATGCACTACGGTGTCTTAGAATATGTTTGTGCTCTGTGCATATCACAGTTGACATCTTGTCAAAACCAAGAGAAATAATTGCATCCCCAAGTAAGAGTATCATGCAGGCAGCAACTTAAATGTGGCACTGCTTATCAGCAATGATTTACTAACGTCTTACTGTATATAACCATGCGTGGTAGGAGTAAAACTTATACATCCTCACCAAGATTCAGGCATAAAAACAAAATCTGTTACGCTTCTAATTCAAAAGAAGATAGAACAAAGGAAAAGGGGATAAAATGAGAAGCTGTGTTTCTTCCTCTTGGAAATCAACTTTTAAAGAAATCTAAGTCCTAAACTTTTCATCTTCATTTGAGATGGGGTGGGCACGATATAAGCTAGTTTGCTCAGGTCTTGAGGGAAAAGAAAAACAACCTGTCTTATGAGGTTATTAAGATAACACCTCAGCAAGCCGCAGGCATGCTACTCATTTATTACACAAAACCGAAATCTTCTGACAGTCCATAATTATGTGCTGAGAACTCTAATGAATAACTCCGCATCAGAAGGATTCACGAAACTTTGATCAGTGTCCCGAGAGGCAGCGGGTCAAGATGAACCTTGAAATCTGATTAACATCACCCATCCCCATCTAGCATCTAAAAACACTGTTTTGTAGCTCTCCACTCTTCACTTGGATATTTTGAAAACATAATTTTGTCAAACATCCTAGAGCAATTATAAAAAAAATCAGTATTCACTTTTGAAATAGACTTAAGATAGAGTTTATATAATTTCCCATATGTGTTTCTCTACAACTTTTTATTCCTAGGCTCATGGTCATAAAAAAGTCACATTTTAGGGCTCAATGATATACTATATTAAGCCAGCAACTGGCTATAACTTGTCCTCTGCAAGTGATCAAGTTTTTAGAAGACCTGGGTTTGAAGTGGTGATGTGTTTAAAATGAGTCATCCACACATCCTTTTCTCTACTCCCCTTGGTTTCAAGACATATGAATCAGGGAACAGAAATTTGATTTAAATGAAGCTAAATCATCTGGAAAAGGAATAGAACCCATGCTTGTGGTTTCATAACTATTTAGTTCAAGTGAGAGGTGTGTGTGTGTGTGTATGTGTGTGTATGTGTGCGTGCAAAATGAAAACACGACTGCCCTGTGGTCCCTCTTAGTAAGGTTAGAGAAAAAATAGCAAAACACATGCCACCACTCCTCATTACTACATTCAAGACAGACATCACTAATCAATACCCTACTCCTTCCAGCTGAGCCTGGGGGTCTATAATCCTTACCACAGCCCTCTAAGAGGCTGCTACCAGACACATGGAATTGAAATCCAGTTTCCAGCCCTGAATTTGTCCTGTTATTAATGAACGTTTAAAACAAACAGACAGACTTTATGTTGTTCAACTCTCCCATTTACAGATAAGAAACTGAGAAATGGAGATGTTAATTGACTTTTCAAAGGTCACACAGCCAAACCACAGGGATTTTTTTTAATTGAAGTCTTTGGATTTTTAAAATATTCTTTCTTGGGGCCGGCCCCACGGCCGAGTGGTTAAGTTCGTGTGCTCCACTTCAGCGGCCCAGGGTTTCGCTGGTTCGGATCCTGGGCACGGACATGGCACCACTCATCAGGCTACAGTGAGGCGGCGTCCCACATGCCACAACTAGAAGAACCCACAGCTAAAATATGCAACTGTGTACTGGGGGGATTTGGGGAGAAAAAGCAGAAAAAAAAATAAAATAAAATATTCTTTCTTGGTATTATTCATATCATTGAAGACATGCACAACAAGGTTTAACAGTAACATTTGAAAAAACATTTCAGATGTATTCTACAAACCAAGCCAAACAAACAGACAAAAATCCACTGCAGAAAGTGCAAGGAGAGCTATAAAAATTACTCTCTACTTTGAAATTTGTGTGGTATGATCAGCAACGCTTACCATATAACTCTTGCTTCACATACCATTTGCTTACACCAACAATTTCTCATATCACTTGCTACTTCATGCCAGAACAAAACGCAATACATGTAGAAATTGTCTCCAGAGAAAGAAACTGCCTCTTTTTGACAATTCTGGATTCACAGTCGATTACACCATGGTCCCACCTAATTTCTAACCTCTCTCCACCTGGTCAGATTGGATCACTCAGGGCTCAGTTACCATTCAGAGTTTGAGGCCAGGTTTTTAAGAACAAAACAGTGACTTTTCCAGTCCTGTTTAATAAAGCTCATTCTGTGTTTTTAGCTTGGTGGTATTGAAAAGACAGCAAGGAGTCCTCTGGGAAGAGAGAAAATGACTTATGAAGCCCTCAAAAACTCTGATCTATCCTCCTCTTCTTTCTCTCTCTCTCTGTCTCTCTCTCTCCCTCCTTCCCTCTCTCTCTCTCTCTCTCTCTGTCTCTCTCACACACACATACTCTATTCCCAGACTTCCCTTAAACTGAGAGGGGCCCGTGAAATATCTTTTATCTTAGGCTTCTCTGAATTTGAAGAACCCTTGGGAAAGAGATATGTGCAAGGAGAGGAGAAAATAATGGCAAACTGCAAATGTTATAAAGCCAAAAGCCTCCAGCAGGTTCGCAGTCACGGTGGAGGAGAAACAGCCCCAGGGAAGGACTTCACACGGAGACAGGGAGTAGCAGCTGGGGAGGAGGTGGAAGTGGGTGACGGAGACATGGAGCCAGAAACAGAGCTGTGAGGAAGAAGGGGAAAAAAGGCTGAGCAGCCGAAGGCTGCTGGTTAAAATAACTCGTGGTAACAGAGTGTTCTTTGTTACCACACACTGTTCTTTGTTATCACACATTACAGAAAGTTATAAACAACAGAAGCATGCCATACACTAAAGCTGTGCTTCAAGCTCCGGGCTCTGGTGACCTAACCAGCTCCCCATGAGCTGCCCCCTCATGTAGACTGACGCTGTTTCCAGAACACCACGTCAGGACTGTGGCCATTAATCTGTACATCTCAATCCACGCACAGGAACCTTCTATAACATTTGGCACAGTGCTCTTTTCAAAGAAGCCTTTTGCAATTCATATTGATAAGGTCAGAAAGATGCAGGCAGGGTTGGTCCCATCTGTGATGAAAAGTGGACTATCAAGTTTTACAAACAAAGGGACACGAAACTTTTTGGGGAAATTAAAAAAGCCCAGTGAAAATGATATTACTTGGGTTTACACATAAAATTAGATAGTCAATAGAAACAACAAAACAGTTTGCCAGTAAAGGCAGTGGACAGATCCGTCCTGGGCTCAGTGCCAGGAACAGATGCCCCATGGTGGCTCTGAAGAACCTTCACCCTCTCCCTGCCTTGACTGCCATCTTTCACACTCTAGAAGACCAATTTTCTCTCCTCCAGCTCCCACATTTGCCCTCACATGTACCAACAACCCTGACCAAAATTCACTTAGCAGATGGCAGGAGGAGAGATAGTATGCCAGCCCTCCTTCCTTTCATCATGCCCATTTCATAGGCAACGGTTCATAGTTCATCTCTTCTCCCTTCAAGGCTCTCCACTATAACCTTTCTTTCCTTGCCAAAGAAGTCATATTCTCCCTCAGAAGTCAACACTGACTTTCTAACTGCCAAATCTCTCAATTTTCACTCTACTTGACATCTCTGAGAAGTAGCAGTGGTCAGACACTAATGAACACCTTCTCCTTGTTCAAACTCCCACCACTGTACTATTCTAGACTGTGTCTCATTCTGCCTTTATAATCAATCTCTTTGCTTCTATCACTGATGGCTTTTTATCTGCCCATTGTTTAAATGTTGATGGTTTTTAGGGATTTCCTTTTCTTCTCATTTCTTATTCCAAATCCTTATAATGCTTTGTTTCTCACTAGACTGTTGGCTCCTTCAGGACAAAACCTGTCTAACTCATCTATGAATGCCCCTTAGGAGGTACACAAATCCCAAGGTAGGAGCATGCCTGAGGTGCTCCTGTTACCATCACAGCCTGTCATTTCCCCTTCTGTGATAACCCTCAGATCTCTCTTCTCTTCATTTCCACTGCCACCTTCTCATTTCATCCTGTCCAGCTGATGGCCAGAGTTATAATCCTGACTGTTCCCACACTTACACTTTTTCCCCTCCCCATTCTATCCTTCAGAGGACCACCAAAATTATCCTTCTAAATGACAGATATGCCTCATATCCCTGCCATGCTTATAATCCTTCAACATCTTTCCTTCACCATTACATAGGATGACATCCAAACTTCACAGGACGGGAAATTAAATGTCCCTGACAATTTGGCCCCAACCTCCAGATGGATCTACCACTGCAGGTACTCTACACTCTAGCTTTATTGATATACTCAACATGTATTTTCAGCCTTCTGTTTTTTTGAATATGTGGTTCTTTCTATCTCAGTCTAGTGAAATCCTCAACCCCAGTCCCAGCTGAAGAATCATGACCTCTGTGAAACTGCACCAGCCCCACCCTAGGACAGTGAATCATTCATTTCCTCCTCTGAGTTATCAGAACACTTACCCCATTTCTCTATCAAACCATTAAACACGTTATATTCCAAGATATATCTTTATGTGTATCATACTGTGAACTCTCAGAGATGAGAGTCCTAGTCTTGGTATTCCCAGTACCTAACACAGCACTTGGCACATTTGCAGAATGTTCACTACATTGTGTTGAATTCAATGAAATTTTAAAAAGGATCTTCCAGAAGCAAATCTTTAACAATTAATCAGACACAGGAAATTGTGAAAAGTGGCCGTCTCTAGAGAGGAAACATGATGAAATATGTTAGGAGATAGACTTATTTTCCACTGTATGTCCTTTTATAGAGTTTTAGATTTTTTACCATATATGCGTACTATTTTTCAACACAGTCTGAAGAGGCACTACAGTATGTGCCTGGCACTGTGCATGGTGAGGATTTTAGGCATCATGGAACAACTTCACCAACCAAAAAAATTCATGAACTTGGATACCTCTGTTTAGATCATTCTTGTTTTTCTTTTCTTTTCTTTTTCTTTTTCTTTTTTTTTTTTTTTTTTGCTGAGGAAGATTAGCCCTGAGCTAACATTGTGCTAATCTTCCTCCACTTTATATGTGGGTCACTGCCACAGTATGGCCGATGAGTGGTATAGGCCCTTGCCTAGGATCAGAACCCGTGAACCTGGGCCGCTGAAGCAGAGTACGCTGAACTTAACCACTACACCACGGGGCCGGCCCTAGATCGTTCTTTGTTTTCCCTCAACTCCCACAGATCCGTTTTCTTCTTCAGCTGTAGCATTCTCCACAGCCTAGCTGATAAAGGAATAATTTATAGAGCGTCCTCCATGCCGGATCATGAGCCCCTTGAAGGCAGGGACCCTCCAGTCCTCAGCTCCACAGCCTCTACATGCTTCTAGTATAGTGCTCTGTGTATACGTGGCAGTCAACTTGTAATTCTTTAACTGAATTGGACTGACTCTGAAAATATGGCACAGTTTCAAATAAAAAAAAGCAATAATTATACTTGTTTGCAGCCATGTTAAGTAGAGGCAAGGAAGAGAAAATCTAAGATAGTGCTAATAGGTAGCAGCAATAAATATTAGGCATACAATGGTTGGACTGAGTGGAGAGGTAGAACAGCTGTGAAAATGTATTAATTGTTTTGTCATCTCTTATTTATGTCAGGTATAAACATATATTATTCCTTCTCCACTTATGTTGGCAAAACAGGTATTTCACTTTCAAGTGAGAGCCTTGGGTATATATTCACAGCCAAAACTGTATAGTTCACTACTGAGTGAAGATGAAAAAAAGTTTTGAGATCAAAGAGGAAAAGGAAAACAGATTCTGAAATGGTATCTTTATAAACAAAATAGGGGAAAAATCAGCAATTTCCAGATAGATCTAAAGCCTAACTCCTCTGGTGAAAATACCCCAACTAAATCCTTTTGTTCCTGGGAAGTGGTTTGAAGACCCTCTGCTGTGAAGAAGAACAGAAAGTACAGGATGTGGACTCTGTCCTCACAGAGCTGAAGAGACAGTTGTATTGACAACCACATTAAAAGTCAGAAAACAATAGAAGATTCAAGAAAAAAAGTACAACAACATAGGATTTATATATGCGAGATAAATATTCATTGAGCACTTAATATAGAAACAGGCATTATCCATATTCCTATGTGAGCTGACAGCTCGCAGTCCTAAGGTACCCCATCCTGTTACAAAGCCCAAGCCGGACCATTTCCTCCATGAAGTCTTCACTTTTCTTCCTTCCTCCCTCCCTTCTTCCCTCCACCTCCACACACACAGAATTGTTCTCCCTGGCCCCTGAACACACCCAGAGGTTTATCCATCCCTGCTTATCCCATTTACTCTTGTCCATTTTGTTTTATGGTCAGTTATGGCCATGTAATTGTCCCAATGAACTTTAGATCACTTGCAGATAGACTCCACATCTCATTCACTAATAAACTCTCAATGCATTTGCCACAATGAACACAGCTGACTGCTACACAATCTCTGACCACAGCATGGTAGATCTGTATTTGTCCTCCACCTCGACACACCCTATAAGAATTCTACCTCTCAAACAGAGAAAGAATGAAAAAGATGGGAAAGAAAAAAGATGATAGAAGAAGAGAGGTTAGTACCATGTAGATAAATCTTTCTTACCAGGGCACTTGCAACAATTAATTCAATTTATTGACCTACCTCCTGTGGGAGCGAGTATTAGGTTTTATTTACCTTTGCAGTCCCATAGCCTAGTTTAATCCCTGGTGTAAAACATATGCTTAATAAATAATTATTTGGCAAATCAATTAAAGAAGAGAGGACAGTAAGAAAAAGAAATATTCTCCCTTAATTAGTACCCACTGAAATGAGAGATGAATGAAGGTCAAGAGAATAGAAGTACAATCCTCTTATTTTCCCCATCCTAAGTGTGTCCTAAAGGGATTCAATAAGGTGTCTGTCCCTTCAGCCAAATTTGAAAAAATAGTATAAAAGTTCACAGGACAGTTATCTTCTTATTTCTTAAAACTGGCTACTCTCCATTTTAGATTGGATTCACTTCAATACATATTTATTGAGCATCAACTATACACAGGGTGTGTTTCTGATGCTAGGGAGGAAAGAGATGTCCCTTCCCTCAAGGATCTTAAACTCTAATGTCATGTTCCTTGTATACTGCAGCGCCTTTACTATGATGCAAAAAAAATAATGAAATTTCATAATAACTATAAAGTCCTATGTTTGAAAACCACGGCCAAAATGGACACACTAATATTCCTTTACAAATGGCCCAAGTACTTCACTGCCAAATCCTACATGGAAGCCTGCCAGTCCAAAGGGCCTTACCCCAAAAGGCCTGCCTTCATTCCTCATAAAGAAAATGGAATAGAAAGCTCTTCAGATGGAGTTACCATTGACTTAATTTTGACAGAAACATCTATATCCATGTGTCTATGTTAAAATAAAGCTGGTAGAAAGTCTCTCCCCCACAACTTCCTTTGAACAAAATGCAAATGTTTGCTTTACTTCTATTTCTATGGACTAGTCCCAAATATTTTGATCTGGCTACTTTTCCATGTTTCTTAATAACTTAAATATTCATGTCTGTCACAACTGCAGTGTGGCAGTTTAAGCTCAGGTTCTACAGGGAGGCATCATTCCATTATATAAAGGGGACAAGCATCACCCATAAAATAGCTCAGCTTCATCAACTGACCTCAGAAATGAAAATGCCTGAAAAATTTAATCTTAAATAGTAGATAATATTTACATTCTTTTGCTCCTCAAAAGTTTTAAGAGAAAACAAACAGATGTATATGTATATTTGTATGACTATATATATATATATACGTAACATGAAAGATAATACAAAATTGCATATTTACATACACGGCTTTAAATATTCAAGCAACATCTGAATAAAGGGGGAAGGAAAATAGATAACTGAGGAAGAACATCGCCAAAATATAAAAATATTAAATACATAAAGTTTAAACTCTCAGGTGTCTTCACTAATAAGGTAGTGAAGAGGGAAAAATGTACACTTCCACATGATCAAAAAAGAAGAGTATTTCTTTTTATTCAGACAAAGTGGTACCTCCCATATGTATATTCTCGATATAAGGGGTGTTATGTCCAACAACTTCACTCCTTGTTCAGTCCCTTCTGCCATGTGTCAGTGAGAGCTGTCTTGTTTGGGCTCCCAGGGACTTTGGGGTGTGTATTTCTCATTCCTATCCCATCTAGGTCAAAGTGCTTGTCCTACAAATATATATTAGGCAGAGCTGTGATACAGATGACCTGCATTGCCTCTACCCTTCTACAGAGGCCAGAACCCTCATCATCTTCTGGAAAATTCTAGACTTCTCCTTAGTGCTAGCTTCTTGACTATAGCTCCCAATAGATCCAAAACTGTGAACTTGGCTTAATCAATATTTGATTTGAGTTTAAGAAAACCCTTTGAATTCATTCATATTGAGGATTCGAAACTGACTCAACACTTGATCAAAACAAAACAAAAAAAGATTTGATTACAGCTCCTGTGTTGTGTCACAAAAGAATCTGTATTTTAACTTTCTTTGCAACTTAAAAAAAAAACGAGGGAGCCAGCCTGGTGGTGCAGGGGTTAAGTTCGCACATTCCGCTTCAGCAGCCCGGGGTTCACTGGTTTGGATCCCCGGTGAGGACCTACGCACTGTTTATCAAGCCATACTGTTGCAGGTGTCCCACATATAAAATAGAGGAAGATGGGCACAGATGTTAGCTCAGGGCCAGTCTTCCTCAGCAAAAAGAGGAGGATTAGCGGCAGATGTTAGCTCACAGCTAATCTTCCTTAAAAAAAAAAAAATGAGGCTTCCCAGGCAGAATCAGAAAAGAGAGAGCTAAGGGTGGAAGGAAAAAGGAAAGCTTCCAAGTACTCTGAACCCATATTGCTGTCCTGCCTGAGATACCCAGGCCACCTACCTGGTCCAGGACATGGAATCCTGAGACTGGAGGCTCTCAGGGTGCTATTAAGGCCAAGGACACCGGAATCATACAGGTTTAGGCTCAAACTATGGCTCAGCTACATGGTAGCTACTACAGCACCTGTGTTCCTCAGTTTCCTCATCTGTGGGGATTCTAACAGCACCTTCTTCACAAAGCACATGAGGCAGTGGGCATGGCACCTGGCACACAACACGCCCTCTTACCACTCGGCTGGTATTATCACTATTACTGCTATTGCAGGGGCTGCCACTATTACTACTGCCACCATGCCAGAGTCACCAGACTGTACCAGATTCTCCGTGAAGAGAAGTTTCATGCACAGCACAGTGGTTACAACTGTAGGCTCTAGAGTCTGATTTCAAATCCCAGTTTGGCCATTTTCTGACTTAGGTAAGTTTCCTGAACAATTTATTTAACTTTTCTGCACCTTACTTTCAATATATAAAAAGATGATGGCAGCATCCATCGAGTTACTGTGAGTGAAGTTAATATGTTTAAAATGTTTGCAAGAGTTGTACGTAGTAAACACTTTTTCCACTTATCCTTACAGTGATTGAAGTAAAAATAATATTATTAATAACAATAAGCACACAGATCACTTACAATAAAGTAGGCACTTTGGTAAGTTATCCACCCACGTATGTACATACTATATTTAATTATCCTCATTTACAGATGAGAAAACTGAGGCATGGGGTGTTGAGTGGCAGAGCCATGATTTAAACCCAGGCAGTCTGGCTCCAGAGTCCATGCTCTTAATCTTTTTGGTATGGCCTCTGAAAAAATGTTAAAATAACGAATGAATGTTTCTGCAGAGAAATACTGAAAAGAGTCAATCATCTTGACCCTGCTGTTTTCAATGAGAGCGGACAATTCTTGCAAAGTGTGCAGGACGGGAGGACAGAGGCATGTGGAGGGCAGAGGAGGACAGACTCAATGCTCCCTATGCAGGCCTGGCAGGGGCTTTCCAGCCAAAGTGAGAACACAAGACACAAAAGGAGTTCCCAAAGATGCGAAAAGGAACTCAGGGATTTGGCTCTGAATCCAAAGTCACTTAACTTTTAGCACGGTTTAAACTGACAAGGAGCAAATGCTTATTATGGACTTGGCCTTCCCGGAGACTGGATATTGGTCTTGAGGAAGCTTAAAGGAGGCCAAGGCATCTTCAACTTTCCTCCTAACCCAGCAGTGAGGTTGATTTGTACATCTACAACTTTTCTAGATTGCAGTGGGTGTGCTGGACTTGGTATTGCTAAATATCTTCCATTTGAATTTTAGGCTATTTGAGGTGAAAGACACCCTCGTTGGTCACAACAGGACAAGTCGACCAGAAGGCCTTATCAACTCAATATCCCTGATTTCATATTGAATGATTGATTCATATTAAATCCCTGATTCAGTATTCCTCATTTCATAAAATCCTACTCCAAAAACCTAGGTATTTTAGGTCAACCAAGTGTTGAATCAATATTTTGCTACTGACTAATTCTTGCGAGTGATTCATTGCAATTCATCCTCTTTGAATTCAGTTTCCTGCCAATGTCTCAATTTTGAGTCCTTCTAGATCACCTTTTCAGTGGATGCTTCCCAATAAAAGACTTTAAGCAATATAAAATCCCAACTGAAAATACCAGAAGATAGACAGAAATAGATACGGAAGGAACATGGCAGGGAGGCTGAGGAAGAAGGAAGAAAATCAAAATGGGTCACTGAATGCTTAAAAGGATAAACATTTTTCATCTACTAGATTGGCAAATATCAACTTGTTTGCTGATATACTGTGTTGGTGAGGTGAGGGAGAAATCAGTGCTCTGATATATGGGTAGTGAGAGTGCAAATTGGTACAATCACCTATGGAGGCAAAATCTGTCAACATCTATCCAATTTTAAATGCAGATACCCTTTGGACAAGCCATTCCCTGAACTTAAACCTTATAAGTGGGTGCCACCTCATGCTACACCAAAAAGACATCCAAATTCTGAGTACTTCTAAATTTCAGGAGAGTTATCAATGAACAGGTTTCTTATATGATAACCACAGGGTGCACAAAATATATGCAGTATAACTTTGTCTTAATTAACAAATTATGTTATAACAAATGTGATGTCCAAGCAGATATAGATCATATTTGCTCATATCCCTTTGGTGACTAGATCACGAGATTTGTTTAGGTGGCTGCTATGCTGTACAGAATTCAAGAGTAAACTTTACTGGATCCTGGGTCAACCTATACCGTAAGGGGAAAGGTCTGGGTTTGGGAAAGGTGGAAATGGGGGGATTCTAACGTCTCCTCTGCCAACAATTCTGTCCTCTTGAATAAGACACTTCATTCCTCTGATTGCCCTCATCCATGAATGACAAATGTAAACTAGCTATAAATTTGCTTCCACTTTTAATGATCCATATATGCTGCAGCAAAATTGAGCTGAACCTCACTCAATCTACCCACACGAAAGGAAAAAGGAACTAACACCTAAGAAGTGAGTTCCTACTAATTGCTTGGCACTGTAGTTCTCCATGACTTCTCTTAACTCTGACAACAACTTCATAAGCTAAGTATTATCATCTTCCTTTTACAGGCTAGGAAACTGAAGCTCAGAGGTGGTAAGTAATTTTCTGGATTCCAGAGCCAGCAAGTGACCAGAAAGGAATCAAACCTAGCTGGATTTAACCCCAAATCTGAGTTCTTTGTTTTTTGCCATATTTTCTCTACACCCCGTAACTCAGACTTAAAGAAAAAAAATTTCTCCATCACGGATTCTGTCATAACAGGAATATATCTGAATGCAAAGCAAAAGGAGAAATATATTTTTAAGGGAAAATCAGGAAAAAGAACAAAGATAACTTTGTTCAACAAAGGAGTAAATACATAATTTAAAAAAAACTTCTTTGAATCACCAAAAGTGACTTAAAATCTATGTTTCTACATAGTGCTAAAATAACCAGATGATTTGTTAATTGACTTTATTTAGACTAAGGTGAATATGGGCATTTGGTTCTCTTTTCCTACCAGTTGTGTTATAAAGACACAGACTGAACTACTCCTACCCTAGTTCAGGAATAGTTCCAACTGGAAGGTCATTTGTATTGTTAACTCATAACAGAGACAAAAGTAATGCATTCATCCTATGAATAACTCCAGAACTCTAAATTCTCAATGGCCCTTTCTTTAATTCAGTGACCATTTATAATTTTTAAAAAGTAAGGTTGGGGAGTGAGGGAGTGGAGTCCTTACCTAACTCACTTAAATCCATCTAGTGGCTGAAGGACTTAATTAAAATTATAGTGGAGTATCTTTAATCTGAGGTTACTCGTAGTGGGGACTATTTCCTGCCTGAGTTTAGGAATTATCTGAGATGTGATCCAGTCTTCTAGATAAGGTTGGAGGGAAAGGGGAGGGGAGAGGCAGAGATAGGGTAGAGGGAAGAACTTACAAACTAATGGAGGAAAAGAAACAAAGTGTGGATAAACTAGAAAGAAGTCACTTCTCAATCCATGTGGAGGATTCTGTTTGCATAAATCTTTCTCCCAAGAGAGACCTACAGGTTTGGAGAACAGCACACCTCCAATCTGTTAGGGCAGCGACATTCTCTTTTAGAGTTGCCTGCCATCCAAAGCCACATGGAACCAAGGTTGTCTCTACTATATATTAAGAGACAAAAGAAAAAGATTCTTTCAGCATTGAGAGTAATAAGGTATGAATGAGTTTCTGTTTGAGTGAAGACCTGTAACACCAATGGGACATCTACCTTATAGGAAGAAATAGGGAGAAACATGGGCCTACATGAAATCCTGGGTTCCAGGGTTCATTTAAGGCCAGAAGGTGGGCTCATCTGATGTTTATGTCACTTCCTCTTAGAGTCACCTGTGCACCCTTTAGTGAGAAGGCAGATGGAGGGAGGCAGCATCTCTTATGACCACCTTCACTAGCTTCCTCTCTCTACTGGGACTTTTTTTTTTGTCAAGGTTTTTTTTTTAAATTTTTTTTTCCCCAAAGCCCTCTGGTACCTAGTTGTATATTCTTCGTTGTGGGTCCTTCTAGTTGTGGCATGTGGGACGCTGCCTCAGCATGGTTTGATGAGCAGAGCCACGTCTGCACCCAGGATTCGAACCAACGAAACACTGGGCCGCCTGCAGTGGAGCGCGCGAACTTAACCACTTGGCCACGGGGCCAGCCCCCCTCTACTGGGACTTTTGACTGAAGACATCACAAATTAGTGGGTAATTCAATGCAAGATGTCAGAGACTCTAACATTATCACATACTGACCAAAATATTTTGCCAGGATAAAGTATTTTAGAATAAATACAACCATGGGTGTGTGCTGTGCTGTTGTTGCAGAACGTGAAGCACTTCGCTCAACGTCGACAATATCTCCTCAGTTCATCCTGTGTAGGATCAACACAGGGAGTGTAATGGGATCATGTCCCAAGAATCCAGTGTTGCCGGGTCTGCATCATCCCCCAAATTAGCAGGAAGGCCCACTACCCAGTGAAGGCAGAAAAACAAGCAAACAACAAAAAAAAGCTACCAGAATTCTGGTATGTTAAGTTGCCATTTACTTGTGGGTCAATTCTGGGCTCTATTATGTTCCATTGGTCTATTTGAATGTTCACTATGTTATTCTTATGGCTTTAGGTATGTCAGAAATAGTTCATAACCTTTTAAAATCAGGGTTTCAGTATCACACTGACAGGCCCATAGATTCTTCAACACAGCAGGACACTGGATGATTAAAAAAGGAAGAGCTGGTGCAGTTGAGAGATACGAAAATAAAAACAAATTTCTGTCTCTCAGAATTTGATTTCTCACTGAAGCTAAAGAAGGATCCACTTTCAAGACTTTGTAACACTTTCTTACTTAAATGCTAACTCTCTCTTGCAATTCTGAGTAATAACTGCCTTTAAAAAATCTCACAGCAACACACAGAGCCACGTCATTCACTGACCTTGAAATATTCCTAATGAGATGTCCCTCTGTAATACAAGAATTACTAATGGGGGATGGGAATAATGGCTGGGGAAGTGGAAGATGAATGATACAGAAGGGACATGGTTAACATTTTCCATGAGCAAGATCGACATGCTGTGTAACAGAAACATAATAAATTGCTTCATCAACTAACCCTCACCCCTGAAGAAAGCAACTCAGGTTTGGCAGCAGACTCCAGTAAACAAATTACCCTGAGAGATTAACTGGATGTGAACTAAGGCCTCTGAGGCATTTCTTTCTTCCAACTGTATATAGTCAAAACTGTGCCTTCAAACTACAGAGATGGTTCTAGACTTTATTTCTAATTTATTGAAATATTCAGTTCTATCCTTTGCTAGAACATCATACTTCTTCACCTTCATATTGTCTCTTTATAGTAAAAAGCCATGATCAGAGTTGAGAAATAAAATTCCAGGGATCTTGACTGAAGTATAGAGACTTATGACTTCAGTTCCCCCAGAAGCTTACTCATTCGTCCAAGTTAGCTCTCACATGCTGCTGAAAGACATTAAACAAATCTGCATACAGAGCTCAAGGTGAGAGATGCCTATGTTCAGGGCAGAGTGTGATAATCCCAAAATTTCCACGAGCTGGGCTTCAGACAACATGCACTACAAGTATGTTTAGAGACCTGATGCATGGCAGACCAGAAGGTGCAACCAAGAGACATCTGGTCCACTCTGCTCTGGCCCACAGGCTGAGAGAGGATGTACACATGAGGCTTTACTGATTAACATCTTGGAAACCTAACGAGGAGGAGGAATTCAGTGCCTCCTCACTTTAGGTTGTGCCCTCATCATTTCTCACCTGGATCAGTATAAAACCCTCCTTTCTGGTCTGTACTCTTGCTCCCACCATGCCTCTCAAATCCATTCTCCACACTGCAGCCAAAGTGAGCATTTAAAACACAGTGTTGACCATTTCCTTCTCCTCTTAATATATTCCAGGGGCTCCCCACTGCCTTCACGATAAAGTCCAGTATCCTGCTGCATGGCTTACTACAGTTACAACAGCAAGAAGGGAAAGTGGCATTGGCAGTGGCAACTGCAGCAGTTTGTCGAAGGCGAGCATGGAGAGAAGTCTGTATTAGTGTCCTAGGGCTGCTGTAACAAAAGACCACAAACTGGGTAGCTTGAAATAACAGAAATTTATTGTTTCACAGTTCCAGAGGCCAGAAGCCCCAAATCAGTGCGTCAGCAGGGTGGGTTCCTGCTGAGGTCTCTGAGGGAGGAGCGGTTCTGTGCCCTCTCCTAGCTTCCAGTGGTTCGCTGGCGATCTTTGGCTTGTAGATGCTTCACTCCACTCTCTGCCTTCCTCGTCACATGGACTCTCTGTGTCTCTGTCTCTTCACGTCTTACTTTTGTGCATGTCTGTCTTTGTGTCCAACCTTTCCCTTTTTATGAAGACATCAGTAGTACTGGCTTAGGGCCCACTCTAATGACTTTATTTTAACTTGATTACTTCCATAAAGACCCTATTTCCAAATAAGGTCACATTCTGAGTACTAGAGGTGATGATGTCAAGACATCTTTTTGGGGAGACACAATTCAACCCAGAACAAAGTCCTGCTCCAAGATGAGGTTTGACTCTCTAAGCCGCTTCCAAGCCTAATTTCTATTGGTTCTGCTTTGCAAGACATAATAAGTTACATATTAAGTATGAACAGAAATGTGTGACTTTGTGTTTTAAAATGTTTCCATTTTATTTATATCTCACCTCATTCCACAAAGAATTTAAATTGCTTAAAATGTGTTTTCACCTTCAAATTCCTAATATTATTCTGGGAGAAAATGATAAGATTTACAACATAATATAAAGAAGACTCTGTCATGTAATTGATTAACTTGGGTAATTCTCCCACATAACTTCTTTGTTTCTCAGTTTACCAGCCTGTAAAATGGAAACAACAAGACTGCCCATTCTGTCTTTCATACTGGATTTTGCAACAATAAAATGACACATACTATATAGGAATGTTTTGAAAAGGTGTAAAATGGTATAAAAAGGAAAAGTTGTGGTATTCTTACTCTTAGTTTTCTGTTATATATTAGTAATAGAAATCAGAGTTGTTATAGCAGAAACCTGAACAAGTAAGGCACTAGAAGAGTACAAGGTTTATCCTGGCAGGTAATTTTCCCTCTCTCTGAATTGGCTTCATTCCCTGCCAGGGCTGCCCTGTTAAACCACACACTATCCCAGTCACTAAACTTATCTTCTTACATGCATTCTTCTCACACAAAATGCATCACCCAAGAAAAGAGGACAAAAATTAAGGAGGTGTACAAGAAAACAGGATAAAAGACACCTGACTAATTAGGAAAAACAAATGATTAAAAAATCATCTCACTTCTAATACTCCTTAATAACATGAGTCAGAGATATGTAGTTTTCTATTAATTAAAAATGTGCTTTTTCCAGAATAACCAAATTCAAAAGGACAACAGTTTATCATCTTAAACAAGATGAAATGATTCTGTGTCAGATACCAGGAGGTTTTTTTAATCAAAGGAATAAAACCAGTGGTGCCTTTTTCTTTTAATTTAGCAGGACTCGAGTGGCTATTTCACAAGCAGTAGTATAGAGTTATGTGGCGTTTTAAGTGATAGAATAGTGAGACAGGGAGAGAAGTGAAAAACTGATTCTTGTAAAGTTTCCAGGCATGGAAAGCCATTTTACTTATCCACACCATCACTGTACAATTTTAACTAAGAGTTGGGTGGGAAGTGCCTGATGGATGGAATTCTATATGGTCTATGTGCAGGGTGCCTCTCCAGGGGGCCTCTAGGTGTACAATACCAGGGGACATGCAAAATGAAAGTGCCCCCAATTGTGCAATGTAGCAGTCCTAGTCACACAGAGGAAGGAACTAGGATTGGAGGCCCTGAAAAATAGCAGAGTATGGAATGGAGTAAACATAACTCATCATAACTTCATGGAAGGCTGCAGTGGAATGGAAAAAAATTCTGGTCTAATAGTCCAATAGACCTGAGTCCTGGTTCACAACCCAGTATTTACCGGCTGTATAACCTTAGATAAAGTTACATTAGCTGTTCTCTCATTTTAAAACAGAAACAAAAACTGCAACTACCTTTTCTACTTCAGAAGACTATTGTGAGAATCCAACGAGAGTATGCATGGGACGGTGCTTTGTAAACTTAACAAATGGGAGATGTCATTATCTTGGGTAGAGTTCAGCTTCCCTACAGTCTGTCTCAAATCATGAAAACTCTTTCTCTCAGAGTCCAAAAGCAAATGTCCAAATACAGCTGTTCCTACTTAATTTTCTTCTGTCATGAGCATAGTGGGCTTTTTATTATTATGATAAACCATATAAAGCTACTTTCATTTGTCAATGTCTATTATTATTGCCACTAGTCATTCTATATAAAATATCTCCAAAAACCAGTCTTGACTCACAAAGTCTCCAGGGTGGAACAGGTTGGCTAAACAATCAGTATCTTAGATTTTGAAAATTGCTCTTATAGGATAATAATGTAACTACTGATAATTATACCTACTATTTTCCTGATGAAGGATGCAGAAGATTGTTTGTTTTTAAACTGCTTCCAATTAGCTGATTTCAAAAAAAGCTTAATCTTAGAAGCACTGTTGGCTTGACACAGTTGTAGATCTCAACTTCTTTTGGCTTTTCTTATCAAAGTCAGGTCATGATGAAAAGAGAACTTCCCTAATTAGTCATTATATCTAGTGCCACCTTGGGCACCAAAAGTGCACACTTTCGATGACTTATTCCAAATGGAAGAGTGAAATAAGCTTCACTTATAAAATCGAGAGGCAGAACATCCAAAGGCAGACACAGTGAAACTGCAAATTTAGAACTCTAAATTTCTGTGCATTTTCAGTACTTTATGATTTCACTGTGAATACTGAAATTCATGAGAAGTTGAACACTGATAACGATTATTCTCAACTAAGGCTAAAATTCTGGCTTAGAAGATCACACTATTTCTGTTCTAGATGCTTCCCCAACAGAAGAGCATAGATTCTAGATACAACTAATCTTCTAGAACAGGAAACCAACCTTCCATTTATACCAGTATTTTTATAAGAAAAGGAAATCCCAGTGTTAACTAGGTGCTCAGAACAATTTAAATCCCTTTCTACTACAATCTTGGACACATAAAGGATTACTTATTCAGCAACCAGTCACCAGACGTTTCAGAGGTCATGGCCAGGGTCCTTGGTAAGCCAGAGAAGAGGGAGAGGCTCTCACAAGCTCTCACTTGGCAACACCAAATGAAGTTTTGTTCTGTTTCTTTAAGCCAAGTATTAGTTTTTGTGTTTCAGACACTGGCTGTAACCTAAAAATAACTGCCATGTCTCTGCATGAATAAGGCAGATAAACTCAGGTTCCCCGAACTCAACAGTTCTCAATCAGGGGTAATTTTCTCCCCCAGGAGGCATATAGCAATGCCTGGAGGCATTTTTGTCACTACTTGGGGTGCAGGGGGTGCTACTGGCATCTAGTGGGTAGAGGACACAGATGTGGCTAAACATCTTGCAATGCCCCTCATCAACAAAGGATTATCCATTCCAAAATGTCAATACTGTGAGGTTGTAAAGCTCCGCCCTAACTAGCAGGATAGTACACCTTGCTAGAGAATATACAACAGCCCCCCAAATAGAGATAAACTCCATAAGTTTGCTTTCTTTCACAGTCACTGGATGGAAACACACACAGATGCACACACGCACACAGCTTTTAAGCACCTTTACAATCTGCATTTTCTCTTTCAGTCATCCTCAGTAGCTTTGCATAGAAAGAAAAAACAAAGGGAATGAGTAGGTGCAAGAAAGATGGGGGGAGATGGGAGGCAAAAGAAGGGAAAAATAAATGTCAAGAGAAAAAAAACCCTTATCCCTTCTCTGGATGTATACGTGACATAACACTTCAGTTAAACAAAAGAGGCATTCCACTGGAGCCAATGAAGTTTTATTGCCATAGACATGAACATCATAAAATTTTCCAAAAGCTAAAATGTAAGGTTTTGTTCCCTAGCTATCATAATCCACAGTAAACAAACCCAATACAAGGTACACAAAAGGTTTTTCATTAAGCTGTTTCTATAATAAGAAGAATTATAATTGTGTGATCTTAAAATTAAAATTATTTCCACAGACTCATTGGGCTTCAATGGCCAAGAACCGAGTCCCAGAGCCTTTCACGCAACTTACACATTTAGAAAGTGAACCTGAGTACAACCCCTGAGAGCCTCCAGCCAGTAGCCATTTCATATTGCTCCATATCAACACTACAGACACATTCTTGGAGCAGGCTCTCTAAGTAGAAGAAAGCCAGGCAACTGAGAAGACACATTCCGGAACACAAGAACCATCAAATTCACTGAGAGATTAATTTATTGAAAGACAGAATCTCAGAATCTCACTGTTAGAAAGGTAGGAAAAAATTACCCATTGCTTTCTGAATTCCCTCAACACACAGTGACCAAGAAATCACAGTCTGTTCCTGTACTCCTTGCCAGCTCAATGTCACCCCAACGGTAGAAGTGACATAATACTATTTCTCGGAGTGTCTGCTTACACTTTGTTAAGTTCTGTATGAACTAAGATATATAGATCCTGTCATTAACACCCTCCTTTTAATTTCAAGAGCATAAGACTGTGATGGTAGAACCCTATTTATTCTCTTGGATCATGTTCTCCTTGTTTTCTGTTTGCCTCTCTCTTGGTCTGGGGACATAAATACAGGTGTGCCAATGGCAAGTCAATTTGGAACAACCTCTTCAACCCTATCTTTTTCTCTTCAATGCTCCCTTGAAATTCTCCTAGACAGAAGGGAGATGGGTTCAGGGCAACACAACAAAGAAGGGCAAAGGAGATATAGGTGTTTGGTAAAGAAGACTTTACTCCTCCTACTATTCTTCTCTCCCTTCACCCACCTCTCATGAAATCCAGGAGTATAGACATCAATTTTTCAGGACTCTACTCCTCATCTCGTTTTAAATTAGGTTAGCCAATCTCATAACCTTAAATACTATCTATACAAAGGTGACCTCAAAATTGTGTCAGTCTAGACTTCTCTGATCTCCAGACTTACCATTTAGGACTCACCACAGGCTCCTTAAACTTGACAAGTCCAAAACCAAACACTCTGCTTCCTCTCCAGACTTCCCACAATCACCACCATCTCAGTTAAAGGTAACTCTCATCCTTCTAGACATGCAAGCCAAACCTTGGAGTCACCCTGACACTTCTGCCTCCCACACCTCATATCCAATTTATTGGGAAATCCTGTCTGGTCTGGCTATGTTTATAGAGGCAGAATCCAACCGTTTATCCTAACTTACACCACTAGACATAAGCAAGAAGACCGGAGAGAAGGCTACTGCAACGATCCATTCATGGATGTCTGGACCTCCAGCTTCTACTCCTTGTTCCCCTTCAGTATACTCTCCATACAACATTCAGTGATTATATTAAAACATAAATCAGATCCTATCACTCCTCTACTCAAAACATCCTTTCAACGGCCTACAAGGCCGAAACAATCTAGCCCCCATTTTTACCCTGACCTTCTTATCTCTCTCCTCCTTGTTCATTCTGCTCCAGTCACTGTGGACTCCTTGAAGTTTTAGAACACACCAAGCCAACCAACTCCTGCCTTAGGCCTTATTTCTCTTGCCTGAAACTTTCTCTCCCTAGAGAGCTGCATGACTTATTATTCCCCCTCAAGAGTGTAAGCGCCAAGAGGACACGGAGTTTTGAGATTACTCTGTTCACTGCTGTATTCATACTGGCATGAAACAGTTACTCAATAAATAGTTGAATGAGTGAAAGAGAGACAGTCTTCAGAGACTTTTCTTTTTGTTTTGCAATCTGAGGATCACTTTTAGAGACCACAGGGAACACACTTATAATTAGATGAACAACTCTGCATTAAAATGTAAATGTAAAGCAAATATTTAAATATCTAAAAGATCTTTAAGTGAAACAATTACACAAACAATTTTAAATTTTTTTTCTGTATTAGGACAGTTTTCTTTTATATCTTATTCTCTTTTTGAATTTTATATAATATCTATCTGAGTAAAAGCGAAGGAGGAAACAAAATTAAGTGATTTAGAGATAGTCAGTATAATGTTTTTTAGAAATACATGAATTCTGTATTTAAGAATTTTAAATTGTCCCCCATTGCAGACACCTTCAATTAAGCCTATTCTAATCTCGGCTAAGTGAGAATTCAACTTCAAAAATTTCACTCCCCGGCACAGCTGTTTGACAAGTGCAGCAGGAGCCTGTCAAGACACTTGGCAGCATCGTTCCTTCGGAATACAATGGGCTTTTTTTGTTTTGTTTTGCCAAACCCTATTACTCACTGATGGTAATTAGCAAGCCAATCTTTGGAGGAAATGTATAATCAGGCAACTAAAAATGCCTTTTATGAAACTCCTCCTTGAAAATAAATCATTGACACTGCAAATGGTCAATATGCACCCAATTTTGAATTAAATTGCCCATTGATTTCACAAGATCTATGTTCCTGGCCCTATGGTCTAATGAAATTCATTTTTTCCTGAAGTTCTGAATTAAAGAAAAGTGACAGCAACACAGTTGTTGATTTTGATTTACTACCTCAAAAGAGTAAGCAATTAGAGTGATTTCTCTATTATTTGCTCAGATTAGACAGCTCCTTCCTTGACTGGTTCCAACATAAAGGCCCCATTCCATTGGCATAGCACAAAACCAGGGTTACAATCGAAAGCTGGCCTTCCCAGGACACACAATGGAGCAGGATCAGGCTGACCCAGACAGCCCGAGCTGCTGGAGTCCTCACAAGTGGTGGGTCAACGCGTTGGGCTACTGGGGGAAATACTTGCGACAGGAACAACTAGAGATAGTTACAATAAAGTCAGTCCTTGCCTCAAGAACATGAATACTCCCCACTTCAATTTATGATGCATTTTTGGCTTTCAGAAAAAAACAGCGCCTGTCTCGTTGTCACACCTTGATACAAACTTGTATTCCAGCACACCTCCCACCAACACCTTCAACAAGTTTCGACAAGCGCAGCTGAATCACTTGAGATGGGCCAAAGGGTCAGGGCCCTGAAACTTTGTCAGCCTGATTATCTAAAGCCACTGGAAAGCACTCCATGTGTTTCAGAAACAGGTAGACTTTCCACTATACAAAAGCAGCTTTGTTTCTGTATATGTGACGCCTCTTAATTAGAATCAATGATTTTTTTTATTGTCGCTCCAGATAAGCTTGTTTGCCTAGCTTCATTTTCCTAAAACACTTTAAACGTTTCTAGGAAGGGTGAATGTCGGCAGAACACTGAGACAGGCCTTGAACCAGGGCTGTGGTATTGTATGATGTTTACAATTTGTCATCCTTGGGGGTAATTTTGCAAGCTTAAACACACTAAAGGACATATTATAAAGAGCCAGGCAATTTCATTTTGTTTGACTATATTTATGGAAATGGACCAAAAGTGTCCATAGAGGCACATTGTCATTTTTTCCTTGAGTGTGTGCCAGTTCATGACCAAAAGCAAGCATTCAGAGAATAGAAGAGCATTTATGACCACACTGTGTGTATCAAATAAGCTACTTTATGAACAGATGGGGAATATTGTGTTTCAGGGTCTTAGTAAAATAGCCCCTCACACCAAATTTCTGCTCATAATGGTGGATCTCTCCATGATTCATTCATGACCTTGCCCTTGATAATGAGCAGATCTCCCTCAGGGCTGAGTGCCTGTGGGACATGAAGACATTGCACATCCCATGACTTACAAAGATGATGAGCAGTGGGGAATTATGCACTAAGAACATGTAATTTGGACAAGGTGGGAAAAACTGAGTAATTCATTTGAGATAACAAGAGTTTTCCCAGCAGTGGTGACTGTACGGCAATGGAATCCTTGGAGAGTAAATAAGAAAAAAAATGGTTGCTGGGAAAGATTTAGTAAGTTGAAAAGCAAGTTATAGGAGCTGGCACTGATAAGAAAAAAGAAATGGTCTTTAACAAAGCCAGTTTGATGAGACAGGGTCACCACTCAAGGAAAGCTCAAAGATGAAGACTGAAACATTTCTTCTTTTCACGGAGATACAGAGACCCAGGACAAGTCAGGGGTGAAGCAGGAAGGGCACTTCTAGTTCCCTGAAGCATACACAATATTCTATGTTTAATTACAACTCCTGCGCACACAAGAAGACCATGCTTCCCAGCCTCCTTTGCAATCAGCTGGGGTCATGTGATTGAGTGCTGGCCAACGGGATGCAGGAAAAAGTGAGGTGTGTCACTCTTAGTCATGGCTCCTAAAACTTTCTGCACAATCCTCAACATCCTGTCTTCCATTCTAGACCGAGACTGCAGAGCCATTAGACTGAAGGATCCTGAGTCACTGTACGATCACAAGGAGCAAGTTGTAGTAGAACATGAATAAGAAATAAACCTTCATCATATCAAGCCACTGAGATTTGTGGCTGTTTTGTTACAGAAGTTAGGTTATCTTAATATATTCCAAAAAGGCTTCCTTGTTATCATTCGCCTTTTCAAATATCATGCTATTGCCTAAGAGTATCTCTCATCTCACTCTTAAGCAGAGTGATTTCAGAGACCTTCAAGAGCAATGGAAAAAATTAATTTGCTTTCAGATCAGTAGACAGGTTCCCTAAGGAAATAATTGGCTGGCATGATTTTCTGAGGTGTTGGAGGGAACAAACTGTCCTTTTCTCTAAGTTAAAAAATACGTTATTTATTTTTAACTTTTTACTATGGAAAATTTCAAATCTTCATACAAGTATAAACAATAAAATAATGAACTTCCATGCATCCATCACATCCAGTGGATACATGGAGTATGTGTGTATATCTGGAGTTAGGGGATGGATACATATATATCCACATACACATATACACATAGGTAGGTAGATAGATAGATATGTATGTAAATATATTTGGGGTCTACTATATGTTAATCTAATCACTGAGCTAGGTGCTGTGGGTAGGACTCAAAGGTGAATAATGATCTTTGCATGTATAGTAGAAAGAACAGAAAATGAATCTCAAACGCCACAAATTACTTTGCTCTGAGGGCTATTGTGAGGATTAAAGCAATCTAGTAGCTCGGAATTTGCAACACGGTTATTTTCTTTCCCTCCCATTTCCCTGAAGGAGTTTTCGGTCTAAGGGAGAGGTTTAATACTTCCTTCCTAGTCAAAATGGAGCTACCCCTGGGAGGGCCAGTACACTGAATCTTTTCTCAGCCACTCACCATTTATACGTATGAATTTTATCTTTGCTGAAGTTCTTTCCCAAAAGCAAACCTTGAATAGGTGGAAGGAAAAATAAGGAGCAAAGTGAGGGGCCCTGAGGCAGCAAGGAAATTCTGAGGAAAGAAGACAGCAGGAGTCATCACAAATGTAATGGAAGACAAATTTCCACTTCAGAATGTTGTGTAAGGTGGGGTGCCCCATTTCCCCTTCATTACAACTGTTCCCCTTCCCCAAATCCATTCTCTTGGCTAACAAAGCACCATTTGATCTTTTCACGCTAAAAATTGTTACTGGGGGAAAGGGAGCAGCAGAAGAGAAACCATTTAGTAGTAGTATAGTAGTCGCCCCTCATCCATGGGAGATACATTCCAGGACCCCCAGTGGATGCCTGAAACCAGAGATAGTACCAAACCCTATATATACCATGTTTTTTCCTATATATACATATTTGAGGTGCGACAGCAAAAGCAGCATGAATTTCTTTTTCTTTCTTCACAATTTCATGGAGAGAATATTCATTCTTACCATAGATCTTAGCAAACTCAGTGTACGATTTTTTTCTTTTCTTATTAAGTCAAGAACTTTCACCTTTTCACTCAAAAGAAGCATTTTATGACTTCTCTTTGGCATATCCAAATTGCTAGCATCACTACTCTTGCACTTTGGGGCCATTATTAAGTAAAATAAGGGTTACTTGAACATAAGCACTGCGATACCGACAGTTCATCTGCTAACTGAGAGGGCTACTAAGTGACTACGGGGCAGGTAGCATATACAGCATGGATATGCTGGACGAAGGGATGGTTCACGTCCTGGGCAGGATGGAGCAGGATGGCCCAAGACTTCATCATCAGGCTACTCAGAACAGCGTGAAATTTAAAACTTATGAATTGTTCATTTCTGGAATTTTCCATTTAGTATTTTCGACCTGCAGTTGACAGTGAGTAAGTGAAACAGCGGAAAGCCAAACTATGGATAAGGGAGGACTACTGTAGCAACATTTCTCATCAAAGGATGGGCTTACCAGGCTCAATATCCATGCCCCAACTTTAAAATGAAAGCACTTTCAAATAAACATTCTAAAACATGGAAAAGAAACTTCTGGAGAGACAAGCCTGAGATGCTGCCCGGTAAATTTTAAGAGCAAAACCAATCAGATGCCCTAATCTGGAATACTCTGAACACCTGAGTCCACTAAGGTTGGCTCTAGGCTGTGCTCTCTGGTCCCAGAGGCAAATGGCCTGACCCTGAGAGGCTCAAACCCCAGGTGAGGCGACTGCTGCTGGAGCAGGAAGCTCAAGTAACAAAAGATGAGGCTCTCCTCTCACTCTGCCTGCCCCGGTCTGGAGAGGCATGCGGCCCTACAGTGGTCGGAACTCAATCACTGGGAACGGGAGCCATTTTGATGAGAATTAATTTAATTTGTACTACTCTAACCTAACCATCTCAAACATTTAGCTCTGTTCTGTATTAATTCAGTCCGAGCAGAAAAAAAATTCCAAAGTAAATCTTAGCAGTGAGGGGGAAAAAGTCTTGAAAGGGATGACAGGCTCAGTATAATGAGCACCAGTCCAAACCTTTGTTTAACCGTACTTCACTCTCTTTACAGAGTAAAAAAGGAAATATTTAACTAATGGAAGGATATTCATACACAGGATAATGTATGCGGCCTCTGTCCACATCTTAATCATTCCACATAACTGATCAAATAACTTTGGTCTCTAGTTTTCCCCAGGTTTTTAATTTTTTTTCTTTAAAGTCCACCACAGAAAATGCTTTTATGCTTGTCTCCATTTACGTGTTTCCCCGGCTGATCAGTTGGTCTAACAAAAATTTGTGTTTCATATGATAGCTGCCAAGAGATATGTTTTAATGAAGGATTAAACTATAAACTTAAGAGACAATGAGATGGTTCCAGAGAAGTGAGAGTTTCATTTTACATTCACTAAAGTACAATGCTTGCTACCTCCTAAGATTTTTTTTTTGTATTAATGGGATATGTATTTGTATTAACTAGGTATGTAATTCTTTCTAATTTTCAAAACACTGTCCCTATTTGGTAGTAAAGGGCCTTTGTTATAGGCCCAAGGTAAATTTCCAGCCTCCCTTCCCACTCCTACTTAGTCTCAGACCATGAAACTACTCAGGAATTGGTTGTTTTCTGGGCTCTTTCACACCCCTGTGCTATCGCACACTGTAGTATTGCTCCACTTGAATGGCCTCCTTTGCTTTCTCTGTAAGAATTACTCTCTTCTCTCAAGATGCAGTCACCTCCTCTAAGAAGCCTGCCCAGACTCTACAGACATAGTTGGAAGCTACTTCCCCCACTTTCCCATTAAAACAATCTGCATAGACCTATATCATAGCCCTTGTTTCACTACTTTATAAATAACTATTTACGTAGCTATCACTCCTAGAAGACTGTGAGCTTGAGAATGTCCCATTTATTTCTGTACCCTCCAGCTTCCAGGACAGGGTGTGGCACATGGCTTGTACTCAAGTGATCAAATAAATGAATGAACATGCATTGATTGGGTGGACACATCAGTGCATATGCTATTTGGGTAGGACAACTACACATGGTGGTTTTTCCAGGACAAGCCTGGTTTACACCGATATTCCAGAGGAATACAACCCCTTTAACTCCAAAACTGTCCCACTTTGAATAATAAATTATACGGTCACCCTAAGTTTGGAGCATGTACAATGATTTATGCACACTGTTTCTTCCTGCCCAGAACTAGGTCATCTCAGTTCCCAATTTCTCAATAACTTTTCAGATTAACCATTTTTTTAATTCTTCAAAGGTCTCCCTCAAAAGAATTAGTCATTCTCCCTACTCAAGTTCAGAATCTATGGCCCAAGAAAATAAAAATAAATACAGTGCTACAAAGTAAGAGCACACAGGCTTCACTCCATTTTCTCACCAAATTCCTATCTACATCGACCTCCTTTATGAGTGATGACATCTATTAGACCCATCCATCTCCCCTCTGGATGAGGCTCCCCAGAGTTTGAATAAATGGGAAATTGAGCCTGCCCGCCCAGATTCTGTGTTTGCCAGTCACACCTCTAGTGCCCAGGGTTACAAGATCCATTGTTTTATTGATAGTCTAGAAGCCCTGACTCAGTAATTACAGTAGAAGCTAATAAATCTGCCCAGAAAAAGATACACAAATATCTCTTTTCCACATCATTCTACCAAGAGCTTGAAGAAAACACTTTGAAAGATCAAAGAGAATCAGACTACTTCTCTTTTGGAATAATAAATGTGGTTGGTCTTTCACTCTACACACTCAAATTTTATCTGGACTCAAAGATGTCAACACAGCCACTCAAAGAAAAAGTAACCAAGAAATATTCTAAAGGTCACAAAAGATGTTTCTAATAAATTGCCAAACTAATTTTACACACTGATACAGTCTGAGTGAACTAATAAAAATACTTTAAAAAAATCTATATATGAACAAACCTCAAAAGGTTTGAAATACTTTCCCTTAATCAGATCATTCATGAAAAGATTTACATAATTCTTTCTAATTTTAAAAACATTATTTCGGGGCATGAAATTAGAGAAAAACCACAAAACAAATGTGAACTAAAAGGAACATTAACCATCATGTAGTTAATGATTTTGCTTAATGAGGATAAAGCCTCAAATATTTAACCTCTTAGGGTCTCTCTCATTATCTATTGTTTTTCATTAATCCTAGAATCACAGGGCAAAGAAATATAAACCATGATTTGCTTTGAAATGTTTGCCCAAATCTGCTACGAATTTATTTTCAGGACAAAGTTCATGAAAGGCCAGTTCCCCAGGTAAAGTGGATTAAATGCCTTCTGAAGGGAAATAAAATTAAACCACTACCAAATGGCAGGTTTCTAAACTGTGTTTTGGGATGTGAAATCCGATTTGACAGATGCCTTATAAACTGGTCAAAGCCCCATCTGATGAGAATTTCTGTGGTTTTGCTTTTACCTAGACTAAGTGGTTCACAATCTGTGGTGACATATATATGTCTACAGTATGTTGAACAAGAATATACACAGATTAATATGCCGGGATCTCTTTCTTATGTAAAATCGCTGGAAGAAAACTTGCAATTTAGTTGTATTTTTTTAAATCATTGAGTTTGCACTAACTATTTGACAGACTTATGCCTTGTGGGATATGATTTGGAAGCTACACTCTCTCTGATCTTTACCAGATGTTTCACTGGTGGTGTTTCAGCCTCAAGAGACAAAAAGGATATTACTGTTAATTTTATTTATTTAATCACATCGAGCAGATTTGACAAAAGGGAAAATTCAATATTTTGTCAATTTACCAACTCTTCGGAAATAGCCATAGTAGCAAAAATGTTCTGAAGATCAATTTTATTTTAAAAGCAGAAAAGCTGCACTGTATTTGGAAGGGAGAACACTCTATCTTACCTTTAAAAATGGGAACCTTGTGACAGATTTGCCAGTTCCACTTTTAACTCAGGGAGGCAAGGACGTGGCAATGATATACGTTGCTCAGTACAGTCTCATCCCCACCTTTAACTGACTGTTAACTGTAGAGAAAGAGTACTCTGAATACGAGATGCAAGCTCAGTTGCAAGCCTTCTGCTATTACCAGAGTCCCTCTATTATCTTCTTATCTCTTGTCTCTGAATTTTATTCCAAGGGAACACAAAATTACCCTAATCATTGTCAGGACATTGATGATAAGGAAGATGTACTAGCTACTAACCACTGCCTCCCTACACCTTAACTCTAACGAGAAGGCAGGCTTTCATTTATCCCGAGTTCCATGTCAGAACGTGGACACTTTCACCCTTGGCTGCACATTAGAATCACCTGGGAAGCTGCACCCCGGACCAATTACATCCCAGACTCTGGAGGTGGACCCAGATATAGGTACTTCATAAAGCTCTGTAGGCGATGCCAACATCCGCCAAGGTTAAGAACCACCCGCCATGGAGGCGCTAAGTAAGCGACAATTAAACAATTTACTAGTCTTAGAAAAATCGCTTGATTTCTCTAGGCTTTGTTCGCCTCATCTGAAAAGAATGGGATGTGTGGAAGGGAGCTGGAGTGTTACACTCATTGATTTTCTTTTATTTTTAGATAAAAATATATACTTACAGTTATGAAATATTTCAAACAGGCAGCAAAGCATAGAAAATATTTTAAGATACCTCTGACACCTATATTACCACCACCAAGCTAAAAAGAAATTAATATTTTGCCTTTTGTTTTAGTTCTCTCATTCTTTGGAAGAAAGATAAGACAAAATCCCTACATCCCATTTCTTCTTACTTCCTTCCTCTCTGGAACTATCCACTATGCTAACATTACTGATTATCCTGCCCACATGATTTTATTGTTTAACCAAGTAATTATGCATTTACAACAACTATATAATACTGATTAGTGTGTACTTCAACATACGTAAATTGTATTAAACTATGTATATCCTTTTGCCTTTAATTTTTTTATTCAACATTATTTTTTGAGATTTATCCACAGTGATATCTAACTATAGATATAGAGATTTATATCTAGTTCACTAATTTTAAGCTCCTTTACATTATTTCTTTAGGAATAAACCACACTTTATTGATTTACTTTATCTATAAACAGTTAGGTTATTTACATTTTTTTAAAAAACAGAGGTTCAATAAACACCTTTTTTTCTGCTGAGGAAGATTTGCCCTGAGCTAACATCTGTGCCAAGCATCCTCTGTTTTTTAGTATGTGGGCCACCAGCACAGTGTGGCTGCTACCAGAGCAGTGTAGGTCTGCACCCAGGAACTGAACCTGGGCCACTGAAGTGGAGCATGCTGAACTTAACCACTAGGCCATGGGGGCTGGCCCAATAAAAACCTTTTTTGCATGTCTCCCTACACCATATGCAAGAGTTTCTCTTGCAGACGCAGACATGGTTTTGTTGGATATGCTCATCTTCATCTTTACTAGATATTCCCAAATTTTCTTCCAAAGTGGTTACACCAATTTACTTTCACTAGCAACGGTAAAGCAGTCCCCATTCTCCATACCCTTATCAATACTTAACATTATGAGAGTTTATGAATTGTTGCCAATATGAAGATTGTGGAGTGGTAACTAATTGTTATGCTTAGAGGATATTTTCCTAAGGTCCCTAAGGTCATACAATTGTGGCCACCACATCAATGCCAAGTCTCATCAAAATAACAAAATAAAGGATATTTAAAAAAAACTTCTGCAGCTTACAATGAATTTACATTTCCTCAAGAAATGTCTTATATTGCTAAAGCTTGGCCCATGAACCCATAAATCAAGCCATAAAAGAGGAATGGGGACATGGCCCCAGCTCTGTATTTATTTTCTTGTATTCATAATCCAATGTTACTTAAAAAGCAAACTGCCCAATATTCAAGCCAAAGCAAATACTCTGGATTTTGCCAGGCAAAATGCCTGTGGAGAAATGAGTCAATTCATACAAAATTCAAAGCTGTCTTTGGTCAGTGACATTTTCGTGAAAATCTGTGGGTGGGTAAAAGTTCTGCAAAATTCCTTTTTGCTATTGGATAAAATTCATCCAGGGAAAATAAGCAGAGTTTAAGTGGCAACCCACATTCCCCCTAACTCCCTTATTAACACTCCCTAACCTCCCAGCACAACTGCTTTCTATTGTGCACAAAGGCAAGCCATCAGTGTTTCTGATCCTAGCAACAGAACCCTGTCCCCCTGCTCACTCTGCTCCCATCAGATAGGCTTTCTCATGAGAAGTACTGGCAGACAGTGTGCCTGAGCTCAGTCAGAACACACCTTCCTGGGAACGCTACCCAGGCATTGCACACACTTCAACTTAATGGCAAAAAGACCTACAGTAAAAACATTCTCAGCATGCACTCTGTTGGAACCATTACTATGGATACTGTTAGGGGTGGTTAGTGTACATCTATAGTTTTGGGTTACACTTTATGTTGCCCTTCTAGGAACATGAAACAGGGGTTTGGGAGAGAAACAAATTCCGAGACTCCATGACTTGTTCGGACTTGAGAATTTGAAACCTTATCATCTCAAAAAACATAATAGAATTCAGCATAATTATACCTGGGAATGCTTAAAAGTTTTGATAAATTCCAGGATTCATCAATGTTGGGGTTGGTTTAAGCTCTGGAAGATCTAAACAGAAATGATTCGGCAGCTAGAAACTGCTTTAACTAGTACATAGTAGAGAAAGGACTGAGGTATTTTTAACATAATATTGCTATATCCTAGTTTCTGAATTAACTGAGTTGCCTACTGAGGCCTTTACTTCTCAAGGCCTTTGCCATGGCTAGGAATATCTCTATGATAAAGGCCAGGTCTGGAGAGAGAGCAGCTGGTTTGGCTTTCCACAGAAGCAATGAGATCTACTGAAGGGTGGAGTTGTTTGGGTGGGAAAGAGAAAAGAAACCATTCTCCTCTTCCAGTAAGTTAACCAAATAATAAATTAACAATCCTCCCCCAGTTCTGCCACCTAGAATCTTGAGTGATCTGAATCCCAGAGTTCTGGGTAAGGCTGAGGAATTACAGTCAGAGATTCTGAGAATGCATTCTTCCATACATGAAATGGAATTTGGCGTCAAGAGAGGACACCAGTGGTAGCCTCTTACTGTAAGTAGGCTGTCACTGAGTAGCCCTTTCACATACCCTTCTTTTACTATGACTTCCAGAAGCTCATTGTGCTGCTTGTAGTCATGGTCACCAAACACAATTGGGTCATCACATCTTTCTTGGGTCAATAAGCTAAGTGAGCGAAAATGATGACTAACTCTAACTACGGTCCACAGAAAATTAATAATAGTTAAACATACGTAAAACAAAAGTGGACTGGGTCTTGTAATTTAAACTGCTTCTAGCCTTTGCAGCATGTGACACAGCCGCAAAAACCCAAAGATCACTTCATGTCTCCAAAAGAGGAATGTGGTCATTTTACTTGGCATGGATCTTGAGCTTTGAATCAACTACCATCAGATTTCAAAGAAGTGGGAGATGAAACATTTCAGTTTTAACAGTTCCTTGTGTCTGGATTCCAAGAGTGTAAAAGACTGGTTTTGCAAAAGGCAAAAAAAACGCATCTTTTTCAGATGTGCATCCACATTAAGCACAATGTCTTCTATCCACGGACTACACTTGAGAGGACTGCTCAACTTTCACAGCAAAATTATTTGCTGCCAGTTAGCTATAGCCCTACAAATCAAGCAATGACATGTAGCAACATAACAGTTTTCAGAAGACATAATGCTCATGATATGTATGTTTTATATTAAAATGGATGTCTTCCTGCTAAAAATATATAGTCCCAGGACTAGAATTGCAGCATTAGTCAGCTCCTAAGAAACCCTGTGTTGTATAAATACATTTGCACTATAACATGTGTAAGTAAAAGCTTTGTGGTTCTAGAGTTGATATGCTATTAAATTTAGTGATCTGAATTTTGCAAAGACTCCATCTAGAAGTGGGAAGTGGGCAGACTAGGGGAAAGAGAAATCACATGCCATACCCATCCTGAAAGATACAATGAAAAGCAGTGCAGAGGCCTGCAAACATTCACCTCTCAGCTTATTCTTCCACTGAAGTATTTCTGCTTTTAATAGTCATCATGCACTTTAGCAAAAGTCAACTTTATAGTTATATGCCTTTGCAAAGTCTGGAACAGTGGGAAAATGGGGAAATCCTATTGCACAAAAACGAATTTTGCAATGCAAAAAATATTTTTTGGGATAATTCAAGCCTTTATGTTTATTTCAGTAAAGCCAAATCCAGCAAACTATTTTCAGCCAGGATTAGTCAGAACTAAAAGGTTGGACTGTTTTCCTTCAGAGACTGAATGTCTTTCCTGCCTGCAATAGGCCAGTGTGTTCCAAACAGAGTAAATGGAATTGCCTTCAATTGCTTGTCTCTTTCTGGCATTTTTAATGCAGAACCCTACTGACAGAGTAAGGTTTTGCCGCCTAGAATGTAATTATTCTTTTCACTCATATAACACGGCATTCTCACAATGTATCAGCTTCAGGTTTTCTTTAAGAAAAATCACAACATGGGGCATAATGTAACGACAAGAAATGCAATTTCATTCTGCCAGAAATTCTTAAAACTCTCTCAAAAATACCTACTGGACGGTGAAAAAGTGCTTCTAATACTTGCATTACAGCTATCATCTGTTTCGTTTGCTTTTACATGAATCAGACAACTTTGCCAATCTAAAAATCCAACACAAACATGGTCCAGATTCTTTATCATCAAGACATACTAGAGAAAGAAGGGACTCTGGCTGGGGGACCACCATCTAAATAAGTTTCTTTTCAAAATGATTTATGTATTTCACACATTTCGTGACCTGTAGCATATTCAATATCCAGGGAGTACCTACAATTCTCAGATTTTAACTCTAAAAGAAATATTTCTGTCCATCTAAACTAATATAAAACACATGCTCTTCTTTTTCCAAGAGTTAAGTGAGCTGTCTGAGATTGTGCAAAGCTGCCCTGTGATCCCAAGGGTGATGTCCTATTTGTAAACCCTGAGGGTTTCTGTTAGGTGTAAAATGATTGTGAAATCATTTAACAGTCATATTATTCAAAAATAGTAAATTTTGCCAAGAAACAGAGAGAGTTCCAGGATCTATGTTGTGAAGGGAAAGCCAGGGAGAAGGAGACACCATGAACACTTCCTTCAACACCAAAGGCACATTCTCCTCTTGCTTCTCTCTCTTTGTATCTTTCTACGAAATTCTTTCTCCTTAAAATTTGGTGAGATCCTGTGAGATTCTGCTGCTGTAGTATCCCTGGATGTTTCTATGCTGGCTATAAATCATTAACTAGTCTCACAACCCGTTGGGTGCAATGTGCAGGCATGTGGGTGCATGCAGCAACATTTTTACTAGCCAAGTTGCTAAGTGTGAGTTCCTTTCCAAATATGAGAACCACCCCTCCCCCAACCCCAATACTGGCTCAGTTATTGGAGGGAAGAAAAAAAATCACTGAATATTTGCTTTGGAAAAGTTAAAGCTTGCTGGTGGTGTGGTGTGTGTTCCTCTGCCCTGCACATTTCAGCAACTTCAAGTTGGTGCCTGGCAGGGATCTATTTTCCAAGATTTTGGACAGTGTGGCAGATTAACCTCCCCTGATGTGATGGATCATGTACATTTGCAGAAAATAATCTGGAAGTGGAGAGATATCCCAGCCGCTAATAAAGAGACCTTCCCCTTCTCCAGGTTGAAGAGGTGTCAAAGCTCATGAATACCCAGGCTCCCAGGCATCCAAATGCCATAAAAGAAGAAAACGTCCCCTGACTTGTAGGCCAAGTTTGGAAGACACAGGCACTTTCAATGAACTCTCGTGGGCTTCGGAAAACTCACCGTACACTTGTTGGGCTTCTCTCCGGAGTGGACTCTCATGTGGATCAGCAGTTTATAGCGGGCGTTGAACGGCTTGTACCTTCGAGGACAACCGGCCCAGAAGCAAGTGAAGTCTTCGCCTTTGCGCTGGTCTATATGCACCTTCTCTATGTGCCGCACAAGCTCCTCCTGCTGGTCATACAAGGCGCTGCAGTCGATCCAGCGACAGCAGTGCTTGCCCCCGACGGCGTCGTCCAGCTCTCCGTCCTCCTCCAGGGCCGCCTGGGACAGGGCCAGCGGCTGGGCGTGGGGGACGAGCTCTTGGTGGTGCAGGTGCGGGTGGGCATGGTAGGGGGGCGGGGGACCTTGGGGCGGTGGTGGCAGAGGAGGCAGAGGGGGCGCAGGGGGCAGATTCAGGGCGCTGCCTGGGAAATCATCCAGGCGCTCCGTCTTCAGCAGGCTGGCTGGCTGGCCGTCGGGGCCCGGCAGGCCATGCTGCACCACCATGTTGTTAACCACGCCGGGCTGGAGGGCACCGTGCTCCAGCTGCTGCATGCGCTCGTACTCCAGGGCGCCATCCTCACCGTATGCCGGGAGCGCCAGGCCGCCGCTGGGCACTCGCACACCCTTCTGGCTGCTTTGCACCGAGCACGGCTGGGGAATGCAGCTGCCGCGCACCCCCAGGAAATGCCCATAGACCTCAGGCTGGGGGGACATGTTGGCAGGGGAAGCCCTCGACCCGTTGATGTAGGCAACCAAGGACGTGGGCGAGGTGCGGATGATGGTATTGAAGTCTATCCCAATGCCATCGGACAACGGAGACAAGGACAGCGCTCTCTTCTTGGAGCGGGCTGAGTGGGACCTGGCCGAAGAGTGCCGGGGACTAGGGTAAGGAGAGTGGCTATTTTCCATGCCAAAAAGGTAGGATGGCAATGAGTTAGAGACACTGTTGCTGGACATGGCTGTCCCGGCAGGAAGGCTAAGGAGATCCCCTAGATCAACGCCATTCTGAGAGCCATGGTTGGAGGAGAGCGAAGGGAGAGTCCTGTAGCCATGAGACCACTCTTGTTTCACGCTCAAGGCCGACTGACTTTCTGTCAGACTCAAAGTCGTGGACGCCAAAGACTCACGCGAAATAAGGGACCTGGAACAGCAGCCAGAATGGGGGAAAAAAAAGAAAAGACAAACATTTTAGCAGGATATGGATTGCTTAAGAGCTAAAAGAACATTGCAGTGACAATCCCTTAAGTATTTCCCCTAATTACATTCTCGGCTAAACACACATTCTTTGGCTAAGATAAAATCCAAGGCTTTTAGTCCCAGGTAAATAACATTTTACCAAGAAGAACAATAAAGGCTAATGCTCACTGGAATAATAAAACAAAAGATCTATTGTTATAAATAATCTTAATACTTTAATGATAATAAATAGTCCTTGCTTTATTTTTAAATATCTTTTTTAATGTAGGGGAAATAGAGACCTTGGAGTAATTACTGATCCCTGCCAAAGCAAACCAAATAAGCAAGTATTTATTAAGCACCTACTGTGTTCAGCATGCTACAAATAGGCATTGCAGGAAGTATAAGTCTAAACAGAGTCCTAGCCTTCAAGTAAAACCAATTGGTGAGGTAAAACATAAACCCATGCTTGATTCGAAAAAAAGTAAATCCTCAAAGTCAAAGGGTCATCCAGGGAACCTCATAATAATTTCACAAATTTGTTTCACTGATATTAAGGAATTTTAAAGATTTCTTTAAAACATAGCAATTTACACTATCAATACTCAGTCACAACATCAAACCATCGCAGAAAATGAAAAAATATACAAACTACAGCTATAATTTAAAGGAGTGACAGTCTGCACTCAAGTCATATTTGGAATTATGCATTTGGGCTGTGCAGGGTTTAATCACCCTCACTAGTCTAGAATTTTTCAGGAGCTCTTGTCCTTAAATCAAAGCAGCTGTGGGCCAAGAGCAGATCATTCGCTTTCAGTAGTTGACTTTGTAACAATTCCTCTCCTGTTCTTCTAACCCTTGAGAAAACATACCTCACGTATCACAATATTTACCTGCATATCAAAATGGTTTGTAACGTAGTCTGGCCACTTTAAAATTCATTTTTCTTTACTATAGCACCATTGCCTTAAAAATCATTGAAAAGAAAAGCTGTGTCCCTTGGATAGAAAATTTGTCACCAAGAAGCTAGACACACCTCACTGTATTTCCTGACTCAGACATGGTATATATCAAAAAAAAAACCTGGCTTATTTATATGTACCTGCATTGGTTTTCTACAGAGATCTTTTTTCTGATGAAAAATTAATCAAAGCAAAATATCATATAGAATGTCTATCTTCCCAGAATGAACCCATTTACGACTTCCAGCTGTTATACAGCAACCTGTTGCGAAGGAACTGAGGGAAAAGAGAAGCATTTTCATCCCACCTGTTCCTCTACTGCTTTTTACAAAAAGGAAGCCAGGAACACTATTTCCTACAAGCATGAGATATTAGCAAGAAAACGTCTTGGCTCCAAAATGCACAGTATAAGGTGATAGATAACACCATTATTGATGTGATGTTCCCATCGAGTGAAGTAATGTTTACCAATGACAAACACAGCAGGAATTTAAATCTAGTTGCCCTTGACATGGATTTATTTCTTGGTCCACATCCTTATATACGGGCTGAAGTCCTTATGCTAGCCCCAAAGTGGTTTCTGAACCATCTGTTTCTTAATTCC
The DNA here is from genome assembly GCF_041296235.1 of Equus asinus. Taxonomy (NCBI): domain Eukaryota; kingdom Metazoa; phylum Chordata; class Mammalia; order Perissodactyla; family Equidae; genus Equus; species Equus asinus. The sequence continues at coordinate 38,344,199 of NC_091812.1, forward strand.
CCATGGACACTTCCAATTCTTTTCCAAGCACACCCGCAGCATGCAGCTCTCCCTGCAGAGCTCGGCTGAAGGCTCCTGGTGATTAGATGTCAAAGACCTTTTGAGTCCCTTCCCCAGGGAGATTCAAGAATTGCTTTCTGACCCAAGCCAAATCAGTAGTCGTATCATGTATGAGGCAAAGACAACTGACTTTGCTTTACACCTTGAGGTTGAAAGAGTTTATAGAACATTCTCAAATGGTACATTTGCCTGGTCACTGTCATACTGGAGCATTTCCGATTTTTAAGCAGTGAATAGCAGGCAGAAAGTATTTTACCCACCTGTATATACTTTGCATTTGAAATTACATTATTTGGTTTGAGGGCAGCCTATAGTAAGACATGTTCATTTGTTCCATAGTTGAGAGATGTTTCTTATTTTTCTCAAATTACACCTAAGCATGGATCAGTTTAAACTTGAGCGTGACCCCATGCAAGCACACTCCTTCACTCCTTGGACATCTCAGTTTTCTAAGACAGTTATGATACATTTTTCAGAAAACAAATCCTATATTCTATTCAGTAAGGTACTAATATGAACAGAGAACTCTCTATGTCCAACACCTAATCAGAACAAAACTTTGAACAAATGTCCTTTACCTACTGGCCCTCCTCCCTCCTGCGCGATTACCCAGACCTTTTAATCTTTCAAAGTTCTAATCCACGAACCCTCCTCCAAATACACTAGCTCTCAGTAAGAGTCCTCTTTCCAAAGAAGTTACATATTGTCTGTACTGCGCCTTAAACATAGCTAACTTCAGACATCTGTGGGTGTTATCTTCCTCAGTAAAATTCAAAGCCATTCAATAGAAAGGATCATTTTAATCTCCCCCAGTACCCAACTAGAGAATATTAGATATATGATAACTTTTCAAAAATTGTTGATTAAGAAGGTGAATAATCAATCAATATAATGACAACTAACCATCATTAATAGCTTACAAAGCATTTTCCCTATATACGATCTCATTTGATACAACCTGTAAGTAAATTGGATTTTTTAATAACTTCTATTTTATAAGAATAAAACTGAGGTTCTGTGAAATTCTTCCCAGTGACACCAAAAAGGTGGGGTGGGGGACTAAAGTCCTTATAGAAGTACAAATGAAGCAGGATTTAATAGGCAGTCACCTAACTGGATCACATACATCCTGTTGTTGTCCCCATATCATACCCCGACATGTAGTCCATAATGCTCTGCTTGATTAAAAGACCCAGTATGACAGGCTTAAAGTCACACAAGCTATGATCAGAACCCACATCTTCTGTTCTTCTTATGCAACAATATACTGAATGACTGTGAAAGATTCCAAAGGACTCTTGCCTATAATCCCTGCTGCTACCCACACCAGGCCTATGGGAAAGGAAGTGACAAAGAGCTGTGGTTCTATCACCACACTGAGAGCAATCTCCATTTCCATATGCTCATCTGATCCTAAGGATAGTATTTCTGGTGACTGGTTAATTTGGAGCTATATGTGAAAGGAAAGAGATATATAGCTCAAACAAGATAAAAGCAATATGAAAAACTCAGAAACTATCAGTATAGTAGTTTAGGGTGGCTGGTGAAGCAAGAGCTCACTAACTCTCACAGGGCCATAAGAGGCGTGACGACAAAACTGAATTGCTTAGTTTAATGTCAAACTCAAAAGAAATATTAACTTTCAGGTCACATGAAATTCCTCAAAATGATGCTCAAGAGAAAGAATCCGTATACATACGTGTGTGTGTGCATGTGTGTGTGTATTATGTGTCACGGCAAAGACTAGTCACAGTCTATCTGGAAGTTCTTGTCTATGTGCCTGGAAAAATTCCCAAAAGAACTAGCACTGCATCTGAAGACAGGATGGCGTTGTAAAATGTTAGAACTTACATAGAGCCCAGTGTCCATTCTCAGCCCCTTGGCCTCCTCTGACCTTTGTGGATACGGTCCAACTCAAAATGAAACCCTAGGAAATTCTATCCCCAGAAATCACCTCCAAGAATTTCTGGTTTAGGAGAAAAAAAATGTGGTGGCTTTTTGGATCTGGAATGACATTATTAGATTGATAGTTGAACTTCGTAACTGACAAGCTAAATGACACTAGGCAAAGCATTTAGACTTGCTGCATCTTGGGTCCATCATTATAAAACAAGGGTAATACTTGCAGGTAGTTTATGAATATTCAGTCCATAAAATATAGAATCACAATGTCTGTGAAAGCACTGGAAAAGCTAAACATATACAAAGCCCATGCAAAGTAGCATCCAATCTCTTCTACTGCCCATTCAACTTTTACTAGATAGGGATATGAAGCCACTATATGAGGTTATTTCAGCACTTCAGCTTTGTCATTGTAGGGGAAATATATACAGTGGCCTCTGTATTACAGAGTTTTGGCAGTGCCTAAATCAAGAATGGCTCCTGGATCTTAAAGATGGAAAGGTATAGTTTGCATTTACCATTTAGTGAGGCTAGTCAGAAATGGTTGGGAAATTAATAAAGGCAAATATATAGCAGTTGGGCATGACTCTCATCATTGGATTAAACAAAACCCAACAAAGCTTAGAAAGAGTGCTTTTTTCTAAGATGAGCACTCTAGAGGAAAAATACTCAAAGGAGGTCAAAAGAAGAAATGCAAACAGTCAATAAATCTATGAAAACTATTCAATATTATCAATAATTAAGAAAATGAAAATTAAGATAAAATAATTTGTACATCAAATTGGCAGAGTTATAAAAATAACAATATCTAGTATTTGATAAAATATAGGGAAACATAAAGTTTATAAATGATTAGGCCTTTTCTGCAGGGCAATCTGAGAACACATATCAAAAGCCTCAAACTGTGCACTTCCTATAACTCAGCAAATTTTACTGCTATAAGAATTTATTTCTAATAAGTAGAGATGTGCAACAACAGATTTACAGAATTGATTGAATAAAGTAATACTTATAATATTGAAATAAAGAGAAACAACTAAATGCCCAGTGATAAAAGACCAAGAAAAAATTATAATTTTATTTATATACTTTTTTGATAAAATGGAATCTTGGGGGCCTGGCCCCATGGCTGAGTGGTTAACTTTGCATGCTCTGCTTCAGTGGCCTGGAGTTTCACCAGTTCAGATCCTGGGCACAGACCTAGCACTGCTTATCAAGCCATGTTGAAGCAGCGTCCCACATAGCAGGACTAGAAGGATCTACAACTATAAATACACAGCTATATAAGGGGGACTTTGGGGAGAAGAGGAAGAAAAAAAAAGATTGGCAATGGATCTTAGCTCAGGGCCAATCTTAAATAAATAAATAAATAAGTATAATAAAATGGAATCTTAGGCAGGAAGAAGTCATTATATGATGCTGCAGTATTTTTTATTACAAGAGAAAGTGTGTACCTTAATTGAAAAAAGTAATTATAATACTATGTAGATTATTACATATCAGTTTGGTAGAAAGGAAAACCTACGCTTATGATGTATGTGTTTGCATATAGCCAGAAAGATGGATATCAACATTCCACCCATGATTGCCTATGAGTGGTAGAATTCAGGATGACTATCACTTACTGCCTGGTGCTTTTCTACATTTTCTACAATGAGTAAGAATTACACAGAAAATCAGGAAAAAATAATAACTTTTACAGCTTTCTTTAGGGCGACCATCACTCAGACTGAACAGTTCATGCTCCATTCCCCACGCCCCACACGCCCCCAATGAATAAAACACAAAGCTGATTCTCTCTCTATCTTCTCTTCATCTCTAGATGGCAAAATGCCTTCAAGTTGAACTGTTGCCTCCTATCCTTTCTCTCCTCTGATGGAACACGCAAACCAGTTTAAGGATCACAAATAAATGCAACCTTTCCACATTGCTAAAAGTAAGTTCCATACTTCACCAAGCCACTTCCCAACTCCTGTTTCTTTGCTCATCCTGCAAAGAATGATTTCCATAGAAGGACTCACAAAGTACACAGTCAAAAACATATGGCAATGAATCTTTAAGATGTTGTCTTTTAAGTATATAGAATTATGCTAAAGAATCAAAAATGCCAGAAAACACTGAGATAATGACCCTTCCCTGGATGACTCGTGAAAGGAACTGCATTAGATACATGGCTGGAACATCCTGTGCCCTGCCTCCCATCAGTTTCTCCATTAATTATGACTCTCTGCCTTCAAGGCATGGGCTGGACTTGCCACAGACAAGAAGCTGAAGGCTTCCCAATGACACTCCACGAGTACAGTTAATTTTATAGGCAACACTCAGCAAGTCTGAGGAGTCCCTCAAGGCATAATCATCAATGGGAAAATGACAGCAGCAGCTTCCCATCACAAAAAATCTGAGTTGAAAAACAAGTTTCAATCTCAGGAAAAAATTGGCATAAAAAATGACCTAGGAACTATGATTTCAGTCTCAAATAGCAGGTAGGAGGATGGTGCAGAGATATCAGAGGGGGAAGGAGGAAGAGGAGGAAGAGGAGGAGGAAGGAGAGAAAGAAACCGGATCCCTGAAATGCAAGGCATCTCAGCAGATTCTAGCCCCCAAAGAAGAGGAAGCAGAGGTCCAGAGAGTCAAATTCCTTTGCAAAATCACAGTTACAGCAGAGCCAGGACTAAGAGGCAGAAACTTTGAACTGCGTTTCTCTAAGACAACTACTTACAGAAGATGAAATAATTCATTTCAAACAGAGAAACAGAACTTACACATTGTACAGTATTTTGATTTTATGTTCCCTATAATATCAACCTTGAGAAATATAAAAATTTGTCTGAGGGAGTGATTTCCCTTTCCTATTCAATGCTCTCCCATGGAGATAGATACACAGCATTTATCAGACCTACTGATTCCATCACCTAATCAGACTTGTGTTGAAATTTTATGTAACTCATACATGAAAGTATGTTTTCCAAGACACATCGTCAAGTCTGTAAATTCATGATTTCTAACTTTACTTTTTCTACCATCTCCCTAAACTTCAGCTATTGTATTATGCAGACAGTAGGTACTTAATAGATACTTGTGTAGATGGGTGGATGGGTGGGTGGATGGACAGATAAAACAGATTGTAAGGCAGCCTGGGGACACTGCAACATATACACTGAAAAATGAGCAGGTAAGATGGACGTGCATGGAACATCCCAATTTTTTAGGATGATCCTGCTTCACCAGGAATTGACAGATTTACACACTGGGCTTTTATCACTGAGGCCCCAAAATCTCAAACTGGGCATTCATTTCACTCATACTGCAAGACAGCAGGCAGTAAACCATTCTTCCCAATTAAGATGATATTACGGCATATACTTAGTTTTTATACACATTCTCCTATAAAGTTCAAATTGAAAGAGTTGCTTGAATGAGTATGTATGTGTTGTGTGTGTGTGTGTGTTGTGTGTGCACATGTGTTACGGAGGGGAAGGGAAAACACTCATGGGGTGTGATTATACCATAAGAAGGGGGAAAAAAAAAGTAACTTGAGACCTGGTATCTGAAGGAGGTATATTCAGGTTGGCTGCATTCATTGCCCTCTGTAAGCTAGGACTGATCTGGTTGCATGCTGTAGAGACCTGGCTTGCTGGAGGTGAAATGGGTCCCAGTCGCTGAACCATCATGGGACTGCTGGTGACCACTAGATTGTTGCAGCTGCCTTTTCCAATGGACTTGCACTGAGGCCCAAAGCCAAGAGCCCCTAAAAACAAATGAATCAGGTTAGCTTTCATGTCCCTTACATCAGAAATCAGTAAATACACACATGTGCACACTTATATCAGGACTCATCTTTAGAGATAGTCCTTGGATTATCTTTTTTTTTTTTGTATTAGTGATACCAAAAAGTTTTCTCTAATTCCAATGAAAAAGCCATAATGCTACAATAGAAACTTTCCATAATCACCACTCATATAAAATGTGCTTACATTTTGCTCCTTCTATATAACAGTGCCCAGTTATATTAAGAATCATATTTTATCATCTCCTTCCCTAAAGGGTTAAGGTGGTAAGTAGATGGGATTCCTTATATAAAACCAAGTTTTTTCTAGAATAACTAATATCTTGAATCACCCAGTAAGGAAAGTTGACACTGCTGAAAAAACTTGTTTAACTGGTTCACTTCATTCCAATTCTGGCCTTTCAAAAAGCCTCTCTAAAAGGACACAGTCTGTCTGTGTCTCTCCAATCTTGATTTTTTCCTCATCCCAACACATTGTCATTGGACATATACCCAATTTAAAAAAAAATCAGGATGAGAGCCATAAACAAAACACTCATTCCAAAAGCAGCATGGTAACCAAATTCAACATAGATTTTTCATTTCATTAGTAACAATCTTTGAATGCAGTAAAATTTGGTACATACCCAAAGGGGAAAGAAAAAAAAAGAAACCCACAAGAATCTGTGCCGTTATGGAAAAGTGAAAAGCAAAGAGGAGAAAGGCAAACACTGCCATGACTCATTTATAAAAGATAATAATAGTGGTTGAATCATTCTAGACATTCTTTTTACATGGATGTACTTTTTCAAACATTTTTTGCAAACTACCTGGTCAAGTCTCAGTGACTGTACACTCTGTTCCCATTTCAAACAAATGAAAATAAATGAGCTCAGTTTTTGGCAAATTAGGCCCTAAAATTTTCTCACCAATTTCCCCATCTTTCTCATTGATATATTTGGGATCAAAGTAGGTGGAAAAGCATCTCAGTAACTTTCCTTAGCCCTAGGGAGCATAATTTCCTATTTTGCTTTTCCAAAAATTAAATTAATAGCCAAAAGATGACTTTTTTATCTTTCGTATCATTCTCTTCCAAGAGCCCACACAACTGAAGGATAAACAAGACCTTAGAGCAATTACCATGCTCTCATCAATGAAACTGCACCTCAACAATGCTGGGAGAGTCACAGCATCTTTAGCTGGCAGGAAGCCTACTCTAGTCCAGCCCTCTGGGAAACTAAAATCCAAGTGGTAATTGACGTGCCCAAAGTCAGACAAGGACTTACTGACAAAGCAGAAACGGATTCTACAAGGGTGTATTTTCATAGCACCTGTGTGCTTCAGTTTAGATGCTGGATGCTTAGTTTCTTTCTTGGATACTTTCCAAGATCATTAGGTCCAACAGAAACTTCTCTCTGATTTATTTTTTCAGATAAAACCAGAACCTTTCCTCTACCCCTCCACTGTGGCTTATATCTGATGCATCTTCTTGTGCCTAGAAAGATCAGTTATCGTCTCTCTGTTTTCACAACTCATATAACATTGTACCATCCAGGCTTCCTCTTGACACCAAGAGTGGTGGGTACGTTTTTGTGCAATGATCAGAAACTCAAGTGTCGTTATAAATTCCAACAAGCTACACGCTATTTTCTTTTCAAACCCCCTTTTCACCTCGGAAAACGGCACTGTGATGGTTCATAGCCTAGTCCAGTATATGTTTTTGTTAGTACCATGGAGTCAATTCCGACTCCTTAGCAACCCTGTGTACAGCAGAGTAGAGCCAATCTTTTTGCACCATCCTCTCATCTTCCGGTGTATCAGACAATGCTCCACTGCTATTCATAGGGTTTTCATGGCCAATTTTTGTGGAAGTGGTTGGCTAGGTCCTTCTTCCTAGTCTGTCTTGATCTGGAAGCTCCGCTGAAATCTGTCCACCATGGGTGACCCTGCTGGTATTTGAAATACCGGTGGCATAGCTTTCAGCATCACAGCAACATGCAGCTGCCACAGTATGACAACAGATGGGGGGTGGTGTGGTTCCCTGACCAGGTAACAAACCGAGGCATGGAGGTGACAGCACCAATTCTGAACCACTAGACCACCAGGGATGGCTAGTCCAGCATATAAGACTAAACTCCCCAGGTTCCGTCCTTACCAGCCACTGCTATTAAGCAATATTAGATGTCAGGTATTCTCTCAAATTCAGTGTCACATACTCATCTAAGGAACTCAGTCATTTCATGCCTGTTTCCTCCACAATAAAAAGGTATTAATATCTACCTCTAAAACAAAGACATATTAACAGCTGGAACAGCAAACCCAAGAAATACTACTTGGTAACAAAGCATATTAATACATTATTACATCAACTATTAGATCGATGTAATAAACATTATAATATATGTACAGTAAAAACATGCACAATCAATTAAACTAGCGCCGGGTGTCGAGATTTCAGAGATATTCAGATGTGAAAATATGTGCACCTTAGAATCAATAAATACCAACATGACTGCAGAAAAATTTCTTTTAACCCTTTTCTTATTCATGCTCTTCTCTCTGATTGGCACACCCTCACCCTAACTTGTCCGCTTGGTGAGCACCTATCTATCTTAAAGGTCTCAAGTCAAAGATCACCTCCTCTATGACTCCTCCTCCCTCACTGCCAGCTGAGAAGATCTGACCAATTCTTCTTTTTGTCCCTCCCCCACCCCAGTCTCTCATAACACATCTGCCTCAGCACCTTTAGGGAACTGAAATATTCACATGCTGTCATCCCCTCCTCTTTTATACTTTGTTGTTTTTTAAAGACAAAGCCCTTGTTTGAGGCACCTCTCTTCCTCAGCGCCTAGCCCAGGGCCTGTACAGTACCCAATTCAGTCTACCGATGAGGTTAAGAATGAATGAATGAATGAATGAAAATAACAGATAGTTATACATGAATATTAAAATACTGACACATTGTTTCCACTGCAACCCTCCTGATTTTCTTTTTTAAAAAACAGCGCCATTTTTCAAAAACTCCAACTAAGTCAATCCTTTGATGCTTCTCCACAGTACTGCTAACTAGGTCTGAATGGAAGATGAAGCTAGTCGGAGTAGTAATTATAAATTCATTTTTGTGGGCTAGAATTTTAGACTGGTCAAGGTTGCCTTTGTAACCCTATACCCCAGATTCACACACTTACATTATTTTTTCACTCTGTATTAAAGAAACCCTAATCCTTCCCTCCCCAGTGTCTCCATCATTTTTACTATACCACTTCCTACTCCCAAATTCACTGGTCAGTTTGAACCTCATCTAACCACAGAGGAGTGATAGCTTCGGACAGGATCACATATGGCATCCCTGAAGCATGAGGCTACAGAGTACATTGGGAACATGTAATGTCTGTGGCCCAGCTGTGAGAATGTTCTGGAAAATGGCATCATCTGTCTCATAAGTGGAGGCAAATAACTGTTTGACCAAGACTCACTGTGCTCAATGCAACCATCTCACTCTAATTTTTTTCATAATGCCAGACACAATGAACACCTTCAGACTTCTCAGAATCGTACAGCACTTTGGAGTGTGGGCACTGGAAACAGCCCCCCTGGGACCCCACCCCTACCCCAGTTGGTTGTGTGACTTGGGCAAATTAGTTAAACATTTGTGTGCCTTATCTCTATATCTATGTCTTCTCATTTGTAAAATGAGAATGAAAACAATACCACCTCATAAGGTTGTCGTGTATTTAGCATTAATTATACACGCAAGGGACTCTGCACATTGTCTAGCACATAGTAGGTATTCAATGGAGGTCATCTTCTATTTTTGCTGTTACTTATTATTGTTCATGCCTGTCACCATTTTTTTTTTTTTTGCTCTATTCTCTTTCTTGAAAAAAGAAAAAACCTGTTCTTTCTAATTCCTTGCACAAAACAAGATAGTAAATGATGCTGTTTAATTCTTTACCCATTTCCAATGTTCTTTCTGCCTTGAGGCTGGAGCCAATTTTTTTCAAACCAGGTGTCATCACAGATAGAAGAAAAGTTTTCATTTGGCCAAGTTTGAATGTTCCTTGGCTTGTCATTCCCTGAAAACAAACCGTACAACTTTTCTGACTACCAGATGTGCCAAACACTTGTGTGCTGGTTTTCGTTTTGAAATACCGCTTATTTTTAGAGACTGCACAATGTTTTTTAAAAACGTGTTTACTGCTCAAATAAGAATCCGAGTAGATGGCATTCCGACTACTACATATATTCTAGCCAAAATCACCGCATGCTGGTGGGGAGTGAAAACGTTTTGCATTTTCAAGTTTCTGAACTGAGAGGTCATCTTAGCAGGGGCGTGTTTTTAATTAAGGCCTTCATTAGCTAAAAGGGTTCTCTGGAAGTCAAATAGTTGATTATGTCACAATTATCCCTGCTGAGGCTGCATCTTTCAGAACAATTTATGTTTATCCACTAGTGTCTCTAAAAATGACACAGATATTGGATGAACAGGAACGGCATATATATAGGAGGGGAATAGAGAGAAGTAACCAAAGATTTTTTGGTGGTGTTGTTCATTCAACCAACACTTAATCAGATGCCAACCACGCGCCAGGCAGTCCCTGGAGACAATGGTGAGCAAGATGGGCAAGGTCCCAGCCCACACAAAGCCCGAATTCTGCCCATAAAGACAAATACCAAACCAACCATTCATTATAAAAGAGGTGGTCCCTGCTCCTAGGTTGGGTCACATAAAATGGCTTTCTTTACAGGTCAAACATGATCAAATGAGAGCAATTTCTATATGGTTCAACCTAACACATGTGCAGGGTGTTATGGAAACAGAAATAAATACATATCAGGATTTGAGTCCTGTCTCCTCCACTCACTGGCTGTGAGTGGGCAAGGTTCTCAGTCTCCATGCCTCAGCATCCTGTTCCCTAAAATGGGGATAGTAATAGTACATAACTCATAGGGTTGTTATCAAGTTTAAAGGGTGAGTATAGGGACCAGCCCAGTGGCGCAGTGGTTAAATTTGCACGTTCTGCTTCTCGGCTGCCCGGGGTTCGCTGGTGGGGATCCTGAGTGAGGACATGGCACCACTTGGCAAAAGCCATGCTGTGGTAGGCGTCCCAGGTATAAAGTAGAGGAAGATGAGCATGGATGTTAGCTCAGGGCAAGTCTTCCTCACTAAAAAGAGGAGAATTGGCAGTAGTTAGCTCAGGGCTAATCTTCCTCAGAAAAAAAAAAAAGGGTTAGTACATATTAATATATGCCTTATCACTTCTAAGGCTCAGGGTTTTCTTCCCAATCTTTCACTTTAAAACATTTCAAATCTACAAAATAGCTGCAAGAATAGTACAATGAATGTTATCAATTAATAAATTTTATGTTGATCTTTCTATTCATCCATCTCTCTCTATATAAGCTTATTATTGTTATCATTAATTTGTTGAATCATTTAAGAATAAGTCATAGACTTTTATACACTGCATCCCTACATCATAATCATAACACAATCATCAAATTCAAGACATTTAGCAAGGATATACTACTAGTATGTAATACACTATTTATATTTAAATATTACCAATTATCCCAATAATACCCTTCAGAGCAACTGTTTTCCAATTCAGGATCATGCATTTCAAAGAAAGGGTTTGAGATTCATGCCCAGGTGGGTCTTTAAGAATGGGTTAGTAAATCACCCAACACCAGGGCACCAAAGGCTGATGGAAAAGTAGAAAAGCAGAGAAAGAAAAGAAGTGAGAGTTAAGAGCACACTGCACAGTAGTTAAGAGCATGAGTTTGCACCCTATCTCCACCACTGACTGGCCATGTGACCGTGGGCAAGTTATGTAAGCTCTCTGTGCCTCAGTATCCTGATCTCTAAAATGAGGTTAATACTGGTACTTACCTCATTGAGTTGATCTGAGGATTAAAAGATCTAATATATGCAAGATATTTAGGGCCTGACACTGAATAAATGCACTATAAATGTCAGTTATATTTTATTAAAGAACTTGTCTCTGGTACCTTTCTGATATCGTCTCTAAGCACTTCCTTTCTCCTCAGTGACCAAGGACTGCATGCTGATACCTCCCTGCCAGAGACCTTCCCCTCGACACACAGTAGACTTATCCTACCCTCAGTGGGCTCCAGGCTCCAGGCCTCTCCTCACCTCAGCTTATCTTACTCTTAGACTCTCTCCAGCTTTCACTATTACTCCTACCTGAAACTAGAAGTAAGAAATTCTTACATACAAAACATACTAGCCTGTTATGTAGTGTTTTGTCACATTAGTAATGTTTCACTGCTGAGATACAGTAGTGACAACTTAATGAATATATGTGAGTGGGTAGTGTGTTACTTTGAAATACAGTAAGACATGGGTGAGTGGTTAAGAACACTGAAGGATGAGAATGAGAACGAAATAACTGGCTTCTATATTCAGGGGCTAAGCATTTTAATTTAGCATATGTTACAAATGCTCAAAACTACACAAAACCTATGGGAGGTAAGGAACACTGGGTGTAACCTCCTGTCTCTATGGAACTTACAATCTCTGTAGAGATAACACATACTCATCTAGGAACCATCAGATAATGATACTGGACTGTATAGGATGAATCATAGAAACTGGAGTTCCGAGAAGGGAGAAATCTCTATGCACCAGATAATTCATTGAAGAACAATTTTAACCACAAAGGCATTTCCCAAACTTCTTCAGGAAGTCCAAAGCTGCTCAATGATAACAAATAAGGTAGGGTCACGGAGAGATCCATAGTCAAATGGCTTTGGGAAACCCTAATACAATGACGTTAAACATATCTGTTTATTATAGGTCTTCTCAAAGTCTTTAAAAGTGCAAATGTGCATAATAAATCTCCCAGAGGAGCAAATAATATGAAATATATATTTGTTTAGGGTGGTTTTTTTTCTCATGGACTCACCCAAGACTGGTATACCAAGGAACACTCTTTAGAAAATAATAAGCTAAAACGTGAAAGAAGAATGAGCACACGAATGAGAAGGAGACAGTAGAGTGTAGACATGGAAACAGAAAGGAGTCATGATGTGTACTGGGGAAATAAAGTCAGGGCTGCTTGCAAGAAGGGACTCTGACCAGAAGAAAAGGAGAAGACAGACTTAGAGGGCTGCTTTAGTCAGCCTGGAGGACCTGATTTAACAACTGGACATTACGCATTCACCAATGGCTCCAAATCTGGCTGCACACTAGTGTCACCAGGAAAGCTTTTCAAAAATGCTAATTCGTTGATGCCACCTCAAACCAAGTAAGTCAGAAGACATTGCTACAACTGGCCTGCTGACATGCATCTAGGGCTCTGTGCTGCAGGTAGTGGTGCGCCCCACTGGAAGCTGAGCTCACCCAAGATTGATCTGGTAGAGACAGGGAGAAAGGCTGGAGGAGTACATGAACCAAATGCTGGACAGACAATAAGGAGGAGCCCACATGGTGATAAATGACAGCATAAAAAGGCAATAGTTGTGCCAGCTCTGATAGCCTAGTGGTTAAAGTTCGGCATGCTCTGCTTCAGCAGCCTGGGGTTCAGTTCCCCAGCGCGGAACCATACCACTCATCTGTCAGGAGTCATGCTGCGGCAGTGGCTCACGTAGAAGAACCAGAAGGAACTACAACTAGATTATACAACTATGTACTGGGGCTTTGGGGAGGGAAAAAAAGGAAGACTGGCAACACACGTTAGCTCAGGGTGAATCTTTCCCAGCCAAAAAAAAAAAAAAGATTTTAAAAAAAGGCAGTAGTTATAGAAGCAAGTTAGAGTAAGATTGAGGATTTTGTAACTGGTTGATAAAGATTCAGGAGATCAAGTTTAAAAACGAGGAGGAGGTCATATAAAGATTATTTTTGTGACTCTATTCCAAAATGAGTTACTTCGTCCCAGATAATAAACACATCAAATCCAAATCCAGATTAATGAAGATTCCCACAAATCATGCAATCTCCCACCACTTTGCCCTCAGGAGTTCAGCTTGAATCTACTAAGTTTATCCCACAAAGAATATAACTTTCACACCAACACTCTTCTAACCTTAGTCAGCATTCAGGAATGTTGGCCACAAAGTATGGAATCACCAGCATTACTCATTTCATTTTATCCCTGCATTAAATGGAATCATATTTATACCCTGAGAGATTTAAAAATGTCATATTCCTTTCTGTACCACTCAGTGCCCTGAATTCCTGGACATGCAGCCTCGATCTTGCTGCCCACCCACTGGGCACTCCTGATAAAATGTTATTAAAAGAATACAGTGCTCTGAACCACCTCATAAAGATGTAAAGATATATTAAACAGCATTCTCGAAGTTTATATTCTAAAGTCCCATCAGTCAGCTATTGTACATCAATTATCAACTAATTAGTAGAGAGTACTTATGCTGACCCTTCTGTTCTCTCTTGTAATCATTTGCCAAGTTAACTGAAAGCTGCTCTGCTCCACAGAGACTCTTAGTATAGCAAGAGTGTTAAATAAAGTTCACCAACAATTAGCCTAGAAAACCAAAGAGGAAATGTAAGCACATTTTACTGCTTTTCCCTTGACCAATTTTCTAACAATCCCAGGGGAAGAGAGCAGATACATTTGTTAAATAAGCAAACCATTCCTCTGAAAAGCTGAAATACCAGTACAGGCACAGTTGAGTAATTTATTGTTCACTGATCGGGTATTCGTTTATTGTGTCCCTACTCTGCCATAGTATATACTGTAAGGAATATGGATACATAGATCAGTTAGAAAATTCTTGCTTATTATCTAATTTAATAGGCTTATCCATGGGATTCATCTGTAAAAATATATGAATTCAAGGTGAAATTACACTTACTCTATAAAGAGAAGACGTCCATAAACATAAGAAAGGAAGAGAGGAAGTAAGGGAGGAAGGCTACTTTAATGGGAGAAAACTGCCTCAGTTTCCCAAAGACCATGAATAGGTCACATTTATGGAGCACTACCTGTGGGCTTGGTGCTGTGCTGTACCACTGGAGTCCTAGGCCATTGGGTTAGCTCTCAGAGAGCTTCTGGCCAAGTTTTTAACCCAAACATGAGACAATTAGAAAACAATCTTAAACCGAATTGCCATAATGCTGAGCAATGAAAGCGATCAAACAAGAAAAACATCTGTATAAACTGGAGGAGCCCTGGTGGAGTAAGTGAGATTTGATCTGAGCCTTTTAATGGCTGGAGGGGAGAGGGCAGTACAAAGAGTGGGCTGGCCAAAGAGAAGTGAGGAGAATGTGCTAGGAATGTGGTATGGAGGCAGCATGAGGAAATAGTGAAGAATGAAGATGTTAGCGCCAGAATGGCTTCACTTACCAGCTGTGTGACCTTGGGCAAGTTCCTTAAACTCTCTGTGGCTCTGTTTCCTCATCTGGAAAACGGGGGTGATCATTGTACCTACCTTCATAAGGCTGTTTGGAGAACTAATAAGTCAATGTATGCAAAGCACTTAGAATAATGTCCAGCACATAGTAAATACTCTATAAGCCTTAGGCATTCATGTTATTATTAAAGTATTATCAGATTACACAGGACCTCCAAGGCCAAGTTCCCCCAAAGAGCTACAGTAGGTTTTATAAGCATGGGTATGAAGTAATGAGGGACTATCAAGAGGACAATCTCACTATTTTCAGCACACATGGAAGCAGACCAAGTTAGGAAGATGTCACTATGATCTCAGGATGCAGTGACAAGGCCTGGGCCAGGTCAGGTAAAGACAAATACAGGGAACAGAGTAACTCCAAATGACCTTATAAAGAAAACAAATAAGAGGGTTGTTGAAGGGCCTATAAGAAATACCAGATTCCAAGCCCCTCTCCATAAATTATGATCGTGTTTTTTCTAAGCTGCTTTTCCTCCCTAAGCCAACCAAAAGCAGAGATAGAATGAGAAATGGCAAAGCTGCCTGTTGGTGAGACCTCTCCTGTGTGGAACAATGACTGGGATCCCTCCGTTAGAGAGTAGGTGTTCAACAAATATTTGCTAAGTGAATGAATAAAAACATGACTTTTAGGGCAATTCATAAGGCAACTATAGTTCAAGGCCACAAATGAAGTTGAGAAATTCCCTGCTAAATGCAAGTTGTGATGTTGAAGAAAGAAAGACAGAGATCCCTGCTGAATACAATTGTTGATATATCCTTGTCTCTAAATTCCTGAAGAGCTGGAAGTACAATTAGTTTGCCCCCCTCTCCATACTCCCTCCTGCCACACACTCACACAAACACACACACACACACTCTCACAGTCAACATGAAAGGAGTATAGTCTAAGCTACTCAATATAAATCAATGGAACTCTTTTTTCAGGACCTAAGAGCTGGTTCTAAGGGAAAATTCCATTCAATCCTTCATATTAGAGATAACTTCTCAGTATCTAAAAGGCACAGCCTACAAAGTCATCATTAAAAGCTGCTAGAATACCTTTGTTTCCCTTCAAATTCCTCAGAACTGTCCAAAGAGAAATATACTCCACTATAAACTTTCTGTTACACATTCTACATGGGCTTGCAAGTCCAGATCAGTGCCCAGAAGCATCAGACCCAAAGAAAAGGCAAATCCTTATGAGAGATTACATTCCCTTACACTAAAAATTAAGTCCCCATACTTCTAAGAGCCAGAAAGTACCCAGCTTCCTACACCCAGAAGTCACCCAGGGCTGTTCAACTGTCTCAACGAGATACCCTTTGCCTCTAGGCTGTAGATTCTGGACTCATGCTTCGAAGTCCATTCAGGAGCCCAGGTATATGGCAAGAAAATTTGTTGGACTATTATTTGTATTTTGTGCTCCGTTGTCCTAGGGGGGTTATTGTAAGACACTGCTTGATTTCATCCTCTCTTCTAGTCCTGTGTAGAAGCCTAAATCCACTGAGATTATCCAGGCGCTCTGAGTGCCTCTGAGGCAGAAGCCAGGATAAGGTGAGACTGCCCAAATTCTGGGAAGAACAGCAGTTTGACAGTCCCCTAAGTACTGAGGCAGCTCTCAGGGAAGGCAGTGGGGGTGGAGGGCATGGCTGCAGGGCAAACATGCAAAGGCCAGGCTCTAGGTCAGGGGACTCCCAGCTCCAGCAAAGCTTTCTGTGACCAAGCAATGCAGAAGCAGCAGACTTCTAGGCATGGTCATGTGGGCTTGGTCAGCAGGCATTTCAGGAGTAACCTGACACATCAAGAAGCAGAAAAGCTCTTGGAATGTTCCGCTCTGTACAAAGACCCTGGGATTTTTGTCTAAACTTGGCAAGGTGTTGGGCAGTCCAAGCAACAATGACTGGATTAAATTTCCTGTTTATCAGCAAGATGGGGTCTCATTTGCTTTGAATTAAAGGAAATAATTTAAAGAACTATTTCTTATATACATGACTTGGTAGAGTAAGTCACACCTACTAAAGATTCAGTTAAAATTGGAGAGATAGAAAGGCTGAAATGTGTTGAAAGAAATCAAAGAAGACACAAAGAAGTGGAAAGATATTCCGTGCTCTTGGATTGGAGGAATTAACATCGTTAAAATGTCCATACTTCCTAAAGCAATCTACAGATTCAACGCAATCCCTATCAAAGTTCCAACAACGTTTTTTACAGAAATAAAACAAAGAATCCTAAAATTTATATGGAACAACAAAAGACCCCGAATAGCCAAAGGATTCCTGAGAAAAAAGAAGAAAGCTGGACGTATCACCCTCCCTGATTTCAAATTATACTACAAAGCCATAGTAACCAAAACAGCATGGTACTGGCACAAAAGCAGACACACAGATCAATGGAACAGAACTGAGAGCCCAGAAATAAACCCACACATTTGTGGACAGCTAATATGTGACAAGGGAGCCAAGAGCATACAATGGAGAAAGGAGAGTCTCTTCAATAAATGGTGTTGGGAAAACTGGACAGCCACATGCAAAAGAATGAAAGTAGACCATTCCCTTACACCATGCACAAAAATCAACTCAAAATGGATTAACGACTTGAATGTAAGACCCGAAATCATGAGACTTCTAGAAGAAAACATACGTAGTACGCTCTATGACATTGGTCTGAGCAGCATATTTTCAAGTCCCATGGCTGACCGGGCAAGGGAAACAAAAGAAAAAATGAACAAATGGGACTACATCAAACTAAAAAGCTTCTGCACAGCAAAGGAAACCATCAACAAAATGAAAAGACAACCTAACAATTGGGAGAAGATATTTGCAAACCATATATCAGATAAGGGGTTAATACCCAAAATAAACAAAGAACTCATACATCTCAACAACAAAAAAACCAACAATCCAATTAGAAAATGGGCAAAAGACCTCACCAGAGATTTCTCCAAAGAAGATATACAGATGGCCAACAGGCATATGAAAAGATGCTCAACATCATTAGCTATCAGGGAAAGGCAAATCAAAACTACAATGAAGTATCACCTCACTCTGATCAGAATGGCTATAATTAACAAGACAGGAAACAATAAATGTTGGAGAGGGTGTGGAGAGAAGGGAACACTTGTTCACTGCTGGTGGCAGTGCAAACTGGTGCAGCCACTATGGAAAGCAGTATGGAGTTTCCTCAGAAAATTAAGGACAGATCTACCATATGATCCAGCTATTCCACTGCTGGGTATTTATCCAAAGAACTTGAAAACACAAAGGCATAAAGATACTTCCACCCCTATGTTCATTGCGGTATTATACATAAAAGCCAAGACATGGAAGCAACCTAGGTGCCCATCAAGGGACGAATGGATAAAGAAGATGTGGTATTTATACACGATGGACTACTACTCAGCCATAAGAAATGACAAAATCTGGCCATTTGTGACAACATGGATGGACCTTGAGGGTATTATGCTGAGTGAAATAACTCAGAGGGAGAAAGTCAAATACTATATGATCTCACTCATAAGCAGAAGATAAAAACGACAAAAAAAAAAAACACATAGCATTGGAGATTGGACTGGTGGTTACCATTGGGGAAGGGGGGAGGGGGGAGGGCAAAAGGGGTGATTAGGCTCACATGTGAGGGGATGCACTATAATTAGTGTTTGGGTGGTGAACATGATGTAATGTACACAGAGTTTGAAATATGATGTACATCCGAAAAAATAAAAATTAAAAAAAAGAAAGAAATTATGTCAGTAAAAGAGACAACATAGATTATGTATCAATTCAGTTCAATTCAAATGACATTTATTGAGCATTGATTAAAAGCTTGAAATTTTACTAGGTGGTAAAAATACAAAAAGAGGGGCCGGCCCTGCGACCGAGTGGTTAAGTTCGCGTGCTCTGCCGCGGCGGCCCAGGGTTCAGATCCTGGGCGTGGACATGGCACCGCTCGTCAGGCTACGTTGAGGCAGCGTCCCATATGCCACAACTAGAAGGACCTGCAACTAAGATATACAACTATGTACCAGGGGGGATTTGAGGAGATAAAGCAGGGAAAAAAAAAAAAGATTGGCCACAGTTGTTAGCTCAGTGCCAATCTTTAAAAAAAAAAAATACAAAAAGAATTAGAGATATGCTCCTGCTTTTAAAGATTCTCAGCTAAAAGGGATAACTAAAATATGTCAAAACCAAAAAAAAAAAAAAAAGAAAGGCTGAAATGTCTACCCTTTGGCTCAAACAACTTGTCATTGTATAAAATTACATAACATTAACCAAACTACCAAAATATAAAAAAAATTGACATCACAAATCTCAACACACAGGCAATCTGGCTAGGGCCTATATACTGTAAGTTCTCTTCTGTTTCTTTTATTTAATGCCATTTTTGAACTTTTAAGACAACTAGAGTAATCTAAGCCTCTATGTAAACAGAATTGGAGCATGACTTAGCATTAAAGTAAATGTGACTGTTTTATCCCTTCACCCTACAGGTGCTAATTCAAACCACTGTATCAACAATAACTCTTACCTAACAATATCTGAAATTAGGTCAAACAGCAAGGAAGAATACCACTTCCAAACCAAATTCTTTTCCATCAAAATGCAAAAGCAATCATAACACAGATTGATGCCAGTATGAAAAAAACCCAAATTAAGAGTAGTGCTTATGTTCTCCCTAAAGTAATATTTTTTAAGGAGTAGTATTATTTATCTGAATTTAAATGTGAAAGTTGAAAATAAACGTGAATAAAAAGTTGACTGCTATATTGAGTTGAAAATTTATTTCCTGAGTAATACACAAATTCTTAGAAGAAAATTAATAACAAGTCATATGCAACATAAGATTCTGTGGCTTTCAAAGTAAACGGAAAGGAGAAATAAAATTCCTCCCCAATTCTCCAAGGGACAAGTGAGCAGAGGTCTTGATTTGGTGGTTAAAGTGCCTCCTCTTTTGATCGCTCCAGGTGAACTAAATTATGAACTCTGCCAGAATTTGCTCTCCTCTTTGTTCTAAACATCCCATAACAAAACAAAAATAACAACGAAAGGCAGAAGTCTCACTTTGATCTTCTACAAGGAGAGAAACATGAACCTTGATTCAAATCTACAGGGTGGAATAAAATCTTACAATAAATCCCTATTAATTATTAGGGTATTATTGGCTTCTTATAATGAACAGAAAAATTAAGAAATTATCTCTAAAATATTTTCACTGAGGAAGACTGTTCATATGCTAACCTCAGAGAGATCATTCTGACTCTAAATTTTCAAAATGGAGCCAATATAATTTGCTTCCAAACAAACCCACCCTAGCTAAGTGTATGAGATTTTGGCACTTAAAGATATGCATGTTTCAGAGTCACAGTACTTTCAGAGATCAAATTATGTTTTTAAGGCTGAAAGATTAGTGAGAAAATAAATCACTTTTGCCAAGTTTCACGGGTACCCCTTCCCTTTCTTCTCTCTCATAGCCATTAACTACTAGTTAGCCAAACCTACTATCTAGGTACTCGTCTTGTGAGATATCTAGAAAAAAAAATAATAAAGATAGGTATCTTTTCTTCGGTCTTCTTCTATCAAGCACACAGAGCTCTCTATGGTGAAACCATCTAAACATTCAGAAGAGATTTTGCTCCCTGTTTGGAATTCTAAGACTAAGCCAACGAGAAAAAAGGCAATGTACAACTTCTTCCTTCCTGTTCAAACACAGTGAACACCTTTGTTTGGAAAGATTTTTCCCACTACCTTCTTTCAAAAATGTGTCAATCAGAGTGGTTTGGGGGAGAGTGGGAAGATACAGCAACCGGGATCATGGTTATTGTACCTCAGGGGAGAAGGTAAGGGGACGAAGATTGAGAAATCGTGCCCCATGAATATTGGTTGTTCTGTCATCTGATACCAGCAGCACAAAGAATTCTAGTAACACCTCCGTCCAGAGGAGGAAAGAATAGAGTCCGAAAGAAATTTGTAAAGAAGACGTATAATTCAACTCAACTAACTTGTTTTTAGCCACGTAGCCTTGAAAAGAACAATTTTACCTCAGAAACTTGGCAAATATAAACTGATTTTTTGATAAGTTTTAACACGTATTCTACTAAATGCGTGAAGAGAGTGAAGGAGAGAAAGGCCAGGTATCTCAAGACAGGGAGGTTGTCAGGTTTCTCTTTTCTGTGTCATTTTTGTTTAGTCGGTCAAATGAAAACTCAAAACCATATAATTAGACGGTTGTTTATACATGATTAAGCATGAGCTCATTGGACTTTACATGCCAAAAAGTCAGAGATGTGGTTAAGGGCAAGAAGGAACTATTAATAAAAGGAAATAAAGCTGTAATACATTTTTCACTTATGAATAAAAATAATTCAAAGGTCTCTAGATGGAAAAAGAGAGAAAAAAATCAACCATGAGTAGGGGCAAGAAACCAGATAATTTTATAAATGGTTAGAATTCATGAGACATAAAACACAAACCACGGGTAAGAAAAAGCTTTTCCTCCTCTATGATTCTAATCCTATTTTTGTTTCTCGTAAACATAACTCACAATGAGAACATAACAAAACTTACCTGTATTATATTTCTTTAGAATTGCTCTGGGAAATATTTAAGCAAGAACATGTTGTTCATTTAAAAGAGTTACTTGTTCTCTTCATAACTGTCTTCACCAGTAATCCTCTCTGGAGAAACTAATAGCTGTCAGCTCCCTTGAAAAAGGCAAGCGTCCTTTCATTTTCCACAAATGCTGAATTTTTCTTCCCAAAATGAAGTGAGCCCATCGAAGGCAAAGTCTAACTGACCATAACCTTCATAAAGGTAAGGCAGACCTTTCCAGATCCCCCAGAGAATCTGTGATCTTAATTTGGGGCTCTGAAAAGTGGTGAAATCAACTGCTCATAGAGATCAAACACCAAGCTATGAATGAGGTCAGTGTGCAAGACTTTCAGATGACAGAGAGAACGAACTGATCCATGATCAGCCTATTACTCCACCTTAGGCAAGGTTTTCAAGTCACTACAACAACCTCTCCCTAATGGGAAAATATACCAGGACAGGTCACCTCTGGAGTACACCCAGGCAAATGCAAAACGAACCCTAGAGGTGGTTCACATGTGTGTGCTATTTTCTACAACCAAACAACTCTGGCTTACCAGTGCTGTGACTAGTACTTTCACACACGACTGCTATGATAGTATATAGAACAGCCCAGAGATGAGAATGACACAATCTAAAAGTAAAAATGAATAAAGCCCATAGGAAACCCAACACACAGTCCTTAAGACTCAATCTAACAATGTTCAAAAAGCTAATAATGCCTAAGAAGCATAAACATTGATTTTTACAGCCTGACTCTGAAAACAATGTCTCCAATTCCCAATCTGTCAGAAGGCCCGTCCATCTCAACCTTCACTTCCCTCTCCTCCCCTTCTCCCCTCCCCTCTCTCTCTCACACATACTCTCTCTCACACACACACACACACACACACACTATGCACTATGAGCATCAGCCAGTTCTTATTTCAGATCTATCTTCAATCCTATACATACCCGGTAATTGGAATTTGAACAGAATATACTTTATTGAGATCTATACAATAAACCAGAAAATACAGCAACTCCTAAAAAGCTCATTTCCAAAAAACTAAGATGATCATAGAGTGCACATCTGAAAAGACATGGATATTTAAGACAAAGCACAATACTCACAACTAATTTAGCAATTTTAACCTACAAAGCTTTATATATTACTGTGAAACAGAATGAAGGAAACCTCACTTAAAATGAAGTCGGGAGGCCAGAGAGGGGAGCCCTTACACATGACTACTCAACCTCAATTACAGACGCCAAACAGGAAGAATCCGTCAATTATTACCCCAGCAGGAGGAAGGAAGATTTCCTCCTTGCCCAGCAACTCAGCCAATGAGAAACCATCACCACCCTGAATTCTCACTTTCCACCAATGAATTTTTGTTCAAAACAACCCTTCCTCAGTTCCTCCTTTTTCTCTATAAGGTAACATTCCTCTCCTTTGTTTGCCGGACTTGCTTCTTGCTTTTGCTATAGCCTGCTTGTTCCCAATTACAATTCCTCTGCTATTCCTGAATAAACATTTTCCTGGTGAAATAACCATTTTGTTTAAGTCAACATTATCTATGTGTCTTGCATGAAATACATACTTTGTTCTAAAGATACTTTTTAATGATTGATGTAATTTGGTCAAATAAAGTGTTTTGTTTTTTCTTTTTGAGGAAGATCAGCCCTGAGCTAACATCTGCTGCCAATCCTCCTCTTTTTGGTGAGGAAGACTGGCCCTGAGCTAACATCCGTGCCCATCTTCCTCTCCTTTATACGTGGGACGCCTACCACAGCATGGCTTGCCAAGCAGTGCCATGTCTGCACCCGGGATCCGAACTGGCAAACCCCGGGTCGCCGAAGCAGAACGTGCACACTTAACCGCTGCACCACCGGCCGGCCCCCAAATAAAATTCTTAACATATTCATTTAGTGTTAAAAGCCACACAAAAACTGAGGAAAAAGTACACTTTCACAAAACAAACTCTTTATGAGCCAGAAATTCCTTTTTTTCCTTTAGTGTTGAAGGAAGGGGGAAAATCTTGCTAAAGTAATAAATGTTGATTATTTGAAACAGTTTACTATCTACTATAGTTCCAGATAAGAAATGTGATAATTTATTCTTAAACAATGTGTGGCATGTAACTCAAAAGCACTTTTCATCAATAATTAATATTAATAATTAACAAGTATAAACAACAAAAATACCTTTTGGAAATGTTTCAACCCAGTCCTTTCCTCATTCCACAGCCTGCCTATGCCCCGCTTTCCCCTCTATGTGGGGTTAATAACTAAACTTCCCTCATCTCTGACATGCAACACTACCCAGCAGCAATCTTCCCAAGAATGCGCTCACAAATGCACAAGACTGAACAGAATAAAAGTCTTATCAAAGTCTCCTGAATCTGGCAAATGGATTTCTAAATTAGCAGCTGCAGTTACAATCCACTCAATGGTGAATTAGGATTTTCTCCAGTAAGAACAGAATCCTGAAGAAAGTTCAACTCCAACACCTATTCTCGAACCTACAGATGGAATGTCTTAGGTCTTTAATTCAGGGATTAGCCTAGTAATAAAAATTAAACAGTCCTCTTGATTAACACAGTGGAAGGGGAGGATAATGCAAAAACTACTCATTTAAAAGAGGCCAGAACCAAGGTACTAGGATTTTATTTGGCACTCATTCTGAAGAGTATTCAGTTTCACTTTTTAAAACTACATTGCTATTCTTTCTCCATTTTGATTGTCTGTGGAATAGTGTCTCCAGAGTCAAACACATTAGCTCTTACACCAAATCAAAGGCCTCTCACCATCTGCCTCTTCCTTTTCTAGCCACCTTGCCCTAGCATCTGACATTTAAAATTTTAAGTCCACTGAAATTCATCTTTTGACCATTCATTCTTTCACCAAATTGAACATTATGCAGCTAATATCCTAAATTCCTAAAGTTCTACATCATGCTATATTTTAAATTCTTACAGCAAATACAAATTCTATAATCCTTAATTCCCTCCTCCATATACCTCCATTCCATACATTACCATTATTCTTCCTGAAAAGTGATCAGAATCACCAGCAAAAGCAGCTCAAGCATAAGTTACTCATGTTCACAGGCTGTTTGGTCACTGACATTTAAGGGTTAGAAGTAAGAAGCCCTCCCACTGGGGAGCTTCCATAGGCACTGTCTGTGTAAACGTTCGGGGATAAAGGTGTTTACATCCTTTTCTTAGCTGGGGGCCTCAGCCAGCTGTGCAGAGCATTTTGCATACATTTCCAGGGCTACCTGCTCTTTGGTTTCATAAAGTACACGCAGCAGGAACATTCAGGGACTGCTAAGACATTCAGCAAAGGCTGGTGTGCAGAGAGGAAAGCATCTGACAAATGCAGCCTAAGAAACAATGTCTCCCTTCAAGTGGAACTGCCGGTGAAGTCAGCCAGTCCTGGCCGGTGCGAACAATACTGGGCAGGTCATTAACTTGCCTGGTTCAGACGGCGATGAGCTCACCCACCTTTCTGGAAGCGCTATTTTAGCTGCTGAGTTTATACAAATAAAACCCATAATTTTCTAATGGCTAAACTAGGAATGTGTTCGAAAATAGCTAACTCTGAGAACGCTGCAGAAGCAACACAGGGAACTCAGGAAGGTGCGCCTGCAGTCTGTTGTTCAAGTCTGCACTCATCTTTATAATCGCTACATATGTATTACCTTGAAAATAAGCAACCACATAAGCAAACCAGGACTTTTTTTTAAGTTACATAGTTACTGCCGCATTGTGTTTTCTCCCTCTCGTTTTTTCTTTTTCATAGCAAAGAATAAGTTAGTCAGTAGTTAACCACACAAAAGAGTTAACATTTAACTTGAACACTGGGAATGCTTTAGCTCTCAATCCTTCCCCCTTCTTCCTTATTATAGTGAAAACAGATTCAGGAAAACTCTTAGTAATTTTCGCTGATCCTAGATGAGATCTGGCTACATCGGCTTCCCTGCTGCACTCAGAGAAGGTCCCAATTCCTTCATACACACTCCACTCCAGGCAGCACCAAACCCCTGACCACCACTTCTCACACTCCAACAACCCTCCACTCCATCGCCAAAGATCAGCTCAAATGCCACCCCCTCCTTGAAACAAACCTTCCAGATTCCTGCCTCCTATCCCAATTTTATGGTGCTCTATCCACCGCCTAAATTCCCAGGTAATGTTATTTTTGCCTCTTTTGTGCTACTGATCACTTCTACCTTGTGTATTAGCCGTACCAATAGCTTACCTTTCCCCTTAATGTGCTGTTCCACAAGGATAGGGAATGTACTTATCTGTCTTCACTCCCCACCCCTCACCCCCAGAGTACCAGTCCTGCAAAGGCAGACACACACTAAATGTCTACGGACAGATAATAGCCACACCACACCAGTAGCATATTTTAGTACAGGGTCTCTTTCCACAAGTAGGTGGGAGGAGGGCTAAAAGGAGAACAATATTTTATTATTTAAAACAGAGAGATTGTTAGGACGCCCAGAATAGGGCTGGAAGCAGGGCTGACTCTTTTCTATTGCGCCAGCCATTCCTAACCTGTTCTCCTGTGTCACTCCTCAACAGGCGGCCTCTACACCTTACTGCACACACAGTTCTTCCCTATTGATGCAGCCCTCTCCAAACTGCTTGACTTGTCACCTGTTCTGTGATGCCCTCCATGGAAACAGGAGTATAACAAACCTCTCTCTCCTTTCTCTCTTCTTCGCTATTCATAAGTACCACAAAGGAGATGTAGCAGTTACCTAGCTATCGACATGGTGATCATATTTCCTCATCAAGAACTTACTACTATTAATAATAATAAAAATCTATACATTAAAAATAAAATGAGAGCTAACATTAATGGAAGGCTTATTTGGTACCAAGGGAGGATGCCTGGCTCTATACCTGGATTAACCCATTCGGCTCACACAACAATCCTGATTATTACCATCCCATTTCACAGAAGAGGCAACCTGAGGTTCAGAAAATGGAGGGACTTGATAAAAGTGAGGATTCAAACCCAGACAGTCCCACACCAAAAACACACACTGACATCTACGAACTCATACATCCTTAACCAGCATTCTCCACAAGTCTGGACAAATACTACTAAAGGAGAGGAGTACAACAATTGGAAACTGATTCTCCTCCTAAAGCTGGAACAGACACTCACCCATGGCCTCCAACATCTTGTTTTCCATATATAAGTAAGAGTCAGGAATGATACCTTAATTTGTTCTGTGTAGGGGCCATAAATGGTGTCATGCACGCAAGTATAAGTAGATAACACTATTCTAATCTTTCCAGTAGTGGTTAAATGTCTATTATATTATCTCGCTCACTTTCAGGAATTTTTGGTATATAACACGAACTTCGTTTGTTCATTCACTCATTCAGTGGTTAAACTGCATGATAAGAGCAGGTAAAACGGAGAACAAGAGAATGACAACACAAAATGATGTCTGATAAAATAAGGTAAGATCAAAAAGCTGTCAGGACACTGAAGAAGAGGTGATGATGATGATGATGATGGTGATATTTAGGAATGTGATATGAAAATACTCAACTGCATAAATCTTACCATAGAAGGCATTTACTAATTTCCTATTCATTCAACAAACAGTCTCGAGTGTGCACAACTCATCAGAATATATATTAGAGACGTGAGAACATGATGTGCGCACATGAGCACAAAGACAGTTACACAATGTGTCAGGTCCAACAAGAAGTAAATATGAGGTACCTTAAAGGGACAACCTCCCAAGCAGGCCCAACATTTTGTAGGGCCCCTTTCTATTAGAAATCAACCTACCTTAAAGACAATACAAATAAAGCCTTAAAGGTGGTCTTGTCTAAAATTCTGCCTCAGTAACCCAAGTAACCCAAGATTTCATCTTTCAAAACCGCACTGACCTAAAAGCAGAGTATAACCAGCCAACAACTGTCCCCAGGCATGTGGCTGCTGTCTGCTTTCAC
This sequence comes from Equus asinus, assembly GCF_041296235.1. Classification (NCBI taxonomy): domain Eukaryota; kingdom Metazoa; phylum Chordata; class Mammalia; order Perissodactyla; family Equidae; genus Equus; species Equus asinus. The sequence goes on from NC_091812.1 coordinate 38,371,858, forward strand.
TGTGCAATAAAATATTAACATAGGAGGAGAGAGATGTGGATGTATGGGTGGGCAGGGTCAGTGGTATGGAGACAGAGGGGTCTATGCCAAAGCCAAGTCACAAGCCAGGAGGCCAAGTTTGCTCGGAGCTATGCAGCTGCTGAACTTGAGCAAGTCACTTAGATTAAACCTCCCTGTCAAGCCCAGCTTGGTGAGATCACATAAAGAACTATCTATAGCCTGTCCTGGCACAAACCAGATGCTCAATAAATGTTAATTCTCCTTCCTACCTGCAGATCACATCTGAAAAGCTATCATCACTCATAATCTAAAAGACTACCTTTAAACCAGAATAGATGACGAAATCATTTCGAGGGTTTCACTCATGAGAAAAAGATGTATCTCTGCTCCCACTGTGCTTTGAACTCACAGATTTATATGCCAAGAAGGACTAATAGAAATCATGTTTCCAACCTCCTTATTTTACAGACGATAAAACTCAAGTCCAGAAAGGTAAAGTGACTTTCCCCAGGTCATACAGTTAATGGCACAGTCAGGACAAAAATCCAAGTAATCAGGTGCCCACTTTCTACTGTATTCTGCTACTTTCATTGGACTGTCAGTTATAAATGATGCTTAATGGTGCAAATACCTGTGAGGTAGTTAAAAATGTCTTTTGCCTTCAAAATAGAATAAAAATGGCAGATGGCAGACTCCTCCTACACAATGAGCATTGAGTTTGGGACAGGAGTGTTCATGAAGAGATGAAGAGCTGGAAGAGAAAAGGGGTAAGCACAGAGGAGAATGAAGGGAATCAAAGATGAAAAGAGACACAGAGACTCCCCACTTCACAAATGTGCCTAAAGATCAATTCCATTTCAGTTCACAAATTGAATCTGAAAACTCTCCCAGACAGATTTCTCTCCCCCTTTTGTCTACAAACCCAGAGGATACAAGAGCCATCACTCTCCCAGATCAGACAAAATGCAAATACAGGAGAAAAGAGAAATGAGATTATTTACCTCCAACGGTTTAAAAAAGAGGTGAAGTTTGAGTTTGCTCAAATCTCCTTAAACCTTAGGTTTTAGAAGAACCACTGCTGAACCACAGGTTTAGTGGATCCAGCGCCTGCTTATTTATCTGCCAAATGTAAATTTGCCATGGAACCAATGTTCAGGCTGCTCAGGGACAGCAAGCACCTCATTAAGGAAAGGAAAAAAATCTAATTTAAGCATATCAAACTTGACAGCATAATTTTTTAAAAGATTCCCATCTCAAAGAAAGTTTATAAGCAATGAGTGAGGCTATAAGGCAATTATTTCCTGGCATAATAATAATTGCAGAACAATTGTCCAATTAGCAGTTATGAACTGAGGGAATTTCTTTGCATTGTGGCCTTACTCTCTTTGTCTTTGTTCTGAAGAAACATTCTGCCTTCAGGAGTACAAAATAACCAAAGGGCTCTTCATTATGTCAAAGAGTTTGGATGGAGTCCCCATGGCACAGGGACCTTGCCTGGTAATGAAGCATAAGGATCATCTGTTCCTATTTAAACCTGCTCATACCCTCCACAGCAGGGGAGAACCCTGACTGAAGGCCCCAAGGAGAGGAGAACCTTTGGAAGGTGACAGAATCAGGGTCATTTTGGGTTAAGACCCTCAGTCCTCCTTGGGCCAAACTCTTACCTAGAGGCCTCTCAAAAAAAAAAACAACTAGAAACATAAAAACATTATATAAAATTCTATTCAGTAAGTATTTATGAGCTTTCCAGTTAATGCAGGTCTTATACACTTGGAAACCAGAACTTCAAACCCTTCCAGCCCCATATCTCACCTGGTCAACCAACAAGTAACACAATTTTCTTTCCACTGCCCTTCAAACCTCTAGTAGTTGCTTTCAGCAGCTGGTAAAAATTCTGCTTCCTCCAACACCTTTCAACCATAAAAGGTGTGTGAGCCTCAAGAAGGCAGAATACAGCTCAACCAAAGGAAGAACTTTCTAGCAAGCAGAAGTGACTGGGAACACTTGGTAAGGCAGAGTTCTTGTCCCTGAAAGAATATAAGGAAGGGTTGCCAGGATATTGCAGAGAATGTGGGGGGTGGAGATTGGAAGAGAACATTTCTACGGTCTCCCAACTCTTTATAACACCCCAAAAGGCTTAAAACACAGTGGCAAGTTTTACATTTTTATGTAAATTATGAGAATTTTCAATGCCCTTATCTAAAGGCTATTTGTGTGTGTGTGTGTGCTTCCAGGCTCCTACACTAACTATGTGACCTGAAGCAGGTAAATTAATTTCTTAAGGCCTCAGATTTATCATCATTTAGGGATTAAGTAATCTCTCAAGTCTCTTCTAGCTCAAACATTTTCTGAATAAACATCAAGTTTACTCTCTTTCCTTTTTACCAAATTAAATTTCAAGAATTCTATCTACCTATAAAATTTTTCAAAAGACTCTGCCAAAAATCACTATACATGAAAAGAAAATCCAACAAAGTGACAAGACACAATATAAATGGCAAAAGCAATAGGTTTCCTATATACTGTCAATTATGAGTTTCAAAATATAATGAAATTTTTTTTAAAAATTAAAAATACCTAGGAATAGTATGTAATATGAATAAAACTACAATTTTTTTTCTGAAGACATGAGTAAATACATACTATATACATGCTCCTAGATGAGAAAACTAAATATAGTAAGGATGTTGATTCTTCCAAAGTCTTTCATAGGCTTAATGCAGAGTTTCTCAGGCTCTGCATCACTGGCATTTTGTGTCAAACAAGTCTTTGCCTTTTTGGTTTGTTGTTGTTTTTTTCTATTGGGGGGGGGGAGTGCCCTGTGCACTGTAGGATGTTGACCAGCATCTCTAGACTCTACCCACTAGATGCCAGTTGCACTCCCACAAGTTGTGAAAACCAAAACTAAGTTCTGTCCAGATGTTGCCAACTACCCCCAAGGACCATCACGCAGGTGGAGAACCAGTGGTCTACTGCAAAGCCCTAATAGGCTCTTCCTATTCACTACTTTGACAATGGATTCTAAAGTACATCTGGAAAAATAAACTATACTAACAGTCAAAAAGACTTAAGAAGAAAATAATTATAGAGCTACGGAAGTAAAAAATGTGGAACATACAAGGAAGACTAGTTAAACTGAACAAAAAGAACAGATGCAAAAGGTCTTGACCTCAGATATATAATAACAACTAGTGTACAATGGCATTACAAACGAGTAGGGGAAAGGAGATTGTTCAATAAGTGGTAGTGGGGCAAATGTTTATTGTTTGGGGAAAAAGATCAAAGCTAAATCATTATCCACATTATATGTACTGATTATCTATTGCTACATAACAAACTATGCCAAAATTTAGGGTCCCTAAAACAGTAATTTATTATTATCTCCTGTGGTTCTGGGAGTTGACTGAGCTCAGCAGGGAGCTTCTCACTTGGGGCTTCTCGTGCACTGTAGTCAGATGTCAGCTAGAGCTGAAGTCATCTGAAGGGTGAAGTGGATGGACATCTAAGGTGGCTCACTCACATGCTGACTGTCAATGGGAGCACCGACACATGACCTGTGCAGATGGCTGGGGCTTCTCACAGTGTGAAGGCTGACTTCTAAGAGGCAGAAAGAAGCAGCTTTCAGGCTAGTTAATGACATGCCTACAACAGGCACAGCATCACTTCTGCTATATATTATTGGCCAAAGCAATCTTGGGCTCACCCAAATTCAAGGGGATAGTGAAATGGACTCTACCTCTTGACAAGGGAGTCACACCACAGAAGAGCACATGGAATGAGAGAGATGGTTTCAGTCATCACTGGAAAATACAATCAGCCATAATATACATAAAATAAATTCCAGGGAAACTAAATAATAAAAATAAAAAATAAAACAACTAAAAGAAAATATATTCAAGGTTTTCTTTCATTTTGGAATGCAGAAGGCAAAGATAAACAGACATAACTGCAAAAACATTTTAGCTCAAAAAGTACCATAAACAAAATGAAAAAGCAAACAAAAGACTAGCAAAATACTAGCATCCTACATAAATGCTTAATATATAAAGAGGTCTTACAAATCAATAATAAAGACAAACATTCCTATGGAGGAAAAAAGGCAAAGGACATAAACAGTTCACAAAAGAAGACTCCAATGGACAAGCCATAAAATAGACACACTCAGTGTCCTGCTACCAGAGAGTACAAAATGTGGCATAGCAACTTGGTAATGCAGTCAAGGGTATTTAAAATGTTCATTTAACCTAATAATCTAGCATCATTTTTTAAGATGTTTGCAGTAATATAATTTAATATAAAAGAAGCAAACTTGATTAAATAAATATAATACACTTCCCACACACATAAAAAAATCTCTGTACATGTACTTAAAAATCATATTTTCAAAGAGGACTGAAATACATGAGGCAAGTTCATCACATAATGTGAAAAAAGAGAACACAACACTTTATTTACACTATTATCCATCACAAGATAGTCACACATGTTTATTTCCTAGAATGTTAACAATGGATATCTCTGTGTCTGGGGATTACTGGTAGGTGATTTTATTTTATTCTTTATTTTTTTCAGTATTTAAACAATTTTCTACAGTAAGTATGCATTGTTTTTATACTCAGAAAAAATATGTTATTTAAAAAAAAAAATACTAGTACTGATGGGCGAAAAACTGAAAAGGTCACGTTACTAAGTAACTGCCGAAAGATTAAAAAGTCAGTTTAAAAGCAGGAGAATAAGCATGATTGTGCAGCCAGTGACATCAGGGGCGATTACACCTGGAACCACTGACCCATTACGCGGCCTATTTGGTCTGCAACCCAAGCTCATGACTCAGCCGTGGCGCAGATTCTCATGTTCAGTGTGACTGCTTTATAAACTTTTCTTTTTCCCTTTTCAATATTTAGCCCATTTGTTTTCTTTGCTGGGCTCAAAATGTTTCTGTTTCTGTCTTTAGAGGCCTTTCAAACAGTGGCGGTGGAATATTTAGGAAAAATTTGTACTCACACATGGGAAGACATTGGCTTCTGCTATCCTTTAACCAAAAGCCCTCCTGAATTTCAGAGGGTCCCGTCAGGTACAGCCTCTACTGCTCCTTTAAACGGAGGAACAAGGATACTAACTCCCCAGTCTCCTAGTTCTCAAACAGGAGCATGCATCAGAATCCCCTGAAGGGCCTGTAAAAACACAAAATGCTGGGCCCCACCCCAGAATTTCTGGCTCAGTAGGTCTTGGGTGGGGCCTGAGAATCTGAATTTCTAACAAGTTTCCAGGTGATGCTGATGCTCCTGGTCGAGGGATTCCCACTTTGAGAGCCACTGCTCTAGATCATATGAACAACCAAGTATCTTTCCTCTATGGGCTACAGCTATTCATTTATCCCTACTATTCACATTAAGAAATCTTATCTGGTATTCGTTAACATAATCCATAACCCAAATAAATCCTCATTCCAGTTTCAGATGGAGTAATCCAGTCAAAGAAATAAACTCCAGCAATGTATGTAAAGATCACCTTTTCTACCATCTCTCTGCCATCCCCCTTAATTGACAACTCTCATACCTTTAGCAGCCCCAAGCCTTCCTTCACTCTTCCACTCTCCCACATAACAAATAAACCCTCTCCAATGTTCCCAGAAATAAGGTTCTTCCCTGTCTTCTCCCTTCTTCCACTATTCTCTTCCAACACAGATTCCTCTATTCCCATTCCTCTGTTTGTCTTCCCTTACTATTTAGCTTATTAAAACCCAAGAACAGATAGAGTGGAGTGGCAGTACTCTGGGGAAACATGAGATTTCTTTCTTTTCAGACAACACTACATTTTTCTTAATAGGCAAGAAGAAACAGAAGCACTTAATCACACAAGCATTAATCATTTTTGTCCCTGTTACACATCCATCCATCTATCCCTCTATCCATTCAATACACATTTACCAGGTATCTACTCTATCACAGGCCCTGTGTTCGGTATTAGAGAACTTGGAGCAAAGGTGGGCTCATCTGAGAGAGTATGGGGCAGAAGGATGCTTCATGGACAAATAGAGTAGTTTGCCTGAATGATGTGAATTCAGACCTGAATTTTATGTCCCTTAAAACCCACTGGCAGACATCTGAAATACCTTCTTCAGAGCTTCATTCCTTTGATTTCATGCCATTAAAATGTACATGTCCTTGTTAAGGGTAGCCCTCTAAGTTGTCAAGGGTCACTTACACCTAAGTGTAAATAAGTCTCAAGCCCTTATCTATGAGGAGTGCCCTGGATGTCTTGGAGAAAGAACAGAAATGCTTTATAAGGAAGAAAAGGGTATAGGATGGGAGTCTTGAGGGTACGTGAGACAAACTACATCCTTCCCTGGTTGTGACTTCCCTGAAGGGTGTCCCTGAAATGCCCTTCCCCACTCTCCCCTGAATATGGTACCACAATGGTTCTCAAAATATGATGCCTGGACCAGCAGCATCAGCACCACCTGGGAACTTGTTAGAAATGCAAATTCTCAGACCTCACCCCAGATGTACTGAAACAGACATTTTAGGGGTGGGGCTCACCCACTGGAATTTTCACAGGTCCTTTGGGGAATTCTGATGGACACTCAAGTTTGAGAAGCACTGCTCTAATGTCTTATCACACTGCCTGCCTCTCTACCATTAGTATGTACTATTATTATGAGTCTAATGATTTGTCAGATTCCTTTATTAGTAAAAGAATATAGTTTTCAGAAAGGTGCAAGAGGAAATTATAAGCTACTCATTGAGAGCTAAGCTCTGTGATAATGGGGCAGAGAGTAAGTGCCTGTGGCTGAGTAGGGAGCCATTGGCTAAAAAGGAAGATGGTCATTGATAAAGGTCTATGTTAACAGCTCTGTTAAGGTAAGTCCTCTGCCTCTCAAATTGGTGCAATTTGTAGTGACCACCAAAGCAGGAGTGGTTTTGCTTCTCTTTGCAATTCTCAGAGCTCTCAATAGGGCATATCTTAACACGCAGTTGGAAAAGGTCCGCCCTGTTGCACAATGAACTGTTCATCTCATGTTATTTAGCACCCTTGGTCTCTCTTTGGAGGGGAAAGGAAGGGAGGAAAATGTATAGTTTTAGAACCAGGGAATGATTTATCATTCAATGAAACAGCACAGATAGAGGCTTAAATCAAGTGTGTGGAAATAATATGTTGTTATTACTAGTCTTAACTCTGCTAAATTATAACCTATAAACCCTGAAACGCTTGACTTTAAATATCCCATCCACGTTTGCAGGAAATCTAAATGGTTATTTCCTCCTTTATTGCATGCATTACAGGAGGATTTACTGTTGCTTCCACAAAGCATATATGAGGAGCATGTTATCCAGGATGTCAGTGTAACCAGGCACGATTGATAAGCACACAGCCCACATCACATATGTATTCTGGGAGCCTTTACGTGCAGTTAATTAGTTTAGCTATTGCTTTCATGGTTCATTTAGAAGCTTCATGCTTCATTAAATATCAATAAATTTTATCCTCAAAAAACCTTTTCAGTAAAAATACGATTGTCTCTTCAAGTGATAATCTTATTAATGGATGTATATATTCCAAGCATGTCTATCAGGACTGACAAAACTCCGAATTGCCATGGTTGCAGTACCCTGAAGTAAAATGCAAATTATATTCTATAGTTTAAAACACATGCCTCATCCACACATATTTTCTTACAGTAGGGAAAAAAATCTTTTTTAACTTTCCAAAAACGATGCGTCTTTTAAGCTTCTATTTTTATTTTGTCAAGAATGCCTACTTATGTTTCATAAGCTCCTTTTATCCATTACATCAATTTCAAGTTCTCTTTATTGGAAAGACAAGCTTTTAGCAACTTTTCATAGTGTGAAAGAGAAGTTTTCAGGAAACATGTTCTTCACTGCTCTGATACATGTGTCCAAAGAGGGCAAGGGTCACAATTACTGGGCTTATCCCATCCAATATTATAGTCATTTCTATCAGAGAGTGATCTGGGCTGTTCACTGAATGCCAGGAGCTGGGGGTCGACTGGGGAGGGTAAGTATGAGGAAGGAAGAGCTTCATCTACCTAAGCAGAAATAGGGCCTTCTGATACATTCTATCTTGCCTTCCAGGTGCAGCTCACGTATTCTCTGTGGAGACATCCCCAGCCTGCTCAGACGGGGAAGTTGTCACTCTTTTCCTCATTTTCCTTATAGCACTTTGTTAACGCTTCCATTATAAAATGTAATATAATGAATTATTGTGTTATCCATTCATTCATTCATCCATTCATTTGACAAAAATGTATTTCTAAGGATACAATGTAAACAAGACAAGATCCACTTTTTCATAAAGTGTGCATCCTAGTGGTCAGGAGATGCACAATAAAACAAAATAAATGAATAAGATAATTTCAAACAAGGATAAGTGTCGTGAAAGAAAGAAAACAGGGAGATGGGATTGAGACTATGAGAGGGAGGGGGTTACTTTGGACTGAGTGACAGGAAGGCCTGTGAAAGAGAGAGCTCATAAACTGGGATGCAAACGGTAAGAAGAAACAAGCCATGCAACAACACAGTGCAACATCCCAGGCAGAGGAGGCTACAAGTACAAAGACCTGAAAGCTGATCCAGCTTAGCATGTTGGAGGAAGGAAAAGAAAACCAGGCTGGCTGGAATGTACTCAGCAAAGGGGAGCATGGTACCAGATAAATTTGGAGATAACTTGCCAATCTTTTGGCTTTAGACTATGAGCTCCTAGAAAACATACCCTGTGTGTTACTTGAGTTTGAATCTCTAGTCCTTAGTCTCATATCTGACACATGGCCTACAAATGTGTGCTGAATAAATGAACCAAATGAGCCATTTCCCAAGGTCACATATGAAACATTGGGGATTTTTTTCTATCACTTTGTACAATCTGCCTCCTCTCAGCCACTCTTTCAATATGGACGATCATGTTCTATCCTTTCTGTGCAAAGATAGCATACCATGGACTCTTAATGCTGGAGACGGAAGAACTGCAGAAGCTTTATTTTTTCCTGAGGAAGAGTCACCCTGAGCTAACATCTGTTGCCAATCCGCGCCCCCTCCCTACCTTTTTTTTCTCTTGAGGAAGACTAGCCCTGAGCTAACATCTGTGCCAATCTTTCTCTATTTTGTATGTGGATCACTGCCATAACATGGCTGACAAGTGGTGTAGGTCAGAGCCTGGGATCCAAACCCACAAACCTGGGCTGCCAAAGCAGAATGGACCAAACTTAACCACTACACCATGGGGCTGGCCCCAAGAAGGTTCTTTTAGTTATTTTTCCATCAGAGATCATGAATTTGTACTTGAAGATCCATATGGTTTTACTGATGGCTCTTGTGACCAAGAGCGAAATACATTCAGGAGGGGAGAACCAGGAGTTCAAAGGGCAACCCGACAGGGTTTTAAAAAGTAGCTCAGAAGAGCTCAGAGCCATGTCCTGGGATTTATTTATTTATGTAGTACTTGAATTCACCCAAAAACGGGACAACCAAGCATGAACATTAATATTAATGTCATCACTGTCATCATCATCATCATCATCATCATCTCTTTGAACACAAAATAATATAAATGAACTTTCCCAGCGAACTTTATTATCATGATAGATGAGGAGAAAGAGGAAAAAGAGACAGCCTACTAGAAATACTTTCATTTCCACGCTACAAAACATTTTCAGTCCTTCCAAAATTGGTTTATTTTGTCTCCTCTGTTTCTTCCTCGTAACAGGCATGGTAGACGGGAGACAATTTTTGAATAATGGATGAATGGATGCCTGGTTTCATTTCTTCACAATAACCCCCGGTGGTGATAAGGAATTGACCATGTTGGCACTGACAGGCTTCGAGACCACCACAAATCCAGAAAGCCAACTGTGGCCACATTGGATACGTGTAAGAAATGCAGACTCACTGGGTTTATGAACACCAGTAAAAATTCCAAGAGGGCCTGATGCCAGGAAAATGCCTTATTCTGTCAGAAAGTACATCTCCCACACAGCAGCAGGTCTGGCATAGCTTGAGCCACATGTTAAAAACAAAGCAAAGTGACATGTGATATGGGCCTCACTGCCTGATGACAGAATTCACGAGCTGTCTTCACTCTGAGCTTTTCTGGAACAAACTGAGTGCACATAGCCCAAGCCTGTTTGATGGTTTTGTCTTATTATCATGTTCTTTTCTGCAAAGTCTTTGCCTTTTAGGTAACTAAGATTTTTCTTATTACAATTTCAAGATTTATTCCCAAATGACAAATAATAATCTAATTCTAAGGAACTCTGTACTTTTCAATCTATTCTATAGCCAAGTTAGTGTTTCAGATATATTAAACCTGTTTCAACCCCTGGAAGCATGTAGGTGACTTCAAAATACATTCAGGGGTCGGCCCGGTGGCATAGTGGTTAAGACCACATGCTCCACTTCCGTGGCCCAGGGTTCGCGGGTTCGGATCCCGGGCACGGACCTACACGCAGCTCATCAAGTCATACTGTGGCAGCATCCCACATGCAAAATAGAGGAAGACTGGCATGAATGTTAGCTCAGGGACAATCTTCCTCAAGCAAAAAGAGGCAGAGTGGCAACAGATGTGAGCTCAGGGCCAACCTTCCTCATCAAAAAAACCCCACAAAATTCAAATCAACTGGTAAACCATGTAGTGGCACCTCTCTTACTATTCATTGTGTAGACAATACTTTAGTATCTCCGCTGGTAAACATCATAGTCTACAGTACATTGGTTTTATGAAAGTCAATTTTTAGCAATGTTGGCCTACTAAAAATCCCGTTTTTGTCAAGTTTTTTGTTTTGTCATTTCCATACCTGTTCTGACCTTGGATCATAAGAATAAGAAGAGCTTTCAGTTACACCGGGCAGAGGAGCCACGATGGCAATAAATGGCTTCCAAAACACCCCTTTGGGGATGCATTGTATTTTCTTTTCCCCCTTAGTCAGTGTCTATTTGTCTCTCTCCCTCTCGTCCAGCCCTGATTATTATGGTTTAGAAACAGCCTATCTTATTTGTTGTGTTAGTGTCCTAAGGCTGCCACAACAGAAGGACCACAAACTGGGTGGCTTTAAACAACAGAAACTTATTCTCTCACATTTCTGGAGGCTAGAAGTCCTGAATCAAGGTGTTGGCAGAGCCATGCTCTCTCGGAAAGCTCTAGGGGAGGATTTTTCCTTGCCTTTTTTTTAGCTTCTGGTGGTTGCCAGCAATCCTTGGCATTCTTTGGCTTATAAACACATCACTCCAATCTCTGCCCCTGTCATCACATGGTATTCTCTCTGTGTGTCTTCTGTGTTCACATGCATTCTCATCTCTGCATCCATGTCCAAATTTCCCCCTTTTTATAAGGAAACCAGTTATTGGATTAGGTCCTGCCCTAATCCAGTATGACATCATCTTTTAACATGATTACATCTACAAAACCCTATTTACAAATAAGGTCACATTCTGAGATTTCAGGTGGACATGAATTTTGGGGGGACACTATTCAACCTAGTATGGTTGCTAAGCCAGCATCTTTTCAATTACCACTTTTTCCAAGGGGTCTGAAGAACATCGCCAACTGAAGAACATCTGTAGCCAAAATAATTGCCCACAGAAGAACAGTAAAAGGAAGGTGACATAATTCAATGAAGAAGTCTAACAGGAAAATTGCCACAGTTTGGTAGTTTCAGGACTGAATTATTCTCACCTGTGAGGTCAATTACCAACAGACTATCATGCAAAAACACCTACCCAGCCACTTCTGCAGGAAAATGTCCCTTTTGACTGAACCAATCTCTTCTTTGTACTCAGCTCCCTAAGTGAGACATCTCTACCCAGCTCTCATACCATCCACATGAAGACAGACAGGAAAAGTACCAACAATGGTTGGGCATCATGTTAGGCACTCTATACACATAATATCATCACCTCCATCAGAGAAGGGAAGAAACTAAAGCTCACAGAGATACAGCAATCAGCCCCAAGTCAAACAGGAGAGTTAGGGTCTGAACACAGATCTGCCAGAGTCCAAAGCTGATGCATCATTTTTAATGTTTGAACATACATACACACACACAGATTTCAAAAATGACCATTTCATTTACCCTGTATCTGAAACACTTCCTCTTCTCAATCCACAAAATATTAGAACTGGAAGACACCTCAGATATCATCTAATACAATAATTTCATTTTATAGATGAACACATTGAAGAACAGAAATGATAATTGAATGACTTGTTCAAGATCACAGGAATAACTAGTCACAAAACTGGGAATAGAGCCTCAGACTCTCAGGCTTATAGTCCAGGCTGGCAATATCTAGCCTCTCTAGTAGCACGTAGTCGTCTCTGTAGTAAGACCACATTTCACAAACAGGTCATCGTGGTGGTTTGGAGTATGGAGATTGAAATTAGATTGCATAGATTCAAATCTTGGCTTGTCATTTACATATGTGGGCCAGCCACTTAATATTCTAGCTTCAGTAGTCTGAACTACAAAATGGAGGTGATAAAGACATGCGTCACATAGTTATCTAGTATTTAATAGGATTGTTGAGAGGATTAAATGTGCTCAGAATAGTACCTAGTGCACAGTAAATGCTTAGTATATGTTAGTTGTTGATAGCGGTTTTGTGGTTTTATTAGTAAATTATAATTTTAATAATAATCATCATCATCCAATAAAAAGCTACAAATGAGTGACTTCAGTGTTTTTCATCACCATATGTTTCTAGCAGCCACACTGGTCGCAAGTCCTCATTGAAGAAGACAGTGATACAGTGATTTCCTGGTCCTTCATAATAATTAACTTCAATCTTATTTCATAATCTACTTTATGCCGGTCCAATTGCCATGTTTTCCTCTAAACACAAAATGTGCAAAGGGTCTATAGTCTAGTTTTAATTTCCCTGATTGTGTGAGTCCACATTTAATTGCCTTCTTCAAATAATGGTGTGTCATTTATGTCCTGAAAAGCCAACAATGTTATTACATCCTGACTCTGACAAATCCTTGCTCTTGTCTCTCTCATCTTATCTCTATGAGTCTCAGGAAGGCAAACCCTGGGAAAATTATACAAATAGCCCCAAATATTTGAAATCAGCATTGTCCTCACATGCGTATGCCTCTCCAAAAGCTTAGAGCATTTCTCTTTCAGTTTTATTCTTTCATTAGCCGAAGGCTTGCTAATTAATTGGAATTTTCCAGGGCTTTTGTTGTTGTGACAAAGGGGAACAATGCAAAGGCTGATTCCTTCTTGTTAAAGACGTCCATCCACCCTCCAAAGAGTAGCACAGAGACGGCGGGGATAAGAGGGGGGATTAAGTCGACTTTGAAAGGGTCAGACTTCATGAGTTCCTGCACCCCCCTCCTCTGCCCACCGCTGCCTTCATCTTCACCAAAACTGATTTATGGGAAGTGACATCTTAACCATGGCTTTTATCCCTCCAAAGGAGAGGCTGCTTAGAGGGCATTATGTAGGATCTAAAATTAGATGGCAAAGAACATCCTATAAGCATGGAACAAACAATATTGGGAAGCAAAAGATACTGTATTAGGTGAGAGAGCTATTTGAGAACAAAAATTTATGGATCAGGGAGGAAGGGAGTAAAACTCAGATGAGCATTCCCAAGCAAGGCACAGACCAGACTTAAAAGAAACAAAAAGATGCTTAATCTTCGCAAAAATAGCGCTGCTTAAACCAAAAATAGCAGAGCAGCTGGAGGCTAGGAGTAGGGAAGGGGAATGAAGAGAGATTAATTCTAAATTTTGTTCTTGGTTTCCCTTTCAAGGTATCATGCTATGGTTTGATACACTGGGTTACTGGAACTTGTGGAAACCCTCATGGGCTGTGTTTCACCCACACTGTGAGAGGTTCTAAAGCACCTCTGCCTTTCAGGTTCCACAGATGCAGAATAACAGAGGCTGGAGGGGTCCTCAAACATGGTGATGGGGCCATTGCAACATCATCCCTGCAGAGTTTCGTTTGATATAAACCTACTTGAATATCCTAGGCCAGAAAAATAAATCATCCTACGTTTTTGAAAACTACATTCTTTTCCATGGAAAAAAAGGTTTACTAATTTATTTGTTTATAGGTAAATGCTTATAAAAATACTTTGTAATACCTGGACCCAGACATTGTGACATGGACCTACATCTAGAATTTCATTACAGCAGAACCTGGAAGGCCTTCAAAATATCTCTCCCTCCAGGCTGATGCCTGAAGGGCTATCACTCCAGTCACCTAAGGTGCCACAAGGTTTTGAACAAGCTGAGTATGAAGGGCCTGTGCAGATATCCAGATAGAACTACATATAGGCAATTGGAAGGGAGAGCCTGGAAATGGGGCTGGAACCAGGTTCTGGGGGTATCAGTAAGTACAGAGCCTTCCATGCAAGTGAGATTGCTCAAGGTTCACATATATAGGGGATGGAGAATTAGGGATAAGATGGAACTCGAGAATATCCAATGTTGAGGGCTGCAGGCAGAAAGGAATTGGCAAAATAGGAAGAGAAAGTGTGTCTAGAGTTGGGTGGGGTGAGCAGGAGGGAGAGGGAGGGGAATATGCCACAATATTTAAAGACACAGACTCTAGAGTGAGACCACTTGGCTTCAAATCCTGGGACCACTGCTTACAGGACTTGGAAGATCAGACAAAACACGGAACTTCTCTACACCTCAATTTTCCCCTCTGGAAAATGGGGGAAACAATAGTACATCACATAGTTGTTCTGATGAAAAGTACTTGACATGGTGTCTTGCTCATATTAAGCACTCAAAAACTGTTAGACATGGTTAATATGTTTATTAAGAAGCAAACAGGACTAAAAGAGACACACAAGATAATAGGTGAGTAGGAGCATCTCAGATCCTTTCCTAGAACTGCTGTGAATACCCTGAAGAGTGGAAAGGAAAGCCACAGCCCAGAAGACATTGGGGAAAACCCCATAGGACAAAGAGAGACCACACAATGAGGACGATGGGGGCCCCAAGATAATCTTTTCCATAAAAAGAGGCACATGATGCTTGGTTACTAAGAGGTGATGTGGAGAATAAACCATAAAAATAACCACTCTTAGAGCAATGGCAGAGTGAAAGAGAGCTGCACTAGAGATGTGAGTGCAAGTTCCAGCCTGACAGCTAACCAACTGCTTATCCTTGGAAAAGTTCCTTCTCCTTCCAAAACTTCAGTTTTGTGGGCTGGCCCGGTGGTGCAGTGGCAAGTTCACATGTTCCGCTGTGACGGCCCGGGGTTTGCCAGTTCAGATCCCGGGTGCAGACCTACGCATCACTTGTCAAGCCATGCAATAGCAGGCATCCCACATATAAAGTAGAGGAAGATGGGCATGGATGTTAGCTCAAGGCCAGTCTTCCTCAGCAAAAAGGAGGAGGTTTGGAGGCAGATGTTAGCTCAGGGCTAATCTTCCTTAAAAAAAACCCCAAAAAACAAACTTCCATTTTGTAGATGCTAACTTTAGGCGACTGAAATCCCTTCCAGCTCTCAGCATTTATGATTTTTGTTATTCTATAATTTAGCTTAAGAATTCAGTAGCTACACCTGAAGGCAGTAACATTGGTGAAGACATTAGGGATCAGAGGGACTGCAATCTCTTGTGTCCTTAGCATGAATCAGAGAACCCAAAAGTCACCTTCAGTTTATTTAAAGGGGTAGATGGTGATGTGGAGACAACCATGTCTTCCTTCCTCTTGTTTGTCCTCCTCTGTTTGCCTGAAAACCAGAGATGAGAGGAAGGAACAGGATAAAAACTGAATCAAGACTGAGACTAAAGCAGTGTTCCTGTTCACCAGCAATTCCAACAAAGCTTTGGAGTGGGGCAGGAGGATGGTGGATATAAGCAAGACAAACATGCACATAACATTGATTCAAGTGGAGAGTCAGAAGTAAAATCAATTAACGTGGGATCCTAAAGGATAAAGATCACGCCTAACTAGTCCGCAACCCTCATTTTACCATTGAGAGAAATGACTCGCAGAGAGGTGAAGTGAATTGCCCAAGAGCAAACAGTTACTGACGCAAAGCTGGAAGAGGAGCTCATGTTTGCTGACTCAGTTCAGTACAGATTCCATAGAATTACGCCTCCAACTGGTTAAATTCCAAATTATAACATTTCCTAATAAGAGATTTTGTGTGGGAGGTAATGGGAATAATTGACTAAAATTGCTAAATTCTTGGGAAATCTTTGGATTTCCCCATTTTCATGGACAGCTGACAGGACAAACAGGAAAGGAAAACAAAACACATTAAGCCCCTACTACGTGCCAGACATTCTGCTAAGTGATTTCACATATCTTCTCACATAAGCCTCGCCACTCTGTGACACAATCTTGCAGTTTCTGAGCTCCCTGAAGAGAGGGGCAGGGTCTTACTCATTCATGAATCCTCAGTGCCTGACAGAGTGCTGGTACACAGTAGGTGTCCAATATACGCCTGCTGAACGAGTATAAGATTTTCCTGGTGCATAAAATAAGGATAAGAGAGAGTAAAGCAAAGTATTCTAGATGGTCACATAGTTAGTAAAATTGGCAGCATCAGAATCTGAATTTGGGGTTGTCTGACTCCACAGTGCATTCCTGTTCCTTTCAGAGCACAGGCTGCCTTTCATATACTTTTCTCCAACCCCAACAAAAATCCTTATTTTCTAACAAATGGACCAGCTGATTTATATCACACTTGTGGCTACTGCACCCTCTTCTTTAAATCCTAGTTTGCTTTCAAAGTGTTTTTTCAAGATGCCACTTCTGGTCTGGTTGCACCTCTTCACTGGCCAAGCATGGTCAGGATCTCTAAGGGTACCAAGGAGCACACATTCTCAAGGGCCAGCAGCAAGGAGCCACAGAACCACAGGAGGAGCACACTGGTCTTGAGCTCCAGTTTGATGTCTGCTCCTACCACACAGAGATAACATAACTGGCTTGGTTAAGTGCAATCTTTCCTTTCCTTCTTGACAGGTTTCAACTTAAAACTCAGCAAGCAAGTCAGACCAATTGTTGTCTTTCTTGTCTCTCTCTCTCTCTCATGCTTGCCAAAGCTTCAGACTAGCTCTATTGTAAATGACTGTCTAAAGTACATCCAAAAATGAAGGGTTTTTTTTTTTCCTAATTATATATATAAGAGAAGCCATGTCTTTCAGATATTTTTGACTTGAGGCTGTTAAGTAGACTCTGTTTGTTCCATCCAAGAAAGCCCAAAGAAATGGATAATGATCCAAAACAGACTACATTTGAACAGTTCTGTATATTATATGCAAAGAAATGTTCCCACAACAAACTCACTAAATGAATGTCACTATGCCTGAATAGAGGAATAAAATTGAATTGTGATAAAAGCAAATTGTTTAAAGGATCTTCAGTTCACGTCTACCAAATTATCTTGAACATTATGTGCTAAACAAAGGCTCTGATACTCACAGTATTAAGTAATAGAAACATTTTGAGAAATACACCAACATTTTTACTTTAAAAACAATTTATGTATCATTTTCTGGTTTTATGAGTACTGTTAACTGTCCTCCAAAACTTTGAACAGTGCTAAATTCTTTGTCAGCTGAATATTCTACTATACTAAGTTTTCTTTAACGCCGGGGACCATGTTGGGATGCTTTATGGTAAAGTGAACAAGGAACTCCATGGAAATAGACATAAGCCTTGGTCCCTGGTTGGGTCTAATCATTGAAACATCAATCTGTTTAATCCAGAGTCTCTAACTATTACATAACCAGACAATTTTAATGAAAATGATGGTAGCAATGTAGGAAAATATATGTTATTTAACTTATAATTGACGAGCTATTTAAACTATCTCACAGAGTATTCTGAGAGACAATTTTTTCCTATGGCGTCAAAGATCATTACCACCATCCTCAATGACAAAGGAGGAGAGAGTTGATTGTCCTGTCTACACTTGAAACATCTCCAACCCTAGGTAAATCTTGGCCAAGGCTTTTGCTGCTGCCCAACATTATCAGCTGGTAGTTCTCTGAATTCTAATCTCATAAATGAGACCTCTACTATTTGGCAGGCACAAGGAGAGCATGAGGAATGACATCAAGATTTCTACTTTGCATTCAATGACCTTTAAAAAAAAATAATATCATTACTAGCCCCAGACTCTGGAAATTACTAAACATGTTTGAAAGCCCTAAGAAGTTTACCAAGGCTTTCAGATAAGTTGATAGTGTTGGCAGTGGTGAGGTCTAACAATGTCGTTTTAGCATAGAGAGCTGGAAAGAACAGGAGGGAATGAGCTGAACGATCTGGGTGCTAGTCTCACAGCTGCCACTTACACGTGATCCAGGATTTTCCTTTGCTATAAAGGAAATAGCAAAGGGGACAACTGGTGAAATCACTAAGATCTGTATATTAGATAACAGTATGTATCAATGTTAATTTCCTGATTTTGCTAATTGTACTGTGGTTACATAACAGAATGTTCTTGTTTTTAGCAATACACACTTGAGTATTTAGGGATAAAAGGGCATCATGTCTGCAACTTATTCTGAATGGTTCAAAAAAACAGAGGGAATAATGGAGCACATGTGGTAAAAAGTTAACATTTGGGAAATCTGGGTAAAGAGTATAAGAGAATTTTTCGTACTGTTCTTGCAACTTTTCTGTTAAGTCTGAAATTAAATCAAGATAAAAACTTAAACTAAAATAAATCCTACGTATACAATTGGCAATCAGTAAATATTCACCAAATGTCATTTTAACTTCTCTTGGACACAGTATCCTCATATGCAAAATGAAAGAGGGTTGAACCAGGGGATTTTTTTACATCTAGCTATCCTCAAGTCTCAGATTCCAATGATGAGTAATGAATCATTTATATAGCAATTTTCCTGCAACATATGGAGAAAACAATAACAACAGCGGTAGACATGATTCCTGCCTTCAAGAAGGCCGAAGTGATAAAATAGAGATAAGTGTTCAGAAAGAGTTAAAGATAATTGGGCGAACTTTTCTGGAAGATATATGAGTTTCAAATGGGATATTAAAAGGAGTAAATATACGAATTAGCAATGAATTTAGAGGAGACTTTACTGGAGGGCTACTCTTGGACAGAGGCATGGCAGCAGGCCTGAGGGAGTCTCCTGCCATGAAAACCAAGCAAGTGTGTACTGGCTAGGATGAGTGAAGCTGGGCTAGTCTACAGGTCTGGACTTTTGATCAATTTTCTAAAACCAACATGAGGATGGAACCAAGGCATGGGGGCTGATGCTAGAGTATCCTCCCAGACTGACGGGAAACCTCCAACACAGTATGCCACGGACAGTTTATTTAAAGTCTGTGAGATAGTCATCTTAAAGTATGCATCGATTTTGTTCTCCAAGCATATACCCAATGCAACATCTCAAAGATAAAGCACTGCATGCAGTCAACACATTGCTCTGACCCCAAAGTAGGCAACTCTCAATCGGAACTAAAATGTATAGTGAAAACAATTCCTTCTCCCACTCTGCAAAGTCTTCAGAAAGGTATCCATGTTCTATCCAACATCTGTATGCTCAAGGTGTGCATTTTATTAGTAACTACCTAAATTCACCTAAGCGAGAGCATTCCAAAGACTACCACACTAAATACTAAGTATAAAACTTCCATGACTTCCCATAACTGGGATTACACACAGTCAGGCAGAGAACACAATGAGAGAGAAAAATGAATTGGTCAATTAGCAATTATTTAATTAAGAGATCATGTACCTAGAACTGTGCTCATGATACCTACCACATACAGATCATACAAAGGGAGCCATATGAGAGTGATCAAGCTTCTAAGGATGAGATTTATCACCACCCACATGCATGGTGAATGCACTTTTATTAGTATCACCTGTAAGTCACATTTAGAATACTAGACATTCACTCTTAAAATGCTATGATTTTCCATCATGGACAGGGTATTTATTACAATTCAAGTGTGCAGGGATGGACATGATATTATACATATAAGTACAATATTCACCAACACAGTATGAAGATAAAAGAGTTCTTTTTATTCACTAAAAGAGAGTCTGAGGAATAGCTTAAGTTAAGCCTTCAAAAATGAAATGTGTTGTATCCAAGCATAGTAATAAAGATTCCATAGACGCTGCTTAGAGAGAGATTAGATTAAAATTTAACCTATCACATTCTGTTCTTCACCTTAAAAGAAATTATAAACTCTGTCTTTAGGCTTCCATTTTTAGTGTTTAAAAAAAAAAAAAAAGGAACACAGATGGAATAAACCTCATTCACTTAATTTGAAAATCAGATGCAGACTTCAAAATCTGGAATAAGGAAAGATTCTTGCTGGTTGATTTCTTTGAGGAATTTATCTTTAGCTATCTGAGAGGAGAACTGCTTACATCATCCAGTGACCTTTAATGGATTGATAAGTGATCACATGATACAAAAATTTATGACAAAAGCAGTTATATGGAAGGAGTCTGACTAAGATGGTTTGAACTCTTTTTCTCTTAATGGAGCTTAAGTTTAAAACTGGGTGTACACTGTTTAGACTTCGCAGTTGTCAATGAGTATAATTTGGAACTACCGTACCACACAGAACAAATGCTTAAATGTCAACTGGCTGAAGGATTAAATGACTGAAGAGGGCTGGTGCCTAAGGAATAAAATTTTTAAAGTCATTTAAAGGAAAACCAAGAACCAAAGGTTGAGAAATGTTTGTATTTTGTTTGTATTTGAGGTGATAATGACCAAAAGTGTTTTTGTGGGTTTTTTTTTAACTTTCAACAATTAACAGATTGCTGAACATTTCCATCTTGTAAAATGCCTCTTTTATACCAGGTACCTCGTGTTAAGGGTATGTGAAGACTGAAGTTCAGTTCTGACTGCAAATGCTAAGAACTGAGAAAAAAACATGTGCCCCAAAATGAATCACATTCAGGCTTAGAATAAATCCATGTGAATATATATTTTCCTATTTACTTGGAAAGTCTTGTATTTGCATCTGTCTTTCTTACTATCACTAAGCTTTCTTTTCTGGGGGTAATGGCTTAGCTTCAACTCTCAATATATACAGCCTCTTAGCTATTTCATTCCTAAGAGTAAGCTGGGCACTGACAGGCGAGTAGATATCTTCTAGTCCACCAAGGTCATTTGGTGCCCACATTGCCAGTAGTTTCTCCCAGTGAAAATCTAGACTTGTTTCTATATATCTACTATTAACCCAAATCCTGATGTACAGTATTTTTAAAGTCCTCTCTTATACTAGCTATTTAGCACTTTCTAAAATATCAACTATAGATCATGTTATCTGGACCTGAGTTTTAATAGTAAACATGATATAAAAGTTTTTGTGAGGAATGATGAATGAGCGAGTGAATGAATGAATAAATGAATAGTGAATGAGGATGCATCATCTGAGATGAATTATGGTACAAAGGGCTTTGCATGTGCTCTCCACAGGTAAGGGTGAGGGAAGACTATAACAAGTAAAAACCGTAAGAAAATCACTGGGAAACTAGATCAAGCTCTGCAATACTTATCCTCTCTCACCAACAGAAGGACTGCAGGCTCTTTGCAAGCAGGGCTGCCTCAATTAGGGGCCTTACTCACAAATGCCTCTGAGGCCAGCAGATGCAAGGAGCACAGCTCCATCTAAAGAGGGCAGGGGCTGCTTGCTATCATGTAGGAAGGGAGGCTGGATGGTTGGTTGCTTTTTCAGTTTTCCAAGAGAAGCCAAAAGTCTGCATTTTTATGTGTAATCCTCTCGTTTCTGAATGTTAGTTCTGTTTTGTTTTGTTTTAACACTACATGTACTAACAAAACACAGCTGTGGGTCACATTCTGCCCATGGACTATCCTCTCGTAACCTCCAGTCTAAATCTTTCTACATATCAACAAGAACTCACTGCTTATTTTTACCTTATCTTTAAGTCTGGCACAGGATGGGAGGTGGGAGTGGCATACCAATATCACTGAAGAAATCAGCCAAAACAGGAACACAAATGGGAAAATCAGGTATAGCTTTCTAGTGGCTAAATTCCAGTAAGGGCTCATATAATATTAAGTCCTTAATGCCCTCAATCTCAGTAAGTATGCTCAAGCTTCAGTTACCAATTCATCTCCTTCTTTATAATCCATATTCTCACCCCCTAATTTGCCCTTAACTCTTCCTATTTATTAATCATGCCATATATGTCTTCTTTTCTTTTTGTAAATAGCTTCAAATTCTTTTTGTAAAGAGGTGAGACATAAGTAAATTTCAAAAAAAAAAATAATAAAGTCTTTCAGATGTTCATGATATTCTAATTACAAGCAAATGTATTACTATATTTAGGAGCTATGTATTTTTAACACAAAAAGTGATCCCTAGGGGGAGGGGAGGATCTTTTCTGAAGAAATAAATGTTATTTAAAAATTCTATATCCAAAATTTATCACTGGAAAATACTGGAAGATTTTTGTTTCAAATAATTTATGTTCTTGAAGCCTTTAGCAAAAGAAGACAGGAATCCTAGTGTGAGCATCCAGTTAAAATAAACACACACACATGCATACACACACACACACACACAGACACACACACACAAGCATTTCCACATAGAAAAATAACCTAAACACTCCGATAAATTTAGGAAAAAAACAACTTAGATTTCTACATCTCTATCTCAGTTTTAACCCTCATGTTTCAGTATATTTAGACCTCTGTAGGAAATTCTACATAAGTAGGTGAGGCCATGAAAATCTTTTGCAGCAAGAACATCTCTCTAGAAGAAAAAGCAAATAAAATAATAGTTTGCCCGTATAGAATAAAGGTAAATACAAAAATGCAAAGGAAAAAAGCCATAACGTGAATTTCTTCATATTACAATCAGGCGCATTTGAGTTCTTGTTATCGGCAAATTAAACAGGTTTCCTGTATTACATATACTTCGAAAACAACATAATCTGTGAACTTCAGCTCAAAAATATTGCTTATATATGCCAAGGAAAATACACAAATAGAAAATTTTCAATTCACTGATTTAAAAAAAAAAAGGTTCCAGGCATTCCAATCACAAAATGGAATACAAAAAAATATATAAATTCTCTCAATTTAGAATATTTAAACCATAAAAGACATAGGGTATAAGTGCCACATTCTGTTCTAAAACAATAATGTCAGTGAGGATCATGAAAGGGAAAAAAATGGATTATGCAAAAACGATTAGTATATATATCATAAATTATGTGACACTTTTATAAATCTACCACCACTTTGCTATTTATTGCATATGCTAAACAAGCAGATGCTAAGTCTGTAAACTGTGAATTTACCTCCCTTTTTAATTAATTGTTCCTTTGGAATTACTGGCTTTTCAATCCCGTGCTGCAGTTGCTTCATCTTAGAGATGTGTGCCGATCTTGCATCTAGGTTCCCAGGCTATATTCCAGGAGGTAGTAAACATCAATTCCACTTTTAATTATTTAATGACTCATTTGCATTTTACAGATTCATTGCCATCTGACCTGGTTTAATTTTAGGTTCTTCCAATATGAGCCCTCTGGCCTGCAAGAAGTTAGATCTGACCATCTTCACAGCAAATACGGCTAGTGACATTTGGCGAAGAAAAGACAACTCAGAAATAGGTCAAGGACAGCAGTGGCCCTCCCTAAGCACTTGATCTTCTGAACGCAGCACTTTGTTTTTTCAAAGAGCAGATAGTCCAAATAGGAGGTTTCCTCAGAAGTTATTTAAGGCCTCAGTCTCTGTACATCCAAAATTCTCTCTTGCTAACCGGACCTTAGATTTCCTCCTTTAGAATCCCATATTCTTAGCTCCAAGCCTTCTCATTAAAAGCAAATGCACCTTAGAAAGGTAACATTAATATCTGCTAATACTATCATTTTTTCCAGAATGAAGGATTTGACAGCAGTTTTCTGAAAGTGTGAAGAGGGAAAGAGAGAGATTTAGGGCACTGGGTGGATGGAGGCGGACTAAGGAGACTAGAAAGAATTGTCTCCTCCACAGTTCTGGAACTCATTCTATGCTACACGCCTTCTCCTAGTCATGGATACATAATAAAAAGCTGGACCTTTGGCTACTGAAGACAAATGACTATCATTTTTATATATCCTCTGAGACACACATAAACACACAAAGTTCTTAACCATGGCAGTACACAGTCCCTGAAAAACAGAAACTGCCGTTTGCTGCTCTCTTGGAGTTGTCAGAATGATCTACTCATCTAGGACTATCCGTCTGATTCTTAGGATTATACCTACCCAGTTCCCTACTGTATTGGATAAGTAATAAATTTTCAGTACCTTCCCCCTCCCTTACATAATTGCCATAATAAAGGGAGGAGACCCAGAGGAAATGAAGCAAGGTAACAAACAAAGATTGAAGGTTGCTTTTATGTCAGTGTCATGCACTGTGTTACGCACATTACCTATCTTTTCTTGTTTTAATAACAACATAAAAGAAGTATCATCATTCTCAAGTGGCAGATGAAAAAACTGAGGCCTGAGGTTTCCAAATTCGGCCAAAGTCTCATAGATAGGAAATGATGTAGCCAAGATTAAAACCCAAGGTTTCTCCTTTCAGTGAGCTAGAAGAAAGTATCTTTACATTGATCCCTAATTAAGACCCAACACTGTCATTATACTCTCCCAAACATAAACCCAGAGTTCCTTGATGCTAACTTGAAAGACTTAGGGGCAACCATCGCCAGCAGAAAACAATGAGTGTGCAGGCTGACAAATGATACGTGGGAACCTCCTCTGTTCATAGAAGCAAACAGCACAGTGGAAGGCAGCCTCTGGCCCTTTCCTCATTCCTGGGTTTTATCAGAAAATAACCTGGAGCCAAGATTTTGGTGGCATTTTCAATGGACCTGTCAGGAAGAGAAAAAACTCATTTCTCTCCCTCTTATAAAAGTAATACACAAACAATGTGGAAAATTGGGGGAATATTTTTAAAAATCAAAGAAGAAATTAATAATCATTCATAATCTCACTGCCCAGAGACAATCAGAACACTTTAGACTATTTTCTCTAGTCTTTTCTCTGTATCTCTTCATACTTTGAAAGCATTAGAGCCTACATTTTATATGCAATTTTGCATGAAGTTCTATTCATTTAACCATATATTAAAATTATTACACTTCAAAAAACTACTTGTAAATTTAATTAACTGTTCCTTCACTGTTGTGCATTTAGAGTAGAGATGATTTTTCACTATTTAAAAAAACACTACAAAGAACATCTCTTTGTACATTTCTTTTACCATATTTCAAATTACTTTCTTAGCATCAATTTCTAGAAGCGGAGTTATTGAGCCAAATGACAGTCAACAATTTCATTTTTGCACAACACAGGTATCCTCCAGTCAGAAGGCACACATACAGACAGGTCAGAAAGGATGTGGCTTGTGAACATCCACTAAGCTGTACCAGAGTTTACCTACCAGCTGATACGGTGAATGTATGTTAAATATTTTTCAAGCTCTCTATATTAATATGGCACCCAAAATTTACACCCCCAAAACACACATTGAGAACTCCAATCTCAATGTGTGCTGCTTAACTACTGAGTATTAACATCTCCACCAATTTGATAGGCAAAAAAAAAAAAAAATCACTATTGCTTTCATTTGTATTCCTAAATTCAATGAGGTTGAACATTTTCTTAAAAGGCTTATTTCCTCTTTATTAGTGGTCTCTTCATGTCTCTATTTATCTATTGGTTGGCACCTTATGGCCTTGGTTCCCTTTTCACAAGGGTGCAGTAACATAACAAGACAGGAGGTCCACAGGCTCAGGAGACATATTCTAGACCCAGACCTTGCCATTAATTAGTTGGAACAGTTGGGACTAATCACTTCACACAGATCAGAAGCTTTCAAATTTTGGGTGACATGGTCAAGAGAAATTTTACACAGAGCCCAATGTATAAAACAGATAAAAGTGAAGGTGCTGGGTTGAAGCAAGGGATCTTACCTTCTTATATCCCCGACACCCTCCCCAACCCGAGCTTCTGAGACACTTCAGAGGAACCCTAGGGTTCTGAAGAATAAAATAAAACACTACTGAGCCTGTCAATTTCTAAGATCTCTTTCAGCTTCTATGAAACCACCCTTTCCCTGGGTGCAAAAAGAAGCTTTAAAACCACACTAAGATTTGGTGAGCTCAGGAAGCCAGAATCCCAGAGGCATAGTAAGAAGCCTTCATATGGAAAATATTCCTGGTGAGTCTGAACAGTTTTTTTCTCTCTCTGAAAGTGCAGTTGGTGCAAAGGAAAAAAAGCAATACTGAATAAGCTGTGTGACAGGAAGACAGGAGGATTCCAAATGCTGAATGTCTCCAGCAGATGTATCAGCTATTCTTCAGAATTCACTAACTCCCATCACAGCTTGGGTCCTGGATGAGACAAATCAATGTGAAATATTTCTTCCTTGATTCTTCCAGCTGAAGCTGAGAGTCAAAGCACACTGAGTATCACCACCTTCAGGGAAATACAGTGATTTATGGAGCGAAGCTAGCAATTATTATGTCCTTTTTCAAAAGCCCCACGTTTCAGTACATCTTTTCACAGGATTGTTTTTTATCCTTAAAGATACGTTCTTATTTCCAAGTGAACCAGAATGACTCTGGTCAGTTGCATAATGCAAGACAGGAAGATGGACTAGATATTTACACAAGGAGATACGAGGGTTGCTGAGAAAAACACTCCTGCCCTCAAAATTCTTGTCCCTACAGTTGACTTTGCCACAGAGTCCGAAATACCTACTGGTTCTTCTAAATCACTTTTCTAAAAGATATCCTACAAAGAAAAAAAGAAGATGGCATAGGAGATAATGTGAACGATTATCACTTATTAATAGCCTTTATGTTGAGTAGAGATCAGAATCTTAAGGTAAAAAGACAGGATAAGGAAGAGTTGGGAAGTAGAGGGGAAATACACAGAAACACCTGGAGCTAGCTGCATCCAGTGCCTAGCTTGTTGAAAACAAACAGCTATTGAGTGTTGTTGAATTTTGCCTGTTTCATGGTTTTGCCTAGGGCTTGTCCTACATATATCTTTGGTATTCCAAACTTGTTAAGTGCATATATAATTCATGTCAAAGAAATCACAGT
Organism: Equus asinus; assembly: GCF_041296235.1. Lineage (NCBI taxonomy): Eukaryota > Metazoa > Chordata > Mammalia > Perissodactyla > Equidae > Equus > Equus asinus. The sequence goes on from NC_091812.1 coordinate 38,398,921, forward strand.
TTAACTATGATAAAAAACAGGAAATTATAAATCCAAACTTCCTAAAGAAATTCAGAAAGTCTAACACCATTTTCTAGTGTATAAAATTATGCCTGATGTATGTAAGTTTATCAGAAGTTTTTTTACTAATGACATTTTTCAGTTATCTAACTCCCACCCATCATCCATTAATAATTTTTCTTAAAAATCACTAAGAAAAGAAAGAAACATCTTTGAGGGTATCTAGCATAAACACTAGTTATTTAAATAAACTTAAGAATTTGAAGATGAGGTTTTACTATTTGGGTTTTTATTTTACAGTTTCTACTAACTTAAAAATAGACATTTAAAGATAATACGAATTATTTAGGGCTGTAATTACCAGGGTTTTTGTTATACAACTTGGCAAACAGCCATTATGCAATCACAAAAGTCACACTTTAGTCTGCGTTACGGATGGTGCAATAATTCACACCTTGGACATTGTTTCGCCTCAGTATCTTACTGCTTCATTAGAGATGTTTATATTTGGATAGTCTGCAAATGTTCAGTATGAAAGACAGAATCCAAATGTGCGAACCATACACGAGAAACTTACTGGCAATTTGAGAGCACTGAGGCTATTAATAACAAGCAAGCCAAAAAGTTATTCTTCCTTTCACTGTTTAGAAGTTTGCCCCAGAGACATGCATGTATTTTCTTTAAAATTATTAAGACAGTACCTAAAACAAATTGTCACCAAGTTATAAAATATGTGCAAGTAGTCTCCAGCTTCAAAGGTGTGCTATTCTAAAACTCCCTTATGTAGGGTAGCTATACGTCCCTGTTTACCTGGGTTAGTCGTGGGATATGATGACTAGTGCCCCCTTTCACTCTCAAAAGTGCTCAGTTTGGATGATAAATTATTTGGAAACCCTATTTATTAAGTCTCTCTAGTTTTTAACCCAGGACACAATCTCCCATAGAGAGAGAAGAAATATAAGCCTTTTTAAAAACCATCATTTAAAATTAATTTCTAGCAATAGAAATGAACTACCAATGTAATAGCATTTCTATGACAAAGCAGGCTTGAAATTCAAACTTGACATTTCTCCATGAATCCACATCATCTTCTTGGACCTGCAGCAACATTTTTTTTTTTTTGCCCCTTGACAGATAACTGATTTAGAGATTCCTCTGGCTCCAAGTTACCAATGGTTACCTGTGTCAAGGCTGAGCTGGGGAGGGTCAGTGAGGGGCAGAGACAGAGGTCCTGGAACAGGGAGCAGGAGGGAGGTCCGGGGCGGGGGGGGGGGAGGCGGTCAAACATGAGGAGAAGGTGGAGGCTGGGGATAACAGGGGAAAAGAGTCATGGGGCAGAGTCTCCTACCAGGATGATCCCAAAAAATATTTCAGTCCTATTTCAGCAATAACCCCATCCCATCCAGATGCCTCCATCCTACTTGCCCATATAGCTAGAGGACGCAGTCTGACACAACGAAAGAACACGAGGGTCACCCTCTTCCTAGCTCAGTGGGCATGCTCAGGCTGTTTAGATGTTCCGGGTTTCAATTTCTTTATTGAGAAAGAGGAAACCCTCACATAAATTTTTAGGGTTATTTTGAGACCAAATGAAACACTCTTTGTGACATACTTCCCAGTGGTGTACACAGCTGGCACTCAACAAATGTCAGGCCTATGATCAGAAATCTTTCTTTTTTCTGGAAACCTTCTCTTTCCAATTTTAATCAGGGAATTCTGTCCTTCCTATCTCATCAGAGAACAGATCCCATTCATGTAACTTTTTCCTACTCTCCCTTCCCTAAGCAAGTATAGTAAACAGTATTTTTAAAATAGCCATAAATTCCTCCTATCTTATATGTAAGGCTTTGGGGTGGTGGAATGTCAGGAGGCAAATAGCCAGTGAATAAAATTTCAAACTGGTTTTGTTCAGATTTACCCAAGTACAGGTGCTGGGTGGGTGGCATCTCTTCTACTCCATGATTGTCACCATCTCCTTGACTGTCCAGAATGCCACTCTCTATTTTGGAGAGAGGGGATAAATGGACTTAAAAGTACCCTTGGATATTGAAGCAGTTGTCCACTCCATGTTAGTAAGATGAGCTGAGAAAAGTCTCCAGGCACAGATGGCTGTCAGCCCTGCTGCCTGGAGGTCAGCCATCCTGGGGATGCTTTTGTCTAATGAGAAGGGCTTCAAGGATAGCTCCTCTCCAAAGGCATCATACTGAGATGCTCCTTTAAGGATCTGTGGGTGTTGGTCAGGCCTCATCTAGGTCCTGGATATTGGGGCTGACCATGGCCAGCACTCACTCCATGCAGACACTCATTTTCCCTCTGGTCCTCCATGATCCATGAGGCCCATGGGCACCATCTTCAGGCCCCCTCCAGCCATTTGGCTACTCTGCCTGCTCCCCACCCCTCAATCTCTCTGAGCTCTGCTTCCTCACTGATAATAGCCGGGTACTCTGGTATGACTGTGCTCGATGGCATCTAGGCTGCTACTGCCAGGCTGTGCCAGAAGGCACTGTAGTGGACATTTGTCCTTTTTGCCTGAGCACCATTTGAGACTCTCCTTCCTATACTCACAAAATTTCCCACCAAACAGAGCCCTCTTTACCTAAAGAAATGAAAAGTACCACATAGTTTCTGAGGCAAATACAAGTGACTTTGCCATTCCTCCCACGAAGCAGTAGAGTGTGTCTACTCCTTGAATCTGTGCTTGGCCACGTTACTTGCTTTGGTCAATGAGGCAGTTACAAATGTGACACAAGCAGAGGCTTGAAAAGTGCTTGAGAATTGGAGCTTATTGCTGCTTAGAACCTTGTGATCACCATATGAAGAAGTCTGGGCTAGCGTCCATGAGATCAAGACGTCACATGGAGAGAGACTCTGTCCCAGTTGCCTCAGCTAAGGTCCCAGATATCTAAGTGAGGCATCCTAGGTCATCCAGCCCCAGCTGAGCCAGCCAGACCAGAGGAATCACTCAGCCAATCCAGAATTGTGAGACACAATAAACATGTATTGTGTTAAGCAACTAAATTTTTGAGCAGTTTGTCATGCTGCAATAGCTAACGGATAAAAACAAGTATAGCTTTTTGAAGATGGAAATGTATCCATTCTTTAAGTACATATGTGGTGAGCTATTATGTGTCAATGAGAAGACAAAAGGGGATAAAAAGGTTCCCGTGAGGACCCTTTTGTCCTTTGAGGTTTGGTAATATGGTTGTTCGTTTTGATTAGAGTTATCAAAATGGTTCTATCTGTCTGAATTCTGTAGACAAAGAGTTTAATTAAGCAGAGTTGTTGAATTTTTTTTGGAATGTGAATCTCTTTAGACGGGGCATGTACTCTTCAGTGCAGCCACAGTCTTCATCACTTTATACTATTATAGTCCACACCTCCTTCAACACATTGAACTTACTTGCCTGGCTCTAGAGACATTTGATTTCTCCCCAATTTTGACCGTTTATGGTGATAAATTATAGGGCACTGGGTGTAGAAAACTTGAACTTTTCTACACTGTTAGGGGTTTTTTATCATCAGTGATAGGCCAAAACAGAGATATGAATTGAAAATTGGATTAAAACCTGGGGGAGGTAGAGCCAGCCCCTTGGCCAAGTGGCTAAAGTTCCATGTGACCCCCTTTAGCAGCCCTGGGTTCGCAGGTTCGGATCCTGGGTGTGGACCTACTCCACTCATCAGCCATGCTGTGGAGGCATCCCACATCAAAATAGAGGAAGATTGGCACAGATGTTAGCTCAGGGCTAATCTTCCACACCAAAAACAAAACAAAATTTTAAAAACCTGGGGGAGATGATAAGAAGGCACAGAGGTTTGAGGGGAGCACCAACAACATCCTGGAGAGTGTTCACAATCTACAAGAGCTCGCTCTTCATCTCCCTCTTCTATATGGGCTAGTTTTCCATGAATTATAGTTTCCCCATTGAAAAAAATAAAAAACAAGATAATAAATTGGATTAGTTATCTATTCCTGCATAACAAAATACTCCAAAACTTAGTGGCTTAAAACAACAATAAACATTCATTATTTTTCACAGTTTCCATGGGTCAGGAATTCAGGAGCAGCTTGACCAGGCAGTTCTAGCTTGGGGTCTTTCATGAGACTGCAGTCATATTGTCTCTGGGCTTACAATCATTGGAATACTTGTCTGAGCTGTATCTGCCTCTAAGGTGACTCACTTACACAGCTGGCAAGTCACACTGGCTGTTAGCGAGAGGTCACAGTTCTCCACATGAGCTTCTCCACAGGGCTGCCTGAGTGTCTTCACAACATAGTGGCTTCCCCCAGAGTGAGTGATCTAAAAGACCAAGATAAAAGCTTCTCGGTCTTTCTTAAGACCTAGCTTCAAAAGTCACGTACCATCTGCAATATTTTATTAGTCACATAGGCCAGCCCTGATTCAGTAAGAGATGAGACTAGGAGATGAGGATCATCAGGGCTATTTTAGAGACTAGCTAGGACTAATGTCTTGAAAAAGCAGTAGTGATCACGATCACTCAAGGGTGATGATAACTGCTATCATTTATTGAACACCTACTATGTATAAAAGTATCATTCTAAATACTTTATACCTATCATCTCATCTGAGTCTTGTCACAACTCGTACTTTACAAATAAGGGAACTGAGGAGCAGAGACGAATGCAACTTGCCAAGGGCCACACAATGGCACTCAGCCTCTGTCACTCTAATGCCCTCTCTCAAGCTCAGTGAAGGACAGGTATGTGTGGTTGACACAGATAGTGGTCAGGTCAGTACACTGTCTGCAAGGTATTTCCCATGGTGCTCTTTGGCCTGGAGAGGCTTGGAGAGATGACAGTCGACTATCTTTGGCTGTTAAGGAACTGTCATAATGAAAGAATAATATCTGACTTCCATGTTACTTCTGAGAAACAAAGCTGAAACCAGGTGGCAGATATCTTAGGAACAAAAATTTAAATTCAACATAAAACTTTAAGGAGAAGTTCAATGAATGCTGGGGGTCACTTCAACCGTGAGAGTCCAGGGTTCTATGAAAGAAATACTAACTATATAGCTCAGGAATTCTGCAAGGAACCCATATTTCTACACTCAGATGCTTCCACGCCACTCACTGTTGGTTTGATAGATTGAGCAAAGATTTCATAACTTTTTCATTAACTTAATTAGCTTTGTTTTCATTAACTTAATCTAGCTTCCTTTACATGGTCTAGCACACTGAACTGGAGGAAGTAGCAATCCTGAAAGTTTATGAATTTTCATCTGAGTCCTGGCTCCTTTACTCCAAGCTGTGTGACCTTATAAAGTCCCTCTACCAGTTTAGACCTCAGTTTCTCCACTTGTAAAATAAGGACACTGATTAGATTTAGTTCAAAGGTCTCTTTCAGTTACAACTTTTCCTATTATGTCAATTGATCTTTAAAAAAATTTTTTTTAAATAATAATACTTCCTAAGTCACTATCACTTAGACTAGCTTTACGCACAAACTGATTAGGGAGTTCCTTCTATTTCTTCCTGCCTTGTCAGGATCCTGACATTTATTTTGGATCTTTTATAGGTTAGTTGTTTACATGTCTGACTTTCCATCAGCCTTTCAGGTCCTTGAGGGCAGAAAACTGTAAATGATTATTCTAACATACTGCTGCTGCCTAGCATAGTGGGCACTTCTATTAAACTACATAGTTAAATTCAATGAAATTGCAATTTAAATTCATATGACAAATTTCAATACCTTTTATTTTTATTGCCATAGGAAATCAATGAGGAACATGGAAAATTGACTTTCTAGTTATAAAAGGAATAAAGCCCTGGGAAAGAATTTTAACTCACGCCATTTATACTGAAAACACCAATTAACAGGAAATAATATTTACATGTAATTAATTGTGCATTCCAAATCAAAGTATAAGTTATTACAGCCAACTCTTGATTATCCTTGGCAATGTAGGAGGGCATGGATTAAAAGCAAATGTGCAGATAAACACTATCTAATCTAAATTCAACAACAGGGAGCCTTTACATGTGTGAAGATATGGACCGCACATGGATGTTGTTGAGGAGAAAACTTGATAAAAAGTTTATTTCACCCATAAAATGAAATACCATTCAGCAATTAAATAGAATAAGGAATGTAATAATATAATCTTATTTTTTTTAGCAGCTGTATTAGACTATCCCCACCCCAAAGAGAGAGACTTGCTTTCATTGGGTAAATGCTTGGATAAGGCTCCTTGCTGGACATCTGAGCCTGAGGGGCCACTAGAATGTAGGACTTAGAGATGCAGACACAATTGCTCTCCAATAAGCAGGATAATAATGCATTTGCTAGAGAAGGGAGAGAAGGAGAGGGAAGAGGAGTGGAGGGGAAAGGAGCAAAGTGGAGGGAAGGGAAGAGAAGGGGAGGGGAGGGGAGGGGAGGGGAGGGGAGGGGAAATTTTTCAGGGATGCTGGAGCACCTGATTGGAGGAGAGGCCTGGAGAGACTTGGGACAGCAGCTCTCTCTCTTGTGAATACTAACTCTCCCCTGTACAATCTTTGATAGGATTCATAGTGCTTTCAGTGCTTTTATGCAATTAGATTATTTGAGGATGGGGAAGGGAATGTGGAAAGGGACAGAGGTTGTGCATTGGTATTGCATGGCAGAAAAACAGAATTATACACAAAAGCATTAAATATATGGGCTACAGTTATAGCCATAGTTACTGACAAAAAGATTTCCAAGATGTACTTTCTCAAAAACAACTTTTTGAGGTACAATTCATATACCATAAAATTCACACATTTTAAGTGCACAACTCAAAGAATTTTAGTAAATATACCAAGTTGTACAATGATCACCATACTAGAATTAGAACATTGCCATAATGTCAGTAACATCCATGGTGCCTGTACAGGTAATCTCCATTCGTACCCCCAACCCAAGGCAACCACTAATCAATTTTCTGTCTCTATTGATTTGACTTTTTGAACATTTCATACAATTGGAAACAAAATTTGTGGTCTTTTGTGCCTATGTCCTTACACTTAGCATAATGTTTTTGAGGTTTATCTATGTTGAAGCATATTTCAGAATTCATTCCTTTTTACTGCTGAATAGTATTCCATTATATGCATATAACACACTTTGCTTACCCGGTCTCCAGTTGATGGACATTTGGGTTGTTTCTACTTTGCAGCTATTACAAATAGTGCTACTTTGAATGCTCATATGCAAGCCTCTGTGCTGACATGGCAACACAGACTTTTAAGGGGCAGGAGGAAAGCTGAGAACAGCATCAATTCCAAGAGTTTCACATTTTAACATCTCAGAAATTAAGAGAGTCTTATAATCAGTCATTTACATTTCAGTCAAAGTCCCAAAAGGAAACAGATGGCACACTCAAATTAGGACAATTTGAGGAAGACTTAATAAGGGGAATTGAATGTAAAGAAAAAGGCGGGGCTGAGGAAGGAGAGAGCCAGCCATGCAGACAAGAGGCTGCTACCTTGAGAAGAAAGTGCCCTTTTATCAAGGAGCACATTCAGCACAAGGTAGCCTAGGACACTGCTATAGGAATAAATCCTCCTTCCTCGCTCTTCTTCTTCCTTATGATCTCTTGCAGGGGCTCCCCATGCGCCAGACCCAAATGGAAGCCAGAGAGCAAGGGGCCATTGACATGGTCCATACAGATCAGCCTTCCGGGGCAGAGAGCAGGATGGACAAGGGCGGAGAATGGATATGAAAGTACGATCAACATATATATCTGGCACAGTGTATCAAAGTTAAATTGGCAAAGTTTTCTTCTTTTTTTAGTGATACACAAAATAATGGTGAATCTTCAATTAAGAATTTTAGATTTTATGAAATAAGGTATGGCCCCAATTTCTTTAAAAAATCATGATTAATAATATATGTTCATAAACGCATGAAATAAAATCTAGACATACATACCTCATCTGCAAGGGGGGAGTTTAAGGTGAAATTTGCTTGTCTACATTAAAAAGGTCTGTAATGATAGGACTTTTTACAAGTATATTCTATTGCCAAGATTTAGATCTTCATGGTTTCTAATACCAAGCCTTGTTCTTGCCCTTCAAACTTCCTTTCATACCTATTAACTTCCCTTTATCCTTCCAAACCCTTTTCCCTAACTGATACAGAGCCTGGCCTTCTGTCTTACATTTAGAAAGCATTTTGATAAATATGTGTCAAATACAGGAAAGATTTAATAAACAATTCAATTAACAAATAAAAATGACTTGAGGCTAGTCATCTTATCATTGATCCCTCTGGTGACCTCTTAGTTGAGATACAAGGAAATTGAACACCACAAGAAAAATACTGATGAACCTGAGAGAAAAATAAGGAGAAAGAGAAAAAATTCTAAATAATTAAGAATAATTCTAAAGCAAGAGAAAAAGCTAAAATAAAATAAAATGGAATTTTGCTGAAGGAGGTTAGAAGTAAATGGTTAAGAAGACTTTTTTTTTTGCCTCTAAAATGTGTGTCTATGTATTGTTTACATTCGAGTTAAAAATGGGCTCAAAGGAGCTGGCCTGGTTGCACAGTGGTTAAGTTCACGTGCTCCGCTTCAGTGGTCTGGGATTTGTGGGTTTGGATCCCAGGCACAGACCTACACATCACTCATCAAGCCATGTGGCAGCATCCCACATACAAAATAGAGGAAGACTGGCATAGATGTTAGCTCAGGGACAATCCTCCTCAAGCAAAAAGAGGAAAATTGGCAACAGATGTTAGCTCAGGGCCAATCTTCCTCACAAAAAAAAAAAAAAGAAAGAAAGAATAAAAAAGAAAAACGGGCCTAAAAGACATTCTAATGAGGCCAGCTCCAGTGGCACAGTGGTTCAGTTCGGTGCACTCTGCTTCAGCAGCCTGGATTCAGTTCCTGGGCAAGGACCTATACTGCTCTGTTAGTGGCCATGCTGTGCTGGTGGCCCACATACTAAAAAACAGAGGAAGACTGGTGTGGATGTTAGCTCACGGTGAATCTTCCTCAGCACACAGACAAAAAAGAAGCTCTAATGATAAATATTTTATCATGGCAATTAGAAAACTATAGGTTCTGAAGTGATAATGAAAAGAGTAAAGAACTGATGCTCCTGAAAACATTCAGTTTCATCAGCATTGTTTTATTTATAACATTACAAAATGCCTTTTAACATTTCTTGAGATGAAATGTTGGCTTATAATATTTCAATAGAATTTAAAATGTCACACCTCAGTTATTTTCTAATTTTTTAAAATTTCAACTCCACATTATTTTTGTGATATGATGCATCAAATAATCTTTTGTGGACTAGGTGAACAGTTAAGCATAATTTTTAACATCATTTATATGGGAAAATGTATTCCAAGTTCTGAACAACCAACTTACAAACAAACTTTTGGAACCCAACCCATTCCCGTGTTAAGAACTGCCTGTACCAGTTTCAACCTGTGAATTCACCAACACTTTGGTCAGGGCTGTTAGCAAAATTGGCTCATTTAACTATTCCATTCCACTTATTCATTTGTCCATTCATTCGTGCATGCATGCATGCATGCATGCATGCATTCAACAAATATTTATTGAATGCCTACTTTAGCAGGGTACTGGGCTAGAAGTAAGAGGATGGGGACACAGAGTAGAATAATACATGGGCCTGCCAGAAGGAAACAAACAATTCTAATATATTGTGAAAAAAGGAAAAAAGAAAGAAAGAAATATAAAGTGGAAGACATTCCAAGAAGAGAGGTCAAGGCCCCAGAAAGAAATAGCATAGTGTGACCAGGGAACTGCAAGAAGGCCAGTATTCTGAAGAGTGCAGTGCAAGACTTGAATTGGTAAGATAGGAGGCCAGAGTTCTGATCACAAATGATTTAACAAGCCATTTCAAGGAAGACAGACCTTATTCTTTTAGTGCTGTTGGCAAACCTTTGATGATGGGTTTAAGCATGCAAATAAAATGTTCAAATTTATATTTTAGTCAGCTCATTCTAGTAACCCTGTAGAACTTGGGTCAGCAAACTACAGCCTGCAGGACTTTCATATGGCCTTAGTGCTAAGACTAGTTTTTACATTTGTAATGTTTTTCAAAAATCAAAAGAAGAATAATATTTTGTAACACGTGAGAATTATATGAAATTCAGATTTCCGTGTCCATAAATAAAGTTTTATTGGAACACAGCCACACTCATAGCTTACACGTATCAATGGTTGCTATCACAAAGGCAGAGTTGAGCAATTGCAATAGAGACCAAAGGGCCTGCAAAGCCTGTTATATTTACTATCTGGTCCTTTACAGAAAAAGTTTGCTGACCCCTGGTACAGAAGATGGATAAAAGAAGGAGATCTGTAAGATGGCTTCTGCAGTTGAATAGACCAGTTGAAAAACAACATGGGGCTGAACTAGTGGTAAGTGGGTAATCGGCAAATAGGGATGCAGAGGGTAGGGCAGTTTCACGATATAAGGTATCAAATCAGCAAGGTGTGTGAATGAGATCAAGGGTCTTGTCAGTGATACTCTCAGGCTTCTGTTTTGAATACCTAGGGAAGGTGGTAGTGTCTCCACCTGAGCTAAAGAACGCAGGAGGGATGCTGGAGGGATGAAGCATCCTTGAGGACATTTCTGTGGACATATCTTGGAGGCGCCTGAATATACATGGGCTGGAAATGCAGGCTCCAATGAACTCTCATCCATTTCACCTCTGTACATTGTCCACTAAAACCCATAAATCACTTTTAGAATGCCAAATATGGACTTTGTTTCCTCAGCTGATGAACGAATATTTTGAGCAGTCACATGGTGACAGCACTTATCAGCCAGATGTTGGGTTCTGGCAGTAGCAGCAACATTTTCGCCCAACAGTGTTTGTGTAATTGTTTGGCTACTGGGATGTATTACATTTTGGACTTACTGTTTTACTAAGCAAAAGAAAAGAGGGAAAAAAGAAAATTAAAGTGCTGACACTAATGATAAGAAATGTAAGCTTTATGAAAGTCAGAACTTATTAAGTATGTCCAGATAGTCACTGAATTTAAGCTGATGAAAGCATGATCCTTATGAGGGAAAAGCACTAAATTAAACAGGTACACATTTTTGGAAATATCTTCTGGTTGAAAATAACGTCTAAAAGGAGAGGTATAATTAGGGGCTTTACAACCATTTTTTCACACACACATCCCAATGCCTTCTAGAATATATTTGACTTTTGTACCTGTAACCATCTGATACATTTTCAGGAACTCATTATGTCTGAGAGTAGGAGACTCCTTGCATTAATCTGGGTGCAGAAGTTGAGAAGACACAGAAGATAAAAGTAACCAAAGAAAGCAAAAGGAGCAAGAAGAAAGGGTTTCATCCTGAGGAAACCAGTGCTTATTGACAAGCAGAGTAACAGGAGCCCACAAAGGAAACTGAAATCAGAGCCTGAGAAATATGCAGAGAACCAGGAAGGTTGATACCAAGGGAGTTAAGTTTCAAGAAGAAATAAGTTAGGACTGTTTCAAAGACAGCATCCACTCTGTTGCTGCCCGAGACCCTTTGCTCTCTTTTTGTTAATAGCACCCCAACTGTGCCTTGAAATCCACTCTTTCCCCACTCTTAGTCATGTGATCTAGATTTACTGATCCCATCCATAGTTCCAAAGATGGACATGATTGGCTTCAGTCAATTCCCATCTTCAAAACCCCTGGCCAGAATGACTGATTGGTTCAGGGATGGTTAGGAACCCAAGCAGAGACAATGGGATGCAAGGAGGTATTTGCTACAGCTTGTGAGAAAAAGACATTTTCTCTCTCTTTTCTGGAAGGTTTAATGTAAGGGTGTGATGTCTGGAACTGCTTGCAGACCTATCGCTGAAGAGGGGAAAGGCTAGAGCTGGGGCGGCGAAAGGCGAATAAGTGGCACAGAGCAGCCTAAGGATGAAGTCAAAACATGGAAGGCAAAGCAAGGACAGATCCTTGGTGAATCACTTCGGGCACTGGATTAAGCCTCACCTAAGGCCAGCACTCACTTCAGGATTTTCAGTTACATCAGCCAAGAATTGTCCATTACTTTTAAGCCAGTTGGAGTTGGTTCAACAAGACAAAGAATCCCAACTGATACAGGGAGTCAGTAGTGACCTGAAGGAAAGCAGTTTGAATTGACTGGTAAACACATTAAATGAGGATGATTTCTCCTTGAAGAAATTTGACGTAAAGTAAAAAATTTAGGTAGTACCCAAAGAAGGATCAAGTGTGGTCAAAAGAAGGTTTTTAGTTAGTTTGGTTTTTTTCGTTCATTGTTTGCTTGATTGCTTGCTTGTTTGTTTGAAGAAGCAAAATACCCAAATCTGATTTGAAAACAGATTGTAAGGATCTAGAAAAGAGGGGAGTTGAAGGTATAGTAGGGAAAGTTGAGTAATTGCTACAAGATTCTTCCCTTTCAAATTATGGAGAGAAAGACTATATATGCTTTCTGGCCACTAAACCTAAGGAAATCGATAACAGAACTGTCTAGGAAAGGGAATCTTAAACATGTTCAAGGGGATTTGCAAATTCGTTCTATTTTCTATAATTTTACAAAAGACTTTTTTAAAAAAAAGATCAAAGGCTTTACTCTGGCAAGAAGAAAAGCTCTGGAGGAGACTATAACGAGGGTCTTCCAAAAATTTACCCAAAAACTGGCTTAACCAAGATCTTGTTCACCAAATTTCAGTACACAAAGACTAGCTGGCATCCTCTAACCTTGAAAGAGGTTTATTTTCTACAAATAAAAATTACTGTTTCCAGGGGCCGGCCCAGTGGCATAGTGGTTAAATTCGCACACTCTACTTCGGCAGCTGAGGGTTCTCGGGTTCAGATCCCTGGCAGGGACCTACACGCTGCTCATCAGGCCATGCTGTGGTGGCATTCCACATGCAAAATAGAGGAACACTGGCATAGATGTTAACTCGGCGACAATCTTCCTCAAGCAAAAAGAGGAAGATTGTTAGCTCAAGGCCAATTTTCAGCACCGAAAAAGAAAAAAAAATAATGTACTGTTTCCAATAGAAAGATATGACTATGTGAAACTCAGAATTCTCACCAGTTGAAAAAGCAGGCATAGCTTTATGAACTACTTAGGAAAATCCCAAACAGTATATAGACACTGGACATTTAAAGAAAATCACCATATTCCCTAACTTTTGAGGTCAACAAAAGGAGAAAATACTTTATAATCTCTCCCACAGCAACAGCTGGGCTGGAAGAACCATGGGTCTCACACCTCAAATTTTCAGGTCTAATGAGGAGTTTGAACCATCCATGTACAAAATGATTTATCTGTGAAAAATGCGGAATAGTGGTAACTGCCTGAATGAAGATCTTTGATAGATATGAACTCTGGGTCAATTTACACCAAAGCTGAACTGTTTAACTGTCATTTGAAATGTGACCTGTCAAATCTGGGTACAATTGAGAGATTAACTTAGTTTTCACATTTTAATGTAGATACTTGGCATATTGCACTGGGAAGAAAGAGAAAAGGACTAAATCCTTGATACTGACAAACAACAACTACTTAACTTCCTTATTTGGACTTTCATGGCCACAGAAACCAAATACATTTTTTGTGGAGCCAGAGGGGCTGGAAGCTGATGAAGACAACTTGCCCTTTGAAAATTACAGACTTGGACCAGAGGGCACCTAGGAAGTCATCACATTCATTCTCTGCCTCCAGGCCACACTTCCAAATTCATAATGATTTGTGGAGAACAATCCATAACCTCTTTCTGCAACCCAGTTCAATTTTACGATCTAATCCCAAATCACCTCCTCATGCAGAGCAGTCACATGCTACAGCTGCCCCCCATGTGTCCCGACGGTGGGGAGGAGAAGTGGCCTCTGCCAGCCTTACCTAAACTCTCAGAATGCGAAAGAAACACTTGCAGGATTAAAATGTACATTTTTTTCCATTATTCCTTTACCTCAAAAAGATGCTTAGGAGTAATTTAGAGACAGGTTACAAATCTGGGAGGATTAATGATTATTCTTGTTTAAAGTTAATAATAATAATAGCTAATAATAATAGCCAACATATTATGTGTCTTACACATGGTAAGATCTTTACAGATAGTCTTTCACTGAATCATTGCAGCGGTGCTATGATGCAGCATAATCTTTCTCATTGTGCCTGCACTGCAGACGAGGAAACAGCAGCACAGAGGGGACAAACAGGTTGCCCAAGGTCACACAGCTAACAAGTAGCATAGGGGACATTCAAAGCAGGCAGCCTGGCCCAGGGCCTATGTCCTTAACCACTGCACTACACTGCCTCTGAGCAGGGTAGGAGACAAGGAAGCAAATGGAATGGTTTTTTAAGATCACTTTTAGGTCAGCGATTCAATGACTCTGATTTTGCTTTATCTGGCTAAAGTAAAGTACTTCTACCTTAACTGCCAGAGAAATACTATATGTTTCCTGAGCAAAGCTGGGGGCAATGACAGGGCACTTAAAACAGCACAGTTAGGGTGGGTGACTCAATAACCATTCTGTTCACCAATAGCAAAGCTACTTCTATTCTACTAACGTCACAGTAACCTCCTTGCCTGCCAAGTGCAGGCCTAAGCAGGCCTGCAGTTTTCATTTTAGCTCAGTCCCCAGGGAGAAAAGCTTTTATTTGTCAAAGTAGATTCTTGCCACACGTAAGTAATCTAAGAAACTAGCTGATTTCTAAAATATGGCTTCCTCATACGACTACGAGTACATACTCCCCCAAGTTAAATGACAAAAGGAGAGCTGATCAAGGGGCTTGGGAATGGGAGATGGAGAGGATTTCTATTTAGATCTTGAGACTGCGATGGCTGTGGCAAGTTCTGCTCTTCAATACATAGGTCTCCCTGCAGCTCGGCCTGACGTCAATAGAAAGGGGACTGAGCGAGAACTATGCCTCTGAGCAGCTTCCAAAAAGTGGTCTTAAGAATATAAAGTGTACTAAGTTGCTCAACATGGTGTAGCATGAGTGTTTGAAAATAAGTGTGCTATTCTGCTTGTGCTGAAGTGGGCAGGATGGGAAGAGGCTGTTTCTACTCAGGGTCCTTTTGTGGGCAGTGATTATGCAATGGAACTATGTCCCAATGCTCTTTGTAAAGTGTGAATCAAATTTTCTATCAGGGAATAGTATTTCCCACACTCATGTAGAGAATAATTTGAAAAACGCTGGTAGCTTGCCAGTTTTTAAAAATTCTGACTCTGTGTGACAAGGGAATGTGTCATTTTTTGGCCAAAGTCCTATGCCACTCTCCACATGCCAGGAGATGGAGTTCTGCAGGTGGCTGTTTCTTGGTGACACCAATGTTCATCACCTTGTGCGTCCTTGTGTGTCCTTCAGCAAAGTGAATCATGGCCAGAAAGCCTCCAACTTCTATGACATTCCTTCCATAACTTCGACTATTGGAATAGGAAGAGGTCTAGGTTCCCAACTTCTCTGATGGTGCACCCCTTCAAGAAAAACACTACTCAGCATGCCCTTCATAAATGTACATTCATTTTTATATAAATTATGTATCCATGCTAGGTACATCATAAAACACACACAAAAAAGTGCTATTTTAAAAGGTGACATGAAAATAGATAAAATTATAGAAGTTCTAAAATTTTCTTCCTGCACTAAAATGGAAATCCACACGTCCAAACTCCACTTTGGAGACCTCTGATCTAACTCAATCCCCTCATTTTATAGATGCAGACTCTGCTCAAAGAGGTAAAACTACCTTGCAGTGGGAGTCACCGGGTTCACAGAGAACCCACACATCCTTACTCTAGATTGGTGCTCCTTCCTGAGGTTCTCAACAGTGGCTTGTGCTACCTCCCTTGAGGGCATTTGGAAGCAAATGAGGTCTCTGGGTTTGTCATAATGCCTGGGCATGGTACTGGCATTAATGGGCATGGGTCAGGGATGGAAACCATCCTACAGCCCATAGAACATTCCCCCACACAAAGAATCCTCCACTCCAATCGGCAACGGAGCCCCTACTGGGAACAACCCTCTTAAGAAGGGTTTCCTTTTCACAACAGAAACTTCATCAGTGCTAAGTCTGTGTTATGTGCATTGTATCACCCATGCTCTTAGATTCTTATAAGTCACATTAATTCCATTTCACTTTTCTCCACAACATTAATCAGAATATTTGTCAAGAAGAGATTCATTGCTAGATTCTTTGTAAAATTCCTACCATTTTATGTTCCTCTCTGCCAGGGTTTCTTGACCTTGGTACTACTGACATTTGGGGCTGGATAATTCTTTGTTTTGGGGGGCTGTCCTGTGCATTGCAGATGTTTAGCAGCATTCCTGTCCTCTATCCATCAGAATCCAGTAGCATCCCCCCAGGTATGACAATCAAATTGTCTCCAGGCATTGCCAAAATCACCCACAGTTGAAAACCACTGCTCTAGGCTTAGGCTGCAAATAAGAAATCTACACAGGCATAAAGGAGACAAGACATCCTATCACCTTCTCCTTAATCTTTTCTGTCAATATCAGTCTATGGCTTGATGTGAAGATAGGGTACATAGTTCATGGAAGGAGGGGATGATGTTTTGTTCAGCTTGGTATCTCCAGTCCAAGTACAATGCCTGGCACATAGCAGGCACACTGTAAGTATTTACTGAATGAAAGAAGCCTTCTTTAGAACAATACATACCTTAGTTAACTCAAGCCTTAATAAATAAGCCTAATTCCAGTAACAGAAGACCCAAAGACCTTCTTGAGAAAATACCAGAAGTACCTATTATGATAGCTTTCCAATATATAAAGGATTTGTGGTGTGGCTAATCATTCCATCTTTGAACAACCCAACCAGAAAGTAACCATCAGATTATCGTGCCTCTTGTTATCAGCTAAAGTTCGGCATCCAATTGCCTTTCCTATTTTGCGGTGGCCTTAGTTTATCTTAACGTTCCTCTGTATTATCTGGGAAAGCATTTGAATTGCCAATCTGAAAACAGGACTGTGCAACATGCTTTGAATTAGAATAGAATTTCAAATTTGGCCTGCTTAAATTCATATCCAGCAAGCTATTTATGACGGCTAAGCAAGGATTTTTTTTTTTTAAGAGCAAACTTTAGCGAGATGCCCTGGGGATTTTTTTTTTTTTTTTTACCCTGGGATTTTATAATCCAGAAAACCTAAGTCTTCAGTTAAAAATAAGCAAGTCTCCCTGGAAAATGATTAAGTCTCAAAAACCAGAAAGAAATATAACACTTATCCTTCTAGTTCAGAGAAGAAATGCACCAAGGGGCCCCCACCAGGCTCCACGTTTGATGCCCCTTCACTTGCCCATATTTATCTTCCTTAGCTTTGGTCAAGCCAGTCTGACCAATGGTATCCCCAATAAGCCATGGGCCATCTCACCTTTGAGTCTTCTCCCGTGTTGGCCCCCCATCTGGAATGTCCCCAATTTCCCTCTTCCAAGACAAATCACATACACTCTTACCTTCCCTCATCCAGGAAGCCTTTTCTAACACCTCCAGCTCTCATAGACAGTCCTCTCCTCAGAGTTGCTACCACACTTTTAATCTGCACCATATTGTTGTCCACTTAAGCAAACCCTATCTTACAGAGTTTGGCTGTGGCTTCCTATAGATTAAATTGGTCTCCCCAAAAAGACCAAATTCCCTAAGCATCTATGCTACCCACCCCTCACCAGCATGTGGCTCAATCCCGGGCACATGGTAAGAGCTCAATAAAAACTTGTTCACTGGGCTATTTCAGGTTGTGCTAAATGTATGAAGCTGTGCCCTGTTCTTCATGTACATTTCTTTTGGACTCCATGTGATTTCTATAAACTCAAGTTCCAGTGGGCCCCACTCTAATCAAAACCCACAAAATGGATTTCTCATTGGGACGGCTATGGCCAGTGGGTTTTCCAGCAGGCTCCTAAAACAGAGCATCCCTGAGGAGGTTTCATTCACACTCAGTACAGAAAGCGACCCACCAAGCTTTGCCACCATGTCATCCATCCCGTCCATCCCACTCATCGCTTATTCTGTAAGGAAAGAGACACTGTGTTACTAACTGCCAACTCACAACACCAGATGGTAGAATAAAAGGGAATACAGCCTTGGTTAAAGTTAGTCCTTAAGAACAAGGGTCATACCACATACACTGCTCGTAGGAATGGAAAATAGTGTAGCAACTTTGGAAAAAAGTTGGGGAGTTTCTTAAAAAATTAATCATCACATCCATTAGGATGACTACTACTAAAAAAAAAAACAAAATAAAACAGAAAATAGCAAGTTTTGGTGAGGATGTGGAGAAATTGGAACCCTGGTACAGCCACTATGGGAAACAGTATGGAGATTCCTCAAAAAATTAAACAGAACCACCATATGATCCAGGAATTCCACTTCTGGGTATATACACAAAACAATTGAAGGCAGGTCTCAAAGAGATATGTGTGCACCCATGTTCATAGCAGCATTGTTCACCACAGCCAAAAGATGGAAGCAACCCAAGTGTACATTGGTGGATGAGTGGATAAAGAAAATGTTGTATATACGTACAATGGAATACTATTCAGCTTTAAAAAGGAAGGAAATTCTGACACATGCTACAACATGGATGAACCTTGAGGACACTATGCTAAGTGAAATAAGTCAATCACAAAAAGAAAAATACTGGGGGCTGGCCCTGTGGCCAAGTGCTTAAGTTCGCGCGCTCTGCTTCGGCAGCCCAGGGTTTCACCGGTTCGGATCCTGGGCGTGGACATGGCACCGCTCATCAGGCCACGCTGAGGCGGCATCCCACATGCCACAACTAGAAGGACCCCCACAACTAAAACTATACAACTATGTACTGGGGAGATTGGGGGAGAAAAAGCAGGGAAGAAAAAAAAGAAAAATACTGTATGATTCCACTTATATGGGTACCTAGAGTAGTCAAATTCATAGGAAGTAGAATGGTCCTTGTTAGGTGTTGGAGCAAAGGAAGAATTGGGAGTTGTTATTTAATGGGTATAGAGATTTAGCTTTGCAAGATGAAAAGAGTTATAGATATTGGTTGCACAACGATGTAAATGTATTTAACACTACTGAACTATACACTGAAAAATGTTTAAGATCACCAATTTTATGTTATGTGCATTTTACCCCAAGTAAAATTTAAAAATATTTTAAGTTAAACATAAATTTACCCAGCAATCCCATTCTAGATATCTACCCAGGAGAAATGAAAACATATATCTACAGAAAGATTTGTATGCAAATGTCCACAGCAGCATTACTCATAATAGCCAAAATGTGGAAACAATCCAAATGTCCACCCACTCATAAACGGATAAATAAAATGTGATATATCCATACAATGAAATATTATTCAAATAAAAAGAAGGAATTAAATACTGATACTTGCTACAACATGGATGAACCTTAAAAACATTTAGCTAAGTGAAAAGAGTCAGACACAAAAGACCACATATTGTATGATTCTATTTATATGAAATGCCCAGAAAAGGTAAATTCAGAGAGACACAAAGTAGATGAATGGTTGCCTGGAACTGGGAGTGGGAACAAGGATTAACTGTTAGCACACATGAGGAATCTTATTGAGGTGACAAACGTTCTAAAACTGGATTATGGTCATAGTTGTACAATTCTTACCAAAAGTCATTGGACTGTATGCTTCAGGTGAATGAGTTATATACGAAATTATACCTCAATAAAAAATTAAGTATAAAAACAAATAAGAAGTGTCATTGATCTGCTTTCTTCATGGACTGACTTCCATCTCTTTTTCCCCTCAATGGTTGAGTTTTAGGAGCTTCCTCTAATGGGCCGCAGCTTCATTTCAGAACCATATTTGTGATGGATCACACCTTGGAAAAGGGGATGGATCATCAAATCCATTCATTCATTCGTTAAGCAAATATTTACTGAGGCTCTGTGCTGGGTACTTGGGGAAAACAGGAAACAAGGCAGATGTGATCCTTTGCAGTCCCGGAAATCAAAGTGAGAGACACATAAGCAGACAAAATAAGACAGCATGGTATGTTTTACAACAGGAGGACCCACAGGTGTGACAGGACACACAGGTGGGGCATGTCATCTTAATTTTGATATCAGGGGGTCCCGAAGAAACTAACTTTTAGCTGAGGTCTGAAAAGCAAGTATAAAAACAAAGATGAGGCAGGGGAGGGGAATAGTTTTCCATGCAGAGGGAGGAGCAGGTGCAAAGGCCTAGGGCAAGAGAGATGGAACATTTGGAGAACTGATGCTGCTTGGTCTAGATGGATCATAGTGTGAGAGGTTAAGAATAGGAAGAAAAATTTTTGAAAAAGCAAACAAGAGTCAGTCCATAAAGAGCCTCATATGCTTATTAAGGAGTTTGGGCTTTATCCAAGTGGTATGGGGAGGCAATGAAGTATTTTTAGCAAGTGAATAACATGATCAAATTTAGAGTTTGGTGGAGATGAAATGGGGAGGAACCCAAATTAGAAGCAGGAAGACCCATTAGGAGGCTGTTAGAGATTGATGGTGACCCGGGCCTGAGAAGAGGCAGAAGCTGCCATGATAAATATATCTGCCTGAATGGGAAGTGGCTTATTTGGTAGGTGCCTTCCGTCCTTCATATGTAGACCTCAGAATAAGATATCAGGTCCTCCTGTAGCTAACCAGTTTAAGGCACTTATTCTGGCCCCTTCTCCTCCTGATGTTTCCTTTGATGCAGATAGTCTCTGTCCTCTGCCCCCTGAGCCTGCCTAATTCCTATGTATTCTTAATGTCTTAGAAGTCCTTCCCCTAGAAAGCCATCCCTGACAACCCAGCCACACTCTAGGCTAGAAGCCTCTCCTATATTCTCCCTTTCAAAGATGTGCTTATTCTCTACACAGCATATATCATATCCCTCTGCAATGCAAGTGCCTATATACTGATGTTTTATCACTAAACATGTGCTACCCAACAGAACTTTCTATGACAACGGATATCATCTATATCTGCACTGTCCAATATGGTAGGCACTAGCTACCTACAAGCACTTGAAATGTGGCTAGTGTGACAAAGGAAATGAATTTTTAATTAATTTACATTTAGGTTTACTTAGCCACATGTAGCTAGTGGTTACCACACTGGACAGTGCAGCACTAGACATTATATTCTCCAAACACAGATACCATGTCTTGTTCACCACTGAAACTCTGGCATGTAGAAAAGCACCGGGAACATAATAGGAATTTCATAAATATTTATGAATGAATGAATAATATACACAGGCTCAGATAGCCAATAATTTCACCCATCCATTCCACAAACATTTATCAAACACCTACAAAGTGCCCAGTTCTGTTCTAGATACCAGGGTTACAGATCAAGCCCCCTGTTTGTGTGGTGTTTACACTTTAATGGGGAAGGCAGAACATAAACATGTAAGCAAAACAAAAATAAACAATTTCAGAGAAAGAGAGGTGCTATAAAAAAAGAGTGAAGCAGGGTAATGGGATGGAGAGAGAGTGATGCAGGGAGTATGTGTTGGTTTTAATGATGCTTCATCCCACTAACAGCATTTGCCAGAGCCTCTGCTGTCACAGCATAAGTTGCATTCTAGCACATATCAAACAAAACTGGGATGAAAGTTAATGGAATAAACTTTAACAGAAAGTAGGATAATTGCTCAGAAATAAATTCTGCTCTCTGATCATCTTGTCATAAAAGCTTTCAAGTATGCATTTTTGTGGAAAGAAGGCAGTGGCAAAATTGACCCATATTCTGTTTCAAAGCTATTAACGTGTCAAATGGTTAGCCCCAGCAGGCAGAGAATTTCTGTAAACTTTGGGGGAAAACATCTTCTGAATTACTTAGTGTCACAACATGTGTCAGAACCAATGGCCAATCAAAATCTCCATCTGCAGCATGCCTCTTCTGCTTTGCAATTAAATTCACCTCACGTTTACTGAACATCTCCCACAGTGCCAGGGCTGTGCTAAGCCCCCAGATAGACACCCACTGGTGTCTGCCCTCCAAGAGTCCCCATACCAGGAAGGACAAGAGAAACCACAAACACACACACACAAGACTGTATGGGCAGAGCATTTCACACCATTCTCTTTCTTTTGGTTTTCATTTAGCTTCCTAAACATTCTTTATCCCTAGTCATAAAATCTCCAAGGATGCTGTATTCCTTCCTAAGACCAAGGTTATTTTTGTAATTCTGCACCTTTCATAAAATGAAATTTTCCTTAGCTACTGTGGCTTCTAACACCACTCAGATTACAAAGCAGGTAGCTGGAAAGCATGTCAGAATATAAAGTGCATTTTGCAGAGTAGGAAACAAAATAGCCTTGTAAATCCGGTCAACTGCATATAACTTGTGGTAATCACTTACCCAAAAGGAGAGTCCCCAGTAGGATCACCTGGACTTTTAAGATATTTGCTCACCTCACCTCATCTGGTTGTAAGAGTTAAGTGAAACTGGATGGGACAGCACTCTATAGTTTAAAAAGCCCTGCATAAATGGTCTGCATAAACGATCCTGCATAAATGGAATAAAAATGATGACTCTGCCCTCAAAGCACTAGTTGATTGGTGTACAGGTAAGCCAATATTCAAGGACAGAGAAGAGAGATTGAAAACTCAGCCACATGAAGATAGAGGTAAAACTTTGCTGAGATCAACTCCAGCCTCCTCCTAGGAGGAGAGGATTAATACGCAAATAAATCCATGTGTAAACCCTCCCACCTCACCACCGAAAGTCTCCAACTAGAACTAATCTAAACTTCTGCATGCACAGTCATTGGTCATATGTTTGCCTGTGAGGGGTCAGGTAAGAGATGCGAGTGCATGTGCACATATGTGTGTGTGTGCACATGTGTGTACATATAAATAAATCCGTGCGCATATGTTATATATACGCTCACTTTCAGGTGGGAAGGGAGTTCACCTCTTCTGTTAATTATGATAGCAAGCTTTTGTGGAGGATGACACATGGCTTATCAATTATTGTGAAGAAAAGAATCTGTTTAGTCTCATTACCACTCTATTAAGAAAAGACTGCTGGATTTTCCAATGCTCTGCTTTCATCTCCCAAGTGTCAAAAACCCTAGAGCTTCACTATAATGCCATCGCCTGGGTCCGTGCCATGGAATCATCTTTCTATGATTCAATTTCGATGCAGTGAATGTTCCCGTCATCAGCTTCCATTTCCAATACCTACTGAAAGCTCTAGACTCTGAAAACATGTCTGTATAATTGAACCACTTCAAAGTTTCCTCATGACATTGTGTTACTACAAAGTCATGTTCCAGCTTCCAGTGTTTGTTTTCTTCGATAGTACAGCAATGCTTGGTTGGTATCTGCCTGCATTTAAAAGAAAGGCAAACTCAGTTGTTTTTAAAATCCTTTTTAGAAAATGGTTCTGCAATAAATGGATGGACATAGTAGAATTTAAAAATCAAAAATCTGGTTCTAATGCTATTCTAAATTCAAATATAACTCTCATTTTGATGCTGGACTCCATCTTGTTTGGTGCGATGGTCCCATTGCGGCCATCCTAATGTTTGAGAAAATCATGTCCACATGAATTCATTACATATGCTCAGAGAAGATTGTATAAAAAAAAAGTCTTTGACTTTTCTTTCTATTTAAATAGACAGATGCCAGGGCAGTTTTTTTCCTTAGTTCTAAATTAATTCCAAGCAAGAAGAAAATGTGGATTGAATTGACAAACTCCTTGGACTTAGAGAACCCCACCAGGGTTCTGAAGGAAGGCTAGAGAGAGTCAAGTTCAGCTGCCACATATAACTTCACTGTAACGCATACCTGGTAGTTCTTTGTTTTTAGCGTTATCCCAATACTGCTGTGCTTTCCAGTACACCTAAAGTCCAATGTGGCCTATGGCTTAGGTTTCAAAAGTCCTCACACTTTCCTGAGAAGTTTATTCTTACTATAGCTATGGATCTGTAAATATTCATTCTCTATCTGAGGAGCAGGATGTAAGGGAGGGGGCTGCCACAGCAAAAAGAGATGAAGCACACAAGGAATGTCACATGCATTATATTAAAAATCAAAACTCCTCCTCTCTTGAATAGTAAATTGGAATTGATCTGATTCGCATAACAGTATAAGAGAATGGAGACCTCAATACATTAAAGAGTGAACATTCAAAGGGGAACAGAACCACACTAAGGGGACTGCTGCTGCCAGGAGCTTTGGCGCTGGAAAATGTGCGAAAAAAGCAAACAAAAGAGAAGGTAACATTTCCAAAGTTGACTCCAGTTTTCTTTTGTCAGCCCCTTCTGTGATCTATCCCTCTCCCACAGAACAATTAAACAGGGTCTGGAAACTTGAAGCGAGGCACCAGGGCAACTAGCTCGTGAGCACAAAAGTGGTCAACCCAAAACCCTAGCAGCCAAAGAGGACTTTCATGCTTCAGAAGAACGTGTGCAGGGACGCACACAGAGCATGGATGTGACTCGTTCACTTGGCTCAGACTCCATACCTGTTTGTAGGCCATTAGCCATAAAAGCATTGTGGCATTAAACAGCATAAAAACTTGATCAGCCTTCCCCTCATGATAATGTCAATAGAGGGCCTCTCACCCTAACCATGGGCAGGCAAATTACTCCTTCCAAAAAAGGGCAACACTGGCAGAGACTTCTAAGAGTGAAAAACTTGAAGTGCATGCACCCAAACACAATGCACAGCATGGACCGTCCATGTGTCTCAAAGTATCACCCTTCTGCAAAGAGACCAAGAAGTGTCACTTGGCTCTAAGGCACTTCCAGTATTCTCACCCACAGTTCCTCCTTTAGAAAACATGCCTCACTTACATATTTTAAAATCTTGAGCTCTAAAAAGATAAGGCTAGTATGGTTTAATTTACCTGTTACAGGCTCAGGCCAGGGTCCTCTATCTGTGGTCCCTTAATAAGTAACTCTTCAGCAAAGAAGCAAGAGCAAACTCACCATTTTATAGTCACTTTCAGTTGGCATCCCAAATCACAATTCAAACAAAATTAAAATAAACAAAGGGATTTATGTAGAATTAAATTTTGCAGCAGCATGAAATAGTATTTAATAAAACAACCAACAGACTATAATGGCCTCTTTAAAATTAAACCAAGATGAGGACTTACAAACATATGGGACTTATTTAGCATCTGTTATGAGACTGAAAAGCTCATCAAAATGGACTTCTTCTTCTCCTTCTACTTCCATTAAGATTTATTTAGATTCTGCTCTAGAAGAGATGGCATAATATGCCTAAAGCAGAACTCCTGATTCGCATGTCCAATCCTTTTCCTTTTCTGTCTTATCCATCTACCCCGGCTGCTCAAGCAGAAGAAGCCATACACCAACCTTAACTTGTCGCTTCGCTTTTCCCACCATATCCTATCGATCAGCAAGCCCTGTTGATGGTAATTCCCAAATCCATCTACTTCTCCCTGCCTCCATTACAATCACCATGGTCTAAACCAGAGCTGTCCGAGAGAACTTTCTGTGATGATGGAAATGTTCTATAAGTATACTGTCCAATATGGGAACACCAGCCACATATTTCTACTCAGCACTTGAAATGTGGCTACTGCAACTGAGGAAAAAAATGATTTTTTTATGTTAATTAAATTTGGGGGAGTACATAAATGTTCTTAAATTGCTTTTCATATCCTATTTCTTGGGATCTATTAGGCTGGCTTTCTCCTCCTCTTTCAACTCTAGCCATTCATGTCATCTTTCTACTCTTTTCTTCCCTATTTTCTATTCTCACCCTTCTTACTCCACAAATTTATGCTTATCTCTCATGTTCTCACGTAAAAGATTTTAGCTAGTTGGGCCCGGCCTGGTGGTGCAGCGGGTAAGTTTGCACGTTCTGCTTCTCGGCAGCCCAAGGTTTGCCAGTCCAGATCCCGGTTGTGGACACGGCATTGTTTGGCAAAAGCCATACTGTGGCAGGCGTCCCATGTATAAAGTAGAGGAAAATGGGCATGGATGTTAGTTCAGGGCCAGTCTGCCTCACCAAAAAGAGGAGGATGGGCAGTAGTTAGCTCAGAGGTAATCTTCCTCAAAAAAAAAAAAAATTAGCTAGTTCTTTTTTTAAACTTTTTTAAAAGAACTGTGGCAAAATTTACTGTTTTAATCATTTTTAAGCATACAGTTCAGAAGTGTTAAGTACATTCAACTGCTGTGCAACCAACCTCCAGAACTCATCTTTCAAAACTGAATCCCTGTACCCATTAAATGACAACTCGCCATTCTCCCCTCCCCCAGTCCCTGGCAATCACCATTCTATTTTCTTTCCTTTTTTTTTAGGATTGGCACCTTAGCTAACATCTGTTGCCAATCTTCTCTGGCTTTTTTTTTTTGCCTCCTTCTTCTCCCCAAAGCCCCCCAGTACACAGTTGTATATTCTAGTTGTGGGTCCTTCTAGTTGTGGCATGTGGGACGCCGCCGCAGCATGGCTTGATGAGCCGTGCCATGTCCACGCCCAGGATCCGAACTGGTGAAACCCAGGGCCCCCAAAGCGGAGCATGTAAACTTAACTACTCAGCCACATGGCCAGCCCCACCATTCTACTTTCTGTCTCTATGAATTGACTACTGGATACCTCATATAAACGGAATCATACACTATTTATCTTTCTGTGACTGGCTTATTTCAGTTAGCATAATATCCTCAAGGTTCACCCATGTTGTAGCCTGTGTCAGATATGTTCATTAATTTTAAATGAAATTTAAACTGCCACATAAAGCTAGTGGCTACCATATATTGGATTGCCAAGTCTAAATAATTATCATCTTTCTCCTAGTTTCCCACAACACTCTTTGTCCCCTAAAATCCATGCCCTACATATCAGCCAAACCGATCTTTTAAAAATACAAATCACAACATGCCCAATAGCCTGTGCCCCCAAACCTTAAAACACTCCCATGGCTTTATTTTTTTCATAGCACTGTAACTATCTAAAATAATCCTTTCTTATTATTTGTTTCTTTGTTATCTGTTTCCTCCTCTAAAATATGAGTCCCATAAGAGCCAAAATTGGTCATCACTATATCCTTATTAACTCAAACAGTGCCTGGCACATACAAGTAGGAGCTCAATAAGCAACTGTTGAATGAATAAACGAATGAATTTGGAGCAGATATTTATTTTTTTATTTAATTTTATCTTCTATTTTTTGCTTTACAGCAGTATTCCACTAACAGAGGCAATTAGTGAATCTTCCACTAACATGGCCAGGTGCTTTGAGTTTCTGCACCTAACAGGCCAGGGGGTTGTCATAGGACATCCACATCTTCTTACGTGGTCCCCTTGTGACCACTGGCACAAATCTAATAGAGAACTGGCCAACATCGGGCACACAAGCTATAGACACTAGAATTAGGTCATCGAATTGTCTTAGCAACTTAGGAGGGCCATGCTTTAAACCAAAGCTTGCAAAAACAGTGTGTCCTTACTGGGTAACGGATGAACAAGACAAGGGTAGCCTGGACACCTACAACCCCCAGGCCTGTTGACTGAATCCTCTACAAGTCTTATCCATTCAACTTTGCATGCTGTATAGATATCATCATTTTCTATATGTCTCAAGATACAAAGAGGGTTGAGAAGCACTGCTAACCCACTGAGCTCACCCCTCAGTAAATGTGATCAAACCCAAAAGTCTCAAAATATCACTCAAATATACAGAAATCAGTCACTTCTCTCACACCCATAATGAACAGGGAGAAAGATGAAAAAATACCAGTTATGAATTTGACCTTAGCTAAAGCAGTCACCATTCTAAGCATCTTTCAATGGAGACACATTAACAATTTTTTAAAAACTCACAAATAGTGCAGATGAGCTGAGGGAAGGGAGAGGCCTTGGCTAGTACAATCAGCACGCGCAGCAGGCTCATAGTGGGCAGGGCAGGAACAGGGGCTTGTCCTGCATGACTGCTGTGTTGGAGACGTTAGGGCCCAAGAGGCAGCCCACACAGGCAGGAAATTGAGAAAATATGTAAATACACTGAGGATAGTAGGGGGAGGGTTCTCACTGCTGGATAAGGGGAAATACAAATATGGAAAGGGATAAAACTAGCACAAGCCCTATGGTGTTAGATTAGAACTGGAGGTACTGGTATGAATTCAAGTTTTGTAACATCTACAGATAGATATAGAAAGATATATAGATGCTTGTGTGTGTATAATATTTGCGTACATATACCTATTTCCTAGTTCTTCTTCCTGAGAGAGCCTGGGAGCGATGATACCTCAGTAGCAACAAGCACATCTACCACCCAGATCTTGATTTCTAAATACCACTCTCCAGTAAAAGGAACCAGGGCTTCTTAGAGAAATGTCTGATTCCAGGGCCGAGGCTAGAAAGTACTAGATGAACTGAGAACATTTAATTATAGCAGAAAGTAAAAATGCTGCTCAAAGAATGATAGGCACACTTCAAAAGGACTCAGGAGGCAGCCTGAAAGGGCTCCCACTGGCCAAATCTGGGATATTTTGAACATGAAAATAAATATTAAGAGCAATGGATTATAACATATTGAAAGAATAAAAATCCATGACATACTATGTAAATAAATAAATAAATAATTTTGACTGTGGAATGAAACTAATAAATTTAGAAGGAACAATAGGGTTAGAAAATAATCAGTGTAACTAAAAGCAGAGGGTAAAGGTTTGATGAGGAATAGACATTCAAATAATCTCAAAGTATTTCCATATCAAAAATCTTCCTCAAGTGAAAAAAAAAAGAGGAAGATTGGCAACAGATGTCAGCTCAGGGTCAATCTTCCTCACCAAGAAATAAATAAATAAATAAAAATAAAGAAATGCACGAGCATAAATGAGATGCTTTGAATGGGCCCACCCTTTCCCCTTCTGTTTAACCTTTTCTTTTGTGAATCACTTAATGCTCACCACCTACAACTAACATAAACAGACCCAGGCAAGAGTTTGCTTAACCCCACAGCACTGGAGCTCACCAAATGTTTCAAGTCAGTGTCCCTATTTAATGTCAAGTTCTTGCAAAGATCACTTATTCAGTAGGCAAGTTTTCGGATATGAGGGTCAAAGAACAGTGCTACTTTAAGAGAAAGAATACAGGCATCACCCGAACCAGGTCTGGGCAGTATCAAGTCCAGGAGAATGCCTTATAGTTTAACTATGTGCTAGTAATTGAGTAAAAACATGTGGTGGTTGTGTATGGTGATGGATTGTAATTAGTCTTTGGGTGGTGAACATGATGTAATCTATAAAGAAATTGAAATACAATGATGTACACCTGAAATTTATATAATGTTATACACCAATGTTACTGCAATAAAAAAATAAAATTATTAAAAAACTGTGGTATACGTTTTGCATCCTAACACATTGGCTTAGCAAGTGTATATGTTTGAGATAAAAGACATCGGATTCATTTTGCTGTCAGTAAGATGAAAAAGAGGCAGCATTCTATTTCTCAGGCCAACGTGTTCATTCACAAGGCTATCCTGAGCAGAAGGGGAGTAACAGATTATGCCTCTGCTGTGTTTATCTCAGTAGCCTTCAGCTTTACTCCTTTAACTGCTGTTCCTTAGAGAATTAGGAGAAAACACTTTCGAGGTAGGCTGGGGTTTTTTAAGGAAAGAGATTACTTTTTAAGTACTTACGTCTCCCATACCTATACTCCACAAGAGGAATTCTTTTCAGATTCATGAAGTTGCTTTGAGATAATGTGGCCCCAATTTTTAATTTTATAAATTAGGAAACAAAAAGACAGATGGAAGAAGGGACTTAACATCTGTGCTCCCTCTTCTTGCTCTCCTCTCCAGCACATCCCCACACATCTCAAACTCGGAGTGAGAAGACTCAAAGTCTTACTCTTCTACTTTGTGACTTTGGTCAAGTCATTTAATCTGGTGGATGAGAGAGAGAAAATGACTTCTCACTATCGTTACTTTCAACGTTTGCGTTCCATGATTCACGACCCCTAGGTTAAAGTCCAGAAGTGTGCCTCTGTCAAAGACATAATCAAATTGCCTCACAAACTAATCACAAAGAGTTTAATTTCTCTCCTATCCCTCAAGCCCCCTGACTGCTCCTTTTAGAGATCCATCCTTATTTTCTCTAGAACCTGGGCCCCCTGTTTATTCTCATGGCTGATCTCATGGTTCCTTGATGAAAGAAGTTTGTTTTAATTGGCCTCTAAAACACCACAGGAACCTCTTGAACAAATGCTATTCACATGAGACGTCACTTTCCATGAATGTGAGCAAATAAGATCACTATAGAAGGCAACCTAAAATTCCCTCAGGCTTTTAGCAAATGTTTTTAAATTCCATCCACGTTTCAAAATTAAGGTTTTGGGGTTTTTTTTAATTTGCTTAAAATATTGATGCTTTTCTACATTTTTCTGGTTATGTCATGACAACAGTGCTAAGGATACTTTATGAGGATGTATATTCTAGGCAGCATAGTTACAAATTTTGGAAATTTTGCATATTAAGAGCTGTTTTCTATAAATTTCAGATCCAATTTTGCAGGCTTATCAGTAAATTCTACAGTAAAAGACAAAACAAACAAACAATATAGGAAGATGCCATCAAATTCAATGGCTTCTACACTTCTACAACAAACAGCCCAAAAAACCCACCACAGTAAACTGCTAAACTCAAAATGAGAAACATGTTGAAAGTGCCAAATGGTATTTATATTGGGACAAGAAAAGCTCCCATGATCACCCAGAATGGGCTCAGAGCAAACTGTTTTCACTTGGAGCCCCTTGTGATCTGATACAAATCCACCATGTAATCCTGAGCTTTTGCTCAACTCCTATAGGCTTCAATTTCCTAATCTATAAGGCAAGAAGATGGACCAAGTTCATCTCAGAGACCATTTCCTGTCCTGACATATGTTAAAATCATGATTATAACCAAGTACTAAAAGCTTGCTAACAAACAGTGAATTAGTCAATAATTTTTCATCAGGCAATCATACCAATAACTTCAAAAAATGTACAAATGTTTATCATCAAGATGTTTTGTAGGATGTTGTTCATCATGCTCAGTCTTCTTTATGAGGCCTCCCTGGGAAAATCATTGTCTTGTGTCTCATTATTAGGACTAGCCCTGCTTCACTATTTAAGCTTAAGGTCACTATGATTCACACAGCCAATTATGTTTCCCTCTTTGCACTGGCTACAGGAAAACTCAGAACCAAACCTGCGACTCACCTCTAACAAATGCTACAGGGCCATATGAGATGCATTTGGGATCCTAAATTAAACCCTTTGTTTCATCCACTTGCCCTTCTCCCCATTTCCTCACTTATCTTTTTTCATCTTTTTCTATTGTTTATATCTTTGAAAAGTGCTTTTAAACGTTTTTGAAACAAAAGAGATATTTCAAGCTATTTTAACTTACTGACATCAATGTTGAACAGCAAAATCATTCCTTTAGTGACTTGCATTTTTCCAACACTGTCACTATACCAACACACAAAAGCATCCAAGCATCCATTTAACGTTCTCTTCTACATAATTCTATGTCAAGATCTAGATCCAATTGTCATTTTCAATATCATTATTGTTACTACAATTTTAACCTCTTACATTTACATAAATATTCATAGTATTTGCCTAGTGAGCCTTCAGATTTGTTATCTCATTTGATTTTCTCAACAATCACAAGATAGTTACAGCAGGTATTACGGCTATCTTCATGTTTACAGATGAGGAAAACAGGCTCAGAGAGGTTAAGTAGCCTGTCCACGTTGACAAAGTTAATAAGTTAATAAGGCAAGATCACAGGTCTTTTTTCCTTCAAGTCTAGCAGTTTTCCCCATAATTACAAAATTTTGGCTCTTATATAGTTTACTCTTTGAAATTTTGTCCTAAGATCTATGACTCAGATGTTTTATTTAGTTGGTTTTCTAAGTAGTATCAGCCTGCTAGTCAAAATCATATCAATTACTCTTTGCTAATGGAACCTCAGCATGATGAGAACTAGACAGCCAAGACTCTGGAAAATTTTTTAACCATTAGAACATGCATGAGTAATTTACTTCCTCCATTGGAATTCAGTGATGGCATTAAGAAAACTCATTCCTGCAACCTAACATAAACGCTTTAATGTGGTCTGCTAAAGTAGTCACACAGAGTAAAACTGCCTCTTGAGTCACTAGAACTAGTAAAACCATTTAGTAGTAGAAGATGAAATTTAGGCAAGGCAAGCTGAAGAGAAGATCTAACTAACTGTTTCTTGATGATGAGCTCACACTACTTCAACCACATCTAAGGGAAAGAATCACGAAGTTCAAGTCATATTAACTTCCAAGTCATTGACATTGCTAACGTATGAGAGGGCGAAAGGTTGACAACTTGAACTCTTGAGACTTTGAATAAACCAGAATCTATTCATCCTACAAGTCATGAATTTTGGAAGTAAGGGAACACTGCATATGCAATTTCTCTGAGTTTTCATTTCTTCAGGGAAAATGAGGAAGGAGAAGGTCAAACAACATTTTCTAACTCAACATTCTATGATTGCATGAATACCAATTAATGCCACCTATCTGAAATATTATCATTTTAACAATCGGCCAGAATTATAAAATATATTTATATAACGTGTGGGTAATGGATAATGTTCCAGCACATTTAAATCATTATTCAGGAATTTGACTATTTTCCTTTAATCAACTTCAAACACATACTGGTTTGAATTACTAATTCCTACCCACGAGACAATGTATTCATATAAGTGACTTTTCTCAACAGATTGTGCATTAGCTGCTCAAGTTAATTTTGTTTTCCAATATTTTGAAAATAGGATGGTCTCTTACTTGGTTAATTATTGTTTTATTTACATATAGCCTGCATTCTCCACAACTAATCTATAAAACTCTATGAAGACAGGACCTATACGTCTTTTTAACAACTGCATACTCAGTGTTCAGAGCATAGTCATTAGAATATACAATAGTTCCTCCTTATCCACAGGGCATATGTCCCAAGACCCCCAGTGGAAGCCTGAAACCACAGATAGAACCAAAACCTATAAATACTATATTTTTTCTTATACATACATAACTATGATAAAGTTTAATCTATAAATTAGGTAAAGAGATTAACCACAATAAATAATAATAAAATAGAATAATTATAACAATATATTATAATAAAAGTTACCATAGATCTTAACAACCTCAGCATACAATTTTTTTCTTTTCTTATTAAGTCAAGAACTTCTACCTTTTCACTTAAAGAAAGCACTTTACAGCTTTTCTTTGGCATATCCGAATTGCCAGCATCACTACTCTTGTGCTTTGGGTTCACTATTAAGTAAAATAAGGGTTACTCAAGCACAAGCACTGGAATACCCAGACAGTCAATCTGATAACCAAGATGGCTACTAAGTGACTAACAGGCGGGGAGCGTATACAGCGTGGATACGCTGGACAAAGGGATGATTCACTTCGGGGCGACACAGAGCGGTCAGCAGGAGATTTCATCACGCTACTCAGAACAGCATGCAATTTAAAACCTATAAATTGTTTATTTTTGGAATTCTCCATTTAATATTTTCAGACTGAGGTTGACCATGGGTAACTGAAATCGTGGAAAGTGAAACCGTGGGTAAGGGGGGACTACTGTATGTTGAATAAAGGCAAAAATTACCAACAGAGACACTTACAAAACTCAAACGGAGAAATACTAGCTCTTCCCTAGAGAAGGTTAAAGGGTGCTATGTTTGGGCTCAAACTCGGCATTACAACCTTTCTATGCCTAGGAGAGAGTGAATGGTAAGCAAGGATAAGAGAACTGTATGGCTTCCTGCTTCTTTGTGAAGTAGAACTTTATAGCATTGCTTCAAAATGTGGAGACAGCAAGGTATGAAGGGAAGAGCCAAGTCTACTTCTTCTGGCTACCCCTTATGTGTATGACCTTAGACAAACTATTTAACTTTCCCAAACCTTGATTTCCTTCACTGCAAATGGGGCGGGAGTAACAGTATTTACCTCATAGAGTTGTTGATGAGGACCAAAAAGACAATGTGTGCAAAGTATCTTGTTTATGGCATGACCTCAATATCTGGTGGCTATTACTATTAATTAATTAGTTTGAAGTAAATTCCTAGAATATCACTACACCCAGTTTTAAAGGGAATTAGAATTACTCATCCACGAGAGGGCCACAGCTGATCTTGGCTGTATATATGTATGAAATCTGGTGACAATAAGCATTGGGCGTATTCTTGGAAGAAAAACAGAAGTCCTAGCACACAAGTAAGAAGCCTCGTGTGAGAACAGGTCTGCAGAATCATGACACAGTACTTCTGTCCCTTTGCTTTGCTGATGGGGATTAGCACAGAAGGAGGCAGTGAGCTCTGCAGCAGCTGGCAACCTCACCAAGCATCCCTATTTTGCTCTTCTTCTCTCTGTTGGGTATTCCTCTCTGAGGCACGTGATCTTTCCTGGTCCCAGAAAGACAGGGCTGAGTTTGCCAGACTCCCAAAGATGCTTCTGAGTCACATTATGTTACAAAGAAAAAAATGTAAGTTAGGTCCACACAATCATGGTCTGGAATGGCAAGATGGGAAGAACTATTGAAGGTTTTGCAGCAAGAACTGTGGAGGAGGCAGTGATTCCAGGATTCTATTGGCCTCTTTTGCAGGGATCCATGAACCAACACAATGACAAAATATGGTGCAGATCAATCAGAAGCTTTGGGCACAAAGAATACTCATAATTCAGAATGTGTGCTCTGGTGTTTCTGTGTAAGTAACTTACTATTGACTCAAAGAGTGATTTGCATAAGTTATTGGAATATCTGAATAATACCTTAAAAAGCCAGTATCTCTAAGAGTCAAGTACTGATTTACAGAAGACAAAGAAGATTTTAAAACTCTAGAATTTATAAGGTATGGGCATAAAGAAACACAGCAGGCCTATCTGGCACTTCTACAGGATCAAAAGGTTCTATGAAGACAGAAACTAGCAGGTGTTATTATGGGACGAAACCAAAGCAATGCCAGGTGAAGGTCCAGGACTTCTAAGCTCCCTTCAGGAAGGAAAAGAAAGGAGAAGTGAAGGCTGATTCAATTGAAAGCCAACATCACTGAGGCTCACAGAACTTCCCTTCATTTTCTCATTTCTGAGGGGTGCCCATGGACCCAAGGGATGCAGGCAAAGGGATGACGACATCAGAATGTGTGTACGTCACACCTGTTTTGGGTCACACAGTTTGTTGGGATCAGTACATGTTTAATTTAGGAAACCCCTCTATCAATCTTCCATCTTCAAGCCAGGAGGATTATTCTCCCTATATTTAACAAGAACAAAAGGGGAGTGGGCAGGAGAATTACTCAGTTACAAAGTGACCAAAGCCTTGTATCATCAAGGAACAGAAATAAAGGCAATTTTTTGAAAGACAAAAGAGTGAATCAGAAATTAGTGAAGATACGTCTAAGGTGGCAATAAAAAGAAAAGGGAACTGCTTTCTGGGGAATAATGATGAATTTAGTTTTTTAAATGCTGAGGGAACATTCTAGGCATAGCTGCTAGGGAGCATGGGGCAGTGGAAAGGGCTAACGCAGAGATGAGACCTGTCAACACAGATCTGACAGGTTAAGCTATGAGAATATACGATTCCTCAATGCAATGATAAATTCTCACATGTGGGGCCAAAGAACAAATTTCCAGTAAAATCAATTTCAAAATATTGAATGCAAAGATCTATTTAATATATATAAAATCATATTCATAATAAGTTTGATGTTAACTAAATATCTGGCCTCACTAGATGACGGCTACAAATATGGGGCAAGGCAAGGGATACGGCAGAGCATCCCATGTCCCTTTCCACAAAGTGCTTCTTAACTCCCCATGTATGTACGCACACTTGTGCAAGCCTCTCAGCCTCCAGGTAAACACAGCTCTGCTCTTAATGATCTGTGAACACAACGATATGAAATAAAAAATGATCAAAATGATGATGCTTCACATCTACACACAGTCCAAATACAGAAATTGCTGGTGCCACCTATTGTTGAAAACACAGAACTGAAAGCCTAGCTTAGGAGCTGACTTCCATAGAGTGAAACTCTGCTCTGTTATCTACTCGAATATGAAGTTCAAAATCTACCCACCAGGAGAGCTGAATAAAGAGAGTCCATTCTACTTTAAAATAAAACAAACCTGCTATGGACATTACCAGCGCCTACATAATGCTTTGTTGAGTACAAGAAGATTCTAGCAATAGTTAACAGTTTTAATGTAAAAAATCATCAGGCAGCTTTATATATATTGTCAGAGAATGAGCTCCAAAATAAGTTCTTAGGTGTAAAAAAACAAGGTTCAGAAAAGCATGCATGATATGCTACCATTTATGCAAAAATGGAATATGCACATACATTCACAGAAGATCTCCAGAAGGATACACAAGAAAACAGCAACAGTGGCCATCTCTGAGGAGGAGGCCTGAGGGATGAAAGAGGACTAGAGACTTGCTTTTACTACACACACATAGCATCTTTTCAAAAGATTTTTAAGAATCATTTTAAGTAAATAAACAATAATTTTGAAAACAATAGTTTCTATTTTACATAAAGAAAGAATTTCAAGATATCTGACTTAGACTGGTTACCATGACCAGCTACCAGAATTCAGGATCCAAGCATAAGAGCACAACCTACTGGAGTGGCAGGAAAATTATGGTGGGTCTTTAACACACTTTAAAGGAGCACTGGAGAAGCTGTCTACAGCACAATGATACCTGTAAACCTCAAGTACTCAAGGTACATTCAAAAATGCCTGGAGCGTGGATATTTTCTGGTTCTTTGGAGTTTATTAAGATGTGAAAACAGAAAATAAAATATTTGCAGTTTTATTAACATTTGCTTTTTAAAAAAGTTTTGCTATAAAGAAAGTCTTTACTATAATATTGTTTCTTATTTTAAAGAAAAAGAAAGAAAACTGTAATGACTCATGAAGCTTTTTCAGCTATTTCATAATAACTCACGTGAAAGCCAAGTGGAAGTTTATACTTGAGTACACATCATATCAAATGTCACATCTCCTGAAAATTGGTTCTGGAGAATAATTTCTGTAAACTTACTTATTTCTTAATATTATTCTCCTTAACTTGAGATAATACTGACATTTACACTGAAGGTGGAGTCTTGAAATTTATTCTGAATATTGCCCAATCAAGGTAACACCAGGAAGAAAGCAAATCCCTTAATTTACGAAGCAATTCTGCAAGAGAAGGAAGAAAGGACAGGCAGACAGCAATATAATAATAGGATCTCGGCACTTCTGGGGAACGACTTTAAAACAGGCAGACTGGCAAAGTGAAAATGGTACAATTCAGGTCAAGTCAGTCCTGTAAGTCCAAGCTCCAGAACAGTTCCTCTGATCCAAACACATATTTTACATTTTAAAATTTAGTTTTAAAATGAAAGAATCAATAAGATATCGTCAATCTCAAAGGCAAGATAAATATCCATTAACCAGAAAAGAAACACAAAGAAAGAAAGTGGGGCTGAGATCAAAGAAATGCAGGATTTCCAAGCCAGAAGCAGGCAGTGGCAACAGAGAACTGGACTTCTGAGGGGCATGAGGGCCCGAGCTGCAACATGCTAGGTGGAGATGGAGCTTGGCTTACTGCTCAAAGCCAGGGACTGAAATGAGCCTCCCTCCCTCCTCTGCAAATATCCAAGTACCCACACATCTGTGAAAGGAAGCAGAACAAAACAACAGAGGACCTACTGTCTGAGGCTCAAGCTCTATCAGCAGCTCTGGGCATAGCGAAGGAGGAAAGAAGTCTTAGGAGAGGAACTGAGTCAGATTGCCTGCTTGCTCCATGAATCGGTGATATTCTCCAAATCATTACAAAGCAGTGATATATCAAACGCTACCATAATACTCGCTTACGGACTGGGCCCAAGGCACCAGGTGAAGGCAACTGCAAAATCACAAAAGTATTAGTCAAGGAGGGAGAATGAGAGAAATAAAAAATACAGAATGGGGCTGGCCCGGTAGCTCAGCAGTTAAGCTCACACATTTGGCTTTGGTGGCCCGATGTTTGCTGGTTTGGATCCTGGGTGCAGACATATGCACCGCTTGTCAAGTCATGCTGTGGCAGGCACCCCACACATAAAGTAAAGGAAGATGGGCACAGTGTTAGCTCAGGGCCAGTCTTCCTCAGCAAAAAGAGGAGGATTGGTGGCAGATGTTAGCTCAGGGCTAATCTTCCTCGAAAAAAAGAAAAAAAGAAAAAAGAAAAAATACAGAAAAGCAAAATCCCTTACATTCAAAATAAATCCACAAATTAAAATTCCAAACATATACAAGGATCTAATTCTAAGAATGTCAAATCAGCCATCAAGTTATGAATTCAAACCAAATGAAATTAATTTTATACAACAGTCAGCCAGAGTATAAAATAAATAGGTTTAGGATGATTAATAAGATGAATAAAGAAGCAATATTCCTTAAAAATAAGCATGAATTTATGAAAATAAAAAAGCAAAATAAGAACAGGTGGATATAAAAAAAGGAAAATTAAAAATCTTGGAAAGTAAAAGTCTACTCACTGAACTGGAAAAATTCAATAGATGAGGTAAAATCTATATTTGACACATTCAAAAAGAAGAGTGAATTAGAAGATAATACTAAGGAGGTGTTGTTATTTTATTTCACCTGGAAGGAAGCACAGGAAAAAAAAAAAGATTTTTCTTTAAAATATTAAGGTTCAATTAACAGATTCAGAAGATAGATTGAGAGGCTCCCTTAAATGTCAAATAACAATTCCTGAGGAAAAGAATGGAGGGAATTTTAAAGATGGAATATTTGTAGAGATCTCCCATAATTGGAGAAAGAAACAAGTCCTTAGATTGAAAGTATGAGCAGGATAAATAAAGATAAATCCACATCTATATACAATGAGATGAAATAGAAAAACACCATAATAAAGCAAAACTCTTAAAGGAACTACAGTTAGATGATTAGTAAACTTCTGAAAAGCAAAATTGAAGTCAACAATGCTAAAATCTTCAAAGTTCTGAGGAAAATTGCCATCAATCTATAATTTTATGCCCAACTCAACTATCATTCAATCCGCCAGGCAAAATAAAGACATTTTCAGACACTCAAAGATCAAGATTTTACCACTGATAGGAAGTACCATTAAATGATATTCCTACTCACAGACCCTTCAGGGAAATACTATCAAGTAAATATAGCAAGTGAACCTAGTGGAAGGCATGGGGATTTAAAACAGAGGCATCTACAAAGCTGATGAAAGCCTTATGGTTGTCATCATGTTCCTGTCAAAGTGCTTCCCTCTGTTGCACAATAGCTAATTTGCCAAAACAATACTTTTTTTTGAGTTACCAGAAATCAAGAGAAATCATTTCTTTAAACCTTTAGCTTTTTAAAAAGATTTGTATTAATTTGTTTTTTAATTCACAATGTCTTACAATTCAAAAAATTGTTTTAAAACCAAACAAAGGTGTCTAACTTTAGCACTACACTTTTTTAGGTTCCTGTCTTCACTCTGCCACTAGCTGTGTGACTTTGAGCAGTCAGATAACTTCTCTGAATCTCAGTGTGTTAACTAAAATAAAGACAATAATCCCTAACACATTGGTTTGTTGGGAGGTTTAATACACAAGACATTTTCTAAATATTATATAAGGATGAACAACATGTAGACTACTACAAAACAAAAGCTATCGTCACCATCATCATATCAATAGGGGTTTCTGGGAGTACCTATACTCCCAGATGAAGATGTTGTAAGAACTAGAAAAGTCATCTAAAATTAGGAGTCTACCTATGTTATTCCTATTCTCTTTTCTCCTAAAATTTCCATTTACTAAGTCATGTTTAAACATTTGGCACTAAGATATAAGTAAGTGATAGGTTAAAATTACCCAGGAAACTTTGGCCATCCCAAAGAGTAGACTGTTAATCCTAATATACCTCCAGCGGAATCAGTGTATAGACAAAATCTTTCTGTGTTTGGGCCAGTTTCTTTTCTACTCTAGAATATCATCAACAACTCTGCCACCAAGCCCACCACATGATAATAATACCTATATTAATAAAGAGGATGAGCTTCAATGACCAATTATTTGTGTACAATGATATAAATACACTGGTGACCCCTTTTTCAAAGAGAGAGTGTTCCCACATTATCTTCAATCTTTAAGACTGGCAGACGAGATGACTCCCTGATGCTCTTGGTTAACTACTGTTTCTCTTGTGACAATCTCCATTCAAACACCTAGAATTTACAAGCTGGCCAGCATTACCACAGACATCCCTGATTTAGGTACTAGCCAGGTCCCCTCCAAAAAGGCTTGTACTTTATAGCAGGACTAACCTCTCCTGCTCAGGTACTATCTAGGTTTGCCAATCTTGGGGAGTCCAGAAGTTCCTTCAAACTCCCTCTAGCTTTGGCTAAGGGAAGCTCTGCTCAAGGACAATGAAGTCTACAGGTTTTATGGGATACTCCAAGGGTCATTTCCAAAGACTTGCACTCCAAGACTTGGTGCTAACTGCTGTGGTCGAGCTACACAAAACCTCATACCTTCAGTTTTAGGGCTGAAAGACCTTTGACTAAGTGACTCACTAGACCCTCAAATGGGTTTTCTTGCACTGTCACTCGTGTTGTTACTTCATGGTCCCTCCTGGAGGGAAGTTTGTCCATGGGATGCCTCAGCCTTTTGTATCCCTTTCCAGTTCTCACTACACCTAAACCGCTTGCTGGAAACCACTTTGACCAGAGATTAGTTATGTTCTAACATTCTCTAACCAGAGAATGTTAGTTCTCATGGGTCTATCCCCTCACTTCTGTTTCCCAAGCATAAGAGGTTAGAAGAAAGCACAAGTTTAGAATCTGGGGAGATCCTTGATCAACCTTTTCTCCCTATCTCATCTACTCAATCTTTCAGAAGCAGAAATCCTGGTATACAAGACATCCTACCAGTGCATTTAGGGAGAGGCAGGATGGTATAGTGGAATGAATATGGCTCAAGAGATGGAGTCGTTTGACTGCTGCGTACTATGTCACCTATAACAAGATTTTTAACCTCTCTGGGTCTCAATTTCCTCATTTGTAAAATCAAGATCTAACAAGAAGTAACTCAATGCATTGTCATGAAGATTGAATGAGACAGCATATGTAACATGCTTAAGCATAGTGCCCAGTGTATAGTGAGTGCTCAATTAGTGTTAAGCTATCATTATGTTAATCCATTATTTGTACATTATTTGTATGTTTATTCTTTTTTTTTTAAGTATGCATTTGGTGAGGAAGATTGGCCCTGAGCTAACATCTGTTGCCAATCTTCTTCCTTTTTGTTTCTCTCCCAAAAGCCCCAGTACATAGTTGTATATCGTAGTTATAGGTCATTGTAGTTCTTCTACGTGGGACGCCACCTCAGCATGGCTTAATAAGTGGTGCGTGCTTCCGCACCCAGGATCCAAACCCACAAACCCTGGGCCACTGAAGTGGAGTGCACAAACTTAACCACTCTCCCAGGGGCCGGGCCTGTATGTTTATTCTTAATATTGAGAGGTTAAGTGACTTGCTCAAGGTCACATGGCTATTAATTCACTATCAAGATTAGCACATAGGTCTATCCTACATTAGAGCTCGCAGTCCAAGCTCTTAGGCACTACATTCTTTGTGCCCTCACAAACACTCTCTAAAGCTGGAAAGACTCAAAAATATGCCACCCCATCATCAGTCTCACCTGTCTCATCAGGCATTGAAAGCTGCACCCCACTGAACTTAATAAAAATGTGATGGGGGGGTCACTGAGTAGGAAAAGTTCGGGAGAGTTTGCTGAAATATGCATACAGGGAGAAGGCTCCCACGTGTGCCACTGTCTAGGACTCAAAATGAAACTTTTATTTGCTTCAAATTTCTAACAACTTGATCTCAGTGATTCAGCCATGCTGGAATTAAGCTCAGAATGTTTCTTGCAGTGATTCAGTCCTTTTGGTAAGTGCCAAACAGAGCAGAAGAATTCATTCACCCCCAGTTACTCCTACTAGCTTTAGACTAGCACCCTTTCTAATAGCCAACAGTCGTCCTTTCTGTACTTCTTGGAATCAAGGTCCTCTGTGAGTGTGAAGTGTGTG
Source organism: Equus asinus (assembly GCF_041296235.1). Lineage (NCBI taxonomy): Eukaryota > Metazoa > Chordata > Mammalia > Perissodactyla > Equidae > Equus > Equus asinus. The sequence continues at coordinate 38,440,966 of NC_091812.1, forward strand.
AGTGTGTGTATGTGTGAATGCATGAGTGGGTGTGTGATTGTGTGAGTGTGTAAAACATGCACTCCATTCGAGCCACTGAAGTATTCCCAAAGCTAGAAAAATCTGTCATCTTGGATGGAAACCAAGATCATTATCATTTAATCACTTCGCTGTACTTAAACATCAATAGTAACGGGTCTGTGCGCTGGTGAAAACTGATTAAAGAGAACCAAAAGAAAGAAACAGAGGACTGAGTCAAGCCTTCTCTGTAGAGAGCATCCTGGCATACTGATGAACTTCTTTTTCAGATGGTGCCAACTGACAGAGACAACAATCACCCCTAAAGAGCAAAATAACTATGGAAAAGAGATTTTGAGTATGGCTCAAGCTGCTTACTGATTAACGCTTTTGCACACAACACTCTGCACAAACCTGCGTAGTCATTGTTCCTAGTAAAACAAGCCTTTGTTGACAACTGGAGACAAATGATCCTTGCTGACCAAGTTCACTGTTCTCACACAGCTTAATAGTTGGAGCGCTGCTCCCTGGCCACGGCCAGGAAAACTTGACGTGGTTGTCAAAAAAGAAAAAAGAAAAAACTAGAGAAGAGGGAAAACCTTTTGTTTTGAAGGTGAGAAGGAGTCTGAATGATCTCATGCACTAAACATGTTTGTGGTTTATATCAGTATGTCTCCTTCACTTATTAAAGTTGTGAGTTTTTAAATAGTTCCTGCTCCAACCAAACAATCTATAATATTAAGAATTCCCTCTTTTTAAAAAGTATTTCCCTTTTCCACATGGGTTGGGATGTGACAGACTGAATATTTGTTTTTATGTTTAAACAGGTTTTTGTTACAGTATTTGCAAATATTGGCTGTAGCAGTGAACTGTAGAAGCATACCTCATTTTAAGAAAACCTGGGTGGAAAAATATCTGAAATTTCAAGCAGAACAGTCTAATTTCCACCACATAATCAAAAAAACATTCACTTCAGGATTACTTTCAATGACAAGTTTCCCACAGCATTTCATTTGCTCACAAATATTACTAAGCCCCACTATGCATGAGGCATTTTTAGGTGCTATCTCATAGAAAACAAAATTCAATTTATTAAAATTGTATTCACTCCCTAGTTTTTAGGCCCAAAACTCGCATGTAACACAATGTAAACCTAAAAATTAAATCTTTCCATTGGAGGCTATCTAAAACTTCTGCTTGACAGATGCCTCTCTTTCTTTGTCCATAACAATTCATTAAAAATATTTTTTGAGACCAGGATTCCCTTGGAAGATGACTCGGTATCACTTCGGGTGAGATTCATTTCCAGTTGCATTAAATCCAGGGAATCCTTCACACAGTGTAACCTCCTTAGGCCCAAGTGGCCACCTCCAATCTTACTCCACGTGAAAATCGTAGAAGTGTTTTAGAAAGCAATTTGACAATAAGGATAAAGAGTCCTCAAGATGCTCATTTCCTTCACTCCTCCTATTTAAAGGTAATTTTAAGGAAATAACCCTAAATAAGGGGAAAAGGTGTATTATGCAAAGATGCTCATAGCAGGTTATTTGTAATCGCAAAAATGCCCTTTGAAATAACCTAAATATCTAACACAAGGCATGGTTAGGTACAGTGTCTAGATAGACGTGTATGCAGCCATAAAAATTACAACATGAACTAACCACTCACGGCAACTTTACATTAACTGAGAAAAAAATCAGAATATAGAATTAAGTCTATACCAGGACTACAAATATTTTTAAATAACTATGCAAAAATAGGAGTTTCAAGTGAGAACCAGAAGAAATCTCTACTTCAAGCTAAGTAGCGAGCCTTGAGGCATGGCTAAAAACCTAGAAAATGGGATCTTTATCATTGCGGATTAATTACTTTTTAAACTACAGGTCCTGCTATTTTAGTGTAGCACTTTCATTACCAAATTCTATTACCTTTTTTATCCCCAATTTCATAAATATGTCTTTTAACACAGTTTATCAAACTGTTAATTCTCACAACCTGATTAACCCTCACGTAAGAAATGCCTTTGTTTTGCAATATTTTTTCCACTGTTTCACTTGAGATTAACTGTAAATTGAGAGAACAACAAGTGACAGGTTCATTTCTCTCTTCCTGTTTTTGGAAACACTGGAAGCATATTTTCTCTTTCCGTCCTCTGCTCCTTCAGCAACTTATCTAGTTGGTGTGGTTCAGACAACTCTCCCTTCCTCAGTTAATTCACTAGCCCAGCAGGTTTCACACGCACAGGCTGAGTCCCTCACATGTTCCCTTTATTCTACCTCTGACCAGTGATTGTCCAGCTCTCCCTACTCAGAATTTCTACCTAAGAATGCTCTAGAACAAAAATTTTCCCCAGAAATTTCCTGTGGCCACCCTGTCTTGTGTCCATACCAGTGAGCATAATGTCAGGGACCACTCCTTGAGAAAGGAACTGGGACTTCTTAGCCTGTTTCATGTGAAGTTTATTCCCCCACAGAGCTTCCTAAGAGACAATGTAAAAAGAATGTGGTTAAAAGGGAGACCAAAAGAGAGAGAGGAAATCTCTTAATAGACACTCAGCGTTTATCCCTCCCCCATCCCTAACCTCTGCCCAGAATAGAACTGACACAGAACGGAGGGGGAATTGTTACTTTCCTATTGAAGACAAATATGAACGCAAATATACTTTATTTGGTTTGACAATGAAAGAGCCTACCCACATGAGAGATGTTAATCATTCCCCAACATTCTAACTTCCTTCCTGAAATATACCTAGACCTGCCAGCTTACAACAAAAAATAATAAATAAAATAAATCAAGTGCCAAATCCCCCCCTACCCTGCAGTGCTAAAACCACTGTGGCCACCTGAACATAGAAGACCTCTATTTAGCAACCAAAGCAACCTTAACCATTCATGGGCAGCATAATAAAAGTGCTACCAATGTTCCCTCAGTTACTGATAACAGAAAAATGAATTTTCTCAACAAGTGTTCTCCCTCTGTGTCATTCCTCATGAGTCAGACACCTACTATGCACTGTATCATGTGCCCACTTGACGTCTTTCTTCCAGAGGTGGCTTTCTTTAATTAAACCCTTAAGCACTCATGTCCCAAAGGCCTCTGTGAGTCAGGCTTTCCCTGGGGTTCAGACTTTTGAAATGACCAGCTGAGAGATGGACCATAACTACTGTTAACAACCGCAGCCGCAGCTGCTGCCGCTGTGAATTCTTCACCATGAGGAAGCCAGTTCAAAACAAATTATTAGACAGTTCTTCTCTGTAGCCACTGCAGTCTTTTCCTTTGTGACTGGGGGAGATGAAGTTCTCATACTTCTGTATTCCCATGAGCAGACCTATTACAGGCTGCAGGCTCTGTGCCATTCCTAGAGACCTGGGAGCCAACTCTAGTACTTCCGTCATTACTGAGAAAACAAAGGGTACTCACTGAGATCTTGGTATCAAGGCTGAGAACCACTACACTGGTGCTCTCTCTCTTACCTTAAATTCAATATAACAGAAGGCCTGGACTTTGGGAGCTGTAGGGGATCTCATAATCATTAGGTCCCATCCCTTCTTTTTCAGAGAGCATCACCAAAAAAAGGATCTAAAGATTTTTTACGGTTTTCCATCACCAACTTCCCTTCTCTTATTAGATTATATCTTAGAATATTAAATAGGTTTCCACTTGACTATACCAAGAGCTGATTAAAAAGTATTGTGAGGCTATGCCCAGGCGCAGCAGAAAACAAGACCGTGGACAATGAGTGCTGTCCACCATGATCACTGGATTTCCGGAGTGTTAGCAAGTGGCGGTATATAGTTCCTCATCCTGAATCACCCTTTACCAGAATAAAGGGTGATAGCCCCAGTCACTCATCTGCATTATGTTATTCACTAAGTGCCTTTTTTTTAACTTTAGTTTTTTTCATGCTGAATTATTTCTGCAACCATTTAACTTGATCTTTTTCCAACTGCAATTGTAATTGAGAGATAGATACAATTATAATATGTAAGTGGTGGACATATATTTTATCTTTCTTATGATTATTTCATAACCTAAAGCATAATTTTAACCCTTTGATTCTAAGGTTTTCCCTTCAGAAAAAAAAAATTTTTAACAGCAATAATCACAAACAAGGTTAATATAAGGTTGAAGTCATACTTTAGGTTATGCTGAAGGTTTTCCCTCCAGAAAATTTTTAAAAAGCAATAATCACAAACCAGATTATAAAATGGTATAAATATCACAAAATTGATAGATAACCTTATCTTATTCATATAATCAGTACGCATTAGTCTTAGAGTAAAGCAAAAATGTTAGAAAAGATTTAAAATACAAGTTGGATATATACAAATATTGAACCATTATATTGTACACCTGAAACTAATATGTCAACTGTGTCTCAATAAAATAAATTAGTTAATTAATTAAAATACAAGTTGGAATCCTAAGGGAATAAGACAACTACCTAAATAGCATAGTCCTATTCATCAAATTCCACTAAACGAAATATTCAAATAAAAATAAATGACATAGGGGAGAAAAAGAGAACTTTGGCTACTCTGAAGAAAATAATATCTATGTGTATGTGTGTATATATATTTTTTAAACTAAATTTCTACTGAAATTAATCTTAACAGGCATTTGTTGTCCTTTTCTTTCAAAATATTGATTTCCAATGAACTTCATCCCCACCACTGGAAAATCTCCCTTTATAATTATGACTTTACCAGAGTTTCCTTGCCTTTTTGTGCATGCTTTGGAACCCGAAGGTGCATTAAACTGAAGCCTGAAGGAAGTGCGGTGGGGTACATAGGAAAGGCAATGCTTCTACAAATATTCCTAACGAGCAAAGGAAAACGAGCTCCAAGCCCAAGGAAAAAGATGATGTGTCTTGAAGCAATTCACTGTCAAAGTTTTTTTTACGAGATCTGTGTTTTATGTTTTAAAATGCATGAGAATTTTGCATTACCCTCATAATACAGCCATATTTGTTTTAATACAAAAATAAAATTGCTGTTCTCTTCCTAAGTCTTGGAGTAAAATTATACCATATTTATCTTGTGGGTTTGGGTCCCTCAGCAATGAAAAGAAACTCACAAGGGTGCCACAGAAGTCTGAGCAGTAGAGGAAAGTAAGTTTGCTGCTACTAACGTTTCTGATCCATCCTGGACCTCTGGAAACAACATCCAACCTGGTCAGTCTCAGGACCATGGTGTCTTTTATAGTCCGCCACTGTAGCACATGGCTGTTTCTCACCTTCTAATTCTAGGGCATCTCCAGGAAGTGGAAAAAATGTGTGCCAATCAATCTATAGAAACCCTGCTTGGGCTTGGCTATTATCCAGGAAATTCTATACTAGTTGCTCAACAACTCTCTTTCTGAGGAACAATTCTCTTTATTCAGAGTTCTATAAGAATCAATCTGTTCCCTCTGACGTGAAATCAAACACACAGTGCCATGCCAAAGCCCCATGCTCCACAAAACATTCTGATTCCAGCTACTTATTGGGCAGACCAACGCATACCACAGAACCACCCTGGCTGATGGAAGTTGTCTAACAACAGGCTCCCTGCACCTAGTGAGATCCAACACTCAGAGATGACAGGCTCCCTGTCCTCACAATGGGCACTCTCTAGACCTGCACTATCCAATAGAGTAGCCAGCAGCCATACGTGGCTATTAAGCACTAAAATGTGGCTAGTCCAGACAGAGATGCATTATACAAAATACAAACCAGATTCAGAAGACTTAGTACAAAAAAAAAGTAAAATATCTCATTAATAAATTTTTACACTGATTATACATTAAATAATATTTTAGATATAATGTGTTAAATAAAATCTACTACTAAAATTAATTTCACTTGTTTCTTTTTACTTTCTTAATGTGGCCACTAAAAACTCTAAATTACGTATGTGGTCCATATGTGTGGCTTACATTATATTTCAATTGAACAGCACTGCTTTAGACAAACCATGCATACAGAAAAGCCCAGTTTTGTATGTACATCAATGAAATTTCAGTGTATCCCTGACAAATTACTGTGAATAACCCTGCAAAAACTTGGTCCCACAATAGAGATTCCCGGCCTTGGGTCTTCAAGACCTACGTCTTCAAAGCCTTCCATCTCCAGGAATCCTCTCTTAAGAAACAAATAACTCTGAGACTAACACCTTAATATATTTTTAGTAGCAAACCCACTTAATAATCAGGAGGAGCTTAACAAACTGATAAGAGGCTCAGTTCTTATTTAACCTGTGACGGAGTATAAAGCACAGGAAGGAGGAGGAAGTGGCCAGAAAGGATCAGCCAGAAATGATTCAGTGAAAGGGTACCAGACAACCAACTTTCCCTGCTGTCAGGTGACCTCAGCAGAGAGCACCTCAGTATTCTGACTTTCCAGTTACACCTGTGAGACTGCCTTTGGCACCTTTAGCTGATCAGATGTCTCTATTTTGGTTTCCAAAAGCTATGGTGTGTGTGTATGAATGTGTGTGCATTTGTGGGTATAAATTTACACACTGTGTTTTAGACACATATTTATGTTCATAAATGCATATATATGCATATGTATACATACAGACACACACAGATACACATATATACAGACAGTACTAACACAGATATACATATATAGTACTAACACTCCTTATGGCTGATTTGAAATTGAGGATGAGAAATCTACGCTTTGTAATTCCTCTTTCTTTCTACTTAGTAAATTTAGAATAAAGAATATGAAATGATGGTTCTACCACTTTGGGAAAATCCAGCCTAGACACTGGAAGATTTAGTAATAACTTTTAAATATGTAGAGTTATTAGAGAGGGCCAGAACATTAGAGTGGATCACTAAGGGAAATTATAAATGCCTCTCGGGTAGTTTTTTTAAAGTAGGGGAGCTCTTCATCTGTCTGGGATGGGTTAGGTGTAGTCCACATTGAAGATGGGAGACTAAATGACTAAGTTCCTAACTACCACAATGATTTTATTTACATTAGGAAATAAATCAAAATCTTCACCAAACCCACCTGATATGGGAAGATTTCCTTCATGAGGTAGAATTTATAGGAGGATTTTGAATAGAGGAAGTTGGTCTATCTGATTGTCCACTTTTTTGTATTCCAAATAAATGGACTTCTTTCCTTTGCTAAGAACACCTGGCCATTCCCCGCTTACTCTCTCTCTGTCTGTCTCTCTCCTCTCATATATACAAACTCACACACACACACAACTAGAACCCCCTCTTCCTAAATCCCAGTCCCAACTAACATTCCAAGCCATCCATAAATCTTTCTGGACCACCTCAACCCACCTACACTCTGACCTTCTTTAGTGGTATATGCTGTTGTAGACTGCATTGCAGCTGAATCTCTCTTAACCAACTCACCAGAATGGCTGATGTCCTCTATTCCCTCTGTGAAATATACTGACCCTTGCACATGGCATCGTGAATGCTCTTACCTAGGAAGCTACTTTCCCTTATGTCGGTGTACTTCTGCTCCCACCAACTGACTTGGATATTTATCAAGAATCATTGTGGGGGCTGGCCTGGTGGCACAGTGGTTAAGTTTGCACATTCTGTTTCAGCAGCCCAGGGTTCACTGGTTCGGATCTCAGGTGCAGACCTACACAGTGCTTGTCAAGCCATGCTGTGACAGGCATCCCACATATAAACAGAGGAAGATGGGCACAGATGTTAGCACTGGGCCAGTCTTCCTCAGCAAAAAAAGAGGAGGATTGGCAGTGGGTTAGCTCAGGGCTAATCATCCTCAAAAAAAAAAGTCGTGTTGTTCCCAGACCTGTTTATGGCAAACATATTTATGACAGTTGTATGCTGTTATATTTAGAAAATTTAATTAAAGCCTACATAAAATGAGAAGAAAAAGAAGGCTGATTGTTTTTCTATGAAAACTACATCGGAAAAAGTCAAAAAAGGTGAATTGCTTTTAAAAAACTGTTGCTGAATTAGGTATGGGCTAGATATCTGTAAAAGATCTTAGGGGGGAATTTTAAAATCTAAAATGATTCTACACCTAAGATTGCATCACAAATGTTTTTAAATTCTCACTCCACATTAAAGAAATCAACACTTTTAATTTATAGAGGAGTTATGCAAGACAGATGACTGAAGTAGACTCCAAGAAAAAAACCATCGTCTTACATCAAAAGACTGGTTGATAAATATGAGTTTAGATGCTTTAAGTTGCTGTAACATGCTTAAGGTATGTATGGATAGCAGCTTTATGATTTCCCATTTAAACCAATTTTTTTTAATTATCTGAACAATCACCTGTCCAGATCATGTTGATTAAGAGGGACCCTGCTGCTTGGTAGGTATATGACCTCAGACCCCACAAAGAGTGTCACCTGTCTCAGAGAAGAAATCATTGTGGCCTACAGTCCTTAGCATTCCACACAGGATTAAGTGTTGTACAAGACGAAGAAGTCATATTTGTTTAAGGAATCAGAAGACCCAAATTGTGGTCTGAATTCACACTTTCCAGCTTTTGACTTTGAGCAATTTTCATGTTCTATATCTATAAAATAAGAACCATAATATCAGCCCTACTAACTTCATAGTGTATTTACAGGAAACAAGACAGACAATATTATAAAGGCACTTCAAAAAGTTCAAGCAGCTATATACATGTAAAGATGTAATGGTGGATGCTGAGTATTTTTTTCCTAAGTGAATGAATAAAGAGATGAATACACAGAAGAAGAAGGATGGAAATAAAGGAGCAACTCCCTAAGACCCTGATGACATGGAGAAAGGGTTGTTTTGGAAATAGACATACTGTCTATATGCAACCCAAATGCATTGCTATTCTTTCCCCAAATGCATGGTCATTTCCTGCCAAAGTAGTCTTCTTAAAACACAATTCAAATCACGTCATTTCTTTCCTCGACATCCTTCAATAACTTATCTCTACCAACACAGTAAAGATTGCAATGAAGGACTTCAGAGTATAGCTCCACAGTCTTGTCTCTCATCACATTTCGCCATGAATCATAACAATCTACAGGCTCTTCCTGAACACTTCCACACCCTCAGGCTTTGCCCCTGCTGTTACTCTGGCCTGGAATGAACTTCTTCCAGAAATACATGTCTGGGTTGCAAAGTTCAAAATCCCTCCACCTTTTCCATTTTCACAGTTCCTCTGGGCTTCCACAATACTTTATATTTTTATTATAACCCTAATTCTGCCTTATGTTACAGTTGAGCATTCCCCACCTGTTAAATGCCTCCGGGACAGAGACCTCCTTTTTCATCTCCAAGTCACCACAGAGGTGCCCTGTACCACGCAGGGAAGGCCTGAATGCAGAATTCCAACCAACTATCAAAGTAGTTAAAGCTCACCAGTTTTGTTCACTCTCATATCTTATACTCCCTGCTTTGGCATTTATTTTTCCTTTTCCAGTTTGACTTAGCAAACTACATAAAGAATAATCACGGAAAAGTAATTCTTGGCTGTGTTTCTACCTCCCCTATCTGCTAGAAAAGGAAACACCTCATAGCAAGTCGGGCCCATTTCATTTATGAGTCTAAGAAGCAATAAACGCTCTGAAAATACTTCTTTCATTTTAAACTGTTGAGAATTCTTTTGCTGATCAGCATTTGAAGTATTTTGCACACACAAACCAAAGCATATGAAGTCAGTCACTGCATAGAGAAAGAAACAGGCCACGTTGTGTTCCCAGGTATGTAGATAGGAAGTGGGCCTCTCAAGAGCTTGTTTAAGGTAAAATATTTCCACAACTCCATAGGGGATCTTGTATGAGTACAATTCACATGCATTTTCTCTAAGTGCCACTTTTGGTTGTTTCAAGATTTCTAATGGCTTCCACTAAAACTTAAAGTTGTGAGTAACAGCTGATGAAGCCACAGCCACCACTGCAGTAATCTATTTTCCAAACTGAGACAGGACTTCAGGATCCCCACAAACTGCTGCTGACTAAAGGTATCTAATTCTAGTATGAAATTTGCTAAAGTTAAAGGTAAGAACTAGTCTCCTTCTTTTCCTCCTGCCATTTCTTAAAATAAAACTGTGTGTATCCCATTGTAGCACCTGTTTGGAGTTCTTAAGTAGGGTCTTCAAATTCTGTTCCTTTTAACCTCTAACATAAACTGTAAATTATATTTTGTTTTAATAAATATTGTTCAGTGAGATAATCTCTCATTTTATTCAGGATTTTTCACATCCTTTACCCAAACATTGGCACCAAAGGATGGTAAACCCAGCTTTACTCTAAATAAACCAGCTCACATTTAGTTTGGTTTAGGCATAAAATAATATACTTGTGAGAAGTGGTTAAATTCTCTAGTGAATACTTTTTGTCACTCAAACAGCTGAATTTTTAAAACACCTTGGGTTTTAAAAACACCTCGACAGTCCTCCTTGTCTTGGTCTTCACGAGTTCAAGTGTACCAAAATGCCATTACAATAGGCTCTCGGTGCCATTTGTAAGGACCTCAAGCCTCCCACAAAGTTTAAATCTCACAAACTGGTTGGTTTCTCTCAATAGCTGTTTTCTCCACTGCTAACAGTATCATTAGTCAAAACGAGCTTCTGTTTTTCTTTTTTACTGAGGAAGATTAGCCCTGAGCTAACATCTATGCCAGTCTTCCTCCACTTTATATGTGGGTCGTTGCCACAGTGTGGCTGATGAGTGGTGTAGGTCCATGCCCAGGATCCGAATCTGCAAACCTGGGCTGCTGAAGCAGAGAGTGCCAAACTTAACCTCTATGCCACAGGGCCAGCCCCTAAAGCCAGCTATTTTTGTTTCCTCCCCAAAGCCCCAGCACATAGTTGTATATCCTAGTTGTAGGTCGTTCTAGCTATTTTACATGGGATGCCACCACAGCATGGCTTGATGAGCAGTGACTAGGTCCAGGCCCATGACCCGAACCAGCAAACCCTGGGCCACCAAAGCAAGCACACAAACTTAACCACTCAGCCACGGGGCCAGTCCCTAAAAGCAGCTATTTTAAGGGGACATATCCTTAAAGCTGAAGGACAGTTGTTCTATAATAAATAAAAGGAAAGATAAACTCAAACAAAGGATTATAAACTCATGGCAAAAAGAAGTAGAAGAATAATGGGATATATTGTTTACATGATTAAAATTATAAATCTAAGTATAACATAAAATATATTAAAACATATAATTAGGTAATATAAGAATAGATACATAAATATAAATACTCTCTCTTCCAATCAAGTTGCAATCATCTTCTAGGGGATAATAGACTCTCCCTAAAGCCCATCCATAGATCTCGACGGATGTTATGATTTCTGCACCAAAAGCATTCCGACTAAAATCAGGGACAAGAATATTTACTACTACCAGTATAATTTATTTGGGGAGATACAGACAACTCAATAAGATACAAAACATTCAAATATTAAAAGAAGTAACAGAGCTATCATTACTTATAGAATATGATAGTATACTAAGAAAATCCAAGAGTATCAACTGAAGAACTAACTGAATTAAGAGAATTCAACAGCAATTGGATAACAAGGTAAATTTACAAAAATCAATTATTCATCTCAACAAACACTTAACACTTATTGCAGGTCAGGTAATATGCTAGGCACAAGGAGTACAAAGATAAATAAGGTTCAAGCCCTATGTAATAACCTCTACCATTAAAAACAAGTTAGAAGATATGTGGAAATGAAGATTCCTTTTACAATAGCAACAACATCGACGACAACAAAACAAAAAGTATCTTTAACAAGAAATGTGCTGGATCTATCTGAGGAAAATTACAAATCACCTTGAGAAACGAAGAATTTTTTTAAAACACTGAATAGAGAAACATCCCACATTACTGAATGAGAAGACAAGCAATTACAAAGAAATTCCAAAGAAATGGGACTGTATGTATTCCTTTTTGGAAATTAGCAAAATGTTCCAAAGTTCATTGGGAAGGGTTAGAAAAGTTAAAACATTTTTTTTTTTTTTAAAGATTGGCACCTGGGCTAACAACTGTTGCCAATCTTTTTTTTTTCTTTTTCTGCTTTATCTCCCCAAACCAGCCCCCCGCCCCGTACACGGTTGTATATCTGAGTTGCATGTCCTTCTAGCTGTGGGATGTGGGACGCCGCCTCAACGTGGCCTGACGAGCGGTACCATGTCCGCGCCCAGGATCCAAACCCTGGGCCGCCGCAGCGGAGCTTGGGAACTTAACCACTCGGCCACGGAGCCGGCCCCGCTAAAACATTTTTGGAATAAAAAGGTAAAGAATTTGCCCAAGCCCTAAATAAAAGGGTTCTAAAGGTAAAATAATAATAGTACAGGCCAAAGATACAGAGAAGTCACTGGAACAGATGAGTGACCCTAAGATGAGACACTCCTATAAAAAATACCACAGTTTAGTAAGAACTGGATAGACAATACTCAATTATAGTTTGGGAGAACATTGACTACGCAGAAAAATAAGTCTTTTTAGATCCTATATCATACAATTCAGCAAATGTAAATTTAATTAGTGATGACAAAATATTAAGCGTAAAATGTTAATTTATATAAGCTAAGAAAATATAGGTGAATATTTATCTGATCAACCATAGTAACAGAAAAAAACAAATTAAAATAATAAAAATATCCAACTTTTCACCCATCAAATTGTGAAAGATTAAAAATTATGATGTTCAGTGCTGGTAAAGGTAAAGTAAGGTGAGTATCTCAAAGGGTACTTTGGGAATATAAATTGGTACGATGTTTCTGGATGGTAACTTGGCAACATACATCAAGGCAGGCTCACTGATCCAGTAATTTCACTCCTAGAATTTTACCTTGAGAACATACCAGAGAAGAGGTAAAAGATCTATGTAATACAATTTGCATCAATTGCAATTTATAGTAGCCAAAATTAGAAAGAGCCTGAGGGATGTTTATCCATAGATGAATGAATAATTACACAAGGAACTATGACTTTTAAAAAACTGCACATTTGATTTGAAGATTTTTAATTAAACAAATTTCTCCTAAGGTAATATTATTTGAAAAATATGCAACTTAAACCCATATTGTAGACATAATGAACTTCATTTGCTAATACATACATGTTTATATACAATACAAAATTAGTACAGGGATGAGATTACAATTAATTTTATTTTATTCTTTATATTTTTCAGTATTTTCCTAATTTCTACAATGAAAATATATATTCTTGTTTGTTTTCAGAGGGAAAAAAACATTATTTAAATAAAGTGGTATAACAGAAAATATAAAACTTCAAAAAATTACTTAAATTCATGGATAAAAGATCCACAATGGACTCATGAAATCTGAATAAAATCTGGAGCTTACTTAACAGAAATATACCAATGCTGGTTTCTTAGTTTTGACATGTTTAATATAAGGTAATGTAGGTAATATTGGCCAGTAAAATGCAATTGGGAAATACCTTCAAGTTTATCATCAGTCCTTTAATGACCTTAGTCAGATAGCTGGCCTGCTGGGAGGTATTGCGGGCTTGTCTTTGGGGCTTTGTCTGTGACTATCTTTTCAACTTTTCTGTAAATCTAAAATTCTTCCAAAATAAAAAGTTTACTTAAAAAAATAAGATTCATAATGGGTAAATAATTAGCATCTTTGGAAGATGGCCTTTTGCTTTTAAGGACACCATCACCAAGGGGAATCATGTTCCCTTATAAATCACCCCTTGGAATTCTCAAACTACAGAAAACTAGACCAGCTGATTTTAAGTGGCAGAATTGGGGGTGATTTTATGTTTTCATTGGTTGATTTTTAAAAATTGCTACAATAGTAAACATAAATATATTTAACAATTTGAAGCCACTTAAGACAAAGTACTGTGCTACCCTAGTGTAACATCACTTGGATTCTTTTCTTTCTCTTCTCTTTTATCCAAGCAACCTTCCACATTCCTAACATGTGGTAATAATTCAACGTCTGTACTTCTCCGATCCTATTTCTAAAGAAAGTTTTCTGGTTTACTATCATAAAGCCCCAGATGTCATCCAACAAACAAATTTATACCACCAAATACCAATGGACCCTTGTGGGTTTGCTATGTCCTACCTGAACCCTACTTCCCTGCATAACCCCTCCCCAAACATTCCAGTACATCTCTGTCTATCATTAATGGAGACCTTGCAACCAGGATCCTACCTCTGTTGCAAAAGCACAGATAAGCAACACTTCAAGTATTCTACAAAACTCAGAAACCTAGAAACTGAGACTACCACAGGACCTTAGATTTCATGGGATCCAAGGGTCTCCGGGTGCTCATTTCTAATAGCAGCCAGATAAGTGATTGCAGAACCAAGAGTCCCCAAGCCCCACTCGTATAGTCAGGACCCCTCTACCTTCCCTTTTGCACATGGGGAATGGGAAACAGGCTTTCTTCATGAAAAACACTAGAGATTCCTTATCTAATCCAACTCCTCATTTCATAGAGAAGAAAATATGGAAGGTAAGTGTTGGGGGACTTAGGAGAGAGGAGTTAAAGCTGACCATATTCCCATTTTATTTACTTAGGTATTGACAATTCACCAATTCCCCACCCTCACAATCCTATCCCTTCGTCCTCAGGGTTGACTCAGGCCAAAGTTAAATGGGGGCACTTTCAGTTTATGCTTGTGATGGTGTTATGCAAGAGTAACCCAAAGAACACAAGATAATGCTTAACTAAGTTGAAAGAAGCAAGGCCTGTTCAAACTTGTCTCTATTCACAGATGGGGGTGGGGTTGGGCAGCACCTTCCTGTCACTGTGACATGTAAGATATGAAAATATATTACTTAGATCTGCTGGCTTTTGAGCCTTTCTGGAATAAGATGTCATTTGGTAATTTCAAGGAAAAAGGTAAATCTCCTTCACCACGTGAACCAAAGTGTAAAAAGGAAGAGAATGTGTTCTAAGATTTAAAGGACCTACTTGAACTCTTAACTGCTGAGTTATTTTCACCAGCAGGACTAGTCTCTATTTGTTTAAGTCCTAGACTTCCAAGAAGTGAGGAAATTTACGTGTGGGAGGTGGAAATAGAGAGGGAGAAGGGGAAATGGGTTGTTGTATAGAAAGAAGGGTAGTGACCCCTGGGCCTTCTATCCCTTCAGGTCAAGTCCCCGTATCCCTCAGCTGACCAGCTATCTCAATAAGGTCATTAAAAGACTGACATTGAACTTGAAGGTGTTTCCCAAGAGCATCTCCTTAGCCAAGCACTTGTTCCATTCACTCAGCATTCTGGAAGCATAAAGCTCAAGAAATACTTTTGGTTAATTAATTGCCTAAAATCTCTCTTTCTCTCCATGCCCCGTTCCCTGGAGCTGCGCCGTCCAATATAGTAGCCGCTAGCACATGTGGCTCTTGAGCAATTGAAATGTGGCTCATCCAAACTGAGATGTGCTTTAAGTATAAAATACACACTGGATTTCAAAGACCTAGTAGGAAAAAAAGCCTGTAAAATACTTCACTAATAATTTCTTTTTATGCTGATTACATGTTGGGATGGTAATGTTTTGAATATATTTAGTTAAGTAAAATATATCATTAAAATTAATTTCACTATTTTATTTTTTCCTTTTTTATGTGCCCACTAAAAAAATTTTAAATTACCTCTGTGGCTCATGTTTGTGGCTACTATAATACTTCTACAGGGCAGTGCTGCTCTGGAGATATGTGGTACTAGAATCAGAGACGTTTAAACCCAAGCAGCAAGTACAGGCTAATCTTTCTGACCCATACAGAATTCTAGAAAACTGATGGGGAAATGGAGTCCTGATTAACTCATCCCCAAGGTAAAACTCATTCACAGAGATCATCTGAGTCCCATCCATGAGCTCAACACAGAAAACACTGCAAAGCTCTAATGCTCGATTCTGGTCTAGGGTAAATGCCCACAATTCAATGTGAGCGCCTCTTTCTTTTGGGGATATTTGAGAGTGAGACTTGGGGCCTGAAGACTGTTGGGATAGAAGCAATCAAGAGGAAATATGGGGATACAGGAATGCCTTAAAGAGTACTGAGTGACATGGACTTAAGTGAGATGCAAGAGGGGAGAAAGGAGGAGAGGGAAAGGGGGGGCGTAGATTAAGTTGGAAAGAGAATAGCAGCGAAGGTAGAAGTATAGATGAAAAGATGGAGATTAGGAAAAAACAGACAGAGATAGAGAAGAATATCTCTAGGTAGAAAAAAACAATAAAAAACCCAAATATCCTTCCTACTGTTCAGAGTAATTCTGAAAACTAAGACTGAGTAGGCCAGTTATCAAGAATGAAGTGACAAGTGCCCAGGGAGATATTCAAGAGGGTCACTCCACTCAGCAAAGAAAATCACAAAAGTGAAGGCATAGAAAACATCTTCACGAACTCTCAGCCCTTAGAATACCCCTGAGCAAAATGGACAAACCCCATCATGTAACTCACTCATCTCTGTCAATGGCCATAAACCCACAATTTTGCTAAACTCAGTTCCCATTTCAGAGTCTTAAAGCATGTGGAACTGCCTCAGGAACCTGTGAAAATGGATCTTTTTCACTCTCTTCTCTGGAATTTCAGAAAACATATTCCTGCTATGAACAGATACGGATTTATTTGAGTCTTTAAGGGCCAAATATAGTTCTATCATAACTACTGTATCTTCTAATATCATCTCCAGAGAGGGCTTTCCATAGATCCAGCTGGTCCCCATGTTACAAAGGGCTGGCTGTGTCCTGAAAGTTCACATGTAAGGCAGTTCTCTAGTGCTCAGAACACATTGTCATGGAGAGGAAAATAAAACAGAAATGAATGGTTAGAGAAAGACCCAGGCTAGTCCAAAAAGTCTCTTTAACCATAAATCTGAACTAAGAGTAAGGGCTACAGTGCAATGCTCAAGAGGGAGAAAGAGGAAAGGGACAGAAAATGCTTTCACTCTCTCCTGGGTGGGAGGTAACACTGGCCATTTGTAATTAGGGGCTGTTCAATACCTATTAATTTTGAAAATTCACCAATCACTCACAGGAATGCCTTAAAGAGTACTGAGTGGCACGGACTTGGGTAAGATGCAGGGCCACAAACAGGCCAAGCTGGAGATGGCAGCCCATGGCTCCCTCCTGCCCTTTTTTCTTCTTGCTAGAAGCCTAAGAAGCTAAATCAGAGGTTCTCAAACTTTCTCAGCTCATGACACCCTGGTGCCTTAGTAATTTTTTTCATGGTACCCTAGGCCAAGAGAAATACCCAACAGTTCCACCTGTTAAATAGGTAGATTCAAACAACTTAATAACTATTTATGTCCTAACAACTTAGTAGCCATTCGAAAAAATAATAGACATAAATTGATAGGAAAGTAATGTTTTCATTTCATTCTTGAATAACCACAATTATTAATAGGATATGTATGCTGCTGGCACTGCACAGCTGCTCAAACTTGGGATTCAGTTTAAACTCTGCCACTTTATTTCCTGCTCCACATTAAGTTTTACATGGTACTAGCTTTTTAAGGACAGCAAATCCCAAAGCCCAGCTTGGCAAAGATATGACATCATTAAAAAGGAATGTAGTGATCTAATATTGAAACTATGAACTATGGTGAGTCAACTACAGTAGGCACAGGGTAACTGACAGATGTCGATTATTTCTGTTTTCCTCAAAAAAATTAAAACATCCCATAGCCTCCCTTTGAATTCACTGTGGCACCCCCAAAGTACCTCAGAGAACAGTCTGGGAAATGGCAAGGCCAGACTCATCCAACTGCAACCAATCAACAGTACCCTGGCTGGTTTACATGTCAAAATAAAGGGGAAAAAATCTATGTGGCCCAGACTGAAATGGCCTGAAGTAACCTGTGATCTGTTCTGTTAAAAGTGTTCTACATTCAGGCCACAGCAGCCTTGGGGTAACTGATAAACCCTTAGGTGACTCAAAGAGACTCAGAACCAGCGAGGACAGGGGGTGCAGTGTTACTGGATCCACCACTTCTTCAACTACTTCACTCTATGGTATAATGTAGGACATTGTCTACAACTGTGGTGATTTATGTATTTTTCATTAACATGTGAGATAAACGTTGAGTCAATATTACAGACTGCTAACTGAAAGAAAGCAGGTGCCATGTGTATGTTTTACTATAATCATATGATTTTGTCCCTGATAAGAGTCAAAACTAAAGTCTAAAACAAGCAAAAGTTGCACTGGGACTAAAAAGAGAGGGAAGTCTGGCTTGTCAATTCATTCATTCATTCACCAAACATTCTACAGATGTTGTTTTAAGTTCCTATCATGTTCCAGATACTGTATTTCACAAGGAACATAGCAGTGAACAAGCTAGACACAATGTGGCCTTCATCCTCTTGTCAAGGGCAACAGCGGCCACCATCCTCCCCAATTCAAGAGAGGATTTTCAGGTTTCATACTACCTAACTCTTAGCAACATTTGACCAAGTTAATCTCTCCTTTCTTGAAACACTTTGTTCACTTGGCTTCCAAGACATCTTCTATCCTGGTTTTCCTCCTAACTCACTGGTTGCATCTTCTCAGTTTCTTCCTGTTCTCAGCCTCCAATGTTGATTGCCCCATGCCTCAGTTCTTGGCCATTTTCTCCATCCTCTCTCTCTCTCTGGGTGGTCCCTTGTAGTCCCATGATATCACGTATCATCTTTATGCTACTAACTCCCACCTTTCTATCTCTAGTTCCCACTTCACTCTAAAACTCCAGACTTGTATATCCAACTATGTACTTGAGATCTTAACTTGGAGGATTAATAGGTATCCCAAATGTAATATGTTCCAAACAAAATCCTGATCTCCTACCCCCAAACCCAGATTTCTCCATCTCAGGAAATAGTACTGCCATTCACTACATGCTCAGGCCAAACACCTAGAACTCTTCCTTGATTCTTCTGTTTCTTATCATCACATCCAATCCTTCAGCAAATCCTTTTGGGTCTACCTTCAAAACCTATCTTGAATCTAAACCCTCTATACCATTTATCTCACCAGGGCTGCTGCAATAACCTGACTGGTTTTCCTGTTTCCACTCTTGCCCTCCCACTCAGTCTATTCTCAACACAGTAACCAGGACTTCCTTTTTAAAATGTAAGTTAGATCATATCAATCCCTTACTTAAAACCCTTCAAGGAGTTCCCATTATACTTGAAATCTCTGAACTCCCTACTTCAATCTATAAGGACCTAAATGATATGGCTATACTGAAACCACATCAGGACCTATGCACTTCCTTTACCTCTTCTAGGAATGCTTTTCCTTAGATCTTCAGATGGCTCACTCCTCACTTAAATCAGAGAGGCCGTCTCTGGACACCCTTTCTAAAATATCTTCCCCATCCCTCTGAACTCCATTATTCTGCTTTATCGCTCTATAGTACTATCACTCCATGAAATTACATCTTACATATGTATTTGTTGATGGCTACTTCCATTAGAACATAAGGTGAGTGTTGTTACTTTGTCTTGTTCACATGGGCACACAGGGGACTCTCAAATACTTAGTAAAATAACAACCTACTGCCTTCATAGAGTTTACATCTGGTGAAAGATGACAAGGAAAAGATCCTGAACTCAAAAAACCTAGTTATCCAGTTTAAAGTCTGTTGTTTACTGTGCTAATATCACAATATGCTACTTAATATATTAGCATTCCTTATGTACCAAGTATCATGCTAAATTCTGGACATACATTATCTTATTTAATTTTCTAAAGTTTCTATGAGGTAGGTACAAATATTATCCCTCAGAGATAATAAATCACTTGCTCAAGATCCCAGAGGTGACAAGAGGGAGAGTCTGGATTCAATCTCAGATGCATCACACTCTTGGTCCACACCCTGGACCCTATGCTATGCTATCAACTGCCTGTGTATGTTATTCTCTGGAAAATGGAGGGATTGAGCTAGAATGACCTCTAATGCTTCAATTCTACCTCCTATCAAAGAAAAAACATTGTCACTTATATTTCTTGAAATTTAATTTCTATATTAAATCACAAGAACTCTTTTACCAAAATATAATTCAGTGAAGACTACTGACAACAGACCAATGCAGAATATGTGCATACAGAGACCAGCTGCCATGTTAGGGTGATGAGGCATCAAATGAGACATCTGTCATGCCACTTCATCACCCATGTTACCCACGTTATGAAATTTCCCACTCTAAAGATTATAAATTTAAACAAGAACTAGTAGAGGTGACAAGTTCACAAGTTGGAGTCAACCAAAGTCAATACTCCAGCAAAACACATTCATCCTGGTTCTTCACCCGTCACCAAGAAAATCAGCTGCTTGGCTTGTGCAGAAAGAACCAAACCAACTCCTTGACTCAATCTTCCAATTACTGATTGTGCAGGATAGAGTGCCTCAGATGGGCCCCTCTGAGAGTTTGACACAACTCCAAGAAAATTTTCTGGGACCCTCCAGCTCAATTCTGGAACAGCACAGGACATACAAATAGGCACCACAAGTTCAGAGATGCAGTAAAGTGACTCTCTTTCTTTCTTCTACCATAATATAAATTAGGAACAGCCAATCTGTGTACCCTGTCAAGATACCACTGGTTCTCACTGCCCATGCTAACACACACAACTACATTTTACACACACACCCATCCACACACACAGATCTCCTTATCAACCTTGTGGCTCTTGATTGTGTATTGGATGGATATCATCTACTACGATAATGATTTAGTTATTTCATTGCAAATTATTATAAATAGTAAAAACTATCCTGATGCAATTCAAAGATTATAAAGAAAACAAACTATGTATCTATATTCAACTTTACTACTGAACATGAGCCAAAATTATTCTTTGGTTCTAAATTTACCCAAAATAACATCAATTGTGACATGTGGCAACACTCAGGACCTAATTTGAAATCACTTTTGACTCTAAACGCATAAATTTTATAGAACTGCTGATAAGTGCTACATGCTGCAATATGACCTATTTATGTAAAGGCTTCAAGGACTCAATTTTTTTCATAAAATTCAAGCCTTTGGAAAATGTGAGAGGGAGAAAAGAAATAGGAAAAAATGAGAATGCCTGAGGGTAAAAGGAGTATCACTGCTTAAATAAGAGAAGAGCTGTCCCCCTACAGATACACACACCCTTGTTCCCTCCTTAAACTTACAATAAGGTTTTTTAGGCCAACAGACTCATCTCCCATCTTTTAAGCGGGGGTCATTTTTGCTAGACTTTTTTATCATTCCTGGGCATTTTCTGGTCTCTGGACTCCATGTCTCCAGTCTTAAAATCAAAGATGAGTCTACAGATGGGCTATCTATAAATTGGGAAAGTAGACAGCCCCTTAGGAGCAAGGGAAGCTAGCAGAAGGGACCATTCTCTCCTGACTAAATCCCCAGAGATGAAATGACTTCTAAATAGTACTTCGCCACTTCCTGGCAAGAGTGACATCTGGATGCAGAGAAATGAAAATTCAGCAAAAAATGGGAATTAAAACAACAGCCAACCCCACAGTGCCCAAACATCTGAAGAAAATGAGCCCTTAATTTCTTTGTCCTTGACGTTCCCTGGCTACTTAGCTGTCAATAGCACAACCACTTCCCTGTCTATGTCTGTCACATGTTAGGAAATGGACTGCTAACTCACCCTGCAAGTCAGGCTTTATCCCTAGCTCCAAGCTCCTAAAAGGAGACCAGGCTCCTTACAAACAATGATAGTTAGAAAGGAATCTCCAATATCATTTTGTTGAACTTCCTCATTTTACAAAGAGCCCAGATTGCTAAGGTGACTCTTAAAATCTCTAAGAAATTAATGGAAGACCTAGGTTTTGAGCCTCCTAATCCCCAAGTCAGCATGTCTACTACACTATATTATTGCTGAAGAAATGAACAGATTTGCTGTCCATCCACCCACCCATCCATCCATCCACAGCTACATAAGAACACAGGTTTAAAATATATATATATAGCCCATACGGATTAGTGGTTAAGAGCATGTACTCTGGAGCCAAACTGGCAGTTTATATCCCAGCTCTTACTTACTAACTGTGTGACCTTGGGAAAATTATTCAATTGTATGTCAGTTTCCTCATCTATAAAATGGGAGGAAGAATAATAACAACTAGTATGATGGCATCCACCTCCTTGAGTTTTAAGGAGACTTAAATGAAATATGTCTTATTAATACATTAAAACGAAATATCAAGCACTTAAAATAATATCTACCACATCATAAGTGCTATGTAAGTATTAGATATCTATCATTCTTCTTTCAAATCTGATTAAAACTATTAAAAAACTTGTGAAAAGGAGGTTATAGTCTCACTTTGCTTTATTTCTCTGGGCTCGTTCTGAATAGTACTTTTCAAATATACAAGCTTCATTTGATACAAGCATTTTGAAAGGAATTCAATAGTATGGTTTAGTGTACTTTACCTAAACCTAAGTAGTGCAATTATTCTAGGCAATTAAAGAACAAGGATAAAAGGGGGGAAGTCCTACTGGCATTTAGATCTAATCCATGACTTCTGTTTTAAGAATTGTTACTGGGGCTGGCCCCATGACCAAGTGGTTAAGTTTGTGCGCTCTGCTTCGGCGGCCCAGGGTTTCGCCGGTTCGGATCCTGGGCGCAGACATGGCACCACTTGTCAGGCAACACTGAGGCAGCGTCCACGTATCACAACTAGAAGGACCTGCAACTAAAATATACAACTATGTACTGGGGGGATTTGGGGAGAAAAAGCAAAAAAAAAAAAAAAAAAGATTGGCAACAGTTGTTAGCTCAGGTGCCAATCTTAAAAAAAAAAAAAAAAGAAGAATTGTTACTAATTTGATATCTCTATAGAGTACTCCAGGATCTGTGGTGACACTAGCAGAGAGTAGGAGCCCATACTTGTTGGTTTGGTTCTGGAAGAGCTGTTGGAAGGGCAGTTTGTCCAAGCTCCCAAAATACCAGCACCAGCTGGGCAGCACCTCCTCAGAAGTCTGGGTCCCAACTCTGCGGGATCCTTCTCTAAGCTTCTAGGTTCTGGTAATTTCCAACTTCTTCCTTTTGATTCTCCAGTCGTAGGACAGTAGCTGCTTCCTGCAATTGTTATCTGTATTACCTCTTTTTTTCGCCTTTTCAGTCCTTCAATACCTATTTAACAAACTTCTGATATTAGATTCTCTTAACTGAAATAGCTTCTCTTTTCCCAACTGGACCCTGGCTGACACACCACTAGATGAGGATTTAGTCCCAACTGTCTCACACTACTCAAAAATCACGCCTTATCAATAAAATCAACAGAGAAGGCAATTCTAACCCTTCACCTGAAACACGCTAAAATGCCCTTGTGTCCCTCAAAGGGAGCTCTTCTTAATGTCTGATTTCAATTTCTCCACTTGAGAGATGAAATCTTCTCCTCTTAATCTAATGTCAATGTACACTAAAGACACTCTCCACACTGCCCATGTATATTCTGTCATCTGTACTATTGTGTGACGAGACCAGTCCCATCAGTCTTGATACGAAATTTCTTTCAATACATACTACCCTTCCCATTCTCCCTCTTTCCTTTGGGTATGTAAAATGAGCTTCCAACGATAAAAGACACCCTCTAAAGTATCTATGTATGAAGATATATTTCTAATGTATAAAAGAGTGGAAGAAAAAGTTACCTCTGGGTACTTTTGCTTATTAATTTAACAAAAGCTTTTATATATAAGTTGTAATACATTACATATAATAACATGTAATTGTATATAGTATATATAATATGCATGGTACATTATATAGTATATATGTCACTTCACAGCCTTATATTATATAATATATATAAGTACATAAAGCCTGTGAAATTCACTTATTGTTGTTAAACAACCATTATTTATGCAATTTATTGTTTTTAAAGTTTCTCCTTTCTCTCCTGACATTTGACTGTGAGCTCCTTGAAGGCACAGACGTGCGTGTGTGCGTATGTGTGTCCGGAGCATGCCTAGCACTGTGCCTTGCCCTATAAATGTGTTTTGGATTGAGTTACAATCACAAATCCGCTGAGATTTCTGGTCACATCTTGATCACCTTTGATCCCCCAGTAGCTAGCACAACATCATCTTGGTTAAAGTCAACGCTCAGAAAATATCAGTTGTTTGTTTGACACAGGGAAACTCTTAACACACAATCAGAAGAGAAAAATAATTTGACTTATGAAGACATCAAATTTGTCATGGAAAGTATATATGCAGCCTAAAGAGAAGGAATATAAGAAGAAAGGCTAGAATCAAAAATAAAAAGAGTACACATATGCCACGTAGTTTAAGGGTTGCAAAAAAGGGGATCCTCATCTTCCCTTAACTTGCCACTTCCCTACTTCACACAAATTCCACTATGAACAAGGCCTTTCTTTGTCCTAAGATTTTGACCCAGTTAAAACACAAACACCTCCGAAAATTGTAATACTTTAGTCAGTTGATCAGCTCTTTTACTGAAAGCAGATTTAGATTTAGATCAGTGGGTTTGGAGGACACTTCCCCCAGAAGACATTAGGAAATTCTAGGGGCATTCTGACTTGTCACCTTTACTGGCACGCAGTGGTGAAGACAGGGTGCCACACAGTCCCGCACACAAAGAATCATCCCACACCCCACATGATTTTCAAGTGTCTCACCAGACCTTCATGGAGGTAAAACCTGTTTATAATCATCTGAGTTTAGAACCCAAGGCCATTTTATTTTCATAATTCTTACACCAAATTATCTAAAATGAAGTTACAGGGCAAATCAAAGGAAGACTGATTATTGTTTTTACAGAAATATTATGAACTATTGTCACAATTTCATAGAATCATATGAAATCATAGAACCATATTTCATAGAATCATATCACTGAAAGGAAAGCAACTAGATAGCTGAACTACCAATACAAAAAACACAACCCTGAATCCTCCGCATTTTAGCTATTTCCACATTTAGGTGCAAGCTTATCCGACTGCTTCATCATGTCTTCTAGCATAGTTGAGCTGCAACATTTTCATATTTAAATGCATATTATTTCATTATAAATTCTGTTCCTTTTTATTTCCCTTGTATTTTAGTTATGAAGCTATATTGATTTTTTAAATCATGTGCATAGGTAGATAATACTGTCTATAAATTTTGTTTGAGAATAATAAAGAGGGCAATAAAAAATAGGTCTGTGAAACACAGGTTTAGATGTTTAGATGGAGGGCAGAAGACAGAAGCAAAAGAATATCTGGTGGGAACGTACCACTGAGAAGAAAGAGAAGGGGAAAAGTGAGTGCTGGCAACAAGCCCACAGAAGGTACTTGATGAATGCTTACGATGAACCGCCTTTGTTTAATCTTTTTTTCTAGGCAAAAATGCCACACCAGAGTTTGTCATGGCTGACAGGAGTCAGCGAGATGCATGGAAGGAACAGGAGCACTGGAGTGAGATAGACTTGCATTCAAATCCTGGTTCTGCCTCTTATGAGGCATGTAAACTTGGGCAAATAATTTCCCTTCTCTGACTGTTGATTGCCACATTTGTCAAATGGAGGTAATAAAAAAGACCTCACCAGTAGGCTCTGCCGGATCTTTAAGTCTACTCCCATGGCTGGCATGTCATTGGCCCTTGATAGATGTTAATTCCTACCCTCCTGCTCCTATATGTTGTCTAATTTTCTTGTGCTTCTTGAAAGAGAGAATAAAAGGGGGGAAGTCCTACTGGTATTTAGATCTAATCCATGACTTCTGTTTTAAGAATTGTTACTGGGGCTGGCCCCATGACCAAGTGGTTAAGTTTGTGCGCTCCACTTCGGCGGCCCAGGGTTTCGCCGGTTCGGATCCTGGGCGCAGACATGGCACCACTTGTCAGGCAACACTGAGGCAGCGTCCACGTATCACAACTAGAAGGACCTGCAACTAAAATATACAACTATGTACTGGGGGGATTTGGGGAGAAAAAGCAAAAAAAAAAAAAAAGATTGGCAACAGCTGTTAGCTCAGGTGCCAATCTTAAAAAAAAAAAAAAAGAATTGTTACTAACAAATTACCACCAATTTAGTGGCTTAAAACAACACATGTAATATCTCAGTCTCTTTGGGTCGGGAATCTGGGCTTGGCTGAGGTAGGTCCTCTGAGTCAGGGTCTTCCACAAGGCTGCAATCACAGTGTCAGCTAGGGCTAGAGCCTCACATGAAGGCTCACCCGGAGAAGGATCTGCTTTGAAGCTCACGTGATTGTTGGCAGAATTCAGTTTCTAGAAGGTTGCTGGACTGAGGCCTTCAGCTTCTCACTGTCTGTTGGCTGGAGGCCTCCCTCAGTTACTTGCCAGACGGGCCATTCTAACATGGCAGCTTGCTTCATCAAAGCATACAAACCGAGACAACAGTAGTCTGACAGCAAGACAGAAGTCAAATCTTTTGTAACCTAATAATGGAAGTGACATTTCATCATCGTTGTCATGATTAGAAGCAAGTCACTACATCCAGCCCACACTCAAGGAGCGGCTATTACACAAAGGCATGAATTCCAGGAGACAGGAATGGTGGGGTCTTAGAGTCTGCCTGTCACAATAATGAAATAAATGATTGCACAGAATTTTCTTCTATGTAAGTGGAAAAACTACCTGAGCCAAATATGTAGAGAAAATATGTTTTTGATACCCAATCCACATACCCTAACTTTTAAAAATTTAACTCAATGGTTAATTGCGTTTTATGTCTGATAGATTCCTATTAAAATCTGGCATAAAAGCCAAGTGTATTCAAATCACAAATGAATGCTCTGATTATATAACCCAAGACAACAGGAAATAGCTATGCTGAAAAATTTCAAATTTGACACCCAAACTACTTCAAATTGCTGTGTTGTTCAAGGTGAATTCAAACAGATATCATAGGTCTGTGTAGCTGAACCCTGGCAATATTCCCCTTCACCAAATTCTAAATACAAACTAAACCTAAATGCTTAATGGATCATCCATTAAATGCTCTTTTTTTTTTTTTTTTTGGTGAGGAAGATTCACTCTGAGCTAACATCTACTGCCAATCTTCCTTTTTTTTTTTTTTGTGGCTTGAGAAAGATTAGCCCTGAGCCAACATCTGTGCCAAACTTCCTCCACTTTGTACATGGGTTGGTGCCACAGGATAGCTTGACAAGTGGTGCAGGTCTGCACCCAGGATCCAAACCCATGAACCTGGATTGCCAAAGTGGAGCACGTCAAACTTAACCACTACACCATGGGGTCAGCCCCAAATGCTCTTTTTTTCTTAAAGATTGGCACCTGAGGGGCCGGCCCGGCGGCGCAACGGTTAAGTTCGCATGTTCCGCTTCTCCGCCGGCCCGGGGTTCGCCAGTTCGGATCCCCGGTGCGGACGTGGCACCGCTTGGCACGCCATGCTGTGGTAGGCGTCCCACATATAAAGTAGAGGAAGATGGGCACGGATGTTAGCTCAGGGCCAGTCTTCCTCAGCAAAAAGAGGAGGATTGGCAGCAGTTAGCTCAGGGCTAATCTTCCTCAAAAAAAATAAATAAATAAATAAATAAAATAAAAGATTGGCACCTGAGCTAACAACTGTTGCCAATCTTCCTTTCTTTCCCTTCCCAAAGTCCCCTAGTACACAGTTGTAGATTCTAGTTGTGAATGCCTCTGGTTGTGCTGTGTGGGACGCTGCTTCAATGGCCTGATGAGCAGTGCCGCATCCATGTCCAGGATCTGAACCGGTGAAACCCTGGGCCACTGAAAGGGAGCACATGAACTTAACTACTCCGCCCCGGGGCCAGCCCCACAAATGCTCTTTCTTAATTCCCACATCCAGGAATGCAAATCTGGGTTACCTTAGAAAAAGGGGTTACTTTATAAAATGTAGTGGCCACTACTGAAAAACTGATGCAAAGCATCACAATGTACATGGCTAAATGGTTTAACTCTTAAGAAGAAAAATAAATTAAAAAAAAATTTTTTTTTCCTTTAATTAATTTTTGCTGGTGGTCATACTCCTAAAATCTTTTCCCTTACTTTGGAATCATACTGGCTGAAGAACATGATTTCTATGATAACTTTGGAAATGTCACTATTAATTTAAGACATATCCCCAAACTATCTTTATTTAGGGGACTAAGTCCTAGCTGTCACTCAACTCGCACTCCCTTTTCTGAGCAGGTGGGACCCATGTTTATTCTATGAGGTTTTGCCTCCACCTCATTTGGATGAACCAGACCTAACCCATGCTGGACCAACCAGACTCTCTTTACAAGGAACCTGAAAATGGGAGCCAGTTGACTCACAGCACAGAAGTTCTGAGTACATTACATGTTTAGGGCTAGGGAAGAAAGCCATGTTGAAGCCACAGATACTATGATGGTTAATTTTATGTGTCAACTTGATTGAGCCACAGGGCGTCCAGATATTTGGTCAAATATAGGGTGTGTCTATGAGGGTGTTTCTAGATGAGATTAGCATTTGAATCGGTAGACTGAATTAAGTGGATTGCCCTCTGCCGTGTGGGTGGGCCACATCTAATCAGTTGAAAGCCTGAATAGGACAAAAAAGTGGACCCTTTTAAAGGAACTTCTCCTGCCTGACTGCTTTGAACTGAGACATGGGTCTTTTCTGGCCTTCAGAACCAAACTGAAACATCGGCTCTTCTTGGGTCTCAAGCCTGCAAGCTTTTGGACTGGAACTTACACCACTGGGTCTCCTGGTTCTCGGGCCTTCGGACTCGAACTAGAGCTAAGCCATCGGCCCACCTGAGTCTCCAGCTTGCTAACTGCAGATGTTGGGACTTCTCAGCCTCCATAATCAAGTGAGCTAATTCCTTGTAATAAATCTCCTTATATGTGTAAATAAATACATAAATAAATAAATATCCTATTGGTTGTGTTTCCCCAAAGACGCCTGACTAATACAGATAGTAAAAAACAGAGGAAAACAATCTACAGGAAGAAGGATAAAGTGACGTGTAAAGAGAAGCAGAAATAAAAGACTCCGTTGCCTAGGGAGAAGAAGCACAGGGCAGCGTCTTGTTCTCATAGTCCTTCAAAAGATCTGGCTGTCCATGCTCTCCGTGGGTGCCATGAAACACTCTGCTTCCTTATAATAAAGCCACTTTTACATAAGCTAGCACAGTGGGTTTCAGTTACCTGCAACCAAAAGAGCTGAAAAAGGTACTTGGGGAATCAGTACACTTGCAGTAGAAAGTCCTGGTCTCAGTTCTGGCTCCTGATAATGCTACAAGGAGTAAGGCTCCCTGACTCATCCTAGCAAAACACAGGAGAATGTTTAAGACACAAGGCTGTAGGGTCAGACAGAACCTGCACTCAATTCCCAGCTTTGCTACATACTAGTCACGTGACTGCTGCTAAGTTACTTCACCTCTTCAAGCCTTAGCTTTCTTAATCTAATGACCCACACGGTTGTTACAAGAATTAAAGGGAATTCTGAGCTCCAGGGCCATCATGGAAGGCCTTCTGGGTTATGTGACCCAGCAGCTCTGCTCAGTGCAGCAGCTGGCCCGGAGGAAGGGCTCAAAATTAGCTGTTACTGTGTCTTTCCTTTTTATGTCACATGCCTTACCTGACTGTCACCAAAACCAAATTTTAAGCAGGTAAGAAAGGGCACTTTTAACACAAATAGACACAGACACCTGCAATAATTCATTTGGCAGTGGTTTTTCTGCTTCAGCTCACTGTTCCTTTCAAAAGAAATATATGCCAGATACTATACCACCACATACAGTAGAAATTACAGTGGCCATACTGTGTCTTTCAGGAAACCATTCTCAAGGGCCAAGAACCTAGCTTTTTAAGGCAAACTCTGTGCCAAAAAATAAAACAACATCCTACAGAAATATTCAGAGCTCTAAAGTCAGTGAGACATGGGTTAAAAATCCCTGTGTGTTCCTGGTCAAGTTTCT
Organism: Equus asinus; assembly: GCF_041296235.1. Taxonomy (NCBI): domain Eukaryota; kingdom Metazoa; phylum Chordata; class Mammalia; order Perissodactyla; family Equidae; genus Equus; species Equus asinus. Next base: position 38,470,776 of record NC_091812.1, read on the forward strand.
TAATCTTTCTAAGCCTCTTTTTCTCATGTTTTCACTGGGGATACTTCACAGGCTTGGGAAGGATTAAATTAAGATATGTAAAGCTAACAACAGTAATAAAAAATAGAAAGTGCTAAATAATTGCTAGCTCGCTTATTTTCAACCTCAGAACAACCAGAAACTAATGTAGTCTACTTAATAATATACTAATAATCACTCAATGGCTCCAAGAAACAATTTTGCTATCAACTTATATGGGGCAAATCCTGTCAAGTAGGTTGAACCACTTTACCTTAAAGCTGTTGAGTAAGATTCTGAATCTAAACGCAATTATACTTTCCCCTAAATGTAGGGTAACCCTGAATTCCAGTTCATCCAGGATAGTTCTGGGCATAATTATTAATAGGGCCTCATTGCACTCTTGAAAGTGTTCTGGTTTGGATAATAAATTATATGATCACCCTATCTAAATAAAGTAAAATCTTTAGATGGAAGATAAACTTTTAAAATATGTTATTTCACCTCAGTGTTTGTTTATTGTGGTTTAAATTTTTTCTCTCTAGCTTTTGAAACAAACTGTGAAAACAGAGAGCATTTAGGGTTCTACATCCACACATGGAGCAGCCCACACACTGCCCACAGTTAGGAGTTATGACGAAGTAGCAGGCCTTTATTTCAAAGAACAAGTCACATGAATGAATAGGGTAATGGAGCAGCACCATCCCACTGGGCAGCAATTGCTGTGTTTTATCAAGATCCATACCGCCCCACACTGATTTGTAATCAGAGAACAGCAGCACTCTGCACGCCTCTGGCAGTTTATCATATAAAATGACCTTTCACATTTACCATCTAATTTAACTCTCAAAAGCAAAGACCATTTTCTGTTCCACCATCTTAGGTGCACCCAAGACTGCCACACAGTGGGTGACTACCTAGAAAGCCAAAGTGTTCACTCACAAGTTCTCTGATGCCCACCTTCTCCATACCCAAGATCTCCAGTCCTTGCCTTCCTCAGCTTTCGATTCTTGCTTTCCATCCACTCCCCTGTGGCTGACCAATTTTTGACCTTCTAGTCTCATTTTGAACCCTGCCCTCTGCCTCCACCCCATCCAGATTTGTTTATGAGCCTCATGAAGCCAAAGCCAAAGATGAGAGGTCTCCTGGACATGCTCCTACTCAAGGACATGTGGCCAGGTCTGCCCTTTGCCTACACCCTGACCGTCTGGAAAGAAGGATAAGACACTACCCCCATTTTACAGATGAGGAAACTGAGGCAGGGAAGTCAAGTGGGTTACCAAGGTCACACACCAGCAAAGCTTGAAGTGGAATGTGGGTCTTCTGAGTCCAGCGTTCATACTCTCTCCTACACCAGTGTGTCTCAAATCTCAATGTGTACTTACAAGGTCACCTACATAACCTTCAGGGGCCAATAAAAATAAAAATGCTGGGTCCTTTGTTCAAAAAGCAGGAAAAAAGTATTTTCCATTCTTCTCCAGTCTCTCTCTCGACTTGTCATGGTGTGTTTTCATTTGCTATTTAACACTGGGCTCCTTCTGCATGGGGATACTCACAGGGTGAATGCAGACCTCAAAGGTACTGAGAGCCTCCCCCAGGATTGGGCACATGGAGAATACTCATGCCCAGGTCCCTGCTGGAGGCAGAGGGCAGCAGTGGATACTGAGTCGGGGCAGGTGAGCCAGCAGTCATCCCGGCAGGATGTGGGACCACGCATGAACTAAGACTCCAAGCTCCCTGCCTATGCTCCAGTGCCCCGTTGAACTTCACTTACAAAACACAGATTCAAAGATAAAATTAGTAAGAATGCCAAGACAGCAACCACAGAGCATTAAACCCCAACCACAGGGCACCTCTTCTGAGCACGGGAACCTGTACAATTGCTGCTCACACAGCCCTGAACCCAGCCCTTGGGCACATGAATTGCCTGGGGATCTTGCTGAAATGCATGATCTGATTCAGTAGGTCTGTGGTGGCCCTGAGATTGTCCATTTCTAACCAGCTCCCCCAGGATTCTAAAGCTGCTGGCTTCAGACTATCCTTGAGTAGCAAGGTCCTACTCCAAAAGTCTTATTTTTTAACTTGTTTATTATGTCAGAGCCAATTACAGACCTTCTATTTCTTTCATTATTCAAATAAGGCAGGGATGAAAACAGATATTGAATACAAGTCACCTCCATTGTATCCTTAAAATTTGATAGGTCAGAAATAGCAAATCTCTTCACATTTATGATATCCCCCTGCCTGGCTTTAAAGACTTCATAGACAGAAGGGTGGAAAGGTACTTGTGCATATACTGATATCACTCAGGTAGCCATCACACAAAGACTGCCTGACTTCCCCCCAAGGTAAACAATGCCCTCCCTGCTGAGAGAAGGGCCTATTGTTGCAAACTGTCAAGTACAATTTTCCAAAACAGGAGCAAAGGCCCATTTCCTCAGCTCATGGATGGAAATGGCAGCTGAATGGTTTTGAGTTTTTAAAGGTATACTCTTTCAGGAATGGCAGTAACCAAAAACTCTAATGGAGAGAGGGGGCAAGACTTCTCAGAATACCTGTAACAGGAGCTCTCAGATTGTGGAATCCTATTCAGTGTCAATCCACACAGTACATAAAGAATGAGATCTCCAGCAAACTGAGCCTCAGTATCTCCATCCCTAAAATGGGCCCAATGACACTTGCCCTGCCTCACAGGATGATGCCTTTGATCAAATCATACAAGATAATCAATATGCAAGGTTGTGAACTACAAAGTACTGTACAAATCCAAAGCTGGTGCTATTCAATAGCCTTAGAAAACGCTGGAGGTGACTAACGATTGTTATGTTTCAGCTGCATGTCCTACAGCATTTGAGGTATGTCTAAGGGGCAGGGGGTGTTAATAGAATACATTCTTTTAAAGGTGGAACATTAGGAGACTGACAAATCGCTTTTATAACTGGAACAAATTGTGCCTGCCATCCAGTAATACTGGGAAATCCATCATCAATTTGATTTATACCCAGCATCAATAAATCACACAAAGTATACCCTGTGCAGCCCAAAGAGTAAACAAAAGTAAACATTGTGTTTCACCTGCCTTGTTGGCGAGACAAAATGAAAACTCTGGCTACCTCAACTGGAATAATGCCTTTGGTCTCCGACTGGTTTGGTTATTTTTGGAACCATTTATGGAATATTAACTTTGCTCTAATTCTACAGGAAGCCACATTGGAAGTGCAAGGAAATATAAATGATTAAAAAGCAGAAGTGGAAAAAAAAAGTAACCAAGTATTTTGTCCCAACTTTCTTTAGCTAATATTATCAACTGCATCTCTTCAAAAGCATGAGACCCCAATTGCTATTCTTGCCTCACTTCTAACATGAGAACATTCAACATGGTTCACTCAATGGTGTTAGCAGATTTTTTTTCATAGTCTGTTTTTCCAGGGATAAACATAAGTGAAGAAATGATACGAGGAAGTGACATTTTAAATCAGTGGCAATGGTATTTTAAAATTTATGACGTGGCGGTGAAGGAAAACTATCAAGTTAGCTGACCCACTAAGGAATCAAACTCTAATCTAAACTCCAGGTTATAACCAATTGAATTAGCAAACCACAAACAGTAAAAAATAAAAATAAAACGACGTATTATTTAAAGCACATTAGTTTTTAGACCTCCCAAGTTCACACGATACATTATTTTTCTTAAACAGGGTCTTTACAAGAAACACCAGCCTTAAGTGACACAAAAGAGTTTTTTAATTCCAATTAGTTTGGTGTCCTTTGTTGATATTATTCTGCCTTTTCTGACCAACAATAATGAATAACCCACAAGCGCTAATGAATAACTAACTCCCTTTGTCTCCAAGGACAGCAGAGCCCAACAAGAAATGTCAGAGGCCCCAAAGTAAAATATAAAACCTTTACAACGAAAATCTTCCTAATTATATAGTCCTACAGGTACTGAGAATGTGGAATTGTCTTAAATATTTAAATAGCTGTGTCAAATATGCTTAAAGTGAGGATCATAAAACTTCCCCAGATGCTTTGAAAAATGCATTTCTACTAGTCTAATTGCAATTCATAACTGCTGAGCAGAAAGTAGGGAGAAATGCCATTATTGGTACAATATAACTGGGATTCCATACTCACCAATCCTAGGAGGGCCAGGAAGCTGCCAACTGCAGAACATCCTCCACACTCACTCAGTGGCTCAGATAAATATGAAGAAACACACTAACGTTGCTGAGAACCAGGAATCTCACTGACAAATGTGCAATGAGGAAGTGTGAGGAAGAACTCTGTAATGTTATATTTTAACTGGAACTCATTATCTTGTTCTGATATATTTCCCAACTCTGTCCACACATAAGGCCTAGAAACAATGACAACCCACGGTCAATAAGAACACCCTTTCATCCAGTTTTCCAAATATCATTTCCCACTAAAAGGAACTGAGTTTTTTTTTTTTGAAAAATGTCTGATTCTAGGTCTGGGGCAGGGAAGTACAAGTGAGCCTAGAACATCTTGTTGTGTATGAAAGCAAGGAAGTGTTTACTGGGAACATATCAAAAGGACATAGGAAATGACTTGAAGGGGCTTCTACTGGCCAAATCTGGGACAATTTGAGCATCAGAAAGAATATTGTTGGTAATGAATTACAGCACAGTGAATTTTGAAAAAGAACACATGAGTCCACAGTGACGTTCAAAAAGAGAAGAGAGAGCAGCTCTTCCTTCCAGAAGAATACCAGCTAATAAACAAAGAAGGAATGCTAGAATCAGAAAATCACCATTAGGCAAGCAATAATGTAATAACTGATTAAGACAGGATCATCAATGGATGTTATGAAAGGTTATTTGAGAACAAGATATTCACCTAAGATTATTTATTAATTTTGAAAGAGAAAGTGTCCTTCACAACGTAGAGGTCTGGTGACATCACTTAGCCAGGTGATCAAAAGCAGCATCACCAATAGTAGGACGAATGAGCATTCAGTGCTTCCTGGCATAATAGAACAGGTGGTACACAAATCACTTATGTAGTATTCCTACCAAAAATGTTTCACCTGAATCCAATCATGAAGAAACGATCAGACAAACTAGATGGTGAGACAAGAAAGTGACCTGAACTCTTTAAAAATATCAACATATTTTGTCATGAAACACAAAGAAAAGTCAGGGGGAGAAGGTTGTTCTAGGTTAAAAGAGACTAAAGAGACATGACAACCAAATATAATGCATGATCTTTGATTAGATCCTGGATCAAATGAACAAAATGGCTACAATGGACATTTGGATTATAAGTGTGGAAAGGAAATAATTTATATTACAAAAAATAATGTAAGTAAAATAAAATAAGTAAAATTAATTTTAGTATGTACTGTATTTAAAGATATAATTATATACAAATGATACTATTGTATCAAAGTTACATTCCTTGGTTATCCTTAATGTATTTTAGTTATACAGCATGAAAGACACCTGCTTAGGAATGTGGGGGTGAAGCGTGACAATGTCTGCAACTTACAAGTGGTTCAACTTACTTGAGAGAGAGAAAGGTGGCAAATGCTAAAAAGCAAAATACTATAGAACATAAGATAAAATAATGTAAGATAAAATCTAACTTTTAAAAAAGATAAATTCAGGAGCAAACAATGAGTTTCATTTAAGAAATAAACTATGTATGATTGGCTAACTGAGTGGGAATAGACGCGTGCGTCTCCTGAGAAAGCCAACTAAAAAGGATCGATTGGGGAGGAGTTGTCCCTTTTGTCCTTCTTTCTTCCGCTATCACCCTTCTCAGAAGACAGACTCCACAGCAGGAGCTGGAGTGAGGCGGCTATGGTACAACCAAGAGGGAAAGACGAAGGGAAGCCCCATAGTCTTGGACCTGACATCCCTGAGAGTCCAACCATTAGAAGCATCGCCTACCCTGGCCTGCTCTTTGTGTGAGAAAAACAAACTCCTCTAACAGAGGTTCCCAAATGTTCTCAGGTCCCAGCATTCTCAGTGTCTCAATTTTTTCATGGTGCCTGTAGGCCAAAAGGAACACCTAACAGTTCCATCTATTAAGTAGTTAGGTGTTAACGACTTAATGGTATTTATATATTAACAACTTATTAGCTGTTTGAAAAAAATAATACACATAAATTAAAAATAAAAGTATTCTTATTTCATTTTTAAATAACCACAGTTACTGAGGGTACATGTGTTCCAACTGTGCCCTCTACTACTTCTCAAACCTTGTAATCAGAATCGACACCACCACCTTCACCTCCTATTCCACGCTGATTTTCACTTACCACTTGCTTTTTTTTTATTGTGGCAAAATATACATAACTTAAAATTTACCATCTTAATCATTTTGCAGTGTCTGGTTCAGTGGCATTAAGTACATTCACATTGTTGTGCAACCAGCATCACCACCCATCTCCAGAACTTTTTCATCTTCCCAAACTGAAACTCTTGGACCCGTTAAACAATAACTCCCAATTCTCCCCTCCACGCAGTCCACAGCAGCCATCATTCTACTTTCTGTCTCTATGAATTTGACTATTCTATGAACCTCATATAAGAGGAATCATACAATCTATGTCCTTCTGTGTCTGGCATATTTCACTTAGCATAATGTCTTCAAGGTTCAACCATGTTGAGGCATGTGTCAAAATATCCTTCTTTTTAAAGGTTGAACAATATTCCATTGTATGTATGTGACACATTTTGTTTATCCATTCATCTGCTGATGGACACTTGAGTTGCTCCCACCTTTTGGCTACTGTGAATAATGTTACTACGAACATGAGTATATAAAGTGCTTGCTTTTTTTTATCACTACTGAAAATGTAGCTTAGCAAAGATATGACATCACTAAAGGGAACATGGTGCAATCTAATGTCAAAACCATGAACCTTCTCAAGCTAGCAGTTGGCCTGGTGTTCAAAGGATGTCGAGTATCCCTATGTTTCCTTACAAATTTAAAATATCCTGTGGCACCCCCTGAGTTTGGTATAGCAGTCCAGTGCCCTTGGTGTACTATTTGAGAACCACATCCTATGATATTAAAGCCACTGTTATTTGAGTTTTCAGTGAGTAGAACTCAATCCTTACCTAACATAAACATTACAATCAAATTTATATTTCTCAGGAGGCCTCCACTGGAGATTCTCCAGTCTTCAAGGCAGATATTTGCTGTGTGGTAATCCTTTTCTGTAGACAGCTCCACTGGATTCGTGAGAATTGGGATAATTACTCTCAAGGCTTAGAAATGTATTTTCTTAGCCACCATGTAAACTGTACTTGGCCCCAAAGCAATGATATCCCATTGTGAAGGTTAATTTTAAATGTCAACTTGACTGGGCTATGGAGTACCCAGATATTTGGTCAAATATCATTTGGGGTGTTTCTATAAGTGTTTTCAGATGAAAATAACATTTAAATCAGTAGAATGAGTAAAGTAGATTGCCCTTCCTAATATGGGTGGGTCTCATCCAATCAGTTGAAGGCCTAAATAGAACAAAAGGCTGACTTTCTGCTAAGAAAGAATTCTTTCCTGAATGATTGCCTTTGAACAGAGACATTGGCTTTTCTCCTGCGTTCTGACTCAAACTAAAACATCAGTTCTTCCTGGGTCTCAAGCTTGCTGGCCTTCAGCTTGGAACTACACTATTGCCTCTCCTAGTTCCAGGCCTTCAGACTTGGATTAGAACTAAGCCCTTGGCTCTCCTGGGTCTCCAGCTTGCTGACTCATCCTAGAGATCTTGGGACCTGTCAGCTTTCATAATCATGTGAGCTTTTATATCTTTTTATATATATCTCTTTAGATAGAGAGAGAGAGAGAATACATATATTCTTTCTTTCTTTCTTTCCTTTTTTGCTGAGGAAGATTGGCCCTGAGCTAACATCTGTTGCCAATCTTCCTCTTTTATTTGCTGAGGAAGACTAGCCCTGAGCTAACATCTGTGCCAATCTTCCTCTATTTTGAATGTGGGTCACCACCACAGCATGGCTGACAAGTGGTGTAGGTCTGCGCCCAGGATCCAAACCCACGAACCCAGGCTGCCAAAGTGGTGCACGCTGAACTTAACCACTATGCCATGGAGCTGGCTCCCAGAATATATATATTCTATTGGAAGGATATAGATATAGATGATATATAGATGTATCTACTATTGGTTTTGTTTCTCCAGAGAACTCTGACTACTACACCCACAGAGACACATGTTCTTTGGTACCTACCCCCTGGGTCATGGCATTGTCAATAATGCATGAGAATGCAATGACAAAGCCAGGGAAAGATGTCAATCTCGAGCTTATCACATCATCCCCAAGGTTAGAACCCTTCCAGAGCACACCAGTGTCATCAAGATAGATCTAAACTCCTTGGTGTGTCATTCATGATCATTCATCTGGCTTCTGCTTATTCCTCTCCAGCCTCATCTCTTAGCATAGTCTCCACGCCCTCCAATGTAGAACCACGTGAAAGGCCACGAAGTGGACCACGATCTCTCCCCTCCAGGTTTTGAGTATGCTTTTCTTTCTACCCAGAATAAGTTGCAGATAGCCCCCTCACATGCATACGTACACACACACACACGCACAGAGGACAGACACTTTGATTCAAGGCTAGCTCCTCATCCTTCAGATGTCTGCCTAGATATCCTACTCTCCCCCTAGATCCTCTTACCAAGCACCGGCTGGGAACCCCTCCAAATGCTGCCATATCACCCTGAGTGTCCCTATCAGAGCCCCAACTGTGCTTTATTTTAACTGCCCATTTATTTGTCTGACTTCTCCAACTCTTGAGGGCCAGGACTATGTTTTATTGGCTACTGTATCCCCCAAACAGTGGCTTACCCATAACATATGCTCAACAATTATTTGTTGAATAAATGACTGGATGAAGTTTAAACAGTCTCAGATCACCATTCTCAACAAGTTAACTTAGTTTAGGAACTGTCAACTAAGATCTGAAAGGGACACATTCAGCTACTGCTGGCAGTATCCAGACCACCAGTGGCATCCAATCTGCAAGGCCAGGGGGATAGTAATACAGTTGTCCTTGACCTCTTATCCATGCCCACACCTGCCCCAACCATGCAGATCTACAAGAGTCAGCTTGGAAGCTGAGCAAGGAGCCAGAAAGTCGAAAAGAGGAGAATCAGGAAGCAGTACTAATCCCTACCTGAGTTCCAAGAGTATTAACCCAGAGAGTTCACTCTCTCTTACGTATCTGAAGCATTTTTTTAACACCATGATTATAATTATAACCACTTCTGGTCACCATCAAAGCAATATTCTTAAACTCCTTACTGGCTGGCAATGCTGAAGTTACTTATTCTTTCGAGACTTTAGTTCCCTTATTGGTTAATCAACAAAAGCATACAACTCAGGGCTGTTGTGAGGAATAACTGAGACTATGTATTGGAAAGCGCTTAACACATACCTGATACCTGCTAAGTTATGATATAATAAATGCAAGCTACTATTATCACCATTATTATTGCCAGTCAGGATTTCAAACACAAGTATATATAAAAACAAGCTACAGGGGCTGGCCCCGTGGCCGAGTGGTTAAGTTCGCGCGCTCCGCTGCAGGCGGCCCAGTGTTTCGTTAGTTCGAATCCTGGGCGCGGACATGGCACTGCTCATCAAACCACGCTGAGGCAGCGTCCCACATGCCACAACTAGAAGGACCCACAACGAAGAATACACAACTATGTACCGGGGGGCTTTGGGGAGAAAAAGGAAAAAATAAAATCTTTAAAAAAAAAAAAAAAAAAAACAAGCTACAGTTCACTAATCAAGCATAAGCTGAAAGATTTTACTGGGCCTCAGGCCCTGAAAATCCAAACATATGAGCTTGACATGAAGGAACCTAGCTTACCGTACCGTGAACATACAGACAATGACAGAACTATTTGGGATGCAGCCCCCAGGGAAGGTTTCTCCTATACTTATACTAAATATCAGTAGTTCTAAGAAATAAAACAACTCAAAACCAAACCTAGGCCAAAATAAATAAATAAAAAAGAAAAGAAAAAAGCTACACATGTTTAGTTGTGTTTTTTTTTAATCTACCCATTTATACCAACTTCTCCATACACAGAAATACACAGACACTAAAACAAACAACATTTTGGTTACCTGTCTGATCTAAAGCATTATTCACTACAACTGGGTGAGTTATGAGTTAACTGGGTGAATGGCTATTCACAAGGCCACTAGTAATTATTTTGATGGCATAAATACTTCATATAAATATTTAAAACTAAATGCTAAAAATACCTTAAAGAATATATAGTTGTGCTATTTTACATAACAAAGCTATATTTTACCTATCTTTCTTTTTCTAGCCCAAATACACATATAATTTGCAATATAACCTCAGTAAGTCAACAGCAGTTTCTATAGAGTATGTCATTCAAATAACTTGCTATTCTCCAACAATTATTCTTTAATTTAAAGTATTTGGTAATCCAAACACTACTGAATTAAAATCACATTCTCTCTGCATTTCAAATTAACCAGGTTTTCCAGTTCTCCACAAGCACAAAAATATATCTTTTCATTATTCTCTTCTAGCTCCCTTCTTTCTTGTCACTAGCCATGTTATAAAAATTATAGGTTCTGCTCTGAGAATAGTTTTTTATCATTTCTATGTATAAATTCCTCATTTTATTAGCCATTAAAATTTCTCCCTTTTTTATCCTTTTCCTTCTAAACAGCACCTTTCTTCTAGCACCCACCTACCATAATGACAGTTGCAGCCACCTCTCTCCTCTATGGCCTGCAGAATCCAGCCCCTGATGAGCCAGGGCAGAACTCTGTGTATCCAGAGGGCAGGATCTTGCTAAACTTGCTCTTGCCCTTCCACCACCACCACCCACCCTACCTCCCCGTTTCTGATCTTTCTATCTCACCTTCTACTCTGTTTCACAGTCCCATGGGGTGTCACATTTACCACTGTGGCCCTTGCCCTCAGACACATATACACATTCACCCCCTTACCAAGCAAGCTACACATCATTTTGAGACCATCAACTTTGACTCCAACATTGAATCATATATTTTTTCATAGGATTTGCTGGCAGAAAAGAGACTAGGGGGAGAAAAAAATAGTGTCCACTTTTAAAAGATCGCAGAAAGACAATCCTACCTTTCCCAGGATTTGGAGGAAAAGGGTTTCCAAACTCCTGTTGCTTTGGCTTTAAAGTGTGGGGCCCTGACATGCCTCCGGCCTGGGTGACCTGGTATCCTGGCTTTCCATTGGTGAGCACTTGTCTCCTGGGGCTCAAGGCAGGCAGATGGATGGGGCTCTCAGCCATGTTGCTCTGAGGAACCATCCCTCCTCCTGAGGGCATCTTGAGATGGAGGCTGTTAGTAAGGCTTCCGATAGCAGGGCTTGGTGTGCTTCCACAGGACGATGGGCCAGGAGTCCCTGAGTGGGCTCTGATGGGAGGAATGTGTTGGCCACTGACCATCCCAGGCCCCTGTGGGGTTCCTGATGTCCGGTGGAGATTCATGCTGCATGACCTTCCATTCATTCTGAAAAAACCTGTGGCCAAGATGGTCAAATATCCAATGGCACTAATGACTCCTTTCAGGCAAAGTCCAATAAGTTATCCATGGTGTGGGTTATTAGCCTGTTTAAAAAAATAAATGCAGGCATTTTTTAAAGTAAAAATGAAAATAAATTACAGCGAGTTTTCAACCTGTACAGCATTCATATCAGGAAGAAAAGAGGCACTCTTAGCAAAATGATCTTTTATGTAGAGCAGGGTCATCAAATACATGCTTCACTGGCAAGCACTCTCCCCTCCTGCATTCATGGTAGACATGGATTATGGATCACTGCATTGTTTTGTTTGCCACTGAGCCCTTCTCAATACAGTGCTCTTGGCAACTACAACCAATCTACTGGTGCCAGCTTGCAAAATGAAATTTACTTTGCTCCCTAGAGGATCTGTTCATACTAGTTCACTTTTGCTATAGTGAGTTTTAGAATTCCAAAAGCATCACCTTCATGAGCTGTGAGAGCAATGCTTCAAAGTTTCCAGTAAACAAACAAAAAGCAGATATGGCTTCTAAATGAGATTATGAGGACATTAAACCATCTCAGATTTTCACCCTTAGAGCCATTTTTTCACAGTCCCTAGATTTACAAAAGATAAAAATATGGGCCTGGGAATGCTGCAAAAGCTTCATACATCCATGTGTCCAAATATTCACAGCACCATTAGAGTCTTGGTTCCATACTGATCCTGAGTTATGGGGATGGAAATACAATCAACATCACAATACTCTCACCTTCCATTAAGATCCTAGAAAAGGAAAAGGCTGCGCAAAATGCTTTATGGAAAGCACAAGGACAAAGAGCCCTTCTAAAGGTGAGTAGGTTCACCAAGCACATGGCAAATCAGCATAGTTCCACGAAACTTCCATCTGCCATCCCACCAGCCTCTTCCTCAACTGGCAGAGGGAAAACCAAAAGAACTGAACTGACATGGCCACTGGACATCATCATACATCCGTATGTAACATGTCAGTACTCCCTGGTTAAAAATCATTAGGAAAGACCCCTTCCTCCCGTGATCAATAGGTCCCCAAAATATATGCAATGAGGTGACTAAGTGCCACTACTCCAAAAGAATAACAAAGTCACAATCTGTATTCTTTTATAAAGATATGATAGTCATGGAAAGAAGCCAAAGCTGAACAAAGACAGGAAATATGGACTGTGCGCAAAGTAGTAGTGGCCAGATACCCTCAATTGGATAATTCTATCTTTTTCTGTATGATCCACTCAATGCCTTAGACAAATATTTCCAACTCAACTCCAAAATGAATGGCTCCATCAATCATCAAGGACAGGATATCAAAGAGGGCAAAGTTTTTGAAGAGGTTTTTTTTTCTTTTATCATTTTAGAAAATCAAAAATATTAAATTTTCAAGTCAACCACTCACTGTGCCTTCTGCAAAGTTGACAGTGCACGCTCATATGTTGAGGAACTCCAAAAATTACTAGCAATATAAAATTTGGAATGTCTTCATCTTTACCAATTCTCTATTTTACTAAGAATTCTATCAGTCACATTTAATACTGCCACACCATCTAGCCCTCAGAAACACTCACAGGTCTCCGTCCTACCCTTCCCTCTGCTACAGTTCCCAAGAACAGACAAATAAATCCAGGTTATCCAAACCTGCATCATTTAAGTTTGTTTATGGAACAATGAGAAATGAACCCTGGTATCAGACTGGTTGTAAGATTTTTCTTTGACACTGGAAAAATTCCAATGCTTTTTCTGCTGTGTCCATTTAGAAGAACTCGAGTGTATTACCAGCTGGTCTGTTGATTCATTGGTTGATTGTAGGCAAGAGTCATTTAATGTCTCCATGCTTTGCCAGATGATATTGGCCATCTATTCTCCCCTCATTGATAAAATACTGTTTTCTAAGTACTCTGAACCCTGCAGAAGAAAGCCCTTATTCAGTACCGACCAAAAAAAAAGGCAAAATAAATATGTTGTATTGGCAATTTGTTGAAAATGAGGAATTATCCAACATGACTGGAAATATGCGTCACTAAGACTGCGGTCCAAGTGACAAGTGTCTGCAGATTTGCAGACGATGCCCATTTCCAGGTTTTTAAAAATAAAGGAGTCATTTTTGGCAGCAAGATCATACATATACAAGCAGGAATTCTCATCAAAAATCTGGAGAAAAACACATAAGAAGTTACTTAGAATTAGGCTAGATCATTAAGAAGGTGAGTTTGCAAGAAGGAAAAATAATTAAAGTGCTGAGAACTTAAGTATCAGACAGTCAAACCTGCTAGTCTTAGACTGGATATTTATTTTATTTTTATTTTTTTATAAACTGCACTCCTGTTTTAAATAGCTTTAGGTGGAAAGTAACAACAACAACAAAAATGTACTTAAATTTTATTACTAAAAAAGCAAGAGCCAGAAAGTAAAGTGATTAATACCATAAAGAAAAACCAATAGGTCAATGGTGTGTGAGCTGAGAAAAACCAGCCTCAAGACAAAAATAAAATAAACTGTATGTGAAAATATGCCTAATAATCCAGTTTTCACATTAATTATGCCAACAGATTTTTTGAGCCTTAGATACCAGAATTTAAAAATCAATTTTGTCTATTCATATTATAATATTTTATATACTTTTTATCTAGGCCATATGATCATGTATAATTCTAAATCCACTTGGTAACAAAAAAGAAATAAACTGCTAACTTTTAAGAAAAACACGTCGTCATTGAGTCAAAGTGAAAGGAGCACTCAACTAGAAGTCAGGAGACCTGAGTTCTACTTGTAGCAAATCATTTATAACTTCTCTGGACTTAACGGTTTTTCATCCAAAAAATGAGGAATTTGGTGATAATCACTACAGTCTCTTGAAATTCTGTTCTTCCAGATAATTAAGATAAGAAAGATTATCAAATACACCCATTTACTATAATCAAGGATAAATATGTAGATTTCATACCTACGGCACTTAAATCAAGGGGATGGGGTAGATATGGAAGCAAAAATGATAGTAGTCTCTCCGGACTCTATCAAAGCAAGAGCTGACAGAAGGCTTTCATGCCAGCAATGTGCTGAAAGACAACACTTACCTTGAAAAATGAATAGTAAGATTAAATTTTCCTACACTTTGCTAAAAAGTAAAATCACAACTAATCAGCATCAAAACCTAACTGGTAGGATCCATTGGAAGAGCATCTTTCTATTTAAAAACCATTTAAAAAGAGGAATTACTTTCTCCTCTGCCCTCCATCCAGCTACTCTGCCTGAGGCTATCAACAGAAAAAAAGAAGAAAAAGAAAAAGCAAGGAGCATCCAGAAGTACAAATTTAGGGTACTTTGGATCTGACATTTTGATACATTTAGATTTTTAATACTCCATTAGTTCAAACAATGAAAATGTTCATTCTGCTATATGAGTCAACATGAGTTAATAAATCTTTCCTTTTGACCACTTTCATACTCTTCAAACACACTCCTATAAGTCAGGTCAGAGAGGAAATTACTTAACTCCTAAGGTAACCAAAGCACAAAAGCATTTAATAATTTCACTAGATTTCTGGAAAAGCTATGACTTTAATCAGAATATAAGATCTTGACTCTACCTTCTACCCAAGGTTCCAGGCACTGTTCCTCACGGAGTAAAAGATTAAGCAAACAAAAAGCAATGTTAACTCATCGATTCAAGAAAAATCCAAAAACACAAGTTCCATAATGCCTATTTACTGCCAGAAGCCCTTTCTTAGTAAATATCATTAATAGACTCATCTAGAGTCATAATTCTTCTGATGAGCCAGTTAATTATTAATTTTCATACATCATTTCATTTCCTTAGGCTACATTTAGCCTTTGTTACATTTTCCATTCCTTATGCCACAAGCATTTTTTACCCTGCATAGAAAACCTGATAATGAGACACAAAATACTGGTCAGCAAACAAACTGCTCCTGAGCTGGCTTCTTATATATATATATACGTCTCAGCCATCTAAAGTAGAGTTTTTATTGATTCTTTTTATTTTTTTCCTTTGGGTTAATGATTGTATAATTTCATTAACATTGCCTTTTCAATGTCGCTGCCTTGATCGTTAATAGGCCCAGGCTATTCCCATGGGCTTCTCTAGTTACAGCTTTTGTCGCCAGGAGGATATAGAAATGAAAAGCCTACTGATAGATAATATAAGTTATTCTCATGCACGGCTGCAGTGTGAAGCACATTTTGCAATTCAATCAAGGACAGATAGAGCTGAATGTTCTTAGATCCAGGGAGTTCATTTTAATAAGCAGAATGTACCTTGTCCTAACACAGGTGACTGACTCCTCAGAAAAGATTGTATAAACAAAAACCAATCGTGTAAGTCATTTTATTGGCAACAATATAAACACAGCTATATTAGATGTCACCAATAAATCAAAATTATTCTTGTCTGCAATTTTAGCACAAGGAAAGTGCAAACATGTGCCTGTGAAGCTGGAGGATATTATAGAGGAAATGCATTGGATGTGTACAATATCATTTCTCTAAATTGAAAGGGAGAGTACTATATTATGATAAAGTAACCCCCAACAAGATATAGTTGATCATTTTTCTGGTTTTGTAGCTTTATTCAGTGAGACCGACAGCTTCACAGATGTCACAACAGAAGTTACACAGAGACAGGGTTGGGATAATTCTACATGACTGAGACCTGGGGCAGAAACTTAGGGACGTTACACCTGGTAACCGGGAACTATAGATTTTATACTCACGTGGGTACTCCCAAGACTTAATGTTAGTAATTTTAAGAACGTTAACATATTTATTCTGAACACTAAGATGTACAGATATTACTCAAGCAATATAATCACCAATAAGATGAAATCTCAAAAAATCAAAGAGGTTTAGCTCTAAGTTAGACCAATTAAAATTATGAAGACAAATTAGTATTCCCTTCAGAGATTAAAGACCATTCTTCTGAAGACCACTCAGAAAAGTTAACATAATGAACATCACGGAGTCCATCAAATAGAATCTATGACTTTGTTTTATCTGTGGATTCTAACCCTTGGCTATCTAATTAGAGATATACACATTTTAATTTTTTTTACTTTTATATTTTATAAAATGTCCTCAAAAATGAAAATAATCTTCCCTAAATTTATGGAGTGAACTATCCAGCAGTGTCCTTTTCAATTTAAACTAATGGCTATGAGATTCAAAATATGGGTAGTAAATATGGACAGAGGAAGGAAAGGGAAAGGGAAGGGGGAAAGAGCACAGAAAGAAGAAGGGGGGAGGAGGGACGGGGAAAGAGAAGGAAACAAAAAAAGGAATGACCACGTCCAGCTCAGGAATTCATTCTTTAGTTAGCCAATCCTATCTTAAAAATCAGAAGCAGCACTGAGAGCCCTTTACACAAAGCCAGTGATTACAGGTTGCTCAAAGAAATTTAGAACATTTAGGAAAATACTACTGGAAGGCAATATTAAAAGTTCAGTAACCTCTCTTAGAATCCACTTTCCACACTTCGATGTATCTGCATATAACACTTACATCCCCCTAGCTTACTAAACATGTCACTACTTTTAGTAGTAATTACCTACACATGTTTCACTTACCGAACCTCAGTTATTAACTCATCAATGTGTACAGAAAGTTCTAGAAAACTGTGGCCCTACAGAAAATGGCAAGGGTGAGGGGGATAATTAGGGATCCCCTCAGACAGTGGTAAGAAATCACACAAAATGAGAATGAATTTGGAAGCAAAAAGAATTTTAAGACAAACATAGATAAGTTCAGAAAGGTAATCATGCCTTGGCCCACTCATTGGTCCAACTTGAATACGGGGCCATAAGTTCCTAGATGTATATTTAACAAAGTCCTCTTTCTAAAACAGTGTTTTTAAAACTGGTTGCAATCCACTGGTGGGCCCTTAAATCAATTATTCAATGGCGAAAGCATTTTTTTATGAAATAGAACCAACTAGAATAAAATAGAAGCTATCAACGTGTGTCACATATATTAATGGTTGAGAATTGTTTTATTTCAGTTATTTATGAGTGTACATGTCTGTATATCTATATACATATAATGTATTCTGGGTAAGATGAAAAATATATTTTACGGTAGGATACAGTCAAAAAAAGCATAAAACCCACTGTTATAGAAGGATTTAGACTATTTGCCTGCCCAGGTACCTAAAAAGAACAGCAGCAGGTATAGACACAGTTGAACAGCCAAAGTAAAACAAATACCAAAATATGGCTTAACGAAGAAAAGATCTAAAAGTTCAGTATTTTTAGCTTTATAAAATGTAAAGATTAAGTAACACAAAGCTACACTCCTACCACTGCTATCTTTCACAGTGCCTTTTACTCAGTAAATATCAATTGTGCTCTATAAATATCAATTAATCAACCAACTAACAGCATCAGGATCAAAATGACTGACAATTTTACATCTTCCTCACTGCGAAAGCTAGATATCTTGCCTGGAATAAAACTTCACTCTCACAATGCTCAAGGGGGAAAAGATTAAATTAACACATACGCCTTTGAGAACTGAGTTTTTCAAAATGTGTTCTTAATACGAGTTAACCATCAGATCCCACGAAGAGGAATTTGAAATGGAAAAAATGAACACATTCCCTATGACGTCACTGCTGAATTAATTACCTGAATTGCCAGGAGTGAACGCTACATGGTCATGGTTTGAGACACAAAGATTTCTTCAGAAATATAAGAAAAGTAACTGGCTGGAGATTTTTCTTTTAAAAAAACCCTCCATCTTCACACAGGGAGATACATAGATAGCAAATATGGTAAATGCAAAGCACATTCTTTGTTATTTAGTGTGTATAAATAACTACTTGGCCCATGTGAACAGCTAATTGCAAAGCTAAAGATCAAAATCCTTTCAAACAGGTAATAAATATAAGTCTATGGAAGATTCTAGAAATAAAATTGAATTTATCACTCATTAAACCAAATATTCAAGCATATTAAGCTGTCCCTATCACGTGTAACTGAGTGATTTCTTCCCTTCAGTGTAGTTAGTTATTGCTTAAAAGTAACTAATGTAACTATTTTTAGCTGTTGGTAGACAGAAGTTCTATACAAGTTAAATTATGCTCACTGACATCACTGTAGAAGTATGAATGTCCACAACAATGACTAGGCCCTTAACCAACATGACAACATATTTATTAAAAAAAAAAAAAAACCCTACATGAATGACTCAGTCAAGTTACAGACAGAAGTGGAATCTATTGGTCATGCTGAAAAGGTTGGGAAAACATTAATCCATTTCTTCACACACAAGAATAACAAGAATTCATACCTAGCCCTGGCATCTGGTTAGTTTTCTGTGCACAGCATTCAGCAGGCCTAGAAATGAAACTTCATAGATCTGGCTCAGAATTTCAGGAACAACTGATATTCAGACAGTCTGACCTCTATCAGGGAGCCTGGGACAGGATCTAATCTTGCACCGTAACCCTATCTGGCCATCTGCAGTTCAGCAAGGCCTGCCACACCTGAAGGAATATGCAGTTGTTTCCGTTCTTGGCCTTGAAGAGATCACGTCACACAAGAATGGCCCCACCAGCCGCCTTCATCTCAAGTCTGCTCTCAACTACTTAGAGCCTTCCTGATTCCAGTTACAGACAAATCCCCTGATTTTGTTCCCAAAGTGGAACACGGTTGAATCCTTGTTTCTGTTCATCCTACATATTCCCTTAGAGTCCACCAGGGTGGTCTTTCCCCTCCTCCCTTATTTTTCTCCCTTTTTCCCGAAATCCAGATCCTACTCATCCTCTAGGCCCACCTCAAACACCCACCTGAGGCCTTCTCTGATCCTCTCAATCTCTATGTCTCTGATCTACAAAATGGCGAGAATTACATTATTGTACGTAGATCACAGCATTGCACAATATTAAATGAGATAATGCATGTTACTTGCTTAGCACAGTGCCTCATACATAGAATGACCTAATAAACGTTAACTATTTTACTCTACATGCCTCTCTTTTAACATCCCTAACTTTCTACATTGCCTTACAGTTATTTGCCTGTGTTTCATCTCCTTGTCTAAACTCTAATTTCATGAAGTTTTGGGGCTATGTCTAATTTATCTCTGAACTCTCCCCAGTCCTATGTGTACATAGATTGTCTTATACTATACTATATAGTTATATTTTTCACACCACATGTATCATACATACAGATTTTTCATACTACATTTATACATTCACATATATTTATATTTTTCATACTTTTCTGCTCATTTATACTGAAAAATATGGCATAAATGAAATATATAACTATATATTTGTCTATCTGTATCCCATATTTACCATTTATTGCCTGAATAAATACAGTGTAAGTAAGGTGTGACCATATAATTGTGAATCCTACGCTCTGTGTCTTATGGAACCAGTTTAATTACGGTTGCATGTTTCCTAGTCTATTCCTTTCCCTAATAAGAAAAAGTAGCATAGAAACTCTATTCTACTCTCTGCTCAGGCACATCAGTCTTGCCTTTATCTTGGTATACTTGTGAACAATGAAAAATCCTAGCTAAAAGCCACAAAACGAATACAGTCATTTCAGTACTGAGACCAGGCATTTCTTTTGTTTTGGGGTTTAGTGGCCCTAACAGAGGGACGACCACAGGCATTTTGGCTTGTGATAGTGAAAGGAGCTCCTCAGCATTCTCCTTGCTCATCCCACACTGGTTTCACACTATACATTTCACTAGTGTCTGTTCAGTCTCCCTAATCAAAGAGTCATTAGGATAAAAAATAGGGCTTCTATTTCATTAGTGTTTTTCCTTAATTCTATCATATTAAGTAATGCCTGACCACTTAATTTCTGCAAGGCAAACTGTTCCTACCATCTTTAAAGGGAAATCCAAGTTATTTGACCTACTAAAAGATTATGTCAGTGAAAGAAGCCACACCCAAGAGTACATATTGAATTATTCCATTTACATAAGGTATTTAAAACAGGCAAAAGGAATATATCTGTTGGAAGTTAGGGCAGTGGTTACTCTTGGGGGGAACACAGTCACTGGAACGGTTGGGAGGGATGCGGTGACTAGAAGGAAGTAAGGGACATGTTTTTAGGGTATTGGTCATATTCTACGTCTTAATCCAGATGCTGGTTATTCAGTCGTGTTCAGCTTGTGAAAATGCATCAAGCTTAAAATATGTGCACTTTTCTGTATTGATATTTTATTTTATCTCACTAAAACATTTGGCTCTGTGTTAACTCTGCTTAAAGTAAGTAGGAAACTAGGAAAACTTGGAACTTGGGCATCTTTTAATCAAACTATGTGTTAATGTCATGTTAAAGATTTTGTTATATGCCTCATGCTCCTGGAATGAGTAAGGCAGCACATTTTTATTGCACAGATTGCCTATGTGCCATTTATTTATTTTTAAATTTTATTTTCAGTCCTGAATGAGTCTATGAGCGAACCAAACATACTGAAAAGTTAGAGAGTTAAGTTCTGTATTTGCACCTTCTTAATAATATCCTCAACAGAAAATAATCACAAAAACACAGAAAATGACTTCTCCAGGGAAGAGAATGTGCATGGGATGCCACTTCCAGAATTATCTCTTTCATGAAGTACTCCTTCCATATTCTAGAAGAATTATAAATTAACATTACAACTCCAGAGATCAGTAACTACAATATGAGAGGGACAACAGTGGAAAGAATGTCCAAAGATTTAATTTACTAGCAGGAAAGAGCACTCAGAGAAAAAAAGACTGAGAACACTGAACTCTCTTGAGAAATGATGGAAAGACCACTTTCCACTACATAAATGAAGGCAGGGCTGGAACAAACATTAATTTGCTATTAGTTAACCTCCCCACTCTGCCTATTTGGGCCCAATAGGAATGTCACCCACTAGGTGGACCCTGGAGTCCTCTCCCCCGCCCCCCACCAAAAAAGTCGCTTTTCCTATTTGGAATAATGATCACATTCTCCAAGCAAACCGACTCCAGGTGTTCAACCTCTGACAAACCGACTGCTATTAAGTAACCTGGATGGAATCAGAGATCAGAGAAAAGATGTTCTCTCAAAATTGGCCTAAGGTGAACCAAGGAAAGAGGGAGTTTATCGCAGTTGTCAGATTTAACTTGCCATAGTCAAGGATTGCTAAGTCCTCTGAACAACAAAAGAAAGGAATTCAACTACCAATAATGAAATGTATTTTGAAACTAACTAAAAAGAAATATCCCCGACTCTTCCTTTCAAAGCTAGTGTTAGGGATACTCTGGCTGCATAGACAACTCATGAAAACTGTACTGCATTTAAAGGCCGTCCTTAAACTTCAGTATGTTCCCAACTGCAAAAGTAACATATAGTATCACACACTCCTGTCTCTAAATAGCTTCAAACTCCCCCCCCACCCCCCCACCCCCACTCCACCCCAACAGCCTTCATTGCGGCAGATCCTTTTTCTGCAAATCTTTGCAAGTTGCACCTGTTTCACACATCACCACTGGAAGTAAGCCTGGAGGAGGGAGAAGAGGAGGAATGGAAAGATGCAAACCAATATAAATCAATTTTACACCAAAAAATGTTTCCTAGTTTAGTGTAAAAAGTGAGGTCCAGGGGTGAACGTGACAGTGGGAGAAACGAATGTCTGGCTGACTCTCAAGGCAGAAATCACGACTCATCAAAGCATTCAGAGGGGAGAGAAAGACACTTTGCATTTGTCTTGGGTTCACCTTCAGGGCAAAAAATGCTCTCTGAACTGGGAACTGGGAAACTTGACTGTTTCTCCTGCGTCTGTGACAATTGGTTGTGAGGCCTTGGGCAAAACCTCTAAAAGTCTCTGGGTCTCGGTTTTCTCATCAGTAGGTGATCGGCAAGGTCCTATCTAGCTTTAAAAGTCTATACTTGAGATTCCCAGTTCCTAAAGGGAAGTGGTCCACTGGGGGGAGCTGCAGAACTTCCCTCTCCTCACAAACTCCAGGGCCCCCGGCCCAGATGTGGGGAGATGCTGATGTCCTGGAAGTAGGCGTCGAGAGGGTGCAAAGCCTTCCTCCCTTTAAAAGGGAGCCCGCAACTGCAGGAGTCCAGTCTCTACCGACGCTACTCCCTGCGATTCCAGAAGCACCCTCCACCCCACCCCCTGCCCCGGGTTTAAATGCTCCAGGGATAAGGCCGAGCTGAAGCCTGGGAAGCATAGCAGGGGAGTGAGGAAAACAGAGCAGAGAGGTGGTGGCCTCTTCAGCCAGGAGGAGAGCTGGAGAGATCAGGAGAGTGCTGGGGACCCGCCGGGCTGGGGAGAGGAGCGTGGGGCAGGGGAGGAGGTAGGCAGCCCTTGTCTGTTCCCGACCACCCTAGCTTGGCCCGCGGGGATTCGAGGCCCGCGCCCCTGGGCTCTCTGGCGCGGAGCTAGGGGCGGGTTCGGGGGC
Source organism: Equus asinus (assembly GCF_041296235.1). Taxonomy (NCBI): domain Eukaryota; kingdom Metazoa; phylum Chordata; class Mammalia; order Perissodactyla; family Equidae; genus Equus; species Equus asinus. The sequence continues at coordinate 38,493,722 of NC_091812.1, forward strand.
GGAGGCGACGGGCACCAGCTGGGGGCACAATGCTGCGATCCCGTCACTCCCCAGCCGTCTCTGCCCCTAACCCTCGGGCCGGTCAGCGAGAGAGCGCCGCAAAACAAAACAAACTCGTGCCGGCTTCCTGTTGTGCAACCCAGTCCTGAGTAAGTCGGGGCCGAAAGGGCAACGCCGCTGGCCCGTCGCTGGGAAGCCCAAGCGGCGGGAACCAGCGCGCTTGCCTAGCCCGGCCCAAGCCCGGATCCGGGGGGAGCTTCGGCTCCGCTTTCGCTGCTCTGGGGAGCGCGCGGTCCCGGAACCCCCACCGAACTAGTGTCCTAACCCTCCAGTCTACTTTCACTTCTTGCCTCCCAAGCACCCCAACAGGTCGAGGGCGCGACCTGCGAAGCCAGAAACGACATTTCCCAAAGTTTCTCCTTCCAGATACCTAATTGAATCACCCATAGGATGACAAATCCGTCAGAGCCAAGTTTTCCAGACACTTGGGTGACTTCCTCATCCCCGAGGTGACTTGTCAGCTCCAGTGAGTAACTTGGAAGTGTCGCTCGGGGCAAGGTGTGTGTCTAGGAGAGAGCCGGCTGCTCACTCACGCTTTCCAGAGAGTGGCCCCGGGCCGACTTCAAAATACACACAGGGTCATTTATAGGGACTGGAGCTGTGCGCAGGACAAAGTCCCCGAGACTGAGACATTTTCCAAACAGTGCTGACATTTTGTCGGGCCCCATAAAAATGTAAACGCGAGGTGACGAACCCGGTGGGGAGTGTGCGCGTCTGAATGTGTCTGAGCATTTTGCGGCGTGGGAGATTATAGTTATAGACCTGGCGGCTGCGGGTCACCGGACCCATTCCCGCGACGAGTTACTGTACCCCAAACCCGAGGACCTCCCAGAGCATTGGGGACGTCGGCTTGGGGGAGACACAAGCGTGGAAAACAGACTTCGTGGAGCTCCAAAACACGTGGAACTGGAAAAGACAACTGCAGCCCAGCCCCGTGTGCGCGCGCGAGACCTCACGTCACCTCATCAATTCCCACTTCTCCAAACTTTCCCTTCAGTGGGGACTCATGGGTGCCGTACCCGAGCATGCCCTTGCGTCCTGTAACTCGCCCTGACTTTGTAGCCCTGTGGCCCTGTAGTTTAAAAGAAAAACAAAAACAAAAACTCTTCCTAATTAGAGAAACTTTAAAACCTTGTTGATTTCCTTTCCGTCTTCTACACTGGGCGCTCTTAGGCAACTGACAAGAACACAGCTTGATTCCTAATTGAAGGTTGCTATCTATCTCAGTAAACAGATCTTTCACAGAATCTGGGGGTGGGGTGCGCATATCCTTAAGCCCGCGCGAACGCCACCGGCTCAGCGTGGAAAACTATTTCTAACCTCTAGTTTGTGTCTCTGAGCGTTAACTCCCCCACATTCTCAAGCGCCGGGTTTCTCCCAGTCTCTCGCCTGCGAGCAAAGTTCCTATGGCATCCACTTACCAGGTAACCGGGATTTCCACAACAAAGCCGGGCGTGCGAGTCCCTTCCCCCGGCCAGCCTGTGCGAGTGACAGCGGGCGGCCAGCACTGGCGAGGAGAAACTTGGGGCTCTAGCCCTTCAGCGCGCTCCACGGGCTCTGCCTCCTTCGGAAATGAAAACTCCCATCCAAGCCGGGGGACGGAGCGCGGAAACCCGGCCCAAGTGCCGTGTGTGCGCGCGCGTGTGCGAGGGCAGCGGCGGCAGGGGGAGGAGGAGACAGGAGGGTGGATGGACCCTAGGCATCAGCTCATTCTCCCCCAACACACACACACACACATACACGCGCAAATAATGTTTTAAAAAGTTGAGTTTCGACTTTGTGCCTCGCCTGTCCTGTTCATCCTCGCCTTGGGCCGGGGGATGCGTCTGGGAGCCGGCCGGGGATGCTGGCTAAGTGCTTTCGGCGGGTTCCGTCCGGGAGCGCTGGTGCGAACCTGGACGGCTGCAGGCGGCTTACGCGGGACGCGGGGAGGGGCGGCAGTGGTAGCCCCCGGCGCTGTGCCCGTGCGCGCCGCGCTCTGGGCTGCCCCGGCGGCGCAGTGTGGACGCGGCTGCAGGGAGAGGGGAAGGGGGAAGGAGGGAGGGAGAGAGGGTGGGAGGGAGGCGGCCCGGCGAGGAGTGTTGGATGTGCGTGCGGCCGCGAGGGCCGGCCTGTAGCCAGCTGCTTCCTGAGTGTGAGCGCCGGAGGGGGAGGGGGAAAGAGTGGAGGCGGGCTCGCTGGTCACCGGGCTGGCCAATTCGAAGGCCGGCCGAGCTAGTGTCTCCCTCTCAACGTGTTCACACACATTCTCCTTCCAGTGCGCCAGGGAGTCGAGGAACTCCAGAACAGGGTAATGTAAGGGAGACACTTCGCCTTCTTGTTGGCCCTTATTTGTTGAACTAGTTTTTTTCTTTAACATGAAAAAGTGTCAGCGTTCTGACAGGATTTGATGTCAAATCGTAAAGAACAAGAGAAAAAAAAAAAGAAAAACCCACTAGTAAAACGGAGAGAGTAAAAACTAAAAAGTGAAAAATGGCAATAAGGTCTTTCTAATATACAGGATTGGAAGCACATAGATACTTTGAAAATGGATAGGTGAAGCACAGAGGATGCCTTTGAAATCTTTTTAAAATAAAGTATAGGCAGAGAAGACAAAGGTGATGGAAGTGTTACAACGATGTAAAATTCTAAAGACACGCTGCTAGGAATGGAGGCACATTCCTCTATATATTGCATCTATATAGTGGCACTTTCTCCTTAAGAATTCAACATCCTCAGCTTCCTACCCCACCTAAGCTGTGACCCAGCCTTTCTGCTTGGCTTGATAGAGCCCTCAAGAAGTTGTCCCTAGAAGACCAGCTCTTGGTGGTTCCCTACATGTATTGATTGCCACAGATGCACTGACTTCCGTCTTGGGAACGGAAGGCATATAATATCCTCCAGTTAGGCCTTTCTGCAGTGACAGTACTTATTATTCACTCTCATGAATGAAATGAATGAGGGTATCTCCGGACATTTAGAATGTTACCAGTCCTTATATTCTATTCTAGGGCGCTCACTCAAATACAAATTAGCATTCAGGTAGTAGATGCTATGATCAAGACAGAAGCCCTCAAGTACACAAATGACTTGCCTCAGAAAACCAAACCAAAAATATTGTTGACAATTTTCATTTAACTGACTTCGGAAAGAGTATTACTAGAGTTGGTCTGTATCCATGATATTGACAACACCCAAAAAGGTCCAGTTTTCACAATACATCTTCCTATGTCTTGTTATAATTCCCTCTTCAAGACTCCCTTTAGGGAAGGCATTTTTTCTCTTTCCTAAAGACAAACTCATCAGAATACTAATGACCAGGATATCTGTCAGCAGAAGTGGAGGGAGGGAAATAATAAGTGCTTAGGATATATCATTCTGTCAGTTTTCCAGTTTCTCCCTGTGTTCTTTATCTCCTTTTAAATGCAAGTATCCAAACCCAAGAAGGCAATAGATGGGTTCAACCACACACAAGAAAAGAAAATTTTCATAAAATCAAGCATGCAGCTACATCACAAAAACAAAGAAACCAAGTGGTGGAAGTTGCCATGACTATTCCATTGTGGCTAGTTATTGCAACATGCCTGACATTCACATAAAAACTCTTCATCATTAACGCCAGCCTTCAGAAGCAGAGCAAAATGGGAACAGTGACCCTTCAATGCATCACAGGAAATTCGCATGATCCAGACTCTCATGCTGTAGAGGCTGCTCCCCAGGAACAAGACAAGCCTGGATGGAGGCTACACAAAACCTTTCCAACACCCCTCAAATATCATTTCAAATACAATGGTTTTGATGCATGAAATGATATCCTAGGGCCTTGCAGAAGTTTCCAAAACTTCCCACTTGATGGGAATAGCTTAGCTGGAAGAGAAAAACATAGTGCTACACCCTACTTTAATCAATGGCTCATGGAAATAAAAAAAACACTGGGGAAGTTATTAGTCATCAACATGGAGATCCCCAAAATTCTCTTCACTTATAAAAGCCCAAGGATGGGAATGTCATTTTTTATTTAGGTGAGATTTTCATGAGCCTCAAAAATACCTAAGACATTACCACTAAATAGGTACAGTGCTTTGGTTGACTTTTTTTTCTTTTGGCCAGGAATGTAGATCTGCAGTGTCCTTACATTCCACAGGATATAGTAAAAATGCAGCACTCGCAATAGAACCCTGGAGTGACTCAGAATGAGATCTGAACCTTTTCTGGACTGAATTGGTCAACAGGGGTGGGGGAAGGGAGAGTAATGAGAGTGGGAAAGGAAATAGTGTAGTTCAGCAATGACACTCTCCCTTCCCCATGAGCTCTCCGTCATGCTTAGGACTCATCTCCTGGCAGCCTTTCAGCCAGATAGCTGGGAATTGCAACCCAGTTGGTATCTTCCCTCTCTGGAGTGGTCAGTTGTATGCATCGCAACCGCTGACTCAGGGCAGCTGAATCAGCAGACAGGGCCTTACCGTCAGGTCAAGTCCAATTCTCATTCATTTGAGAAATATTCAGTGAGTATCTACTTTGTCCCAGGATTTGGGGTAAAGGAATTAACACTTATAGGTACAGTAACATGAGAGGATGTTTCATAAAGCTTTTCGTCCAGTGGCTGGGATACAGCAAAACCTCAAGAAATGGTGGTCCTTTGAATATATGATCTCATATGCTGCTCAAAGCAATCATATGAGATAGCAATCATATGAGATAAATGGTAATCTCCCATTTAGAAGGAAGGAAGCTGAAGCTCAGTAACCAATTAAGGAGAGTGGGAGGCAGAGATTGGTTTGTCAGTCTAGAAGCCCCAAGTTCTTTCAACATTGCTATCCTGCAAAATAACTGCATGTTCTTTGAATGCGTGCAAAGTACACCACAGGTGTATAAAGTGCAAGGCATCTTGTGATTTATGTCAGGTAAGCACAACTGAGTGTGGAAGAGGCAAGAATAATTTCCTACAACAATATGGAGTAGTTTGGCTGTTTGAAGTGGACTTCAAAAAATAGGTAGAGGGGCCGGCCCCGTGGCTGAGTGGTTAAGTTCTTGGACTCTGCTTCAGCGGCCCAGGGATTTGCCAGTTCGGATCCTGGGCACGGACATGGCATTGCTCATCAGGCCATGCTAAGGCGGTGTCCCACATAGCACAATCAGAAGGACCTAAAACTAGAATATACAACTATATACTAGAGGTCTTTGGGGAGAAGAAGAAGGGGGGGAAAAAAGAAAGAAAGGAAGATTGGCAACAGAAGTTAGCTCAGGTGTCAATCTTTAAAAAAAAAATGGGTAGAGAATTGATAAGCAAAGGAGACCATTCCAAAAGGAGGAATCAGCATCAGAAAGGGGACAAAAGGCCTAGATCCTACGTATCTGCTCACACAAAGCTAGACTACAAAATAGGAACGTTCCCACTCTCATAGCTATAGCAGTAGAACACAACGGACTCCCAGAGGGAACATCCTAACTGCAAACCTTCAGAAGAACTATTATTTGTGTCAGTCTGAGTGATCTGACAGCAAACCATTTAGAAATTTGCAAAGAACTATCATCAGATTCCTACTCCTGTAAAGTGTCCATAGAGAGAAACAAGTTTTAACACCAAAATGCAGATAAGTTGAGCTAACAGCACCAGTGATAGTATGGCTAGCTATTAAAACATACACACACACACACACACACACACACGAAAGCTGGCAAGAGTCCAATTATGTAGAAATGCAGTGGAAAAAGTCAGTGTTTGCCAACTTAAAGAGGGGAACTAAATGTGTAAGATGGAAAATTTCCATTTTACCTCCCTAAGCGAGTAGTACAAATAGTGGAATGTTATCAGTGCTTGATACCCTAATAAAACTTTTAAGCCGATCTTTCTACTAATTTTGCCATAAGTGCAGTCAGCAGACTCTCTTGCTTACACATCAGTGATACAAATTTTTTAAGTTATTGACATCCATTACATTCATAGCATCATAACTCTTTTCCTTTCTAAGGTCAAAACTGTAAATCAGAGTCTAAAATGTATCATTCCACATGCATCTAACCAAAATGTCAAATATTTTACTCCATACAATGTCTCCCCATCTTTTTTGATTGGTAAAATTTTTCTTCCCATTTTATACAAACTAGATTGAGATGTATCTAATTTCTACAAAGGTTGATGGGATATTCCCTGACATTTTATTAAGGTATATCTACAGAGAGTTTACCAAGATAAAAAGTAAATTCATAATATACACAACATTCCACAGTCAGCCAGTTTCCTACTCTTTTACCACTTAGCATCCAAACTAGCCATTTATATGTGGTGTTGTAAAATTAATTACCTGATCATGATGCTATTTTATCCATAACTGCCTTCCATGAGTTCCTTCTAACAGCCAAAATTTACATTTCTTCAAAGCCTTTCATGGCCTAGCAATACTGCTTGGCACTAGTAAGTAATTAATGCTAACTGAATGACTTAATTAATGAGGAAGTGAAAGAATGCCTACTTTCAGAGATGGTGAATAGCACTAACAATTGTCTTTGTGTATGCATGTAATCATTTCAATACTCCAAAAGAGTCTAAACACCTGTCATTCTCTTTCTGTGCCCTAGGCTCTTCGCTGTAAACTGAAGATTAAAATATTATTTCCTATTTCTTGGGGAAGAAAATTCACAGTCTCTAGGCAATGCTTAGAGTTAGGAAGATGAGCCTCCCCCTCCTTGGCCCCAATGATCCTTCCCTATCTGCCACCCTACTACCTTCATCACACACCAAACCAGGTCATTTGCATCACACTCTGAAGTCTACCAAAAAAAGAAGATATGTACTAAATTATGGGGAGGAAAAGGAGGGAAAATACAGAATGAGGGTTCAGAGAGAAAGATGAATTTTTTTTTAAATGAGAGGAAATGCAGAAGGGAGGATAGCATTAGGACACCATCTGGATAATTGAGAAAAATTAATAAGTTTTGCACAGAATTAAGTTGAATTGAATTAAATTGAAAAAAGTAATTCAATAGCTTTTCAGATTCCTTCCCAATGCACCTCACGTTCTAAATACACCTACAAGGGGGTTTGAATACATTTGGAAATTTTCTACAAATCCTAACTCCCCATGATACTAATGCACTGGGGGCTTTTCACACGTACAAACACTTCTTTCCTCTTTTAACACTTTAGAGCAGGGAGGAGTGTAATTTTATTGTCCATTGGACAAATGACCAATTGTGCCCAAAGCAGACCTGCCCTGGGCAAGAGTATTGACTCCCTTTAAGCTGGGGGCACTGTTCCAAATTCATTATCTGCATTATCTTACTTAATTCCCACACATCCCAAAGAGGTAAGATCCAGCACAACTTCCATTTTACAAATGAAGAAACAGAGAAATAGAGATGTGGGATATCTTCTCATGGTCACCCAGCTGGTAGGAGAATGGCCAGACTTCAAACAGAAACAGTCTCCCACGTTAACCGTTACTCTATTACTCTTTGGGGCAGGGAGCCCTGCTTCCACTGGACATTTATTTGTTCAATCACTCAGGCAGGGTGGTGCGGTGTGTTGGAAGGAGGGTGGACTTTGGAATCAGAAAACCTAGAAATCCTAATTCTACCACTTACTAGGAAAATTGGGCTGGTTCCTGAACCACTGGGGACCTCAGTTCTACTACCTGAGTTATTGCAAAGATTGAATGGGAATTGCAACACTGGCCAGCACACATATGCAACCAGGGACTTCCTCTATTGATAAGGGACACAGCTGAAGAGCTTCAGGGGAAATTAAACCAGCCCCAGTTCCAGGAATGCGCTTGATGACTGTGAAAGAAATCTCCCTCCCCTGGTCAAAGTGAATGGCTCATAAATCTAAACCTAAGCCAATCAGTTCAGGGCATTCCCCTGGCCACAGGGAGTGTTCATTGATGGGCATGTGACCCAATTTGAGCCAATGAGATGTTCTCATGAGAGGAAAGTTCTTTGGTGGCTCCTGAGGAAAGTGGCTTCTCCTCTTTCTAGGGAGCCACTGGAAAGGTGCCCTTTCCTCTTCTGTGTGTTGTGAAGAGACAGAAGTGAAGCTGCCTTCCTCTCAGCCTGCAGAGAAAGCTGACACTTAGCAGAGGGCAGGGTGGAGAAGGTTGCAGAAAACAGGGGCCAGAGCCCTGATCTCCATCTGACCTCTGGACTTCTTCGTTTGTGAGAGCCAGTAGGTCCCTTTTATTTTTTAAACAAATAGCTGACAGCAACTTAAAGAAGTACCTGAGGTGTTCAAGACACCATGGAGAGTACAAAGATAAGCAGGACAGATTTAAAGGGGCTCACCACCTAATAAATACTTAAATAGTTTTTATGATATCATTTTAGCCTGGTTATTTATTTATTTTTTTTGAGGAAGATTAGCCCTGGGCTAACATCTGCTGCCAATCCTCCTCTTTTTGCTGAGAAAGACTGGCCCTGAGCTAACATGCGTGCCCATCTTCTTCTACTTTATATGTGGGACGCCACCTCAGCAGGGCTTGACACGAGGTGCGTAGGTCTGCACCCAAGATCCCAACCAGCAAACCCTGGGTCGCCGAAGTAGAACATGGGAACTTAACCATTGTGCCACTGGGCCAGCCCCAGCCTGGTATGTTTTTTAAAAATTAAGTTATGGCTCACGCTCTTTTCAAGATCCTCCTACCATCTGGTCAGTATAATGTTAAGCAAGAGACATTCCACTCCCTCAATAATTACACAATGCCCCCTTTCAGACCAGCTGGTCAACCTTCCGGGACCAGATAGAGTAACTTATCCATTTGGTTGTCAGACAACTGCCTTGAAAAGCCAAGCCATTTCTACATGTTCTCAGTTACTGGTTAACAAATGTAGCCCCAGAACTCAGCACCTAATAGGAAATAGACTCATTCCCAAATTCCTATTGAAATTAGACTTTATCTCATTCCCAGATAAAACAGAGTCAAGATTTTCCTGGGATGACATTCAGAAATAAGGTTTGTATAGAAGTGCCTTCCCAGGTATCTCAGAGTCCCGCTCAGTTTTGGTTTTGTTGCTGTTGTTATTAATCCTACCTTACAAAGTTTCAGTTCAGCCTGGAACACCTCCTCCCCCACACCCATGCTTTTCTGTTTCATAACCAAACGTCATTTAAAACTCAGCTATAGATACCATTCGGGGCTGTTGTCGTGAGTGGCAGGGGCAGAAAGTGCTTAGATTCTAGATTGAATTTAGGGCCCAGCAGTTAGACAATGTGAGTTTGATAATAATGATGTTATCTCAGCAGGTCTGAAATGTTCTTTCTGTCAGTGCTTTCTTTTTTCTTCCAGCAAGAAGTGGACATTAAGGAGACAGTGAGGGTGGCAAGTTATAAACATAAGCTTAAGGCATGGTTTAATTATGGCAAAAATAACAGCTTACATTTTATTAGGGACTTACTATGTGCCAGGGGCTGAGCAAAGTACTTGAGATTCCTGATCTCATTTAATCCTCACACATATTGGTCTAAGTGGTAGAGGTGGGACTAGAACCCAGTTCCCTATGCCTCCAGGGTATATGCTCTTAGCTGTAACACTGTACTGCCCCTACAGAGTACTGCTTATTGTAAGATGTGTTGATGAGATACATGGTAAATATAATTATATGTAAAATTTAAGAACAAAATATACTGTATAAATGATACATGTAATGGCCTGTGAAATGACACTACCAAGTGTACTGAACTACTATACTTCCTCAAAACCTACCTTGAACACTCTCCAAAGCCTCCAAGCCTTTGCATCTGCTATTCTGTCTACATGGAATGACCTCTGCTGTCCAATTCTCCTCCTACTCTATGAGGCTTCCTGTTGCAGGGATAATAATGTCTCCCCTAAAATGTCCATATTCTAATCCCTGGAACCTGCAAAATATGTTAGGTTACATGGTAAAAGGGAATTAAGCTGCAGACGGAATTAAGGTTGCTAATAAAATGACTTTAAAATAAGGAAATTATCCTGGATTATGCAGGTGGGTCCAATGTAATCACAGGAGTCCTTACAAGGGGGCAGAAGAAGAGAGGCAGAGAAAGCAACGTGATGACCATGGAAGCAGGGCCAGAGAGATGCTACGTTGCTGGCTTTGAAAATGGAGGAAGGGACCATGAACCAAGGAATGTGGGTGGCCTCTAGAAGATGGAAAACGCAATGAAACAGATTCTTTCCTAAAACCTCCAGAAAGGAATGCAGCCCTGCTGACACCTTGATCTTAGCCCAGTGAGACCCAGGTTAGACTTCTATCTTACAGAACTGTAAGATATAAATTTGGGTTATTTAACCCACTATGTTAAGGGTAATTTGTTATAGGAGCAATAGAAAACTCATACACCTTCCAAGCTCTCTTCTCTCCCCTCGCCCCTAGAGCCAGGAGCCACAAGCTCTAGGTCCCTGCATAATATAGCCTCACCAATATTTAACACTGACTATACTATTTGGGAACCAGATCTATACATCCCTAGCCTTCCCTTAATTCCTTTAGGAGCACTATGAATGGGCCTTGTAATTGATCTGTGAGCCTCAACTCTGTCTCCGCTCACTTTCTGCTGGGAGGAGAAGCAATGTCGAGTGAAATGACCAAAAAGCTGGAAGGAAGAGTTCAGGCAGCAGGAGGATGTAGGTAGAAGAGGGTAAAGGGGTTGACAGAGGAGATGAGAGGAGCAAAGCAAAGAAAGGGATGACGAGGTCAGAGAAGAGGAAAAAGAAGGAAGGGGGTTTGGGGAAGATCCAGAAGCCTGGTGGTGGACGAGGAGGATGGGAAGAGGGAAAAAAGAGGAGGGATCTTGTTTTCTGCATCCCCATCTCCCACCTGACCACCCTCTCCTCCACTCTCCCTGAGCTCCAGCCCTCTCTCAGGATCCAGTCCTAGCGCCTCCTCCCTGCAGTGGTTCTCATGCTGGCTGCCCTTCACCATACCTGGAGAAACTTCACACTACTCACCAGGCCTCACTCCCAGAGACGCTGATTTAATTGGCCTGGATGCCATCTGGACATTGGGACTTTCTTCAGTCTTCCAGTTAGTTGACTGTAATGGGTAGCCAGGGTGAAGAAGCACTGTCATAGAGCCCTCTCTGACCTCTTCAGCTCACCCGGAATGGGTCCTGCCTTCAAATTCAGAACCCTTGTCTATATCCTGCACTTGGCATTCATCTTCTGAAGCTGGAGAGGCTGCATCGAGATGATTTAAAGAGCCAGATCCTGGAGCCAAACTTCTGGGATTCAGTTGTGGCTCCACACTTAATAGCTGAGTGACTCTAGGGAAGTCACTTAACCTCTCTGTGCCTATCTCTCCATGTGCAGAACAGCAATGAATATAGCAATAGTATTAGAGCATTGTTTTGAAGACTAAATGAGATAATATTTGTGAAGGACTGAGAAAAGTGTCTGCCACACCAAATGTACAAAATGAGCATTTGTTAGAGAAAATAAAATCAGCTTGCATCATCTCCAAATTGTTACTCTATCTTGCCATGCTATTTAACCTTTTGTGTATATGACCCACCCCCTTAATTATCAACTGGGCTCTCCTATAATTCCCACTACACCAAAGCCACTGCGCTCTGCATAATAGACACTCAATAAAGTCTGTTAAGCAGACAAAACAATCAGGAAACAATTCAAAAAACATATAATCTGTTAATTAAAATCAAGAACTAGCTATAAGTTAATTTTTTTTAAGAAGAGTCATTTAAATAATTCTCACTTACCCCTGGAGCTCCTCTCTGATAAGCACGGCCCACAGCAAAGGGGCACAGGACATATGCATTTGAAGGGGGAGTAGAAGTGAAAGGAAATGCACAGCGTAGGGAGGAGTCCTGAAGTGGGTACTGGAACCCGAGCAATTCTGATTCTCTAACTGAGGTTCAGAAGGATCAGGATTAGAAAGCAGACTGAGTTCGAAGAAGCAGGGTGGAGGTAATGGAAAAATATCCAGGTAAGGGGAATGAAAGGCCTCAGAAAGCAAACTTTGCTACTTTATAATTGTGCCTAAGGCGGGCCCAGCCTAGATTTCTATTTGGATGGCTGATTTGCATACACACTTATACATTTTAACTCTGAAAGTAGACGTTCCATATGTGTTTTATTTACTCTCATTTCTTTTTTATCTTTACCAGTTGGCCAATTTTTTTTTTCACATTACATCAGGAGCCCCTCATTGCAACAAGCTACTCAGCTTGAGGATGGTGGAATAACTCCGAAAAAAGACAGCTGAGACAAGATGTAAAATTTTGTATTAGGTACAATAACATTTACAAGGCACAAACTTGGCGGCCAAAAGATTTCTTTCGAAGGTATGAAAAAATGTCTGTGCTCTATTTTCAAAGAAACCAAATAAGACATGGTCCCTGAATCACTGTCTGAATGCAAACAGCATTTGGCTTTGATCTGAGTTGTTGAAAACTATGACCAATTTATCCCGCGGATTCCAAACCATCAGAGAATGTTTTTAAGTCTGGATTTCCATATCAGGATTCAGCTACACACTTTGTCTCTTCATTTCACATTACACAGGGCCAACCCAAAACAGTACTTGCAACAATGAATGTAGTTGGGATGATATTTCAGTTTCAAGTTACAGGTACAGAGTAGAAAAGCCCTTTTCCTACAGACATACTCCTGTGGCCTGGGAAAAAAATATTAAAAACATAATTGAACATTAAATGGGATTATTTGATGTAACCCCCCTCCCCACCGTCTACTGTACTAATAATGACTTCATGGTCAGGCTCAGCCAGTTTCCGATTGAATGAGTGATAAGGAAAATCTCAGAAACTCATTTTTTTAGCTTATGTGTCCCAACGAATCCACCCTGTGCCATGCCTCCTGCCACCCTTTCTTCTGCCCTCTACCTGGTCCAGGAAGAGTCACTGGTGATTTTCTGAATTTTATTTGCAAACTTAAGCCCCAATTATGCCCATATGGGTGGGGGGAACAGATCCAGCCCCATAGGGAAAGTACATCAGCCATCTTGCAGGCATGTGGAGCATACCAAGGACCTCCTGTAATGACTCAATAACCCAGGATCACCCGCCTTCGGGTCGTGGTGGAATTTTTTTTTGGAACACTATAAGGATTTGATCAGCACACACAGTCTCCAAAGCACTTTTCACTCTGCCAGCATCCTTCTGAAAGAACTAAATGGGGTGGTGATGTTGATGTTTTACACAACTTCTCTACGTTTTAGGGTGCTGAAATCACCTGAAGGTAAGTCCTTGTCTAAAATCACAATCTAGAGCTAGAGATTTGGACTCCTTCTGCATTCTGGCAGCATCTTTGGGTTTCTATACAGACAGGATTTAGAGAATTCAGATGGCAGCAGGCAGCTTCTAAGGATGGAGACTTCACAGAAGTACCAAATCTTAAAGCTGGAAGTGTCCTTACAGGAGTTCTGAATTCCAAGGGGTCTGTGGAGAGAAGCATTTACCTTTTGTAATCTCATGTCTTTTATTTTAGGCATTAAAACCTTATTTTGGGAACAGGTCCCTAAGCTTCATCAGACTCCCAAAGGGGGTCCATAGCACAAAAAAGTTTCCCACCTCCGCCACTCTCTGCTTCAGCCCCCTTATTTTGGAGCTGTCTATGCCCACTGCCCCCTCCTAAACCTAGCTTCCACTGCCACCCTACCCTGATGTCCCCTCTCTGCCTTCCCCAACACCAAGCCTCATGGCCCTGACCCTCCTGCATCCAGCCTTATCAACTACTTCTGCTCTGTTGAGTCATCTCCCCTGCTTTCTACGATACTATAACGTCCTGTGTTTGTGCTTGTTTTGTTTTTTCAAAGTCTGTTAGCAATGGCTGTCTGACAAAAGAGCAGGGGAAGTGGTTAGATCACAGGAATTTAGTCCTATGATGTTTTAATTTTTAGAGTGAGTCTGTTTTAACAATCAGAAAAACATAAATGATTTCTTTAAAAGTTCTTTATTCCTGTTCTTCCTCGTTCTGACATGCTATTCCCACAGTCCTCTTCACTTCTTTCTCATCTCTGTTAGGGCTCTGCTTTCAGTGGCACAGTGGAAATTAAAGAGGCCTTGGAGCTGGATGGGCCTGGGTTTGAATCCCAGCTCTGCTAGCTGTCTGTCCTCAGCCAATCATTTCGTCTCTCTGCTCCTCAGTTTACTCATCAACAGGAATAACCAATAGCTATGTGCTTACTCAGGCCAGGCACTTTACATATTAACTCAGTTACTCCCTACCCAACCCTATGAGGTGGGCAACGTTATCCCCATTTTATACATGCCCACACTGAAGAACAAAAAAGATTAAATTTCTTGCCCAGGATATACAACTGGTCAGTAGCTCCTCTACTTATTCTAGTCTTCTGGTTTCAGAGTCTGTCCTGTTAGCACTATGCTATGCTGCCTCTTTGGGTAAGGAAAAAAACCCTCTAAAATGAAAGCCACACACCTGTATATAGCAGCAGTCTTCTGTTGATTAGAGATAATGAGGGGGAGGGGTGCCTGGCACATAACAGTTATCATCATATTCCTCTAAAGATCATTAATTTGAGCTCCCGCCATACAAATCCAATAACTCTGGCCAAGGGTGTCTGCCTACAGAGTTCACAGGAATCTTAGTTTGAAGAAGTCAGCAGCTGAACTGTCCTCATTTGCAAGCCATTGTCACCCTCTCACTTGGCCATTCTGCTGTCTCTACCACTTCGTCTATGAGTCTCACCCTGACCATCCTGCTTTCTGACGTTTCTGGCATCTATCCCCATTGTTCAGTCCCTCCTCCCCCACCCAACTTGAGGTCCTCAGTTCTCATTGCCAGACCATTTCTCTGGCCTCCTCACTGGTCTCCTTGCCTTCAGTCTCTCCCAACTCAAATTTGACTTACACATTACTGTCATATATTAATGGTCCCGGATATGACTCCTTAATCAATCTTTCCCTCTGGCAGTGTCCCCTGCCCAATACCCCATTCTTCAGTCAAAATGGACTAGTTAGGAGAGTCCGCAAACTCACCTTGAGCTTTACTTCTGCCTGGGATGCCCTCTCTGGACCAGTGTCCAACCTTAACATCAAGTTCCAATGTCAGCTCCTCCTACAACCTTTCCAGGTGCTGCCAGCCGCACATGGACCTCTTCTCCTTTGCATTTTGCACTTTTGTGTGTTGGGGGGATGCGGAGGTCTGTGTGCATGGTCTTTTTCATCTCCACCTGATCAATCTTGGAACTCAATATTTGTTAAAAAGATTAATTTATAAATGGCAAAAACCAGAGCCCAGAAAGGTTAATTGACACAATCAGTGAATCAGTTAGCCGAGAGACAGTATTACATAATAGTTAATGTAGTAAGCCAGATTGCCTGAGTTTAAGCCAAGTTTCTACCATTTATTAGCTGGCGTGACCTGGGGCATGTAACTTAACTGCCGTGTGCCTCAATCTTTTTATTAGTAAAATGGGAACAATAATAGTACTTATCTATAGGATGGTCATGAGGATTAAGTGAATTAACACATATAAAATGTTTGAAATGGCACTTGACACACCGTAAGCACTCAGATGTTATGTTAGCTATTGTTGTTATTGCTGTAAATGGCAGAGCCAGAGTGAGAATTGAGGGCCCTTGATTTCCAGTCCAGTGCTCTTTATACCACGCTCCACCTCCTGGCCTTGTGTAGCTGCCTGCCACTCTCTGCTCTCCGTTACTTCAGTGTCTCTACTTTTTTTTTTTTTTTTTTTGAGGAAGATTGGCCCTGAGCTAACATCCATGCCCATATTCCTCTACTTTATTTGTGGGACGCCTGCCACAGCATGGCTTGACGAGAAGTGCCATGTCCACACCCAGGATCTGAACTGGCGATCCCTGGGCCACCAAAGCAGAGCATGAGAACTTAACTGCTCCACCATCAGGCTGGCCCCCAGTGTCCCTACTGTTGATTCAACCTCCCACTTCATGCATGGCACATGTGCACACACACATGCTCAGATCGATAGGTAGACATTGCTTTTCCACTTAAGGTAATTTAGAACTTTGAGGAAGCTACACAGTCTTCAGGCAAAAAAAGAAAAGAAAGTAGGGAATCCTCGGTCAATGACAGCAAAGGATAGCCTTTATATCTAAGAAAGAGGTGAGCCATGGGTTCTTTCATAGCTTCTCTAGTTCCAAGATAACTCCACTAGCAATTTCCGAAATTCTACCATTAGAGGTTCAGGATGTCACAGTGATTCTGGAGCAAGGCAGAACTAGGTTTAGATTTCAGTTCTCTCACTCATTAGTTCTAGGACATTGAGTAAGTTCTTTAACCTCCATCCCTGAGCCTGTGCTATTCCTACTTCACTGGGCTGTAGGGAGCATCTGTGAAATGATCTCTAGAAGGCATTTAGCTCAGTGCCTGGCACCAGTAAGCACTGGCTGTTAGTACTATTCCTTTGGGCTAAGCAGCATTCGCTTCCTCTCATTCTAGGTTAGGTAAAAACCTCCTGAGAATGTATCTCAAAGGCGGGTTAAGTTTAATGTGAGTTTATCAGAACCTAGAGGACCGGAATTCCCCAGGGATTAAGAGCTGCTGAGGGTGAAAGTGGGAAGCCCCCAAAACCCAATTTGCCAAGATGCAGCTCCAGAAGTCCTTCTCTGGCTGCTGAAGGACCAATTCTTTCTCCTCCCTCAAGGTCCTTCCACTCTCTCTCACTCCCTTGCCTACTGACTCAGTGAAAGTGCCCTCTCTTTAAGATACCACTCTCACCAAAAAAGTACAAGAGTCAAATTTTGGATCTCAGCTGACTTAGGAAGTGTCCTTTCTCACACCTACAATCACGTGTCCCTGATGCATTTTCCTGATGGAGGAAACAAATCCCATCCATCCATCCTGTCAACATCTAAGGCACTTTTTTTTTTTTGAGGAAGATTAGCCCTGAGCTAACATCTGCTGCCAATCCTCCTCTTTTTCCTGATGAAGACTGGCGCTGACTTAACATCCGTGCCCATCTTCCTCTACTTTATATGTGGGACACCTACCACAGCATGGCTTGCCAAGCGGTGCCATGTCCTCACCCAGGATCCGAACCGGTGAACCCCGGGCCATCGAAGCGGAACGTGCAAACCTAACTGCTGCGCCACCTAATGCACTTTTAAAATTGACCCAACAGAGTACTAAGAGGACAAGCAATTATGACTATCTCCTAGACAGGGAGCTTGAGGCTGAATGGTTTTTCAAGAGACATGGGTGCCCTTTCTGTCAGTGTCTTGTCACTTCAGTTGACATTCTAAAACTCTAGTGTGTATGTAACGACACTTTTCTATGTGTAAATTCTATTTACTAATGTGGTAGAGAATAAAGTTTTATTTTTAAATGAAATGGACCTCTATTTTTTAAAAACCTTTAAATAGATTCAAACACTTCTAAAACAGAGTTGAGTCCTAAACTTCACCCTTTGCCCTCTCCACTCCTCAACAACACAATTGTCTTTGTGTTGTTAATCCGTGTGATGGAATCAAAACTTTATGTAACAGCATTCAACCAAAAATTAGTTCTATCATTTTCTGCACCAAGGCTGCTGGTATTGTTCCTCAAGGGAGAACTCTCTTCCTGAGAGAGATTCTTATAGAAGACATATCCTTGAAACACCTCACTTTGTGTGTATGTCCTCATAAACTTCCCTGTGAAGCACAGTGGGGGTGGGTGCTGGCAGACAACTTCCCTGGGCCAGCCTCTTCGGGATACCTGCTCTCAGCCAAACCCAACAGAAGGTCCCTGGTAGGAAGCAGTGTGACTGTGGCTGGTCAGTAGGTGGCGCCCTTTCCCCAGTGTTGGCCCTGGCCCTAGTTCAGAGGGATCGACATGTTCTTCCGGGTCTCCGCTTCCAGAATGCAGGACTTTCAGACCAGAAGTCTCATGTTACCTCTTAGAATGCCATTGTTGTCCTGAAACCTATTAGTGTTTTAGGATGTGTTTCTAACGTCTGGAAGGGAACCAGAATAAGCATTGTCTGTATTTTTAAAAGAAAATACATTCTCATCTGGAATGAAGATCACAATGGAAAAAACATTTTTTTTAAAAAAATTAAAGCCATTCCCCTTTACAAAGCATACACCACACCTCCACCCCTTTTCCCAATGCCACTGTCACTCTATCCCCACCAAAAGAGATTTCTCTCCCAGCTTTTTCTGAGTTTGGAAGAAAGGGTAGGATTCCTACAAACTAAATTCTAAAGAATAATCATTAACTTCATCTAACTACCCTTGCAATTCTAATGATTGCTCACATGATCATCAGTGTGACCTTATTACAGATTCTCCCAGAAGGTCTCACACTTGTCTGCCTTACCTTTAAAAATCCATCTTCATTTTCTGTGGGTCTTTAAATGGATTGACTTTATTGCAGGTCAGTATATATTTTAGCAGCTCCCACTACTTGGCCAGGGACAGAGACTATCGTCAAGGAGCTAATCTAGATGAAAGATTAAGATGCTTCAGCAGGGCACTCCATGTTGAGGACCAAATAGAGGGTGTGGGCCAAGAGTGTCATGATAAGTCCAAGAAGGGAGAACTCACCGAGGCCTCTAGCAGTCAGGGAAGCTTCGGGGAATTAGACTGAAATAGAGTCTTGAGGAATGGATGGCCCAGTTTTGGACTGTTGGAGAAGAGGAAGGACAGTTTTTTCAGGGGAGAAGTTGGAGGAGAGTAAGTAAGAGGCCTAGTAGACAAGACGATGGAGAGATCTCATCATTAAAGCTGCAGTGAGCACAACAGTAAAGGTAGGAGTGAGCAAAGGAGGCCAAGGATAAGGAGTAAAATGGCGTTGTCAGAGGGAACAATTCATGTTGAGAAGTAGTGGGGAAGAAAGCCTGCAAAGCTTAGTTGGGGATTACAAATGGCAGTTCTTAAATGCTGAATCAAGGAATGTCTCTGGGCAAGTATTTATCTACAAGTTGCACTACATTGCAACAACAGTGATTTGCACACAGTTACCTTAGAACAGTTTAAGAACAAAGGCTTTGGTGTTGGAAAGCTCCTGGTTTGAGTCCTAGCTCTCTGGTTTACTATCTATATGTGTTTTTTAAGTTCTCTAAACCTCAGTTTTCTCATATATAAAATGAGTTTGATAATAGTATCTACTTCATAAGGCTGTTAGAAAATTTAAATGTGATGATGAATACAAAATCCAAAGAGAAACCCTAAATAAGGAATGTAAGATGTGAATTGATAACATCCTTGGCTTTTCCATCTCAATATTTCCCAAATTTGTCTGAAGATAAGAATCACCTGGGATAGTTGTTAATATAGATTACCCACCTCTACCCTTGGAATTTTAATTCTCAGTGGTGGAGACCACATTCTGTGTTTTTAAAAGAAGGCTAGGTGATTCTTATCATCAAAGAAGTATGGGAAACACTGGCAGTATTTCTCAAAACAGTGGTTCTCAAACTTTATCCTGCATCAGGCCTGTGAAAATACGGACTGCTGGTGCCACTTCCAGAGTTTCTGATTCAGTAGGTCTGGGGTAGGGCCTGAGAATATGCATTTCTAACAAGTTCCTAGGTGACGCTGACACTGCTAGAGGGGAGAGGAGAGGACCACTCTTTTCAAAACAAACTCCAAGTACCTGGTGAATCAGAATCACCTGGGGGTGCTGGTGAACTTTGGCCCTTTCAAAAGGCCCAAAACTGGCCTAAGCTTCCTCATTTGTAACAAGTACTCCAAGTATTTCTGATGCAGACTGAGGTGTGAGAACTCTGCTATACGTACAGCTTTAGAATGTTAGAATGCACGTGTGCGCACACCCCCACCCCTTAATTTGAGGTCATGACATGATTTCAGAAACATTAAAATGTGAAAATCATGATATCATTAGAATAAAGAGAACGTGGTTGGCTAATGAAAAAATAAAAGAGTATGTTCAATGCCTTTTAACTGCTAGGTTAAGCTCTAAATATATTCTTACGTACTTTAAGTATCAGTCTTAAAATCAGAAATCAGGTACAGATCAAGCTCCCCTGTGTTTGGCTGTGACCCAATCCACTCTCACCAAAACTTAGCACAGCCTTCCCTCAACCATCTGGTGGCTGCTCATTGGAATCTTCTGAACAGCTTTAAAAAGTATTGGTGCCTACCCTAAAGATTCTGATTTAATTGGTGAGAGGTTCAGCCCCACTCACATCTTCCCAAGCTATTCCATGTGCAGGCATATTTGAGAACCATTGCTTTAAAGGCATTTGTAATTTGGTGTATGTTTAGGAAGCAGACATCTCTTAAAAATATTCTAAGGAAGATAAAAACTTCCTAGAAAATAACAATAACAAATAATGCCAATGTAGGTATAAAAAATTTTAGATTATGTATTGCTGAGGATTATTCATGCTTTTATATGATACCTGTTTTCATCAGCCATAGATTCTAAATGCACCTTTTTAAAAATCAGCAAGTATTATTTGAGTCCTACTATGTGAAACATTCACGAAGCTCTGGGTTTATCTATTGTTCATTTTGTCTGGGATCTGAAGAATTCAAACCAGTAAGAGTAAATGAAGGGGCCGGCCCCGTGGCCGAGTGGTTAAGTTCACGCACTCTGCTTTGGCGGCCCAGGGTTTTGCCAATTCAGATCCTGGGCGTGGACATGGCACCACTCATCAAGCCACGCTGAGGCAGCATCCCACATGCCACAACTAGAAGGACCCACAACTAAAAATATACAACTACGTACCAGGGAGCTTTGGGGAGAAAAAGGAAAAATAAAATCTTTTAAAAAAAAAGAGTAAATGAAGCAGTATATGTAAAGCACTACTTTGTAAACTGCCAAGCAGATGGAAGTTATTATCAACAACCCCCAAAAGCCTCACTGAAAGCAAGAGAACTGCTCTTCACGTGATTGATGATAAATAATATTAATATAGTACTTATATACACAGTGAAATCTCTACAAAGATATGCTTAGAGAAACCTGAACATGCTTATAATGTGAGAAAATCAACTAGAAAAAACTGTAGAAACTGAGGAATGTCAAAACAAATTAACTCAGCAACTGGGAAAGGAGGAAGTAAAGGAGGAAAGCTCTCTTGCTTTAAAATTCATGCTTTAAGTGAGCAAATATATTGATGTTGTTAGGAGCCAGGGTACTCACCTATGGAACGAGGGAAGGCAAGGAAGTGCCTTCAAGTGTTTTATTGGAATCAGAAGTACCGGTACAAATCCATGAATTTTTAAAAATACATGCCTCCTATCCACTGAAAGCACCTAGCATCAATGATATTTCAGTAGTGATGAGCACCCTATGACCCAGATTTTAGTTTCTAAATACATTCCTCACCAAAAGGAAGTGGGGCTCCTTCAGTAAATGGCTGATTCCAGGCTAGGGCAGGGAAAGTACAAAGTGAGCCATAAACATCTTGTGGCAGAAAGTAAATCCTCAAAAATTGATGGGGATGTGTCAAAGAACACAGGGGCCAGCTTGAAGGAGCTCCCTCTAGCCAATTGTGGGCAATTTTAGTATCAAAACAATAATAATAGCTTAGAAAATACTGGATACAAAAAGAGTCCAGGTGTCCAAACAGAGGCAAAAAAGATATACAAGGTAATTAAACAAATAAGTGGGGAAGAGAAAGCTCTTCTTTACAGTGGAATGCTAAGTGGAGAAGAAATGTTAGTTTTTAAAAAAAAAAATTCACAAATTTGCAAACTCCATAGTAAGAATAGATTCAGATGGGAATTTTCAATGGACACTAAAATTACTGAGTGAAAGTTTGTTAGCGAACAAGATATTTGCAGAGTCTCAAACTATCTCCCCACAGATTACTTGCTGATTACAAAGAGGATAAATTCCTGTAAGTGGGGAAATCTGGCAGACACAACCCTCACTAAATGATCAAAGTGACATCATGTGCCTCCTGAAGTGATGCGCTGAGGACACAATAGTTATATAGTATTCCTGCCAAAAATGCATAACCTGAATCTAATCATGAGGAAACAATCAAGCAAATTCAAATTGAGGGGCATTCTATAAAACAGCTGGCCTGTACTCTTCAAAAATGTCAATGTTATGAAAGACATGAGGAACTGTTCCAGATTAAAGAAGACTAAATATATATGACAACCAAATACAATGGGTGATCCAGCCTAGATTCTGGAAAGAAAAAAAATTGCAAAATTGAATATTAACTGTATTTTAGGTAATAGTATTGTGTTAATCCTGAATTTGATCATTGCATTGTGGTTATGTAAGAGAATGTCATTGTACTTAGGGGATACATGCTGAAGCATTAGGGGTCATGATGTGTGCACTTACTCTGGAATGATTCAGATGGAGGGAGTCAGGGCTGAAGAGGTGGGGGGAAGAGAACTCAAATGTGGAGAAATGCTTACAAAGGATGAACCTGGGCAAAGGTATATGGGAGTTCATTATTCTATTCTTGCAACTTTTCTGAAGGCTTTAAACTTATCAAAATGAAAATTTTAAAACTTAAAAAATGATGTTCTAAAATTGAGTATGTAGTACATTTTGGTAAAATTCAAATGCAAATAGCTCTTAATACAGTCATGCACCACGTAACGACGTTTTACTCAACGATGGACTGGAGATACAATGGTGGTCCCATAAGATTAGTACCATATGGCCTAGGTGTGTAGTAGGCTATGCCATCTAGTTTGTGTAAGCACGTTCTATGATGTTCACACAATGATGAATTTGCCTATCGACACATTTCTCAGAATATATCCCCATCAAGTGACACATGACTATAGTGCTATGCTATCAGAAAACTGCTATCCCAAAATTGTATTGAAACATACTTGATCAATAATATAAGTAAATTAATATTAATAATTTAGAAAGAAAATTCTAATCTAGCTACCCATGGGCTACAGATCAGTTTTGTTTGGCCCAAAGAACTGGTCCTTACAGTAGAGTTTTTTTGTGTGTGTTGACTTAGTTGCTAACTAATTCAACACAAAAATCATGATTTTTTTTGCTCCTCTTGAAAAATCAAGAGCAGACAACACTCAGCCTCCCAATGGGCTAAGCTGAGTCACAGCCACCCTCCTCCTTTCAAGGGTTATGTTCTCTAGAGGTCACCAAGGTTCCCACCATTCTGAATGTCTCCTTGACCCAGGCTGCTTTACTCACTCCAGTTATCTGCCTGGCCCCAGAAAGAATTTGAGTTTGTTAGCTCTTATTTAGGCAACAAAGAAGAAAGTGAGATCACCATCTCTGGAAAGGAGTTGAAAAAGAGGTGGAACCTGAAAAAGCATCTCAAACTCAGCATGCCCAAAACTGAATTATTGATTTCTCCTTCCTGCTTCATTCCCACTTTATTGATAAGCCAAAAACCTAGGAATTATCCTTGATGTTTTCATGTCCATCAACACATATATCAAATATATCCCTAAATTCTACAGATTTCACTTCCAAAATATTCTCAAATATGTCCATTTAGTTCTATTTCCAACACTAAAGCCACCATCATCACCAGCAGCACACACACCGCCAGAACCACCCCCCCATTATCACCAACACCAACACTATCATCACCATCACTATCACCACCACCACCACCATTACCACAGCACCATTACCACTATCACCACCATCACCAACACGAATACTACCAGCACCATCACCATCATCACTAACACCAACACCACCACCATCATCACCACCAGCATTGCCATCACCACTGCAACCTTCACTGTATTCTAAGCTCCCACTACCTTACATGTAGACAAAGCTGTCTTAAGGGTTCATCCCCATTGATTCTGGCCTCTCTTCAATCTGGTCACTACGCTGAAGGCAAAACGATTTTTTTTTAATTCAAATTTTGAACCTTGCCTCCTGCTTAAAAACCCTTCAGTTGCTCTTAGGATAAAGGGAAAACTGCCTGAAAAGGCGTGCAAGGCTCTGCATGATCCAGGGCTCAGCCATCTCTGTAGCCTCATTTCCTGTCTTTCCCCTCTGCTTTTCTATTCCAGCCATCCTGATATTCTTTAAGTCCCAAAAATTCAGCATAATCCCTTTTTTAAAAAAATCTTTGGCCAGCCTCAGTGGCCCAGTTAAGTTCAGAGCACTCTGCTTCAGCAGCCCAGGCCTGGTTCCCAGGCATGGACCTATACCACTTGTCTATCAGTGGCTATGTTGAGGTGGCAGCTCATATACAAAAAGAGAAAGATCAGCAGCAGATGTTAGCTCAGCGTGAATCTTCCTCAGCAAAAAGAGGATGATTGGCAATAGCTGTTAGCTCAGGGCAAATCTTCCTCAGCAAAAAAAACAAAAAAAAAACAAAAAAAAGCCCTCAGGTGCCCAGAATTGAATCAATTATAATCCTCAGTTTATCACACCATTAAAATTGGCTGATGCTTGGCCCTCTTTACTTATGTATTTAAATTAACATAATGAGCTTTTTAGAACTCCCAATCTGCCCCAGTATCTAGAACATTACCAATAACTTATATGTCCCTTTCTGAAACTCCTCATCCCTTCCCCTGCCACTCCACATCTGAATTTTTACTTTCTTTAAATTTTGTGTTCATTTTTTGTTGCCTTTTTTGGTTTTACCACATATATTTGTAGATCTAAGCAATGTACTATTTAGTTTTTGGTTTTAAACTTTACAAAAAGGTATCATGCAGTATATAGTCTCTAGAACTTACTTTTTTTCACCCAACATTACATCACCAATATTCATCCATGTAGTTGTGAGTAGTAGAGATTCATTCATTTTCATTGCTGTATAATACTCCATTATGAGAATGTCCCCTGTCTGTAATGCTCTATGTCTTCTTGGCCTATTTAGCTCTTAATTAGCCTTCAGATTTTAGCTCAGGTGTCACTTTGTCAGATGTTTCCTGACCTTGATAACCAGGTCAGACTCCATTATTTATTATAGACCTTCAAGCCACCCTGTATGTCTCCTTTGTAGGCATTACCACGGTAGCAATTTCACATCATGTGGTTGTTTAATTGCAGTCTGTCCCCTCACCCACTTAGCTGTAAGCTCCTCAAGAGCAGGCATGCCTGTGTTTGATTGCTATTAAATCCCCAGCTCCTAGCACATCATAAGAACTCAATAAAAGCTGCTGCTTGAATGAATGAATGAATCATGAAAATAAGTATTTCTTTCTACTACACAGTACATCCAACTAAGCATGTTCAGAGATAAATAACTGTAAAACCAGTCTCTCTTTCTGATTTTCATGTATTTTTAATGCTATCATCCTTCTTTCACAGTCACCAAGGCTTAAAAATATCAACATTAGGGGCCGGCCCTGTGGCCAAATGATTAAGTTCACACGCTCTGCTTCAGTGGCCCAGGGTTTCGCTGGTTCAGATCCTAGGCACGGACATGGCATTCCTCATCAAGCCGTGCTGAGGAGGTGTCCCACATGGCACACCAGACGGACCTATGACTAGAATATACAACTATACTGGGGGGCTTTAGGGAGAAAGAAAGTAAAAAAAAAAAAAAACAAAAAACAAAAGACTGGCAACAGATGTAAGCTCAGGTGCCAATCTTTAAAAAAAAAAAATTGACATTAGGTCTGACTCTAGTCTTACCCTGATCCCTCACCTTTGCTTGTTTGCTCACTTCTGTTCTTTCTACTTTGAAAATGGTGCTTACCACAATATACCATCTCAACCTGATGTGACTTCCATATGCACTATTTTCGGTTCCCTAAACTATGCCTGATAATTTCCCATCACCTTGCCTTTGCTTATGCATTGCCTGTTCCCAGAGCCCTCTGTTTCTGAGAATTTAAATCCCACCCAATGCCCACTTCAAATACCACATCCCCTCAAAATACTTCCCAGATTTCCCAGATGGAATGATCTCTTCAATCTCTAGGCTATGATCACACACTACCACACAATGCTTATCTGTACACAATCAAAAGTTCTTCTCCGTCTGTTGGAACAAACATGGGCTTTGTATTCGGAGCCGATTTCAAATCCTTTCTACTAATACCTACTGCGTGACCTTCAGAAATTATCTATATAACAATAACAGTGTCTAACTTTTGGAAATGTTGGTCACATTAAATTAAAGTAGATAAATATCTGGGAAATGCTAGATAGGAATCCCCTTGCCACTTACCCCATGTTTTTCTGGTATAACACTTTTCGCCTCACCCCCCACCTCTTACTCACTTTTCATTT
Organism: Equus asinus; assembly: GCF_041296235.1. Taxonomy (NCBI): domain Eukaryota; kingdom Metazoa; phylum Chordata; class Mammalia; order Perissodactyla; family Equidae; genus Equus; species Equus asinus. The sequence continues at coordinate 38,519,830 of NC_091812.1, forward strand.
GGGAAGGAAGAGGAGTGATTTAACAGATTAGTGAATTTAGAAGAAGAAAGTGAATGTCCTAGTTTAACAACTTCCTCCTCCTCCTCCCCTCTGCCTCTTCTTCCTCTTCCTCTTTCTCTCTCTCTCTCCTCTCCACCACTCCCACCTGCCACCCACCCTCCTCTGCCCTTTCCACCCTTCACCTGGTCTCACCTGCCTGTCTGCAGGATTCAGACATTCTGCACCGCCCCTCTCCATCAGGGTAAGCTTAGTGAGGCAGGCTCTGCCCTGGAGGTGCAGGTGAGGGCTCTCACTGGTAGGTAAAGCTCTCTAACTTTGGGCTGGGTTGTTGGCAACCCTTTTGGCCACAGCTCTGAAGTAAGTTCTCCCATCAGCTTATCAGTGATAAAGTTCACACTTTGATCTCCATCTGTCTGCTTTCCCTGTCTCATTTCTCAACAATTGCTGAACTCTGGTGAAGAAAAAAGGGAGTTATTTATCCACTTCCTAAAACCACAACCATAAAATAATATGACCCTTGTGTTTAAACAAACATACCAGAACTTTCACACCCAAATAAGGGGTGCCCTTCAAAACAGTACCCTGAGGAAGTGACACATATATTATAATACATTCCAGTAAGGCTACTCTGGTTCAAAATCTTTTGGATGTATCATTAGAGCCTGTGGATTTTTAATTGAATATGTTCATTGATCTCAAGTCTCATCTGAAAAGGCAGATTTGAGTCTGGAAAATAGCAGAAAGTCATTTGGAACCAAGGCTAGTAAATAACTTGGCATTTCAGGTCAACAATTGAAAGGAATTAAAAAATAATGAGACGTGTGTATGTGTCTCATAATTTGAAAAGTGTCCTAAAAATGCTTGCACAACAGCCACATTTTCAAAATAGCACACAGGACCCAAAAGTGACCACTGTGAAAAACAACACTCACCTGGCTACATCAAATTGGGTGTGTTTATTATTATTCAAGTCACTTCATGGTGAAGCTAATAGATATGACAAGGATGCTGAGTTTTTGTAAGGCACAGGATGGGAGTCAACAGCCTTGTCACATATTTTCTGTGTCATCTTAGACAAGTTATTTAACTTCTTTCAATCTCAGTATTTTAATCAGTAAAATCAGATTAATAATAACACCTGCCATAGGTACCTCACAGGATTATTTTGAGAACCATGTGAGCTAAAACAGGTGAAAAAGCTCTTTGTCATCTATAAGGGGCAATACAAATGTTAGTTGCACTATGGTAGTTATTATTATGATTAATATTCTTCCTTGATGTTTTCAAACTTTTCCCCCTCCTTTCACACATAAATTTGGCAGCAGATTTAGATTCTGAAACATCTTCTCATAAAGAGACTGAGGTCAATCTGAACACATATTCCAAGATTCAAATAAATTGCTAAGGAAAATGCAAGGAGGCAGGAAGCCTGCCAATGACTCAGTAAGCACCATTTTCTGTAAATCATTTGATTTGTTTTGCCCCATTTTCTGTAAGTCACTTGATTCACTTGATTTTGGCTTTGGGTGATTTGTTTTTCGTTTCTTAAAAAAGCATTAACTTTGTTCATCATTTTCTCTCACCTTGCTTTAAAGACTAAAAGATGTACCCCTACAACCTTAAATAGTATTTTTTATGCACTGAATGAGAGTTAATATTTACTGAGGACTTACTGTGTGCTAGGTAATATGTTAAATACTTTAATCCTCAACAACAGTCTGATGCTGTAGGTACTATTTTTGTCCCCATTTTATAGATGAGATCACAGAATCACTGAGAAATTAAATAAGTCCTCAGGCCACCCAGTGGTTATTACCCAGTATTACCAGTGGGTAAGTGCTTAAGATGGTATGTGAATGCAACTGATATGACTGCAAAGTGCGTCTTCTTCAGCACACTCTTGACCTTTAAATGCATAAATCTGGGTTTTCCAAACTGCAAACTCAATCACACTTTTTCTCCTTTCTGTTTCACTTTTGAGGCCAGCATAGGACCTATTCTGGGGCTGTTTGTGTCTTCTTGATGAGTGACAAGTTCCCCTTGAAACCGCTTTAAAGTGTAGAGGACCCCATATTGTTGTGACTAGAACTCTGAGAAATGTGCTAGGGCATAACATTTAGGCAAACACGAAAGAAAGAAAGGTTTAAGAAATAAAATACAATTCATCTTTAAGTTAGCATTTGTGATGGACTTTCAGAGCCTACTAGGAATTTTTACTCAGCCATGTCTCTTAAAACCCATCCCCACTTAGCCTTCTGGTCGCTCTCCATTCTCTCACATCCGTCCTTTTCCTAGAAAACATCTATGTTTTGTAATCACCTCCAAAACAAAGGATGCCTCATCTACCTTCTCTAATCCTTGTCTGCACTGCAACCAGACAAAGCACTTTAGATTCACTTTCACCTAGAGCTGGCACCAGAAGCAACCCTTTTACTCTTTTTAGATAAAGCCCATGTTTTGTTTTTATTTATTTTTTAATTTATAAAAGTAATCCTGTTCATGGTATGAAGCTTGAGAAATAAAAAAGAAAAAGATGCCCTGGGTGCGGGACCTATGTGTCAGTTATCTGTGTCTACAAAGCCTGACATAGTGCCTGGCACTTGGAGGCATTCAATGAATGTTGATGATGAGTGAATTTTTTCAAAGACCCATAAGCATTTATTGTCAATGGTCTCCATTGCTGCTATGTGTCCAGGGATCAGGTCTTTGCTTACTGGTCAGAAAACACCAAGTGGGAACTTGAAGAATACAGAATACTCAAACAGGTGCAATGAGGAGGGTCCAGGCTCATACAGTGGGCCCTGGGTACATTTGTTGAATCATACACAGGAAAAAGAAGATCCTGAAAGCCTACTGTCAAGCTGAGGGCAGAATGTTGTCCCCACCAGCCTCTCCTACACTGCCTGCTGATTAAGGCCAGCCCACATGCTTCTACAGGAAGCCTGCTGTGGTAGGCTGAATAATGCACCCCCTCACCAAATATGCCCACATCCTAATCGCAGGAACCTGTGAGTATGTTACCTTATAAAGCAAAAGGGATTTTGCAGATGTGATTAAGTTAAGGAGCTTGAGGTGGAGAGATTATCCTGGATTATCCAGGTGGGACTGATGTAATCACAATGGTCCTTATAAGAGGGAAGGAGGAGGATTCAGATTCACAAGAGAAGGAGATGTGTTGATGGAAGCAGAGACTGGAGTGATGTGCGTTGAAGCTGGAGGAAAGGGCCATAAACCAATGAATACAGAAAGCCACTAGAAGCTGAAGAAAGCAAAAAGCTATTCTTCCCTCAGAGCCTCCAGCAAGAACCAGTGCTGCTGACACCTTGACTTTTAGCCCTGTGAAACTGATTTTAGACCTCTGGCCTCCAGAATTATAAGAGAATAAATTTGTGTTGTTTTAAGTCACTAAGTTGTTGGTAATTTGTTACAGCAGCAATAGAAAACTAATACACCCTTCTCTGACACTCAGGTCTACGTTGATCTCCCCTTTCTTTGAATTCTGATTAAGTTTGAATACACAAAGAGGCATTCAAAACTCCACAGAAGCATTTTCCTCATCCAAGTGTAAGCCCCTTTGAGGGACAGACTTTCCCTATATTTGTTTAATTTATCAGAGCGGGGAATGTCTAACTTGGAGCCAGCTCAGCAAAGGGCTTGGTAGATACTTGTTGGGGAAGAAGTAAATACTCAGTTCAAGACTCTATTATACCAAGACGAGGGAGATATCATCCTTTGATCTTACAATTACAGCATGTCATTAAAATTGGAGTCTGTTGAACAGATTTTTGTACACCCATGTTCATAGCAGCATTACTCACAATAGTCAAAAGGTAGAAACAAGCCAAATATCTATCAATGGATGAATGGCTAGACAAAATGTGGTGTATATATATTTACAATGGAATATCATTCAGCCTTAAAAAGGAAGGAAATTCTGACACATGCTACAACATGAATGAACCTTGAAGACATTATGCTAAGTGAAATAAGCCAGTCACAAAAAGACAAATACTGTATGATTCTGCTTATACGAGGTACCTAGAGTAGTCAAAATCCATAAAGACAGAAAGTAGAATAGTGGTTACCAAGGAGGAGGGGGAAAGGAGAGTTATTGTTTAATGGGTACAGAGTTTTCAATCTGAGATGATGAAAAAGCTCTAGAGATGGATGGTGGTGATGGCTGCACAACAACGTGAACAGACCCAATGCCACCGAACTGTAAACTTAAAAATGGTTAAAATGGTAACTTTTATGGTATATATATATTACCTCAATAAAAATAAAATGGGAGTCTCTAACTGCAGTGAGGACAAAGAAAGAGAGATCCAGAAACATACTCAGACTGGAAGCACATGCAAAGGAGGGAGGTGTGGGGCTTGGTTTATAAGGACATAAGAGCTGGCATTAGTATGGAGGATTCATGGCTGTGGGTTTGCCTGTCCTCTCACAGTGACAAGGTTTTCCCTCCTCACCACCAAAGGGCAAAGCAATTCCTTCAACAACAAACATGTATTGAGTTCCCTGTGTTGACACTGGGGGTACAGCACTAAACAGGATATATAGCTTAGAGTCACATGGGGGAGACAGACATAAAACATATACTCATGCAAATGGAGGTTACCATGTGATCCCTATCAAGGAGGTCAGATGAAGAAATGAAGCATGAGCTGAGAATGAGGAATGAATGAGATTTAATGATGCAGTGGGGTGGAAGTGAGAAGGGGGAGTGTTCTAGGCAGAAGGAACAGTAGGTTTCTAGGACCTGGACGGAGTGGCAAAGGTGAGAGAGCAAAGGCAGCAGTATGATTCTGGGGAGGTGAGCAGGAGACAGACAGCAGGGCCTGGGGCCATGTTCAAACCTGTGGTCTTTGTCCTCAGAGCAAAGAGGAATCATGAAAATAGTGTTAGGGGTAGGAGTGGGGGAGAGAACGAGGTTGGAATGTCATGATCAGATTTGCATTCTGGAAAAAAGGGTCAAGAGAGATGTGGGGAGACCAGTTAGGAGTCTACTTTAGTAGTCTAAGTGAGGGACAATAGAAGTGGGGGTACTAAAGAAGTGCTGGAGGAAAAGAAGAGACTCGGTAGATTAAAGTGGGATTTAGGATGTGAGATGAATTGGGTATTGTGATATTATGATTTATAACATGAAATTCTTAATTAAACAAGGAGGCCATTAGACTGATATGGCTCTAATGCCATGGTGGCTTATATAAACAAACCAAAATCTAAGTCTATAAATACCTCAAGGATGCAAAATCAAAATGCTAAGGACAACCAATCACAAACAGCCAACTAGGCTTTAAGCTCTAGCCAATCAATAATTTCCTTACTTTTTCCCCCCTTTTCTCTATAAAAGCCTCTCCCTCACCTCCTGTCTGGAGCACTTCTAACCACTTCCGTTTGGTGCTGCCCAATTTGAAACAATTTTTGCTCAAATAAACTCTTAAAATTTTTAACATACCTCAGTTTACCTTTTAACAGTTCTGATCTCAGAAGAGGGAAGCAAAGGAGACCACCACCCCTCCCCCCACAGCCCTCAGTAGCAACAAGCAACCAGAGGAAGATACCTGCTGAGCCCCTTGAGCTCACGGCTTTCTCACTGCCTCTGGAGGTTGAGGTTAAGTCTCTCTCAGATCCTGGCTCTGCAGTTTTTGCATTATGACTTTCAGACTTTATTTGAGCATTCCTTTCTCTGGACTGGGTCCAGAAACCAGCCTGAGTCATACTGGGTCCAACTCAGAAACTGGACTGGGTCCAGGGTTGGACTGGGTCTGACTTGGAAACTGGACTGGGTACAGCTGTGAGGCCTCAGGTGAATAAAATTTTGTTTTAAGGCTGAACAAGTAGGTTAACCTTACCAAAGATATCCTCAATTACAGTGGCCATAGTGAGAAATTTTAACCTAGAGAAGCTTATCCATTTATGAGGTACCCTAGAAAAAAAGAGATCTCATCCCAGAACACCATAAAGGACAGAGGGAAAATTACTTTTCCTCCTCTAGTTTCTGGTGACCAAGATGAGACCCACTGGGACACCTCACTCACTCTAGAGCTTCCAGATGGGATCCTGGGAAAATTGGCAGAAGCTGGCAAAGAGTGAGAATTCTCAGCAAAGTCAGCTTTTCCAGATCTCTATGTGGAATTCCCGGTGGGGAAAGGACAGTAAAACTTCATGTTGTCCTTTCCTTTCCAAATTCAGATTGGCACACACACACAAAATTGTAGGAGTAACATCTTTGAATTGTGACTCATGAATTTGTTTTTGGGTACCCAGTGGTTGTTGATCTTTTCTCTCCTAGGGACAGCTATTGCCTTGTTTGTCTTGTTTTGTGTCCTGAGAACTAGGCTTGGCAACCATCAGGTTGGGGCCCCCAAAAATATGGCTGGACAGAAATGTAGTTTGCACTCCATTTGCAGCTAGGGTCTTACTACTGCTCCAGCTCACAGGGGACTTGTCTAATAAATCTCTCTTTCCTTTGGCTATCTTTGAAAGTGGCTCTGGATCTTGGGAGGATAGCATCTTTTGCACCTCTTTAGGGATGCCTCTTGCATCCATGGGGTTGTTCAATACTGCCAGGAAACCCGATAAGATATTCAAAAGGATTTTTTTTAACTAGCTCTAAGGTCTGAAGTTAGCCAAATTGGAAGCTGGTATTCAAAAGCCTGATGGGAAGGGTTTTTTTTAAGCCTTCTTCCCTAAGCTAAATGAAATTATATACCCAGAGGGAAAGAAAAACATTCCAAAGACAAATAGCTCTAAATCTACAACAGAATCTTTGATTTCCATCTTAGTTGAAGATCTTCTCCCTGATATAAAGAAGCAAATTGAAAATAATGTAGTAGGATGGGTGGGTCAGCCTTGATATCATTCAGGTTGCAACCCAATTCTTTGAGGAATTAAAAACAACTATATTTGTCTTCCAAATCAAGTCTTTAAAAAAACAGAAATGCTGCTCTAGAAAACTTTCAAAGCCCACATATCCCTTTTATTAACCTCCAAACCCCTGCCTATTCATCTCAAAAAGGCTTGTAGGTATTGTAAAATTCTAGATTTAGGATCAAAAGTCCTTGTAGGAACTTGCATTCTTTCCCTGTGCCTTTGAGATGTAAGTGTTCTACCCTGTCTTCTCTAGGAACTGAAGGCTATCTCTTTGAAATGTAAACTTCAAGGAGGTAGTTCTTATCAGACAGAAAAAAAATAGAGAAAGAAAAGGGGGAAAGGCTATTTGGAAACTAGGCAAATGAAAAATCTTAAAAATCCTTTCTTCAAATATTAGTACAGATGGTCCCCAACTTACAATGGTTTGACTTACAATTTTTCAACTGTATGATGGTATGAAAGCAATATGCATTCAGTAGAAATTATACTTGAAACTTTGAATTTTGATCTTTTCCTTAACTAGTGATATGTGGTATGATACTCTCTCATGATGCTGGGCAGTGGCAGCAAGCCAGTTTCCCAGTCAGCCACGCAATTACAAGGGTGAACAACCAATATACTTACAACCATTTTGTACCCATATAACCATTCTGTTTTTCACTTTCAGTACAATATTCTATATATTACATGAGATATTCAATACTTTATCATAAAATAGGCTTTGTGTTAGATGATTGTGCCCAAATGTAGGCTAATGTAAGTGTTCTGAGCACATTTAAGGTAGATGAGGCTAAGCTATGACGTTTGGTAGCTTAGGCACGTTAAATTCACTTTTTGACTTACGATATTTTTCATTTATGATGGGTTTATCAGGACATAACCCGATCATAAATTGAGGAAGATCTGTAAAATGTTTAAGCCATCTGAGCAGGTAAACTTAACTTACACTATCTGCCAAAAGACAATTTAGATCCAACTGTTCTTTTATAAACCCATGAGTTTTGCATTATCATATCTGTCTTATAGCGAAAATTTTAAAACAAAAGCTATAAGATCTCTGTTTGCACCTGTGTGTAGGTTTATGTATGTATATATATGTTTTTCTACTTCTGAGTGGTAGTGCCAAAATTAATTTGTAAAGAGCTCTATTTAATTGGCTTAAAGACAAACAAGCACTATATAAATTAAGTATATTCTCAAAAACACAAACACTAACCCAAATGTTTTTCAAGTTCACATGATCTAGCATAATCTTCAGTAAATAAAAGCTAGTTTAAGTTTGTTGGTTTAATTAAAACAGGCATGTCTTTAAAGTTATCAGCATTAAATATAATATTTTTATTTAACCTATGGTTATTAAAAGTCAAATAAGCTCATGTTATCTCTGTTACAGAATTTGTCAGCAAGAAAGATAACTTAAGATGATGGTTAGCTGTTTAAAGTCTCATGACATTTTCATGAGCAATCTAAATGTAATTGTTAAGAACAAATAAATTAAATAGATGTACGATAAAAGTTTATACATGAACTTTTCAGGAATAATTATGCTTTATGGTATGTATACTTAAAAATAGTTTCCAAAACCTTTGTGGTAACTTGAAACCTTAAAGTTATACTGAGATAAGTTAAATGGTAGACATTCATCAAATATCTAGATCATTTCCAAATAAGATAAAATACTGAAATATTAATTACTGAACATAGGTTTATCTACTTTTGGCTTCTGAATACAGAGGAACTAAAGATATTTTGGTCTGGCAGTAAACATGTCCTGTGCTTCACTGAAAAATTATACTGTGAGGAAACATATCCTTCTGGAAATTAGGAAATGTATTCATAAATTTGCCAATCTAAAGAATGCTGGCATAATAGTTCAATTGGTTACTTTTTAATTTTCACTAGAAATTAAGGTTTTTAAGGATTAAGAATTCTAATTAATATATAATTAAAACTACTAGAAATAATAAGGGAAAAAATGTATGCAAGGAAAGTAAGATGTGTTTTTGGTTAAGCAAAGGTTATGAGGTGTGGAGATGCATTTTTCTTACAGGAAATTAAAGTAATTTTGTCCTAAAGTAAAGTTGGTTACTTCAGAATGGAAAAGAGGGGGGAAAAAGACAAGCTAAATGGATATAGAAAGTGGGCGGAGAGAAAGAGAGAAAATTTTACCCTGTATAGTCAAGCTGGCTAAAATTGAATTGTTCTTATAAGAGTTTTAAAAATAAGCTTTAATATCAGTAGTTTATTTATGTAAAACCAAAACAATTTCCTTTCATCTGGTAAAAGAACAAAGTTTTTCCATGATATTGCTCTGCTCTTGATAATAAGAGATTGTGAAAGGTTTTTCTTAATTTTTAAGTACTCTGCCTAGAAAGCAAAGATTTTGTGCTTTACTAAAATAATTTCCTGTGTTTCATGTTGTCTTTATTAGGTCTTTGATTACTTAAAAAAAAACTGAGTCTTCTCAATATTAAAACAGCTAAGCTTTTCTCACAACTATGCAACCTTCTGTATTTGCCTTTAAAATTTTTTGTCACTTTGGTTAAATAGATAATTAAGTATTATTTCATAATGATCTGTGATCCTATTTAGTCAAGTGTCCAAAAACTTTTTGATATTTTTGACAAACTTCCCAAAATCAAATTCTAAATGAAGTCTTTTTGATCTGGAAGTAACTTTGGGATTTTCCAGAAAGCCCCTGGAGCATCTTGAAAGATTTGTTCTCTCTCCTTATAAAAAGAGACTTTAAATTAAATTAATTAGGCTTATTTGGTATGTTAAATTACATGGGAAGCATTGTAAAATAAAAGGTAATAATTATATTTGTGTGGCTATATGTTATTAATATGTGTTCCAGAAATTGTATAAAATTCCTAGAAATCTCTTATGTCCTGGTATAATGTTATCACTTGTAACTCTAGTTATTATCTCAACATATTGTATGTCACAGAAATAACTGAATTTTCCTGTCAATAACATTATAATGAACTCTCATCAGATCTTTAACCATGGCCATTTTTAAGTATTTTATCATTTACAGACCATTATTGTTTTACTCTGATGCTTTTTCAAAAGTGTTCCTGCAAAAGTGCCTCATCTTCAAGGAGACTCATGGAAAGGACTCTAAAAGTACAGGTTTATGATAACTTTCAGATAACACCACTGAACTGGGTAAGAATTTGTAAAAATCTAATGGAGAAACTGATGGTTTCATAAAACTGCTAACAAAAGATCAAGATCAACAAGAATTAATTACATGAGACTGAAGGAACTGATGAAGATGATTATAATTTTTATGACTTTCATTTGAAACATTGTGGTTCGTTAATTTTTGTTTTTCCAGATTTAAGGAAAGCTTTTTCTCTTAAAGTATTGACAATTTGGTAAAATATACCTTTGTGAACAAAAATGAAACATTTATCTTTTACTCCCTACTTGACCCATCCAGAATTCAGAAACTCTATTCTTATTTTCCTGGGAATATATTGTAGTTATTTGCATAAGTGCTGTTCTCCTTGTAAGAGGACACAGCTGGAAACAGTGGTTATATTACCAAGGCTTTGACTGGAATGTCATATTTGGGAATATGCATAAAATCAGATATGGACAGACACTTTTAAGGAACTAAGGTTGACTTTATGGAGTCAATAAAGCCCATTGGCAAACCCCCTCCCCCTCCCCACCCTGGTACTTGCTTACAGGGTTCCCAGCAGCCCTACCATGTGAGTAATGAAGGTCATGTCCTGGTAGGCCCAGGAACCTCAAGATACTTGGGGATGCCAAGAGGAGAGGAAATCACCCAAATCTATAGGTATTGCAGGCAAAGTCTGATGGTGAGTTCTTGTCTTGGCTTCTAATCCTGGAGAGGCTTTTAAAAGTCCATTCTAAGATTCCTTGGGAAAAGTTCCAACAAAGCAGATTTTTAAAATAGCGTATATGACCAATCACTATTCTTGCTATGCTTATATAAATAATCAGTCCAAGTTTAATGAGACTAGACTTATTCTGCCAACAAATTAGTCTACTGTGATTATTTTTGATAGAAATGAGGGTAATTTAGAGGAAAAAATTAAATTTCAGTAGAAAATTATAACATAAACTTGTGGATATCAAATTCTAGTCCTGCTCATTGTCTTTGAGGTTTTGTTACATATCTGTAAATTGAACTGGATCCTGAATTTCTCTAGTTTTCTCCAATATCTGGCTACAACTCTCCAAATTAACATTTCTAATTTTCTCCCACCCTTCTTATTTGGAATCACTAAGAACAGAGACTGCTCTTGAACCTCCTTGGAAGGAACCAGATCAGATTCTCCTCACTACCCAGATAGCAGCCAAACTTTAGGGACTTAACCTGGGTCCATATCCTCAAATTAAAAAGGGCTCCTCCAGACTCTTAGAACAGCACCCCAGTTGGAGATCTTAAATTAAAATTGACTAGTGAGGTGTCTCACCAGAAGCAGATGGCATCTTGTGGTAAGCAGCTCTCCCAAGATCACAGATCAAGATCTTCATCTCTTATATGAAAACTATATTCTTTTTCCTACTTGTTTTTTTCTCTCTGTTAATGCACAAGACAACAATGCCCCTTAACTCTGGCAACTATTGCTAAATCTACTACTATAGCAGCACAACAAAAGTCCTTAGACTTTCTTGCTAAGGTGGTTTTAGATAACAGAATTGCTTTAGATTACTTTTTCGGCTGAATGAGGAAGACTCTGTGCCATAGCAAATTCTTCCTGCTGTACCTGCAACAACACCTCTGGTATTATAGCAAATACAAGAAATTAACAAACAAGTCATGACTAAAACAGGCTGATGCCCCTTCAGGTATATTCTTTGATTTATTTGATACCAACTGGTTTGGTTCATGGGGGCCCTGGCTAAGGAGTATACTTCAGTCTCTTGGTATTATCCTCCTAATAGTTATAATCATAGTCTCCCTGGTGCACCATGTTCTCTCAAAGGTCTTAAATGCATGTTCATAGCCATCAGCAGTACATCAGATGGTCTCACTGTTCTTGGAGAACCAGAAACAAGATAAGCGACAAGATGAACAGCAAAAACAATTCTTCCACAGATCTGCATCATAACCTATGAGTCTCATGATGAGACAAGAGCAACTGAGCCCTGATGGTGACTGAGAGTGGTGCTAATACCAATTTTTTGGTCATCTTCTCATACATGAGAAGGGGGAAATTGTTAAATTAATTAAACAAGGAGGCCATTAGACTGATATGGCTCTAATGCCATGGTGGCCTACATAAGCAAACCAAAATCCAAGTCTATAACTTCAAGGTTACAATATCAAAATGCCAAGAACAACCAATCACAAACAGCCAACTAGGCTTTAAGCTATAGCCAATCAATAATTTCCTTACTTTTCTTCTGGCTTTTTTCTATAAAAGCCTCTCCCTGAGCTCCTGTTGGTGGATTGTTCTTAACCACTTGCAATTTGGCACTGCTCGATTCAAATTGATTTTTGCTCAAATAAACTTTTAAAAATTTCAATATACCTCAGTTTACCTTTAAAAATATATATATTTGGTCTTCAACCCCATTCCTGGCACAGAGCTTCTAAAACCCTTGGGATTTCCTAAGTGATGAGAGCGATAAAGGTGTCTTTTGTTATGTTAATGAAGTGAGTTTTGGACAGCACCTAAGGATGGGGGCTGGTAGCCAGGAGACCCAACCATGGGATTAGAGGGTTGGAACTTTCAGTTCCATGCCAGACCTCTGAGGAGGAAAGAGCAACTGAAGATTGAATCAACCACCAATGGTCAATGATTTAATCAATCATACCTATGTAATGAAGTCTCCATAAAAACCCAAAAGGATGGGGTTCAGAGAGCTTCCAGGTTGGTGATCTCTTGGAGATTTGAGGAGAGTGGCACACTCAAAGAAGGCATGGAAGTCCCTCATCCTTTCTCCATACCTTGCCATATGTATCTCTTCCATCTGGCTGTTCCTGAGTTATATCCTTTTATAATAAACTGAGAACCCAATAAGTAAAATGTTTCTCTGAGTTCTGTGGCCCACCCTAGCAAGTTAATTGAACCCAAGGAGTGGGTTGTCGGAATCTCCGATCTATAGCCAGGTTAGTCAGAAGCAGAGGGGACAACCTGGACTTCAACTGGCATCTGAAATGGAGGGGGCAGTCTTGCAGGGCTTAGCCCTTAGCTATCCCCAGGTAGATGGTGTCAGAATTGAGTTGAATTGTAGGACACCCAGATATTGTCTGAGAATTGCTTGTTGGTGGGGGAAAATCCCCACATTGGAATTGGGTGCACAATTGGGGGGTATGAAGGATACAAGAGAAGTAGGGATCACAACTACATCTGCACTTTCTGCTTTGAGAAGCTGGATGGATGTGGCCTTCAAATTCACTGAATACAGGCTTAATCAGTGTCACCACACTGCAGAACTCCAGGGGTCGCCATTCATTTTGCAGTCAATGGCAATGGTGCCCCTAGAGTTGTGCACAAGCAGCAGTCCCATGTGACATGTGACCCACAGACAAGATGTGCCTCTCTGACCTAGGCCTAACTTCCTCCTATCTATTGTTTTCTTCCTGGTATACCTGAAAGCTATGATCAGTGACCAATGTACCTGAAGCCCAGTGGAATCAAGTGTTCCATGTTGAGCTATTCAAGTTAAAGTCCACTGAAACTATATCATGAACCTGGGCCTTCAGAAGGATTTTGGGCAAAAGTAAAGTAGAAAAGAGAAAGCCTCTGCACGCATGTGACTCACATTGGAGGGATGTTGGAGGGTTGTTTGCTTTTTCCCCACTCATCACCGTTATCAATGCAATGCTCCTGCAGCCAGCACATATGGTCTTCTGGTCATGTGGTCTGTGGATGGGAAGAGCCCTGGATGCTCCTAATCCAGGGCTTCAGTACCAGTAAGTTGTGTTCCATAGAGTCTGACCAGAGGCCCAAACTCTACCTGGGGTTCCTGCTGCATAAAGCCAGACAAGAACCCATTCTACCCACTAACTGGCAGCAAGCGGAGGTATTCATGTCTCAGAAAGTCACAGCAAAACAGGCAGCACTGGGAGGAATCCAGGGACCTTCAGCTGCCATTCTGCCTCCCACCTTTTCACTTGTGTGGACAGATAAACTGCGGCTCCACCCCTGAACTGTGATCAACTGGCAGATCAGCCGCCATGAAGAAGGGGAACCTGGAGGAGCCAAGCTCTGGGTCTCAAGAAAGATGAAGTCTCCTGAATCCTGAAACTAACCATGATCGCGTATGTAAGGAAGGTTAGAGAGGAGTCATCCTGAAGTCTGGTTAGAATGGCCCAGGTTGGAATCCTGCTCTGCCTATCATTAGCTGTGTGAACTTGGACGAGATTCTTCAGCTTTCTGTGCCTCAGTTTTCTCATCTGTGAAATGAAGATGATGATAATTGTTTCTATCATACAGAGCCTTGTGAGGATGGAAAGCATTAAGACACATACAGCACTTAGATCAGTACTGGCATATGGTAAGCACCCAATAGATGTTCACTATTATTACTCTATTAGAACAGGAGTCTGACACTTACTGCTCCCAGGCCACAGACAGCAGGCTGACAGGTTGCAGTTCCCTGCCTGTTTCTCACAAGCTCCAGTGACAAATGTTTGTGCGGTGAATGCCGAGGGGACATGGGCAAGACACTAATAGCATTTGTTACCAAAGGCTTATGATAATGAATAAGACTCTCCAATCTTACCTTATTGCCAGGCTATATTTTTAACACTTAAAGAAATGGCCTGAACCTTTTTTCATTCCCCCAATATATTGTCTACTTAGACAGCTGTGTGGGATGGAGAAGTTTTCCACCTCCGTGGGCCTCAGTTTCCTTGAATGTAACCCAAGAGCTTTCTGAAGTCTCTTCCAGCAATAACATTCTGAGTCCGTGATCACAGGCCCTCATAAAACCAGCCAGGGCACCTCTGCACCTAAGTGTGAAGTTCCCTTTTTTCCCACTGACGCTTCTAGTCTTTTCTTTTTCCACTTGTTTCTGATAATCAACCTTTCAATATTGAAGTCAGAGTAATTCTCCAAATTTACAAATGTGACAGCTAAAAAAAGATATATCTGAATGGTAAAAGGCTTCCCAATAGGTACTTCTAACACCTTACAATTTGTCCTAGAACGAGGCAGTGTCTGGGGGCCTGTAATAGAATCACCATAACCCCACCCATCCCACCCTCATTGGAGAAGTCAAAAGGCTATAAAGCATTTATCAATAAAAATGTGCTAGACACTGTGCTAAGTACCGTACAGTCCCACCTGCCATCTCAACAGGGTCCTATAACAAAGAATTACAGCATTCCAGGGTGAGAGAGAACTTTAAAATTTATCTGGTCTGACCACCTAACTGATGCAAGAACCTCCTCTACAATATCCCAGCCGGTAGCATCTAGCCAGTGCGTAAACACTTCCAGTGATGGGAAACTCACAATCTTATAATTTATCCATTTTTTCATCTGTTCAACAAGTGGCCAGGTTCACAGCTAGGTGCTGGTATACAACAGTGAACCAGATGAAATAGTCATGTCCTCACAGAGCTTATAGTCTAGATGGAGATACAGAAGAATAAATGAATGCAGTGAGATATTATATTGAAATATTAATCTTTGTGCTTTTCTTTTCCATATTTCCTTGAACAGCACCCTTCCCCAAGTCAGCCAAATGTTTTCACATATCCTTGATGAAAATGAGGATTATTCCACCAGAAATGCTAATATACAGAAATGATCAAAACTTACCTTTGTGATATTCAGTGTAAACTCCTGAAGCCCACAGCAGAAACAATAGCTTTGAAAGCCAAATTGATTTGATTTATCATGTCTGGATTCTGCCAACAGAAGAAAAGCTCTTGAGAATCAAGCAGCAGGGTCCCCAGGACAGCAAGGTGGAAGCTAGTGGTTCTCAAACTTTGGTGCATATCAGAATCAACTGGAGGGAGTGTCAAAACACAGATTGGTGGTACACACTCACAGTTTCTGATTCAGTAGATCTGGGATGGACCTGAGTGTTTGCACTATTAAAACTTTCCCAGGTGATTCTGTTGCTACTGGTCCAGGGACCATACTTTGAAAACCACTGGTGTAGATTTTATACCTTGACAGTGGATTGGAAAGACAAAGATCCAGTCTAAGGTCTAAGGGGAAATAAATGACCTCCACTGGGCTAGGAAGCAAGGTGGAGTTGAAGTAGAAGACCATACCTGGGAAAGAGTAGAGCTTGCTGAGAAGAGGGACTGGACTCAGGGGATAACTTGCAAAAAGTGGAGTCAACACTGAGAAACTTTTCATAATCACCCACTACAAGCACCAGGGGAGCCAGGAGGGAATTAAGCCAATGCCTACAGATCACCTGTTGCCATTTGACCAAACAATGCATGTCATCTGTGGGAGGGATCACATTAGTTATTCTTCCCACTGCTGTATAGTCAGGACCCTCTACTGACTGCTATAAGCATGCCACCCTAAGGTGGTCTAGTAGAAAGGATGTCTACCTTGCCCTGGACCATCTGTATTAGTTTCCTAGGGCAACTGTAACAAACTATCACAATCAGAGTGGCTTAAAACAACAAAAATTTATTCTCTTATGGTTCTGTAGTCTAGAAGTCCAAAATCAAGATATCAGAAGGCCATGCTCCCTCAAGGCTCTAGGGAAGGATCCTTTCTTACCTCTTCCAGCCTCTGTAGGCCACAGGCATTCCTTAGCTTGTGGTAGCATAACCCTAATCTTGCCGCCATCTTTACATGGCCTTCTTCTCTGTGTGTGTCTCTCTGTGTCCTCTCCTCTTCTTATAAGGATGCCAGTCATTGGATTTAGGGCCAACCTAATCCAGTATGACTTCATCATTACTAATTAAACCTGTAAAGACTCTCCAAATAAGGTCACATTCTAAGGTTCTAGGTACACATGAATTTTGGGGGTACACTATTCAATCCACTACACCATTCAAACTACCATTACTGAACTTTCCTTACTCCTGCTTTCCAACAGCTCAGCATTTGCATTGGTCCCTTGAAATAAAAGGATTCTTGACATCCAAAGAAGCAATTATGTAGCAAGAAAATATCCTGAGCCCACAGTTGGGTGGAAGTTGTTGGTGATAAATCCCACTCCAGTACATAAGTGTGATAGGTTATGATGAAGAAATGTAGGGTGCCATGGGAACACAGAAGACAGGCACTGAACACAGACTCGGGTGCTAGGCAAGGTTTCCCAACATTTGGAATGTCTAAGGTGAGACCTGAAGGAGGAGCAGGAAATAGTCAGATGAACATCTGAGTAGAAAGAGACACATTAGGGAAGAGTGTTCCAGACAGAAGGAACTTGTCAATAAAGGCCCAGAAGTGAGAGAAAATATGATTCATTACAGGAGCACAAAGACATTCAAAATGGCTGGGTTGCAGAGTGGTCCGAGGGGGTGGGAGGGAGAGCATCTGGAGGACTAAAGTGTGAGCCCCTGTCTTTATCTCTTGAAGCCACAGAGAATAATCCAAACTATTTTTCACCTTGGGACTCGTTATGTATTTAAAGACAGATATTTTGTTATCCCTAAATTTTCTCTTTTCCAGGTTAAATATACTTAATTCCTCCAAGCATTTCTCATATACTTTGGAGCACATCTCATCACTAACTATCCCAGTTGAAGTCCTACAAACCCACTCCAGCTTCTCTAAATCTCTTGAAGTAGAACCCAAAATTGAAGAAAATACTCCAACCCAACCCCAAAGTATCGACACTCTGACCCTAATGATCAACATTTACTGACAACACCTTTCCTTCCTAGATCTAGATGTAAAATTGGGGCAGGTTTTTGAGGCAGAGACTGCTAACTGGACCTTAATATCCACTATTACTTTGTTACTCTTAGTGATATAAGCCTCCCAAGTTTTAGCTAAGCACATGGCTGCCCAGAGATTAACATCCCTGCCTTCCCTGTAGCTGAGTATGGTCATGTGACTAAGTTCTGGTCCACAGAATCTTCTCAACAAAGCCACTTACTCTTGTCTCCTCTCCTGCCCTGCTGGCTGGAAACAGGGACAACTGTACCAGCCTTGTGCCCAGAGATGGAAGCCCCATGTTGAGGGTAGCAGAGCAGACCAGCCCACCCGGCTATCTAGATGACTTCTTGAGGCAAAGAGTAGTCTACCCACCCTACTGACCTCTGGACTATTGGATGAGGTAGAAAGAAACTTCTATAACCTTTGAGCCACTGTAACTAATGCAGGAGTCGTCCCCATGTGGTCCTTATTGATATAGATTGCATTCAGTATAGATGTAGATTTAGGTGTTCACCCACTCATCCATCCATTCAGTAAATACACTAAACATCTATTAGGTGTTAGGTGCTATGTATTCTGAACCCCATACATGGTAGTATCAATATTTCTTGGATGGGCAGTATATTGCTCTTTGTTTATAGTCTTTATTATTATGACACTAGGAAACTCTTGGTTCAGTGTTAGTCTTCAGCTCCTGGTTAGTCTATACAACACTGAGTGTCTACTCTGTGACAGCAGCTTTATCTAGGCTAGCTCCTTCAATCCTCAGAACAACCTTATGAGACAGGTTATTGTTATTCTCATTTTACAAATTTAAAAACTAAGCCTTTTTTTAAAAGTTGACTTTAATTTCCTTATGAATTAGCAAAAATCATCACAAGAGACAGGGAGAGATTTCTAGCATTTTCTGAGCAGTTAAGAGTGAAAGAACAAGATCTTGTTCAATGACCTTTCAACATTGCTCTGGGCTAGTTTCCCAAATTTGATCCATTGAACAATAGGCCTCGTGCTCTGTGGAAAAAAATATGGTTTCTTGGTCAAATAAATTTGAAAAATATTGCATAATAAGGAGACTCGTACTGTGCTTTTAAAGTCTCTAACAAGACCTGCAGAAAAGAGATCTGTTCAACTTGATTTAACCCAACGTTTCCCAAGTGAACTTGGCTATGAGACCCTTTTTGCAAGTAATGTTATTAACTTACCTCAGAACTCTGAGAAGGGCTGTTCTAGATATAATTTGTGACACAATGAGATGGGAGGAACTTTCCTGCTTCATCTGAAACAGATTCCCCATCACTTTCAGGTGTTACACCTGATTGGAAACATCCTCCCAAGAGAAATTATATTATTACAAAACCTCAAATAAGGCTTTATAAAAGGTAGAATTTGGGGCAACATCAGAGAAAACCATTTTGCTTTGGAAATATCTTGGATTCCTTAAAATCCTACCTGGAACGCTGCCACCATGTCTACTCCGCTGACTTTTTAAGGAGAGGGAAGGACTAGATTAATTGTAAGGGGCTTAAGTACCTAGAAACACAAGCGACTTCTTCCCGAGGCAGGCAATACGCTAGTCTCATAATTCAGAGTATTTCAATTTGAATATCAAGACACACAGTTATAACAAGGGTGTCTGGGCAGTGTGATCTCATATAAGTTCAGTCAAATTTGGGAAATGGCAATTGATTTCGTTACAGGTGAAGAAATTGAGTTAAGAGGACAGTGAAAGACCATCTGTACAGGGTTAAGTCCCAGGCAGGTTCTAAATCTTCTGTTTCTAAAGGAGTTTTCTGGATATAATACTCAGTCCTTCTACAAATTAAAAAAAGAAAGCATAGAACCAGCTCAAAACAAGTAACTGTAAAAACAGGCAGCTCTAGGGTATGCAGATGGGCAGAAAGGGTGGGGTTGCCAAGGAGCTGGTGGCTGGAGAGGCTGGGAAGCTGGTGAGTGTCCTATGCCCCCTCCAGCCCTCCAGAAACGACTTCAGTGCAAATGCATGCTCATTAAGCAGCAGGCCTACTGGAGGGCAGACTTTTCTGGCCCTGTTCGCAATGCCTGGGACCTTGCTCCAATGTTGTCATGGAGAAGTTATTGTCATTCTCCTGGCAACAGGTTACCTAGGTGAACACCAAACAGTCTGACCTGGCTCAGTGAGCAATGGGCCTGGTGCAGTACTGTCCCCACACTGCCTTGCCCACCCTGCCCTCTCATTTCACTCTCTCACTCCCTCATCCAAGCCATTGCCTTTACGAGAGCAGCATTCATTCTAGTGCACAAAGACACTACAGAAAGCCATCAGCATGAGGGAGGGGGGCTATCCATGGCCCTTTTCTACCTGACCTTCAAGTGTGGCCATCCATGGAAAGTCATGCCCACAATTCTACCCGTAACTAAAATGAAAACAGCTCTCAGAAGAAAAACTCCCATTCCACTCGGTTTTACTGATTGTCTCAGTGCCATAATTAAAACAAATTAGAAACCTAAGAAATGCCTCCAGTGATGAAAGTCTACATCACAAAGTGACATGAAGCCCTAAGCCAATTAACCTGTGAATTTAATCAACTAATTGTAGACAGCTAAATGAAACGGTTCAGTTAAAGCAAATCCTCAATTGCTCATCAGATTGCCAGATTTAGCAAATAAAAATATCCAGTAACTCTATTCAGCAAAAGGTTTTTGCTCAAATTGTCAGAAGTGTCACCTCAACTCCATGTGCTTCCTGTGTAGACAAAGCCTTCAGGCTGGAAAACAGAGAGGCAGAATGCGATGATTCCAGGGTCCACCTCCACTCTACCAGCCCCGGGGATGGTGCTGACACAGCTTATGTCTGGCATCTCCCCTGCAGGACCCTAGTTAGCCCAGGGCTAAATGGGAGGCGCTTTCAACATTGCATAGGGGGTTAGTTTAAACTTGAACATCAGGATCCATTTAGACCCATCCTAGAAGGATCCAAGAGAGTCTCCCCTGGGTCCCTTGTCCTTCACTGAAATACCCTAAATTCCCTTCCCCAACTTAACTAGATTTAAGGGGACAAGGTAAGGGAACTGAGTGATCCTTCCCTCATCCTATGCTTGATGTCTGTATCTAGTTCCAAGAAATTTAAGTAGTTAACACAGTACTGTGACCACCCAATGTAAAAATTTGCTGACAGAGAAATTGCCTTGGTGACAAGGAGATGTAGAAAAAAGAGCAGTGATTGGTGAGTCAGGAGACCTGTGTCTGAAAGCGATGGGCTATGAGATCTTGAGCAAGTCATTGCACCTTGGTGGGCCTCCATTTCCCCATCTGTTTTGTTATCCACAGGCCATAAAACATGATGTTCAAGTGCGGTCACAATAGCAGTAGAAAACAATATTTCTCTGGCTCTAACCCATGGAAAAATCCTCTCCCTGCCCTAATTTTGGGAGTCTCCAAAGAGTATCTCATGTGAGTTCAAAATAAATCCTCTCCATTGCCATAAAGCATCCATGGCTTTCCTCCTCTTTGGCTCTGGATCCTTTTAGAGATCTCCGTGGCCAAGGCTGTCCACTAAACCCCTGGTGCTGGTACAACTGGCATTTAAATTGCTCCACAGAGCCAAAGCCACCATGCCATGCTAGGTCAGCAATATTCTGGCTATCAGTTCTGGGCCAGAGTTCTCAATACCTTGGGATCATTGCTACCACTTCTGGTGCCTGAGACTGATGTGTGTGTCATGGTGTTTATATAAACACCACCTCTCAGAATCCTCACATAAACCTTGCAAACTAGATATAATAATTTTCATCTTATGGAAGAGGAAAATGAGATTCAGAAAGCTTAAATAGCACGACCAAGACCACAAGATCTATAAGTGGCAAAATCAGGATTTAGACCCAGGTCTATCTAACTCCAAACCCTGCTGTTACACCAGGCTACCACTTACGGGAAACACAGGGTTCTAGCTGCTCAGAGTTAATGTTTCATGTCCTACACACTCTGTATATTATTTCCTTTAGTGGGTAAGCCTTCATGATAGTAGATAGATGCACAAACTAATTATACTATTGATTGGTTAAAAGGATCTGTGAAGAAAGGTCTACAAAATTTATCTGTCAATGATATATATGAATACTTGTGCAAACTGATAAGAGAAACATTAAATTCCAAGAGAAAAATAAATCAGTTAACAGATAATTCTCAAGGGACAAAATACAAATGACTAATATATAAAAATCCAGCATTACTAGTAAATATTTTTTTGGTGAGGAAGATCAGTCCTGAGCTAACACCTGTTGCCAATCTTCCTCTTTTCGCTTGAGGAAGATTGTCTCTGAGCTAACATCTGTGCCAATCTTCCTCTATTTTGTATGTGGGACGCCACCACAGCATGGCTTGATGAGCAATGTGTAGGTCTGCACCTGGATCCAAACCCATGAACCACAGGCTGCCCAAGTGGAGTGTGCAGACTTAACCACCATGCCACCAGACTGGCCCCTAGTAAATGTTTTTAAATGCACTAAAATGAGATACCATTTTTAATCCATGAATTTAGAAAAAAATACTCAAAGTTGGTAGTGTCACTGGCTTCTAGTGCACCAACAAATTAGTAAAACTTTCCAAAAAGTAATTTGACAATACTTAGCAAAAATATTTAAAAGTGCATATCCTTTAGATAAAATCGTCCCAATCACAACATGGATGGACCTTGAGGGTATTATGTTAAGTGAAATAAGCCAGATAGAGAAAGACAATCTCTGTATGACTCCACTCATATGTGGAAGTTAAATATGTAGACAAAGAGAACAGATTAGTGGTTACCAGGGAAAAGGGAGAGTATGGGGTGGGCACAAAGGGTGAAGTGGTGCACCTACAACACGACTGACAATAACGTACAACTGAAATTTCACAAGGTTGTAAACTATCATGATCTCAATAAAAAGCTTAAAAAGTTCATGTCCTTTAACCCAAAAATTCTCACTGTAGGACTCAATGTTGAAGAAATAATTGGAAACTTAGAAAAAGACTTACCTATAAAGACATTCATCAATGTATTAATTATTCTAACAAAAATAGAAACAATATACATGTCTAAAACTCAGAAAATAGTTAATTAAATGCAGCCATATGATTAGATATCAAGCAGCTATTCAAGTGATAAAGTAAAAAAAATTTAATGACAGAGAAAAGTGCTTACAGCATAATGTTAATTTGAAAATAAAGATACAAAATTGTATGTATAGTATGATCATACTTTTGAGTTAAAAGACTGAGAGCAATATTTTCCAATGATTCTGAACATTTCTGGTATTTTCTACAATAATGTGTATTTCACTTATAACCAGAAAAATATATCTAACAAAAAACTTCAAGTGCCTGCAGATCTTTTTTTCTGATGTGCTGAGTTAGATGAGGGCGTCCAGGATCACCAAGCTAAAAGAACATGGTAGATCCCTCTTGGGCCATCATTCTGGCTCTCTTTCTCCCATATCAAAAAGCCAGATAACTGCTGATTAACATAAATGATAATCATAATAGTAGAAATAACAGCAACCAGTTTTGAGATTTTACTCAGTACAAGGTTCTATACCCACCCCTTAATATATGTTGTATCATTTAATCCTCACAAAACTTTATGAGACAAGTACCACCCCATTTGAAAAATGGAGAAACTGGGGCTCAAAGAGATTAAAATACTTGCCCCAAACCATACAGCTAATGTGTGGCTAAGTAGGGGCAAGAACCCAGATCTGACTTTCCAGAATGCTTTGTTTTTTTCCCTAAGGTCTGACTGGTAAGGTTAGAAAGAAAATTCATTGTTTTTTTTTAAATATGAAAATTCTATTTGTCCATAGCATGGCTTCTTTTCATACAAGATACTAGAGATTGGCCCACTAGGGATCGATCTGCATGATTCTGGAGCAGAATCCAAGCAGAAAGAGAAATTGGGAGAAAGCAGTGTGAGACTGGAGACTGGTCCCTGCACCCAAGCCCAGGGACTTGGGTCTGAACTCCAGGGGAAAGAGCTGCAAACAGAAAGTGAAGGAACCAAAGGAGTGCCTTCACATTATATCACTTATAAGGAGCTTAACAAAGTACTCTTACCTGGGTCCCACCTCCATGACCTTTCTTAATTGGTTTGGGGTATGTGCCTGAGCCTGGGAATTTTAAAAACCTTCCCAAGTGATTCCATTTTGAAGATAAAGTTGAGATTCTGCATTAGCACACAAGATACAAAGCCCTAGAAATGAGATAGCTTTATGTGTTGTAGACATACCCTTGAAATGGATGCAAATTGATATTTCAAGGACCCTCCTGGCGAGTTCACAAGGAAAAATAACTATCTTTTGGATTTAAAAACAATTGAGACTCAATACAAAACTTCCTCAATACGTCATGTTTCAGTGGCTTGGCTTATGTGTTTGGTCGCATAGAAAGAATTCAGTCTCCAGAAGTGTGAGTCACATGAAGCGAATCTTAACTGACTGAATTTTTCTTCTTCACTGAAGTGAATGGACTGATCTGTTGTTTTGTCACTGCCTAGCTAAAGCCAGTGGGAGGATGCCAGTTATCATTTGGAGAAAAGGTATCATTTTGAAGTACCAAAGACAGCAGATGAATTGTGTTCATGAAATAGATGTTTCACTCTACTTTTTAATTTGCTCCTGTTTGAGTTAACTGAGAGTTTCATCTTTATTTTTAAAGAATGACATTTACATAGCCGCTCAAACTGCCAATCTGTTACATAAACAGCCTTGTTTTCCAAAAGGCTAGCGCCGCCTTGAGGCCAGATACGTGCAACGTTTTGGATTTCAGTTCAGAAGGAGCCTCTTCAACCTGTTGCGTCTGGCCACCTGCGATTTGCCTCAGTCATAAGCAGTTAGGGTCAGTTGAAGCAAATCGGATTTTTCATACAGCAAAGTTTCCTAAGCAAGGGCAAAGATACCAGTGTGACGTTTCAAAGCCAGACTGCAATACAATGATAGGACTGAGGAGGCCTGGAACAAAAGAAGCTTCTCACTGACACCAAAAGCAGTGCTTTGGAACCAGACACCAGGAGGAATGCTCAGCCAGTGACTTTGTACATAGTGATCTGGGTCTGCTACTCATATACCGATGGAGGAGCCCAGATCTTCTGAAGCTGAACCACGGCTAAAATCTGAAGGTCTCACAAGTTGGTCTCACAAAGCCTTGAGACAACAGCCCATAAAACCAATGTTTTTCGGAGTTTGGTTTACACCTCACTTACATCAACATCACCATGGGTGCTTGTTTAAAATGCTGTTTCCTAGTGCCCACTCCACACCCAGAGAACCAGAATCTGTTGTCGTGGAGCCCAGGAAACTGAATTTTAACAGTCCACCACAAGTGTGTCTAGGGTTTAGCTCTCA
Organism: Equus asinus; assembly: GCF_041296235.1. Lineage (NCBI taxonomy): Eukaryota > Metazoa > Chordata > Mammalia > Perissodactyla > Equidae > Equus > Equus asinus. The sequence continues at coordinate 38,544,856 of NC_091812.1, forward strand.
CCAAAGCCTGGAACAGCTGTTGAAAGCCCTTGGGTTGCCTTGGGTGAGTTGGCCTCTCTTTTGGCAGAGCATGGCTAGTCTATGGAAGAAGAACCAGTGTGTGCAGGGCTGATCTCACACCTGGAGGCTGAGCTCTCTGGGCACCCCTCATCCAGGGCTGTACCCTGCCAGCCTTTCCTACTGTCTCAATTGAAACTGACTGGGCCATGTCCCTTGAATCAAAGTGCCAACCAGCTAATCTGATCCATTAATCCTTGCTAACTGATTCGTGCTAAATAGCAAGGTCTAGTCCCCTGGTTCTCAAACCTCAGTGTGTATCAGAATCACCTAGAGCACTTGTTAAAATACAGATTACTGGGCTCCATCCTCAGAGTCTTTGATTCAGTAGTCTGGGGTGAGGCCCGAAGAATCTGCATTTCTAACAAGCTCCCAGAAAATAATGGTGATGCTACTGGCCCAAGGAACACTAGCTCTCAAGCTTTTTTGGATATAAGATCACCTCGCGCTTTAAAAAATCTTGATGAAAGGCCACATCCCATCCCAATTCAATCAGAATATCTGAGGGTGATACGAGGCTATCAGTACTTTCTTAAGTTATCCCAGGTGATTCCAATGTGTAGCCAAGTTTGAGAATTATTGATCTACAATTGTGGTCCTCAAAATTTGTTATGCATAAGAACCTGTGGAGTTTGCTAGAATGCACACTCCTGAGCCTCTACCCAAAGAAATCTGGTTCAGAATGGCATCAGTGGGCCCTGTGTATTGGGATGTTTCACAAGTACCTCAGGTGAATGTGACATAAACCAAAGTGCAGAACCTTTAGTGGCACATTAGAATCCCATGGGAGCTTTTTAAACACCAGTGCCCAGAGATTCTGATTCAGTTGGTCCAGAGTGTGGCCCTAGCATCTGTAATTTTTGTAGCTACCCAGTTATTTTAATATTTTAATATACAACCAGGACTGAGAACCATTGGTTTGTGCATCAGTATCACCTGTGGAACTTGTTAAACTACACAGATGCCCACTCCCTACCCCAAAGCTAGTGAATCAGAATGTCCAGGGCTCAAACCAGGGTATGTGTTTTTAACAAGCCTCAGAGAATATTCCAAGCATAGCTAGATTTGCAAACCATTGGTATACATTAAATTTCACTTTTTTAACCATAGAGTTCTGAGCAAAGCTTTGAATACTACTGGCTTAGACTAATGCTATTCTCATTGTTTATGTTAATAATAGCAAGCATTTCTTGAGCACCTATTATATGCCTGCTGCTTTAAATACATTATCACTGATCCTTACAGCAATGTGACAGGATTGAATTTTAGGAGAAAAGCAGAGATAACAGTAGATTTGTCCAAATCTAGATCCCAACTAACAAGAAACAACTCCAATTCTAAGGTGGAACATTCTGTCACACTGGGCTCTTGGTAAAGACAGAGATGTGGCCCAAGATGACTCTGGATGATCCATTCTCTCAGGTGCTAGTGCCTTGGATTCTACCAGGAAGCTTCCTCATTTCCTTTGTCTGCTCACTTGGTCACTGATGAACACACAACTTTGAACACTGCACAAAGCCCTTGGAAAACCCACTTAACTCTCATTTTACCTTCACTCTTAGAGTACACATGATTCTCCTGAGCTGTAGTGGCCTTTGGCTTGGATTGAAAAAAAGGCAAAATCCTCAAACAGCTGCAGCACTGTCAAATCACAGGATACTGCCAATTTGGTTGCTGGTGACATATAAGATGCAGCCCAAGAGCTAATGGGTGGTGGTGGGTGGAGGGGGATCTCTAATGCACCCCAGGGTCAAACAAAACTGGAAATCTCCCTAATGCATGTGACGCTGTAAGCTCCATGGCAATTTTTGTTCAAAAAACAGAAAGGAACAGTGTGTTTTTGGTGACAGAGTGGACTTCTCAGAGCAGACATTCTCATGTTGATATTGATCAAGATACAAAGACTGGGGAGAAGTCAAGATCTAACACCAGCTGGTGACAAATGGCTTTGCTTCTTGCTCATCAGTGAATTCACAAGATCTTCATGACTTGGTCTAGTGCAAAGTCAGAATTCCCCTGGAATGTCTGGATCTATTCTCTTTTTCATACTTTGTCTTTTCTTACACAGCCAACTTTTAATTACCACATGGGAACAGGAACGATATGTATGTTTTAAATCTCTAAATAATCCAAAATGTCTATACCCAAGTGGAAGTTTATGAACTACAAATCAAATGAGAAAAAATTATGTTACTTTCCTTGATTTCCCACGACTGATATGATCTGACTTTGGAGCTCCCTCTCCGCCAATGGGTAGAAGTGAGAGGAATAGGGGAAGACCAACTTACCAATTAAATATAACTCAGTTAATTTTAGTATGAAACATTCTTTTATTTTGTCTCACCCCAGTGTCTTTGGGAGAAAGGCTCCATCTTTCAGAATGTATCTTCCTTCCCCATTTTCCTTACCAAGATGGCTCCTGGGCCTGAGAAAGCTTCTTTGTATTTGTGGTAGCAGAAGGGCAGGAGTGGAAGGGATGGTCCATGTGCTGATCTCCATGTCCTTCCCGTTATCCACCACGGGGACATGGAAACTGGACTGATCTTCTCCCTGGACACCTGAACCTACTGACCATCGTAGGGACCTAATCCCACCGGATTCTTTTGGAAATTGTTCTAACACCGGCAGCTGGAGTCTGTTATCCTTGAGGTATCCTCTGGCTGCAAATCCTGCTTATCTCTAATCCTGATGCTCTCTTATCTCTTCCGCTCCATTAGTTCTCTTAGCATTTCCATACATCTTTTGAGGGGACAGATTTTCACAGTTGGGTCCTCTGATCACACAGGCACGGGCTACATTCTGTGAGTCAAGACCACTCTCTGCCCAACTGCCTCCACCCTTTTTCACCTAGCACTCTGGTAACACTGAAGCTTAAAGTTTTCCCAACCTGCGTCCAAAGAAGTGAGGGATAAGTTCCATCACTCTGGACTCCCAGCACTTCCTCACCCTGTACTCACTTTCAGCTGATGAAAGGTCATCCAATTCACTGAGAATAAGGAAACATAGAAGAGCTTGTACCAACACCTCTATCTAGCCCTTGCATCTCTGCCCCATACTCTGCCTTCCCTCCTGTTACAATGGACAAGCAATCCATTCTCCTAACAAAAGACAACTTGTCCACTTTAGTATTAGATTCCATTGCTACTACTTCTCCCATCTCCTGCGTTATCATCTTTTTTTCTCTCTACTGATTCAATCCCATAACACTTAAACATACTGCAATTTCTTCTCCTACCTTGAACCTACATCCTCTTTCATCTACCACCTCACTTCTCTGCTCCCCTTTACAAAAGCTTGTGGTAAGATTTGGCCATACTGACCAATTCAATTCCCTCCATGGTTACCTCCCTTCCCGCAGCCACCATTCCACCGAAACTATTCTTTTCAAGGCCATTAATGATCTCCATATTGTTCAATCTAGTGGTCAATTCTCAGTCCTCATCCTACTTAACACATCAGCAGCATTTAACAAAGCTGATTAAGTTTTCTCCTTGAAATATTTTCTTTACTTGGCTTCCTGGAAATCCTGGTTTTCTTCTGACTTCATTATCAACTCTTCTCTGACTCTTCCTCTGGCCTCTAAACGTGGAGTGACCCAGGGCTCAGTCCTTAGGCCTCTCTCTTCTCTTCTCTTTTATACTCATTCACTCCTTTGGTGTTCTCATCTAGTCTCCTGGCTTTAAAAACCATCTATGCTAACGATTCCCAAATTCATTTTCAGTCTAAACCTCTCTCATGAACTCAAGATTCAAATATCCAACTGTCTAGTCCACAGGTTCACCAGATGAACAACAGGCACTCAAACTGACCTGTCCACAACTAAATTCTGATCTTCCCTACTAAACCCGCATCCATCTACAATCTTCTTCAGTGCAGGAAGTAGTAATTCTCTCCTTCTAGTTCCTTAAGCCAAATTCCTTGTTTCTTCTCTTCCCCTTAGCAAAGCTCATCCATTAGCAATCTAGTTGGCACTATCTTCAAAATATATCCAGAATTCACACTTCTCACCATCTTCATCACTGTAACTGTCGTCCAACTCATACTTATCTCTCACTTGGATTATGGCATTAATCACCTGACTAGTCTCCTGCTTCCACCCATGTCTCCCTTAGTTTATTCTCTATACAACAGCCAGAATGATCCCTTTAAACCAAAATCAAGTTAGGTCGCTCCTCTATTCAAAAGTCTCCAGAAGTTTCCATCTCAGAGTAAAAGCCACAGTGCTTACAAGGTCCTACACAATCTACTCTCACCCTTTCCTGACTCTGGTCCCTACCATTACCTCACTGACCTCACTTCCTACCTCTGTCCTTCCTTCACTCGGCTCTTTTTGGACCACCCTTCACCAGTTCCCTCACCTACTTCACACACTTGCACAGATATTGCTGTCTCAGTGTCTCAGTCAGGACTTCTACAATGACCCTAGTTAAAAAATCACGAGCCCACTTCCAACCCCACCTCCTATGCTATCCACTTCTTTGCTTTATTTTCTCCATAGTTTTTTTTTTTTAACCAACTGACATATATTTTACATATTTGTTTACTGTCTGGCTCTCTCAATAGAATGTAAGCTCATGAGGGCATTTTACCTAGAACAGTAGGTGTTCAATAAATATTTTTTAATATATCTTATTATTTCTAACACTCATACCCCCAACTGGGGTTTTAACCTGCAAAGGAGGAACCAGGGTCCACACATCTTACCACTTACCTTTGTTCCTCATTTTCCCGCTCCTTAAAGACTTTAAGTGTGGCAGATTGAATACAGGTGTTTATCTCCATTTCTCTTCAAACTCATTTTCCAAAGAATAAAGTCAACAGATAATATTTAAAATTTAAAAGTCAAAGTTATATGTAATTTTGAAATATGGTAGTAACCACTAGTAGATAAAGCAAAGTTGAAAGTAATTGCCTCTGGGGAGTGAGAATTTGGGGATGGGGAGCAGTAAGGCAAGAGTTTATGTTGCTGGGTTTGTTGTTGTTTCATTTTGTTTGTAAAAATTAGAGCACAATTTGACTGCAAAAATTTAAAAAGAAACAGGTAAAATACAATTATAGTAGGAGATTTTAATATACTTCTTTCAAATCAGTGAGATCTAGGAGACAAAAATTAAATACAGACACAGAGGAACTGAAATATTACTATCAACTCACTTGTTTTAATTGCTAAAGAACTTGACATCCATTGAAGGAAATACATATTATAAAAATCAATCATGTAAATGGCTACAAAGAAAACCTCAAGAAAATATGAAAAGCAGAGATTTTACAGACCTCATCTTCTAATAAGAATCCAATAAGATTAGGAATAAATGATATATAAAGGGAGCTTTAGAAATTTAGAAATTCCTTTTCCTTCTTGACGCATCCTAGCTTTCAAGAGCACTTTCTCCCTGGGGACACTATACATAAAAAGCTTCATATGACAGTCAAAGCTGAGCGATGACTTTGGTGTTCTAGCCAGTGACTACCCTGCCCCTGAAGCACTGAAACTTATTGATTAAAAGGATGAGGAGCCATATGGCATCTTGATTTAAGAGGAATAAAAAATGCATCAAATAATTCCTAAAATCTCATATCCATTATTCATAAGTGTGGCCATTACTTTAAATCCAGAGCCACAAAATGTCAATCAACTGATGGAAAGGACCAGAATTGCCAATCTCGGCTGTATCTCTATCCCCATCTTTGGTCAGCTTCTCTGAAAGGATTAATAAACTGTGAGGCAATAAGATTTACTGATGGATGGGATTTCAGCCAATAGCTGAAAAAATTCTTTAAAGTATCTGGATAAGTACTTCTCAAAGTAGTATGCCAGTTAGAATGCATATTCCTAGGCCCCACCCTTAACCAACTGAATCAGAATATGTGGAGCTCAGAAATCTACATTTTCCAACACGCTTTTAGTGGATTTTTAAGTGTGCTGAAGTTTGAGGATTACGATTTACATAATCCACTAACAATAATAACCTCCCAATAATCCAGAGTGAACTAAAATCATGGAAGGAAATGCACCCAGCATAGAAGCTTTTTTTTTTTTTGTCTATTGATTTACAATTTAATTCAAATAAAAGTCTTAAGAATAACTATCTGACAGGCTTGAAACAGAACTATTTTATTGGCTTATCTTTCATAATTCCAACTTTGATTCATTAGCCATTCTAAGTAAAGGGAACAGTAGAATGGAGTTTTAGTTTGACTTGGGGACTTCTGGCTCTCATCTACATTTCCCGTTTCATGTCAACCATTTCCCAGCACCACACCTCCAGTCAGTGTCCTGCACATTTAGGATGTGTATTCCACCCCATTTGTTCATTGCCAGGGAGGATCCCCATTAAGAATACCTTCCCAAGTTACGTAAGTTATTTCACAAAACAATAAAAAGTGTTCATAAATCTTTTAGTTGATAATTCAACTCCTAGGAATATATTCTAAAATTTCTCAGACAAATATGCAGAGATGTTTGGACAAGTACGTTAATTGCAGCACAGCTTATAACAGCAAGAAATTGGAATCAAACTAAGTATCTGTATCAGTTAGAATTAAGCTTGTCTGCATATAAGAGAGCATTTAAAATAATTGTCACTTAAACAAAATAGAGATATATTTTTCTCTCACCTCAAAGAAGTTCTGAGGAGGTAGGCCATCCAGGGCTGATATAATATCTTCACAGTGTCATCAGGGACCAAGGTTCCTATCTTGCCAGTTCACTATCTCAGGAAGTGGTTTCCAATCTTCAAGGTCCACCACATGGCCATGTTTGCTACATCCTCGCAGGCACCCACTTACCACCTAGGATAGCAAAGGGAGAACAGGCAGAAATGTGAGCAACTAGGCATGTTTAAGCCAGTAATGAAAACTAAGTTTAAAGGGACTATCTCAATTATTGCACTGAACCAGGTTTACTGGATCTGACTTAAAATTTAGACTTTTCTTCCCACTTCCAAATGGATGGGAACTATTGATGAAATTTAGATGATTAATAGAAAATGTCTTTAAACTATATTTTCTCTGTTCACCTGAGAACAGCATGAGTAAATTTACAAATTCAATTACAGTATTAATTAAATTTACAAAATTTTAAAACTATTTTTAATTTAAAGTCTTGTTCGGATTGCATTATTACCTTAGTTTTGGAGGTGGACAATTGAATACTCCTTTTAAAGTCCAAAGTGTTAAATGGGACAAAAGAACCCCACCTTTGGTGTTCCTCTCAAGTCATATAATATCCTCCTTCCTGGGCCAAGGAGGAAGTGGAATCCATGTGTCTCACTCACTGTCTCCCTGCCTCGTCTACTCACAATGCCCTGGGGTCAATAAAGGTCAGTTTCTCTTTTACTTCCTCTTCCTATCTCTTATGACATACCCTAGTACCAGGACCAGCCACATAATTTTTGGAGCCCAGTGCAAAAAGAGTAAGGGCCCCTTGTTAAAAAATTAGTAGAAATTTCAAGAGGGTGACAGCAGAGCATTAAACCAAGTACAGGGCCCTTCTAAGCATGGGGTTGAATGCCCACATAGCTGGTCCTGCCTGTTGCCCAGGCCTTGACATGGCAGCTTTTGGGCTTTCACTTTCGCTACATAATTACCTTCTTCTTTCTGATTCCGGCTCCTTGCATAGACCTTAAGGCTGGTTAGAATAACTTCTCTACATTTAAAGAAGCCTGGTCTTCAAGCTTATTTTCATACTGTGGATTCAAACAAAATCTAACTTGATGATAAAAGCTAATTAATGTCTTTTTAAAAAATAGCAGGTATTTCTCATGCTCTTTCCCAGAAGCCCTGTCAGTCACACTGCAATGTGGGTGATAAGATTTTCAGGATAGGGAAATAAAAAACCTGAAAATATTTTTTAAATAATATCCTTGTTCCAAAGGGAAAAAATATAAATGCCTAATCTAAGAAATAGGAGATTACGAAATGAGAACAATTGGATTTGAAAAAGAACTGAGTAGAAATCCAAGAAATGAAAATACACTCATTTAAATAAAAAAGGAAACAACTGAAAAGAGAATTAGTGAACTGAAAGCTGAAAAAATAACAATGAACACAGCACAGAGAAATAAAGAAATTAAGAATATGAACAAAACATTAAGAGATACAGAGGAAAGAAAAGGGACAGTTCAGTATATTTCTAGTAGAAATTCCAGAAGAATGGAACAGAGAAGTTAGGAAAGAGGCAATATCTAAAAAGATAGTGAATGAGAATTTTCCAAAACCAAAAAAATACTTAAGGTTAAAAAATAAATAAGTAAAGAGCTGGCCCCGTGGCCAAGTGGTTAAAGTTCAGCGAGCTCTGCTTTGGCAGTCTGGGTTCGCCAGTTTGGATCCCAGGTGCGGACCTACTCTGCTCGTCAGTCATTCTGTGGAGGCATCCCACATACAAAGTGGAGGAAGTTTGGCACAGATGTTAGCTCAGAGTTAATCTTCCTCAAGCAAAAAATAAAAAATAAAAAAAGAGGAAGATTGCCTAATGGACGTTAGCTCAGGGCAAATCTTCCTCACAAAAATAAATAAACACATGCATAAATAAATAAATACCACACTCAGTCATGAGCAGGATAAATAAAAACAATTCCAAACATTGTAATGAAACTACAGAATATTAAGAGAAAATCAAACAGAAAGAGATGGTAGACTATCTCAAAACGAAAAATCACACATTCAGACTGACTGCAGACTGACAGCAAACTTCTCCTTGGAAGCAAGAGATGCCAGAAGAGAATGAATTCCGTCTTCAAAGTGTTCAAGGGGAAAAGTGACACAATAGAATTCTATCCCAGATAAACGATCACTCAAGAGTGAAAGCAATATAAATACCAGCCCAAGAGAGTTAACTGACCCTCACCAAGAGAATTACTGAAAGAGAGACTTTAGCAAGAAAGAACCGAAAGCCAGAATGAAGGATAGAATTCAAGAGCAATGGTGAGAAAAGAAAAGAAAAAAAACTGGTAAAAATATGTTAACTAACAATAATAACCATTCTTTTGTATTTAAAAACAAGGTAGAACTAAAACTTCAGACAATAGCAATATGGGAGACTGAAGAGGGTTGTTTGTAGTGAAAACAAAATATGCTAACTTCCTTGCCTGTTTAGAAGGAGAATATAAATTAACTTTAGTATTTATTTTAAAATAACGTGAGCTGTATATAACAACATTTCAATGGTACCTACTAAAGGACTAGAAATAGAATGCGTAATTTTTAAACTAATAGCAGAAAGAAGGAGAAATAAAGAAAACCTGACCATCCAACAGAAGATAAGAGCAAAAAAGCAAACAAAATGGAAAAACAAAAGCAAACTAAAGTGGCATAAGTAATTCCAAATATGTCACAAACCATAAATAATACAAATAAGACTCATCCACTAATACAGATATTCATGTCAATGTTGAATGAGAAAAGCAACTTGTAAGATGACATATACAAAAAAATATGTAGGGCAAACTGTCCCTCATGTACATTTAAAACACACACATATACACTAGCACATATTGTTCTTTGACATATAATTATGCACATAAAAAATATGTAAGGGGCCAGCCCCATGGCATAGTGGTTAGGTTCAGCGCACTCTGCTTCGGAAGCCCTGGTTCACAGGTATAGATCCCAGGTGCAGCTACACCACTCATCAGTCACGCTGTGGTGGTGACCCATATATAAAGTGGAGGAAGACTGGCACAGACTTTAGCTCAGGGCTAGTCTTCCTCAAGCAAAAAAAAGAGGAAGATTGGCAACAGATGCTAGCTCAGGGCTAATCTTCCTCTGAAAAAGAAAAGTATTTAAAAATATTTTAGGGGCTGGCCCTGTAGTGTAGTGGTTAAGTTTGGCACACTCCACTTCAGTGGCCCAAGTTTGTGGGTTCAGATCCCAGTCGTGGACCTACACCACTGGACAGCCATGCTGTGGTGGCAACGCACGTACAAAATAGAGGAAGACTGGCACAGATGTTAGCTCAGGGTGAATCTTCCTCAAGCAAAAAAGAAAAAAAAGGGAGATTGGTAACAGATGTTAGCTCAGAGCTAATCTTCCTCGACAAAAGAAAAAATAATATATTTATATATAAAATAGGTAATATATATTAAAATATATATAAAATATATATTATATATATAAATCAAGATTTGGGGGGATGAAGAGAAATCTTTTACATATCTCAAAAAATGTCTAGTGCTTCAGCTTATTACAAAGTATTAGAGTATATATTTAAAAACACAAAAATACCTTTATCTAAAACTTCTTTATTATTCAGATTTTACACTGATTGAAAATGAACTTTCCACTTAATTGATCAGAATTAGTGAAGTTTTCATGGGCAAAAAGTATATAATCTGGAATACCTAATGATGGACATCAAATGATAATGAAAAGATTTTGTTTTGAACAAAATATTGTGGTCCCTTGAAATAGGGAGCATACAATGGTACCCAAAGGACTCTCTGTCACTTATTGATGAGCCTTAGGTTTTTAAAATTAGTTTCTGGGTCTCTTCAAAGAATCCAATTTTATCTCTGAGCTAGAAATCTGGAGCACAAAGAAGTCATTTTCAGAGAAAATGAATGCACGGTTTTCTTAAAAAAAATTCAGGATTCTGAATCTGGAGAAAAAAATAAAAGTAGTACTTCTATTTGAGTTGTGTTTTAGATCTAAGAAGTTTCATTTAACCCCTAGAGGGTTAATAGCTGTTCTTAGTTAAAAAAATAAATGAGGTCGTTTTGTAAAATATCCTCCTTTTCATACACTAAGTGATCTCTGTAAGCTTGAACTATCGTGTTCATGAAGTTAAGATTTGTAACTGGAATGGAAAAGGAGATTTTTGTCGTTATAGAAGAAGCTTGTCTCAGTTCTTTCTATTCCTCCTTTAAATAAAAAATGCAGTTGTACTGAGCTTTGCTAACATCAGTAAAGCTCAGGCAACACCCAGTAGTGCCCTTTTTTGGGTGGCTAACTGATTTTCTCAAGGTCATGCAGGGATATGGCTCAGGAACAAGGGGAAAACCTGAGGCTGGCCTGTGACTCTAAAATTACACTGGGCTCTTTGTGTAAGGTCCCTGGGTCATTGATCTCTAAATTAAAAATAGCTCACAATTCACCTCGGGTCCTTTTGGCTTATAAGGGCATACGAACATGGATGGCTAAGGCATGGTGGGGCAACTTCTAGGTTAAACCGAGAACTTTCCTTGTCTCCAGGATTAGAGAGCACAGAATGATAACCAAACAGCCATGCCTCTTTTTATAGATGGTCATTAAAGTGAACTCTGTCTTGGATTAGGCTGTCTCTGTGTAAGGAAATTTCTTCCACTGGCCACCCACAGGCTTTCATGGGCACAGAGATGATCAGGACTAAGGCAGTTGGAGGGGAGATAATCAGGACCAAGGCAGGCCTGAAGGGCTAGGTGTGGTGTCAGGCAGTTCAGCTTGTCCTTGCCTTTGTGCCACAGATTCTAGGAAAGAATACTTTGATGGAGTGGTCAAAAGAATGAATTGATCATAAACAAATATTCTCAGACATTGGCCAAAAATAAATATTCTTCAGTAAACCATACAAAGATTTTGTGAACTTTAAAAGAAAAACATATCCCTTGGTGCACAAAACAAGTCCTATTTTCTACACATTTAGCAGGTGTAAGTGGTGACCCTTCGGGCTGAGAAATGGTAGCCTCCCAAGACTAGGTTTCATCTTTGATCCCTGAGTGAACAAACACAATTTGACCCAACCTATCTGTTACTCTCAGACTCTGAGAAGCGTCCTGTCTTGACATCCCTGTGACATTAAAGGCTAAAAACGTTGAGGTAAGGCAACTAGATTTCTGTGCCCCACCAACCAGGCCAAACCACAGGCTGGGTGTAGACTTCTGTAGCCAAGCAACCCCTCAAAAGCCTCCATCGTCTATGTTGCACATGAAACTGCTTGCTATAAGAACTGCTTTTGTGAAGCCTCAGGCCTCTGACCTCAGGCAGCTTTCTTTAAAAGATGGGAAGGAGGTGTGGGAGTTAACCAGCACCAAAACTAATCAAGTCTACTGAGCTTCAGCATTTCCAAAGTTCAGGGGCCAGGATTTGTCCCTGGACTCAGCCCAGCTCAGAAATGACTAAGGCGTTTCCAGAACTGCCTCTGGGCGCTGGCCAAAGGGCAGCATGTGTATCTGTGTGTTACCAACAAAACCAAGAACTGCACTCTGATTCCTTGCCTAAGAGTGTCTCTCACCAAGTCCAAGGTCAAGAAGTTACAAAAAAAAAGGGGGTCTTAATCAGGACTAGGCTAGATTTCTGGGATGCTCCTGAGACAGATCCAGACCCTTCCCCTAAACCACACGGTGGAACAGCTCTCAGTTGTTTCTCCTGGGGCCTGCCTATTCCCTGCATAGAGAAGTATGTTCTGAATTATATGTGCTGTACTTAATTTGGCGCCTGTAGCTGTTGAGTTGCTTTTATTTCTCACTCCTCTGTACCACTTCAGGAAAACTCTTAATAGCCAAGAGGGCTTTTTAAAAAGGAGTATTACGATAAACTTGCAAGTTGCACAATGGCAGGCAAAGGTATCCAAATGAAATTAGATGCCCCAATTGAAACTCTGAGTATTCTCTCAGGCAAAATCTTCCTAACCATTCTCTTTGTGAACAAGATTCAGCTCACACCCTTAAACCAGGACACCTCTCTTTATGCTGCAGGGAGGAGGACTGAGCACTCCTTTAGCCGGCAGGAGGTCCCCGACCAGAGTCACTTCCTTGAGGGAGCAGGTGACGATTCCTTTCCCTTTTGTTATAATAAACATAGTTATACACTCTAGCCTAGAATCTCACTTTTTATCGGCAATATTGCCTGTAATAACTGCTTGCCTTCCAGAGTCCATCTGCCCCATCTTATTGAGACCAAAACTCCAGTGCATGGGATTGTCCCAGACACAGTTAAGCACAGTCACACTCATGCAAAGCAGTGCACTGTTCACAGGGCTTTCTCAGGCCTCTCTCACTGTGGTCCTGGGACCAGGAGAACAACCTCATTGGCAGCCCTGGGGCGATGCATAACTTGTCTACGAGCTCCCTGGTCAGATGTCATTCTCCCTCTGGGAAGATATGCTACCTCAAATTCCACCTTCAAAGAGTCATTCCTTTGGGTGAAGGCACTGGCATCTTCAAGAGTTCCCTGAGGCAGGGTAGCAGCGTGGAAAGTGTCCTGACTTTGGAGTTGGGCAGATCTGGATCCCAATACAAACTCTGCTACTTACCAGCTGTGTGACTGTGGACCAGCAATTTAAACCTCCTAGAGCCTCAGGTTAGCTTTATGTAGAACCCAACAAACTCACAGGGCTCCTAGAAGGCAGCATCCATTTAGGCAATAGAGAGAGTACTAAACACCTACCCAGTATAGTGTAGACCCCAATAAACTATAGATGTCACTAAGATTATTAAATACAAGCACTTCCAGGAACAAAATTATTAATACCTTAACGTGAAATGGACTACTCAGATCACTTTGTAATAGTATCTAGCTAGCTCAAAACCAAGCACAGAATGAAATGAGAGCTAGATAGAACTTGGGACACTTCATAGCCCAAGAGCTATAAGAAGGATCTCAGAATAAAAGCGTATTAAGAACCAAACACAAGCTTTATTACTTTTACAATCTGGATCCCCACCTATACCCCACCTTATAATAGCTAGAGACACTGACTCAGCAAATCTGCTTGCTTAACACCACACAGTTAATTGAGCAAGAACTGCAATGAGAACATATACACCCTGTTTTCAGCCCTGAACTCTTTTTCACCAAGTGACGAGTGTACCTATACACTGGTGAAAGGGTCATTGGAGGCAAAAACACTAGATCAGGAACCAAAAATCTACTTTCCAACTATGAAGGAACATGTGGGAAATTCTTGAGGGTAATGAAAGGTTCTACATCTTGATTGGTGTGTTGGCTATGATTACATAGATATATACATTTGTCAAATTGCATCAACTGGACACTTCAGTTCTGTGCATTTTATGGTACACAAATTACACTTCAGTTAAATTAGTTAATAAAAAGATATGTTTTCTAGCCCCAGCTCTGACACCAATTAGCTGAGTGGTCTTGGCCAAGTCAGTTCCCCTCTCTGGGCCTCAACTTTCTTGTTTTTAGAATGAAAGCTTATGATTAGACAAAGACTAAAATCTCTTCCAGTTCAACACTATGATATGGTAAACAAGACCTCTTCCTTTCGTTTTAGCCTCTATTTTATGCCCACTGAGTTCAGCAGCAGGGTCAGAGAGATTGGCACAAATTTAGGGGGAGTAAGCAGTAACTTCATGGTATGTGAAGGGAATCCAGGGTCTTTCTATTGCATCATTAACTTTCCAGCTGCACTTTAAAGAACATGATTGGTTTTCACAGGGATCCAGCAATGCAACATGATTGAGCTGTGGGATGAGGATGATCTGGACCCAGAAAAGTTGTATCTGCCACGAGAGATAACAACTTTCACATGGAGAGTGGAGAGAATGTTTCCTGGACAATGGGAATGACTGGCAGATATTAAACAGGAGGAAACTGAAGGCTCTGCCAAGTTTCATGAAAAAATGGTATTTCTCACGGTAAGGTCAAGCTGTCTCTAGTGCAGCTACTGCTTTTAAAATACAAAGGGAACATGGAAGGTTCAACAGAAGTACATCAGGCTTTGCAAAGAGTATGTGATCAAAGGCCACTTGTTTCATTTATAAATAAAATTGAATGATTATTACAGCAATAAAAATCATCAAGGATGAATTTGGAATTTGCTGATGAACTAAAAGTTTGAGAAACATCAGTAAGGAAATCTCTAAAGGTTTTCTCCCAAAGCCCTTTGGATATAAAATGCCCACTGATGTTTGCAAGAACACATATGTAAAAGGAAGGTTAAATTGGACTTTCATGGGAGAGCATTATGCCAAGAGTTAGGGTTGGCATTATTGTAACATATTAATGAGTATTTTAAATGGTGGAATATATTCACTGGCACTAAATCTTATAGTTTGCAAACACTAACAATCTAAAAACAAAATTTAACATGTATGAACCATTGGGTATTAGTGTTTACTTATGCAAACAAGACAGAAAAAAAGTCATATTTTTGTCTCAAGTTGCGTTTAAAGAGTGAGTAACATTTATTTTTCATTTTAAGTCTTTGGGGAATGACTCTGTGATGGTTAATTTTATCTGTCAACTTGACTGGGCCACAGGGTGCTCAGATGTTTAATTAAACATTATTGTGGGTGTATCTATGAGGGTGTTTCTGGATGAGACTAACATTTGAATTGGTAGACTGAGGAAAGCAGATTGCCCTCACAATGTGGATGGCCTCATCCAATCTGTTGAAGGCCTACAAAAGACTGAGTAAAAACAAAAGGCTGAGTAAGAAAGAATTTGCTTTCTCTGCCTGACTTTCTTCCAGCTGGGACATCCAGCTCCAGCCTTCAGACTCCTACTCAGACTGAAACTTACACCTTTGGCTCTCCTGTTCTCAGGCTCAAACTAGAACTACATCATCAGTTCTCCTGGTCTCCAGCTTGCCGACTGCAAGTCTTGGGACCTTTCACCATCCATAATCACATGCGCCAATTCCTTATAATAAATCTCTTCATATATATTCATTCATTCATTCATTCATATATATATCTATATATTCACACACACAGAACCAACAGGATATGTATATATGTGTATATTCTGTTTCTCTAGAGAACCCTGACTAATAAAGATCCCCTCAAATGATTCATCAATTGATTCATGTTAACATCACTCAACATTCTGGGCACTAGATATCAAAAGTTACATTCAGCGTAGCCTTTGATCCAGCAATCGTCATTCTAGGAATTTTTCCTACAGAAATACTTGGACATGTGCAAAGAACTAAGTATAAGGATCTGGGCCATGATGTTATATAACGTCGGTCAGGCGGCACTATTCCCATTGAGGCTATATCAATGGTGCCCCTGAAGCATGACAAAGATGTTCATTGTTATATTGTTTGAAATGGCAAATGACTCAGAACAATGCAAATTTCCACTATTAAAGAATGATTAAATAAGTTATGTTACATCTGCATGATAGGATACTATGGATATTATGCCTTTGTTGAAAAAGAATGAGGTAGATCTATATAATCTGATAAGGAAAGATGTCCAAGAAAAGAAAAGCAAGGGCAAGGGCAGCCCAGTGTGTATAGTGTAGAGTATATTCCCACATGTGTGTATATGTATATATGTGTGTGTGTATACAGATGTATACATACACACACACAAAGAAAATTTCCGGAAGATCATATAAACTATAAATACTAGTTGCCGCTGGAAAGTGAGACTGATGACCAGAGTGACAAAGAGTTCTACTTTTTGTTGTATACCCTTTTTTAATATTTGATTTTTTTTTTACCATAGCCAAGCATTACTTTCGTAATTAAAAAAAAAACCCTAGACTAATAAAAAAGTTCATCCATTTATTTAATAATTAAGGATCACATACCAAGCAATGTGCTAAGTACCTTCCCAAGTTGAAGTGCTCATCATCCAGTTGAAATTTTCTAGTTTGTTGATGTAGTTGTTCCTGGTAGTATAGTTGGTGTTGCTGTTAAGGATGGTGAAATACTACCTATTTCATTCAACAAGTATTTATTGTGCACCCTCTATGTGCTGGCACTCTTCTAGGTGCTGGGGATATATCAGTGACTGAAAGAGACAGAAACCTTTGCCTTCCTAGTTCTTACAGTCTACCTATTTAGAGCGGAAATTTTGCAGTCTGTGCATCACATTTACGTGATATACCTCGTACAGTGAAGTAGTCATTCTACAAATGCTTCCAGAGGGATGGGCGCACAGGTGTTCATGTGTGCATACGATGTGCATGTGCGTGTATGTACACATGTGTCTTGGTTACAGCCCGACTGGCAACACTATGCAATGCGATCTTTATTCAGAGCAGATCAGACAGTTGTTTAAAAGGTCCCTGTAACACGTAAAATCTTAGTAACAACCAGAGGCATAGAATTCAGTGTGGGCTACCTCTGCTGCCACCTACACTCCTCCACTCCAAAACCCTCCAGGTTGGCTATAGTTCAGGAGACGGCTAGGTTCCTAAATCCCGGCTCGCTGTAGTTTGGGAGATGGCTGGGTCCCTAAATCCTTAAAACATGTCACTAGGCCCACCCCTGACATTTCCAAAAGGCCATGGCAGCTTATAGAGATAGACGCTTGCATAGTTCACCACAGGGAGGTTACAAGTACCTCATTCTGGGTTGTCATCCTAGTTACCACACTCTGGGGGTTGGAAGTGACTCCTTCCAACCAAGTGAATTGTTACAGCTGTTCCAGTACGTACCAAACCCTAAATGTCCAGGAGTGCCCACGGCTGTGCACACCCATAGACACACACGAGAATCTCCCCATGCATCTTCACAACCTCTTACTGGCTTCCTTGCTAGAGTGGCTGGAACTGGCATGTGGCTCAGCAGACCTTTTCTCTTTTCTCTCCTGCTATGACCTTAACAGCTTTTGGAACCACTAGCCTCGGGCAGTCAGAAACAGCTGCTTGTCCTCCTTCAAAAATCAGAACAGATTTCTGATTGTTATTTCTACTATAACGAGACTAAGCCCTACAATCTTTCTTGCTGACTCTTTGAGTAGCTGCTGCTCACCTTTTATCACCTTATAATGATTCCCTCCCATCTGTGGAGGAATAATAGCTTCTGACTGGTGATAGGGGCAACAGATCCAATAAATGTTTTATTTAACATTTTGTAGAAAGAACTTGGGAGAACACAGTACCCGTGAGATGCCAAGACCTGGATTTTAATTTAATTTTAGAACTAAAATGTATTTAAAAAGGTAGAGTTGCCTGCTTTGGCTCTTGGGAGTATAATAAGCAGACATTGATTTCTGCTGAAGTTAACATAAAGAATTATTGAACTGAGAGGTGCAGGCTGCCCTGGTCTCCACCTCAGTTAATATTTACCTTGAAAAATAATTAATCTTGATGTTGAGTAAAAACAAGCACCAATATATCTATTTTTACTTTTTTCCATGCTGAGACAAATGTTAACTATATATATATTTAGCATTTTAATGGAATACCAGAAATTGCAAAAACTTAAACTACACAAATTAAAGCCCACCTATGATATTCTCCATCTCCTAATGAAGTCTCATTTCCCTCTGTCATCCTTACTCAACGAAGGCACTTGCCTTATGCAGACAGTGCTGTTTGCTCCCAAAGAGGCAGCAAGCTAAGAAACACTGGAAGTGTCACCTAAATGCCTGACCCACCCCTGGCTTTTAGATGGTTTGACATCAAAAGTTTCTGTGTCTCAACACGTCTTCCATGAGCAAAGAGCAGTAGCAACAAAAGAACACATGACTGACTACATTTGGTTGTTATAAGAAAAACATGATCCATCTCAGAGACACTGTGACTTTCCTAAAGTCCATGTGCATCTTGCACCCAGAAAATACACACTCAACAGCTCAAACAGATGTGGCTGATGGCTAATAATGCTAATACAAATATTATTAGTAAAATTAAATTGCTGTCATGTAAATAATAACTGCTAATACGCATTAAGCTCTTGGCATTTACCATGTCAGCTTTGGCCCTTTACAAGGATTATCTCATTTATTCTTTACCTTAATCCCATGAAGTCAATATTATTGAGTCTATTTTATAAATGAAAAAATTAAGGATGAGAGTAAGCCCTTTGTTCATGGCCACACAGCTATTGTCAGAGTTGGGCTTTGAACCAATGCCTGTTGAAGCCACAGGCTATGTTCTTAAAATCATGTTACATTGCCTTTGCCTGGCACAGAAAGAGCTGTGCTGAGGCACAGATGCCTTGAAGGGTGAGGTAAAAGGAGGTGTTAACTCACTGGTAGGCATTTCCTAATGGTGTGCTTTTGAGAAAGATGCTACTGGGGCAGAGAAGCCGACTGACTATTAATAGAGGCACAAGGAAATCAGGAACCTCTGACGGCTTTATTTCTCCAGTGGCCAGACTCGAATTTTCCTGACCTAATTCCCATGTTGTCCCAATGCTTTTATCCTAGTCTTGATATTTGCTTTCCGAAAGAGGCCCACTTTGCAACACAGCTGTTATTCGATGCTCTTGGAGCACCTTCGGTCCCTACTTTAAGGCTGAGATATTCATTCCTAAGAGTGTTGCTGCTGACAATGGTGGCTGCTGATGGCTCCCAGCTGCCCCTCTTTGGGAAGTGCCATCTGCAAAAGGGAGCAGCTTGACCCAAGGTTATACCCCTCCCTGTAGGCAGTCTTCATGTAATGACCAGTAGATGTAGGGAAGTACCAAGGGCTGGCCCTCTTGTCTCAAGAAGGGACCCTTCCGTTGATCCCAGGGATTGGCTAAAATCTCCCCTCCAACTACATGGCTGTTCAACTTCTCCTTCTGCCCAATTCTGCTTCCCTCACTCCCTTAAAGGTGCTGTTCCCTTTCCTAGGGACACCAATTTAAGACAACAGTTCTCATAAAAAAATGATTTGACCATAGGTCTCTTGCCCTTCCATCTCAAGTGTCAGCAAGGTTTTATATACAAGGGAGATTTAGATCTACAGTGCTGTGGTGTATGAAACTGTTCCTTTGTGGGTGACTCACCCAATGGGCCAAGATCATTCCTCTGATAGATCCTGGGTGGAAGCTCAAGCTTCCATATCCCCACATTTCTACCCAAGCCATTCTATAAGCAGTCCTGAGTTGTCCTTGCTCTGACCTTGTAAACACATAATGAGAAGTCTTGGCATCAAAAGTCAGTGAAGGTCCTAACCACATCTCCTCACCTTGTTGTTACACAAGGATTTTATTACATCTTAAAACCCTAAATTTGGTTGCACATCCGTAGAAAATCTACAGCCTAATTTGAAGCTACTTCCCTGATAGTAAAGGGAAGGACCTTGTAATCTTTGAAGTTTTTATTTTGTTTTTGCCAGTTTGCAATGTTACCTTTCTTCTCCACATCCAAAAGAAATAAAATGTGTGAGCAGTTTAATGAGAAAAGTCTAAGTGAAATTCCAATGATCAACTGATACTTTTTCTAGCCTGTAAAGCAGAAATAAGCAAGAGGTAAATGGTCAGTGAAGAAGGATACATTTACTTACACAAGATTGAATCACTGAAAAGTGCTCATCAGTTCCCCTCTAATAACCTCATGTGCCTAGAAAGGCAACTGTTAAGACAAGATCTAAGACAGGGCATTGTGCATCAAACTCACCTCTTTTCCCTGAAACTAATGGAGAGGGGAGATTTTTCAGATGTGTTTTTGCCATAGATTTTTTTTCCTTTCTTCTTTCTTTCCTTCTTCCTTCTTTTTATCTTTTGTTCATTCTTTTAAAAGACTATTCTCTCAGAGAGGAAAGGAAACTCTCATTTTCTGCTGACTAGCTTGTGCACAACTGGAAATTATAAAAGAAATTGCTGTATCATTGATGTAGTAAGAAAACAGGAAGACAATTTTCATCCCCAAATGAGCCCTCTCAGCTGAAGCTCCCTTTGTAGTTGATGACCACACGCTTTCCATCTCGGCACAGGGCCAGTTTTATTAAAATCCTATAGCAACGGCTTGTTTTTCAAACAACACTTTAAAAAGGCATTTTATGATGAATTTCCCTTAAAGTTGCTCGTGGTCATGTGTTTGCCACCTTCAAGGACTCCAATGGGAAAGGGATCTTACCTCATAGGGGCAAAGTCTGAATGTTATTTTTGTGATCAAAAGCATTTGTTGGGCCCTCAGGTAATGCTCAAGCAAAGAGGTAAATGGGCATGAAGGCACAGAAGGAGTAGGGACCCAGCTCTTAGTACATCACTTCACTCAACAAGAAGAGTAAATTCTGCATGACCTAGAAAGGCTGCCAGAAAACCCAGTTATTATGCTAGAGAATGATGCGAAAACATAAAAGATGCCTAATTTCAAGAAAACTGGATCAGAAAGAAGTAGACTATGAGGAGTTAAAGGAAGGAAGGAGAGAGATGAAGAGGGTAGTCAGGGAGAAATACTGATAATACAAAGAGAAGATGAAGGCAGAAGAAAAAGAAAAGAAAAGGAAAGAAGAGAAGAGAGGAGAGAGATGGACACTGGTCCATTATTTGCTCTATAAATTGGAAATCAGTTCCATTAATCCCAAGAGATAGCCTTCATCTAGAAAACCAGCAAGAATAGAAGTAATCAATAAACTGAAGAAGATTTAAAACTTCTTAACTGTTTTAGCACCAGTGACTAGAGAACTGTAGGACACAAATGATCAAAATTAACTTGCCTTTAAAAAGTAAAGCGATTAAACCTCCGCAAGCATATTTAAGGCGTTTTGAAGTCACACACAAATTTTGGAGTAGAAATTCTACATACTGCAGTAGCTATAGTACTGTCCAAGAGATGTTTCCTAGTGTCTGAGCTGTTAGTATTGAAAGACCCCTTAGCAGTCAGCTTCTCCAGCACTATTTAATCCCGACTGGATTCTTTCCCACCTCTATCCTCAACAAATAGGTACTCAGCAACATTTCTAAGTATACTGTTTTTTCACTTCTATCATTGCTCTAACCATAGTAAATTCATTTAATTCTTCTGCTCTGAAAATACATACAAATAAACATGGAACTGTCATTGATCAATACCTTGTACCAACTAAAATAATCTCACAAGGGCTGGAAGGCTGTTGAGGTTAATAAACTGCATTATAACCTCTTGTGGCAATTCTTCATGCAAGGCTCCAACAGTGTTCTCAGTTATGAGGAAGCAGAGCAGGACTCCCAGTCCAATGTTACAAAAGAGGTTTCTATAGTCCTCAATCCTTTGCTTAAATTCCCCTTTAGTAACTCTGGTTTGACAGTAGTCTGGATGGAATTCCTACAGAAACTTGTATATTAAATATTGAAAACAGATACATTTGATACAAAATGCATGGTCAAGTCATAAAATCTGCCCTTCCAGGTTAAACCTCGGCTAAAAACTGAATGGAATACTCAAGGCTCTCATGGTAAGAGCAGAACCACTTGATTATTCTCATTTGATCTTAAGATATCCTTGAGTCTACCGAAGAACTATTACCAAACAGGACAACCAATCCCTCTCCAAATCTCTGTAGGTCTTTGATCTCTCTCTGAAGTTAATTCTGAAAAACTAGATAGAACCTAGGACTGGAGTATTTTTAGTTAACACTAGCAAATTCCTTCTTGAAAAATAGTGTGTGGTATATCTGGGGCAAGGATAAATCTAAGGGTAAGATATTTGGCCATTTTTAAGTGCGAACAGTTTCATTAATAGGAGATTCACTTTGTGCTTCCTTTTTTGAATATCTAAAATGCCACCACCAAGTATTCATTTGGGCTATCAAAATCTTCTTTTAAAATGTAACACCTACCACCCTCCCAAAGGTTAAGGAGCTAGAGAGTCTGCTGGGTGTTCCTACATTCACACATTAGAGTCTATTAAAATCTTAAAGTAAATCAATGTAATCAAATTTCTTTGTTTCACATTCATAGGTTCTAAGGTTCATTCAAAAATGTATGCCAGAGAATGGGCAGGGTAGGAGAGGTCTTTGGGGATGCTTTGGTGAGGAACTGAAGTCTGATTTGGGGTATGTGGGTATTGGACGCCAAGAAGATAGAAAGAAATCGGTCCAAGGAGGCAGGATAGAACATAGAAAGGGTGCTAAGGATAGTTAAAGATAAACTGCAAAAGTTCCCAAGGCTCTATTTTATAAAGAAAATCAGGCCACCTGAATCTTTTAACTGGATTTTACTTTGATCATATTCCCAACTAGTATCATTTTCTTCAAATCATTTAAAATAGAAAAAAGGAAGTACTGAAAGTCTTCTGCTAGTTGCCTAAGCCTGAATACTCTCAAGTGAATCCAATGCAACAAGTTGAAAAGTCAAAAACATTTACAACCTTTCCTTGAGATGGGAGGGAAAGGGGTCTATACCATGCCAAATAATTGGTTTGACTAGATTTTTCCTGCCTGAGATGACCCATAGCTTGGATGTCATTAAGACACAGCCTCTCTGTTTCTTTCCTGTACTCGGAGAAGGAACGTTCCATTCCACGCAATTCATGAATTTTAAAAACCGTGAACCTTCCTTCACATTCCGAAGGAACACAAACGTTTTCCTGTCAGAGAGCTGTTTTGAACATAAATGCTCAAGTGATTGCGATGGTGACAGGGAGAGGCCTTTTCAGACTGTCTTTGTTTTAAGCTGGCTAGAGGCTCCAGGACTAGGACTGCCAGTAGGGTCTGGACATATGGTTGGGCTCAGAGAGCAGGGACTGAATTTACCAACCACCAACTGCCATAACAGCCTTGTCCCTGGAAAATGGCCAACTGTTGAGCCAACTGCCAGGGCCACCATGTTGTCATTACACATGGGCCAACAGAAAATTACGCGACCAGGGAAGACCACTAGCTCCCTCTTGTGGTGGAGCACAATGGCTAAGTCCTGCCACTTTTCCATTAGAAAGACATTCCTGAATTCCGTGAACAAAGGATGAAGGCACTTCCTAAAGCAATCCTATTAGCCCATTTGAATAGTGGCTTTTATCTACACCTCTCCAGAGAGCTAATATTTACAGGCTTCTAATTCCAATGACAAAAATCATATCACTCAAACTCAAAGCTCTCCAATGCCCTTAAAATTAACTTCCAACATCATTACCACGGCTTGTAAGCACCTAAGGATATATCCCCTGCTCACCTCTCCAGCTACATCAATTGTCACTCTCACCCTCACTTTACGTTTCTTGAAATCTCTCCCTTGAGTATTTTCACACTTGATTGCTACATCTGTTAGGAATAATTATGGCTTCCCTTCCCCACCTTCATCCCATCTCATCTGGCTAAATCTTACGCATCTGTTAGGATTTATTTTAAATACCACCTCCTCGGGGAGGCCTTTCTTCATCCCCTAAAGTAGATCTCCCTGATCAGTCTGAATTTAGCACCTTAAATTTCCTTACCTAAGCACTCATAACACTCAATTATAATTGCTTATTTAATGTCTACCTTCTCCATTAAAAGACAATTCTACAAGGGCGTCCATTCGTCTCTTTATCGTCCATACCCAACACAAGGACTACAGATATTTACTGAGAGAATGTGTTTCAAGAAGCAAATTCTAGAACGGAAAAAGAGAAGTGACATATTATTGTGTGCCAAATATGGACCGGGCATTAGGCTAGATACTTGCATATCTGTTATTTCATTTAATCTTCTTTAATACAACCAAGGAAAGTATTATTATTCAATTTACAGTGAGGAAAGTGAAGCTCAGAGAGGTTCATGTAGCTTGACCAAAGCTATGCAGGTGAATATGTCAAATCCAGAATTCTTACTCAAGTGTAATTCCAAAGCCCATGGACTTTCTACTGTATGATGCTCCCTCTTAAGTAGCCCAAGTTAACCAGAGACAATTCTTGCTTATTCATGTCAAAGAAAGCATCACATGGTATGACAATTCTCAAATAGAGAATAATCCTAAAATTATTTCTATAAACTTTAGGTGGTGTTTTTTTAGGTGGTGTTTTTGTTCTTCCATTTAAAAAGAGATTTCTTTTGATGTTCCCAATATCTTCAAAGAAAATAAGTAAGTCATCCTGAAAAGCCCTTACTAGTGACCTTTCCCAACCAGAAGGTAACAGAGCATCACAAGGCAGAGAACAGAAAGAGCACTAGATAAGGATGCCACAAAACCCTGATTCTAAGGCAAGCACTGGCCCAGACCTGAAGGAAAATCCTGACTAAGCTTTTGTTCCTCGTTTCTAAAAAGAAGAAGATGGAAGCATGGACTAGAATGGATTATTTATTTATTTGTTTTTGCTAAGGAAGATTAGCCATGAGCTAACATCTGTGCCAACCTTCCTCCATTTTATATGTGGGTCACTGGCATAGCATGGCTGAAGAGTGGTTTAGGTCCACACCTGGAATCTGAATCCACAAACCTAGGCCAAGGAAGTGGAAAACACCATGGGGCCAGCCCCTAGAAGGGATTTTTTAAGGACCCCTCTAGTTCTCAAATTCTATTGTTCTAATCCAAAGTGGAGCTGGAATCTACAAACTTGATGATTTATGCTTGAAATAGGGTGGTAATTTTGTTTGGTGTTAAAAGACCTCTTCAAACTCTTCAGTTATAAAAATCAAAATCTTGTTTATGTTATCTAAGTCTTAAATAGAGCAAATAATGCGCAAAAGAATGCTATTTTCTTTTTTCCTGAAAATTCTCTCCAACTTCTCTATTTCTAAATGTAAAAAACTAGACTCAGAATTCTAATCAGATTCCAAATGGTGCTTACATGCTTTCTTGTTATGCGTCTCTTTGGAAATAGGCTTCATCTTGGAATTTTTGTACATTGTAAAGAAAGATTCTCTAGGGCCAACCCTGGTGGCCTCATGGTTAAGTTCAGTGCATTCTGCTTCAGTCGCCCCCGTTCGGTTCCCAGGAGATGACCTACACTACTCGTCTGTCAGTGGCCATGCTGTCATGGTGGCTCACATACAAAAGAGGAAGATTGGCAACAGATGTCATCTCAGGGCGAATCTTCCTCAGCAAAATAATAAAGATTCTCCACTATTTTGGCCAATCAGACCTTGAGGTCCTCCTATTTTAATAATTCCTGATGGATTGTTCAGCTATCCTTCTTGGTCTTCTAAAGAAGTATTCCCAAAGATGTTTTAAGAATCTCAGGAAGGGAAGACATCTTTCCAACCTAACTGTTCTCTGCAACAACTGATAAGTAGCACCCAGTTTGCGCTCCTACCTTGAATAAAAATACTTAACCTTCCTGGGCCTCTCTGTAAAATGAGAGCAACAATACCAACTCTAGAGCTATTAGAATAATTAATTGCAAAATGTTCATGAAAGTGCTATTCAAAGGGTAAGTCTCCATTACATTGTGTCTAGTGCTTCTACCCATAAGCTCGACCATAAGTTTAAAATTGTCTTGAGAGAGTATGGTGCCAGGGAAAGAACAGAAGACCCAGGTGTAGTCTGAGCTCTGAGCTGTAAGGAATTGAGCAAGTAGTTATTCTTCTTAAGGCTCTATGTCTCATCCATACATAGTGGATTATAATAAAATAAAAATGCCATGCTGACCAAACGTGCATACAACCAGAAGAGCTGGCTTCGATGCTCATTGAACAAATCAGAATCCCAAAGGATTTTGACAAGTGGGAACCATGAACCAGATCTAAAGACAGTTTATCTAATAAAATCCTACGTTCATGACCAAAAAGCAAACAACTAAAAATGAAACACACAATTGCAGAAAATAATGGAGACACAGTGAAAAGCAAAATACAAATCAATAGCACATTGTGGTTATCCAAAAGTTAATATTTTCATGGGGTTCTGTATTGTGAGGAGCCTCATTTTCTGCACGACAGTCTTCAGATGAGTGAGCCACATCACTTCCTCAGACTTCTCCACGATGAGCAGCCCCGTTCTTTCAACCCTTCCCCAGGAGCCATGCTTTGTCACCTCATCATCATCCCAGAGTTGTGTGCTTCTTCTATGGTTCTTGTTAGATTTTCTGGTTGTAAATATAGGACCTTATGTCTCTTAGATAAATTTCTTTTGATGTGGTTCATTTGGTTTATTATTCCAGGCTGTCAAAATCTTTGGGGATTTTTATTTTTTCACATTCTGTTTTCCCCTGAATGGCAATGGGATCTCAAACTCTGGCTCATGTAGAAGGACTGAAGGAATGAGAGCTGCATCATGTCAGCTTTTCTAGATATTAAATATTCTATATTTAATATGTATATATTTTATGAATAACAATATATTATATTTATTTTATGTAATATAAATATACATAAATAAAATATTTTATATTCAATTAATTTTATTATTATATTATATATTTCTTTCAATTACGGAATAGAGATCAACCATACTCATATACAGAGGTAACTAGCCCTCTTCTCAACAAAACTTATTATTTCATGAAGACTTTGGAGAAAGAATTAGGATGCTCTGGGGAATTCAAAAGAAAACTGCAGACCTGGTCCTGCTTCCAGGGAGGGAGACTTGAGATAAACACATATGAATATATGGAAACCACAAATGAGTGGAACTTCAAAAGTTAAAAGATACAACTCCCCCAAACTAGATTCAGCATAAAAGACTCACGATTTTGTAAATGAAGGAGGAAAATGGCAAAGATAAAATATTGAAGGTGCATACTCTCAAATGTTAACAATGACCCAGAATGGGTGGAATTACACATTGCTTCTATTTTTCATTTTACTTATCTGTATTGTCTAAAATTCTGATTTTTGTGATAAGAAAAAAAACTTTTTTGGTTCTTAAAAAGATTCATACATAAACTGTGTGGTCAGGCCTGGTTCCCAGGCTTGGCATCTCCTCTGTTCCTCACAAAAGGAAACGTAATATTTTCACTTGCTGAGTCACTGCATGCCCAGGACAAATCCTGACTGGGACAGAGGCATTTAAGTAGTGCACTGTCTGGAATGGCTGAGCCAATCCCTCTCATGGGCCATCCCCCCCAGCCCCACCCCATTTCTTCTACTGGATACCACCTCAGTCTGAAGCCCCAGGCTCCTCCTCCCTATATGAGTTCATTCTTTCCCTCAAGCTTCTATATGAGCCTGTGTTGCTCTGGGCAC
Organism: Equus asinus; assembly: GCF_041296235.1. Lineage (NCBI taxonomy): Eukaryota > Metazoa > Chordata > Mammalia > Perissodactyla > Equidae > Equus > Equus asinus. The sequence continues at coordinate 38,572,543 of NC_091812.1, forward strand.
TCCTCCACTCAAGGGCTGGAGTCAGGCCCACAAATCCCAGTCCAGGGAGAGTAGTTGTGGTGCTTTTTCCTGCCAGGACTTGCCACTGGGACATCCCGCCACTCCCAGTGTGTGGCCCTCCTTGCTGACTTCTTGTTGGGATCTATTAGATATTGAATTATTGCTACAGCTTTCCAACTGGCCCTTGCCCCCTGCCTTGTTTCTCCCACTACCTATTACTGCACTGTGTTCAAGTCATCTTTACAAAACATAGAAATCACCCCATATTACCTCTCTTAATGCTTTTCAGTGGTTCCCCATTTCCTACAAAATGAAGCTCCAATCTGCTTTCTGGCTCAAGCCCCTCCTGAGGACCTGACCTTTTGCTTCAAGAGTACAGGCCACCTCTTAGTCCTTCTGTATCCTGCAAAATAAATGTGGATGGAACTGAACTGTTTCCTTGGATGCCCAATTCTACTTGTTTATTTGCACTTTTTCTAGCCATAACTGCACCTGGATCTGTTTTCAGACCCCTTCTAGTCCAGCCTCCACAGGTAGGTCTGGTGCTGGGTCCTGCCCCCTCCCCTCCTGTAGGATCCCTGCTATTTTGAAGATGTGGCTGCATAACTTCTACTCAACCTACTCTACTTATGCTGTGAGAGGTAGCTCGAGTGTCCTGAGGCAGGAGAGATTAGTCTAGAAAGAATTCATGAAGCACAAGCTTCATGGGCATATCCCTGTAAAGTTGCACAGGGCCTATGCTCCGAAGGCCTCTGTGCTTGATTTAATGCTCTCCTGCTGCCATCTTGAAATTTTAAAAAATTTTATCTTTGAGCTTCTGTTACATAAGTGAAATCTGACAAAACAATAGAGCATAAGCATGAGCAAAGGAGATACATGCAACATGCATGTCTGCCGCTATTTCTTGCTGCCACATTCACAGACAGCATTTGTGATGCTCCATGAGTACAGGATTGTGGTAAATCTACATGCATGGGACTTTAGGAAGACTCAAAGTGAGCACAAGGTGAACATGTTACATCTACAATTGAGTAAACTGACTCCCTAAAGAGGCCACTTTTTCCATTTGAACCAGAATTTGCTTTGAATGCAGAAGAAAACAGAAATACAAGCAACCAAGGACCCTATCATATCCTTCTTATTTGCATTACTTCTCTGGATTAGCCAACCATTTAAGCTGAAAATGACAACACAGAAGGAAAGGGAAAGGTAGGGCAACAGTTAGCTCCTTTTCCTTTAAGTTCTTCCTCACTTATCAGGTAGAGAGTGTTGGTAGAATCTGTATATATCAAGAAGTGAAATTTTAGAAACTGAGTTAGTTTTGTGCAGCATTTCCACTGTTCTGGTAAGAATGAAATACATATGTATTGCAAATATAATACATATGCAAATTGTATAACTACATTGATTCCGCATACAAGTTAAATGCTCTTATATTTGCATTTAAAACCGGCATTGCACAATGTAATGATGAATGGTAAAATTCATGCTAATAATTTAAATGTTTAATTTTTCATGACTTAGAATGACATTAAACAGCAAATTTAAGACACCATGACAAATCAAGAGAAAGACTACAGGAGAAAGGAAAAAGCATTATATTTTAGTACCTTTCATGGTACTTTTTTCCTGCTTTTTAAGCAAGGGACCTTGCACTTTCGTTTTACACTGGGCACTGCAAATTATGTAGCTGGCCCTTCAAAGGCAAAAAGGAACCACTTAACTATTTTGATTACCACCAAACCCCAAACTACACTTATAAAGATGGAGAGAAGACTTAGTAAGTGCCTACTACGTGTTATGTTTTAGTCTGATTAAAGACTAAATTGTCAGTTCCAACGGTGGAATTAAGAACAGGATCTTTTCCCTCTAATCTAAGGCCCGTTACACAAGGAGCACAGCCTTGATAGAAATGAACCAATGCCACCTAGACCTTGTAGGGAGAAAGGGACATGTCCCAGCCCAGGAGAAACAAGGACTACAGATCTCATCACTCTAGGCAGTGCACGCTGATGGAAGTGAAGACAAAGAGTGCCTTCTTGGGGATGGGTCTACTATTTCTGGTTAGGAAAGACACAGCAGGTCCACCAGTGGTTTCTGTCAGGTGTATCGCCAACCACAAACGCCATTGGACACATCCTGTTGTAGCAGGCTGCCCCAGATAGAGGGCTGAAGGATGTAGGCAGGATGCTAATGGAAAGTAGTCAGGCATTCATGGGCTAGGACACTCATGGACAGCAACACTCCCATAAAAAATTACACAGCATTTGCACTTACTACTGGACTTCAGGAAGTGGCTTCAACGAAGCCTCCTAGTTTCAGCTAATTCAGGAGACTGTCTGATGATTAAAAGAAAAAATCTTGTGGCAAGGAGCATTTGCTTGGAGGGGCCCAGCCCTGCTAATATAGATGATTTTCCTAGAGAACCCTAAAAATATAATCAAGAATTGGGAAAGATGCAAAGTTATGATAGCTCATCTAACCCTTGAAAGAATCTTGTGCTTTATCCTTATGTCACCTATGTTCTTCCCACCCCCCCACCATTGTGGCAGATGTCACCCCTTGTAGTGGTAGGACTCCATCGTCCTTCCCCATCCTCTGACAGAGAGTGAATTCTCAGGGCCAGGGATGATGGCTGATATTTCTATCCACCTCATGCCTCGTGCAGTGACTAATATTAGTAGCACTGCATAAATGTTTGTGGAAGGCAAAAATGTATCAGAAAGAAAAACACAACTTGGATCATTAAATGCCACATCTCATAACTAGGCATCACCCCCAGGAAAGTGGTTTCTGTGTTCTCTAAGTTCCAAGCACCAGAGAAGATGGGGTTTTGTGATTTATAAGTTTTGAAATGCTACTTGCTTACAGGAAACCAAACTTTCCTTGGTGACCTGGTGGGATGGTGAATGCAGAACACCATTCTCAGACATCACTGATCACCCACTGCATTAAATGTGGAAGATGAGCAGTTAACATCTTCCATGCCCTGTGGTCTAGACCAGCAGTTTCTCATCCCAATTGCATTTCAGTCACCTAGGGAAGGTTGGGAGTTCTCAGGATCCACTGAAGACCTACTAAATCAGAATTTGGAAGAGGTGTGGGAGATTTTTTAAAACTCCCATGTGGTCTGATATAGTTGACCCACAAACCAGCATTTGGGAAGCACTGCTCTAGGATGACAAACTGTTGAAGCTTCATATGTTTCTGAGACACAATTCAATTTACACTAAGAATTAATTTCAATTATATATATGTTACACAAAACCCATGGCCAAATTCTCTTTCCGGGGTCTAAAAAAGACTTCCTAACACTCAGTGTGAAATTAATGATTTTTCCTTATCTGGGGGAAAAATATGAAGTTTTCAAACTGTAACTATTCAACAATTTACACCATACGGGTGCACCTTTTTGATAGATACATTTCACATCTCACAATGAATGAAACAGGTAGTGGAGACCTGATAGCTTACTTTAAAAAAAAACAATACTGGGGCTAGCACACACAGGATTTCCAAACAATTAACCAGTCCCTAAAAGAACATCTCACACAGGCCCAGCCTGAAGCCCTCCAGACAGCTAGGGCTGTTCTGGTCAAGCTCACACATGGTGTCTGTCTCCTTGGCATCCCTTCCTTGGGGAACTTATCTGCTCCTCCCTTCTCTGTGATTCTGATGAGGCTGTCAATCCCAGGCATCACATCTCCTCCACTAAGAGGATAGGAATGAGACCTCTGTTGGCAGCAGAGCCTTCCCATCACCTAGATGAGTGATCATATACACAAAGCAGGCTTATTATAGAAAATGTAGATAATGCTCAAAGGTCAAAAAAAATTACCTACACTTTCCAGAAAGAACAACTGTTATTCATTTATTGTGCATCCCTCTTACACACATTCATGCATACATGCACACAAGTGAATATACTGTTTTTAAATCCATTCTTTTCACTTAACAATACATCTTGAGCTTGTATGAAATATTTCTCAGGTGATGAAATATTCTTCTGCAACTTGCTATTTATTATCTGCAACAGTATGCCTTTATATGGCTGTTTCACCCCATTTCCTATTGTTGGACATTTGCATTGTTTCTAACTTTTCACTATTATAAATAATGCTCTGATTGCTCTCTCTGCTTGATCATCAATACAAATCCTGTCTTTTCCTGACACAAGACACTATTATTAGTCATTCACCGTTTTTTAAAACTGAATTTCAAATGCCTTCTGGAAAGCTGGCCCCTACAGTCAGCCCTCTCCAAAGGAGAAGAAATGCGACAAGGTACGAAGAGAAAAGGAGTTTCAATCAAGCCCAATCACTCCCAAATTTCTCCTTCAGTAACAGTGAAGATCATAACGTTCCTGTAGAACAAACAGAACCATGGTTTTTTTAGAGGGAGAGTGGGAGTGTAAAGAAAAGGGGTATATCAAATTACAGTACATACAAATTTCCTTTTTACCTTTAACGAAAAAGAACAACTTTGGTCTATTTTTAAATATAAGAGCAAGCCTTCTTCTGTGTTTGTGCTACATTTAACCTAAGATTAATCTCCTTTCTGTTGAGTTCTCTAAATTCTCCTGCATCTGACCCATGCTCTCTCTAGGCTGTGCAAGAGTACCATCTTGTGGCTGACACCAAAGATAATTAGAAAACACAGGGCTTTCTAGAGTGTGAGTATGACTGTAAGCCCCTATTTAAGAGAATGTTTGCTTCTATAGTAACAGAATATACACATCATTATTTATTGGCTTTATAAAAAAATGTGTGCATATAAAGTGAACACTCAGAGAGTTTCCTGACCCCAACTGATAACATTCTAGTAAGAGTAGGAAAGTTTCAGAACCTTCTAAAACACTCATACTTGAGAGAGGAAAAATGACTATGTCAGTACTTAGCTCTCTTGTTGTGACAGTAAGTGATTCATAAGAAACTTTGTAGTAGTGAAAACACCACACAAGCAGGTGCTAGAATAACCAGGTTCCAGTCCTAGCTGCATGAGTTTCAGTGACCTCAGGTCACTTAACGTCTCAGTCTCTGAGTCTTCATCTGGAAAAGGGAGATAGCCCCTGAGCTGTGGGCCTCATAGGGATGCTGAAGTCACATATGGAAAAGGTGCTAAAACACCAGATGGAATACAACGCCTTATTACTGTTATTCACAACAGTCTGATTAGCAATCTGGATTTTTTTTAAAGAAATAGTTTAGCCTTGCTCCTTAAATATTCTCGGACATGATGCTAGTGGAGGAGACTGTTTCTGAGGGAGGGGCAAAGGATTCCTCTCAGGGGAAGATGTTAGGAGGAAAAGGAGTCAGCAGGAAAAGGTTCAGAAAGAAAAATTAATCCATATTTTTTTTTATTGTGGTAACATTGGTTTATAACATTATATAAATTTCAGGTGTACATAGTTATATATTTCTATTTCTGTGTAGATTACATCACGTTCACCACCCAAAGACTAATTACAATCCATCACCACACACATATGCCTAAACACCCCTTTTGCCCTCCTGCCTCCCCCTTCTCCTCTGGTAACCACCAATCCAATCTCTGTTGCTATGTGTTTGTTTGTCATTGTTTTTATCTTCTACTTATGAGTGAGATCATATGGTATTTGACTTTCTCCCTCTGACTTATTTCACTTAGCGTAATACCCTCAAGGTCCATCCATGTTGCCACAAATGGCCAGATTTCATCATTCGTTATGGCTGAATAAATTTCCATTATGTATATATACCACATCATCTTTATCCATTTGTCCTTGATGGGCACCTTCCAAGTCTTGGCTATTGTGAATAACGCTGCAATAAACATAGGGGTGCATGTACCTTTGTGCATTTGTGTTTTCAAGTTCTTTGGATAAATACTCAGCATTGGAATAGCTGGATCCTATGACAGATCTATTTTTAATTTTTTGAGGAATCTCCACACTGTTTTCTATAGTGGCTGCATCAGTTTGCACTCCCACCAGCAGTGTATGAGGGTTTCCTTCTCTCCACATCCTCTCCAATACTGATTGTTTCCTGTCTTGTTAATTATAGCTATTCTGATGGGGGGGGGAGGGCGAGTGAGGTGACATCTCATTATAGTTTTGACTTGCATTTACCTGATGGTTAATGATTTTGCCCATTTTTTAATTGGATTAGTTTTTTTTTTTTGAGGAAGATTAGCCCTGAGCTAACTGCTGCCAATCCTCCTCATTTTGCTGAGGAAGATTGGCCCTGAGCTAACATCCATGCCCATCTTCCTCCACTTTATATGTGGGACGCCTACCATAGCATGGCATGCCAAGTGCCATGTCCGCACCCTGGACCCGAACTGGTGAACCCCGGGCCAACGAAGCGGAACATGCAAACTTAACCACTGGCCCACCAGGCCGGCTCCTTTTTGTTGTTGAGATGTATGAGTTCTTGGTATATTTTGGACATTAACCCCTCATCTGATACATGGTTTACAAACATCTTCTCCCAATCATTAGGTTGTGCTTTTGTCTTGTTGATGGTTTCATCCACTGTGCAGAAGCTTTTTAGTTTGATGTAGTCCATTTTCTAAATTTTTTCTATTGTTTCCTTTGCCTGGTCAGACATGGTACTTGAAAACATACTGCTAAGACCTACGTTGAAGAGTGTACTGCCTATGTTTTCTTCTAGAAGTTTCATGTTTCCAGGTCTTACATTCAAGTCCTTAAGCCATTTTGAGTTAATTTTTGTGTATGATTTAAGACAATAGTCTACTTTCATTCTTTTGCATGTGGCTGTCCAGTTTTCCCAACACCATTTATTGAAGAGACTTTCCTTTCTCCATTGTATGTTCTTGGCTCCCTTGTCAAAAATTAGCTGTCCATAGAGATTTATTTCTGGTCTCAATTCTGTTCCATTGATCTGTGTGTGTTTTTGTGCCAGTACCATGCTGTTTTGGTTACTACAGCTTTGTAGTATATTTTTTAAATCAGGGAGTGTGATACCTCCAGCTTTGTTCTTTTTTTCTCAGGATTTCTTTGGCTATTTGGGGTCTTTTGTTGTTCCACATAAATTTTAGGATTCTTTGTTCTATTTCTGTGAAAAATGTTGTTGGAACTTTGATAGAGATTGCACTGAATCTGTAGATTGCTTTAGGAAGTATGGACATTTTAACTATGTTAATTCTTCCAATCCAAGAGCATGGAGTATCTTTCCATTTCTTTGTGTCTTCTTCAATTTCTTCAACAATGTCAAGTTTTCAGTGTACAGATCTTTCACCTCTTTGGTTAAGTTTATTCCTAGATATTTTATTTTATTTTTTTGCTTGCAGTTGTAAATGGGATTGTCTTCTTAATTTTTAGGTGTCAAGCATCTAAAGCATTAGGCGGATCCAAGGAGAGCTTTCAGAGACTGAAGACAGGTTTCTTAGGTAAAGCATTTGAAAAAGCAATAGATTATTCAGTTTAAAATGTTGGACCCATATGCTCTCTTCCTAAGCACAAGAACAACAGAAAAAAATCATAAAAGAAAAGACTGACATATTTATCTCTCTTTATAATTAAACTTCATAAGCCAAAGGTCCCAACACAAAACTGAAGAACAAGCAAACTTTATTTTTGAAAGTCATTTGCAACAAATGACAAAAGGATTTGTGTAACTGGTTTGTTTAGTTTCTAATACCCCAAAGGGTATGGATGTAAATATACACTTGATAAAAGAAGAAATATAATTTTTTAAACCATATGAAAAAGCTCAACCTTTTGTAATCAAATAAATACAACTTAAAAACTACTAGATACTATTTCTCAGCAATCAGATAGGAAAAAATAGTTTTAATGAGAACACTCAATACTGGAAAAGTTCTGTTGAGATATTCATGAATTCCTGGTAGAAGAATATATAGGTGCAATCTTTCTGGAAAGCAATTTGGCAATGTGCATCAAGGTGCTCACAAATGTGCATATTCTTTGAGCCACTGATTCCACTGCTGGAGGATAAATGGTGCAATGGATAAGAATGCAGACTCTGAGCCAGGTCACCTGAAGCTGTCCCCCAGTTCCACTGCTTACTAGCCAAACAAGTGGTCAGGAAATTGCCTAACTTCTTTGTGCCTCAGATACCTCATGCATAAAGTAGGGTAACAATGCTACCTACTTCACAAAGTAATGTGAAGATTATAGGAGTAAATGTAAGCCATTCAGAATGTGCCTGGTACATCATAAGACAGTATTAATATTCTTTTTTTTTTTTTGAGGAAGATTAGCCCTGAACTAACATCTGCCACCAAGCCTCCTCATTTTGCTGAAGAAGACTGACCCTGAGCTAACATCCGTGCCCATCTTCCTCTACTTTATATGTGAGACGCCTACCACAGCATGGCTTGCCAAGTGGAGCCATGTCCGCACCCGGGATCTGAACTGACAAACCCCGGACCACAGAAGCAGAACATGTGAACTTAACCTCTGTGCCACTGGGCCAGCCCCTATTGTTGAATCTAGCAATATTCTGGACATTGCATTTCTTTAGGAAATATGTGTTTAGTAGTATTTTTGGTTGGGCAATGGAGAACAAAACAGTCATGGTTTCTGACTTAAGGAACACGTCTTATAGCTACAAAAAAAAAACCCAATTATGCTCTTAGATGTTCATTTCAATAATATTTATAGTAGCAATGACTGGAAATGACACCAATATTCAAAAATACATGTCTATAAAGCAAAAGATTGTACAGCATTACTGTGGATTACTTTACAGTTAATAAAACTTATGTTTTGAGGCTTAATTTCTTCAGCTGGTAAATGGGGATACCACAGTGTCATTAAGAGGATCAGAATAGCAATGAGTATGAGATGGCTTAGGAAATAGTAAAGTAATATACAAATGCTAATTATTATTATTATTTGCTAGGGTCTATAGAAGCTCAATTATGAAAATTATTTTAATGAACATTTACTGAATGTTTACTATGTGCCAGATACTATACACATATTATCTCATTTAATTTGCCATTCAGGTTGACAGGTTTAGAAAATAAAAATACACACCAGTTAAATTTGAATTTCAGGCAAACAATGAATAATTTTTTAGTATAAGTATGTCCAAATGCAATTATTCATTGTTTATCTGAAATATTTGGAACATATTCATACTAAAAATTATTTATTGTTTATCTCAAACATTTGAAATGTACTTATACTAAAAATTTATTTGTTCTTTTCTGAAATTCAAATTTAACTGGGCATCCTGTATTTTATCTAGTAACCCTACATCAGTTCCACAAAATAGATACGATAATCATATATGTGAGAAAGAAAGAGAGAGACAGAAACAGAGATTCAATTTTGGTTGGTGCAATGGGCGATCATCCACCATTCCTTCTATGGACCATATAGAGGAGGAACTGTTAAATCAAGAGGCTGAATGAGAAAGCCAGATATTATTTCCTGGTTCTAATTACTGTGTTATCGTTATTTAGAATGTTATAATTTCCCAGAATACATTAAGCCCAAATTAAAATACTAAACATAAAACCATGTTGCAAGGCAAAATTTAAATGACTTTGGAATTATCAGTCATTTTGGAAGACGGACATCAGTCCCTTCTTCTAGTGCAAATTATCTAAATGCTTATAAGCTGTTTTGAGTTGATGAGACTTCAGGGTCTGGGAGCTAAACCTCTAGCTGCTTCATTTCCATTGGATAGTAGCAGTTGACTTGTTTTCTGCCATTTCAGTGGACCTTGAAATTATCACGTCTGTTTGTTTCACTTCAGTGTGCATCCTCCCTACCCATTTGCAATCAGCACCACCCAGGGACTAAACTGTGTTAATTCACAGTGGCCCTGGTGATGAGAGAGGCATTTTCAAGAATCTTTTTACTTTTGGAGAAAAGATGTCACTTTACTTTTGCAAAAGGTGGGTACAAAAAAATAGCCAATATTCAATATATGCCAGAGTATATTGCAAAGGATAGAAGCAAGTGCGTGCGTGTGTGTGTGTGTGTGTGTGTGTGTCTTTTAGCACAGATGCCAATAAAAAAAAATGAGGTCTGAATTGGGGGAAGATACAGTGAACGGGTCCCAGGAAGCCTGGGTTCCAATTTCAGCTCTGTAATTAACTAGTTGTGTGACATTGCACTAGTCCCTTATTCTTTCTGAGCCTCATTTTCACCACCTGTAACCTGACAACAATACCTTCTCCACTCCACAGGAGTATTTTGGGACAAGGTTTCAAACCTAGAAGGCACCTTGGCTGTAGCTACTAGGAGAAGAAAGATTATAACTGGTTCAAATCGAAATGATTTCAGAAATAAAGGGACAAACTTCAAATCATTACTGCCCATCTGGGAAGTCTGATGATAAGACAGTATTCTGTTGAAGACAACAATATTTTCAAAAGCACCAGAGGAGATGAGAATAAAAATGTCAGAGCTGAAGACAAAGGTTTCTATCAGCGTATATCACACTTTCGTGTGATCAGAATCATCTGGGAAACTGGTTAAATGTGTAAATTTCTGGGCCACATACCAGAGATTATAAGGCAGTAGGACTGGAGTTGGCCAAGGAATCTGCATGTTTACTAAGCTCCCTGGGTGATTCACAGGCAGGTGGTCCATTTAGGACACTTTGAAAAACAACTCTTACCAATCATTACCAATCATTACCAATCAAATACAAATACATGGTTAAGATTTTTAAAGACAATGAAGTAAAAAGAAACTGGTAGACAGCAAAGGGTAGACTTGATTCAATATAAAATTCTGGGACAGGAGAGACAAGACCCTCGCAAGAGTGTAGTGAGGAGAGAAGGATTCACAGCAATGTATGATCTCTCCGAATGTCTCTAAGGTTGATCTACAAGAGCTGGTAGATGAAGATGATGGAGGAAAATGGACAAACCCAAGAGTCAAAGAGGCCATAAAAAATTGGAAGAAAACCATGAGAAGATAGACAGAAATGGCCATTGGATAGAGTCTTTTGCATGGTAGAATTGTTGAGGCCTACAAAGATGGGAGAGATTTGGGAAAGCCACTAGTCAGAGGGGGAAATCTATTCATCAAAAAGGAGAGTGAGAGCCAAGTGAATGAGAAAACAGTAAAAATGTGAGTATCTTATATTTATAAGAAAAAGATATGCAATGTTCATTGAAAGTTTGCTGGTGGGAAACAAAATATGTTCAATATGTAATTTTCTTTAAAACATATCCTACAAGAATTTTAGGCTAAGAGATGAGAAAGTACTTTGAAAAGCATAAAGAATAAATGATATGGTTATCGCTTGTAGTATTTTCTGTGACTATCAAATTCACTCACTGCCTGCCTGGCTTGGAAGCTAGTTAAGCAGGGCTACATGGTACCATCTTTGGATCGCCAGTGCCTACTACAGTGTCTGGCATATAATGGGCACTAACTGGATGGATGGATGGATGGATGGATGAGTGGGTAGGTGGGTGGATGGATAGATAGATGGATGGGTGGGCGAATTGGGTTAACATGGGAAAAAACAAGGGAAGAGTTGCATGTTCACATAATATTCACCAAAATTCACAAGCTTCATTCTCTGCTTTTCTTGGGCTGGGCTGCTAAGTGGTTGTCATAAGTCTCAGGCATATTTTAGTACTAATACCCACTGGCAGTCATGCATGAACCTCTGACTGAGGCATATTTGTCTTCCTGAAGGAAGAATATCTTGATTCATTTTACTTGGTGTGCCAATTATCTACCTGTTGTCCTTCAGCTCCACACCCACCTTCTTCCATCTATTCTGTCTTCATCTTGATAGTAGCTTGATAACTACAAACTACATTTCCCAGACTCCCTCACTAGCTGGCTTTCTGTTAAATTCCAGCAAGAGAAAGAATCATTATTTCTTTCTCATACTCTTTTGCTTCTGTTAGTGTTTCTGGAAGTAGCTGCATCCTGTTGGTGATCTAAGCTTCTGCTATAACTGCCCTTCTTTGGTGGTACCAGTGCTGTCCAGAGAGACCAACCTCTTAAAGTCCTAGCACCAGCTAGCTGGAACCCCTAGAAGTCTGCTCTTAGGCTTTGATAACATCTCCTCTTCTCTTTTATTCCCAGTCCATACCAGCTGGTAGCTGCTTCCTACAGATACTAATCTCTAGGTATCACTCTTTCTCCTTTTTGTTGCCTGAACTCTCTTGCTTTTTCTTTTTAGCTCTTCTATCCCTTCCAACACCCATAAGGTCAAAATTTGTATTAAATTCCCTCTATTTGAAACTTCTAATTGAAACAGAAGTGGTATCTGTTTTTCTAACCATACTCTGACTGATACATTTGGTAAAATCAGGGGAGATATGATTGCATTAGTTGTCGCAAACACAGGTTAGAGAACGTTTCATATGTTCCATAAGAATCCAGAATTGAAACTGAAATTAAATTGGAGAATTAGATTATTATTGAATGGCATATATAGTGGGTAAAATGCCTTCTCTCTCATCCTGGAATATCTCCTTGCTTATTTTACTTTATTATTATTGTTATTTTTTAAGCTGTCTGCTTTTTTACACAGATCTATAAGAATCTCCTCCTCATGGAAGCCTCTCTGATTACCCCAACTAATCTTGCTCTTACTTACTCTGAATTCTTTTGGTTCTTTGGTTCTCATTTATTGAGTGTTTCCCCAGGTATGCTATCAATCAGTCTTCCCCGGAATCACTCCCCAAGTGACCATCAGAATTCTCAGAAAAATATATACAGATGCCACGACCCCACTCCCATTCCTAACCTCCTGAGCCAGAATTTCCAGAGTAAGGGGTGAGGGAGGTGGGGTAGAGAAGGCAAATATGTTTTTTATACTCCTAAGATAATAAACCTCTCAAGATCAGGGCCCTTCTATTTCTAATGTAGCTTTTACTGTGCCTAACACAGTTTAAAGAGACGCAATAAAAATTTGTCCACTTTTCCAATGAATTGATCGAGAGAAGATTCCCAGGAAGACCAGGTGGTGTCACTACTGCCTAATTAATATTTCTGGCCCAATATAAACCATTTCACATAGCAAAATTTGACCTTCCCTGGACTCACTGATTCTATACCTGAATCCACCTTTTTATGAGTTTTCTTTCCCAGGAAAGAATTGCATAAAACTCACCAAGAAAATAGACAGCAAAACCTAAACAGTGTAAATAACTTGGATTCTCTGATAGAGAAAGATGGCATGTCCTGACTTCATATGAGGAAGAAAGAACTAAAAAGAGCAGAAGTAAGCCTCTCCTTGGCCCAAGGCCTGAGATTTCATTGCATTAGGTTCTTGGCATTAGCATTCTGAAGAGCAAGCTTAAAAAACAAATGCTTAATGAGCTTGCAAGAAAAACTAAACTTCAAACAGATTACACTTTTATTCACCTTTTGCAATCCCATTAGTTTTCAATTACATTTGGAGTTGTTATTTGAAAATTTAATTTTCCTTTTGTGTCTACTACTTTCACATTATTGACTTAAAATGTTCCTGATTCTTGGATGAGCAAACCAATTTAGGTTTACATTAAGATATTTACTATGTTACTTCTAAGGCAATATAGAACCCTCACCTATGACAGAAGCTGTTTAGTAATTACTTCTAATTACTAACGGGTTGAGAACAGCATGTTTTCCAAAAGCAGTTTCCATACAAGCTGAGACCTGACTATATTTTAACATTTCTGAATTCCAATTCTCCAGTTGCATTAAAAATCCATTAAGATAGTTGAAACGAAAGGAACTCTAGATTATGGGTCCTAAAGGGACCTTCAAAGGTCACCCTTCTTAGGTAGTACCATGCCTTGATCTTCTCCATTTGAGCAACTATCTTCAGAAAAATAGATTTCCTGGATAATCAGCCCCTTCTTCATATCGATTGACCACAAAATTATTGTGTTCAGAGGCTTACCTTTCAATGAAGAGCGAGGTATTAAATGGTAAACAGATCTCCAGTAGTAGAAATGGGCCCCCTCCTCATCCTTTCTTAGCTGGATAGTCCTAGGGAGACTTTGAATCCCTAATCACTCCTAGATTCCTCTCCTTCAAGATTTACTCCCCTAAACATCCACTAAACTACTCCTGCTTTCCCAGGGAACAGCCAGCCTCTACTTACATTTTGCAATAATCTGCTGGAGGAGTTTGTGTGTCATTGGCTGCAGATCAGTCTTCTCACTTATAGGGTATCAACCTAGTCCCATCTGTTCCCCATTTAGTACTGAAGAAGCTGTGGCCTTTGGGGGTTAATCAGTTACTTCCCAGCACTCTGTTCAGAGATTGAGTCAATGACATTTACAAGTTTTCCTCCCACTCACTTTGTGGGACCCTCACTTGAGGTGGACTCAGGTTGTTGGACCTTGATGACTTTACGGTTTCAGTCGTGGGGGGCTCTTTTGAAACAATAGCAATGCTGCCAGAAAAAAAAAAATGGAAGTAGCTTTTTGGGCAATACTCTTCATTTAGCCAGGACTCACCCTCATTGGAAAACAACTTTCTAGAGACTCTATATGAATATAAAAGTTAATTTTCTAAGTTGTCAATACCAGCTTTGTATTCTTTAACAAGGGCTATTTATCCACGGCCAAGTTTTTGCCAAAGACATTGAAATTCATTCCTTCTCTCTCTCTTCCTCCCTCTCTCTTTTTTTCTTTCTTTCTCTCTTTCTCCCTGTCTTTTTTCTTGCTTGCTTGCTTGCTTTCCTGGTCTTAAAAAAAAAAAAAAAAAAGCCACTCGCTCCTTTCTTCCATAAACAGCAAGATTCCACTCACTGCCTTACTCCCAGACCTAAATCACTGTCTCCTGGCTTCCTGCACGTCCAAAGGCTGGGTAACTAACTGCCTTTCTTTTTGAGAACTTTATAACACCAGCTGTTTAATATCTATAAGCTTTTGTGTCCTCCACTAACACCCACCTCTCACCCCTCACTCCCACCCACTCAACCTCTACCCTCCAACACAACCCTAGTGTTGAAAATGTGTCGGATAAAAGACCTTCCATTCCCTGATATCCAAATTGGGAACCTGAGCCACAGTCAAGATGCTGTTGCACATCATTGGGTTGTAACTGTCATCGTCACAATTTCAAGTAACCTGTCAACCTTCAGCTGCTCCAATTTCATGATCTTGCCCCGCAGAGGACCAGAAACCAAGGGCAGATGCTTCAGTCTTTTAGAAAATACTTGTAAAATTATAATGGAATGAGAGATTTTGAAGTGTTTTCCAAATTTCTAAATAAAGGAAAATCTTCTGACACACATCAGGGAAAGATTATTGTACCAGACGAACTGATAGCACTTAGGGTATCATTTGCTGCAGTTTGACAGCAGGGCTGTTTCTGCCATCACTTGCACTTCCCATACTCAGTTTCTCTTCAGCTTCCCTCCAGCAAATAAAAATTTCAGGGATTTCCAAAAGCCCAAAAATATAAGTTGCTACCTGATACCTAACAGCTGTATTTTCCAAGCCACACAGATGTTAGATTTCTTCATGGACTTCAGACCTGGCCTGGAATTCTAGAAAATGCAGTTTTTTTCCCTGGCCCACAAGGCTCACTTCCTCCCCAAGCCTGTCCAGAGATCCCCACCATCTTTAATTTCCTTAGCACTTACCACTTGTACTACTTATTGACAGCAAAAAATGCTTCAGGATACAAAGAAACCTTAAGATTCTCCACCCTTCTTCCCATCTGATGCTGGCCTCTTTCCGACCTCACCACCCAAGGACCAACTAGTGATAAACCACTCCTAGGGATGAGGAATCGACTAGTTCCTTATATGCTTTATTATGATTAATCTCTTTATTATAATAACACATCCACAGTAGAAAGTTAAGAGAGGAAAAAAAGGAGAAAAAAAAATTAAACCTCCCTATAATCACCACACACTCAGAAGAAACTTTGGTTATCAAACAGTATTAGGGTGTTATCCCATTATAATAATAAAAATTATATATATAAGTATATATTATAAGGCCATAATGAATATTTTTATGACTAAACCTTTTGTGTGAAGCTATGAATGTTTTTCAAGATAAATTTTTAGAAAATTAATTCTTAGAGTAATCAATCAAAATTTTAAGCTGTCTGATAATAGTAATCACAATAATACTATTAATATTAATGACAAGTATTCCTGGAGCATACTACACATCAAATACTCTGTCAAGTACTTTATATTTACAACAATCTTAGAAGTTGGATACTCTAGCATCTTCATTTAAAACAAAGAAACTGAGGCTTGGAAACTTACCTGAGTTCTCTCAGAAGGTGTGCTAGAAAATGAGGGATCACGGATTCAAACCCAGTTCTATTTCTACAAACCACACTCTTTCCATTACACACATAAAGGAGGATTCTCTCACTGTGCTACAACGGATAAATGCCTAGTGTTTACTAAAACAACTCAAGTTCAGTGAACCAAAGGATACCATATTGGGAGGAGCCACAAAAGTACTTAAATTCAATCCTTATCTGATATGTGAGTCATCCCCTCAACATTCCCTACAAGGATCTCTTAACTTTTATTTAGTTACCCTTAAAGACAACAGACTCTCTCTCTTAGACATTTTACCTTTGAACGACTCTAACAGCTAGAAAATTCATTTTTACTCTGAACTGAAAATTGTCTCCTTTTAGGCACCAACCACCAGCGCTAGGTCTAGCCCCAAGGTCACAAGGACATCATCCCTCCTCTCTGCAATGTGACAGCACTTCCCATGCGTCATCAGGTTTTTTCCAAGCCCAGGGTTCCTTTAACCACTGAGTATTCTCACCACTGGGGAGACTTCTGCTGACCAAGCTCCAGGCTGTGCATCTCTCAACAAGGCCAGGCACCAGCTGAGACACCAGAGGGCAATGCCTTGAGACTAAGGAGAATGATCCAGAGCAAGGCTTCCTCTAGACCTACCCTAACAACGCCTATAACCAAGCCCTGGCAAGATCCTCAGAGGAGACAGAGTTTAGAAGTTGAGTCCTGACCCTGCAACCATAAAACTTCTAGAAGAAAATATAAGCTCCTTGACATCAGTCTTCATGATGATTTTTTGGATCTAACTCTAAAAGCAAACGTAATAAAAGCAAAAATAAACAAATGGGACTACATCAAACTAAAAAGCTTCTGTACAGCAAAGGAAAGCATTAACAAAATGAAAAGGCAACCTACTGAATGGGAGAAAATATTTGCAAATCACATATTTGATGAGGGGTTAACATTGAAAATATATGAAAAAACTCATATAACACAATGGCAAAACCCAAACAATCCAATTAAAAAATGGGCAGGGGATATGAATAGACAATTTTCCAAAGGAGACACACAGATGGCCAACAGGTACATGAAAAGAGCTCAACATCACTAATCATCAGGGAAATGCAAATCAAAACCACAATGAGATATCATCTCACACCTGTTAGAATGGTTATTATCAAACAGACAAAAAATAACAAGTGTTGGTAAGGATGTGGAGAAAAGGCAACCCTGTGCACTGTGAAGGTAAATCAGTGCAGCCACTATGGAAAACGGTATGGAGGTTCCTTAAAAAATTAAAAATAGAACTACCATACGATCTAGCAATTCCACTTCTGGGTATTTATCTGAAGAAAATGAAAACACTAATTTGAAAAGATGTTGCACCCTCATGTTCACTGCGGCATTATTTACAATAGCCAAGAAATGGAAACAGCCTAAGTGTCCATTGATAGATGAATGGATAAAGAAGATGTGGTGTATATATATAATGGGATATTAGCCATAAAAAGGTATAGAATCTTGCCATTTGTGACAACATGGACAGACTTTGAGGGCATTTTATGCCAAGTGAAATAAGTCAGACAGAGGAAGACAAATACCATATGATCTCACCTATATGTGGAATCTAAAAAACAAAACAAATAAATAAATGGAACAAAACAAAAAACCAAGCTCATAGCTACAGAGAACAGATTAGTGGCTGCCAGAGGGGAAGGGAGTGGGAGGGTGGGTGAAATGGGTGAAAGGAGTCAAAAGATATAAACTTCCAGTTACAAAATAAGTCATGGGTATGTAATGCACAGCATCGTGGCTATAGTTAATAATACTGTATTATATATTTGAAAGTTGTTAAGAGAATAAATCTTAAAAGTCCTCATCACAAAAAAAAAATTTTTATCTATGTATGATGGATGGTAACTAGACTTATTGTGGCGATCATTTCATGATGTATACAAATATCAAATCATATATATCATAATACAATGATACATAATATATATCATTAATATTAATTAATATAATAATATATATCAAACTAATATAATGTTATATGTCAATTATTCCTTAATAAAAAATAAATTTGAAAAAAAAGTTGAGAGGCCAGCCCCAGTAAGCCTAGTGATTAAGTTTGGTGCACTCTACTTCAGTGGCCCAGGTTTGGTTCCTGGGCACAGATCTATACAATTTGTCTATCAGTGGCCAACCTGTGATGGCAGCTCACATACAAAACAGAGGAAGACTGGCAATAGATGTCAGCTCAGTGCAAACCTTCCTCAGCAAAAAGAGGAAGATTGGCAATGGATGTTAGCTCAGAGTGAACCTTCTTTGGCAAAAAAAAGAAGCTGAGTCCTACCAAGTTAAAGGGGCTTGGGAAACACCCTGGGCTTGCCACAGATCTTCTCTAACAAAGCATAAGGATGACAACAAATGAAAAACTCACTGGAAGGACTTAAAAGCAGACTAGAAATGGCAGAAGAATCAGTGACTCTGGACATAGATCAACAAAAATTGTCTTAAGATCAAAGAGAAAAAGAATAAGAGATTTACAAGAAGTTAAAGAGCCTCCAGGACCTGTGGGACAATATGAAATTATCTAACATATGTGTAATTGGAGTCCCAGAAGAAACAGAGAGTGAGACTAAGACAAGAAAAGTATGTGATAAATTAATAGCCAAAAATGTCCCAAGTGTCATCAGGGAGCTTTGGAGTTAAGAGTTGCACCTAGAATATAAGAGATGCCCCAGAGCACACATTTGGATTTTTCAAGAAGGTAACAGGTGGTAGAAAAGGGAGTGTGGTGGGGGTAGCATCAGTTGTTGATGAAAAAAGGACTTGTATATACAAAATCAAAGAAACAGCACTTAAGCCAACTGAGATGCCAAACCCTTAGTCAGACTAAATTTTGACAGAATGATGCAACAGCTACTGAGGACCTACCCTGGGCTGGATCTTTTATATACATTCACTCAATCGTTATGAAAATCCTGTGACATAGCTATTATTTATTATCCCCCATTTTCCAGACGACATCACTGAGGCAAGGAGAGGTTCAGTAGCTTGTCCAAAGCTGCACATCTAATAAGGGGTGGAGTTGAGATTCAAACCCACTACTGATTCCAAAATCTGTTCTCCTAACAACTATGCCATCCTGCTTCCCTCTAGGTTGCTCACTGGCCAGGTCTCTTCCCCTTCAAGGAAGCCCCAGATTCCCCTCATATACAAAGACTGGGCGGAATGGCCCATAGCCCAGAACTCATGGCTGTGGGAGACCAGGACTTACCTTGTCTGGGAGATCTCACAGTGCACAAGGCCACTTCAGGACTTCAAAAGGCTGCTGAAACTCAAATAACCCATGTCTATGAAATACAGGCCTTTAGAGTCTGCATTTCCAAAGGCTACCTGGATCTTTAACTAATTAAAAATTTAAAGTTCAAGACAAGGATCTAAATCAAAAACAACCAGCTGAATATACTTCTTAGTCCTGAACACTAGCTGTATGCTGACTTCCACTCAGGACAACCACATCATGTGAAACCAGAAAAACACAGCATTAAAATGCCTGCATTTGAGGACAGTACACAAACTGCACTGATGCCCAAGTGCTGTGGATAAGCAGATGCCCAAGAGTGAACAAAGGTTCAAATCAATTCAACAAGAATTTGTTAGCATCTACTATACTTCAGGCACTACTCTGTTTATCCTACCAGGATACACATAAATAATGCTGGTCATCAAGAATCTGTCTGGCATTACATAGAACCTACCGAGGACGTGCTTTGCAGGAACTTCGTGGGCCTGTTGGGCGTGGGCCAGTTCCTGGTGAAGACCAGCACCATTGCCACCTTTTGGCATGCCCACAACGCGCGGGGGATGACGTTCAGCGTGAACCTCGTCATCATGGTCACCATGGAGGCCAAAAACCCAGCCGACCTGCCCAAGCTGGTGGAGGGGCTGAAGCGGCTGGCCACACTGGACCTCATGGTGCAGAGCATCACTGAGGAGCCCAGGGAGCACATCATCGTGGGGGCCGGTGAGCTGCACCTGGAGATTTGCCTGAAGGACCTAGGGGAGGACTACGCCTGCATTCCCTTTGAGAAATTCCACCCAGTCGCCTTGTACCACGAGACCGTCAGCGAGGTGTCGAAAGTGCTATGCTCGTCCTATTCCCCCAACAAGCACAAGCAGCTCTACAGGAAGGCACAGCCTTCCCCGAAGGCCTGGCGGAGGACACTGACCAGGGCGAGGTCTCTGCCCACCAGGGCCTCAAGCAAGGGGCCTGCTTCCCGGCCGAGAAGTACGAGCGGGACATGCCCGAAGCCCCCAAGATCTGGTGCTTTGGGCCCTCTGGTGCCGGCCCCAACATCCTCAACCACGTCACCACGGGCACGCAGTACCTCAAAGAATCACCTACAGCGCGGCGGCCGAGGTGGCGCTGTGCGAGAACGCGCGGGGCGTGCGCTTCACGTCCACTTCGGGTCGTGGCACGCAGACGCCATGCAGAGCCTCCGCACTACAGGCCGTGCCCCGACGCCAGGGGCTGACCGCGGCCCGGCTCCTGCAGCCCACGCCTTTGTGGAGAGCAAGCGTCCTCAACAAGAGCTGGGGGCATCTCTGGTGTCCTGAACAGGGAGCAGGGCCCCGTCTTGGAGGAGTGCCAGGTGGCCGGCACCCCCATGTGTGTCGGGAAGGCCTACTTGCCCTCCCATCAACGGGTCCTTTGGCTTCACTGCTGACCTCGGGTCTCACACGGGCGGCCAGGCCTTCCCCAGGGCGTGTCTGACCCCCGGCGCACTCTGTCCGCAGACCCCTTCGACGACCCAGCCGCCCCTGCCAGGTCCCAACAGAGACATGCAAGCACAGAGGGCTGAAGGAAGGCATCCCAGCCCTGGACAACTTCGGGGACAGACTGTAGGCGGCTCTCCCCGCAGCCCCGGCCGCCCCAGGCGGACTCGGGACAATGGGCCACACAAGAGGCCCTCGTGTTCGCCCCAGGACGCCTCGCGAGACTAAGCAGACACACGGCTGCTCCGTCTGACGGGTTTCTGGGGCCCATTCCGTGCGTCGCTCGGCGTGAAGACTTGGTGCCATTTCTTTGGATATTTATTACAAGATTTCAGAGGCAACAGAAATGCCCTTGCCGCAGGTACGTATTTGGCTGGAGACCGGAGGCGGGGGATTGGAGTGGGTGGGGATGGGACACACTGAACACTTTTTTTTTTTTTCATTTCTTCAGAGGGAAACTCAAATGCCCCAAAAAATTTTAAACGCATTAAGAGGATTATTTGGGTAAATGCCCTGTAGTGGATTTTCCCCTAAAAGGGGGAAGGAACAAGGTGGGTAGACATTTCTCTTTGGACGCACACCAGAAGGCAGAAAATCTTATGTGGTGTCACCATGAGCACCTGCAGCTGTATTAGTGCCATTGGAAAGTAAATTTGATATGGTAGTGACAAAGAAAAGAATCTGTCTGGGGTAGAGAGAGATGTAAATCGGCAACATGGCGTGTTAAGTGAAAGAACTGACACACACAGAAGGTTCTAAGGTAGCACAGAGAAGGGAGTGATTAACTCAGCGTGAGGGTGAAGGAGTAATTCATTCATTCATTCCAGAAACATTTCCTGAACACGTGCTCTGTGCTGCAGTGGGCCCAAATCTGGACAAATATTTTCCAGTAGAGAGGGAAAGAGGCGTTTCAGGAAGAGGAGACCACATATATGTATAGATACCTGAAAGATCATGGTGTGTTTGAAGAACTCTAAGACATTCCAAATTGTGGAGAATAAAATTTGAAGGAGAAAAGCAGCAGGTGTGGCTCAAGTAGGCAAGAATTCATACTATTTATTGAGCACAGTAATTCATATGTATTGGGTGCAATAATTTGTACTATCTGCAGGAAACAGTGTAAGTTTTGTGGAGGTTCAAACCCCAGCCAGTGTTTGTCTATATTAGGTGCTTGATAAAAGTCTTAAACTGCTAGTATGGTTTACATACTTACACCTATGGGAGTTCCTGACCTTTCTGGCCTCAGCCTGCAGCCCTCTTGAGAGGGTGGGGTGGGGGTCACAGGAGTCAGGGAATTGCCATATTCTCCCTGAGGCTAGAGGACCATCAGCTGGTGGTGGCTCTTCCCCACCCAGCTGTCCTCCAAGGGACAGGATTGGTGCTATCGGGTATAACATGGCTACCTCTCCTTATACTGACTTTCCCGCCTTCCCTGAACTCCACTGGGAGAAGATTTAGGTCATTTTTTCATGAATTAGTCCTGTAGGACCCAAAGCAGTAGAGAGTTGGGGGCAGAAACAAATTGTGCCTTTTAAAAAAAATAGTTAACATTCTTCTTATATCTCAGAAGAACAAGTCATCCAAGTTTGGGGGCTTTTAGAATGTCTCTATGAAGGCTTGCTCCCTTCCTAACTCTTCTTCTATCTCCTTATCATCTTGTCTTCTCCTGCTCTATTTAGGCCCCACTCCTCCATGTCTATCTCCCTTTCCCCTTTCTATCACTCCCTCTATTCCTGCCAGAATGTAGATCTCTGGTTCCAGGCACTTCTTGAGTCTAGAATATTCTGCAACCTCAGGTTTGAGTTGGTTGCTGGTGGAAGCTTTCTCTGATCTTCCTTCTGAAGGGTGCATTCTCCTGTGGAAGGGACCTGCTGTGAGGGTACATCACCAACTGTGGGCCTGCCTTCAGTTCACCTTCTGACATCCCTTAAAGACTAACAAACTTCATCTGTGAGAGAAGTAGTTTTTTTCCAAAGATTACCCTGTCTAGTCTATATAAGGAGTGTGTCCTCTTATTAATATAGCTTTTAATCCTGCTCCTTTTGAATTAGTGACACTAGACATCTCTTCTGGCCTGGTTTTCATTAAGGCTTTCCACATGAATTGAAAAATCCTTCTGCATGGGGCACCTGAGACAATGAGAACCAGTGTACTCAAAGTTTCTTCCTCATTGCCAGGTTTTTTCCTGATAAAAGTCTAAGAAGGGTGTGTGTGTGTGTGTTGGGGTAGGGTTGGGTGGGGTGTTCATTTTATTTCACCAGATATGTAAATATTTGAAATTTGAAAAGTAATCACATTTCTCCACCTCCATTGAGGACAGAAAAACCAGAAAGAGGCTTGCATTGTCAAAAAGGTTTCAGTAAAGCATTTATCACAAGGATACACACATTTGATACCTGGAGGTTATTATTATTCTTACAAAAGGTGCATCCCCCTAGGGGCCTTAGGATATGCTGGTCTAGGTGGAACCTACCTTCTCCTCAGCTTAGCGGAGGTTTGTGACGCCTCTTGGGGAGGAGGGGTTGAAATCATTTACCTCTCAGTATAGTCCTGAACCTTAGATTCTAACAGGGGACATGGTTGCATCTTTTTCTTTTTTTAATCTGAGCCAGGATTTTAATACATTTTCTTCTCCCACCCAGATGTCCTTTCGACATATTGAAGCTAAGGCAGAAAGGACACACTACTTATAATATTTTGTTTTTGGACGAGTTAATCATTTATTTCTCCTGTCATCGGAGGGAGCACCTCAAAGCAGCCCCATTCTCTGAGTCCATACTACCAGTGCTTATAGTGACAAGTGGAAACACGCGAGTACCCAGAGACATCACTTGCCAGCCTGAAATAACTGGAAAAAAGCCAGGACTACTTTAGATCACTATTCTTCCTGAATCACTGCTTCTGTTGTATTCCCTACATAATGGAGCTTAATTTGTCTTTAAAAGTGAGGGAGTTTTCCTTAATCCAGCAATCCCACTTTGGGGACTTTGATAGAAATAAAATCACCTTCATATAATGGTGTGTGTAAAAATTGTTTAATATGGCATTATTTATAGGATCAAATTAAACAAGTAAATTTTTCTTTCTTTTACATTAGTTTGTCAGTTGCTATGAGTGCATGTTATCCTTTTAGATTTTGAAAGGAAAGTTAATATAGAACATGATTTGTTTTAAGAGTGAGGATAGCATGGGTGATCAGGAAAAAAGAAAACACTTCAAGATGACATTATGAGTCACTGGACTAGTTATTGTTTATTGTATAACTTGGCCATTCAACAAGAGGCTAATATATACCAGAACTGGCATCGGAAAATATTTGATACCATGTAAGTCTTTGTTTTCCTTTGGACAAGGAAGAGGTCTTTGGTCAGTATTTCAGACCCTCAGGAAAACAATGTCAAAACCAAACTGCCATGCTACCAGCTGCCAGCATATTTATGCTATGAGCATATTGAGTTCAGGTGGAAGAGATGTATTGAGCAACTATTATGGATGCTAGGTAAGATGCAGGGCTATGAAAATGAAAAAGAGATGGCTCAGCTCTCAAGATACTCACTGTAGTTGGGTGGAGATGGGGAGGGTGGCAGACACATAAATAAGGAGGATGCTGCTCCTAATGATAACAATGATGCAAATGTACTTTTATGGAGAAAAGACTTCATTGGTCACTGGACCTGAAGGAATAAAGGCATGAGGATGTATGGGCGAGCCTGGGAACATTTGGTATTATCAGGGTAAGAAGTGCAAGATAAGGAGAGGCAGTAGATGCAACTGGGAAGACTAGTCATAGTCAGGCCACAGAAGACCTTGCATGGTATTCTGTGGGACTTGAAATTTTTTCCTGTAGTCAATGAGGAACACTCAAAGGTTTTCCAAAGGAGAGTGATATAGTCAGATTTGCATTTCAAATAGATCACTCCAGACTCGGACAGGCACATACCCAAGGGCAGGGAGTCCAAGCAGATGACAGAGGAATAGTCTCAATGAGACTATTGAGACCCAATAGTCTCAATGGAGCCTGCATGTGGGCAGTGATAACAGGGAGAGGAAGGATGGCTTCGAGAGAGATTTAGACCAAAATAGGTAGGAAGATGTGATTGACTGGATGTGGGGATGAAAGAGCCCCTAAGATGACTAGTATGGTTTTGGTTTGGATGTCTGGGTAGATAAAGATAAATAATAGAGCAACACAGGTGCATTAGGAGAATCAAGATAAGTTTAGTTTCAGAAAAGTCTAAGATGACTATGAGGTATACAGATGGAAATGTTTTGTAACCAGTTGGCCACATAAATCTGGGACTCAGGAGAGAAGTCAAGACCAGAGCTGTGGACTTGGAAGTCATGGGATGAACTTGCTTGGATGGATTTAGGAGTCACATTCATTAAGGGCCAGGCCCTGAACTTGACTTTGGGTATACAGTTGATGCACAAAATATTCATGTTTCTTGTCTCACAGAGTTAACCATCTAGTTGGGGAGATAGGCATTAATCAAAAAAGTCACATAGGGCCTGGCCTTGTGGCTAAATGGTTAAGGTTCCATGCACTCTACTTCAGCAGCATGTACCGAGGTTCACGGGTTTGGATCCCAGGCGTGGACCTACTCCACTCACCAGCCATGCTTTGGGGGTGTCCCAAATACAAAGAGATAGAGGAGGATCGGTGCAGATGTTAGCTCAGGGCTAGTCTTCTTCAAGCAAAAAAAAGAGGAGAATTGGCAGCAGATGTTAGCTCAGGGAAAATCTTCCTCAGCAAAAAAAAAAAGTCACATAGAAATGTCATGGCAAATTGTGCTTGTGCTGGGTGCTATAATGGAAAAGTGAAGCTCTTACAAGACAGTATAAGACAAGGACCTGATATGCCACAGGAGGTCATAGATACTCTCTCTAAGGAAATAACATATAGAGGGATACAGTCACAGCCCATGGAAGAACAGTAGGCCAAAATAACACCAAATGAGAAAGGAGGACTGAAAAGGAGGAAAAATACAGAAAGAGACGTGGAAAATAGAAGGAAATTTTGTCAAGGAAGTAGAAAATTGCAAGAGATAATATTCATAAGTAGCATAAGGGCTAAAAAGGCCATTTATTGCAAGTATGGAGGTCACTGGTGATGTTCTCAAGCAGTTCTTGTAGAATCAGAAGCCAGATTTTAATGAGTTGAAGAGTGAATAAGGATCTCATCAATATGGTAGTGTAGGCAGACTCTGAACTCACCTCATCCCATGAGCAAAACCAGGTTACGGCTATTCTTGGAAAAAGTACCCCTGAGAGAGAACTGAAAACTGGATAAAAAGAACGGCCACAAGAAGGGACAGTCCTGACTGAGGTGGAAGAGGCAAAAATTCCTTTCTGAAGAGCAAAAAGCCACCTTTGCCAGCTGTGGAACTTTACAGCCAGCTGACCGGGAGCAAGCCTAAAGTACACAGCCTTCCCTGGAAGAGTGGGACAACTAAGCAGGGGCGCATTACCACCATAAGCATCCTTTGGACTCAGCACAACTGAGATGAGTCTCATAGTATCTGGCTTAGTTGGCTGTTAACTGCAACAGGGAATACCTCCAGAAAAGCTATGGACATAAGCATAAAACCCAGCTTCTAAAGGGCCCACACACAAATTCACCCATCTCAGAAAGCAACCTAAAATCACCAGAAAGAAAGGTGCACGGTCTTTTGGTGAAAACAGACTCACCTGGTAGACCCTGGGGGCATCTCGTTGAGAAATGAGACGTCTCTGGGGACTGAGACAGTGGCAGGAGCCATTGTGGTGACCTAGTACAGTTGTGCTGGCACAAACACTGGCAGATGCCATTGGAGTTCTTCCGCTGGCCTGTTAGCCCAGGGGTCTGCCACACCCACTAGAGCGCCAATTTAATACAGCTCAGCCAGGGCAGGCCACCAGCTCTAGGGACTGGCCCCACCCAACAGCAAGCCCTCAGGCTACTTGTCAGCCTCTATAGACTGGGTGCCTCGATACTCTGCAGCCAAGTGAGTATATCCACCTCTGTGGGGCAGGGCCTGTCTGAGGACCAGATGAACTATGGAGATCATTGGTGAAGAGTGTGGGGTCCTCTGCAGTGGGGCAACTGGGTATGCTCCAGGGGGTCAGGACGTGTGCTCGGGCCAGGACTGTGTTGACAGTGTGTCTGGACCTGTGGGGGATGGGGCTTATCAGCAACAGAAGACCTGTGCACAAACAGCCACATAGGGGATCGGCCTCACCTTCCAAAGCCTGAAGAAATTAGTTGCCCCCATGCCTGAGGCCACTCAGCTGCAATCCTGAGAGAGCTGATGACAGCCTTGCAGGCCTGAGGCCTACAGCAATTGTAAGCCCTGAGCCTAGTAGGCAGCCACACTGGGGGCCTACTCACTTAACAGAAAAGCTGCAACAGGAGTGTGCCATTAAACCTTGCAGCCAACTGTGCTAGGTCTCCCCAAAACCAATTTATAAACAGCTGACCAGGAGGGGAAAACCTAGACTCCTTGGATACCTGCAGCAAGAGCAACCCTGCTGCAGCAGAAGGACGCATGTAGCCCACACAGGGGTCACTCTTGGGACATTTGGACTGGTGAAAAGAGGGAAGCACAGTGCTGGGCCTCAAAAGGTGTCTCCTACATAAGGCCACTTCCATAAGATCAGGAGACATAGCTGACCCACCTAATACATAGATATAAACACAGAGAAAGAGGCAAAATGAGGAGGCAAAGGAATAGGTTCCAAGCAAGGGAACAGGGTAACACCCCAGAAAAATAGCTAAATGAAACAATCTACCTGAAAAAGAGTTCAAACAAAAAGCCATAAGGATGCTCACTGACCTTGGGAGAAGACTGGTTGAGCACAGTGAGAATGTCAACAAAGAATTGGAAAATATAAAAAAGAACCAATCAAAAATGAAGAATACAATACTGTAAATGAAAAATTCACAAGAAGGACTCAATAGCAGAGTAGATGATATAGAAGAACAGATCAGTGAGCTGGACGAAAGACTAGAGGAAATCACCCAAGCTGAGAAGATAAAAGAAAAAAGAATTAAAAAGAATGAGAACAGCCTAAGGGAACTCTGGGTCAATATCAAGCATGCTAACATTTGTATTATAGGTGTCCCAGAGGAGAAGAGAAAGGCAAAGGGGCAGAGAATCTATTTGAAGAAATAATAGCTGAAAACTTTGTTAACCTAAGAAGGAAACAGACGTCCAAGTACAGGAATCACAGAGAGCACCAAACAAGATAAAGCCAAAGAGGCCCACAGCAAGACACGTTATAATTAAAATGTCCAAAATTAAAGATAAAGAGAGAATCCTGAAAGCTGCACTAGAAAGGCAACAACTGACATTCAAAGGAAACTCCATAAGGCTGTCAGCTGACTTCTCAGCCGAAACCCTACAGGCTAGAAGAGAGTGGCATGATATATTTAAAGTGCTGAAAGGAAAAAAACCTACAGCCAAGAATACTCTACCCAGCAAGGTTATCATTCAGAATGGAAGGAGATATAAAGAGTTTCCCAGACAAGCAAAAATTAAAGGAGTTTATCACCAAGAAACCAATGCTACAAGAAATTCTAAAGGGACTTAAGTGGGAAAGAGAAGACCATAAGTAGTAATAAGAAAATTATCAACAACAACAAAAAAGACAGTAAAGTCACTGGTAAAGGCAAAAATACAGTAAAGATAGCAGATCAACCACCTATGAAGATAATATGAAGGTTAAAAGACAAAAGTACTAAAATTACCTATTTCAATGATAAGGTAATGGATACACATACACAAAATAAGAGGTTAAATATGCTATCAAAAACATAAGGGGCAGGCCCCATGGCCGAGTGATTGAGTTTGCGTGCTCTGCTTTGGCCACCCAGGGTTTCACCAGTTCAGATCCTGGGTGTGGACATGATACCACTCATCAGGCCATGCTGAGGTGGCGTCCCACATGCCACAACTAGAGGGATCCTCAACTACAAAATATGCAACTGTACTTGGGAGATTTGGGGAGAAAAAGCAGAAAAAAGGGAAGATTGGCAACAGTTGTTAGCTCAGGTGCCAATCTTTAAAAAAAAAAAACATAAAATGTGGGAAGAGGGGAGTAAAAGAGTAGGTCTTTTTGAAAGAGGTCAAACTAACGAGACTAGCAACTCAATATAGATTGGTATATATGGAGATTATTATATATGAACCTCTGGGTAATCACAAACCAGAAATCTATAATAAATGTAGAAATAAGAGAAAGGAAGCCAAACATATTACTAAAGAAAGCCATCAAACCACAAGGGAAGAGAGCAAGAGAGGAAGAAAGGAACAGAGAAGAACTACTAAAACACCCAGAAAAAAAGTAAGAAAATGGCAATAGATACATATTTATCAGTAGCTACTTTAAATGTCAGTGGACTAAATGCTCCAATCAAAAGGCATAGGGTAGCCAATTGGATAAAAAAAGAAGACCCATATATATGCTGCATACAAGAGACACACTTCAGACCTAAAGAAACTCACATACTGATAGTGAAGGGATGGAAAAAGATACTCCATGGAAATGGAAAAGAAAAGAAAACTAGGGTAGCAATGCTTAGATGAAATAGACTTTACAACAAAAACTGTAACAAGAGACAAGGGCACTACATAATGATAAAGGGAACAATCCAACAAGAGGACATAACACATGTAAATATCTATGCACCCAACATAGGAATACCTAAATATATAAAGCAATTTTTAACAGACATAAAAGGAGAAATCGACAGTAACACAATAATAGTAGAGGATTTTAACACTCCACTTACACCAATGGATAGATCATCCAAACAGAAGATCAATAAGGAAACATTGGCCTTAAATGACACATGAGACCAGATGGACTTAGTAGATATATATAGAACATTCCATCCAAAAACCGTAGAATACACATTCTTTTCAAATGCTCATGGAACATTCTTCAGGATTGATCACATTAGGCCACAAAACAAATCTCAACAAATTTAAGAAGATTGAAATAATGCCAAGCATCTTTTCTGACCAAAAAGGTATAAAACTAGAAATCAACTACAGGAAGAAAATCAGAAACGCCACAAATACATGGAGATTAAACAAAATGGTACTGAACAACGATTGGGTCAATGAAGAAATCAAAAAGTACCTGGAGACAAATGAAAATGAAAATGTGGCATGCCAAAATCTGTAAGATACAGCAAAAGTGGTTCTAAGAGGGACGTTTATAGCAACTCAGGCCTACCTCAACAAATAAGAAAAATCCTAAATAAACAATCTAACAGTGCACCTAAAGGAACTGGAAAAAGAATAAATAAAGCCCAAAATCAGCAGAAGAAAAGAAATAATAAAAATCAAAGCAGAAATAAATGAAATAAAGACTGAAAAAATCAATGAAACCAAGAGTTTGTTCTCTGAAAAGATAAACAAAATTGGCAAACCTTTAGCTAAACTCACCGAGAAAAAAAGAAGGCTCAAATAAATAATATCAGAAATGAAAAAGGAAAAATTACAGCGAATACTTCAGAAATACAAAAGATTATAAGAGAATACTATGAGAAACTATATGCCAACAAACTGGATAATCTTGAAGAAATGGCTAAATTCTTAGAATCATGCAACCTTCCAAAACTGACTCAAGAAGAAATAGAGAATTTGAATAGACCAATCACCAGTAAGAAGATTGAAATAGTAATCAAAAACCTCCCCAAAAATAAAAGTCCAGGACCAGATGGCTTCCCTGGTAAATTCTACCAAACATTCAAAAAAGACTTAATACCTATTCTTCTCAAACTCTTCCAAAAAATTGAACAGGAGGGGAAGCTTCCTAACTCATTCTATGAAGTCAACATTACTGTTATAGCAAACCAGACAAGGACAACAGCAGAAAAGCAAATTACAGGCCAATATCTCTGATGAACATCAATGCAAAAATCATCAATAAAATACTAGCAAATTAAATCAACAATACATTAAGAAGATCATACACCATGATCAAGTGGGATTTATTCCAGGGATGCAGGGATAGTTCAACATCCAAAAATTAATCACCATGATACACCACATTAACAAAATGAAGAATAAAAATCACATGATTATCTCAATAGATACAGAGAAAGCATTTGACAAGATAAAGCATCCATTTATGATAAAAACTCTAATGGATATAGAAGGAAAATACATCAACATAATTAAGGCCATATATAACAAACCCATAGCTAATATCATTTTCAATGGAGAAAAACTGAAAGCTATCCCTCTAAGAAGAGGAACCAGAAAAGGATGCCCACTTTCACCGCTCTTATTTAACATAGTATTGGAAACCTTAGCCAGAGCAGTCAGGCAAGAAAAAGAAATAAAAGGGATCCAAATTGGAAAGGAGAAGTGAAACTTTCACTATTTGCAGATGACATGATTTTATATAAGAAAAACCTTAAGAATCCAGTAAAAAACTTTTAGAAATAATAAGTGCGTACAGTCAAGTTGCAGGATACAAAATCAACATACAAAAATCAGTCACATTTCTCTACATTAGCAACGAAGTAGCAGAGAAATTAAAAATACAATCCCATTTACACTGGCAACAAAAAGAATAAAATACCTAGGAATAAACTTAACCAAAGAGGTGAAAGATCTGTATACTGAAAACTATAAAACATTGTTGAAAGAAATTGAAGAAGACACAAAGAAATGGAAAGATACTCCATGCTCTTGGATTGGAAGAATTAACATAGTTAAAATTTTCATCCTTCCTAAAGCAACCTCCAGATTCAATGCAATCTCTATCAAAGTTCCAACAACATTTTTCACAGAAATAGAACAAAGAATCCTAAAATTTATGTGAAAGAACAAAAGACCCCAAATAGCCAAAGGAATCCTGAGAAAAAAAGAACAAAGCTGGAGGTATCACACTCCCTGATTTCAAAATATACTACAAAGCTGTGGTAGCCAAAACAGCATGGTACTGGCACAAAAACGGGCACACAGATCCATGGAACAGAATCAAGAGGCCAGAAATACACCCATAGATATATGGACAACTAATTTTCGACCAGGGAGACAAGAACATACAATGGAAAAGGGAATGTCTCTTCAAAAAATGGTATTGGGAAAACTAGACAGCCACATGCAAAAGAATGAAAGTAGACCATTGTCTTATACCATATACAAAAATTAACTCAAAATGGATTAAAGACTTGAATGTAAGATCTGAAACCATTAAATTTCTAGAAGGAAACGTAGGCAGTATACTCTTAGACATCGGTCTTAGCAGCATTTTTTCAAATACCATGTCTGACCAGCTAAGGGAAACAATAGAAAAAATAAGCAAATGGGACTACATCAAGGTAAAATGCTTCTGCACATCAAAGGAAACCAGCAACAAAACGAAAAGACAACCTAACAATTGGGAGAAGATGTTTGCAAACCATATATCGGATAAGGGGTTAATATCCAAAATATACAAATAACTCATACATCTCAACAACAAAAAAAAATCTAACAACCCAATTAAAAAATAGGCAAAAGATCTGGACAGACATTTTTCCAAAGAAGATATACAGTTGGCCAACAGGCACATAAAAGGATGTTCAACAGCAATTACTATCAGGGAAATGCAAATCAAAACTACAATGAGCTATCACCTAACTCCCATCAGAATGGCTATAATTAACAAAACAGGAAACAATCAGCGTTGGAGAGGATATAGAGAGAAGGGAACCTTGTGCTGGTGGGAGTGCAAACTGGTGCAGCCACTATGGAAAACAGTATGGAGATTCCTCAAAAAATTAAAAATAGATCTATCATAGGATTCAGCTATTCCACTGCTGGGTATTTATCCAAAGAACTTGAAAAGATGAATGCGTAAAGATACATGCACCCCTATGTTCATCACAGCATTATTCACAATAGCCAAGACTTAGAAGCAAACTAGGTGCCCATCAAGGGACGAATGGATAAAGAAGATGTGGTATATATATATACAGTGGAATACTACTCAGCCATAAGAAGTGATGAAATTTGGCCATTTGTGACAACATGGATCGGCCTTGAGGATATTACGCTAAATGAAAAAAGTCAGAGGGAGGAAGTCAAATACCGTATGATGTCATTCATAAATAGAAGATAAAAAAACGACAAACAAACAGATAGCAACAGAGATTGAATGGTGGTTACCAGAGGGGAAGGGGGGAGGGAGGAGGCAAAAGGGGTAATTAGACAAATGTGTATGATGATGCATTGTAATTAGTCTTTGGGTGGTGAACATGATGTAATTTACATAGAATTTGAAATACATTAATGATTTACACCTGAAATTTATATAATGTTATAAACCAATGTTACCACAATAAAAAATTTTTTTTAAAAAAATTTTTTAAAAAGTGAATAAAAGGGGACAAACTGTAAAGGGAAAGAGAGAAAGAGACCTATCACAGTAATTAGAGGGGGGTTTGAAGCAAAGGAGTGGTTGATTTTAGGATCAGAGAAACTTTAATAGCAGGCTGAAATTATAGAAAAGAAGAGCAAGAGTCCCAGAGGAAATGGTAAGGCAGGGATCAAAAGAACAAGCAGAAGGAGTGGCTTTCACTTGCAGGAGAGCACCCTATCCTTTTAGATTGACAGGAAGAGGTAGAAGTAGGTGTAGATAAGGTTGTGTTTGTAGAGAGAAACCTAGAACATTGAGATGGTCCATGACCTAAGACCTCACTATTGTAGATTATGAAGGACACTGCTTCTCTGCTGAGAATGAGGGACCTGAGCAGAGTAGAGGAGGTCAGCAGTAGTTGCTGAGGGGAAGTGGAGAGGAGGTGACAGGGAACAAGTAAAAGGGTTGAGCTGCTATGCTGTCCCTGGCTTTGTAGTGGAGCCAGCCCACCGGGAGATGTAATTTTCTTCAACCTTACTTAACAACCTGGGTACTGAAGGAAAATCACATTGTGTGAACAATCCTAAGATTTTTGCCTGGTGGCTGTGGCAAAAAGCCAAGCTAGAGGAGAACTAAGAGATTGGGTGAGATTGTATCTTAGATAATCAACCAAGTGGGTCAAATCAAGAAAGGAAATGAATGAGCTAGAAAAGGGATGATTGGAATAATATACTCAAATGTACTGGGCAGAGGACACTAGGGGGCTGAAGAACAAGAGTTTTAAGAAAGGAGGTACATGCGATTGGGAAGGATTTGATGTTTGGCCAGAGAGTGGGTTACTCAGGATTTCTGATGTGGAGTGGTTCTGAGAAAAGATAGAGGTGGCTCCAGTAGAGAGGGGTTTACTGGAGTCAAGGTTAAGAAACTGAGGTTCATGGGGCCGGGCCCCTGGCTGAGTGGTTAAGTTTGCACGCTCCGCTGCAGGTGGCCCAGTGTTTCATCAGTTCGAATCCTGAGCACGGACATGGCACTGCTCATCGAGCCACGCTGAGGCTGCGTCCCACATGCCACAACTAGAAGGACCCACAACTAAGAATATACAACTATGTACTGGGGGGCTTTGGGGAGAAAAAGGAAAAGAATAAAATCTTAAAAAAAGAAAAAAGAAAGAAACTGAAGTTCAGGTGTTGGATGGCTCATCCATGTGGGCGTTTGTACACCTGTCATATCAACAGTTAATGGGAAAGGGTGGAGAAGAAAGGATCCAAAGGGTTAGTGAATTTGTTAGAGTGGCCAGGAGTTTGATAGTTTACAGTGATCAGAACGGGTAGAAGATTGCAGAGCCTAGTGGCAAGACCCTTAAAAGAGCAGGGATTTTTATCCATTGATGCAGGGGAAGGAGTTCGAAGCAGCCTTGGTGTATTAGTTTCCTAGAGCTGCCATAACAAAGTACCACAAACTGGGTGGCTTAAAACCACAGAATTTTATTCTCTCATAGTTATGGAAGCTAGAAGTCCAAAATTAAGGTGTCAGCAGGGTTGATTCCTTCTAGAGGCTCTGAGGGAGAATCTGTTCTATACTGCTCTCCTAGTTTATGTTTGCTCCTGGCAATCCTTGGCATTCCTTGGCTTGTAGATGCATCACTTCAACCTCTGCCTCCATCATTGTGTGGCATTCTCTTCTCTTTTGTCTTCACAATGTCTTCCTTTAAAGACACAAGACCTATTGGATTCAGGGCCCACCCTATTCCAGTATGACCCCATCTTATCTTAACTAATGCAATGACCCTATTTCCAAATAAGGTCACATTCTCATGTACTGGGAGTTATAACTTCAACATATCTTTTGGGAGGACACAATTCAACCCATAACACTTGGGCAATTGGAAAAGGCCAATCCCATCACTAGAACATGAGTCACATGAGGAAGAGAATAATGAACACCTTTGTTGGAGATGGATGCAGAGGCAGCCGTGTCTTCTGGTTGGAGCCAGCTTTAAGGTAAGGAAAAAATTAAGGACATCAGTGAGGGTTCTAGTGAGCATCAGGGAGGAGTGTGGAGCTGAGGAGAGCATCAAGAAGAAAGAGAATAAGAGCATCAAAGAGGGTGGCTGATCAGAGGTCTTTACTGAAGGGGCAATGACTGAGAAAGACAGAGATCTGCAGCCTAGGGATCAACTATCCTTGGGCCCCAGAAATAACTCAGGTGCTATATGGTGCACTTGGTTGTATGAAGGTAGGATTTGCATTGAAGGAGGAAATTGTGTATTAGAGAGCCAGTTTAGAGTTCCCAGAGGAACTTGCTTTAGAAAGATCTGGGCAGTAACTAGCATGCATAAGTATAAGTGTATGCCTCTCATGGAGAAACAAGAGAGCATAGTGGCCAAAATATAAGGTTTGCTGTTGGACAGTTCAGAGTGAGACCAGGCCCCTCTGTCACTTAACTTCTCTGAGCCTCATTTTCCTCCTCTATAAAATGGGGCAATCCTACCTCATAAATCAATTGTGGGGATTATATGAGGTAATGTATATATAACACTTAGAGCATGGCTTCATACAGGCTTGATAAATGGCAGCCATTTTTATATTATAAAATAACTTTTTACTTTGCAATAATAGTACAAGGAGCTCCCGTATACCCTTTACACAGATTCATCAGTTGTGTACAATTTCCATTTTTCTCCATTTGTTATACATTTATGTATCTCTCTCTATACACACACATTTCAATTTGTATTTCTGTCTCTGTCTACAAATTTTTTTTCCTAAATCATTTGAGAGTATGTTTGGAGACACTGTGCTCCTTTACTAAATAATCAGTGTGTATTTTATAAGAACAAGGATGTCCTCTTACATAAGAGTACTGTGATTATCAAAACCAGGAAATTTAATTTTATTCAATACTGTTATCCACAGTCCATATTCTTTTTTTAAAGATTTTATTTTAGAGCAGATTTAGGTTTACAACAAAATCGAGAGGAAGATAGAAAGATTTCCCATGTATCCCTGGTCCCCACATATGCGTAGCCTTCCATTATCAACATAACTTACGAGAATGGTACATTTTTTAATCAAGGACGAACCTACATTGTCACATCATAATCACCCAAAGTCCATAGTTTACCTTAGGGTCACTCTTGGTGTTGTACATTCTATGGGTTTTGACAAATGTATAATGACATATAGCCATCATTATAATATCATGCAGAATATTTTCACTGCCCTAAAAAGCCTCTGTGCTCTGCATGTTCATCTCTCCACACCCCCATCCCTAGCAACCGCTAATCTTTTTATTATCTCCATAGTTTTACCTTTTTCAGAATGTCATATAGTTGGAATTCAGTATGTAGCCTTTTCAGATTGACTTCGTTCACTGAGTATTATACACTTAAGTTTCCTCCATGTCTTTTCATGGCTTGATAGCTCATTTCTTTTTAGTGCCAAATAGTATTCCGTTGTCCGGATATACCACAGTTTACTTATCCATTCACCTACTGAAGGATATCTTGGTTGTTTCCAAGTTTTGGCAATTAGCAGTAAAGTTGCTATAAACATCTGTTTGCAGGTTTTTGTGTAGATAGAAGTTTTCAACTCCTTTAGGTAAATACCAGGGAGCATGATTGCTGGATCATATGGTAAGAGTATGTTTAGTTTTGTAAGAAATCACCAAATTGCCTTCCAAAGAGGCTATACCATTTTGTATTTTCATCAATAATGAATGAGAGTTCCTGTTGCTCCATATCCTCACCAGCATTTGGTATTATCAGTGTTTTGGATTTTGGCCATTCTAATAGCTGTGTAGTGGTATCTCATTGATGTTTTAATTTGCATTTCCCTGATGACATATGATGTAGAACATCTTCCATGTTCATTTTCATCAATTGTCTAGTAATATATTTTCTAACTAGTTGGTTTTTCCCAGTCTAGGATCTTATCCAGTATCATAAATTGCACTAATTTTCATGTTTCTTTAGTTCTCTTTAACCTGAAACAGTTTCTTAGCCTGTTGTGTAATTTTCCTGGATATTTATGAAGAATATAAGCCAGTTATTTTGTAGAATGTCCCTCAGGTTCAGTTTGCCCAATGTTTCTTCATGATTAGATTCTGATTATTCATTTTTGTCAGGAAAACCAAAGAAATAACGTTGCGTCTTTCTTGGTACATCATATCAGGAGGCATGTGATGTTAGGTCGTCCATTTTTAGTGATTACATTTGATCATGTAGTTAATGGGAGACAGGCTTTTTTTTTAATCGTTGTTGTTAAAAATGTAAGAGGGACTCTGTTTTAATCTGATTCTTTTTTTACTGCCAATAAAATCACTATCTTTCCTGTGACTCTTATGGCTCAGTGGACCTGAGTTTGGATTTTCCAGCATAATCACAGAGCAACCAAAACTGGAACAGAAAATGGTCCTTCTGGGTGAACCAGTAGGAGGTAGAACTGGACTTGTTGAACCTGGTTCATTGAAGGCCCAATTCCAGGAAAACTGCTCTCTATTTTTAAAAAATCTCTTCCATACCCTGTGTTTACTTTTGGCTGAATTTATTTCTGAATTTATTGTGACTACCCTTGCCTGCTGACCCTGAGGACTCAAGATTCTTCTCAGGGAATGCATAAAGCACAGAATGGTTTGAGATGAGGTTTAGGGCTTTCATTTCTTTCTTTTAGGAGAGTTTGATTCAATTGATATTTTTATCATTATTATTATTTCAGAGCCCCTAACACGAGGACTAAAGGAGCAATCTGGGGCTGTTCTGAGCTGTCAGTCTCTCAGGGAACATGGAGTTAAGCTTCTGGAACTGTACTTCAAATACAGAAAAATTCTTTATAGTCACAATTCTTGAACATCAAGCAAAGGAAAACCGTAACCTTCTCACTTTAATTTTGTGGTGCTGTGTATCATTGAGTGGATGGAAGGAAGATTTACCTTTAATTCAGATGAAATATATATGAGAAATAATTCATATTAATTCAAAAGATCAGCTTTTTATCTCATGCCAAAGTTTTTCAGAAGAGGTAGCCCACTGCATTTATTTGACTTTCTTGAAGAAAACCTGATTTTGTACACCTGACTTTACATTTGTTTTTAAAGACTACAGACTAATGCAGGCACACTTTTCATTCCTTTCACCACTAATGAGAAAAGATTTTAACTCTATAGCTCTCCCTGTATTACAACAGTAGCAAAATACTGCCAAATATAGCCATGTCTAACTATTATGAATATCTTCAGCTTGGGGAACATAGCTGCAATAGCTAGCACTATAATTAGCTGCTTAATCGGTCTGGCTTGGGAGAACACATTGTGAGTACTATTCTTGCACTGAATATCCAGTAGAAAACTAATTGCTGATTTAAAAATTTGGAACCACTACTGTGGAGAATGTCTAAAACAGTGTAAAATGCTTTCTAATTATTCATTAAGAATAAAATGGGCATCTATTGCATGTCTCCAATCTACTAAAGGTTAATGCTGAAGGTTTTATGCAGACCATGTTCAAAAATTTACAAATTGTGCCCATGAATTTAAATCCTAGTAATTCAGCTTATTAAACTCCAATCACATCTTCTCCCTTAAAAGGCAGTATAGGTAGAATGTAAATGTATTCGTTGACTTGTGATTGCACATGCACTCTTATTATTGTGTTAGGTGCTGACATGATTTTCTAGTTCCCCTTCCTCACTTACTACAGTTTTTCGGTGTGAATGTATGACTGTTACAGAGATTCAGTCCACTTTCCTCCTTATGCATCCAAAAGACAACCTGAGATATGTGGTAGTGTCTGCTACCCAAGCCCAGTTCTGACGCTCTAGCCAAAGGGAAGAGATCCCCACACAACCCATGAGTCACTTTGATACTAGTGCCTGGGAAGGTGACACCTCTGCTTCCAAAAGGGGCTGAGCCTACTCCAAACTGGTTCTTGGAGTGGCTTATATGGAGGATACCTTATTAGGGATTGCTGCTACTTTCCAGCTGGCTCTTGCCACCAGTCTGGCTAAATTCCAGACCAGATGCTTGCCTTCCTATCTAAATTTCAATTTGATGGAATATAGTTATTCTTCCTATCAAGAAAGGCATTTGTCCCTAGAGGCAGTTGAATTAATGGCAGGTCATTTGTAATGGGGAGATCCATAGAGATTTTTATTCATTCTGCAAACACTTATTAAGAGCGTGCTGCACACCAGGAACTCTGAGGACATGAAATTTAAAAAGATCCAGTCTCCTTTCTCATGTCAGCTTCATCTCCACAGACTGTACCTTCACCTCTGCAGAAAAAGATGATGCTTTGCCAGGTAGAGATGAAGTTCGTAATCATTAAAAACCTCATAGAAATTTTACAATCCCTAAGATACCTATTCCAATTATCTGCACTCTTCAAAGCCAGGAAGTTTTCATTTATTCTGACTCAAGTTTTCTCAGCCTCGGCACTATTGATATTTTGGACTGGATAGTTTTTTGTTGTGGGGGCTGTCCTGTACATTGTAGGATGTTTACCAGCTGCCTAGGCGTCTGCTCATTAAACGTCAGTAGCACCCACCCCCAGTCAAGACAACCAGAAATATCTCCAAACGTTGCCAAATATAGCCTAGGGGACAGAACTACTGATCTAACTTGAATTTGTTCTTTTACAGTTTGATGTCATGTTTTGTTTACTATGGAGACAGACAATAATTGACCACCATTTTCTATTGAATAATGTCAAGGGAAGCCATTTTTACTTTTCTAACAGATATAAAATTTTCATCATCCTCTGACTGGATTTCACTGTTTTTAAGTGAATGACAGTGTAACATTGGATTGATTATTTCGATTTCTTATTGACAAGATTCCTAGTTTCCTTTTTCTCCCCTACTTTTTCATTATTTTCGTAGGCACGAATATCAAAGACAGGTTTCTAGCTGGATTTCATTTTGGAGTCAGTGATTCTTAACCATTTTTATATGACCATTTGATATGCTTTGGTGAAATAGAAATTTGGTGAAAGTGAGGTATCTCGTCCTGAGAAAGAGATGCATATGCATATACATACAATTTTTACACATAATTTTAGCAGATTCAAAGCTACCACTTCTCCAGTCCCTTTCCTGGACCTCAGGTTAAAATTTTATGTTTAAACCAGTGCCAGTTCCTTGAGTTATGGTTTTATGAGTTTACAAAATAAAGGGAGCCTAAAAATGACTGATAAAGTTTGATCATTACAATGGCTTTGCTCTTTTCTAAGTAAATGTTCCAGGCACTGTTAACCTTTTCCCAAGCATCCTATTCTCTTGTCTCCCTTGTCATTGTTGCCTCTGTGTTTTTGCCAACCCGTTATTGCTGTTTGCCTTATTTTGATTTTGATAGCAGTAGAGCCTTATTATTTGACAATACAAGATGAGATGTGTCCCACCCTCGCTCTTGCCTACCCACCACCCAGCAGCTGCTGAAGAGAACCTAGCTGGGGCTTTTGAGGCTAATGTAAGCCTCTTGTGAGCTGTCCCCTCATCCTACTCTTCAAACCCACTCCCTTACAAAGAAAGAAATCATATGCACAAAAGCATTGGCAAGCAATCCAAAGGATTTCTTGCAAGGGATGAAGGAGAATGAGTACATTGTCAAGCAAACAACTTCTAAATATCTATATAGACGTTTCTCCAATGTGGGTCCCTATTTCTTTAGTTCCCCTATTCAGCCTCTATTCCCCCGGCTCCCCTCTCCTCCTATGCAGAGCAATTAT
Source organism: Equus asinus (assembly GCF_041296235.1). Lineage (NCBI taxonomy): Eukaryota > Metazoa > Chordata > Mammalia > Perissodactyla > Equidae > Equus > Equus asinus. The sequence continues at coordinate 38,613,562 of NC_091812.1, forward strand.
GCTCTGCCCTCAAACCCGGATGTCCCACTCCTTCCTGGTGCACAAACAAAAAGGCCTTGAAGTTAATGGGTCCCCTCTCCTAAGAAGGCAGTTTAAGATCATCAGTTATTACTTCAACATGTGCTTTGGTGAGCCATCCCCCACCCCAAGCTGCAGTGATTTATCAGAATATTTCTTCCAAACACATAGCGTATTCTTCCCCAAAGGAATTCTCACGCTACCCACTAAGAGGCTAATAGTTGTTCCATGTCATTACACCAGTAAGAGCTAGCATAAGTAGATATTTTCTACATCTTTGCTACTCAAAGTATGCACCCTGGATCAGTAGCATTAACATTACCTGGGAGTTTGTTAGAAAGGCAGAATCTCAGGCCCCACTCCAGATCTACTGAATCAGAATCTGCATTTTTAACAGCATCTCTAGGTGATTCATGTGCATATTGAAGTGCCCTCTGTCACCATCTTCACATTCTTACCTCCTAAGCTGGAGTTGCCTTGTGGTCCTGGGCATTGCATTAGGATCCTGGAGAGCACTGCCTCCTTTCTCCACCCTGAGCCCAGACTGCAGAGCAGTTCCATCTAACAGACAGGTCAGTAGAAGTCCCTTTAGCTAAAAGTGGCTCCTCATCCACCCTCTTGCCTCACCCCACACCCACAACCATCCTCTGACTTTTAGATGGTTGTTCGAGCTCTTAGATTCCTTTGATTGTATTCTCTTCGCTCCTCCATATATCTCATGCTTTGGGGGTTGGAGGGAGATCAGAACATGTTACAATAATAACTACCTCCTATAAGTAGTCTAATGTGTGCCAGGCATTGTGCTAAGCTCTTTTATATGTATCATTTCGTCGAACTTCTTACAACAACCCTAAAAGTAGATAGTCTTATCCCCATTTACAAGTGAGGAAATTCAGGCTCAGGAACATCAGATAACTTGTCCAAGTTCTCATAGTTGGTCAGGAGGCAGAGGCGGCATCAAGCCCTGGTCTGTCTTCCCCTGTACCATGCTGCCTTTCTTTCGTAATCTTGATGCCAGGTGTAATTAGTTACCACATACTCAGGATCTATCTATATATCTATTTTATATGTGTGTATTAGAGCGAATTTTTTTCCCCTCAAGACCTTGTCCCTTTTTCAAGCAGCCCATATTTGGAGGCTGTCACTGACGCGTAAATTGGCAATACAGTGTGATATGCGCTACCGTGGTGCTAAGAGTAAGATGTTATGAGCACTCACAGGAGGGGCATCTAACTCAGCATTGGGTATGAGGTTCAGTTTACTTTGAGGCCTGACACAAGCTGAAACCTGAAGGAAAAGATGGGGAGAAGAGTATTCAAGCAGAGGAAACAAAGGGTGTGAAGGTTAGAAGTGAGAGATCGCATGGCTAGGTCAAAGAACAGAAAGAAATAAAGTATGGCTGTATCCGACAAAGGGTTAGTCTCCATAATATACAAAGAACTCACACTGCTTAACAACAAAAAAACAAACAACCCGATCAAAAGATGGGCAGAGGACATGAACAGACATTTCTCAAAAGAAGATATGAATATGGCCAATAGACACATGAAAAGATGTTCATCATCGCTAATCATCAGGGAAATGCAAATCAAAAGTACACTAAGATATCACCTTACCCCCGTTAGATTGGCAAAAACATCCAAAACCAAGAGCGACAGATGTTGGAGAGGTTGTGGAGAAAAAGGAACCCTCATACACTGTTGGTGGGAATGCAAACTGATACAGCCACTATGGAAAACAGTATGGAGATTTCTCAAAAAGTTAAAAATAGAAATACCCTATGACCCAGCCATCCCATTACTGGGTATCTATCCTAAGAACCTGATATCAGAAATCTCAAGAGTCCATTGCACCCCTATGTTCATCGCAGCATTATTTACAATAGCCAAGACGTGGAACCAGCCTACATGCCCAGAAACTCATGATTGGATAAAGAAGATGTGGTATATATACACAATGGAATACTACTCAGCCATAAAAAAAGACAAAATTGGCCCATTCACAACAACGTGGATGGACCTCGAGGGTATTATGTTAAGCGAAATAAGCCAGTCAGAGAAAGACGAACTCTATATGACTCCACTCATAGGTGGAAGTTAGTATATTGATAAGGAGATCAGATCGGTGGTTACCAGGGAAAAGGGGGGGTGGGGGGAGGGCACAAAGGGGGAAGTGGTGTACCCACAACATGACTAACAAAAATGTACAACTGAAATCTCACAAGGTTGTAATCTATCATAACATTAATAAAAAAAAAAAAAGAAATACAGAAAAAAAAGAAATAAAGTATGGCTGGAGCAGAATATGGGAGGCTGCAGTCGGGTGGGGAGGAGGGAGGATGCGCAGTGGGATGAGAAAAGGCCCAGAGGCAAGCAGGATTTCTATTATGAAGAACCTTAGAAGCCGCATAAGGAGTTTGCTATGAAACCTGAGAAAAAGGAGTGTCATTGAAGTTTTTAAGCACAAGAGGGACATGATCACATTTGTTTTAGAAAGATCACTCTTTCCTGTGGATTGAAGGGAGGGCATGAGAAGGTGATGGAGAAGAGTTGGAGGGAAAGAATACGGACAAGAGCTGACAGTGGCCTGAACTAGGATAATAGCAAGAAGGATAGAGAAGCAAGAGGTGGAGCTATTTAGGAGGTCTTGATCAATGAGATGTAAGTGTGACAGGGATAGGAACAGCAGGATGATGTCATACATATTTGGTTTAGGCAGCGGTGTGGATATTAATACCATATATTTGGGAATGTTATCAAAAATGTTCCTACTGGGGCCTGCCCGTTTGCCCAGTGGTTAAGTTCACATGTTTTGCTTCGGTGGCCCAGGGTTCACCCATTGGACCAGGTACAGACAGCAAGCTATGCTGTGGCAGGCGTCCCACATATAAAGTAGAGGAAGATGCGCACAGATGTTAGCTTAGGGTCAGTCTTCCTCAGCAAAAAGAGGAGGATTGGCAGCAGATGTTAGCTCAGGGCTAATCTTCCTCCAAAAAAAGAAAAAATCCTACAGGTTATCTTCAAATTAAGATATGAATACCACTTTATCTACTAATATACTTCTGGCTCAGTTTGCCCTTGTTGTGGTTATAGGAAGTCTCCTCAGTCATTTATTATCAGTTAAACAAACTTACTTGTATAACTGGGTCATTTTGGGTCATGCACAGTGAGAATTTATTGTCACAGTGTGATGTTATAAATAAAGGTCATTAGAACAAGGGAAACATTGAAGACTATAGTAATTTCAACCAAATTATGCTTCTAGCTATGAATAGTCATTTGGCTGGGGAATTATTAAACATAAGTTAAAACAAGAGAAGAACAAATAATAAGCCACAAACTATAGATATGAAAAAAGGAAACTGATCATAAAACATAAAGGTTATCAAAGAAAAAAATTTTGACCATGGGAAAAACAAACCTGGAGGGCCTATATAAGAACATGCTTGTTATTGGCTAGTTCTAATTTTGGGCATGACTAACTTTAACCACTAGGCCGTCAGGGCTGGCTCTTCAGTGTCTTTTTTGACGGTACACATAAAAACAGCAGTAATTTCTTGAAAACCCCATGTATTCTAAATCTGCAGTTCTAGATTCTATATCAGTCAAATATCTACTTTTCAGATATTAAGAGGAAGCTAGAACGACAGAGAAGCAGTTGCTTTTTCTATTTAGCACAGAGAAAAGGCAACCTCATTTTTTTTTTTTCCTTTTTCTTCCCAAAGCCCCCCGGTACATAGTTGTATATTCTTCATTGTGGGTCCTTCTAGTTGTGGCACGTGGGACGCTGCCTCAGCATGGTTTGATGAGCAGTGCCACGTCCGCACCCAGGATTCGAAGCAACGAAACACTGGGCCGCCTGCAGCGGAGCGCGCGAACTTAACCACTCGGCCACGGGGCCAGCCCCGGCAACCTCATTTTTTTAGTTACAGTTATGAACCAAAATGTAAAAATGAATGAAAATAATATAAGATTTCACATTTGTATAAGGAATTTATGCATATATTGAAACTCTGATTGAAAGTCATTCATAAGGATTTAATATGAATCAGTTGTAATTTTGTTTGACTTAGTTGTACATTTGCTCTGGTCCATCACAAAGTCATTTTAATTGGCATGTATTCTACTTTGTCTTGCATTGAAGGATGCTATAGATATATCAGTGTTAAACTTGCTGTTTTAGTGATCAGGGGATGTTGTCAAGGATACTGACCTTCCACTGCTCAGTATCACTTTATAGGTACTCCCTGGTGAAATTTTGCTCCTGCCAGCAGAACTTCTCCCTCTCCCGAGCAAATGCAATATATTTTATCTTATAGATAAGATGAATCTTTAGCTGATCAAGATTCACTCTCTTGTCATTTTGGCCACCAAGAAAGTCAATGCAGATGTTCCTGACCCAGCTTTAGTCATTATGTGGGACACAATTCTCATGAACCCTTGGGTTTTTTCTTAAACTGTGTATGAGCCTAAAAAGAGTTATAAATTCCTTATGTTTATAGCCCTTATACAATTGTAAGAACCAAAAAGTATACAAAATTTAATGTAAACAAAATGGTAACACTAGTACAATTCATTTTAATGGCATTAGTAAATATGACAGATGACACTATATTATCAAAACTGATCACCACTCAAAGTGTTCTCTTGAACTTTGTGCCTATTATTATGGTATGTGGTGTGAAGACTCAGTTCTCTCACTCCTTTTCTCTGTTGAAATTACTGTGAAACTTTCTTATGGTGTATTATAATGACATTTGAGCTTCATTTGGTGCTAACACATAATTTAGATTTTAGGTCCACTGTGCTTTTCTCATTAGTCCCCATGACCATCCAACTGTAAGTATAAACACAATCCCAAGGATGAAAATCTCACAGCAGTACTGAGCGGTCGTACAGATGATCCAGAGTGTTTTTATATTATTTTCTCAATTACCATAAAAATTAATACGCAAAAGTATTAAATGCTCATAGACAACTAACATTCCCTGAGAATGTATCTGGTATATTGCAGTTAAGAATGACTGATTTAGGGGTTAGTGACACATCAGTTTTCACTTTGATCCCATCTTTCCATTCTACTTTTATTTTCTACTTGACCTCATTTTTAGAAAATCCATATTTTTGATTTATGGTGCTGTATGCTCTATTGTAAACTACCAAAACTCCTCTTCTGAAGCAGAATAGAACCCACAGCTCAGGCTCACAAAGAAATAACCTGTAGGCAGTTAGCTTAAAACACCATCAGCCACAATTTTGTGCTGAAATTTTTGCTCTTTTATCTGCAATCCTTCTATGAGCTTTCGGTCTGCATTCTTAAAGTCATAGAAAGCTAATGAAATTTTTTTTAAACGTTTTCTGTTAAAAATGCCATTTAACATATTGGCTCACTTATGGTCCTAACTAGTGTAGATAAAATAAGTTGGCCTATTACCAAATGAGCTCTAGACACAGAAAATACTTATTTTAAGGGATGACACAAAATCTTAATATGAGTATCAAGATGGAAGGTTGTCAAATCATCTGACAAAATTGCCCAATTCTCTAAACAGCACCCCTGTCCTCAGTGACTTTCTGAGAACATCTTGCTCTTCCTACCACCCACACGGCCCAGTAGCCAGCCTAAAGGTTAGGTGGCGCTCTTACAAGAAGCACTCCTCCAGGCCTGGCAAAGTGGAATGCTCATCCTGCTACGGCAGCTTGATAATCTGAAAGGGAATCGTGGGCACTGAACAATGTTGCTTTTGTGTTGTGTTGGGGAACCTATCAATGGGTTCCTTTAATGAAAGTTTTTTAAGGGGGAAAACCCTACCCTAGACTGGCACCTAAGTTCAGGCCCTGCAGCAAACAATTCTAGGGACTCAAAAGGAGTCAGATCAGTGATTCAGAACTAGAGAGTATCCCATACATAAATTCAATGTAAGAGCCAAATGGCGCAGAAGACTTATCTGCATAAGAATGCCGTCCATATCACTCTCTGTGTTTGTATCTCTGTATTCTTTTCCCCCACTGGACTTGGGGACATGGATTCAGTCTTACTCAGTTTTAAATCCTCAGAATCTGCAATGGTTTTTGGCACTTAGGAGGTAACAACGTTTATTTATTATACTTAAATTCTGATAACTATAGAAAAACACAAGTGTGGTAGAGACTGGCTGGCTCTTCACCAAATTCTTTTTCCTTTCCTCCTGGACACACAACTAGTCTACATTTCCCAGACTCCTTTGTGGGTAGGTGTAGCCATATGACTGAACTTGACCAGTAAATTATGGGCAAAAATGGATGTGCCACTTCCAGGCCTGGCCCATAAAAACTTACAATATGATCCCCCACTATCTCTCTTTCTCCGTTTGCCTCTGGATGTTGGCATCCACAGTGACCTTTGAAGCCAGTGTCAAAGACAGCAGAGCCTATCTCAGCTTGGATCCCTGATTAGCCGTGCAGAGCACAGCCTCCTTTGCCAGCTCCTTGCTGCCAAATAGACTTAACGTGAGTAAGAAATAAACTTCTGTCTTGTTAAGACACTGAGATTTAGGGTTTATCATTATGTTAAGTCAGACGTGGGCTAGAGTTCTGGATTTGACACCTACTAACTCAGAGACCTTGAGTATACATTTAATACCCTGATCCCAAATCAGGGTTGTTGAGGGGATTAAATGAGTTCTTGCATGGCTATACCCTACTATAGTTCCTGGCACATTGAACTACACCATTAGTGTGACTACGTGGCTATAGGAAGTACACTCCTCTCTGTTTGGCTCCTTCTTGGTCTCTTCCAATCTCATGGCCTCTCTCTTAGTTCCTTTTCTAATCAGCAAAGGAGTTTCCCGCAGAATTGGACTTCCCTTCTGAGCCTGCACATATTGATTATTTTTCAGCTATGTATTATCTCAATGGCTATTCAGGTTCCACTTTCCATCCTTAAAGAATCATCCTTTGCAAGTTCCAGTTTCTATCCTTAAAGAATCATCCTTTTCAATGTGTCCTGTTTGTGGACACTTGATAGATTGTCAAACTTTTCCTTGCTCTGACACGCAAAGTTCTGTAAAGGGCCCAGATACGACTTTATATTATTTAGGAAGGAACCCCAAAAGCATCCTGAACATTGGTACCCAGACCTAGTATGACCTTAAAAGGAAAGAGGAGACTTCATGTTCCCTGAGTCTTATACCAGGTAGGGAATGTTTTCCACTGCCCATTTTAACCACTACTTAAAATACTCCAAAGAATACAATTTCACTTTTCTTTTCTTTTTTTTTTTTTTGAAGAAGATTAGCCCTGAGCTAACATCTGCTGCCAATCCTCCTCTTTTTGCTGAGGAAGACTGGCCCTGAGCTAATATCCGTGCCCAACTTCCTCCACTTTATATGTGGGAGGCCTGCCACAGCATGGCCTGCCAAGCGGTGCCATGTCTGCACCTGGGATCTGAACCAGTGAACTCTGGGCCGCCGAAGCAGAAAGTGTGAACTTAACCACTGTGCCACCAGGCTGGCCCCACAATTTCACTTTTCAAATTATTAATTGAGACCCTGTAAGATTTAATCCAACTGAGAACTTAGATTTTGCTACATGAAGTTCTGGCTATCCAAATAGTGCTCAACTTTGCCAGATTATAGAATTCCACTCTGCCCAACTTGTCATCATTTTCATTTATAGACCTGTGGTCAGATGTTTCTTATTTGTAAACATAGAAGCCTTTGCCAAGTCAGTGAAATCCGGAACCATGCCGTCCTTTAAGGGGACACACTAAGGCTCATGTACATTTCCTCTGAACTGATTGGAATGTGAAGCTGGTAAAAGCAAGACCATCCCCAGCCACAGAGGCTATATGAGAGAATCACAACAGGGTAGAAACCAGGGTCAAAAGGCTGGAGTGCTCACATGGCAAGTACCAGGTCAGCAGGGTTCAGAACAGTATAGCAGGGCAGGGCAGACTTTAGATAATCTGGGTTTAGCAAGATTTCTGGTAAAAGGAAGAAGCAGAAAAACATGTATAGCCCAAAGGCATTTCCAAGCACCTCAGAAACGTATAACTCAGTGGGTATGTGCACAACTTCAGGAATTAGATTTCAAATCCTAGCTCTAGCACTTACCCCTTATGTGGTAAGGGGCAAGTTACTTAAACTCCTTGAACTTGGTTGAACCTTAGTTGTCTCATTATGGATATTGGGATGGTAAAAACAATCATAGGATGGTTTTAATGGTTAAATAAGATAATGCATGAAAATACTGATTGGCGGCTTATGTCCTGCATGCTTCAGAATTACCTGGTCAGTGCTGTTTGACAGCTTATATCCTGTGTGCTTCAGGATTACCTGGTTATTCCTGCCCACTCCCTAGACCTTCAAGAGCCTTTTCTGGTTAAAATAAGCTTACATTTTCTGATGGACCTCCTCATCTAGGAGGAGGCCAGGAGGCCTCAGGGAATGTGATAGAAGATGGAAACCTATTGTTTAAGTGCATTTAAGGATGTGTCAGGATCTTTCCATCCCATGGGCTTCCTCAGATCAAATCTTGGTTGCCCATCCTGCATCAGTGGTTAAGTCCTCAGCCTAATTCTGGTGGGACCCTTCATTCTCTGAGTATCTAGGTCTTGGCAGGGTGAATACACTGGTAACCTCAACGTTATTTCTCCAAATGCTCTTTGCCATGTATTTGGCATTTAGTTTGCTAGCCAGTGAACTTTCAAGGTGTGCACAAAGTCATTCTTTGCTTCAACATTCCTGCCTTGTAAATAGCTGCGTGTTCAGTCACCAGATACTATGGAAGAATTTTCTTCAGGGCATCTCTTTGCAAATTGCACTTGAACATCACCATCAGTTGGACTTGTTTTCAGGCCAATTCTCCCCACAGACAAATGAAGTCAGTAACTCAGATCATATTCAGGTCTGAAGACACTGAGTACTTTGCAATCTTTCTGCTTGGGAACAGGGTAAATGGAACCTTACAGCAATGGATGTTAACCTTTTTGGTGAATTTTTTTGAAATTCTTAATGAAAGCTTTGGATTATCTCCCCAGTGTAGGGGGAAAAAAACACAAAAGCACAAATCATATACACAAAATATTTTTAATGTTTTATTAACTTATCTTTGTCTTTATATCTATTTTTATTAATTATATTGTATATCAAAAAGTAACACACACTAAAGGAAAAACAGTCAAACAGTTCAGAAGGGTATGAAATGAAAATAAAGTTTCCTTTTGCTACCACTCTCCCTCAGCCCCACACCTCAGAAGTAGCCACTATTAACAATTCCTTGTATATACTTCCATTTAAAAATACATATATATACATGTATATATGTATTTTACATATACAGGTGTATGTGCTTTGCACAGTAGCCATAAAATATAACTGTGCCGTAACTGAGCCATAAAAATAACTGTGCAGGGACTGGCCCCATGGCCTAGTGGTTAAGTTTGATATGCTCCACTTCCTGGGCACAGACCTACACTACTCATCAGCAGCCGTGTTGTGGCGGTGACCCACATACAAAATAGAGGAAGACTGGCAACAGATGTTAGCTCAGGGCGACTCTTCCTCAGAAAAAATTTAGGAAATAACTGTGCAAACTGAAACCATGCAAAGTGATCTTAATAATAATGGGAAAAATTACAACTATTTCATATCCTTAAAATTTTTTGTCAAAACATTAAAAACTCTCTTACTGCTAGTTATAAATGTAGAGAGAAAAAAAAAAAGTAAAACTACTATTTATTTAGAAACATTAAGAAAGTATTTCGGGGCTGGCCCAGTGGCATAGTGGTTAAGTTTGCCTGCTCTGCTTTGGTGGCCCAGGGTTCGCTGGTTGGGATCCTGGTGTGGACTTACGCACCATCAAGCCATGCTGTTGTAGGCATCCCACATATAAAATAGAGGAAGATGGGCACAGATGTTAGCTCAGGGTCTATCTTCCTCAGCAAAAAGATGAGGATTGGAAGCAGATGCTAGCTCAGGGCTAATCTTCCTCAAAAAAAAAAAAAAAGTAAGTATTTCTTTGTAAAAGATTTAGCAAGAATGCTTGCCTTTTTTTTGTTCTATGACTTGATATTGGGAAGTGTCTTTTCTATGCCTTATCAAATTGTCATAGTCCTTTCTAAATTTGGATCACTTTCTAACATTTTATTCTTAATGCTTTCAACGTCATGAAACAATTCCAAGAGTTCCTTTAATGTGAAATTTTTTGCTGGCATCACTTCCTCTGAGATACCTTCATCTTTTTTCTCACAACCACTTTTGTTTATGTTGTTAAGTGGGCCTTCACTAAGTTCCTCCTGCTGCATATCTGTCTCTCAAATGGCGGCAGTGTCAACATTCCCATGGTCAGCTATTTCTTCTATACCTCCATTTCGTGATTTGAATTTATCTTCCAGTGTTATCACTATTCTTTTCTTTGCTATCACTAGGAGACTAAGAGGCAAACAACTACTTGCTTTGCCATCTGTTTGTGAACTGAATAACAAATCTGCAGTGACCTGTCACTAACAGACACCGAAAGAAGTCTTAGTGAATAGTCACTTATCATGGTGTGCATCTATTATTTAGGTAGTGATTTGTGGACTGAAGAGGTAGCAGCAAAGGTTGTACTTTATCCAGTGACTCACAAGTAATATACTGTGATAACTGAAATTGGAACCACATTGTTGTGGGGCTATTGTTAACTAACCCATGGTAACTGAAATTTGTTCATATCAGAACCAAGCAAAGCAAGGATTGCCTGTGTGTGTATATATGTATATATGTACGTTTACACACACTAGAGAAAAATGGATATCATGCATACCATGCTTCACTTTTTTCTACTTAATATATCTTGGCACTCATTCTATATGATCACATACCATCATATGGATGTAGCAACACTTATTAACCATTTTCCTATAGATGGACATATAGATTATTCTCACTTTTTTGTGATGGCAACCAATGTTATAATGAACATTCCTGCTCGTGCAACTTTGAGTCTTTGTGTAAATATATCCACAGGATAAATTTCTAGCAGTAAAATTGCTAGGTCAAAAGGAGTGTGCATTTTAAATAAGTATTCTTATCTTCAAAAAGATTACATCATGTTACATTCTCACCTGCTTAATGTGAGAATTCCCATTTCACCAACCATGTATCATTCAACTTTGTTTTCTTTTCCTATCTGATAACATGCCCAGGATGTTTTGCATATTATTTCAGAGTGAGTTTTAGGAGCTTCTATCCTTTCTCCAAACCAAATTGTTTTTTGGTTTTGAAGTATTTTGTGATGTGGATTGATTAGAATCTGCCAGGATGGGTGTAAGGGGAGAGGGAAAATTGGTATTTTGAATGGGACAACTCTTTTTGTAGTGGCTTTCCTACACATTGCAGAGCATCTAGTATTCCTGGCCCATGCCATTAAATGCCACACCTCCAGTCTTTGTGATAACCACATATCTCCAAGGTCCTCTTAGGAATGGACTGCCTAGCTGAGAACCACTGGGTTAGATGTTTCAATCTTTTTACCAAGACTTAACAGTCACTCATGAGCTATCCTGAACAAATGGACTGGATACAGCCAGATGTCCTTTGAATAAGCCACCCTGAACCTTAGATTTTGCTAGAAAATACTGAGGCAATTTTTTTTTTATTCCACAAATATGTAGGAAAGAAACTGGGCTTTAACTATTGAGGTCATTACACTCAGATAGAAGAGATAGACCTGTAGACTATAATCTTATACAAGTTACAACACTGCCCAAATGAGGGGGTTAAAATAAGAATGTTATAGAGTTTGCTTTATCTGTAAAACCTTCTGAACTAATTTTTGGAAAGGACTGTATAAGCATTTGGAAAAGACTAAAATAGAAATAAAAGTGGTATAAAAACACATTGGCAAAAGATGCTAATTCAGGCATTGGAGGGAGAATACTACCTTCAGGGCAGTATTTGAGTTGGGTCTTTAAGGATGAGTAAGATTGTAAATGGTGGAGATGAAGAGACAGGCATTGCATATAGGAGGAGTAATGTGAGCCAGGGCATGAGGTAGAATCGTTCAGAATTCTTCAGGGAACATGTTGCCCTGTGTGGTGGAAAAGTAGAGTGTGGAGCACAGGCAACTAAAGACAAGGCTAGAGAGGGAGGTGGAGACCAAATTGGTGAAATCTTTTGGGAATATGACATAGGCCTTGCAATCTGTCATTAAGCAATTAGGCTATAATCCAATAAGTTACAAAATACCCTCACCATTGCTGAGGGCTAGAATTTTAAAACCTCTTAGAAAAAATTAGTCCATGAATATTGCTTTCTCACCTCAAATATGGGAGACTTATCCTCACTTTCTCTTCCAAAAGTTTAATCTTTCTGATTATATCAGAGAGAAAGACTCTATTTGATGGTCATCTGGTTTGAACAGCAGCTAATCTCTTGAACAAGGAGAATGGGCTGAGAACCATCTATGGGGATCTGAACATTAGTCATGGAGAGGGGATTTAGAACAGTGATTCTGAACCCTGGCTGCTGAATGCAGTCACCTGGGAAGCTTTATAAACTCCTGGAGGGGGGCCCAGACACATGTGGTTAAAAAGAAAAAAATCACTCCCAGGTAACTCTAATGGGCAACCAAGATGGAAAACCACAGATTTAGAGAAATCATTGAACAGGAGGCCACTCATCCCACATGGAAGGGAAGAAGCAACTTGAGAATCCTGAATCCACAAGTCCACTGACTGAGTGCCATGTTTGCAGAACAGACCAGAAATTTTACAGAGTTCAAGAAGAGGAGACCATTTTCTTCCATTGCTTAATCCATATTCCATTGCCTTGACTGTCTTATCTGAGAAAGCATATACCCCACAAACCTAAAGAGAGGAAAGATAATTAGATGATTGTATAGCTGGACAAGCATCTCTAGTCCCAAACCATTTCTGGTAGGGTGTTGTGATCTGAGGAAGGTAGAATTAGTCACCACTTAGTATCACGTTAAGCAAGTCAGTCAACTTGAGGATAAGGTGGGTAAGGAATACCAGAGCATGTTTACTATTTGATCTGCATGATAACATAGAAACGTGGATTCCACTGTGCAACTACAGTAAAGCAGGTCCATGCATAACATCTAGTTTTTACAGCCATCTTTAATTGCTATTTATTTCCCCATGCTATTTATCTTTCCCCTATTAAGAAATAGATCCTTCATTTTTATAGCACTTTCATGAATATTCATTTATCCTTAACTGTCTTACAAAGCATTCCAAAATTTTTAAGAAGTGTCTCCTACCAAGAGATGCATGTTGGCATCTCACTGCTGATATATTAGGAATTTTTTTTTAAGCACTCTGAATAATGAATTAGATTTCGTCTCTACTAGCCTTGAGTTTTCGTTTAAGTTCTGTCATTGACTGCTGACTTATAAGGAACCATGAGAGCAATAATCCATATAGTGCTGATCTTTCCAGTTGATATTCATGAGAGTCTGAAATAATCTGTCAGATGATAGAGCCAGATTCCTAGTGAGTGTGCTGTCCCATGGGCCTTCTCTTCCCAGGTAGCAGGAAAACGAGTCTGTCCAAGACAACTCGCCAAGGGCAGGTGTTGGTCGTAGGGCTAGTTCCAGCTGAGAGGTGCTGTCATGGTGAAGGGTGGTGGCCCACAAAAGCTCTGATCTTGCTGACAAGAAAGGAAGCCCAAGGCAGCCCAAGGAGGAAGCTGACTGGTCTGATAGAAGTCTCCAAGCACTGAACCATCATACCTGATAAATTAGTGTGAGAGTTGTCTCTTTCGGCCAAAAAGGCATTTCATCATTCCCATATGCATTCTGTGTCAGCTATGGTGAGGCACTCAGTAGTATACAAAGGACCTTCTCAGTGATACAGTCGTTATTGGAACTGGTGGAGGAAGGGGCTACTTTCATTTATTTATGACTAGCTCACTGCCCTGCATACAGGATCTATCCATCCATCCATTCATTCATTCATTCATTCATTCAGCAAACTTGTTCTGAGAACCGTGTCAGACACAAAGAAGAATGCCCTTTCCCTTCATCCTTCCCTTCCCTCTTTCCTTCCTTCCTTCCACAAATATGTAAGGAGTACCTACTATCTCAGGTGCTAGAGTCAAAATGGTGAACCAAACTTAAGTGATGTATTCTAGTGCAGGAATTCTTAACCTGGAGTCCATGGACCCCCTCTAGAATCTGAATAGACTAGAGGGGTTCAGTGAACTTTATGTGGGAAAAAATTACACCTTTATTTTCACTAATCTCTAACTGAAATACAGTGTTTGATTCAATCATGAATGTAGGCAACAAACAACAGCAGTATTAAAAGTACCTGTGCCTCTATCACCAGTAGAAATCATGGACATTTTTTTTTTTTTAAAGATTTTATTTTTTCCTTTTTCTCCCCAAAGCTCCCCCGGTACATAGTTGTGTATTCTTCGTTGTGGGTTCTTCTAGTTGCGGCATGTGGGATGCTGCCTCAGCGTGGTCTGATGAGCAGTGCCATGTCCGCGCCCAGGATTCGAACCAACGAAACACTGGGCCGCCTGCAGCGGAGCGCGCGAACTTAACCACTCGGCCACAGGGCCAGCCCCGAAATCATGGACATTTTTATTTCACATTACAGTTTTTGCAGACATCTCAAAAAACCAATTATGTCCATCACCACTTAGAAATTATGGTAGGTTGTTATTTAATGTGTAATTTAACATGTAGTTACAATGTTAAGAGCTTTAAGAAAAAGGCCAGGTGTGTAAGATTCCAAAAAGGAGACATGGTCCCCCAGTATCTAATCTAATGGGATCTACCCAGATTCTGTTTCCATCTTTCCTGTACCAGGCCCTGTGTGGGCACTGGGGATACAGCATCTGTGCCTGCCAATCTAGTGGGAGAAATCAGAGCATAAGGAAACATATAACCAAAATGATTTCAGTTAGAGATCAGAGCCTGAAGAAAATGAACCAGGGTAATGAAATAAAAGAGTGAATGCCACAAGGTTCTGTGGGACATCTAGGGGGCCAGGGAGAGTCTCTCTGAGGTGACATTTCTGCTGAGACCTGGAGGAAGAATTTAACAGACAGATAGGACAAAGGCCCTAAGATAGAAACAAGTAAACCCTCAGTTCCTTTGAATCCAAGGACCCAGACCTCTTAATTAGTGGTAATTATTTCCCTGCCATGCCCTACTTATGGAGAAAGAAACTAATCACAGGAGTCAAGAGAGAAAACTGGAGGTAATCTGAGGTTTAGATGAACGCAAGTGGCCAGAGGTAGCAGCAGGGATGTGGACTGAGGGCCCTCATATATGCCATGTCCAGACACTCCACATATAGTGTATCCTGAAGGAGGTCAGGGGCACCTTGCTACCTCTGGGCAATCTTGAACCTTTCCTAGACCAGTTCATCACCATCTGCCTTTCAAACAATAAGTTGCTATTATCAGAGGGCTCTCCTCATTCCTGGAGAGGATCCACGAATATCTATCACCTGATGTCACAGAGCCCTAGACCCCCGGTTTCTAGAGGCCTGCAGCAGTGAAATGACCTCTCTACTGGGATTAGAGAAAGGGAGCTATTTGTCTCTAAGTTGTATCTCAGTCTTACCCTCCAAAGCCTCCTGGTGGGCACAAGAGCTCTGCTCAACCCTCTGTTCATCCCAGCCTGATCCAGGGAAAGCTACTTATTTACCCTTATGGCTGTGACCTTTAGGAGAATCACTTTTTCCTAATGAAAAATGACACCAAATCTCCTATCTGACAGCAGCCTCTAACACATTGCTTATGGCTTATTCAAATCTACAAAAATCCTACCCAGTGACTATTAAACAAGCTCACATAAAGGATCTATTTTTCAAAAACCAATAATTTCTAGGTGATATCACAAAGTCACTGAACTTTCAACCCAATGCTCCATAATAAATGTTGGCTAAATTATTGCACAAATGGCATAAAGGGTTCATGGAACCATTGTTGCTAAAAAGTGGACCAATTGCTTCTATCAAACTATCTTTCCAGATAATTCTGAACCTTCAATTGCCTTATTCTTGTTCATAGCATCCCACACACACATACTTAAAATGTCAGAAGAAAATCAGTGAAGGTTTGACATCTCATAAAATGTCACTAGTCTCTTTCCTTCACAGTCTCTATCTATACTTAGCCCGTGGTCAGATAATGGACCTAACCCACTAAAAAATTGTGCATAATTAAAGAAAAAATAAATTTCATCTATTGCACTCCATTTGAATGAAGACAGGAAGGTGTTAGTAAATGTTAGAAATACTTTCCAAAATCAATAGTTGAGGCAAAAAGACTTTCGGTAGAAAATTCAGTCACAAGAAAATCCCCAATATCCTTGAATTTCTAGTGAATCATCAGTGTAAAAGTTTTTCCTTCTAAAGTGATATTTAAAAAGAAGCCTAGGGCAGCAGAAAGAGCCTTGGACTTGAAATCGTCACCTACATTCCACAGCTAGCTCTGCCACTGATTCTCTGTGTGACCCTGAGCAGGTTTTACTCTGCGCTACATAGTCTCTCTGGGCCTCTATTTCCTTATCTATAAAATTACTGGATCAGAAGAGATTATTTCTGAGACCTCTTGCAGCTCTAAAACTCTATGAATCTCTGCCTGTTTAACCAGAATAGGCACATGTGCTCTAGGAAAAATTCCTAACGGGAACGTGATCCTAACAAATATCTTCAAACTTCCAAAATGGTCTGTAGGGGATGCATGATCACTATGACAATCATGGATATATATTTTTTAATTAATATGTTAGGCATTCTATTTTTTATCTTTTCCATGCCTCTTGACTTTAACCTCTCTGGAGTGATTTGTACCATTTCTGATGGAACATCTTCTAGGAATGGAGTCCTCCCAAGAGAAAAGGAAGAGAAAGAGAGGAGTGACACTTCCTAGGTGTATTCTCGGCAGCCTCATCCCATGAGAGATCCATTGTACTCCATTAAATTTTAAAAAAAGTTTCCAGATCAAAGGAATTTGAGGAGTGTGCCATATTTTTTCCTCTCATGAAGATTTATAATGTATGCCAGCACACTAAAGAGTCTGAGAAGTCCTGCAGTAAAAATTTCTGCCTATCTTTGTTTGACTCAGAGTTTCCCAAACTCGTTTACATACAGTGGTCCCCCTTATCCATAGTTTTGTTTTCCCTGGTTTGAATTACCTGCGGTCAGCCGCAGTCCGAAAATATTAAATGGAAAATTCCAGAAATGAACAATTCATGTTTTAAATTGTGCACTTTTCTGAGTAATGTGATGAAATCTTGTGTTGTCCTGTTCCGTCCTGCCAAAGACATGAATCATCCCTTTGTCCAGTGTATTCACGCCGTATATGCAACCTGCCCATTAGTCACTTATTAGCCATATATCAGATATACTGTCACAGTATCACAGTGCTTGTGTTCCAGCAACTCTTATTTTACTTAATAATGGCCCCAAAGTGCAAGAGCAGTAATGCTGGCAATCCAGATATGCCAAGAGAAACCATAAAGTGCTTCCTTTAAGTGAAAGGTGAAAGTTCTTGACAATAAGGAAAGAAAAAAAATCATATGCTGAGGTTGCTAAGATCTATGCTAACTTTTATTACAGTATACTGTTATAATTCTTCTATTTTATTATTAGTTATTATTTAATCTCTTACCATGCCTAATTCATAAATTAAACTTTATCGTAGTTATGTGTGTGTAGGAAAAAACATAGTATATATGGGGTTTGGTATTATCTGTGGTTACAGGCATCTACTGGGGGTCTTGGAACGTATCACCCATGGATAAGGGGAGATGACTGTACAAGTCTTTTCTTCATAATGCCTGCTACCATCTCATGGAACCAGTGTTATGTGGACACACTTTGGAAAGGCTGGAGTACAGATCAGGGGCCCAAGGAGAAAGAGCTTAATCCAGAAACATTCTCACTGGGATACCCATCTGTAGTGGGTTAAATGATGGCCTCCAAAAGATGTGTCCGCCTGAACCTCAGAATGTGCCCTTATTTGGAATAAGTGTCTTTGAAGGTGAATTAAGTTTAGGATCTCAGGATTAAATCATCCTGAGTTAGGATAAGCCCTAAATCCAGTGATGGGTATCCTTATAAGAGACAGAAAGGTATACTCGGAGACACAGGGAAGAAGGCCATGTGAAGACACAGGCAGAGATTGGAGCTATGCTGCCACAGCCAAGGAAGCCTGGAGCCATCAGAAGCTGGAAGAGGCAAACAAGGATTTCCCCCTACAGCACTGAGCGGGAGCATGGCCCTATTTACACCTTAATTTCAGTCTTCTTGTTGCCACATACTTAGAGAATAAATTTCTATTGTTTTAAACCACCCAGTTTGTGATAGTACACTACAGTAGTCCTAGGAAACTAATATACCACTCTTTCTTTTGTCATCACCTACTAGCTGAGTCATTTGGCACAAATTAACGCCTCTGATCCTCATTTTCTTCATCTTCACAGTGAGAAAGGAATACCTACTCTGCACATCTTCAGGGTATTTTTGAGTCTTGAAAGGAAAAATGGACACAAAGGTGCCATTAACTGAAGAGTTCGTGGATGTGAACCTGATACCCTCCATCGGGCTATCAGGCCCAGCTATTAGGATTGGGAGCTCAAGGCGAGGCAGAACGTGGACTCAGAGAACACTGTTGGGCAGGTCTTCCAAATGTTCGTGTGTTCATTCAACATATACTGTTCCAGGTAATGTCATAGGCCCTAGGGATATAGAAATGAACAATACATACCAAATCCCTGCCTCCGTGGAACTCATATAGTCATTGAGGGAGTTAGACAAGGAACACATAAGTAACCAGTTAATGTGTCAGAAGGTGACAGAAGATGTCTTGAGTTCTGATGCAGCCTATGGCTCTTGCCTCTGGGTCACCACTGATTTAGTGCACCTGATGGCTTCTGCCACAAAGATAGCATGGGATAACATGCTTGATAATAGTAATGTGGTGACAGAAGTCACACCGCCCACACATACTTTCCATCTGGAGAAGATTCTGAAAATAAATAATTTAGTGGCAGTGGAGACATTTATCTTTGGTAACAAAATAAGCAGGTATCAAAAGCCAGGGTGACCTAGCAATTCCATTCCAAAGTATATACCCAAGAGTCTATGCAGAATTGAAAAGAGGTATTCAAGCAAATGCTTGTACACAAATGTTCATAGCAGCATTACTCACAACAGCCAAAAGGTGGAAACCTCTCAAGTATCCATTGATAGATAAATGGATAAACAAAATGTGGTATAGCCATACAATGAAATATTATTTAGTGAGGAAAAAGAAATTAAGTGCTGATACATGCCACAATGTGGATGAACCTCGAAAACATTAAGCTAAATGAAGAAAGCCAAACACAAAAGGCCACATACTGTATTATTCAATTTATATGAAATGTCCAGAATAAGTAAATCCATAGAGACAGAAAGCAGATGGTGGTTGTCAGGGCCTAGGGGAAGGGGTAATGAGGAATGACTACTTAATGGGAACAGGGTCTCCTTTTGGGGTGAAGAAAATGTTTTGGAACTAGATAGAGCTGATGGTTGCACAACATTATGAATGTAAAAATGCCATTAACTTGTACACTTTAAAATGGTTAATTTTATGTTGTATGAATTTCACTTCAAAAAAAGAAAGCCAGTGTGCCCCTTTTGTGTTGCTGTCTGGTCTGGGTGGGAGGGGCCTCTGACCTCTGAACATCCCAGGGGTCTCACTGCAAGTGTCGGATCCACTGTTGCTCAAGTTCAAAGCCAGAGCCCTGCCAGTAGAGAAATAGGAGACATGTTCTTACTTAAATGCCACTTACGATGGGATTTGGCAGGTTCACAGCTTGAAGTGGCAGGGCTGGAGCAAGGGTGGACCATGAAGTGTCCGTGACAAAAAACAGAGATGGAGAGGGGCTGGCTGGTGGTGAAGTTTGCATGCTCCGCTTTGGCGGCCTAGGGTTCGCCCATTCAGATCCCAGACATGGACCTACGTATTGCTTATCAAGCCATGCTGTGGCAGGCGCCCAATATATAAAGTAGAGGAAGATGGGCACGGATGTTAGCTCAGGGCCAGTCTTCCTCAGCAAAATGAGGAGGATTGGTGGCAGATGTTAGCTCAGGGCTAATCTTCCTCAAAAAAATAAAAATGAAAAACAGACAGAGAGCCTGGCCAGGAGTGAAGGAACATTCCTGGAGGGTGGGGATACCTGCCTTGTGAAAGCCCAAGTCTTAAATTACCTTTCCTTGTGTGGGATGAAGGAAAGTTCATGTTAGCCAGCACATCTGCCTTTGTTCTTCTTGCACTGCGATTTCTTTCTGAGATTTTCCCTCCCCCTTCAGTAAAGAGCTTCACATGCACATTGCAGGACAGCTTCTCAGTGTGGTGGAAGCTAAAGGGATAGTGTGTTAGATTCCTATTGCTGCTGTAACAAATTACCACAAACTTAATGACTTAAAAAATATAAATTTATTACTCAGTTCTGTAGGTTAGAAATCTGATGTGAGTCCTACTGGGCTAAAGTCAAGAGTTTGGCAGGGCTGTGTTCCTTCTGAAGGCTCTAAGGAAGAATCCCTTCCTTGCTTTTTCCAGTTTCTAGAGGCTGCCTGCATTCCTTGGTTCATGGCCTTCTTCTGTCTTCAAAGTCAGCAATTGCATCACTCCAACATCTGTTTCTGTCGTCCTTTGTCCTTCTCTGACTCTTGGCTCTCTCTCCCATCTTTTAAGGACCCTTGTGATTACACTGGGCCCACTTGGATAATCCGCAATGATCTTCTCATCTAAAGGTCCTTAACTTATTCACATTTTCAAAATTCCTTTTGCAATGTAAAATAACATATTCATAGGTTCCAGGGATTAGGATATAGACTTCTTTGGGGTCCATTATTCTGCCTACCACAGAGTGTCTGAGGAAGGACCCATCTGCTCCAGAGAATCACTGATGACCATCAGCAGAGAGACACACAACCTGGAGAGCACAAGAGAAGAACCAAGTGAGAGAGCCCAAACTTTCTGATTGCTGCCTGAGTTAGCAAAAGCTACCTCATTAGAATGGAAAAGGAGGAGCCCAACAATATGTGATCATACAAATGAGAACTAACATGTATGAAGCATTTCCTAGGTGCCAGTCTCTCACACACACACACAAATATTGTGTATGATGTGTACTATTATTAAACCATATTTTATAAATGAAGAAAGAGAGATTACTAGAGAGATTAGAAATTACCTGAAATCTCTCAGCTAGTAAGTACTACACGTGGCATTTGAATCTAGTTCTACCTGATGTGTGAGCTGAACTCTCAACCTAGTGTTGTGTTAGAGCAGGTGTGAGGAGAAAATAGATATTTTGAGTTGCTGCCTAGGCTTTTTACAGTATGACAGCCCTACTCACACCCAGAGTCTGGATGTTGAGATGAGAACCTGAGTTTAGGATTTTCCTGTCCTAAGTTCCCACCTTGCTTTTTCCCATGGCACCTTTTAAAATAACCACTTAGAGTTGAGCCTGTGAGAAGTTAGTGACCTCCACCCTAACCACCTTATAAGTAATAAATGCTTGCTACTCTGCTGTCTCTCTCCTACTCACTTGTGACCTGGGACATAGGACTGCTCTTCCTCTGGCTCATTGCACCCCCCTTTTGGTATCTGTAAGTAATAAATCTTGTGACTTTACTTCTTTAGTGTGAGTGTATTGAAACTGTGCCTTCAATCAAAACGACCTTGGAGTTTTCACTTCTCCAAAGTGGGAGCTCAGATGCTGAGGAAGCTACCTGCTGACCCCATGTGGGTGGCTTGTGCCTCCTCATTCATCAGGTCATAATCTGCATATTCTTAATTTAATACACCAGCTACAGACCCACCAACACAGCAGGCTAACCACTGAACGCCCTCATGCCAGAAATTTAAGATGATAGAAGGTTATTGTTCATGTAACAGTCCACTGTGGACATATGGTAGGCAGCTTTCCCTGAGGTGATTCTGGAGCCCAGGCTCCTTCCACATGTGGCTCTGCCATCTGCTAAGCCTCACTATCTCTTGCTTCCAGAGGTGGACAGGAAAACAGGGGATGAAGAAAGCATGCCTGCTTTTTAACCACCTCTTCCCAGAAAGGATGCACCTTCTCTGCTTACATTCCATTGGCAAAAGCTGGTCATATGGGCCCACCTCAGTGCTGGAGGCTGAGAAACCTAGCTCCTGGCTTGACAACCACTTCCCAGAAATACCTGTACACTTTGAATAGGAAGCATAAATGTGGTAGACAGCCAACCATCTCTGCCATGACAGTACTGATACATGAATGAAGAAATCTTCCTTTCCAAACTCCTACTAACAAACATAAAAGATGCTGTCTACATATAGGTGCTTGGCATGGCAGGAGGAGAACTAAATCATCTAAATAAATAAAGGAGGATCCAGGCTTGCTAAGGTCTCTAGAGTTATCAAAACACTGTCAAAACATTTTATCTTTTCTGAGGACACAGTGTACTTAGCTATCTAATTGTCCTCTAACATATATATTTTGAATAGGACCCCCAGTGTTTCAGGGGACACATGGATGCCCATATTGAAGACTGTATTCCAACCATCTTCAACACTAGTTGTGGCCAGTGTATTCTGGACAATGGGATGTAAACAGAACTGTGATGTGAAACTTCTAGGTAACAGTCCTTAAAGGAAGGGGGCTCCTTCCTTTCTCTCTTCCTCCTTCTTGCAGGCTGGAGGTTGAGGAGCCATCTTGGATGATAAAGTAGCTCCCTAGGTTTGGGGGAGGAACAAGCTAGAGGGGCCTGGGTCCCTGCTGATCATGGAGTTGCCAAACCAGCCCCAGATTCCTCAACTCCAGATTTGGTTTACATGAGAGAGAGAGAAGTTTCTATCATGTCTAAGCCACTGTTGTCTTGAATTTTCAGTCACCTGCAGACAGTCCTAATCCTGACTAACACACAATACTCTGTTTCCCTTTATCAGAGTATCATTATGCAAAACATGCCACAAATGACCAAATCATTGTCTCTTCCACGACTATTTCTGCAAATCAAAGGATTTTCCTGGAAACCTCATTTTCGTCACTGGCCTTCCCACCCTCAGTCAACTCAGATGGTTTCAGTGATGACAGGGCCTGTGGGCAAGCTTTGAAATGACTTGACAAACAGGAGGAAATGAAGGGTTTTCTCATAGGCCTTGCCCACAAGTTGCCTCACTGTCAAGCTGTTTTACTGCTGAGTGACTCTGGTGGGTTGGGTTAAGAGGGCAATGATAGAAATCCTTCCAGAAAACTGTCATCTGCCTGGAAATTGCAGCTTCCTGTTACCCTTGTAAACCTCCAAGGACAGAAGTTCAAAAGTGACCCAGTTCCTACTGACACTTTTATGGTGAGATTTGCCTTACCCAATACCTCCCCAGTTGGGACTGCTAACCAAGATAACCTGCAATCCTGGGGCAGAGGCTAACACAAGGTAGACCTCTGCTGGTGCACAGTGATGATATTTCTGAGGAAAGTTTTGCTTGTCAGTAAGGAACTCAAACTCTCAGTTTTGACTTCTGCAGAATCTCCAAGCTTCAGGACACTAGAGGACATTGGTTCCAGTTCCTAGCTCCAAGGAAGGCCCCACTGACATTGTGCTTGACTTTTTCTCCTTAGAGCAGTAGTTTGCAACATTTATTTGACCATGAACCCCTAGAGAAAGTGATCATCTTATGGACCACCTCCCTAGACAACAAGCACACATGTTCATGCCACACAGAACTTTGCCCACAATTTCCTGAGATTCCAGGCCCCCTGAAGCCCAGTCATGAGTTCAGAGACCCTAAGTTAAAAACTCTTGCCTTTGAGGGATGGTTCAACATCTGCAAATCAATTATTGTGGTACACCACATTAACAAAATGAATAAAAATCACACGATCATCTCAATAGATGCAAAGAAAGCGTCTGACAAGATCCAACATCAATTTATGATAAAAACTCTCAATAAAATGGGTATAGAAGGAAAATACCTCAACATAATACAGGTCATATGTGACAAAAACCACAGCCAACATCATACACAATGGAGAAAAATTTGAATGCCATCCCTCTGAGAATAGGAACAAGACAAAGGTACCCACTCTCACCACTCTTATCCAACATAGTACTGGAAGTTTTGGCCAGAGCAATTAGGCAAGAAAAAGAAATAGAAGATATCCAAATTGGAAAGGAGGAAGTGAAGCTCTGGCTGTTTGCAGATGACATGATTCTATATATAAAAAGCCCTAAAGAATCCATCAGAAAACTATTAGAAATAATCAACAACTGCAACAAAGTTGCAGGTACAAAATCAACTTAGAAAAATCAGTTGCATTTCTATACTCTAATAATGAACTAGCAGAAAGACAACTCAAGAATAAAATTCCGTTTTACAATCACAACAAAAAGAATAAAATATCTAGGAATACATTTAACCAAGGAGGTGAAAGACGTATACACTGAAAACTATAAGACATTATTGAAAGAAATCGAAGATAACATTAAGAAATGGTAAGATAGTCCATGCACATGGATTGGAAGAATAAACATAGTTAAAATGTACATATTACCTAAAGCAATCTACAGATTCAGTGAAATCCCAATCAGAATCCCAATGACATTCTTCACAGAGATAGAATAAAGAATCCAAAGTTTATATGGAACCACAAAGGCCCCAAATAGCTAAGGCAATCCTGAGAAAAAAGGATAAAGCTGGAGGCATCACAATCCCTGACTTCAAAATATACTAGAAACCTGTAGTAATCAAAATAGCATGGTACTGGCACAAAAAGAGACACACAGATCAGTGGAACAGAATTGAAAGCCCAGAAATAAAGCCACACATCTTTGGAGAGCTAATCTTTGCCAAAGGAGCCAAGAACATACAATGGAGAAAAGAAAGTCTCTTCAATAAATGCTATTGGGAAAACTGGGCAGCTACATGCAAAAGAATGAAAGTGGACCATTATCTTACACCATATACAAAAAGCAACTCAAAATGGATTAAGGACGTGAAGGTAAGACCTGAAACCATCAAACTCCTAGAAGAAAATATAGGCAGTACACTGACATCAGTCTTAGCAGCACTTTTTTCAAATACCATGTCTTCTCAGGCATGGGAAACAAAAGAAAAAATAAACAAATGCAATTTCATCAGACTAAAGAGCTTCTGCACAGCAAAGGAAACCATGAACAAAACTAAAAGACAACCCACCAACTGGGAAAAAATATTTGCAAATCATATATCTGACATGGGGTCAATCTCTAGAATATATAAAGAACTCATAAAACTCAACAACAAAAAAATGAACAACCCAATCAAAAAATGGGCAGAGGATATGAACAGACATTTTTCCAAAGAAAATACACAGATGGCCGATTGGCACATGAAAAGATGTTCAACATCTCTAATCATTAGGGAAATGTAAATCAAAACTACAGTGAGATATCACCTTACACCTGTCAGAATGGGTATAATTACCAAGACAAAAAATAACAAATGTTGGAGAGGATGTAGAGAAAAGGGAACCATCATATACTGCTGGTGGGAATGTAAACTGGGGCAGCTACTGTGGAAAACAGTATGGAGATTTCTCAAAAAATTAAAAATAGAAATATCATATGACCCAGCTATTGCACTACTGGGTATTTATCCAAAGAACTTGAAATCAACCATTCAGAGACTTATGCACCCCTATGTTCATCTCAGCATTATTCACAATAGCCAAGATGTGGAAGCAACCCAAGTGCCCATCAATGGATGAATGGATAAAGATGATGTGGTATATATATACAATGGAGTACTACTCAGCCATAAAAAAGACAAAATTGTCCTATTTGCAACAACATGGATGGACCTTTGGGGTATTTTGTTAAACAAAATAAGCCAGACAGAGAAAGACAAACACCACATGATTTCACTCATATGTGGAAGATAAACACATGGACAAAGAGAACATATTAGTGGTTACCAGAGGGGAAGGGGGTTAGAGGGTGGGCAAAAGGGGTAAAGGGGCACATATACATGGTGACACATAAAAATTAGACTGTTGGTGGTGAGCACGATGCAGTCTATACAGAATACTGATAAATAATAATGTACACCTGAAATTTCGCAATGTTATAAACCATTATGACCTCAATAAAAATTTTTTTTTAAAAAAGTCTTACCTTTGAACCCCAGAGCAGATTTAAAAAGTTCTGAAGTCATCTAACTTCACCTTTGAGATAGACTCCCCCACTACTGCTCCTAAACAGTAGACCAAGTCAATTCTAGAGGCTTCAATTGTTCATGGGCTTTACTGTGATTTATGACCACCAGAGAGAGAAATGCCTCACATTCTCTCCTCACTGCCTGCTCCAAAGTCCTTTATCTGAAATTTAAGTGCCAACTAACTTTCCTTTCCTGCTTATCTCACACAAACAACCCACACTTGGCCACCATTGGACTTTTTATTTGCAGTTTCTCAAACATGCCAAGGTGTCTTCTGCCCTCTGCCTTTGCTCAGACAATTTCCTTCCCCTAGACACCTCTTTATTCATCACTGTCTGTCAAAATACCACTCTTCTTCAAGACTCTGAAAAATAGACTTCTCTATAAAGCTTTTCCTGAACCCTTCCTTTGTGCTCTCAGCCTGAGCTTGAATGTCTGTTATGGAACATATCACCTTCCATCATGGATTACTTGCACCTGTATACAGCAGAATATTTGAACCCTCAAGGTCTGAAATCAGAATGATTGGGTTTCAATCCTGCCTCTGGAGAGTACAAATCATTCTGGGTCTTGACAAAACATCCTGATTGCATTTCTGTCTTAATCCCAGGATTTTTATTCCACCATGAAAGACAAGACAAGAATTCCCTCCTTCTCCAATTTTTTTCAATTCCTGCTCAACTAAACAGACATTTATTTAGCAACTATTGGGTGCCAAACACTGTGGTAGGGGTGGGGATCAGAGATGTCCTTCTTGGGCTTCTGCAAACCAGCTACCTTCTGTCATTGGAATTCAAGCTCAGGACCCAGGTCATATACACATTTTTATATTCCATGAACTTGAAGCCCAATGCCAGATGTCAGCTGATCTTTAGGATTTTCCTCTCTTATGACAAGAGTTGTATATTTATGCCAAATGGCAGAACAGTATGTCATACTTCATTAGGAAATAATTCTAATAATATGTATAGAAAATTTACTAGACTGCTTCTGAACACCCAGCTCACTGAGCTGACCCATGTAGGCCCTTTGCCACATAGAAATGCTAGATACAATGTAACAAAAATATTTTCCACATAACCAAGTTTGATAAGAAAAAAGGAATCCTCAGGTGCCAAGACTGGCATGAAATCAAGTCAGAGGATAAATATGAGCTGAAACCAGGAGGCAGCCATAGGAGTTTCAGGTGGAGTTATGGAATACCCTAGGGCAAAGGAGGAGGGTTCTAATGCCTACAGAAATAAAAACAAAATGTGAGTTCCGGCCTGAAGGAGGGAAAGAATGGAACTGAGCTCCCTGCATAAACATACCATCTGCCCCAGGTTTTGAGAGGGGTAAAAAAGTCACCTATAAAAATCAGAACTCTGAGCCTACACCACACACAGTTTTGGGGCCTTAATTTATAAAACTTCTATGATGTGGAACCTCTGGCTGGTAGTTTAACATAGGGTCATTCAGCACCCCCTCCAGGAATTCAACTAAAGCCAAGCAAAAATATTTTGTAGAGACATTTTCGAAGGCCGTCTCCTCTTGGTTGTTGCAAAGGCACTTTGAACTCAATGTGGAATCATCCCTGCTTACCAAACCTGGTCATCTGCCAATACACCTGCTCATGTTTGACACTACTTCCCATTAAGGCACACAAGTCTAGGGGTTGTCCTTGACACCCCACACCAATCCATCACTAAGGCTCATTCATTTTACCTTCTAAATATCAGATTTGTCGTTGTCTTTCTATTTCCAATACCCCATCCTAATCCAAACCACTATCATCTCTCACTGGTCTCCCAACTGGTTTACCCTGCATCCACTCAATCAGGTAGAACCCTATGAAATTGCCATCTTATAGGACAAAACCAGTCTGGAAGTGATATTTTCTTAGGGTTCAATCTGATATTTCTTGCCATCTGATTTCCGTACTACAGCGAAAGTTACCTTTTCATAAAGCAGATTTGATCATGTTGTACTTGCCCCCTGCTTAAACCTTCCATGGCTTTCCCACTGTTCTTAAGATAAAAATTAAGCTCCTAAGCATGACCTGTAAAGCCATTTGATCCCTACCTTCTTCACCAGCTACATATCCCCTACTCTTCCTTTATCTGTCTGCACCGACCCCCTGGATTCTTCTAGTGCCTCATCCTTTCCATGTTTCCTCTCCCCACAGAGCTTTGTACATGTGCTGTTCCCACTGACTAGAACACTCCTCTAACCCCTCTTAAATTGTATAACTCCTTATCCTTCAGATCTTGAGAGCCTTGTCTGACCTTCCCAGCCTCATCAAGGGCCCCATCACACATTCTTTTAATGCCAAGATCATCTCCTTCATAGCAGTTGTCCCAATGACAATTTTACATTTATCTGTGTGATTATTTGATTTATGTCTGCCACCCCCACTAGAAGTCTTAAATTTCATGAAGCTAGGGACTGAGTCTGTTTTCACTGACCATTGAATCCCCAACCCAATGCCACGCACACTGTAGGTGCTCAACATGTTTTTAAGTAAATGAAGCACTAAAAGCTATGGAATGGAGGAGTGAAGAAACTGGATGATACAGGGTGACCAAAGTGGAGACTGATGCAATGGTCCTGCAGGAGAAGGTAAGGGCCTGAAACTGAGGCTTATTTTTCATGCATTATGTTGGCTAATGTTCAGATCAGTCCCTCTTTTGCTTTAGGAATTTTATAAAAAGAGAAAACTAGAGATATCAAATGACTTGCCCAGGGCCACATAATGGTAGATCTAAGATGCTTATGCAAGTTATCTGACTCCAAATCCAGTCCTCTTTCTATTAAAAAAGAATGAGATAAGCAGAGGAAACAGCAAGGAACCCTGGAGTGGGAGCAGGGAACTCCAATGCCTACAGGCACTGGGTAGGTAATGTAAAGACTAAGGCAGCCCAGGGCTAAGATAAGAGAAAGTGTTGGGAACCACATCCAGCTGGAAGGTGTGTGCCCATCTAATTCTAGCTCTAAATTATTGTTATTACAATACTGGGAATGCAGGCCCCGTATTTTTAGGCTGCCCTATTTTTTAAGAGAAGTTCAAACTGGACTTTTGTGTGAAATCATTCTGATTTTAAAACATGAAACAGATCAAACAAAACATGTCTGCAGGAGGAACGTGGGCTTTGGGCACCAATTTGCAATCCCCAGTCGAGATGAATGGGGGAGTAGGAGGAAAGATGCACTACTATTGTCAGAATGCACTTATGCTTATACTTTGCATGGAAAATACTTCGGCAGGGCCCTCATAAATAATCTGAGCAATAGTTATCCAACTTGAACTTTGATGGTTCCATGAAACTGAGAAGTTAGGATCAGTTAATCTATAACCGGCTTTATTGTTCCAAGGTCACTATGTTCTGTTAAAGCAAAGAAATGAAAACTGCAGAAGGATAAACATCTTCATTTCATGATCCCCAAGGAAGGCAATGGGTAAGGAACCTAAATAGCCACTGTTGGAGAAGGTGTAGATTACTGACCAGGCTGTTCTCCTTCCAAAGAAAATACAGTCCAAAGATAAGCTTATAATGGCCCTTAACTTATTTCAAAATCCAATTAGACATTGTAGTCACTTTCAGTATGCCAGAATACATGAAAAAGCTCATCTTTATCTCATTCTGGGTTCCTTTCCCTAGTGTTTTTCATTAAAGGAATAAAAGGATGTCACAAATTGCTCTTCTAAGAGAAAAGCTGTGATCAAATAAATATCTGCTTCTCAGTTTCAGTTCCTCTAACTCTGGAGACACCTGGCATGTAGAAGAGCTTCACAGATTTTCTCAATTTGACCTTCCCCACCCAAAGACCAACTAAGTACATGCCTCGGAAATCATTGAGATCTTTTTTCCTATGTTGTTTATTTATTCAGTTAAACCACTAGCAATGCAGTTGCCATGGTATTCATGAAAGTTATGTTGAAGCATAATCTTGATTTGAGGTTCTAGAATTTCTCTTACATCCATCTGTAATTTTTAAAAGTCATCAGAAACCATTTAGAAAAACTGAGTAGCAACCTTCACAATTCCTGAATCATGGAAAGAGGAATCATTTAATTGCTGTCCTGGATAGTTAGCATGTTTACATCACTCTTGGATTAGTGAGGCTAGTCTAACTACCAGAAGAAATAACCCAGAAGTTAAATTAACAGAATAAAAATTTGTTTATTTCCATCAGAGTTCAGTGCAGGTTGGTGAGGTGGGGGTATAAAGAATTCTGTTCCATGTAGTTAATCAGGAACTCAAGATCCTTCCATCATGTGATTCCACCATCTTCTTACTCCAGGGGATGGCAAACTTTTTCCGTAAAGAGCCATCTAGTAAATATTTTAGGCTTTGTGGACCATATGGTCTCTGTCACAACTATTCAGCTCTGCCATTGTAGCACAAAAGCAGCCAGAGACAATATGTAAATGAATGGGCATGGCTGTGTTCCAATGAAACTTTATTTACAAAAACGGGCAATGGGCTATAGTTTGCCTACTCCTGCTCGAGGACTTTGTCCTCCTCTGCATTGAGACAGTGGACAGAGAAAGAGGAAGCACCATGGAAGAGGTACAAGTAAAATTAATGCCTGTCCCTAAACAACTGTCACAAGGATTATATTAAACAATGTTTGTAAAGTGCTTAGTGCAAAGGTCCCTATATAGGAGTTGCTCAATAAATGGCATTATCATCATTTTTAAAATATGGGAATAGAATACCTTTGGTATTTATCGGGTTAAGTGGTCATATTTAACTGAGGCAAATCAGGAAAGGTTACAGTTGATTCTCAAAGGTAGGATAGGATTTTAACAACCGAAGTAGGGGAACAGCTTGAGCAAATGTGTAGCAGCTGGAAAGTATTGTAGGTTTAGTAAGTGCATGTAGTTCAGTTTGGCTGTAACACAGGGTTATGTGGAGGAATTGTGGGACATAAGTTTGGAAAGGTAAGAAGGCTTTGAATACCAGGTTTAAAGTTTAAATGTTCAGTGCCAATAGGGAGCCATTGAAAGTTGTTGAGAAGTATACACACAAGTCTTGTGTTCCAAAAATCTGTAAATTTGTTGTTTGAAACACACTGTGTTTTCCAATATAGTAAAAGCAGTAGGAATTAGAGTCCCAGATTGGTCTACAGAAGCTTGTTTCTTAGGTGTCTATAACCTGTTAAGTATCTGTGGAGAGAATTGTTTTACCTAACCAACACACTCAGAAAATTATTCAGCTATAGGGCTATATAAATGTTGCTCTGATTATCATTGTCTTAATCTAAAATAAGCTTTCCTAGGGAAAGTTGCGCAGTTAACATGGACAGAGATTTATAGCCAACTCTTGAAATTCCTGGAAGGATATGCCATGATAAAATACAGATTCACTTTTTTGCCAGTTCATTTGGATACTAAGAAATGATTTGCATAAAGGTGGAACTATGAAGTTAGATGTATATTTAGCTGGGCCTTCATTTCTAGACCCTGAAAAAGAACTTACCCCTAATTGATGTAAACTCATTGGGCTTTTTTGTCAAATCCATCTATGTTGAAAGCATTGACTTTAGCCTCCTTCTGTGCAAGAATCCCTGCTTCCTCCTGCTCTTGGAGAAGTCTGTTCTGATATGCAAGTAAATTGCAATTGAGTGGAAAGCCTCAAAATTGAGAGGACCCAAGGCCAGTGCTTCATTCTGACATTTAATGTTAATAATCATTTATTTCATCTGTTCCACAAATATTTATGAATATCTGCTATGTGCCAGATACTGCACTGGTGCTAGAAGTAGTAGAGATAGTCCATGAGCGTCACACCTGAAACAAGTGTTTACACTACAATTATAATTTATTTTATGTGGTTATGTCCAGGTCAATGTGGTACATAGGAAAAGAAGCATCTAAAACTGTCTATGAAGTCAGAAAAAGTTTTTTGAAGAGATAATATCTGAGCTAAGATGTTAAAGATAAATAGAAGCCTCAGAGAGAATGGGAGGACAGCATCTCAGGTAGAGAAATCAGCAAATATCAAAAAGTATTTGATTAAAGAGCATTGTGCATATTCAGTGAATATTTGCTAAGGAGATGGATAGATGGATGTATGGATGAATGGATGGATGGATACATGGATGTGAAGAAGACTTCCTACCCAGAGGTAAGACAGTCCTTCTTTACAGACCTCCAGAGTGGCTTGAAATTTTATTCCAACTCCACCTCTGGCTCCCCAGTAGACATTCTAGCTTTTCTCATTCTCTTAGGTTAAAAATTAGAAATCTTCACAATGAGGGGTTTTCATCCTAATACACAGTTTACACAAATGTGATGCTGAATACAACAGTGTACCAACTGTGCTGAGTTGTATGTTGGGGTGAGATGCCCAAGGAGATGTGATCCAGGCCACCAATAAATTATAACCTCACTGGAGAATCAAGATTTATATTCAAGAAATAAATCAGAACAAAACCAGCAAGTACCAAATTGTATGATTTGAATTCAAAGTTATACAAGAATTTGGGTTATTCACGATTAATACGGCTGAAGTTCAAAGTTTTGTCTCCCACAGACAATTCTCTGAAACACTTTGTGGAGATAAGCTTCTTTGAGCTGGCTGAGAGGGTTCGAATGTGGCCAACCTGAAGAATTTCGCATTTCCTCCTTTCCGTGATGGTATGCCTGGCCTGGCAGACACTTTCCTTGTTTGCTTATTTCCTTCTTCCTCTTTTCCTGCCCCCTTGATTTTCCCTTCTTTCCACTATCTGTTTCATAGTGGAATTACAACTGACAGTGTAAATTGAATGAGATTATGAAACTCAGTGGCAGGAGACAGACGGAAGGGAGGCTGGATGAAATTCCAGAATGACAAATCAAAAGGTACAAGTTTTCAGGAGCTGACCAGATTCTCATTTCTCCACTTGGGAGTGAAGAAATACCTCAGACTGCCAGACAAATGTCCCTTTGCTTCTCTGGGTCTCCTGACCCTTGACAAGACCCTCAAAAGTCATCTCTTTCAAAAGTCCTTTGAAATTAATTTTATATGATCCTGGATCTGCCTAGTATTTAAAGATAGATTTACCGTGCTACTGAAAAGGTTCTTATATTTAAATCTCTGCAAAGAAAGCTGAGACAATATCCTGTAACAAAAATTCCCCCCAAAAACTTACTGTGGAGTGTTGTTATCTTAAGAATATTCGATGTAAAAGTGAATACTTGAAAAAAGTTCATTTGTGACTCACAACACTGGTGCTGAATTTTTTTTTTACTATAAAAAAAGCCTTAGAGGGGCTGGCCCCGTGGCGGAGTGGTTAAGTTCGCACGCTCTGCTTCAGGCAGCCCAGTGTTTCGTTGGTTCGAATCCTGGGCGCGGACATGGCACTGCTCATCAAACCACGCTGAGGCAGCGTCCCACATGCCACAACTAAAAGGACCTACAACAAAGAATATACAACTGTGTACTAGGGGGCTTTGGGGAGAAAAAGGAAAAAAATAAAATCTTTAAAAAAAAAAAAGCCTTAGATATTTTGTATATCCTTGACCCAACAATGCATCTTCTAAGAATTTAGGTATAAACATAGGTATAGCTATGAGGAGGCTCATCAAAGCTTTGTCAATAGTAATAAAAACTTGGAAACAACCACTGAAAAATGTTTAATCTATATAATGGTATACTATGCCAGGAAAATGGTGTTATAGAAAAATATTAAAGGCAGGGGAAATATTTATAATATATTAAGTTAAAAAGTTGGTTTCAAATTAATATAAACAGTATGATCTAGTGTTAATAGGAAAATGATAAAAATTGTAACATCCTAATATTCACATTCTCCCTTCCTTTACCTCCAAAGCAAATTTAGTCTTCCTCCCAGGTTCCCAGTGCTGCTGCTGCCATGATCCCCAAACTACCTTTACCATCCCCA
This sequence comes from Equus asinus, assembly GCF_041296235.1. Lineage (NCBI taxonomy): Eukaryota > Metazoa > Chordata > Mammalia > Perissodactyla > Equidae > Equus > Equus asinus. The sequence goes on from NC_091812.1 coordinate 38,647,628, forward strand.
TTAAGGACATTTTACCTTAAGAAGAGTTCTGTTTTTCTCAGACAAATTCTTTGAGTTTTGTGATGCGTAATCAGAATAATGGAGAGAGAAATGGAACTAAAGAGGAAGAAACAAAGAGAAAGACTTCCATCTAAAAGGCAGCTAAATCTACATAATAGTTTACTGCAATAGAGAAAAGGTGTCTTGAGCTAAGGAAGAGGTGGAGTTTTCTAGGGGATGTGGAATAGCATCAAGGTGGGAACAGCATCAAGGTATGAGGGCATGGGATAGAAGAGGAAAGAGAGTAGAGAAAACTTACTGTAGAAATGTATGTGAACCCCTTTGTGGTTTTATAGAAGTGGAAATAAAAACTTGAGTTCTTTAAATATTAATTTTGCTGGCTGGACCCAAAATTGCATGAGAGGGGCTTGGATTTATTAGGGTTATATTTATACCCATATTCACAAGGAAAAAAAGACTGCAGGTATAGCCACCAAGATATTAATATGATTTGGATGAGACTGTTTTATTCTTTTTAAATATCCCTATTTTCCAAATTTTCTAGCTCTCTGTGTGTGTATATATAATTTTTTTCATTTAATCCTAAACACATCCATGAAGTAGTCACCATAATGACACCTAGATTACAGATGAGGAAACTGAGGCATGGAGAGAGAGGTTTGGAAACTTGCCCAAAGTCACACAGCCAGTAGTGGAGGAGTTAGGAAATGACCCGAAGGAATCTGACCCCAGAACCAGTGCCCCAAACACTGACGCTACCCATGGCTTCTTATACTTTTTTATTTTATAAATTTATTTTCAAATGAAATATTTCCATTCTACAACAAAGTGTAATAATGAGACTGAAATGACAAAAGCTCAGATACCCATCATGCTACCCTAATAAATCTGAACATTTTGCCATATTTTCTTTAGATACATAACGTTTAAAGAAAAAAAATTATAGATGCAGCTAAAATGTTTGTTTTAGTAATGAGGACTATATTAATTAAAAGCAATGAAAAGCTAGATAACACTCAGTATTTGTCCATGTCCCAGTGAAGTCCTCCCTCCCCATAATCAACAATAGGAAGCTCTGAGGGTATAGAGACCAACACTCATATTCCTAAGGAAGATGGAATGAGCCAAAGAAATTGTGAGATGGTGGCAGTGTGAAGTAATTTTTTCTTTTAAAGATTTTATTTTACCTTTTTCTCCCAAAGCCCCTGGTACATAGTTGTATAGTTTTAGTTGCGGGTCCCTCCAGCCGTGGCATGTGGGACACTGCCCCAGCATGGCCTCATGAGCAGTGCCATGTCCGTGCCCAGGACTCGAACCCGGCAAAACCCTGGGCCCATGAAGCAGAGTATGCAAACTTAACCACTCAGCCATGGGGCCAGCCCAAGTATTTTTGACCCTGATCCCTGTCCTACTTGAGAAGCAACAGCTTATCTGGAATTCAGTGTTTATCATTCCCCTGCATGTTTTATATAATCCTAATACATATGTAGATTTTCATTAAATATAGCATTGTCTGGCCTGCTTTTAAGAATTATATACATGGGGTCATAATATGCAGTCAAAATGTATGCAGTGGTCAGTGTCAGTCCCTCTCAACCTCAATCTGTTATCTCTTCAACATGCTTTAGTTTTTTTATCCTTTTGTTTCTCTGTGTGGTATTCTGAGTGAATTCTTCAGTACCACCTTCCAATTAATTAATTCTCCCTGTAAGTATGAAATTTTGTATTTCAAAGACTATAATTTTTTATATTTCCCAAGATTTCTAATTCATCCTTTTTCATTTTAGATTTCATTTCTGTTAGTTTTGTTCTACAGTTTCTTATTTTCGAAGAATTTTATGCTGTCTTTTTTCTCCTTGAATACCGTAAAATATATAGTTTGAAGTCTTTGTCAGATAAATTAGTAAAACTAAATTAATTAATAAATTATTCTCATCTATAATGAATTTGGGTCTTTCTTACCATTAGATTCCTTTATATGTTTACAGTTATTAATTTGGAGGTTTATTTTAAGTTGAATGGATCTTGTTTTCATTTTATCTTTCTTTTTGTTTCTCTTTTTTTTTGCTGAGGAAGATTCACCCTGAGCTAACATCTGTTGCCAATCTTCCTCTTTTTGTATGTGGGCCACTGCCACAGCATGGCCACTGACAGACAAGTGGCGTAGGTCTGCACCCAGGAACCAAACCCAGGCCACCAAAGCTGAGCACCCCAAACTTAACCACCAGGCCACCAGGGCTGGCCCTCATTTTCTTTCTTCCTCTTTGCTGTCCTCATTCCAGGAGTTTTGAGGTTGCCTCCATCTGGTGCCCCAGACCCCAATCCAGAACACAACTTCATAAGGACAGTTTAGAGATGCCCTGGGGTGATAATTGGGATAATGCCAATCAAGTCAACAGGCAGTTTGGTTCAGTTGCTGGGCAAACTGTTGAGCTTGTGTCCACCTTCCTCCCAAATCATGCATTTACTAGAATGCAGAGGCTGCAAATACTCGTTGATAGCAGTTCCCCCCGCCCCCATCTCTTTTATGAGACATTGAGTCCCATTCCAGTACCTGGCTTCAAGTAGCAATCTTGTGTCCAGTCCCTCAATTCCCATGCAACATTTTCAAGTCCCTGTTACCTAAAAGAGCCAAGCTCCTGACTACGACTGCCTACTTCCAGATCCAGAGCCCAGCAAGCCTGTAACTCAAAACCCTCTCACCACTTACATTGTTTGTTCATTCCTGATATACAGGATGTTTATCTTATGTTTTTAGTCCATTTATATTTTAAGGTGAACCATATAAAATTTCTAAAATTTGACAATTTTAACCTATGAGAATTGCAATCACAGAAGGTTCTATTTAATGTCTTTTTGTTTTCTTTTTTCATATTTTATCCATCATATCTGAATTTTGGAGCAGGGAGGGTATAACAAAATATGAATTCACTTTTCCAATTTGGCTTTTTTCTTTTTTGGAAGATTAGCCCTGAGCTAACATCCACCACCAATCCTCCTCTTTTTGCTGAGGAAGATTGGCCCTGACCTAACATCTGTGCCCATCTTCCTCTATTTTATATGTGGGATGCCTGCCACAGCAGGGTTGATAAGCAGTGCATAGGTCTGCTCCCAGGATCCAAACCTGCAAACCCCAGGCCACCAAAGCAGAGCACGCAAACTTAACTCCTATGCCACCAGGCTGGCCCCTACTTTTCTAATTTGACCAGAAGCCTCTTCTCTCCCATAAAAGGAAATTTTTATTTATAGTGAGTTGTAAGTTGACTAGCAGAAAAACAATGAAGATACAGCGTTCTTAAGGTCAGAGAGAAGGATCAAAGGAAAGAAGTGTCATCCAATTAAAGAGACTGAAATGGGAGGGAGCAATGATAGAGAAGGAAATAACCAGTGCCAAAAAGGGGGTAAATTGAGATTAAAGGAATCACTTTAATGTGATTCCTAAGTGTTTCCAGGACATAACCTCATAAGGACTGACAAATAAAAATGGCAAGTAATAGGCTATATTGGAGTATATGAGGAAGCCATTTTGTGTAAACCTAATTCAGCCTGACCTTGTCTTTCCAAAAGGGCCTGACGGAGGCCCTGTTGAGCACGCATTGTATATCTGCTTTAGATATTCCCTATGGCAAGAGCAAAGGCCCTTGAGATAAAGGTGCAACTTCCCTCCCCCTCCCAACGTTGGCATTCCCTTAAGGATTAAGCATCTTTCCTTAGGCTAGGAACTGATTTCTGTGCTCACCTGTGACCACCCAGCTTGAGACAATAGGCTTGCCTCCTGCTATGCCCTCTGAGATAGCAGACCCACTACTGCTGTATCCATCAAGCGCTGTGCCGCTGTGCCAACAGGGCAATCTTGTGACTATCGTGGGAGGGACATTTCAATCATATGTGAAACGTCCTGTATGGGGGTATATAACCACTCTGTATACCTCACTTCTGGGGTGCCCTTTCTTCCTTCGGGAAGAAAGGCCCTGGGCCATGGTCCTCAGATTTCAGCTCAGAATAAACTCTCCCAAATTTTCATTTATAGATTGGTTATGGATTATTTTTGTTGACAGGACACTTGTGAAATAAACTTGTGTTTAGAGAAAACACTTGTGAAATATGTTTCTAGAGGCCAGTTCAAGAAGTGAGTGTGAAGTCCAGGAAAAGGAATACAAAGCTTATATGTCAAGTGATTGGAAAGAAAGCAGTTTTGACCTAAACTCTATAGATTGCCCAGGGAACTCATCAGAAAGGTCCTTGTTTTTCCCAAGTGCAACAGGAAATAGCTTAGGGCCTAGGTTCAAAGAAACCCAAACTATGTTCATCTGTCTCAGGTTGACACTCTATAATTCTGCTATGTGTGTCCCTGTTGTCTGTTGGTAGAGAGGTTTGATCCCAAGCTTCTCTACAATAGAATCAAGGACTCTTGACTCTCTAAAGCTGTGTGAGGTGCTGGTGATTAACCACAGAGGAGGAGCTCTAGAAAGGATTAAGGGGTAGGACCATGGTCAAAAGAAGAGAAATCTCTTGTTCAGTGGTTGATCATTGGAATGATGACCAGGAGAATGTGATGGGAGCTGATTGAAATGTGATCCTGGGTGTTTTCATTCAGTCCAGGATGCCCTTCTACCAATCAGCATCTCAAACATACAAAGGCTGTTTTGCAAAATAATATATACCACTTATGTTAATCTATAAGAGCATCATAATAATTACTCTGCTTCACATAGATAACAATAAAGATAGCTAAGCAACGCTCTTTTCTTCCCCCATCAGGGGTGGTATGTAATCACATGCTAAGCTTTCCTTTAGCCTTATTATTATCTTAATTATCTTCCAGTTCACACACTTTTCTTGAATGAAAAGGAATGATGAGCTCTTGGCTCTGGTCTGTGTGTCATATGTGAATCATTAAGTCAGACTCCTGTAATTCCATTGTATATCAGTCTCTTCTTTCCAGCAACCTCAAATTCACCTGTATGAAGCAAAACATCTGGTTGCTGGACATGACCTTACAAGTCTGGCATTCTCATTACCTTGTTGGTTATCATGAAGAAAGCAAGCCATTCCATCATTGGAAGTCTGGCTTCCTCTCCCTTCAGATGAACACATAAGAAGAGCCAAAGCCCCTGCTGTATATGGAACCGGTGACGTTTGCATTCCCTGCAGACATACTCTCTCACTCTAATCCAGGCTTTACTGCATGGATTGAAAAATTGTTTTCAGACTTCATTACAAAATTGCTTCACAGATGTTATGCTTGGATAAGTTGTCTGAAAAGAACTGAGTGAAAATCTTATGGGTTCAGTTTTAGCTCCTTCTTCTCCAAGATGCCAAAACATCTTATAAGAATGAGGGTTAAAGTATATATGTAAGCCTGTTTTTTGTGTATCATATAGAATCTGTCCCGTTACCTTGGAGTTTCATCTCATGCATTTTATCTCATACATGCTAGTTGGTAGCATTTTGTTATTTTAATCATTATTTACCAACCCTGGGAAATACTAGAAAGAGGGAAATTCAAGCACAGCATTACAGTATAGTGTGGCGTGGGAGAAAGGGCACAAGATTTGTTTCTTAGCCTCTCTGGACCTTACTTTACTCCTGTGTTCAATCAGGAATGTAGTATTTATTTCAAAGGAGCCGTGACAAAAGTATATAAAATCTTTGAGCTGTAAAGTACCAGAGCATTTTTCATCACTGTTTTAATTATAATAGAAACATAGAGTGATGGATCAGGAAGGGACCTTGGAAATAAACTAGTCAGGATTTAAAAGATAAGGAAACTGAGGACCAGAGGGACTAAATGACCTCTATGGATATACAGCATGTTGCGAGCAACTCAAACTGAATGCAGGTATCTGAATCCTTCTCAGGCACTCTCCCTACTACAAGGGCCGTGCACATAAAAAGACAGAGAGAGGCTGGCTGCCAGTTGAGGAATCAGTGGAGAGTACGGGGGACTGTGGGGAACTGGAAAATGCATGTGCCCCATCCACAGAGGACAGCTAATATTTGTTTCTAGTTAACTTTTATCATATCAACATGTAGGCCAAGGATTGCCAGATTTTCTAATTTTTTCTAGAAAGAACAGAAATCTAGATTTTTTGATATGTGAAACCTCCTAATTTTTAAATGTTGTTTCAATTTTTAAAATCATGTTGTATAGGCCAAACAAAATATCTGAAGGTCAAAAATTAGTCCATGGTTTACCAATTTGTAATCTCTGATCTGCAGGGAAATGGCCACATTCTTTCTCATGGTATCAAAGGCCTTTCATGATCTAGTCCCTGCTTCCTTCTCCAGCTCACTTCCTTCCTATCCTTGCCTTGTGCTTAGGCTCCAGTTGCGCTGAATAGCTTGTGATTTGACAAACACACCCACTGATTCTCGCAAACATGCCCGCTGATGTCACTCTCCTGGCCTTGCTCCTTGCTCATGTTGTACCTTATGCCTGCAATGAAGCTCTCTCCCATAACTCCTATATTTCTTTTAAGATGGCTCGTATCTTCTTTCCATGAGGAAATTGTCCCTCAACAGTCTGCTCCACCACCACCACACCACCCAATGTGTTCACTATTATATTCTTACAATATCTTGCACACATTATTGCATTTACTGCATAGTACTGCAAGTACTTGTTTAATATCTGTTATTCCAACCAGAATCTCAGCTAATATTGAACTGATATTAAACTCTTCATTCATATTCAAATGTCATCATTGGTCTCCCTTCCTGAACCTCACTCTGCTTCTAGACTGGTCTTCAACTTTAAGTGCTGCTGATCTACTGGAAGAGATGCTGAAATTTTCTCTCCAATGGATGACTTCATGGAGGACACTCTCCTCCGGGACCCAGGTGACTTTACCTCTTCTTTTGATGGGAAGTTGTGGAAAGTAGCCAACCTTCTGAGCACAGCCCTCTGTTCAGCACCTGAGACCAGTCTATTCCGTATTCAGGTCCTCCTTTTCCTGGCTCCCTTTTATATTACTTTTCACTGTTTGTTTCTGTCCTATTTGTTCTCCAAAGGAACTAAGCTTTCCCTAACTGGTACTGGTCACTAAAGCCAACTCCTTAGAGCTCTCATCTGATTCAGTCCAGTTTGGGATCTTGTACAGAAATATGATCCCTCACTGTGACAATGAGGGGTAAATGGAGGCGGGATGTGGAGGGCGAATCAACTGTACCTGAATCATATAGATTAATGGGGGATGACTGATTGACCAAAGGAAAATCATGGTGCTGTTAACTGAAGAACGATAAATGAATACCAGACAGACAGAAGCACAGGTGAGCATTGCATGATATCTCTTAATTCCCAGTCCAAAATTTCTTCCACAACTCCATATCACCCCAATCAGAGAGGCTGCCTGAGTCCCTGCCTTCAGAATCTTGATGTTTAACCAGAATAAACTCTAATTTAGAGTTATTTAACATAATAAAGCCTTTGAAGTACAGCTATAAAAATTTCACTTTAAATTGGCAGAACCATGGACAGCGCCCAAGTGTGTGTCACATATTCTCTTTTGAAGCAGGAAGAAGTCTCTTGGAGCATATTAAAGTCCTCTAATTTTACAGATGAGAAAACTAAGCCCCAAAAAGTTTATGCATGATTTGTCCAAGATTATAGAGAGCTGAAGGTCAAATCTAAGTCTTAAAATTCAATTCCTTGGGGCCAGCCCCATGGCCTAATAGTTAAGTTTAGTGTGCTTCACTTTGGCAGCCTGAGTTTGGTTCCTGGGCATGTACCTACACCACTTGTCAGTGGCCATGCTGTGCCAGCAACCCACATACAAAATAGAGGAAGATTAACATAGATGTTAGCTCAGGGTGAATCTTCCTCAGCAAAATAATAAAATAATAAATTAAATTCCAGGTCCCCTTGCCCTATATACTCTGCTGTTTCCCAGCACATTATGACAACATGGGGGAAAAGGCAAAGGGACAAGTTTATGGGACAGTAGTGGACACTTGTTATTTCTCCCTTTGGTGTACTACCTCTCTTATTTTGGTAAATACATCTCCATTTCTATTTTGGTGAACTACTCTTCCCCTATTGTGGGAAATATACCTTGCTCTCCTGTGGTCAGTGGGTATGATATGTCCTAGACTGGGCCAATTAGGTTCTTGCTTCCATGATTTCAATATGAGTGGGGTTGCACAAGAAAAAACATATAGTTGGAGGTGATACATTCCACGTTCCTTTGCTGGCATCCTGAAGTGGATCTTCCAAATTTGAAGAAACTTTGATTCCACATAACCTATAATTGTGCATGTGTGAAGATTTGTATCTTTTATTATCCTCAATATTTGTTATAGCTCTTCCTTATTCTTACACCATTCACCTCTCCAAAACTATCAAGAATTAAGAAGTGTTTAGTGTTTTTCCACTTTACTAGGTAATTTGTACCTTTTTCCAGAGTCCTGGACAGTTAGTGCAAAGTAGAATTTAGCTGCAAGATAATAATAAATTTCTCATTCTAAAATAGACATATAAAAAAGTCTGTTCATAATGAGCCTTAAACTTGCCTTTCTGACATATTCTAAAGTTGTTATTCGTTCACATGGATGAACCCATAAATTGCTGAGTTTGGATTGATTTATATTTCATTCACAGCTTGTGTGAGACTGCCTTCCATCTTACAGTCTTCAGTTACCCTGAGTTCATTTAAAATGTGTCACCACACTCTTTGTAGACAACTAAATAGCATTATCCACAATGTTTTGATGGAGAGATTATTAATAGAGTTTACATAGCTGTATGTAACCTCAGAGAACAGAATGGGAGTGAAAGGACAAGGAAGAAAGGAAGAATGAGGCATCTTATGCAGTAAAAAGAGCATGAGTTGAGGGTCAAACAGACTTGGGATACTAGGATTCTAGTTCTAGCTCTGTCACTAACCAGGTTATCTTGGGTTGATCATATCATTTTCCCCGGTGAATGAAGTTGCCTCTAACATTTCTTCCAGCTTAACATTGTAGGATTTCTCCAGTCATGTATGCAATTAATTTTATTTAAAAGTCTATAGTTAATATCATCATAAAGTGATCAATAATGGGATCAATAATGGGGCACTCAAAGGTGATGTGTTGCTTGTTCCTTTCCAGATCCTGAAAATATATATTTAGAAGGAAATTTATTGTACCCTTTGGTATGAGGAAAGCAGATATTTAGCAAGTTTAGCAGGACATAATTCACCTTTGACACCCTTGGTGGCCTTGTTTCAAGTAGATTTGGGCACATACATCTTTGAGTCCTATAATCACATAAGGGCTTTGAACTACAGAAACAACTGGTATGATTTTGAATTAAAAATCCAAGACCTGGGTTCTGGCCCTGACTATAGCTCCTTCTGTACATATGACTTTGGTGTACCTGATAGACGCAGAAACCCAACTCAAGGCCACGTAAACACAAAGGTCCATGGACTCCATGGAAGGATCAAACCACCAAGCTGCAGGAGATCAGAAATGCACCTGAGCACTAGGAACAATCAAGCGCTCAAGCTCAGCCAGGACTCATTTTTTACCTGGTGTCTGCTCCTCCCAGCTTGCTGGTTTGTTCTCTTTTATTTCAGACTGCCTTTCTCTACTTGCTAGGAAACACGGCCTCCCACAGCTCTAGACTATATATTTATTTATTCACTTAACCAGCTGTTGCTTTTGAGCCTGACTACATGGCAGGCATTTTTCTAGGCACTAGGGACATAGCAGTGACAAGGAAAATGTCTGCCCTCAGGGAGCTCATGTTCTCATGGAATGGAGAGTGTCACACGATAAGCAAATGTACAAATAATATACCAGGTAGTGGTAACTGCTGTGGAGAAAAATAACCAGCATAAGGGGTTGAGTGCTGAGTGGTGGCAGCAGTGGTGTTGGTGTTTGTTGTGCTATAAAAGTGGCCAGGGAAAGTCTTCTAATATTTGGTGATATTTGAACAAAGAAGTTAGGGAGAAAGTAATAAGAATATTTGGTGAAACAGCAAATACAAAGATTCCTAAGTGGGAACATACTCTTGACATGTTCAAAGACAAGCAAGGGACCAGTGTGCTAGAGTAGAATTTGGGGAGGGGAAGAATGCTAAGACACAAGATCAGAAAGCTAGCAATGACAGACCATATAGATCCAAGATAATTGTAATAATGTGGGCATTTACTCTGGAAAGGAAAGTCATTGAAAATATTGAGCTGAGAAGTGACAGGATCTGATTTATGTTTTAGTAGAACCACTCTGGCTGTTCCATGGAGATTAAACTGTAGGAGGGCACAGTGGAGACAGGGAGACTATTTAGGAGGCTATTCCAGTAATCTAGGTGAGAGATTATGTGGTAGAGTGAGAAGTGGTCATATACTGAATATATTTTGAAGATAGTCAACATAATATGCTGAAGTATTGGATATGAAGATAAAAGAGAAGGAGAGAACCAAAAATAGCCCAAAGTAGAGAACAGAAGAAGTCTGAAGACTGAGCACTAGAGCTTTCCAGCCTTTAGAGATTAGGAGCTGGGAACAAAGAAGGCTGAGAAAGAATAGCCAGCAAGGTAGGAGGAGAAGGAAAGGAGAGTGGTACCCCAGAAGCCATCTGGAGAAAATGGAGGAGGAAGAAGTGATTAACCATGCTAAATGCTGCTGAGTGGTGGAGAGAGATGAAGCTTGAGAACTGACTGCTGGATATGACCACAGGGAGGTCATAAGTGATCTTGACAAGAGCTGTTTTCAGTGGAATGATGGAGATAAACACTCTAAAAGCTTGTGCCACTGAAGAGATATTGAAGTCTCAGTTCCAGTTTTTAAAATCCTAAAGATAGACCCCAATTAACCTGGTTCAGATCAAGTACTCTTCTTTAGACGAATAAACTATGACCACAAGGAAAGGTAATTTGATGGATCAATGGTGGACTGATCAACAGCGGGGTACTGTGACATATACGTGTGGATGGAGAAAGGAGGCAGGAAAGAGGAGGAGGCAGAAAAGAGGAAGACTTTGAGGAGAAGGTCACCATGGATCTCCCCACCATTGGGTCTGTAACTTAAGTCTTCAATTATAAAATGAGGTTGAAAGTCCCAGTTTCACAGAACTGCTGTCAAAATCAGATCAAATAAGAGAATGTGGTAAATGAACTCTGCATATACTGTAACTTCTATACAAGCATGATGGGTTACCATCATGTTGCCAAAATGGACGTGCACACCCAGGTGGTGCTTCTTCAGCCATCACTGCTTAGCCACACTGTGCCCCGTGAAGAAGCTGTAGGCATATATATTTAAAACCAGTGTAGCTGGATATTCTGGGTAGAACAACACAATTCCTTTTCCCAAGTTTAAACATTGGGAGCCCTTGGGAAAATGTACTTTTTTTTTTTTGTAAGGAAGTTTGGCCCTGAGCTAACATCTGTTGTCAATCTTTCTTTCCTTTTTTTTTTTTTTGTCCCTCCCCAGATTCTCAGTACATAGTTGTATATCCTACTTGTAAGTCATTCGGGTTCTTCCATGTGGGATGCCATCCCAGCATGGCTTGATGAGTGGTGTGTTTGTCCCCACTCAGGATCCAAACCTGGTGAACCCTGGGCTGCTGAAGCTGAGCACACGAACTTAACCACTTGACCATGGGGCCAGCCCAGAAAATGTGCTCTTACTACCTCTGAAAACAGGAAGTAGAAAAAGCCATCTCAAGACATACTTAAAGGAGCAGCATAAGGCTCAAGAGAAAAATAAATCATTGGCAAGGAGGGAAAGGAAAGAGGCAGATAAAGAAGTTTCCTTTTTTTTTTTCCTCTACATATCTGCATGCAGTGGGGATTTGTCCTTGTTCGTTCTTTCTAGTTCTCACAAGGTTTTTCAAGTATGAAGTGTTTTAAAAATAAAAGAGATCCTGAAGAGCCCTAACCCCAAATGAGCCCACTTACTCCTCTGCTATATGTTAGGTGCTTAAGGAGCCTTATTAGTTCTTTGATATGAAATGAGCCCTATCTGAAGAAAGGTTTGAGGAAATTGTTCCTATCCTCAGAGAATTAAGAATTTTTAAGAACTGCTAAGATCAAGATAAAAGACGTTGGAGTTTTGAAACCTCAGACATGAGTTAGTATCAGATTGGGCTTTATTCCTTTCTGTGTTTACTTTATAATCATGCTTATTGATATGTCATTCTTACATACTTCAGAGAGATGGATAAATTCCCATGATGTTTCTCTTTTTAGTATAAATCATCTATAATTCTTCATAGGGGATACATTTCCATTTATGACACTTAAAGAACTAATCTCACAGAGCCCTTAAGACAGAATAAAATGAAGAATTAATATTGTTAAACTATCCATGCTATCCAAAGCCATCTGTAGATTTAATGCAATCTCTATCAAAATTCCAGTGGCAATTTTTACAGAAATATAAAAAAAATCCTAAAATTCATATGGAACCACAAAAGACCCTGAATAGTCAAAGCAATCCTGAGAAAGAACATAGCTGGAGGCATCACACTTCCCAATTTCAAAATATATTACAAAACTATAGTAATCAAAACAGTATTAACATAAAACAGACACATAGATCAATGGATCAGAATCGAGAGCCCAGAAATAAACCCAGACACATATATATGGTCATCTAATGTTTGACAAGGGAGTCAAGAAAACTCAATGGAGAAAAGAGTTTCTTCAATAAATGTGTTGGGAAAACTGGATATTCACATGCAAAGAATCAAAGAGGACCCCTATCTTATACTACTCACAAAAAATTAACTCTAAATGGATTAAAGATTTAAATATAAGACCTGAAACCATAAAACTTCTAGAAGAAAACATAGGAGAAAAGCTCCTTAACATTGGTCTTGGCAATGATTTTTTGGATATGACATCAAAGCAACAAAAGCAAAAATAAGCAAGTGGGACTACATCAAACTAAAAATCTTCTGCATAGCAAAAGAAACAATCAACAAAATGAAAAGGCAACCTACAGAATGGGAGAAAATATTTGTAAACCACATATCTGATAAGGGGTTAATATCTAAAATAAGGAACTCATACAACTCAATAGCAAACAAAAATCTGATTTAAAATGGGCAAAGGCCCTGAATAGACATTTTTCCAAAGATATTTAAATGTCCGAACAGGTACATGAAAAGGTACTCAACATTTCCTGATGATTATCAACATAATCGTCAGGAAAATGCAAATCAAAACCACAATGACATATCACTTCACACTTGCTAGAATGGCTATTATCCAAAAGACAATAGATAACAAATGCTGGTGGGGACGTGAGAAAAGGGAACACTTGTGCACTATTGGTGGGAATGTAAATTGGTGCAGCCACTATGGAAAACAGTATGGAGGTTCCTCAAAAAATTAAAAATAGAACTACCATATGATCCAGCGGTCCCACTTTTGGCTATATATCTGAAGGAAATGAAATCACTATCTGGAAGAGATATGTGTACCCCCAGGTTTGTTGCAGCATTATTTACAACAGCCAAAACATGGAAACAATCTAAATGTCCACTGATGGATGAATAGATAAAGAAAATGTTTTGTGGGCCGGCCCCGTAGCCGAGTGGTTAAGTTTGCACTCTCTGCTTCAGCAGCCCAGGGTTTTGCTGGTTCGGATCCTGGGCATGGACATGGCACTCACTCCTCATCAGGCCATGCTGAAGTAGCATCCCACATAGCACAACCAGAGGCACTCACAACTAGAATATATGACTAGGTACTGGGGGGCTTTGCGGGAGAGAAGGAAAAAAAAAAAAAAGATTGGTAACAGTTGTTAGCTGAGGTGCCAATCTTAAAAATAAAAAGAAAATGTGTTTGTGTGTGTGTAATATATATATATATATAACACACACACACACGCAGTGGGATATTATTCAGCCATAAGAAAAAAGGAAATCCTGCCATTTGTGACAACGTGGATGAACCTTGAGGGCATTATGCTAAGGGAAATAAGTCAGAGCAAGACATGTACTGTATGAGCTCACTTATATGTGAAATCTAAAAAACCCTGAATTCATAGAAACAGAGTAGATTGGTGGTTGCCAGGGGTGTTGGGGTTGGGGGGAAAACAGCGAAGGTGGTCAAACTTCCAGTTTTAAGATGAATAAGTTCCAGAGATGTAATGTACAGCATGGTGACTACAGTTAACAATACTATGCTGTATATTTGAAAGTTGCATAGAGAACATATCTTAAAAGTTCTCACCACACATACAAAAAATTATAACTATGTGAGGCAATGGATGTGTTAACTAATCTTATTGTAGTAGTCATTTTGCGGTATATACATATATCAAATCATTACATTGTACACCTTAAACTTACACAATGTTATATGTCAATTATATCTCAATAAAGCCGGAAAAAAATGACAAAGTAAAATGTTCTCAAATTGGTATTGAAATTAGTAAAAGTAATTTTATCTTTCTTAGCCATGGAATAGATTCCTCACACTTTGAAATGCCTCTCTACTCTTTCCCCAACTCTCACTCAGGTTTTAACAGTGAGTGTCATAGGTGTTATTAGTATTTGAATTCTTTGCTGCCCCTCCTTCCAGGACCCTTCCTCTGGGAGGTTATACATCCCTGACTCATTGACTTCAGACTTGGTCATGTGACTTGCTATGGCCATTGAAATATGGGAGAAAGTAATGTGTACACTTTTGGGTAGAGCTTTAAGAGCCATCACATGGCCTCCATCTTCTCTTTCCCCTGACCACAAGACCAGCAGTGTCCCAACTAGAACTACTCTCTCAGCATGGGTCTTAAAATGAAGATAAAGGTGGTGAGCTGAAACAGACCCATGATGGACATAAAACTTGAACAATAGATAAATATTTCTCATATAAAGCTCTGAGATTTCACGGATCATTTGTTACTTCAGCATAACTTAACCTGACAAAGTGCTTTCTAAATTATTTTTATATAATATAAATATTATAATAATTGGTTAAAAAATTATAATAAGATCTCCAGATTTTCTGGGGTCTCAATTTTCTGGTAGAGTTCAAAAGAATGAGAATAACAGCAAGAATATGCCAAGTGAGTTGGAAAATTCATGTTACAAACCAATAATTCTCAGGTTATTTTTGTCCCTAAACCACCCTGTTAGATTACACTTATTTTAAGTCAGTAAAAGGACTCCCCAGGGCTGGAGGGATCTTGTCATTTTATAAGAGGAACTCTCAGAGCACACCAGCTAGACCAGTCTACTCAAAGTGTGGTCTGTGAACTATATTTCACCAGTCTGCAATGAGATAAGCCCAGAAATTAGGATTATGTGTTTAGAAGCTCTTAACAGCGATTTGACATTGCCAGAACATCTAAGCTCAAGACTGATTGAATTGTCTTGTTGAGTAAGATAACTGAACAGTGTGTGTTTTTAGCCTAGCATGGTGAGTCACATGTGGCACAAGCTACGTACTAGGATTGGTCTGCCACAGACCAGAGGGAAAAAAAATCTGGGTCTTCACTACAGATAGTTTGAAAAACACTGACCTAAAACCTGCTTGGAAGTCATCAGAAGAACCATTATACTTAGTGTGATGGGAAACCTGATACGGGACCTAAAACACACAGGAACACTATCTGTAAAATTGAACTGCTCTCGGAAAACTCCACGTCCATACTAACAATCTTCCTGACAATTTCTGTCCCACTGGAGATTTACAAAGGCAGATGGAAGTAATAACATTTCTTAATTACCCGTTCTGTGTGGAGTACGGTACAGTTCTCAGGTTACGAAATACTGTGTCACAGAACACAGAATACATTTTCCCTTAGAAGCCATTTTACTATTGAGAGAATCGTAGGCTATAAAAGTTGACTTAGTCTAAGAAGTAGCTGAACTGTGTAATTCTCTATACTAAACTGACTTTTGGGTCTCTAAAGCAAAAATTAAGGTGATAGAGTGAGGAAGGGAGAGAGAAAATGTTAAACTATGCTAAACTTTTCTTTGAGACTCTGTTACTTTCGTTTATTTCTGTCCTACCTCTCCATGCCTTCTCAGCGAACCCTCTTGCCTGTTATGCTCCTCTAGTCTCCCAAAATACACTACACATCAAAATTATTTCATTCCCTTTCCTTCAATGTAGGTAATCTCAGGTATTAAGGAAATAAACTGGATTAATTTATTCTAAGGTATAGATGTAATGATCTCTTAATACTCCTAGGGACATTTGTCTTTTTTGCAGAATATGCTTATGTTAACTCAAATAAACCTCAAAGGGGAAGTGCAAGGAAGTTAAAAGAAAATGTTTGGGAAAATGGATGAAATTGTTCTAGATCAAGGAGGTGGGATGACTTTTGTCTGATTACGTTCTCCCAATCACTCCCTGCTTTTCAGTTTCTCCCCTCTTTCTATTTCTTACATAAAATTCCCAATTTTTTTCATAGTGACTCTCAGCACTAAAAGTGGAGGTGGTTATTGGTTAAAAGGAATCATTCAGACATGAGGTATAAGTCAGGGATGGTTTGCATGAGTGAGAACTGAGGGAGGAAATACACAAATACTTGGAAGAGAAAATATCTGAAACACCATAGATGTTGAAAGCTGAAAGAGACTTTGGAGATGATCTAACCCAGTGTATCCCACAGTATAGTACCTGAAATGCCTTTAGGTAGTATACTGAAAAATCATTAAATAAAATGGAATCACATAGTGAAGAAATCACTCCTCCTTCAATTCTTTTTGAGGTTTTTTTTTTTTTTTTATTATATCAAGGATAACAACTCAGCTTATGTAGGCTTTAACATCTCTCTAACGGTTGTTTATTTTAATAAAGAGAGGAGGCCTGGGGCTCAGAGCCTCCAATAGGCAATAGTCTTTTTGTAGTATTTAATAAACTTTGGTTTGTTCACTATTTTTTATTTTTGCCATGATCTTGGAAAGTGATACTGATTTTCAATTTGTGATAGTGATATTAAGATTCTTTTAAAGTACATTCATTTAGGAAAAAGAAAACGAGCTCAAAGAAAATCTTAGGTAAATAAAATAAGTGATACATAAATAACTGGTAAAGAATTATGAAGGTGGTATGCAGAATGTTGAAGCTGGGGAAACACTGATCTAGCCTGAATGAATTTCACCCTTGAATTGAAAACTGATGAGAGAGAGATGCATGCACATGGGGGAAAAAAAACCCAGAAATGGTGTTAAGGTAAAACACAAATCTGTTAACTGTAGGTAGTGTGGTTAGTTCCTCTAAACAGACCCATTTGCACAAACTGTAAAGGGATGTGGCCACAAGGTTAGGCCACAAGCTTCAGTCACACACCTCTTAGGAACCTTTGTTTATATTTGCATACTCAACCTACAGCATTACCAGAATCAGGGCATTTTTCTACCTTTTTCTCCTATGAGACAATCTTTAGAGATTTCCCACCATTGGAGATTTCCCACCATGATCTTTCAGCACATTTTTCTGTTTGTGACCAGAAAGAGGATATTCCTATAAGAATAGTACAGGAAATTTACATATAGTATTGTATACATTTTTAGTCTAATTAATAATAATAACATGATCTGGATTAATTCAGATGTTATCAATAACTATGGGCATACAGTATGCCTTTACTCTGAGTGACTATGTGAAAACTTTAACCATTAATGTAAAATAGCTTTGGTTGAGCTCAACAAATATTTATTAAACATCAAAATATGTTCCAGGAATTGTGCTAGGAGTTGAGGAATCATGATCAAAAAGACTCAGTCCCTGCCTTCAAGGCATCCACAGCTGTACAAATTAAATATGGGCCATGCTATTTATGAAATTTGTTATAGTTCATAAAACAGTTTCATGTTTAATTACTTAATGCTTACAGAAACACTGTGATATAAGACACTGTTGTTTTCCCCATTTTACAGACAAAGGAACTAAAACTTAGTCAAGTTGACTTGCCCAAGTTATTATTAAACAGCAGTAGTGTTAGTAAGCAACAGGGAAAAGTCTTGAATCCAGGAATCCTGCCTCCAAATAGGTGCTCTTCCTGCAATGCCAGCCACCCAAAGTTGTTCCTTACAGATTTCTGCATCTGGCTGTAATGAACTAACATGTGCTCCTGATGAGAACAACTTGAAAAACCAGAAAAAATACAAAAATGAAATCTATTTGAAGGCATTAAATCTATTTGATGTCATTAGAAACTTGCCTTAGCAGCCTAGGATTTTATAGTACAAGATCACAGAGATGAGGGAAGCTAAAAAATGTGGCCTACCAAACAGAAAAACAATGCAAAAAATCAATGAACCCAAAAGCTTGTTCTATGGGGGAAAAAACATTTGATAAAATACACAAGCTCCTACCCAGATTAATCAAGACAGATGTGAAGAGAAGACACAAATTACCAATATCAGGAGTGAAAAGAGGACATCACTACAGATCTAAAAGACATTAAGGATATAAGGGTATATTATGAACAATTTTATGCTAATAAATTTGACAACTTAGATGAAATGGACACATTCATTGAAAGACACAAGTTACCAAAAATTGACCCAAGAAGAAACAGAAATCTTGAACAGCACAATATCAATTAAAGAAATTGAATTTATAGTTAACAACTTCCACAAAGAAACTCCAGGCCCAGGTGACTTCACTGGTGATTTCTATCCAATGTTTAAGGAAGAAATAATACCAATTCTACACACACTTTTTCATAAAATAGAGAAAGAGGAAACACCAAATCATTTGATGAGGCCAGTATTACCCTGATTCCAAAACCAGACAAAGACACTAAAAGAAAATAGAAATACAGAACATTATCCCTCACAACATAGATGTAAAACTTAAAATATTAGCAAATTTAATCCAATAATATACATCTAATATATTGGATAATACATATCCAATAAGGATAATGAATCATGGCCAATGGGGAATATCCTGGGGATGCAGTTTGGCATATCATTCAGGGCAAAATAGAAATCACACAGTAATTTAAACAGGGAAAGTTTGAAATAAAGAATTACTAATTCCAACAGGGAGTAACTATAAAGATATAAAGAAAATGCTGAAGAATACAGTAGCCCTGAGGAAAGTACCCAAGGATGCACAAATTTAGAAGAGGGCCCTCTCCCCAAGGCTGGGATGCAGACCTAATTGGAGAAGATGTGGTTATAACCCACTGGATGATGAAAAAGTTGTCTGGGTTGCCCGGGCAAGAACTGGTCCACAGTTACCAGGCAAACAAGAAACACCCTCCCAAGGGTAAGGTGGGCCAAAGCTGATGTGTGGGCATGAAAAGGGAGTCAGGCATCAGAAGCCCAGGCACTAGTAGGGCAGCATAAGGCCTGCATACCTGAAGTGTCTACTCTGGGCCAGAGCAGGGGTTAAGACGAGAAGAAACTCATTCTTTGAAAGTGAAAGTGAAATAAAGACATTTCCAGACAAAGACAAAGATAATTCATTGCCATGACACCAACACTATAAGAACCAGGAAAGGGAACTCTTCAGAAAGAAAAAAAAAAGATCCCAGGCAGAAATACAGAATGTAGGAAGGAATTAAGAACACCAGAAAAGGTAAATATATGAGGACACCTAAATGAATATTGACTATATGAGAAAAACACTAATATTACTACTACTAATTTTTTCTTGTAGGGTTTTATATTTATGTAAAATTAAAATGTATGACAACATAAACATCAAAGGTAAATAGAGTTCATATCCTATCATTATGTGGAAGGTACTAATTTATATTAGACACTGATTACTCAAGAATGAATGTAGTAATCTCCAGTTGAAATGTCCATACTTCCTAAAGCAATCTACAGATTCAATGCAATTTCTATCAAAGTCCTCATAACATTTTTCACAGAAATAGGACAAATAGTCCTAAAATTTATATGGAATAATAAAGACCCCAAATAGCCAAAGCAATTCTGAGAAAAAAGAACAAACTGGAGGTTTCACACTCCCTGACTTCAAAATATACTACAAAGGTATAGTAATCAAAACAGCATGGTACTAGCACAAAAACAGATACATAGATCAATGGAACACAAGCAAGAACCCAGAAATAAACCCACACATCTATGGACAGCTGATTTTTGACAAGGGAGCCAAGAACATACAATGGAGAATGGTGTTGGGAAAACTGGACAGCCACGTGCAAAAGAATGAAAGTAGACCATTATTTTACACCATACACAAAAAGCAACTCAAAATGGATTGAATTTAAGACTGAAACCGTAAAACTCCTAGAAGAAAACAGGCAGTATGCTCTTTGATCTTTGATATTGGTCTTAGCGGTATCTTTTTCAAGACCATGTCTCCTCAGACAAAGGTAACATAACAAAAAATAAACAAGTCTGACTACGTCAAACTAAAAAGCTTCTGCATGGCAAAGGAAACCAACAAAACGAAAAGACAGTGTACCAAATGGGAGAAGGTATTTGCAAATCATATATCCAATAAGGGGTTAATATCCAAAATATGTAAAGAACTCATACAGCTCGACAACAAAAAAACAAAGAACCCAATTAAAAAATGGGCAGAGGATCTGAACAGATGCTTTCCCAGCGAAAATATACAGATGGCCAACAAGCACATGAAAAGGTGTTCAAAATCACTAATTATTAGGGAAATGCTAATCAAAACCACAGTGAGGGACCAGCCCCACGGTGTAGGGATTAAGTTCATGCGCTCTGCTTTGGTGGCCCAAGGTTTTGCCAGTTTGGATCCTGGGTGAGGACCTAGCACCGCTCATCAAGCCATGCTAAGGTGGCATCCCCCATAGCAGAACTAGAAGGACTTAGAACTATAATATACAACTATGTACTGGGGGGCTTTGGGGAGAAGAAAAAAAAAAGATTGGCAACAGATGTTAGCTCAGGGCCAATCTTTAAAAATAAATAAATAAAAAGCCACAATGAGATATTACCTCACACCTGCCAGAATGGCTATTATTAAAAAGACAAGAAATAGCAAGTGTTGGAGAAGATGTAGAGAAAAGGGAACCTTCATACACTGCTGGTAGGAATGTAAATTAGTGCAGCCACTATGGAAAAGAGTGTGGAGATTTCTCAAAAAATTAAAAATAGAACTACCATATGATCCAGCTATTCCACTTCTATTTAACCAAAGGAAGGAAAACACTTAATTCTAAAAGAAGTATGCACCAAAAGATATATATATATACATATATATATATGTTTATTGCAGCATTATTCACAATAGCCAAGACTTGGAAACAGCTTAAATGCCCATCAACAGAAAAATGGAAGAAGAAAATGTGGTATGTATCTATCTATCTATCTATCTATATATATATATGTGTGTGTGTGTGTGTGTGTGTGTGTGTATATATACAATGTAATACTACTCAGCCATAAAAAAGATTAAATCTTGCTATTTGTGACAACATAGATGGACCTTGAAGGTATTATGCCAAGCGAAATAAGTCAGATGGAAAAGGCCACATACTGTATGATTTCACTTATATGTGGAAGATAAAATAACAACAACAAACAAACACATAGATACAGAGAATAGATTGGTGGTTACCAGAGGGGAAGGGGAGATGGGGATGGGCGGAAAGGGTAAAAGGGCACATTTATATGGTAACGGATGGCAACTAGACTTTTGGTGGTGAACATGATGTAGTCTATACAGAAGTCGAAATATAATGGTGTACACCTGAAATTTATATAATGTTATAAACCAATGTTACCACAATAAAAAATTAATTAAAAATAAATAATATAGAGATCTTGTCAAGATGGCGGTGTGAGCAGACGTTGAACTCATCTCCTCCCATGAACATAACCAGGTTACAACAATTTTTGGAAGAATTACCCTGGATTGAAAACTGAAAACTGGATAAGAAGAACCCCCATGACAAAGGACAGTCCTGATGAGGGCAGAAGAGGCAGTAATTCCTGCTGGAGAGGAAAAAAGCCACCTTTGGGAGCAGCAGAGCTTCTCAGCTGGCCAGGTGGGAGCCACCCTAAGGTATGCAGCCATCCCTGGAGGAGTGAGGTCCAGAGCAGGGGCAGTACTGCTATAAGCATCCTTTGGACTCAGCCCAACTGAGATGGGGGTCTTACTGTCTGGCTTTGCTGGCTATTGACTGCAGTGGGGACAACCCCAGAAAAGCTATTGGCCAAAAGCCGAAAAGACGTGGGTCTTAAAGGGCCCATGCACAGACTCACTCATTGCAGCAACCTAAAATCACCAGAGAGAAGGCTGACAGTCCTTTGGTGAAATGAGACTAACCTGGTGGGCTCTGGGGGCATCTTGGTGAGAGAAGGGAGCTCTCTGGAGACTGAGACATTGGTGGGGGCCATTGTTCTGCGCTGGTCCAGGCATGCTGATCAGACACTGGTGGGGGCCGCTGAGGTTCATCCCTTGGGCTGTTAGCCCAGGGTCCTGCCACGCCCACTAAAGCACAGATTTAATCCAGTTCAGCCAGGGCAGGCAACCCACCCTAGGGAGTGGCCCCACCCAACAGCAAGCCCTCAGGCTACTTTTCAGCCTGCATTGACTGGGTGCCTTGATCCTCTACAGGCAGGCAAGAGTGTCTGCCTCTGTGAGGCAGGGCCTGTGTGAGGACCAGGTGAACTGTGGGGGGCATTGGTGGAGAGGTGGGGGCCTCTGCAGTGTGGTGTCGGGGTATGCTTCAGGGGGTTGAGAAGGGTGCATGGACCAGGACTGTGTTGACAGTGTATGTGGTCCTGTGGGGGGGTGAGGCTTATCAGCAGCAGAAGACTTGTGTTTCACAAATAGCCATAAAAAGGATCAGCCCCACCTTCCAAAGCCTGAAACAACTGAGTGCACCCATGCCAAGGGCTAGTCCCACTCAGCTGCACTCCTAAGAGAACTGACAACAGCCTTGTTGGCCTGAGGCCTATCACAACTGTATGCCCCTGAGCCTAGCAACCAGCTACACTGGGTACCAACCCAATTAAGAGGAAAACTGCAATAAGAGAGTGCTGATAGACTTTGTAGCCAACAGTGCTGAGGCTCCCCAAACCGGACTTACAAACAGCTGGCCAGGGAAGGAAAGATTAGACTTCCTGGGTACCTGCAGTGGGAGCAACCTTGCCACAGCAGAAGGACACAAGTAGCCCACAAAATGGTCACTCCTGGTTCTTATGGACTGGTGACGAGAGGAAAGCACACTGCTGGGCCTCATAAGGCATCACCTACATAAGGCCACTTCTCCAAGATCAGGACATTTAGTCGATTCACCTACTACAAAGAAAATAGCACAGAGAAAGAGGCATAATGAGGAGGCAAAAGAAAACTTTCCAAGCAAGGGAACAGTACAAAACCCCAGAAAAGGACTAAGTGAAACAGAAACTAGTGACCTACTCGACAAAGAGTTCAAACAAAATATCATGAGGATGCTCACAGATATGCGGAGAAGAATGGATGAACACAGTGAGCACATCAGCAAAGAACTGGAAGATATTTAAAAAAACAATCAGAAATGAAGAATACAATACTTGAAATGAGAAATTCACTAGAGGGACTCAATAGCAGAGTAGAGGAAGCAGAAGAACGGATCAGCAAGCTAGACGAAAGACTAGAGGAAATCACCCAAGCTGAACAGAAAAAAGAAAAAAGAATTAGACAGAATGAGAACAGTCTAAGGGAACTCTGGGACAATATCAAGCAGGCTAACATTTGGATTATAGGGGTCCCAGAAGGGGAAGAGAGAGACAAAGGGACAGAAAATTTATTTGTCGAAATAATAGAGGAAAATTTTCCTAACCTGAGGAAGGAAACAGACATCCAAGTTCAGGAAGCACAGAGAGCTCCAAACAAGATAAGCCCAAAGAGGCCCACACCAAGACATATTATAATCAAAATGTCCAAAATTAAAGACAAAGAGAGAATCCTAAAAGCAGCAAGAGAAAGGCCACAAGTGACATATACAGGGAAGCCCATCGGGCTATCAGCAGACTTCTCAGTCGAGACCCTACAGGTGAGAAGAGAATGGCATGACATAAAGTGCTAAAAGGAAAAAACCTATAGTCAAGAATACTCTATCCATCAAGGTTGTCATTCAGAATGGAAGGAGAGATAAAGAGCTTCTCAGACAAGCAAAAATTAAAGGAGTTTATCACCAAGAAACTAGTTCTGCAAGAAATGCTGAAGGGACTTATTTAAGTTGGAAAGCAATAACCACAAATAGAGATTAAAAAACATTATCAAAAAAACCCAAAACAACAACAAAAAAACCAGGCAATAAAATCACTTGTAAGGTAAAAATATAGTAAAGGCAGCAGATCAACTACCTGTGAAGATAATATGAAGGTTAAAAGACAAATGTACTAAAATCACCTATTTCAATGATAAGAGGGTAATGAGTAGACACACACTAAACAAGAGACTATATATGATGTGAAAAACATATAATGTGGGAGGAGGGGAGTGAAAAAGTAGAGCTTTTAGAAATAGGTCAAGCTAAAGAGTCTATCTACTCAATATAGACTGTTACAGACATAGTATATTAAATAGGATCCTCATGGTGATCACAAATCAGAAACCTATAACAAGCAGGAAAAAAAGTAAGACACAAGAAATCAAACATATTACTAAAGATAGCCATCAAACCACAAGGGAAGAAAGAAAAAGAAAAGAACAGAGAAGAACTACCAAAACACCCAGAAAAAAAAAGTGACAAAATGGCAATAGATACATATTTATCAATAGCTACTTTAAATGTCAATGTACTAAATGCTCCAATCAAATGCCATAGGGTGGCCAATTGGATAAAAAAAACAAGACCCATGTATATGCTGCATACAAGAGACACACTTCAGACCTACAGACATTTACAACTGAAAGTGAAAGGATAGAAAAAGATATTCCATGCAAATGGCAAAGAAAAGAAAGCAGGGGTAGCAATACTTATATCAGACAAAATAGACCTTAAAACAAAAATTGTAATAAGAGACAAAGATGGGCACTACATAATGATAAAGGGAACAATCCAACAAGAAAATATAACACTTGTAAATATCTGTGCACCCAACATAGGAGGACCTAAATATATAAAGCAATTATTAACAGACACAAGAGGAGAAATAGACAGTAACACAATAACAGTAGGGGACTTTAACACTCCACTTACACCAATAGATAGATCATCCAAACAGAAGATCAATAAGGAAACACTCGCCTTAAAGGACACATTAGACTTAGTAGATATATACAGAACATTCCATCCAAAAACCACTATACATTCTTTTCAAATGCCCCTGGAACATTCTCCAGGATTGATCACATATTGGGCCACAAAACAAGTCTCAATAAATTTAAGAAGACTGAAATAATACCATGCATCTTTTCTGACCACAAAGGTATGAAACTGGAAATCAACTACAAAAGAAAACCAGAAAAGCCACAAAAATGTGGAGATTGAACAAAATGCTACTGAACAACAATTGGGTCAATGAAGAAATCAAAGAAGAAATTAAAAAATTCCTGGAGACAAATGAAAATGAAAACACGACATGCCAAAATCTGTGGGATACAGCAAAAGTGGTTCTAGGAGGGAAGTTTATAGCAATTCAGGCCTACCTCAACAAAGAAGAAAAATCCCAAATAGACAATCTAAAAGTTCACCTAAAGATACTGGAAAAAGAACAACAAACAAAGCCAAAATCAGCAGAAGGAAGGAAATAATAAAAATCGGAGCAGAAATAAATGAAATAGAGACTAAAAAAACAATAGAAAAAATTAATGAAACCAAGAGCTGGTTCTTCCAAAAGATAAACAACATTGATAAACGCTTAGCTAGACTCACCAAGAAAAAAAGAGAAGGCTCAAATAAATAAAATCAGAAATGAAAGAGGAGAGATTACAACGGACACCTCAGAAATACAAAAAATAATAAGAGAATACTATGAAAAGCTATATGCCAACAAATTGGATAATCTAGAAGAAATGGATAAATTTCTTAGAAACATACAACCTTCCAAAACTGGACCAAGAAGATGTATAAAATTTGAATAGACTGATCACCAGTAAGGAGACTGAAACAGCAATCAAAAACCTCCCAAAAAATAAAAGTCCAGGATCAGATGCCTTCCCTGGTGAATTCTACCAAACATTCAAAGAAGACTTAATAACTATCCTTCTCAAACTCTTCCAAAAAATTGAAGAGGAGGGGAGGCTTCCTAATTCCTTCTATGAAGCCAGCATCATCCTGATACCAAAACCAGATAAGGACAACACAAAAAAAGAAAATTACAGGCCAATATCACTGATGAACATCAATGGAAAAATCCTCAACAAAATACTAGCAAATCGAATACAACAATACATTAAAAAAATCATACATCATGATCAAGTGAGTTTCCTTCCAGGGATGCAGGGAACCATTGTGGATGGTTCAGCATCCACAAATCTATCAACATGATACACCATATTAACAAAATGAAGAATAAAAATCACATGATCATCTCAATAGATGCAGAGAAAGCATTTGACAAAATACAGCATCCATTTATGATAAAAACTCCAAATAAAATGGGTAGAGAAGGAAAATACCTCAACATAATAAAGGCCATATATGACAAACCCGCAGCAAATATCATTCTCAATGGAGAAAAACTGAAAGCTATCCCTCTAAGAACAGGAACCAGACAAGGATGCCCACTGTCATCACTCTTATTTAACATAGCATTGGAAGTCCTAGCGAGAGCAATCAGGCAAGAAAAAGAAATAAAAGGGATCCACATTGGAAAAGAAGTGAAAGTGTTACTCTTTGCAGATGACATGATTTTATATCTAGAAAACCCTAAAGATTCCACTAGAAAACTTTTAGAAATAATAAAGGAATACAGTCAAGTCGCGGAATACAAAATCAATGTACAAAAATCAGTTGCGTTTCTATACACTAACAGCAAAGTAGCAGAAAGAGAAATTAAGAATACAATCCCATTTACAATTGCAACAAAAAGAATAAAATACCTAGGAATAAACTTAACCAAAGAGGTGAAAGATCTGTACACCGAAAACTATAAAACATTGTTGAAAGAAATGAAAGAAGGCACAAAGAAATGGAAAGATATTCCGTGCTCTTGGATTGGAAGAATTAACATCGTTAAAATGTCCATACTTCCTAAAGCAATCTATAGATTCAACGCAATCCCTATCAAAGTTCCAACAACATTTTTTACAGAAATAGAACAAAGAATCCTAAAATTTATATGGAACAACAAAAGACCCAGAGTAGCCAAAGGATTCCTGAGAAAAAAGAACAAAGCTGGAGGTATCACACTCCCTGATTTCAAATTATACTACAAAGCCATAGTAACCAAAACAGCATGGTACTGGCACAAAAACAGACGCACAGATCAATGAAACAGAATTGAGAGCCCAGAAGTAAACCCACACGTTTATGGACAGCTATTGGACAAGGAAGCCAAGAGCATACAATGGAGAAAGGAGAGTCTCCTCAATAAATGGTGTTGGGAAAACTGGACAGACACATGCAAAAGAATGAAAGTAGACCATTCCCTTACACCATGCACAAAAATAAACTGAAAATAGATTAAAGACTTGAATGTAAGACCCAAAACCATGAGACTTCTAGAAGAAAACATAGGCAGTACGCTCTGCTGGGTATCTATCCAAAGAACTTGAAAACACAAAGGCATAAAGATACTTGCACCCCTATGTTCATTGAGTATTATACACAATAGCCAAGACATAGAAGCAACCTAGGTGCCCATCAAGGGATGAATGGATAAAGAAGATTTGGTATTTATTTATTTATTTTTGTTTTTGTTAAAGATTTTATTTTTTTCCTTTTTCTCCCCAAAGCCCCCTGGTACATAGTTGCATATTCTTCCTTGTGGGTCCTTCTAGTTGTGGCATGTGGGACGCTGCCTCAGCATGGCTTGATGAGCAGTGCCATGTCCGCACCCAAGATTCGAACAAACGAAAACACTGGGCCGCCTGCAGCAGAGCGCGCGAACTTAACCATTCGGCCACGGGGCCAGCCCCGAAGATGTGGTATTTATATACGATGGACTACTACTCAGCCATAAGAAATGACAAAATCCGGCCATTTGTGACAACATGGATGGACCTTGAGGGTATCATGCTGAGTGAAATAAGTCAGAGGGAGAAAGTCAGACACCATATGATCTCAATCATAAGTAGAAGATAAAAACAACGACAAAAAACACCACATAGCATTGGAGATTGGATTGGTGGTTACCACAGGGGAAGGCGGGAGGTGGGAGGGCAAAAGGTTTGATTAGGCTCACATGTGAGGGGATGGACTATAATTAGTTTTCGGGTGGTGAACATGATGTAATGTACACAGAATTTGAAATATGATATACATCCGAAAATAATAAAAAATAAATAAATAAATAAAAATAAAAGACCTGAACTGCAAGAAAAGCTAAAAAAAAAACCAGAGGTCTTAAGGCAAAAGGAAAATATTATAAGATGAAAACTTGTATCCACAAAAAAGGAGTAAAAAGTATTATAAATGGTAAAAATAAATAATATAAGTTTTAAAAAACAAATGGAGTAACCACTACATTCCAGTGTAACCACTAAAGGAATAAAGAATAGATACCCAAGAAGTCAGGTGGAATGATAAAAAGTACTTGATTAAGCCAAAAGGAAGAAGTAATAAGAGAAAAAAAGGAGCATATAACAGGTAGGACAAATACTAGTTTGATAAAACCCAAATATATTAGTAATTGCATTAAGCATAAATGAATTAAATACTCAATGTAAATACTAAGATTTTCAGGCTGAAAATAAAATCAAAGCCAACTGTTTCCTGCTTTCAAGAGACACACTTTAAATAATAAGGACACAGAAAATTTTAAAAGTATCAAAAATTACATATCATGAAAACAGTTATTAAAATAAAGATGGTATAACTGTACTAATATTAGAAAATAAAACCTTTAGATAGGAAGCATTACTAAGGATTAAGAGTGATGTTTCATAAAAATAAAAGTATCCTCTTTACCTCTCTGTAAGAGTACATAAGGCTGAGTGTATTTAATAACTCTTTCTCTGGTCTGGCATTCTCTAAAGATGTCTCAATCTCTGCATACTCCTTTTTAACAGTGCTTAACCTCTCAACTAATTATTCCTAAATCTGTGCAGCCAGTTTTTCTGTAAGCTGCTTTGCATGTCTTACATAGAGTCACCTTCTAACAGATTGAACAAGTCCAAATGTAAATAAAAAACTCACCAGTAATCAGATGACAGGTGGACACACCACTGTCTTCCACTGGAGGCTGTGGAAATTGAGTTGTGGATTCAGGTCATTGGGCAGCAGCTCCACCACCATGTCACACCCAGCGTCCCAAGGATCAGCACAAAGCCAAGCTCCACAGAGGACCATTGCCCCTCCATGGTACTAATCTACCACAGAGTTCTGCCTTAGTAACCATGGATCTACCAGAACCCCAGGGAACGCCTCAACATTCTGCCTGGAACCCAACCAGCAATAGGCAGTCTGAATTGGTCAGTTATATTGTTTGGGGGCGGGGGTGTGATTTGTAAATAAAATGTGCTTTTCTCCAAAAAAAAAAAGTATAGAAAATCATATATCATGAAAACTGTAATTAAAATAAAGGACGTATAGCTATACTAGTATTAGAAAAGAAGACTTTTAGATAGGAAGCATTACTAAAGAATAAGTGTAGGGGCCAGCTTTTTGGCTGAGTGGTTAAGTTCACGTGCTCCACTTCGGGTTTCACCAGTTCAGATCCTGGGTGCGGACATGGCACCACTCATTAGGCCACGCTGAGGCGGCATCCCACGTGCCACAACTAGAAGGACCCACAGCTAAACTATACGACTATGTACTGGGAGGATTTGGGGAGAAAAAGCAGAAAAAAAAAAAAAGAGTAGCAACAGTTGTTAGCTCAGGTGCCAGTCTTTCAAAAAGAAAAAAAAAGAATAAGTGTAATATTTCATAAAAATGAAAGTGTCAATATATCACAAAATTATCTATTCTAAAGTTGTATACACCTAACACTACGCCTTTCAAATTCATATAGCAAAAATTAACAGCACTAAAAGACGAAACAGACAAATGCATAGTTAACAGAAGGAGATTTTAACTTATATCTCTTAGTAAATTAAAGAAAGAACAAGGAAAAAGATCAGTAAATATATAGATCTGGATAACCTGATTAACAAACTTGATATAATTAACATATATAAAACACAGAATTAAACAATCGCAGAATACTATTTTCAAGGAATAAGGAACATTTACCAAAATTGACTATGTGGTAGGCCATAAAACAAGTATCAACAAATTTCAAATACTACAATCATTCAGAATATATTTTATGAATCCAGCAGAACTTAACTAGAAAATAACAAAATAGATATTCCAAACATTTAAGGGGGGAGAAAAAGAACAAATTCTTCCAGAGAGAAAAAAAGAATACATACTTCTTAGCCAAGTCCTGAAGCCTACAAAACCTTTATACCAAAATCTGCCAAGGCATTACAAAAGAGAAAAGAATATGCTAGTATGGCCCGTGAACATATAGAAACAGAATTTATTTCTAAAATTAGAAAATTTAATCCAGAAAAACACATAAAAATGGTAATACACCATGACCAAGTTGGGCTTATACCAGGAATGCAAGAGTTTACATTCAAAATCCAATTACCATAATTTACCGCATTGACAGAAAAAGAGAAAAATCATATAATTATCTCTATGGATGCAAAAACAAAAAACATTTGATATAATTCAACACCTATTAAGAAAACTCTTAGCTAACTAGAAGGAACTCTCATAAGCTGATTAAAGAATAGCTCCACATCTTATTTAAGGTGAAATATTGAAATTTTCCTCCTAATATTGGAAGAAGACATAGATGTCTGTTATCAACGTATCTATTCAATATTCTACCCAGGACAAGAAAGGGAGGAGAAGGAATGGGAAGGAAAGGACTAAAATTGTCATTATTTACAGATAATATGTTTGTATATATAGAAAATCAAAAATAATATACAATTATTAGAATTAATGAATTTAGCAAGACTTCTGAAAAGACTAATATAACAAAAATCCATTGTATTTTTATATATAAATATAGATATATTTATATAATAGATATATTTATATATAATATATAAATAATAGGGGCCGGCCCGGTGGCACATCAGTTAAGTTCGAACGTTCCACTTCTCAGCAGCCCCGGGTTTGCTGGTTCGGAGCCCGGGTGCGGACATGGCACCGGTGGGGACGCCATGCTGTGGTAGGTGTCCCACATATAAAATAGAGGAAGATGGGCACGAATGTTAGCTCATGGCCAGGCTTCCTCAGCAAAAAAGAGGAGGGCTGGCAGTAGTTAGCTCAGGGCTAATCTTCCTCAAAAAAAAAAAAATATATATATATATATAAATAATAAAAATTTTTTAAAGATGTCATTTACAATAGTATAAAACTAGTGAAAGATGCACAAGACCTCTACACAGAAACCTATAAAATATTATTTAGAAAACTAAGGAAGATCTAAATAAACGAAGGAATATACCAGGTTCATGTATTAAAAGATTCAAAATCCATGAACCTGGTATGTTGTAAAGATGCCACTTCTCCCCACAATTGATCTATAGACAAACAAAATCCCAGAAAATGTTTCTCTTTACTATCACAAACTGTCTAAACTTTATATGGAAATCCCAAGGATCATTAATAGGCAAAACAACCTTAAAGAAGAAAGTTAAGGGACTTAGAATATCAAACATCCGAGCTCATTATAAAGCTACAATAATTAAAACAGAGTGGAGATTGGTGGAAAGATAGACAAACAGATCAATGGAACAAAATAGAGAGTCCAGAAACAGATCCACACATATACATACACAAAAGTGACACTGCAGTGCAGTGGAGAAAGGATGATGTTTTCAATAAATGCTGTTGGATTAATTGGATATCCACATACAGGAAAATGGATCTTGACATCTGCCCTACACCATTCAAAGTAATGATTTCCAGTTGGATTTTAGATCAAATGAGAGAAGTAAAACAATAAAGCTTCAAGAATGAACTATATCTTCATGCCCTTGGGGTACGCAAGTATTTCTTAAACAAAACCCTAAATGCACCAAACTTAACAGAAAATTTTGATAAAATTAGACTATGTTAAAATCCTAAAATTCAGGAAATCAGAAGAAATCATCAAGAGAGTAAAAAGACAAGCCATAGTGAGAAAAGATACTTGAAATGCATCTATCCAGCAAAGGGCTCACATCAAGAAAAGAATAAGATGGAAAACATAGAAAAGTGAGCAAAGACTTGAACGACACTTCACAAAAGAGGAGATATCCACATACTCATTAAATATATGAAAAGGTGCTCATTCTCGTTAGTCATTTGGGAAACAGAAATTAAAGCCATATTGAAATACTGTTACACGCCCACCAGATTGGCCAAAACTAATTTTTTAAAAATCTGACAGTACTATCATAGGTCAGGTTCCCGCTGAAATATACTATGGTACTTTCAAATTTGCGTGCAGGAGGTTTGCTGGGGCATGTTCTTGGAAACATTTGTGAGGTGTGAGGGAAGCAGGATTGGGTAGAGGGGAAAATCCTGCAATAAGGCCCTCAGTTATTCT
Source organism: Equus asinus (assembly GCF_041296235.1). Lineage (NCBI taxonomy): Eukaryota > Metazoa > Chordata > Mammalia > Perissodactyla > Equidae > Equus > Equus asinus. Next base: position 38,680,178 of record NC_091812.1, read on the forward strand.
TGCAAGGAACTTTCAAGTTGGGATGGCCCTTGGAAATTGCCTCTACCTCACCCTTACCTCCATTACTAACTGCACCGTCAGCACCACACAGATCAGTCACTGTATTTGGCTAGTCCCAGGGGAAGACACGTGACCTTGGAATGTGAAATCACTCTTTGCCTGAGGGAAATTCCCAGAGAGGGCTTCAGTAAAGAGCTGTCATCTACCAACACTACCAGCAGCTAAGTGAGTGAGCACTTTGGTCCCAAAGAAGGGTCTAGGTAAAGCATCACAGAATACCCTACAAATATCAATTATTGGTAAGGATGGGGAACAACTGAACTCTCATACACTGCTAATGGGAGTGTAGTTTGGTACAGCCACCTTGGAAAACTATCTGGAAGTATCTAATAAAGCTGAACATATGCATACTGTATGACTCAGCATTTCCATACCTTGATATACACCCAACACATATATATGTGTACCAAAAGACAGGTACAAGAACATTCATAGCTGGGCTATTGTCATGAATCGCTTAACAATGGGGATATGATCTGAGAAATGCATTGTTATGCAATTCTCTTGTTGTGCGACCATCATAGTGTACTCACACTAACCTAGAAGGTATAGCTTACTATACACTTAGACTATATGGTACTTATTGTATGGGACCACCATCATACACAGTGTTCATCATTGACCAAAACATCATTATGCAGCATATGACTATATTTATAACAGTCAAAAACTAGAAACAGCCCAAATGTCTCAACAGTATAATGGATAAATAATCGTGGCATAGTCACACAACGAAAACTATTGCTGTACAAAACAGCATGGATGAATTTCTAAATGTAATGCAGAGTGAAAGAAGCCAGACCCAATAAAGTTTGGTGTCTGATTTTATATTTACAAAGTTCAAAGACAGGGCAAATTAATATATGTTAACAATAGGTAGGATAATAAGTGTGTATTTAAAGAATCACTCTTGTGATATGCCCAGAAGAAATCTGACCCAATATAGGTCAACGTCTCCAACTCTAGCTCCTGAAAACTACCAGTAATTTGTACATGGCATTCCCCCAGCTAAAATAAAATATTTACATACCGTCTTCCCTAGGTTCCCCTTTATATTCAACTGGAGGAAGGAAGAAATGGAAGGGAGGGACATGCATATAACGCTCTGGTTTTTGTTTGTTTGTTATTTGCTGAGGAAGATTTGCCCTGAGCTAACATCTGTGCCAGTCTTCCTCTATTTTGTACGTGGGTCGTCACCACAGCATAGCCAATGAGTGGTGTAGGGCCACACCCCAGATCTGAACCCGCAAACCTGGGCCACTGAAGCGGAGCACACTAAACTTAACCACTAGGCCACGGGGCTGGCCCCAACACTCTGTATCTTTTAATCTTTCATATGTACTGTTTCTTTGCTTCTTCCAATAAAACTATAGATATTACTAACTTCATTTTACACCTTAAAAATCTTTATTAAGCTGTAAGAGAAACAAAAAAAAAAAGTAAAATACAGACTTTGCCCCTATGAACTTATAATTGTATATGAGTGTGAGTGGATTAGTAAGTGGGACCCTGACATACACATAAAACACCAAAATAATGGTATAAGAAAGCATGTGATATTGTACCCAAAATGATCACTGGAGCATAAAGTGTGGAGTTTAGAGAAGAGACAGAGAGAGGATGTAGTTAGAGGCCGCTTTTTGGAGAGGATGAGCTTGAAAGATTTAGTTAGACAGAGGAGGTACAGACTGCTAGTTGCCTACCCTATATTCACTTTCCATTTCTTTCTTAGTAAGTTTAAATAAAAACAACTTGATTTTTTTTGAGGCAGCAATCTGCATAGTTGTCTCCGTTTTTCAGCTTCTCTTACAGCTAGGTGTGACCAGGTAGCTAAGTGATGTATGGCAAATCGTAAGCAGAAGTGCTATATGGGACCTCCAGGAGATATCCTAAAAGGTAACTGGCTCAACTGAGCAGTGACCATTCTGTCTTTCTACACTTCCTTATTCCTGCTCACTGGTGTATAAACATGATACCTGGCACTCCATCAGCCCCCTTGGACCATGAGGCTGTTCACTAAGATAGCAGAGCAGAGAGGAAGGAGCCTGGGACGCTGATGACCATAGAGCTTCCACACAAACACCAGGCTGCCTGCCATTGAACTGTCTTCCTGAGAGAAAAATAGATCCCATGCCTATCATAATATGTAGGTGATCCTAGTGCTAGCTAGCTTATGCAGATAGAACTTTCTACTCGTGTATTAAAAACAAGGTGTAGATTCAATGGTGTGCTGGCTGGTACTGGCTCAGAAGAGCTGATTGTTTAATTTTCAGAAATATCTGTGAGCTGGTTATTAAACACTTCCATTTTTAAAAAAATAAAATTATATAAATGTAAAACTAAATAAATAATATCAAAAACACAGGTAATAAATACCCCAAAATTCACTATTTCCTAATTATTTTTATAGTCTTTTACTGTTATCTATGCCCTTGAGGTTATTTACATCTGTTCTATCTGTATGGTAGACATACCTCATGATAGTGTGTTACTATACATCTCTTTCTAATTCCACATTCCGTGATTTCACGTTGGTAGTGTGAAATTGGCCATGGAATTCAGCAAATATTAAAAGTCAGGGCTTTCTTTTCTTCTGGAGAGCTTATTGGTAAACATTTATCAGCATGCTGTTGAATGAGGTCAATCCTGTCTCTTGTGGTGTTATTTGTAACAGCAAAATATTGTTTTTTGTTTTTTAATTTTTCTTTTCTTTTTTTTTTGAGGAAGATTAGCCCTGAGCTAACTACTGCCAGTCCTCCTCTTTTTTGCTGAGGGAGCCTGGCCCTGAACTAACATCCGTGCCCAACTTCCTCTACTTTATACGTGGGACGCCTACCACAGCATGGCGTGCCCAGCCGTGCCATGTCTGCACCCGAGATCCGAGCCAGTGAACCCCGGGCCGCCGAGAGGCAGAACGTGCGAACTTAACCGCTGCGCCACCGGGCCGGCCCCTATAACAGCAAAATATTGTTAACAAACCAAATGTCCGTCAGGAGGGAGCTTGTTAAATAGACTATGGGCATATCCACTCAGTGTAGTATTCTGTAGCACTTCAAAGGAATGAAGAAGATTTCTTTATAATTATAGCTACACAAGGAGTATTGAACAGAGAAAGGAATGAGGAAGATCTCTGTATCATGATACTGCGTGAGCACCAGGATAAAGGAAAGAAGTGAGGCACAAAAAAGGGCTTATAAAATGTTACCTTTGTGTAATAAAGGGAAGGAAAATATGAATACGAATATTTGTTTATATTTTCTTAAAAAAAAAAGCAGCTGAAGGATAAAACAAACACTAATAGATATCTACTAATTGTTATGTATCGTGAGAGGAAGGGGAGTAAAGGAAGAGAGGAGATGGAAACTAAAATGAGAATCCTCTGATTGTTCTGTTTTATAGTTTTGACTGAACTATGTAAATGCTTACATACTTTAAAAATTATTAAATTTTTAAAAACCAGTTTCTAAAATTTGAAAACCTATGACCCTAACTGTATATATCAAATTGATGGACTAACCACACAGGGAAAAGGATTATTTCAAGTGACTTTTAAACACAGTAATTTGACTCTATATCCCTCATGGGATATATTCTGGGGACAAAAGAACCACAAAGAAATCTTAAGCTGCATTTAGTGGTCTTCTTATTAGAAGTAATATTGGTATTGGTTTTTTTTTAACTATTATATATACATTATAGGATTAGGAAATAAATACTTGAATTAATTTTTTTTTTTTTTGGAAAATTAGCCCTGAGCTAACGTCTGCTGACAATCCTCCTCTTTTTGCTGAGGAAGACTGGCCCTGAGCTGACATCCGTGCCCATCTTCCTCTACTTTATATGTGGGATGCCTACCACAGCATGGCTTGCCAAGCAGTGCCATGTCCACACCAGCGAACTCCAGGTGGATGAAGCGGAACATGTGCACTTAACCACTGTGCCACCGGGCCGGCCCCAAAGTAATACCTTTAAGAACCAAGATTTTCAAAGTAAAGAGAAAAGCAAAATAAGAATAAAATCAAACTAGTTTAAGCAAAACTCTGTCATCTTAAATTGGAATTGGGGAGCTGGCCCCATGGCCGAGGGGTTAAGTTCGTGCGCTCTGCTTTGGCGGCCCAGGGTTTTGCTGGTTTGAATCCTGGGTATGGACCGGCACTGCTCATCAAGCCATGCTGGGGCACCATCCCACATGCCACAACTAGAAGGACCCACAACTAAAAATACACAACTATGTTCCCTGGGGGCTTTGGGGAGAAAAAGGAAAAATAACATCTTTAAAAAAAAAATTGGAATTGGTTCACACCCATTAGGATGGCTACTATTAAAACAAAGAGAAAATAACAAGTGTTGGTGAGGATGTGGAAAAATTGGAACCCTTGTGCATTGCTGGTGAGAATGTAAAATGGTGCAGCCGATGTGGAAAATGATATGGCAGTTCCTCAAAATCTCAAACATAGAATTACCATATGATCCAGCAATTCCTCTTCTGGGTATATAAACTAAAGAATTGAAAACAGGGACTTGAACAGATATTTATACACTCATTTTCATACCAACATTATTCCAAATAGCCAAAAGTTGGAAACAATCCAAGTGTTCATCAATGCATGAATGGATAAACAAAATGTAGTATATACATACAATGGAATATTATTCAGCCTTAAAAAGGAAGGAATTCTGACACATGCCACAACATGGATGACCTTTGAGGACATTATGCTAAGCGAAATAAACCACAGTCACAAAAGGACAGATATTTATAAATATGGACAGTAGAATGGTGGTTGCCAGGAGCTGGAGGAAAAAGGGAGTGGGGAGTTATTGTTTCATGGGTACAGAGTTTCAGTTTAGGAAGATAAAAAAGTCCTGGAAATGGATGGTGGTGATGATGGTTGCACAAGAGTGTGAATGTACTTAATGCCACAAAACTGTACACAGAAAAATTATTAAAATGGTAAATTTTATTATATTTTAGCATAACAAAAAATTTTGAATAGGGAGCATCAGTATGAACTCATTATTTATTTGTCTCTTACTGTGAAATATATATTCCTGAGTGCTGTCCACTAAAAAGGCCTAGAAACATTGACAACTTAGTCACAACAAGCCCTCCTATGATCAAGATTGTAGTTTCTAAATACTATTCTCCACTAAAAGGAACCCAGACCCTTTGGAGAAATGGCTGGTTCCAATTCCAGGGCAAGAAATATACGAGATGGTCTGGGGACATCTTGCTGAGCCAGAAAATAAGGACAACAGTGAAGACAACTGGTCCTGTCAAAGGACAGAGGAGACAAATGAAGGGCCTCTCACTGGCCAAAGATAGGACAATTTGAGCAAGGAAAAGAATTATGATTGTAACTGATTGAAACACATAAATCCATCCAAAACACATATAAATCCATGTGTTCATAATAATACTAGTAAAAAAACAAGAAAACAAAGCCTCATCAGTCACCATTGGAGGTTGCTAGTCCACCAATTCATTATTGAGAAAACCAGTAAAGGGGAAAAATTAAGCATGGATCCTGCCTTTTCTATACAAACTCTATTTCACGGTAACCAAAAAGTTAATGAGGTAAGAATTCTTTTTATAGAAGAATTCCAGCAAATGTGTTCAGAAGGAATGATAGAATTAGAATGAATTAAGTAAAATGGTCTTAAGCACCTATCACTAACAGATGCCAAAACCATATTCAAAAGGTTTATGGTGTATTTGTTATGGATGACTCAGGCTGACAACATCAGAATCCACTGTTAAATCTTAGCATTGCTAAATATCAAACCTCTAGCTCTCACCACCAGCTTAGAGAAAACAGTGAGGGTAGAGAAAGAAATTAAGTGCCACCATGAAGAAGCAATCAACCAAATCCAGGATGCAGGGAATTTTGTAGGACAAATGATGTAGTGCCTTCAACAAACAAATGAGATGAGGGGGATCTGTTGTAGAATAAAAGAGACTTTTGAAAATTAACAACCCACTGTAATGTGTGGACTCATTTGGATCCTGATGTCCAGATCCAAATCCTCTTTGTGTCCTGATCTGTGTCCACACAGATCCTCTGTGTCCCTTCTTGCAACTTGCCCTGTGAGCCTTTATGGTTGAAATCTGCAGCTGTGAAGATGTATTTTGTCCTTTCTTTCGGCTTCATCAGAGACAAGAGGCATTTATCCACAGCCTCAGTCTCACCTCAGCTACTGCTAGTAACAAATAAGTGAGTGCATCGGGCCAGTTCACATGGGTTCCCCCCAGACTCTAAGGAGGGTCACTTCATCCTGCCATGACCATCCCATGGCTCTCAGCTCAGCATCCCTGCCACCAGGAACCGAGGGTGGTTGGGAAGTGAAATCTCAGAGCCTCTCTCTGCCTGACAACACTGCCCTGCCTGCCACATTTGTGTTGATGTGGTAAGGGGCAACCTGGGAGGCAGCTTCCTAATGGGGAATAGGGCACAGAGCTGCCACCTTCTTTTCTCTAACATACACGCCCTTCCTGGATGAAGCCTGGAGAGAGAAAACAGGACCAACTTCTTTCCTCCTCTCCCTTTCTTCTTCCCACCATTCCCTTGACCAGAAAGTGATGAGTTTTTCTTCTAATTCCTCTATGTCTTAACCTCCTGCTGCAACAGAGTGATAGCTGCTGTAATAGAGGGGTGTCTTTCCTAGACTGCAGAAGAATTCTGTGAGATGGGTCTTCCATGCTGGGATTTTGATATTCTAACGGAGACATGAAGGAATATGGAACATTCTTTCTCATAGTAATAGTCTTTCCTGCTACAAAATCCTATATATCATGCAGAAGTAGAATGTTAGTATATTTTTTTTCTTTAAATTCCTTCTGTAACAAATCCTAATCTCCCAAGCACGTGAACACCTTGGCCTAGTAGGGCAAAGAACATGTGCTCAGAAAGACAAAGATAAAAAGCACATTAATAATTTGCGTATTACTACCCTTATACACATGCACACACACACACAGACTTAACGAATTATAATATGCATATTTTAAGTTTTACATTTTTAGGTATACAAATAATAAATGACTATGTCCTCATTGTATAAAACAACCCATTCACTGTTTTATAACTTAATTTTGCCATTTCAGAACACAGTTGTGTGTATGTTTACCATTTTCCCATCTAATTCAAGATTCTGCTAAAATAGAATAGCTTTTCAATCCCTGAACAGTGTTCCATTGTCCAGTGCATTTTTATACAACCAATGTTTAGCCAATCCACTTTACTAGACAATTAAGTTGTTTCCAACTGAGCTTGGATGAACCAGCCCTTTGGTGTTTTTTTGGTATAACTTTCTAGAGGCATATTGGTTGAGTTAAAGAATACAAACACTTTTGAAGGAAGATATTACAAATTGCCTAATTATCCTCAGAAAGTCATAGCATTTTCTAGGTCCACCAGCAGTGTGTGACACTGCTCATTTCTCCATACCTTCTCTAAGTTTACAATTTATAATGTTAAAATTATAAATTTTAAAATTGTAAATTTTAAAATATTTTGTTTAAATATCTTTGTTCAGCTGGTAAACAAATATTGATTTAAAATTTAATTTCCTGGAGTACTAGTGAGATTGACTGAAAAATTTTTCATGTTTCAAATATGTATTGACCATTTTTATTTATTACTTGAAATGGTATCATCAAAAAAGGAAATTGAGGTTCAGAGAAGTTAAATGACTTGTTCAAGGACACACAGCTTCTATGAGGCAGACAACTTTTTTTTTTCATAAGAAAATGGAAATGAAATGGAATTGTTCTTCAGTTTGTCAGAGTGAGCAAGAAAGCCCATGGGTCAAAGTTCTGTTGAAACCAAGAGTTCAAGGACATCTAAACTAATTGATAAGTCTCTTCAGGCCAAATCATCCTTATAAAATATTACTTGGAGAATTATTGTGAAGATTTAATGAAATACGGTTCTTTTACTCTTTAATTTATAATTCTGAGATAAATTAAATCCAGATCAAGATTGGAAAATGAAGAGACTGCTAAAAAGGGTGTCTGAATATGCTGACAGCATCCTTCTTACCCTCCATCAGTCATGAATGGCTGCACAGCTATAGAAGCTGGAGGAGACCCTGGTACCCTGTGACGTTCTTCTCCCCATTACCACAGCATAAGGACAAAGCAACCAACTACATATGTTTTAAGATGGTAAAATGCAACCAGCATACTATTTCTAGAGATGCTCAGAAGCTGATGCCTTACTTTTTGTTTCTGAATGCCTTTTTTCATTTCTATCCCAATTAATGTATAAGGCCAGGCTGTTACCTGCTGGTTTAACCTGTGTGTCAAAGTCAAAGTGTCTTTTCTTTAATAACTAACAAGAGAGTCCATGAGTCAACAATTAAAAAAAAAAGAAACAATAACAATAAAGGAAACACCAGTGTGACTGAAATGTTAAACACACACGCACACACACACACACACACTGGCAAAATATAATCTAGCAAGAATTGGCCAAAGGTTTATTTCAGCAGAATGAAGGCATTTGACAGGGCTCCCGAGAAAAGGGAAATGTTAACATCTATTGGAGGGGAAAAAATCCTAGCAACTCCTTCTACTGCCTTTAAGGTCTTATCCCAGGAGAGCAAAGTTTTTGTTCCAGAAACTGAGTGGTCAAGTTCCTGTCAGGTAGAGCTTACAAGGGAAATGCCTCTTAACTCTTGTCCAATTTGAGATCATTTGTGTCCACCACTCTAACAGGCCAAGAAGGCAAAAAAGTATAGAACTGAAGCACTAGTGGTCTCCAGTCTCCCCTCTCCCCAAAGTGAAGCTTCCTATACCATTTCTTGTCTTATGCAGTGAAATCACATAGAATAGGTGCCAGTAGCAGCAATGGGGAGAGAATTTGAGAGTTCCATCACTGCCCCATAAAACGTATACAGTTTCCACTTGAGCACAGCACTTTAGGACATAAGAGTTTCCTGGATATGGATGGATGGATTCTTGAAGATCTGGCATGAAGTAAAATTCACATAACTCAAGAGTAATTTCCCCATAACAATTCTGTATTTGTTCCCCATATATGAGGTGGTGGTTTGTGAATTTAGCTTGAGCACTAGGTTCAGTCCTTGAACCTCCTCTTACTAACTGAGGGAACTTAAGCCAGTTACTTAACCTCTTTTTGCCTCAGATTCCTCAGCCGTAAAAGGAAGATGATAATAACACACAATAACACTGACAAATAGAAATGGCAAGCAATAGGATATATTGGAGTATATGAGGAAGCCATTTGTGTAAACCTAATTCTGCCTGACCTTGTTTTTCCAAAAGGGCCTGACTGTGGCCGTTGAGCATGCATTGTATATCTGCTTTAGACATTCCCTATGGCAAGAACAAAGGCCCTTGAGATAAAGGTGCAACTTCCCTCCCCCTCCCAATGTTGGCATGCATTTCCTTAAAGATTAAGCATCTTTCTTTAGGCTAGGAACTGATTGCTGCGCTCACCTGTGACCACCGAGCTCGAGACAATAGACTTGCTTCCTGCTGCGCCTGCTGAGATAGCAGACCTATCTGCTGTTTCCGTCAATCAGTCAATCATTGTGCCGACAGAGCAGTCTCTTGACCATTGTAAAAGGGACATTTCAATCCTTTGTAAAACATCCTGTTTGGGGGTATATAACCACTCTGTACACCTCACTTCTTTGGTGCCCTTTCTTCCTTCAGGAAGAAAGGCCCCAGGCCATCATCCTCACATTTTAGGTCAGAATAAACTCACCCAGATTTTCATTTATAGATTGATTATGCATTATTTTCGTCGACAACACATTTGATTCTTCCAACCGCCCCATGAGGTAACAGTAGTCCCTATCTCATCAAGTTGTTGTGAGGACCAAAGGAGTTAATCTGTGTAAAGCGGTTAGAAAGGTTCCTGACACATGCACTTATTTTTTATTACCAGCTAAAGTGGAACTGCCATGTAGTAATAGCATAAACACAGTTTATAATTTACTTGGCCCACCTACTTTGAGCTTTTGAGATTCCTGACTTTTATTTTCAATTTAGGAGATTTTCCTTATTTCAAAATGAGTGTATATATTTGGACTTTATTCATCTTTTTATATCGCACTATTTAGAACTTGCATAATTAAGCATAAAATGAGTATGCACTATATGGGCTTTAGGTGAGAAAGTGCAATAGATTTAGGGTCCATTGCAATTCTAAAGGGCAGTTACTATTGATCAATATGCAAGGGCTCTCGTGGGTGTGAAGTGGTTTAGGGTGTGTTCACAACAGGCAGGCAACAAGCAAGAGGGCGTTAGAAGATGCCTGCCCAGGCTGACTTCAAGTAAAACTAGTGATGACACTTGCTGTGTGCCAGGCACTGTTCTAAGTCTTTAGACTCTGTATTCAATTCTTACAATACCCCCATGAGATAAATACTATTAATGCCCCCATTTTACAGATGTAGAAACTGAGACACAAAAAATTTAAGCAACTTGCCCAAGGTCACCCAGGTGTTAAGTTGCAGGGCTAGAATTTAAACCTAAATATCTTGCCCCCAAAACCCAGGTGTAATTGTCTTACTACACCTCAAAAAGTTGTGATGTACAAAGTTCATCTTAGGTTCTTCCACTTTTTTCTCTCTTCACAGCCTGTTTATTTCTTAAATATGGTCCTATCTGCCACTGTAATGGGCATGGGTATGCTTATGCTAAACACTTTGGAAAATACAGAAAGATGGAAAGCAAAAAGATTCAAACATGATATTATCACCCAAAGATGACTATTGTTAAAATTTTGGTGTACTTCCTTCTAGACTTTTTTCTAAGCACATGGTTTTGTTTTAAATGTTTGTTTTACATAATTGTGATCAAATGTGTATATAATTTTAATTTTTCTTTTTTCCCTCATATTATTATAACATGCGCTATCCCATTCTATTAGAAATTTCACAATCTTCCTTTATATAGGGTGCATAAGGTGCTATTGCATGGCAGTTCCATAAAATATTTACCATTTCTTTCATGTTAGACATCTGAGTATTTCCGGCTCTTTTACTGTGAGATGAATATCTTGGTCCCCTCTTTCTTAATACTTTATCTTCTTCTGACATTTCTTCAGATCTTCCTCAGGCACACAATGACCTTGATATCCCTCTATCCTTCCTTCTCTCAAAATTTACTTTCTGGAAAGGAGCTGATAAACGCATTCATACTAAAGTGTACATGATTCATAAAGCTTAATTTTTTTTATCTCTTCAAGGATACTTGTAAAATTTAACCCAAAGGAATGAAGCTCTAATTTTGGGGGTTGAGTCATCAGAAAATCTAGTTGGGGAGATCCCCCACCCTTCCCAATCAGAGTAGACTCCACAATAGCAAAACGATTCAGGGCTCATTTAATGTTAGGAAAGCTGATGAGACGGCAGCCTAGAGCTGCGGAGGTGGTGATGCGGTAAGGGAAGGAAAGAGTTTGTATAAGCGAGGGTGAAAAAACTGGGTAGAATGGAAGAGAATTAGAAAATTCACTTAGCACCGCAGAGTATTTTTGGCACGACTTACCTGGTGTCTCCAACTCTCCTGTGTTTGCCTTTCCAATGCATTTGGCCTTAGGGATGGGCCCGCCCACCTTCCCCTCAGAGCAGCTTGGTCGGGTTCTCAGTCCTAATTACTCTAAGTCTCACAGTTTTGGGGCCTTCAGCGGAGCTAGTCGCAAGAAGCAAGAGAAAAGTTCTAAGAGGGCCCATTCCAAGCCCTTTGTCCACAGACACCCCTGCTGCAGCTTCAGCTACCGCGTCTCAAAGCGGAGAGTTAATAGGACCTGTGTGGGATTTTGACTTGGGGGGTGGGATTAGAGGCCTGGTGTGAAAGGTCACAAAGTCCCGTTCTGTCCCCCAGCACTCTTTCTTTCCCTCCTCCTAGAGGCTTCAGGCTTTCTAGGCTGCTGGCAAATCCGAAGCTGCGTGGGGGAGCAAAGGGAACCCAAGAGAGAACTCAATTTCCCCCAACTCTTCCCACTGGAAAGGGGACGCGTTCTCCGAAGCTGCACTGGGAATGGCTGGTGTGGAGAAAAGGGAAGGGATGGGGTGTGGAGGATGAAGTCCCAGCCAAAGGGGCTAGTGGCTCCGCCTCCTTTGGATTAGGGAAAGGAGGAAACCCTAAATCCGAAAACCTAGCCTGACCAAAGGAAAAAAAGCGAGAGACTCCAGCTGAAGGCTGGGGCGGGGCGCAAGGTTCTCGCAGGAGCTGCCCCAGCTCCAGCAGCAGCGCTGGGCGCCCTCCCACGCCTGCCCCACGGGGACCCTGGGGTCACCACACACGCACCCACCCGTCTGTCTCGACCCGCTGCTCCTCCCTCCTTTCTCGCTGGTTGGCCCCGGCGCCGCAGAGCGCGGCGGCAGCAGGAGGAGCCGGACGCGCCCGCCACGCACAGCCATCGAGCTGGCACGGGTGGCGGGCGCGGCGCGCGATCTTAGGTGGCGGCAGCGGTGACAGCGGCAGCAGCAGTGACAGCGGCGGCTGCCGCAGCAAGCGCACACCGTTTCCGTGGCGTGCCCGCATCCCGCCTCCGCGCCGGGGTGCCGCCGGCTGTCTCCAGGTCCCTCGACCCCGCGCGCACAGCAGAGCTCCGCGGACAATAGCGGCCGCTGCGGCGGCGGCTCCGAACTCGGGCGCCCGCCATGGGGAAGCCGGCGAGGAAGGGATACGACTGCAAGCGCCTTCTGAAGAATAACTGGCTGCTGCTCTCCACCGTGGCCGCGGTGGTGCTAGGTGAGCGGCGTGGTGGGTGGGCGACGCGCGCACCCTCACGCGTTCCCAGCGCCCAGGCCGTGTGCGGGGCGGGCGCGTGCAAGGGTGGACAAACGCTGGCGCACCTGGTGGCTGGGTCCCTCGCCGCACCCTCGTCCTCGGACCCTACGCGAGGGTTTCCCCCCGAGGGTGTTGATTTCTGCGTGCGAAGAATAAAGCTCCTCGGGGACTCCCATTTGGGTGATCCAGGACCTGCAGGTTCCTGCTTTACCCAAAATGATGAAAGGAGGAAAGGGAAGCAAGCAGCTCTAGGTTCTTCCCGTTTGGAAGTAAACATGGTTTAATTGTTTTTTTTAATCCTGTCTGCTCCCCCTCGCCCCTTTTTTTTCCCTGAACCACGCTGCCCGGATAGAGATTGAGTATGGATTACGGTTCTCGGAGGGACTGGAAGAGGCACCTTAGCTTCAGGGAGAGCCGAGCCCGGGGAGGAGAGAGGGTGGAGGTATTACCGTCACTCACCCTGGGCAAGCCTGGAAAGGTGCCTTCGCTCGGGGCGAGCGCCGACTGCCCGCGCTCCGGCTCTGAAAACCGGCCAGATTCATGCCCGAATTCAGGGATGTGTAATTATGGCCCGCGGAGGTCACGGGGGAAGAGAGCAGACAGAACTCAGATTTCTCCTTTCCCACCCCGCTCATCCGCCGAGATAGCCTCCCTCAGCTTCTTTGTCTCCATTGTTTTTCTATTGAAAATAATTTTTAAGTCATGTTTGTTTGTTTTTAAACAAGGGTGTATTTAATGGATTAACTCCTGACAGATCGCTGGACTAGGTAGATGTCTGAGCCATTGCTTAGAAGTATGGGTTGTTCCTATTTAGATTCTGAATTTCTGTCAGGTTGTCTGTTTTACAACTTGGCCTCCGGGATGCTCTTCTTTGGGGTTGGAACCATGTCTCTCTCCTCTCTTCTATGAGCTTGCAAGGGTGGGGACACCCAGCAGGTGAGGCTCCTTGGCAGTCCCCACCTTCTGTTTGGAAACAGGAGCTGGGTTTGCTGGAAAGGGAAGGAGGGCAGCTTGTCCCTCTCCCCAACCTCCTGCACCTTCCTCTCCAGCTGCTGCTTCTGAATCTCAGAATATTTGGTGTTGCCTGCTTCCCCCTCTTGATGTCCCCGCCCCCCCACCCCCCCCACCCCCCCACCCCCCCCACCCCAGTCAAAAGAAGCCTGTGGAAGTTGATGGGATCCTCAGGGTCAGGTTTGCTCCTCCAGAACCTTGTGCAAAGTGAGTCAAGTTTCTAGTAAATAAATAACATCCTGGAATTGCCTTAACAGAGGCCATTTGTGGGAGGAAAGAAGTAGAGAAGCAGGTATTGACTGCTTAACTATATTTCCCCCAAGAAGGGCCAGTTGGCTTAGGGCATTTTTCAAGGAAGGTTTATCCTGCCCCAGCACATTTAAATAGCAGATACTGCAAAGAGAGTGATTTGATTTCTCTGCAGCCAAATGATGAGATGGCCTTGTTTGTTTTCCTAGTGATAAGAGTTAATTATTAATTATTTAAATTAATTATTAAATCCCTCTTTTAAGGAGAGTTTCAGAGGTAACCCTAGGCTGGCATTTCCCTCCCAATTCCCCATGGAAGTGGAATAATCTTGCCTGATTCAGCCATGGGATTCTCTAGAGACACTCACCTATTAACCAAGTGTTGCACACCAGTGTCGAGTGTACCAATTCACTGGAGGCTGATTTGGAAAGGATTTTGAGCAGTTGTTCACTAGCCTTTGGAACATGTTTCATAAGTACATCTTCAGGATCAAGAGGAATTACATACTCGTTTTGCAGATGTGGCCTTTGGTGTCAGATAGGCACTTTCCTCCAGTTTTAATGTGGTGAGCCCCAGGAGCTTGATTTAGATACTTTTTTTGAGGAAGGAAAACCATATAAAAATTGTAAGTGCCCTGCTGAAGTCTTCCTGGATATTTGCTCCTCCAGGGCAACCCCCCAGTGTTTCAGCTCTTGGTCTGAGAAGTGTCAAGCCTAGGACACCCCCAGTGTGCCCATACAGGCGCTTGTCAGGATCCTCCTCTTTTTCTCTTTCTCTGGAGCCCTGGACCTGAGTGGAAATCATACCTTTGTTGTGTAGTCTGCGCTAGCTCATTTGTTTAACCAAAAGTGAAATTCCAGCCAACTTTTAACAGTGATGCTAAGTCCATCGATAAGCCCTTGCTAGGTCATGATAGTAAGTTTATTTTTATAATGGTCTTAATTGATACAGAAAGTCACAAGTGCTTTCTCGCAGGCTCCTTTCTATACCTTTCAGCATGTGGATCTGAAAGAAGAAAAACTGTCAAATTTATCAACTACCCTGACAGAATGTCATCTTCTGATTACAGCCATCGAAATGTTTGGTCCTTGGTATAATTCAGCAACCCTGACACTTGAAAATATTTTGATTATGGAAATGAGGAGCAAAGGTTTTTATGAGCCAGCTTAAAGCTTCTGATATTTCAATACATAGCGTGTGAGAAGAAATGCAATTAAAAGTCATGGTTATTAGGTTAAAAGTTAATTCTTTTCATGGACAAGGAGATGCTAAGAGCTAAACATTTTCTCAAATTCTTATTCCCAAGGTAAAGGGATTGAATTGTTAAGTGACCATCTTCGTTCATTTTTGTGAAACCCAACAAGGTCATGGAAATAATATCTTGGATTTTCAGATGAGAAGCTCTTACTAAAATATCAGGAACAATTTTCATTGCTTTCATTACAATTCTTAGAGGCTTTTTCCCTGCTTATGTAGGACAGTAAGAATGAACACAGAGCTTGGAGTCAGAAATCCTGGATTTAAATTTTAGCACTACCAGGCTCTACCATTTAGACAAATCTCTTGTTCTCCAGGATCCTCATTTCCTCATCTGAAAAATAAGTATATTAGTCATTACCTCATTTGTTATTAGGGTTGCTTAAGATAGTGTGAAAATACTCAGTTGTGTGGCTGGCATATAATAAGCAATTAATGTTATTTTAAGGTAAATCTGAATAATTTGATTCTAAGGAAAATAATATTTGCTCATGAAATAAGGTCTCTCATAGTCTTTCTCTGTTCTGCTTAGTGTAGGGCCTATAATTTAGAGTCCAAGGTGATTCAAGTGTTTTGATGACATGCTCTGTGTAGGTGAACACCAGCCTCCAAGCATTATTCATTTTAAAAAAAAGGATATGGAAAGGATCAATCATTTTGTTTTGTGCCCCTTAGCCTGATTCTCAATTCAGTTAACAGACGGAAATTCTGGAGGAAGAATTTTTGCGCTCCAAGTGGGAATTCTGTCCAAGCAGAATCACTGTGTGTGAGAATTCTGTGTCAGAGCATTCTGATTCAAGTCACCTAACAATGATCATATTGTGTATAACGTCAGTAAAGCACTCATGGAATCCTCACCCTGTTCGCAGTGTAAAGCTTAATCTTGCTGTCCAGACAGGTTGTGCTTTATTTCAGTCATTTGAAAAATCTGATTTCCAGTTTATGGATTTTCAGGAGAGGAAATAGATGTTATTTACATGACAGAGCTGGCAAGCTTATTCATTCTGAATAATCTTCAGAGCGCCGAGGAAGCAATCACTTATAGATTCAGATTCCATTGTCTAAAATCAAGAACAATTCCTTCACATTGTTAGTAATACCTTTGCCCCAGCCTCACATCTCCTGTGCTGGAGCTCTCGTAGCGTATATCTGGCAGTGCTAATTTAAGTTGTGGTTTATGCTTTCTTGCCTGTCTGTTTTTATGTGTCTGTGAAACCCCTGAGGACTGGGGGTCGGCCACGGCTCAGGCTGGTTCCAGGCCCAGCGCCTCACCTGCACAGAGCTTTGTGCATGGCAGTGTTCAGAATGTATTTCGTTATCAGTGAAGCTCATTTGCTCTGGCAAGTCCCAGGCCTGGTCCTAATCAGCTCAACTTTGGAATATACCTGCAGTAACCAACACTTAGGTGATTCATTCATTCAACAAATATATATTGGGCACCTACTGTGTGCCAGGGACTGTTCTAGAACCAGGGTGCACAGCAGTGAACAAAACAATAAAAACCCCTGTCCTCGTGGAACTTACATTCAAGTGGAGAGAGGTAGACAGTAAACAGAATAAATAGGTAAAACACAGTATAGAGCGTGTTAGATGGTGAGACCGCTCTAGAGTAACATAAAGCAGGGAGGGAGAGGGCCGGCCCGGTCGCACAGCGGTTAAGTTCGCACGGTCCGCTTCTCTGCCGCCCAGGGTTTGCTGGTTCGGATCCCGGGTGTGGACATGGCCCCGCTTGGCAAAAGCCATGCTGTGGGATGCGTCCCACATATAAAGTAGAGGAAGATGGGCACAGATGTTAGCTCAGGGCCAGTCTTCCTCAGCAAAAAGAGGAGGATTGGCAGTAGTTAGCTCAGGGCTAATCTTCCTCAAAAAAAAAAAAAAACAAAGCAGGGAGAGAGTTGGGGGGTGGCAATTTTAAATAGGGCGATAGGGAAGGCCCTGCTGAGAAGGTGACAATTGAATCATAACAGGAGGTTAGGAGGTGGACAGAGCAATAGGATGGTGGAAGCTCTTAGAAGGACTTTGACTTTTGCTGGGAAATGGGAAACCATTAAAAGGGTTTGAGCAGAGCAGTGACATGGTCTGGTTGTGTTTTAATCAGCTCTCCTGGCTGCTGTTTTGACCACAGACTGTGGAGGCAAGGGTGGAAGCAGAGAGACCAGTTTAGGAGGCTAGTGCAGTTAATCTGCTGTGTATTTTACTTACTCTACTTTTCTAATCTCATTTGCATCATGGCTAGTGAAATCTTAGGAAATGCTTATGAAAAATCAATGAAATTTTGTTTTCAACTATAAAGTAGGCATTGTTATTTTCCCATTGTATGGATGAGGAAACTGAGACTCAGAACAATGGAGGACTTGCACAGGATCACTCAGATGATAACTGGCAACACCACACCTTCCATTCCTTTCCTTCTCCTCCTTCGGGCTGCTTCTCCTCCTCTGTCTTGCTCCCATCGCTCTGTCATATGTGGTCCTTGCTGACCCTTCTGGGAACCTTGGTAGTTTGGTTGTGTGCCATGCTGGGGTGGGGAATGAGGATTCTATACCAAGCACTTGGGTCTGTAGTTGCCCCTTTCTCCCCTGAGACTGAGAAGGGGCAGAAATGTGCCTCCACAGGACTCTTGGAATTACAGTATGTGCCATTGGAGTGCCAAATCCCCTGCTTCAGTGGGATTTGCCAGATCGATCAGCCAGGCTGGTCTCTACTCTGGGCTCAGACCCATCCTACACCTCTGTGCAGGAGGCTTCCCTGCTATTCTTTCAACCTTTGAAGTCTGCCCTGCCTACCTTCTAACAGAGTGGATGGGCATGACTAGAACAGAGGGTGTGATTGAGAGGACATGGAAAAACAAAAAAAGCAAGGCTGCTGAGGAGGCCAGGGCCACATCCTAGAGGGCCTGGAATGACATGCTGATGCGTTCAGACATGGCCCTGAGAATTAAGTTGGGTAATGATGCAGTCAGAGCTGTGCTTAGAAAAGATCATTGAGATGGACGGATGTGGAAAATGGATCCGAGGAGGGTGATCTTGCAGGTGGGCAGGCCACAAAGGGGATTACTGTCAGGGACCAGGCAGGGAGAGATAGAGGCCTCGGCTGGGCAGCAGGAGTGGGAGTGGAAAGGAAAAAGAAGTCGCAAGGTGCTCAGCAGGTTAACCTGACGGGGCTTGGCTGTATTTGGTCAAGGGGGAAGGATGTGGCAATCTCCCACAGGACAGGGAGTCCTGGAAGGGGCACCAGCTTGGAAAAGAACTATTATGCTCTTCCTCTGTACAGAACCGGTAGCTACGTGCTATTTATTACTCTGTAGGTAGAGTATATTCTAACTTTTCTGCCTCTCCCACCAACCCATGAGCTCTTGAGGAATGGAATTCTGTGCTGCCCCTCTCTCTATACCCACAGCACCTGTCACAAAGCCTGGTAGGCTCCATACATTTCTTTTTTTAAAAAAAAAAGATTGGCACCTGAGCTAACATCTGTTACTAGTCTTTTTTTTTTCTCTCTTCTTCTCCCCAAAGTCCCCCAGTACATAGTTGTATGTTCTAGTGGTAGGTCCTTCTATTTCTGTTATGTGGGACACCAACTCAGCATGGCTTGCTGAGCAGTACTGGGTCTTCACCCAGGATCCAAACTGGGGAAGCCCTGGGCCATCGGAACAGTGCACCCGAACTTAACCACTCAGCCACTGGGCCAGCCCCTCAATACATTTCTTGATTCATTGAGTCAGTGACTCAGAGAGTTAGTAAGACATTGTCCTTGTTTATTGAGTGAATAAATGAACCCAAAGCTTAGCTCAAATTCCATTTCTTCTACCTACTTCAGCTTCCTCTGATCTGCATTAGTAGCACAGATTAACAGTCTATATATATATATATATCTCAAGCATGTTAATCTTTTATAGACCCTGAAATTGATCACTGATGTCTGCCAGTGGCTCAGGATCAGGAAGTTGTGGCATGCGTGCTGCATACTTGTTGACTCTGGGTTAGAAATTCTCTGAGCTTCCTTGTACCTTTCAGATTCTTTAACTCTATCATTGTATAGTCATTCCTCAGGTCATTGCTAGTAGCAGAGGAGCTCTTCCATAGGGAACTAAGGGAGGGTTAAAGGTCGTTACAGGAGGATGATCCAGCCTCGATGTTGGATTAATTGTTCTACCTTTGAACTGCTGGTGAGTGACTTGGGTATAATAATGTAAATTGTGTATGAGGCTATTACCAGGGTAATGTTCTATGACAGTATTAGATTGTTCATTACATCAGTAATATGAGGTCTAATAAATTTATGTTGTTTCTATATATGTATATATGTTTTGCACATATCTGCTTAATTAAATACCTTAGAGAAGAGGTCCTTTAGCTGGCTTGGCCCAAGTTCCACATATTGAAGAATTAGGAAAAGAATTTTGGGTTTTGAATGTCTAGGCCTGGTGCTTTCATTTTAGAAACCAAATCAGGACCCACCAGATTTGGAAAATCACTGAAAAGATTCTGATTTTTGGTTCTTCTGTGCATGGTATATACCTCAAGTCTATCAAACCAAAACCCCATACAAAGTTATCTAAACACACAATTATAAGATGAATCTTAAAAGAAGATTTTAATTGTTAGAATCTGTACATCAGGGTCGATATACACATTCTTAAGGCCATCTATTGGGAGAACTTCAAATGTAAATTGCCGAAGTATGGAGAAGAGGAAAGAGGGGTGTGTGTGTGCGTGTGTGTGTGTCTGTCTATTCAGTGTTAATATTCAGAACAGAGACAATGGTTGACAGATGCTCAATATCTTGTTGGATGTTGCTTAATCTGAGATTTTTTTTTAGTACCATTTACTTACTACTGTTTTATTTAGTAAATAAAACTATAAAATCAAACTTACCTATCAAAAATTTGAGCAGCAGGCATAAGAAGTAGAGGAAGACACTTCAAATGAAGACATGCAATGTAGAAAATTGTGTGCTAAGTAAGAATGTAGTAGAGCTCATATAGTAGCTCAGATAGGTAAAAACCCTGGGTTAGTCAGACAAGGTGTAAATAAACGGGATTAGGAATTAGCTATTAGAGAGCATATGCATTGCTCATGTGAGCACTTACTTGTAAAGAGAGAAAGCTTTCCACATTAATTACTTGTGAGAAATTGTGATTACCTTTAACAGAGCTGAGACTGAAAATAACTGTCCTATGGGGAGTAAGTGACACGCTGGCCTGGTGCCAGGAAAGCTGCAAAGCTCCCCAGTGTCGGTGTGCTGGAGATCTGGGGTCACGTATGCTGTGGGGACTCAAGCACTCTCGAAGAAAATGACCTCATTTTAGATGACATCTAGTGGCCCATTTAAACTCACCTGTAGCAGCCTCTGTTAAAGTTGCACGTGTTTTCAACGCCCCTTTCCTATTTTAAATGTTAAACATACATCTAATAGAAGACAATATTGGAAACAGTTACTATTAAGCCAATAATTCACTTCGGAGCTATAGTTTAGCTCTGCAGATAGATTTAGAAGGAGCTAAATCTGAGGAATGCTGAGGAAACAGCCCCAAATTGCAACAAAGAGTGCTCTGTTGTAATTACTAAGCTCCACAGTAACACCTCTGTTAATGGAAAGGAAGTGTTTTGGTGACTCACTCATTGCCAGAAATGTTACTACCCTGTGTTTGAAAAATATCTGCCAACTGCCTGTTCCGTTACCAGAGGCAGAATATGTCCTTTCTAGCAAATGCTCCGGCACTTTCCAGGATGGACGGACCTTGTCCCGGCTCATAGACACTTCATGCTGTGTGTCCTGGGTGGTTCCTCTCCCAGGCCCAGCCCCACCTGTTTGAGCTCTGGGCAGGGGTCCCCACTCAGCCAGGATGGGAAGGCACTGTGCCTCGTTCTCCATCAGAAGACCCGGAATCAGCACTGAGGAGATAAGACCCTCCCACCAATCCCTCCACACTCGGGCTGAGGTTTGTGATCCCAGGGCCCTTCTTGGTCACAGAGTCCCTAACTGTGTCCACAGATTGGACAGTTGTCACAGCAGATCTTCATATGTCCAGGAAGGGTCCTGATACAAGCACCGTGGGCTGTGCTAGGTCTCTATGTTGAAGCAAAGTGAGGGCCTTTGGGACTGGAACTTTGATTCAGAAACACCCTCAGAGAGGGTCTGCACTGTGTCTTATGCCTGAGCTGAGACAACTGTTTGGGTTCAGTGCGCTCAGGTGGTTAAAACTACATTTACTTACTCAACTAAGGAGGAAACTCTTAGAGGAAAGAGCTTAAGTGAGACTGTATAATTGAATTATTTTTCTGCCACTCTTCTGTTGCTTGAGAGTTATCTGGTTAATAGTTATAATTCAGTAAGGAATTAAGTCAACAAAAAAAATGCACCATCACCAGAAAGCCTAATCTCCAAGCCTCTTCCCTTTACTGGAAAATAAACTGAGTTTGCCCAATTTCTGTATTTCATATTCTTAATTGTTTTCTGAGCCACTTAATCACTTTACAGGTTTCATAGAAGAACCCCCAAATTATGAGACAACGAAGGAGACATATTTTCTCCTTTGAAAAGTTCTTTCTCTTGTAGTTAACCAAGCCTAATAGCTAATATTTATTGAGGGCTTACTATGAGTTCTGTGCAAATTTATTTCCCATTTGACCCTCAGCACAATGAGGTTGGAAGTTTACCCATTTTACAGATGAGGACACTGAAACTTAAGAAGGCTTAAATCACATGGCTGAGGTCACAGTCAGAGCTGGGATTTGTATCTAGGACTGTCTGACTGCAAAACTGAAGTTACCAACCAATAAGCAAGACTACTTCCTTCCTAGCAAACCTTGATACACCTGACAGTTCAAATCATTGTTGCAGTCTTGTATAGTAGCTAAATAAAGCCTGTGGAGCCCTATAGGCTCTATAAATAGAGCTTCCCACTTGCTGCATCCCTGGCCTTCTTTATCCTGTCCCATAACTTGGGGCATTCCACAGTGTTTAGTCCTTTCCCCCATTATTCTAGATAAACCTTCTATTTGGACTTGCATTCTAGTTGAGCTTGTCTAATATTTGCTTTCCCAGGATGTGTTGTGCTTTCCTGCCCTAATGCTTTTGCTCATGTATTTCACCCGGTATTATCCTACCCATTGTGGAAGATGGATCTAATTCCCACTTTTATCACATAGACATATATATATAGACAGTGAAAGTGAATCTCCCTTCTCTGTGCTCTTATAACTCTTAATTTATATTCCAAATTATACTGCATTTGCACCACCACTCTCAATCCTGCCCTGTGGCAGACATCACTAATTGATTGCAGCACTCTTTACCATGGAGCTTTGGCCTCAGAATCCCTGAAACTGTTCTCCAGGCAACCACTGTTAATCAAAGGGAATTGGCTTATAAGACAAAAAGTATTCTCTGTTGCTGGGAAAATCTATTCATTTAGCGATCAACTAGAAACTCAACTCAAATTGAACAAGTATTGATGTTACTGGTGAGAGATGCAAAGTTGAAGTCTGTGTTTTGTCTTAGTCTGTCAGAGGCAATACATGCGCAAATATCACTCACATGAGTCTAAATATGGTAAATGCTGCAAGGAAGCTACAACATGCTTTGGGCCTTCAAAGAACAGAGGTGGAATTGGGAAGGAGTTCCTAGAAGAGACCAGGAAAGGCCTTGAGAACGTGTGATAGGATTCCTGGGCTTGAAGATTGAAAAATATTTTCAATATTTACAAGCCCAGGTAGGGATAATAATGAGTACAGAAGCTTTTACCCTATCTTATGTCCAATTTCAGTATTGTATGAAACTACTATTTAATATATATATTGTTATGTTTTCACAACTTCTCTTTCTTACTTCAGTTTCCTGAGAATAGAAAAGACTGTCTTTTGTGAGTCTATCACACTCATAGCATCTAGCATTTCAGCTACTTCATAGGACATGCCCCAAAATATTTTTTTTTAAAGATTTTATTTATTTTTCCTTTTTCTCCCTAAAGCCCCCCGGTACACAGTTGTATATTCTTTGTTGTGGGTTCTTCTAGTTGTGGCATGTGGGACGCTGCCTCAGCATGGTTTGATGAGCAGTGTCATGTCCGCGCCCAGGATTCGAACCAACGAAACACTGGGCCGCCTGCAGCGGAGCGCGCGAACTTAACCACTCGGCCCCGGGGCCAGCCCCCCAAAATATTTTTGACTGATTAAAAAACCTTCTTCATTGAAGAAGAGATAAATGATGAACCTATCTCGTTGATCCCCTAGTTATTCACTCAATTCTATGAGTTTTTAAGTGAAGGCCTTGGGAAACTCTTACCCAAGCCCAAGTCTTCCCAAATATACTTTACTCCTAGTTTGGAGGTCCCAGAAGAAGAGCAAGCCTTGTCTCTAACAGTTCTGAAGCCATTTTATTGTGAGCTCAGCATGGCCCTGAAGCTCCCAGACTGGAGGGTGTCTCTCTACCCTGAGGAAGATCTGACCTTCTCATAAAACCAGCACCAGAGCCAGCCTGATCTCCAGAGAATTCTTTGGACTAATTAGAGAGAATGGAAGATCAATCTGGTTTCCCAAAGTTGGGCCATAGTCTGGAGCTGGGTCAGCCTTGGATGGTAGAGCCTTTTTGAATATGGTGTTTAGCAACGCCAATGTCTTTTTTTGTTTTATGGGTTTTTTTTAAAGATTGGCCCTGAGCTAATCTGTCACCAATCTTCTTTTTTTGTTGTTTTTCTTTTTCTTCTTTCCCCGAAAGCCCCCCAGTACATAGCTGTGTATTTTAGCTGTAGATCCTTCTAGTTCTGCTATGTGGACCGCCGCCTTCGCATGGCTTGATGAGTGGTGCCATGTCCATGCCCAGGATCTGAACTGGTGAAACCCTGGACCGCTGAAGCAGAGTGTGCGAACTCAACCACTTGGTCATGGGGCTGGCCCCTCCAATGTCTTTTAATGAATTTATTTCTAGGTTTTCCCCCTCTGTGCATCCTTTCACATCCTTGTCCAAGTTCTGCCCATTTCTCTCCCTGTCTGGAGATTATTTCTATGATAAGAAATTAATTAACCTGTCTGTGCTGCCTGTTCCAGTAGACCTTGAGCTTGAACTGCTTGGATAAACACTAGACTTGGTCACTAAATACTCTGAAGATGGGTTTTACTTTTTTATTAACAAAAGTTAATTGTCAACCAGGAGACGTTACAGGTTTGCTCCATTTCTGGTCCCTCTTCATTGATTCCTTTCTTACACCTAGAGAATTCTCTGAGGTTTCATAACATGGAGGAGATTCTGAGTTCCCCAGAGTAATGGAAATTGAGATCTTGTTGCCAGTTCAGAAGCCACAGACCCTGAGAAATATGCCCAGGTCTTCTCTGTAATTAATTTGCTACCCGCACTGAATAGAAGTTTTTCCAATAATCTCCAACTAGCATGTTTATTTTTTTAAAAAAATTTTAGAAGTTTACATCTACTACTGTTTAAGTAGAAATGATTGAGTAAGATTTGGTTGCTTTTTTAACCTCAAGCGAGTAACCATAGAAGACAACTTATTGAATCTAAAGTCTAGAACCCTGAAGTTACCCAAAGTGGTGCTCATCACTGGGCTTATATAGGCTTTGTGAATCCTGCTCAGTGCTCTGTGCTCCAGGGAGAAAGCTTGGGCAAATCACAGGGGATGGGCTTTGCAGCTGTGACTTTTTGCTTAGAATCTCTTTCTCCCCTTTTACAGCCTCCTGGCATACCCCAGAGAACATCTGTTGTCCATGAGGGCAATACTGAGAAAGGGGGCTGAAGATGCTCACAAACAAAACATTCTGAGATTCCAAGAGTAAACAAAATCCTCAAGTGTTACTGTGAAAAGATTATGCTCACCATGTCTGATGTTTTTGGTCTCTGGTGGTCGTCTTAAATGCATTTATAGTCATTTCTAAACCTTTAGTCTAATCTGTTGTTGTTCTCAAACAAGCCAATACATGTAGAGGTACTTTTTTAAAAATTGTAGAGTGCCTTATAAATGTTTGTTATTGTTTCCCAGAACCAAAAAAGAGGGGATGCAAATAGTAAAACTTGGTATAATGTTACTGAAGACACTAGTATACGATGGCATCTTTGTGTATTTTCTAGGGCCTTACTCTCATGATGTGTGAAAAGGCATCTGGGCCACTTTCAGTGGCTATATGGCATGTTTAACATTCCATACATGAGTGTCCTTTCTTTCACAAATAATAATCATACAAACTCGTCCGTCTTTGCCTTTTTTCTTCCAGTGGGGATAAAGAGAAGCATCTGAGGTATTTACAGGCAGAGATTCCTGATCCAACCTTTCAACACTAGGGACCACTTTCATTTTAATTTAAGAACTGTCATAAAATTCTTCAAATACATCTTAACTCACTTGAAGATAAAAGTAAAATTTATACATTCCTTCTGGGAGTGGGAAGAAGAGGTCACACTTACAGCTCCACAGAAGTTAGGAGAGAAGAGTAAACAGTTGGTAGTCAGGCAGCTTGGTTAGGAATCATGGAGAATTCAAGGTGAGACAAATTTTTGAAGCAGAGGTGAGGAAGGGTAGAGGAAAATAAGGGAGTCTCAGTTGCTTAGACTTAGATTCTGGGTGCAGAGTTCATCAAACTGGGAATCCCAGGCTTGTGACAGGTCTAGAAAATCCAGGATGACTGGCTGTCTTCTTTCTACCAGAGGTCGGATCTCTTTGCTCTCAGATTGCTCCTGACTAAAACCCACTGTGAGAGAGACGGTCTGATTTTGTTTACACCTGGGAAGAAGCCTTCCTAAGATTGTGTAATGAACCAAGAAGGTGTTTAAGGGAGTTGTAAAACTGGTTATTATAAAGAGGTGTTGTTTCCAGACTTCTGGTGTTAAACCTGAGGAAAAGGTGTGTCCTTCAAGCAAAGGATTCCAAGGCATCTCCAAACGGTACAAGTCTTAGTGAGAGGACTTTAATTCATTCAGTGACTTGGAGGACAAATATTTGCCCAGGTGTCAAGGAGGGGAGAGAGTAGAGTGTGACCACAAGATAGATAAAGATCTTTCACAGGATTGCATAAAACAAGCTGATAGGTAGAATTATCTGTGAGATTATCAGATATGAACCATTTTAAGAGGGAAAAAAGAGAATTGACCACAGAAAAATGGGAGATTTTAGAACCTATGAGCCAAGTCATAGATATGTATCTCAGGAAATAACCCAACCACACATGTGTGGGACTGACACACCTTTCAGGGAGGGGGAGAATCTGGTTGTTCCTAGGTTGAAAGGCTCACTCACAAGCTGGGCCTTTAAGCCAATTGGAGGCTTGCTCTGGATTCCTGTGGGCTCCTCACATAACCAATGCAGGGGAGGAAGACATTTCCTCTACCCACTCTAGGTCCTTCAGGCTGGACTACAAATTAAATTCACACAAGACAGAATAACAGGAGAAAATTAAACAAAGCTTTATAACTTGTATACCTGGGAGAGACTCATGAAAATTGAACAACTCACCAAAATGGAGGAAGCTCTTACCTTAAATACCATCGTCAGCTAAAGACAAAGGAGGGTGTTGGGGATGAGAGGGAGCCAGTTATGGGAGATTACCAGAAAAGCACAGTAAACAAGGGTAAGGTTATTATGCAGATTTAAGTCCTTGCCTTCTGCATTGATGAGAGTTTCTAGAAATAAGGTCATCCCCCTTCTTCCTGGTACAGAGAGGGAGACACCTTTACAGATGGAGATTTCCTTTACAAATGTAAATGTCTCTTAACAAAGGGTAGCTTCTACTTTTCAGAGTTTCTCTCATGTCTGCAGTTTTTAAAAGTAACCAGCCCAAAATAACCCTCATGCCAAAGAGGCAGATCTTGGGGTAGCCAATTCCAATCCACCACACCAACCTTATCCTCATTTGAACCTAAGGAGCTGTTTTGACTCCAGGGGCCCCAGAAGCCTGGGAAAAATCCTAAGGTATAGGAACCAAGCACCCAATTTTTCATGGGTGCATTACCATGGCCTTTGTCAAAGCTAGACAATGCCTTGAGTCAGGAGTTACTGGAGAGGCCGTATTTATGATGCCCCTCTGGGTTTGATGGCCCTGAGACAATTTGGCAGAATTCGTACACACATTCCTGTAGCCCAGTTTTCACACTCTGCTACTGGCATCGTCTCTCAGCTATTTTCTCCTCCCTTTTGTAATTAGGTTTGATGAGTAAAGAGTAGAAAATGCAGGGGCTTCCTGGGCACATGCATTTAATAGCAATTATAACGCATTCCTGGTTCAGTTCAATGCAGCAGGTATTGATCAAACACTGGAATGTCAGGCTTGGAGCCTGGGTCAATGGAAGATACAGAAGTGAGCATACCATGTTTGTGCCTCAGGAGCTTGAGATGTTGGGGAGGGGTGGAGACAGAGGTCTATTAGAGGGGACAATAGATGCCGGTGAAGCTCAGCAAGGCCCAGAGAAGAGGCTTGTTCCATCTGGGGAAAGAGCCTGGGAAAGGCTTTCTGGAGGAGGTGACGTTTTGACGAGGTTCCAGGGGTGAGTAGGAGGAGTTCACTAGGCACAGATAGTGACGGGGTTTTCCTCAGAGGGGGATCTGTGTGAACAGGGGCACATAAACAAGGAGCATCTTTAAGAAATAGCAAGGATTTCGTTGTGACTGGATATGATGAGACTGAGGGTGGTGAGGATATGCAGGCCTCTGTCAGTTAGGGACCTGGCAGGAAACAGATAATCCACTTGCTCAAAAGTGTTTACTGAACAGAATTTAATCACAGGACTATTTTCAGAGTTAGGCAGGGTTAAGGGAACCAACAAGGGATGGTGAGGCACCCAGGGCTAATAACTGTGGGAAGCTGTTAGCTCTCCTATGCCTGAATGGGCAAAGGGAGGGGTACAGTGTTAACTACAGTCCAGGGAGGGCTGGGGCTGTGGCAGAGGGGCCACATGACAGGACCTGTCTGGTCACAGGAACACAGCCACTTCCAGAACCATGGCGAGGCAGTGGAGGAGTGAGGGCAACAAATACCCCAACCTCTCTATTTCCATCTTTAAGATCTACAGGTGCCTCTCCTTGGCTAAACCCAGTCCAAGCCCCGAGGGCAAGGAACCCCAGGTTACACACTTTGTAGAGATCAGCCTCCTGGGACGCAAAGCAGGGCAAAGAAGGACAGAGGTAAATCTGAAGGAGCAAGTGGAGAAAACCATCACAGAGCCATATAGCACTGAGTGCCAGGCTAAACGGTTTTCTTGGAAAACGATTATCCAAAAGAAGTGTTGAAAAGATACAAGGCCTTTGAATGATGGCAGAGAAGTTTGTGTGATGATGTCTGGTGATACTGGTGGCTGCTGTTTATGGGCATTATGGGAAATAAGCAGTATAGTAGCTCCCGCAACCTCTGTAACTACATACCGGCATGACCATTCTCCTGCCTTGCCCTGTCCCACAAGCCCATCCCCTTGGCTTCTATGTCTAGAGTGTCTTGCCCCCACATCAGCCAGCCTTTTTTCCGTGCAAAGAGGGCAAATGTGGTTGATGGAGGAGGCACCTAGAATACCAATGATTCTCTCTCCCTACTTATAATTTAGGACTCTTCTAATTGGAAGTGACAGAAAATCCAGGTCAAAAAGGCATAAGCCAGAAAGGTGGGAGGTGAGGCATAGAATTTATGGCTCAGATAGCTTAAAGGCTCAGAAATCATAACTGGCTTCAGGTATGGCTGGATTCAGGGGTTCAAACAATATCATCTTGACATATAGTCTCTGCAATCCTGTGTTGTTTTCACTCTCAGATGAAACTCCTCTTGGTGGCAGGATAGCTGCCAGCAGAGCTCAAGGTTTCCATTTTCCTGTTCCACACCCAGGAAAAAAGAGACAGGTTCAAACAAGACTCCTGGTCCCTAGCCTGAGCCCTAATTGGGTCATATGCCCCTTCCTCCATCACTCTTAGAACTAAGGGAATGTGATTATCTGATGGGCCAGACTAAAGTCACTCCCTCATCCCACCCTGTTCCCCAACTTCTGAACTAGTTACAGGTTCAGCTTCACCTGAGACAGATTGGGAGTTGAGAGATGTGCTGTTAACAGCAGGGTCAAGGGATATTGGGTGGCAGCTACAGCAAATGGCCTGCCTTTTGTCTCCTGTGTTCCTAGCTATTTCCAGAATGCAATCAGTAAATACTCATAGGTTAAGTTTTATTGAATTCATAGTGTTACAGAAACATTTGAAGTTGTTTAGATATTCACTATATACTTTGAAATTGAATAAATTTAGACAGAAAACACTTTAAAACCTTAGAGAGGGAAAGAAAAATTAAGCTAGGACCACAATTAAGTTTTTGCTTTAAACTCTTAAGAATCAAAAAAAGAAAAAAACCTACAGCTAACATCATATTTAATGGTGAAAGTCTAAATGCTTCCCCCTAAAATCAGGAATAAGGCAAGGGTGTCCGCTCTCACCAATTCTTTTCAATATCTCACTGGACACTGAGCCAGTGAAATAAGGCAAGAAAAAGAAAGAAAGCATAGATTGGAAAAAAAGAATTAAAACTGTTCCTGTTTACTGATGACATGATTTTCTACCTAAGAAATCCTGAGGAATCTACAAAATAACTCCTAAAACTAATAAGTGACTTGGCAAGGTTGCAAGATGCAAGGTTAACATACTAAAATCGTTTGTTAGTTCTGTATGCTAACAATGTGCAATTAGAAATGTAAATTTTAAAATATTATTTATATAGCTCCAAAAAGTAAAAGATTAGGTATATATCTAGCAAAATGTATCTAGAATCTGTAGGCTGAAAATTATAAAAACTGATGAAAGAAATTATAGACCTAAATAAATGGAGAGACATACCTGTTCATGGATTGGAAGATTCATCATAGTTATGATGTCACTTCTCCCCAAATTGATATATAGATTTAATGCAATTCTGATCAAAATCCCAGCAGTATTCTTTGTAGATACATCAGACAAGGTGGTTCTAAAATTTTTATGCAAAGGCAAATGCACTAGAATAACTAAATCAATTTTGAAAAAGAAGAAGAAAGTTGAAGGAATCACACTATCTTATTTTAAGACAGTAATCAAGACATTCTAGTATTGGTGAAGGGATAGACACATAGATCAATGAAACAGAGTAGAGATTCCAGAAATAGACCCACACAAATATTCTCAATTGATTTTTGGCAAAGGTGCAAAAGCTATTCAAAGAAGAAAGGATAGTCTTTTTAGCAAATGATATTGGAACAACTGGACATCCATATGCAAAAAAAAATGAACCTACACCTAGACGTCACATTTTATACAAAAATTAACCCAAAATGGATATTAGAGCTAAAAGAAAAAAGTAAAATATAAAACTTTTAGAAGAAAACATAAGAGAAAAATCTTCATGACTTAGAATTAGGCAAAGAATTCTTAGACCTTACACCAAAGCATAATTCATAAAAGAAAAAAATTGATAAGTTGGACTTTGTGAAAAACAAAAACTCTTGCTCTATGAAACACATTGTTAAGAGAATGAATACAGGTCAAATCATTAATTGTACATCTCAAATATATGCAATTTTTAGTTGTTGATTATACCTCAATAAAGCTGGAAAATAAAAAATAATGAACAATCTACAGACTAGGAGAAAATAATTGCAGATCACACATCCAACATATCTGGACTTATATCTGGAATACCTAAAGAACTTTCAAAAGTTATAATAGTAAGAAAACAATCCAACTTTAAAAATGGGCAAAAGACTTGAACAGACACTTCACCAAAGAGGATATACCAATGGCGGATAAACACGCAAAAAGAAGTTCAGCATTATCAGCCATTAGAGAAATGCAAATTAAAACTATGATGAGGGGCCAGCCTGGTGGCACAGTGGTTAAGTTCGCACGCACCTTCCGCTTCTTGGCGGCCCAGGGATTGCCGGTTCGGATCCCAGGTGCAGACATGGCACCGCTTGGCACACCATACTGTGGTAGGTGTCCCACATATAAAGTAGGGGAAGATGGGCCAGGATGTTAGCTCAGGGCCAGTCTTCCTCAGCAAAAAAGAGGAGGATTGGCAGCAGTTAGCTCAGGGCTAATCTTCCTCAAAAAAACCCACGATGAGATGCCACTATGTACCTATTAAAATGGCTAAAATAAAAAATACAATACCAAGTACTGATGAGGATATTGAGCAGCTGGTACTCTTCTACATTGCTGGTGGGAATGTAAAATGGTACAGCACTCTGAAAAACAGTTTGGTGGTTTCTTATAAAGTTAGCTATACCCTTATGGTAGAACCCAGCAATCCCATTCCTGAGTATATACCCTAGAAAAAGAAAAACTTACACAAAACTTGTACACAATGTTTATAGCAACTCTAATCATAATCACCCCAAACAGAAAGCAACTCAAATATCCTTCAATGAGTGAGTGAATAAACAAACTACAATCTATCCATAAAATGTGGTCCATTCAGCAAGAAAAAGGAACATAGGAACATACTATTGACATGCACGAAACTTGGAAGAATATCAAAGGCATTATGCTTAATGAAAGAAGCCAGTTTCAAAAGGCTACATAAGTATGATTCTATTTACTTGACGTTCTCGAAAGACAAAACCTAATGATGGAGAACAAATTAGTGGTTGCCAGAGGTTAGGGGCAGGGGTGGGTGAGTGTGGGTGTATGCATGTGGGTGTGTATGTGACTATAAAGGTATAGCAGGAGGGAGTTGTTTGGCGTGATGGAACTGCTCTATATCCATATCCTAACTTTGATAGTGATTGTAAGCATTTTAACACGTGTTAAAAATCATAGGACTATAAACTAAAAAAGTCAGTTTTACTTTATGATAAATACACTTACACACACACCTACTTTAAGAGTCATATTGGTGCAGACAAGTCCCGTGTTTGCAGGAGGAGGTTTATGTTTAGTGGTGAGGAATTCCTGCCTCCGAGTGTGTTCTCATTCCTGTGAAGAGCAGAACCTCCAGGGGCCTGATGCTGCCCTAATTCCCACTGAGGATATCTGAGCTAATTATTTTGGGTACTGTTGGGTGTGGAAAGTAAGAGCATTTCTTAACTCCACATCTCCAGGGCCAGCCAGGGCCTGTCTAGTGTTTTGGCCCAGGGACACACATGTCACATGGATCATGGAGGAGGTTGAGAGAGCTTTCCAAACACCCTAAAGCTGTGTTTTGAAGTTGCTGAGATGGTAAACACATAAAATGAGAAAGCAGAGGCAGCAATGTGCAAAGGCTCAGAGACTTGGGCACTGGGCAGAATTGAAACAGTAGATTGGGTTGGGGCGGGCCTGGACCAAGGAGCCTGGATGCCACTCTGTGATGGGAAACCATTGAAGGGCTTTAAGCAGGAGAATAACTCAGCCAGGTTTGCATCTTGGAAAGATTGCTCTGGCTTTGGTTTGAAGGATGGATTGGAGGAGACAAGATCGGAAGCAGGGACAGTGTTAGGAAGTTGATGAAATAGTCTTGGTGAGAAACGAGGTGGACCTGAACCAGAGCAGTGTCAGTGAGGATGGAAAAGAGAGAGACAGATTCCAGAGTTGTTTAGCCAATAAAATCAGGAGAACTTGGTGACTGTTCAATGTTTTGGGCCTGGGACAGGGCATGAAGTCTTCTAGAATGTCTCCAAAGTGTACCAGTTTGGACCCAGACTGCTTTGGTATCTCGGCTGTATCACTTATTTCCTGTGGGGACTTAGGCAAGTTACTTAACTTCCTTATACCTCTGTTTCTCCCTTGAAAATGAAGTTACCTCACAGAGTTGTTGTGAAGATCAGTTAGAGTTAATTAGGCTTAAACCAGTACCTGATTATAGCCTACACAGCCCTCAAAAAATGTTTACATTGCTGGGGCCGGCCTCTGATGTACCGTCCTCTGCTCCGGCAGCCTGAGGTTCACCGGTTCGGATCCCGGGTGCAGACATACACACTGCTTATCAAGCCATGCTGTGGCAGGTGTCCTACATATAAACTAGAGGAAGATGGGCACAGATGTTAGCTCAGGGCCAGCAAAAAGAGGAGGATCGGCAGTGGATTTTAGCCCAGGGCTAATCTTCAAAGAAAAAAAGATGTTTGCATTGACAACACAATTTAGGGAATAGAGAACTCTTCCAGGTATCTATTTCTATGTAACTGATCACTCTCAAACTTAGTGGCTTTAAAATAACAATTGTATTATGGCCCCTCATGGTTCTGAGAGTTGACTGGGCTCAGCTAAGCAATTCTCACTTGAGATCTCTTTTGTGATGGCATGGAGATAGTGGCTGGGGCTGAAATCAACTAAAGGCCCGTCACTCACTTGTCTGCTGCCTGGAAGAACCAAACAGCTGGGCCTCTCTCTCTCTCCCTCTCTCTCTCCAACGTGGTCTCTCCAACATGAAGCTTCAGGGTAGTTGGACTTCTTAAATGGTACCTCAGGGCTTCAATGTGAGTGTCCCAAGAAGAGAAACCATCAGAAGCTGGCCCTTTCTAACCTAGAGTCTGACTCCACACAGCCTCACTTTCGCTGCATTCTCTTTTATCAAGGATCACAAAGGCCTACCCAGGTTCAAGGGAAGGAGACAGAGGCTCCATCTCCTGATGGGAGGAGTGTCAAATAATTTGTGGACCAATTTTAAAACCACCAGGGTAACCCAGGAGGAAAAGTCAGAGGTCTTCTGGTAGAAAGAAGGATAAGTTTATTTTTCTCATGTTGGATACCATGTTGAGGTATATATCCAGGTAGAGATTCCCTGAAGGCAATTGTGTATTAAGTGTGGCACTTGGGAGACAGAATGAGCCAGGAGATAGAGCTAGAAATTGAAGCTATGAGACCAGATAGGATTACCCTGGGCAAGTGTGCAGCCCAAGAAGAGGGTGGAAGACAAACTCCTTGGGAAACACCAACACCAATATAGGGGAAATGTCCCGAGGTGGGGAGATGGAGAGCTTACATTCAGCCTGGCTGGGTTCCCCAAGACGTCCATCTGGTTTTACCCCTAGGATGTTGCAGTCTGAGAATTCTTTTCTCTGGGTTCCGGCATCTTCTGGACGAAAGAGTTATTTTTCCAGCCAGTCTGGACCCTTGGTTGCCCATATCAAGCATCCTCTCCCGCCATGCTACTGATTCTCACAATCCCCTGCCCTCCCCACAAGGCCAGGCATTCCATGAAGGGAGTACAGGGTTCTGACTGCTTCTGTCCTGTATGTTTCCAGTATGGGACAAGATATTAGATCCTCCACCCTCCTCCCAATCAGGTGTTTTCCCTGAAGTAAAAGAGTACTTGAACAAGGTGTTAGGAAAGTTCCTTCTCTCCAACCACCTCTAAATATCCTTCTCAATTCAAGCCTTGTCCCTGTACTTGGCCTTCAGTTCCAGATCCTTTTAGGGAACCACATCACTGTAACGGCTAACCTGGTTCTTCTTTTGTGAGTTGCCACAAGGAAAGAAAAAATGACCTGCAATTCTATGAAAGAGCCAGGTTCCAAATCAAGTGTGTCTGACTTCAGAGCTGAGCCCTTCACCCCAAGCATCCCTCCAGAAGACACCAGTAGAAACCTACCCTGAATGGCCTGACCATTTGAACAATTGAATACAATGCACACCAGCTGGTCCCTGACAGATTGAGCTCAAGTCTGGTGGATTTAGTTTGTGTGAGCAGGTGAAGCAATAAGACTGGCCTCACCGTGGGGACATGGCAGAGTCAGAATGGCTTCACTTGACCTCCTCTTTTCTCTGAGAAATGGATGAATCAACAAACTGGTTCATATTCCTCTCAACCCAACCTCTGAAATGAGCCACTTTTATCATCTTGCCAAACCTTTCCCCAACCCAAATCATGGATCTGGGATTCTCATTCTTTTCCTGCCTTCATTCTCACCCACTCTTTGATGAAACTCCTTTTCCATCTTCCAGTCCTGTGTGGCTTCACTTCCCTGCTGGTGAACAGCCTCCTGACTGCTTTGTCTCCAGTTCTAATCCATCCTGTACACCTCAGCTGGGTTTATCTCCTTTATGCAAATATGTTCAGTGGCTATTCATTATCTCTACAAATAGCCAATCTTTGTATGTATCGCTTTACAGTGTACATGGTTTATCTAGCTTAATCCTCACAATTACCCAGTTTTACTGAAGGGACCTAAGGGTCAGAGAAGTATAAATTCCCCTCCCTGGCATTCTAGGCCTTTCATAGAATGTCCTGATTTTTGTTTCTGGTCTGCATTCTCAAAACCACCCCTCAAGCACCAGCCAGAATCTTGACTGAACACATTCTTGTTTCCTCTTCATGAGGAGCAGCACTTTGGAGTCAGATCGACCTGGGTCTTAAGGCTGGCCATGTGACCTTGGGCAAGTTTCCTAGCCTTTCTTGTATTACTTTATTTATCTGTAAATTAAAGGCTTGTTAGATTAGACAATTAAATAAATTAATAGATTATGAAAGTGCTTAGGACAGAGGCACAAAATGAATGTTAGTTTCTTCTTCTCCCGACCCATTTGTTTTAGGGTGTTTCCCCCACTCTCCTTCCTCCTCAGTAGTCCCTGCCTGTTGAATTCCTATTCTCACATCAAAGGCACATCTGAACTTCTGCCTTGCTTAATCCAGCCTAAGGGGAATTTCAAGGGAGCCGTGAACTCCTGCAACTTTGGGGTGGCCTCTCCTGTAGACTAGCAAGTTCTCTTGCCTATTATCATTGTATATGTCACATCCTGCCTACTAGAATGTAAGTTCTTAATGTCAGGAGCAACGTCGTCTCTTTGGCCTCACCCTGTAGCACTGCCTGTGGTGCTGTGCGAAGAAGTCACTCAGATAACACTTGTAGGATTCACTGGAGACCACAGGAAGCTTCATGAGGTCATCGTGATCATTTACTGATTGCTGTGATATTTGCTTTCCTCTGAACGTGGCAGCGTTCCCTCTTCTGATTTATCATGTTCCTGTATCATCTTCAGTGGGAAAATCAAAATGAAAGATGACAGCTTAAGAAGACATTGGCTTGCAAAGGTATTTGGTGTGATCTCACAGAGTTTAACAATTGTTTTTAAGTTTAATATGTAAAAATTGAGTGGTTTCACATAAAGACCTAATTCTTAGTTTCTCTTTAAAGAATGCACAAGAAGGCCACCCTGGACCCTCATTTCCATGTGATAGCACTTGGCTGGAGCTGTCAGGACCACCACAGACCAAACAGGCCTGATTCTGTCACTACTGTCCTAACCCCCTAGACTTGGACATTTACAGTCTTTGATGTAAACTGTGAAAAATCATCAAAATGTATTTAAGCTCTATGTTTGGGAACAGAGTGGTTCCTCATTTTGATTTTAGGACAAGTGACCAAGTTGCTGTTATTTCCCAGAGTGGTGAAAAGGTTATTCTTCTATTATATATGTTTTTTTAAATGTGTATGTGCTCTCCATCTGCAGACACATTTCATTTGTTTAGAATCTATGGTGATAGAGGCCCCCAAGTCTTGTTCCAACTCCAGCTGCCTGTCTGTGGCTTTTTTGAGATGCGGGAACCATTCTTTCCATCAGGGAAGAGTGAAAATGTCAGATCACTCTGCTTCCACAGTCGCCTTTCAACACTGGTCCCTCTGCTCCCCCAGGGAGAAAGGCAGAAGCCACAGGGAAGGCCCACCCCCCCCCCCCCAAAGAGAAAAGGAGGAACAAGAGAATTTTCTCACTTTACACTTACTCCCATTTAATCCTTACCCAAAGTCTCTGAGACAGGTACCCTTCCTTCTTGACTGGTGACAAAACAAAGGCACCAAGAGGCTATTATTTACCCTCTGTAAATAAACCTAGGAAATAAATGGTGAGCAGAGTTTGGGCCCAGTTGTAACTAACTTATGTCATATTCTCCCTGTTCTGTCCACCTTGGGATGTTCACTTCCTTCCCACCATGTTTCTAAGTCTAGTGTTTGTGTAAGTGTGTATTAGTTTGAAGACAATTAAGAGCTGAGCCGAAATAAACAAAACTTGAGCTTCTGCCTGCTCTAAATAGAAGTTTCTATTCAGCCCTCCACTGGGAGTGTGTCTTTAGCTCTCCAAATTTTCTTCTATAAATATCCATAATTTGAATAGTCTTTAAGGAAATAGGAACAAATAAGAATAGTAAGATAAAGACATTATAAAATAATAATACATGACATTAGTTTGGATCAAAGTGCTTCCTATATACATTTTTTCATCTGGTTCTCACAACATTCCTGAGGTACCTTCGTTGAAGTTTTTAGATGAAGAAAGCAAAGAACAAAGGCATTAAATGACTGCTAAGTATGTGGTAGAAGTGGAATCAGAATCCAGATTCCTGACTCCTCCTTCCATTGTATGATCCTGCTTGGTTTTTACTTATACCAAGGTACAAGTCAATTTTGAAAGCTCTGTTCTCTCCACTTTTGCTGCTGCCATCATCTGTTATTTAGTCATAGCCAACACTTACTGAGCCTTCCTACAGGTCAGGGACGGGGCTAAATCCTCTGCATTCACTATTTCACTCAAGACACACAGCAGCTGTGTGATGCAGCTACTGTTGTTATCCTCTTTGAGGAGGATACTGTACCTTAACAGGGTTAAGTGGTTTACTTAGGGTCACACAGGCAGTAACTGTTAGAACAGACTCAATTCCAGATCTGGGTGACACATGGAAATTTCTGATGGCTTGTATCTTTACCTAGACTGTAAACCACATGAGGACCAGGATGACGAGTGTATCTTCTACGGAGCTTATCAAAATGATTGTATGCAGCAGGGACACAAGTCATTAATTAATGATAGCTGATTTTTTCTAGGCCATTAGTTTGGTTTTTTTCTTTTCCTGCAAGGATTTCCAGGTCATATTGTTCTCAGAATAATCCTGCTTTTTTGTTAGTTGTTTTGATTGATTTTTATACCCTATAATTGATAATTAAGCTCTCAAACATTTCCTTTGAGGACTATGAACTACGATCTGTAATCACAACTTTTCTTTAAATTGATCATCTTCTTTTTTAGCTGTTAATAACATTTCTGGCTTCACTTGGGTTTTCAAGTTGTTATTTCCAGATGGTGAGGCCTTCAGATCTGATAAGTTCATACGTATCCTACTAAGTGAAAGCTTGAACAAAATGCCACATCTTTGGCAATCTTTATACTGTTAGTATGATAATTAATTGAAATAAAGAAGTTTCCCTGTGTTTTTGTCTTCACTCCTACCCCATGAAAAAGGCTTCAAATTGTTAACCAACCAAAATGGAAATGAATCACACTTAATATTATTCTTATCTGCCTTTCTTTTTTTCTGTTTGTAAATCAATTTAGTCTATTTGAGAGTATATGTATGCTTTTTTAGTTGAGATATAATTCACATAACATAAAATTTGCCATTTTAAGGTGCATAATTTAGTGGGTTTGAGTATATTCACTGTGTTGTTCAACCATCACTACTATCTAATTTCAGAAGATTTCCAATCACACTCCAAAAAGAAACCCTATAGCTATTAGCAGTCAGTCCCAATCTCTCACTCCCGCTCTATGGCAACCACTTTCTGTCTCTATGAATTTGCCTATTGTGGATATCCATATAAATAGAATCATTTAACATGTGGCCTTTTTGTGTCTGGCTTCTTTAACTGAGCATAAAGTTTTCAAGGTTCACCCGTGCTGTAGCATGTATCAGTACTTCTTTCTTGTAGCTGAATAATGTTCTCTTATATGGATATGTCACATTTTGTTTATCCAATAAGTTGATAGACATTTATGTTTTTCACTTTTTGGCTATTATGAATAATGTTGCTATGAACATTTCATGTACAAGTTTTTATCTGAAGATACGTTTTCACTTCCCTTGAGTATATACCTAGGAATGGAATTGTTGGATCATATGATAATTCTGTGTTTAACCTTGAGAGCTGACAAACAGTTTTCCATGGGGACTGCACCATTTTGCATTCCCACCAACAATGTAGAAGGTTTCCAATTTCTCCACATCCTCGCCAACATGTATTATTTTCTGACTTTTTTTTTTTTTGAATAGTAATCCTAATAGTGTGAAGTGGTATCTCTTTGTGGTTTTGATTTACATTTCCTTAATGATTAATGATGTTGAACATTTTTTCATGTGTTTATCATCCATTTGTATATCTTTAGAGAAATGTCTATTCAAGTCCTTTGCCCAATTTTAAAAATTTAGTTGTTTGTCCTTTTATTGTTGAGTTGTAAGAGTTCTTTTTACATTCTGGGTACAAGACCCTTATCAGATGTATGATTTACATATATGCCTTTCTTGAGTCGATTGCAAAGCAAAGTTTTTCAAGAAAATTTATATTTTGCTGCCATATTGTGAAGATTGGTGGTCTCTACCAGGCCTTATGTCATATTTACCTATTAGTGTTTGGAAGGTCACCAGAATTTACACTCAAAAATGAGGATTGGGGCAAGAAGGAAGCACTTTGTTTGCCAAGGGTTTTGCTTTGAGGTTATGCATTAATCCTCCCGCACCTTGAGGAAAGCCACGGTCACCGTCTACTGTAGTAGAAGGTGCTTTGGAGGCTGAGGATACATGTGGTGGCAGAAGCTTGAGAGTTTATGGCATTTTTATCCATAGTGGGATGGAAACATTGTTTTTGCTTGGGAATTAGGTTGTTTGTCTTTTGCTCATAAAGGAAAATTCTGGAGCAGATGAGCCCCACCGCGTACCCCCCATCATCCTTCATTACAGCCTATTTCTTCTAGTCAAGATGAGTTTGCCTGTTTGAGGTAGCTTGGTTAGAAGCTTTATAATGGCTGCCTGAAGTCTCGTTTTTCCTCATTCAGGCTCAACTGTGACTTTATCACTGCACACCTTGTAGAAGTCCTGGAACCCCAAAACCAAGGCAGAATAGGGATGGGGGAACCTCAGTTGAAGAAGGTGGCTAAGGGGGAGACTAAGATTTGCCAAGGACAGTTATGTGTTCAGGGCCTTTACAAAGGGAGGAGCTCCACTTGCTTGCATGTTGACTGAGGCATTCCTCACTGTGCTGGGGCTTGGGTCTGGCAGCGGGGTCTTTCTGCTCTTCGAGGTGGACACCACCATTACTGGTGCAGTCTTATGGATGCCCTTGCTAAGTTCATTTACCTCTTTGCTACTCAAAGTGTGGTCCCACTCACTGAATCTGCCTTTTAACAAAATTGCCAGGTGATCTGTATGCACATCAAATCATATACTCACACGGTTATTCAGTCTTTATCTGTCTGAACAATCTTCGTCTTTCTTTTCACGGTTTCTCTGGGTTTGGCCTGATGTGATATTGATGCCTTCCTACTTCTGGCTGCAGCTTCCTTTCATTGCTGGATGAAGAGAAACAACTGGGATTTCCTTGAAGAGCTATCAGGCTTGTAAACAATTTCATGAAATCCTGAAATAGTTATAAATTTGTGTTTACCCTTGAGTCTTCCTCAGCCTTCTCCCCTTCCATCTCCACCTCACTATCTTCCCACAGCTCCCACTTTCACCTTTCATTGTTAGTCCTTACCCCACTCAGACCCCCGACTATGCTGGGTCGCCTCTGTGATTAGCCCTCATTAGACTAGATGCTTCCTGAGGGAAGGGGTCTTATACTATCCATTTTTATATCTCTATTCCCACTGCTGGACCTAATATCCCTTGGACAGTAAATATTTGCAGAATTTACTTAGGTTATTGAATCATGTGAAAATTATTTCAGAAGACACCAAAAAAATTTTAAAATGCC
Organism: Equus asinus; assembly: GCF_041296235.1. NCBI lineage: Eukaryota > Metazoa > Chordata > Mammalia > Perissodactyla > Equidae > Equus > Equus asinus. The sequence goes on from NC_091812.1 coordinate 38,721,177, forward strand.
TTTTCTTCTGGTGCCACCCAAGATCCTGAGACTTTTATTTCAGTGATATCAAGTGGTATAGAGATGAACAAACTAACATTACATTCAGTGCATTTTGTGGGTCCTTTATGTATCACATTTTAATCCTGAATTTTTTTCATTTATAGAATAAAAGGATGGGTCCAGCCTGGTGGCCTAGTGGTTAAGTTTGGCATGCTCTGCTTCAGTGACCCAGGTTCGCAGGTTTGGATCCTGGGCATGGACCTACATCACTTCTCAGCCATGGCATGGTGGCAACCCATATACGAAATAGAGGACAATTGGCACAGATGTTAGCCCAGGGTAAATCTTCCTCAAGCAAAAAAGAAAGAGGAAGATTGCCAACAGATGTTAGCTCAGGGTGAATCTTCCTCAGCAAAGGAAAAAAAAAGTTAACTTGTTGTTATGTGAATTTTATCTCAATACAAATTTGCAAAAAACTCTATAGTGATACAGCCATTAAAAATTACAAGAGGTAATATACAAGAGATAATTCATTTGAAGTGTTTCGCATGGAGCCTGACATATAGTATGTACTCAGTAACTGTTAACCATTGTATTAACTTCAATAGAATATGGAAAAATGAAGACAATTTCACTTTGCATATATTTGAATTGGTGAGATTGTGGATGAATTTTCGCACTTACTATTTCCAGTAGAGCTGTGATAATATTGCTTGTGCAGTAAATACATTTTTTAAGGGTTTAAAAATAAAAGCTTTACAGATTCAGAGGCATCTGTTTTTGAGCCAAAGTTCATGTAAAGAGCTTGCATTGCTGTAGGTACTCAGCTGTAAAGAAAAAGATGACAAAAGAGGACAGATATATTTCAGTGGAAGGATAGGATAGAGAAACCATCCTCCCATCTATTCAGTGTATGCACACAGTCATTTGTTAATAACTCTGTTCATTCTATGCTTTTTGTTTTCTGGTTATCGACATTCATCTTAAATTAGCTCCTGAAGAGCAAAAAGGCGTATTGTTAATTTGCTTAATCTAGTGCCCAGCACGACGGCATGGCTAGATAACTATTTCAGTGATAATTAAAGATATTTTTCTTTGCCAATAATTCTTATTTAATCAAGCCAAAATCAATGTGTGTACCAGAGAAATATTCTGGGGCTTTGATTAAAAACCACAGAAGATTTTAATCTCTTCTCTACAAATACCCTAAAAGAGAAACAATGCTGTTTTCATAAATCTGAATCAAATCCAATTCAACTATCTCCGGATTAATTTTTATAACTATAAAAAATATGTGCATAAGAACAAAGACTGGATGGGACCTGGAAAATGGGGGACAAAAGAGTGGATATATTGGTGTAAATCATTGTGTGTTGACTTTGTCCTTTTATTTGGATTTCCAGAATTATTTCTTGAACAATAATTTTTTATAAACTTAGTGGGGGAAAAATCACCCCATTTCCTCCAAGATAGGGCTGCTGAACTGGCAGCTGTTGTATGAGACAACACAGGCATGAAGAGATGACATTCTGTGCATCTCCTCTTTTAAGCTTAAATTTTTTAACATGAACTAGAAGAAGAAATCTCTAGCTGAGGTCTTAATTGGTTTCCTCCCTAGTTTCTCCTTTCCCTGTTTTACCAGTGTACTTAGATTTAGCACAAAAACTGGAGAAAGCACAGCCAGCTGTCTAGAAATTGATGAGCTGATCATATGATCCAATTTTTAAAGTTGAGGACACTAAGGCTCAGAGATGTTCATAGCGTCTTGGGCATTAGAAGGGACCTTTGAAGGCATCTGATCCAACCCTCTTACCCCATACCTCTGATCCCACCACTTGACAATGGGAGAGATTTAAGTTATGACCCAAGTTACACACCTTGCAAATGGTAGAGCCAGAACTCAAGCCTGCTCTTCTAACACCATGTTCTTCCCAAGTTGCCTCAGAACTTTCTTGAGATCTTCTAGCCTGTGTGAAGGAAGGCAGCCCAACAATGAGTTCCTGGTAATTTCTGGGGCTACAGAAGTCTAGGTAACAATTTTACCTTTGGGCTTCCTTTTTGGCCCTCCCAAAGCCTCCTTAGAGCTATTCCATTCAGGGAGGTTTTTGATCTTCATCTTCCCTGATTCTGGGAGTGGCCCTACCAGATGGGTCTGACCTGTGTACCCCCGGGTGGGCACTTATTACCAGCAGCCTTTGGCTTTAGAGACCTCTCCACTCTCCTTAATCCAGTCCAAGGTTCTGACTCTGGAAAAAGGTACAGGAGGATTGTGCCCTGTGAAATCCTGACTTCATCTTGGAACCTGGAGAATCTTGCAGTGATTTTTCTTATCCCGCATCTAATTTTTCCAAACTCACTTGAGACCAAGATAAAGCACACCCATTTACAAGGTGGGTCTCCTGGCTGATGTCTTTCACCAGCCACTTCTTGTACTTGAGGGTCCTGGAATGACGTCTCTGGCCCAGGGTAAATCTCCCAACTGCTTTTCCAGATCTTGGTTGGTATTTATATTCTTCTTCTTTTCAGACCAAAAAGAAATATTGGAGTACAATTTGTGATACTCTGAGAACAAGCTTGATAGAAAGTTTTCATTACTAAATACAGTAACCTATTCATGGTGCTTGTCACCTTTGATTGCTTTTAAGACCTCTTTTGGTGACTCTTTTATCTCTCCCATAAAAAAGCATATCTGGCTAAAGGCTGAAAAATAGCAAGTACATTTCTTTCTAACCACCCTGCATTCATTTGGGGTGGAGATGTTTAGAGGCACAATTAGTCGCTAGCAATATAAACCCTAAGATCGGAACACATGGGGTTCTCTTGCTCCTCAACAGAGTGCTTTTGTAGCTGGTTTTTGAGCACAGACACATCTTTATTTTTACATACAGAGCTTTCTTTGACATACAAGCCAAAAATTTACTTGAACCAACCTAAACAGTATGAGAGAGAATGTCTGTTTTTTAAACACTGAGCATTACAGAGTATCCTTACAGCATAATGTAGGTATGTTCCGTATAGAACAGCTGAACATAGGCAAATTATTAAGCAGGAAGTGAGCACAACTTGCTTGTTAAATTCATGTACAATATTTTGAATCCTTGGTGTTCTTAACCATCCAAGAGTCTCCAAAACTAGCTTTCGACATATGAACTAAATAGGTTGATAATAGAGTTTTCTTTTGTCTTAGCTGCAATTTGAGAAATATTTATGTATATATATTTGTTCCAAAAATAATTTAAAATGGCTGATCAGACACACATTCAATAATGTATGTGTAAAATAAAGAATCAAGGCAAAGATAGAATATGTAAGAAAATAAAATTAAGCTAACGATAAGGTTACTACACAAATGTATCTTGTGAGGTTCATCTGCTTGGTCTACTAGTGGGCATGGGAAGTATACATGAAGTTAAATGAAAACTCTAGTATTGATTATAATTCTCATCTCTTTTTATTGCCCTAGAGTTCTTAACTGCGCCCAAACAACACTAACTTTTCACAAACTAATTATCTGAGTTTATGAATTAGCATATCCAGTGATATCTTCCTTAGATCTTCCTGCCCTTTAGTCATTTTGCTTCCAATTAGCATGTCATCCATCAGAGGTTGATGAAGGAAAAAAAATGTGTGAATCATCCCAGCTCATTTTATTTCTTGGTTTAAAAAAAAGGGGGCTGGGAAGGGGGGTGTGTGTGGGGCATGGAGAAGGGCAGTTAGATGTTACTAGAACCATTTGGAAGAGAATAAAGAAGAAATATTTAAAGTTTGTGATTTCTAATTATCAAAATGAACACAATGAAGGAATTCATGTAGACATCTCGTTAAGGCAAGCTTTTAAAGAATGTCTAACATTTCTTGTTATTGAAGATTCCATACACTCACAAAATTATAAGCCTCAATGTCCAAGGTACTCAGGATCAGGAACTTCATAAAAAACCTCTTAATCAGACAAACTTGAACACATCATCATCTAGAAATAAATGAAAAGAGTGCAAAGCATTAAAGAACACAGTTGTTCAACAATAGGTCAAATATATCAAACCAATAGAATCTTCTGTTGCTAATAAATTATAAAAGGTTCATAAACAGAGAAGAGTATTTATCATAAAAAATTATCATAAACAGAATATTTATGATAAAAATATAAGAAAAATGAAAACTGGTATGTAAACTATAAAATATATAAAATATCTAAGGTAACCAAAGAATATAGGTAGTGTATAAAAACATTATAGCTATATTGGGTTGACTGAGATGATGAACTTATTTTCTTTCTCACAGAATTTTTTGGTGTTTTGTCATTATAAATATAATTGAGGAGAAGAAAAGAAAGGAAAACAAAGCTTTCACATGAAGAATATTTTTTTACAGATTTACCAAATAGTTTTTATTTTCTGCTTATTAAAATCTGATTTGTTTTTTAAGTCTAAAGTTTACAGACTCATGGCAGATCATCTAAACTGTTCTTCTTTCCATTAAAATGTGCATTTGGGGGATATTTTTCCACAGAAATGATTACAGGCAACTCAATAATGTTCCTCTTTTCTTTATTCCAATTCCTGTTTTTCTTAGGGATTGCCATGGGAGTCTTGATTCGAGAATACAGCAAGTTCTCTAATCTGGAGAAATTCTACTTTGCTTTTCCTGGAGAAATTCTAATGAGGATGCTGAAACTCATCGTGTTGCCATTAATTATATCCAGCATGATTACAGGTACCTTGAGAAAACTGATGTTCTCTGTGATTATTTAAGGAGCCATCACTTAAGTCATTTTCTTCTAATTATGGAAAAAATTAAAATGCGTTTGATGCATCACACACATATGCACTCTCTCCTCACTTGGAAGGTATATATTTGCTTGAGTAGAAATATTTCATTATTCACAAAATGGCATTGTTTTGTGGCATTGCCCTGCTTCTGGCACTGTCCACCACAGCTCAAATCTTCATTTGACCAGCCATATGATGTCTCGTGAGGAAGGCACCATTTTCAAATGTATTATAAATAAAACTCTATCCAGGACACAGAACGGGGGAAAACAAGGTGTAGTTGGTCGCTGAAATGTCAGCCAGTGTTCTCAGGCAAAGTGTGGTTGTCAGTTTGGATCATGTTTTCAGTAGTTCATTCATTTGTTTCCTAACTGCAGCCGTCCTGCCCACTACCCTCTCAGCAGCTCCTTCAGGGTCCCTCTGCCCCGTTGCCTCACCCCTTTCCACTCCTCCACGGAACTCAGAACGTGCTACACACCAGCCCTGGAAATTTGCCCAGGGGACCAAGAGTCACATACTGTGGGAAAGGTTTAATTATAGATTTGCTCCATATTTTAAATGCCTAGTATCTTTAAATCTGAACTTGTGACAGTTATATTTGGAAATGATTTTTCCCTTATTGATCATTATATTGCTGGGTCCCTTTAAAGAGCAAGCTCCCTTCTGTAGATAGAGATTAATTTGGTTTACAAAACTGTCATTTTTCTGGGTATGGTAAGCTGCTCTCTGCACTCCGTAGTTTCCTGTAGTTATCTTAATTCTGGCAATAGGTAAAATGTGGCACATCAGTCACTAGTGTTGTCAGCTTGAAAATCAGGGTTTTATGTAACTGTGTAATTAGGAGTCTTGACTTGTCCTCTTCTAGAGCATTTTTCTCCACTGCCACTGAGGAGACCTGGGACTGATCTCTGTAGACTACTGAACATTGGCTGGGTGACAGGAGGGTGGGTGTCAGGATCTGCTGAATTCAGCGACTGCATTGCTTGAAGAGCCATAGATTCGGCTGTTGAACTTTTCAAGTGCCGAACTCCAACTAGACTAGAATTCCTTGGGAGCCTTGTTCTTCAAAGGTCTTGATGTTCTTGACTTACTAGAAACCTAAAGAGAGCATTTAATTACTTTTATTTATGTATTTAATTATGTTTTGAAATGCCCAGCTTCTTTTAGGCTCTGCAGCCTGAGGGCCAAATCAGCAGACCAGTTGTTTATTACAGTATAATGTTTGTTTGTTTGTTTTTGTTTTTGGTTTGTTCCAAAGATTGGCACCTGAGCTAACGTCTGTTGCCAATCTTTTTTTTTTCTTCTCCTTCTTCTCCCTAAAGCCCCCCAGTACATAGTTATATATTCTAGGTATAGATCCTTCTGGTTGTGCTGTGTGGGACGCCGCCTCAGCATGGCCTGATGAACGGTGCCATGTCTGCATCCAGGATCCAAACCGGCAAAACCCTGGCTAAAGCAAAACATGCAAACTTAACCACTTGGCCATGGGGCTGGCCCCTATTTATTTGTTTAACTTTAAATTACTGTAAGCATTTAAAATATGGAAGATTATATGTAAGCATCCAGATTTCTAGCTTCCTCTGGAAAAAATTAAGATCAGGAAACACTGGACCCGTGTGCCCACACACCAACAGTGGTCTGGAGCTGAGAGACAGCTAATCCGTTTAGTTGGAGCAAATGCATTTGAGGATGCCACGGTCCTCACCATTCCCTGTTGCCTAATACCTCATCTGCTGGACTCATTTACATTACCTGCTGGCCTCTGTAGGCATTGCCATTACAACCTCTTAGGATTTTCTCAAAATCAAAGATTCTTAATCTTTTCTTACACTCCTTTGAGAATGTGGTGAAAGTTTTGGGCCCTCTCCCAAGAAAAATATTCACAGTTGTACCTGTATACTGTATCTTGCATGCAGTTGCACAAAGTTTGTAAACCATTTGATGAGCAATACTATTTAAATCTTTGTCTGTGGAGGAAGGTATGGATAGTTGATGCAAATTACGTGGCAAATCCAGAACTCGTGCAGTAAACCAGGTTTTAGAAGGTAAAAGTACATGTATGAATATACTAGTTGCATAATATTGGATGTTTGAAAATATATACTGCTCTCGGCAGCCAATTACTAGTGAGGTTTTTGCAGTCTGGCTGTTTTAGGCGCTAGCTCAGCCTTGCAAATCATCTAGAAAAATAATTTGCAGCCCTCACCATTCCACTCACATAGCCCAGCTGCTTTTTGAAGCTGTAGCACAGGTCTGGAAATTTCTACATTTTTCCTTTACCAAACCGCCAGCAGTTAAACAGGAGTTAGAGCAGAACTGCTATCCATTCTTTTGACATGGAGTGATAAAATGGTCAAAGATTCAAGGGATATGAACAAAGCAGGATGGGAACAATGATGCTGTATTCGTGTTTTAAATTGGCAGATTAAAAGGAAAAAAGTAGGGGCTGGCCCAGTGACGTAGCTGTTAAGTTTGCACGCTCTGCTTCAGCAGTGTGGGGTTCCCAGATTTGGATCCTGGGTGTGAACCTACGCACTGCTTATCAAGCCATGCTGTGGCAGGCATCCCAGATATAAAATAGAGGAAGATGGGCACAGATGTTAGCTCAGGGCTAATCTTCCTCAAAAAAAAAGAGGAAAAAAGTAATAATACTGGTGTTGGCAAAGTTATAGGAAAATGGGCTCATTCATACATTTTGGTTACTGTATTAATTGGAACAAACTTTATGGGGGGGCAGTTTGGAACATATCCTGATGTTTCCACTTCATAGTTCTACTTCTCCAAATTTATCATAAAGAAATAGTCAGAAATGTGTTCAAAGATTTAGGTACAAGGACATTCATGATAGTATTTTTTTTTTAATGATTTTTTTTATTTTTTCCTTTTTCTCCCCAAAGCCCCCCGGTATATAGTTGTACATTCTTAGTTGTGGGTCCTTTTAGTTGTTGCATGTGGGACGCCACCTCAGCGTGGCTTGATGAGCAGTGCCATGTCCGCGCCCAGGATTCGAACCGACGAAACACTGGGCCACCTGCAGCCGAGCGCGCGAATTTAACCACTCAGCCACGGGGCCAGCCCCATGATGATAGTATTTTTTTATAATGGTGATAAATTATAGACAATCTAAATGTATGTCATAACCATAAGTTAGAGTTCTATGCAACTATTAAAAACCTTGGTTTGGAAACATATATAATGACAAGTGGAATGTTCCTAATACAGTGTAAAGTAGGAGGATAAAAGAAATTACACAACAGGATATTGCGTACAACCCACATTTTATTAAAATTTATATACATTTTTAAAAGTTGGGATCAAAATCAAATGGTTAACAGTGGTTAGATCTGGATAGTAAGAAGATGTGATTCATTGCACTTTCTTTACCTTTACAAGGTAAACACGTTATTTTTGTTTGTTTTGTTTTTTCTTCTCTTTTTTAAGAATGGATTTTAATTTTTTTTTCCTTAAAGATTGGCACCTGAGCTAACAACTGTTGCCAATCTTCTTCCTTTTTTTTTCTGCTTTTTCTCCCCAAATCCCCCAAGTACATAGTTGTATATTTTAGTTGTGGATCCTTCTAGTTGTGGTATATGGGACACCGCCTCAGCATGGCCTAATGAGCAGTGCCATGTCTGCGCCCAGGATCCCAACCAGCGAAACCTTGGGCCGCCGAAACGGAGCGCGCGAACTTAACTACTTGGCCATGGGGCCGGCCCCAAGAATGGATTTTAATTTTAAAGGATGGATTCTGCCCTGTGCTCCTCCGACCTCGCCTCTGGTAGTTTCCCTGCTCCCCTCCTCCCCACCTCTCCTCCCTGTCTCTGCAGCCTTCAGCCTGCTGTGCGTTCCTTCCCCCAAGCCCTGCAGTGGTCCTCAGCCTTCCAACCCAGCACAGGCCGGGAGGGGAAAGAGGAAGAAGACCACGGAAAATACACAGGAAGAACAGTTTTAACATTTCAAAAGCCTTAATAATCCAGCATATCAGTAGTTTATTTTATACATGTATTAGGCCAAAGGATAACGCGTATTAGAAGCTGGGAAAAGTTGAATGAGTCCCCTAAGGAAACATAAATTAGAGGTAGAGACACAGCGAAAATTGAGACGTAAGGCTAATAATCTGTGCTTCTGCATGAAGGAAACTCTCTTGCCAAATTAACAGGTAGGAAAAAAAGAAACCTCTGCCTTCAAAGCCTCTGCTGGCATAGAAATACTTACTTTTTAGTTGTTTTTTTAAAAAATAGGAAGACTCCCCCTTCATGTGATGATGAAGTTAAGACATGTTTGTCAGGGAAATTTGAATATAGACTGGCCATTAGATGGTATCCAGAAATTGTTGATAATTTTTTAGAAGTGATAATGACATATATAAGAAAATATCCTTATTTTTAAAAAGTGCGTATGGAATTATATAGGAGTGAAATGACATAATGTCTGGAATTTGCTTTAAAACAGAAAAAAAAAAGAGAAGACACGGTAGATATAATCTCAAGGCATTTCCAGAGACAGGCAGTGTAGGCGCTAACAGACAGAATCCTACCCATAATTTATATCCTGAGGGACACACTCGCGCTGTGCCGCAGAATATCTGTGCTCCGGCCCTGTTAACATTTAGGTTTGTTAAGCTGTATTTATATCAGACCACCAGGGAACTAGCAGGGGAAATGACTTACAAACATGCCTGAGAATTGTGGCTCTGGAAAATCCTGGTCCAGGTCTCACCAACCAGTGAGTTTAAATTTGGGTCACATTTTCTTTAATACCCAAATTAAGATGGCTTGAGCCTCCTATGACCAGCACAGGAATGGAACATCACCTTGACTGCTACTCCTAGAGGTTCCCTAAGCATCTTTTGAGGGTGCTGTCTTAGTTGTGCTCAGGAAGAGGTCCCCATCTCTTCCACTCCAGCCTCTCTGCCACGACTGCCTGGGCCAGAAGTGCTCCACCGGGCATACCTGCCTCCCCTGGTGCCTCCTGTGGCTGCCGACACCCCTCTGATCCTGAGGAGCTCCCCACTTTGCTGCTCCATCCTAAAATAGGAGCAAGAACTTAGTTCATAGCACAGCTGAGACCAGGCTGCTAGGTAGAACAAAGCTTTATGAAAGGTCGGGGGATGAGAGCAGGTGAAACCAACAGTGACATCCAGCTGCTCCCCATAGGAGTTCTTCCAAGAGCCTCAGGGTCCCTTAAGAAGGCTGCACCTCTGCTTAGCTGGCAGCCTGCCTCCAGGAGGCTACGGTCAGCTAATGCCTCCATGGAAGATGTTCCAAGCATTGTCACATCCTAGATGCCACCACCCAACACTAGGTTCTAAATAGGAAAAGTTTCACCATCACACAGGTCTTCCTGGCCTGGCCCAGAAGCAACCTCGTTCTGGGATGATCACCATTGTGGAAGATCCGCTTCAGAGGAAACATCCCTCACAGCCACAAGGGGATGGTTTTGCCTTGTGGGCCCCATCAGGAGACCCACGGTAGAAGGGATACCATTACGCTAGTACCTGCTGGATTGTGGCATACCTGCCAAACTTGTGGGACTTAGTCTGTCTAGGTTGGTCTGTGCCACACCCATGCCAGTTCCTGCGCACAGTTCTTTCTCCAGAGCAAGACCTACCCATTCCTGCAGCATCTTATTCTGGATTTCTTATAAATACTGGCTCCTCAAGAAGCACTACCAGTTTACAGCTCAGCACATTCCAAGTTTATAACAAGCCAAGAAAACTCCCACCTTTCCCTCCACCCCAAGCCACTGAGTCCCTGGGTCCTAGTACTGATTCCACCTCCTCGATAAGTCATGTTACTAAACATACGATTTCACTAGAAAACATGTATATTCTGTTTATCAATGTGTTTCCAGTTTCCACAAAGCACAGATTGGGTATTGGATTTACATTTGTGGGAAGCTTCTCCAAAGATAAATTTAAGACTTCATCCTTGGAAGATTACAAAAAAATTGCTCTGGACTTTTAAACGGTTGTCACTCTAGCTTCTACATCAAGATTTCAAAATTTTAGGCCTTGGTCTCAACTCTAATGGCAAAGGTCCACTACTTTTTAACCAAGAAAAAAAATTTAAAGCCTTATAAAGGTTTAGCTACAAACAGTATTTGTTAAACAATAGCCAAATGTATGATACGTATGTGAGTCAGTTTCTTTTCAAGCAGGGCTCTGCAAGCTATTCTTGTAAAGGGCCAAATAGTGAATATGTTAGGCTTTTTGAGCCACACAGTCTCCGTCCATCTACCCAACTGGTTGTCACAGAAGTGTAGCCATAGACAATATGTAAATGATTAGGCGTGGCTGTGTGTCAATAAAACATTTATTTACAAAAATCAGGAGGCCTACCAGCAGCTGACCTCTGCCAAAATGAAATACAAGACTAGATTCTAACTTTCAAGATACAATCTAATTGAGATGGAATCTCTATGACCAAATAAACCAACACACCAAGCAACTACTACTCACAGCAAGCAATGAATATAAATGCCCTGAAGAATGGAGGATGGAGCAGGATAAGTGAAGTCAGTCAAGGTTTTTGGAGACCCCTATTGTTAAATTCAGGCTTTGGAGGGATGACACACTTGGATTGTTTGGGCTAGGGAAGGCATTTTTTTGAGGCTATGTATTCATTTACTCATAAGCAGCTGTGTACCTGGATACCATCCCACATCCTCCAGTAGAAAGAACTGTGCTGTGGGCCTCCCTAAGACAGGGTTCAGTTTCATTCAAGAGATATTTGTTAACCCCACCGGTATGAAAACAGACTAACAGAAAACCACCTATGAGAGGGTGAGGTTCCTGCCACCCACGTGGTCATGGACCCCGGGTCTTCTGCTAGCCGGATCCATGAGTCCTCGTGTTTGCAAGAAGGTAGAAGAGTCGAAGATGAACATATCACTTGGTTGTACAGCTTGCTATTAGGTCACTAAGAGTGTTTAATGTCAACTTCAGCTATGGGGTAAAGTATGCATGCTTTTCTTGAAACATTGATGGTTTTTACATAGTTCCATCTCTATGAAAATTGCCATTTCAAGTTGGCTTATAAACTTAAAACTCCACGCTGGGAAAGGCACATTTGTAGCCTAAGACTATACACACTGAGAATAAACTGCTTGCCTCATTTGCAACATCTGGAACCACCGGGCTCTGCTTGCATTTTAAGTGCCTCCGTTCCATCCCCCAGCCTTATTGGGGAACTGAGAAAATAAGATATCCTAAGCAGGTTTGCACACATGAATTAAACATTTCCCAAAGATCATCAGGAAATTTTGTGTTGAGTTAGAACACAGCTATTGCAGCCAGAGGACTTATTATATTAATTTGATGTCTGCAATGGTTTTCTCCTAAGAAGAAAGGGACACATAGTGTATAAGGAATGAAGTTTCCACAGTGAATGTGCCACTTGCCACAGTAATAAGATGAAAAGTGGCAAGAGATAAATATGCCTGCTTCCATCTCTCTGAAGCCCAGAGGATCAACCACGAATGAGCTTTCCCACACCAGTACTAGACTTTGTCACAGCTCTGTTCAACTGTAAGTTAACCTGATTTTGTTTCTAAAAAAAGGAGTGAGAAACCATGCAGGGATTCTAAGGAACCTTCTATGTGTTGAATGCATGGACCTGGGAGACCATTCATTCATTCATTCCATCTTTGATATCCCAGGCTCTGTGCTAGGCACAGAAGATATAAAGATGAGTTCTATTCCAGCAAGAAAGAGAGAGTACAGTACAATGCTGTGTGATAAGTGCTTTGTGGGAATAAGGATAGTGGAGACGACATTGGGATGGAGTTTTGAAGAAAAGATAAGAATCAGATGAAGGGGGGCAGGCATTCAAGGCAGAAGAAAATATCAGATGGCATGGCATTTTTTGAGGACAGTGGGACTTTGGAGTGCTGGAAACATGGGGAGAAGGGGTGGGAATGGAAAGATGAGCATGTGACTTCATGGGTTTGTGTGCCTTCCTAAGGGGTCTGGACTTGAGCCTGTAGGCATGGGAAAGCAAGTTACAGCAGTGACTCCCACCTGTGCCATTCTCTACACAAGGACACCCTGCACAAGCTTCAAGTGGGGAAGTATTGTTAAAGAAAAAAAATTCAATGATAGTGATAAAGACAGTAAGGCAGACTTTCTTCAGGACTGTCACATAGGCGTAGGGACCACTACAATGGGATTTTGCAGTGGGGAGAGAGATTGGGCTCAACTCTGAACAAATACAGCACGAGCAAGTGGGAACTGATAGCCAAGGAGAAAGGCAGGGGGGATCAGCAGATGGAAGATGATGAAGAGAAAACTTCAGGGAGAAGGGGGATTCTAGCTAAACCGACCTAACAAGATTCTTGCTGAAGAGAGACCAGGGTGGTCACATATCACCTGGGGGACGGTGGAGGATGAGGAACCTGATTAGATATCAAGAATAGTGGGATATCAAAGCTTGGGGGTTCCAGTTAAACTGACTTAGCAGAGTTCTTGCTAAAACTAGACTTTACAAGGAAGTGCACAGCTGGCCTAGAAGAAGGTTCAGGAGCCTGACTAAAGTGTGGTCAAGCAAACAATCTTTGTCAGTGTCGATTATAGTGGGGCAGGAGAGTCTAGTGGTTAAGTGTGCAGACTAAGGAGCCAGAGTGCCTGGGTTTGAATCCTGGCTCTGCCATTTACTAGCTGTGAAACCTTGAACAAGTTACTTAAGTTGTCCTCAACTGTAAAATAGGGAAGTATTAGTACTCTGTCATGGTGCATTTAAAGTGCTATATAATTTTTTTATTTACTCTTTTTTTGTCTGATACTGTTAGAAGTTTCTAGAATATCCCTGCATTGGCATCAGAAACTACAGGGCCAATATTAGAATTGAGCCATACATATGCACGTGCATACCATGCATTCATTCTGGAAATTAAAACAATATAAAAAGACTTGCTCTGCCACTAGTTTATAAGGTTCACCAGCATACAAGTAGCCCTACCCAGAAGCGTAAGCTTCTAATTTTACAGGATAAGGAGAAGCAAAGACAGAGCTCAATAATAATTAGGTCTTGGTAGAAAACCAGAGAAGTTTCACTGAGCTGTTAGCTATCCTGATGTCAAAGCATGGACTTTGAAGAGAGTAAAGGAGTTTCTCAGGTTCTCTGAGGTGTGTTTAATGCTCTTATTGAACAATAAGCCTCCTATAAAAGCCCGTGGCATCTTCTGAAAAATTGGCCCAAACTACGAATACCACCATGCTCTGTGGTGTAAAAAACAAAGTTGAAGCAGCTCCCGGACTGCTGAAGAACCAGGAGACCAGCCCGCTGCTTCTTGACACATGTTTTGGACATCAAATGCAGACTGGCTGACAGAGGCTACAAAGTGAGAGCCTTCTGTTGGTTCTGCTGAGGACTGGTTTATTTTGTTAACTTCACAGAATAGTCTGGGGGATGATATAATCTATTTTAAGGGAATTCTTTGTATTAAGATCTCTAAGAAAAAGAGATGTCATAAGTGAAGTGTGCACAGAAATATATTTTGCATACTCCCTCTGCCTTTTCCGTTCCCTTTGAATATGCCGGGGGTATTTATCCAGGCTGCAGAGATTTCCCTGTGCCCTGGATTAACAAAGTGAGATCCTGTCCAGCCTTGTTTTCCTGGGGAATGAACTTGTTTATTTAATCTTCATAGCAACCCAATGAAGTTGTAAAGTGGGTGGGACCTTATCTTCATCTTTAGAGATGAGAAAACAGGAGGTTGAAGAGAGATTAGCGGCGTTTCCGAGATCGCACAGATCATAAGGGCAGCACCTGGACTGACGCAGAGTCTGGAGTTCCATTCTGGAACATTCTACTGCCTAGGGACTGGAGCCTGGGAAGAGGGGTCTCGGGCAGGCAGCCATACATAAATAAGTAGGTTGTTCATTCAGTCAACATGTGTTTATCAAGCTCCTCCTAGGCGCTTGGCACTGGGTATATTTTGGTGAACAGGCAGATATGTAGGTCTCCTGCCCTTGAGGAGCTTACAGTCTAGAGAGAAAGAGGCATTAAATGCTGAACCCATTGATAAAAATTGTGAAGCCTGATATGAATAGGATGCCAAGCGAGGAAACCAGGGGAGCCTGCTTCAGCCTGGAGACTCAAGGAAGGACTCTGACGAAAGGACTTAAAAGTAGCCAAATGAAGGGTTGGAAAAAGCAGTCCAGCAGAAGCAAGAGCCTGTGCAAAGCCCTTGAAGTGGAAGTTCAGTCTGTTCTAGAAGAGGCTGGAAGAGGGCAACACGATGGCGAGGTGGCACTGCTGGGGCTGGAAGGCAGGCAGGCGTCCTTCTCACAGGATCTCCTTAGCCGGAGAAGACAGTTTTATCCTCAGTGTTTTATACCCTCGTGTGAAATGGCCTGATTTAAGTTTTTAAAAGATCTCTTTAGTGACCATGTGACAAAGGAATACAGATAATGGAAGAAGGAGTGAGGGAATGAATGAGTTAACTCTTGTTCAGTCTCTTCCATTTGCTCAGTGACACATTTCCTATTGATCATTTCATTCAATAATAATGAAGGCTATAGTACACATTAAGTTCTAGCCACCATACTAGGCATGTTATTGATGTTATTTCTGATCCTTACAACAACCGTGCAAAATGGTGGTGTTCACTTTGCTCCTGACAATTACCCTTTATAAGGTAGAGACGTTTAAAACCTCCATTTGGGGTCAACCCTGGTGGCCTAGTGGTTAAGTTTGGCATGCTCTGCTCTGGTGGCCTGTGTTTGGTTCCTGGGCATGGACCCACACTACTCCTCTGTCAGTGACCATGTTGTGGTGGTGGCCCACATAAAAAGAAAAAAAAAGAGGGGCTGGCCCCATGGCCGAGTGGTTAAGTTCGCACGCTCCGCTGCAGGCGGCCCAGTGTTTCGTTGGTTCGAGTCCTGGGTGTGGACATGGCACTGCTCATCAAACCACGCTGAGGCAGCGTCTCACATGCCACAACTAGAAGGACCCACAACGAAGAACATACAACTATGTACCAGGGGGCTTTGGGGAGAAAAAGGAAAAAATAAAATCTTGAAAAAAAAAAGAAAAAAGCAGAGGAATCTTGGCAACAGATGTTAGCTCAGGGCGAATCTTCCTCAGGAAAAAAAAATGCCATTTGATAGATGGGGAAACTGAGTCTGGGAGGAGAAGGCTGGGATTTGAGCCCAGTGTGTCCCCCCAAAGGCCATGTTTGTTTCTCCCCATGCCAGTGGAGATACAGGAGTCATCCAGGTAAGAGAGTTTTAACTCCTATGCAACAGTGAGTTTCATGGAAGTTGTGTCCATTCACAGTTGTGAAGCACCATCAGATGCCAGACCAAAATACTTCCAATAATGGAGTTAATTCTGACACCTTAATGGCAAGGTGGAGAGAGATTGTCACGAAAACTTTGTTCTCCAGTGGGTGGTAGCTTAATCAGAGAGCTCTCGGAGGAGTCTTTTGCCTTCCAGTGTTTATTTTTAAAACATGCTATTGTTTAGCCCATGGCAACTGCTTCCTTTGTAGTGTTTTTATAAAAAGTTCTAATAGATTATTACTGTTTTAGCCAGGAGCCAGTACCCCAGCTCATCAGAGCCTCCTCCCAAGGTGAACAAGCAAGCATAGTTTCTTAAAATAAAGAGCTATCAGGTGCCCCTAACTTCCAAGGAAAACCTTGAATTGTATCCTTGTTTCTAGGCCACAGCCCAGCCTCAAGATGGTCCCTGGTTTTAAAGGACAATCCTGGGCTCACTGGTAACTGGACTTGCAAAAGAAAAACAAAATCAATGGCAGTGGTAAAAGATGGTAAAGCAGACTTTATTCAGGATCGTCGAGATAGGTGTAGGGACCACTGCAGTGGGATTTTGCAGTAGAGAAGAGAGATCAGGCTCCACTCTGAATACAGCATGGGTAAGTGGCAATTGATAGCCAAGGAGCAGGATGGGGGTCAGTGGATGGAAAATTACTAAGAGGAAACATTATGGGGAAGGGGGATGCTAGCTAAACCGAACTAACAGGATTCTTGCTGAAGAGAAGCCAGGGTGGTCACATATCACCTGGGGGATGATGGAGGATGAGGAATCTGGTCAGATATCTAGGGTGATCAGATATTGAGGGTAGGGGGTTCTGGTTAAACTCACTTATCAGAGTTCTTGCTAAAACTGGATTTTGCAGGAAGGGCACAGATGGGCCTAGGAGAAGGTTCAGGAGCCTGACTAAAGTGTGATCAAATGAAGAATCTTTGTGAGAATCCTGCTCATCTTGTTCTGGCCAATTCAGGTGCTACCTCCTGCCAGTTGCTTCTGGTCACCTCAGCCTGGTGACAACTCTGGCTCCTCTGAAAGTACATGGTACCTATCCTCTGCACCAGTGCTTTGCAAAGCATTCAGTTTTTAAACTGGATGGGAAAGATCCAGTTTTTAAAATTTCCAATCTGTCACAGATCAGTAATCTTTGTAAACTAAAATAAAAATGAATTACTAGAAAAAGGTATAAAAAACAAAGGCATACAAAATGCTAGCCCTATTTTTTGTTATTACGTTTAACAGACATAAAATTACTGTCCAATTGCTATGAAAGTTTTAAACGGTTACCTTTGATTTCTATGCAGATCACATTGCACCTGCTTTATATTGTATTAGTGCACAATCCCCTGTCATTTGTCAGTTCCCAGAGAGCAGGTATCAGCTCCCAGAAGAAATGAGTTCTGGAGTGGACTGTAAAGAAAGGCACTCCTCTGGACCTTGCCAGGCACGAGGCACGGCATGAAAGCAAGGAATCCAGGTGGCTTTTGAGAATAAAACCCCAGTAAAAGCAAGATGATGTTTCACTGGTTTGGGACTAAGCAGGGCATGCTGTCTGACCTGCCCCCAGTAAGTGATGGGGGCCATATTCTTAACCACTGTGTCATACTGCCTCTATCCGTGTGCTACAAAATCCTAGACCAGCACTGCCCAATAGAACTTCCTGTGATGTAGGAAATTTTCCCTGTGCTGTCCATTGTGGTAGCCACAAGCCACATGTGGCTATGTATGCCAGCTCCACCACTCACCAGCTTAGGACCTTGGCATATAACTTTGCCTTTCTGAGCTACAGCTTTCTCCTCTGTAAAATGGGGATAATAATGCCTACCTCATAGGGCTATAGTGAGAATTCAGGGAGATGATGCACTTAACATGCAGTCATTGCTAAATACACAGTGTCTATTGTCATCATAATTTTTATTGTAAGTATCATCATCATCATTATTGGCAGGTGGGTGTTTAGACCATGCAGACAGCCATTTTATATTCATGTTAAGTTGGGTAAAGTTCCTATTACAGAGGTTTTCAAAGATTAGGCTGTTTCTCTGCACAAGATCCCTCCCTCTACAGTGGTGCCCTCCCCTATCCTCAATGACACATTATAAATCGTCCCAAGAGCCTGGATTTGGGGACCAGCCCTGCCCCCATCAGTGATGACTGGAGAGGTAGAGGGGTAACTCTGGAGATGTAGAGATTCAAATCAACAATTGTTGAATAATTTCGGATATATCCAGAATTGTAGGACTGAGGTAGATTTGAGGAATGGGGAAAAAAGCTCTTTCTACAAATACAGTAATTCCCCCGTTATCTGTGGTTTCCCTCTCTGCAGTTTCAGTTACCTGAGGTCCAGAAATGTTAAACAGAAAATTCCAGAAATAAACAATTTATGAGTTTTAAACTGCATGCCATTCTGAGTAGTGTGATGAGATCTTGCACCATCCCACCCAGAACATGACTCATCCCTTTGTCCAACATATCCATACTATGTACCTTACCCCCTCCCATTAGTCACTTAGTAGCCATCTTGGTTATCAGATCGACTGTCATGGTGTCACAGTGCTTGTGTTCAAGTCATCCTTATTTTACTTAATAATGGCCCCCATAGCACAAGAGTAGTGATGCTGAAACTCGGATATATCAAAGAGAAGCTGTCAAGTGCTTCCTTTAAAGTGAAAATGTGGAAGTTCATGATAATAAGGAAGGAAAAAAATTGTATGCTGAGGTTGCTAAGATCTACAGTAACTTTTTTACAACGTATTATTATAATTGTTCTATTTTATTATTATTGTTCTATCTTTTACTGTGCCTAATTTATAAATTAAACTTTATTATATGTATGTATGTAGAGGAAAAAACATAGTTTATATAGGGTTTGTTACTATCCACGGTCTCAGGCATCCACTGGGGGTCTTGGAAGGTGTTTCGTCAGGATAAGGGGGGCAACGGTAACTAGAATATAGTTGCTGGACTCCAGGAGAGAGGAGCTGGCTGACTGCTCTGGGAATGTATTTGTTTAAGATATTGCCACCAAGAATCTTATTATTATGAAGCCTTTTATTGCCAGCTGGGTCCTGGAATAGAAGCAGAGGCACCAGCCCATGGCCAAATCATTAAGACAAATTAAGACATATTAACATATGCTGGAAACAATTTCCCACATAGATTTAATTTGTTTCACTGCTGGAAGAAAATCCTGAGAGGGCATAAAACACGTACCCAAGAACAGTTCTGCAGCTACCCTGTGAACTTGTCACTTGTCAGCACCTTAGGGGCTGGGAGCTGCTTAAACTGAACATAGACCAAAGAGCAATATATCCACAAATGCATCCTCTGTTAAGGCAGAGTTACAGGTGCTTATACGGGTTACTTGGAGTTCTGTTAAATTGGTGATTTTCTTGGTTCTTTTTTTTTAACCTACAACTATTGTTATAAATAGTTATTTTAATTGTTTATCACAATAATGTACAGAGCTCTAAAATGGAATAGGCACATTTTATAATCATATAATATACTTAGCAAACTTACATATTTGCATTGTTGTTTGCTCTTTTTTTTAAGAGACTGAACTAAATATGACATAGTTCATTCGTTTCTGATTTGTGGCCCTCAGTGTCTTTTGATTTTGTTATCGCTGTTTCTTGCAGAATTGTTATTTTTAATTGTCTTACCATCAGGAAAAGAAAATCTTCTCAGGACACCAAACTACATTTTTCTCAGAGAAAGAGAATAGACTCTATCATCAAAGTTATTCTAAGGTGTGACTGTTGCAATATGTCCACCATATGGTAATTGCACAATCTTGCCCGCGAGGTTAGTGAATGGGCCCTTAACAACATCCTGGGGTGGCTGCTAAAGAGGCCAGAGCCCCTTCTCTCAAAATGTTAACCTGCACAGGAGCAATCAACAGTTGGAGGGATGATGTGCTTAGAGTGAGAAATGATTGGTTCTGTCATCATAATGATGACAGCTTCCTTACGGACTTTTCCTGTACATCAAATATGTATGATTATATTTGAGAAGCATAATCCCCCAGTCACTTACAAAAAGGGATAAGCCATTTACTGTGTGAGGAGTGAATATAAAACTACTTGCAGATGCTGATAGCCTACAGGTTTACTACCTTTTCCTTGGAGTTGCCTCGTGGTGACCTCTTTATTTTCCCTGCTACCCTGTATGTTAGGCTTTGCCAATGGGACACGCGTTGAAGACTCAAAAAGTCGTTTTCTATTACGGTTATTTGACTCAAAATGTGATTCTCATTTTGGAAACTGGGCAGGGTAGTCTGAAACCTCCTAATGATGGCTTGTTGAAAATGTTTTGGTTGCTTCTCAGCTTGCCCTATGTCCCACATAGAAACATTCCAGTTAGGGAGCTGCATCATTTGACTCCATTTATACAAGCATCTTTGATGGAGGGCGAAGGTTTCTAGCAAGGAGGGACGTATGACTTCCACCTCTATACCTATCCTTGGCATTCTAGGCAACCCTTTCATGTCTAGGCAACATTCAGCAGCCAAAGACCATTTGAAACTAGATCTAACAATGCAACCATAAGTCTCCTAAATTGGAAATTTTATTTATATCCAACCTAAAATGAAAAATTTAAGGTGCCTCACAATCAAAACCATACACAATAAGGTTGTTAATGTAGAAGCAATTGAAAAATCATGAAAAGAAGAAGGAAATATGCTAGCCAGGATGGATAATGAAATTACTGTGATTTATTATTGAATTTGGCCCTGAGATTATCTAAAGATTCAGCAATAAGTAGATGATTAAATACATTGTGGTACAGCCGCATGACAGAAGATTATGTAGCCATTAAAATTATCCTCAGGGTGAATTTTTAACAATAAGAAAAAAATGCTTATAATATAGTATTAAGAAGAGAGGAAATTAGAAACTATAAAATTGTCCCAGCTATGTTTACAAAAAAAAATCAAGAAAAAAATATTGGAAGAAAATTCACCAGAATATTAACTATGGCTGATGATATGAAGTGATTTTTGTTTTCATCTTCATATTTTTTCTCTTTATTTCAGGCAAGTATAATGAACATATATAACTTTTATAATCACACATAAAAGTTATCTTTTTAGTTGAGACTGAGCTTCCTGCCAGAAAAGGCAGAAAGGGAAACAATCGTAAGTTATACAATTTTCATTATGTGATGAAAGAAGTCTCTCAGTTCTTCAAAATAAACTTTTCCTTGACGCTGAATTCCAAAAGGAGTTTATCATAAAGGCTGTTGAGGGATGTAACATACAAATCTTGATAAAGTTTTTAGAGCAAAGGCAGAAGAAGAACTCCTTCTGAGTGTGTCTCATGACCACTCCCAAGGAGAGCCAAAGGTACGGCCCTCACTATGGGCTGAGGCCATCCAGGTTAGCCGGGAGGGGAACTCGCACCTCACTAGGCTTCCATCTCTTAATTCTGTGTTTGGAATTTTGAATTGCTTCTTTTGTCCATTGCATCTTATCCATACAAAATGTGGGAGATGGGCCTAGCAGATGCAGAGAACCGCTCTCGGCTCTTTATTTCACACCTTGAGAACTGAATCACCACCAGTCCTGGAAGTTGATCTTTTAAAAATAATGTAATTTGACTTCTCCCTTTCAGGTGTTGCTGCACTGGACACCAACGTATCTGGAAAAATTGGTCTGCGTGCCATCGTATATTATTTCTGTACCACTGTCCTTGCTGCAATTCTAGGTAAAATTTATGAATTCTTATTCCTATGTTTAATTGTGACTTTTCTTTTAAAAGTAGCTGTGCTTTTTCAAATGCACATTTTTTTTAAAATCAGAAAGCAGTATTGTCAAACTACCATGAAGCTTTTTGGCTTGAAGTCTACACAGCACCTTTTATATGAAGAAAATATTGTACTGCCTGAGTTTCAGGCATGGTACAACTTATTAATGTCTCCAGTATGAAACCGAAAGAGAGTGACAGTTCTAAGCCTTATCAGGATCATTGGATAGAAGGAAATGAAGCCAAGAGTTTATATGATCCTTAAACTGAATAATTAGTCCATAATAGTGGAGTCAAGTATAATTATAAAGTATTTCCAGAAAGAAAGCATTTCAGTGCATTTCAAATTTCATATAGTACCAGGAGCTAACAGCAAATAGAGTCTTGCCAAGTGTAAATCCCATTTGAAAAAGGGAGAAAGTTCTAATCAGGGAATATAGCTGCTCTCATAACTCTGGCATTCTTTTGTGAAGAAAGTGTGGTCCATCATTCGTGACCTAGCCTGACATTTTAAGAAGGACTCCCAGAGTAGAAAGAGAAGAAGAATGTACTCAGATGTTGCAGCCAGCCTGACCCTTGCAGCTCTGCTTTAATGAACTGATAAGAAGTGGTGAGGCTATGGTGAGGTTTTAGTGGTATTAGGCCGGGGGATCTAGGAGGGCCTGAACCCTGCCTTAAACCAAAGCCTCATCTCCTCATGAGGTTCCTGAGGGAGGCAGACATAAAGAAAAAAGCTGGGCATGTGTCTCTTCTGCAACCCTGAGTGGGAAGAGTGGACCACGCCCACTCATGGCCCTTGTGTTGCCTGGTGACTCCTTCCACTAGCAAAACTGGCCCATTCAGCATCCTGAAGTCCTGCTCCCCCAACCCCCGCCCCTGTGGATTGGCATTTCACCTTTGGAGGAGCCATAAAAGGCATTTTTTCTTCTTCACTCCCCTCCAGTCAAACAACCTCCCATGCCTTGGTCTCTTCTACAACTTCCCACCTCTGCCTGGACACCTCAAGGGACAGGAACCCATTACCTCCAGAGGCCAGAATGGCACTTTCAGATACTCTTCGTTTAGACAGCTCTTCCTTACGGCAAGAGAAACTATCTCCCCGTAACTCCTGTCTATTTGTCCTCATTCCATCCTCTCAGAGTCACACGGAACAACACTTTTCCCAACCCTAACCCTTTTTAGGGTTACACAACAGCTTTCCAGATATTTGAAGGCTTACGGTGTGGAAGGAAGATAAGGCTTATTCTGTTTGACCTCAGGAAAGTAACTAGCACCTGTAGGTAAAAATTACAGAAAGACATTGAACAAGTGCCCTGAGTTAGAAAATGAATCACCCTCACCCCAACCCCTGCCTAGGCTGATCTCATAAGCTAAAGAAAAGAAAAAAGAATATTCTTATCAGCAAGTGTTTCCAGAAGCAATTCTTGAATCCAGCCCCTTCATTTTAAAAAAAAAAAAAACACGGGAAGAGTTCCTTCTGCTTCATTTTTAAATAGAAAAGTAATTAAAGCCACTGCTGAGATCCAAGCTGAGGCTCAGCATTTTGGTTGGACCTTTGGGTCCCCTCCCAATATGCCTGGAACCACCATGCCTGCCAGTTCTAAGAAGGATATACTAGGGGTGCTGATTGCCCTGGAAGGTTCTTAATGCTCTCTGGGTGCTATTGTTGGCTACAGGTATTGTGCTAGTGGTGAGCATCAAGCCTGGTGTCACCCAGAACATGGATGAAATTGACAGGACAGGCAGCAGCTCTGAAGTCACTACAGTAGATACCATGTTAGACCTGATCAGGTGAGTGTCTTGCCAGCAGGGGGGTTCATAGGCATGTGACCAGGGTGGTCTCACAGGGTGTCATGCTTAGTTTAATGCTCTCTCGTCACCATCTTGAAATTTTCAATAATTTTTTAAATTATTGTACATTTTCCTTTTGCCCTGGACCCCACGAATTACATAGCCAGTCCTGCTTGCTAGGTCATGGTTCCAAGAGGGAATGGAAAGACCAGTCTCCCCTGTCAGCATTTAGGATAGACAGAGATGCAAAAAGTATTCTCGTTGCATTAAGATTCTGGGCTGGGTTGGGTAGTCAGTTCTGAAGCACACTTGAAGAAATAGATTTTTTAATTGTACAGGAGAAACCCTCTTATCTGAAGCAGTCAGGGCCAGAAGTTGATCAGTTAATAAAAAATAACAATTCAAGCGGAGAATCATAAAAAATGATACAGATAAGCAGTCCATATTTTGTTTACACTTAAAACTTAAATGCATTTATTTGCCAGTGTTTTGATGTAGGGCCAAGATCTTTTATTGGAGTGTGTCAGTTCATTTTAATTTCATACCATTTGTTGCATATGCTGCCCTTATAAATGCATCATCTACAATTTCTGGATTCAGTTTCCATGAAGTGGAGCAACAAAACCCTTAGAAATTACAAAGAAAGCTGAGTGCTGAATCCTTCCAGTTTTTATTTCAATTATCTTCCCATACCTATTTTAACCACAAAAATTTTAGTCACTTGCCTTGATTGAATTTCCAGGCATTCAGCTTAGTTTTTATAGGAACCACACCTTCCTTCTCACACTCATATTTCATTGATTTGTATAATTGTAATTCAGTAGTTACAGTGATATTTGCAATTGGCTTAAAGAATTTGGGAACAAATGCAGTGGACTCTTGGTAGGTATACATTCTTATAATGAAAACAGAAATGTGCAGAATATTAAAGCCTCTTATCTGTGAGTGTCCACATCCCTGTGCGGTTTCACCAAGGACAGCGCATATATCAGTTACTCAGTGATTCAGTTAAGTGACAATTGATTAGGAGAGCTTTCTATACTTGGTTGAAGCTCAGCAGGGAAAAATAAATCTTGATATAAAGAAGTACTATGGGAAGGAGAGGCCAGAAGAGAAACCAGAGTACTAATTCTGTATTATCCTCATCCACTAATGTTTTGTGTATAACCAAAAAACAACACTTTTGCTTTAGCATAATACTGCTTTTCATGTCTCCGACAGGAATATGTTCCCCGAGAACCTTGTCCAAGCCTGTTTTCAGCAGGTAATAATAATGACTTTTGCCATCAAGTTGCTCCCTTCTCCCCGTTACCAATTAAGATTTTTTTTCCTGCTGTGACCCAAGAAATGGAATTAGCCCATCAAAAATGGCAGGAAAGGTGCCTGTGAATGGAGGACTTTCGGGTGACTCCTCTGTTTCCTGTCTTTCTGGCCACTGTGAAATGTGTGTCTTAACTTACACTGCTTTTGCCATTATGCCTTTTTTCGCTGCAAAAGGGCTCAAATAGAGCAAGTCAGGAACTTATCAAACAATGAGTGTTTTAAAATGTGGCCTCCAGTATCTATTTTTGGAGAACCACATTATATTTGTGAAGAAACTGAGACTGCCTGCAGCTGCAATGCAGTGAAAAAAGTAGCGCTCGGTTTCCTCTTGCCTTTTCCTCTCGTGCTGGGAAATCAGTGTCTAACCCACGTGGGTGGTTAGTGCTCCTTATATTTGGGCTTTTCCTTAATCATTACGTCCCCGTTGCTAGCACTCTAGAAGCAATGTAACAAAGCCATGATTTTTTCTCTAGGAAAGTTTAACAATCTCTTCACTCCATTTCCTTCAAGCGTTTTTCTCTTGTTTATCTATGTACTTTAAGACAGCTGAGTCTATCACAAACTGCTGAATTCATTTGCATAAATTACATGAACAGAGACCTCTGTGTATACCAATAAAAATGGCAGTTAAATTGCTCCCTGCCAATCTCCAAGAGGCACAGAACCACCTCTATTTTAGGGGTGCCTTTGTGGCTCAGCCACAGTGATCATTTGTAAGGTTCCTGGTGTTGGCAGAGCCTTGTTGGAGTGACAGTTATGCCTGGCGTAATGGTGTACTAGCTCTTTCTTAAACCTCTCTGCTGAAGCTCTGCAGAACCAAACAGGGCTGAAGGAAGGACATTCAACAGAAATCTCACTCATGGAAATAGCCCTAAAAGGACTGTTGATTTTGGAACAACCATATAGTTCTTGATGTTTATTAAAGTTATGGTGACTACGTTTATCAAAGTAATGAGATGTTTCTTCCAGATTAAAAATAATAAGTGAATAAATAAACAGAAACAAAAATGATTGATAGGGATCCCTATAGAGTCTGTCCGTTAAGTTGCCTACAAATAAAACCTATACTTTCACAACTGCTCTGTTAATTTGTCCCTTTTTATTGAAAGTGGGAGAACATTTTGACATCATTGAATGGTGGCTGTGGGAGTCAGGGGTTTGGATTTCTTGATCCCACTTTTGGTTCCAAAGCCTCATGGGAGGTGCTGTCCAACCCTGGAGCCAACAGAGGTGTCATAGGTAGAACCCGTCAGTGGCACTTGTTTGGCCAAAGTAACGTACTCCTGTGATTTAGCCTCAGATGCTTAAAAAACTTTTTCCTTTGTTTGTTTCTTTGTCCTTTCTATCTTCCAACGTGCAGTATAAAACTAAGCGTGAAGAAGTGAATCCTTCCATTGAGCCAGAGATGAACACGACGGAAGCATCTGTCACAGTCGTCACGACAACTGCTATTTCCAAGGTATCGTTTCCTTCCTTGTTGCCTACGCCCCTTCCCCAGTACGCAGAGGCTGAGTCGTGAATGAGCAGGAGATGGAAATACAGTTGATCCTTGTTATTCACTCATCCTGCATTTGTGAATTCACCTACTCGCCAAAATGTATTTGTAACCCCCAAATCAACATTCATGACACGTTCATGTCATTTGCAGACACACAAAGAGTGGTGAAAAATTTAAGTCACCTAATAATACACACATTCCCAGCTGAAAATGAATAAAGCTGTGCTTTGCCTTCTTGTTTCAGCTCTCATGTTGTAAACAAGTGTCCTTTTTGAAGTGTGTCTACGCCACATTTTTCACATTTTTCTTCTTTTTCGTGGTGATTTCACTGTTTAAAATGTCTCCCGAGCATAGTGCTAAAGTGCTGTCTAGTGCTCTTAAATGCAAGAAGGCTATAATGTGCCTTGAGGAGAATATACGTGTGTTGGATAAGCTTTGTTCAGGCATGAGTTATATTGTGTTAGTTGTGAGTTCAACATTAATGATTCAAGAATGTATATTAAATAAGGTGTCTTTGAACAGAAACGCACATAAAGCAAAGTTACATATCGACTATTTGACAAAAATGTTGTGACCATTGGTTCCCAGGAACTTAATCCTGTATTTCCCCCAAGAACAGTGATTAAATATTCACTAATTCAGTGTTGGCGGCCACTTTATAGAACATAACTACCGAGAATAACGAGAATCAACTGTACCATGTAGAGAAACGAATGAGCCCTGTTGCCTCTACATCTCTGCCATTCCTTGGAGTTGAGTTGGGCACCTCTGGGAACTGCTTTAGATTTGCAAGACTATGTAAACACAGAATTCAGGCCCACAAGTACTTATCCAAAATTCTCTGCCAGGATATGATTCAGAATCCAGAGTTCTTCAACTTTAGAAGGTATATATACTGTATGTTATGCTACGTCCTTAAATGGTATTGGCAACAACACTCTAGAATCAAGCTCATCAATATTTCATGAATAAACTAATAAATATTCTGCCAAGGAAGAGAAATAGACTTTAAGTAGCCTCATCTCAGTTCAGGATAGGTTTTGCCACCAAGAGTTTGCCGTAAACTTATCAATAAAACCAATGGGCTTTGAGAGCTCTGGGGATTTCAGCATTGGAGATTAGAAAGTGTGGGCCTGAAGTAGTATATTTGTCATCCTGTAGTAGATTTCTCCTGAATGTTCTCTGCCTTCACATGGAAGGAAAGATTTAAGGAAAAAAAGAAATATTTAGTAGACTTAAGAATTGAAATTAAATAGACCACGGGTGGCTCCCTGCTTCCTACACAGAAAGCCTTAACTCCTTTGATGAGTTCAGTAGCCCTCCAAGACCTGGCTCCTCCCCAGTTTCCTAGCTTACTTGCCACTCGGCCCCTCTATTCTATCCAGATCAGCCTCCTCAGTTCCTCCTCATTGTTGCCTTTCAGTGTGGTTCCACAAAGATTTTCTGTGCACCCTCTATATGCCAGGCCCTGCTGGGCATTGGGATTACAATAGTGAAAAAACATGGCATCTACCCTCCTGTGAAGAGTGATAAATATCACCATAGGGAAGAATAGGATCCTCTGGGGCATTCAACAAGGACGTTTAAATTAGTTTGGGGGCCACAAAGGATGAGTAGGAATTATCCAAGCAGGGAACAGAGGCCCAGTGCATGATGGCTTTTGCCTTTGCTTACGATTTTTCTGCAGAATGCTTTCATCTCCTGGCTGCCTACTGCTCAGGCCTAGATTTAACCTCACAGTCCTCATTCCTGTCCGGAGTCTCCATAGGATGCCTGTAACTCATAGCCTGACTGTGTAGTTAATTACACACCGTCTTGCTGTCATTGGCTCGTGTTTTTCGTGGTTAGTCTTATCTCTCTAGCTGCATTTTAAGACCTTATGTTGTATCCGATGCTGTTAGCACATTCTAGCTGCTTGATGAATATGTATTTGATCATATCAGATCATAAGTAAGAAATGACTGGTACCCCAGTGGCTTATCAACATAATTCTTTATAAATCTGGTTTGCACCACTCAGATTACATTATCTCCCTATGAAATCTCTCAGTAAATCTCATGCTGTTCTTACCCAGG
Source organism: Equus asinus (assembly GCF_041296235.1). Lineage (NCBI taxonomy): Eukaryota > Metazoa > Chordata > Mammalia > Perissodactyla > Equidae > Equus > Equus asinus. The sequence continues at coordinate 38,749,635 of NC_091812.1, forward strand.
ATAAAACGAAGAAATGGTTCATAGTAGTAGGTATCTGGTTAACTTTTATATCTCTAAAATTCTGTTGGTCATCCAAAATTAGAGGCAATAAAGAATGTTCCTGTGCTTCATTATCAGGATAAAACAGATAGTAAAATCTCTTTAAAAATGTTCACACTGGTAAATACTTTGTGCTTCTTACATTATTAATTCTCATCTTGTTTATGCAGGCTGGTAATTAAAATAACCCTGCAAAGTGCCTTGATTCTAAAGTTCTTATTAAAAATGTAAAACACCCCAGAATAGGAAATCATCAAAAGAAATATTCAAATATGGATTTATTGAGAGAGAGAAAGAGAAAAAAAAAAAGCACTTTAAACTTTAATGGCACGGGATAGGGGCAATAAAAGTTGATACATACATAGGTGTTTTTGTTTTTTTTTAAATTATATTTCCCAGAGTATTGTTGACTGATTGGTAGATCACTAGTTTATTATGTTTGGCTAGTGTATCTTCTCATTTCAGGGCCTATAATTCTAACAAGATTATAATCATGCATCAATGTATTTTCTTGATTTGATCCACAGAACGAAACAAAGGAATACAAAGTCGTAGGCATGTATTCAGACAGCACAAATATCCTGGGCCTGATTGTCTTTTGCCTCGTCTTTGGACTTGTCATTGGAAAAATGGGAGAAAAGGGACAGATTCTGGTGGATTTCTTCAATGCTCTGAGTGAGGCAACCATGAAAATCGTTCAGATCATTATGTGGTGAGCGGACACCAGTTAACACCATCTTGCTTCCTCTGATGACTGTCCCCTCAAAATTAGAATGAATAGGCTTATGTTTCTCAGCTGACCTCATCCGAGAGAGGGTGAACACTGAATCAAGACACTAGAGTGTTAAATAATTCCACATCTTATGTAGGAGTTAGTTCACTAACAAAAGTCTAGACATCAGCTACTGTCTTTTCTACCAAAGCCCATGATCATCTTGAACTCACCAAGCATTCTTGTAAGAAGTAACTCTTAAAGGAGTGATTTGAAGGAGTTCCTTGAACATCAAAAGATGAAGGGCTTTCCTTATTAGGCCTCATGCAGAAATGATTTCAAAATATTTACAACTGGTACAGCATGGGCACTAACCTATCCAAATGAAAGCCGCCATTGGGTGAACATACCAGTGGCACCACTTGAGTATCTGCCCTGTCCCTGAGATGCCAAAAAGTCCCACCTTTCCTAGGAGACCTCTGCCCCTGTTTATCTCATATTGAGCTGGTTCAACATTATTTACTCCGAAGTGTAGACATGACAGTGACATAAAGGGTTCAGTTATTTCACTCACTTAATCCCACTGAACCTCAGCTTCATCATCTGTAAAACAAGGATAATAAAGTCTCCCCCTAGGGTTGGGAGAAGGACGTTAAGTGAAATGATGCATGTAGAATGCTTAACCCAATGCAAGCCATGTAATGAGAGCTGTAAACAGAGCTATTACAGCCACTTCCACTGCTAACTCTATTGCTCTACTGCTAATACCACTACCTGGTAAACAAGATGACCATGGCTAGAATGAGCCAAGTGGCTCTATTCGGAAGTTCAAGCTAAAGTGAGATCTGTAGATGTGACAATCAGCAGGATGTAAGGATACTAGGAGCAAGGCGTGGGATTTACACCAGTTTAACCACACTTTCTTGCCAAGTTTGTTCCATTTTGGTAGCTCAGGTAGGTAGAATTTAAGGTGCACACAGGTGCTGAAATCTGGAGTCAGTGTGGTGTACCAGGGCCTGAACCTGAGACCTTAGCTTCATTGTGTGCTCTCTTCCTTCCAGCTGAGTGCATGTGCCAAGCCAAGGTGCATGCCCCAGCTGTGTCTTCCCCAAGAATCCCACCCTGAGAAAACACCTGCTGACGGAAGCACTTCTTTGCTGTGCTTCCTTTCTAGTTACATGCCTCTCGGTATTTTGTTCCTGATTGCCGGGAAAATCATAGAAGTTGAAGACTGGGAATTATTCCGCAAGCTGGGCCTTTACATGGTCACTGTCCTGAGTGGGTATGTCAGACTCAAGAGAAGAAAAGAAACCTCATTTGAGCCAATGGATTGCTGCTGAGAGGCTGAGTTTCAGTTGGTTAAATTCTGCTTCTCTCCCACATTCAGGGAAAGATGGGGTTCAGAGAAAGGAGAGCGGGGGGAGGAGGGCTGCCCTTTAACAGCTGCACTGGAGGTGGATCACACTGTGCTAATTGCCACATCTTGGCAGAACAGCCTAGACCAGGCTTTGTCACTGCCTTTATTAGTTGTTTTAAAATAATTTTTTAAAATGAGAGCAAAACCTACTGGTAGCCTCTCTTGGCTCTCTCCTGGCCTTCACTTCCTCGAGGATATTAACTAACCAAGCAAGTGAGATTAGCCCCCATGTACCCCAAGACTGAAAGAAATTAGGCAGGGCCTGAATGAAATCAGACTTGAGCAAGTAGGAGCTGGTTGGTTCCAACCTTGTTGGTGGGGCTGGTAACCATTATCATACCCTGCATTGTCAGAATGTCAGAGGGTTCTGGGAAAATCTTCAGACTGGTAGGAATTGTGTAAAGCAGGAAGGCAGTAGGGGACAAATCATTTGCATATTTATTACAGCTCAGTTATTGGTTCCTTGAGGGGACATGTGGTGGCATAGGTTATGGATGGTGCCACCAGATATCTACCTGGGGGCAGGATACATCACATGTTCTAAGAACTATGGACTAAGGGAATGAGTAAATATCATCAGTTTGACTCCCACAGGTCAATGCCCCAAACACCCAACTTGAATAGTCAGATCACCTATTGGAAGTTGATTGCACTGGGGAGTTTCCACTGCACAGCATTTGGTTCTTAATCTGTGTTTACCAAAAGCACAGCACTGACAGCCAACGGGGAAGTCTGGCTCCTGCAGTGTGAGGCCAGAGTCAAATCCCAGGGCCCCACTGGTAAGGGAGGCGAGACCATCTACCTTACTAGAGGCCAGGAGCTGTGTCCAGGCAGTGATGTAGCTAAGGTTTATTGTGCTGAGCCATTTCATAATGGGGTTCTGTTGGTTTCTATTCTCTTGCCCTATCTAGGTTTCTAAAAGGAAACAAAGTCTGTTCCTCATAGTTCTTAGCCACAACCTCCCTACTCTCTAGAAGACCCTCTTTCTAGACCTTCAGGATCTGTATTTTCAGTGACCATTTCTTATTACTTCAGCTCCACATAACTGATCTATAAACTCTAGGTTGCCACTTATATGGCATCTGCTGAATCGGTCTCATTACTTAAGCCCTCTGTTTTGTATAATCTGTATATTTCCATGTGAAATAAGGAATAGTTTTGGAAAGCATGAGTAACAAAGAAAAGAGGGTCAGTCCTGAAGTATGACTATGGAAGAGCAGAGACTTCTTCCTCCTTACTGCAACCTGACTCACCTCTTAGACAGTGGGTACCATCCAGCAAGACAGCAGCATGGTCCAAGGAACAGAGGGGCTGAGTATTGTGAGAAGGGCTATGATAGAGGTTTGCATGGGGCCACAGAGTCACCAAGGAAGGAAGGGTCAGCTCGAACTAGGAAGGTGAGGGAAGGCTTCCCAAAGGAAGGGGGAATTTTGCTGAGTCTGAGAGGAGGAGTATGAATTCAGCAGCAGAAGGAAGGAAAAGCATTTTAGCACGTATAGCAGGAATAGCATGTACAGGGCTTGGCAGCATGACACAACTGTTCTGTGAGCTCTGAAATGTGGATTCAGCTACTGGCTTTGCCATTAACTTTGACAAGATACTTCATTCACTGAGTCTCCTAATCCTCATATGTGGAATGAGACATATTCCTGCTCTGCTTCTCATTTTCTCATTGGGCTGAATGATATATCATGGGAAAAAAAGCTGTTTGAAAAAAAGATTAATATGAAGAAGTGGTATCAATTATGAACCTATTTCTCTTATTTACAGGCTTGCAATCCACTCCCTTATAGTTCTCCCACTGATATATTTCATAATCGTACGAAAGAACCCTTTCCGATTCATCATGGGAATGGCCCAGGCTCTCCTGACAGCTCTCATGATCTCTTCCAGGTAAATACAAGAGAGGTGTCTGGAAGAAGTCTCTGGGCCAGGCCTTATCAACTCTCACCTCACTTGGAAGCACTGCCGATAGCTTGTGGTTTTTGTAGCTTCCTTTAATTGGAGAAATGACCTCCATGTTCTTTGCTCATGTCCTTGAACACTTTTATTTATCCTATTGGATATTCCCTGCCTTCTTGGCATGGTCTGCAGCCCAGGAAGGGGCTGTGGGTATAACTTGGAGCAGTGGTAAGTACAGTACCTCTGATTCCTGGACCTGCCAAAAGTGCCAGCATGCTTTGGGCTCTGGACTTAGTTTTTGGAACCGAGGTGTCTCTCCAGGCAAAGATTGAGGACCAGCATTCCTAGACCATGAGTTCCTTTCTCTTTATCACACAGTTCGGCAACACTGCCTATCACTCTCCAGTGTGCTGAAGAAAAGAACCACATAGACAAGAGGATCACTAGATTTATGTTACCCATTGGGGCTACAATCAACATGGATGGGGGCGCAGTCTACGAAGCAGTGGCAGCTGTGTTTATTGCACAGTTGAATAACTTGGACTTGGACATTGGGCAGATCATCACTATCAGGTGGGGCATCGTGTTACATTCATCTTCATCTCTATTACTAGAATTGCCTCAAGTAAAAATCTTCATTGAAGGGAGATCAAGAATGGTCCAATCATGGATTGATTTTCTTGGTCTATAAAGTCCCTTCCCAAGATTACCGCTATTACAAGTAGTGGGATCATGGTATGCAAGATTTCTGCTTCAGGGCCTGGATAGCCAAAGGCATTACTCTTTTCTCAGTTCAGTGCACCAACAGGTGCTAGGCACAGAGTAGATACCAGGGACTCAAGGATGAATAAGGGCCAATTCCTACTTTCAAGGGGTTCCCAGTAGGTAGGGGATACAAGGGCTATAATAGAGATTTCAATGGGGGACACAGAGGGCACCAAAGAAGGAAGGGTTGGCTCTACCTGGAAGGTGAGGAAAGGCTTCCTGGAGGAGGAGAAAGTTTAGTTAAGTCTTAGAAGCGGAATAAGAATTTAGTAGGAGAAGAAGGAAGCTAAGAGCATTTTGGATTAAAGGAATAGTATGTACAGGGACTTGTGATGTAATCATGGCCTAGTTACAAAGTACAGATTTTTTGGTATGGCTGTCATAAAGAGTACAATGTGGAGGACATAAAGAAATGAGGAGGCAGGGGTCATTATCATGAAAGGCTTTGTGTGAGGAGTTCCTGAAAGGGTCTGAGACAGTCTTTCATATGATGGACAGATTTGCATTTTAGAAAGGTAATTGGCAATATGGTGGATGGACTGGACAGGAGCAGGAACCAAAAGCTAGAAGACCAAGTAAGAGTACTAGGCAAAGCAATATCCTATAAGTGTTTATTTGTATCCTTTTTTTTTCTTTTGCAAATGTTCCAATAAAACTTTATATTGCTAATGACAATATAAACTGTTTCAACCCTTTTGGAAATTAATTTGGAAACTTATTAAAAGTGACTCACAATTTTCCAATGCAGTGATCCTTGCTCTGGGAATTTACACTTCAAATTTATCCTAAATAAGAAAAATGCTTTATGTAAAAACATCCTCAATATAGTGCTAAATATAATGTTGAAAAAATTTAAACAATTTGTATGTTATCAACCAAGAACTTATTGATTAAAATCTAGGATATTCAATCACTTCAATATTTTATAGACCATTTAAAAGATATGTATGAAGGTCTTAAATCAAAATAGAGGATATATTTTGTTTAGTTCTGGTTTTATTTATCCTCGTAGCACCTTTAAGAGTGTATTGTGCTTTGTCTTACTGTTTTTATTAGAAAAATACAGAAAATGCCAAATAAGGAAGCAAATATAACCCATAATCCACTGATTTATAAAATTATCATATAAAGTATAAAGTAAATTGTGATGTGCTTCCTGATGTTAGGAAAGATCACATGACATATGTTGGTTGAAATCATCAAGGTACAAAATTGCGTATCTTCCAAATACATGACTATAGATAAAGCTTTATGTGTGTAGATATAGGGGTGTTTTAAAAATGAGTAAAATATCTGCAATGAGTACTGAGATTATGTTGATTTCCAAACTTTCTTCAATGTGATTATAATGACTGTATGAAATTGAATATCATACAGTGAAACAGCTATCTCCAGTAGACAGCTAAAGACTAATGTAAGAAGTAAACAATATTAGTCAACTAAAAATTTAAAAAGCTAGAAGACCAGTTAGGAGACTCCTGCAGAAGTCCAGGTAAGGTATGAAAAGGCCTACATCAAGGCACTGACACAAGAGATGGGGAAGAGGTAATGAATTCAACAGGCATCAGTTGGATTAGGAGTGCTTGACAGGGGAAGGCTAGGGTAACCCCCAGGATTGGTGGATGGTTCTGGATTAGTGAATGGTGCTTACCAGAACAGAGACTAGTGTAACAGAAGCAAGTATAGGTGGGAAGATAAAGAGTTTACACTTTTTGACACACTGAATTTAAGATATCCATGTGGAAATAGGCAGTGAGAAATGTAGATAAAGTACTCAGGATCATTAGCTTGATGGTGGCCAACAAGCACGTGGGTCATGAGTCAATTATCCGTGTTTGAATCTGAGCTTCACCATGATTAGCTGTGGTCTCAGCCAGGTTACTTGAATTCTCTAAGCTTCTGTTTCCTCATCTGTAAAATGACAATAATATGCTACCTACATTTTATGCAAGTAGTGGATAATTAAGTCAGATGATGTATATAAAATGCTTAGAACATACTGACACATACTGAATGCCTGCATACTAAGCAATCAGTGAATGTTGGGAATGGATGACATTACGTAGGGAGAGTTTATAGAGAAGAGGAAATGACTAAGGACTGAGCCCTAAAAAGTCCTAATACTAGAGACAGGCAGAGAGGGGAAAACCCAAGAGAAAAATGAGAAGGAACAGAAAGGTGAGAAGAGAGCCGTGAAACCATGGTGTCATGGAAACCCAAAGAAGAGAGATTTTCAAGGATGAAATGGTCATTGGAGACAAATACTACAGGGAATTCTAGTCGAATGAATACTGAAATTGTCTGCTCAAGTATATGGTAAAAATATCATTAGTGAATTTTGCCACAGTTGTTTATCTGGAATAGCACTGTTGAGTATGGTAGCGATTAGCCACGTGTGATATCTGCCAAATTGGACAGAGCAGACAGAAGGTGCTATCATTGTAGAAATAGGTTCTGTCATTGCAGAAACTTCTACTGGGCAGCATTGTGAAATGATGGATTGGGATTGTGAGTTAACCTGGAGACTTTAGTTCAGTTTAGAGTGGAAGCTTAAGACTAAACTGGGTCCCTAGGCCTGTACAAGGTTGAATCTGAACCTTTCAGAATTGATTCACTCTTGCATCCCCAGCACTTGGCATAGGCATAAATCCAGGCATAAAGTAAGTTCATTAACTGAAAGTGTTCTAATGCAGTACATTTTTAAATCTTCCTCAACCCTAAATCGTAAAGTATTTATTGCAGTTTGCTTGAAATTAACTGAAGACAAGTACAAACCAGATCATTTGGCACATCAGCTGGGAAACTGTACCAATACTGCATGATCTGTGAAGTGTCAGTGGCTGAGGAAGCCCTTGCAAACAGAGCTTGAGTAAAGTCCTGTAGTTTGAACAGCAGCAAGTATGTCAAAAATGAAACCTTGAATCCTACCTGAGAAAGTTCCACAACCACCCGTGGTTCAGAAGTTGTTACTTTTATACTTCCAAGTGCCTTTTCCCACCTCCCTCACCCAACTCTGTGAACCCAGTCTGCACTGAACTGACTTCCAAGGAGTCTTTACCATTTTGTGAGGAATTCCCTCCCTCTGCCTCAGTCCTAACTAAGTTTCATAGATCCTTCTAACCTTTAAAAAAAAGAAAACCCTAACTGCTAGAGGAATAAACTTTGGGCCTAGAGGCTAAATAATCAATTCACATAAAAACCTCTCTTCTGGGGCCAGCCCAGTAGTGTAGTGGTTAAGGTCACGTGCTCCGCTTCAGCGGCCCACGGTTCACCAGTTCAGATCCCAGGCACGGACCTATGCACCGCTTATCAAGCCATGATGTGGCAGGCGTCCCACATATAAAGTAGAGGAAGATGGGCATGGATATTAGCTCAGGGCCAATCTTCCTCAGCAAACAAGAGGAGGATTGGTGGCAGATGTTAGCTCAGGGCTAATCTTCCTCAAAAAACAAACAAAAAACCTCTCTCCCTGCTCTAGTGTATTCTTAAATCAGACTTGCTGATAACTGCTTGCCCAGAGCCAATAACAGCAACTGTGAGGCCCAGAGTAATCAATGACTTAAAATTAAAAAAATCCTCTCTGGCTCTAACTGGGAGAGAATAAAATAATAATTATAATTTTTAACTGTACAAGGTACAGTTGTGGTTCATGGTTAAAGAGATATTTGAACCCATAGTATATCTCTTCCTGTGGTCTTTTTCAACTAGACATCAAGGAAACAGGCACCATCCACCCAGAACAGACCCTTTTGTGGTTTTATTATACTTTCACTTATCAAAGGTTACAAATGATTGAAAATGGGATAAATTTTCTTAAAACAAAAGATAATTACAAGGTTTGGGGACTAGAAAGAGCTTAGAGGAAAAAAGTAGCAGTAATAGCAATAGACGTTGTTTTTGTAGAGTAATACTAGCAACAGTCGCAGTAGAAGTAGTAGTAGTAGCAGCTGCTGAAATAGCAGAAATGGCATCAGATTTTAAGCATCTGCTATATCCAGGTGGTATACTGGATGCCTCACATATATTACCTCATTTAATCTTCCCAGCAGCCCTGCACAGTAGGCATACTATCCCCATCTCATGGGTGAGAAACTGAGAGTCACAGCAGTAACTTGCATAAGGACACACTGTTAGTAACCCAGCAGAGCCGGGTCTGTCTGACTCGAAAACCTGTGCTCACTCTGGTTCACAACCCAGTCCCCAACCTGTGTTAGTGAGCTGAGTTAAACCAGATCTCAATGCTAGGAAAGAACTTTCTACCAATGATTATTGTGTTTTCTTCTGTAAAAACCCTCTAAAGTCAAAGCAGAAGGAATAGATTTTTATTTTTTCCCCCATCTGAAGATTTATAGTTTCAGACCAAAGCCAGTCAGATGGCTGAAGTTTAGTAAGCATGGTCAAGGGTCAAGGACAGAGTTTTCTTTGACTAAATGGATTTTGAGTTTCCAGCCCAGCCACAGGCTATGTTAACCATGACCTGGTGGGGTTTTCAAGCGGGATCAGTGGGTATGGGCACAAATTATTTCTGACAAAGAAAACCCATTGATGCATTCATTTTAAATTTTTTCAACCAGCATTGAAATAAGCTTAGCTTTTCCAAAGAGTACTTGTCAAAACAGATCTAAAGGATTATGGAAGCTTGAAGCTTTTAGAGGAATTGGGACAGCCCAGAAATCTCTAATTTACTATAAATTGGTGGCCACAACCACTGAAGGAAAACACACTTGTTAAAGAACTCTGGCCTGTGTTTGACCATCCCCTCAAACACCATCTGTGACACATCACTAGACAGATAAATGAGTAGTAGCATCAGCTTAGTAAGAATTCTGAGGCTTTTCGAACTCACAAGAATATGGATTTGTGGATAGAATCAGGGATTCTTCTAGTTTAAATTGACAGTTTCTACATCTTCATCTTTCAACCCAATGGCATCCTTGGCCCAAGGATAAAAAAACACATGTCCAAAAAGTGTAGTGAGTGTCCCCTCAAGTTCATTCAAATACAGGGACTTTTGGGGGCATATTAAACCTTTGTTTCCTCCAAAATGGCCAGATTTAAATAAGGAAGATGTTGCTGATGAAAAACTGCACATTCCAAACAAAAAAATACCTCGTGTCGCATTTTCTCTGCCCAAGAGGGATCTTTTAAATACATAGTAATGAAGTTCATTTGGCTGCCTCTACTGGATTCCAGATCTCTCTTCCTTTTACACAAAGTGCATCCACTGGCAAAAAAAAAAAAAAAAAAAAAAAAGTCGGGAATGAATGCTTGTACCTTGGACAGGAGTCATAGCTATTTCTCAATTCAATGCCCTAAAGGGCAGATCCCCAAGTGGTTGAGTCTTGTCATGTCAAGAAAGTGTATAAAACCTGCTTGACCATTGCCTCATTCCTATGCCTTCACCTGAAATACCCTTGCCCATCCGCCCCTCCCACTATCCCTCTACCGTCCTTCAAGGCAATGTAAATTCCTGGCACTTATTAGATGCTCAATAAATGATTGGCTGGGTGAGTAGATGGAAGAAGGGAGGAAGGAAGCAGGGGGAGAGGTACCTAGCACTTGTTTAGGATGGCTGAATGCATAGATAGGTAGATAAAGCCTTCCATAAATACCCCAGTTGATAGACTCTTGCCTTCTTCTTGAATATCTCTTGCTTGTTTTTTTGTTTACCTCTCATGCAGTTCTTCTCCACTTCCTTGCATTAGAGTGATTGGCCATATCTCCCCCTAGAAGAAGATCATACTCCCTCAGGCTCCCACTGCTCTCTAATGAGGCAGAGCTGGTGCTCAGCAGATAACAGATTCTGATTGGCCAACTTGGGGACACAGGAGTAACAGCCATCGGGACTAACCGTTTTGGGCCAGGGGCCTTGAAGAGAGAAATGGATGTCTAACTCCTTTCGTGCTGGTGTGTTTTGGCTACAGTATCATGGCCACAGCCGCCAGCATTGGAGCTGCTGGTGTGCCCCAGGCCGGCCTGGTGACCATGGTGATGGTGCTGAGTGCCGTGGGCCTGCCCGCTGAGGATGTCACCCTGGTCATCGCCGTCGACTGGTTCCTGTGAGTTGGAATAAATGCGCGTCCACGGCCGGATGGGAGGGCGGGCTTCCCAGCCAGGCAGAATCTGCTGTCTGTCATCATTCTCTCCTTGGATTGCGTAACGAGCCATCTGTTGCTGCTTTAATTTCCCTCTGACCAGGCCATCTGATAACGTGCTTAAAAATTAACTCCTCATAACTTTGAGCAGTGATTTTTAAAAGCCAGTGATCTCAATTAGCTCATTATACCTGGTAATGCTCAAGGTTAGGAGCTGGGTGTGGGACAAGATAAACATAAAATAATGAGGTGAAGAAGCTGGGCAAGGTCCCAGACATTCCAAACCCCAGAGGCCACCCTAGCCTGTCCCAGCCCTGGGTCACCATCATAGGTTCAGAACCACCTGGTTCAAAATCAGCCCATCTTCCCAAGATCTTCATTACCATGAGGGGTAGTGGCACAAGCAAAGGCCTTGGGGTAAGACTAACTTGGGTTTGAACCCCCATTCAGTGTCTTACTGGCTGCTTGACCTTCAGCAAATTCCTTAACCTCTCTGAGGCCCAGTTGCATTATCTGTGAGATGAGAAAGATTCTGTCTACTTCATTGGGTTGGTGTAAGGACTGAGTGAGCTCATGTGAGAGGAGTATCTAGAACAGTGTCTGGCAGGCAGTATGTGCTCAATAGATGACAAGTTTTATTGTTATGATTAGAATGAGTTGGACCATTTAGGCCTCGACCAACAACTCTCTCTTTCTCTCTCTCTCCCTCACTCTCTCACACACACACACACACACACACACACAAGTATGCACAGCTAAAGAACACACGTGACATCTAGGTAAAAACATGCCTTTTGTGACCCTCAAGGTTAAAGTTAGAATAAGCCTGGTTCCCAGCTTTATCCTTGATGTCCATTTTATGTGTTGGTCTTCCTGCATCTAGGTCTGGCTCTGTCCTCTGTCCATCAGGGGTAAGTGTAACTCCATATTTAGGCTTCACTCAGAACCTGCCAGGCTTACTGGGGAGTACAGTGCTGTGTAGTTTGCAAGCAGCAGCTGAGATGGTAGAAAGGGTAGCAGAAACACTCCATGTGGGTTTGAAGATACAGTCACATCCCACAAGACAAAAGCTCCTGCACCTGGGAAGCTGTGCCATGTGAGACCTCCTCAGTAGGTGGCTGGTCCTACAAGGCCCAGCTGAGGTGGCACCTTTCTTGTCAAGGTACCCCACCATGGAGGCAAGAGTTTTGACTTTTCTTTCTAGTGGAGATGGTGGGTTTGCACTTCTCTCCGTTCCCTGGTTCTTCCTGGAACCAATAACCTTCACTTCCAAGGTACCAGAGAAGTCAAAGGTCCACTCTGATCCATGGGAAAGAAAGACACTAGCTGGTCCATACCAGGGTCTAGTTCAGTCCTTAGCCTTGTCCTAAATAACAGAAGGGCATCCAGAATGGACATGTATAAGCACTATAGGCCTTTTCTGCCCTGTAGGTGTGTGTTTCACAAGAATATTCATAGACACAGTTCCTACCAATAATGCTCCAGTATCAAAAAGGATACTCTCCTCCCCAGTATGCCTTCTCTACACATCTTCCTGCTGCCAGCCTCTTCTCCAGGCTGTCTGGGAGTTAAGACTGGCTGAGGGTGCCTCAAGGAGAATGCCACGCCCAGGCTAACTTGTGTTTTCTGACCCCCTGCTCTGTGGTGTCCCTGCTAGCTTACTCATTGAGTGGCCAGGTGTGGTAAAGAAACAAGGACACCAGGGACACACACATGCAACACTTGGGCATGCATGCACACGCCTACACACACACTCTTTCTCTCTCCCTCCCTCTCTCTCTCTTCCCCCGCCAACTGGCACATGCTCTACCCACAAAACATCCAAGTTCTCTTACCTTAGCCAAAAGAGAGCCCAGAGATGCCCAACAAGACAGGTTGTGGGTGAAAGACTTACTGAATTCTGACCCGCCCTTAGCTCCTCAAAATATCTGTGAAGACTCTACTCACATTTCTTTGGGAGGAGAGGAAAGGATTTAGAGAGATTGGTGCTGGCTTTAGGGAAGTCATTGTGACTTATTAGCAGCATAGACCCAGAGGAGCCTGCTTGCTCATTCTGTACCTGTATAAGCAACCTTCTGCCTCAGGCTTATGAGGAGAGGAGCCTCTGGTCAGCTGGCCATGAGGAGAGCACTTTCTGCCTTTGCTTAATTTGTAACTGAATGCTTCGGGTCCTTTGCTCTCTCCAGTGATGAAGAAGAATGAAATCTAGGCCTCCTGTCTGGCTTACCCTTTCTCTTCCCCAGGGACCGGTTCAGGACGGTGGTAAATGTCCTCGGTGATGCATTCGGGACAGGCATCGTGGAGAAGCTCTCTAAGAAGGAGCTGGAGCAGATGGATGTTTCATCTGAAGTCAACATCATGAACCCCTTTGCCTTGGAATCTACAATACTTGACAATGAAGACTTAGACACCAAAAAGTCCTATGTCAATGGAGGCTTTGCCGTGGACAAGTCTGACACCATCTCGTTCACCCAGACCTCACAGTTCTAGAGCCCCTGGCTTCAGATGTCTGGGAGTGAGGAAGGACATCTCCATGAGAGTCATCTCTTAGCAAATTCAAACATTAAATAAGGAAAAGAAAAACACTAATGGCCACTGATTTGATATACAGACCTCCAGATTATTTCTATATTTGGATTCACAGCTTTTGCTCTCCAGGTTCTGGTATTTGGGGATTGGATAAAATGAAAAAATTGATTCAAAGGAAAGCTGTTTTATCTGGAATTTTTAAATTCTATGAGAGACAAAGTTTGGAAGTATATAAAGTAGTAACTCTTGGAATTAGGTAATGGATGTGGAAGAGAAATATTGCTTTCTCATGCACAGACCAGTGTTTTGGGTTTTTAAAAAAATATTCTATCAGTCATTACAAATTTTTACTCAGGCTTTCTATTGGCATGGATTTCCGTTGAGCTCTCACATTTTTATAGATTATAATGCATCTAAACAACCGCCCCCCCCCACCAGTTAATGTGCCAAATTGTCTAGTTTGAACTCATCTCCATCCAATTTCAAAGAAACTGCTTTGAAAGAAAACAGACCAGCACAGTTCTGCAATAACAGTTTTAAGATGAGTGTGAGGTTCTGGAGGAAGGGAGAAGGGTTCTTTTTTCAATGTACTGTATAGGGACACTGGCAACTATTAACCCAGTGTTCAGTATAGAGCTAGATATAGATATATATGTATATATTTATTATTTTCATATAATTTTCCAGACAGATCAGAATTGAACTGTCGGTGTGAAATAAAGTACTCTCCTCATACTTGAATAATAACTGATTTTGATCCAGATCTACTTTGGGGCTTATCAGAACTCCTCTCTTAGGAGCACTCGAATGAGAAATCATGTTGTTCAATCTTTTCACATCTATGTATCAACCCCAAAGCAGAGACAGATTTTGGTGATACTCCGAGGTGGCATAGCCATTCATTTGCAACTTCCAGATTCTACTGCTGGGAAGGAATACGTATCAGCTCTATATAAGATTATGTACAAAGGTGTCACTCACATAAGGCTGGATGTGTTTTTATCCAACTGGAAGGGTTCATTCTTCCAAGCTTATTTATACTCACTTAAAAATGACAGTACTTTGCCCTTTTGTACCCATCAGGGCCCAAACAACAGTGGCAAGCTACTAGCTAAGTTGTATTTTAATATGGGTTTGATGGGTTGAACAAGCCACATTGGCCAGAAAAGCACTGTCCCTACCCTGGACTCTAGCAGAGTAAATCCCACGACACAAGACATTGGTATCAGTGCTCCAGGGAAATTCTTCCATTGTATGAAACTTGTCTCCTCCTCTAGGAGGATTGTTCTAACTAACTAGTAGTCTAGTAATCTTGGCCCTACTCATTAAAATCCATTGCCTGTCATTCTGCTAATTTATGAAGAGAGCTTATTAAAGTCTATGCTTTCGCTCTCATCTTGTAAATAATGCTTGACATAAACTTGTATTTACACTGAGATCCAAAATAGTTGTGTTTCTGCAGTATTGAGTAGCCCATTTAAGCCTGTGCTTTTATATTTAAGAACCCAGAAATGTACCAAAGATCATGGAAAGGTAAATAAATGCTCAGTATTGACCACCTGCACCTGAAATCTACAAGAGAATCATACTGAATTGTCATGTAAACATCATAAATATGGACCAGTGATTCAGTGTGAGTTTTAAAATGCAAATATTGGTGGTGTTTATAGGAAGTAAATCTAAATATAAATGCAATTGATCAGTAATTTATCTTGGGCTGAATGGTTCTACCCCCTCAGCAGGTTGCTCTGATTTGAGGCACTAGAGCTGGCAGAGCTCTTTAGGAACTGCAGGTCACCCTTACTTTGGAGTGAGTTTGTAACCACCTGTTAACACACTGTGCTGTTAACTCATAAAAGAGAACAATGTTCCGTTTCAGTCTCAATAAACATCTCCATCATTCTTTCTTCCCCGCCTTCTCCTTTATCTGTTCTTTTATCTCACTCAGATGGGTGTGGGAAGGTGGAAACGTGGTTAGTTGACTCAGATTGTACACAGATTATCATTTTCAAAACTGTGTTTATATGCAAGAATGAAAAAGCAGAGCTCGAGGAAAACTAATCTGAGTCTTCATGTTAATCAGTGGGGATTATAAGGCTGAAATACAGTACCATTATGAACAGTTTGCCCATATTTTATGACTGAGATGAAAGAGAAGGTAGAATTTGGCTAGAAATTACTATAATGGGAGACAGTCTTATCTCAATATGATGGTGACTTGGTTTCACTAAGTGACCAGTCCTGCCCTCTGAAATGTGACTACAAACTTGAATGGCTCTATTCAGAAAGCTCTTTAAAGGGATGGCCCAGTCCTGCCTGGAACCAGAGTCACGGCAGGGTTCTGCTGGTGAACTCAAAGTCTGTGATAGACCACAAAGGAATGGACAGCTCCCCACTGAGAGGACAGTAGCTCATAAAAATGCTTATCACTACTTGCCCAAACCAGTTCAGGCTAGTTTCCTTTTTTGGCAACATGATAGAATACCCCACCTCACACCTCCTTAGAAAGAGATTTTTGGGGGCCAGCTCCATGGCTGAGTGGTTAGAGTTCCGCACACTCTGCTTTAGGAGCCTGGGGTTCACAGGTTTAGATCCTGGGTGCGGACCTACTCTATTTGTCAGCCATGCTGTGGAGGCATCCCACATATAAAGTAAAGGAAGACTGGCATGATGTTAGCTCAGGGCTAATCTTCCTCAAGCAAAAAAAGAGGAGGATTGGCTCAGGGCAAATCTTTCTCACAAATAAATAAAAAGAAAGATTTGTTTGGAAGAGTTAGTACACCTGAGTAGGGCCTCCATACAATTTTGATCTTGCCCAAAGTATACTCATGTTCAGAGGAATCGTGTTTTCAGCTCTAGTGAATAACTTCATTTTTCAACAAATCTTTGTGAGCCGACTGGGTACAAGGCCATTTATTAAAAACACATCCCATTCTTAGCCTGAGAAGACTGTGTTTGGCTTATAATCAGGCAGTGGGCCAGCAACAGTGTTGGCTTTGCAGGTGTTTAAGAATCTTCCTTCCTGGAACAGAAAGAAGAAATGGTCATGCAGAGCCTTGGCAGAATGCTAGAAAGTTCTATGTGACAGGATTGATAGTCTGTATTCTCTAATTCCCAGCGAGGGACCACAGAGCCTAGTGAGTGGGCACACATCTCTGATCTTTATCAGCTTTGTGACTCTTGCCAATAATCTAAGCCTTGGTTTTCTCTTCCATGAAATGGGGATAACAAATCTTGCCTCATGAAGCTGCCTTAAGTTTTAAGTGAGAAAATATATGTGATGCATTTAGCAGAGACCCTGCCACATAATATGTTTAGTAAATGCTAATGCATAATGAAAAAACTGGTCATGAAAACCGTACGAATAGCAGAGGAGCTTTGTCTGATACAGTGCCAGAAGGTGAGAGGATGGTGCAAAAAGACCAGGCAGGGTGTCGCTCTGCAGTACATACAGTCGCTGGGAGTTGGAATCCACTTGTTGGCACTGACAACAACAAAAAAATCTAAGTGTGTGAAATTAGTGACCGTGGTTGGAGATGACTGGGCACAGTTCTCAATGGCCCAGGCTAAATAATGCCACAAAACCCCTAAGCAAGCAATAACATCTAACCACACAATTGATGTCCCATTTCTTCTCTCACTAGGGAAAACCAGTGCCATGTGTGATTTGGAAGATCAGTGTGATTTGGAAGATGTCTCTCTGGGATTACAGAGACACTTGAGGTGTCATCTACAAATCTCACCTCATCTGCCAATTTTAAGACATCACAAAGTTCAGGACAGTTATTAGTAAACCCTCAAAGCCAAGATAAAATCAATATCCTTGTTATTCTGGTTGGAGGAAAGGAGAAAGGAAAGCAGTGGCCTTGTCAAGGGAAGTTCTACTGATTTCTATGAGGCCTCGCCAGCTTGGAGCTGGGAAGCTCTGGCTTCATGAAAACATATTATCTAGAGAGAAGGTTGCCCCACAGAAGTACCATTTATCAAAAGATGGCGGCAAAGAAAACCTGAAACTAAATGCAGAATCAACCAAACTCCTGAGCAGCAGTGTTTCGATCCCAACCCCACTCCCACTCCCACCCACCCAACCCCATTTTCCCTCCGAGAAAATGCCATTTCCTGACAGACTAGAGGCTCTGGTAGCTGTGGTTCCTCTATGACTCAGGAAAGCTTTCAGCAAGGTTATGATGATGTCACATTCTCTTTCCTCACTTCAGGGCATTTGAGGGAATGCAAAGCAGGGTTGCATCATCTGGGTATTTCAGAGTCAAAGGACGGGCTGCCACAGGAAGAAATGAGGAGTTTGGAGATCTGGCACTAGCCAGGGTCTGCTTTATCTTGTCCAGGCCCTGTAGAAAGGCCTGTTTCCCAGGGCGAAGATAAGACTGAAACGAATGGACTGGTCCCAGGAGGGTAGTCGCAGGAGAAAAGGCACCACCTCATCAGTGCACAGGTGCTTTCTTTTATGGACACACCTCCACAAAGTGGTGAAGGCATGCACATTTTAAAGATGACTTTGATCTTCTTCCAAGCACTCAAATGTAACTTTCATTTAAGAAGTCCTCATGTTGTGTTTCCAAGGTCATCATTTTAGTTTGGCAAGAATAATAAGAGGCCAACAGAAAGGTCTGTCTGAGCTGAGGACTTTGGAAAGAAAAAAAAGTTCTCCAAAATGAATCCGAGGATAATGAAATGTCCAGGTCTTTAGGAAAGTGGGTAGGTCTGACAAGTGTCAAAGAAGTGCTACTGTGTAACTCATGTTATGAATAAAAGCAATACGGGTTAGCAACAGCAGGACCCTGGCTGATCCTTCCCCAGCAATTGCTCTCGTCTTCCCAGCATGCCAAACCGGCTTTAATTCCCAGGGCTTACAAACGAATCCTCCATTTCCTAATTTAGCAAGAAAGGTTAAGACAGACAAGAATGTGTTAACTTCACATTAAGCACAAACAAACTCAAGGCTCTTTGCTCAGGAGGGGCCAGTTAAGTTAGAAAAACATGCCACCTGCAGTTGATGAGAAAATTAAAAGTACAAACAATAAGGCAGACTCGGGCTGCAAGCACATTGAGTCTGCTTTTCTAGGACCAAGGAAAAGTTTGCTCCTATATCATTCCAGGCAGGCAGCCACCTACCCTAATCTTGGGCATCATCACCTTTAGTAGAGATGATGCTTTGAGTCAAATAAGGGTTCAGATTAGTTTAAGATGTTGACCTAACATCTAACTGCTGCAGGCACTGAGGAGTTTCCTCCCTGCCAGGATGACTGCAGGAGAGGATGGGATGTCATGACTCCAGAAGAAAAACAACAACGACAGAGAGGAAACTCATTTTTATTTACTTGACAGATGTTTGCATATCAGATACTATGTGGCAAGCATCGCTCTTAGCACTTAACAAATATTATTAATCTCAACAACATCATGAAGTAGGTGCTATTATTATCCCTTTTCTACAGATGAGGAAACTGGTACAAAAGGTTAAGCCACTTGCCTAAGATCACACAACAGATAGGTGGCACAGCAATTTGGCTCCAGTGTCAACATTCTTTACCAGGTGTTGAAAGCCAGAGAAGGCCAGGAGTGCTAGAATATTCATTCTAACTCAAGTCTAGAGTGACCTCACATTTTCAAGACAAATAACAATCATTATTAACACTTACCAAGTGTTAACTACATGCCTGGCACTGTACTAAATACATACTTAATCTCGTTTATTCTTCTCAACACTCCTATCAAGCAGATATTATTACCCTCCATTTCCAAGATGAGGAAACTGTGACTTAGAGAGGTTAAGTAACTTGTCCAAGTTCACAGAGTTGGGACTCAAACCTGATTCCAAAGTCTGCGATCCTAACCATTCAGGTATGTGTTCAAAATGCCTAAAAATTCCACGTAAATGGGAACCAAAAGAAAGTAGGAGTAGGGGCCAGCCCCGTGGCCGAGTGGTTGGGCTTGCACTCTCCGCTTCTGGGGCCCAGGGTTTCACCGGTTTGGGTCCTGGGTGCGGACATGGCACCGTTCATCGGGCCATGCTGGGGCAGCATCCCACATGCCACAGCTGGAAGGACCCACACCTAAAAATACACAATTATGTACTGGGGGGCTTTGGGGAGAAAAAGGAAGAATAAAATCTTTAAAAAAGAAGAAAAGAAGAAAGCAGGAGTAGTCAGAAATCTCCCAACAAAGAAAAGTCCAGGTCCAGATGGCTTCACTGGTGATTATACCAAACATTTAAAGAAGAATTAATACCAATCCTTCTCAAACTCTTCCAAAAAATAGAAGAGGAGGAAACACTGTCAAAATCATTTTACAAGGCCAGCATTACCCTGAAATCAAAGCCAGATGAGGACATTATGAGAAAAGAAAATTACAAGCCAATATCCCTCATGAACATAGATGCAAAAATCCTCAACAGAATATTTAACAGCACGTTAAAAGAATCATACCCTGTGATCAAGTGGGATTTACTTCTGGGATACAAGGATGGTTCAACATAGACAAATCAATAAATGTAATAGACCTTATTAACAAAATGAAGAGAAATATCATATGATCATTTCAACAGAGGCAGAAAAAGCATTTGACAAAATTCAACATCCTTTCATGATTAAAAACTCCTAACAAATTGCATATAGAAGGAACATACCTCAACATAATAAAGATTATATATGATAAGCCCACAGCTAATATCATACTCAATGGTGAAAAGCTGAAGGCTTTTCCTCTAAGATTAGGAACAACAAAAGGATGCTCACTCTCACCACTTTTATTCAATGTAGTACATAAGAAGTCCTAGTCAGAGCAATTAGGCAAGAAAAAGAAATAAAAAGCATTCAAATCAGAAAAGAAGTAAAATTGTCTTTGTTTGCAGAAGACAGGATATTGTCTATAGAAAACCCTAACAACTCCACCAAAAAACTGTTAGAACTAATAAACGAATTCAACAAAGTTGCAGGATACAAAATCAACATACAAAAATCAGTTGTGTTTCTATACACTAACAACAAATTATTGAAAAAAGAAATTAAGAAAACCAGCCCATTTACAATAGCATCAAAAAGAATAAAATACTTAGGAATAAGTTTAACCAAGCAGGTGAAAGATCTGTATACTGAAAATTATAAAACATTGATGAAAGAAACTGAAGAAGACACAAATAAATGGAAAGATATCCCAAGTTCATGGATTGGAAGAATTAATATTGTTAAAATGTCCATACAACTGAAAACTATCTACATATTCAAAGCAATCCCTATCAAATTCCAATGGCATTTAAAAAATAGAAATAGAAATAACAATCCTAAAATTTGTATGAAAACACAAAAGACCCCAAATAGTCAAAGCAATCTTGAAAAAGAAGCACAAAGCTAGAGGCATCACACTTTCTGATTTCAAACTGTATTACAAAACCATAGTAATCAAAACAGTATGGTTTTGGCATAAAAACAGACACATAAATCAATAGAACAGAATAAGGAGCCCAAAAATACATCCATGCATATTATGATCAATTAATTTTCAAGAAAGGAGCCTAGAAGATACAATGAGAAAAAGATAGTCTCTTCAATAAATGGTGTTGGTAAAACTAGACATCCACATGCAAAAGAATGAAAATGGATCCCTATCTTACACTATACACAAAAATCAACTCAAAATGGATTAGAGTCTTGAATATAGGACTTCAAACCATAAAACTCCTAGAAGAAAACATAGGAAAAAAGCTCCTTGACATAGGTCTTGGCAATGATTTTCTTTGGATTTGACATCAAAAGCAAAGGCAAGAAAACCAAAAATAAACAAGTGGGACTACATCAAACTAAAAAGCTTCTGCTCAGCAAAGGAAACCATCAACAAAATGAAAAGGTAACCTATGGAATAGAGAAAATATTCGCAAACCATCTATCTGTAAGGGGTTAATAAACAAAATATACGAGTAACTATATAACTCAATAGCAAAAAAACAAATAACCCAATTTAAAAATGGCCAAAGGACCTGAATAGACATTTTTTCCAAGAAGATATTCAAATGACCAACAGGCACATGAAAAGATGCTCAGCATCACTAATCATCTGAGAAATTCAAATCAAAACCACAATGAGATATCACCTCACATCTGTTAGTATGTCTATTATCAAACAAACAAGAGATAAGAAATGTTGGTGAGGATGTGGAGAAAAGGGAACCCTTGTACACTGTTGGTAGGAACGTAAACTTGTAGACAACTATGGAAAACAGTATGGAGTTTCCTCAAGAAATTAAAAATAGAACTACCATATGATCTAGCAATCCCTCTTCTGGAAATATATCCAAAGGAAACAAAATCACTATCTTGAATAGATATCTGTACCCCTATGTTCATTGCAGCATTATTCACAATAGCCAAGATGTGGAAACAGCCTAAATGTCCATCAATGGATGAATGGATGAAACAAATATGGTGTATACATACAATGGAA
The DNA here is from genome assembly GCF_041296235.1 of Equus asinus. Taxonomy (NCBI): domain Eukaryota; kingdom Metazoa; phylum Chordata; class Mammalia; order Perissodactyla; family Equidae; genus Equus; species Equus asinus. The sequence goes on from NC_091812.1 coordinate 38,771,551, forward strand.
TATGATTCAGTCTTAAAAAAAGGGAAAGAAATCCTGCCACTTGCAACAACATGGATGAACCTGGAGGACATTATGCTAACTGGAATAAGCCAGACAGAGAAAGACGACTACGGCATGGTATCACTTATATGTGGAATCTAAAAAAATGTCTAACTCATAGAAACAGAGAGGAGAATAGTGGTTGCCAGGGACTGAGGGGCAGGGGAAATAGGAAAAGGCTGGTAAAAGGGTAAAACTTCCATCTAGAAGATGAATAAGTTCTGAGGATTTAATGTGAAACATGGTGACTATAGTTGATAACACTGTATTGTATAATTGAAAGTTGCTAAGAGAGTAGAATTTGAGTTCTTACGACACACACACAAAAAAGTGAATATGTGAGGTGGTGGATGTGTTAACTCAGTCAACAGTGGGAATCACTTCACAATGTATACATACACCAAATCATCATGTTGTACACTTTAAATATATCACTACTTTGTCAATTATACCTCAATAAAGCTGAAAAAAATGCCTAAAACATAAAAGCAATGCATGATAGTATCCGGTCCTCATGTGTTTAAAGGTTATTCATCTTTTCTAATCATCTGTCATTTCATTTGTTACAATCAAATTTACTCCTTCAAACTGCCTGTCTTCATTTTCCCATTCTAGCAAAGATTAATTTAAAATGTGTCTGTATTGTCTCCCACACATCTAGTTGCCCAACCTCACCTCCTTTATAGTTGATAGAATATCATTGTATCCTTCCTTCATATCACTTTTGAATCTTTAATTCAAAACTTAATTCTTTCAAGAAGGCTTTCTATTCCAAAACCAGGGATGGGAAGGTGTCAGAATAAAAATTGGAACCCTATTTCTCTTTTCCTTTCTTGCTAAATTTGGGGGGCTGATTATTAGTCTTCATGCTCTTCCTCCCTTTCCTCCCCATTCACTAACACCTTAATCCCCTGCATTCTGGCTTCTACCCCTCACAGCTCCCTGAGACACCAACATAAACCAATACCCTGCTTATAAAATCCAACAGGCATGTTCTCAGTTGTCAACTTTTACTCTTTCACAATATTTGTCACTGTTAGCTTGTTTTCCACTAAGTTCTCTTCCCTTGGCTTCTAAGACATTGAGGGGTTCTGGCCCCATCCTCTTCCACCATTCTTCAGTGACCTTTGTAACTTGTTCCTCTTACTACTCCCTTCCTGTGGGCCTCATCTCTGCCCAATACTTAGCCTGTGCCAAATACACAGGGGCCCCTCAAATATTTGTGGAATGAGTGAACAAACTCCATTTCCTTCTTCTCCCTCTCTCTACACTCTCTCCACCAGAAATTCATCCATTATGATGGCTTCAAGTTCCACAACTATGCAGATGATTACCAAAAATATGTATCCACAAAATCTATAGTTGCTCTTGATTTTTCCTGCCCTGACTTCCCAACCAAACTTCACATACACGTTTCCAACTTCTATTAGACACTTCCCTTTGGCCTGTCCAGTATCTTTCTAAACTGAACTTATCCAAAATCCACCATGTAAATTTCTTCTGTATCCTCTCTTTCCTAAGTTGGGTATTGTGTTTTCAAAACCATTATTCCTACTGCAGCCTAGGATCGTAACAATTTCTTCCCTCTTTGGCCCCAAAAGGTCTGAAGTTACAAGGCAGGTCTACAGAGGTTCATTCATTTATTCGAACCCCTCCACCTTGGTGGGAGTTTCAGGTGGGAGCCACTGAGTGACAGTGCTGCCTTTCTGTGAGTGGTGGCTCAAGACTTAGCCTCTGTTCAGACATGAATAACTGAACATGGTGCATCCCTGCATTTTCTCTTCCCATGTAATTCTTGAATAAACAACATGTATTTTGATAATTCTCTAAATTCTATTTACAAAAATGAGACCTTCACAATAGGAATAAGATTTAGAGGGAATGACCAGAAAAAAAAACCAACTAAATCCAAGCAAAGGCTCCCATTTCCTCTGAGCACCCACCCAATCTCACAGCACCCCACCCCCAGTAATTCTGAGTGTTCCCTACTCTGGCCCTACTGCCAAAAGAACACTATGAAAAAAAAAATCCTTCCCTACGAGCTGGAAATACAAGTGAAAGAAACCAACAGATCTCCTAACTATATCGATGTGAAAAGATTTTCTCCAAGGCATATGGTAGCAAAGCTGGAAAAAGTCAATGACAAGGCAGCAACGCAGAAGAAAATAACATACAAAGGACCCCTATCAGGCTTTCAGTGGATTTCCCCACAGAAACCTTACAGGCTAGAAGAGAACGGAATGATATATTCAAAATTTGGAAAGACAAAAACATTCAGCCAAGAATACTCTATCCAAAGAAAATGTCCTTCAGATATGATGGAGAAACAAAAACTTTCCCAGATAAACAAAAGCTAAGGGAGTTCATCGCCACAAGACAGCCCCCGCCCCAAAATAAATGCTCAAGAAAAAGGTCTTCCTACCTGAAAAAAAAAAAAAAAGAAAGGGGTTACAAAGCCTTGAGCAAGGAAATAAATAAGTAGATAAAATCAGAAAATTGCAGCTCTCTATCAGAACAGGTTAGCAAACAATTATAACATTAAAGATAAAGGGAAGCAAAACACCAAAAATAAATATAATCTTGTCATTTTATCTACAAACTCACAACACAAGATGGAATAAGATGCGAAAATAACAAACTTAGAAGGGGAAGAGGAAAGGGATGGAATTGGTTTACTCTAAGGAAATAAGAGGCTATCAGAAAATGGACTATCTTATCTATGAGAATTTTTATACAAACCTCATGGTAACCACCAAACAAATAATTAGAACAGAGACACAAATGACAAATGAAGAGAAAACTAAGAAAATCATCATAGAAAACTACCTAACTGAATTGGTAGTTTGAAATACATGGGACAAGAAACAAAGGAAATGCAGAAGAACTGGAAAACAAGCAATAAAATAGCAGCATTAAGCCTTCATATATCAATAATCACTCTAAATATAAATGGATTGAATTCTCCAATTAAAAGACACAGAGTGGCAGGATGGATTAAAAAACAAGACCCAACAATATGCTGCCTCCAGGAAACATATCTCAGCTCCAATGACAAACACAGGCGCAGAGTGAAGGAAGGGAAGATGATACTCCAAGCTAATGGCAAACAAAAGAAAGCAGGTGTTGCCATACTTATATCAGACAAAGTAGACTTCAAGATAAAACAGGTTATGAGAGACAAAGAGAGGCGATATATAATGATAAAAGGGACACTCCACCAAGAAGACATAACACTTATAAATATATATGCACTCAACACAAGAGCACCAAAGTACATACAGAAACTATAAACAAACCTAAAAGGAGATATTAACAACAACACAATAATAGCAGAGGACCTCAACACTCCACTTTCATCAATGGAAATATCATCCAGACAGAAAGTCAACAAGGAAATAGTGAATTTAAATGAAAAACTAGACCACATGGCCTTTATGGTTACATATAGAACACTCCATCCAAAAACAGCAGAAAACACATTCTTCTCCTCAAGTGCACATGGGACATTCTGAAGGATAAACCATATGTTAGGAAACAAGGCAAGCCTCAATAAATTTAAGAAGACTGAAATCCTATTAAGCATCTTTTCTGACCATAATGCTGTGAAACTAGAAATCAACGACAAGAAAAAAGCTGGGAAAGGGACAAAGATGTTAAGACTAAACAACATGCTACTGAACAACCAATGGATCATTGAAGACATTAAGGGAGAAATCAAAAAAATATCTGGAGACAAATGAAAATGAAAAGACACCATACCAACTCATACTGGATGCAGCAAAAGCAGTCCTAAGAGGGAAATTCATAGCAATAAAAGCCCACCTCAATAAACAAGAAAAATCTCAAATAAGCAATCTTAAACTACACCTAACAGAATTAGAAAAAGAAGAACAAACAAAGCCTAAAGTCAGCAGAAGAAGGGAAATAATAAAAATTAGAGCAGAAAAAATTGAAATTGAAACAAAAGAGACAGTAGAAAGAATCAATGAAACCAAGAGCTCGTTCTTTGAGAAGATAAACAAAATTGACAAACCCTTAGCCAGACTCACTAAGAAAAAGAGAGAAGCTTCAAATAAATAAAATTAGAAATGAAAGAGGAGAAATTACAATGGCTATGGCAGAAATGCAAAGGATTATAAGAGAATACTATGAAAAACTATATGCCAACAAATTGGACAATCTAGAAGAAATGGATAAATTCTTAGACTCAAACAACTTCCCAAAACTGAATCAAGAAGAAATAGAGAATCTGAATAGACCAATCACAAGTAAAGAGATTGAAACAGTAATCAAAAGCACCCCAAAAAGTAAAAGTCCAGGACCAAATGGCTTCTCTGGAGAATTCTACCAAACGTTCAAAGATTTAATATCTATGTTTCTCAAACTATTCCAGAAAACTGAGGAAGATGGAACACTTCCTAACACTTTCTACAAGGCCAACATCACCCTGATACCAAAGCCAGACAAGGACAACACAAAGAAGGAAAATTACAGGCCAATATTGCTGGTGAACGTAGATGCAAAAATCCTCAACAAAACATTGGCAAACCGAATACAGCAATACATTGAAAAGATCGTACATCATCATCAAGTGGGATTTATAACAGGGACACAGGGATTGGTCAACATCCGCAAATCAATTGATGCGATACACCACATTAACAAGTGAGGAATAAAAACCACATGATCATCTCAATAGATGCAAAGAATGTATTTGACAAGATCCAACATCCATTTATGATAAAAACTTTCAATAAAATGGGTATAGAAGGAAATTACCTCAACATAATAAGGGCCATATATGACAAATCCACAGCCAACATCATACTCTATGAGGAAAAACTGAAAGCCGTCCTTCTGAGAACAGGAACAAGATAAGGGTGTCCACTCTTACCACTCTTATTCAACATAGTACTGGTGGTTTTGGCCAAAGCAATTAGGCAAGAAAAAGAAATAAAAGGAATCCAAATAGGCAATGAAGAAGTGAAACTCTCACTGTTTGCAGATGACATGATTTTATATATAGAAAACCCTAAAGAATCCAACAGAAAACTATTAGAAGTATCAATAACTACAGCAAAGTTGCAGGGTACAAAATCAACTTACAAAAATCAGTTGCATTTCTATACTCTAAAAACAGAAGGAGAACTCAAGAATACAATCCCATTTACAACCACAATAAAAAGGATAAGATATCTAGGAATAAATTCAACCAAGGAGGTAAAAGACCTGTACACTGAAAACTATAAGACATTATTGAAAGAAATCGATGATGACATAAAGAAACGGAAATATTCCATGCACATTGATTGGAAGAATAAACATAGTTAAAATGTCCATACTACCTAAAGCAGTCTACAGATTCAATGCAATCTCAATCAGAATCCCAGTGACATTCTTCACAGAAATAGAACAAAGAATCCTAAAATTTATATGGGGCAACAAAAGACCCCAAATCGCTAATGCAATCCTGAGAAAAAAGAACAAAGCTGGAGGCATCACGATCCCTGACTTCAGAATACACTGCAAAACTATAGTAATTAAAACAGTATAGTACTGGTACAAAAACAGGCACACAGATCAATGGAACAGAAGTGAAAGCCCAGAAATAAAACCACATGTCTACAGACAGCTAATCTTTGACAAAGAAGCTAAGAACATACAATGGAGAAAGGAAAGTCTCTTCAATAAATGCTGTTGGGAAAACTGGACAGACACATGCAAAAGAATGAAAGTAGACCATTATCTTACACCATACACAAAATTTAACTCCAAATGGATCAAAGACTTGAAGGTAAGACCTGAAACCATCAAACTCCTGGAAGAAAATATAGGTAGTACGCTCTTTGACATCAGCCTTAGAAGGATCTTTTTGAATACCATGTCTACTTAGACAAGGGAAACAAAAGAAAAAATAAACAAGTGGGACTTCATCAGACTAAAGAACTTTTGCAAGGCAAAGGAAACCAGGGACAAAACGAAAAGACAGCCCACCAACTTGGAGAAAATATTTGCAAGTCACATATCTGACAAGGGGTTAATCTCCATATCATATAAAGAACTCACATGACTGAACAACAGAAAAACCAAACAACCCGCTCAAAACATGGGCAAAGGATATGAACAGACATTTTTCCAAAAAAGATATACAGATGGCCAATAGGCACATGAAAAGATGTTTAACATCACTGATCATCAGGGAAATGCAAATCAAAACTACACTAAGATATCACCTTACACCTGTTAGAATGGTTATAATCACCAAGACAAAAAATAACAAATGTTGGAGAGATCGTGGAGAAAGGGGAACCCTCATACACTGCTGGTGGGAATGTAAACTGGTGCAGCCACTAAGGAAAACAATATGGAGATTTCTCAAAAAATTAAAAATAGAAATACCATATGACCCAGCTTCCTGCTACTGGGTATCTATCCAAAGAACTTGAAATAAACAATTCAAGGATACTTATACACATCTATGTTCACTGCAGCATTATTCACAATAGCCAAGACGTGGAAGCAACCCAAGTGCCCATCAAATGATGATCGGATAAAGCAGATGTGGTGTATATATATATACAATGGAATAGTACTCAGCCATAAAAAAAGACAAAATTGTCTCATTTGCAACAACATGGATGGACCTTGAGGGTGCTTTGTTATAAGAAATAAGCCAGACAGAGAAAGACAAACACCGCGTGATTTCACGCCTATGTGGAAAATAAACACACAGACAAAGAGAACAGTTTAGTGGTTACCAGAGGAACAGAGTTTAGGGCCGGGCACAAGGGGTGAAGAGGTGCACCTATATGGTGACTGACAAATAACAATGTACAACTGAAATTTCACAATGTTATAAATGTTATAAACTATTAGGACATCATTTTTAAAAAATCCCTCCCTGAAAGGTTTCATTTGGCCTCCTATTTTGTTCTCTTAGTCCTGAGTTCATCTTGCCTCATGTCATGAAAAATGCAAATCTACAAAATGAAGGACACTGTGTCCTTAAATCTCTGGAGTAATTATTCCCTCAGTCAATAGTTCATTCCTGACGATTAAATAGTTCGCCTTCGCTTTGCAACTCAGCCCAGCCCAGCTGACTTAACTGTTTCTTCCTTAATGGAGGCAGACTCCTCCTCCCCGCACACACGCCATTAAAGCACCATTCAAATAAGTTGCCTGGTGATTTCATCCCACCCATGATATCTAATGAGCCCCTTTATCCTCTATGACCCTCTCACTCTGTCCAGGCTCTATTACCCTAATTTCCAGACTTCTTCAATGGCTTTGTCATAGTCTCCCTGCCGCCAGCCTCTACCCACTCCCAAAGCACCCTGAACAAGATCATCAGATTAATAGTCTGCTTTCCCATCCCAAAACTCTAATGGCTTCTTATTGTCTACAGCACAAAGTCTAAAAGACCAACCTAATATGTAAGACACTTCAGAAGATATCCCTAGTGGGTATCCCCTTCTTCTCCATACACATATCCTTCATTAGACTCTAATTTCCTCACTTCTCCCAAACCTCTTCTCCACTTGGTCTTCCTATTCCTTAATGTCAAAACTCAATTCTTGGCCCTTAGCCCCAAGACTCCATATTTCTTACTTCGTGGAACCTAGAGAAGTAATAGCACCTTGGTAATTAATCAGATATTGCCTTATATTACTAAGTTAATCAACATGAGACTTGATTATAACATAATGAAATTGAGTTCCACAAACTTCACTATCTTTATCAATATCAAATCAATATCATTTCATATGAATATCATTTCATACCATTAAATAAGAGCCCAAACTGGTGGCTGTGAACAAGATCCAGCTTCAGCTTTATGTGGTCATAGAGACTTTTGTTGTTTTAGATTTGAATTTGAAGAATCTGAACATCTTGCGGAAGGCAAGGGGGAGGAATTACACTCTCCATTTCACCCCAGTGCCCATCACTCACCATTATTTCAAACCCCACTGCTTCTGACAGTCACCAAGCCTGCCTGGTCCTGAGGGCATTTGAGTTTGCAACACGTTTTGATAGGCACGCTTGAAACATCTCATTGCCCTAGGAAGTCTGGAAACTCCAGGCACAGCTTGTAATCTTAGACTACATAGCATGACTTGTCCCCTACCAACAGGGCCCAGCACAATACTGAGCACAGAGTAGAAGCTTAAAAAATACAAGTTGAGTGACTCCATGCAAGGCTGTGGAATCAATTTGGTTAATTGTGAGGGCTGAGAGACTGGATGTCTCAATGAACAAAGGATGTCAACATTTGCCTGGGTTGAACTTCCCTTATGCAGTGACAAATGTGCTTTCATGAGAACAAGTTCTCACCATGAACCCAGCGCTTCCAACAATGACACCTATTACATACAGTTTGTTCCTGGAAATCATCCCACTAAAACAGGTATGATCAGTTCAAGATACCAATTTGAATGAGTTTCAGTTCCTAGAAGAAAAGGAACAGACATATTTACTTTGGGATGGGGGAGCAGCTTCTGAAAAATGCTATTCACAAACATGATATTCCAATGACAGGAAGTACGAGCAGAAAGCATCTCTTGTTGGCCTAAACAAAAAGTGGTTAACCTTGTTCCAACTTCTGTCAAGAGAACTTAGTTGCCCTGTCACTCTACTGAAATGCTCTGAGTTCATTTTTTTAAACCCCTTGGGTTGTATTATCCAGCATGCACCAGCCTCAGGGACAATCAGGTGACAACCAAGTGGCAGAAAGTGGAAGAAATAACATGAGGTTTGAGACAAGAAGACCAGTGTTTGGAAATTGGCTCTGACACTCATTAACTTCTCTGAGCCTTGGTGTCCTTAGCGAAAAAAAAGCTTTCCTCAAATAATTAAGTGAGATGAGAATAATAACAGCTAACACTTACTGAGTGCTTATTTTATGCCAGCCACTGACTCAATGTGCTTTAAATGTGTTAACTCATCTACTTAGGACAACATTATGAAGTAGATACTATTATTGCCTCATTTTATACAGAAAGACACTGAGGCACCAATAGGTTGTTATCCCCCCAACTCACTCAGCCAGGAAATGGCAGAACCAGGATTCAAATCTAGGTGCCCTCACTGCAGAGCCATCAGCCCTAACACCTGCATGCTCATGCCCTTGAGAAGCACTCGATACAGTGCCTGGGAAACTGAGGCACTAAACACAGGAATGAAGAAAATGATTGAAAGAGAGGGGGCAGGAAGAATGAAAAAACCTCCACTCCATTTCTTTACTGGGATTCCAGGTCTCCCAAGGTTAGATGGTGAGGTCTTTAAAAGACCGTAGGTCTCCAAAGCCCCTCAACATTGTCCTGTCCTGTCCTCCTCTGTGGAAGAAACTGGAATAAATCACCCTTCCACACCCACTCGGGCTAAGCAGGACAAGCAGCAACATACCTTGTCTGGTTCAAAAGCATCCCCGGCCGATCACAAACCAAAGGCCCCACACCCACCATTGGGTATTTCAACTCTCTTACCTTAGAGCAAATTCTCTGCCTGGCCAGAGGTCTCTCTTCTCCCTCTTCATTTTACAGTCCTAATCCTGGTGACTCAGCAGCCTAGCAGCCCCCAAATTCCCTTTGCCATTTCTGGGGCAGGCCATGATGGCCCTCGGTGCTGCCATCTCAGAGTTCCTGGTGTTGAGATGAAAATTAGTCCTCTCCGCCGTGTGACCCTCCCACACATACAGAGCAAACCCAGCCATACGTCATGTTGCATTCTCTCTCTCCTATTGGCCCACATGGTCTTAGAGAGGAGGCAAAGCTATGGCCACCACAGAGCCAGCGAGTGCAAATGAGCCCCAGCAGGTGATTCTTATGGGGAGATGAGAAGGGTTGATATCACACTATGGGGTACATAGTACTTTTAAAATAAAGATAAAAAGGAAAGAAAAATACATACTTACAAGGGTGCTGGAGGATCACGCTAAAAGATATACTATCCTGAGGGGAAAATTTCAGACTAGGACCTCCTCACTCTGCGGAAGAAGTCCCGACAACCCAGCCATCCTAAAAAGGACCCATTTGCACCAGGGAAAAGCTCTTGTCCGAGGCATGACTGTTTTTGTCGAATTTTCTAGTTCTGAAGATGAAACTAAGCACAGGCTCTTTCCTCCAAACAAAGCCACTACTGCGGTCCCTAGATCTGAGTGGAGGAGCCGTAGGGAGCAGACTCAAGTTGCTGGAGGACTGCAGCTCTTCTCATTGTCAACGGGGTTCCCGTTACATGGGAAGAGAGGAGGGGCTTCCTCCAAGACCTGCACATCCCCAGGGACTGCTGGAATGGGTCCCCTACTTAGAGAAGGACAGCAGTCCCATCAGGTGGTGCTAGTAGATTCACTGGTCACACATGAACCAGAGGGCATGTCTTTCCCTTGGGCTGCCCTCAGAGAGGCCAGAAGGCTCCTTTAACGGAACTCATCGAATAGAGTCATGACTATTATTAAGACTGGCCGGGGGGCTGGCCCAGTGGCATAGCGGTTATGTTGGTACACTCCACTTTGGCGGCCCAGGGTTCACACGTTCAGATCTTAGGGGCGGACCTACACATCACTCATCAAGCCATGCTGTGGTAGCATCCCACATAGAAAATAGAGGAAGATTCGCATGGATGTTGGCTCAGGGACAATCATTCTCAACCAAAAAGGGGAGGATTGGCCACAGATGTTAGCTCAGGGCCACTCTTCCACACCAAAAAAAAAAAAAAGAGTGGCCAGTCATTCGGAGGCTAGGCTGAACTTGCACACATAACCCATAAATCCTCTCCAATTACACATTTAAAATAAACCACCTTCTTTTATGTTAAACATATCACAAACACTCTCATTTTTTAAATTTTATTTAACTTCAGGGTCTTTAGGCTTCAGCTGACTTTGGGTCAGTCAGGTGACCATAGAGAAATGGTCTCATTGTATGGTGGCTTTTGCTTGGAGGGCCCAGGCTCCACAAAGGAGATTTTCCCAGGAGCCTCTGCAAACCCAGACCCTGTGAAACATGCTTGCAAAATATGGTCCAGATCTGACAGATCTGCAACTATGAAAGCCAAGAAAGGAATAACAAACTGACACCAGACAGGTGGGAATCTTTATTATGTTTAATGACACATCTCCCCAAAGTAATCCAAACCCCAGTATGTCACAAAATTATTCACATTATTATATACTCCCAAAGCAAAATACCTCAACTGCAATCCTGGATCCAATATGATTCCTCAAAACTGAAATAATTCCTTGAGCAATAAAAAGGTAAAATAGGAATAATTTAAGCAACAGAGTTAGCAGATCAGAAAGTGAGAAAAAGGTAGATTAATTTGTGGGGAAAAAAAAGGCTTTACCACAACTAGAAGGACCCACAACTAAAATATACAACTATGTACTGGGGGGATTGGGGGAGAAAAAGCAGAAAGAAAAAAAGGCTTTAAATAAGAATGGGCATTTCAGATCTTATCCCTAAACTGAATTAAGATGCTCAAACCATTTCAAAAAAACCGAACAGTGAATGTAACAGTGTATATTTGAACAATAACTTACATGGGATACCAACTCAGTAGAAATGATTTCCTTCAGCTGCTTGTATACCTTGTTGTAAGTGGCCCCTTTCTGAGAATTGTACCACAGTCTTAACGTAACACAGTATTTTTTATTTTTGATGACTACTTAGACGTCAAAATAACAAATTGACAACTATAGTTTCAGACATATCGAGAACATATGAGCAGTTGTAATTTAAGCATGTTGTCTGTTTTCCAAAAATGGAAAGCTTTCTGTAATAGATACCTTTATTTGGCTGAAATTCTGAGAAAAGGATAAATGAGTTTTGTTTTACTGTTTTTGTTTTTGGAGAGTTTTTTTCTCCTTTAATTTTTAATTTCATTTTCCTAATTTGCCTAATGAACGAATTCCTGTGGTCATAATGAGAAAAGAAAACCTGACTCTCACTGAATCTTGTAAAAACTAAAAGGGTGTTAGGGTGTGTAGAGGAAAGCGCTCAGGTTACCGTATGAAGGAAAGATGAAGGTTTCCATTCTCAGGCTGCTCTTCCCTGGTCCGCACCCACAAAGATTGACGTGCCCCCGGTCCCCCTTCCTGCCATCCCCATCCTCTTCATGCTCCCTCAAGCTGTGTAAACATTTCATAAAAGCACCCTTCTAACTAATTTTAAATCCAGTTTTCAACAGCCATATTCGAAGAGCCTATTTACTTAAAACAGTTCTTTCAGAGAAATATTTGAGGAAGGTTTTGTTCCTCATATAAATTTATTAAGAATTTATAAATTCTAAATAAAAAGGAAAAAAAGGAGGGCTAGGTGACACAAGGAGGAGTTTAAACTACAGTCCAAAGAAATCAGCCTCCTCCTACAAACGCATCATAGAAATTGAACCTTTAGAGCAAGATCTGAATTCTCCAGATGTTATACTGTCTTTCTAGATTTTCAGTGGACTTCATGTAAATCAAGTCTAACACTAAAAAACAAACAAATAACAGAAAATAGATTTACCAAAAAAAGAAAATCACGTTGACAGTCTTTTCGCGAAGGATTTACCGGGTTATTCCTCTAAATAGCAGCTTCCTCTAGATCATGTAAAATGTAAATTGATTTAGAAAGAAAGAGAGATTGAGGGGGGAGGGGGAGGGGAGGGAGGAGAAAAAAGAACTTTTCAAGAACACATCCACTGCCCAAAATGAGGAACACTTGAAAAGCCATCTTGATATTTTCATTAGAATTCTAAGTGGCTTCCAAATGAAAAAGCATCTACCACTCAACTATTGGTATTTTCTATTTCAAGTTCAAAACAAACACACAAACAAACCAGAACACAAATTTTCCAGCTTGACAAGAAAATATGAGCCCCAAGCAGCAAACGCTTTAATCAATGACTCTTACCTGAATACAAAAGACTGAGGTACAGGGTTTTATTTAAAGGGGATTAGATACCCGGTGACTCATTACACATAAAAATTGTTGTCCTTCTCTCTAAGGATGTGTCAGTTGACTCGATGAGGGAGTTCTTCATGATGCTCCTCCAGCTTCCATTCAGTTTACCCTGTGAAATGTGAAACTTCATATACTACACGTGGTACTGAGAAAAAGAGCACCAGTCGACACAAGGAGAAGAGTTTACTCTGTTCTCATCTTGGCATGTAGCTGTACCTTGGGACCCCAGGGTTTCTGAGCCCCTTCTGCATTCCCAGTGCAATGAAGCAACATTAGGTGAGCACGACAAAGCAGCCATGTGACCTTGGGCAAGTTACCTGACCTCTTTGTGTAATACCAGGATGATAATAAGCAGAGTATCCACCTCTGAGTGTTATTGTAAGGAGTTAGTACAGTCCTTGGCACATAGTAAATGTGTAGAAACTGCTAGGTGTTACTGAGCTGAACTGTTAAATGTGCCCCAATCAATTCCATTCTATGCAAAAATTATTTTTGAGCATGGCGAGAGTCAATACAGAATTGGGGGGTGTTACAAGTCCCCCATCCTCAAGGCACTCATAGCCTACTGCAGAGATTCTCAGTCCTAAATGTGCATTAGAATCTCCTGAAGAACTTTTATAAAAATACTGATGCCACCCGCAGAGATTCCAACTAAATTGGTCTGGAGTGGGGTCTGGGCATCAGTATTTTTCACCCCCCACCCCAGGGGATTCGAATGCTCATTGAGGACTGCTGACCCAGGAATCTGCCTTGTGATTTGGGTACATGCTCACTGCCTGTGTGGTCTGTTGGATTCTGAAAGAATCAGGAGCTCCTGGGATGAAGGGAGGTGTGTCATTATCCATTGCATCAATCTCTGCAGGCCACCAAATGCCAAATCCCTCAGAAGCTGGTGACCAAATCAGACAGGGAGAGCCCTCAAGGTTGGACATTAGAATCTGTGTGCTGGTTTGCTTTTTGCTTCAGTTGTAATGGAAATGAAGGGGCCCCTGTGGGAGGAAGTCAAATGGCTCTTGCGTGCCCAGCAGAGACAGGGGAGGTTGGAAGGCATACCAGCCACTGTTGTAGGAGACGGAGGCCTAATGAGCTATGACAGAATCAGAAACCAGCACTTCAATTAATTTTTGTCCTTCATTTTTTTCTTTTCTTGGGTTACTTCCTTTTTGCTATTCTTTAATTTTAGAAAAGTTGTGTGCTATAATTCTTGTCTGTGTCTGAGGAAATCCAGGCCTGAGTTCCTTGCCCACCCTCTGGTTGGGAACATTACAAGTAGACCAGCTCCCACTGAAGCCCAGCCACTGCAGTGGAAGCTGGGATCACAGGGAGCTGCGCACAGGGATGGGGAACTCAGTGGGCCAGAGTTGGCGCCATTTGGTCAGTCTCCCCTCCCTTCACAGAAACTTCCCTTCCAGTCCTCTGTCCTCTTCTTGGGAGGGTTTTCATAAGGAAAAATAACTATAATACAAGACTTAGGGAAAGGAGTACTAAGTGGAGCATGAGGAAGAACAGAGGGCAGAGGGCCTGGCTCTGCCTGAGGGACCAGGAGGTTTCACAGAGAAAGGCCTTGTACGCCCATCTGTGAACGTGAAATCTCAGTGAGCACATACCAGACATGGGCAATCAGCTCACGCACTTGGGAAGGGCCATGACACAGAGGCAATCACGCCTTCCAGGAGAACTAGGGATAATCTGCGGGGGGAGGGGCAGTGATTATGGGAGTTTTTTTGCAGTAAAATTCACATAACATAAAATTCACCATCTTAAAGTGTACAAAGGATAATCTGTTTTATGTCAAAAGAACCAAGTCCCAAATCATCCTGAATAAGGAGAAATAGACGTATTCCAACCCCTTCTGCCCATTTCTTCCACCCATTCCTTGGTCAGACAATTGGACTCATTGTTTATGGTCCAAAAATTCCTGACCTTTTTGTGGTAAGAATCTACTTTTTCATTTCCCCCAAATCAGCAGATCACTAGGAAATCGGGAGAGGAAAGCTGATAGACAGTAAAAGAGCAGCAGTGGAGAAGGGAAGGGACGAGAATTGGTGCTGCAGCAGGAGAAAGTCCTCGAAAAAAGCAGGGAAGGGGATAGGTAGTGGAGACCAACCAGGTCCTCTGCTGAACGCTCCCCTCGGGCCTGTCTTCCTGGCCACAGGGTGATTCTGGCTGACTCGCTTGAGTCACCTGACCTTGCTTGTTTGATCTTCCCTGGATTCAGTGAGATACTCAGCATCTTTCTAATAAATGCTCTGTTTGCTTAAGGCGAGCCAAAGTCACCTTGGGTTTTCTACAACCTTAAAAACCGTCACTAACACAGCCCTCCAGGCCCCAGCCTCACCAGGAATCCAAAACCCAAGAAGTGGAGGTAGGGGGAGGAGAGTGTGGAGAGCTTTCAGACAAGGCCTGCGAGTATATTCCAAACCATTGGCTGGGAACTCGTGTTATGTAGAAAATCTATTTTCTAAGATAGAATTTACTAATTTTTTTTCCTTCCTCTCTATCCCCTCACATCAGTGTCCACATGTCAGCTGGTTCAGGGCTTTATGTAACTTGATGTTCCCCTTGTTGAAATTCAGTGCAGTTTGGCATTTGGTAATCACATGGGCCATACTCCCTAAGTGGTAATTATGTGGGCTACGTTCGTATAACCACCTAATAAATGCCTAGATGACTGTTTTGGCAACTGGAGATTAAGTGGTCCAGAATCCATCCTTTAATCTACCAAGGAGAACATTCTATGGTAGAAGCCAGCAAATGGGCAATTACTGAGCTGCCCTCCACATTCCTGTGTGCTGAAGACAAGGCGGGCAGTCCTGGCCAGCCCTGGGGCAAGGTGATTTGTGCCCTAAGGCATAAATGACCTTCGAACCAGACTTTCAGGAGCCTAACTACAGTGAAAACCTAGCATGTCAATCCCACACTCTTTTATTGTTTAAAAAGACTCATAATTATTTTGATGTTGCTAGAATGGGGAACTACACAATACAACACCATAGGATCCTTGTGGGAGACGTTCTAGGACAATGTCCACAAAGTCTGCTTGGGTTCCAATGGGCTCTGCTCTGTCTTTCTCTCCAGGGTTCTTCTGTCACATATTCTAGGTTTGAAGAAGCAACAGAATGTAATGGCTAAAAGTATGGTCGCTGAAGCCAGACTACTCACATTCATATTCCGAGCTGTGCCATTTACTAGCCACGTCACCTTGAGCAAGGCCCCTAGCCTCCCTGTGCCTCAGTTTCCCTGTCTGTAAAATGGAACTAATGATAGTATTAACTTCATAGCGTTGTTGTGAGAATTAAATATTAACTTATTTAACGCAAGTGAAGTATTTGGACCAGTTCCCTGACACTCAAGAAGCACTTAGCAAGGAACAGCTACTATTATTCTGGGCCTGAGCTAGGAAGGAAAAAGAAGAGAATACCTGAGAAATGATGATACCCCACAATATTGTCAAATACTTGTCACATATCTGAATTCTAGATTTGCCTCGTTACCTCAGTCAACATTCACTCACAAACAGTATTTCCTGAGCACCAACCACAGTGGAGGGTCATCGGATGCAAGGAGAGCGGCAGGGTGCTGGGGGGAAGTTAGCATCTTATTCAGGGCACAAACCTAGGATGCGAGGCCGAGTTCATGTAAGCTAAATGGCATTCCATCGTAGTGCACTAAATGCTGGCTAGAAAATAGGGGACAGGACAGACAGAGTCCCTGACCTCGTGAAGGTTTCATTCAAGTAGAGGGGGCAGATTTTAAACAGTCAACCCATATAAAAATATAACATCAACTGTGTCATACTTTATGAAAAAAAAGTGCAAGGTGCTAAAAAATATACCTCAGAGAGGGAGGGAGGGTCATGGAAAGTGATGAGACCGGAAGGATAAACAGAAGTGGCTAAGCAGAGTCAGGAAGTATTCCAGACAGAGAGCAACACATGCCAAGTCCCCACAGCAGGAAAGAGCGTGTATTCAAGGAGCTGAAAGGGGGGCCATTAGATTAGGAGTGAGAGAGAGAGAGAGTGAGAGAGAGAGAGAGAGAGAGAGGAGTACAAGAGGAGGCAGGATTCCTGGCAGGTGCACATATGTGCTATGGTTACTACACTGAGTGAAGGAAGAACGTGGTTCTTAGACCTCCTCCACGTCTCCTGTCCACCCCATTTTCTAGGTACTTCACATTGACAGTGGGAAATTGAAATTGCTTTAGTAAATCAAGCAGCACTTAAGCTGCTTACTTACATAAGACAGCAGCTCAAAAATATCTCTTTTCATGCACTGGGTATTTCTTCAGATGGTAGCTGGGTCTTTCAAGGATACAATTTACTTTAGAGAAAGAATCTTCCTACAATAAAAAACAAATCCAGCAATTGCATTACTCGTAATGTAATATAGATCAATGCTATCCAGATGTGTAATTTTGCATTTAAGAGGTCTGTGAATCCCATATATGCTATATATGTTGGGTTCACTATATATGTGTGTACATACATACCCCTCCCTCTTTCTTTTTCTTTCTTTTTTTCTTCATTTTAAAGGGAGTCCCCTACTTGAAAAAATTAGGAATTAAAAAGCAAAGCCAATTGTTTTTCTGAGAGGAAGTAAAGTAATTCACTGCCCTCATGGTAGAGTAGTCAATATTCATTTATAAGTGTCATCCTATAAATCTAGGATATGTCAGCATTTAAATAAGTCAAGATGACCAATTCAACTACATGGTATGGTTAAATCCAATCCCTGGGGGCATGTTAAGCTTTCATTCGAATTCTTCTGAAATGGTGACAGGTCACTTAGCTGTCGGTACACTGCAGCAGACAAAGTCCTGGGTCTATCTGTCTATGGATCAGAAACACTCCCCACCCCCATAAAAGTTAAACAGCCAAAACACCTTATTAACTTTTAGAAAAACATCCTTCCATGTTGTGACCTTACGCAGACCACACACATTTTGCTGGACTCGTCCCTGGCTTGGGACTCCTGTGAGCAGTGGAAGGGAATGTGCTACAGGCCAGTTAGACTGTCTTCTCTCAGTCTTTTGAAGGACCACATCCCCTCCTGCTGCAGGACCTCTACTTGATCATGCTGTGCTCCCAATTAGCTGCTACTCATCTCTCATTGTCAGGTTCCATTGTCTCTTTCTCAGGGAAGCTTGCCCTGACTCCCAACCAAGTCAAATACCCACTTTCATACACTCAAAGGACACCATGTACCCTCCTTGGTAAGCATCACAATTTTACCTTTATTTCTGTGGTTACTTGATTAATGTCTGTCTCCCTCACTAGACTGGAAGTCCCAGTTCCCATATTATTTTATCAGCAAAGATCTAATGTTATCAGAAGTCCTAACCTTGTCTAGGTGCTGCTGAGCTCTGTGGGATGTCAGAAGACTGCATACCCTTTCATGGATCTTCTTCCACGTAGACTGAGAACTAGGATGGAACCTGCACAACAGAGTAAACAGGGTGGAGTATTACGCAGCTACTAAAAAGCATATTTAGAGTACATAACAGTATGGGTTGATATTTATAATTTAATAGCAAGAAAAAAACAGCAACATGCAAAACAGTATACATAGTGTGGTTTCAATGTCAATGAGCCTATGCATAGGAAAAACATTGAGGAATAAAAACAGCTAAGCTGTTAAGAATGGTTTGTGTTTGGGTGTGTGGCTGTGAGTGATTCTTTTCTTCTGTGTACTTTACTGTGTATTTCAGATATTTCTCCAAAGAATAAATCCTGCTTTAACATTTAAAAATTTTATCCCAAAAATTTTAATTCAAAATTTAATCCTAATTAAGAATTTTATTTTATATCTCATTACTTTAGGCCAGCCAGTCCCAAGCTTAACCACAGGTCCTGCAGTGTCTTTCAGTTCCTCAACATGAAGCGTTTTCTCCCTTTCATGGGCATTCGCAGCACTGCTCCCTCTGCCTGGAACGCTGCAACCCCCATCCTCATCCCCACTGGTGTTAACTCCCACCCACCCTTCAGAGCTCAGTTCAATTCTTCATCTCTCAGGAAAGTCTTTCCTGAACACCCTCCTGTCGAGGAATGCAGCTTCCTGTTATGTGCACTTGGAGTCCACTCACCCCTCATTCACAGAACTCCCCCCAGTGGATATTCTGTCATTACTTGGTTAATATCTGTCTCTACTCCTAGACTGAAATTGGGACTGAGATACTTTGGTCCATAGCTCATCCCAGGGCCTAGCAGGAATTGAATATTTCCTGAATGATTAAATTCATCCATCTATTCATTCATTCATTCATTTTAGGGAGGAGAGTGGGTACCAAATCCTAAATTCTGAGGCAGAATTAGCATTTTGGTCATGAAAAGCACAGATATTGAAACACCTAAGGAATTTTAGGAATTTGGATAAAATCATTCTCTTTAGTTAGTGTACAATAAACATTGGAAATGACAGGAACATTAAGGGAATCAATCCAGTTGTTAGTCTAGCCACCACACTAATGAGCCCCTGTGTGGGTGCCTCTCTGCTTGGTTTAGGACCCACATCCAGGCCACCTATCCAGCTCTCTCATAACAAGCATGTCCCACTGGTTTCCAGGGAGACAAGACCAAGAGCCTGAGTGGATCTACACAAATCCATTACCAACCCAGGAAAACAACTCAAAGCAAATGAAAGCATCACCCAAAGCACGGCCATGTTTAAGAAAAGACAGGCATGTCACTTCTATACTCCTCTAAGAATTTTTAAGAGGAAGGAATAGAAATATTTTGAAAGCTATAAATAGTTAGCATTTAAAAATAGCCACCAGCTGGACACTGTAAATGCTTTTTCATAGGTCTTGAGTAACCAGTGCCAAAACGATTCCTACATTTGTTACCATTACTATCATACACAGTCAATACTACATTTGAAGATCTTTGAGAATGATGAGTCAACAGACAGGAGCAGACTGTGCCCTCATTACAGCCTTCACCATCTCCAGATGGTGGAGGTAGGGAAGAGGCTCGGGAGAGTTCCTCCCTCTTTTGGGACTACCATTTCTCACCCTTTTAAAAGGATTCTCCACTTCCCCCATTAGAACATTGGGCGGACTCACTCCCAAATTTGTCTCCCAACTCATCCCTGCAACCTCGGCCCTGGCCGATTTCCATACTAAGCTAGCAGAAACTCAAAAGGTGTTTTTCAGGGGCTGGCCCCGTGGCCGAGTGGTTAAGTTTGCGCGCTCCGCTGCAGGCAGCCCAGTGTTTCGTCGGTTTGAATCCTGGGCGCGGACATGGCACTGCTCGTCAGACCACGCTGAGGCAGCGTCCCACATGCCACAACTAGAGGAACCCACAATGAAGAATACACAACTATGTACCGGGGTGCTTTGAGAAGAAAAAGGAAAAAAAAAAAAAATCTTTAAAAAAAAAAAAAGGTGTTTTTCATGCACCCCAGTGATCCGGGCACAGGGAGACTGGTCCCAGTGTCTGATGTGAAAAGAAATGTGGGGGCAAAGTGCTGGTGGCACCTAGTGTTCCAGGGGCTGCCTCCGTGCTCATGCTGAAGGCAATGAAGAATGGATTCTTCCCCAAGGATATGAAGGGATAGCTTTCATTCAAAACAACTGTCTTAGGGGCCGGCCCAGATAGTTAAGTTCACATGCTCTGCTTCAGCAGCCCAGCGTTCACTAGTTCGGATCCTGGGTGTGGACCTACACACCATCGCGCATCACCATGCTGAGGTGGCATCCCACGTAGAAGAACTAGAAGACCTTACAACTAGGATATACAACTATAAACTAGGGCTTTGGGGAGGAGGTAAAAAAAAAAAGGAAGGCTGGCAATAGATGTTAGCTCAGGGCCAATCTTCCTTACCAAAAAAAAATCAAAACAAACAAACCACCTTTAAAAAAGAAACAGCTATCTTAAAAATATTATCTTCAGTGCCACCTCCCTGGAGTTAAGGTGACCAACTATCCTGGTTTTCCTGGGACTAAAGAGTTTCCCAGAATGCAGCACTGTCAGGGTTAAAACCGGGACAGTCCCAGGCAAACCGGATGCCTGGCCACCTTACTAGAGAGTGCAGTTTGGAAAACAGAGCTTACTGCTCTCCATCTCTGACTTACCCACCAGACATGTGCAATCATGGGGTTTTTTTAATTTATGACAATAATATAAACAAACCATGTCTAGAAATATACCCACATGTTAATAACATTTGTCTTTGGGTAAGAGGACAACGGGTGACTTTTTTTCACTCCTTTTTGGATTTCTTAATTTCTAAACTTTCTATAGTGAGCAATTTTATACCTGAGAAATCAAAAGCTTGAGTTTTTAAGTTTATGACACATAAAAGTGGATAAATAGTATCTTCGTCAAGTTAGCTATGTGTCCCATTTCCAACAAACATCCTGAGATAGGCTTTCCAGAAGCAAGGGAAAAGGCTCAACTCTTACTTTGGAGAAGTAATCTTCCCCAATTTTTCATATCAAGGTGTCCTAAAGAAGCAAACTGATGAAGTGACCCAGCTTTACTCCTGCCAGACCACAACACACCCTTGGAGCAAAGAGATGGTGCTTGCCGCTGACCTTTCTCGGAGAAGGGGCTGATCCAGAAGAGGGCTGGGAGACCTGCAGTGCTGGGAGGCGGCAAATGAAGTTTCCCGACGGCAATCGGCATCCCCTTGGTCACTGTAACTGGGCGAGGGCTTTCCAAACTTACTCGAATCTAAGGGTGATGGTGACTCATTCCTTAAAACAATCCGTTCATCTGGCTCTTTGACAACCTGAGTGACAATGTACATGATTCTTTAGTTGTCGTTTTGTTTCTGTTTGGTGGGGGTCAGGTAGGACAAGGAAGAGAACTGGGGACAAAATGACAGTCTCCCTGCCCCAGGGATCTCCTGCAGTGAGCAAGGGGCAGGAGTAGAGAAGACTAGAGACAAGGTCAAGGAAAGATAACCAAAATTCTGCACATTCGACATGTATTAACAAGCCCAAACAACTTAGGCTCTTAACTTTGATTTGTGAGGATTAGGATTATTGGGTTTGAGAGAGAGAACTTTTAACAAAATATTTAAATGCTATGGCTTAACAAGCATAGGATAATACTCCATTTTCTTTGCATACATCTAGTCCCAAGTTGTAACACAGAAGTTTGTACCTTCATTTTGACAAGCCAATCAAACTTCAAGAACAAGTGATTTACCACCTCTAAGTATAAAGGTATTCATTAGAGAAAAAGCAACGAAAATCCCTACTGATACAGTAGAGATTGGGCCTACATACATCCCCACTGGTGATTCGTCCTACAAATGAAAAGAGCTTATATGAGGGGAACAAACCAACTAAAGCAAAGCAAAGCATACAGCAGACCTAGGCACCTCTTACGCTCTAGTTAAACTATAGCAATTCCATAAGCAGCACTAGCTAGAAAGATACTGTCCACCACTCACTGGAGAAAGCACAATAACTGACATTAGACAGCTAGAAATAAATCATTTTACAAATGCTACTTCTAAAATTACCTTTATGTTAGCTGCAAGGCTGTCAAAAGAAGAAGCTAGAAGAAAGAGGAACAGGTGTTTCAATGACTCAGTATTACCAGTTATCCCTAAAACTGCTGTTACACTTATTCCACAGCAGTACAGAAATATCATACGATGAATGAACTATTAAAGAACTTAAATGCTCCTTTGTAAATTATACTATCACTTTTAAGTCTCCCTTGAGTCACAGCAATTCTGAGTTTTTCTGTCCTCTTGAGGCAACAATGAGGTTATATTATTAATGACAGCACATATGGATATGGGAAGGATAAAAGAGTCTAAAGTGAAGCAGTAAGTTCAGTAACCCTTACGCAGCCTGGAAAACTCATATATGCCCAGGTGCCTAGAGCCTAAAAGAAAGCCATGTGGCTCTACTATAAAATTCATCTACTCTGCCTCTTCTGCCATTTCCTTTATATTTAGATTTCATGGAATCCTATTTATGTAGGAACTCTTGAGTATACTTGTCCAAGGTAGGCACAAATGTTATATTGACACAATGAATACATAAGAGCTTAGAGAAACATAACGCAGCAAAAAATGTAAATCATTACAATTACCATGAGTAACCGTAATAAGCAAGTAGAACTAATGCCAGAGAATGGTAAGAATGACTAGGAAATGAAGTGATAAAGACACATAAACAAAACCAAGATCAAATTGGATTTTTCCAGGTTGAGAAAAAAATGCTTTTGAAATGAGTATTTGCAAGGCTATGCTAAGGCCACCATGGCTTCTCCCGGTGTGACCGCGCTTAAGCGGTGACAAGGGGCTTTTCCCAGACTGCTGATTCCCCTGTGCCACTGGCAGGAAGAAGGAAGATATGAAAAAGGATTTTAAAGCCTGGTAATTGTCATATCTTCTGGGCATGTGCGTATGTGTGTATCCATCTTGTCCCAGAAGCTCTCTTCTCCCAGCTGAGCAAGCAATGGGCCATGCTAAGGCCCTTTTCAGCTATAGCCACAAACCTGCCCTGTGGCCTCAGAGCCCCCTGGCCACTGGTTTTGAGCACTCCTTTTCACAGGAGACTTGCCTTTGTTCCCTTGCTTCTCAAAAGTGCAGCCTTTGGACCAGCAGCATCTGTATCACCTGGAAGCTTGTTGGGAAAGAAGGAGCCTAAGCCCCACCCCAGCCCTACTGGATCTGAATCTGTACTTTAACAAGATCCCCAGGTGATTCAAATGCACATTCAAATTTGAGAAGCACTGCTTTATTCTACCTTAGGCCTGGATGAATGAGCTAACAGGTGACCTAAGCAAAGGTGTGGCTTGGAAGCTACAGGGATTCCAAGGATCTGAGCCCAGAGGTCTGAACGTCTTCTCTAAATGTACGTATGTGCAAAACTTGGTGTGTGACCTGGACATACTCTGTAACCTCTCTGGAACCTTAATTCTCCACCTGCCAGGATTAAAAAAGACAAAGGCCGAGACCAATGTGATGTATGAGTCCCATCGCTACTGAGCCAGCATTAAACCCAACTTGTCCTCCCCAGGAAAGGACATTTGCTGTTGCTTGATTTCACAGTAATAGAGAAGACAGTGCTGCTTTTATAAGCTACACGGGTGATTTCCAAACCAAAAGACTTAAATTAAATGTCAGAGGTGATGAAGCACTTTCTACTTCAAACTCTGTACTCTGTCCTTGGTTTGCTACTGTCGAACAGTCACCATGATCCAAGAACATTGGATTGAGTTACCATAAGAGACGTGCAGCCCCTTAAAAGTATAAACCTTTAACCCTACAATAGGGAACTCTGTTGTCAAGGATGGTAAGGTCCAGTCCCACCAGCCCCATTCAAGAGAATGGGCCACCACCATCCCTTTCTAGCCTAAGAATTTTTATTAAGTTCAAGAATGGTTGAACTTCACTGCCACGACCTTCAGCATTGACATGGTTCACATATTTCAATCATAAGGTAAAGGCCTCCAAGGGATGCCTTAACCCAGTGACTCTCAATGTGTGGTCCGGGGACCTCCCCAGGGGTCCCCAAGACCTTTCAGGAGATATGGAAGGTCAAAACTATTCTCCTAATAATACTAAGGCATGAGTTGCCTTTTCACTCTCATTCTCTCACACTTTACAATGGGGTTTTCAAAGAGTTACATAACATGTCATCACATCACCACTCTGATGGATAATGGAATGTGTGCTTGTGTATTCTTGTATTTTACAGATTTCTCAGTTTTAATTTCTAATACACTAAACATTAATAGATACCATCCACATAAAAAGAGCTCTTTTGGGTCCTCCATAGTATTTAAGGATGCAAAAAGATCCTGACACCTAAACATTTGAGATCCCCTGCCTTAACCTAACTGCTTCAGAGAGAGTGGCTCCCCTCCTCACTGACATGGAACCTTGCAAGCAAATGTTCTGTCTCCTCCTCTCCACCATTCCCCTGCTCTTTCCCATCAGAGAAAGGGCAAGTCTTATTTATTAGCTATCAATGGTGCCTTTGCAAGGAGTTCACGCCAGGACAAGCTGCTCCCTAGTTTTCCAACCCAGCCAGGGAGCAACTACCATCAGGACATGGTGGGTGATCACACTACTCAGAGCAGTCTCCTTCAGTAGCTAGGGGACTCAGGAACTTCTCGGCTGACTCTGCTCATGGGAACTCCTGCCCTGGAAACTCCACAGCTGGAGGGCACCTGAAATTAGGCTCCGAGTTTCCAAAATAAACTGTGATTCCTCAGAATGAAAGAAGGTTTAGAAATAGGATACGGTTGTCCCCAAAGGGAAATGCACAGAAGTAACAAAAAACTCGAGTACCTCTTCTCATTGGAAACGGAAAGTTTGAAAACTTAGACTTTCTTCTAGACTTCCGAGAATGATGCTCTGAAACATCCTCACCAAAGGGCTTTGCGCTGTCCACCTGAAAGTAAAGAAAGAAGACTTGAATCCACTGTGGCTTGTATTACCATTTCCTCCTTACCTGAAATGCCCTTCTCTCCCTCAACTAG
Organism: Equus asinus; assembly: GCF_041296235.1. Classification (NCBI taxonomy): domain Eukaryota; kingdom Metazoa; phylum Chordata; class Mammalia; order Perissodactyla; family Equidae; genus Equus; species Equus asinus. Next base: position 38,796,979 of record NC_091812.1, read on the forward strand.
AGGTGACGCAGGTGAGATAAGCAAAAGCTGAGAACAAATTAAATCAGTCTCCACAGTGTTGTCCCCAATAGGGGAACCTGTCTGTCCCTATCTTCATCGAGGCTAGAACATGAAGATATGGACTAAATTTTAGCATAAAGAACATAACACAAATTATATTCTAACCACTCGTAAGGATTGAGCCCAGAAAAGAGCAAGTGAAGTTTATTTCACAATCTTTACAAGAGGACAGAGTTTCATGTTTCTAAACAGCCTGAGCCATGCTGGCCTAGGTGGGGTCCTCTCTGAAGACAAGGGATTATCACAAGGTGACTTTTCAGCCTTCCACATTCCCTTCCAGTCTGAGTGTCCATATCCTTGAAAAAAAGAATAGCGGTGACTGTATTATTAAGGTGACCATATTTTCCTAAATTGGACAACATGATCTGCAAACAGGTCAAAAGACTTGAAATAGGGACTCTTCCAGAATATCTATGACATAGAGTTGCTGGATTTTTTTAATCTTGTTTATTTCTGCAGTTTTTTAATTTCAAGAAGACATGTTATAATGTTACTTTTCATTCTACCTCAAGAAACATATTCATTAGAATTTACAGTCCTTGACAACATCAGATTCTCTAAGTTTTAATGCTTCTACTTAAAGAAAACAGATATCATCAGGAAATCTGGCTAAATAGAAGAGTTAATATGTATAAAACACTTAGAAAATAGCTTGGCACACAGTAAAAGCTGTATGAGAATTTGCTGAACAAAAATATAAGCAAGTTTTGGGGCCAGACCAGTGGCGTAGTGGTTAAGTTCGCACAATCCGCTTCAGTAGCCCAGAGTTCTCAGGTTTGGATCCTAGGTGTGGACCTACACACACGCTCATCAAGCCATGCTGTGGCAGCATCCCACATACAAAATAGAGGAAGACTGGCACAGATGTTAGCTCAGGGACAATCTTCCTCACCAAAATAATTATACATAGATATATATAGATCTATCTATCTAGATAGATAGATAGATCTATAGATACATCAAGCAAGTTTTAATTCCCTAAGAAATCCACCAAGATTTTAAGGTTATTTAGCCCATAATAGCATAGGCTACAGTTATATTTTACAAAAATTTATATCACATAGAATAAATCAGACTGTCCAATATACTCAATTCAACAATATTTTATGAAGCCATGTTTACTAATTGGCTGCTAGATTTTTGCCACATTTTTACCCAGGTCACCATGAAGAAAACAGCTATTCTGTAGTTTCTAACCAAATGTCTCTTTTCTACCCACAAACCAACTCTACATATGGTCATCTTAACAGCACTTTGCTTCATTTCTTGTGTCTAATACACAAACATCATCACTAGTGACTTTGAGTTAAATTATCAACTTGGCAATAATATTAACAGTTAACATTCTGGAGAATAAGTCATGAACTAGAAGATGGAACGTTGTTCATGAAGAACACGAAATAATATAGCAAAGGCTTTTAAGGTAATATTCACTGTAAATATCAAGAAACTAATCTGTATATACAGTATAATTTAGAAAAAAAGGTGGAAAAAGTTCATCAAATTAAATAAAACAATGATTTTATCATGCTGGTGAGCCCATGGGTAATGTTTTTCTTGAACTTTTCTATATTTTCCATTCCTTTTATAGTAGTCAAAAAAATTTAACAAGACTAGGAGAACCAGTGTGATTAAATTTGCCCACTGCTTCCTAAGGGCTAAATCTAAGATAACTTTAATTAAGGGCTTTGAGGATGGCACATCATTGCTTCTTCCTGTAGCACATTTTTTCTGCTCTTTAAAGTATTAGCCACTGAGTAACAAACTCATTAAGAAAACTCAAGCAGTTTTCTTTAAAACTGATGAAGCTTTAGTTTTAGATTGGTACAGAGTATATGCCAGCCTTTGTTACACATCTCCTACCCTTGTCAGTTCGCTGATTCTTCTGGATAATGGCAGGTTATCATACGTAGACATTACACTCTATTAATAATTTTCAAAAATTAAAAATAGGGATGGCTGACATATACTGAGCAAGTCCTCTGTAAAAGATATCTTTATAGGAGTTTCCTAACTATGAGTCTAGGAAATGAACATAATTTAATCATCGTTATTATTCAAGCTGAATTCCCTCTTTATTTAATATTACCCATTTGTTTTTATGGCCCAGTCTTCCCATATTCCACACTCAGTCACACCCTCACCATTCCAAAGGACTCTGAAAAATAATTTTTGGCTCACATGTCTAACCACAAATGGAGGTTTGCTTTGTCTAGAGATTTTGAAATCATTTCCAAAGTTCAGTTGAGCTGGCTGATCCTGGCAGAAACGCCGGGTGGCATACGGAGAGGACGCCCGGGATTGCATGCCTCGAGGCGGTTTGTCGAGATTGCCCTCCTTTGCCTCCACCTTTATATCATCCAAGGGGAGCGGTGGTCTCCATGAATTAGATAAAGACCTTCGTGACTTATATTTTTCTTCCTAAAACCAAAAAACAGGAACAATATTTTGAAAAACAAAAAGGAAGAAAAAAAGAAGAAAATTCAATTAGAATATAACCATATTTAATTGAGCTTTGTTTAACTAAGGTAGAAGAGTGAACAGAGATTTATAAAACATGAATTTAAGGGAGGGCATTTCTCTAATTTATCTTCAGTTCAAATTAGCGTCACTAGTATTTATAACTTGCTAGTATAATATATTTCAACTAATCACAGTGAGATTTATTGGTATTAGAAGAAAGTTGGAAAGTATCTGACAAGCCTTGTCATAGACAGGCGATCAATAGATATAAATAGAGACAGAGTGAGAGAGAGAATTTGGCATACACTGGGGTCCAGTAATTTTACTTCAAGAAATTTAATATAAGAAATTAATTATGGCTATGTGTATAGCTACAAAAATTCTCATAACAGTAAAAACTTAGAAACCAACTATATTGGTGAGTAAGCAATTTCCTCTCAGCTCCAAACCCACCTTTCTACACTGAGCTTCATGATACCGGGGCTGGCACTCCGCAAACCCCCTTTCCGCTTTTCCAGCCGTTCTGCAGGCTCCACCGCTAGAAGGCACTAGAGGGAGACTGCAGACTGGAGGAGGAAGGCGGTACCGGAGGCTTCCAGTTTTGCATTCTATTCCTGTCAGCATCACCCTATCAACCATTCCGCATCTTGGCAGCAGCAAATTGTTCCAGTTTATAGTTTCTTCCCACCATAATCCCAGAACTAGCCTCACTGTGCCCCACTCGGACAAACCAGCACCAGCTGGCCAGAGCCCCATGCTCAGAGATTTGAGTCTAGCCCCATAGGATCCTTCCTCCAAGCTCCAGAGTCACCAGCAATGAGCAGTGTCCCTCCTTAGATGTCTAAGTCCCAGCTTGTCGCCTCTGGATTCTGAGGAAGCAGCCCCTCCGCAGAGATCTGGGTCCCGTTTCCATGGGGTCTAGTCCTCAAATTCTATGCTGTTGATGACCCAACCTCTCCCCTTTGCTCCCGCAGACCCAGGCGTGAAAGCTGCTTCCTGCAATTACTACCTCCATCACATTAGTGTTCTCCTTTCCTTTCAGTCTTCTAACCCCAGCCTAGCCTTTTTTTTTAAACATTAATCTTTCTGTTAAAATAATAGCTGTGGTTTGTTTTCCTGACTGGACTTTGACTGATATATCAGTTTAGTACCCAATAATAGGAAAATGATTGGCCAAAGAAATTATGATACTTCTGTATGATGGAATACATCAAGCTATGAAAAACTGCCTGGGCCTAAGAATATTTAAGGACACAGGAACATGTTCATGATACAGTAAGTGAAAAAGGAACGTACAAAATAATACACAGTATAGTATGATCCCAATATTTTAAAATTAGAAAAGTATGTGTGTGTACAGAAAAATATCCTCAAAAACACTAGTCATGCTCATCTCTAGATAGTAAGAATGACAGATAATTTTTATTTTATTTTTTGAGGAAGATTAGCCCTGAGCTAACTGCTGCCAATCCTCCTCTTTTTGCTGAGGAAGACTGGCCCTGAGCTAACACCCATGCCCATCTTCCTCTACTTTATATGTGGGTCGCCTACCACAGCATGGCTTGCCAAGCGGTGTCATGTCCACACCCAGGATCCGAACCGGCAAACCCTGGGCTGCTGAGAAGCGGAACGTGCGAACTTAACCACTGCACCACTGGGCTGGCCCCAAATTTTCATTTTTATTTTGTCCTTTTTGCTTGTCTGTATTTTCTAATTTTCTAAAATTAATGGAATACCTTTGTTATAAGAAAAAACAGTAAAAGCTATTACTTTAAAAAAAATTAACACTTAGAGGAAGACATATTAAGAGGTTAAAACAAGATTAAAATGGTGGAGTGGAAGAGAAAGAATGATAAGCTGAAAAATTACTATGCACATATATCAAACAGATTGGAGGAAATAGTGGGTAAAATAGGAAAAACTAAAAGCAGATAATGCCTTCCTTAAAAGTAATCATTGGTCTCCCATTATATGCGTTCTGATGCCGAGAGGATTGGTGGATTTGCACAGATTAGTGACCCTTCGCATTCTGTACCCCTTAACCCACAGCCCACATTTTCAAGGTATTTCCAGGACACCAGGTGAGAATCGAGATGACAAGTATTTGAAGAAGCTTTACAAATTACATTCATTCTCTATTTTGTTCTAGAAAGGATTTTAAGTGGTTACAAAATTACGTACAATAAGGTAAAAGAAACATAGAAAGAAATCAGGGTAAAGAGGCAATTGGAGCTGAACAAGAGTGCCCAAGACCCTTCGTGATTACCCAAGATGGCCTACAAACACAACTCTGAGCTTCAGCCTCAGCAAAAGAAAGAAGGAAACACTACTGCCCATAAGATCAAGAGTACAGTCAAGGAACAACAACGAAAAAGCTAACTAGCCTACTTATGTCAAACTGGTGATTTTAGCTTTTGTATCACTCTATTCCACCAACTATATCATAATGAATATGTGCCAAACACACTCTAACGTGATAGGCTGAACAAATAGTTTGAATATAGAAATTCAAACCTAGCAATAAGTCTCCAGGTTTCTATTCATCCAGTTGTATCTAAACTTGGTAAGCCAAGTTTAAGCTGAAATTCTTTAAATTTGTAGAGAAAATTCCAGACATTTCTATCACTAGCTTCTTCATTATACTTACCAGACATCTGTTTCTATGCAGAAACACACATTCTCTGATGGCTGTCCTTGTAGAAAACTCTATTTTGGGAGCAATGCCCTAAAAATAAAACAGCATAAAAGAAGGAAATAAAATTATTGGAAACAGGTTCTTTGCCCATCCCATCCTAACCTGAAATCACACAAGAACTTAATTGCTCTTTTGTGTGTTTGGCATAATCCACATGCATTATCTAAAACATATACATAACAAATATATATACAATGGAATATTATTCAGCCTTAAAAAGGATGGAAATCTCGCCATTTGAGACAACATATAAGAACCTGGAGGACATTATGCTAAGTGAAATAAGCCAGACGCAGAAAGACAAATACTGCATGTCTCACTTATATGTGGAATCTAAAATAGTCAAACTCACAGAAGCAGAGAGCAGAAATCGTTGTCAGGGGCTGGAGGATGGGGGAAATGAGGAGATGCTGGTCAAAGGGTACAGATGTTCAGTTATGCAAGATGAATAAGTTCTGGAGATCTAATGTGCAGCAATGTGACTATAGTTAACAATACTATACTGTATTTTTGAAATTTTCTAACAAGGTAGATATTAAATGTTCTCACCACAAAAAAGAAAAGAAAATGGTAACTAGTAACAATATTAAGTGATGGATGTGTTCATTAGCTTGATTGTGGCAATTATTTCACAATGTATATGTATATCAAAACATCAAGTTGTATAGCTTAAATGTATACAATTTTTATTTGTCAATTATACACCAATAAAGCTGGAATAATAACATATAATACATGCATAATAAGCACAACTAAACACTTATGTAATATGTATTACATGCTAGGCCCTGACCTAAGTGCTTCGCATATATTAACTCGTGTAATCCTCACAACAACCCCATGAGGTAGGCCCAAATAGCACCTCTGCTTTGTAGATGAGTAAATTAAGACACAGAGGACCTAAGTAACTTTCCAGCCAGTAATGGCAGAGCTGGTCAATGAACCCACACATTCTAGCTCCAGTGTCCTTATGGTTAGCTACTCCACTGAAAATATTGGACCATGGAAGTGAATGAGATTATGTAGGGGGTGGGATGGATAGAGGTTCTTCTTCCCTATCTACTTGCTTTGAAAAACTTGCTTTATCTCTTATACCAAATATTTATGCTCATTAGATCTATTTCCCAACTCTTCATTTTGTTTCATTGATTGGTACTTCTATCTTTGCTCAGTAGCACACTAAAATATTGTGATTGATATATATGTGTAGGATAGGAGATACATATATATAATCTCTCCTATCCTACTTAATTCTCATAATCCTATGAGGAGGGTACAATTATCATCATCAACCCATTTTAGAAATAATAAAACTGAGAAATGGACCAAAACCGGAATCAACCCAAATGTTCTTCATGGGTGAGTAGATAAATTGCGGTGTATCCATATAATGGAATCTACTCATTAATAACAAGGAACAAACTACTGATACACACAACTACAAGGATGAATCCCAGAGGCATCGTTCTGAGTGAAAGAAGCCGGTCTCAAAAGGTTACACACTGTATGATTCCATTTATGTGAGAGTCTCAAATAGACAGAACTATAGTGATGGACGACAGACTAGTAGTTCGGGGTGAGGGGCAAGATGTGCCAACAAAGGGATAACATGAGGGAGATTTAGGGGTGATGGAACTGTTCTATATCCTGATCATGGTGGTGGTTTCACAAATCTATACATGTGTTAAAATTCACAGAACTGTGCATTGAAAAAAGGTCAATTTTACTGTATGGTCGTTTCAAAAATACAATTATTTTTCTAAAAAAGCCTGAGGCTTAGAAAGATATAAAGCAGTTTTCCCAAGGTCACATGGCTTGTAAATGGCAAAACAAGGACAGGACCTGGATCTGTCTCCAACTGACCCCATCCACTCACCTGCAGCCCCTCTGAGCATGACCCTCTGCTCTCCTCTCCCCCAGAGAACACCCCCGAGCCAGGTATTCCTCGTCCTAGAGGCGCCTTCCCCTTCGTCTTTTCCCATCCAAATCCTATCTGTCTCTCAAAGCCTGGCCTCACCCTAACTCCTCCAGGCATGCCCACAGTGACGTCTCCCTCCAGCCTCTAACAGTTCATATTCATGTATATGACATACTCTGAGTACTTCCAAGAAGGATTTGCATCAGCTGAAGCCCAAAGGGAAAGGAAACTGACATGTGCTGCATGTCAACTACATGTGGCTGGTCCTGGCAGGGGCTTTCACACGTGTGATCTCATTTCATCCTCACACAACCTGTGTAGGAGACAACTATATCCCCATTTTACATGTGAGGGAACAGGCTCAGAGAGGCTAAATAGTCTGTCCAATGTTACACAGCGGGAATCGATAAGAGCCAAGATTTGAAACTCTCTTGGACAGCGAAGCCCAACTTCTTTCTAGTACCCCATGCTACCTATCCAGGGATCCCTGTGGATCAACTCGTTAGTTTGTTTCCTGTGCATTCATTCATTCCTATGCACATTCATCCCTGTGCATTCATCTTGTCTACAGAACAAGTCTTTACAGACACAAGCTACTTCTTGTTTTGGTTTTTTTTTTTTGTCTCTAGAATGTACAATATGCCCATAGGAGTGCTACGCCTGGACTGGTGACTCAAGATTTGTGGCTTATAAACACAAAAGCCCAGTTGCTGCACAGAATCAGATAATCCAGAAGGGCATTTGATAAAGAACGTACAATGACATGACCAGCACAGCCTCACCTCTGGTTATCAAGATTACCCACATGAGGAAGACGGTAGCGGGAGTTCCAGGGTCCACAGCACCACTGGCAGAATCACAAGACCTCACATGTATGCCAAGCCCCAGGTCCTCCGTGGCCCAGATGCCTGAGCCTGAACAAGTCATCTGGGAAGCCACAGATTTGTGCAGTCTTCTCATTGCCTCATAGGGAGACAGTATTAACCCTTAAATGACAGTACAGCCATGTTCACTTAATGACGGGCATGTGTTCTGAGAAATGCGTTATTAGGTGATTTCGTCATTGTGTAAACATCGTACAGTGTACTTACACAAACCTAGATGGTATAGCCTACTACACGCCTAGGCTATATGGTACTAATTTTATGGGACCACCTTCGTATATGCAGTCATCGTTGACCAAAACGTCACTATGTAGCGCATAACTGTAATTCACCCAAAGTCACACAGTCACTGAGTGACAAAACTGGAACTGAACCCAGACAATCTGAGTCCACACTTAACCACTATGCATGCAGCTGCCTAACAGATCTTCAAATACCTGATTCACTTTGCCTGGAGAGGAGGAGGGTCCCCTACCAGTAAGGAATGCATCCCCTGTTAACACATTCTTGTTGGCCTATATGACCTCCATTCCTTGAAATGACTTAGAGACAATAGGAAGGAATGTGCTTTCTTTTTCACAGCAGTACTGATTTTAGCTTACAGGCTCTATCTTGTCCAATCTCCTTAGCAATGGCATGATGGTGATAATGGTGAGGTCAATAAATGGACTTAACAGTAGGATTTTTCTAGAATCATTTCACTAAATAAAGAAGAAAATTATTAAGTAAAAGTTAATAATTTAAAAAAATAATATTCTTTCTGCTTAATTTACAAATTCAGCCTTCACCTAACAAGAAAACATATTATATTAAAAAATATATATACTTCAATTAACTTCATTGTAAGAATCAATACTTTACCTCTAATGCATGAGGATCTTTCCTTGCAGTTTTAAAGCCCTTTCTCTGATGATCACCTGCATTTATGATTAACTATAAACACAACTTTCTATAGGCTCTTCTTCCTACTGATGCCCATAACAGAGATAAAAAATTCAGGGAAGATATAACAAAGTGTTTCTCCTTGTCTTGATACTTAGCTGGACACCAGCCCAGTGTTTGAAGATGGCATTTATTTAATAGAAAACTCAGGCAAACCAAAGTTAATATAAAGAGTATCCCACACCTTATTCTCATCAGTTTTTATCCCCTTTTAGCTTCTAAAGAGCAATATCTCAATAACTTGAAATAATAAAGGCGAGCATCTCACAAGTACCATAGATATAAGTGATACACAAAGAATATTTCTGAGAAGAAAAATGGTGTCAGTCACACTAAACAAACCCTCAAAGATATAGAGGGCTCAAAGTTATGGCCATTAGTAATTTTGATTTGGACAACTCTTGATGAACGTTTGCTGTTTGAAGTATCACAGCTGGAAGTTGTGTTATCAGAAACATCACAGAAACAAGGGTCCTGCGTGTTATGTATGCCTCATGGCACTCTCAACAAAATGGGGACAGTAACGTTTTATTAATTTGTAATAATGGTAATTTATGGGGCAGTACCAGAAAAGTTGAGTATTAAATATGCTTTTATAATTCACAAAGATATGGTCCTTAAAATGGAGGTCATCCAAGTGACATACAAGTTGAGAAAGTTGTTGCTGCAGAATTAGAAATCGTCACAGATAACATCAAAATGAATATTTTGAATTTGGCTTCAGATAATGGCCCCAAAACAGTTAGATTATCAACTGAATAACTGAAGTGTCTTTTCAGATCCTTCAATATATCAGTCTGTGAACCTCTGTCAGTTTTCCCTCCTTTACGTGGAGGCCATAATATCTGCCTTGGCTGACTTGAGAATTGTTATGAGGAAAATAAGATTTCATATGAAAAACTGAAACTGCAAAATAAATGAGAAGTAGCATGATTACTATTACTACTCTTTTTTATTGTTATTATTACTAAAACAATAGCTATGATTAAATAAACTGATATCAAATCTTTCAGTTAATCGGCCTTAAGAGGAGGTAAAAAAAAAAGCCACTTTTTTATAACTATGTGATAACTATGGCAATGATTTAGCCTGATTAGGTAAGACTCTCATTTCTCAGATCAATAGGGGAAATTAGTATAATTTGGTATTGTGAGTGGGGCATCCTAACAGGGATGCTAAAATACAACAACAGGGGTACTAACCAAGAGGAAGTGATCTGCCCAAGAGCAGGCCATACCAGGAATAAAACGCTCAGGTCGAAAGAATTTCTCTCCCAATAGAAGCCCAGCTGGGCTCAGATCACTTACCGGAAAACCTGCAACCGTCTTCATGAGCACCTCCCTACACATCCCAGGGTGTGAAGGTGTCAGCTTGGGCTCAGGGAAAAGAAAATCCCGTGTGTTTTCTTCATAGTAGGCCAACTCTGCCCACCCTAGAAAGAATGCAGAAAAGGCATAACTAGATTTACATCCTGAAAATGATGTATCAACATCCCTGAGTTGAACAAAATAAAAGCTTAGACAGGTGACAGCAGAGGTGGCACTCAGATAAAAACAGACATTTTGACCACAGCACCTGTTATTCAAGAGGCAAATGACTTCTACTACTTTTTATCTCATGGATAATTTTTTAAAACCTCCCCAAGTCATAACAGAGAAAAAAGACTATCTAAAGGGTTGCTCCACAAAACAGAAGAGGAAGATCTCTTTCATCCATTCATCCATCCATCCATCCATCCATCCACCCCTCCATCCCTCCATTCATTCATTCATTCTTTCCTTCAACAAATGTCTTCTAAGGGCATACCATGGGTCAGGTCCTACGGATGGAACAGGAATAAGGCAGACAAGGCCCCATCAACGCAAAGGTTACAGTGTGGACTAGGGTTCAATGTATTCTGTGATGCAGTGATGTGTCAAGGTCCCAACAGCCCAGAGAAGAGCCAGAGCTGTGGTTCTCAGCAGTGCTGGTACAACCCCAAGGGCATTTCGGAAATTTGTGGCTACATTTCATGGGCAGGAGCCAAAGGTGCTAGAAGGTCCTGGAATGCTCATGATACTCCTGCACGACTTTCTAACATCCTACCAGACATTCTTTCAGGTGAGAAACCATTTTATAATTGTCTGAGTCTGAGGCCCAACTCTTACATATAAACACAAAGCACTTTTTTGCATGATTTTAAAATAAACTGAATTTTCAGGAATGCAGGTACCACGTAAATTAAGGAACAACTGTACTTTGCTTTGTTTGGATCTTTACCAAGACCCTTCTGGCATTTTGAAAATCATGTCACATCTAAATACTTCATGTTGCTCAACATTTACATATTGATATACATATTTATTTTAAATTACTTTCCTTTTATTTCTCCCTTATATTACAGCCCGAATATTACACTGATTTTTACAGTGATTCGTGTAAGTTGGGTATATAAACTACGAATATGATTTTAGTATGGTAAAAGTGATGCTACAAATACTCATTACCAAAAGAAGATCTTGGGTCTAATAGGATTGAGAATTACTGAGCTGAAGGATGGAGAAGCTGCCATCTGAGACCTTCTTGTTTACACAGCAGGTGTTACACAAGTGGTTTGCACTGAGAGTGGCCCCTGTGCAGAGCACCATCAAAAGAGTCACTGTAGTCAATGAGGCAGCTTCACTGTTTGGTGGCTGCCTTTTTATTTGTGAGAGGAATTCTGATTAGGGCATTTTTTTGAACATCAACTGTAGAAAATAATTGACTTTGCAGCAAGTAATATGATGGATTAATTTCTTCTAACATTTCACTTAATATGAATGTTTGGGTCCTAATGAGGAAAGGATCAAAGTGCAAAGCAAAGTATTCTATATTTTCCATCATAATATCATTTTTTCCCACTCTTCCCCTCTTAGACATGCTCCAGCCACAATGGACTGATGATGTATCTTTCCCTCCTCTGCTATGTACTTCCTCAGCTTATGGCTATTCCTTCTCATCCTGTTCAGATTATATTCATCATAATAGGTCCAAAACAGAAAACTCCATTTTTTCCCACAAATCAGCTTTCCCCTAGCCTTCTTCATCAAAGGAACTGGCACCATTGCTCAAGTCAAAAATCTAGGATTTATCCTTGATTCCACTCTTTCACTCCTTACATCCATCCATTAGCAAGTCCCATTGACTCTATTTCCAAAATAAATCCCAAATCTGTGCTTCTCTCCATCTTTACCACCCTCACCCTAACCACCTGTCCTGGAATACTGCCATGGCCTCCAAGCTGGTCTCCCTGAGTCCACTCTTCCTGCACTCAAACCTATTCTATAACCTGTAACACGTCATGTTATAAATACATCAGATCGTGCTTTTCACCTACTTAAAACCTCCCAATAGGCTTCCAATCATATTAGAATAAAATCTAAGAATCTTACCCTAGCCTTCAAGACTCTATATCAGGCCTCTAAGTACCTCTCCTACTTTTACCACTCTCCTTCTTGATCATCCCTGCTGCCCTTCTCACTGTCCCTCAAACACATCAAGTTCGCCTCGATCTTAGAGGTTTGTCCCACTGATCTTCTCCCTGTAATGTTCCTTCCCTGGATCTCTTCGTGGCTGGCTCCCACCTATTGGATGGTGGGCCTTGGTTTAAATATCTCATCAGAAAAGTGGCAACTCAACCTAAAGAGGCTGCCACTCCCTATCACATCACCCTATTTTACTTTCAATCTAATAGTTATGACTAACTGATATTTTCGTTCATGTATTTATGATCTGCTTCCATGAATGCTCCATGAAAGTAGTGACTCTGTTCTGTTCTGTTCTTTACTAAATTTCTGGCAGGACTGTCCCTAGAAAGGTGTGAGCTCAGGGCAGTTCAGCCAGTACAGGGCCTGGCCAAGCCAATCTCACCTGAAAGGGGGCCATACTGTCAGCATCTTTCTCAGGCCCCCTGAGATATCATTAAAGGCAGACATTTTAAAATGGAATTTCAGTGATATTCAGAAAAGAACGGCAAAGTGCAGCATCTTTCACTCCGCCCCTTGGCCTGTGGAACAGTGCCTGGCACATGGTGGGTACTTGAGAAGTGCTTCTTGAATGAATGAATGTGAAGATTAAAATGAGATAAGTTACTTAAGTGCCTGCTTACATCAGCCACTCAATAACCATTAGATTCCCTCTTTGAGACTCAGTTTCCACAACTGTAGAAAAAAGGGAGACAGACTAAATGCTCTCTAAAATCTTTTCTGACTCTTATCAGTAATTTATTTTCAATAATTTCTTTTCATTCATACATTCAAGAAATATGTACTGAGAACTTACTATGGGCCATGAGTTCCAGACTCTGGATGTGTCCCAGTGAGCAGGATGGCTGCAATTCCTGCCCTCCTGGAGCAGTCTACAAGCATTAACCAATTATACAAAGAAACATACAGCATAAAGGCAGATGGGAAGGTGAGTGGAATTCTAAGATCAATCTTCTACTTCATTTACTAGTCTCATCCTGGCCTCCTTTTTTTTTTTTTTTACCAATGCTCCTTTTATAATGCTCCCTACGAAGGGCATGACCTCCCCACCTTTATTGGCCAAACAGACTTCCTCCATTCAGAGATCTCAGGAGTGCAGCCTGAAAATGGGAGGTGATGTGACAATTTCCTTACCCATCACTAGCAACAAAATACAACTTGCTACTGAAGTTTATAGTCCAGTGGTTAGGAACTCAGTTTCTAGATTCAGACGGAGCTGGGTTCAAATCCCTGCTCTACCACTTACCAGCTTTGTTATCCTGAGCAAATGACATAATCTCCTTAACTCTAGTTTCCTCTTCAGGAAAATGTAAAAGTCACAATAATACCTGCCCCTTAGGGCTACTGTGAGGACAAATGACAAACACCTGTGAAGTGCAGAGCATAGTACCTAACATTACCTGCCATTGACATGACTGCTCTGTGACGCCAGCCCAGCAGTGGTCTCAGCACCACTCTGGTCTCTATGAATGTCACGTGTTTTGGGCCATATGCTCCTACTGGGAACAAACACCTCGAAGCATGATATGATGCTCTATACAGTGCGCTTTTCTTTTTTCCTTTCATACGTTTTTGGCTGGTGCTGCATCCAAAATGATAGCTCCTAAATTACTACTCCTAAATTTAGCAAGAATTATGATAAACATAAGAGATCAGATAATTGTAGGCAAGCTCATCCACTATATTAAGAATCACAGGAATAAAAAGAGACTGAAATAGAGTTAGAGAAGGCTGTGAAGCTTTCCAATTCTGTCTCTCTGATTTGGTCATTTTTTTAGAGATTTAAACTGCCACCCAGAGTGAAAGTGTCAGCACACCAAGGGGATGTTACAGCAAGAGGCTGGGTTATAAATAATAAATAAAAATATACACAAACTGAGCAAGTCTCATAGGCCATGTGAAATGTCTGAAAGAACTCAGTGTTCTTAAAAGATTAATGGTGTAGACAGGAACGTCATCAGTGCCATCAATGAAAACCTTCTCCTCAAAAAAGGAAACAAATGAGACTTCAAGAGAAATAACAATTTTAATAATATTAGCTCAAGAAACAACATTTATAGAGCATATTAGAATTGACAGCTTGCTTCCCAATATGGGGTCTCACTTGATTCATCTTTATAGATACAGGAACTGAGGCACTAACAGTTGAAAACACTTGTCATGATGCCACATGATAAAGTAGGAATTCAAAACCAGATCATCCGAGGCAGTTCTGTCCTTGCTGATGCCTAATAAACATCACTACAAAGTATAAAATCAATCTCTGATTCACAGAATAGGTGCCCACTAAAGTAGCATTTTACAGCTGGACTGAATAGATATGACATCTCAAAGTAGAGGTTCTTATTTAAAAGGTCAATAAAACGAAAGCACCAAGCTCACAATCAATCAGGATTATGCTGCCCCCTTGTGTCCAATTGCTCTTTCCCACCTTTGTAAACTGAAAAACCAGAGTCTTCATTACTTCCAAGCCAAACCATTGGACCTCTTTGGTCGTTATCAGGAAAGCCGTACGCAAATGTGAGGTATTTGTATCATTAACTTAATGGTCACAATACGTCTTTTAACTATAATAAGTGTGTTTGAAAGTGATGCAAAAAAAATCAAACAATAAAGTAATATCTACAGCAAAATGAAAAGGTAACAATTCAGCCAATGAAGAACTGGTCCCTGAGAACCTAAAAGTGGCCCACGTGACCCCACAGTGCTGTCCACATCAGACTTTAAGCAAATCATTTTTACTTAACTATGTGGTATCAAGAACCAGCAGATCATGAGGGCTCACTGTCAGCATTCTGTGCTTGATGCCACCAGTGTGATACCAGGAAGTGGCACAGTGTAGCCCATGTTCGGAGTACACCCTCAATAAATATATGTTGGACAAATTAATGGATCAACCTGTAATGCATCTGAAGTCGAACAAAAATAATTATTTTGAGAAATTCATATTTAATTCCACTAAAATTATAATCAGAAATTGAAGGACTGTAGACAAAAGGAAAACAAGTATAATAAAGCCTCCATTTTGTATCTAACTTCCAAGTTATAACCAGTATGCATGCACCTAGCTCCCATATTCTCCAGTCATCATGGTTTTGAACTATTCTTGCAGTCTTCTCACAGATGCATTTATGATCATAAGAAAAACATATGGCAAACTAAGATATATTAAATTTTGTTTCTTTTTTTTTTTAAGATTGGCACCTCAGCTAACACCTGTTGCCAATCTTCTTTTTTTTTCCTTATTCTCCCCAAAGCCCCCTAGTACCTAGTTGTATATTACAGTTGTAGGTCCTTCTGGTTCTGCTTGATGAGCGGTGCCATGTCCGCACCCAGGATTTGAACCCGCAAAACCCAGGGCCACTGAAGCAGAGCTTGCAAACTTAACCACCCGGCCACAGGGCCGGCCCCAGATATATTAAATTTTAAAAAGCAAGTTGCAGAATATGTATATTCAACCAAAATCAAACCAAAATATACACTAAATATACATTTGCTAAATACTAGATATATTTAGTATATATATGTATACATACATGCTTGTGTGTACATATATGTATGTATTTTAGGGTTGGTTGAACAGACTAAATACATTATATATACTAAATGCATTTTAAAAGATCTAAAAAGATACACAACACATTATTAATAGTAATTAGTTTTGAAGTTGTTGAGGCATGTGGCTTTTGACTTATTTTATATAATTTTGTGTTAGCTAAAATTTTTACAGTGAGAATATTTAAGTATTGGATAATTTTTTTTGTCATATAAAATTAAATAAGACCCAAATTGGCCTGCTTCTCTTTTATTAGCATACTAAAATATAACTTGCCAGTTAGCAGTGATACATGTTTGAACATAAAATTGAGTCAAATAAGAAAAAAAAAAACCTATAAAAAAAACGAAATGCCCTGATTTTAGCCTGTCATTTTTAGGCTGAAAAACATTTTGTGAAAATTTCTGAAAAGCAGGTAGGAGGCATCTCTGATCTTCCCTGTGTTCTGCCTTCCTAAGAAAGCACTGACATACACAGGAGTGTCTATTCCTATATCCACTTGTCTGCTTTCAGGGCCTGGCTCTGCCAACAAACCAAGAGGCAGAAAAAGAACTACAGACTCTGGGTCCATTCCACTCCTCTGGGGCCCCTGACGTGCTCCCAGCACAGCCCCAGTGGGCAGGGCTATAATCCCCATAGAAGCCTCCACGGCCACCTCTGCTTTAGCTGAGGCATCTGCCAGGAGCTCACCTTCCTTCTCGAGACCATGCTTTCTTAAGAAAAGGAAAAATTCACACAATAAAATATTAAAATAATGCAATGAAACAGGGGAAATACATATGTGTTGAGCATAACTGATCAAAAACTTTGGTAAAAATATCATGAATTTATACTAAAATGCAATGCTAACATCCAGACATCACTCCGCAAGTAATCGAAGGACACTGACAGTCATGTTATACAGAAAGAAAGAAAAAAAATCGTAATATAGAAAAATGAAAATTTTTTAAAGTAAACTTTAAATTTAAGGTTGTCACAATCATATCTAAAAAGAAGAGGCCAGAAATATAGTAAAATATATTTTAAAGAAATTATTACACACTTTGTAAACACAATCAATGAAATGATAATATCCAGCATTAGCTAGGATCTGGGGATGGGCAGGCACTGTGGAATGCAGCAGAAATAACGGAAACTTATTATCAGTTTCCTAGGGATCAGTTTACTCACGTTGCAAGAGATGGTTCAATCTAGCAATTCTATTCTTTAAAAATATACTAAGAGAAAAAATAATTTTTATAAATATGTGAAAGACACAGAAAATCTAAATGCTCAACAATATCAATTTGAACGCTATGGAAAAATACATAGCTATTGAAATTGACAAACAAGTAAGCCACAGGAAATAATGTAGACTGAAAGAGCAAAACCCAAAATATTATGTACATACTGTTTATAGACCTATAAAAACACATAACTAAATTAATGAAAATAATGATGTAGATCTATGTTTTTAGAAATGACAACATAACAGTGATGTATAATGGGGAAAGCTAATAACAGAAGAAAATGTACGTGACACTATTTATGTAAAAATTCCATATCTATGTGTTCTATCCACAGAGAAACATAAAGGAACATGTTCACCAAAATCATATAAATAAAGGTTTTCTCATCATTTGGAGATGCTTTTTTATAACAAGTAAAAACTGAAGCTATTTTCATTTTGGGGAAGGGAAAGGCAAAAACATAATAGCAAAGATCAGAAGAGAATTAGAAGAGTTTCTGAGTTTTAAGCATTCTTTCTCTTTCTTTCTCTCTCTCTCTCACACACGTATGCAAATGACTCTAAAATCACCAGATGATCTGCCACATTGAGAAACTATGCATGAAAATTGATGCTACCAGGTGGCAGTTCCTACTCTCTGTTTATGACACATCACAAAGCAAAGGCACCATAGAACAGTTTCCTCCTAAAAGTCTCATGATTCTAGCACAGGGGTCACAAATTTTTTTCTGCAAAGGGCCAGAAAGTAACTATTTTAGGCTTTGCAGGCCATGTGGTCACAACTACTCAACTCTCTCACTGCAGTGTGAAAGCAGCCATAAATAATACCTAAGCAAACAAGCATGGCTGTTTTCCAATAAAACTTTGTGGATGATGAAATTTGAATTTCATGTAATTTTCAAATCACTAAATATTCATCTTTTAAAAAATTTTTTCCAACCATTTAAGAATGTAGCAACCAAAGACAGTTTGGCAGTTCCATAAAAAGTTAAATACGGAGTTAACATATGATTCAGCAATTCCACTACGAGGTGTACACTGAAGAGAACTGAAAACAACACTTGAGTAACACAACTTGGACACGAATGTTGACAGCAGTGTTATTAAAAAGTGGAAATAACCCAAACGTCTACCAACCAATGAATGGACAAACAAATGTGGTATATCCACATAAAAGAATATTATTCAGCCATAAAAAGCAATGAAGAACTGATACATACTACAACAAGGATGAACCTTGAAAACATGCTAAGTGAAAGACGACAGACAGAAAAGGCCACATATTGTGTGATTCCATTTATATTAAACGTCCACAATAAGCAAATCAATAGAGACAGAAAGTAGATTAGTGGTGGCCAGGGGCTTGGGGAGGAATGAATGAAAAGTGACTGCTAATAAGTACAGGGTTTCTTTTTGGGGTAATAAAAATGTTCTGGAATTAGATAGTGGTGATTGTTGCACAATCTTGTGAACATACTAAACCAACTGAATTGTACACTTGAAAATGGTGAACTTTATAGCACGTGAATTAAATCTCAATTTTTAAAAATGTAGAAATTTAGCTCATGGGCCATATTAAAAACAGTCTGAAGGCTGGATTTGGCCCAGGGGCTGTAGCTTGCCAACCCTATTCTAGCATCTAACAGAAAAGATGGCTTTGGGTTATACACACACACACACTCCACAAATTAGAACATAGCCAAAGGCAAAAAAGAAGAAGCTGAGCTAGGACTGAAAAAATTATTTGATGATAATTAGATAAAGTTATGAAAAAATGGGGCCGGCTCCATGGCTGAGTGGTTAAGTTCGCGCACTCCGCTGCGGTGGCCCAGGGTTCGGATCCTGGGCGCGGACAAGGCACGGTGTATCAGTCCACGTTGAGGCGGCGTCCCACATCCCACAACTAGAAGGACCTGCAACTAAGATATACAACTGTGTACCGGAGGGGTTTGGGAAATAAAGCAGAAAAAAAAAAATAAAAAAAGATTGGCAACAGTTGTTAGCCCAGGTGCCAATCTTTAAAAGAAAAAAAGTTATGAAAAAATGGAAAGTAAAACAGCCTGTTTGAGTAATGCTCACCGCCACTAAACCCACAAAGTTACTCTTCCGAAAGTGGACATAATTCAACAGACTGGCGGGGGAAAAAAAGTGAGTGTTATATAAAGCACAACTTTTAAATACCAGTCCCTATTCTGTCACGACAAAATCCTTTTTAAATTAAATTAAGCTAATTTAGAAATGCATTTGCTGGCACGTTACCTGGAGGCACTTGCTGTATTAATTCAAACCTGGTTAGGAAGCCTAAAAAGGAAAAAATGAGATTTTAATACTTTAGAAAATTGCCAGAGTTTTTCATTGATTGCTAAATCTAAAACTGCCATAACATCCTATTTACATTATCAATAATAATAATAGTAAGTGCCATACCAACTATGACTCAGATAGTTCTAGACCCAATAAATCAAGGTCATGGAGTAACAGTAACTGAGTTATAAAAACAGCATTTCGTCCCCTTAAAAGTATTGACAAAATGGATGCAATATTTTTTCTCTTAAAAATATATGCATAAATCACTGAAATAACAATAAACTTTTCATGTAAAAATTCAAAACATAATTGTTATCCATTGACCTATAAGTTTATCTTGCTTAAAACAGTATGCTATGTGACTATATAAATTAGACATAAAATACAACATTTTTTATATTTCCTAAGTCCAAAATGTATTTAGAAATAGTGAGCCCATGTACAATGTCTATAAGAAAAGAATAAAATTTCAATCTTAAAAGTAATCTAAAACGTAAATGGTATAATAACAAAAAATCAATAAAGATAATTCCCACACAAGGTTAGAAGTGAAAATATTTCAAAACAGCCTATAACAGTGATTATAGTTAATAAACTGTAGTATACACTTGAAAGTTGCTAAGAGAGTAGATCTTAAAAGTTCTCACCACAAAATGAAATGGCAACAATGTGAGGAGACAGAGGTATTAGCTAATGCTATGGGTGGTAATCATTTTGCAATATATAAATATATCAAATCCACGTTTTCATCTTAAACTTACACAATGTTACATGTCAATTACATCTTTTAAAAAGCTGAAAAAAATATACAATAAAAGTAAAATTCTTCCTTTGAAGACCTGTGAAAAATACATGCATCAGGACAGAATTTAAATGCCAAGAAATTTAAAAGCCAAGACAGCCTATAATTTTAGGTTTTCCAAGTGGAAGAAGGGAATATATCCTTGCCAACCATCACCCCAATGGTAATGTAAGCACTTAATTTGTCTCAGGCTCTAAATTCCTTACATTCAATTAATTCTCAGCACATCCCAAGTTCATGTATTGAAGACTTAATGTTGTTAAAACTAATAGTCCCCAAATTGATCTACAGGTTCATTGCAATCCCTATCAACATCCCTGTTGGCATTTTTGCAGAAATTGATGAGCTGATCCTAAAATTGATATGGAAAACCAAAGGAACCCAAATAGCAAAAATAGTCTTGAAAAAGAAGAACTAACTTGGAGAACTCACATTTCCTGATTTCAAAACTTATTACAAAGCCATAATAATCAAGATTGTGTTGTACTGGCATAATGATAGATAGATGGATCAATGGATTAGAACTGCGAGCCCAAAAATAAACCTTCATATTTACAGTCAATTCATTTTCAACAAAGGGGCCGAGACTATTCAATGGGGGAAAATACTCTCATCAACAAATGGTGCTGGGATAAATGGATATCCAGATGCAAAAGAATGAGGTCCGACACCTACCTCATGCCATTTACAAAAATCAACTTAATAGGTATCATAGACCCAAACGTAAGAGCTAACACTATAAAACTCTTAAAAGAAAGCATAGACATAAATCTTTGTGACTTGAATTAGGCAATGGTTTCTTAATAATGATATCAAAAGCACAAGTAATAAAAGAAAAATAGATAAAATAGAATTCAACAAAATTAAAAACATATGTGTCTCTGGGGGCGGCCCCATGGCTGAGTGGTTAAGTCCTAGCGCTCCACTTCGGTGGCCCGGGGTTTCGCCAGTTCAAATCCTGGGCGCGGACATGGCACCACTCATCAAGCCATGCTGAGGCAGCATCCCACGTGACACAACTAGAAGGACCCACAACTAAAAATGCGTAACTATGTACTAGGGGGGCTTTGGGAGAAAAAGGAAAAATAAAATCTTTAAAAAAATATATATATGTGCCTCAAAGAACATCATCAAGAAAGTGAAAAGATAATAGAAAGAATGGGAGAAAATATTTATCAATCACACATCTGATATGGGACTTGTATCTACAATATATAAAGAACTTACAACTCACTAATAAAAAGACAAATAACTCACTTAAATATAGGCAAAGGATCTGACTGGGCATTTCTCCAATAAGACAAATGGCCAATAAGCCCATAAACAATTGCTCAATATCATTAGCTATCAGGGAAATGCAAGTCAAAACCACAATGAGATACCACTTCATACCCATGAGGATGGCTACCAATCGAAAGGACAGATAGCAGCAGGTATTGGCCAGGACCTGGAGAAATGGAACCTTATACATTGCTGACGGAATGTAAAATGATGCAGCTGCTTTGGTAAACAGTCTGGAAGTTCCTCAGATTAAAAAGAGTTACCATATGACCCAGCAATTGCACATCTAGGTATATACCCAAGAGAAATGAAAATCCATGTCCCCAATAAAACATGTACACAAATATTTATAGCAATATTATTCATCATAGCCCCAAAGTGAAAACAATCCAAATGTCCATCAACTAATAAATGGATAAACAAAATGTGGTATATCCATACAATGGAAGATTATTTGGCCATAAAAAGAAAGGAAATACTGACACATGCTACAGCAAGGATGAACCTTGAAAACATCATGCTAAGTGAAAGAAGCCAGTCACAAAGGACCACATGTTATATAATTCCATTTATATGAAATATCCAGAATAAGCAAATCTATAGAAACAGAAAGATCAGTTAGTAGTAGCCTAGGGCTGGGAGGGATAAGAAAGAATGGGTATAGGGTTTCTTTCTGTGGTGAGGAATATGTTCTAAAATTGATTATGACGATGGTTACACAACTCTGTGAATATACAAAAGCCATTTAATTCTAATAAATAAATAAACAAACAAACAGAATTGTACCATCCAGTAAATCCCATCTATATCTAGAAAGCATTTGTAATAGAATCAAAAACACAATTCACATTGTACACAGACTCTCTTGAATATAAATATGGATCACACATGGAAGTATCATAACTTAGAAAATAGTAGAATTTTACATCTGTGAATTACATACATACAATAGTCTCTTCTTTTTTTTGAGAGTACCTACTTTCTAAAATGTCTGCTACAGCTCCAGGATCTATTGCGTTTTCAAACACCTGCAAGAAAAAAATAGAGAAAATAAATTTTCAAAGTTCTATTAATATATACTTACAGAAACTGTAGATTATATTCTTCCAAATAATTAACACATGTCAAATCCAGCCATATGTTATTTAGGTTTCAACAGGAGTAACTTTAACAGGTATGTGGTTAAAAGTTAACAAATGATTACAAAATAAATGGAGAATGAACCCAACACCACCGACTGAGCCAGCTGAATTTCCCACATGCCCATACTGCCATCAGCATGACCTCCTCCTACAGTTTGTTGCTAAAAGCACATCTGGCATCAACCTCAGAGAACTGTTTGAGAAACCAGGAAAACATCCTGCATACCAGAGATACTCATTAAATGTTGTTAACTGAATGAATGACTTCTCTTCCCAAGCAACTGGTTGGGAAAAAAGGAACATAAATAAAAATTCCATGTGTGACACAAAAGAAAAGCTAAGCGCTAGTAGCTACACTCCCACAGAATCCAAAAACAACTAGAGAGAGGGAGAGCCTCATAAGTTTTAAGTGCATCATGAAGCACAAGAAAAACACTGTGATACCTCTCTAGCCACTGCCAAATGTGCTTATCTTGTCCTCGAGATGAAAGGGCAAAGGATAGGACTGAAATAAAAGGCATACAATGGGGTCCGGCCAGTGGCAGAGCGGTTAAGTTCACACATTCCGCTTCGGTGGTCAGGGGTTTGCCAACATGATCCCAGGTGCGGACATGGCACTGCTTGGCAAGCCATGCTGTGGCAAGTGTCCCACATATAAAAATAAAATAAAATAAGTAGAGGAAGATGGGCACGGATGTTAGCTCAGGGCCAGTCTTCCTCAGCAAAAAGTGGAGGATTGGCAGCAGTTAGCTCAGGGCTAATCTTCCTCAAAAAAAAAAAAAGGCATACAATGCCCCTCCCGGTGAATTCTAGAACCCTGTAAGAAACAAGAAGTTTTCAGCAGAGTTTGATCACAGGCATTAAAGTTCTGATTTAAAAGGTGTTTAAACTTAAGCATGGTTAAAATCTGCTGCTGATTCAAAGTAAGGTCTGCTTTAATTACAAAAATGGAGGCTGTCCCCTGTAATCCATTTTTGCCTTACTGACTTGGATTTATCGAGCAAATGTGGGTGAGGTTTTTGGGTTTTTTCCCTAAATTATTTCAGTAATTGCATCCCTTCACTTCATCTATGTCTAAAGATTTTCTCAAGTGTGATCTGTGGGAGTAAATGATCCACATGAATTGCTCAAACACAATGGCTCATACATTCCTTATGAGTAATTTCTTGTTTATCCAAATGCTTTAGAACATTCAATCCTGAATTACACAGAACGTCCAAGGAGGAGAAACCTTTTGCTATCTGCTGCCAGTATTTGCAGCTAGAGAATGGAACAGATACAAGAAAGCTGGAGCCAACTGGAAGAAAGCTGGAACATGAACCCAAACAGCTCACACAAGAAGGCAATTTTTCAAGATATTAAATAATTGCATTTTATAAAATGAGAAATGATCCATGATATATGTTTGACTAGTAATCTCAAATGCACAGCTTTGCAACAGAGCAGAAGTAGCACCTAGAGTATAACTCTGAGGCTCACCTTCCTCTTCCACAAGTCAAGGAGGTTGGACCAGACGACCTTCAAGGTCATTTACAGAGTTACCATTCTGTGCGTCTACAATTTTCTATCCTTGACCTTCTTATAAAAAGATTTGTACATCCCACAACTAGAAGGACCTGCAACTAAGATACAACTATGTACAGGGGGGTTTGGGGAGACAAAGCAGAAAAAAAAAAAAAAAGATTTGTACAGTCTTCTACAGAAGAAAACTTAAAATTGATAAAATAAGGAAATTCTTAGGGAAAAAAAAGACTGGATTTTCACCACCCACTTTTTACCACTACCAACAACTAAATGGCAGAAGTAGGTTCCTTTGGACTCTGTATGCTCCAAAGTTAATATCCATTTATTCCTCTTATCCAAAAAGTTTGGTAGACTCTATTTAAATTAAGAGGCTGGGATTTACAAAAATACTACATAGAGCCCTAGCCCTTTAGAAAATCAATCATCTCCTGTCCCATTCTCAGGTCAAAACAGACAGGCCATTTTCTGGGCACCACCATCCAGACCTTTTAAAGTGATAGGCTGTACCCTGGAGCCTTCTCATACTCATCCTCTCCCGGAAAGAACCGCCTCAGTGATCTTGTTTAGGGCAAAAATCATTAGACTTCTCAAGGTTAAAATTGATTCCACCTCCAAATTCCAAAACAAAAACTTGAAAGGACTGTCTGTGATTGCATAGTAATGAAATTAATATTCTAAAGTGGGAAGAAGGTTGGCAATGTTTTGACTACTTACATCATGTTCATATTCCTTGGAATGGAATCTGGCCTTTATCACTGTAGCTAAATAAGCTACATATGACCTAAGGACACTCAGTAATATCTGAAGAGGCTTCTTGTTTTGTCACAGGATTTCAGAGACAGGATTTAAGTAATTTGGTGGTAGTTTTTCGTTATTTTTCTGAGTCTAAAAAGGGCTGTTTACAAGGCCTTCTAGTTTATTGATCATCCTTGTCAGAAATGTAATGCAACTGCCTCTAATACCTCCAAGAATATTCACAAAATGCTCTCTGCTCCAGTTAGAAAATGCCATGGGAGTTCCAAGAATAGAAAACATCGACCAGGGTACTTAGCGCTAGCTTGACACAACTTGGCTCAGACCTGAGATACAAAAGCAATTCCTCCAACTATGGTTTTGCACTGTGCTGAGGCGCCTTCAAGTAATTTTCTTTTAAAGGAAATTTACAAAATAACTTTATAAGAACTGTGTTCTTTACATGAACCATTAAACGATCTTCAGACAGCAAAATCTGTTCTCTATTTAGCAGTGAGAATGTCACGTTCACCTTTTCAAACCTCATGTTCTGCTGAATCATAATAGGGAACACAGAGGGAAAACAGTCTGTCTCCAGGTATTGATTCAGGAGGTAAACAGCAAGGTACACATCCTGCTTGCCAGGAAGGAACACCCCAGGGCAAGAAATCTTAAAAACAAAGAAAAAAAATAGAGAACAGGGTTTGTTTTGTTTTTTTAAACAGGGTTCTATTTTGCCTAACCTCTTGCAATTTCCCCCACGTCCGCACCCTCTCACCTGTACCTCCCACACCACCACCCTCTCCTCTCCTCCGCTTTCTCAAACTTGAAATTCGTATTTCCTCCCACGTCTCCGCCAGGTGTCACAATCAGCCTCTCGCTGGCTCCTCTCCCCGCCCCTAAAAGATGGCAGTGCGGAAACGGAAGAGACTGCAGGGCCGGGAAGCCTCTCTTTAGGCCGCTCGCCGCGATGCCGAGCCCCCGGAGGAACACCGAAGGACGCCCGCTGAGCGCCTCCGCCTCGAGCAGCAGCAGCAGCCCCGGCAGCCCGGCCCATGGCGGCGGCGGCGCCGGCAGGTTCGAGTTCCAGTCCCTGCTCAGCAGCCGGGCGCCGGGAGTCGACTCTACCTGCGCCCGGCTCCGCGCGTCCGAGAGCCCGGTGTACCGCCGCGGCTCCTTTCCCCTGGCTGGGACCGGGCCATCGCAGGCGCCCCCGCCCGCGCTACCCGAGGATGACCGCATGGACCTAAACCCGTCCTTCCTGGGCATCGCTCTGCGCTCCCTGCTGGCCATCGACTTGTGGCTGTCCAAGAAGCTGGGGGTGTGCGCGGGGGAGAACTCGTCGTGGGGCAGCATGCGGCCCCTTATGAAGCTGCTGGAGATCTCCGGACACGGCATCCCCTGGCTGCTGGGCACCCTCTACGGCCTGTTCAGAAGCGACAGCTGGGCCGGGCGCGAGGTGCTGATGAACCTGCTCTTCGCCCTGCTGCTGGACCTGCTCCTGGTGACCGTGATCAAGGCGCTGGTCCGTAGGCGCCGCCCGGCCCACAACCAAATGGACATGTTTGTGACCCTCTCGGTGGACAAGTACTCCTTCCCCTCGGGCCATGCCAGCAGGGCTGCCCTGATGTCGCGGTTCATCCTGAACCACCTGGTGCTGGCCATTCCACTGAGGGTGCTGACAGTACTGTGGGCCTTCATCGTGGGCCTCTCCAGGGTCATGCTGGGGCGGCACAATGTCACCGACGTAGCTTTTGGCTTTTTTCTGGGCTACATGCAATACAGCATCGTGGACTATTGCTGGCTCTCACCGCACAATGCTCCGGCCCTCTTTGTACTGTGGAACCAACAATGACACCATCTCATTCCTTATGGCACCAGGAGATCTGAAGGTTTTCACATGCGACAATGCCGACATAAACCAGCAGTCATCCCGCTTGTCCCTCTTAAGACGTTTCAGGCTTCCTTTGGGATTTCAGGCATCCTACCATCTTCATGGGTTGTGAAGTTGGAGTATGTGCTGGCCATTACTGATCACAGCCATATTATGGAAAGCAAAAAAGATCCCTCTACTATGTATTTATTCAACATTTATATCTCCAGGACAACTGCAAAGAAACCAAGCTGGGGTGATTATAATGTTGCTGTGTTTTTAAAAGTTGACCTCAGTAAAATTTGTGTTTTCTAGTAATCCTGCAAATCAACATATCACTTCTAAATTGAACTTTGAAAACGAAACACCATCTTCATTCTGTAAATATACATGCAGATAAGCCACGTACTGATCCTAGTTCTTTTCCTAAGGTATATTTTAAGCAGTATTTTAAAAGTCTAAGACATAGGTTTTTCTAATTTATTCTCTGAAGATCTGTTGCCACAGTTGGGGAGATTTCCTCTTAATCCTGATTTGCTTAGTGTGCTTTTTCAGTTTATTGTCTCTTCTGGTAGTGAGAAGAGAGATTATAGTACATATCTTTCTTTTCCCTCTAAATCCTCAAAAGATCTGCAAATAGATATTTATTTGCCACTACTCTCTAATAATGTCTTTTAGCATTCAGAGAACAAGCCAAGAACTTACTTGAAGAAGAAACGCTTAAAGGTGGGCATACCTACAGTCCCCATAGAAAAGGAAGGATGGAACTCTGGCTTCATGCTTAATTCTGCTGATAACCAATAGCATGACACGACAGAGGGAGGAAAGCTAAGTGGCTGAGGAGGCCAGAGGAACTGAGAGTTGGGCAGCATGTCATCCTGTCAATGGACCAGTATAGCAGGAGATGGGGCCTGCTGCCCATCATCTCTACTGAATAAAGTATAATGCTCTTCTATTGGGGTAATAAAATGGGCAAATGATGTGATTATTTGCAATGCAAAAGCATAAGCTTTCTCATATATACCACAAGGATGACCTTGTATATTATAGTTTTTCATATGGAATTCCGTTTCCCTGTATACAGCACACTTTAGGTAAATTCATCAGGGGCAATCTGCTGCTATACCAGGCACAAAGTATAACTAACTCCTAAATTTCTGTTTACATTGACCTTTACATTTAAAGCAGTTTATCCGTGGTGCCTCCCCAAATCACAAGACCAAAGACCACCAAATATAGGGTGGACCCTTCATTATTCTTTGATCAGGAAACACCAAAAAGGGCATGTGCTGTAAATGCTGCTCTACCTGAAAATAAGAACCTTTAAATTACCTGTGGAACTGGAGTCTTCAGATAATCTTAATGATCAATTATTTTGACATTTATAAATAGAAAGCATTATGGCCTTTGATCTGTCATATAGAGCTGCACATAGAAATCCTGAGAATGGCTGCGACAAGTAGGCTCTGATTGGGTGGAAG
The DNA here is from genome assembly GCF_041296235.1 of Equus asinus. Taxonomy (NCBI): domain Eukaryota; kingdom Metazoa; phylum Chordata; class Mammalia; order Perissodactyla; family Equidae; genus Equus; species Equus asinus. Next base: position 38,825,370 of record NC_091812.1, read on the forward strand.
TGTGAACTATCTGAGTGTGAGAGGCACAATGAAAGAGGAAAAGCTACTCCTTAAAAGAAAATAAAATCATTTACATTCCCATAACATCCTGAACACAGACTACCTCTTCACTTCCTGAATCAGCCAAACCGTGAAGGTCTAATTGGTTTGCTTTATTGTTTCGCCTTTATTTTAATTGCAGCAATATTCAGCACAGATATTTGGGAGCAATGATATATCCTCTTGCAGTGTCCACAAGTCTGAATACTAGGGGCTCAAAATTAGGCTCACTTTCTGGTTCCTGGTTCTACTTCTGGAATTCCCTGTCTTAGTTGCTGAGCCTGAGTTTGCTGGTTTTTCAAGCACAGATCAATTCACCTGCTGTTTTTGGAGCATCGTAAGTACTGTAAAGTGGAAAACTGATTTCACTGTTAATTAATTGTACACTGAAGAATGCCTTTTAAAAATCAAAATAAAATTAACCAATAATGTTGAATGAAGTGAAATGAAAACTTGCTTGGTTTTTGCCTTGATAAGGAGGAAGCCTGATTTATTACTCAGCTTCTCAAGAATTCCTTCATCTTACTGCACAATTTTGACAGCTCACAATTGATATAGTCTGGTCTTGTTTGCTGTCAGCAAAGTGGGACAAATCCAGGAAGTTTTCATCTTTGTTTCAGAGCTGCATGTATGATGACACCAGAGCATCTGTCACTTGCATGGAGGCTAACCAGATTTTCTGGAACCCTAACTTTTCTGCATTGCGCTTGCAATCATGGCCTGTACAGAAGCATGTATAGCTTGGAGGCAAAGTTGCATGATAATGTGTCGTAACTACAGATGGAAAGATTGAAAACTGGAAGCTGAAATAAGGGGAATGACCCCAAACAAGAACGATGGAGTCACTCGGCCAGGGCACCTCACTTAAGCAGGATTCAGTAATTATAAAACAGTCGTTGATTGATGGATTTCCCTCTTGAAATTGCAAACCAGAGCCATCTCTAGGGGAAATAGCTTAGAAAATATTTGATTGGTTCATAAAGGTGACAAATTATCAGGAAGTGATGGGGCTTTTTGAAATTAAATTCTTCCCTGATTATTTAAAGGCTGGGTTTTTAAGTCCTTTCACAAATCTTTACCCTGGTAAAGAAAAATAAAATCCTTCTTGGATTTAATGCAGGGTTGTTTTAAAAGAACAGAAAATTTCAGGATAAAGCCAAGAAACAAGTTGGCTTTAGAGGGGAAAAAAAAAGTGGGGAAACGTTGAGCTGAATTAAAGGTTAGGAAGTCAGGGAACACCAATGTAGAGAATCTTAGGGACAGGTACGATTTGTCCCAAAAGATAATGATGTATGTGTGGTGAGGTGGGGAGGGGGTGGTGAAAACGACCCGGGACCATTTAAGAACCCCACGGAAAGAGTCTGATTTGGGGCAAGTGGTGGGGGGAGATTCATCGACGTCTCTTACCGCCCGGATCTGCAGCTCCACCACCACCTCCAGAGGCATCGTTCCCTGCGTGGGCGAAAGAACTGGAATGAAAAGATCTTTTTGTTCTGAGCCTTGGACCGTTTTTTCTTAGTTTAGCTTAAACTCTAGGGCAAATGTTCCCAGCACCTTCCCCACCCGCCACCCCCCTTGCACCCCCATCCGTCCTCCCCAGCCCAGGTCCCTCCCACCGGGACGGGTCTCACACTACTGGAGCCGGAGCCAAGGCTTCTAGAAGGCGGCAGCGTGGCGTTGCCATAGACACTCAAACGCACAACCTTCCAGCCTGGAACTCGAGCGAGGCCTCAGCGCAGGCGTGCGCGCCCCCTGTGCTCCGCTTGGAACGCGCGGTCCCGATGTCGGCGTCCAAGGCTGTGAGCTCTCGGAGAGGGTGGGCGAGTCCTGTCGTTGTGGTTGGTTTTCGAGATGCTGAGAGCCCTAGTTTCCTTTCCACCAACCTTTTCCATCACCTCTCTTTATGGCTCCCAAGCAGTATGTTAAAACGGTTAGTGTGTCCATTCTAAAAGTAGAATGTGATCATAGCTCCAGTATAATTTAAGTACTACCCATTTTTAGGAGCTATACGAGCCCCAAGCCCTGGAATTTCTGTAACAATTCCAATTAATATAGTAGCCTGTCACTAAAGGTACTCTCTTGCTTATTGAATGTTATGTTCTCGTGTTTGATTCGGAAAACATGGCCGTTGTCAATAATAAGAAATTAAACGAGTGCTAATTAGAAATACAAAGATAATTGTTAAAGAGTTTTAAAAGTTAGGTATCCTGTGTTAGCCACAATAGAAACATTTGTCAGTCTCTCTCTTCTGGGGTTTAGTTAACCTAACACAAGCATTGAATTGCATTATCTCCCAATCGGTCGTTACTGCAGTTGCCAAAGCCAGGGTTACACTGTAAAAACCATCACAGGTGGCAGGCAAAGCAAGAATTCTTAACCAGTTGGGAAACTGCTTTTTTTCCCACATCACTGAATTTAATAAACAAAAATGAAGGAAGGGAGATGGAGTGCCTGCTTCTGGGCAATCGGAAAAATCTGGGAGGGCCAATGCTGTCGCTGAAAAACAATCTTAAATTGTGATGGATCAATTATCGCTAATATTTTGCATTAGAGATTTATACAATTGCAGAAATGCAAGTGCAGAAAGATGTCCTGAGACAAGAATTAGATATTCCTTTCAGTAATTGTAGTTCCTTTCCCTGGAAGGGAAAGACTCAGCATGATGAAGCGTATATTATGTCCTTATCCAATCCCTGGTGCTTTGTCTGTCTGCATACCAAGGGGCACACCGGTAGGTGCTTGGCTCCCTACAGTATCCAGAGAACTGCGAGTGCCGGCTCACAACAGTTTGCTGGCACCCAAACTAGTATGGGGATATATGGGAATAGGACCTGTGTTGACCCTTACAGGTAAGTGACCAACGCCAATGCTAAGACATCAAGGAGAGTAAAAACCAAGGCAGATAAATAAGTAAGTTGTCAGAGACATATCGGAAGGGAGGAATCAATCTTTATTGAGGACCTGCAAAGTGCTCGGCACACTGCATACGCTAAGTCATTTCATGCCCACAATAACTTTTTGAAGAAGATGTTATTAACCCTGTTTTACAGATGCAGAGTCTGAGGCCAGACAGCCTTTTGCCCAAGGCCACACAGCTAAAGGGAAGGAGCCACACTTGAATCCAGGTGTGCCCTACCACGTCACTGCCCCTGCAACATAGATATCTTATTGGTCCCTAGAGACAGAGTCCCCTCCTAAGCTCTTCCTAGCCTTACCTGGAGTTCCTTGCTCACCTGAACTCTCTTTGCTGTAACTAACTGGACTCTCCTTGGCTGGCACCTAGGGCCCAGCCCTCTTCTGGTTTCCCTCCAACTCTCTGGATGTTCTTTCTCTGTCTTTGTTCATCTTCCTCTACCTGGCTAAGCAATGTTTCCAGGTTCTTTCCTCTCCTCACTCTAACTCTGCCTAGGGTGTCATCCAGTGTAGCTATGACCGACATGAACCTACATAGAACATGTCCACAGATTTACATATCCCACCCATGCTTCTCTTATGCTCTCCCTGACAACCTGGGATCTCACCATTACAAATATATGTTATCTCCTCTTTGTAGCAACTGCCACAATAGCAGTTTTACATTTGCTCCTATGATTGTTGATTACTATTTGTCTCTCTAAACTGTAAGGTCTGCATGGCTAAGAGTTTGTATCCTAATATTTAATATAGCAGATGCTGCTCAGTAAATATCTTTGAATAGATGTTAGATGCAGAGATGGTCAAGCCAGTCTGTAGGATTTAATGTACACGCGTAAGGGGAGGTCCCACCACATCCAGGCAGGCACAGCTACTTCCACTAGTTTGCCATACGGGTATTAAATGAGTTGATAGGGAATATTTACACTCTGTTATTTTCCCCCACCATGGTCACCTAAGGCTCTCAGCTGCCAGGAAAATGTGGAAGTTGCTACATAGACAATGCCTCTGGGCCATCTTGCAAAGCAGTTAATTACTGAGGTTGCCACCTCCACTGGAGGCCAAGCAGAGCTGTTCAAGGAGTGGACTGTCACCACTTCCAGAGATTGGCTTTATTACCTGTCTATGTACCTCTTGGTGGCAGAAAATTCCATTGAACAAATCTTATTCCCAGAGTGTTTCTGCAGTGCAGGCTGGTCAGCAGTAATATCAGCATTGTTGAAATGACCCATCAACATATTCTGCTCACATCCTGTCCTGGCGACCTCCAAGAAAATGGCACATGCCCCACATGGGAATTTTCCAAAGAGTTAATTATAATTAGCAAAGAACAAAAGAATGACAGATAATTATGGCTGAGATTTTCCTTTTAACTAAAAAAATTAATTATAGGACACTGAATTGTAAACATTTCTTTTCAAATAATATAGGAAGCAGTATTCATATGAGGGGAGAAAACTATAAAAAAAAAAAGGAGGCACTAATGGCAGGGGTGTGAGGAAACACATTACTTATTGGTAGGAGTGTAAATACATATAATATATTAATTTTCTATGGTTACTGTAACCGCAAACTTAATGGCTTAAAACAAGACAGATTTATTATTGCCCAGTTTTGTGGATCAGAAAGCCAACACAGATCCCACTGGGCTAAAAGCAAGGCTGTATTCCTTGCCTTTTCTGTTTCTTTGCTTCTCCAGCTTCTAAAGGCTGCCCACATTCCTTGGCTTATAGCTCCTCTCCATCTTCAAAGCCAGCAACATCAAGCCGAATCCTCATGAAGCCATCTCTCTGGTTCTCTCTTCCACTTTTAAGAACCTTTGTGATAATATTGGGCCCACCCAGATAATGCAGGATAATTTCCCTATATTAAGGCCAGCTGATTAGCAACTTTAATTCCATCTGCAATGTTAATTTCCCTTTGCCACAGAAGGTAACATATTCATAGTTTCCAGGGATTAGGATGTGGGGATCTTTGGGGGCCATTATTCTGCCTATCACATATAGCTTCTCTGGAGAGTAATTTATTAATGTCTATCAAAATTTTTCATTTGACTCAGCAATTCCACAGCTAGGTATGGGTATATATGGGCATACTTTCACAAGTACACAAAAATATATGTGGCAGCATTATTTATTATTTAAAAAATACTAGGGGGCTAGCCCAGGGGTATAGTGGTTAAGTTCGCATGCTCCACTTTGGAGGCACAGGTTTGCAGGTTCAGATCCTGGGCGTGGACCTAGCACTGCTCATCAATACACACTGTGGCAGTATCCCACATAAAAGAGAGGAAGATTGGCACAGATGTTAGCTCAGGGCCAGTCTTCCTCACACACACACAACAATACTGGAAACCACCTAAATGTTTATTAACTAGGGTCATTAAGTCAATTATGGTTACGTCTCAAGATGGAATAGTATGTAACATGGAAAAAGGATGAAGCAGAGCTATAAGTCCTAGCAATAAATACTCTCTAAAATATAGGACTAAGGGGAAAAAAGCAATCATGGAACAAAAAATGTGTAAAGTGTGCTGCCATTTGGAAGAGACAGGAATATGATATGTACATATATGCTTAGAATATTCCTGAAAGGATACATTAGAGACTGCTAATAGTGATTGCCTCTGGAGAGCGGATCTAGAGTAGAGAGAGAAAGAAGAAACTTACTTTTCATTGAATATCCTTAGGTACTTTTTGAATATTTTTGCTAAGTATGTACATTATCTAGTCCAAAAAGGAAAACAAAACAAGTAGAAAACATAAACCAATATAAAGGATAAATCTGGGAAGATAGGGAGGACCAGGAACTGGCTTCTTCAGCTTTTGGAGCTGCATCCTATATCCTGCATGCCATGAGAATATCCATGCAGGTGTGTCTGCTACTTCTGCTGCCAGTGCTGGGTGTCTTACCCTAAGATCCCTGGCTGTCTCAGGGGTCCTAAAGCCTCGGAAATGATAGGCAACCTTTCCTGCATGTGCATATGTCCATTTTTCTGGGAAGAGAGGCTGTAATTTTCATCAGAGTCTGGAAAGGGTAGAGTTAGTCAAAGCAGGTTTTAGAACCACTGTCCTGCCCTCTGTCCTGCCATCAGTCCCCTCCTATAGCAAAAAGAAGGGCCACCCAAGTGATCTGACAAGGTGACAGGTAAAGAAAGAGGGATTCTTCTCTATCACATTCATGCCCACTTATTAGAGCCAGGTGTCTCCTCAAGGGCAGCAGTATTCAATAATAAGCGAAAAAGACCTTCAAAGTCCTGTTCTAGGCCATTAGTTTACGTCTGGACTCAGACTCATTCAGTTGGCCCTACAATCTTTTGAGCCAGTAAATTATTCATTAGCAAATGTGAATAACACCAGCAAATTGAGTTTCCAAAGCAAGTTGTTCATTAGCATTTGTGAGAAATGCCTGAAAAGAAAAAAAACCAATTACATGAAACAATCTGGATTATTTCAGCAGTAACACATTTCTAGATCACTGATTTTTTTTTTAAGTGCAGACTCAGCCTCAAGACCCAAGAAATAAATGTGTTTTATATTTGGTGTTCTCCAAAATCTTTCTCTGAAATGTTCTTTAACAGTTTAATGTTCTCACAGTCTGAGATACACAGGAGGAAAATTGACTTTTCTGACTTTCACCATGAATGTGTAAGAGCTCAATGAACTATGCTGGGTGCCTGCCTTGGCTCTCATAAACTGCATAAAGACAAAGTTTATATATATATATATCAATTTTTTATTTTGAGGAAGATTAGCCCTGAGATAACATCTGCTGCCAATCCTCCTCTCTCTTTTTTTTCCTGAGGAAGACTGGCCCTGAGCTAACATCCGTGCCCATCTTCCTCTACTTTATATGTGGGACACCTACCACAGCATGGCTTGCCAAGCGGTGCCATGTCCACACCCAGGATCCGAACCGGCAAACCCCAGATCGCGGAAGCGGAACGTGCGCACTTAACTGCTGCACCACCAGGCTAGCCCCCAAAGTTTATATTTTTAAAGAAGTTAATGTTAAAATCATATCCTTTGGGAGAACTTTAAGGGATCAGGCTGTCACCATATGAACTCACTGATCAATCAACATCACTAAAGGTGACATCACATGTCTCCCTATGAAGGAAGCACCTATGAAACACTTTGCCAAGAAAGGTGAAGTCAAATCTAATCAAGCCCCTAGAGCCACACTGTCTAATAAGGTAGCCACATATGGCTACTTAAATATAAATGAACTAAAACTAAATAAAATTTAAAATTCACTTCCTCACTCACACTAGTCACATTTAAAATGCTCAATAGCCACATGTTCCTGATGGCTATGGTATTGGATAGTGTAAGTAGAATATTTCCATCGTGACGGGAACTTCTATTGAGCAGTATTGCTCCAGAGCTAACTTCACTTAAAGGGGGATAGAGAAACATGTTAATGATACCACAAGGAAGCAAAGAGACATATCTAGAATGTAGGACATTCTATAAGGACAACTGACCCAGTTAGTCTGCAAACAAGCCAATGACATTAAAAAAAAAAAAAAGGAAAGGGGGAGGAGAAATGCTCTAGATGAAAAGATACTTAAGGGGACCGGCCCTGTGGCCTAGTGGTTATGTTTGGTACACTCCACTTTGGCAGCCCAGGTTTGGTTCCCAAAATAGAGGAAGATGGGCACAGATGTTAGCTCAGGGTGAATCTTCTTCACCAAAAAGAGGAGGACTGGAGACATGTTAGCTCAGGGTGAATCTTCCTTACACACACACACAAAAGATACTTAAGGGCCAGCCCTGGTGGCCTAGTGGTTAAGTTCAGCGGGCTCCACTTCGGCAGCCCAGCTTCAATTCCCGGGTGCAGACTTACACCACTCTGTTAGCAGCCATGCTGTGCTGGTGGCCCCATACTAAAAAATAGAGGACGACTGGCATGGATATTAGCTCAAGGTGAATCTTCCTCAGCCAAAAAAAAAAAAAAAATACTTAAGAGACCCAACAACCAAGTGTAATATGTAGAGTTTGTTGGGACTCTGATTGAAACAAACCAACTTAAATAGAATATTTGAGACTATAGAGGAAATTTGATTATGGTTTTGGTATTAGATAATACTAAGTAATTAATTTTGATAGATATGATAATGTCCTTGTGTCTATGTAAGGTAAATATCAACGTTGCTTAAAGATGCATATTAAGGTATGTAGTAGAAATGATTTAATTTCTAAGACTTTGTTTTCAAATACTCTGGCAAATTCATAAAAGGAATGGACAAAGCAAATGTAGCAAAATCTTGATAATTGTTGATGTGGAAGATGGATATATGGGTTTACTATAATTCAATACTTTTGTGTATTTAAAAATATTCATAATAACAATTTAAAAATCTGTAACACATACTTAAATTAGAAAAGCAATCCTATCCTTACATGAACCTCCTTATATCCTACAATAGCCCATCAAGAGCATTGTTGGTGGCATCACTATGAAATTCTCTTCAACAGAAGTCTTACATACACATAAAGAGAACATATAGTGGATCCACTCCCCCCAAATGCAGATGAGATAAGAAAATTATTGTGGTGTGTAATACTTTACAAGTAAGTCAGACGGAAACCCACTTAAGGAAAAAAGAAGCACTGTTTTATAAGAATAGTGGTCTCTGCATGAATATTCAAAACAGAAGCTGGCAATCTGAATATTTCTTTAAGTATACATACTTCTTGAGAATTTTCCCCAATTATCAAGAATGCTTTCAAGGAAGGAATTAAATCACAATTAAACAGCTTTAACAATCTTGAAGTCATTTAGGATCTGGACCCACACATGGGATCTATTTCACAAACTTTATTAGAGTTCATGAGTCAGACTCATATGTTACTCTTTGGCTTCTGCTTTGACTCACTGGCAGTTGTAGGCTCAATACTTAATGACACCACGGAATCCTTTCCACAAGGACTGCCTTTGGGGATTCTGGACTACATAATCCATATCCTTCCATTTTAAAGTAATTTCTATTCAGGAAAAACTAATTTGCTCCTTTGACTTTCAGCTGGCTAGTTCTATGTCCAGGGGAGTAGTAGACTAAATATGACCAAAGCAATCTCCAAGGAACTATATTTATTATCCAATATAAGAAAGCAGAAAAGAGTATGATTCAGTTCCAAGACTTGCAAAAGGTGTCCACTGTACCTTGGCACAGGATTTAGGTCCCAAAGTCAACAAGGACTAAGATGAGGATACTTCCCATGTCATTATAGCCACCTTTTCTTCTCCTACCAAAATATATCTCTTTCCATTCTCTTTTCATCCTCTTCTGTCTTTATTTAATCCTACACTTTTCCTTTTATGCTTGTTTCCATTCATTCATTCCCTTTTCATCTATTCGCACATATTTATTGAGTACCTACTATGTGCTAGGTACTGATCTGGGCAATGGAAGTACGAGGGTAAACAAGAAACAATCTATGCCCTCGTAGACCTTACATTCTAGTAGGGGAAGAAATATAATAAATAAGTGAGCATAAATAAGATAATAACGGTATGATAAATGCTAGGGAGGAAATATCCAGGAGGATGAGATGAAGTGTTCAGGTTGGAGAGAGAATAAGAACATAATTTAGACCCAGTGGACAAGTCAGCCTCTTTAAGTGTATGACATTTGATCTCAGATCCAAAAAGAAAAGCATGACCGCTAGCAAGACTTTTAAAGAACTAAGAGAAAAGATATCTAGGCAAAGGGAGCAACAAATGTAAAGGGCCATGAGTCAGGAAAGAAATTGTTATGTTTGAGGAACTGAAAGGAAGCCAATGAGCATACTAAGAGGGACCTGGGCAGGAGGTAGAGGAGGTTGAGATGACACTCAAGAGTTGGGCCAGCATTAGATAGCATAGGAACTTAAACAGCTACAGCAGACAACATGACTGCCTACTTAAAAGCCATAAGCTCTTCCTCCTTGCTAATGGAACTCCAGTTTTGCTTGGGTGACAATGCATCTAGCTCCAGAGAATGAATCATAATTTACCTAAGCCAGTTCTTGCCAATGAGGTATACAGGGAAGTCACTGGAAGTTTCTGAGAAACATTTTTCTCATCTGAGAGCCACAGTGAATAAAGTTGTTTTTGCCTCTTCTCCCTTCCTACTTCAGCTGCTGTCATGTATTGATGTGATGTCTAGAGCTGTGGTAGCCATCCTGCAACCATGACAAGGCTGAAGATGAAAGTCAACAGACTGAGGATAGTGGAAAGGATAGAAAGAACTTGAATCCTTGATGACATCACCAAACTGCTAAACCAATCCTGGGACCACCTATCTTCATCCTTTTTGTTAAATATAAAAGAAAAGTCCTTACTGTTTAAGTCTCTTTTAGCTGGGGTTTCAGGTATTTGTGTTGAAAGCATATAATTGATACAGCGGGATGTGACATGATCTAATTTATATACTTTTTAAAAAATTTCTTTGGGGGCTGCCCCATGGCCGAGTGGTTGGGTTCACGTGCTCCACTTTGGCTGTCCAGGGTTTTGCTGGTTTGGATCCTGGGTGCCGACCTAGCACTGCTCATCAAGCCATGCTGAGGCGGCATCCCATATAGCACAACCAGAGGCACTCACAACTAGAATATACAACTATGTACTGGGGGGCTTCGGGGAGAAGAAGAAGAAGAAGAAAAAAGGAAGATTGGCAACAGATGTTAGCTCAGGTGCCAATCTTTAAAAAAAAAATTTCTTTGGCAACTATGTGAAGAGATTGTAGGAGTAAAAATGGAACAGAGACATTGAAGACTACTGCAGAAGGCCTGAGGAAAGGTCATGGTGTCCTGGGCTGGAGAGGAAGCAGTAAAGCTGGAGAGAAGTAGGCAGATTCAAGATGTATTTGCAGGTGAAAATAACAAGACTTGCTATTGGTTCAGATATGGGAGGTAAAAGAGAGGAGGATTTAAGGCTGACCTCTTTTAGACTTGACGGTGGTGCCATTTATTAACATGGAGAAGACAGGAAAAAGAAGTTTGGGGAAGGGGTGGAATCAAGAGTTCTTTTTTGGGCATGTTCAATTTAAGATGTGCATGAGCCATTCGAGGAGAGATGTCAAGTCAGCAGGAAGACATATGAGTCTCAAGTACTAGGGTTAGGTCAGGGCTTGGATTTCAGTTTGGGAGCTGTCAATTCACAGATGTTATTTAAAGCTACAGAACAGACAAGGTCCTCCCCACTGGCCAAAACTTTGAGGAACTCTAAAATTAGAGGTTAGTTAGAAGGGGAGGAGACTGCCAAAGAGACTGAGGGGAAGTAGTTAGAGAGGTAGGAGGAAAACCGATAATAACAACAACAACACTTAACATTTGTATAGAGCTTACTGTATGCCAGGCACTGCTCAAAGCACTTTGGGCCTCCATGGAAGCAAAGAGAACAAAGTGTTTTCCTTTTCTTTTTCTCTTCCTGGTTTCTCCTGTGGCTTTCATCCCTAAACTCTAAAGGTTTAGGCACAGTGCTTCTCAACTTGTATTTGTAGTTAATTATTAAGATATATATTCTAAACAAACACATGGACAAAGAAAACAGTTCAGTGGTTACCAGGGGAAGGGGGTAAGCACAGGGGGTGAAGGGGAGCCCTTATGTGGTGACAGACAAGAAATAATGCACAACTGAAATCTCACATTGATGTGAACTATTAGGAACTCAATAAATAAAATAAAAAAGATATAAAAAAAGATATAACATGTATTCACCAGAAAATAGTCAAACAGCATAATACAGGAAAGCTAAAAGTGGAAAGTAAAGATGGTCAGAAACTTTCCTCCCCAGGCTTACCCACCAGGGGTAATCATTAACAATTCTTGTTTACCCTCCAGGAATTTTCTATACACATGTGCACACACACACACATACACACACACAAAAATTTGTTTTTACACAAATTGGATCACTGTCTTTCTCAATAGATAGATATAGATATATAGACATATATCTAATTCTGCAACTTGCTTTTCTTTTTTTCACTGAACACATTTTGGAAATATTTCTATATCAGGACATTTATATCTACTTTACTCTTTTTAAAGACTGATAATATCCTATTGTATTAATATATATGATTTATTTACGTTTCTCTATTGATGGACAATTCGATGGTTTTTTCCTGCCACACACACACAAATGCTGCGATAAACATCTTTGCAGATAAGTCATTGGATATTGGTGCAAAAATAACGCATCTTTGGATAATTTCCTGGTAGTGAAATTGCTGAATCAAAGCACTTAAACCTCTGATATTGTAAAATTACCCCTCCTGAAAGGTTAGACAAATGACATTCTAACAGATTTCCTCACATCTTGTCAACACTCGGTATTGACAAACTTCATAAATTTGCCAATCTACGAGATTGAAAAAATGGCGTCTTGTTTTTATTTGGGTCTCTTCAATTATGAGTAGGGCAGCAACGCCTGATTGTTAAACTTGCGTGTTTTGAAATGAGACTCCCTGGGCTGGTCCTAGTTCGCCCTCTTAAATGTGTCCGCATCTTTGGCGTATTCCTCCCAGCCAAGTTTCACAGAACTCTTGTTGCTTGTAACTCGAAATGAGAGGAAAATTGGCCTTGCTTTTCAAAATTCTTCCCTCTTCTCCCCTCCCCCACCCCAGTTTCAGAACTGGTTTACATGTCAATGTCCAAGAATGAGCTGCAGTTTTTAAACAACAGGCAAAGTGGACCACACTCGGTCCGAGCACCTCCTGGCGTCCAGGGCCCACTGTCTACAGCGTAGGGGAAAACCAAACAAGTACTTAATACTCCAGGATCCGCAACACCGTTACGAGTATATCAGCAGCGCTGAAGGACTTCCGAGAACGGACCTTTAAACAAGAAAACGTTGCAGACCCGCCCCCTACACGGAGGCCCGACAGCCCACCCCCATGGCCCCGTCCTCCAAGCCGGAAGTGACGTACAAAGTCGAGTCCGTCTCTTTCCGCCGTCCGCCGGTGGCGCGGCCCAGGCTAGCGTGGGGCGTGCGTCGGCATCGCGGTCAGGAAAGGGATTCTGGGTAACGGCCCCGGCCCCCTGGGGCGGCTGGCTCGGCGCAGCAAGTTCCAGTCACGCCAAGTCCGTTGGCAGTGGCAGTTGTAGGGTCGGGGGCAGGCGGACATGGAGCAGCCGTGGCCGCCGCCAGGACCTTGGAGCCTCCCTCGGGCCGAGGGGGAGGCTGAGGAAGAGAGTGACTTGGACGTGTCCCCTGGTTCTCCCCGCTGCCCCCAGCTGCCGGGCGGCGGCGCCCAGGTGAGAGGGGCCCGCATTCTGTGGGGGGTGGGGTGCGGTGGGGTGGGGTGGGGAGGGCCCCCAAACTCCCTGTCTCCGAGACTCTCTGCTCTGCGCTACTCTGCGTCCCCCCACCCCACCCCCGGGGACCTGATGCCATCCCACGACTATTGTAGCATCTTCTGAGGGCTTCGAAGAGGGGCTGGCCACGTATTCCCAACCTCCACCACCACTCACACCTTTTTCACCTTGGCAGATTCCTCCTCACCCGTGGAAGACGTTCCTTCCCCCATCCACCACCCCTCTCCTGACAGCACCCAGATTTGGGGCGGCTCACGCTATAACACTGACCCTTTGTCCTCTTGTGCGTGCTTTTATATGAGCACTTTATTCTGTTGAAGGCGCTAATACTTGTGCATAGTTGGCAGTTAGGAACGGTGTATGGTTGTATTTCACCAGTTCACTGAGCTCCTGACTTGTAAAGCTTTCAGGTCCAATTTCACTGACTTGACATCTGAGCAAATTCTGTAAACCTCGCTTTTGATGCTGGCGTAAATCTCTCCCATTCGCGTGACCATTTTTTCCTTACGGTTATCTTTTTAGTTTGGCTTCACATCATCTCCAGTAAAAACATATACTCACACGTTTGCGTTTTTCTTCAGATTTCTGATGCTACTTGTGGTTTTCAGCGCAGCCTTCCTTCTTCTGAAACTTATTCAAATGTGATATGCCATTTAGGATTTTTCTGGGTCCTGTCTTAGGGAGTGCTTTCCTACTCATATCACCTTGTCTTCGTTTTTCTGCTAACCCGAGTATATTTTGGAAGGATCACAAACTAAACACTAATATGTTCAATGAAAAGGATTTTTGGTGTCTGCTTTCTAGGCTTCTTGCAAAATGGGGTCCCTAAGAGCTTAATTGAATTAATACAGTTTTTCTCCAGACTCATCTTGCTACCTGTTAATGAAGATGAGTGATTTAAATCGTTTGCCATTAAGTGTAGGGTCATCGATCCTATGCCCAGCTCACAGCGTTAGTTGGCTTCCCATGGAGAAAAATGCTGTTTCATAACCACAGACTGTACTTCGGCCAGCCAGCCACTGGGAAAGCGCAAGACATTTTTTAGGAGGACAGAATGAGAGTTGATGGTTAGTAGTCAGCCACTAATTATGGATAGCTAGTGTCATCTTTATATACAAAGTGTGTTATATGAGCGCGTAATGAATGTGTTACAGAGAGAAAAAAAAGAATGAACAGCAGCTGTCATCGTCAATTTTGAAGGCATATGGAGAGAATAGAAGGGTCCCCAGAATTTCAGTGCATTATGCTTGAATCATAAAAGTAATCTAAGAGAAACTCTGAATTTAAAAAATATCTGTATATTAACTTTTTACTTGTGCACTTGGAATTATAAGCTTATTTACTTGAAAGGGATTTTGGAAGTGAATAGCTTATCTCCTTCGTTAAAAGTGATTTGCATGAGACCATATAGCCAGTTAGTGACAGAATTAAAACTAGAGCTCGCTTCTGACCCCTGGATACAGTGTTTTTCCCCATCTACATATTGCACTGCCCATCCTGTGATGTAATGTAAAACTTTATATGGCTGAAACTACTTTTGAATGGTGTTAAACTTTGCAAGGTGATTACTAATCCTAAGTTAGTTCATGTGATTATAACAAACCTACTTATTTATCTTGCTGACTTTAGGATTTAAGATTTGGATTAGAATATTTGAAAGAATAAAATGTTTAATTCAATTTATAAATATTTTATAATCTTGTTTTAAAAAAACAGCTTTGGTTTAATTTTACCAAATATGGAGAATCTAGACATCTTAATGTCATATGTGATGTATACTTCTGAGATGCACTTGAATGTAAAGGCAGTTTGGAATTTAGAGAGCCTGTTTGAGAATTTTTTGCATAAAGTTGCATTAGTAGACCTAATGCTAACAGCTGCTATTTATGTTCATGAAAATGTAATTATGTTTAATATCCCTCTAAAATCTGAGTATGTTCACAGATAAAATATGATCTTTTAATTAGCGCATGTTGCATAGTTTGCTCAAATGGCCAAATGTTGTCTGTGTAGTCCATGGAGAAGACTTTAAACTTAAAACATCTTTGGAATTTGGAAGTCAGATTTCTGTGTTTGATTTGAGGAATGAACATTTGCTCCCACATAATTTGAAAATGCAAGATATTTCCATTAGTCCATATTGTCTTTCTTAGTATATCTTTGTCATTCCTTACAAAATAATAAATGTTATCGCTTTCTCATTTTCCTGGCCCCTTTTTAAGCATAGTCTACAGTTATTCTTGATCTTATTCTAAGATAGCAAACACTAAAAATAAATATTTTACTTGGTTGATTAGGGCCATCGGGTACCTGGGCTCCAAACCTTCTAAGTGAGTAAATAAATCATCTGAATAGCAACAGTGTCCACATTGCCCCAATGGAAATCTAAGTTTGCCTGAAATCTCAGCTAGGAAGAGGGGGCCTTGCATATTGCGTGCCTGAGAATTCTTTGCCACGACTAGTCTGTTCCAAGAAGTGGAGAATCATTTATTCATCTAAGATTTATTGAATTCTAGCCTCTCAAGAAGCTGATAGTTGAGTAAGCAAACAAGCACAACATTGTGTGAAAACACTACTACAGAAGTATGCATAACCTGGATGGGAAGGGAAGGGATAAGAGAAAACTGAGGGAAGTGATGCCAGAATCTGAAATGGGGATAGGAGTTTGGGGGAGTGGGGATAAAAAGAGTAAGCAGACAATTAGAAGAATCACTAGAAATGAGTCTAGAGAGAGAATAGAAAGTGAGATCATGAAGGACCATGCTGTGCCACAGAGTTTGCACTTTATCCCAAGGTCTAAGTATGTAATATTACCGGATTCGTTTTTTGGAGAGATCACTCCAAGTCTAGTAGAGTGGAGAAGAGCTTAAAGATGAGAAAGGCTGTATTTATATAATTAAGGTGTGAAATTAAAAGGGCTTGAAGAGTGATGCAGATAAGGGAACAGATTGGAGTAAAATTCTTCTGAGTACTCAGTTTGAAATTGATCTACATTTTAGCTAAGAAATCATAAAAATATGTGCCTTCAGCTTTTGTTTTATAGAGCTGTGGCATATAAGGAATTAAACACCCATCATAGTGCCTTACCTGTAGTGGTTCAGTAAATATTAAAACTAATTACTACTGCTTCTGAGTGGAACAGAGTCATTGGGGTGGGTCAGTTGGCTTTAGTTTTTAAAATGACTTTGCCTATTTTGATTAGGGTTAAGTTAAAGAATATCTGTCTGATATAGTCAGTTATAAATAGAAATTTCCAATAAGAACTTCTCAAATCACCAAGGATTGGAATGGTAAAGAAAGAAAATAGAAACCAAGAAATGGTTATTTCAAAATAAGAGGTTCGATGCAGTAAAGAACTTGGAAAACCAAACTATGAAGGTCTGGTTTTCAGCATGTTGGATGGTAGATTGATGACCTAGATTTAAGCTTCTGTTCTCATTATTCTGCTGTTTCAGGATTATAAAGACTATAAATCAAATGTTTGTTGAGCACCAGCTGTATGCAGGACTCTGTGCTAGTTGCTAGGCTTTTTGTTGCTGTTAGTTGTTGGGGGAGGGGCGCAGATTAACAAAGAAACTTAGAGTTTGATGAAACAAGGCCTATAATATAAAAATGTAACTGCCTACACGGAAGGCAGGATACCTATATACCAAAAACATTGTACAGAAATCCTTGACTAAAAGAAAAATTGAACTGTGCTGCCTTCTTCATTTCTTACAAACATTGTTATTTATCCAGATGTATAGCCATGGAATTGAACTGGCTTGCCAAAAGCAGAAAGAGTTTGTGAAGAGCTCTGTGGCGTGCAAATGGAATCTCGCTGAAGCTCAGCAGAAACTTGGTAGCTTAGCACTGCATAACTCTGAGTCCTTGGATCAGGAACATGCCAAAGCACAAACAGCCGTATCAGAACTGAGGCAACGGGAAGAGGAATGGCGGCAGAAAGAAGAGGCTCTAGTACAAAGAGAGAGAATGTGTCTGTGGAACATGGATGCCATAAGCAAGGATGTTTTTAATAAGGTATGGCCTTTTATTGGACCATAATGAAAGAAAAAAAACTGAAGTGTTTGTGCAAACCAGTTGTGCATATTTGCTAGCAAAGAAACCGAATCCTGTAAAACAGTGTTCAGTTTTGACAGTTTATGAAAGTGCTTGTTACAGAAACCTGTATCCCCGATACTGTCTAATGTGGGTGGTTCTTAATACAAATATATGGTTGCACTGTAGCACACTGGACATAAGTGTGGGCTCTGATACCAGACTGCCTCAAATCTCAGCTTTGTCAGTACTGGCTTTGTGACCTTGGGCAAGTCACCTAACATCTCTAAGCCTCAGTTTCCTCAATGATACAGGGTGGGTATGAAGACTAAATAAGGTAATGTCTTAAAAGTACGTGGGATGGTGCCTGCCTGGCACATGGTAAAGCTCAGATATTATGAGAGCTTTCTTTTATTATTATTATTTTTTTATTGCAGTAACATTGGTTTATAACATTATATAAATTTCTGGTGTACATCATCATATTTTGATTTCTGTGTAGATTACCTTGTGTTCACCACCCAAAGACTAATTATAATCCATCAACATATACATGTGCCTAAACACCCCTTTCACTCACTCCCCTCCCTCCTTGCCCTCTGGTAACCACCAATCCAGTCCGTGAGCGCTTTCTGATGTTGCTGTGCTATCAGCTTGCTATCACTTTTGTAACACCAATGTATAGTTACTGGATTTATTAAATAAAGTCTTTCAGTGTTATTTAGCATTGTGTATTTAGTAAAACTCAGGCAGTAATCTGGACTTAGTGTTACAAGCATTATTACTGAAAGGACTAGTACAGTAGTACAGTACTTTTGCCAGGTTAGTAGTTAATATAGTAAGATCAGTGTTCTGTTTCTCACTGGATTATATAGGCCTTCTTCTTTGACTTTTTTATCTGAACAAGAAATGGGCCATCAAATTCAGTCATTTTCTACTAGTGTGTGCAGCGGAACTTCTTTCTATTTATACTAAACTTAACTCTCAAGCTTCAGAGATAGACTACTCATTCTTGTCTAAGTCCACATTCACTTCATCTTTAACCATCATTATTCTCTAGATGTCTCAGTCTATACCACAGCTTGTTTCTGTCCTGGCATCCACTCTCAACCCACTCTCTAAGCACTCATTAATTTCCTTCCCCTGCACCAGCTCTAGTTGTGCTACAGCAACAGATGATACACATAGGTAAATGTACACCACCACTAGCCCTATCAGTACTTTATTCTTTAATCAAGAAAAATTGTGAGTACAACATGCTTATTGTAAAAAGCAAAATGAAACAAAAAAAACAATACATAAGTATGTAAAGTAGATTGAAAGGCTTCTTTCACTTCAGTTTCATTTCCCAGAGATAACCACTGTTAACAGAGTTGTATCTTTCTAGACTTTTTCTGTGCCTGTACCAATGTATATTTATATATTTTTCCTCTCCCACAACATGATCATTTCTTTATCTGAATGATTCACTATGTCTGTATATTCTTCTAAGTAGTGTGTCTTCTTAAAGTGTTATTTTACTTCTGGTTTGTATTTATACCCCATAAGTATTTAAAATAATTTTTTTCTTCCAGAAGGAATGTCACAGCAATGTTTCTTTGTTTCATTAAGTTAGTGTCTCTTCTTTTAACACACTGGTCACAAAGAAAATATTTACTTGTCTCTACTTCTCTTTTTTTAAACTTAAGTTCTAACATAGCCTACATTTATACCACAAATTAATTAGGACTATCTTTATGTTCCAGTCATTTGCTCAAAATCGTACATTGATTTTTGTCTGGGAGCTTGAGACTTGAGAGGACTGGTCTAGATCTGCACTGTCCAACTCGATAGCCGCTAGCCACATGTACTGTTGAGTGCTTGAAATGTGGCTAGTCCGAATTGAGATGTGCTGTAAGTGTAAAATACACACCAGATGCCAATGACTTAGTACCAAAAAGAAAATAAAATATTTAATTAATAATTTTTTTGTATTGCTTACATGTTGAAATTATATGTTGGCTTAAATAAATGTGTTATTGATTTCATCTGTTTCTTTGTGCTTTTTAATGTGGCTAATAGAAAACTACATTTGTGATTTGGCTTATATTTCTATTGGACAGAGCTGGTTTAGGTAAAGAAGATATTAAAGGGGAAAAAAATGCTTTTATTTTGAAATAAATAAAACTTTTCTGTGCTTCCTGATTGTAAACTGGCAGATTTACGTTTTTGGCAGCGATGATCTCAAGGTTTAAATGGGATCACAGAATGTTCTGAGAAACCGTTCTGCCAGTTTTTTTGGCTAGATAAAAACTTCATCTTGGTCTGTTTTATGACTTATTTAACTGAAAATAAGGACTTTCTTAATAGAAATTTGTACTTTATTTCAGAATCAAACTGTTTGGCATCTCCTAAGAAAGTTTATGACAAAAGTCTATTTTAGGTTTATGTCTTATCAGAAACTTTATAGTAAATATACTTTATTATGTATATGCTTCGAATTTCTAAGTTTATTTCCAGCAAGAACTCCAAAGATTTGGTTAGAGTTGCAGATATTTAATGGAAATGAATAATGCAAAATGTAAATTATGTATGTAAAGGATCTTTCTGTACTTAACTTTGATAGGGAAATTGTTTAACAAAAAAGTTAATTCATTTGTTTTTTTGTATGATTTCTAAAATAATTCTGTAATTTCTCACAAATATCATTTTAAACAAAACTAATGAAACTCCAATGGAAGAAAATTTTAATTTTTAATAGTTTAACAGATGAATTTAATGATATAGTATCAGTATAATACTACTAGTGTCTATAGGAAGGATTGCTAGGCATTCAGTATCTGAGAAAGATGGTTCAATTAGAATATAAAATCTGATTTTAACTTCAAAATTTTTTCTTAGAGTTTTATTAATCAAGATAAAAGGAAAGAAACAGAAGATGAAGATAAATCAAAATCATTTATGCAGAAATATGAGCAAAAAATCAGACATTTTGGTAAGTCTACTATTTGAGTTTCCTTCTTTTGTAACATTTGGTATCATAAACATGTGCACAAAAAGTGGATTTATAAAATGGGGACCAAAGAGAAAATAAGTGACAAACTCTAGTTGTGTAGCTACTTGTGACGCAGTGTACAGCTCTTGTTTTAGATTTTTTTTTTGGTCCTAAATAAAACAGATTGAGAGTAAACCGAATGGTGAGGGGAAGCAAAGTTCAGTCTATTGTTATCTAGCACTACCCTCCAGGACATGGTCTTTGTTTATTCCCTAGCCTCTTTCCAGCTCCTCACCAGTCTGCTTTTGTCTGTTGCTCTTTGCTTCCTTGGTATCTGTTTATCTTATGAGTATAAGATTAGCATTAATTTTTTCAGTTTTGGATATGTTGCTATATATAAATCATGCAGATCTTTAACTGTTATTCATATAAATATAGTAATAGAAATATGTACACAAAGAACTAAAAAATAGTTTTCTCTATTGGGGAAAAGCAGTGGGATGGGAGTTGATGTAGTGAAGACTTCCCAAAAGGAGGTAATATCTGAGCTAGATTATGAGAAACAGAGGAGTTTTCCATGTAGATACGGGAGGCAAGGTAACAGCAACACCATGTACAAAGGCAGAGTTGGGAAACAGCATGCTGTGTTCTAAGGATTAGAAGCAGTGGTGTACTGTTGGGGTGAAAATGCTGCTGGGTAGTGTTAGGAGTTAAGGTTCAAGGCATATTTTTTTGATCCCAAGTAATCTGTTAATTTAGTAAACATAGTTTTTGTAATACGTTAATAGGCTTTTAAAATGGCATTTTGAAATCTTTTTCCTATGGTGTTTTTTCCCCAAAAATATTCAGAATATTATTCATCCTTCAGTTATGTCAAGGCAAGACAATGGATACTACTTTAGATTTTTTTCCCTTCTTTTTATGCAGTTTATTCATAAAATGTTCATTTTTCTTATACTTTGCTGGTTACATGATTACTTGGGTGGTATCAACTTTTTGACCAAATTTCTTACTGATTTGGATGAAGATACACTTTAAATAGTATTTGGGATAGTTTGATATTTTGAAGCAAGATAGCAAAATTTTCAAATATGCTTAACTGATTTTTGAAAGATTTTGTTTTCTATGTATATAAACATGACTAGTTAACATGACTAAAATGGTTAAAGTATGTTTACTATTATGACACTGAATGGATTGGTTTTCCATGCTGTCAACTTTTTACCATATCATTTTAAACATTTTTTAATAGGGATAATGTGGTTTTCCTGAATCTTTTACTAAGTTTTTGTTTGCATAGCATTTTTCTTGAGGTTTTGCTTTCTTTTCCATCTTTCTAATAGAAAAATTTGTATTCTATGAATAAATAATGTTGAATTTCTTGAAATCATCTGTACTTACTTTTGCCTAAGATAACCAACTATCCCAATGGCCTGGAACTTCGGGCATCCCCCAGAGGCAGGATTTTTTTGGCGTTAAACTGGTGACCCTACTTTAGCCTAATTATCTAAAATAAAACTTGCTGTGAAGTTTGGAGGCTGTTTCCACTATACTGGCTATTGCTTTAAAGTTTTATCCCTTTTCATTTGCTCTTACGATAACATACTGCTGTGGTAATATGAATTGTCTTTAAAGAGAATCATTTTATTTTAAATACCATTTCTTTGCTTATAAGAAGAAAATATTTGACATTCATGATTTAATTCTTTTTCTTTTACAGGTATGTTGAGTCGATGGGATGATAGTCAGAGATTTTTGTCTGACCATCCATACCTTGTATGTGAAGAAACTGCTAAATATCTTATTTTATGGTGTTTTCATCTAGAAGCTGAACAGGTATCATGTGAACCTTGAGTTTCTGGGAACCTTAGTGGAATTCTGATTTACTTTGTTGGTTTTTTGTTTTGTTTTTTACCTTACTTTAAATGAAAGTAGGAAGGTCATTGAATGGAATTAGAATTTTTTTTTATTTTCAGATCTACTTGAGTTTACTGTGGGATTTTTTTTTTTTCAGCTGTTTCAGTCAGCATAAGGAGACTTTTCCAGTGTGCTTTCCCTGACCCCCCGTCTCTGGTTCCCATATAATATAAACCTTTTTTTTTTCCATGAGTAAGATTGGCCCTGAGCCAACATCTCTTCCCAGTCTTCCTCTATTTTGTATGTGGGGTGCCACCACACTTGGCTTGATGAGCAATGTATAAGGTCTGTGCCCAGGATCCGAACTCGTGTACCCTAGGCCACCGAAGCGGAGCACGCGAACTTAACCACTGTGCCACTGGGCCGGCCCCTACACCTTGTTCTTTTTTAACCTATTAGAAAATTCATGTTTTAAAAATCCAAATAGTAATCACAATATTAAGTATATTTCCAGAGGTAGTTTTTGTAATTTTAATGTCTTTATTTTCAGAAAGGGGCTTTAATGGAACAAATAGCACATCAAGCTGTTGTAATGCAGTTTATTATGGAAATGGCCAAAAGTTGTAATGTGGATCCAAGAGGGTGTTTTCGTTTGTTTTTCCAGAAAGCCAAAGTAAGTAGCTATTTGGTATTGTTAAATGGGAAGGTTAGGCCTTAGCTGAGATTTCTGTGGTCTGTACATATCAAAGGAAACCATCCAACCAGGATACCACAGGCTAAATTCTGTAGACTTTATAGCGGAAAGGAAAATTATATTGCTGATTTCATGCTAATTTAGAGTTAGGAGAGCAATATAAGAGGCTGTACTGTAGCATGTATATGAAACTGAGACCCGTTCAAATGAATGTATGTATTCAGGAAAATTAGAGTGTCCCATCGTTTATTCATTCAGTAAATATTGAGCACCTACTAATGCAAAGCACACATGTTTAAGATGCTCAGGACAGTGTAGAACAAAACAGGTATGGTATCCTCCATATGTAGAAGTCACAGTTTAATGAGAAATCAGACTTGTGTATTGAAAAAAAGGGGAAACAACCTAAAAATTCAGCAGTTAGAGGAATGGTTAAAAAAAACCAAACCTGTACACAGAATATCATGCAGCCATTAAGATTATATATATATATATATTTTTTTTTTTTTTTTTTTACAGATTTTATTTTTTCCTTTTTCTCCCCAAAGCCCCCCGGTACATAGTTGTGTATTCTTCGTTGTGGGTTCTTCTAGTTGTGGCATGTGGGACGCTGCCTCAGCGTGGTCTGATGAGCAGTGCCATGTCCGCGCCCAGGATTCGAACTAACGAAACACTGGGCCGCCTGCAGCGGAGCGTGCGAACTTAACCACTCGGCCACGGGGCCAGCCCCCATTAAGATTATATTTTTGAGGAATTTTTAATGATCTGAGAAAATGCTTTGCTATCAAGTCAAAAGAAGTGATACTTTGTTAATATATACAGGATGATGCTGGCCATGTTAAAGAAAGACAGATATCTCTAGAAAGATTAACTACCATTTCACACTCACTAGATTAGTAATAATTTAAAAGTTGTACAAGAAGTAGAGCAATAAGAATTTGCATTCACTACTTATGGGAGTATAAATTGGTACAACGACTTTGGAAAATTTCCTAGTAGAGCTGAACAAGTGCTAATGCCCAGAAATTCTTCTAAGTACATACGCTAGAAAATAGATTTCTCAATATGTGGTCCAAGGACACCCAAGGGTCTTCAAGACCCTCTCAGGAGGCCCTGAGTCAAAACTATTTTCATAATAATACCAAGATTTTATTTGCCATATTCATACTCATTCTCTCATGAGTGTACAGTAGAGACTGATACAGAAGCAGATGTGTGAATGTAGCTATCTTCTATTAAGTCAGTCTTCTCATGTTTTGGAAATGAAGTTTTTTAAATAAAAATATGTTATAAATATTAACATGTAGTGAGTTTGTTATTGTTATATTTTAGTTAATATTTTTTAAATTCCTTGGTTTTAATTTCTAACACAGTAAATATTGACAGATATAGCCCACATAAACAGGAGCTCTTTAGTTTCCTCAGTAATTTTCACAAGTGTGAGGGAGTCCTGAGATCATAAAGTTTGAGAACTACTGCCCTAGAGAAACTCTTACACATGTGTACTAGATACCGTAATGTTCATACTAGAATTGTTCATAATAGCAAAAAGCCTGGGAACAATCAAATGTCTGTTATCAGTAGAATGAATAAATTATGGTATATTCATTTGGTAAAATACTAACCAGCAATCAGCATGGATAAAAAAACGAGAATGAAAAAACAAGTCACAGAATGACAGATTCAGTATCATTTAAAAAATATTTTGTATTTTTTATAAAGTTCAAAAACAAGCAGAACTAAACAATATATTGTTGAGGGATACTACATATATAGGCCATAAAACTAAAGAGGCAAAAGGAGTGATTAAGACAAAAGTTACAATAATGGTAACCTCAGAGAGAGAGAGGGAATGCTCTTGGCAACTGATTTCTAAGGCACTAGTAATGATCTGTTTCCTAATTTCTGTGGGTACATAGTGGGGTTTTGCCCAATAAACTGTAGATAAATATATTTTTTACATGTTCTTTTGCATATATGATACATTTTAGCATACACAATTAGAAGTTAGAAGGAAATACTATATACCAAAAGTTTAACTTTGATTATACCGGGTGGTGGAATTATAAATGATTTCTATTTTCTTTCTAATAGACTACGATGAACATATTTTCTTTTATATACAGAAAAAAATTGTGTTTTTAAATTTAAAAAAGTATGTCAGGGTGGCAATAACCCACCTTTAATGCTGTAAACTCTTCTAAAGTGCAACCTAAACAGGAAATTGTCCCAAAGAAGTAGAGTTTTAGTGAGTAAACAATTGAGTTGGTATTTTAGGTAGGTTTCTGATGACTATTCTAAATAGTCATTTGACACATAGGCATAATATAAACCATACTTTCTTTTTCATCTTACATTAATGGATATGTTTGAAAATAGTCCTTAATAGGACAATGGAACATAGCCAAACTATATATATTCTTTGAAATTTACTTTGACAAAATAGAACAGAAAAGCACTGAAGTCTTTAATCTTAACACTGTGTTCTTAATAATATTTTTTGTTTTAATTAGGAATAACTTTCACGGGGGGCTACTTTGTGCCAGGTACTATTCTAAGCACTTTATGTGCAATAACTCATTAAATCATAACATTTCATGACAATTATTATTTCTGTTTTACAAGTGAGGAACTTAGCATAGAGAAATTAAGCAAATGACCCATAGGTTGCTTAATAAAGCAAAATTCAGTCAAGTCTCTCTAGATCTAAATCCCCAGGCCTTAGGCATGCAGTAAGGTCGGCACTTTTGCCACTTGATTCCTTTAATAGTTTGCTGCATAACCATTTCAGAAGGATTACTTTTGGATATGAAGACTAACATTCCATATGTCCATATGAATACCATATAATGACTAAAGTGAAATGCTATCATATAATTAAGGAAATGATTCTTAAATTCATAAAAAGATAAAATGGCAGCACAGAACACTGTCTGCATTATGTTTATAAATATTGATGCTAATAACTAATCCACAGGTTTTAATCTGGTTACACAACCTAAACTACATTAAAGTAAAAATAGCACTTCAGACAAAGGCGCTCCAAGATATTAAGGAATGAAATCTTGACAAAATCTCTTCCACCACTTGAACTTAAAGCCTATGTTCTGTAAGTGAAGGATGTGCATTGTGCTATTCTTGATCTGCAAAGGAAACGTTTATAAATGGAGGCTACTGCCAACAGGGTATTTTGTATCAAGACTTTTATTTATATTATATATCTTGGAGGGAGTTCCCCTCCATCAACATAATTCATTGTACTTCTTTCCATAATGTTGAAAAGAAGGTACTTGCTTAACTTAAACACTAAGATATTTCCATAATGAAGTTGAATGTTGAGTTTTATTTGGTTTTCATCACTTTTACAAATAGGGAGTATAGGGTTAGAGAATTACTAGAAACAGGTAATAGTGCCTCCTCATTGATGGAGAATTAAAAGGTTTTAAGAATATCCCTTGGTTGTTGGTTGGCAGTGGGAAGAGGATAGAATGAATATGACAAGTTAAATGAGGACTATTTTGGATCCTGTCAAGAATACGGATAAATCAAGAGAAATACAGAGAATGCCTACTTTCTTTTGTTGTATTTGTATGTGTGTTTATAAAGAGGGGTCATTTCTTATTAGTTTGTTTTATTTTGCTGAAACAGAAGGAAATGGAACAAACCAATCATTAATATTCCTATAAAACAGGCAGTTTTCACAAATCTGACAGGGATCTTGGTGGTTTCTACGTTTAAACTATTCACCTCATCTTTACTTCCTCCACTTCAGACCTGATAGACGCTTGTTAGAATTTACTGTGTGGTCTGGAAGTTTTGAGAAACACAGTCTTCTTTGTTTTCTAGGCAGAGGAAGAAGGTTATTTTGAAGCATTCAAAAATGAACTTGAAGCTTTCAAGTCAAGAGTCAGACTTTATTCTCAATCACCAAGTTTTCAGCCTATGACAGTGCAGAATCATGTTCCCCATTCTGGTATTGGATCTATAGGTTTATTAGAATCCTTACCACAGGTAAGTTGGAAAAGCAAATATTTATTTATTTATTTTTTAAAGATTGGCACCTGAGCTAACAACTGTTGCCAATCTTTTTTTTTTTTTTTTTTTCCTGCTTTCTCCCCAAAGCCCCCCAGTACATAGCTGTATATTTTAGTTGTGGGTCCTTCTAGTTGTGGCATGTGGGATGCCGCCTCAGCATGGCCTGATGAGCGGTGCCATGTCCGCGCCCAGGATCCAAGCCAGTGAAACCCTGGACCGCAAGCAGAGCACGCGAACTTAACCACTCAGCCATGGGGCCAGCCCCAGCAAATACTTATTTTATAAATGTATTAGTTCACATAATTTTTGTTCTTTTGGACTACTTTTTCTTCTTAGATGTTAAAAATATTCTTGCCTCAGAAGATAACTTAATTTGGCACTAAATCTCTTCCATCCCTTAGGTATTTAGAGAGACACCAAATTCCACTGCTGTAAGTATAGAAGAGATGAGTTGCACCTAAGCTTTTTTAAGGGCGGGTGTTACCTATTGATCTTCTCAGTCATAAATTTCTCACCATGGCTCCTGAGGAACCCCTCCCATTCTGAGTAGAACTATATTGTTAAGAATTTATCAGGATGAATTAGCTTCAAAGCATACATCCAAGTGGCAACCAAGATGATCTGTTACATGAGTTTATTTAGTGTTATCTTGTTAAATGTTGGTGTTGCCTACCAGATGTAACGTTGTTACTACACATTAATGTTGTTCATGCTAAGCCGCTCTTTCTGGTAACATTGGCCAACTGTTTGAGCCTCTGAAGTCTGCTATTAGATCAAGATAAAACCATGTCACTAGCATGAAAGAACTTATGTCAAAAAGAAGAGGAAGTTAGATCACTGGTCTGTCTGATACTACTTAGGATTACAATTTTAAATTATCATTAGAAAGTTGCTGCCCATTTTGATTTTTGTGGCATTTTAATTGACCCCAGTCATCTCTCATTTCCCAGGCCCCAAGATTTTAAGACCAGCTTTAGCCAGTTTAGTCTGTTGCCTACACAATGAAAAGGGAAGTCTCATTCAGAAGGCAATGTGAGGAGAGCCCTGAATTTATTTTTAAATCTCATAAATTGGTAGGAATTGAGATTTTCAGTATCTTGACCCTATGTCTCTATAATTTCAACATTCCAGTTACATGTATTGTAAGCCAAAGGGACAATTTAAGGAAAGCAATTTATTATATTCAACTCAGCCAAAAATATTATTCTCAAGGATGGAAATAATCAAGGCCTGATTTTTAAATAATTAGTAACGTTACCCCTTAGTTAGACATGCAAGCAATATTCCCTCTCCATTTGTCCTGCAGATTCTCTCTTAATGCTGTTTAAATATAGTAATTTTCTCTTCGTTTCCTTGAGAAATAGCCCACAGAGAGTCGTCTTTCCAAGGAGATTTTATGATGAAGTCACTGTCAAGTCCAGTATACAAACCTCCTAAAATTAAGATATCACATAATGAATGCAAAGGAAAAAGACTTTTGAAGGATATCATTGATTCTAAACATAAGAGGGGGAAAGTACACATTAAAATATAAGAAGCCTGTATTAGAGTTGCTTCTGGTTTGAGAGAAGTAAGTTCTCATACAAATCAGATAGCAACTGAGGTCTGCTGCTAGGTATGTATCCCCTTGCAGTCATTTTGGCAGGAGGCCTGAGATTATACAATTTTGACACTTTTGAATTGCTGATGTTACTAGGGCTGTTTATGCTTAATTCACTTGAGCTAACAGACCAGTTCCTCTTGGTGGGAGAAGTTGAGCATCCTGGTCTAGTCCTCCTGAGGGAGAGAAGGGCTAGATAAGATTTCAGCTAGATATGCAGGATTGTCAACCTGTTGAGGGGAACCGGATAAGATGAGAGGCAGCCTGAGGGACTAAATTGTCAGCTCAGAGGAGATTTGGAAGAAAAGCTTACCATAATCCCATTTTTATTATATCAGTTTATAGATTGCAAAATACTTTATGTTGTATCATTTAATCTCAAAAACTCTGTGATTCATTTTCATTCATTTTATGGATGAATAAACAGCTTATGGAGGTCAAGTAATTTGCCTGAAGTCAGTAAAATAAGTGACAGAGCTAATATCCTAATCCTAGATTCCTATCCTACATCACTGCTCATTCCCCTGTACTGTTGTTGAATTGTTTATTGGAAATAGGGCAAGACGCTCAGTCATGTGCTCTTGGGAAGAATTGATCACTGGGACAAGACATGTGTTGAGATTGGTACCAGATGAGAATATGGGGTGAACAGTGGAACTTGAGTGTAGATTAGGTTAGGTATATTGGTTGCCTTTTTTTTTTTTTAAGTCTCTCCATGATGATGTCTTACAGTTCTTAGGGAAGTGGGTAGATGAGTTCTGGAGACACTTTTTAGCCAACTCTAATAGTCAAAATTCTCTCACGGAAAACTGGAGCCTAGTCTTAATAGAATAATTATAAGCTCTGTTCTGAAGGCTTTTGGAATTGGGCCTGGATTGTTAGAAAATGTCTTAGCACTTTGTTTCTTTGGAGAATCGGATAATGTAATGAGAATATTAATCTTTTATAAAACTTAAACTTGGGTAACAGTTTAGCTTTTCATTGCTTTTTTTAATTGATAACAATCTGGTGAAATAAGCCACATACTATTATCCTTAGTTTTGAGAGAACTAAACCAAAGCCTCTTGGGATAGAGATAAAAGTAATAGTTACCTTAGGTTTATCCTATAGACTAGCTTTTAATTTTATTAAATTGTGATGTTATTTTCATCTGAGGTCAATGTTATTTTAGTGTCCCAGACCTCAGTTTGGGAATAATCCAACTTCTAGCTAGATTTTGACTTTTACAATAAAGGAATCACAAACTATTGGACTTTATTAAGTGGATCTTTTGAAAATGCTGCCTCCCTATGGGAAGGGGAGATTTAAAGCAGCTGTCCCGTTTGCAATATTTTCCTCATTGGTGTTTATTAAATAAAATAAACAAATGAAACTAGGTGATACAGTAGTAAAACTCTTACCAGCAGATATTCAGAACAACTGACCAGACAAAATCGAATTCTTGGAGAAGAACTTTCCAAAGTCCTGGGTCTTAAGGGCTTATGCCCCTATTCATGGTGCTTTAACAAATAATGTTTTTATTTTTGCATTTATTGAATAAGGTTTTCTGTTCCTAGTTTTAGAAATAAACAAGTAGAACATTTATGAGTTTTTCCATTTAAAAAATAAACAAAAAAAGCTATTCTTTTATTCTCAATTTTTTAAATAGGGGCCCAAGTACCTCTCAAAAGATTAACAGTTTCTCACTTGATTTTAACCTTTGGGAAACCAGAATCAACTCTGAAGATAGCTATAATTTTTACTTATAAATGGATTTTTTTCCTTATTCAAGTGTTTGGCGTGTTTAGTATTTACTGTTATAATTATTAGATAGTGATCTTCAAAATATATTGCTGGCTTAATGCCATATTTATCTCTTAAATTATCAATGGCTATGTACATATAATAAATAACATGAATGATGTAGCCTTGTATGATTAAATAGTTAAAATTATACAGTTTGTTAAAAGGAGAAAAAAGTAATGTTTATTACATTGCTGTTTTTCACATAGATCATTCTGTCTTTATCACATCTTTTTTGGATTAAGTGGTAATAGTCTATTTTTTCTCTTTTTGACTTCTTGAATTTCATCCCAAGTCTGACTTCAAAGTCCATCTTCTTTCTCACTCTGCTGTACTGCAGAGAAATGGAGAGAATGTGAAACTGAATATGTAGTTGCATATACTGGCATAAAACTGGTTATCATCCATTGTTTCTTCCCTATACTTTTTTTTTCAGAATCCAGATTATCTTCAGTATTCTATCAATACAGCTCTCTGCAGTTTAAACTCAGTGGTACATAAAGAAGATGATGAACCCAAAATGATGGACACTGTATAATTTGGTTAAGACTGCTGAGGCCAAGTGCTATTTTGTTACAAGAAAGGAAGAACTTGGCTATTTTCTTGACACTTTTATGGGTGCTGCACTTTATTTTTGTTCAGTTTTTGATGGGAGGGAAAAAAGAGTACTGAAACGTTTTGTAACATTTTTTTTTATGTGCTGCTAGGTTTTTTTGTTTTGTTTTGTTTTTCCTGGAGAGAGGAGTGGTACCGTATGTTGCAGGAAGTCAAACTGGACTTTTTTTTTTTTTGCGCTACTAAATTTGCCTTTAATCTTATTGTTCTCAATTTTGGAATCAAAGTATGAAAATCTGCACAAATGTAATGTTTACAAGAACTGGTTGATTCTAGGAGGCATCTGCTACAGTCTCTTTTTATATGGATATGTACATGTCCTATTCTATAAAAATGATTAAAGATAAAAAATGTACTTGTATCCTACTGCTAATTTAGCTGTCAGATCTCGTGTTTCATCATATTAAAAGCAATAAATCAGTAGTTGATAATCTACTAAATAAGCTGGGTGGTACAAATGAAAACAAAGTCTTTCCCCTTAAAATAATATTATGTTTGTATTTTCGGCACCATCAGTTAAATCCTTGACTAATATCTATTTTATATAAACACTAAATTTATTCCGTTAAGTATTCTCAAAACTATATTCCTTAGAAGTTGATTTTACTCTGTTGACTTTTTAATATTAAGCATTGTAGTGATATAAAAAGTGATAAAGCTAATATTTTTTTTAATAAGATCAACTTCAAGCTCACTCTTAATTTCTGTACTTGACATAGTCTGGGATCTCTCAGGGAGCAAGTTTTAAAAGAATACTAATGGCCTGTAAGAACAAACAGGAAGAAGAATCTGACTTTTTAAATTATGGTTATTGTTTGTTTCACTCTAGTGTAGCCCAAGGACTTTTTTAAAAAGCAAGAGAAATCTTGTAGAGCTAACTGCCTTGACCTGGCAACTACTTATTTCTAAGAACTTAGTGATCGTTATCGGTAATGATGGCTTTTACTACATTTGTCATTCCTCTTATTAGCTCAGTTACCATAGAATGCTTCTTAGCTTTACTACGTCCTATATAATTCACTTCAAATATGCCATGATATTTGATGATTCATTTTATTTGGAGTTAGATGACAGTGCTAATTATGCTATCCTTATTATGTGAGGATTAATCTTCTGATGTATAGGAACATGAACTTTGATTTGTATTGAGTGTAGTCTTTGGTTCAGTCCCATTGAGACTAGTAGCAAACATTTGGAAATGGCTTGCTGGGATTGGGAATACATTCCTCAATTTCAGAAACCAAATAATGCTAAGGGACCCATATGGTGATCAGACCTGTGACCTTGGCCTCATTTGCACCTTGTCTTAACTGAGGTGATAAGGCACTCACTACCCATAGAAATGGACTGGAATTACTGAATCATACTTCTGTAACATCACAATCTTCCTGGTTTTCAGAATAAAACTCTTTGTGCTTTTGATATAAATATATACTCTATAATAAAATGTTTGACTAATTTATATGGTAGTATTCATCAGCCTGTATTTTTTTTTTTTTTTTACCGATGACCTAGTTATAGAACTTTTTTTCTCTTTTAGCAAGCTCTTGTTTTTCCCTTCCTATCAGATAGGGAATGGACACAGGAGTAAAATCCCGTTTCACAGAAATGTTACTTGAACCATTACTTCCATTCCTCGACTTCACTTTTCGCCAGGATTTGCCTCTTAAGCATCCAAATTGTTTTGAATGTCATTTTACCTTCTATAAGATAGAGGTATTAATGACTGAAGACTAGAAGGAGAGAAATTATCAACGAACTGACTGTTCTGAAGGGTTTTTTGGTTTTTGTTTTCTAAAACAGGAAGTATTCAAGAGCTATTTAAATTTTGGCTATGTCTGTTTTTTAACTTTGAAAAGGAAGTGTTCTATGTTTTGATTGTGAAAATGTGATTGGATTTATTTTGGGAACCAGTGACTGATGCCAGAATTTACACTTAAAGACTATGACTGTTACGTATTTAGCAGTACTTTAGTATTAAGAACAGTAAATTGACATCCTTTTTATTTTATTTTGCTGCAGTACTAAGAACTAACTCCTCTTAAGAGAAATGTTCTCTTTTCTGTTTCTTAAGAAATAATAAGAGCATACTAAGCAAAGGGACAATTCATATTTCACGTTTGACAATTTTCTCTAAACAAACTATGGAAAGTCCAAACAGATGAATGAAACATCTTTGACATCAAAGTACCCATCAAAGATTTTTGTTTCATTTGGTAAAATTAATCTTCTAATAAAAGATTTTTTTAAAACCAAATAGTTATCACTCTATTTATTCCCTATTAACTCAGTGTCATTTTATCAATGGTGGTGGAGATAATACTGATTGGAAATTATTCTCTAGGAGAGACAGATTCTCATCCAATTATACCATCGGTTGGCTCTTTCAAATCTTGCATAATAAGCTCACAATCTCCTACAACTTCTCTTTAGGAAAACTGGGTCTTCATTCAGACTAGTATTCCTATTAAAGTGATTTAACGTGTTGCCCAAAGAACAAGAATTTAGTAAGTAGTCTTTCTTACAGGATGAAAAATGTGATTGCGGGTTTAGGCAAAGTGATCTTGAAGTTAACCTTGAGGTATTTTCAGAAAAAATAAAAAGATGTCAATGTACTGTCCTCAGAGTCAGTCGTGTATTTCAGTTCTTAAATTGATGTGGGACAGAAATGTACTTGTCTGTGTTGAGGTCAGGCTTTTCATTTCCATTTTGCGACTATAGCATATAGTTTTAATAAGTCCTAAAATTCTATGCATCCATTTCCCATCTGTAACAGACATGAATGTACTATTTCACAGGTCTTCTGAGAAGCTGATTCATCTAATAAGTTTTTCCTTGCTTACTATGTAAGCTCATGGAGGGGAGGGGATACAAAGAAGAATAAAAGTTGATTATAAATTGCTTACGATCTAATAATGAAGTCAAAACCATTCTCATAAGCCTTGAAGAATTAGACATGAAGTTTAATCTTTTCTAAATATGAAAATGATAAAAATACATCTTTCAACCTGTTTCTTTAGACAGCATGCTTCTGCATGCTGTTTACTCTTTTAAACACTTTAAATTTAGAGTCCTTTGGTTAAGTGTGACACATCACCAGATTGATTTACACTGTGGCGAAATCCTTCCAAAGTGCAATCTGGCACGACAGTTTAACTTCACTCACTGCTGTATATATAGAAGACACGTGAACGTTAAAGAAACGCAGGAAGAGGGGTATGAACTCTACAAAGCACACTGGCTTTTACCAGAATCTTAAAGCACAGGGAGACTATTTTGACTGTGTTTTAAAATTTTTAAACTGTATCCTCCGAAGTCAAAATCTTGAATTAGAAAGCTAAGAAAGCTATTTCTGCGGTTTACCAGTGTCTGGGAATATTTTCTTTTGTCACTGAGAAGACACCTTATAAACATGTTTTAAAATAGAAATTTATTTTTGCTGTTGGTTGCAAGTATTACAGCAATTTAATCTGAGGTTTGTAATGACCATGATTTGTTGTTAACATAGGTAAGTTTGTCAGAATCTATGAGTGTCCAAAATATTTTATTTTGCTAGAATGCCATTGTAAATAGCTGAGGGGGAAGTAGCTATGGGATGGGGTTTAGAAATTTGAGCTGGTATTTAACCTATTTCAAATGTAATTGAGAAATAAAATTTCTGGATGGTACTGCCACTTTGTATTTCCCACAGCACACAATGCTTATGAAAGGTGTACCAAAATAACTATGGCACTCCAGAAAATAGGGTAATGAGTTGATGTACTGTTCTCATTAGCCTTTAACTAAGGCCTAGTAACTTCTAGCCATGGCATTCAGCTCCAGACATATTTCCGTGTGGCACATAAATCATAACGATGGTCGCTGCAGCATTTTTATGGTTTTTAGCAGGATGTACTCCTCAGCAATGAGATTGTTCATCAGAGCTGTCTGTGACATCAACTCAGCATGAAACAAATTTTTTTTGTTTGCTTTAATAAAGAAAAAAGTAATAGTGCAGGTGTTTCCCAAAGTAATGGATGCAAGTACAAAACTTTGGGTTAAGTGTTTTGGGTGTGGGGAGAAAATGGTCACGGGAAAGAAGTCTTGAGTCTTCATAGCCATGTTCTTCTACCCCTCTTTTTAATTTCCAAATCTCTTAAGGGTGTCAAGAGGGCCAGTGTGACTGCAACTATAGCAGGAGATAAAGGACAGTGTAAAATGAAACCAGCCTGTGTACTGTTTCAAGACAACTATTAGAAAGCAGTCACTAATTCAGAAGCCAGTGAGACATCCAGGCAGTAGAATAGAAGGTGGGATGGAGTGAGCCCTGTGAAGTACCAAGGACAAAGTAACATCCACAGTTCAAAAATTTAATTTTATTCTATTAATTCTAATGTATGCCAATAACCTAGTGGTAATTCATAAATTTAGTGGTTAACCCAGTGATAATTCATAAATTTAGTAGCTCACAAAGTTTTTAGAAAGCACATAATATTAACATTCCAATAAAACATAGGAAGTTTTGTAAAGAATGAAATGTTTACTATAATCTTTTTTTTTAAAGCCGTGATCCCCTCTGGGAGATCAACAGTGATTTTTAAAAAATCAAAAGAAAAGAAAATAAGTTTTTTCCCCACAAATACATAAGAACCACTTGCTGGCAATTGTATTTTAAGTGCCTGAAATAAAATGAGCCAAATTTTCAAAGGCAGTTAATGACAGCTTGTATAAGGA
This sequence comes from Equus asinus, assembly GCF_041296235.1. Lineage (NCBI taxonomy): Eukaryota > Metazoa > Chordata > Mammalia > Perissodactyla > Equidae > Equus > Equus asinus. The sequence goes on from NC_091812.1 coordinate 38,860,934, forward strand.
TTTGTTTCATTTGATTTAGCACCAAGTAAAATTAAGAGTAAGTATGCCACTGAAGATAAGTGAGGTTTCTCCCCCACTTCTCATCTGCCTCACTCTTCCTTCCAGGCCACAGTACATACACACACATCCTACTGCCCCACTAAGGAATCAAATCATTTTGATTTTAAAATGGCTGCTCAGATTACATTCACCAGCAGAGTTCTTTGCCTTTAAGCTGGGATGGCAGTGAGTGCTAGCAGGTGTCAACTTTGATTCGGAATAAAGAACTCCTTCAGCAAATTCAGTCTCCTAGTCTTTTTTAACCTGTCATAGAAACCCTTTTAATTGCTACACCTGTTTACTAGTTATGATTGTTACTTATGTCAAAGGAATTTTCCCCAGACAAACCTGATTTATTTCTATTTCCTAATGACACAGTTGAGCTTACCTAGTGCTATGGGTCTTCCTTCTTTTTGTTTTGTACTTTAATTTGTTACTCATCAAGGCAGATCATACATTTTGATCAAAAAGAGAAACTGGCAAGTCGAACCTAGAGCATGCATTTCTTACCCTGAGTAACATCTGAGAAAATAAGACTTTAATTATATTTTCCATTGAAAATTCAATTTTGGTGCTTTTGCAAGAACTTATAATGTCAGTTTCTAACATAAATCATATCCCTCAGTACACATGTATTTCCAAAAGAGAACAAGTCATAACAATAACTAATAACAGGAAACAAATATTTTCCTGTATACTAACTCATAGATTTTTATGGTGAATTGAAAATTCTGAGTAAACTGAAGTTATGTTTAACAAAATAAATACAGCATATATGGCTAGCTTGTAAGTTTCTTAGTGTAAAGGCAGCAGTGAATTTGCATCCTGCAACTGATGTGTAAATCCAGTTGCGTATTTTCTGGAATTTTATAAACATAGTGTCTCACAAAATCGTGTACCACAGTGCTAGAGATGTCTTTGGTATCGGTCTACACAAAAGCCTCTACTGAGCTATTTTCCCCAAATTACATGGAATTTTTTTTTTCACTTTTCCAGAAGACACAGAAAACTCTATCAGCCACTTACTCTTCTGAACAAACGTTAGATTACTACCATTACTCTTTTAATCATGCTCTAAAAGATTTTCCAAAAGTTTAGACATCTCTGATGCTTTTGAATTGCACATCCATAGAAGATAACTAGATAAAACAGACTAGACAATTTCAAAAGATGAATCTTGGTATCTCACTCATTTGGCACATCCTTAATTTCCAGAATAAAATCAGTAGAAATGAAATTAATACAATTTTCAAAGAATTCATACATGAGTCTTAGGACAAGGAGCTTCTGCCCATCTTACTAGTTATAGGCACTTTTCCTCATGGAGTAACTGATGCTTCCTGGTTTACTTGTGGAACTTTTGTTTGTAGGAAAGCATATACATGAGGCCAGATCTTGTTGGTTTCTGTTCCAGAGAATGTTTCCAACACCCCTTTTTTCCTAAAGATGACGAAACAAAAACAAACACAGGTCTGAGTCTTCCCAAAAAGCTTTTTCAAAATGACTCTTAAAAGATGATAATGTGGATTTAGGAGTCTCAGTAAGTTTAAGTCTGTGTGATCAAGAGAAAGGCACTTTACTGGGCATTGGAAAACCTAGATTTTAGATTTGTTTTGCCCTCTGGCTTACAGAATTATAAGAAAATAATTAGAAAATAATAGCACATACCGTTTATTGAGCATGTGCTAAGTGCTTTAATATAACAGTTCATTTAATCCTTTCTGAAATTCAAGTTCCCTTATTTTACTGATAGAACTGTGTGTCAGAGATGTAAAGTAACAGCCCAAATCACCAAAATGGTAGCGTGCTTCCAAACACAGGGCCTGCCAGACACCAGGACGCCCCTTAGCTTTCTGCCAGCCCATTTGCAGAACAGCTGTTTAATGCTTGATTATGCTTCCTTCTTTTCACCTAGGTTTATTTTTTCTTCTATGCTATCCTTCTAAATGTGAGGGGGATTAAAAAGTACAGTTTTTATTATTTCCTCTTGTGTTTCTCCATTTGTCCCCAGGCAGATCTGTCTGGCTTGTCACCAGACCAGCAGCCAAAGTCTATTTACTCCAGTTTCTTTGGGGTAAGATGGTGAAGAGGATCAGAATCCTGGGGTTACCTTTCAGAACAAACAGCTGCCCTCCAGAGATTCTAGCATTCCTCTTGCTTACCGTCCCCCTCTAACCCACTCATATACACAGTGGCTTAGAGGCTGCGTAAGAGCAACTGAAGAACTCTGGTTTACTGCTTTCTAAAAACAGGATCAGTCATACCTCTGCAGCCTGTTCACTAGACTTTCAGAGGTTTCACCGGGGGCAAAAACATTCCTTTCCTGATACCTCATAAAATTTGCCACAGTTAAGACTAACTTAAATAATTCCCACTGTTTTCTTGGTAAGAAACATCTGCTAAACAGAGACATTATGCTAATACAGTATTCTTTGCATATTAGAAGCCCTCCTGCTTCTAAATTCACTGTCATCTTGTAAAGCTTTCAAGAGAACAAGCTTCTTAGCTACCCTAAGCCTCTTGAAGAGTCACTGTAAAATCAAGCCAATGTCACAAGTGGGTTAATTACTGAGGGCACAACTACAGGCACCTAGTCAATGCTAAAGCCATACCTTGGACGAACATTGGTCATTTTAATTTCTATGTAATAAAATGGAACCAGCTTCAACTATTGGTCCTCTAAAGAGTAAGAGCATCATGTTTTTAAACACAGACCTAATTACTCTATAAATGTTGCACAGCTGCACGAGTTTTAAAAACAATATAACTGTCAGTATTTTTAAAGAACAATGCTAACTATCTCTAAAGTTGTTGCAAATACCACCTGCAATTTTTGGTTAAGTCCAGTCCTAGTTTTATGTGTGGGAGCTTAGAAGGAAAAGTTTCAATTAATGGCAAGAGGCAGCAAAAGCCAGAAGCGTTAGAAAAACTAGGGTATCGCCTAAGATAGGGACCCGGGTCATACGCTTCATCTCTGCAGCGTTCCCCACCTTCCCTTCCCACATTAGTTCCCACATAACTAATCCCCAGAGCCACTGTGCTGCCAGAGCATTCAGTGATTACCTCTATTAATAGCCTTGCAGTGTTACCAGCCCAGCAACAATGCGTTCTCCCTTCTTCTGGTTACTTTTGAGTGAATAACAAACACTTTTCGGGAAACAACCTCTTCGCCAAACTCCATGAGGTTCAGGTGGGACTGTCCCCACTTCCCAGCTTCAAGGATGGACATGTGACCTAATCAGTGCCAACTCCAGGACTTCTGCTGGCAAAGAGGCTCTCTTTCCTGCTGGGGTAGCTGAACTGGTAGGAGGTAAGCTGGAATGATGAGGGCCTCGCACAGGGAGAGCCCACCTGAGATTGAAGCCAAGATAGGCAAATGGAGTAGAGACTGACCGAGGCCTAATACACTGTTTGAACACCTGGACCTAGCCATCTACCTTTGGACCTTTTAGTTACATGACCAATAAATTTCCCTTTTGCTTAACCTAGTGTGAATTAGGCTCCTGACTGATATAATCTTGTTGTATGATAAATATTATTTACCCAGCTCTCTGCCTCATCAACATATGGAAGGTGAGAGTTTCTTGGGGCTTGGCAGGGACTGGGTCTAATTATCTGTGTGTGGACTAAGAGCTTAGCACAGTGTAAATTGTGATTTACCAGAGTAAATCATAACAGCCAAGGGGCCGGCCCAGTGGCATAGTGCTTAAGTTCGCACTCTGCTTCGGCAGCCCACGAGTTGCAGGTTCAGATCCCAGCACAGACCTACCACCAGTAGTGAAGTCATGCTGTGTCAGCATCCCACATAAAACAGAGGAAGACTGGCACAGATGTTAGCTCAGTGACAATCTTCCTCAAGCAAAAGAGGAGTATTGGCAACAGATGTTAGTGCAGGGCCAATCTTCCTCACAAAAATAAAACAAAAAAAACCAAAAACAGCCAACACTCAGCGATTTAATAATGCCAAGGCTATTGTCAGTCTTTACATGGATTCTCAATCTTAATTCCTTTAACAACCCTATAAAGTAGGCACTATTTAATACTGCTTTGATTTTACACATGAAGAATTTGTGGCACAGAGGTTAAATACCTTGCCAAGGGCCACAGCGCTGGTAATCTGCAGAGGCAGCCTCATTACATAAATCACAAAATTATAATACCACCTATGTGGGAAGTGAATCACCAACTCCCTTGAAATTTTGCCCTCCAGAGACAACTGTTAAAACGGCTTGCAGACTATTGCCGTATATTTCACTGCACACTTACTCTGTTATAACAACAACAATAATAGCTAATAATTATTAGCTTACTATGTGTCAGACACAATTCTAAGAGTTACACATATTAATTCATCTTTCAACCCTCTATTCTCACTCCATTTTACAGAGGGAAAAACAGAAGTTAAGGCCAAGTTAATAAGTGGTGAACTAGGATTTGAACTCAGGCAGTTTGGCTCCAGAGTCTGTGCTCTAACCACAAGACTGTACTGCCTGAGGCTGAACCATTATTCAGTAAGTGAATAAATGAACGGAAAGGGGATGCAATCTGTCCTCTAAGGAGAGGGAAAGGCTGAGTTAGGAAACTGGATCATTTCTTAGCCTGAGTCAAAAATTAATTCAGCACAGTTCCTACATCTGTTGTGGAGCATGAATTCCCTCAAGAGCAGACAAAACTATGTTAGAATAGAAGCTTTAAAAGACCTAGCCAAATAAATGATGTGAGGATTATTTGCGATTTGAGAGTCTTCTTTGCTGTAGTGTCCTCCACTGTCACAGGCCGTGGGCATGATTAAGTTTGCCTCCCCAGGATTCATTCCAGCCCTCCCTCCACCAGACAGCAGAGTTTGGGTTAGACTAAACCACTCCAAGCTGCGGGTGTGGACCAATCAGTGTAATCCCCCCACCCCAATGCCTAGTTCAGGAATGGGCGGTAACCCAGGCCTCCAACAGGTAGAACAAGGCATTCCCTGACCACAGAGGCTGTTCAAGCTGATCCAATCTGCATGATGCGCAGGGCTTTTGTTCACTGGGGGAAAGGTGACCCTTCAGCCCTTCATGAAAGATGATGCCCCGGCTGTTCCTGGCCACTGTCTGCAACTATGCAGGAAGCCTGAGGACAAAGCCAACACAAAGCTGAGGACGACGGCAAAACTCCGATCAAACCTAAGGGCAACTGAAGGCCAACCTACCTTCTGGACTCCTCTGTTACACAAGCTAATACATTTCCTTTACTGTTTAAACCAATTTGAACTGGATCTTCTGGTATTTTAGCATTTCGGCAGCAAAGCATGAATAAGCAAAAACTGACTTAGTGCTTCACAAGGCAAGAGAAGTTCTACAAAGTGACAGACTCACTGGTAGTAATCCAGGACCGGCTTTGTTTGCGCCTCGTAGGCCTTCAGCCTCTTGACAACTGTCTCTGGTTTGTCATCCTCCCGCTGAACGAGAGGCTCTCCAGTCACATCATCAACACCCTAAACAGGAGTTAAAAGAGACTGGTATCAAAGATCACATTTTTGAAAGATATTTTTATAAGCAGTTCCATGATTTTTAAAGACATTTTTTCCCAAGCACCAAACATAAAAATGTGCTTTTAAATAAACGGAATCAAATTCAAACCCAGATCACCACATGACAGCACCATGAGACCCTAGGGTCATCTCTACAGTATCAGTCACCTTCTCCTTAAAGATTTTCTTAGCAGCCTCAAAATAATTTCACATATATACAAAAAGATTCAGCTATATACCTGGGATCTCAACCGCAAGCCCTAAACAAACCAAGGTGTTGCTAATCCCTATTGCCCCAGCTCCCAACACACTCCCTGGCACACAGCAGGGAATCAAGAAATGCTTCTGAAGGAGTAACAAACCCCTGCTGCTCCCGGGGACACCTTTACTACCAAGCTGAGCGGACTGGACCAGTCAACTACACCAAGGAATCTAAGAACATGCCCTCCGGAGTTTTGGACCAGTGGAGGATTTCCAAGGTCTTAGAACTTATATCTGCGGACTCAAGAGGACCCAAAACAGTCTGCTACCTGGAAGGCTGTGTGAGCAACACCACAACTACTCACCAGTGTTTTGGGAGGGTTGAATTCCATGTTGTAGACTCGGCCGCTGGCTGGATGAATCCAGCGGGCAGTGAGGCGGTGCTGAATGACTTCAAAGGGCACATTCAGATTAATCACTGTATCTATCTGATACGCTTTATCCAGGGCTTCTGCCTGTGGAAGTGTCCTTGGAAAACCTTTACAAATTAAAAAAAGGAACAAAGGAAGAAAGGGAGGGACGAGGGAAGAAGGAAGAGAATTAGGTAATTTAAGCAATGTGAACAAAAGCAGTAACGCCAGGCAGGCTGATCACAGCTGTAGGGCAACCGTGATAGTTAATTTTATGTGTCAACTTGACCAGACCATGGGGTACCCAAATATTTGGACAAATATTATTTTGGGTTTGTCTGTGAGGGTGTTTTTGGACGAGATTCGCGTTTAAATCAGTAGACTGAGTAGAGCAGATTGTTCTCCCTAATGTGGGTGGGCCTCATCTAATCCATTGAAGGCCTGCACAGAACAAAAGAGCTGCCGCTCCCTGCCAAATAAAGGGGGATTCCTCCTGCCCAACTGGCTTTGTCTTCAGCCTCAAACTGAAACATCTGCTCTTCCTGGGTCTCGAGCCTATTGGCCTTCAGATTGGAACTACACCACCCATCAATTCTCCAAATCTCCCGTTTGTCAACTCGCCCTGAAGATCTTGGGACGCGTTGGCCTCCATAATCATGTGAGCCAATTCCTTACAATAAATACCTCTTTCTCTCTCTCTAGAAAGTAAAAATCAACTTATCTGGGGCGGGCCCCGTGGCCGAGTGGTTAAGTTCGCGCACTCGGCTTCGGTGGCCCAGGGTTTCACCAGTTCGAATCATGGGCACGGACATGGCACTGCTCACCAAGCCATGCTGAGGTGGCATCCCACATGCCACAACTAGAAGGACCACAACTAAAAGTACACAACTATGTACCAGGGGGCTTTGGGAGAAAAAGGAAAAATAAAATCTTAAAAAAAAAAAATCAGGGCTGGCCCCGGTGGCCGAGTGGTTAAGTTCACACGCTCCACTGCAGGCAGCCCAGTGTTTCGTTGGTTCAAATCCTGGGCACGGACATGGTACTGCTCATCAAACCACGCTGACGCAGCATCCCACATGCAACAACTAGAAGGACCCACAACGAAGAATATACAACTATGTACCTGGGGGCTTTGGGGAGAAAAAGGAAAAAATAAAATCTTTAAAAAAAAAAATCAACTTATCCTCAAGGATTCTGTCACACTTCTAGTTGGGGAAAGTTTATAGCTGATTGTAAGTTACTCTCCAGTCTTCCTTCTTTTGTGGTGATTCTTCCTCATCATAAAATATTCTCAAAGGAAGGGGAAGGAACTAAAGTCACATCTGAAGTGAGCTTAGAAAATGTGGCAGTCCACTTCCCTCTTTCCATTCAGATAAAGAAGCAGGCCCAGAGAGGATGACTGGCCCAAGGCCTCAGGGTGGTGACTGGCAGCCCACCATCCATGATGTCTGTCTGTACCCATGAAATGCTCATTCTCCTGCCTGCACTCATCATTTGGGGCAGCTGAAATGCTCACAACACTTCACTTACCATCCAACAGCCAGCTATGTTGGGTGAGATTTTTCAGCTCATGAAGGGCCAGCCGAGTCATGACATCATCTGGGATGAGCTTCCCTTGGTCAATGAAAGTCTTGGCTAACACACCAATTTCTACAGCAGAGGGAGGGGAAAAAAGCAAATCAGCAAGTATGTTTGTTCTATCCCATTCCGGGCCCCTAGGAAACTGGTCGCCTAAAGAAGACCTGGATAAGTACCTTCGTATGAAAATGTGCATCATCAACTTTTATGATAAAAACACAGGTTACAAAATAATCTGTGCTTATCTCAAATTCTCCATTACGTAAAAATAAATTTAAATGTATAGACAGAAAAAATAATAGAAAGCTACAGACCAATACGTTAACAGTAGTCATCTCTGTATGACAGAATTATAAGTGACTTTTGAAATGTATTTGCACTTTTCTGTATTTTCTATCAGAAAAAAAATAAAGAATAACTGAAATTATTTTCTTTTAAATAATAATTTGAGGGGCCATCCTCATGGCCGACGAGTTGAGTTTGTGCGCTCCGCTTCCACAGCCCAGGGTTTCGCTGGTTTGGATCCTGGGCAGGGACCTAGCACCGCTCATCAGGCCATGCTGAGGCGGCGTCCCACCTAGCACAACCAGAAGGACCTACAACTACAATATACAACTGTGAACTGGGGGTGCTTTGGGGAGAAGAAGAAAAAAAAAAGATTGGCAACAGATGTTAGCTCAGGGCCATCTTCAAAAAAACAAAATAAGAAGAATTTGAAATAGTCATTATTTTTAATTGCCTCAGTTTAAATGCCTTCTATCATGTAACTAGAGATTTTTCTAAACCTCTAAATAGATGCTGCTGTCACAATTCAACTTTTGACCAGTTAGCACTGTGATCATATCATATTTTTATTAATAAAACATGTCATTCTTTTGCAACAGTATTTTAATTTTCTCATCATCTCTTACCAAATTTATTTATATACATTCAGAATTGTAATACCACTGTAATCTGTGTATCCATAGTTTTGTGTTCTTTTTTCACTTAGCATTATTTTGTAAATACTTTTCAGTGGTTTTATATAGTCATTTTTTGTAACTATGTAACATTCTACCAATATACATCCATGTTTGATATATAAAAATACACTCTATCAGAGCAGTACTGTTAGACACTTAAATTATTTAAATTAGTCTTAGTTTTTCCCTACCACTGCTGCTTTTATATATCTTAACACCTTTTCTCTTGTCTGTCTTTTTTTTGTCTTCTCAATTATTTCTGATGGATAAATTCCCAGGAGTCAGATTAAAGGTTCAAAGTGTATGACTATTTTCATAATTCTTAGTATGAATTGCCATACTGACTTCAGAACAGATTCTAAATTGTCAAATTCATGAAACTTTAAGATTTTAACACATTCACTGCATGGAAATTGGCTGCCATTGGACAGGTGTACTGCCGGGCTTTACAAACTGCATCTGAGAGAGGCCCTGGGTTCTGAGTGCTAACATTAAAACACCCTATCGGAAAGGCCCACAAACTCAGTAGATGTGTGCACCTCTCTGTCGTCAGGCTTTTGACCACTGCTTGGGGAAGCAGAGCTCAACCTCGGCAACAGTGTTTGGGAAAAACGTAAAAACTTGCAATTCTCCAGGACTGAGTCCCTAAAACTCCTCTCAGCTCTCTCTTCAGGCCACGCCCTCTTCTAAACCATCAACTAATGGTAACAAATCGATTGAGATGATGGGATTAACTGATAAAGTACTTAATTTCAGCCTATAAGAACAGCTTTAAGAAACAATGATCTGCTCTTGCCACTTCTGTTCAACATTATGCAAGAGATTGTAGCCAGGGGAGTTAGTCCAGAAAAAGAAATAAAAGGCATCCAGAAAGGAAGAAGTAAAACTATCTCTATTTGCAGATAACATGATCCTGCATATAGAAAGTTCTGAGTAATCCACTAAAAACTATCAGAACTAATAAATGAGTTCAGCAAAGTTGCAGGGTACAAGATCAATACACAAAAATCAACAATGAACAATCTGAAAATAAAATTAAGAAAACAATTCCATTTACAATCGTATCAAAAAGAACAAAAAACTTAGCAATATACTTTAGAAAGTGCAAAACTGGTAATCTGTAAACTACAACATTATTGAAAAAATAAAGAAGACCTAACTAAATGGAAGACATCTCATATTCATGGATTAGAACATTTAATATTAAAATGGCAACACTCCCTGAAAATGATCTACAGATTCAATGTAACCCTATCAAAATTCCAGCTGGTGTCTTTGCAGAAATTGACAAACTGATGGTAGAATCCATATGGAAATGCAAGGGACCCAGATTAGCCAAAACAATCTTGAAAAAGAAGAACAAAGTTGGAGGGACACACATTTAGAATTTCAAAACAGCAATCAAGACACTGTGGTACTGGCATAAGGATAGACGTATACGGGGCCTGCCCTGTGGCCGAGTGGTTAAGTCTGCGCACTCCACTTTGGCGGCCCCGGGTTTCACCAGTTCGAATCCTGGGCACGGACATGGCACCACTCATCAGGCCATGCTGAAGCAGCATCCGTATGCCACAACTAGAAGGACCCACAACTAAAAATACACAACTATATACCAGGGGGCTTTGGGGAGAAAAAGGAAAAATAAAATATTTTAAAAGAAAAGGATAGACATATAGATTAAGGGAACAGAATTGAGAGTCCAGAAATAATCCCTCACATTTACAGTCAACTGATTCTCGACAAGGACGCCGAGACAATTCAACGGGGGAAAAATAGTCTTTTCAACAAATGGTGCTGGGGTAACTGAATATCCATATACCAAAGAATAAAGTTGGACCTCTACCTCACACTGTATGTAAAAATTAACTCAATATGTATCACACACCTAGATGTAAGAGCTAAAACTACAAAACTCTTAAAATAAAACATAGGTGTAAATCCCTATGACTTTGCATTAGGCAATGGTTTCTTAGATCTGAAACCCAAAGCCGAAGCAACAAAGGGAAAAATAGACAAACTAGACTTCATTAAAATTAAAAACCTTTATGCTTCAAAGAACACATAATGAAGGTGAAAACACAATCCACTGAATGGGAGAACATTTTTGTAAATCATGTATCTGATAAGGAACTTGTATCTAGAATATCCAAAGAATTCTTACAACTCAACAATCAAAAGACAACCCATTTTTTTAGAAAATGGTCAAAGGATCTGAATATAAAAAAGCAGATATACAAATGGCTAATAAGCACATGAAAAGATGTTCCACACCATTAGATATCTGGGAAATACAAATAGAAACCACAATAAGATACCACTTCACACTCAACTAGGATGGCTATAATCAAAAAGACAGAGAATAACAAGTATCGGCAAGAATGTTGAGAAATTGAAACTCTCATATAGTGCTCGTAGGATTATATACGGTATAACCAATTTGGAAAACAGTGTGCCAGTTTTTCAAGAGGTTAAACTGAGTTACCATAGGACTGAGCAATTCCACTCCTAGGTATATACCCAAGAGAAATAAAAACATGTCCACACAAAAACTTACACATGAATGTTCACAGCAACATTATTCACAATAGCCAAAAAGGAGAAACAACCCAAATGTCCATCAAGTGATGAATGGGTAAATAAAATGTGGTATATCCATACAAAATTATATTATTCAGCCTTAAAAAGAAATGAAGTACTGACACATGTTGCAAAGTGTATGAACTTGAAAACATCATGCTAAGTAAAAGAAGCCAGACACAAAAGACCACATATTGGATCATTCCATTTACATGAAATATCCAGAATAGGCAAATTTATAGATAGAGAAGGAAGATTAGTGGTTGCCTAGGGCTGGGAGCACTGAGGAAAAATGGGGAGTGACTGCTAGTGGAAATAGTGTTTCTTTTGGCGGTGATAAAAATGTTCTAAAACTGATTGTGGTGACAGCTGCACAACTCTTGAATGTACTAAAATCCATTGAATTGTAAACCTTAATTGAGTAAATTATATGGTATGTGAATTACATCTCAATAAAGCTGGTGGAAAAAAAAATGGGCAACCCGTATGGAAAGTAATATTGTTAAAGGTACAGAACAGTATGTACAGTTTGCTACCACTTACGTAAAAAAGAAAAAAAAAAAACAGAGGGAAGAAGAGGTAAACATTTGGTTGTGTATACATGAAATATCTCTGGAAGGATCTTTTCACTAACTGTCCTTTTATATTGTTTGGAATTCCAAATCATGTAAATGTCTTGCCTATTACAAATTGAATTTTTTACCATTACAAAAATAATCTGCTCTACTGTCAATATCATTCTAGTTAGCCCTATTTATGCTGCACGGGTGTACATAATTAAAGTTTTGTTGGATAGACAGAATCTTGGGAGCTGACTGAGGCTTTGAAGAGTTCAATCCCCCAAACTCATAGAGAACAAATGAGATCAAAAGGGTTAGGCATGTAGTTCAGGGTTATGTGTTTAAGAAGCACTGAGCTGCAGGGTAGTTTCTCAAACTTTGGGCAATCATATGGAAACCTTACAGTTTCTGCCATAGCTGAACTATTATTTACTATATACTTTTCTTTAAAGCGACTCAGCTTTCTAAATAAACTATAATGTTTATGAAATTAAAGGTTTGGTATGCTAGTTAGTGTTTTCTAAATACACTTTAAAATAGATTAAAAAATTCTCTACCTAAAATTATCTCATGAACTTCAACTTGGGAAATACTGTATAATAAAAGGCAAATTTAATTGGCACACAAGGACACCTGAGTTTTCAGCCTTCTCTCCTAGTTTCCTCATCTTTAAATGAAAGGGGTGGACTAATGGCTAAGGGTCAGACTCAAGTTTCCTGCCTCCAGGGTCCAGTGATGGTCTTCAAGGAATCCAGGTTTGCAACTGTCAACAGGTAGCTTTGTGTTTCCAGTGTCCTTATCATATCTGCTGAGATGATTTTAAACTTTAGCTATAAAATACAGCCATGGGTTATAAAACATGGCACACTCATGAAACGGTGGTTGGACAGTAAACTGGCACCATCCTTCTACAGCACTATTTGATGGTATCACTATTTATAGAAATTCTACACGAGGGAGTTTATTTGAAGGAAATAAGCAGAGATGCTGCCAAATGTTCATGTATAAGGATAGTCATAATGGTATTGATTATAGCAAAAAATGGTTAACATAAATGTTCAATTAATAGGAAGACATTCAAATTAATAATTGTGCAATTGATGAAATTAAATATCATTTTAAAACTGCTTACACTATATGAGGGAAAAAAGGTATCTAAGCCATCATTTAGAATATAAGAATTTTGCAAATACATACAGAGAAAAAAAGGATATAAGAGAAAGCACTAAAGGGTCAATTATAATTGTCTCTGTGTAGCGGAAGTATACAGGATTTTAATTCCTTTTTTTATATTCTCATGACATGTTTTTCTTCCTTTTTAATAAACATAGTTTACTTTTAGTATAAAAAAATATTAAGCAGTATTTTTTTAAGATTTTTTATTTTTCCTTTCTCTTCCCAAAGGCTCCCGGTACATAGTTGTATATTCTTAGTTGTGGGTCCTTCTAGTTGTAGCATGTGGGATGCCGCCTCAACATGGCTTGATGAGTGGTACCATGTCTGCGTCTAGGATCCCAACCAGCCAAACCCTGGGCCTCCGATGCGGAGCACTCGAACTTAACCACTCGGCCACAGGGCCGGCCCCAAGCCGTATTTTTTAAATAAAAGATTACACCCTTATTTTGGCTCTGCTCCTGTGGGAAATATCCAATCCGTTCACAAATACTTATTGAGAATATATACATAGTCCTGAGATACAGAACATCTGTAATAACAATCTCAAGACACCTCCCTAAACTCCGTTTTCTGTTTTCCTTGCTAAAGAATTGCCCACAAAGACTCCAGATTGAGCAAGGCCTGAGGCAAGTTGAACTTCTTTCCCAGCAATCCCCTCTTCCCTCCCTCCCTCTAGGCTCTTTTCATTTTGTGGAGCCAGAAACAGGGCAGCAGGCATGTCACGAGATGTTAAGCATAAACAAAGAGTTCCATTCCTTAATTTAAAAAAAACTTCACTTGTCTTTAAATTTAATTTTTAAAAATGTTCTGTTTCCCAAAATTAACATATCCTTAACTCTTCACTCAAGGTGTTCTATAACCACACAGTTGTGCCTCACTGCTCAGTTATTTTTCAGAGAATCCCTTTAGGATTCTTCACTCCCTTCCACTTTGGATAACCTTACCCCAGCTGGGTGCTGGGTAAAAACAGTCCTGGAGACTGTTTTCATTACCTAACTACTTCAATATGTTGCAAAGAACACTCAGCAAGTGAGCCAAACAATTAACCTTTTGAAGAAGTTTAATTAACTACAAAATAGTCATATGACTTTTTTAAAGATCAATGTTAGAAGAGAAAAATAAAAGTAGTAATTCACCAGACTAGGTGCTGAACAGAACTCCAAGAAACAAACTGAAAACACGGGGGTGATTCTTTTATTCATTAAATGTCAAGTATTTTGAAACAAACAAACAAAACAATCCCATGTAGAAATAACCTCTATGTCCACCAATTGGGGATCGGCTAAAAAAAAATCATAGTAGATTCAGCAGATAGATGCCTATACAAACATTAAAAAAGTGAAATGGATTTCTATGTTATCATGTGGAAAGATATCCCAGATATAAAGTGAGAACACACTGATGCAGCATACATAGTATGATTGCATATTGCTTAATATAAGGGATATACATATATGTGCTTGTGCATAAATACATATTTCTAAACGGAAACACATGGCACTGTTACCCTCTGAAAAATGTAAGGCTTTTTTACTTTTCATTTTATGTACTTCCGTTCTGTTTCCAATCTTTATTTACCTTGTGCAGGAATTACTTCTCTAATTTCTTAAAAGGAGTTTCAAAATGAGTTGTTTTGTAAAACAAAGGTCAACACTTTTGAGAAAATGAAACTCGCCTTGTTGACTTTTTGAAAACAGCTTTCTTAAGATATAATTTACATAACATAAAATCCACCCATTGTAAAGTGTACAGTTTGTTGACTGGATTTTGTGCTGAGTTATAAGAATTTATTTGGCAAAAGAAAACAATCTTCCAAATGACCACGCCCCAGAATAGCTTTCGGGTCTAAGAAACCTCTGGGGATATCAAAGAGCTAAGCCAACTTTGTGACTGCAACGAGGGTAAATAATATTCGACCTTCAGATATGGGGGAAAGGTCAGAACCAGAAAATCCAATAGAGTTTAAAAAAAAAAAAAAAGTAAAGAGCGAGCGAGCACACAGTTCTCCAGGCTCAAGGGCACGTGGAGAATAAGCCGGAGCGCGATGGACCCTCAGGGGCACCTGCGACTGGGGCCGGACATGCCTCTCAAGAGCCAAGTGGTGTCCTTTAATCTTTGAACTTCCAACTTCTCCTAACTTCCTAGTTATTTCCCCCAATAACCCGCCTGAAGCTGTCCACCAGGCCAGAGGTTTCGGGGAACAGTAGCTCAGTAACCCGGGGTCTCTCCCCGGGCGGCGAAGACAGATGCTGCGCCCGACTCCCGGGACCCGCATCCGGGGACCGGCATCCGCCGCCCCGGCCTCTCCGCCCGCATTCCTGCCCGGGGATACAGCGCCCGGCCACCCCTCCGCGTGCTCCCACCTGTGCCCCGAAGCATGTTGTCTCGGAGCAGGTCCCCGCTCGAGAGGTGCTTCAGCTCGAAGTGTTGGGTGATGCGCGACGACACGGTGCCCTTGCCCGAGCCCGGCGCCCCCATGATCACTGCGCGCAGTAGGCGCGCGGACGCCCCCATGGCCGCAGGGAGAGGCCAGGACCGCGCGGGCAGAGGGCCTCGGGCCTGGCTGCGCGCTCCCCCGCTCCCCCACCCGGAGCCGGCCGGTCTGCAGCGCTGCGAACAGACGGCGGCCGCGGCGCCCGGGCGCTCCCGGAAGTGAGGCGACGGTCACCGGGGCCGCCCCGCCCGCGCCCGCCCCCGCCCCCGCCCCCGCCCCTCGGCCGCCAGGGCGCCCCCTCCCCCGTGCCCGGCCCTGCCAGGCCCGCGCAAGCCGCGCCCCCTTGGCGACTCCGGAGCCCTTCCGCCCTTCCTCCCCATCCGCCTGTTCCCCCCTGCTCCGTACGGCTGCACCCCCCCCCGCACCCCTCTGCTTTCCTCCACCGGGGCCCCCCTCGGCGACCCCGCGCCCTATCAGTCCCGGCCGGATAGACTGCGCCCCTCCGTGCCCCTCCCAACCCTTGCGCCCTTCTTGCCACCACCTGTGCCCCACCGCTCTCCTGGGTCACCAGACGCTCCCCTCCTGCTCCTCCCAGCCCGCATTTGCCTCCCCTCCCTTCCGCCTTCCCCTCCTGGGCTGCAGAGCGACCTCTCCTCCTCCTCCCTTGCTTTCACGCTGTTTTTTAAGGCATGTTTATCTGTGTAGAATGACTGGGGGTGACAATGAGCCGAAAGGGCCTTCTTCCTCATTTCACCGGAGAGGAAACCCCGTTGAAATCAAGTGAGGTGCTCTAACTCACACATCTGTTGAGGGGTGTCTCTTACCTCCCGGGATCACGCTTTCAGATTCAAAAGTTCTTTTTGCTCAGCAGAGCCTAAAAGTACTGACTGCTCCTCGGGCTCCGTTCTTTCCCTTCGGCAATGCATTGATTCCATAGATCTCTACTGTGTGCCGCATACTGTTCCAAGGGACATCTGAATGCTGCGGTGAATAAGACAAAATTTCTGCTCCTTGGAGTTTAAAGTCTAGTGAGAGGGGCAGATCATAACAAGGGAACGAATAAATGAGCAAGATAATTTTAGATACTAATGTGAGCAAAATAAAATAGAACGTGCACAGGTGTGGAAGGACGCTGTCTGGGATTAGGTGGTCAGTCAAGCTTTGATGAAATGGCATTTCCTCAATACTGAATGAGAAGATGGAAGGAGAAGGACACAGGCAAGGTGGAAAGGCCCTAAAACTGAGTGCTTGGCATGTTCCAGGAATAGAAACACAAGACAAACATTTAGTACCTATTTCCTCTGTGAAACGGTCATGAAAGATTAGTATAGAGTTGTTAAAGTAATGTGTGTAAAGTATAATGCCAGCTATAGGATAAGTGCTCAATGAAGATTATCCATTATTAGTATAATTTCTTTGTGCTAGGACACTATGCTAAGGCTGAAAGAAGGCTCTGTGAAAATAAACACAGTGCCATCCTCCTCAGAAGTTGCCAAATGAGTGGCCCAAAACGGCTTTCGTTTTCAAAGATAGAAATTATTACAGAGAGGGATGGTAAGGGAGGGCTTGCTCCATGGTGAATCTAAACTGGGTGAATGGATTTAATAGGTAGACAGTGCTGTACTTACAAAGAAATTTAATAGCTCATACATATTCATTACTAAGAAAGGAAGAATGAAAACAAATAAACATTCCATTCATGTAGTTAGAAAAAGGATGTCAGAATAACACAAGGAAAGCAAGGAGGGGATTCAATAAAGAAAAAGAACATAAATGAACGGATCAGAAAACCTAAGAAACAGAAGTCACAAAACAATGAAAAGATCTGGACAAGCACAAATTACGAAACACTGGAAAACCCAAAGGTGTGGAGAAGGTACTTCTAATCTCCAAAGCTGGGAACATTTGAAGTTTTAGCCACAAAAGAGACCTGAAAGAAAATCCTAGGGAAATTTGACTTAGAAAAAAATGTTCAAACAAGCAAACAGAAAAATAGCTGAGGAATTATCCTGTCGTTGGGGAGGAAAAGCTGAGTGTTGTGGTTACATCAACAGGACGCACACAGCTCCAACTAACTGCAGCTTTCTTAAAGCTTGTTGATTACAAACGAGTAAGTAACTGCCAAACCGTGGGAAATCTGGGGAGTGTGCCTCACAAAGTCATGTCGCCATACCAGGTATTTTTATGGGTCAGTTCTTCACTGTTTAACTTACCTACCCCAATGGTAAAGACCCTCAGTTCAAATTAATACATCCGGAAGTGTGAGTCAAGAAGAGATTTAAGTGCTTGTGTGTTGAGGCTTGCCCTGTAAGGAATCTTGAAGAGGCCAGGAGCTGAAGATGCCTGAGACAGAATACCACGTGGAGGGAGGCCCAGCTGTGTGAGCCCTTCCAGCCATTCCAGCTGAGCTGCCGGTCACAGCCACAGGAGTGAGCCCACAGGTAGGTGGATTAGAGAGTGGAGAAAGGATTTTTCCGTGAGCAGCCAGAAGAATAGAATTGTCATTAACTGAAATTGGGAAGACTGTGGGAGAAACAGGTTTGGGGAGAATATTAGAGTTGTTTTGGGGTAAGTGAAGTTGGAGATACCTTTGGGAAATCCAGAGGAAGTTTATAAGGAAAGAGTTAGAGGTACAAATTTTGAGTACGTAGTAGAGGTCCAGGCTGAAGATATAAAATTTGGGAGTTGTTGGTATATTTAAATTCATGAGATAGCATAAACTCACTTAGGGAGTGAGTTTAGATGAGAGGAGAAGTAGTCTGAAATCTGAGTTCTGAGGTTCTCCAACATTTAGAGGAAGAGGAGGAAACAGTGAAGGGGGCTAAGAGGAGAGGCAAGTTAGGAAGAAAAATGGGTGAGTGTAGTGTCCTGGAAATCAATGGAATGTGTTCAAGGAGAGAGTGATTAAATGAGTCAAATTCTGCTGATAAGACTGAGAAGTGACTGAAAATTATTTCTAATTGTAAAAGAAATACGAAAAACAAAAAACTCCACAATGCGATAAAATAGATTATTTTTCATTTACAATGTATAGATGAAAAAATCTGAGGATAGTTTGCCCAAAATCCTATAGCTATTCAGCAACTGAATTAATGATTTCAAAAAATGCTAGATGAAATATAGAAAATGCTTTCTCTGAGAAGAAACTTCTGGAAGTAGAATTCAAATTGTCCAGAACAAGGATATTAGGAGAAAAAGAAAGAGAAGATCTAGACAAAAGTCGGGGAACAGGACAGAGGAGGCAGAACTCAGAAAACACAGGGCCATGTTTTTTTAACACTTTACAAAAGCAACAGAAGAGGGAGCCTTAGAGCTAAGAAAATTTTATGGTAACGTTCATTTGAAAGGATACATAAGCAAGAATATCTGGGAAAGCCCTGAAAAAAAAGAAAATGAGGAGAGCCTAGCCCTACTAGTTATTAAAACATTGCAAAACCTGTATAATAAGAAGATGGTATTGGCACATGAATACATAGATCAATAAAACAGAATAGAACATCCAGAAATAAACCTAATTGCATCTGGAAATTTAATATGTGATAAAGGTGGCATCTCAAATCAATGGAGGAAAAACACCTTCTTCATAAATATCGTAGGGTAAATCATATCTCGTTCTCCATACAAGATGAATTACAAATGGATCAAAGATTTAAATTTTTTTAAAGAAAACTATATGAACACTAGAAGAAAATATCAGCAGATTCCTATATATGGAAGGAATTGAGGAAACTTTTCTAAATAACTCCAAATTTAGAAACATTCAAGGAAAAGACTGAAATTTGGACTATACAAAACAACAAGAGCATCAACAAAATGTTTGCCTAGCAAAACACATCACAAGCAAAATTAAAAGACAAATTACAAACTGGGAAAAACATTTCTGACTTACAGATAAAAGATTAATTAATAATAATTAATGTGGTGTGTTCTGGAGGCGGGGGCAAGAAGGAGCCCTGATTCATAGCACTTGCCAATTCCTATGGTGTAAATACTCCCACAATAGGAGATTTTAAGTTGTTAAGATGACATCAACTGTACCCATGTGACATCAACTGGCTCACAAAATTCCTGACAATTTAACAATCAGCAGTCATAAGCCAGCACTGGCCAACTCCAGCATACCACTGTAAATATCCCTAATATATAAAGGGCTTCAGGGGCTGGCCTGGAGGCAAAGCAGTTAAGTTTGCAAATTCTACTTCGGAGGCCTGCGGTTCACTGTTTCTGATCCCAGGTGTGGACGTATGCACCACTTCTCAAGCCATGTTGTGACAGGCATCCCACTTCTAAAAAAGTAGAGGAAGATAGGCACGGATGTTAGCTCAAGGCCAGTCTTCCTCAGCAAAAAGAGGAGGATTGGTGGCAGATGTTAGCTCAGGGCTAATCTTCCTCAAAAAATTTTTTTAAAAAAGGGCTTCAAAAGATGGAGAAAAAAAGGAAAACTACCCTGTAGAAAATAGGCAAGAGCTATAACACACAGTTCACAAGAAAAAGAAATGAAAATAAAGGACACTTAAGTATATGAAAAGATGTTCAATCATACTTAAAATAAAAGAAATGAAAATTAAACCTACAGTGAGATACTATTTCTCAACTATCAGATTGGCAAAAATCTAAAAGTTTGACAACATAATGTGTTGACAAGGTAGTCAGGTGTGTGAAATCAGAACGGGCAACCCCAAAATATGTCTCTTTGCCTTGGCTTGCTTATTTTTAAGAACAAAAGACTCTGAAAGAAACTTTGTCTTTCCCTCCTAACTGCCTAAAAAAATTTAAGATAGGGGCTGGCCCCGTGGCCGAGTGGTTGAGTTCGCGCGCTCCGCTGCAGGCGGCCCAGTGTTTCGTTAGTTCGAATCCTGGGCGCGGACATGGCACTGCACATCAAACCGCGCTGAGGCAGCGTCCCACATGCCACAACTACAAGGACCCACAACGAAGAATATACAACTGTGTACTGGGGGGCTTTGGGGAGAAAAAAAAAAAAAAAAATTTAAGATAAAGGCCTGTCCCCAGGACAGGCCATCACCAAAGATAACTCTGGGTATCTGGTAGACTGGGAGGATCCTTGCTAAGCCCACTCTTATCAAAGTTCTGTTTACCAAACATTTACTTTTCCATTTCCACGTGAATTGCCTTTCTTCTCTTTGAAATCCCAAACCACTACCCTCAACACCCTCCTTTGTCTTTAGCTGAAGATGGTATTTAAGAAAAGTGCCTCTGCATTTTGGTGAGTTACTCAGTTTTCCTGGGTCTCCCTACATACACACGTTATAAAGCTTTGTTTGATTTTCTCCTTTTATTCTATCTCATATCAATTTCGTCTGTAGCCCAACCAGGAGGACTCAGGGGGTAGAGAATATGTCTTACAAAGGAAATAGGCACTTTTATAGTTTGCTGGTGGGAATGTAAAAATGGTACAATCCATGGGGAGGGAAATTTGGCAATGTTGATTAAAATAATCCATAGCCAATCTAAAATGAAAATTTGGGTGAATTTATTCTGAACTAAAATGTGAGGACCATGGCCCGGGGCCTTTCTTCCCAAAGGAAGAAAGGGCACCAAAGAAGTGAGGTGTACAGAGTGGTTATATACTCCCAAAGAAGATGTTTCACATATGATTGAAATGTCCCTTTTGCAATAGTCGTGAGACTGCTCTGTAGGCACAGCGATTGATGGACACAGCAGGTAGATCTGCTGTCTCGGTGGACACAGCAGGGTGGCAGTTCTGTTGTCTCCAGCTGGGTGGTCACAGGTGAGCTGGGTGGTCAAAGGTGAGCACAGCAATCAGTTCCTAGCTTAAGGAAAGATGCTTATCCTTAAGGAAATGCCAGTGTGAGGGGAAGTTGCACCTTTATCTTAAGGGCGTTTGTTCTTGCTACAGCAAATGTTTAAAGCAGATATACAATGCACACTCAACGGCCACGGTCAAGCCCTTTTGGAAAAAACAAAGTCAGACCGAATTAGGTTTACACTAAGTGGCTTCCTCATATACTCCAATATATCCTATTGCTTGCTATTTCTATTTGTCAGCAACATCTAGCAAAATTTCATATACATTTACCTGTTGATTGAGAAATCCCACTTCTAGGAATCTAGCTTAAAGATACACTTGCAAAAATACAAAAAGACGTATATATAAGGTATTCAATGAACACAATTTGTAATAGCAAAAGACTGAAGACAACCCCAATGTCCATCTACCACAGAATGGTTGAATAAACTAGGATCCAGTCACGTACTGGAATGCTACACAGCTGTAAAAACAAATGAGAAATATCTCTATATGGTGCTATGACATGATCTCTAGTGAAAAGATCAAGATGGCAAAACTGAAGGTGATATACTACCATTTAACTAAAGGAGGAAGAGGATATGAATAATGTGGATCAAGGCTGCCCCAGGGAGAGAAGCCCAAGGTGTTCTGGCCTCCATGCTGATCTATATCATCCTCTGACCTGATTCATAGCTAAAGTTCTACGGCTGCACGACAACCAGACCCCGGCTGCACTGATACCATTTTAATGACTTTTTTACATGATATTTCCTTTGTCTAGTAAAAAATAAGTTACATACCCATGCCTTATAAATTTATCCCTACCCTCAACACATTGCAGCTCTTCACTGCCCATGGGTCCTGTCCCCATGCTACTCCATGCTATTCTCTGAATAAAAGAGCACTACTACCAGACCTTGAGAGTCCAAGAAGTCTTTCTTTTGACTCCTCGGCTCACTGAGCCTGCATCAATGAATATGTCTTTATATTTCATATATAAAAGATAAAATAAAAACAAAGTTAAAGAAACAAACAGAAAAACCTGATTACCTCTAGGGCGAAGAGGGAATGGCGCAGAGGGACAGGGATGGAGGTCAGACTTCTGTGACTATACTTTGGTTTATAGATTTGACTTTGCTAATTATGCAACAAGATTTAATTTTTAAAAAAGTTTTCAAAAGCGAGTCCTAAAAGTCAAAGGCAAAATGAAACAAACAAACCTGGTTGTGTAATGACCTGGTTCTATTTTTATCAATTGCTACCGCTCTTTGAATAGCTCACAGAAATCTGAGTAGCTTCGCTTGGTACTGAGGTAACCCATGTTCTGAAGTTTTCTCTTGGAATTTTCCATACCATTTCACATATCTAACTTTGCATTCCTGCCAGGTGACAAATACTATAACCTTGGCCATGGGACATACTTCCTTGCCTGTTGTCTCCTAACCTGCGGCATTGATTGTCTTTTAAGACAAAACTACTCCCTTCACAGCACTGACTTCCCTTCAGAAATTAAACATTGTTATTCTCCCAGTAGTGGTCCTTCAATTTTGAAGCTGTGGTCCACGCAGGGCATTTCTGTCCCAGGACCCAGGGATAAGGTAATCATATACTCATGAGGGTGACACTCCTCCTTGATGTTCAAGAGTTTCCTGTCACAAGATTTGGAGTTGCACATAGCTGAGTTTGACTCTCACAAGCTGAGGAACCTTGAGCAAAATAAATAACCTCTCTTAGCTTCAATTGCCTCATTTATAAAGTGGAGAAGAGTAATATTAATCTTTTGGGGTGTTTGTGAGATTTAAATAAGATTGCGTATGTAAAATACCAGGCATCTATCAGATGCTCCTTCTCTTCCCCTTGCTCTGCTTCTCTCCTCTTCTCTTCTTCCTTTCCACCTTCTTTTCATTCAATCTTCCCTCCACCTCCTTCCTTCATTAAACAAAATGAATTAGACTAGGAAATGTTTTTTTTTTTTTGAGGAAGATTAGCCCTGAGCTAACATCTGCCGCCAATCCTCCTCTTTTTGCTGGAAGGCTGGCCCTGAGCTAACATCTGTGCCCATCTTCCTCTATTCTATATGTGGGATGCTTACCACAGCATGGCTTGTCATGCAGTGCCACATCTGCACCCGGGATCTGAACCAGCGAATCCCAGGCCGCCTAAGCGGAACGTGTGCACTTAACTGCTGTGCCACCGGGCTGGCCTCTAGACTAGGGAACTTTTAAGGTTCTTCTCAAACCCTGAGATCTTTAGAAATATTGACAGAATACAATGCATTTAGGTGGGTGCTTGGCTGCTAGGATTAGAAATTCCAAGATAGGTATAGTAGAAATATGGATTTAGAGGTCAACGGTGATTTTAAGTGAAGAGGAGTTTAGGATCTAAGAAAGCGCAGTGGAAAAGGTTGCTTGGTGGAACAATTTTAGAGTCTCAATAATATTATGTATTCTGAAGATTTGTCCAAAGGAGAGGAGGAAGTAGGGAAGTGAGGGAAGGAGGGAGGGAAAAAGAAAAATTGGAAAGCAAGAAGGAGATTAAAGTAAAAAAGTAATAGATGGCAACTAGACTTTTGGTGGTGAACATGATGCAGTCTATGCAGAAGTGGAAATATAATGATGTACATCTGAAATTTACATATTGTCATCAACCAAAGTGATTTCAATAAAAAAAAAGTCAGATAAAAAAAACAAAAAAGTCAGATAACAGCAAGTGTTGGAAAAGATGTGGAGAAATCCAGAATTCTTTTTTTTTTTTTTTTGAGGAAGATTAACCCTGACCTAACATCTGCCACAAATTCTCTTCTTTTTTCAGCTGAGGAAGACTGGCCCTGAGCTAACATCCTTGCCCATCTTCCTCTACTTTATATGAGGGACTCCTGTCACAGCATGGCTTGACAAGCTGTGCATAGGTCCACACCTGGGATCCAAACTGGCAAACCCTGGGCCACCAAAGCAGAGTGTGCGAACTTAACCACTGTGCCACCGGCCTGGTCCCTGAAATCTAGAATTCTCATGCACTGCTGGTGGAAATGTAAAATTATGCAGTCATTTTGGAAAATAGTCTGGCAATTTCTCAGACAATTAAACATAGAGTTAACATAGAAGCCAATTCCACTCTAGGTATATACCCACGAGAACTGAAAACATGGCCACACAAAAACTTGTACGTGAATGTTTATAGCAGTATTGTTCATAATGGTCAAAGGGTGGAAACAACTCAAATGTCCTTCAACAGATGAATGGATAAGTGAAATGTAGTATGTCCACGCAATAGAATTTTATTTGGCCATAAAAAGGAATAACGTACTGATATATGCTATAACATGGATGAACATTGAAAACACTATGCTAAGTGAAAGAAGCTGATCCCAAATGATCACATATTATATGATTCCATTCAAAAGCAAATCCAGAATAGGGAAATCTATAGAGATGGAAAGTATATTAGTGGTCTGGGGAATATGGGAGTGAAGTGATAGGCTGGTAATAGCTAAAGGTTTCCTTAGAGGTATGAAAAAGTTCTAAAATGGACTGTGGTGATGGTTGCACACATCTGTGAATATACTAAAAAACATTGAATTGTACACTTTAAATGGGTGAATTCTTGGTGTGTGAAATATATCTCAATATAGCCATTTAAAAAATCAATCGGGGCTGGCTCAGTGGCATAGCAGTTAAGTTCTCACGTTCTGCTTCAGCGGCCTGGGGTTTGCTGGTTCCGATCCTGTGTGCGGACCTACACACCTCTTGTCAAGCCATGCTGTGGCAGGCGTCCCACATATAAAGTAGAGGAAGATGGGCATGAATGTTAGCTCAGGGCCAGTCTTCCTCAGCAAAATGAGGAGGATTGGTGGCAGACGTTAGCTCAGGGCTAATCTTCAAGAAAAAAAAAAAAATCAATCAATGTAATTATCATATTAACAGCTTAAAAAGAAAAAACATATGATCATCTCAATAGATGCAGAAAAATCATTTTATAAAATTCAACACGCATTAATGATTTAAAACTTAGAAAATTAAAAGTAGAAGAGAACCACCTCAATCTGATAAGGAGTCTATATAAAAAAGCCTCTGCACAGCAAAGGAAACCATCAATAAAATGAAAAAGCAACCCACTGAATGGGAGAAAATATTTGCAAATCATATATCTGATATGGGGCTAATATCCAAAATATATAAAGAACTCTTTCTTTTTTATTTTTATTTATTTAGAGGAAGATTAACCCTGTGCTAACTGCTGCCAAACCTCCTCTTTTTGCCAAGGAAGACCGGCCCTGAGCTAACATCCATGCCCATCTTCCTCAACTTTATACGTGGGATGCCTACCACAGCATGGCTTTTGCCAAGTGGTGCCATGTCCGCACCCAGGATCCGAACTGGCGAACCCTGGGCCACCGAGAAGCCAAACGTGCGAACTTCACCACTGCGCTGCCAGGCCAGCCCCAGAACTCTTACAACTCAATGGCAAAAAACAAAAAAAACAGAAAAAAAAACCCCAAAACAAATCCAATTAAGATATGGACAGAAGAACTGAATAGACATTTTTCCAAAGAAGACATACAAATGGCCAACAGGTACATGAAAAGATGCTCAACACCCCTAATCATCAGGGAATGCAAATTAAAACCACAATGAGATGTTACCTCATATCCTTTAGAATGACTATCATCAAAAAGACAAGAAATAACAAGTGTTGGCAAGGATGTGGAGAAAAGGAAACCCTTGTGCACGATTGGTGGGAAGGTAAATTGTTGCAGCCACTATGGAAAACAGTACGTAGTTTCCTCAAA
Organism: Equus asinus; assembly: GCF_041296235.1. NCBI lineage: Eukaryota > Metazoa > Chordata > Mammalia > Perissodactyla > Equidae > Equus > Equus asinus. The sequence continues at coordinate 38,886,942 of NC_091812.1, forward strand.
AAATTAAAAATAGAACTACCATGTAATCCAGCAATTCCACTTCTGGGAATTTGGCCAAAGAAAACAAAAACACTAACTCAAAAAAATATATGCACCTCCATGTTTATTGCAGCATTATTTACAATAGCCAAAATGTGAAAACAACCTAAGTATTCATCAATGGATGAATGGATAAAGAAATTGTGGTGTATATATATGTGTGTATGTATACACACACACACATATATATAACGGAATATTATTCAGTCATTAAAAAATGATTTCTTACCATTTGCTTGAAAAAAAAATTAAAAGTAGGATGCAGGGCTGGCCCGGTGGTACAGCAGTTAAGTGTGCACATTCTGCTTTGGCAGCCGGGGGTTCGCCGGTTCGGATTCCGGGTGTGGACATGGCACCGCTTGACACGCCATGCTGTGGTAGGCGTCCCACATATAAAGTAGAGGAAGATGGGCATGGACATTAGCTGAGGGCCAGTCTTCCTCAGCGAAAAGAGGAGGATTGGCAGCAGTTAGCTTAGGGATAATCTTCCTCAAAAAAACAAAAAATAGTAGGATACACTGGTTAACGCAAGTGTGGTCCATCGATATAATGAAATGTCATGTAGTGGCATTCAGAAGCGGGGAGGAGGGAAACAGAAGGAGGAAGGCTTTTTATGATGACACTAAATGCTTTCCAAGACGTAAGCAAAATAAACAAATGTTTTAAAAATTAAAAAAGAAAATCTGTCTATCTGGATGACTCAACTCTAAGACATTAACACAATACCTGTACATATAGACATGTGGGAAAGTGCTGAAATGAGAAAATGCAGGGCATTAAGAAAATATGTATATACGTATATGTTTTCACTCACATGTGGAATATTTACAATGACTATGTTCTAAGCCACAGCAGGATCCAACAAGATGTCAAAGCACTCATAGCATTCCAAAAGAAACACAACAGAAAAAACATGAAACCTAAGCTAATATCATACTTAATGGTAAATGTACTCTCCCAAACATGGGGAACAAGACAAAGATGTCTGTTCTCATCATGTCTGTTGTTTTTTTTTTTTTTTTTGAGGAAGATTAGCCCTGAGCTAACTACTGCCAATTCCCCTCCTTTTGCTGAGGAAGACTGGCCCTGAGCTAACATCTGTGCCCATCTTCCTCTACTTTATACGTGGGACGCCTACCACAGCATGGCATGCCAAGCGGTGCCAGTCCATAACCGGTATCCAAACCGGCAAACCCCGGGCCACCAAGAAAAGGAATGTGCGAACTTAACCACTGTGCCACAGGGCCGGCCCCTCATCATGTCTGTTTAACATTGTTCTGAAGGTCCTAGTCAGTACATTAAGGTAAGGAAGATTGGAAAGGAGAAACAAAACTGTCTTATTCACAAATGTGTGTAGAAAATCCTAAGGAATCTACAAAAAAGCTGCTAGAACTGATGAGTTCTAGTTGCAGGATTCAAGGTCAAATACAAAGAAACAATGGTATTTCTATACACTAACAACAGACAATTGCAAATAAAAAGTTTTTAAAATGCCATTTGTATTAACATTAGAATAAGAAAATATTTAGGGGTAAATCTAACAAATTGAATGCAAGAAGTGAATACTGAAAACTACAAAACATTTCTGAGAAAAACTATAGAAGACCTAAATAAATGGAGAGACATACCATGTTTATAGCCTCAAAACTCTCATTATTGTTACAATGTCGGTTCTCTCCCAAATCATCTATAGATTTGACATAATGTCAATCACAATATCAGCAGGGTTTTTATTTTTTGACAGAAATTGACAAGCTGTTTCTAAAATTTATAGACGAATACAAAGAACCTAACCAATCTTGAAAAAAACAATCTTGAGAAAGAAGAGCAAAAATGGAAAATTTTACCTGATTCCAAGGCTTACTATAAGGCTACTGTAATTAAAACAATGTGGTGCTGATGTAAAGATAGGTATATGGATCAATGGAACAGAATAGAGTCCAGAAACAGACTCATACATAGGGTGAATTCATTTTTTATAAAGGAGAAAATGATAATCTTTTTAATAATGTTCCTGGAATAACAGGATATCCACGTGGAAAAACATGAACTCAATTCTTACTTCACACCATATGCCATAATTATCTCAAAATGGATCATAGACCTCAATGTAAAAGTTAAAAATTATAAAACTTCTGAAAAAAACCTAGGAGAAAATCTTTGTGACTTTTGTTTAGATTAAGATTTCTTAGGACACAAAAAATTATGAACCATAAAAGAAAAACATTATAAACTGGACTTTATCAAAAATAAAAAAACTTATGCCCTTTGAAAGAGGGTGTTTAGAAAATGTAAAGGCAAGACACAGACTGGGAGAAAATCTTTGCAAAACGTATATCTAATAAAAGGCTTGTATCTAGGATATGTAAAGACCCTTTAGAACTCGATAACAATAAAACACACAACCTGATAACAGAATAGGCAAAAAATTTGAAAAAATACTTCATCAAAGAGGGTATATGATTAACAAATAGGCACCTGAAAGATGCTTAACATTATTGATCATTAGGAAAATGTAAAATAGAACTACAGTGAAATACCAGTATGTACCACCAGAATGGCTAAAATTAAAAAACAAAAACAGAAACAAATACAAGTAATACCAAGTACTGATGAGGATGTGGGGCACCCGCAGCTCTCATACATTGCTGATGTGAATACAAAGTGGTGTGGCCGCTCTGGGAAACTGTTTGGCAGTTTCTTGCAAAGTTAAATGCACACCTACCATAAAACCAGGCAATCTCTCCCCTAGGTATTTACTCAAGAGAAATGTAAACATATGTCCCGTATTGGTCTGCTCTTGTTGCCATAACACAATGCCATAGCCTAAGTGGCGTAAATTTTTATCTTCTCACAGCTCTGGAGACTAGAAGCCCAAGATCAAGGTGTCATCAGGATTGGTGTCTAGTGAGAGCTCTCTTCTGGCTTGCAGATGGCCACTTTCTTACAGTGTCCTCATATGGCCTTTTTTCTGTATGTATGTGCCAGCCTAATGCGTGGGATGTGTTGATTTTTTTTTGCGTTTGTTTTGTTTTAAATAAGGACGGTGGATTTTTCTCAGCTTCCCCCCGCCCAGCTTCATTGAGGTATGATTGATAACATCACCTTTTTACTATTCATGCTGATCAATTCATGTTTTGTTCCAATTAGTATTTACTGAGGATCAGGCACGGTTGTAGGAGTACAGCAGTGAACACAACAGAGCCCTCGCCCTCCCAGAGTTTTCCCTCTAGTGAGTGGGAGGGCAAGAGGATAGTACTGAGTGCTGTGATAAAATAATATAAGCCAACATAATAAGCCAAATAATAATAACAGTTATAAAGCAAAGGAAAATTTTAAGCTGAGGACAATTCTTTTAAATATCAATATCTCTTTTCAGTCGATACTTGCAACCTCTGCCTCATCAAATATTCCCTACAGCAGCATGATTGATAAAGAATGAAGTGCAAATTGGAAGAGCTGAGTCCTAGTCCTGGTCCCATCACTAATTGGCTCTGGAGAACTGGGCAAGTACTTAACCTTTCCGAGTCTCACTCTCCTCCACAGGAGAGTGGGCATCATGCCTGTCCCAGACCGGGTGGCGAGGCTCTTAGTGATGTGGGCATGCTGTATCACTGTGTAAATGTAAGGCTCTGTCTACAAATATTCTCTTTAGGCAAATCTAGTAATTTGAAATTGAAATTCTTTTTTTTTAATCCCCTACTCTCATCTTTGGCTCAAGATGTTAAAAATTGCTATTCAAAGACAAATAGCACATTAAGATACTATCACCTAGCGCATAATTTTTTAAAAGTTGCTCAAATTAGTCCTAGCAGAGAGCCAAACTGTGATGCTTTGGGGCACAGTGAGGATGTGGAGGTAATGGGAAGGGCTTCAAGCACAGCCTGGTTCCTGGCTGTTGGTGCTTCTAAAGAAAACCCCTGTACAGAAAGGTGGGTGGAGGGACCCTCGAGACAAATCCTGCCCTCTTTGCAGTTTTGCCTTGGGCTTCTAGTTCACTCTCCAGAGAACAACTCGTAATATGTGGATAAGCAGGTAAAGAATAGTTCTCAGCAAGCACTAATTGAAGAGCAAAAAGGAAAAAGATTAACTGTTAGAATCTAATCTGTCCTAAACATTTCACGAGTTTCCTCCAGGAAAGGCCTGCAGTGATGAATGGAGCCCTGCATCGGGATAAGAAATTATTAGAGGTCAGGTGGAGAATTCTAAGGTGCTGTGAAGATCTCATCCCCAGGCAGAAATCAAACGGAGGGAAGGGAGAGTGGAGCAAATGAAATCAGGAGGAAAGTCATAAAGCAACTGATAGAGAGAACCTGAAATAGGACAAAACCTGGTGTTGCCAGAGGCTCCCACTACCCACGGGATGAAGGGTATCCCTCACCAGTGTGTGTAGTTCCTGAGACCACAGAAGGAGGCGCCATTCCTGCATTCCTTTTCCTGCTCCAACACCACCCCTCCCTGCCACACCCAGTAATGAGGCTTCTAGTGATAGGACTTATCACTTATATTTCATTTTACAGTTTTGAGAGCACTTTCTCATTGGATCCTTACAACAACTAGGTAATGATTTGGGGCTGGTCCTATTATCCCCATTTTACAGACAGAAGACTGAGAGGCAGCCAGTTTAAGTGACTTACTCAGTGTCATATAATTGGGTAGCAGAGTTAGTCTTTTGACTCCTGACCCAGTGCTCTTTTCACTCTGCTGTCTAGAATAAAGCAAGATTGTCAGGTACAACTGAGAAACAGACAAAGACCAAAGAACTCCCTGACAAAGGGGAAGAAGACCCACTCCAGCAGCCATTCCACACAGAGAATGGCCTTGGGAACACGCTGCTCTTAGGAGGTTTGGAGGTCAAGTTGAGCCCACTCCTAGGTTTCAAACATATAATTAAATTTAGCTTTGTTGGGTCATTCTGTGGTCAGGGCCATGAGTTGAGTTTGGTCAAGGGGAAGGAAGGGTATAAGCAGAAGTGGGTTGGGAACCTGCCACTTTTCTAGCTTGGTCCGTTTCTTCTCAGGGACATGGAGAGACCCAAACTAACCCCTGAGTGGCAGCAAGTTGGGAAACCTCTAAAATGATTGCTTTCAATAAACGCTGAGAAGACCTAGTGTATCGTCAGAGATCTAGGGTGCCTAGCCAGCCTCTGCTTGCAAGGAGCCTGGTGTTGCGACACAAAAGTCTCCGAATCAGTGTGAAAATTTGGCTAGAGAACATTTTCCCATATCAGTGTATCAGTGTTACGATAATGCTCTGTAACAACAAACTCATAGCTCAGTGACACACAACAAAAAACATTTATTTTCTTGTTCACAAGTCTGTGCATTGCCCGGGCCCCTCCGGATTGAGGCTGTAGGTCCAGTCCAGGCCTGCTCCCTAGTCTTCATCATTCCAGGCCCGGTGCTTGGCATGGTTGGTAAATAGCACAAGCACAAAAGAGCAAGCCAAACCTCAGAAGTACTTTTAAGACTCTGCTTGTGTCACGTTCACTAACAATGCATTGGCCAGAGGAAAGTCATGGATGCTAAACAGGGAAATGTACTCTGTCCCACAAGGAGGTGCTGCAAAGCCATTTAGTAAAGGACATAAATATAAAATTCTAAAGCATGGAAGAAATGAAGCATTGGGAGCAAAGGTCCAATGAACCGGAATCAGTTAGCAATCTGGCAATAAACATTATTATGAATAATATAAAAAAATAAAGCAATAGCTAACATTTATTGAGTTTTACTATGTGCTAGGCACTTTTTTTCAAGGACTTTGCATGTATTAACTCGTTTAATCCTCACAACAACCCTATGAGATAGATACTATTATGATCCATATTTTATAGATGAAACAACCAAGGCAGAGCAGGGTTAAGGAAGAATTAAGATCACCCAGGAAATGGCAGAGGACGGCAGTGACAATTACGTTAGAAAGGAACACTATCCATTTCCTCTTTCCTTTTTTTTTTGTGAGGAAGATTAGTCCTGAGCTAACATCTGTTGCCAATCTTCCTCTTTTTGCTTGAGGAAGATTGTCCCTGAGCTAACGTCTGTGCCAATCTTCCACTATTTTTTTTATGTGGGATGCCACCACTGTGTGGCTTGACAAGCAGTGCTAGGTCTCCACCTGGGATCCGAACTGGCAAATCCCAGGCCGCCAAAGGGGAGTGCACGAACCCAACCACTACGCCACCGCCACCGGCAGGCCCTCCTCTTTCCCTTTTGTGTCTGTTCTGTTCTTTCTCCACCATCCCCAGCCCTGTCCCTCCCTCTGTGTACCTTGTCTTGGAAAACAATGACATCTGGTCACCCAAGCCAGAATCCTTAGCATCATCCTGGAAGCTCCTTCTCACTTGCCCCCTGCCCAGTGTATCAGTCATTGGGTTCTGCTGTCTGTTTTTCCTTGAGTCCTCCCACCTCTGCTCCCTTCTCTTCATTCTCTGCCATTGCCTCCTCTTAGAGCCCTGCCTCTTCTTTCCCAAAGGATCCCCTGCCTTTTAGTCCTGCACCCTTAGCATTGCTGCTGGAGGGATTTTCCTAAAATTGCAGATCTGGTCAAGTCATTTTCCTGCTCAAAAAGTTTCCACATTCCTTGGAGCTTTTAGGATAAAGTTAGCTTAGTATTCCAGGTCCTTCATTTGCTGACACTCTGACACACTTCACTCTAGCTTCCCACACGACCTGCAGGTCCTGTGCAGTCTCATGCCCTCTTGCCTTTGCATATGCTGCACCCTCTGTCGGGATCCCCTGCCTCCTTCTTCATCTCATCAACTCCTATTTGTTTAGAGTCCCACCTTCGAGGAAGCCTTCTCCAATCTGCTCCCTATTCTGATTAGATGCCTCTTCTCTGTGTCTCTGGCAGACCCTGTCCGTACTTTGCGGCATTTATCATACTACATTGCAACAATGGATGCCACTGTTTGCTTCTCCATCATTAATTTTCTCAAAATACGTTTCGTGGATTGCCTGTTCCAGAATCATTTGCGAAGTTTATTTAAAATACAGACTCCTGGGACTTATCCTAGACCCACCAACTCAGAATCTTTGCAGGGTAGAGCCTAGGAATCTGCATTTAAAAAATTTCCCCCAGTGATTCTTGACTCGTGCCAAGTTTAAGAACCACCAACTAGACTGGGCAGTAGTCCTGCTTTCTCGTACCTCTAGCGTCTAGCATAGTATCTGGCACAAAGGAAGCACACAATGAATGTGTTCTGAATGAATGAGCCAAAGGAGCAGCACTGGTCAAGGACAACACTGAAATACAGTGAGGTGCATATTTGGCTGCTGCGCTTCCAGATGCCAGCAGACGGCGCCGTGTCAACATAAATGCTTTTATGAGAAGGGGAGGAGGAAGACAGGAAGTTTTGTTTTACTGGAATTCAAGACTCAAATGCTGCATAATTGAGTTTATTTTTTCCTACTCAGTTTATCTACCGTTGTCCCACTTGCATGAACAAATTGATTTCTTAAGGCATGAAGACTTTGACAAGAAAACAAGTGTAAGGAGGCTGGTCACAGAGGAGAGCTGAGCAAGTAGTAAAGGACATGGGAAGGATGTTCTAATTACCCCATTTCCATCCTCGGTGATGGAAAGCTGCTCCGGGGGAGCACTAAGTGTTGTGAAATTACCCAAAGCATTCCAAAGAATATGCCATTTCGGTGAGAGGGTGGAGCCATCCTGTAATTTCTGTTAGTCATCCACTGTTTTCTTTATCCACTGTCAGATGCCTATGTGACTGACCTTTTAAAATCGTTTCCCTCACAAACCAAAGTCTGAAGGCCTGAGTCTTCCTCCTGGGCTGAGTACTTTATTCTCCTGAAGTGTTGGAAGTGAGCCTCAGAGTCTACAGGCCAGGGGCCCAGAGACAATACTTCCTCCCCCTTCCAGTCACCCCCAGGGGCATCCATGTGCAAATAACTGATAAGGCTAGCATGGAGCACTGGGAAGACTATCAGGCAAGGCCAGAGCTGGAGGCTGAGCTGTTTTCCTCCCAAGGTGGAGCCTTCAGCCAGAGGTCTTCGGGGGGAAGCAGGGGGAGGGGCTCCCTCGCTCTAGGCAAAGGGAGCAGACACTGGTAGACACAAAAAAGGAGAAGCCAAAACCCCTGCTCTCAGCACAGTCTCAGTCTTATTGAGGAGGCACAGTTTAAAGGCAATATACAAACTGAGGACAATACATAGTAGAAATAACTATTAAGCTTTGAATGATCCAGCATAAACTAGATGGAGGTGCTTAAAAGTAATGAGAGAAGATAGAGTTCCCCTTTCTATTTCTGTTTATGCCTTGAACAGTCAGGCTCATAAGTCATTACATGGGGCCCAAGAAAGGCTGGGACTTCATGGCCTCCTCCTGGTCACAGCAGCAGGCAAGGGCATCCTCTCAGGTCCCCCACAGGTGGTTTGGTTGTCATCATGAAAGATCAGCCCACAGCTGCCTCTGGATGGGGTCAGTGGCTAGGAGGTTGGGGAGCATCAAGCAGGAGTGTGTCAGGTGGCAGATGTTTCCATCTTTGTCCAATGTCGCCCTCCCTCACCCCCCCCCCCACTGCAACCTGAGAAGAAGGACCGCTCTGGGTCCAAGGGTGCTGTCCCTGAAAGCAGGAGAGCTGAGCCTACCCAGCTGCAGACAGCATCAGTGGTCTCTGGCCAGATGGAGCATTCAGCATCAGAGAATGCTCTTTGACTTTCTGGGCAGCCTGAGTGGTACGGGCAGTAGCATCAGCAGTAATATCTCTTTCCAGGAAGTTGAGGGCCTCACCCTGGTGGCTGAAGTGAAAGTAGCCAGCAGAAGGTAGGTTCTGGGGGCCACACAACACATGTTATGGCCAGGGAGGCAGATCTGGTTCATGTTGTCTGGGGAGGGGCAGGGAGCCATCCAGCTAGAGACCCCCCTATCCAGACATGGGACAGGCCCTGGTCCACAATGCTGGACTGGACAGGATGCCAGCACTCAGCCTCAGGATGGCTGTTGACCATGTAGGGGCAGGGAGAGCAAATCCTCAGATCAGAGAGAGGCAGATCTACTCCCTCCTTATCGACAGGGAACAACTTTCTCCCAGTAGTGGGGCAACACTTTCTCCCAGAAGGGATCCCACCCTTGGAAAGATGGGAGGGAGGAGCTCCCCTTCTTTTTATTCCACAGGTAGTCTGGAGGGTGGCCCTGCTAGATGGGAGAGTCTTTGGGAGAAATCCCCTTCTCTCTGTGGAAATTAGTAAAACAAACCTTAACTAAATTGGTGTCGGGAAGGCCTGTAGGGGGAGCTCTCACACCCTATCACACATCCTCAATTACACCAAACAGGAAGAGAGGAGGGCTTGCATCTTGGACAGGAAGTAAAACACTTTACAGCTGAAGGAAGATTTCTCTCCCCAAGGGGAAGGGAACAGCCGATGAGAAATGCCACAGCTCAGCCAGTGAGAATCCATTGCTGCCCTGAACTGTTACCTTCCCCCAATGGACTTTCCTTTAGAACAGTGCCTCCCTACTCCTCCTTTTTCTCTATAAAGGCACCTCCCCTTCCTTGTTGTTGGATTTGTCTATGGCTTCCCGTAGTGTTACCTGGCCCACCAACTCCTTAAGACATTAACTACAACCCTGCTCAGAACAAGCCTAACATATTGTCTTTAGCTTATAGGAAACCACACAGAAAGGAAGGAGAAGGCTGAGACATAGGTCAAAACCAGTTAAAACTGGTTGAAGGCAATATAGTGGTCAGACTTGACCTGCCATAGACCATGCAGCTCATTATATGTTCATTGTAATACATTACCATACTAAATAACACACCCATCCACAGCCATGATGGGAAACCCCAGACCAAAATAAAGGAAGAAACAGGGTAGCACCCCAATTCTTAGAAGAAACCACCCAGTTCCATATTGCTATGAATATTCTTCCCCTTCATTGCTTCAATCCTATAAAATAGCTGCTTAAACACCCCAAAAGCAAGAAGTTGACTTGTGAACTTTGTTGCTGCTTCTCCATTCTTCGGCCATTGAATAAAGCTTGTGCTATTGAACCCTCAGCTTCAGTCTCATTTCAAAGTTGCCACACCAAACAGAGGACGGACTCTCTGAGGCTGGGAAGGAGCTCAGTTGGTAGCAATAGTATGCACAACCTGAATTTCAATTCTTTTCACTATTCCTGAATAAACTTGTTTTGAGACTTTTCAAGTCAATATCTCTGTCTCTCCTGCTCAAGCCAGGGGAGGGATAGGAGTGGGTGCTGCTGGGAAAGAGCTTTGGCCAGACTCTTCCTGCCCTGGAGGCTGTAGAAGATAAACTCAGCGGGCTAAAGTCAAATCTGCTCCAGGTTTGGTCCCTAGCTGGGATGAGGATGGGCCACTGGCTGCCCAGAGGGTTGGATTCTCTCTGGGAGAGCTGAGTTTATGGGAAGGGGTCACAGGAGCTGCTCCCTGCTGGCTGTTACTATTGTAGTGATCCCAGGGCTGATTCTTCCCTGGTTCTTAGATGCTTGGTTAGGTCCAACATGGAACTCTTCATTTCAATCCTCAAATCCACTCTTCTCTCATATTCCTCATCTCAGAACTGTTACCACCACTTACCGAATTGTGTAAATCAGAAAGTTGGACGTGATCTTTAATTTGGCCCTTTCCCTCCCCCTTCATATAAAATCTATTAGCAAGCCCTATCATTTCTACTTCTTAAATACATCTCTAAAAAGATCACTTCCCTCTCTCTCCACTGCCACTACAATAATCTAAACCATTGTCATCTGCTGCCCAGACAATGACAGGAGCCTCTTTATTGATTTCTTTACTTCCTCTTTCTGCCTGCCCTCCCCCCCCCCCCAAATCTACACATCACCAAGCAACCCTGGACCCTCCCTTTAATTATTGGATGCAGCATCCTGGTAATTCCCTTCAGAGCACATGGCTCAAGTTATACATTTATTTTGTTGTTCACTTTATTGTCTGTCTCCCCCACTAGATTGTGGCACCATGAGGCAGGGAATCCTGTCTGTTAGGTGCATCATTGTATCCTTCCTGCCTAGCACAGTGCCAGGCCAGAGTAGATAAATGAATAGCTTTTAGATGAATGGCTTTAGGCCAAAGAGTTTAGATTTGAGTCAATAAACACTGAGGAGCTATTACGCATTTCAGAACATGGACTGATAAAACATAAGAACATATTACAGGGAATAATGGAGACAGTGGTTGGACGTTAATTTGAGTCCTCCTTTACTAACAGCTTTCCAGCTGATAGGGCCTGAGATAGAAGTATAAAATTCAAGAGGAAGGGATGGAATCCTAGAGAGAGTTTAGAAGAATTTCCATCTTTGCAACTATGTTAGGAAGAAGAGAGAAAGGCATCAATGTTGTAAATCTGGTGAAACAGAAAAAGAACATTACTTCATCTCTTAAAAAAAAAGAATAGCCTGGGGGCTGGCCCCATGGCTGAGTGGTTAAGTTCATGTGCTCTGCTTTGGTGGCCCAGGGTTTCGCCGATTCAGATCCTGGGCGTAGACCTAGCACTGCTCATCAAGCCATGCTGAGGCAGCGTCCCACATAGCACAACTAGAAGGACCTGCAACCAGAATATACAACTATGTACTGGGGGGCTTTGGGAAGGAGAAGGAGGAGGAGGAGGAGGGGGAGGGGGAGGGGGAGGGGGAGGGGGAGGGGAAGGAGAAAGAAGGAGAAGGAGAAGGAGGAGGAGGAGGAGGAGGAGGAGAAGGAGGAGAAGAAAGATTGGCAATAAGTGTTAGCTCAGGGCCAATCTTAAAAAAAATAAATAAATAGGGGCTGGCCCCGTGGCCGAGTGGTTAAGTTCACGAGCCCCTCTGCAGGCGGCCCAGTGTTTCGTTGGTTCGAATCCTGGGCGCGGACATGGCACTGCTCATCAAACCACGCTGAGGCAGCGTCCCACATGCCACAACTAGAAGGACCCACAACAAAGAATATACAACTATGTACCAGGGGGCTTTGGAGAGAAAAAAGCAAAAAAAATAAAATAAAATCTTTAAAAATAAATAAATAAATAAAATAAAACATTAAAAAAGAATAGCCTGACTAGGAAAGCCTCAGATTTAAGTGGAAGATGAGTTCAGTTTTTAAACATGTTGAGTTTGAAATGACTATAAATATTTCCTATGGGCCACTGCAAACAGCCAAACCAGGAAACTTCCTTTGACATTTTGGTCAGCCGTGAAACAGGCATGGGGTTTATTATTCTTGACTTCTTTGTCTGTAAAGTCAAGAAATTAAAATAGATTCTATAATTCTAGTAGAAAGGAGAGAGTTAAAGCTTTAAAATTCTAAATCCTGTTAAACAAATCTTAAGGAAACTGCCAAATAATTTTGGGCCATAATTTTATTATGTCAAACATGACTCTTAATAGGTATGCCATTATCTAACGACTATGCAAAGATTTTATTGTATGAGTACCTAGCATAGCTGATTTGACTTCTACTTATGAATATTTTTCCGTGTTTCCCAAATTTTCTGTGACAGCATGTAGTATTTTTATAAATCAGGAAAAAAGTAGGACACATTTTTTTAAACAAAGAATCACTGTGTCAACTTCTGAAGGAATATCTTTGGGGTAAGCACTTGCCTTTACACACCAAACACATGTAAGCGCAGAAGTTGCCAAATGTTCCCAGAAATCACTGGAAATTTCCTTCCAAGAAGTACACACATGGTGATGTTTCTTGGAATTCCCTGCAGCTAGTTTCCCTTCTCTGGTTTCAGACTGCCTTGGTCCCAAAAATCACTGGGCTTCAGTTATACAATAAACCCATTGTTCTAATACTTCTTCCTGAAGGCAAAGTTCAGGGATTTGTCCTTTTTTTGTTATTATAGTCCCAGATCTAACTGTTAGCTATTCTTCTGTGTGTGGTTTTGATCTCTTAGAGGGCTGTCACATCAAAAGTGCCTTTTATGGGTTTGTTTTACTGTGGTAGGATTTCCATTCCAGCAGCAGTCAGCAGCCTGGGGAGTTTGGGGGGAGGAGGGCAGAGGGAGGGGTGTAGAGAATAATACATGCCAAATTCAGAGTCCTGTTGGTTATTAGACTGAAGAATGGCCCAGAGGTGAGTCATTGGGAAGGAGAATGGTCTGGAAATAACGACATTGAGGAACAGTGCAAAAAACTGGGTATATTTCACCAGCATAGGAAGGTAGTCCATTAGGGCTTTGTAGTAAGAGGGATTAAATTTACTCACAGTACCAATGCATTGCAATAAAAGGGAGAAAGAAGTCACCTTGATATATAAAGAGGAACTTTTAAACAATTAGAGTTATTGGGAGTGGAGCATGCTGCATCATGTGACATAAGCTGTCTGTCCATGGGGTTTTCAAGAAGACCCTGGAGACTACTTTCTGGAAACAGTACAGGGGAGCTGAGTGCTGGATAGAGCACTGGACTTGATCATCTCTAAGATCCTTATAAACTCTCAAAATCAATGATTCCATGAGTAATTAATTACTTAGCTGGTCTGTAAACTGATATTGATTCCACATTGATACATATTGATTTTTCAGAGTTACAGAGTAATCCTTTGGTACCTCTGTATTGTTTCAGAGGTACACTTTCCAGTGTCTTTTTTATTTTATTTTATTATTATTTTTTTTTAAAGATTGGCACCTGAGCTAACAACTGTTGCCAATCTTTTTTTTTTCTGCTTTTTCTCCCCAAATCCCTCCAGTACATAGTTGTATATTTTTAGTTGTGGGTCCTAGTTGTGGCATGTGGGACACTGCCTCAGCATGGCCTGATGAGCGGTGCCATGTCCACGCTCAGGATCCAAACCAGCGAAACCATGGGCCACCGCAGCAGAGCGTGCAAACTTAACCACTTGGCCATGGGGCCAGCTCCTCCAGTGTCTTCAACTGCATTGAAACCTCAGGTCTCCATGATATACAGCCACATTAAAGACTCTTTGATATATTAGTCAGGATAGGCTACGTTATGTTACACTAACAAGCAACCCCCAAATCTCAGTAGCTTAAAACAGTGTATTTGTCTTTCAGGCTACATGTCCATGGTGGCTGGATTGACTGCTACATCATATTTGTCCCCACTCCAGGACCCAGGCTAATGGAGCAGCTACTAACTGCAAAAATGTTGGTTGCCATGGGAAAGGGAAAGAGGAGCTTCAGCCTGAAAGTGATACATGTGACTTCTGCTCACATCTCACTGACCAAAGCAAAATGCATGATCACACCTAAAATCAAGAGAACAGCGAGATGCATATGCCTTATTTTCATGGGCAAATAAAAATGGCTTATAATATAAAGAGCACACAGTTTATAATTTAAAAAATGTAGATGTGACTAGAACTTTGAAAATGCTTCACTGGGCTTGGAAACAGTTTGTTTTTTGTTCTCTTAAGTAGTTTCAACATTGTTGCATTTAGAGGACAGAAGGCTATAGGCCCCAGAGTAAGATACAGTTCTAGCTCAACGGTTAGGGAAAGGCAACCTTCTGAGATGGAAGCTTAACAAGAATCTGTGTATCATGTATGGGGTTAGTTTTCTAAAAACCGCTTTGCAACAGGTATGGACTCCAACTGCGTGATGATATTAAAGGCCTCATCCTTGGGGTGGCTAGGCAGAGTCTCAGGGTGATAAGACTCCTGACCAATTGTCATCGGTCATGATCAGCCTCACTTTTCTACTTCTGAGCGCTACTTGTAATAATTACCAATACTATTATTTTATACGTGTGGTTGAGAAACATTGGCCAGAGAGATGGTTTTTATACCCTATTCTGGGGAATGATGGGGTCTGTGAGCAAGTCTTCACCAGCCTAGAGAAAATGAGAAAAATAAGGAACATTTAGTTAGTGCAATGGACTGAATGTTTATGATTCTCCAAAATTCATGTGATGAAATGGTGAACCCAATGTGCAGGTATTGGAGGTGGTGGCTTTGGAAGGTAATTAGGTCATAAGGGTGGAGCCTTCATGAATGGGATCAGTGCCCTTATAAGAAGAGGTCAGAGAGCTAGCCAGTTCTCTTTCTTCCATGTGAGGACACAGCAAAAAAAAAAAACCCTAAAAAAACAAAAACACAAAAAACAGAAAACAAAAAGACATCTGTAAACCAGGAAGAGCACACTTACTAAGAACTCAGCCAGGCTGGAACACTGATCTTGGACTTCCAGCTCCAGAACTGTGAGAAATAAATGTTTGTTGTTTAAGCCACACAGTCTATGGTAATTTGTTAGAATAGCCCAAACTGACTAAGCTACTGAAGTTTGCATAAATCTAATTGTTTTCAATTCAAAGGGCTGTACTTCATTTTGAAATTATGCCCTTACTCTTTTTGGGAGAAAAGAAATATTTTTGGTAAATTAAAATTTCTCTGAAGTGGGGGCCGGCCCCATGGCCGAATGGTTAAGTTCAAGTGCTCTGGTTTGGCGGCCCAGGGTTTGGCCGGTTCGGATCCTGGGCATGGACATGACACTGCTCATTAGGCCATGCTGAGGCAGTGGCCCACATGCCACAACTAGAAGGACCCACAACTAAATATAGAACTATGTACTGGGGGGATTTGGGGAGAAAAAGCAGAAAGAAAAAAAAAGAAGATTGGCAATGGTTGTTAGCTCAGGTGCCAATCTAAAAAAAAAAAAAAATACACTGAAGTACTGTTTATCACCTATCAGACTGGCAAAAATCTGAAAGTTTAACAATATACCCTTTTGGTGAGGCCATGGAGAAAAAAACACTTTCATATGTTGCAAGTGGGAATGGAAAATGATATGATTTATGTGAAAGGGAATTTGACAATATCTAGAAAAATTATTTACATATTTACACTTTGACCCAGTCATGCCACTTTTAGAAATATATCCCAAAGTTATATTGGCAAAAAAATCTGAGAATATGTATGAAGTGAGCTATTAATGGCTGCAGTGTTGTAATAGCCAAACACTGGAAATGCCCATTTTGTAGTGGATGTTTGATTAAGATGTAGCCCATCCACACAAAGGGAGCTGTAAAGAGAAATGAGACGGGCCGGCCCAGCGGCACAGCGGTTAAGTGCGCACGTTCCACTTTGGTGGCCTGGGTTTCACCAGTTCAGATCCCAGGTGCAGACATGGCACCACTTGGCAAGCCATGCTGTGGCAGGCGTCCCACATATAAAGTAGAGGAAGATGGGCACGGATGTTAGCTCAGGGCCAGTCTTCCTCAGCAAAAAGAAGAGGATTGGCAGCAGTTAGCTCAGGGCTAATTTTCCTAAAAAAAAAAAAAAAGAAATAGAGACATGAGAAATAACTCGACGTACTGCTATGGAGCGATTACTAGGACATATTTGTCAGTTGACAACCAACATAATGAAAATGGTGTGTGGTATGCTACTGCTTATCTAAGAAAGCTGAAGAAAGAGAAATAAAAAATTATAGATTTATGCTTATATTTTAAAAAATAAGGCTAAATCAAAAACTTAAAAAAAAAGATCAATCCTCTATAGGAGGAGGGAAAGGACAGGGTAGAGGGGATGGAGGTAGTAGCTACATTTTTCTCTAGATACTATGTTTTATCAACATGATCTGTTTTGTAAAGTTTACATAATTATGAAATACAGTCAAATTTTTAAAAATTAATCCCTAAAAACTGGAACCAAAATGAAATAAATAACTCTAATTCTATGTTGAGTAGATGGCATAACCACACAAAGAGGGACATTTAAAGTACTTTTAAAACACAGTAATTTCACTATCTATCCCTTATAGCGTATACCCTAAGGCCAAAAAATTATTGTAAAGTCTTTTCTGTAATCAAGTTGGTGGTAGTGTTAGTATTGTTCTCAGTCTATTTTTTGTGTCTTGTGGGATAAAGCAAATGAGTAATTTCCCTGGGTGGTTGGGGTTGTTGGGAACCAAGCTTTTTCTATGGAAGCAAAGAGATACAAATCTAAGAACAATGAGGTTAATTTAAATACCTCGAATCCACAGTATATTTAATCTTAAACAAGAAAGAGTAGTTCCGAGCTCTGTCTACTGAAAAAGCCTACAAACAAGCACAATGTAGCAAAGAGTGCCCAGACTATGGCCTCTAATTACCACTTCCCACTAAAAGAAATTAGAGCTTCTTGGAAAAATGGCTGATTCCAGATTAGGGACAGAACATACACAAGTTGAGCCTGGAACATCATGTCATTTAAGTAAGAAAGTTTTCAGGGAGTACTTCAGTCATGCGAAAAGGCTCAGCAACCAAGTTGAAGAGTCTGTTCCTGGAAAGAGGAGATAATTTGAACATTATTATGAATACTAACTGCAATGGATTGAAACGCATCAAATACATTTAAATTCACAAGCTCTTAAAGCCTCACACCTCCCCAAGTCCCCAGTGGACACCTTTGCAGAACTTGTTATTTTGAAAACTGGTAGATAAAGGAAAAGGAACAGAGATCTTACCTTTCCTTTAGGAACTGCACCTCAGATAACCAAATAGTTGAGAGGAAGTTTCTCTTTATGGAAGTATTCTAGTTAATAAGTGAAGAAGAAATAATTGAATGAGAATATTACCGTTTGGCACTCCCTAATGAATTAAAGGACGTAGGCAATGCTCATCAATGGCTGCTATCACACAAAAAGAAGAGACATCTAGACATTATACACTTTTTGACAAAAGTGCACATCCTACCTATAAAGTATGCCCCCCCTCAAAAAAATTGAACCTGAATCTTATGAATCCTCTAGATCAGAGACTATCAATAATTTTGCTCCCCAGGAGACATTTGGCAATGACTGGAGATATTTTCGGTTGTCACAACTGAGAGAGGGAGTGAGAGTAGCATCTAGTGGTTAGAGGCCAGGATTGCTGCTAAACGTTCTATACCACATAGAACAGATCCCCACAATGAAGAATTATTTGGCCCAAAATGTCAATAGTGCTGAGCCTGAGAAATCTCACTTTAGATCAAATAACCTATTAATATACAGTTGTATATACAGTGAATAGAGAAACATGTCAAATGATATCATGGGGACGTAATCAACAAAATCCAGATCATTGGAAACTCTACAAGACAATCAAACTAGTTCCTTCAGCAAATAAATTGCAAGGAAGAGAGAGAGAGAGAAACAGTAACTGGATATTTGGCAATATTAAGGAATTACCCTTTTAGGTGTTATAATGGTTTTATGGTTCTGTTTAAAAGAGGGTACTTATCTTTTTGAGATCTATACTGAAATATTTACAGATGAAATGTTATGATGTCTGAGATTTCCTTCAAAGTAATTTAAGATGGATAAGGGTGGACGGATGTGGGTCTAGATGAAATAAGATAGGTCAGGAGTCAATAATTGCTGAATTGGGTAGATAAGTACATGAAGATTCACTCTCTGGTATGTTAAAATTATACACAATAAAAAGTTAAAAGACTTTAATGGTTTGTTTTATAAAATGATAGTGATAACAGATGGCAGTTTTTAAAAATCTCCTTTACTTTACAGTAAAAAGGCGGCATCTTTTTGTCAGTATATTAGTGATCTATTGCTGCATAACAAATTATCCAAAACTTTGCAGATTCAAACTGTATTATCACATACAGTTCCTGAGTGTCTGGGATCTGAGAGCAGCTTAGTCAGGTGGTTCTGGCTCAGTATCTTTCACAAGTTGCAGTCAAGGTGTTGGCTGGGGCTGCAGTCACCTGAAGGCTTGTCTGAGCCTGGATGGTCCTCTTTCAAGGTGGCTCACTCACATGGCAGTTGATTGGAAGCCTCCATTCCTTGTCACGTGTCTTCTCTACACGACTGCTGGAGTGTCCTAATGGCATGGCAGCTAGCTTCACTCACAACAAGAAATCCAAGAGAAAGAACAAGCAGAAGGCTGCAGTGCCTTTTATGACCTATTCTTAGAAATCATACTGTCACTTCTGCCATATTTTATTCATTAGAAGTGAGTCACTAAGTCCAACCATACTCAAGGGAAGGGAAATTCAGACCCACCCATTCTACACCTAAGGGAGCATTGAAGAATTTGTGGACATATTCTAAACCACTACAGTGTGTCTCCATTTTTTTTCTTTTAATTTTACTGGTTTATGACATCCTAAAGTGGTGGAAACTCTAGTCTCAGAAACCTAACCTAATTAAAAAAAGACTGCAGAGTCAGTTTTCAATTTATTGACGGACTGTACATATATTCTACTCATGAGATTAACCTGTGTCTCCTTACTTAATTATCAGAAGAGTCAATCTAAATGGAACCCTAATGGTATATAATAGTAAATGATTTTTAAAGGTGAAAATCATATATTGAAGCAATTTGAAAGAAACATGGAAGGATGAAAGTTTTCAGTTAAGAAAGTACTGACGTATAGGATAAATTCTGAAGGGTAAATTCATTTGTGGTATCACTAAAAATTCTCAATGAGATTAAAGGAGAGCAAATATAGAGGATTGTTACAAACAAATGAACAAAGGCCAGCTCTTAGCTTCTCATCTCCCAAATAATCACAATCAGAAACATTCGCATAAGGCTGTATATAATCACGTAGTTTCCTTTATAGGAAAACATATCTTGTGCAAAATGCATGATGTAAGCTAAACAAGAACATCCTCTGCTCCTCCCAGGCATTCACATTGGTCTTGTCACATCTCTCAGAAGCCCTGTATCTTCCTGTTTGCATGTCTTTCTCCTCCATTGTATCAGAGAATCTCAGAGTAGTTCCTGGAGCCTCTGCAGCATGATCATCTGGGGATCTTATTAAAGACACATTTCTAGAGTAGACCCCACCCCTATCAAGTCAGAAAATCTTAGATTGCAGCCCAGGAATGTGCATTTTTAAAATTTTAAAAAAATTTTCCTTCT
Organism: Equus asinus; assembly: GCF_041296235.1. Taxonomy (NCBI): domain Eukaryota; kingdom Metazoa; phylum Chordata; class Mammalia; order Perissodactyla; family Equidae; genus Equus; species Equus asinus. Next base: position 38,906,754 of record NC_091812.1, read on the forward strand.
TCTCCCCAAAGCCCCCCCAGTACACAGTTGTATATTTCAGTTGTAGGTCCTTCTAGTTGTGCTATGTGGGACGCTGCCTCAGCATGGCTTGATGAGCAGTGCTAGGTCCATGCCCAGGATCTGAACCAGTGAAACCCTGGGCCGCCGAAGCAGAGCGTGTGAACTTAACCACTCGGCCACGGGGCCAGCTCCAGGAATATACATCTTTAATAAGATCCCCCAGGTGAATTTTTTGTGCACTAGAGCTCAGAACCACTGGATTAGGCTGTGAACATTCTGTGGACAGTGTCTTAGTCTTGCTCATCTCAGAATTCTTAGCCCCTTACCCTGTGTCCTTGTACCTTTCTTGGCACAGTCAACTCTAGCACTCTAGTAGGTATTAAATGTTTATGGAATGGAATTGAGTCGGAAAAATATCCACATATATTTTGTGCATTGTGAAGCATTGTGAAGTTTTAACTCCACAAAGTCATGAAGAGGTTCTACGTGATGAAACCCTTTTGGCCTTGTGTGGGTTTCGTGAAGTAGTCATGTATTATTTTTGCCTGTCTGCATCTGTTATCTCTTGTGATCACAAAACTTTGATTTTCCTTAGGGGAGCCACTCCTCTCTCATGCTCCATTCTTGTAGTTTGAGAAGCACTGATACTACTTTCTCTACAAAGAAGGTGAACACGTGACCTAGGTTTGGCCAGTCAGGGTACCATATTCCCCCAGACTACAGTGATGGGTTCAGTAATGGGTATGTAACCCAAGCAGGGATAATGAGAGCTCTACCCCAGATTTGCTGGTGCTGTTGGGAAAGATGTGGTTTCTTCATCCTGGGTTTGCTAAGCTGGTGGAACATGAGTCTGGATTTTCTAATGACCATCTTTGCCTCTACCTAGTCTATTTTCTGTCTTTATAGAGTTTCCTATTTTGGACACTTCATATAAATGGATTTCTTTGTGTGTGGATGGCTTCTTTCACTTAGCATAAAGTTTTCAAGGTTCATCCATGATGCAGGATGTATTAGCACTTCATTCCTTTTTCTTGTCGAATAATATTCCATTGTATGGATATATTCCCTTTTGTTTATCCATTCGTCAGTTAATGGATATTTGGATACTCTTTGACTTTTAATGGATCAATAAGTTCCTTTCTATTGTTAAGTACTTTTAAAAGAGTGAAAGAGCTGTAATACAGATGGCTCTAAAGCAAATATTGGAACATCAGATTTGATGAGTGATGAGTGTGATTTGATGGAGACAGTGAATAAAATATGGGAACTTTATTAAGACAGTCCTATGGGGCCGCCCCCGTGGCTGAGTGGTTAACTTCACTCACTCTGCTGCAGTACCCCAGGGTTTCGCCAGTTCGGATCCTGGGTGTGGACATGGCACTGCTCATCAGGCCATGCTGAGGTGGCATCCCACATGGCACAACTAGAAGGACCCACAACCAAGAATATACAACTGTGTACCAGGGGGCTTTGGGAAGGAAAAAAAATAAATAAATGAATCTTAAAAAAAAAAAGTCCTAGAAAATGAAGAGTGTATCATTTATGCAACAATGCCTAATTTGTGTATTAAGCTTCAATTCACATTGGATATTTCGTAATTATGAATCATGATGCTTCATAATTATGATATGATGGCTTCAAGATTGGCAAATAGTGCCTTAAGAATTCTGCTCTGGGTGTTTATCACCTGCTAATCATCAGCCTTTCTTTCACTGTCACAGTCAATGAAGATGGTTTATCGTTGTCTGTGAAATAAGACTCAGGTTCCTCACCCTCCTCCTCTCCCGAAGGCTCTAAAAGAAGCGCACAAACTTTTTCAAATTTTACCAATGTTTTTACTGCTAACAATTTTAGGAAAACAGAGATTAAATATCATAATCAATGGTCTCCGAGAATCATAAGAAATCTTTAAAAGCATTAGTTATAGTTGTCCCTGGTCGTCATCTAAATATAAATTGGACTCAAGCCACTGTCTTCTAGATCAATGTTCCAGCATTTTTAGATGTCCCCTTGGGAGAGGTGGATCTGTTTGTCAGAGAGGGACTGGACTACATGACCCGTGTTCCTTGGAACTCTGAAAGTCTATAATCTTCATCAACTCCTCCATTAACACCTTTCACAAGACATTTAATCAGGTGTAGGAGAAAGAGCACAGACTTTGGAAGCCAGACAGACCTGGGTTTCAAACCCAGTGTACCAATATTCCACAGATGTGTAACAAATTGCCACAAATTTAGTGGCTTGAACACATACTAATTATCTCACAGTTTCTCTGGGTCAGGAGTTCAGGCGTGGTTTAGCTGGGTTCTGTGCTTTAGGGCCTCACAAGGTTGTAACCAATGTGTTAGCCAGGACTGGGTTCTCATCTGGAGGCTCAGCTTCTAAGTTGAGCGACTAACTATTTGGATGTGTAGATTTATGTATTTCATCAAATTTAGGAAGTTTTTATCTACTATTTTGTCAAACTTTCTTTCTGCCCCTTTCTCTCTCTGGTCTCCTTCTGGGACTCCCATTATGTGTATGTTGATACACCTGACGGCATCCCATACATCTTTTTTTTTAGCTTCTTAAAGTGTGGTGCTTAGGTCAGAAGCATTAACATCATCTGGGAAGTTGTCAGAAATGTAAATTCTCAGGCCCTACCCCAGATACACTGAAGAAACTCTGGGGATGAAGCCCAGCAATCTGTGTTTTAACAAGCCCTCAGGCAATTTTGATGCATGCTAAAGTTTGAGAATCACTGTTTTAGACAGTTTGAGTTTATTGATTTAGGCTCGTCATATATCTTTCAATTAACTGATTCAGCAATTAATTCTAGTCACACACTGAACACCTACTAGGTGCTAAGCACTAAAGACACAATGATAAGACGCTATTTCTGCTCTAAACGTTAGGACACAGTCCTTGCACTCAATGGATCACCAAGTGTTGTTAGGAATGCTGCCACATAAACAGTTTATGAAAGGATATATATGCAAAAATGTAGTCATGAATAGATATTTTGAGAGCCCAAGGGAGGAGCACTGGATAAAGGAATTCATCCTAAAACTGGAGCAGTATAAGCATTAGTTCCAGGCTCAAGTGAGTCAAAGCTGATAGAGCCATTGTTTGAACAAAGGAGATGATGAGATAGAGAGTAGAAGTGTGGTGTTGAGCAACTTTCTCAACCAACTGGGAAGAATCCATTTCTACTCTGGGCTCTAAATCCAATGCCCCCTTGCTGAGCCAAGTACCTTTTTATCCTTATAAAAATGGAAGTATCTGTGGAAGTGAGTACAAGGGCAGGTATAGGTCATTTATCATTTGGTGTGAAAGAAGAATCTAAGAATGGAGTAAAAATTTGCAATGGACAATTTCAAATATAAACAAAAGTAGAGAGAATTATATCATAAACCCCTATGTACCTATAATCCAACTTTTGAGCTAGTTGTGTGAGGACCAAATGAGATCACGTATGTAAAGCCTTTAGCAGAGAGTCTGACTCTCTGTAGGCTATCGATAATGGCTTGTGCACCAGTCAGGGTTCAATCCAAAAAGCAGAACCACTCACTAGAGGTTAATCATAGGGATTTGACCTTATTCAAGTGGGCTGGTTTCACAGTCTATATGAGGCTATTGTCTTTGTGCCTGGGATAGAGCCCAAAGTCACCAGGCTGAGCTGGAACCTGCATCAATCTTTCACTGCCTCCAAGCCTCTAACTTCTAAGCCGAAGATGGCATCCTTTGTCATGGAGGCAAACGTACAGCTGGCTCAGCAGCTGGAGTGGCTAAAGTAGGATCAGGCAGGAGCTGGAGGAACTATGGGCCTGGCTGCTGCCCCATGCCAATAAGGTCAGCATCAGATAAGCATGTGAGCTACAAGAGAGCCTGGTACCTTGCAGCGACCTTTCAAACATAAACAATCTGGCTGTGACATCACTTTTGCCTTCTAAATCTCACGCAAGATGTTTCTTGTGGCTTGCAACCCAGAATTATGCACAGAAGGGAATTCAGGGATACACAGTTTCAGTTATCTATTACTGTGTAACAAACTACCCCCAAATGCAGAGCTTAAAACAGTAGCAATCATTTATTTAGTTTAGGAATATGCAATTTGGGCAGGGATCAGTGAGGACAGCTAATCTGCTCCACATGGTGTCAGCTAGGATGGCTCCAAAGACTGGTCAGAGGCTCACTGTGGAGCAGAATCATCTGAAGCCTTGCTCCCTCCCCTGTCTGGTGGTCGACGCTAGGTGTCACCTGGAACAGCTGGCACTGTCTTTCTGTGTGGTCTCTCTCGCATGGCAGCTTTATGGTAGCCAGACTTCTTGGAAGTTCAGGATTCCAAAGATATATGATAAGAAAGAAAGAGAGAGAGAAAGATGGAATTTCTTTTATTTATTTGTTTATTTTCATTTTTTGAGGAAGATCAGCCCTGAGCTAACATCTGTTGCCAATCCTCCTCTTTTTGCTGAGGGAGACTGGCCCTGAGGTAACATCCGTGCCCATCTTCCTCTACTTTATATGTGGGACACCTGCCACAGCGTGGCTTGATGAGCCGTGTGTAGGTCCGCACCCAGATCTGAACTGGCGAAGCCCAGGCTGACAACGTGGAAGGCACGAACTTAACTGCTATGCCACGAGCCGGCCCCCAAAGATGGAGCTTCTATTCTGGTTCTGCCTTTTATTAGCTATGTCGCTTTAAACTTCAGTGGGTCATTTATTCTCTCTGAACCTCAGTTCTCAAATTTTAAAAGTCAGGATTTATTTCGGGGTTGCCCAGAAGAAGACCCTGTGGCAATAATTTGAGTGAAAGTAGTTTATTTGGGAATTAATCCCAGGAAACATCAGACGGGAGCTGGGAAGGATACAGGGAAGGGAAGAAAGCCAGTAAAAGCTACTTGAGCAAGTTACCCCTGTGTGCAACTGGAGCTTAAAACCTCTGGGGAACCCTGGAGAAACACTGCAGAATCTATGTCTCAGAGCTATCTCACCAAAGGGTTGAGGGAGCTGGGATATTTATACATCAACCTCCATCAGTCATTGGTTGAGGACTCTGGAGGGGTTGGTGTGGGTCTTAACTCCCCAGTACCTTTCGCCTGCTGAGTTTCATGTAGGTGGGAAAAACCCTCAGACAAAGAGATATAGGTGCTGTTGGAGGAAAATTAAGCAGATTTGCACTGAAAACAGCAAGAGCTGAAAGGATATGAACAGGGCTCTGACAAGGTTTGCTACAGAGGATACTGGTTGTTTTCTTAAGGTTGTTGAGTAATTAAAATGAGATGATATACAAACAATGCACTCCTGTGTGATGGCTCCTCTCCTTGCTTTAGATCCTCCTCAGAGGATTCAGGGGAGGTCCTCAGAGGTCCTGGCGATTTCAACATTCCCCACATTACCGCTGTCAACTTCCTAAAAGACAGTCTCAAGAAATAGCAATAATATAATTGGATTACCCACCTCCATCAATGGACATTAGGGTAGATTCTATTAAATTCTACCTATACCTCTAATAACCTGTCACCCTATAGGAGCTCAGACTTCTCCTGTGGTTCCTCATAACTGAGTCTTATCCACATAAGGCTAGCTGCCTTCCTTAATCTTACTTTAGCTCCCTCCCCTTCCACAACTCCCACCACCCCCGTGTGTTCTGGAACTCATGATCTGGTGACATTGTCCAAAAATGGCTGTAAACTCACGTTATTATGATATTGGACTGCTAAGTTTGCGGTCATATGATACTTAACTGCACATCTTTGAAGGTTTCTGGGCAGAGGAATGACATCCAATCTTTGGAAAGACTGGTGTTCAGGATTAGAAGAGGGCAGGAAAGAGGAAAAAGCAGTGCGTGTGTGTGTGTGCACGGACGTGTGTGTTTGAAGTTATAACTACCCATTCTGAGGCATGCGAGATGGGAGGCCCTGACTTGGCGTGAAGCGCAGCGAATGTAAAGGAAGGGGTCGATATGAAAGGGGCAAAGCCTGCTGTCTCAAAATAAGCAACGGCCGGGGGTCGGAAGACTCGGGTCCCAGAGCATGCTGCCACTGCCAGCTTTGCAATGTTCCTCGAGCCTTTCCCCATGTGTAAGGTGGGAATGGCACTACCTCGTAGGGTTACAGCGGGCAGCGAGGGGACAGCGCCGACAGCGCGTTCAGCACGGTGTCTGCAACAGGGTAAGCGCGCCAATACAGCTTTCTCTTCTATTAAGATAAAGGCGCGGGAGATAATACCAACCACATTCCAGGGGTTGCTGTTTAAGTAGTGAGGCTAAGAATAGGGCATGTAGTAGGCACTCAACCCCAGTCCGTCGCCTCCCGTTGCCCCCACGCCGGGAGAGACCCCGCGGAGACGGCCAGGGAAGGCGTGCTCTCGCGCCCCGGCTCCTAGGCCTCCCCCCACCGCGCTCCTCCCGCGGCGCGCTGTTGCCGGGGCCCGGGCACCGCCCAGCTCCAGCGCAGGCCAATGGCGGCGTGGCTCGGGCACCGCCCAGCTCCAGCGCGGGCCAATGGCGGCGCGTGGAGGGCACCGCCCTGAGCCCGCACGGACCAATAGCAGCGTGGCCCTGTGTGGGGGCCGCCCCTAGCCGGGCGAGGAGGCGGGGAGGCGGTCACTGGCTCCGCCCCGCTCCCCTCTGACCCGGTGTCTCGTCTCTCCGTCTTCCTGTTCCAAACCACGTGGACGCGCCGGGGGCTGCGGGGTTGCGGGAGGGAGCCCTGGTCGCCACCGTCGCCGCCGCCGCCGGGTTTGCGACCCCCGCGCCAGTCCGAAGTCGCCGCGCCCCGGCCGCCCGTACCTTTGTGGAGGGCGCGCACATGGCGACCCAGGCGCACTCCCTCAGCTACGCGGGCTGCAACTTCTTGCGCCAGCGTCTGGTCCTGTCCACTCTGAGCGGGCGCCCAGTCAAAATCCGAAAGATTCGCGCCAGAGACGACAACCCGGGCCTCCGAGGTAACTCTGGCGGGCAGCGCGCGGGGTGGGCGCGGGGGCCGAGGGGAGACGGGGCTGATGCCCAGGGGCCGGCGCGCGGGCAGCCTCCGGGTCCCGCGGGCGCGCTGGGGAGGGCCAGTGGCGCGTCGCCTCCACATTCCTGCGAGCCGGAGGCTGAGGGGGGGAGGCGGGGTCGGGCCCCGAGGGGTGCGCTCAGCTGCGCGCTGCGCTTGGCGTCTGCCGGGCGCTGGTAGTAAACAGCTACACGTTTTCCAGCATTACGTGTTGCAACAAATCCCTAGGCATCGCCCCCTGGCTTGTCTTCAGTCCCTTTTGCTCTCGCCATAAACCTCTCAGAGGAGAAAAACAGTTTGTTGGACCAAAATGTGGTGAATGGGCTGATGTAAAGATGGAGCGAGATTTGGAGAGAAAAGTACCACTGGTTGGTTCCGTACCCTGTCCCAAAACAGGTCTGAGAAGCAGCTGCCCCCTTCATCACTGGCTGTCTCTGTCGCCATGATTTCTCGGCTGCCTTCACACCACTCCTTGAGTGTGGGTTAAAGAATTTTTAAAAATTCTGTGTTTGTTTTCAGCCGTGACTGTGATTGATGTGCGCAGGACAGGAGCTTTGAGATAAATTTTTAGCAGTCATGGGCCTAATTGCCTTGACTTTAGTAAAGGGTTGGTGACAAGCGCTAAACTACAGGCTTCCAAGCTCCCTTTCTTGTCCTACAAAGGTAGACAGATTAAAAATGGGCCCCATTTAAACACACATCGAGTTAAATGGCTCCGATTTTCAACTGGTCCCCTGGAATAAGATACATGCATTTGAAAGCTTCTGTCTGGTTATCCCAGGTTGGGAGACTCAGTTAAAGAAGAAAAGGAAAAACCTATGTGGACATTGAAGGAGAGGGTTTGTGGCTGGTCCTGGAAGTTTCCTGGGTTGTCTTGATGTGTTTGGTTTTGTGTTAGTTCCTGTACTAGGTGGCCAGCCCATTTCATCATCTATCTGAATTCCTTTTCTGAACAGTTACATTTCTGCCTCTTTTGAATGATGATTCGTTGCAAAAAAGGGGAAAGTGCCATGTCATTGATGGAGATAGAAGGTTAGGAAGGAAAGAACCAGAAGAACCTTCATACCGTGAAGAGGAACCTGGTGACAGTAGGAAAGGCTTGTGTTAGTACACGATTACTGCCCTTGCTGTACAGCTCAAAACACAGAGGAAGTTAGGGAGGGACTGCCAGCATGGTTTATGCTAGATGCTCTTCCTCTCAACCTTTCTTTTCCTTATTTTGAGTCTGGCCCTTGGGCAAAGCAATTGCTTAATTGCTCTACTCTGTGGCATTCCCAGCCAGCTCTCCCCTTCACTCCCAGATTAGCCTAGTCAACTTGACACTAGCTGGATATTTTTTTTTTTGGAGAAATAGAATACTTTAGCCTGGAGACTTGGGATTTCTAATGGAAACAGAGTGCCCATAAGATACAGTTAGTGTTAGTCTCTTGACAGGTGACCTCCAAACTAATATTTAATATTCCAGAGGATGTTTCCTTCTCTCCCCCCTCCACTGTTTGTGCATCTCTTTACTGCCACACACACATGCAAACACACAAACACACAAACTCCCATTTCTTCCAATAGGGCTTGGCCACTTGGCACTTCCCTGAAAAGATGCCAGACTCTGGTGCCTGGAGGAGGTAATACTAGTTGGCAGATGTGCTGGTATTTTAGGGAGAACACTACGTGGAGCATATTTGCCTTACCTTAATAATATACCAGGAGAAAAAAGAGGCCCCTGATTTAGACCTCTTTGTGCTGGCTTCAAGAAACCTTGTAGACATTTGGTTAGTTTCTTGTAGAGGGAATTGAGATGTACGTATATACATGCATTCATAGATATACATATGTGTACATACACATGTTAGTGTATATACATATACACATATACATAAATACGTGTCACCTGTGACACGTGATATGTGGTCATAGTCAAGCAAGTTGTGGGTAGCTTGACTGAAGATGTACCCTGCCAGCTGTGTTACCAGTCGTCTACCCCTTTCTGACCCTTCCTGACTTAGATGCTGAGAATTGGAAAAAATCAGAGCATATCCAGTAAAATCTTCAGCTCAAATGCAAGAGTCACATCTCTGGAAGGTGCTTGCTTAAACATCTCTTCTGGTGTGGGCTTTGGAGGGTGGGGGTGGTGCGGAGGCCTTCTGCCTCAGGAGCCGTCATTCAGAAAAGGTTTGTTGAGCCCCAGTATATGCAGGGCTTTGTCGCGGTGTAAACGTGAGAAGCTGGTTGCGCTGCTCTCAAGGAGCTTTCTAAGTAGGAAGAACTTGAGTGAGTAGCTTGAGTAACTTGAAGTAGGAGGAGATGAATGTTGTGAAGAGGTTCAGCAGAGTTCAGAGCCCACTTCCCTGTAGGTAATGAAGGAGGGCTTTCTGGACCTGCTGATCTGGACAGATGGGATTGAGATGGTGGCTGCAAGAATCAGTGTTGGTGAAAGAAACAGTTTTTAAGTCAAAAAGTTCTTTATTATGTTAAGGTAAAATTTTTAATTTGTCGTAGGCGTAGTGGTGTTAAGAGCTTGGGCTCAGAGTTAGACCTCGGTTTGAGTCCTGGTTCTGCCTTTTGCTATTAGTTCTCAGACCTTGGGTACATTCTTTAACATTTCTGAGCCTCAGTTTTTTCATCTATACAGTGGGGCCAGTACTACTGACTTTAGAGGGTTATTGTGAGGATTAAATGGAACAGTACTTCCGAGTGCACCGAACAGTGTCTGGCATGTAGCGAGAATAAATGTTAGCTGGTTTTATTATTATGTAACTTCTACCCACTGGGTATAGTTCTGCTCTGTGGCATCCAAAATCTGTTCCTGCTTCTATATGGACACTTTTCAAGTATTTAAAGAGAATTGTGCCTTCTCTTTGTCTTCTCTTTTCAGGCTAAAGTTTTCCTTTTAGGTGATGGCTTCCAAATGTTTGTGTGTTATATGTATAATGAGGGGTTCTCAACCAGGGGCAGTTTTGCTCCCCAGGGGACATTTGGCAGTGTTTGGAGACATTTTTGGTTGTCACAACTGGGAGACTGCCCTTAGCATCTAATGAGTAGAGCCCAGGGATGCCGCTAAACATCCCACAATGCCCTGGACAGCTCCCCACACAAAGAATTATTCTGTCCAGAATATCAATAGCACCCATGTTGAAAGACTCTGGCCTACTGGACTTAATTATTAAGGCTTTTCTTTTCCTCTGTTCCTAATGGTTGGGAATACTAGTATGTGGCACCAAGAAAACTGCATAGGGATTCAGAAGGGGATGAGACACAGGTCAAACTCTGTGCCTTAAAGCAGAGCAGTTAATCTGTTAAGTAAAATTGCCTTGTTCCACATGCAGAGGGATTGTAAATGAGAAGTATTTGAACCCCAAGGAAAGATGATCCTGGAATGGTTTTTATTAGTTATATAGCCACATGTGTACTTTTTGCTTCACTCTTGAGGGACATGAACAATTATGTTATCTCAGACGACTCCTATTAGCAGGAAATAAATATTTTTGTTGTTGTTTTACTGAAGATAAAAAAGCCAAGACATAGTTAAGTAAGATAGCTGGTGACGTTGCACATCCACTGAGTGACAGAGCTGTAAAGAGATTGCAGCCAGCTCCAGCCTGGAGGGCCTGTTCTCCCGTCTGGTTAGATGGACTTGGGTGTTCCTTGTCATATTATAAAGCAGCTGTCCAAAGTGCGTCTGTCTGTCGATTCCATGAGGGCTGTGTCTTGCAGGGTTCACTTGAGTTAATACTTTCTGGCTAAGGTGAGGTCCAAATGGAAAGAATTCCACGAGAGTGATAATTGTTTAAAGTGAGAATACAGAAATGATGGACTTGGGCAAGAGCACTGGCTTAGCAGTTAGGACACGGGACTGCTGCTACCCAAGTTCCTGAGCAGGTCACGTGACTAAGCCTCACTGTCTTCCCCTGGGAACCCTAGAGAGGGGTTGTTTGGTCCCATGGGAGTGCTGCACGTGGCTTAAGCAGAGACTCTGAAAAAGGAGGAGTAAGCGGATTTTCAATCAAAAGAATCTTTTAAACTGTGCTAAGGAAACATGCTACATAGAGGTCCTTTGAAAGGTAAAACACCTTTTGGTAAACTCTTGCATTATGTCGGGGGTAAATCTGGCTGTTCATAAATTGGATTTTCTAAAAAGAAGATTATAAGGGAACACTCTATTTTTCTCCCTACTCTCAATACTTCAGACACCAGATGTGTGGTTTTTTTCCCCCATACCAAGCAGTTCTCTGATTCTCAGGGTATACCAACTGAGTGTCCTACAAATTTAACTCAATTCTGACGCTCTCTATGTAGCGATAGCATCAGATCCCACAGGTTAAGGGTTCAGTCCCACAAGACTGTCCCCAACTTCAGATACCAATCATGAGTGCCAATCGCAAGTCCGGGCCACTCGTACTCCTGACCAACCAGCTATAAATGGAGGGTTCTCACAAACCCCCCTTGGGTCTGATAATTTGCTAAAATGGCTCACGAAGCTCAGAGAAACAATTACTTACATTTACCAGTTTATTATAAAGGGTACTGTAAAGGATACAGATGAACAGCCAGATGAAGAGGTACATAGGGCCAGGTCTGGAAGGCACCTGAAGCTGGAGCATCTGTCCTTGTGGAACCGGGGTGTGCCACCCTCCCAGAATGTGGATTCCTTCACCAACCTGGAAGTTCTCTCCTTGCTCAAGAGTTTTAATAGGAAGTAATTTCCTAGGCACCCTTCCCCTTCTAGAGGTCAGTAAGTGAGGCGGAAGTTTTCAACCGTCTAATCATTTGCTCCTTCTGGTGAGCAGCCCCAGCCTGAGGCTATTTCAGGCCCCCACCCTAAGTTACCTCGTTAGCATAAACCCAGGTATGCTTACAATGGGCGCCTTATGGAATAACTTGAAAGAGACTTCTGTCACTCTGGAATGTCCAAGGGTTTTAGGAGCTCAGTGCCAGGAACTGATGACAAAGACCAAATATATTGTTATACCACAAGGATCTACCTATATTTTATTTCACCGTGGCCTAGGACTCAGAGTTGTTGATAGATAACTGCAGTTGGGGAAGGCCTGACAACTATACTAAGTGTGGATTGAGTATTGTCTTGTTGATTAGGAACCTGCCCTCTTGTGCCTCTATTGACTATTAAAGTTTGCTCTCATGTGATGATTATTGGCTGCCCTAAATAAGACACACATATTTTAAAGACAAATCCCAAGAATCCTAACGGTCTGTTTTCAGATTTCCTGTTGCTTAGAAGCTGTAAAATGCTATTCCAGATTGAACTGTCCATCATCTTTTTTTTTAAACTAAACGTTTTATTTTGAGATCATTGTAGATTCACATGCAATTGAAATAAATAACATAGAGAGATCTGTCTACACTTTATCCAGTTTCCCCCAGTGGTAACATCTGGAAAAACTGTAGTACAATATCACAACCAGGATATTGAGATGGATAAGAGTGAAGATGACTGAGCATTTCCATCACCACGAGCTTTCCTCAAGTTGTCCTTTTATAGCCACACCCTCTTCCCTCCTTTCCACACTCACTCCTTAACCCTTGGCAATCACTAATCTGTTCTCCATTCCTTTAATTTTGTCATTTGAAGAATGTTGTATAAATGGAATTATACAGTAAATAACCTTTTATGGTTGACTTTTCACTCAGCATGATTCTCTGGAGATCTATCCAAATTGTTGTTTTTATCAAGTTCCTTTTTGTTGCTGAATTGTATTCCATGGTATGAAAATACTGCAGTTTTTTTTTAACCATTCACCTGTTGAAGGACAGCTGGATTGTTTTCAGTATTTTGGCTATTGTAAATAAGGCTGCTATGAAAATTCATGTACAAGTTTTTATATGGACATAGGTCTGTCTTTCTCTGGGACAAATGCCCAGGAGTGAAATTGCTGGGTTGTATGTTTAAGAAACTGCTAAACTGTATTCCAGTGTGACCTTTCTATTTTATATTCCCACCAGCAGTGTAGGGGTGATTTGGTTTCTCTGCATCCTTGCCAACATTTATTATTGTCTATTTTTAATTTTAGCCATTCTGATAAGCATATAGTGCTATCTTATAGTTTAATCTGCACATTCCTAGTGGTTAAGGATGTTGAACTTCTTTCCATGTGCTTATTTGCTCATCTGCATAGCCTTTTCAGTGAAATGTCTTTTCAAGTCTTTTGCCCATTTTCTAGTAGGATTGTTTGTTTTTTCTAAGTTTTGAAAATTTTTTACATATTCTAGTCTTTTGCCAAATGTGTGGTTTGCTAATATTTTATCCTGCTCTATAGCTTTTCATTCTCTTAACATGGTCTTTTGCAGAGGAAAATATTCTAATTTAATGAAATAAAATTTGTCGCATTTTTCCTTTATTGCTTGTGCTTTTGGTGTCAAGTCTAAGCAGTGTTTGCCTAGCCCTAGATCCTGAAGATTTTCCATGTTTTTTTCTAAAGGTTTTACAGTTTTACGTTTAATTTTTGTATGAGGTTTAAGACTTAGGTGCAGGTTCATTTGTTTTGCCTGTGGATCTCCAGCTGCTCTGGCACCATTTGTTGAAATGGCTTTTTTCTGTTTAATCACTTCTTTACCTTTGTAAAAAAGCAGTTGGGCATGTTTGTAGGGGTCCCTTTCCGGGTTCTTTATTCTGTTCCACTGATCTATGTATGTCTATCCCTTTGCCAATACCACAGTCTTGATTACTATATCTATATAATAAAATTTTAAAATTGGGTGGGCTGATCTCTCTAACTTTATTCTTATTTTTCATTATTGTTTTAGCTATTCTAGTTCCTTTGCCTTTCTATATGGATTTTAGAATAATCTTGTCTATATCTATAAAGAATCTTGCTGGGATTTTGACAGGATCTGTGTTAAACCTATATGTCAATTTAGGAGGGATTGTCATCTTCACTATATTGAGTCTTCTAATCCGTAATCATAGTATATCTCTCTATTTTTTTAGATTTTTATTTTCTTTTATCAGTGTCATGTAGTTTTCAGCATATATCTTGTACATGTTTTAATTTACACTGAAAATTTAACTTTTTGAGCAATTGAAAATGGTATAGTATTTTTAAATTTTTTTTTAAAGGGAAATACTACTTTTTTTTTTTTTTTAGATTTTATTTTTTCCTTTTTCTCTCCAAAACCCCCCGGTACATAGTTGTGTATTCTTCGTTGTGGGTCCTTCTAGTTGTGGCATGTGGGACGCTGCCTCACCATGGTTTGATGAGCAGTGCCATATCTGTGCCCAGGATTCGAACCAACAAAACACTGGGCCGCCTGCAGTGGAGCTCGCGAACTTAACCACTCGGCCACGGGGCCAGCCCCAGTATTTTTAATTTTTAGTTTTGATCTCTATGTGTTCATTGCTAGTATTTAGAAATACAATGTATTTTTTCTGGATGTTTATTTTGTGTCCTGCAAACTTGGTGAATTTACTTGTTAGTTCTAGATGTTATTTTGTAGATTCTTTGGGATTTTCTATGTAGAGAATTATGTCATCTGCAAATGGGAACAGTTTTATTTCTTCTTTCCTAAACTTTATGCCTTTTATTTCCTTCTTTTTATTGCATTGGCTAGAACTTCCAGCACTATGTTAGGTAAAAGTAATGAGAGCAGATCTCCTTGCCATGTTCTGGTCTTAAGAGGAAAGCATCCACTGTTTCGCCACTAAGTATAATATTAGCTGTATATTTTTTTAGATGCTTTTTATCAAGTTGAGGAAGTTTCCTTCTGTGCCTGTTTTTCCAAGAAGGTTTTTTTTTTTTTTTTAAATGAATGAGTGTTGTATTTTGTCAAATGCTTTTTCTGTACCAATTGATGTGATCATGTGATTTTTCTTTCTTAGCCTGTTAATATGGTGTATTGCATTGATTGATTTTCACATATTGAACCAGCCTTGCATTCCTTCAATAAACCCTACTTGGTCATGGTGTGTAATTCTTTTTATATATTGCTGAATTTTATTTGCTAATATTTTGTTAAGGATTTTTGAGTATATATTCATAAGTGGTAGTGATCTGTAGTTTTCTTTTTTGTATTGTCTTGGTCTGATTTTGGTATCAGAGTAATACTAGCTTAAAATGAATTGGAAACTGTTTCCTCTTTTGTTTTCTGGAAGACATTGTGTAGAATTGATTTTAATTCTTTATGCATTTGATAGAATTCTCCATTGAGACCACTTGGGCCTAGAGATTTCTTTTTTGGGAGTTTTTAAAATTATACATTCAATTTCCTGAATAGTTAGAGGACTATACAAATTATCTATTTCTTATGGTGAGCTGTGGTAATTTGTTTTTTTTGAAGTGGTCCATTTCATCTAAATTGTTAAGTTTATATAGGTAGAGTTGTTCATAGTATTCTCGTATTACCTTTTTGATGTCTGCAGGATCTGTAGTGGTATCCCTTGTTTCATTCCTGATAGTGATGATTTGTGTCTTCTCTCTTTTTTTTTGTCAGTCTTGCTAGAGGTTTATCATTTTTATTCATCTTTTTAAAGAACTAGGTCTTTGTTTCATTGATTTTTCTCTGTTATTTTTCTGTTTTCAATTTTATTTATTTCTTCTCTTATTATTTCCTTTCTTCACCTGTTTGTATTTATTTTGCTCTTTTTTCTAAATTATTGAGGTGGGGCTTAGATTATTGGAAACTTTCTCTTTGTTAATGTATGCATTTAGTGCAATAAAACTTCCCTCTCAACATTGCTTTAACTGTGTCCTGCAAATTTGATATGTCGTATTTTAATTTTCATTCAGTTCAGTGTGTTTTTTTTCCTTGCCTTTGAGACTTCTTTGATCCATGGGTTATTTATAAGTGTGTTGTTTAGTTTCCAAGTGTCGGTATATTTTCCTTTCTGTTACTGATTTCAGTTTGATTCCATTATGGTTGGAGAACATGCTCTATATGACTTCAGTTCTTTTAAATTTGTTGAGATTATTTTTTTATGGTCCAAGATATTGTCTATCTCGGTGTATGTTCCATGGGCCCTTGGGAAGAATGTGTATTCTGCTGTTGTGGGTGGAGTGTTGTGTAAATGTCGATTAGATCCTGCTCGTTGATGGTATTGTTGAGTTTTTGTTTCTTCTTGTTGATTTTTATCTAGTTCTAGTGATAACTGAGAGAAGGATATTGAAGTCTCCAACTGTAGTTGTGGATTTGTCTTTCTCTTTTAAGTTCAAATAGTTTTAGCTTCACATATTTTGCAACTTTGGTGAATTTAGGATTGCTGTGTCTTCTTGGTGGATGACTCTTTCATTATTGTTGTCCTGCTCTGTCTTTAGTAATTTTATGAGATGGAGGAAATGTCTAGTGAATTAGGGATAGAGAGTATTTGCAAATACGCTCTAGCCCTATGTATTTGTGAAGCCCGCCCAATGTATTTGTAAAGAAAAGAACTAGAACTCTGAAGAGTTTGGATATAAATAGTAAACTTGAAAGGTGGTAAAAATAGCCTAAATTAGAGAATTAAGTTGCCCTTTGTTGATTTTATCTCTTTTACAGGTTTTTATATAAGCAAAACAAAATATCTAGGTAGATTTGAAGGTATGGGACAAAAAAAATAATCTTCAGTGTTATAAATAAAGCATCGGTAAAAATTATACAAATATCCTGGCGTATTTCTATTTCTGTGGGATAGAGTTCTAGATGTGGACTTGATGGGTCAAAGATTATGCTTTTTTTTTCTTTTTTCAAATGGCAATGTAGAGTAAAGTCAAAGTACATTAAATCCTCTCGCTTAATTAGTAAGATAGCCTTTCCTTTAATTGATATTTCTTTGTTGTTTTGACACCTGTCATTTTTTGGAGCTATATTTAATGGCATGTCTAGTATCATGGTGATTTGGAGAGATAATTGGGTTTATTTGTTTTTTTCGTATTTTAAAAGGTATTACTTCTTTGAACTTGATTTTTCATTTTTTAAAATAGGCTTTTATCAAAGTATACTACACATTAAGAAAGGTGCACAAACCATAAATGTGTAGCTTGATGAATTATTACTAAGTGAATATATTCTTATAGCCGGTACCCATGTCAAGAAATAAAACATGACCAGCACCCCTCAAAACCACTCTCCTTGCTTGCTCCCAATCACACTGTTTCCTACCATCCCCAGTATAAATGGTAAGTTGACTTTTTACACCACAGATTAGGTTTCTAAAATATTAGCTGTAATTTATATAAGTGGAATCATAGAGTATGTATTTTTTGTGTGTGTTTGACTTCTTTAATTCTGTATCATGTTTGTGAGATTTATCTCTGTTGTAGCAGCAGTAGTTTGTTGATTTTTGTTGTGGTAGCATGGTATTACATTTTATTAATATACCACAATTTATGTATTGTATCTATGTTTTTTTAAAAAAATTTGTTAATTTTAATGATTATATTTTTTGTTTCCTAAGTTTATGCATTGCTCTATTTTGTTTTATTTTTTTGAGGAAGGTTAGCCCTGAGCTAACATCTGCCAGTCCCCCTCTTTTTGCTGAGGAAGACTGGCCCTGAGCTAACATCCATGCCCATCTTCCTCTACTTTATATGTGGGACGCCTGCCACATCCTGGCTTGCCAAGTGGTGCCATGTCTGCACCTGGGATCCAAACCGGTGAACCCTGGGCTGCCAAAGCAGAATGTTCGAACTTAACCACTGCACCACCAGGCCGGCCCCCTGTGTCTGTGTTTAAGTATTGCAGATATCTTTTTCCACTCTGTGACTTGTCTTTTAACACTCTATATGGTGTCTTTTGATGAACAATAGTTACTAATTTTAAAGATTGGCACCTGAGCTAACAACTGTTGCCAATCTTTTTTTTTCTTTGCTTTTTCTCCCCAAATCCACCCAGTACATAGTTGTGTATTTTAGTTGTGGGTCCTTCTAGTTGTGGCTTGTGGGACGCCACCTCAACATGGCCTGATGAGCGGTGCCGTGTCCGTGTCCAGGATCCAAAGCAGCAAAACCCTGGGCCTCTGAAGCAGAGCTCGTGAACTTAACCACTCGGCCACGGGGCCAGCCCCCCTCCTTGAACTTTTTAAGGCTTCTATTTTTATATATAAACTCTTTTATAATGAATAAATTCACTTTTCATATTTTTGAAAGCAGAATTTTAATGAGAAATAGATGTTGAATTTTATCAGATGCCTTTTCAGTAGCAACTTGTTTTTCCTGTTTTTATATTCAATTTGTATTTAATTATGTTGTTGTTTTCCTTGTACTTCATCTGCAGCCCATTCCTGGGACGCACCTTCTTTTTTTTTTTTTAACTTTTCATTGAGATTTTGATAGTTTACAACCTTGTGAAATTTCAGTTGTACGTTATTGTTTGTCAGTCGTGTTGTAGGTACACCACTTCACCCTTTATGCCCACCCCACACCCCCTCCCTTTCCCCTGGTAGCCACTAATCTGTTCTCTTTGTCTACGTGTTTAACTTCCACATATGAGTGGAGTCATACAAAGATTGTCTTTCTCTGTCAGGCTTATTTCACTTAACATAATTTATCCTCAAGGTCCATCCATGTTGTTGTGAATGGGACGATTTTATCCTTTTTTTATGGCTGAGTAGTATTCCATTGTGTGTGTGTGTGTGTGTGTGTGTGTGTGTGTGTGTGTGTATCATATCATCTTTATCCAGTCATCAGTTGATGGGCACTTAGGTTGCTTCCACATCTTGGCTATTGTAAATAATGCTGCAATGAACATAGGGGTGCGTGGGACTTTTGGAATTCCTGATTTCAAGCTCTTTGGATAGACACCCAGTAGTGGGATGGCTGGATCGTATGGTAGTTCTATTTTTAATTTTTTGAGGAATCTCCATACTGTTTTCCATAGTGGCTGCACCAGTTTGCATTCCCACCAGCAGTGTATGAGGGTTCTTTTTTCTCCACAACCTCTCCAACATTTGTTACTATTAGTTTTAGTTATTTTTGCCATTCTAATGGGTGTAAGGTGATATCTTAGTGTAGTTTTGATTTGCATTTCCTGATGATCAGCTATGATGAGCATCTTTTCATGTGCCTGTTGGCCATCCGTATATCTTCTTTGGAGAAATGTCTGTTCATGTCTCCAGCCCATTTTTTTTTAAAGATTTTTATTTTTTTCCTTTTTCTCCCCAAAGCCCCCCGCCGTTACATAGTTGTATATTCTTCGTTGTGGGTCCACCTAGTTGTGGCATGTGGGATGCTGCCTCAGCGTGGTTTGATGAGCAGTGCCATGTCCGCGCCCAGGATCCGAACAAACGAAACACTGGGCCGCCTGCAGCAGAGCGCGCGAACTTAACCACTCGGCCACGGGGCCAGCCCCTCCAGCCCATGTTTTGATCGGGTTGTTTGATTTTTTGTTGTTGAGTTGTGAGAGTTCTTTATATATTATGGATATTAAGCCTTTGTCAGTATATGACTTGCAAATATTTTTTCCCAGTTAGTGGGTTGTTTTTTTGTTTCAATCCTGTTTTCATTTGCCTTGAAGAAGCTCTTTAGTCTGATGAAGTCCCATTTGTTTATTCTTTCTATTGTTTCCCTTCTCTGAGAAGACATGGTGTCTTTTATTTGTGGTGCTCTTAAGTGTTCTGCTATTGAAACCATCTTTATACATTTTTTTTTTGTTTGGAATGTGTAATATAAGAATTATTTTTCTTTGAATGCTGGGAAAATTTTAAAAAATAATTTCATCACTGCTCTTTTCTGCTTGTTATTTAATTAATTTTCTCATTCGCTTTGTATTGGGTTTGTCTTTTTGTGTCTTTTTCTGGTTTGTTTTATCTGTTTTGACTTGTCATCTGTTTACATAGTTATCCGTCTTAATTTCAAATGTATCAATAAATAATAGAGAATATTTGCCACAAAAGCTATTAATCTTTTTTATTAACTGTAGTTTTTACTTCTGGCTTTATTAATTCACATTTTCTTTCCTTTTACAAATGAATGAAGCTATTGATTTGTGTTGTATCTTCTCAATGAATTAGCTTAATTTTTTTCTACTATATTTTCCATTTTGTTTATCTCTTCTTTTGAGATTATTATTGTCATTTACTTTTTGGCTTGTAATTTTGTTCCACTTCTAAAATCTCAGTTCATTTTGCTCTTTTTTTCTTAATAACTAAGGTATTTAGAGTGGTAAAATTTTTTTTAGTAGACTCCTGTGTATTTTGATTAAATTGGTATTTCTGTTTAAGACATTTTATTATGGTCTGCAATATTTTTTTAATCTGTTCACACTTTAGGAAAGATGTTATATATTTCTTTAAGTTAAAATATAACATTATTTATTACACTGTGCGTAACTACATATTAAACATAAAATATGTATATATTTTATACATACATTATTTCCAAATGAATGACATCTTTTAACTTAATCTGAGGGGCCGGCCAAGTGGTGCAGCGATTAAGTTCACACATTCTGCTTTGGCAGCCCGGCGTTTGCTGGTTTGGATCCCGGGCATGAACCTATGCACCGCTTGTCAAGCCATGCTGTGGCAGGCATCCCACATATAAAGTAGAGGAATATGGGCACGGATGTTAGCTCAGGGCCAGTCTTCCTCAGCAAAAAGAGAAGGATTGGCGGCAGATGTTAGCTCAGGGCTAATCTTCTTTAAAAAAAAAATTTGTTATGAGAATTGAGTATGTGTTTTTAATTTCTATTGTTTTGGATTTAACAAGGAAAATAATGACTCCTAATTTCATGTGCTAATAGTTTGCTCTCTTTTAGTTACTTCTCTAAAGAAATTGAAATCACGTTGTATATGTTACTTATTAATTTTTTCCATACCATAGTGTGAACATTTCCTCGTGTAATTAAATAATTATTTTAAAAATACTTTTAATGGCCGCAAATTATTGTAAAGATCTTTATAAGCTATTTAATGAGAGCAGTTTTGTTGGCTATTTAGATTGTGTTACAGTACCTTTATTTATATTTTTAATTTAAATTTTATGTATTTTTAAAAACACATACACATGGCATGAAATTCAAAGGGAACCAAAGGGTTGTCTCTTTTCCCAATGTTCCTTCCCTGTGGAGCAATCAGTGTTACTAGATTGTGCTTCTTTTCAGGACTGGTTTTTGTATAAATAAGCAAATACATTTGCACTTTTTTATTTTTCACACAAATGGCTGTCTGCATCTTACTTTTTTTCACTCAGTATACCATGGAGATGATTCATATCAGTATATGAAAAAACCTTATTAATTTTTTTTTTAATTAATGTTATGATAGATTACAACCTTGTGAGATTTCAAAAACCTTATTAATTTTAAGGCTGCAGAGTGTTCATGTATATAGATGCACCATAATTTATTTAAGCAGACTAGTATTTGTAGATATTTAAGTCAAAACTGTATTTGAGATTTGCTTCTTATTTGTAAAGTGTAGATCTTTTGAGTCTATTCTTTCTTCTGCTCCTCTTCTTTGAGACAGTTTTGCCTATCTTAGTGAGGAATGGATCAGGCTGACAACTGTCACGGTCTTATAGGAGTTACCGACTCCTTTAAAGAAATGATCAGCTCACTTCTTTGGGGGTTAGGGGAGGACATTAGGCATAGGAGGTGGTATTAAGGAATCCTGAGATTAGAGGACCTAACAGTGCAAATTTGTTTAAAATGTGAAATGTGATAACATAAAAAATGCATGACATAAAAGTAGTTCTTAAAGGATTATAAAGTGAACACCTGTGTGACCCCATCCAGGTCAAGAAATAGAACATTGCCTATTTGCTACTCCCTTCTGTGCCCCTGATGGTAGTCACTTTTCCTGACAGTTATGGTATTCATGTTGATTCTCTTTACAGCTTTTTAACCTAATTATGTATTCCTAAGCAATGTAGTAAAATTGTGCTTATTTTTGGAACATTTCCTGTAATGTGAAATTTTGTAGCCCCAGGAGCAGTCTTGAAGAGGAAGAGTCCTAAAAGGTGTATGGGGAGTGAAGGGGCAAGGAGTCCTACTCATGTTGTCTTAATGAAGTCTGAGACTTCAGCCTTAATATTATTAGATGAACTTGAGATCTTTTTTGTACCAGGTGATGGAGCTATATCTTCACTGTTGCCAGGATTCTGGAATGAGCTGTGTTTGGTTCTGCTGTGACCAGGGCATGATCCTGCCTGGAGGTCTCTTTATGTGTCTATTCTGTTCCTACTCGTGTTCCTGTGCTGGGCAGTTTTAACTGTGTTCATGTTTAAGAATTCCTGTGGATTGCAAAAAAAGAAAAAAATTATTTCTAAACTCATACATTTGTTTTTTTTCTTTGATAATCTGTAAAAGCTATGGAATTTAATCCTGGGCTTTATTCGTAAATGCTTGTTCCCCTCTCCCATTTAGGCACCTCGAAAGCTTGAGCAAATCAAGTTTTCCCCTTTTTTGTGCAGAGTAATTTGCATTTTCTGTAAACATATGGAGAAAGTGGCATTGTGTGATAGATCATGCTTGATTTTTAAAAACAGAATATTTTTTTATAAAAAGGCTGTAGAAATAATTTCTAGTTCACTTTTATAGTTGTTACTTTTTAATTTTTGTGATGCTACTTATACCACAACCTAATACACATACAAATTTATGTAAAACTGAGACCAAAATTTTATGAACTGCACCCTTATTATGTACACTTACTCTGAAATCATTTATTCTCTTCTGATTTCATTAAACATAGATTGATTGGGAACCCATTAAATTGTCTGCAGGATCCCTCGGTAGGTCGCTGCCCACAGTTGGATAGGTCTTTGATTTTCTAGAGGAAGAGGTTGGCTCCCGGGGATTAACCTGAGTTAGGCAAACTAGTGTCGTGGTGAGGTTAAGAGCATGGACTTTGGAGCAGGACAGAGTTGGGCTTGACTCCTGGCTCTGCCACTTGCCAGTTGTTTGACCAGGGCAAGCTAGTCAGCATTCTTGGGCCTCAGCTTTCTATAAAATGGGAATGGCACTTCTTGTCTCGGGGTTATGAGGATTAAATGAGAGAATGTATGGCTGTAAGGTAAGCATTAATACACAGCAGCTGTTATTAACTATTATTACTTGTTTCAGGACTTAATAGTGTTTCTGACTTCTAGCCTAGAGCTCTTGGTACAGATTGCAGAATCTACTATGACAGGAGTTATGGGACAGCGTTAAGTAACAGAACAGGTGGATAGGAATTGCTTAGTTGATCTGCTCACTCTTTGAGATGAGTTCATGTGACCACGGGGTCTGTGTTCCCCAACTCTGCTAGTTTATTACAGGAGTGGGAACTGCCTAAAGCATCAGACAGTCCCAGTGCCTTCAGTGCAGAAGAGTTGGTCTTCTGTCCTTCTTCATGGGCAGGAGGTTGAAGCTAAAGCGTGCGTTTAAATAAAGGTAGCAGTAATACTGTACATTCAGGTATCTTTGTAATGAAATTAAAAAAACTGAACTGGTCGGATAACTCTAGATCAGTAAGATGATAGAAGAAGGAAGAAGGGGCACTTTGTTGAATGGCAGAGACAGTGACCTCTTACTACGTCTGAGACTGAAGGGGAGCCCTTGATTTAATCTGCCCTCAGGTATTCTAGAGCGAGTAAGAATTTGACTTTAAAACTCTTCCCTAGGGGCCGACCCCGTGGCCGAGTGGTTAAGTTTGGGTGCTCTGCTTCGGCGGCCCAGGGTTTTGCTGCTTCGGATCCTGGGCACCACTCGTCAGGCCATGCTGAGGCGGCGTCACACATGCCACAAATGGAAGGACCCACAACGAAAATATACAACTATGAACTGGGGGGATTTGGAGAGAAAAAAGCAAAAAAAAAAAAAAAAAAAAAAGATTGGCAACAGTTGTTAGCTCAGGTGCCAATCTCTAAAAAATAAAATAAAATAAAGCTCTTCTCTACTTTCTACTGTTCTTCCCATGTTTGGCATGCACTCCTGAGGTCAGAAGAACAGATCTTTATGGGTGTTATGCTGCTGAAATTAATATCCCATTAGATTGCTGGTAGAGTCACAGTTTTTTGTGGAATGTGAAAGCTGAGTTGTTTCTAATCGCTCTACTAAATATATATATGGTAGGTAGTGCTTTTCAAGTGTCAGCTTCCTCAACCAGTGAGATCCCATCCAGATCCTGAGGAAAATCCAGGTGTGATGGAGGAAGTACCTACCTGCTTTCTGGAAATGGTGACCTAAGATGACGCCACTCTGCTTTCTCTTTTTCCCACAGATTTTGAAGCCAGCTTCATAAGGCTCTTGGACAAAATAACTAATGGTTCTCGAATCGAAATAAATCAAACAGGTAAGCTCCTTTTTTCTTCCCATTGCTGAAAGCACCTACATGTGCTACTTAAATATTCCTCTGTTTCTCACTCCTTTTGATGTTATAAATATTGTGTTCAGATGAAAAGACCCAGTTTCCTGTCTGTGATACAATTGTCTGGAGATGTATATGAAATCTGCCAATTTAAGGGGCACACACTTGATTTAAGGAAGTTAGAAGAATGAAACTTTCAAATCAACAAGCAACCACTTCCTCTTTTTTAACAATATATTTTATACCTAACATTTACCTACAACTTTTCAAAGTCCATTTATATACTTATATTGTCACATTAAAATCTTACAACAAACTCTGAGGTAATTGTATGTGCTGAATTTTATTGTTTTATTTTGCCTTTCAAAAGAAGTTTGTACAAGTATATGCAAAAAATGTGAAAAATCCCTTCACCTGTTTCCTCTTCCACTCTCCCCAGGGGCAGCCACAGTCACAGCCTGGGGTGTGTGCCTTTGTTTCATTTATATGCATTTGCTTACATGGGCACCTTGTATCTCAAACCATCAAAAGGGTCATGCTCTTCATATTTTCCTGCAGCTAACTATTTTTTACTAGCACACATGTCTCAGAGAACTTTCCCTGCCTGGCACATGCAAGTCCCTCTCAGTATTTCAATGGCATTTAGGTGGTTTCTAGCTCTTTGTTTGCTATTAGAAACTCTTGTATCTATATTGTGTAGGATACCATGGCCAGCATCCTTTGGCCAACTCCATGAACTATGTACCTTTGCATGTGTATTCATCAAAGGAAACTCTCACCTTTCTCATAGGTTGGCTCTCTTAAGAAAGAAGACAAGCTTGGCTTTCTAAGTGACCATCCACCACATCAGACTCATTGACCTGTAGCTGCATTCAGCCATACCTTGTAGAGAACAGGTTTCAGGCATGAGACTTCAGATGCCCTTTGCAAGCTATGAGTCCCTTAGTCTTCCTTGGCTTGTTCACTTTGAAGTTCTTGGAGATTTTTTCAGCAATTTTTATTGGCGAATCAGAGGGCAGGTAATTCTAACATCTGCAGCTTAGGTTGGGAAATGAGATATTTACATGATCCCGCTTCCACTTCATCCCATCCTGCCTGCCCCTCTCAAGTAAAAGCCTTCATTCTGATAATCTGGTCAATTTCTCATTTGGTTAATTTGAAGGCATAAACAGATTTGCAGAGTTTAGTGGTTATGTAGTCTTCTTTTGGCTTTTTGACCTAAAGGATTGGTTTTATGACTCTAATAATATTTAGAATAAGTAATGTAGAATCTTTCCCTTAGAGAAGTGTGGGAAGAATATGATTCTGATTGTGATTGTTGGGATTTTGGTTTTTAATATAGTAAAACCTAAGTTTATTTTATGAAACTCTCAAGAACGACTTTCCTTTTGAGTGACTGAACACATCTCCTTCCTCTGAAATTTGCTTATTGGTAAATTGTGCCAGAAGACATTGCAAAACATTTGAGCAACAAAAATACCTAGTTCACCCATTTATAACCCTCAGATCATCTAGAGTATTTTACTTTTCTTCCCCCTCCAATATGTAAATCCAGTAAGAAACTTTTTGGATGATACGAATATGTGAAAGAGTGAATAAAGATAATAAAGAGTTTCCACTAAAGCTATTCAATAATTTTATTTATTACTATTAAATTAAAATAGCTACTGTTAATGGCATTAAGTGCCATAAAGTACTTGTTTGGTGACTGTGATATATGAGAAATCTCATTTCAAGGGCCTAGAAGACACTGGTTGCTGGTATGATGATTTCAGAACATCATTTGTAACGCCTCCCTGCCCCTCATCAGCAGAGTCTAAAAGTGTGCTCCTCGGAGGCTAAGGTGTCCGTTAGAATCTCTCCTCTGTGCCCTGCCACGACTTTGGCAATTTGGGTGGCTTGGGGAGGGGTTTGATTTATTACTGTTTATTAAATTACACTCGCAGTTTATTATTGTTACAAGGGCTTGACAGTAATGAGTCAGCTTTTGGATTGAACTGTGGGCTCTTAGGAATGGCATTTTGAACTCTCTTGGATGCCCTTGTCAGACTTCCCCTTTGCGACTCACTGCCTTCGTTGCCTGTGTGATACTTTTTTTTTTCTGCTGAATGTGGCTTTCTTTCCTCCCGTGTAAGGAACGACGTTATATTATCAGCCTGGCCTCCTGTATGGTGGATCTGTGGAACATGACTGTAGTGTCCTTCGCAGCATTGGCTATTACCTGGAGAGTCTTCTTTGCCTGGCTCCATTTATGAAGCACCCGTTAAGAATAGTTCTGCGAGGAGTGACCAATGACCAGACTGACCCTTCGGTGAGTAGTGGGGCCAAACCAAACCATGGTGTGATTTTTGTTTTGTCTCTTGGCACAAGTGAACTTTTGAGAAACAAGTGCCTGATAAAGCACAGGTTTATTGTTGAGCCTATTTGTTTTGTTGTTTTCCTTGAGATTTAGAGATTAATCACTCTAGGAGGCAGATGAACCAAGACTTGTAATCGTCAAATTCAGTGACAATTGTTAACATTCATCAAGGTGCCTTTCATTGTTGTGTCTAAGAACCTTCAGAACAGATGCTTGCAGTCTCGTCATCGTTGACATGAAATATGGCTCTGATGGCTGAAGTGTATGGGAGTGGAGCTTTCATGAGGTCATGTGATAGCTGAGGCTGGAAGGCAGCAGATCAAAAGTTTAGACAGAAAATAATCTCTCCTTGGCATTGCTGCAGCGTGATCTTGACTTGCTCAGGCTTCAACCGTAAACTTTAGCACTTTCTTCTTCCAAGAAGAATTTGCAGGTTTAGAAAAAAGGCATAAGGGCAACGAAGGTATATGTGAGCTTTGATAGTGTATGGGCACCAGCAAGCTTCTTATTAAACACGCTAATTTTCCTCCACGTATGGAGAGGATACTTTAATATACAGGTGGAATTTTCACTGTAGCCACCACAACTGTCTTAGTGCCAGTCTGGGATGGGTTTTGTGTGTGTGTGTGTGTGTGTGTGTGAGAGAGAGAGAGAGAGAGAGACAGAGAGAGATTAGGGAAGTCCTGTGTCCAGGCCTGCCTTAGATCTCTTCTTGGGCGGGAAGGATGCCCATCTTTGGATGCTCTCCTGTCTAGAGACGGTATCTTAGAGCTGAGGGCTGTGTAGCTTTCCTAACCAGGGAAGACCAGTTAGGTGGTGTGGTGAATCCTGAAGTGGAGACTGCTGGTATTCACCGAGACACTATGGTTAATGTGTTCTTAGGCATTAAAAGACTTATTCCCCAATTCTTGGGAATTCAGGTACATAAACTCTTTTCCTAGAATCCCAAGTACAGTGCAAGATCTGGAATTCTTAGCTGTAAAGGAATGTTGCATAAACTGTTTAGAATTTTAAACTAATTTCAAATGATTGCTTTCTTCCTGCATTTTCTGGAATATTCTAGGAAATGGGTCCTTCAGTTAAAAGTGTGACGAGGTCTGTATACTTAGATTGGAGTGGGGAGGAAGGTGCCTTGAATAATGGGAAAAGGCCCTGAAGTCTATAGGTGACTGGTGCTGTTGGTCCCAGTTTTGTACTGTTTTTCTCTAATTGCTAATAATCTTAAAAGCTCTTATCACTGGCAATATTTTAACAGGTTTTGTGTATTAATAGTGACAAAGATTAGTTGACAAGTTCCCCAGAAATAGTACTTAACTCTTTTATGCAGAGTTAAAAAAAAATCTGTTTTCGTATGCTGCAGGACTATCTGCTTTTGCGAACTGCATGACTAAAATGACCTTGGTTAGTCTCTGGCTGCAGTCCAGTATAAAATAAATACATCTAATCCGGGATAAAGAGTAACTTCTTCAGCCTGTGGCTCCTTCATTTCGAGCTTTCTCTTTAATGTCTGGTTTCTCCATCAGTTCATGTCTGCATTTACTCTCTGCACACAAGGATGAGTACAATGAGTTCTGCTCTTAGGGGACTCGGTCTCATGGGGTGGACAGCTGTGAACACAGCTAGGGAGACCACAAGGCTGAATACTTCTGGGATCTGATAGAGATATAAGCAAAGTGTGAGGGTTGGGGAAGGTTTTCTAGAGGAAGGGAAGCCACAGAGTCAGTCTGGGTTTTAGGAAGATAACTCTGGAGGCCGAATGAAGAATGAATTGGAGAGGTGTCAACTTGCTTGAACATTATGGAGATGGAAGTGGAAAGGAAAGGACAGATATGAAGTACAGTGTGGAGGGGAGACTTCGTAACTTGACAGCTAATTGGAGATGGGATAGGAGGAAGTGGTTATAAATAACTCCATGATTTCTGTCCTGGTTGACTTGAAGGATAGTGATCAGAAAGAGTTTGATACAGGAAAGAGGGAAGTTTTGGTAGGCCAATGGGTGTTATGTTTGATTTTGGTCCTGTTCTCTGGGATATTGGTGGGATATCCATATGGGGATATCTAGTTAGCAGTTGGAGCTTCAGAGATAGGTCATGAGGATCTCACCTACTGATACTTAAATCCCTAGGAGAATGAGATTGACCAGTGTGGAGGTTGAACCCTGGTGGCTTTGTAGTTGAATTAATCATACAGGTGTTTTCCTTTGGCTTGCACAGTCTGGTGGTGTGTGTATCTGAATTGGTTGTTCCTGTTTGAAACCTCAGCTTTTATGTTATAGGAGGTTGATGTGGCAGTGCTGGATGACTGTTCCTCCAGATAGCCATCAGTTTGAGCTGAGTATCAGCTGCCCTCTTTGGATAAGACGTGAGCTCTCCAGTTATCTTGGGGTCTTAGCTGACTTCATCATTAATTTAAATTCCCTTTCTGGCCTCTGTGGGTGTTAGTTTTTGTCCGTAGTCCCGGGGACTGAGAATATAAGAAGAGGAAATGAATGTTTAACGTGTGAGCTGGGCAAGAGGAGCTGGAGACAGTGGCTGTGGAGATAGAAGTGTTTGGAGAAGCCGAGCAGGAGTTGAGTCCTAAGAGTCGGGATGACCGAGAGAGCCAGTCTATGCAGGAGTTGCGTTAGGATTGGACAGGGAGATTCAGCGGTGAGAAGTTTTATTGACCTTTGAGAGAGCAGTGTCATTGGAGAGTAAGGACAGTCACAGGTTCAGGAATAAGTAGAAAAGAGAACCACGGAAAGTTAGAGGTTCTTCCAGAAGGCTAGATAGGATGACTCCTGCAGAGCTGAGGTTGGGAATTTTTTTTAAATGAGGGGAAATTTGAGCTTGCTTATAGGCCAAAGAGAAGCTGTGATGCAGAAGGAAAGAATTAAATAAAAGGGGTTGGGGGATTTAATAAGGGTAACAACTCCTGCATAAGTCCAGAGGGGGATGAAGATATGGAGCAGAAGTGACAGGATGAGCTTTACAAATGGGTAGGGACTATTTTTTCCTCAGAACTTCCTCAAAAGAAAAGTTGCAGGAGGTCTCCTTTGAATCTCAGTGATTTGGCACCGGAGCCCCTGGTAGATATTTATTGGTGCTATCGACTTGCTCAAATGGTGAGTGAGGATTTCATTCTTTTTCATTACCCTCCTGGAAGGGAAAAAGAAGTACAATGAAGTCTGTTGTGTGCTGGGCACTGCTCTAGGTGTACAGAGATACGTATATATGTATCCATTTTTATTTAATTCTTGTACCAACCCTGTGAGAACCCTGTTCTTGTCACTGTTTCAGACAAAGTAACTGAGAGCAAGTTTCTTTCCTTTTTCTGTTTGGCATGGCTCTGATTACATTTCTACCTGTTGATTGATTGACTGAACTGAAGGGTGATGCCTTTGCTCTCAGGTGCTACTTGAGTCAGACTTTTGCATTTTCTCTCTAACCACAGAATGACTGCTCAGTTTCCCTTAAGCAGAACTTGCAGACCACCCCCACTCTG
Organism: Equus asinus; assembly: GCF_041296235.1. NCBI lineage: Eukaryota > Metazoa > Chordata > Mammalia > Perissodactyla > Equidae > Equus > Equus asinus. Next base: position 38,936,788 of record NC_091812.1, read on the forward strand.
CTAAAACTAGTGTGCAGAGCTGGAGGAGACTGTGGAGCGTGTCCATTCCAGCCCCTGGTTTCATTCAGCAGGAAACCAGGGCCCCGGGGATATAGGGAAGTGTCCAGGTCACATAGGTGGTAAGAGGCAGAGTGAGACTCAAGCCCACATCTGCTTTTCCAGCCCTTGTCCACCGCACCAAGTTGCCTGCCCTCCACGTCAGATGGAGATTGATTTAGGAGACAGGATCACACCTGGAGTTACACTTGGACTTCTGACTGACCCTCAGATTTTACTTCATCCTTTATGACTCCAAATATAGGTAGGATGAGCCAGAAAGGATACTCACTTTTCTCACTTTTCTTTTCCTCAGGAGAGCTGGTGGCTGCCTGGTTCCAGGGAGTCATGCAGGCAGAGTAACTTGCATCCTTGCATCCCCCACTTCTCCAGAAGGCTTGGCCTTCTCCCCAGATGCCCTTAATACTAGCCTAGACTGAATTCTTTTTGGTTCTGGCAATCCCAAATACATATTTTAAGTTTTGGGGTGTGTTTAGCTTTAATATTTAATTGAAATTAGCTATAATCTTATGAGTTTTATTAGTAACTGCTTCTGCCCCACCCAATCTATTCTGAACATTTTCCTAGGCTTCATAGGTCATTTCTACCTCTGGTTAATTTTCTGATATCAGAATATGTAGTTGGGGCCTATTCGCTGCTCCACAGCCTTATTGGAATATCATTCTATTGAATCTTCCCATGTTGGAGTTGGTAGCAATTTGGAGACAGGCTGAACCCCTTACCTCAGAGACAAGGAAATTCAGACATTTGGGATTTTCTTGTCTGAGGCCACACAGCTGACTAGAGGCAGAGCCTGAAGCAGGACCAGGGCCTTCCCTACACCCTCTGCTCATGCTGCTGGCCCTCTTGTTCCATTGGGAACAAGTAAGGGAGTCGTTTTCTTTCCCATGTTGCAGTTGAGGCGGCATTTGCTGAATTGTTAGAGAAACGTGATTTGAATGTCGTCCTTATACTCTATGAGGAATCTACAGATGAACAAGAAAGGACCCCAGGCCTCTTCCCAGTTCTGAATAGGGAAGAAATAACAGTAACACTTGGCACAGCCATGCCATGAACTGTGCAGGTTGGGATTTGTGCTGCTCCCACTCCCTCGTGGACTCACCACCTACCCTTCAACTGCCTGTGGGGTGGGCGTCAGCAGGGTTCTTAGGAAGCCATTGAGCAGTTCGTTTGGTTTGCTTTGGCTCGGACTGCTACTGGCTCTGAACGTTTAAACAACCATGTTAGAAAAAGATTAATGAAAAAGGGTATTTTCTTCCATAGTGTTTATACCTAAAAGAATGAGCTTAGGTCCCAGTTTGTTTTCTGTATGAGCCCAGCAGTTTGTTAATGCTTTTTGCATGATGCATGTGATGCTCACGATGATAACTTGTAAGGTAGATGTAAGTCTCCATGTCATAAATGAGGAAGGGGGCTCAGAGGAGCCAGTGGCTTGTAAAAGCTCGGCCTTACTCGGGAGCAGAGCCAGCCCATGCCTGCAGTTGTAAGCCAGCATCCTTTCTCTTTACTAGACTGTATCATCTACCTGGTTGCTAAGCCTCAACCAACTTCATAGACTCTTTCTTCTTTCCATCTTCTCTAGGCTTTTGTTTGGTGAGGAAGAGTGGCCCTGGGCTGACATCTGTTGCCAATCTTCCTCTTTTTGCTTGAGAAAGATTCTCCCTGAGCTAACGTATGTGGCAGTCTTCCTCTATTTTGTATAGAGGGATGCTGCCACGACATGGCTTGGTGAGCGGTACGTAGGTCCGTGCCCAGGATCCAAACTGTGAACCCTGGGCTGGCGAAGTGGAGCGTGTGACCTTAACCACTGCACCACTAGGCTGGCCACTGCTCAAGGTTTAATTAAACCTTTTTTTCTGAAATAATTCTGCAGGTTGATGTTCTTAAGGCAACAGCCCTTCCTCTACTGAAACAGTTTGGGATTGATGGTGAATCGTTTGAGCTAAAGGTAAGAATGTATGAATTGTTGGCTGTATATATCTGCATAAAACGTTTTCTTATCAGCTCATTGGAAGAGCTGTATGACTCTGTCTGTGTGTATTACATTTGAAGTCATCATTTTTGAGAAGACACACAGGACTCGTGAACCAAACGTTATAGACTTCAAGTGAAAGGGACACTTGAGTAATGATGATAGTAGCCAGCAGTTACATTGCACTTACTTTGTGGTAGGCACTGTCATAAGCATTCCATGTATATTAACTCCTTAATTCCTTATAACAGCTGCATCCGTGTCACTCAGCTAATAAGTAGTGGAGCCAGGATTCTGGCCATATTGCCTCCCTAATCTAGATCAACCTGGATGCCCCTGAGAATTATCAGTATTTTCAAAAACTAGTAGAAGTAATGTAACATCTGTTTGTTTGCCGTTGAAAGGAATTGCATCAATCAAGTGTGATAACACTGGATGTCTTAAGCTGTTTAGAATCTCTGCTTTTTAAACTGGTGTTTTTAAACATGGGAAATGACTTCATTTTTATTTAATAGTATAGAGTTTTGATAGATCAGTTAATTGCATAGAAGGAGAAATAAGTTCCTGATGGTTAAGAAATGGGATTAGCTCACGAACTAGGTCAATCTCTCTTTTTAAGGATGAAGAAATAGGTCCTGGTGGTAGAGTGACCTGCCTGGCTTTGATGGGACATGCTGGCTCTCTGTCTGCTGTTCTTTCTGAGACATGATGGGGTGTATTTGCTTAGCATGTGCCCTCTTGGAACTAACATAAGGTGCTGTTAATCTTGAAGAGATGGACAAGTTGAATGTGAAAGGGCTGTCTGCTTTCTAAGGAAGAGCCCCTTGGTGAAACCTCACTGGGTTGGGTGTCAGTCATCCACTCTTTGCTACAACCTTGCCTCTTCTTTCTCACCACATGTGCAGATTGTGCGACGGGGAATGCCTCCTGGAGGAGGAGGTGAAGTGTTTTTCTCATGCCCTGTGAGGAAAGTCCTGAAGCCCATTCAGCTCACAGATCCAGGAAAAATCAAACGTATCAGAGGAATGGCGTATCCTTTGCATTTGGTTCAGATTTCTTATTTTTTTCCTCTCCTCACTAAGATAAGAATGACTCATAATAACTTCACTTCTTCCCAAGGTTATTTATGTTTTAGAGAACAATCTTGGAAGAGTCTTAACAGTGATATTGTAATTGTTGGCTGAGATAAGATACTTTATTGTCTGCTTCACCATGACTAGATTGATTGGTTGATTCATTTTCGTCTTTTCGTTAATGCTTAAGCAAATGGCTCCCATGTATGTGATACTCTCTTGAGGTCTTTGGTTTGGGTGCCACCAATGCACTGCCGCCCTTCCCTCAGAAGAGCTCATCGTCTGGTGGAGGAAACAAATATGCAAACACATAGTTCTGATGTAAGGTGTAAAATGATATGGACATATGTGCAGTGGGCTGGGAGAGCTAAGAGTAGAGAGTGGCTAATTTTATCTGAAGAATGTAGGAGGACTGAGATAATAATAGTATCTACTATTTATTAAGTGCTTATTCTGCATGCACTTTGATAATCACTTTATATACTTATTTTTTAAAATCTAATTTATTGCAGTATGATTGACATCCAAAAAGTTGTACATATTGAATTTATACAACTTGATGAGTTTGGAGATAAGTATACACCTTTAAAACACAATCAATGCCATAAATATGTCTCTCACCTCCAGAAGTTTCCTCTTCCACTCTTTTTTTGTTGTTGTTCTTTGGGATAACGCTTAACATGAGATCTACCCTCTTAGCAAGTTTTTCTTTTTGGTGAAGAAGATTGGCCCTGAGCTAATATCTGTTGCCAGTCTTCCTGTTTTTGCTTGAGGAAGGTTGTTGCTGAGCTAACATCTGTCGCAGTCTTCCTCTATTTTGCATGTGGGGCACTGCCACAGCATGGCTTGATGAGCTGTGTGTAGGTCTATGCCTGGGATCTGAACCTGCAAACCCCAGGCTGCTGAAGCAGAGCACACAAACTTAACCACTATGCCACTGGGCCGCCCCCACCCCCACTTAGCAAATTTTTGAGTACACAATACAGTATTATTGTACTATAGGCATTATGCACAGTAGATCTCTAGGACTTATTCATCTTGTCTAACTGAAACTTTGTACTCTTTGACCAAAACGTCCCCGTTTCTGCCTCCCGCTAGCCCCTGGCAACTAGCATTCTACTCTCCACATCTGTGAGTTTGACTCCTTTAGATTCCTCGTGTAAGTGGGATCATGTAGTATTTGTTCTTCTGTGTCCGCCTTATTTCACTTAGTACAGTGCCCTCCTGGTTCACACCTGTTGTCACAAATGACAGGGTTCCCTTCTTTTTAAATGTTTAGTAATACTCCATTGTGTGTAAGTATCATGTTTTCTTTATCTATTCATCTGTTGATGGACATTTATGTTGCTTCTATATCTTGGCTGTTGTGAATAATGCTGCAATGAACATGAGAGTGCATGTATCTCTTAGAGATCCTGTTTTCAATTCCTTTGGATATATACCTAAAAATGGGATTGCTAGATCATGGCAGTTTTATTTTTAATTTCTTGAGGAACCTCCATACTGTTTTTCGTAGTGGCTGTACCAATCTGTATTCCTACCAACAGAGTATAAGGGATCCCTTTTCTCCACACCCTTGCCAACACTTATTTTTTGTTTGTTTTTTTTTAATAGTTATTCTAACAGGTTGAGGTGATATCTCATTGTGGTTTTTACTTATATTTCCCTGATGATTAATGATGTTGAGCACTTTTCCGTGTACCTGTGGCCATTTGTTTGTCATCTTTGGAGAAATGTCTATTTAGGTCCTTTGCCAATTTTTAAATCAGGTTTGTCTTGCTATTGAGTTATATGAGTTCCTTATAATTTTTTATTTTAACTCTTTATCAGATATATGATTTGCAGATTTTTTTAAATCTGATACATGATTGCAAATGTCTCTAATTCTGTAGTTTGCCTTTTCAATTTGTTGATTGTTTCCTTTGCTGTGCTTTTTAGTTTGATGTAATTTCATTTGTCTATTTTTCCTTCTGTTGCCTGTGTTTTTGGTGTCATATCTAAGAAATCATTGCCCAGGCTAAGAAGCTTTTCCCTTATTTTCTTTTTTTTTTATTGAGTTATTGATAGGTTACAATCTTGTGAAATTTCAATTGTACATTAATGTTTGTCAGTCATGTTGTAGGTGCACCACTTCACCCTTTGTGCCCACCCCCCACTCCACCTTTCCCCTGGTATCCACTAAACTGTTCTTGGTCCATAGTTTTAAATTCCTCATATGAGTGGAGTCATACACAGATTATCTTTCTCTGGCTGGCTTATTTCACTTAACATAATTCTCTCAAGGTCCATCCATGTTATTGCAAATGGAATGATTTTGTTCTGTTTTGTAGCTGAGTAGTATTCCATTGTATATATGTACCACATCTTTATCCATTCATCTGTTGATGGGCGCTTAGGTTGCTTCCACGTCTTGGCTATTGTAAACAGTGCTGCAATAAACATTGGGGTGCACAGGACTTTTGGGATTGCTGACTTCAGGCTCTTTGGATAAATACCCAGTAGTGGGATGGCTGGATCGTATGGTAGTTCTATTTTTAGTTTTTTGAGGAATCTCCATACTGTTTTCCATAGTGGCTGCACCAGTTTGCATTCCCACCAGCAGTGTATGAGGGTTCCTTTTTCTCCCCAACCTCTCCAACATTTGTTGCTATTAGTTTTAGATATTTTTGTCATTCTAACAGGTGTAAAGTGATATCTTAGTGTAGTTTTGATTTGCATTTCCCTGGTGATCAGCGATGATGAGCATCTTTTCATGTGCCTATTGGCCATCAGTATATCTTCTTTGGAGAAATGTCTGTTCATGTCTCCAGCCCATTTTTTGATTGGGTTGTTTGATGTTTTGTGATTGAGTTGCGAGAGTTCTTTATATATTAAGGATATTAAGCCTTTGTCAGATATATGACTTGCCAATATTTTTTTCCCAGTTAGTGGGTTGTTTTTTTGTTTCAATCCTGTTTTCATTTGCCTTGAAAAAGCTCTTTAATCTGATGAAGTCCCATTTGCTTATTCTTTCTATTGTTTCCCTTCTCTGAGAAGGCATGGTGTCCGAAAAGATCCTTTTAATACTGATGTCAAAGAGTGTACTGCCTAGGTTTTCTTCCAGAAGCCTTATGGTTTCAGGTCTCACCTTTAGGACTTTAATCCATTTTGAGTTTATTTTGGTGAATGGTGAAAAAGAATGGTCAATTTTCATTCTTTTACATGTGGCTTTCCAGTTTTCCCAGCACCATTTGTTGAAAAGACTTTCTTTTCTCCATTGTATGCCCTCAGCTCCTTTGTCAAAGATAAGCTGTCCGTAGATGTGTGGTTTTATTTCTGGGCTTTCAATTCTGTTCCATTGATCTGTGCACCTGTTTTTGTACCAGTACCATGCTGTTTTGATTACTGTAGCTTTGTAGTATGTTTTGAAGTCAGGGATTGTGATGCCTCCCGTTTGTTCTTTTTTCTCAGGATTGCTTTAGCAATTCGGGGTCTTTTGTTGCCCCATATGAATTTTAGGATTCTTTGTTCTAATTCTGTAAAGAATGTCATTGGGATTCTGATTGGGATGGCGTTGAATCTGTAGATTGCTTTAGGTAGAATGGACATTTTAACTATGTTTATTCTTCCAATCCATGTACATGGAATGTCTTTCCATCTCCTTATGTCGTCATCCAATTCTCTCAGAAAGGCCTTGTAATTTTCATTATATAGGTCCTTCTCTTCCTTAGTTAAATTTACCCCAAGGTATTTTATTCTTTTTGTTGCGATTGTGAATGGTATTGTATTCTTGAGTTCTTTTTCTGTTGGTTCATTACTGGAGTATAGAAATGCTACTGATTTATGCAAATTGATTTTATACCCTGCAACTTTGCTGTAGTTGTTGATTACTTCTAACAGTATTCCAATGGAGTCTTTGGGGTTTTCTATATATAAGATCATGTCGTCTGCAAACAGCGAGAGTTTCACTTCTTCCCTCCCTATTTGGATTCCTTTTATTCCTTTTTCTTGCCTGATTGCTCTGGCCAGGACCTCCAGTACTATGTTAAATAAGAGTGGTGATAGAGGGCATCCTTGTCTTGTTCCTGTTTTCAGGGGGATGGGGTTCAGTTTTTGCCCATTGAGTATGATGTTGGCTATGGGTTTGTCGTATATGGCCTTTATTATGTTGAGGTAGTTTCCTTCTATGCCCATTTTGTTCAGAGTTTTTATCATAAATGGCTGTTGGATCTTGTCAAATGCCTTCTCTGCATCTATTGAGATGATCATGTGGTTTTTATTCCTCAGTTTGTTGATGTGGTGTATCACGTTGATTGATTTGTGGATGTTGAACCATCCCTGTGTCCCTGGTATGAATCCCACCTGATCCTGATGTATGATTCTTTTGATGAATTGCTGAATTCTGGTTGCCAAAATTTTGTTTAGAATTTTTGCATCTATGTTCATCAGTGATATTGGCCTGTAGTTCTCTTTTTTCGTGGTGTCCTTGTCAGGTTTTGGTATCAGCGTGATGTTGGCCTCATAGAATGTGTTAGGAAGTGTTCCATCTTCCCTAACTTTTTGGAATAGCTTGAAAAGGATAGGTATTAAATCCTCTCTGAAAGTTTGGTAGAATTCCCCAGGAAAGCCATCTGGTCCTGGGGTTTTATTCTTTGGGATGTTTTTGATTGCTGTTTCAATCTCTTTCCTTGTGATTGGTCTGTTCAAATTGTCTGCTTCTTCTTGAGTGAGCTTTGGGAGATTGTAGGAGTCCAAGAATTTATCCATTTCCTCTAGGTTATCCATTCTGTTGGCATATAGTTTTTTGTAGTATTCTCTTATAATCTGTTGTATTTCTGCAGAGTCTGTTGTTATTTCTCCTCGCTCATTTCTGATTTTGTTTATTTGAGCTTTCTCCCTTTTTTTCTTTGTAAGTCTGGCTAGTGGTTTGTCAATTTTATTTATCTTCTCAAAAAACCAGCTCTTTGTCTCATTGATCCTTTCTACTGCCTTTTTCATTTCAATAGTATTTATTTCTGCTCTGATTTTTATTATTTCTCTCCTTCTGCTGACTTTGGGCTTCATTTGTTCTTTTTTCTCTAGTTCAGTTAGGTGTGCTTTAAGGTTGCTTATTTGGGATTTTTCTTGTTTGTTAAGATGTGCCTGTATTGCGATGAATTTTCCTCTTAATACAGCTTTTGCTGTATCCCATATGATTTGGTATGGCATGGTATCATTTTCATTTGTTTCCAGGTATTTTTTTATTTCTTCTTTAATTTCTTCAATGATCCATTGCTTGTTCAGTAGTGTGTTGTTTAGTCTCCACATCTTTGTGCCTTTCTCAGCTTTTTTCTGGTAATTAATTTCTAGCCTTATAGCACTATGATCTGAGAAGATGCTTGTTATTATTTCAATTTTTTTAAATTTGTAGAGGCTTGCCTTGTTTCCAAACATGTGGTCTATCCTAGAGAATGTTCCATGTGCACTTGAGAAGAATGTGTATTCAGCTCTTTCAGGGTGGAGTGATCTATATATGTCTATTAAGTCCAATTGTTTTAGTTTTTCATTCAGCTCCACTATTTCCTTGTTGATTTTCTGTGTGGATGATCTGTCCATTGATATGAGTGGGGTGTTGAGGTCCCCTACTATTATTGTGTTGTTTTTAACATCTTCCTTTAGGTCTGTTAATAGTTGCTTTATGAATCTTGGTGCTCCTGTGTTGGGTGCATAGATATTTATAAGCGTTATTTCTTCTTGATGAAGTGTCCCTTTGATCATTATATATTGTCCCTCTGTGTCTCTCTTTACCTGCCTTATTTTGAAATCCACTTGGTCTGATCGGAGAATTGCAACACCTGCCTTTTTTTCCTTGCTATTTGCTTGAAGTCTTGTCCTCCACCCCTTCACCCTGAGTCTATGTTTGTCCTTGGGGCTGAGGTGTGTTTCTTGGAGGCAACAAACTGTTGGATCTTGTTCTTTAATCCATTTTGCCACTCTGTGTCTTTTTATTGGAGAGTTCAGTCCGTTCACATTGAGAGTGATTATTGATGCATGTGGACTTAATGCTGTCAATCTGTCACTCATTATCTTGTTTTCCTGTGTTTCTTTTCCTGTGTGCTTTAGACTACCCATTTAATACTGCAATTTCTTATGCTGGGTTTCTTAGATTTTTCCTTATCTATGATTTGTGACTCTGTTCTGTACTTTATTTTAGTGTCTACCTTGAAGTTTGTATTTAGAATCTTGTGTATAATATAGTCTATTCTCTGGTGGTCTCTTACTTACTCGACCACTAGTGATTTAGACCCTTTGCTCTTCCCCTCCTAAATAATTATTTTCATTTTTTATTCCAACTCGTCTTATTAATTTGTAGTTAGAGTGCTAAGATCGTCCTTGTTTTGGTAGTTTCCTTATTTTTACCCTAATGCTATAGTTGAATATTTGCTATCCTGTTCTGGTTCTATCCATCGGTCTCCCTAGTCTGTGGATTGTGTCCCCTTTCTCCCTTTTTTCTTTTTTCAAGTATGAGAGCCTTCTTGAGGATTTCTTGTAATGGAGGGCTTTAAGTTACAAATTCCCTTAACTTTTGTTTGTCTGGAAAAGATTTAATTTCTCCCTCATATCTGAAGGAAATTCTTGCTGGATAGAGTATTCTTGGCTGAAGGTTTTTATCCTTTAAAGCTTTGAATATATCACTCCATTCTCTCCTAGCTTGTAGGGTTTCCGTAGAGAAATCCGCTGACAGTCTGATAGCGGCTCCTTTGTAGGTTATTCTCTTTTTTTTTCTTACTTCCCTGAGTATTCTTTCCTTATCATTCCTATGTGCCAACTTTACTATTATGTGCCTTGCGGTGGGTCTTTTTACATTGACAAATCTAGGAGATCTAAACCCCTCCTCTACACACATTTCTCCATTGATCCCTAGATTTGGGAAGTTCTCTTCAATAATTTCGTTAAGCACACTTTCTGCTCCATTTTCCTTTTCCATATTCTCGGGAATTCCTATGATCCTTATGTTCTTACTCCTCATTGAATCCATTATCTCTTGGAGATTTTCCTCATTTTTTTTAATTCTTAGTTCTCTTTCTTCCTCTGTCTGGTGCCATTCAGCCTGTCTGTCCTCGATTATGCTGATTTGCTCCTCTAGGTTGTCTACATGGGCATTCAGGGAATCCGTATTCTGTTTTATCTGGTCCATTGTGTTTTTCATCTCAAGTAATTCTGTTTGATTCTTCTTTATGATTTCAATCTCTTTTGTGAAGTAACTCCAGAACTCGGCTTGTTTCTCTATCTTTCTCTCTACCTCATTGAGTTTTTTGATTATAGCTGCTCTGAATTCATTATCACTTAGTTTACCTAATTCCAAGTCCTCAGGACTTAATTCTGTGTTTTTATTGTTTTCCTTCTGGTCTGGGGCTTTTATAAATTGCTGGATGGTAGAGGAGCGGTTTTTTCTCATGGTGGTAGAATTCAGTTGCAGTTACAGCCTGTCGCCACTAGATGGGGTGGAGAGCCGCGTGTTAGCTCTCCGCCTTGGGGCAAGATGGCTGCGCCCACTGGCTTTGCTGGGGGGGAGGAGCTGTTACTCACACGCGCTGGTCTTGGTTCAGATCAGTTCTGTTCTCTGGTCTCCCAAGGCCCTTGATTTATAGGGTCCCCGCAGACAGAAGCTTTCCCCCCCGTCAGCGGGTCTCCACTGAATCAGCGGCAGGAGTCCTGGATGATCCCCCGGTGGCGCAGCCCCTCCCCCGCTTCTTCCCGACCTGCGCCACAGCGATCGCAGACTCTAGGGGAGGGAGCGTTGTTCTCTCCTACCTTCCAGCGCCTCCGAGGGTGTAAGCAAGGTTTATGATCTCCGCCTTCTTGGTATTGTAGGTCTCTAACGTGCTGGCATTATGTTTATTCTCTGAAATTCAGTTCTTCCAATCTTTTGGTGTATTTTGGAGGGGAGAGAATCCCGGGTCAGCTCACCCCGCCATTTTGCTCCGCCCCCCTCCCTTATGTTTTCTTCTAGGAGTTTTGTGGTTTCAAATTTTTGTCTTTAATCCATTTTGAGTTGATTTTTTAGTGTGTTTTTTTTTTTTTTTGAGGAAGATTAGCCCTGAGCTAACATCTGCCACCAATCCTCTTCTCTCTCTTTTTTTTTTTTGCGGAGGAAGACTGGCCCTGAGCTAACATCCTTGCCCATCTTCCTCTACTTTATATGTGGGACGCCTGCCACAGCATGGCTTCATAAGCAGTGCATAAGTCCACACCCAGGATTGGAACTGGCGAACTCTGGGCCACCAAAGCAGAACGTGTGAACTCAACCACTGCACCACTGGGCCAGCCCCCAAGTTGATTTTTGTATATAGTGTAAGATAAAAATATAATTTCATTCTTTTGTGTGTAGCTATCCAGTTTTCCTAGTTGTATCCAATTTTACCATTTATTGAAGAGACTATCCTTTCTCCTTTGTGTATTCTTGGCACACTTGTCAAAGATCAGTTGACCAGATATACATAGAGTCTGTTCCATTGGTCTATATGTCTTGTCTTTTGAAGAAGACTAGCCCTGAGCTAACATCTGCTGCCAATCATCCTCTTTTTGTGGAGGAAGACTGGCCCTGAGCTACATCCGTGCCCATCTTTCTCTACTTTATGTGTGGGACGCCTGCCACAGCATGGCTTGACTCAAGTGGTGCATAGGTCTGCAATACATGAACTTTTTTTTTTGCTTTTATTGATATCTAGTTTCATTCCATTGTGGTTGGAAAAGATACTTGAGGTGATTTCAGTCTTAAACTTGTTAAGATTTATTTTGTGACCTAGCATGTGATCCTGGAGAATGTTCTGTATGCATTTGAGAAGAATATGTATTCTGCTGCTATTGGGTAGAATTCTGTATATGTCAGTTAGGTCCATTTGGTCTGTAGTGTTGTTCAAGTCTGCTGTTTACTTATGATTTTTTCTGGGTGTTCTGTTTATTATTGAAAGTGGGGTGTTGAAGTGTCCTACTATTATTGTGTTGCCATCTCTTTCTCCCTTCAGATCTATCAGTGTTTTCTCTACAGATTTAGGTGCTCTGATATTGAGTGCATATATGTTTATAATTGTTATATCTTCCTGTTGAATTGAGTCTTTTATCACTATATAATGATGTCTTTGTCTCTTTAAAGTCTTTTTTGTCTCTTTAAAGTGATTTTAAAGCCATTTTTGATTTAAAGTCTGTTTTGTCTGATATAACTATAGTCACTCCTGCTCTCTTTTGGTTACCATTTACACGGAATATCTTTCTCCATCCTTTCATTTTCAGCCTATATATGTCCTCAAATCTAAAGTGAGTCTCTTGCAGACAGCAAATAGTTGAATATTATTGTTTTATCCATGCATCCACTCTATGTCTTTTGGAGGAGTTTAACCCATTTATATTTTATAGGCTTTATTTTTAAGCCTCAAAGTGACTGAGTTACGTTACACCCTATTTTGCAGATGGAGAAACTGAGGCTTCAGAAACTTGAGGAATTTGCTCCAAGTTACACTGCTTATAAAATAACATAGCTGGGATTTGAACCCCATGTGTCCTACTCTGCGGCCCATACTTTTTTATAATTATTATTTTATTGAGGTCATAATAGTTTATTGTGACATTTCAGTTGTACATTATTATTTGTCAGTCAGCATATATATGTATCTCTTTACCCCGTATGCCCACCCGCCAAACCCCTTCCCCTCTGGTAACCACTAACCTTCTCTTTGCCCATGTGTTTGTTTATCTTCTACACATGAATGAAATCATTGGTGTTTGTCTTTCTGTGTCTGGCTTATTTCACTTAGCATCATACCCTCAAGCTCCATCCATGTTGTTGCAAATGGAACAATTTTGTCTTTTTTTAATGGCTGAGCAGAATTCAATTGTATATATATATGCCACATCTTGTTTATCCAATCATCAGTCAGTGGGCACCTGGGTTGCTTCCACTTCTTGGCTATAGTGAATAATGCTGCAATGAACATGGGAGTACATAAGTCTTGTTGAATTGTTGTTTCAAGTTCTTTGGGTAAATACCCAGTAGCAGGATAGCTGGGTCATATGGTATTTCTATTTTAATTTTTTTGAGAAATCTCCATACTGTTTTCCATAGTGGCTGCATCAGTTTGCATTCCCACTAGCAGTGTAGGTGGGTTCCCTTTTCTCCTTATCCTCTCCAACAGTTGTTATTTTTGTCTTGGAGGTTACAGCTATTTTAACGGTGTAAGGTGATATCTTAGTGTAGTTTTGATTTTCATTTCCCTAATGGTTAGTGTTGAATATCTTTTCATGTGTCTATTGGCCATGTGTATATCTTCCTTGGGAAAATGTCTGTTCATATCCTCTGCATACTTTTTGATTGTTTTTTCCCCAAAGATTAGTGCCTGAGCTAACATCTATTGTCAATCTTCTTTCGTCTTTTCTTCTTCTTCTTCTCCTCAAAGCCCCCCAGTACATAGTTATAGGTCCCTCTGGTTCTGCTATGTGGGATGCCGCCTCAGCATGGCTTGATTAGTGGTGCCATGTCTGTGCCCAGGATCTGAACTGGCGAAACCCTGGGCCCCCAAAGCAGAGTGCACGAACATAACCACTCAGCTACAGGGCAGCCCCAGTTTGGTTTTTTGTTGTTCAGTTGTGTGAGTTCTCTATAAATTTTGAACATTAACCCCTTGTCAGATATACGATTTAAAATATTTTCACCCAGTTGGTGGATCGTCTTTTCATTTTGTTCCCAGTTTCCTTTGCCTTGCAGAAATTCTTTAGTCTGATGAAGTCCCACTTGTTTATTTTTTCTTTTGTTTTCCTTGTCTGAGTAGACATGGTATTCGAAAAGATTCTCTTAAGACCAATATCAAAGAGTGTACTGCCTGTATTTTCTTCTAGGAGTTTTATGGTTTCAGATCTTACCCTTCAAGTCTTTGATCCATTTGGAGTTAATTTTTTTTTCCTCAAGATTTTACTTTTCCTATTTCTCCTGAAAGCCCCTGGTACATAGTTGTGTATTTTTAGTTATGGGTCCTTCTAGTTGTGCTATGTGGGATGCTGCCTCAGCATGGCTTGATGAGCAGTGCTAGGTCCATGCCCAGGATCCGAACCAGTGAAACCCTGGGCTGCTGAAGCAGAGCAAATGAACTTAACCACTTGGCCACGGGGCCAGCCCCTGGAGTTAATTTTTGTGTATGGTGAAAGGTAGTGGTCTACTTTCATTCTTTTGTGTGTGGCTATCCAGTTTTCGCCACACCATTTATTGAAGAGACTTTCCTTTCTCCATTGTATGTTCTTAGCTCCTTTGTTGAAGATTAGCTGTCTGTAGATGTGTGGTTTTATTTCTGGGCTTTCAATTCTGTTCCATTGATCTGTGTGCCTGTTTTTGTACCAGTATCATGCTGTTTTGATTACTATGGCTTTGTAGTATATTTTGAAGTCAGAGATTGTGAAGCCTCCAGCTTTGTTCTTTTTTCTTTGCTTCAGTTGCTTTTTAGATTGCTTTAGCTATTCAGGGTCTTTTGTTGCCCCATGTGAATTTTAGGATTCTTTGTTCTGTTTCCATTGAATCTTTAGATTGCTTCAGGTAGTATGGACATTTTAACTATATTTATTCTTCCAATCCATGTGCTTGGAATATCTTTCCATTTCTGTATGTCATCTTCAATTTATTTCAGTGTCTTATAGTTTTTTGTGTATAGGTCTTTCACCTCCTTGGTTAAATTTATTCCTAGATATTTTATTCTTTTTGTTGGGATTGTAAATGGGACTGTATTCTGTTTTTCTTTTTTCTTTTTAAGATTGGCACCTGAGCTAAGATCTGTTGCCAGTCTTTTTTTTTTTTTTCTTTCTTCTTCTTCTCCCCAAAGCCCCCCAGTACATAGTTGTCTATTCTAGTTGTATATTATACTTGTAGGTCTTTCTGATTCTGCTGTGTGGGATGTCACCTCAGCATGGCCTGACAAGCGGTGCCATGTCTCTGCCCAGCATACGAACCAGTGAAACCCTGGGCTGCTGAAGCAGAGTGTGCGAACTGAGCCACTCGGCCACGGGGCAGGCCCTGGGATTGTGTTCTTGAGTTCTCTTTCTGTTAGTTTGTTATTAGAGTATATAAATGCAACTGATTTTTGTAAGTTGATTTTGTACCCTGCAACTTTACTGTAGTTATTGATTATTTCTAATAGTTTTCTGATGGATTCTTTAGAGTTTTCTATATATAAAATCATATTGTCTGCAAACAGTGAGAGTTTCACTTCTTCATTGCCTATTTGGACTCCTTTTATTCCTTTTCCTTGCCTAATTGCTCTGGCCAAAACCTCCAGTACTATGTTGAATAAGAGTGGTGAGAGTGGGCACCCTTGTCTTGTTCCTGTTCTCAGGGGGATGGCTTTCGTTTTTTTCACCATTGAGTATGATGTTGGCTTTATTATGTTGAGGCACTTCCCTTTAATACCAATTTTATTCAGAGTTTTTATCATAAATAAAAGTTTTATCATAAATAAAAGTTTCATTTCATAGTTTCATTGATAAATGTATGTTGGATCCTGTCAAATGCTTTCTCTGCATCTATTGAGATGATCATGTGATTTTCATTCCTCATTTTGCTAATGTGGTATATCACATTGATTGATTTGCGGATGTTGAACTATACCTGAATCCCTGGTATAAATCTCACTTGATCATGGTATATGATCTTTTTAATGTATTGCTGTATTCAGTTTGCCAGTCTTTTGTTGAGGACTTTTGCATCTATGTTCATCAGTGACATTGACCTGTAATTTTCCTTCTTTGTGTTGTCCTTGTTTGGCTTTGGGATCAACGTGATATTGGCCTCGTAGAATAAGTTAGGGAGTGTTCTGTCTTCCTCAGTTTTTTGGAATAGTTTGAGAAGGATAGGTATTAAGTCTCCTTTCAATGTTTGGTAGAATTCTCCAGAGAAGCCATCTGGTCCTGGACTTTTATTTTTGGGGATGTTTTTGATGACTGTTTCAATCTCTTTACTTGTGAATGGTCTATTCAGATTCTCTATTTCTTCTTGGTTCAGTTTTGGGAGGTTCTGTGCCTCTAAGAATTTATCCATGTCTTCTAGATTGTCCAATTTGTTGGCATATAGTTTTTCATAGTATTCTCTTATAATCCCTTGTATTTCTTTGGTTTACATTGTAATTTCTCCTGTTTCCTTTCTAATTTTATTTATTTGAGTCTTCTCTCTTATTTTCTTAGTGAATCTGGCTAAGGGTTTGTCAATTTTGTTTATCTTGTCAAAGAACTAGCTCTTAGTTTCATTGATCCTTTCTACTGTTTTTTGGTTTCAATTTCATTTATTTCTGCTCAAATTTTTATTATTTCCTTCCTTCTGCTGACTTTGGGCTTTGTTTCCTCTTCTTTTTCTAGTTCTGTAGGTGTAGTTTCTGATTACTTATTTGCAGTTTTTCTTGTTTGTTGAGGTGGGCCTGTATTACTATAAACTTCCCTCTTAGGACTGCTTTTGCTGCGTCACATATGAGTTCGTATGATGTATTTTCATTTTTGTTTGTCTCCATATATTTTTTTGATTTCTCCTTTAATTTCTTCATTGATCCATGGGTTGTTGAGTAGCATGTTCTTTAGGCTCCACATATGTGTTACTTTCCCAGCTTTTTTCTTGCAGTTGATTTCTAGTTTCATAGCATTATGGTCAGAAAAGATGCTTGATATGATTTCAATTTCTTACATTTATTGAGACTTGACTTATTTCCCTATATGCAGTCTGTCTTTGAGAATGTTCCATGTGCACTTGAGAAGAATGTGTATTCTTCTGTTTTTGGATAGGGTATTCTATATATATATCTATTAAGTCTATCTGGTCTAATTTTTCTTTTAGTCCGCTATTTCCTTGTTGACTTTCTGTCTAGATGATCTATCCATTCATGTAAGTAGAGTGTTGCTGTTATTGTGTTGCTGTTAATTTCTCCTTTTAGGTGTGTTAATAGTTGCTTTATGTACTTTGGTGCTCCTGTATTAGGTACACATATATTCATAAGTGTTATGTCCTCTTGGTGGAATGGCCCATTTATCATTACATACTGCTCCTCTTTGTCTCTCATTGTGTTTTTTATCTTGAAGTCTACTTTGTGTGTTATAAGTATGGCAACACCTACTTTCTTTTGTTTGCCATTTGCTTGGAGAATCATCTTCCATCCCTTCACTCTGAGCCTATGTTTCTGTTTAGAGGCGAGATGTTTTTCCTGGAGGCAGCATATTGTTGGATCTTGTTTTTCAATCCATCCAGCCACTCTGTGTCTTTTGATTGGAGAATTCAATCCATTTACATTCAGATTGATTATTGATATATGTGGGCTTAACACTGTGATTTTATCACTTGTTTTCCAGTTGTTCTGTATTTACCTTGTTTCTCGTTGCATATGTTTCTGACAACCCGTTCAGTTTGGTGATTCTTTATGATGGTTTTCCCATTTTTCTCTTTATTTATTGTTTGTGTGTCTGTTCAGAATTTTTGTTCAGTTATTACTATGAGGTTTGTAGAAAATATCTCGTAGATGAGATAGTCCATTTTTTGATACCTTCTTATCTCCTTAGTCCAACCAGGTTGCATCCTTTTCCTCTTGCTGGCGTAAGTTATTATTGTCACAACTTACTCAGTTTTGTGTTGTGAGTTTGTGATTAAAATGAAGTGATTATGGTTATTTTTGATGCTTTCGTTCCCTCTATCTTTAATGTTATAATTGTTTGCTAATCTGTTTCATTAAAGAGCTGCAATTTTCTGATTTTGTCTGTCTGTGTATCTCCTTGCTCAAGGCTTTGTAATCCCTTTCTTTTTTTTTTTTTTTTTTAAGATTTTATTTTTTTTCCTTTTTCTCCCCAAAGCCCCCCGGTACATAGTTGTATATTCTTCGTTGTGGGTCCTTCTAGTTGTGGCATGTGGGACGCTGCCTCAGCATGGTCTGATGAGCAGTGCCATGTCCGCGCCCAGGATTTGAACCAATGAAACACTGGGCTGCCTGCAGCAGAGTGCGCAAACTTAACCACTCGGCCACGGGGCCAGCCCCATGTAATCCCTTTCTTTTTATTTTCGGGTTTGAGGGCCTTCTTGAGCTTTTCTTGTAGGTGGCATCTTGTGGCGATAAACTCCCTGAGGTTTTGCTTATCTGGGAAAGTTTTTATTTCTCTATCTTGTCTGAAAGTTTCTTGGCTGAACATTTTTGTCTTTCAGTACTTTGAATATATCATTCCAATCTCTCCTTGCCTGTAAGCTTTCTCCTGAGAAATCCACTGAAAGCCTGATAGGGGTCTCCCATTGTAGATTATTTTCTTGTGCCTTCCTGCCCTTAATATTTTATCTTTGTCATCGACTTTTGCCAGTCTTACTAATATGTGCCTTGGAGAAGGCCTTTTTATGTTGATGAAATTAGGAGTTGTATTGGCTTCATTTACATGTAATTCCAGCTCCTTCCCCAGGTTTTGGACATTCTCAGCTGTTATTTCTTTGAACAAGCTCTCTGCTCATTCCTCCCTCCACTCTCTCTCTGGAATATCTATAATCCTTATATTGCATTTCCTAATTGAGTCATATTTCTTGGAGAATTTCTCCATTTCTTTTTAGTCTTTTCTCTCTTCCTCCACCTGAAGAGTTTCTATATTTCTGTCCTCTGAAATACTTATTCTTTACTCCATAATATCAGCTTTATTTTTTAAGGAGTCCACATTTTTTTTTAATCTAATTCATTGTGTTCTTCATCTCCAACATTTCTGGTTGGTTTTTTTTTTCTCTTATAGTTTCAATCTCTTTTGTGAAGAATTCCCTCTGTTCATTAATTTTATTCCTGATATATTAACTCTCTGGTCTTCTTGTAACTCATTAAGTTTCTTTATGGTAACTATTTTGAATTTTTTGTCATTTAGATTGTAAATTTCTGTGACTTCAGGATTCGTGTCTGGACTCTTGTCATTTTTTTCTGGTCTGGAGTGTTAATATATTTCTTCATGCTATTTGATGGGGTGGAGTTTTGCTGTCACGTGGTGGTAGTATTTGGTTGCAGATTCCACCTGCCACCCTGGAGGGGGCAGGAGCTGTGTTTTCTGAGCCCTCTGTCCTGGTGGTTGTGCCTGTCTAGTGGAAGCTGTGCCGATAGGGCTCTTTGAGTCTGGCTGCCACTACTTTACACATGTAGGCGCAGGTGCTCTGGTGGGGATCCGCTACCCTGGCCGACTGGCTGAGCTGATGCTCTGGGGAGGGGGGGGTGCCTTCTTTCTTGCCCGTTCTGCTGCTGTGCACTCACTGGCTGCCCGCCTGGGTTGCTTGGCTTGGTGAGGGCCCCCTTCCTTGCTTAGCCACCTCGGTGTGGAGAGTTTCTGTGGCCTGGGAGGCAACTCTGAGGGTGAAAGTGTTCCCACAAAGGGCAGCCCTTGCTTTTAACCTCTGCTTTCTCCTATGGAAAGGACATAGACTGAACCTTGAAGGATGGAGGCTTTTGAAGTCCAGCAAAGAAGAAGTGCTTCAAGAGAAAAGTGGGTCTGTGTAGAGTTAGCAGTGCACACTGGTTCTGGGGAACCGCAAGCCATGTGGTTGGCCCAAATGCAGTTTGGTCAGTGGTATTTGGCAGAAGAAGATGGGACATGAAAGAGGGGCAGGAGCTAGTAAAGATTGAAGGTTATGCTGAGGAGTTGTTCTTCATTCCAAAGTTAGCAGTTTTCTTCTGGAGAGTGAATTTGCGTATTAAGAGGACAACTCTGGTAGTACTGAAAGAACTTTCGGCTGCTTTTGGCTCATTGTGGAAATTTTGGAAGGTATAAGTTAAAAAAAAATCTTGTCACCACTTAGAGGCAAAGATAACAAGGAATTATTGTGCCCTCAAGAGAGACAGAGAGGGTAATGGCTGGAGGACAGGTGAGAGCTGCTAGTTTATAGAGGTCCTCTAGAGGCACGATGGATAGGATGCAGTGATCACCTGGGTCTGTGATAGAGGAATAGGGAATCTGAGGATGATTTTGATGTTTCTCACTTATGCACCTGGGTAGAGAGATTTTGTTCTGATGGTAGCTATAAATGGGGTGGGATGTGGTGGCGTGGGAGGTGGTGAAGTTCAGTTTTATTCATGTTGGATTTAAGGGTTCTTCAAGATCGTTACGGGAGATAAGTCTAGGAAGGAAGTTAGAAATGTAGATCTGTAAATTAGGGGCAATGTGAGAGCTAGAGATGAATGATTTGGAGTCAGCCACTATGTAGATTGCAAAGAGAGGAGGGTGGAACCCTGAGAGGCCACTAAAACTTGAAAGCAAAATAAAGTAAGTAATCCCAGGAAGGGAGACTAGGGAAAGTCCGAGTCGAGAGGAGAACAAAGATGACACAGTTTCTTGGCAGCCCAGGTCAATACCTTAAAGAGCTGAGAGGAATCAGCATTAGGATGTGGGACAAGGTGAGGAACTCACAGCAGACTGCCACTGAAGCCCCTGGGAGGAGCTCTTTCTGGAGAGTGATGGAGACAGGCCAGATAACCAGTTCTGGGTTGTGGAGTGACTGGGAGGTTGATGGTGAAGTGTGAAAGACACTCTTTAAAGAATCTTGACAGGAAAGAGAAGTGGAAAGAAAAATAAGGTGTTAACTTGATAAAGAGAGAATTGAGAAGATATCCTCCCTTTTTAAAAAAAGGTTGATAGTGATTTGAGTATTTTTGTAGGTTTGGTAAAGGTGATTTAAGTATGAGAGAGAGAAACTGATGAAGCAAAGTAACAAGGGGATTAAAGCACAGGTGGGGAGTCAGACAGCTGTGGGTTCTGACTCTGACTTTGCCATTCACTGATAGTAGGATTTGGGCCCCACTCGTTGGTTGACTCATTTATCATTGGGCACATCATACCTGCTACACCTGTAATGAAGGTTAAATGAAGTAATAGATGTGTAATGTGAGGCACTGGAGTGGTATATAAGTAAGCATTTGGTCAGTTGGAGCTGCTATTATTTTTATTACTACTTGGGAGGGGATGAGTTAAAGATGGACGCATATGGTAAGGACGGCTGTAGATTAAGCCTTCTGGAGGTGATTGGAGAGGGTTGGGAGGAGTTTTCAATTTTCGCTGAGTTAGTGTGGGATCTAGGATAAGGGGATTGGCAGGGGTATGATAAAGAAGTGTGACAAGGATGTTAAAGATGAGCTGTCACAGGGAGGCATAGTAACTAAAGATAAGAAAAAGGCTGTGGGACAACGATGAGGGCTCTGTTGAAGCTGGAATTTTATCATAGTACCAGCTGTGACTTTATGGCTGCATGCAACTGCAGTTGGCAGCCTAGAGGGAGTGGTAGAGAAGGCAAAAGGGTCAGTTTCATTCAGGGATGGCTGCAATTGACAGGGTCAGTGAGTAGTGCAGGAGGATGGGTTAGAAGTGGATATTGGTGAGGGTGTCATTGAAGTGATGGCCAGCACGCTCCTTACTAAGTAATGTAGCAGGAGCTCGCTAGCTTGGAGAAAGTATGTGGTCAAGGGATTGGAAACCTGAGATTTAAAGATCGAGTCTAGTGGAAGTAGATATGTGTGCTGTGTAGAAGAACAAGAAATTGTGTTTCCGGAATTCTGTCTTGGGGGTTCAGATATTAAAAGTGGTGCCAACAAGATCTGTGTAAGGGCAGTTGTTGGAGGCCAAGGTCCTAGATGGGGTTGGGTGATGGCTTTCCTCGTAGGTATTTGACAAAGCAGGTTAGACCAGGAAGTCTCTTCTGAGGGGTGAGGTAAGTGCTTAAAGTCAAGTTTTGTACTTCTCAGGAGGTTTTGGGGCACTTACTTGGAGGAAGAGAATTGTGGAGTGGACTAACTTTTCAGAGGCCTTGATCAGCTTGAACAGTAAGTGGTGAGGAACATGGAATGATGTGGGCCCCAAAGCTGTGGGGCACAGGGAAAGATCAAACTTGAGGTGTCACCTGAAGTTCTTTGTAGTGATCATCATGAACAGAGGAATTTATAACAAAGGTTCCCTGGATTATGGTCTGTTCTCTGCATGACTGTCCTGGGGCACACCTCATGGCTGAGCCCT
This sequence comes from Equus asinus, assembly GCF_041296235.1. Taxonomy (NCBI): domain Eukaryota; kingdom Metazoa; phylum Chordata; class Mammalia; order Perissodactyla; family Equidae; genus Equus; species Equus asinus. The sequence goes on from NC_091812.1 coordinate 38,958,868, forward strand.
ATGTATGTGAGGAGAGAATGGGCAGGTGGAGGAGAAATGGTTCCTGTCTTTGGAGCTCCCCAGGTTGATGGATGGTTAAATTGACTTCCTAAGGTGATGGTCAACTCTAACATTCTCCAATTCTGAGGAGGTAGAAACAGGTCATAGAGAACTGGAAATGCAATGTGAGTAGATGGGTTTTCTTTTTCTTTTTTAACCAAATACGCCTTTTCTGCTTGACCCATGTCAGTTACATATAGCCTGACCTCATCCTTACTAACAGGTGCCTTGTATTTCACCATATAAAGAACCCCAAATTAAACCCTGTTGATGGCCATTGGATTGTCGTCTGTCTTTCACCATTGCCAAAAATGCTATGGTTGATGGCCTGGTACATGAAATCTTGCACGTTCTCAGGACTGTTTCAGTTTGTCTTTTCTCAGTTGAGCTTTGTTTCCTTAATGCTGTATGGTGGCATCAAACTCTGCTTGGAATCCTTTCTGTGTAGTCTGTAAGTGTGATTTCCAGTGTGTGCTCTATTTGTTTTGACACAAGCCTGTGGTAACAACATGGATTGCATGGAGGCCGTTATACTGGGGTCCCACCTGTACTGTCTCTACTGGGTGTGCAAAGCCTCGTGAGGAAGCCTTGATGAAGACACTGGGAAATCGGGAAGCCTCCAGGGTTGTACAGGATTTTGCATAAAAGCTGAAAGAAGCCTTGGGCACCTGGGGTGTAACTTCGTAATCCCTGGCCCTCTCTAGTGTTCATCAAGCCTTCCCTATAGAGAATCTGAGCCAGAAAGACACTGGTGAGGTCCTAAGCACCTCCTCTTCTTTAAGGCTGGGGATGGGACACTTGAACCCTCCCTGGATATATCTCTGAGTTATAAAGCCCTCTTCTTAACACCCCAGGAAAGTCGACGCAGCGCCCTTGCTCAGATCCCTGCAAACCAAACATTCCAGCCACTGGTCTCCAGAGCTGCCCATTTCACAAACACCTCAAAGGAATGTGGGTTTGAATTGAGATCACCTTCTTGGCCAGTTTTGGAGCCTGGGAAAAAAGAGCCGCCTTTGGAAAAAGCTTTAGCTGGTTTTGTGGGTTTTTTACTTGCAAGGCTGGTTGACTGTTGGGCTGAGCTTGGAGGTTGTATTCCCCATAGGAGGGCTCGAGTTAGGAGAACTAGCCCCACTCTCTTGTGTGTGTTTGTGGTTTTAACTGAGCTACCCCCTAAAGTGCATCTTTTCCCTCTCTGACTGACTAGCCAGGTCCTGGGACGCAGCTGGTGTTGATTCCTGCCAGCCACTGTGACTGGACAGTGCACTTACCTTCTGTTTAAGGCCACCCACTCTCATTCTCCCCGCTGCCTGATGTGGGTGAGAGAGAAAGGAGCACTCTGTCTTAGTTTTGTGGTGCTGTCCCAGTAGCTCATGATTTGGTACGTAAGAGTTAAATGAAGAAATTGGGGTAGAGGCAGAAGAAGGGACTGGGGTATGAGTTGAAATTTGTGGGACCATCTGGTGTCCTTTCTCTCACTGTAGGGAAGGTACTTAGGGAATCAATCTCTTTCTTACTACACACACACACTCACTCACTCACTCACTCACACTCACTGCCTCCTTAGCTTTCTCTGACCTAGAACACCCGGAGGGTGAAGGGTAGGAGTTCCATATGGGCTATGGCTATGAACTTGTCTCTCTTGGATATGAGTTCTTAATATGGTATTCATAAATGGCCTTCAGGATGTTCACAACCCCCTGAAATTGTCTACAACATTGTACATTCATGTGTTTCTTCAGAGAGGGTCCACAGCTCTCATCAGATTCTCAAAGGGGTCTCTGGTTCCCAAAAGGACAAAATTCTCTGCTTTGGCATTTGAATCTTGGACTGATAGTAAGAAAAGCAATAGTTGACATTCACCAGCCTCTGATCACACACCAGGCAAGGCTAAGTGCTTTACACGTGATGTTTCATTTGAGCCTCCAAATCTTGCAAGGAGAGTATTATGATTATCCTTCTCTTACTGGTTAGGAAGTGGAGGCACTGAGAATGGCACATTAGACCCAGAATGATGCAGTTTTCTGGAGCTGGGACTTGAACACAGTCTGATTCTAGAACTCTTAGCTGTTCCTTGGTAGGGCCTCCATGCCAAGCCGAAGGGCTCCATAGTGACTCTGGGATGTAGCTGGCTTTAAAGTTCCTTTCCCTTCTTCACTTCACTGCCTGACTCTAGTATAGGCTTCCACTGGCCCTGAAATAGCACTGTTACCCACCTGGTTTCCACGTCTCTGGAGGGGTAGGAGAGAGGAGATTGTCTCTGGGAAGTCAAATCTATTTAGTTTTGAATCTTAGTTCTGTGACTTAGTTGTCCTCAGCATAAGCTCTGGAACCAGGAATCCATGGCCCTTGCCACAGGGTTACCGTGAGCACAAAATAAGTTGATAATGTATCTGAAAGAACTTTGGGATCCATGAATACTGTGGGATTATGTGTTAGGATAGTGACATCTGTGCTCTCCTGGGGAGAGTGGGTAGCCTCCAGCCTCAGAAGGACAGCACCCACCTGGTCCAAAGGGTATGAGACACGGGACTGTTTGTCTAAGCTGCCTGTGGTCAAAAGTACGTTCTGGACAGAAGAGGTGGTGATGTAACTGGCTCTGTGTGTGTATTGAAAAATCCCTCTTTGCTCTTTCCTCATTTCAGGTTTGTCCTTTGAGTCAAGTCAAATATTTATCGAGTATTTCTGAGTACAAAAGTAGTGTATGAGAGAGTTGTGAGGGATACAGAAGAAGTGCCCCTCTCCTTATGGAGTTTGTGGTCTCGCTGAAGAGCAAGGACAACATGTGTGTATATGAAGGGAGATGTACGGTAAGTTCAAGTACAGACCACAGTCGGGTGCTGGTTGGAGGGTTTCAGGAGAGAGAGGGAACTCTGGGCTGGAAGAATAAAGGCAGGCAGATCAGGTTGAAGAATTTGGACAATTTGGGTGGGTGGAGGGGGTGCTGGTGCCCGGTTGGGGAGGAACACTGAGGAGGCTGGAGAGTCTGACTGACAGCAAGATCTGGGAGCCTCCGGAGTTACTGGGAGAATCACTAGCTTGTGGAAGATTGATCTTTTAGTGGAGTGTTCTGGATGGATCAGAAAGAGGAGCTAGATGCCAGTCAGGTTCTTTGCACAGTCTCTGAGCATTTTGTTTCTGCAGCTCAAATGAAAATTAAATGTGTTATGGATGGTAATTTCTGAACGGTTGGGCTGGAATGCACGGACCGCACGTCTTTTTTTCCCTGTTGGACTTGCCAGGTGGGGTTTGTTGTGGTTGTGAAGAGACCAGATATTGTTACTTCTCCATTTCTTTAGTCCCTTGTCACACATATGCAGCCAGCTCTTGACCATGCATTGCACACTGGAAGTGCTCAGTACATATTTATTTTTTATTTGATTCATGGGGGTGGGGAGAGCCAGTCTCTGTAAGAAAGTCAAATTTTAGGTAATAGTTTCCACTTCCTCAAGCACCAGTCTTTTCACTTGGATTGCTAATATCTTCCTCCTTTCTTTTCTGGGGGTGCCCTGTTGTAAAAGTGCTAATTATCAGTATTTTGACTGTAAGATAGTAGGTGGGAGGAGCCTGTATCCACAAATGGAGTACAGAATTGATACTTAACTGATTGAAAATAGGCTTCGTAAGTTAAAAAAAAAGAACTGTTTAGATCTTTATACACAGCCCACCATGCTCTTCACTAATCTTTTTCTGGTTCCCCTGTCAACAGACCAGGGGCAGGAGTGCCACTGGCCCAGTGTGGTGTCTCTTCTGGCCTTTCGCTCTTGCTGGCTCATGCCATGCAGAGAAGCATTGCCTTCACTTGTTCCAAAATGGAGTGGAACCATTTCTAGGGGAGGAAGTGTGGGTAGGAGGTGTGGAGCAGAGCTGAGGAGCTTTTAGTTTATACTTTCCAACTCTCTATAGTGTTTGAATTTTTTCACCATGGATATTTAAGCCTTTTATAACAATAGTATAAAAAATTATATAATAATAAATAATAACAATACAAAAAATTGAGTTGTAGTACTCAATTTTAAGTGCTTAAATACAGTAGGAAAATAGAATGGAATTAGAAGTCCTAGTTTATTTGTTCCACAGATGTTTGCTAGCTTTATAATTGAATTTTCTCTGTTCTGTAGTCCAAGCAGAATGACATCCTTAACTCTAGGTTGTAGGTACTCCGTGCGTGTATCACCTCAGATGGCGAACCGGATTGTAGATTCTGCAAGGAGCATCCTCAACAAGTTTATACCCGATATCTATATTTATACAGACCACATGAAAGGAGTCAACTCTGGGAAGTAAGTGCCTGTGCAATTCTGGAGCCTAATTCTGCAGCTACTTTAGCTTGTTTCATAGTGCGGTTCTGATTAAAGTTAAAGCTGCCAGCTCTGAGGTTGGGCAGCCAGAGAAAGAATGATTTCAGGATTAATTTCCTTCTAACTTATTGCTCTTGTCACCAGCAATGCCTGTCACACAGAAAGCATCACAGTGGCCAGTGTTGGGAGATGAGGGGTCCAGTCCTAGCCTAGGGGAATTAAAACCCGGCTAATAATAAACAGTGCTTCAAGCTTGGAGTCCCATCTGCACTCTGTTCCCACAAAAAATTAAAGTAAACAAGTTCTTCCACCCTGAGTAAACAGCAGTTTAGGGAAAAAAATCCTTTGTTGATCTAAGTGCCAGTCGGCTTCTCTCTCCATCAAGGGGAACAACAGACCTAGAGCCAAAGAGAGTTGTTATTGCATATTTGAATTTGGTTTAGTTAAAGCCTTTGCGGGAAACCTCACTTTAGAAAATAAAAAGTTAATGATGAGTTATGTAATTAAAATATCTGTTTTAGGTTTTGGTTGTGTATTTAGAAACCAGTAAGTTAGGGAAGCAATTAAAAACTAATTTTTTAAAAATGAAAATGTTATACATATAGAAAAGTTGAAAGTATAGTACAGTGAACACCTGTTCATTCCCACTAGCTGTAGCTAACAATGAATAGTTTGCCCAATTTGCTTTTCTTGTTGAGGGGATTTTCTTTGTTTGTTTTTAGCTGAACCATTTCAATGTGAATGACAGTATCATTACACTTTGAATCTGAACTTTTCAGCTTGTGTCTCCTAAAAATAAGAACATCAGAGATTGACTTTCAGTGTTAAGAAATCAATTTTTTCCTAAATAGTGCCACAGCTCATCCTTTTTTATAGCTCTTCCGTCTGAGGTTTCTTTTAACTTCAGCAAAAGAAGGAAAGAGAGAATAAAGGAGGGGGTGAGTGCGTTATGAGATCTCTGACCTTCACAAGGTCCAAGGGAAAGGTGTAGGTGATTTCAGAAATACAGTGGTGGCTCAGAGTCCAAAGCAACAGAGGTGGAGGTGTCAGAGGTTAGAGTTGGGAAAGAATTTGTGTGCAAACCTGGCCCTTTCTCTGTGAGTTGGAAAGGTCAGTGATGGTCCCAAACCTTTGGTGTATTGCTCAAATATCACCAGTGTTTTCCTCATTCATACCGTGGGAGTGATAATGCCTGCATTCCTAGGTTACTGTCAAGATTAAAAGATCATGTATGTAAACCACTAATGCAATGCCTGGCACATAGTAGGTGGTACAGAAGTGGTAGCTGCTAATGCCATTCTTACCTTCTCTTCTCTTCTTGGCCAAAGGTCTGGAATTATGTGTCAGCTTTTCTCTGAGGAGAGGAGATTACAGAGGGAGGGAGGAGGATAGGTAGGAGCAGCTGTCTGAAAGGCCTGATCTCGATAATCTCTCCTCTGCTGGCCTCTAGCTCTACCAAAGGGTGGCCAGGAATGAAGCAGAGCAGGCCTGAAGGCCACGCTGCCCCCAGTGGTAGCATAGCTTTTTGTAATGCCGTTGACTCAGCTGACCCTGGTGCGTGGTCTGGTCCCATGCTTGCTGATGGTGAGTAGGAACCTCACACGTGGATCATGATGTGGGTGTGATGCAGACTCATGGGTCATCAACTCCAAGTTCCATTTGAAAAATTACATGTGAAACCAGTGATGTTACGTGTGTGTTTCGTTTTCTAAATTTCAACTTACAGATGACAAACAATGATCTTCCTTGTCTGGTATGAAATTATAAAGTCATGGGTGGGTATTTTCCTCTTCTAATTTGGTGAAGTATCCATGTGAGTTAGGCTTATTGAATGAAGTCTAGGAGTGAGAGTTTGTGTTGTGGCCATGACCTGGACCCTTGGGGGCCAGCAATTCCTGGTGGCCGGTGTAAGGACTTTGACCAGTGTGCACATTTGTCCAGTGTAGTCCCATTTTGATTCTCACAGTAAATACTTAAAAAAAAAATCCAGTCCTTTACCAATTGGAAAGTTTTAAAGACTGTCATTTGCAACCTGTACTAGCACACAGCTTCAATGAGGTCACTTGGTGACCATCTCCTTTGTCAGCATAACTTGAAATAGGCTTGATGATACACACCCCAAATTGGGGGGGGGGAGGAATGGAGTAATGTACATAGAGCTTAACATGTTATTGTGTTCTTTGTTAATGTAATATTAAATGGAACAATCTTGATTAAATATAGAGTTTAATGTAATAAGTATACATCCCTCAGAAAATTCACATGGATGGAAAAATTTGGACATTCTTGGGAAATGCATGTAAGTGGGTTGAAGCAGTGATGGTAGCTATCTTCTGATTCTCCCTCCCCTCCTTTTTCTACTCTTCATTTTTGAATGCCACTGTCTCTGCTGCTGAGCTGGATACGCCCTCCCTTCTCCTTGTCAAGTGACTCAAAGGCAACATAAGATTGTGCTCAAATGTCCCATGATGATGGTTGGTGGCACAGTGTTAGATTGTTAAGCATGACTCAGAGTGCCCTGGAATCTTTGTTCTCACTGCACCCCCTTCCCTTGGCAGGTGTTATTAACCCTTGGCTGCATAGACAATTGAATTCTTTTTGAGAAATTAAGGACTGACCAATATAGTTCATCCATATAGTGAGTTCCTATAGTACATTTGAGACATCAATAATTTCACACATAGTTTTTCTGAAACAAATATCTTGACTACTTTTGTGCTGGACACATAGAAAGTGCTTCATGAACATGTGTGTTGAATTGTGTCAAAGGAGGCAGTTCTGTATTGTAGTTGTGTGTGAACTGTACTGCTGGGAAGGCTGCCACACCTTTCTTGATGACACATTTACTCAAGAAGCACTTGGCAAAGTAGATTTGAGGTGTCAAATCTGGAAATTTTGTGGAAAGGTGATTTTTATTATTTATGGGCTGAGTTTTTGTGGTCAAGCTGGTTGTTACTAAACTGTGTGGTTGAGAACTCTTGTGTTTACCACGATGTCCCCAGTTCCTAGCCTGTGGAAACTTTCTTCCAGATGTTTGTTGGATCCCTGAGTGGATGAATCAGCTGTGGTTCTGGACAAGAAGGGTGTTAGGTTCTGGTATTGGTGGTAGAAACACAACGCGAGGGAGCATCGTGCCAGCTCATTGATTATATTAATTGAATTCTGAGTTAGAGATATCCCTTGGGGACAGAAACATAAAGCTGTCCCATATTTAGGCCATTTCTGGCTTATGTGGTATTTTTTATTATGGGAAAAAAGCCTGATATTTCTCAAGCAGAGCTGTAAGCAGGTGGTCTCCAGGCCCCTTGTACCCTCTGGTTTGCCTGTGAGTGAGGGCCAGGGGAGGGCTGCGGTGAGAAGTTGTGTAGGCTCTGGGGGCTGGAAGACCTGCATTTGAAACACACCTCCCTCACTTTCTACCTATGTGGACTTGGTACAGGTTGCTTAGTTTCTCCATTCCTCACTTGTAAAATGGGCACCGTAATACCTACTCTGCAGGGTGGTGGCGTCAAAGCCCCTAGCTCAGAAACTGGCAGAAAGTAGGTGCACAGTATCTAGTAGCCCTTGTTACTGTAACTCTATATGTTGATTGTTACAAACTCTCAACCTAGGATCTTTGACAGTGTGGGAGGGGAGGGAAGAGAGGGCTAAAAGGAAGAGCAGTGCAAACTTCATCTTCTCTGGTTCTGCCATGTGTGCCCTCACTAAGTCCTGTATGTTTCCAGTGTAAGCCAGTAGGAACTCTAATAAGGCTGGATGTAACCAGAATGCCATCAAAAAGATGTTTGTCTTCTCTTTCCTTTTGCTGATGAATGTGAGCCCCACTTCATTAACCCTCCTCAGAGTCTGTGCCTTTGAATCCCCAGGTCTCCAGGCTTTGGGTTGTCGCTGGTTGCTGAGACCACCAATGGCACCTTCCTCAGTGCTGAACTGGCCTCCAACCCCCCGGGTCAAGGAACAGCGGTGCTTCCAGAGGACCTCGGCAGGAACTGTGCCAGGCTGCTGCTTGAAGAAATCTATAGGGTATGTCCTCAGCCTCTGCAGGTCTGGGAGAGCAACCATCAGGAAGCAGTTCATTGTCTCTCATTCTTATTCCTTAGCAACTTTCTTCCTCTTCCAAGGGCTTAAGCCAAGGACTTAACCTCTTCCTACTCATTAAATAGTTTAGCCTTAACTAGTTTAATGGATTAACTAAACTAGTCAGTTTAGTTAAGTCGAGGTCTAGCCCCACTAGTTTGGGACACAGGGCAGGTAAGTTTTAATGTTGGGGAGAGGAAAGAACTGAAACAGAGTCAGGAGAGAGAAGGCAGAAAAATGCAGCAGGTTAGGTGGTGACTGGCCAGTTGAAGAGCACACAGTGCCCCGAGCAAAGTGAGTACCGTGTCTCAGCTCCCCGAGTCGTTGCCGTAGGGGTGTGGGAGCTCGGTGCTTGTAGAATTTTCAAGAGAAGCTGGAAATCTGGATTTGTAGGTGACGGTTAATTCAGATAGGAAATAATGTCAACAGGCCACATTTTGCCATGTTCTAGAGCATAGAAGAATGTCTAGTGAAGGCAGGCCTGTGTCAGAGCATGCTAGGGGCTTGGAAAAATGAGAACATAGGACAAAGAAGGGCTGACACCTCACCTATTGCCATTTTACTTCTGCAGCTCTGTTGAGGGACACAGCTCAGACTAACTGGACCAACTTGTCCTCTCTGTTGCCACTGTCTTTTCTCTGTCGGTCTATATGAGGAACATGCACATATACATACACACACTTTTACTCTGTTTCCCAGAGATAGTTGAGGTGACCTAAAATAAGCAAGGAAGAAATTGGGAGAGAAGAGATGATCATGGCAGGAGGAATAAGATGAAGCTGCCTGAAAATACATTCTCTAAGATCCTATATGCTTGGTTAGAGGAGAGTCACAGATCTGGTTCCAGGATTTCTGTTAGTCTGCCCTGTCTTTTTCCTTGGTTCTATGTCAGGAAGGTGAAACCTTTTCCTTGGTATGTAGAACCCAGGCAGGCTCTGAGTAATGGCCATTTTTCTGCTGCGTATGCTGGGTCCCACATTCTAGAACTGAGCCCTGACAAGAGCTGTCCCCTGGGTGATTTGCTTTTGGATGGTGTATGTTGTTTGTAAATTGTCTTTCTTCTTCAACTGAAGAGCCTTTCATCTCTGTATTTATCTGTGCATTTATTCTTGGTTATTAGTTATCTCAGTGTGTCCTGAAGTCTCCAAGAAGTTTTGCCCTTTTTAAAGTAGCTTATTAATCACTATGGTAAGGTTATGCCTGGGTCATGGGTATTGATCCCCGCACAGGCCTCACTAAAGACTAAAGCTTATAGCCATAGTCTGCTCTCCTGAACCAAGTCAGCATTCTTGCAAATACCTCATTGGTTGCAAGGTGGAGCAAGTAAGAATGAACTGTTTGAGAGTTAATTGAAATTTTGGGGCCTTAAATGACTTTATTTAATGTCCATCTAATTAAGATGGAAGACAGGACCTATAATTGTATCTTCTGTAGAGCGACTCCATCCCCTCCACTGACCATTCAGCTAGGAAATAGTGGAGGAAGGAAATAGCCTCTCAAGTGAAATTCTCCTGAAGGAGACTCTTCTCATGATTCTTGTGCAGTCAAGGTCTGGCCTCAGTTTTTTTGATGCTAACTCAGCCCAAAGTTTAATGCTTAGTGATTTTTGAAAGATAGGTAGTACCTAAAAGTTGGGGGTAAATGATCAAGAGGTTGCCCTGCCAGTTCCTTAGTTCAAAAAGTTTGTTATATCGATATTCGTGAGCAAAGAATGTGCGTGTGATACGTGTGTCCAATACATGCATCCCTAAGCCCCTGCTGACTTGTGCAGGTTTCCATTCCTTGGTCCTGTGGTGACTGGCAGGCCCTCTCTCTGACCATGGGGACACTTCCATCTCTTTCCAGTAGACCTGAGGGAATTGGAAGCATCACATTACAGAACAGCGCAGTGGGAGCGCATGGGCACAGCTGGACTTCGGGTTTTATATCCCCATAAATAGCAGTTTATAAGCCTCAGGGTGAAAGCACAGCTCATCAGTCCACAGAGAAAAAACATGCAGTCTAGATTAGGTTATGTTATTTATTTTTTACTCTAGTTGAGTTCTACTTTAAACCATTTCATATGCCTAGATCGTTTTTTCTTTAATCATTAAGAAAACTTATTTTGTGTGTGTCTGTGATCTTAATTATTAAAAGGATGAAAATCCTTCATGTTCTTAAGGATAATTCTCTAGAGGTCTGTGATGTGACATAGTTTAGATGAGTAATAAAGATCTATCACCTTTGAAATTGCCATTTATTTTTATTTTATTTAGTTTTAAGCCTCTGATCTAATCCCTTTTGTCCCATTTCTGTCTCATCATTTACCAGGCCTTCTTGATTCCGTTTCAGGCTTCCTGGAACTGCTCTTTCCTGTCCATCTTTTTTGCTGCCTGCATCCACTACCCTCCTCCTTTCTACACCCCCTGACTCCCCTGGACCTGGATTATGCTTACCGACTCTCCCCACTTGCAGAGTGGAACTCTTCTCCAAATCCTCTCCAACATGCTTTTCAGTTTAAATCTCCCCCTAAAACATTGATCTGATCTTTTCACTCCTGTGCTCAGAGACCTTCACTAGCTTCTTACTTTCCCAAGATAAAGTCAAACCCTTGACCAGTTAGAAAAGCCTTACTTTAACCTGCCTATTCCACCTTCCCCCTGCTGTTTCGCATACTTCTCCACGGATGGCACGCACCCCCTTTCAGGTTGGTGTCCTGGCTGTTCCTTACTTGCCCTGGGTCATATTTTCCCCATTATCCTGCTCTTCCTCCCTCTCCAACTCAGCTCATCCCTCCAGGGCCAGCTCAAGTCCCCATCTCCCCAAAGCTCCCTCTGGGCCAGGTGAGTGACACCCCCTGCCTTGGCAGTCCCTGCCTTGGCAGTCCCAGTGTCCACAGCCCTCAGCCGCTGCATAGCTTTGGCTCCACCTTGAACTGTTTCTTCTTCCTGCTCATATCTCATCTTTGTAGTGAGATTGGAGCCACGCGGCACGAAGATTGCATCCTCTGCTGTGGGGGTGGCCCCACCATTCCCTCTGTGGTGTCCAGTACACAGACCCTAACATATTTATCCCACTAAAATATTGGTCCATAGTAAAAATCACTTGACAATGGTGGAATAGTAACATAGTGATAGGGAGCAGAGACTGAAGAGAACATTTGAATGTTAGACAGTCTTATGAAAAGGAGCAGGTTTTCTTAAAACAATTAGTTTTGTTGTTTTCATAGTCTCTGTGGGTCAGGTTTTCCTTTTTAGGTGGAAACATATGCTGTAATTCTTTTTGTCCTAAAATTTGCTAAGTGAGATAAATATTGTCCTTTATTAACTCAGGTAGTTTAGGAAGAACAATAGATTTTCATAAAGGCTAGCAGTAGAATAAACCCCTTTATTTTACTGCTCCCCTTGTCAGGGCTGCTAAATGAAGTCTGACAACCAGACAATGAGTGTCTGCATCTGAGAATTGGTTTATTCTCTACCCTACATGCATTGAAAGAGGAGGGAGGTGTACCCACATAACAGCAGTGGGTAGCCACCTATTCTGTTCAAAATCTGGGAGAGCCTAGCCTTGCAGTGATGTGCCATGGTCAGAAACTGAGTTTGTTATTGTGATATGTGCAGAATACGTAGAAATTCAAGTTTATCCTGCTATTGCTGTGTACAATGTAAGTTTGAATTGTTTTAAGTAAAGTTACCCAGAAAGAATGATCAGAAATAAAGACATTTTTTAAGGACAAATGGAAACAGTGGTAATGCGCACGTCTTGTAGAAGTAAAATGGCTGAAATAGTTGAGAAATTCAAAAATGAAAGAAGGGCATTAGGAGAAAGTTTTTGAAAAGAATTCTGTTCTGCTTATTGATTTGGAAGAAAAGGAAGGAAAGGTGGGGAAAAACAGTTCGTAAGTAATAAGAATGGAGGTCTGTGATCTTAACAGTTCTCCAGATTTAAGGCACACAGAGGAGAAGAAACAAATGTAACACAGCAGGCAGTTTCTAGATGTATTTGAATAGGTGTTATAGGTAATACCCTTGACGTACAAAGATCCTTTCATGTCAGATCGACTGGTGTTCTTTGACAGATTAAATAGTGGTAGTGTCACTCACTTAGCCCTTGGTAATTAACTATACATTTCCTAGAACCAATCTTGCTTTTTTGCTTATATGTTCTGCTGCTGCTTTAATTATGAAGGAAAGTTTTGTTTTTCACTAGATACGCCTCAGTAAACTTGAGTGTCTAGTTCATTCTGATAGTCTCAGCTACTACAATTGCTTTAACTGTTAGTTTAACCCCCTAAAGTCAATTGCTCTAAGGATTACTCTTAAAAGACCTGTATTCTGTTTTATGATCGCTTTTAACTTTGCAGTCTGCTCTTCTGTTGTTCTGATATTCTATTTATCTGTCTGTTTTCTTTCCTCTGTTTTGTTGGTTGGCCATTTTCTGGTTGGTACAACGATTAATCTTTAAAGTATTTGTGTTTACAGGGGGGATGTGTGGACTCGACCAACCAAAGCCTGGCTCTGTTGCTTATGACCCTTGGACAGCAGGACGTTTCCAAAGTCCTGCTAGGACCACTCTCTCCCTACACGTGAGTTGTTCTGCAGCCTCATCATGCTGTCCAGCTTAATCTTCCGATTGCGCGAAATGACAAAGGTGTTGTACTGCACATAGCCTGTCACTACAAACACCTGCTTGTATCGATGCTTAATGAGCTGGAGACTGTCACTCTCAACCTCGTCTTTTACAAGGGTTTTGCCTTCTTTTCTTCCTGTAGTTTCATCATTCTCATGTTATTAAAGTTACGTGGTATGTATTGGATAGTTCTTTTGTCTGCACTTTAGATTTTGGTTCCATTTTGAAGGTAAACTTCTGGTTCTGTTATAGCTTGGATTTTGTTGTTAGTTTTTTAAATCCCTCTTTTCTCTAGCTGTGGCAAAAAGGACTTTTTGTCCAAGATGATAGGATATGAGCTGGCAGGAAAGATGAAGAAAGAGGCAGAGTTCACAGTAATGCCAATGGACTAGCAGGCAAATGTAGAGGTGAGTTTGAGGCCGTGGGGTGTTATCAGAAGTTGACTGCTGAGGTATTAAAGCAGGCACTCTCCAAAAAGAGCAGATCCTCAGAAGACTTGAATTCTAAACAGCACTGTGAAAGGAGCATTTTCCATTGACAGTAAACGAGGTTGCTGTAAACAGCTTGTTTGAGCACTGACATCTCTGTATGGGCACGTGTGCTTATATGGGATCATTATGTGGTCATCTGTGGGTGGGGAGTAGGGGTGGGTGGGCTTTGTGTGGGAGGAAATATTCAGGTAGATATGAGACTGAACTGTCCTTTTTCGGTTATCATGGTACCGATGCTGTATATCTGAAAGGTACAGTACTGTGATAACTGAAGAATGGTGGTGCCATCACATTGAGAAAGGGGTGAGCACTGCCAAGGGGCGAGGCACCATCGGACCATGGCTTGGGGTATGTGGAGACCAGGAGCTTGAAAGAGAGTCTTTTGAAGGCTTTTTTTTTTCGAGTTGGTGGTAGGTGGTTTTTTGGAACAAGGAAATGAAAGAGAATACATTCTGTTAGCAGTGGGGGAAGACTGATAAGCGGGAAATTGGTGAGGACCACATTATCTCCTGATAACTTGTGTAAAGTATTTCACAGGACAGGAAACCTGAAATTGAGTAATCCTAAATGGCACGATAACATGAGGAATCAACATTGCTAAAATAGACTTTGTAGTTAAGGCATTGGGGTTTGGAGAGGAGGTAAGGGCTGGGAGTACAGGACCCCACGTGCAGAGATTCTCTTCCCATAGAGAGTTTGCTGGAAGCAGCTGATAGCTCTGTGACCCCCACAGTTCCCTTCCGCTTTTTAGCTGGTCTCATTGCTGCTGCCTTCCCAGCCTCTGCTTCAGGGCAGCAGAAGGCCTGACCGCTCACACAGCAGTGTGTGGTTGTGGGGCATGGGGTTTGGCAGAACATTATGTGAAAAATGGAATGTATATTTTTATTTTTCCTTGACACTTTTTTTTTTCTTTTGGAGATTTTTTTTTCAGTTTGGCTACAGGGCCTTTGTAATCATTTCAAGTCAGCAGCCCCTGTGGAGTTGGTCAAGATGTGACTGGACATTTTTAAAAGTTCCTGTGTCCTCCTTGACACACCCCCTCACCAAACATTAATTGCAGTGTCTTGTCTTCCAGAAACCTTGCCTAAAATTACTACGTCTCCTGGGAAAACAAAGTAGTCTGCCCTGAATGGAGCTTTACAGGAGTAGGACAAATTGCAAAATTATGTTTTGAGACTTGGGGCTGGGGGTTGCAGGACATTCTTCCTCTGCGTTATCTGCCTTCCAGGGTGTCATGCAAGGGGGGCTGCCATGGGGTGGGAAAGAGCAGCCCAGATTCTTTTTGGTAAGCTAGCTCAAGGTAGGGGGAGAAGGGGTTAGGAAGTTTATTTTGAAAGCTGTATCTATTTGAGACTCTTTTTGCCCTTTATCATGTGGAAGGCTCCGGTGGCCCAAAATAATGAAAGGCAAATGTGGGAGGAAATATACGTCCTTTAGAGACCTGACAGGCAAAGTTAACAACGTATTTCTGTGTACAGTTAATGGTGCAGAAGGGACAGAATCCATAGTCAGGACGATCACAGTGGGGGGAAAAATTTATCCTAGCTGGATTCAAGAGCTTTGGAGACCAAACTGTCACACTTATTTTTTTGTGCAGTTAAAGTCATAAAAATCTGTTTTTTGAAACCTCAAATTTCTAACAAAAACCAGAAGCAAGACTCTCTTCGGTTTAAAGAAATGTATTTCTTCTGGCAGTTTGCACGTTCTGATTTGTATAAATAGCTTTTTAAATGTCTGTTTACAGAGCACTGGGATTAGGGAGGATGTTTTTTCTTGCAGTGTTGCTTTCAGACTGTTTCTGGAAAATAAGGGTCGCTATGATCTTTCCTTTTCCTCTTCCCTCTGTTGTACTTCAGGAGATTGCTGTTGGTAGTTTCATGTGTTACTTGAGAAAGTCAGTCTATGTGTGTGAAATTCTTAGGAAAAGCCAGAGAGATTTTTTTCGGTAGAATAAAATAGTATTGGATATCATGCTGGTATGTGGAGACTCTGTTTCGGTTAAGTTTGTTGAGTTTAGGTGGCTACAGTTGGTGACAGTGATTCCACCTTCCCCTCGAGAAGCTTAACTTCACAGTTTAGGGGAGGATTTATGCTTTGTTTAAAAGCAGGATTAACAGCAAGAAAAATACATATTAATGAGCATTTTCCTTAGCGCTTTCAGCAGTTGCTGATGACCAGAGCTTCCTGCGTTCTGCCAGCATACAGGCGTTGGAGTCCATTCTATCTGGATTTCAGCTCTGGCTCTACCCTGGAGCACCAGGAGACCATGGACAAAGTATTTAGCATCTCTGAGCCTCTGTCGCATCCGCAGAGAAGGTGAATGGTCCTGACGTCACGGGTTTGGGGAGATGGAGATGGAGCGAGACTTACATGAGGTCAGGTACTTTGCGCTCCCAGCAGCCCAGTGTGCCTGATGGAGCTCACTCAGTGCTGAATGCTGAGGCTCCCGCCTGCACGTCCCCTCAGTCTGGGAAGTCCAGTCTCCCGTTAAGGTCACTTTGAACACTAGGAGGCCTAGTAAACTTGCTTTGGGCAATCTCAGACCGAAGTCAGCTGCAAATTGTCTGCTCAGCTATCTCTAAGTCTATAAATTTTAACTTTATGACTAACTTCCTGCCGTTGTGTTACTAAACCATCCACACACATCTTATTTACTCTTAGGTATTTATTTAACAAACACTTGGAGATTTTACTGTTGGCCAGATGTTGTTTTAAGCGCTTTACAAACATGAACTCATTTGGTGTTCCTAATAACCCTAGGAGGATGATAAAGGCAGGTATTCTTAGATGCTCCATTTTACAGGTGAGGGGATTGAAGCACAGAGAGGTCGAGTCACGTGCCCAGAGTCACACAGTCAGCAAGTGGGATTCAGACCCGAACAGTCTCGTCCAGAGTCCATGCTTCCCTGACCCACTGTGCTCTTATGTAAGAGCTGGGATTCCATCCATCTTGTTGGACTCCAGGCACCTCCCTGCTACATCTTTTCAGAGAGTCCTCGTTTTAAATTCTGCCGTAAAATGATCTCCTTCTATCTTTAGTTGGAAGTCTAAAATAAACCATGCCACTTTGTTTTTTTCCAACTTTAATAAATGACCTCTTTCCACTACTTGCAAAGTGCTGGGGAGTGAGAGCCCAGTGTCCTTGTTAAACACTGACTGATCAGGGGTTCTTGGCTCACCCATTCTGAGGTGCAGCACGTGAAGATCAAATGAGATAATGTGCCGGAAAACTGGGAACTGCTGCCCAAGCCTACTGCTATGGGTTCAGTTGCTTAATTGCTCCCTGTGAGCTAGCACAATACCACTCCTCCTTACATGTGGGAAGTGCTTTATGTGCTGCAAAGCCATGTCACTTTTCTTATGCTGTTTGAGCCCAAAACATTTTGGCATAGGGTAAAAGCACGTGATGTATCCTTACTTTTCAGGTGAAAAAGCTGACCTCCGCTCCAAGAGTGAAGTTATTAAATTTGGTTATAAAGGCAGTAGGAAACAGAGAGCCAGGCTAGGGGAGACGTGCGTCCCAGGCGATTTGGGCCAAGAACTCACTATGAACATTCATTCTTGGAACAGAGGTCACCTGGGCTTTGGGAAATCCACTATTGGGCAGAAGAAGCACCAACCAGTGTAGTTTTAAAAACCTGCTGTGTAGACATTTCTGCAAAGAAGATATACAGATGGCCAATAGGCACATGAAAAGATGCTCATCATCACTGATCATCAGGGAAATGCAAATCAAAGCTACACTAAGCTATCACCTTACACCCATTAGAATGGCAAAAATAACCAAAACAACAAGTAACAAATGTTGGAGAGGTTGTGGAGAAAAAGGAACCCTCATACACTGCTGGTGGGACTGCAAACTGGTGCAGCCACTGTGGAAAACAGTAACGAGATTTCTCAAAAAATTAAAAGTAGAAATACCATATGACCCAGCCATCCCACTACTGGGTATCTATCCAGAAACTTGAAATCAGCAATTCCAAAAGTCCCATGCACCCCTATGTTCATTGCAGCATTATTTACAATAGTCAAGACGTGGAAGCAACCTAAGTGCCCATCAACTGATGATTGGATAAAGAAGATATTTTATACACACACACACACACACACACACACACACACAATGGAATACTACTCAGCCATAAAAAAGGATAAAATTGTCCCATTCACAACAACATGATGGACCTTGAGGGTATTAGGTTAAGTGTAGTAAGCCAGATAGAGAAAGACAGTCTCTGTATGACTCCACTCATATGTGGAAGTTAAACATGTAGACAAAGAGAACAGATTAGTGGTTACCAGAGGAAAAGGGGGGTGTGGGGTGGGCATAAAGGGTGAAGTGGTGCACCTACAACATGACTGACAAACAATAATGTACAACTGAATTTTCACAAGGTTGTAAACTATCATAGTCTCCATAAAAAGTTAAAAAAAAAAAGCTGCTGTGTAATGACTAGAGGGGGCCCCCATGATCAAATTCTCTTCCCACCCTCCAATCTTTCCCCTCAACTTCCAGAGCAACTCCCTAGACCTGAGAAGTGGGTAACCCCAATGTCCAGGTGCTCTGTGGAGCGGGAGCGCTGATCCTCTGTCGTAGTTTGTGTCTGTGGAGCTGCCAGAAGGACAGCTCCCCCATGGCTGCCCTCACCGCTGTTCTGTCAGGCTTCAGAAAGGCGACCTGGTGAGAGGGGCTATATTTAAGGGGCAGGCCAGACCACCTGGCAAGTCCCGGCCAGTTGGGATTCAATGGGCAGATGACTGAGCCCCTATTAGCCTTCACCTATTGGCCGACAGTGGCGGTGGGAACAACCCACCCTTTGAAAATACACAGGAAAAATTATCTCTGTGCTCCCGAATTCTCTGAAACCCACTCTCAGATGGACTGGAGGCTTTCGTAGAAAAGTAGATTGCTGTTTTTGTTTTTCTGAAAATAAATAAATAAATCGTTTTGTCCTGGAAAAAAACAAAGAAGAAAAGCAGCTTGCTACAGATAGAGTTCCTTAAAGTCGGGAGTTCAAACTCCTCACCCCAGAGTTGTGTGGAATCCCAGTGGCCTAAAATGGTTACTGTGACAAGTTGCCAGTTACGCTGTGCTGGTGGTCGTCCGCTGAGGAGCAGAGTCATTCTCGGCGTGCCATGGGCCTCTTTTTTGCCTGGCTCTGTGGCTGTGGGTTGTGTCTGTGAAGTGTGGATCTACAGTATGGTGTTGGGAAGAGAAGGAAAGGGAACGTCCTACACTGGGGAGGTGGGGCCTTGTGGGTGTGCTCCTGGGGCTGTGCGCCGCTGTGGGTCTGTGGGGCTGTGCTTCAGCTGCAGACATGACTTTGTGCAGCTGCATGTACTCATGGGGTGAGTTTATTCTCCATTTTCTCAAGGAGACTGTTAGGATTTAATATCACCTGTGGTTATTTCTTAGCTTCCGAGGATGTTTGCTTTTAGATGGCCCGGCTACAGAAGACATAGGGAGAGTGGGGCTGGAGGTGGGACAACGTTCTGAAACGTCCCTAATGGAGTCCGTTACACAGCCTTCCTCAGGCCACGGGGCTGGCAGAACATTATGTAAAAAGTGGAACCGACTTTGCTTTTTCTAACTATTCCAAAGGCCACAAATACCCCAAAGCTGCAAATATGTAGGCCTGTGTTCACTCAGGCCTGTGTTCCTCCCATCCTTCTCCAAGAGATCAAAAGCAAGCCGAGGCCCTGTAGGAATTCTGCCAGCTGGGGAAGGTGTCTGGTTTTTCCAGCACAGTTGGGCGATTCAGAGTGAAGTAGGCTGGGGCGGCTCTGGGAGCAGAGCGTGTCCCAGGCCTGTGTTAGAGCTCAGGCAGCAGCGAGAGAGAGAACAGGCTGTTTTCTCCTTAGAATGCAGACGAGTGGTTGAAATGGCTGACTTTTTCTGTGTTGCTGCCAGAGCTGTGGAAGCTTTGCCCACAGATGTGTACTGTTTGTCTATGGGTTTGATGTGTTTGTTTTCTTTTTTTCCTAGGACAGGGTGGGGGAGGTTGTGAGGCTGGGACGGAGAGCAAAAAACTGAAAATTTCAATTGGTTAGTAAGACAGGAAAGCCAGCAGGGGAAGAACTGACTTCCCTTCGAGGCTAAGAATGTTGAAGTCATTTCTCAAAATTAACCCTAACTCCTGAATTCTCTTTGGTGCCTCATTATTGAGTGCCTTACATGGTGCCTAGCAAGTGTAATGGGTTTCAGGCATAGATAGGGTCTTTGCCCTTGAGGTGCTTATATACTTTACCAAGGGGGGAAGGGGCAATTGTGCGACAGCTATGCATAGACGTTTAATTAGATACCATAAGGAGAGCCAAGAATGCTATGGAAATCCAGAGGGGTTATTGGCTAGGGAAGGCTTCGTAGAAGAATTGGCAAATGTGATGATATTTAAAGATGGAAATGAAGTAGCACAATCCTAGGTGGAAGAGGGAGCAAAGAAGTGAGGAATTTTTCCTGTGAGCGTGCAGCACTCACCAGAACTCCTACACTCCAGGGCAGTCACTCTTTCATCTCTTAGTCCCTGATGTCCTGGTCATGTCAGCCAAAAAGAATGAGGAATTGTTCTGGCCGCTTTTTCTCCTTTTTGCCATTTCTCTCCTTTGACTAGATCAACTAAGACAGAGATATAGGAGAAGATGGAAAATTCACTGCAGTAGGCTTTTACTTAGTTTGGTATATACTCTGTGAGGGCGGGAGCCAGGTTTAATACTTTTTTTTCTCATGAGGAAGATGGCCCTGAGCTAACATCTGTGCCAATCTTCCTCTATTTTGTGTGTGAGGTGCTGCCACAGGAGGGCTTGATGAGCCGTGTGTAGGTCCACACCTGGGATCTGAGCTGCCAAAGCGGAGTGTGCGAACTTAACCACTATGCCACCAGGCTGGCCCCTCAGTGCTTTTCTTTTACCATTACACATATATATTTATTTTAAACAGCTTTACTGAGATATAATTCACATAGCACAGTTTACCCATTTAAAGTATGCAGTTCAGTGGTTTTTACTATGTTTACAAAGTTGTGTAACCATAACCACAATCTAATTTTAGAACGTTTTCACCACCCCAGAAAGAAACCCTTTGCCATTCACAATTGTTCCTCATTCTTCCCACTTCCCCCAACTCCCAGGCAACCACAAATCTGCCTTCTGCCTCTGGTAGTAGATTTGCCTATTCTGGCCACTTCATATAAATAGACTCATACTATATGAGGTCCTTTGTGACCGTTCTTTTACTTAGTGTAGTGTTTTCAGAGTTCATACATGCTGTAGCATGTGTCAGTACTTCATTCCTTTTTAAGGCTGACTAATATTCCATTGTACAGATATACCACATTTTCTTTATCCATTCATCAGCTAATGGACGTTTGGCTTGTTTCCACTTTTTGACTGTTATGAATAATGTTGTTATGAACATTTGTGTACAAGTTTTTATATGGATATGTTTTCATTTCTCTTGTGTATATAGACCTAAGCATGGAATCACTGGATCATATGGTAACTCCTTGTTTAACATTTTGAGGAACTACCAGACTGTTTTCCACAGTGGCCAGACCATTTACATTCCTACCAGCAGTGTATGAAGG
The DNA here is from genome assembly GCF_041296235.1 of Equus asinus. Taxonomy (NCBI): domain Eukaryota; kingdom Metazoa; phylum Chordata; class Mammalia; order Perissodactyla; family Equidae; genus Equus; species Equus asinus. The sequence continues at coordinate 38,979,964 of NC_091812.1, forward strand.
TTCTAATTTCTTCACATCCTCACCCCCACTTTTGTTATTATCTGTCTTTGACTGTAGCCACTCTGTTGGGTTGTGAAGTGGTATCTCATAGTGGTTTTGATTTTCATTTCCCTAATGACTCATAATGTTGAGCATCTTTTCATGTGCTTATTGGCTCTTTGTATATTTTCTTTGGAAAAATGTCAATTCAGATCATTTGCCCATTTTTGATTGGGTTTTTAAAATTATTATTTATTTGCAAGAGTTCTTTGTATATCCTAGATACCAGACCCTTATCAGATACATGTTTTGCAAATATTTTCTTCCATCTTGGAGGTTGTATTGTCACTTTCTTGATAGTGTCCTTTGGTGCACAGAAGGTTTTAATGCTTTTGGTGTTGTATCTAAGAAATCTTTCCCTAGCCCAAGATCATTGCCTAGCCCAAGATCATGAAGATTTACTCCTATGTTTTCTTCTGTGAGTTTCATAGTTTTAGCTCTTACATTCAAGCCTTTGATGTATTTTGAGTTAATTTTTGTGTACGATGTGAGGAAACGGTCCAGCTTCATTCTTTCGTATGTGAATATGCATATGGAGTTGTTCCAGCACCATTTGTTGAAAAGATTATTCTTTCCCCATTGAATTATCTTGGCACATCCTTTTTGAAAATCAATTGACCATAAATGTATGGGTTTATTTCTTCACTCTCAATTCTGTTTCATTGATCTTCGTGTCTAGGATCAGTATTTTGAAAGCTCCTCAGGTGATTTCGTGTGCAGTCGGGGATGAGGACCATCTGGCTAGGGGGGCAGTTTGTATGGTTTGATTGAGAGGCAGCGCCATACAACGTTGCTGGAATACTTCATTTCAGATATGCAGGCCATCTGTTCTTTTTTTTTTTTTAAAGATTGGCACCTGAGCTAACAACAGTTGCCAATCTTCTTTTCTTCTTCTTCTTCTTCTCCTCCCCAAAGCCCTCCAGTACATAGTTGTATATTCTAGTTGCGAGTGCCTCTGGCTGTGCTATGTAGGACACCACCTCAGCATGGCCTGATGAGTGGTGATGAGCCATGTCTGTGCCCAGGATCCTAACTGGCAAAACCCTGGGCTGCTGAAGCCAAGCACATGAACTTAACCACTCGGGCACAGGACCAATCCCAAACCATCTGTTCTTAACTAAACCAGTGTTTCCAAACTTGCCTGATAAGAATCACAATGGATGCTTGTTAACAGCAGGGTTCTGGCCCCTGTGCACTGAGGAGACAGGGCCTGGTAAGGGGTGGGGAGGGGACATCTTTGCATGTGGTGGCCTATGATTCTGGGTTCTACTACATGGACACGTCTTCCCTACGAGTTGCCAGTTGAGCAGAACCTTCAGGAACCTGTATGTTTAATGAACTCTCCAGGTGAGTCTTATGGTCAGGCTAGCTGGGGTGATGCTGAATCTGCTAGGGCACACCAGTAGAAGCCTGCATACCTGTACCATGGTCCTTCCACAAAATTGCTCTTCCCAAGGTACTCTTGGGGTGACGCCATCGCTCTGTCTTAAGGGAGATGACAAGAAACAGCCCCATGAGACTCTTCACCATGTTTACTCTGAGCTCCTCCCCAGCCACCTTATTCAATATGGCCTCCCGCCATATATACACAAATATTGTTAGACCCACATTTCCTCCCCCATCTGCCTGTTTATTTTATGTATATTTCCATAGTACTTTTCAGGAATATTTAACTAGGTTGAAAACTTCATGAGAGAAGTATTTTTAGTTGACTGCAACATCTCCAGCACCAAGAACAATGCCTAGCACATAGTAGGCACTGAATACATATTTGTTGAGTGATTGAGACTGTGTTGTCGGGGTTGAGGAATGAAGAGAAAGACTTCTCTATTTCAGCGTCAGCAGCAGTCATTCTGCTTGGTTTTATTTCATGATGCTGAGACTCATGGGAGGACATGCTTCTTTGCATGAGCTGCTCAAAGATTAACACCATATTTATGCTCGCTCTAGCGGTGTGTAGGACTAAATGACTTAGGTACTAACCTCTAACTTTTTAAAAAATTTATTTATTAATTTATTTTATTTTATAAATTTATTTATGTTGTATTGTGTGCATCTCTGCAGGCTGGCTAAATCCTCTTTGGAAACTGGCAGGCTATAAATAAATAGCTATATAATCGCTTTGATGAGAAATTGTTAATTTTAGTCATTCCTCTTGATCTACGAAATTAAAAGCTTGGGTTTTAGGTGGGGGAAGGAGAATTTTTTAAAAAATCGAATTCCTTTTTCATTCCTCCCTCCTTTTTTTTTTTTTTAGGATAGAATTTTTGCGGCATTTGAAGAGCTTTTTCCAGATTATGTTTAAAATTGAAACCAGGCCATGTGGTGAAGAACTAAAGGGTGGGGATAAAGTGCTGATGACCTGTGTTGGCATTGGCTTCTCCAACCTTAGCAAGACCCTGAAGTGATACTGTCACAAGAGAAGGCCCCAGTGCTGACAGACAAAGCAGAAGCTGCCATGGACACGAAATGGAGCAAGTCCAAATTTATCCAGGACAGGATAACCTCTTATATTAAGGACTTATTATTAATTTTACATTAAAAAAAATCAGAATATCCAAATAGAAGACATCTCTATATCATGTGGTTTCCAGCCATTTCTCCAGTGGCATTGACATTCCTCAGGAGGCCCCGCCGTGACGAGAGCTCCCTTGGCTTACCTGGACAAAGAGTGTGCCTTCAGGACACAGTTGTGCTGCTAGAAAAACATCACAGCTGTTTCCTCAGCCCACACCCCGGGCTTCTGTCATATGGCCGTTTTCCAGACCTGTGGAGACTGTTACTGTTCTTTCTGCAAGGACTGACCTCTTTCAGCCTCAATTTCTGTGTAGGGATTAAATGAGACAATATGGGTAGGGGCTCTTTATGAGCAGTGCAGTGCTATGCAAGTGTCAGACTGGTATATTAGACTGTGTGATCCCTTGTCTTCTGAATGGACTGCTGTCTTGGAGACAAATACTGCTCCCTCTCTGGTTCGTTGTATGGGTATGTGGGGGGATGAGTGTGTGTGGAGGGCAGAGCTCCAATTAAAGTTATTGGATATTTTCCAGATCCCAGGTGTGCTGTATGTTTCTTATTTTATTCTCACAATAGCCCTGTGATGTAGATTTTATCTCCACAAGAAAATTCAAAAAGGGTATTTTGTTCCTTTGAAATTTAGAATGTGAAGACACTAGATCTCCTGATTTAAAGATCTAAGTATAGTAGTGTCCAAGTCTGGAATTTTACCTTACTTGCAAGCTAATAAGTTAGATTATTACTGTTTCGTGGATGTTAGCAGAAGACGTCAGGGTCCTGGGTCAGAGACAAAGAACTTTATTACTCAGAGCGCAAGAAGCAGCATGAGCTTCATATTTGTCTTGGTTTCCCCTGTCTCCCCCAAGTCCCACAGTGGTGACATGGAGGGGCCTCATCTAGATGCCATACGCACAGTGGGTTTGCATCACAGCCTAGGAACAGGCATACTTGGGGACTCTACCTCTTACGGCAAACTGGCTCTTTGTTCTAGATAAGGACATTACTTCATCCCTCAAGATTGCTTGCTGTGAACGCAGTTATGAGAAAGGGCCCAGGTAAGGGCCTCTCCAGCAGGAATGTGCAGGAACACTCAGGGCCCGTGGTGGATTGCCCCTGTCAACTCATAGAGTCTGCATTTGGTGTGTGTATGGGGTTGGAGTTGGTAGAAAGAGAAGGAGCCTAGTTCTTTCTACTAGGATCCCAAATGGCATTCTCCACCTGAGGTGGGCTTTTGAAATAAGGAAAGGTCATTGCCTCCCCAGTCCTCTTGGTACTCTTTTCTTTTTTGATGAAAGGAGGCCTCAGAGGAAGTCTGTGCTCTCACAACTGGAGGTGTGGGAGGATGTGGAGATGGAGGGCTAACACTGAAGAAGTCCAGGCCGTCCTGAACTGTGGCACTCTACTTACTGAGAGCTTTCTATACTGTATTAGGTTTCTGTTGCTGCATAACATATTACCACAAACTTGGCAGCTTAAAACAATACCCATTTATCACCTCACAGTTCTGTAGTTTAGAGACCCTCGTGGACTTTGTTGGGTTCTCTGCTTAGGGTCTCACAAGGCTGCTGTCAAGGTGTCAGCCAGGCAGGGCTCTGGGAAATAATGTGCTTCCAGCTCATTCAGGTTGTTGGTGAAATTCAGGCTGTAGGACTGGAGTCTCCGTTTCTGGCTGGCTGTCAACTGGGGACAACTCTCAGCTTATAGAGGCTGCCCGCCTCTATAACAAGTTACTGGTAATTTGGTTCCCTCCATCTTCAAGCCAGCAATGGTGCATCGAATCCTTCTTGTACTTTGACTTCTTGTGGTACCAGTTGAAGAAAACACTGCTTTTAAGTCACTCCTATCACAGTCCCACCTGGATAATCTCCCTACCTTAAGGTCACCTGATCACAGCAGTACCTAGATTAGTGTTTGAATACTCAGGGGCTGGGAATCTTGAAGAGCCATTTGAGGTTTCTGCCTACCACACACACTGCAGTCTTAGTGCTGCTGATGTTTGAATCCAGATCTGCTCATGCTCAGATAAAGAACTAAGTGGCCACCTTGCTTTGGACCTGTCAAATGCTATCCTACAGGGGCTTTCTGTCCCTTGGAACAAGCTCTGGAAATGGCACTGTTGGTCAATTTAGGGTGGCATATAGATTGCAGGCAGATCATTGCAAGCAGTAGAAGGGACATGCACCCCTATCTGTTGTAAACACAAAAGTGTCTGGTGGTTTCCAGCCCTCCATCTGGCATAGCAGCTTCTGGAGTGGGAACATCTGGCGGTCGTGGTGATGATATTGCCAAAAGGAGGACGAATTTAATATTTATCTAAACAGCCTGCACCCAGCTCCTTCTCAAATGCCCAAGAGAGGCAATACCATTCCTTAGGCAGAAGCCATCTTGTTCAGGTTGCTGGTACATCTTAGTGACATTCAACTCCTACAGTCTCTCACTTGTTCTTGGCTTAGATCCTGTTTGGTCCAGCTGCCCCCGGATAGTTTAATGAGAGATTCCAGCATTTTGGTGTTGTCTTTCTGTCTTAGCCTGTTTGCTCCCCTCTGCTGACAGAGACAGACCACTCTGAGTTCAGTGAGACTAGTGATTTTTTTAAGGCAGATACACCTGTGACCTTGTTGAGGGTTGTGGCAGAATCATTGCCTTTGCCTTCCTGTCATCTACCAGGCCCTGCCTCTGTCTTTCAACACCCTTCACCTACATTCTCTGTAAACAGCAACCAGCCTCCCTCCATCATGATTATTTTACCATGTTCATCAAGACAGTTGATAAGGGGTGGGAGGAAGCTAGAGTGTTACAACATGACATGCTGATGGGGAAAGAACAACAGCACACTCTGTTAAACCCAAATTGCCCTCACAGGGCAGCTAAACCTCATGATTTGTTTCTTTTTTTAAATCTTTTCTGATAAAAAGTGGTGAAGGACATCACTAATTACAGACTCAACAAAAAACCCCCAAAACTTAAAGTTGCACCATGGTGCCTGTCCTCCCTGTCACTCCACAACAAAAGACCATGAGGTGGCCATTTCCCGCTAGGTCTTTTGTGTTGGGGGCTCGTAGGTGAGGCCAATGCTGGCAGTTAGTTTTATGGTGACTGAGTGGAACAATTGAGGGTGCTAAAGGCAGGGAAGGAAGTAGGCAGGATGGAGTAAAGGAGACTTAGAGAAGTGGTTAAAATCAAGGGTAGATGGAGAAAGGAAACACCAGGGAAATAAGGGATTACGACAGTGTTGGCCGTGCCCAAGGTAGGGGTAGGATTCACCTGGGTGAGGTGAGGGGACCAAGGCAATGGGGAAGAAATGGATTTGTTAGGGGTTTTGGTCATGGTCGGAGGATTAGAATGTGGGGTTCCATTGACTACCTATCACTGCTTTGTTGGAGACCTGTGGATATACCAGCGGGTGATTTTAGGCAGCGATGAATGAGAGCAGCACCACAGGCTGTATGCCCAACCTGGATCTCCATTGTTCCTCACCCAGCTCCAGAGTGGATGAGAAGTAACTTGTGCTTAGTCAGAGTTTCCATGTTCAGAAGACCCTGGCATGTCCTTTAGAAGTGACTAATAGTTAATGGGAGTGTCAACAGGCCAGCCCGGTCTTTTTGTACCCTAGCTGGAGGGGTGTAAGAAGCCATTTGAGTGGAACAATTTATCAATGTGTAGCATCTTACGGAGGCCAAGCCACATAACCACTTTACTCAAGCAAATAAAAGCCCTCATTTGTCAGGGGCTGCCTGGGTCTGGGGCTGCTCTAATTCCTTGTCACATTTGGCCCATACCTGTCAGAGAGTCTGACTTCAAGCCTGAGCACAGGCCTTGGGTTAGCACCTGTTGGTGGATCAGGTCAGAGTTTTGGCATGATGGCCACTCCCTCTCTTCCTGGTCCTTCTGATGCTGGTGGTTCTGGGATGTGGATCCTGCTCTGCTAAAGACCCTTCTGTTGGGTCTGCAGGGGAGGTGACCGTGATCTCAGGACGTAAATGTGGCACAGCTTGCTTTCTAGCCCAGTTCAGCTACTAACCAGCTGTTATGACATTAAATAATTCACTTCCCCACGTTTGGGTTTCCTCTGTGGAATTGAGGTGAATGTGTGAGATGGTGCCAAAAAAATCAGGCAGATGCCCATCGTTGCCTCCTCTACCCCTCTCCCATTCTTGGGATGGCAAGTAGGTTAATTGGCATGAGTTTTTTTGTTTTTAATATTGAGATGTTTTCTCTGAGGTCTCAGGACACTCTTTATGGCTGTGTTTCCTCCCACTCCCAACCCTCTAAAGAGTTTTACATCCAAAAATATTGAGATTTATTAACTTGTTAATACTTTCTTCTGTGATTTTAGAAATGATATATTCAAGCTGATGGAGATGAGTGAGTTTCTAGAAATCACAGGGCAACTTAAAGACAAAGAATAATGAGCCAACCCAGCAATGATACCTGTGGCAACTTCCTGTGTCTACTCTCTGAATCCCTATCTCCATGGCTGTGAGAGTGATGGGACTGCTGCTGGACTCATTGGTGGCCATTTGAGCAACTGGTCTCTGTCTGGGAAGCAGATAGTGCCCCAAAGGAAGGGGAATGGCAGGGGCAGCTGCCTCTTCCTGCTGCACCTGGGAATGGTAGGACATCCTGAAGCTCTTCATAGTCTTTAAGGAAAGATATCGGTGGGGATCACATATTTTGGAATAGTGCCTGGCTTGCTACATGGAAGGATCCAACTTCAGGTCATCACAACTGACCTCAGGCTGTTTTCAGTGCTGAGTGTGCTTGGTTCCTGGACTTTCCCGCATACTCCCCTCTTGGTCCCATGCTCTGTTTCGACCTCTCTGCTATTTTATGTGTTAGGCAATTAAAGCCATCTTGCCTAAGATCTGTAAGCTTTGAAGAACCAATGGAAATGTTTGCCAAAAACCAGGAAAACATTTCTGGCTCCGAATTATGCAAAGGAAGCGAAAATAATTAAATATCCACAAAATGAAATGTTTCCCAGAACAATATGGGTGAGTTTCTTTCTCCACGAGCATTTCCAAGCATATGTGATTGCCAAGGAATGCATAGCCAATCATCTATTAAGTGAGTTGCTGGGTACCAAGCAGTTTAAAAGGCAAAATTATAAAAGGCCTTTCAGGAAAGCCTGTTCAGTAAATGGTGTTGGGAAAGCTGGACAGTCACATGTAAAAGAACGAAAGTAGACCATTATCTTACCATACACAAAAATTAAAATGGATTAAAGACTTGAATGTAAGACCTGAAACCATAAAACTCCTAGAAGAAAATATAAGCAGTACACTCTTTGACTTTGGTCTTAGCAGTATCTTTTTGAATACCACGTCTCCTCAGGCAAGGGACACGGGAAAAAAAACAAATGGGGGGCCAGCCTGGTGGCATAGTGGTTAAGTTCACATGCTCTGTTTCCACAGCCTGGGGTTTGCCAGTTCAGATCCCTGGTGCGGACCTACCCACTGGTTATCAAGCCATGCTGTGGCAGGCATCCCACATATAAAGTAGAGGAAGATGGGCACACATGTTAGCTCATGGCCAGTCTTCCTCAACAAAAAGAGGAGGATTGGTGGCAGACGTTAGCTGAGGGCTAATCTTCCTCAAAAAATAAACAAATAAATAAACAGGACTACATCAAACTAAAAAGCCTTGGCACAGCAAAGGAAACCATCAACAAAAGGAAAAGACAACCCACCAGCTGGGAGGAATGTTTGCAAGTCATATATCCAGTAAGGGATTAATGTCCAAAATATGTAAAGGCTCATACAAGTCAACAACAACAAAAACACCTGATCAAAAAGTGAGCAGGGGATCTGAACAGCCATTTTTCCAAAGAAGATATACAGATGGCCAACATGAGAAGATGTTCAACATCACTAATTATTAAGGAAATGCAAATCAAAACTACAATGAGATACCACCTCACACTCATCAGAATGGCCATTATTAAAAAGACAAGAAATAAGAAGAGTGGGAGGAGATGTAGAGAAAAGGGCACCCTGATACACTGCTGGTGGGAATGCAAACTGGTACAGCCACTATGGAAAACAGTATGGAAATTTCTAAAAAAAAAATAGAAATACCATATGATCTACCTATTCTGCTTCTGGGTATTTACTAAAGAATGTGAAAACACTAATTTGAAAAGATGTATGCACCCCTATGTTCCTTGCAGCATTATTTACCATAACCAAGACTTGGAAGCAACCTAAGTGCCCATCTATGGATGAATGGATAAAGAAGATGTGTTTTATATATATTTACAATGGAATACTGCTCAGGCATAAAAAAAGACAAAATTGTGCCATTTGCAACAACATAGATTGACCTTGAGGGTATTATGCTAAGCATAATAAGTCAGACATAGAAAGACAAAACCATATGATTTCACTCATATGTGGAAGATAAACAAAAAAATCTAAAAAGCCTTTCAGAAATTTGGGGTGTGGCTACATTTTAATGTGTGGTTTGATAATGCTGTCATAAGAGACCTAGAAAGTGAAACCATATAAGCCTTCCCCTTTCACTGAGCCACCTCCTCAATCTTAAAGCCTTAGCAGTTCCTGATGGTGCCTTCAGCCCCACAATGCACCCCCTGTTTCATGTTCTTCTAGACCCCTGGGTGCCTCCCCCTATCTTAGCACTTTCCACACTCCATCAGTTGTTGCTTAATTCTCCTCCCTGTTAACCTATGATGGTACGGACTGGGTTCGTCTTTTAAGGTTTGGTGTGGCTATGATTTTAAAGTAGTTTTTGAATGTTTTTATTTTTTTTTAAAATTCAGTCGTTTATGAGGAAAGCTTTTGGTTTCCTGAGTTTCAATAGAGCATTGTGGAAGTAACACAGAGTTAGTAATGAAACCTATGTTTGAATCATAGCTGTGTCACTATATACATGGCATTGGGCAGGTCCTTCGCTTGAGATTATTTTCCTCATCTACAAAATGGCAAATATCTACCGTCCACCTTGGTATTCAGAGGCTTTGTTAAACATAATGGTAATGTATTAAATGCTTAAGGTTCTTTTGAGCTGTTCAATCCATGGTGAAGATTCAAAAACGTCTTCCATCTAACCGGTTAGTGTGAGTATGAGTCACAGTGTTTATCTTGACATCTAGTACTTGGATGTACTCAGCTAGAAGACTAGAGACAAGCTCTGGCACCTGCATATGAGATGGGGTCAAACTGCCCCATGACAAATGTTAGAGTTAAAAAGAGGCCCTGTGGGCATCTCCGTGAAGTTCACTGTGTTCCAACACGGAGTGCCAGGATCCATCCAGTCAGGGTGAAGTGAGAAGGCGGGCTACCTCAGGGCTGTCAGATCCTAGAGCTACTATGTACACCACACCAAACTGAGGAACTACAACATCATCAGACTTCAACTCTCTCCCGTCTCTCAGCTCTGCTTTCTTCCGTGTTGTCTCCCTTCTCCAGCAGGCATTCTCTTTAATATTCTGTTCTCTTGGCAAGCCTAGTGGATAGAGATTCTCTCTACCTAATACTTAGGAAAAAAAAAATCCCCTAGAATTGTGTCTCCCTCTGCTGACTCCAGAATGCTTTGATTGATCGGCTCTGGGTCCTGTTCTCATCCCTGGAGTGGTAGTGATGTCAGCCTCACCCAAATTGTGTGGATTATGAGGAAAGGAAGAGGTGTTTCCCGAAGGAAAATCTGAATGCTTTTACAAAGAAGAAAATGGACACTGGGAAGGCAGAAACAACAGTTGCCTACTATAGACTGCATTACCTAGTTGCCTGGATATTCTTCAAAGGAGGTCCCACAATACTGCCTGTCTACCACCATCTTTCACCATCTAAAATCTTTCAGCATTATGGTATAGAACTGACAAGGATGCATGCAGTTCAACAAATGATGCCCAACAAAGGCAAGATCATTGTGTCCAGGTCAAAGTTAACATGGACACTAAGCAAAAGTTTGTCATGTTGGCCAGTGGTTTTCTTGGGCTAGAAGGAGGAGAATACCCAGGATGATAACAGGGGAGGAGAAGTGACAGTGACCAGTTCCAGGTGTGGGAGCACCATATGGGTTGTGGGCCAGGAAGAAGAGTAAGGGGCTGGCCTGAAGGAAAGAGAATGTCCCCAGGCAATGTCAGTTGGTGCTCTCCATCGTGGTTCTGCCTTTCCTAAGCTCTGGAAACACAGATTCAGGAATAGAGGAGGAAGATTGGGACTCTTTTTCCCATTGCCAGGAATACAGGAGTTAGAGTGATGACAGCAACGTAGAGCTACCTCTGGAAGAGCAATGAGGACATACCTAAGTGATGATGGAGTATTAGGATGGGAGCATGATACATGTTTCTCTTATTTCCAAACAATTTGCACTATTTTGTTGTTATGGATACATGCACACGTATACATGTTTGTATATGTGTATATGTTTAGTTTTATTAAGAATCTCAGGCACAATTCCTGTGATTTTCCATCAGCTCCAAAGCAAATAAAGATGGACATTCCCTCTGTCCCACTCCTCTGCACCTTCCCTCAAAGAAGGAAACATACACATACACACACAAGCAACTTGCACACAGTGCTCTTATTCTGCAGATCATATTTGGGGGTTCCTGGTATAGTACGATTTTTTGGAAAAAGATAAACTCTTCTGTCCTTGATTGGAGTATTTATGAGAAGCCAACCGGTTGTAGAGAACCTGGTAGAAAATCCAGGCTGATGTCTAACCCTTCCCCTAGCCCTACAGCATCAGTAGGAGCTTCAAGTCAATGACCAGTCCCACCCAGCTCTGCACCATCTTCCTTTCTTGTCTGGGCTTCTGGGAACTAGAGGAGTCAGATATATGAATAGGCTGGAATTTTTTTTCATCATGTGAAAAGTACAGTCTCCCCAGTTTCTTGAGAGTCACACTGACTGTTCTTGACTCAGAACCTCAACATAGCAGTAGAGCCCACTTGAGCTCTCAGCAAGGAAATGTCAGAAGACGTGTATAGAACGTCTACTGACTGGGGGTTCCAGAGAGAGTGCCAGAGCCTTGTGGAGGCTTAGCCAAAGTATTGGTGTTGGGGAGGGTGCACCGTGGAGAAATGGTTGGCTGTACTCTTAGGCCAAGCCTGAGCCCCTAAACATCTGGATATTCAGAGAACTCTGACTGGGGCACTGCCTGCCAGCAGCTGTCACTGAGATGTGAAGACAGGGACCTTGAGGCAGCGGACCTGGGGTGGGGAGAAACCTTGGGCTTTTTCAACGGGCTTTTGAAAAGAGGCACTTGCACATAAAACAAGCCCCTGCCAGCCTGCTCCTCTGCTAATGGGCTCTGCAGAAACGAGCCTGCCTGGATACTCTCTGAGTGCCTTGTTGAGAATGTAGAACCTACGTGGTGGGTGCTTTTAAGCTGTTGATCTTGTACATCAAGGATAAACTTCTGCAGCTCTTGGCAACCCAAGTAGGCGTTATTTGCAGTCCTGAGTTTTGTCTTTTGGGAGTTCAGAAGGTGAAATAGCAGCAAAGGTTCAACCGGAGCCCTGAATATGACCCAGCTAGAAAATGAGGAAGAGAACTTGAACTTCCTTTTCACCTACCTGAGAGGAAGAAGAGTGCAAAAGGAAGTGGAAGACAACCTAACCACAGATGGAAGGAGCATGAAGTGAGTGCCTTTGTTAGCAAGACCAGGAAAAAAGCTTTGGCAAAACGGGGGTGCTGCGGGGAGAACAGTGATCCTGCTTCTTATCTGTTTGCCAGGAATCGTGTGCCCCAAGAGGGCTCTGAACACTGAACACATGATATGACTTGTACATTCTTGTTTGACTCTCTAAGTTAAGAACTACTGCTGCTATGAATAATATATAAGTTCATTTTAAAGCATTACTAAATTCATGCTTATTCCATTAAGTTCTTTCTCAACAGATTCCATCATATAGAAACAGGTCTGGGAAAGGTTTGGATGTTTAAAAGAGATCCCCATGCTTTCTTTAAAAGGTCAGAAGGTCTGTTATATTGTATAATTATTTTCTCCCCAGTAGCAGTCTTCTGTTAGTTACCTATTTTGGTCATGTGATTATTCTGGAATGTTCTGGAAGGTTTGAACTTCTCGGCACAAACCTCGACTGTCTGCTTGTGTCAGGTGGTAGGTTAGGAGAGAGAAAAAGGCGAGGAGACTGGAGGTCAGTTCAGTTATTGAGCCATTCTCATCATCATTCAAAGAGATGAAGTTCCATTTGGTGTCACTGATCTGCTGATACTAAAATGTCCAAGCACAGCCTCCTCACTTTGAGATAAAGTGCTGCTTTAGTCCCTATGGATGTTTTCTTCCACAAAGGAGCAGCCTTCAAAGGGGGCAAGTCACTGGCTCACAATCGTCACTGCTTTAGGGATATGCTTCCACGAGCATTATCTTATTTCATCCTCACAGGCATATACGTTTAGGCTTGCAGAAGCTTTGAGACTTACTCAAGGTTGCATGATTACTGGAAAAACTGGAACACGAACACAAAACTTTTGGTTCTGTTAGCTCTAAACCATGACATACGAGTGTCTCTAGCAGGTCATACTTTGGTGCCCTTTCAAATGAGTATTCTTTAAATATTTGTTCAGTATTTATTTAAAGATGAGAGGATGAACACTCTGTGAGGGAAAGGTAGAAAAGGAGCATCCCAGTTTTTCACATCTTTTCAGCAGAACTAAAGCCCTGCTTTATCATCTCTTGTTGCCCAAGCATTCCCCTTGGAAGTTATATTAATCAAGATTTGGGTTTTTTTTTTTATTGTAAGTGACTGAAAACAAACAGGCTTAAGCAAAAATGGCAGTGCATTGACTCATTTAAATGAAAAGTCCAGGGATGCACCTCACTTTGGGCCCAGCTGGATCCAGGGACTTAAACGATGTCAAAACTAATCACTTTTATTGCATATCTTTGGTCTTCTTTCTCCTCCTCTGTTCTCTAGCAGGGTCTCCCAAACAATGGTAGCAAGAGGCCGTCAAGAGTTTTTGGCTTATATCCTCTCCTCTCAGCAGCCTCAACAGGAAGAGTCTCTCTGTCTAACGGTTCCCAACAATATCCCCAAAGAGTTGAATATCATGGAATTGACTTGGGTCGTTTGCCCAACCAGTAATCAGTTACCATAACCAGAGGGATTCACTGCTCTAATTGGCCATACTTGGGTCACATGCCAACTCCTAGAGCCTGGTGGAGTCAAACCACGTGGGAGTCAAACTACCAAGCCACATGCATCAAAAGTGGGGGAGGTGGTTCCCCAAGGAAAATATGACTTCTGGTGCCGAAAGACAAAGAAATGGATGCTGGGCAAGGCCAAGGCAAGAGATATGTACTATAGAAATGTTCTGTCCCCCTAACATCCAGCAGCTTATCCAAAGATTCCTTTAAACAACATTCAGGACTCTCCCTGAGTAGAGTGCTGATCAGTATAATTTTCTCGGTTCCATTACTCTGTCGATTAGTTCCCTGGGCATCTTCCCAACTGGATCCCTCTTATTCTAACTCTTTCTTCACCAGGTGAGGAAGTTCAAGAGCAGAGGGACTCAGCCCAGGATGGGGCAGAGTTCAGACCAGATCCTGGCCCTAGACTATTGGCCACTGGAGCCAGCAAGCACTGCCATTTAGGGCAAGCCCAGCAGCACAGCCTTGCCTGTCCCACAGCCCACCCAGCTTCTGCTAGGGCCTGAGGTTGGTGTGGGTTGTGGCTGTGCCAAGAGATCTCCAGACTTAGGAATTAAGCCAGTTTGGCCCAAGGCATTCATAGCCTACTTAAGGCTCTGCAGAGGGTATGTCACTGTGGCCACTACAGTGAACTCTGTCTAGCATTCAAAATATGTGTATTGATTTAGGTAAAAGAGCATGATTAAGAGTCCCTAAAGAGAAACCATCTGGAAGGAAACACACTAGGCTGTTAATAGGAATAGCCTAGGCCTGTGAGATTGGGGTGGGGATGTTCACTGTTGTCTATTGTTGGAGTGATTTGAGGGAGGCACTGAGCTGCAGTGGGATATCTGGGGCAATCACTCTTAGCCCTAAACACAAGGTTTGAGGAAGACTGGCAAAATACCTCTGATAGGGAGCTGGGTGGGAGATGGGGGTTGGAGAGAAGACTAAGGATCCAAACACAGGCTACCACATACACAGAAAAGTTAGGGTCTTCAAAGGATAAGGAATGTTTGTCTCAGTGGCACTGACCCTACTAGTCAATGGCACCTGGTACACTGGACGTAACACTGTCAAGACACTGTTGACCGGTGAACATGATGATCAATTCCCCACCAGCCTGGCCGCCTCACTTCTGAGCAATTTTACAAGGCATAAGAGAACAATAATCACCAAACCAGCCACACGTAGATTTTGACCTAAAAGGGAGTTGCGTAGTGTATTGGCTAGGCTTCACTCCAAATGACTTTAGTCTTGTGCCAGCATCAAATGTGTCCTGAAAAGATTTGCCATTGCTGAGGACATCTAAAATAATAAAGTGTAAATCCTAAAGGCAATAGAGGGTTTCCTAAATATTAATAACAAAGGGCTTCTCTGTTGAAATAAGGATCTCACCTGCCCAGGTAATGACTTTGAGGAAGAGGCTATTCATTTGCATAAGCAGGGATGCCCTTCACACCATTGACTTGAGAGTGTCTTGTGGCTCCAGCTATACTTGAGACTCCTCTTCTTGCTCTTCTCTCCCTCTGCTGATTGCTTCCCAAAAGGGACCTGAGTCTGCCCTCACCTTTACTTCTTCCCTCCTTCTCATGCACGAAGTGAAATCTACAGTGTCTGGACTGGCAGTGGTCATGGATGTATCCTTTTGAGTCATTGGAACATGGATGCCTTGGTCTGGACCACTGAGTTTTTTCTCTCTCTCTTTTTTTTTTTTTTGGTGAGGAAGACGGGCCCTGAGTTGACATCTGTTGCCAATCTTCCTCTTTTTTGCTTGAGGAAGATTGTCACTGTGCTAACTTCTGTGGCAGTCTTCCTCTATTTTTTTTTTTTTGAGGAAGATTAGCCCTGAGCTACCATCTGCTGCCAAACCTCCTCTTTTTTTTTTTTTTTTTTTTTGCTGGGAAAGACTGGCCCTGAGCTAACATCCGTGCCCATCTTCCTCTACTTTATATGTGGGATGCCTACCACAGCATGGCTTGACAAGTGGTGCCATGTCTGCAGCCGGGAACCCCAGGCCACCAAAGCAGAACATGTGAACTTAACCGCTGTGCTACCAGGCCGGCACCTTCCTCTATTTTTTGTATGTGGGACATCACCACAGCATGGCTTGATGAGCCATCCATAGATCCATGCCCCAGATCTGAATGCACAAACCCTGGGCTGCTGAAGTGGAGCATGCAGACTTAACCACTACACCACCATGCCAGCCACCTGAGTTTTTTGTTATAGAGTCTACAAGAAAGAAAGAGATGATAAAGTGGGATAAAATGGAGTCATTTTCTTCTTTCCTGTTTCCTCTTATCAGCATAAGCAAAACCGTTTAGAAAACTGCAAAAGAGAAGTACCCAGTTGAGTAAGATGAAACCCTAAACCTTCAAGGGATACGCACTAGAAGGAGATGCCCAGAGGGGTAGTGGAGACGCACAGTAGCCTGGAAGCAAGATGGGGACAGAGCAGCCAGCCAAGAACTCTACTGTGTGGCCCCCTGGGGTCTTTTGACTGAATTTCCACTGGGCCTACAGCAATACTGACACATGGTGTGGTGTAGGAGTGGTTTGTCCTTAAGGATAATTCTAGCTTCAAGATTTAACACACTTTTAAGTGGTGTATCCTAAAACTGAAAGCAATGCCAGAAAACAGAAAAGAAAAACAATCCCAGACCCAGGATTTCATTTCTCCCCTCCGTGACAATGTCCATGACAATCTCTAAAGAACCATCTTTAGTGGCCTTGGAGATACCAAACTTTCTCAAGCTGGTAAAGAATTTGGTGGGGTATAACCTATCCCACAGCTTCCTCAACTTCCCTACACCCAGATACCCAGAGATTTCCAAAAGCTGAGGACTCAGGTTGGGATCTGAGGTGAGAGAAGAGAAGAGTGTGGGCTGGACAGGGCCCTGAGGCATGGGCGGGGCGTGAGGTGGGGTGAGGGAAGGAGAAGCTGCTGGTCACTGACAGTGCCTGGGGCAGGCTCACATCACACAGAGAAGTCTGACCTGGAGTCACTTGCTGCCTGTGGGGTCTCGGTCACCAAAACCTGTCTGGACTAAACAGTAAGAACAGTTTGATCTTAGCACTGACCTCACTTGAACGTTAAATCAGTAAATGCCAATTTAGTGGAGCCGTTGCTGGGAATCAAGTATCTGACATCTCTTAGGAGGAGATTTTTTTTTCTAAAGCCACAACTTGTTCCTTTTGCTCTTTAGGTTATTCTTTTCCAGTAGGAAAGTGGCTCTCCATCCCCTCTCCTCCTTGCTTCCACCCTTTGAAATGCACTCAGCAGCGGCTCCCATGATTAGCTGGGGAGCCAGGAGTGTCCAGGTCTTGAAGTCCTCCTAACAGGTAGAGTGAGGAGTTGGCAAATGAGAAAGGGGATTATGGTCTTTCCAGAAGAAAGACTTTAGAGGAAAAATATTTGGGTCAAAATTACCAGCTCACTTTCTAACTCTCTCTCGCAGCTTGTAGAGACTGTGTTTCTAGTGGAAGCATGTAGCTCTCAGCATGGTGCCTTTCATCTTGTCCTGGTGATGTGCCACACCATCTCCGTCTTCTATTAGTTGGCTTGTGGAGAACAGGCAGCTAAGCTTGGGTTTTCTCTCTTGTGTGTCTCTCCTAGGGATAGAGATGCCAGGTTTTATTGTTTTGGTTTCTTTTGCTGAAGAAGATTTGTCCTGAGCTAACATCTGTTGCCAAACTTCCTCTATTTTTTTTCTATCTGAGCTGCCGCCACAGCATGGCCACTGCCAGACAAGTGGTACAGGTTTGCGCCCAGGAACCAAACCCGGGCCACTGAAGTGGAGCACTCTGAACTTAACCAGTAGGCCACCGGGGCTGGCTTCCAGATTTTGTTCTTGCTTCACTTCTTGTCCAGCCCTCCCCTCCCCTCCCTTTCCTATGCCCTGGGTCGGCCATCCAGAGGTAGTGTTGGGGTGTGAGGCTGTCTGTTGGGAAAAGAGAAGGACAATTCTCATGTTCTCCAGGACAGCTACCACACACACAGCCCAGTCATAACGTGGGAATGGGGCCTTGGATGCCAGCTGTTGGGTGCCTGTCTTGCTGCTGGCTCTGCCAAGGCATGTGGTTCTTGTTGTCTCCATTCTCCCACCTTGCAGCCAGTCATGAATGTCATCTTCCTCAGATGTTTCAGTCCCTTGGGAACTGGGCTCTGAACTCAATTCTACTAGGGTTGACTATGGGCCACCCTCTCAGAATTTCTACCTAGGTTGGTCTCCAGTTTCCCTAGAGCAAAAGGAGAACAAACTGTGAAAGGTGAGTAGAGGAGTAGGAAGGTGGTCTAAGGACAGTTGTTCTGACCTAAATAAATTTACAACCCTGACAAGAGGCAGCGAGTGTAGCATCTCTGTACCTGCAACCATCACCCAAATGGTACTTCATGGTTTGGGGACTGTATTAGTTTCCTAAGCCTGCTGTAAGAAAGTACCACAAACTGTGTGGCTTAAAATAACAGCAATTTATTGCCTCATAGTTCTGGAGGCTAGAAATCCAAAATCAAGGTGTCAGCAGTTCCTTCTGAGTTGCTCTCAGGGAGAATCCCTTCTATGCCTTTCTCCTAGCTCCAGCTGTTTCTTGGCTTGTAGATGCATCACTCCATTCCTCCATCTTAGGTGATGTTATCCCTGGCTCTCTGTCTTCACACGGTCATCTTCTTATAAGGGCACCAGTTATATTGGATTAGGGGCCCACCCTACTGCGATATGACATCTTAACTTATTACATCTTCAATGACCATGTTTCCAAATGAGGTCACATTCTGAGGTACTGGAGTAGGATTTCAACATATCTTTTTTTAGGGGGAGACACAGAACAATCCATAACAGAGACCGAAGGCTGAACGACCTGCAGCAAATGGACCTGGAAGGAGTTACGGGGGTAAATCAGAGGCCCCTACCAAAACAGTGGTCTTGTTAATTCTGTAGGGACAATTGTTTAAACTCCAAACTTCATAAAACCCTGTATTTGTATATATTGTTGTATTAGTTAGGATTTTGGCAGCAAGTAATAGAAATTAACTAATATAAATCAGGGCTGTTTGGATTATAAGTGATGGGAACTCAATTCCAGCTAGCTTAAACAAAGAAGTAATAAAGGAAATTTATTGGCTTACATAACTGAAAAATCTAGGAATGGATCTGGCTTTAGGCAGGATACAATCTACGGCTCAAATTATGTTTTCTGAGGTCTCTTTCTTTCTCTGTCTTCTCTTGGGTTGGCTTGTCTCTGCTTGCTTTCATTCTGCAGTCAGTCTCTTCACAAAGAGGATAAAATGGTGGCTGAATGTCCTAAACTCACATCATCTCAGTTTAGCCACCTCAGCAGAAAGAAAACTCTTTCCAACTCCCTATATCAATCCTAGGGAAGACATTGACTGGCCTTGCTTGGGTCATGTGCCCACACACAAATTATTGTCACCAGGGGGATAGGGTGTCCTGGCTGGCCAGCCTGGATCATATGCTCACCATTAGGGGAGTATCTATGATGGTTTGTCCTCATGGATTAGAGGATCTCATGAAAATTGGGGGAAGGAATTCTCCAGGAAAATCAAAAGAAAGGAGTGGAGAAACGCATTGTAGACAGACAGTATAGCTGCTATGATCCACTATATAACTCAAGCTAGCTTAAAGAAAAAAGAGGGAATTTATTGTAAGGATACAGAGGTATTTCATGGATTGTAAGGGCAGGCATACAGCTGGGCCATAGAAAAGAACCTGAAAGCTACCAGGCCACAGGCAGCTTCTTCTTGCCCATAAGCTTCATTCATCTCTCTCTGAAATCCTCCTTTCTTTGTTTCTTAGTCCACCCAGTGGGGAAAAAAGCACCTTCCCTACATCCTCCCAGTTTTTATCTCTTTCATTCAAGGAACCAATCTAATGTAAAATTTGCAGGGAAGCAAATCTGATTGGCACGGTTTGAATCAATTGCCACCCCCAAACAAATCAGTTATGCTTGGGTGGGTGGGGGTGGGGGGGTCACACACCAAAGACATTGTATACATGGAGAAGGGTCCAGTAAATGCCTAACATATGTCAGTTAATCTCTTCAACGTGTAAGCTGTCCCTAGAATCATCCTAAAAGTCATTTATTCTAAGACCCTCATTTCGCAGATGAAGAAATGGAAGCCCCAAAATGTTAAAGACTGACTCAAGGTGTCATACATACATATATACACAGAGGCCTAATAATGACTTGGCTAGAACTAGTGGCCAGGTCCCAGCATTTCCATTCCCCTTTCTTCTACGATACCATGTTTGAGCTTAATAATTCCCATGGCATTAGTCTATAGAGAAAAGTAAAAACAAACAAACCCAGAAACACACACAAAAACAAACACTGGCAAACAGGAATCTTGTCATGTTCCCTCAGAGTCCTTGCTCCTCCTGTTAACCTCTGCCTGAAATGGTCCTTCCACCTAAGCCAAGCCTTGACTTAGTTAATTCTTACCCATCTTTCAAAGCTCTGCTGAACTACAACTTACTCAAGGATACTGCCTTGACCTCCCAAACTAGATCAGTCCCTACCCTGGGTTGTGTTTTCATAGTACTTCTGTTCTACCCTTTTTCTGTTGTTGAATTATTAATTATGAAAATTTGCATAATCTGGTGGGTACCTGTCCTTGAGTTACAGGCACTATGGGGCCCAAGATTGTGTAATATCCCATGTTCAGCGCGATGCCTCTCAATGGTAGGCACTTGATAAGTATTTGTCAAGAAAACCAAAAAGAATGAAAAGTAAGAGAACAACAAGAAAAAGGGAGCCTCTGCCTTCACCCTTTCTCTAGGAAGAAAGTTTCTTATTCTTGTGAATTCTCAGAATTTAGGAAAAAATCTTCTGAGATGAAAATTATTTCAGAAGTAATTTTGGGGGGTGAGGTTCCAGAATTTTTAGCCTCAGTATGATGATAATGGCTAATATATTAGAGCAGCTGTCATCCTCCAGGCTCTGGGCTACGTGCATTGTCCCTTTTTAATTGTCACGGAAACTCTTTGGAGTTGGTACTGTAGGCACTGAGCCTGGTTATCCAGAGCAGTAAATATCCTGTCAAATGATTGGTCCCTTGAAGACAGTATTAGGTCTCATTCCCCTTTACACTTGTCCAGAGACAAGCCAGAGGCTTGGTATGCTCAGAAGGGGGTCACGGGTGAGTAGCTGTCACAGGAAACAAGACCTCACTCAGTTCCTCTGGTTCCAGAGTAGAGGTGTGTAGAATTTGCAGGAAGGCAGTGGTGGGTGTTTTCACAGGAGCTGAGACTCTACTACCTGAGGAGCTTTAGAAGGGCTAGGGGAATTTTCTGGGGTCCTGTGAGCTTGGATAAGAGCTGACTTTGCTTTGGGTGGAAACTGTGGGTGCTTCTATTTCCTCATAGAGGAAAATCCTTTGAAATGTACAACAACACAAAAAAGTGTAATTTATTTGATTTTTCTGATTCTGTTCTTCATAAATGGGTACTTGTGGTAATAATGCTTGCCCCAGAAACTGGTTAATTTTTTCCAAATACTTTGGTACCTAATGTCATGGTACTCTTAGCAGCAGCCTCCTGAGGTGAGAGTGGTAAGTACCTGAGAGGGTCTGCCAGGGTGGACAAGGAAGCTGAGAACCAATAGGACTAGTTTCTGGTCTTTCTCTGAAGCTAAAACAAAAACTGCACCTGAACCAAATTTCTCAGCCCAGTGGCGCCGGGACGCATCACAACTGCCAGGGTCTTAATTGTTTTATCTTGAGCATGATCAATCTGCAGGTTAAACAGCTTGATTGGTTGTGACCTGAATGGGCTGCCACAAAGACGTAAGGTTGCACTGGCTGGTGCTTTTCCAAGGAGCCACCACACTCAGCAGTGAGGGTATGAGGATGTATTAGTTCGTTTGTTTAATTATAAATATTAATTGAGCACCTGTTGTTGTGTTGGGCTCTAAGTGAGGCACCAGAGATGTAATAATGAACAAGATACACAAATCTTGCTCTCATTGAGCTTACATCTAGCGTGGGAGAAAATTGTTAAATATGTACAATTATTCAATTACGATTGTGAAAATGGTTCCAAGGAAAAAGAATGAGGAGAAATATAATAGGGAACCCGACTTAAACTGAGGCATGAGTGTGAGGGGAAGAATAATGTAAGATGAGACCAGAAAACCAGATAGAGATTAGCTCACATGGGCCTTGTTGGCTAAGCTTATCAAAGGTCTATAGTTTAATCCAAGGACAGTGAGAAACCATCGAAGGGAAGTGATATGATCTGATTTGCAAGTGTGAAAAATGACTGTGTATGCTCCCTGGAGAAGGGACTGTAGCAGGCTAAGAGCCGATGTGAGACCATGGGAGAAGGGATATTGGGCAGGGTTGGCTGGGATCCAACCAAACTGCTTTAGGGCACTTGGCCTTCCTTCTGCTCAGCCCAGGTCTGGTGCCCTTTGGCTCCTTCACTGGTCTCTGGTGCAAACAGCTGTGGCTAAGGCAACGTTTGGCTTTACCTGATGGTGATAGCACAGGCCATAGGAACTTAGGTAGCAAAAAATGAGTTTGGTTAACATTATTCAAAAGGAGTGTGTGTTTGTACCAGGCACCTGGTCTTTCATGGATTCTTACATCTTGTTCAGTAATAATCTCAATAGCTTAACCCAATAATCCCAATAATTTAGTTGATGCTTAATTTATTGAGCATCTACTCAATGCCAAGTACCTTTTTTTTATCTGTAGGATCTTGTGTGAACCTCACAATCACCCACTATGATAGAATCAGTAGGTTCTATCATTATCCCATTAGGTTTGAGGTGGGGCTCTCTATTAAGATTAAGTGCAGGAAACAGACACTACTTCAGGTATTTCAAGCAGAAAGGGATTTAGAACAAGGTGCTTATGAAATGAGGTGCTTACAAAATCATTGTGAGGGCTGGAAGAGAGGAAGCTACTGGGCTTTTGGCCTCAAGGTCATTCCACCACAGCTGAGATCCAGAGGTTTGCTGATCTGTCATTCTGTCACTATTGCCTGTCGGGCTGTCACTATTTTCACCACCACCAACCCATCCCACAGTGCAGCATTGTGTCTGGCCTCTGCTGGCACTCCTATTTGTCCGAACCCACTTATTGTCCTGAAGCTCCAAGGAAAGATGGCAAAGTGGAATTGCCTTCTTTCCATTTTTGAAATCTCTCGTGAACACACCTAACTGGCAAAACCAATTCACACGCAGAAGCCTAGCTGCAAGGAAATATATTCTCAGCTTTCCAACTTCTCCACATAGGCGATGAAATAGAGTTTGAGAGCCAAGGTAAGTGTCCAGCCCGCAGGGCAGGACCAAATCTGCCTGTCTTCTGCAGTCTCTTTTTCAAATTGAAGTATAATTTTCGTATAAAAATGCACAGATTTTGAGTGCACAGTTTGATGTTTTGACAAACGTATGCACTCATGTAACCTATCAAGATACGGAACATTTCCATTGTGCCAACAATTCCCTCGTGCCTCTGTCCAATTTATCCTTCCTGCCTCCACTCAGAGGAGCTATTAAATGCTATGCAAAGGTCTGGAGCTGTGTTTCTCAAAATGTGGGTCACCAAAGCACGTGAAATGTGCAGGGAGATATCTAGAAAGGGCTGAGAGAGGTGTCTGAGTGGATGAGCCTAAGACAATATACTTGGTTCCATGGTCTTCCCATAACCTGTAGAAAGATCTAGAAGTCACGGCTCGCTCCAGTGAGGAGTAGCAGATATGTAGGCCCTAACTATACCATCTTGCCCTTATCACTTCAGTGCAGGACAGAACTCCAACTGCCTGAATGTTCAACCTAAGGGCTTTCTGTGGCCACTCCCGCTGTAGAGGGAGCAGTCCTCAACCAAAGACTGACGGGTGTTGGTGTAGAATATTAAAACCAAACCAGTTATTAATTATAAACCTAGAGGCAAAGTGTCCATTATTCCACCAATCAAAATACAAGTTCTGCAAAAACACAAAAGACTGCAGTTTTACTAATGCTCTTCTACTCAGAAATGTTCAGTGATTAAGTAGATTAAGGACCAAGTCCTTCCTTGCATTTCTGAAGCTGCCTCCTAGCTATTCTTCTGGCTGCAATCTTGTTTCCCTGCAACTCACTGTCTGCTCTTCTGAGTGACCTTTGAAACACAAATATGATCATTAAGCTTTGTGAGAACAGAGATGATGTCTCTTACTCTCCATTGTATCTTCAGCACCTAGCAGTGCCTGCACATAGTGGGCACCCAGTAAATATTTATTGACTGTATGTTGTTGAAACTCCCAGCTCATGAACAGGTTATATCCTGAAAGATTTCTTTTGTAAGGAGGTCCTTTGGAATTTGAAATACATTTGGCCATCACAATGATAAGTGGTTTTTAGCTTGTCAGACTAGCTTATAAAAACCAAATTCACTCATGATGTACCCTAACCCTAGTCCCAGCTTTCCTGCTGCTCTTGAGCAGAGAGCGTAAGATGAAGGAGAGAAGAAGAAATGGAAGATGGATAGGCTTTAGGAGTCATTTGGAACTGGATAATTTGTCATTAACATCTTCCTTTTTCACACTTCCATTTTTGCATTTCTCTGCCACTATATGAGTGCCTTCTCTGCACCTGTTCCCCACTATGCCCTCCCCAACTACAGCAAACTGCCCTCCGCCCCAGCAGGGTCTTCTTACCTTCCCTACACGGCTAATCATAATCCCATTTCAAGTATTAAGAGGAAAGTAGCCTGACTGAAGAAATTCACGCTCCAGATGGAAGTTTAATAGCTCTTTAACCTTCCTACAGATAATTCCAATTTTCTAAAATCAATTTACATTAAATGAATCTCTAATTACTGGCATTTACTCTAACAAGATAAAATGAAAAAAATATATATGGTGAAAGATATTTTGAAGCATGTAGTCTCACCAACTCATCAGCCTTTTTTCATATTCTCCCTCTAGGGCTAATCATCTGGATCATTATGGATTTTTATAACTTTAGGTTCTTTAAAGATCCCTTCCTGCATTTTATTCCCCCACAAATATTCCCATAGGCCTGGTTGGGGAGGGGACGTTTGAGTGAGCACAGCCGTGGGTGGGAAGGCCTACAATGTGGACCCTTCTTCATTGCCTTTGCTCCATATCTGGTGGCTTTGCCCCAGCAATGTGCACCTTTGAGCTCACCCTGCCTGTGGGGACACTGGAACCAAGCCCAGCATCAAACAGTCATCAGTACTCAAAGAGCAAGAACCAGGACAAATGGAGGGAATTTCTAACTGGACAGTCTGGGGGTTTCCGTCCTAACGTTTGTATTCTGTTTAATTCTCTGTTATTCAAATACATTTATATTTGGCCACCACAAAGAATTCTATGACCAGGGGATTTCTGCTTTTATAGCTATAGGAAAGAAATTGGATTAGAAAAGATTAAAGTGATACTTGCCCAGGCTCACACAGCTATTTAGAAGACAGCACATCTCCTAGCTCCTAATTCTATGTGTTTTGTTAAAAAGTAGATGCTACATATCACTTAAAATATTAGGTTTGCCTTAATAAGCTTGAAGATTAGCTCTTCTCTCTTAAATCAGAGAAAAATAATAAATTTATAGTTGCAGCATTTTTCCATTGGCCTGAGATAGCATTTCTCAAAGTATGTTGTTCCATTGAACACTGGTTAATTTTTAAAAGGACTTCAAACACAAAAGTCTGCTCTCTGCCATCTTGGAAACTTACAGTGCACATTAGCATATTAAAGGCTCTGGGAAGTCCTGCGACAATAAAATCAAAGTTTGTTGAGCTCAGCAATCCCCAAATTTATTTGGCTAAGAATTACCTTTCTTCCCCTTTTCCTTCTTTCCTTCCTTCCTTCCTTCCCACCCTCCCTCCCTCCTTCCTTCCTTCGCTCCTTTTCATGAAACACCATTACCAAGCAGTACACTTTGGGAAATACTGGATTCAGGTAAACAACTGAAAATCAGTCTACAATAGGCCAATAATTTTCTTCTGAGATCAGGAACTTCCTCACTGCTTTAGCTGTGTTCTCTACTGTGGACAGCATCACCAAGTGATAACATTAAGGTGTATTTAGTCAATTTGTATCTTTGGGAAGCCTTTGACTTTACTTAGGTTATTTATATAATGTCCTCTCACTGCATAAAAGATGCCTTGGTGTGTGAGGAACAGACGTACAGGTCTCAGTTGCACATAAGGAAGACCAGCAGGGGGGATATGTTTCTGTTGCTTTATAGTAAGTTTTGAAATTCAGTAGCTGACATCTTCCAACTTTGTTTTGCTTTTTTTTCTTCCA
Organism: Equus asinus; assembly: GCF_041296235.1. NCBI lineage: Eukaryota > Metazoa > Chordata > Mammalia > Perissodactyla > Equidae > Equus > Equus asinus. The sequence continues at coordinate 39,005,909 of NC_091812.1, forward strand.
GATTATCTTGGCTATTTTAGAATTTTTCCTTTGCATATAAATTTTGAAATTTGATTGTCAATATCTACAAAAATAAGCCTGTGAGGATTTTGATTGTGGTTGCATTGAATCTGTTGACCAGTTTGGGGAGAACTGATGCCTTAATAATATTGAGTTTTCCAGTCCATGAACATGGTTGTGATAGTGTGTTATAATAAATATATATTTGGTCTTTTTCCCTGGTTCCTGTCACAGGAACTTCTCCAGGGTGATGAGTGTCTTTTTGTATGCTAATGAGATGACTGGTGGCTGGGGCCCCCTAGATATCTTCAGAATGGGGAGTCGTTGTCAGAAAGACCAAGGCATGATGAAAGGGTTGGAACTTTCAGCCTCCCCCTGCCTCTGTCCAACCTCCTGGGAGGGGAGAGGGTCTGGAGATTGAGGTAATCACCAATCACCAATGATTTAATCAATCTGTAAAAACTCCTAAACTCTGGTGTTCAGAGAGCTTCCAGGTTGGTGAACATGTTTGTGTGTCCTGAGGGAGGCACACTCCAGCTTCCTGGGAACGAAAGCTCCTGTCCTCAGGACCCTCCTGGACCTTGATCTATGTACCTCTTCATCTGGCTGTCCATTTCTATCCTTTATAATGTCTTTATAGTGAACTGGTAATAGTAAGTAAAGTGCTTTCCTGAATTCCGTGAACCATTCTAGCAAATTATCAAACCTGAGGAGGGATTCATAGGAACCGCCAATTAATAGCAGGTGGGTCAGATGTATGGGAGGCCTGGGACTTTGATTGGTTTCTGAAGTGGGGGCACACTGAGCTGTTAAGATGTGGGGTCTGACGCTAACTCTGGGTATTTAGTGTCAGAATTGCATTGAATCATTGGACAACCAGTTGGTGTCCAAAGGGTTGGAGAATTGGTTGTTGGTGTGGAAAAAACCCATGCAACGGTACCTCTCTCCATGTATTTGCTCTTTTAAAATCTCTCAGATTGTTTTGTGGTTCTAAGTATAGGGTTTTTGCACATTTTTCATTAAGTTTATTCTTCATTATTTGATATTTAATACTGCAACTTTCCTCCCCTCCCCATTTCCTGGAATTCCCATTCTCCTTACTCTGATCACTTTTTCTTTTTCATAGTGCTTATACCTCCAAATATACAGTATAATTTCATAGTTTACTGTTTATGCTTAATTACAATATATTTATTATTTTTATGTTTAATGCTTATAGTCTCTCTCCACACTAATTTAAGCTCCATGAGAGCAGGGATATTTTTTTTTATTCATAGGTATACCCCAAGCTCTTAAAATGGTGTCTGGCACATATTAGGCACTCAGAAAATATTGATTCAATGAATTAATGATTTAGTACAGTAAAGGAAGCTAAAAGAGGGTTGAAGTGGGGGTTTAATGAGCCAGTCCTCAGTGAGTGCCACAGTGAAGCCTGACATCTTTTTTATTCCCTCCCCTCAGTTTTCAACCCCAGGGGAGTTAGATGCATCTATTTTCTCCTCTGTTATTTACTACTCAATGTATTTCAATCAGATTTACCCTCTACCATGCCACTGCAACCGTTCTCACCAAAGTCACCAGTGATTTCCCTTTCACTGAACCCATTGGATATCTTTTAGTCCTTATCGAGTTTAACCTCACAGCAGCATTTGACATTGTTGACCACAGCCTCCTGGAAACTCTGTTTCTTTGGCACCTGGGATACTCTCCTGATTACCTTCCTACCTTCAAGGCAATTTTTTTTAAGTCCCTTTTGCTGGCTTCTCTTCCACTTCCTGACCTTCAAATGTTGGAGTTCTTTTGGCCTTTGTTAACGCAGTCTGTTATGGGCTGAATTGTGTCCTCTCCCAAATTCATATGTTGAAGTTCTAACTCCCAGTACGTTAGCATGTGACTATATTTGGAGATAGGGTCTTTAACAAGGTAATTAAGTTAAAATGAGGTCATTAGGGTTGGACCCTAATCTAATATGACTAGTATTCTTATAAGAAGAGGAAATTTGGACACAGATGGATACAGAGAGAAGACATAGGGAGAAAACAGCCATCTACAAGCCAAGGAGACCTCAGAAGAAACCAACCCTATCAACACCTTGATCTCAGACTTCTAGCCTCCAGAATTGTGAGGAAACAAATTCCTGTCATTGAAGCTACCCAGTCTGCTGTACTTTGTTATGGCAGTCCTAGCAAACCAACACACCCTCTTTTCTTCTCACTTTATGCTTGAGTGATTTCACCTAGTCCAATGGCTTCATCTACCATCTATATGCTTATTCTTCACAATCTTTCCTCTCTAGTCCAAATCTCACTCCTGAGATCTAAATCATGTATCCACCTAATCAGCTACTTGACATCTTCGCTTGAGGTAGACTCCAAGCAGACCAGCTGAGCCTGGAAGTACTGAACACAGACTTCAGCTGCCTTCCACTGCAGGAGAGGCAGAGTTTAGACATGGGGTTCAGCTAAGTTAGTTGCCTGATAAAGCCAAAAGAAAATCAACACTGTTCAGAGGAATATAACAGAATCAAGAGCCTCTACAATATTCATAGTGTGCACATAAAATCCAAAATTTCTAGACATACACAGAAATAGGAAAATGTGATTCCAAAACTCAAGAAAAAGGAGAATCAATGGAGACTAACCTAAGGCTCAGATGTTGGCTTTAGCAGGTAAATATTTTAAAACAGCATTTATAACTATTACAACAACTCATGGAGATAAACAAAAATATGCTCATCATAGAAGAACAAATAGAAAATTTCAGCAGAAAAATAGAAATTATAAAATAAAACAAAATGGAACTTCTAGAACTAAAAAATAGAATATCTTAAATAGAAATTTACTGGAAATCTTAATAGGAGAATGGCGATGGCTGAAGAGTCAGTTAATTTGAAGATACAGCAATCAAAACCATCCAATTTGAAGAAAAGAGAGGAAAAATATTTTAAAAATAAGCTTAGTCACAGGAACCTGTGGAACAATATCAAAAGGTCTAACATATACATAATTGGAGTCCCAGAAGGAAGGTAAAGAGAAAATAAGGCCTAAAATTTATTTAAAGAAATAAATGGTAAAAATGTTCCCAATTTGCTATTAGACATATATTTAGAGATTCAAAAAGAACCTCAATAAAGATAAATACAAAGAAAATCATGCCTAGGCACATCATAGTCAAACTCTGAAAACCAAAGATAAAGAGAAAATATTGAAAGCATTCAGAGGAAAATAACACATTACATATAGAGGAAAAAAGATGCAAGTGACTGGACTCATCATCAGAAACTGTGGAGGCCAATGGTGTCTTTAAAGTGTTCAAAGGGAAAAATGTCAACCTAGATGAATATGTATGACAACTGTAACATTAACAAGGAAGAGGTGAGTGGACAGATGGAGTTGCAAGATTCATACATTTTACATAAAGTAGTATAATATTAACTCTAAATAGAGTTAAGAGAAGTTCGGGATGTATATTTAATTCCTAGAGCAATCACTAAGGAAATGATGCAAAGAGGTAAATGTAAGAAGCCAATAGATGAGTTATAATGGAATTCTAAAAACTATTCAATTAATATAAAAGAGGGTAGGTATGGAGGAAAAGAAGTACAACAAACAGAGAGGGCAAACAGAAAATAAATAGTACTATTCATACAATGGAAGACTACTTAGCAATATAAAGGAATGAGCTACTGATCCACATACCAACCATCCATGAATGAATCTCAAGAACATTATGCTGAGTGAAGGAAGCCAGGCACAAGAGATTAATACTGTGCTTTCATTTTTAATGATATTTCAGAACAGGCAAAAACCACATCATTAGTGAAAAATCATCAGAACAGTGGTTTGCCTCTGGGATGTTGGGGAGTGAATTTGTTGGAAGGTGGCATAAGGGAACTTTCCAGAGTAATCGTAATGTTCTGTATTGTGATAGAAGTTTAGGTTACACAGGTGTATGTATTTACCAAACTCATTGAATTGTACACTTAAGATATGTGCATTTCAGTATATGTAAATTTTACCTCAAAAAAGAGCCATAAACAAATATTTAACTCTAATTGATAGTGTGCTTGCTGAAGGGTTTAGGGGCTAAATATGCTGATTTCTGAACTTACTTTGAAATCCATCAAAAAATAAGGTGGATTGATATATGATGTGATAAAGAAAATAATATAAAAGATTAATTATAGGACCTAGGTGGGGGGCATATGGATGTAAACTGTACAATTCTTTTAACTTTTCTGTATGTTTGAACATTTTCATAATAAAGTGTTGGAAAAAATTAGGAGACCCCAAACTGAGCCCTTCATCATTTCTACTCCCTTCAAACCTACTCTTACTTTACTGCTATTTGTTTCATCAAATGGCATCATCTTTTACCCAGTTGTACAAGTCACAAACCTGAGGCTCATTCTTTAATCCTCTCTTTTCCTCATTCTTCATATGCAAACTATAATCAAATATTGTAGATTACATTTCCTACACATTTTTCCTGTCAGTGCACTTCTTTCCATCCTAGCTGCCAATCTAGTCCAAGCGATCAACATCTGTCACCTTGACTTCTAGAAGAGCCTCCTAATGTGGCTTCTAGCATCCAGTATTGCCCCTTTCCAATCCATTGTCCACCCCTTGTCAGAATACTCTTTTAAAAATGGAAATACATTATATTGCCCTGTATAAAATTCTGCTAGGATATCTCATAACTATTAGGATAAAGCTCCAAAGCCTTCATGTGGCTTAGGAGTCACCTTTCTATCTCTCAGCTTTGTTTCATCCTAATCTTGACTTCATTGTCTCAGCCCCAGCTCTCCTGGACTAATTTCAGCCCCACTATGTCTGACATACTGCTCTTTCCTCTATCTGGAATAATCTTCTCCCTCGATTTCTTTCTTCCGGCGAATGCCTCCTGATCCTTCATGTCTCAATTTAAATGGAACTTCCTAGGGAGGCCTCTTGCGCCCAGAATAGATTAGATCCCCTTCCTGTAGTAGGAACTACACTTTCACAGCACTTATTACATCACCTTACCTCGTTACATTCCCAGAACTTAGCACAGTAGGCTGGAACATAATATATGTTCAAAAAATATTTGTGGTCTGGGTGGTTGAATGGGAGAGAGTGTGTTATTATACAGTGTTAATTTGACTTAGATGATTAGCTTAGGAAAAAGAACATGTTTTCATACACTTGAGGGTGTACGTATCAGTATGTTTCGGATTGCAAATGTCAGACATCAGGATCAAACTGGTAAACAATGAGGCTCATATGGGTAGATGTCTAGTCGTAGCATAGACTTCAGGTACAGTGTGATCAGGGCTTTCAATTCATTTCTATTCAACTCTTTTGGCTTTTCTCTTCTCATGTATTTGGTCTGTCCTCAGGCTGGTTTCTCTAATGGGTCTAAGATGGAAGGCAGCAGCAACTGCAGCTTCTTTTCACATTCAGCAAATAAGAGACTCTGGCTTCTCATTGGTCTTTCTTCAAGCCAAGAAAGAACTCTCACAGAAGTCTTCAGCAACCATCTCCTTTTGTCTTATTGGTTGAAATACAATCATATACTCATTCCTGAGCCAATCACTGGTTGGCTTATATTGATCAGTCCACCTCTGGGGTCAGATTCCTTCAATCGCAAGTGCTACATGAGGAAGGTAGATAGCTGAACAAAACTGAGGTTCTGTTGGGAAGGATGAAGGGGACAATGAATTCTGGCAAGACAACCAACAGTATCCACCTCTGTGTATTACGCTCTGAGAAATTGCCTTGCTTTTTTCTTATAGATATTTTGCATTTTGTGACTGAAATTATGTTTGATCCTGCACTGACAGTTGAAAGCTCAATTTGTGGGCCATTCATAGCAAATGCACAGAATATTTTTAGATTAGCTTCATTCCTGCTTCCTCTATGCTCCTTCTCTTATTTTCTTTTTGTGTCATCTTTCTTCTCCACTTCTAATTTATTCTATATTTTGTATATTTTTTTAAACCATATTAATTTAAAAAAATAAAGTAGATTTAAGCAAATAAAATGCAAATATTTTGGTTGTGGTATGCTTTCTCCCCTCCCCATTATGTTGCTTTGTCTTTAAATATCTAGAAGTATAGATTTTTTAAATTAATGTATAATTGACATATAACGTTATATTATTTTCAAGTGTACAACATAATGATTCGATATTTGTCTAGAAGTATAGATTTTTTACAGCTTCTTATTGCCAGCCATAGATAAGAGTTAGTTGGTGCCACCAGCATATCATTATTTTTCTCGTTTTATTTCCACTCCCTTTTGGAATATTCTTATTTTGCTGATATTTTAAGAAGGTAAATAAATGTTATTTTTGATGACAGAAACCAGGATGAACTAAGAAAATCCAATAATTTTATTGCCTTTTGGGAAAAAAGCACCCTATATAGAAATTATTTTTTAAAAGATAAAATTGACCTGATCTTGTTATACAAGAATTGTCTTGTCCTTACTCTTCCTGGGAACTGTGTATTACAGGGTTCTGTTGTTTAAAATATTATGCCCTGTAACCATTTGGCAAAAAGTAAAGTTAGATCCTTTCCTTATTCTATGTACCCAAATAAATTCCAGGATTTCAATGTAAAACATAAGACCGTAACATGGAACCTTGAGGGCATCATGCTAAGTGAAATAAGCCAGTCACAGAAGGACAAATACTGCATGATTCCATTTATATGAGGTGTATAAAGTGCTCAAATTCATAGAATCAAAAACTGAGATGGTGGTTGTTGGGGGGTTGGGGGATGGAGAAATGGGGAGTTACTAATCAGTGGGCATGAAGTTTCAGTTAAGCAAGATGAATAAATCCTAGAGATCTGCTGCACAACAATGTACCTACAGTTAACAGTACTGTCTCCTATGCTTAAAAATTTGTTGAGGGTAGATCTCATGTTAAATGTTCTTACCAGAATAAAATAAAATTTAAAAAGATTTAAATGCAAAACATAAGACCATCAAAGGAAATATAAGTGAGTATATAATCTTAGGAAGGGAAAGAACTTTCTAGGTGTGATACCAAAGACAGAAACCATACAAGCAAACACTGATTACAAATAATAGCTAGCATCTATCGAAGGCTTACTGTGTGTTGGGACATGTACTGAAGATTTGTATTATCTCATTTAACCTTCTCGTCAATCCTATGAAGTAGGTATGATTGTTATCACCCTTTTATGAATAAGAAAAACAAGACACTGGAAAGTTAATTACCTTACTTAAGGTCACCCAGCCAGGAAGTGACTGAGTTAAGATTTGTAGCCCAGTAGTCTGACTCTAAAGCCTGAAAACTTAATGGGTTATGATACAAAATAGTATTTACTGTATATGCTGGCCATTTCTTCAACATAGGGGTGTTGAGAAAGCTAGATGAGTTCTTGTATGTACAAGTAATTTATAAACCATAAAGGATGACCTAGTATTGGTGAGCAGGGGTTCACTGCTTGCCAGGGCGGAACAAGAAAGAGCTGCCAGCATCCAATCCATGTCTGCCCAGCAGCCTCCTCTCAGCTTTCTTCACTGTCTCCTTTCAGTTCCTTTAATTTAAACTGTGCTGCTCAGCTGCCCACATGGAACCCCCTCAGCTAATCCAGCAGTACTAGGTGCTTTCTCATCCTGCCAAGGGACCAGGCAAAGAGCCTGCTTCTTATTCTCTAGGGACAAAATGGCATGGATTTCACAACTGAAAGATGAAAGAGAATTGAATCCAAACAAAGAGTAGCTCTCAATCAGTTGGCAATTGGCCATTTCTTCTTTCTCTCCCACTCTTTTTCCAGCAAGTAGACAAACGTGGTTAAACTTCACTTCACAGGGGCTGGCCCGGTGGCGCAGTGGTTAAGTGCACACGTTCTGCTTCAGTGGCCCGGGGTTCACCGGTTCGGATCCTGGGTGCAGACATGGCACAGCTTGGCACGCCATGCTGTGGTAGGTGTCCCACATATAAAGTAGAGGAAGATGGTCACGGATGTTAGCTCAGGCCAGTCTTCCTAGCAAAAAGAGGAGGACTGGCAGCAGATGTTAGCTCAACGCTAATCTTCCTCAAAAAAAAAAATAAATAAAACTTCACAGCTTGAATAGAATTGGATGTAGAGACACACATATAGATAATTGCTAATGTGCCATACTCTTAGTTTAAAATTTACAGGAAAGAGATATTTCTAAATACAATATTGCTATTGCCAAAGAGTTTGTGGAACAGCACATTCAGTGATGTGATACTGGAAGCCATTCACTCCATCATCATCTTTCACCCATGGTCATTCTCCAGAGTGTTTGTTTTGACTTATTGTTCCTAAAAATGTGAAAGAAATACAAACCCTGCCCACTTCTAAAAGCACTGGTAAATTCAAACTTCTGTGGTTGACAAGACTTGGCATGGTGAAGAAATGGATCTCGGACAAGAACGGAGGTTGGGAATTTCCGAATCTACTGCATTCCAGTGGATAAATGAATAGTCAGGGGTTATAAGTGGTTCCCCAGAGGGAAGAAAACTTTGAGATTACTGACCACAAAAAGAAAAATTTCAAAATTTCCAGTTATTTGTTACTTTAGATTGCTTTCTATCTCTGGGAAATCCACTCTTACCAGCACTAAAGTCAGTTTCTAAGGAAAAAATGAGAAAAAAAGAAGATGCCACTTTGGAAGACGTCATTACCTTGTTCTTCAAATGGCCTCATGGGGAACGTGCAGCAATTTCCTTCTTAGGAAATTCTGTTCAAAGCATCCTGTGCTTCTCTACGTGCAGACTGGAACTCTCCTGAGAGCTGGACTCACAAACCCGTCACCTGACAGTGGTTCACTCATGTGGGCTCTGAGGATAAGGTGCTGAACTCAGGAATCGTTGACTCATGGGTGTTTCTGACTGAGCTCCAAACCCTGAGGCAAAGCAGGTGGTATTGGAGTCACAAGCTATTTATTTTCTTATTCTTTGCACATTTCTCCACAGGTGATTTCATAACATGTGGGGATTATTTAATTAATGACTATGCTATACATCTTTTGGAAAAAATCGTCTGTTAATATATAGGACATTATTATTGTTGGTGTTGAGATTAAGACTCATTACTTAATGAAATTTAGCAAATTAAGAAAAAGTGTGCAATTCACACTATAGGTATAATATAATATTCCTTGGAAAAATCTTTAATTTAAATAATTGCTTGAAAAGGCTACTAATTTAAGACTAGAGTCACTTTACTACTGTACCCTGGAAAATTGAGAGAAGGGATGCCAATTTTCATAACCTAAGAATCACATACCATCTCTGAATGATCACATATTTTAAATTGCTTATTATGGGTGAAGTGTCATTACAAATTATTAAAGATCACTAGCCAGTTCCAAAGGTGGACGCTTTCCCTGAGTAAGTCTAATTTCCAGGCTTTTGAAAGGGAAGCTGTTGGGTTTATTTACTTCATTAAAAAATAATATTTATTCTGTTTCCTAATTAAAAAGTAATACATGTTCATTGAAGAGCATTAGAGAGAAACATTAAAAAGCACAGGGGAAAAAAATAAGGGTTGCCTATAATCCTTAGAGATCTCTCTTAATTTTTTCCTGTCTTTTTGATTATTTTTAAAATTACAAAAGAAATACATGCTTGGTGTAAAAAAATTGCGACAGGACAGACAAAACGTGGAAGTCACTCTTTTATGGGCTTGTGTCCCCCCCAAATTCATATGTTGAAGTTTTAACCCCCTAAGTATCTCAGTATGTGACTCTTTGGGCCTTTACAAAGGTGATTAAGTTAAAATGAGGCTGTTCAGGTGGGCTCTAGTCCAGTCTGACTGATGTCCTTATAAGAAGAGGAAATTTGGACACAGAGAGACCCCATGGATACATACACAAAGAAAAAGCCACATGAGGACACAACAAGAAAGTGGCTAGCTGCAAACCAAGGAGAGAGGCCTCAGGAGAAACCAGTGGATACCTTGATCTTGGACTTCTAGCCTCCCAAAGTGTGAGAAAATAAGTTTCTGATGGTTAAGCCACCCAGTCTGTGGTATTTAGTTATGGCAGCCCTAGCAAACTAAGATGCACCTTTTACCCTTTATCCCACTGTTCTCCCCAGGGTAACCAGGACCAACACGTAGACTTATTTCCTATGCTTTTGCACACACAGAGTCATATATAGGAAGTTTCTTTGTTTATGCAGATGGGAACATATTATAAATATTGCTCTGTGACTTACTTTTTTCATTTAACAGTGTATTGTAGATAGCTTTCCATGTCAGTACATATAGAGCACTACCTACTACTTTCTTACTGAAACTGAATAGTTTTCCATTGTGTGAGTGTATCTTGATTTGATTTCACCATTCCATAATTGATGAGCATTTAGATTGTTTACTTTTTTTTCATATTACCAGAAATGCTTCAGTAAACATCTTTGTACATTTGTGGTTGGGCTCACATGCTAATACATCTCTTTTTTTTTTTTTTTTGAGGAAAATTAGCCCTGAGCTAACATCTGCTGCCAATCTTCCTCTTTTTGCTGAGGAAGGCTGGCCCTGAGCTAACATCCGTGCCCATCTTCCTCTGCTTTATATGTGGAACGCCTACCACTGCATGGCTTGACAAGAGGTGCCATGTCTGCACCCGGGATCCCAAGTGGCGAACCCCAGGCTGGCAAAGCAGAACATGTGAACTTAACCGCTGCACCAGCAGGCCGGCCCCTGCTAATACATCTTTAAGAATAATCCCAGAATTAGAATTACTGGACCAAAGAGCACATACATTTAACATTTGAAAGCTATTTGTCAAATTGCCTTCCATAAAGGGTTAATTTCCAATCTTATTGACATATATGAGACTCCCCATTTTTTTCTTTTCCTGTTTATAGGTTTGAGTGTATGGATATACAGAGATATATAAATAGACTTTTACAAAATAACATTGAGATTGTACAGTAAGTATTGTTTGGAAATCTTTCTTTACATTTTAGTCATCAGCACGTTTAGTCCTCATTTTCAGTCTTTCCATATAGAATCATTCTTCTTTTTGGGGAACTCTTGCCTACATCATCTGCCATTGTTGCCAGCTCTAGGTATAGGAACTTAGGGATTTGTACCAATCTAAACATTAGCTCTGAAGGTTTTGTCTCCTGGATGGAGGCAGAAATGAGAATGTTCCTTCCCTGGAATTCAGTGAGCAAATGCTTTGAAATCATTTCCTAAGGTACCCCTCCGAAAGTTAACTTCCAATTTTCTTTTGGAACCTAGTTAAATTATTAAACTGGCATTCAAACTCCGTAAGCTCACTAAATGCTTGTTAAATTGCAACGGAGTGTCTATTAGTCTGCTCAGGCTGCCGTTAACAAAATACCGCGAACTGTGAGGCTTAAACAACAGAAATTTATTTTCTCACAGTTCTGGAGGCTGGAAGTCCGAGATGAGGATGCTAGCATAGTCAGTATCTGGAAAGAGCTCTTCTCTCAGGTTGCAGATGGCTGCCTTCTTGCTGTGTCCTCACTGGACCTCTTCTTTGCGCATATAGTGGGTGGGGGATCTGAGGAGGGAGCTCTCAGGTGTCTCTTCTAAAGACCTTAATCCTATCAGATCAGGGCCCTACCCTTATGACTTCATTTAACCTTAATTACTTCCTTAGAGCCCCTTTCTCCAAATACAGCCACACTGGCAGTTAAGACTTCGATACATGAATTTTAGGGGGACACAAACATTTAGTCCATAACAGAATGTGTCTGTAGTTAAGCCAAGGTTTGTCATAAGGATTTTTTCTCTGCATGGATCTAAGGGAATTTGACCATGTGGGGGCTGGGCTCTATGAAGTCAGAACAGATAAGTGATTTGGTTGGGATAATGTCTCCTTTATACCATCTCATTTAGAATTCTATAAAATTGTAAGAAAGATGATCAGAAAATAAAGTGAAAGCTTTGTTGTTCCTTACTTATTGATTAATACATGTGGAAAATTTAATCTGAACTCAATCCAACAGATATTTATTATCTCTTACCGTGTGTTAGGTACTATCTAGTACATTGGGAGCAGTAGAAAGAGGTCGACATGGTGGCTGCCATCAAATTGCATGTGCTTTGATGGCATGTGGTTACCAAACCTGGCATCAGAATCAACTGAGACATAGCTTAAAATATACAGATTTGATACAACCATTTGGAAAACCTGTTGGCGTTATCTACTAAAGCTAAATATATGCCTATTCTTTGAGCAGAAATTTCATTCCTATGTATGTACTCAACAGAAATGCATATATATGTGCACCGAAAGACATGTATAAGAATGTTCATTGTAGCACTATTTGTAACAGCCCCTAATTGGAAAAAACCTAAATAGCCATCAACAGAACAATGATGGGAATGAACAAACCACACATATAGTGAAAACATAAATTTCACAAACATAATATTGGGCAAAGAAAACCAGACACAGAAAATTACATAAATTCCATTTATATGAAGTTCAAAAAAAGTCAAAACCAATCTATGCTGTTCTAAGTCAAGATATTGGCTAACCTCAGGGGGAAGAGGCAGAGTTTGGGAAAAGAACATGAAAGGGATTCTGGTAGGCTAGTATGTTCTGTTACTTGATATGATCAGTTACCTTGGAATGTTCACTTTATGAAAACTCATGATTTTTACATTTTTTTGTATGTATGCGATCAGTCATTAAAAACATACAGATTTCTAAGCCCTATCTTAGACCTACCAAATTAGAATATCTACCTAATTTTACTATCTACATAAGGAGCTCAGAAATCTATGTTTGTAAAGCTCCCCCGGGATTCTGATGCATTCAGATACAAGTTTTTGGGAACTACTGCTTTTGTGACGACAGCGTTTTAATTCTCCTTCCTAAGACCTTATCTATGCCTTTCTACTGGGGACTGATGTTTGTGGAGATCGTTAATGCACTAGGGGGGTTCATTATGGAGATGCTCAGAGAAGGCCATTGGCAGCCTACTACATTGACTGCCACAGTCTGATCTGGTATCTGCTCAAAAAGACTTTTGCTCAGACCAATGTAAAGAGAAGGGTGGGTCAAGAGGTGGATGTGGCAGAGTTCACTTAGAAGACTAGATTGTCATGTTTTTACACTAAATTTCCATATTGGAGCAAACAAGAGGAGTGCAGCTGTAAGGCAAATGGGATCAGAGGAATATTCCAGGTATTTCGTGAGGATTTTGCCAAAATACTGACAAATTATGACTTGCAGAGCTGTTTTCATGAAATTAGTTGTGTTATCTTGGTTTCTTCTTTTTTTTTTTTTCCTGAGGAAGGTCCTCCCTGAGCTAAAATCTGTGCTAATCTGCCTCTATTTTGTATGTGGGTCGCCACCCTAGCTTGGCCACAGATGAGTAGTGTAGGTCCGTGCCCAGGACCTGAACCCAGACTGCAGAAGCAAGGCACACAAACTTCACCAGTAGGTCACGGGGCCAGCCCTACCTTGATTTCTTATCATTCATGGAGTCATGTTGAGCAAAGAAAGAAACAGATGACATTTTTGTGAATGTTAAAGTAGAGAAAACATGATAATAGTCATGAATCAAAGAGGAAAAACATTTGTCAGTCAGAGTATGTTTAGCTTCTTAGTCATCAAGCAAAGAAATAGTTTGCCCAGTTTTATTGAGAAATAATTGACATACATCACTGCGTAAGTTTAAGGCATACAGCATCATGGTTTGATTTACCTATATTGTGAAATAATTACCACAATAGGTTCAGCTAACATCTGTCTTCTCATATAGATACAATAAAAAGAAAAGAAAGACAAAAAGGAAAAAAAAATCTTTCCTTGTGATAAGAACTCTTAGGATTTACTTTCTTAACAACTTTTCTATATATCAAACAGTAGTGTTAGCCATAGCCATCCTGTTGTACATTACATCCCTAGTATTTATTTATCTTATAACTGGAAGTTTGTATCTTTTGACCACTTTCCTCCAATTCTCCCTCCCCCAGCCCCCTACCCTGCCTCTGGTAACTACAAATCTCCTTTTCTGTGAATTTGGGGTGTTTTTTTTTTATTCTACCTGTAATTGAGATCATACAGTATTTGTCTTTCTCTGTCGGACTTATTTTCACTTAGCATTATGCCTTCAAGATCCATCCATGTTTTTTATGGCTGAATAATATTCCATTTTGTATATATATATATATACCACAACTTCTTTATCCATTCATCCATTGATGGACATTTAGGTTGTTTCCGTGTCTTGGCTATTATAAATAATACAGCTATGAACATGGGGGTGCAGATATCTTTTCAAGTTAGTGTTTTTGTTTCCTTTGGATATATTCCCAGAAATGGAATTGCTGGATCATATGGTAGTTCTATTTTTAATTTTTTGAGGCTCCTTCATACTGTTTTCCATAGTGGCTGTACCAATTTACAATCCCATCAACAGTGCACAAGGATTTCTTTTTCTCCACATCCATGCCAGCATTTGTTATCTTTTGTCTTTTTGATGATGGCCATACCAAGAGGCGTGAAGTGATAGCTCATTGTAGTTTTAATTTGCATTCAGGGAAAGAATTTTGGGTATCAAGGAAACACTGAACATTATTAGATTCCATTTGACTCTCTCTTTCCCTGTTTATTTTTTCTTTTCTGCTGGAGTTTGCCAATGAGATGATCACTAACAAACTATAGCAATTTACAGTCTGCAAATTTGAGTGCGACTAAAGCATCATAACTATTGGATAGAATCCTCAATTTGAGGTAGAGAGAACCATAATCAAGTGCTATTCAAAATTTTTCAACTATGATCCTTTATAAGAAATATATTTGACATTGTGACGTAATTCACACACACACACCCCACTCCTGAAAAAGAGATTGATCAAAAAGGCTTATCTTGGGGCCGGCCCAATGGCAGAGTGGTTAAGTTTGCACACTTCACTTTGACAGCCCAGGGTTTTACTGGTTCAGATCCTGGGCATGGACCTAGCACCACTCATTAAGCCATGCTGAGGTGGCATCCCACAGAGCAGAACGAGAAGGACCTACAACTAGAATATATAGCTATGTCCTGGGGGGCTTTGGGGAGAAGAAAGAAAAAAAAAAGAGGAAGATTGGCAACAAATGTTAGCACAGAGCCAGTCTTTGGGGGAAAAAAAAACCCAGCTTATACTACATGTGAGTGTATTTTTTTATTCTTTACTACTGTATTTCATTTCTTAAAAGATAATTGTTGTGGTTCACTAAATTGATTTCATAACCCACTAATGGCTTCTGAGATGCAGTTTGAAAAACACTGCCTTAAACTATATCCAGTCCAACTTCAGAAATTGAGGCACAGAAAAGCTGAGTGACTTACCTGATGACACACAGAAATGAATCAAAAAGGAGAAACTCATATTTCCTCACACCCACTTCTTTCTTTCATGATGTGACCCAGTTATTTCTGAAACTGATTAGTACAGACCTTAGACTCACCACATTCAGGTAGTTGTCACTCACTTTAGACTGAGTTCATGTTCTTGTAATTTGGTAAATAGTTTGTAATCTGCCCCCAGATAGAGCCATTCATTGAGTCAGAGTTTTAGTGAAACTGGTGGAAACAAAAGTTTTTTTCAGGTCCTAGTTAGGGAGGAGTGTATATGGTGGAGCTATTGAGGGCTCCAGATTTGGAGTCACACAGACATGGTTGTAAATCTCAGCTCCAACCCTTTCTAGTTTCATGATTTGCGGACAAGAAGCTTCTATATGACTCAACTCCCTCAACTGTAAAATGGAAGTAATAATAAAAATAACATCAACAACCTTACAGAGTTGTATGGTTTGGGTGGGGTCATTCATATGAAGTATACATGTATTACACAGTGACTCCAGCATGGTAAGTACTCAATATATGTTGACATTATGATGATGATGGCCATCTGGAAAGTCTAGTCCAAGGGAAAATGAAGCCATCCTGTGGACAGAGCCCTGAAAATCCAGGAGAGACCAATAGAAACTACCTACAGTTAAATCTGAAAAGAGGGGACTCTACTTGGTTTCCATTGATTTCCAGGTCCATGGGGCAGGCGTAAGGTACTAACAAACTCATACATGGAAATTACTTACGTTGATTTACAATGAAAATGACAATAACAATCAATTAACAAGTGATAGATTTAAATATGAACTGTCATATAAGGACTCGGTAATAAAAATTCAGTATCAGTACTCAATCCAGAATGGACTGTTTATGGAAAGAGATTTGGCTTTCTTAAACAGGCAAATTGTAGCAGATGGCTCTCTTCTGTTGTAGTTACATTTCAGGGCAAATGATACCAGGACCTCAGCTGGCTGGAAGGCTCAGTCTTTTTGCTAAGGGCTCAACCCCTTCCCTTCTTCCTCTTACCTTGCTTTACTTCATTGTAAGCACAAAGCTCTAGAAGTAGCTACCTGCAGTGGGTCTGTGTCCACTGAATAGATGGAGAACCTAATAACAAAACTTCTATAACTGTAAGAATTTCAAACCAAGGATAAAATAGGTATTTCATAGACTGGCTGTATCTTTATCATTTAAAGGAGAATGCAAGCCTTAGAAAAGAGATTCCTGTATAGGCATGGGGAGTCTGAGCTTTTGTGCTCTGACCCACTCTGATAAGGAGCATGAGCGCATCTGTAGAAAATAGTCAGCCTTGGTCACTCAGACAAATTGCATGACAGTGAAAGAAGCAGGTAATCCCAGTGTTCCCAAGTTAAGCAGTTTTGGACAAAGGCAAAAATAGTCTGGGTAGGAATGAAAGTAAGTCCAGTATGTGTGAACCTCCTTTTCAGAAGTCAGTGATGGTCTGAGGTCAGCGATGTGACTGGTGTACCTGAATTCTTATCATGCCTCAGGCCACAATGTCGCTATACCTGGTAACAGTCTACCCCTCTTCAGATGTGCCTGGGTCTTACTGACAGTGCCCTAGAGCTGGATTCTGTAGCAGGAAGGTCTTCTCCCTGGCTCATCCCTCTCATTTGGGATGAACTCTGCCCTCTTGTATACTGATAACCTTGCATTGGGTCTTTGCAAATGTTAACTCAGAGAATTTTCGTATTCTGGGAAATAGGTTTCATTCCCCCATTTTACAGACAAGGCAGTGAGGTTAAGTGACCATTTTGGAGCAGAAATGGGGTTAGAAGCCAAACTTGGTAGAATCCAAATCCCACAATGAAGCCCAGAGGGAGGTGGTGAGCACAGAGGTGTCAGAGTCGGATGCCTGGGTTCCTATCCCAGTTTGACCTCTTACTAGCTCACGATCTTGGAACATTTCCTTAATCTCAGTTTTCCTATCGTGGGGTGGAGATCGTAATAGTAGCTACATCAAAGCATTGTTTGCTCATATGAGACAATCCATGTAAAGCACTTAGCACAATGCTTGGCACACAGAAACTGCTCAATAAACATGACCTATCATGCTCCTCCATCTTTCAGAGACTTTGGAAATTGAACTATGTCCAAATTGCTAAGATCCCTTAAGCAGATCATTTCAGGTGTATTGCTGCTTACTTCCTGGCTCTGGCCACATAACATTCAGAAAAAAAAGATTTTAATCTTTTTGAGAAAAGAAAAGTTGCATGTAAAACATTAATTTTTGTGGAATTAATATGAATTTTCTCTTGTGCCAGTCACTTTAAATAGCCTTCTAATCATATACAACCACCACTCACCCTTAAACTGAGTAACTGGTAGGTGAAAATATCAATTTGAGCCAAGAAGTCTTTTTACGTTTTCAGTGTGCTTACCATTATGTTTGTGCATCATTTATGATCTCTCATCTGGTAGTGATATTCCCAGTGTTGGTATAACAGAGCATCTTGGCTGGTTGGAGCTGGGGCTCAGGTGATTCTGATGAGAGACAGGCACTAATAAGCAAAGGGGCCCAGGAGCCTCCCAGAAGGCTGGATCCTGACCACCATTGGCTTCAGATAGTGTGCCTGATGATAACAGGGAGAAAAGACTGGAGTACTTGACAGCTAACTCACTGTAAGGGAAGAAGAAAGCTGCCATAGCAAGCCAAACCCAGCAGCAAGGTCATAGTGTTTTAAGGAGAGGTTGCACCTGGGGTGCCATAGAGACTGCTACCAAAATCCATCCTGACCTAACAAGCCTGGTGGTGAATAAGGGCCCCAAGGAAAATGGGCCCCAATGGGAAAATGGGTGGTGAGTAAGGGCCCCAAGGAAAATGGTTGTGTCTCACTTGTGAATGAGCTGTCTAGAGCACGTTGGGGACTGAGCAACTTTACTGTGGAACATCCCTAACTCCCTCTCATTTTTTAAGTCAGTTTTAGGTGACTAGGTGTCCAGCACTGGGAGGACGGTCAGTGCCTAAACTGCTAATAAGGTGGCAAATGAAAGAATTTGCTGGACTAATCACTTACCACTTTAAGGCTCAAGCAACTTTGCTGTAGCCTCTTTCCCGAGTGAGTTCCACAGCTCATCTCCATGACTTCTTTGTGCATATTTGTAGGCACCTTAGCAGGCTCCAGGAAATAACTTTGAAGAGGAGATTCTGAGAGATTGGACGTCCTGTGGTCAAGCAAATGGAGGGCTTGAAGCTGGTGAAATTTGGATATTGATCTTATCTTTGTTCTAAAGGTGAATGAAGGCTCAGATATTTGGATTGCTTTTTAAAAAAAAAATCTCAACATCAGAGGACTCATAAAAAGAATGCTGATTTCTTATAAAGAAAATTTCAGGTTAAGCACTCCTTAAGGTCAGACACTATATCCCGTATTTTTTTTTAGGACTACTCATAAATTCTGGAATAGTGCTAGTACACAGTAGGTCCTCAAAGAAAAACTTAGAGTAACATTTGTTGCCAATTCCATTCTCTTGTGGCCTAAAGGCTTAGGGTGCTTATTACTGGACTGTGGTTTCTTCTTGCAAATCATCAAATTCTTCTCTGCTATGACTCATACTAACAGGAAGGCTGATGAACTATCTTTTCAGCAGTAACTGGAATGTGTTCTTTTCTTCGTTACTTAAAAGTGCAGTAGATTCACTAACACTGAAAACAGATATGACCGTGGCTGAATGATGACAGAGAGACGTGAAGCATTTTCTTAGAGGACTAAGGTGCAACTTGCTCCCACCCACGTTTCTTCTTTTAATCGGAGGAATAATTATAAGTGTAGCAATAATTATACAATGGACTGGTGTTCTGAAAAATGTGTCTACCTGCTTTGAAGACACTTTCAAGATGAGTTATAATTACTTGTCACAGGAATAAATGTTCTGGCACAAGCATTCATATTTTTTATGCAGAACAAGAAGGTATAGAATATCTGGCAAGTTCACTAATTAGACAAAATCGGCCCCTCCCCCTCAATCACAGTACCCCCATGAATTTTGGGGACTTTTTTTACTTGTGTGTGAAAGACAAGAACTTTTATCACTTTCTGAGAATCTGAAACTTATTGATATTGGAGTAGGCAAGGGCAAAAATGACATCACCAGATTTTTGTTTCTCTTAAGAAGCCAGTGAGTAATTGGGTGTGTCAGTTTCACTGGAGTTTTGGTCTAAGAGCATTTTCCTCTTTGAGATTTTTATTCCAAATATAATAAGTTATTGTTTAGATAATTTTCTGGTATAAACTATAAAATTAAGTACATTAAACTGCCATGTCAATGTCTTTGATTTTGATCCAGCAGCTAAACTGGGGATTAAGATTTAATATTTAGTACTGCTTTGCCCACTCTCTACCTTCCTTCCTCTCCCCACTCCTATGATTTTAGGTTAGAGGGGAGGAAAGTGGGAGAAAAAACTGGAGTTTTTCAACCATAGTTCCCTGGTAGGTGTTATTTGCTGAGCGCCTACTTTTAACTAGGCATTGTACAAACGATATTTTATTTCATCCATACAACAACTGTCTATGGGAGCTGCTGTTATTGTCCTCATTTTCCTGATGAAAACACTGAGGCACAGAGATTATAAGTGTGGAGCCTGATTTCAACACACTTCTATTTAATTCCTAAATGTTCATTCTTTCCAAACATGGAATGCATTCAGTAAACATTTGATCACTTCATTTTGTTTTTGTTTTTGAGCACTTTCTTACTTTCTGCCATTACAAGATGCTCCAGGTTCATTTTGTATGTTTCCTATTCCAGTCCTAGAGTGAGTCATTTCTCTAAGGAGCCCTGCTTCCTTTGACTTGTGAGTGGTGTTAGAAACCAACATTTGAGCACCAGAAGTGCTTGTTGCTACTGGGGTGTCCTTGTTTCTAGGCCCTGTCAAATAACTGAGCAAGGAAATATATGTGTGTAGATAATTTGTGTATATAAACATATCAATAAATATTTCTATTTGTAACCATTTATATCTATATTAAGCTACATGAGTTCATGCTGATACCCCTAATCTACTACCTCATGGATCATTCTAACTGGCTCTCCTTGCTTATCTGTCTGGACTCCCACCATCTGCCATCAATTTTCTTAATTGTTCAGTTACAGTATACATGTATAACAGTCTTAGAATTGTTAACCCATACCCCCATGGAATATAATTTTAACAACTAGAGTCCAGTGCTTATATATAGTTTCTTTTAGTTTTATAGACTCCACTTATTTTCAAAGTTGCTTAGGTCAGCGCCTTTTCCCCCATCCGCTTCAGTGAAGTTGTTTCACAGATTTGTAATACAGCAGATAGTCTTGTCACATTCTGAGTTACATCCCGGGACTCCCTTGACTTCCTAAATGATTTTTGTAATTTGTGTAAATTAAAATTCACTCTTTGTGCTATATAATTCAGTGGGTTTTGATAAATGCGTGATGTCATATATCCACAATTACAACAT
The DNA here is from genome assembly GCF_041296235.1 of Equus asinus. NCBI lineage: Eukaryota > Metazoa > Chordata > Mammalia > Perissodactyla > Equidae > Equus > Equus asinus. The sequence continues at coordinate 39,026,677 of NC_091812.1, forward strand.
CATACAGAATAATTTCACTGCCCCCAAAAGTCCCCTGTGTTTCATCTATTCAAACATCCCTCACTTTTCCTGAAACTCCTTTGAACTACTGATAATTTTTACTGTCTTTGTAGTTTTGCCTTTCCCAGAATGTCATAAAAGGAGTCATATAGTAGGTAGTCTTTTCCTGTTGGCTTCTTTCACTTAGTAATATGCATTTAAGATTCATCTATGTCTTTTCCTGTTTGATAGCTCATTTCTTTTTATTGCTGAATAATATTCCATTATGTACATGTAGCATAGTGTGTTTATCTACTCCTATCTTAAAGGGCACCTTGACTGCTTCCAATTTTTGGCTATTATGAATAAAGCTGCTGTTAATATTCATATCACATTTTGTGTGAACATAAGTTTTCAAATCAGTTGTGTGAATAACTAGGAGCATGATTGCAGGATTGCGTGATAAGACTGTTTACTTTTGTAAGACACTGCCAAACTGTCTTCCAAAGTACCATTTTTCATTCTTCCCAGTAATGAATATGTGTTCCTGTTGCTTTGTATCCTCATCAGCATTTAGTATTGTCAGTTTTTTGGATTTTAGCCATTCTAATAGGTGTGTATTATACCTCATTATTGTTTTAATTTGCAATTTCTTTTTTTTTCTGCTTTATCTCCCCAAACCCCACCTGTACATAGTTATATATCTTAGTTGCAGGTCCTTCTAGTTGTGGCATGTGGGATGCCACCTCAACGTGGCCTGACTGATGAGCGGTGCCATGTCCACGCCCAGGATCCGAACCCTGGGCCGCTGCAGTGGAGCGTGCGAACTTTACTTGGCCACAGAGCTGGCCCCGTAATTTGCAATTTCTAATGAGAAATAATGTTGAGCATCTTTTCATATGCATTTTTACCATCTGTATATCTTCTTTGGTGAGGTGTCTGTGCAGATCTTTTGCCCATTTTTAATTGTGTTGTTCATTTTCTTACCGTTGAGTTTTAAGAATTCTTTGTATATTTTGGATAACTGTCCTTTATCAGATATATCCTTTGCAAATATTTTCTCCCAGTGTAGTTTGTCTTCTTGTTCCCTTGACAGTGTCTTTCACACAGCAGAAGTTTTTAATTTAATGAAGCCCAGCTTATCAATTATTTCTTTCCTGGATCATGCATTTGGTGTTGTATCTAAACCAAGTTCATCTTGATTTTCTCCTGTATTATCTTCTAGGAGTTATAGAATTTTGTATTTTATATTTAGGTCTATATATATTTTTTAGTTGATTTTTGTGAAAGATATAAAGCCTGTGTCTAGATTCCTTTTTTTGCTGGTGGATGTCAAGTTGTTCCAGCACCTTTTCTTCAAGACTATCTTTTCTCCATTGTATTACCTTGCTCCTCTGTCAAAGATTAGTTGACTATGTTTATGTGGGTCTATTTATGAGCTCTCTATTCTATTCCATTGATATATTTGTCTATTCTTTTGCCAGTGCCATCTGTCTCGATTGCTATAGCTTTATAGTAAGACTTTTTTTTTTTTTGCTGAGGAAGATTCACCCTGAGCTGACATCTGTTGTCAATCTTCCTCTTTTTGTATGTGAGCCACCACCATAGCGTGGCCACTGACAGATGAGTGGTCTACATCTGTGCCTGGGAACTGAACCCAGGCCACCAAAGGGGAGTGGGCTGAACTTAACCACTAGGCCACCAGGGCTGGCCCTATAGTAAGTCTTGACATCAGGTAGTGTCAGTTCTCTGACTTCGTTCTTTTCCTTCAATGTTGTGCTGGCTATTCTGGGTCTATTGCCTCTGCGTATAAACTTTAGAATCAGCTTGTTGATATCTACAAAATAACTTACAGGGATTTTGATTGGGATAGCATTGAATCTCTAGTCAAGTTGGGAAGAACTGACATCTTGAAAACAATTATCCATGAACGTGGAATCTCTCTCCATTTATTTAGTTCTTCTTTGATTTCATTCGAGTTTTCTTCATTTAGATTTTGTATATATTTTGTTAAATTTATACTTAAGTATTTAATTTTTAGGGTGCTACTGTAAATGGTATTGTTTTTAATTTCAAATTCTATGTGTTTACTGCTAAATATAGAAAGCGATTGAATTTTGTATATTAAACTTGTATCCTGCAACCTTGCTGTAATTACATATTAGTTCCAGGAGTTTTTTTGCTGTTGTTGATTCTTTCTGATTTTCTACATAGACAATCATGTCATCTGTGAACAACGACAGCTTTTTTTTCTTTCTTGCCAGTTGTATACCTTTTATTTCCTTGTCTGATATTATTCTAGTACCTAGGACTTCCAGTATTATGTTAGATAGGCCTGGTGAGAGAAGATGTCCTTGCCTCATTCCTAATCCTTGGGGGAAAAGCATCTAGTTTCTCATCATTAAGTATGATGTTAGATGTAGATTTTTTGTAAATGTTGTTAATCAAGTTGAGAAAGTTTTCCTATTCCTCGTTTGCTGAGAGTGGGTTATATGTTGTAAGGGAGACTGTATTATTTCATCATCCTTTAAAGGATGTTAAATTTTGTTGTGTTAGGCAGTTAAATTAATCACAGAGCTTTTTGGTCCTGTCAAGATTGGATTTACACTCAGGGTGGATCTCTTTAAGTTTGGCTGTAAGTCTTAGGGCATGACTTTTGTTCTAGGATGTCCTCCTTACTCCTAAGGCATGGCCTTTCTGGTGTCTCAGCTAAAAACTTTAGTTACTGAGCTCTCTCAACACCAGATGGGCCAGAAGCCAAATACCTCCTAGCACTTCAGCTCTCAGACCCACAGCGGGTTATCACTGCTAGACTTTGTGGAGTCACTCCTTGCAGATGTGCATCCAAATTGTTTGCCAAGGACTCATGCTAAACTCCCAAACTTTTGTCTTCCCTCACACCCCAGGCATCTCTTTCTTCTTCAGTGTACTGGCCTGAATATTCCAACCCCTCAACTGCGTGAAACTCTAATCTCTGAGGTCAGTTCACTGATACCACTGCTGTGCTTGGGCTCCCCACTTTCTCATCCCACAGCAGAAAGCCCATGAACTTGATCATTGGGCTCACCTTGTTTATTTCCCTTGTCTCAAGGATGACAGTTCTGTGCTGCATGTTGTTCAATGTCTGAAAACAGTTGCCTCCTATTTTTTTCTGGTTTTCTAATTTGTTGTTTTCTTTTTTCTGAGGGAGATTAGCCCTGAGCTAACATCTGGGCCACTCTTCCTCCACTTTAAATGTGGGTGCCGCCATAGCATGGCTGATGATTGATGTAGCCCAGGATCCCATTCACACTCTTTCTGATTATTGATATGTTTGTTGCTATTCCTGACATCTTGTTTTGTGTTTTCTATTCGTTTTGCTTTCTCGTTAATTTTTTTTATTGAGGTCATAATAGTTTATAACATTGTGAAATTTATTAGTCACCATATATATGTACCCCTTTTCCCAACCCCTAACCCCTTCCCTCTGGTAACCACTGATCTGTTCTCTTTGTCCATGTGTTTGTTTATCTTCCACACATGAGTGAAATCATTCAGTCGTCGTCTTTCTCTGTCTGGCTTATTTTGGTTAAATCATACCCTCAAGGTCCATCCGTGTTGTTGCAAATGGGAAAATTTTTGTCTTTTTTGTGGCTGAGTAGTATTCCATTGTGTGTGTGTGTGTGTATATATATATATATCTTCTTTATCCATTCATCCATCGATGGGCACTTGGGTTGCTTCCACATCTTGGTTATTGTGCTGCAATGAACATAGGGGTGCATAAGTCTCTGAATTGTTGATTTCAAGTTCTTTGGATAAATACCCAATAGTGGAATAGCTGGGTCATATGGTATTTCTATTTTTAACTTTTTGAGAAATCTCCGTATTGTTTTCCATAGTGGCTGCACCAGTTTGCATTCCCACCAGCAGTGTTTGAGGGTTCCCTTTTCTCTACATTGTCTCCAACATTTGTGATTTTTTGTCTTGGTAATTATAGCCATTCTAAAAGCTGGTATCTTATTATTGTAGTTTTGTTTTTTTTTAAATCAGGTGCTTTTTTTTTTTTTAAAGATTTTATTTTTATTTTTTCCCCCAAAGCCCCCTGGTACATAGTTGTATATTCTTAGTTGTGGGTCCTTCTAGTTGTGGCATGTGGGACGCTGCCTCAGCGTGGTTTGATGAGCAGTGCCATGTCTGCACCCAGGATTCGAACCAACGAAACACTGGGCCGCCTGCAGCGGAGCGTGTGAACTTAAGCACTCGGCCACGGGGCCAGCCCCTTATTATTGTAGTTTTGATTTGCATTTCTCTAATTTTAGTGATGTTGAACACCTTTTCATGTGCCTGTTGGCTATCTATATATCTTCTCTGGAAAAATGTCTGTTCATATCCTCTGCCCATTTTTTGATTGGGTTGTTTGTTTTTTTGTTGTATGAGTTCTTCGTATATTTTGGAGAGTAACCCCTTGTCAGGTATGTAATTTGTAAATATTTTCTCCCAGTTGGTAGGTTGTCTTTTTGTTTTGTTCTTGGTTTCCTTTGCCTTGCAGAGGCTCTTTAGTCTGATGTAATCCCATTTGTTTATTTTTTATTTCCCTTGCATGAGTAGACATGGTATTCGAAAAGATGCTTCTAAGACCAATGTCAAAGAGCATACTCTCTGTATTTTCTTCTAGGAGTTTTATGGTTTCACATATTACTTTCAAGTCTTTAATCCATTTTGAGTTAATTTTTGTATATGGTGTAAGATAATGGTCTACTTTAATTCTTTTGCATGTGGCTGTTCCAGTTTTCCCAACACCATTTATTGAAGAGACTTTCCTTTCTCCATTGTATATTCTAGGTTCTGCATTGAAGTTTAGGTGTCTGTAGATGTGTGGTTTTATTTCTGGGCTTTCACTTCTGTTCCATTGATCTGTGTGTCTGTTTTTGTGCCAGTACCAAGCTGTTTGGATGACTATAGCTTTGTAGTATATTTTGAAGTCAGGGATTGTGATGCCTCCAGCTTTGTTCTTTTTTCTCAGGATTGCTTTAGCTATTCAGGGTCTTTCATAGTTCCATATGAATTTTAGGATTCTTTGTTCTATTTCTGTAAAGAATGTCATTGGGATTCTGATTGGGATTGCATTGAATCTGCAGATTGTTTTAGGTAACATGGACATTTTAACTATGTTTATTCTTCCAATCCATGTGCAAGGAATATCTTTCCATTTCTTTATGTAATCATCAATCTCTTCCAATAATGTCTTATAGTTTTCATTGTATAGGACTTTCACCTCTTTGGTTAAACTTATTACTATATATTTTGTTATTTTTATTGTGATTGTAAATGGGATTGTATTCTTTCTGTTAGTTTGTTTAGAGTATAGAAATGCAACTTGTTTTTCTAAGTTAATTTTGTACCCTGCAACTTTGCTGTAGTTGCTGATTATTTCTTACAGTTTTCTGATGAATTCTTTAGCATTTTCTATATATAGAATCATGTTGTCTGCAAAAAGCAAGAGTTTCACTTCTTCCTTACCAATTTGGATACCTTCTATTTCTTTTTCTTGCCTAATTGCTCTGGCCAAAACCTCCAGTACTATGTTGAATAAGAGTGGCAAGAGTGGGCACACTTGTCTTGTTCCTGTTCTAAGAGGGATGGCTTTCAGCTTTTCACCATTGAATGTGATGTTGGCTGTGGGTTTGTCATATATGGCATTTATTATGTTGAGATACTTTCCTTCTATACCCACTTTATTGAGAGTTTTTATCATAAATTGATGTTGGATCTTGTTAAATGCTTCCTCTGCATCTATTGAGATGAACATGTGGTTTTTGTTCCTCATTTAATATGGTGTATCACGTTGATTGATTTGCGGGTATTGAACCATCCCTGCATTTCTGGTATAAGTCCCACTTGATCATGGTGTATGATCCTTTTAATGTATTGCTGTATTTGGTTTGCCAATATTTTGTTGAGGATTTTTGCATCTATGTTCATCAGCAGTCGTGGCCTGTAACTTTCCTTCCTTGTGTTGTCCTTGTTTTTGTTTGGGATCAGGGTGATTTTGGGCTCATAGAATGAGTTAGGAATTGTTTCATCTTCTTCAATTTTTTGAAATAATTTGAGAAGGGTAGGTATTAAATCTCCTTTCAATGTTTGGTAGAATTCTCCAGAGAAGCCATCTGGTCCTGGACTTTTATTTTTTGGGGAGTTTTTGATGACTGTTTCAATCTCTTTACTTGTAATTTGTCTGTTCAGATTCTCTATTTCTTATTAGTTCAGTTTTGGGAGGTTGTATGAGTCTAAGAATGCATCCATTTCTTCTAGATTGTCTAATTTGTTGGCATATAGTTTTTCATAGTATTCTCTTATAATCCTTTGTATTTCTGTTGTATCTGTTGTGATTTCTCCTCTTTTATTTCTAATTTTATTTATTTGATCTTTCTTTTTTTCTTAGTGAGTTTAGCTAAGGATTTGCCAATTTTCTTCATCTCAAAGAACTAGTTCTTAGTTTCTTTGATCCTTTCTACTTTTTTTTTGGTTTCTGTTTCATTTATCTCTGCTCTAATTTTTATTATTTGCCTCCTTCTGCTGCCTTTAGGCTTTGTTCTTTTTTTTCTAATTCTGTTAGGTGTAGTTTAAGATTACCTATTTGAGATGTTTCTTATTTGTTAAGGTGGGTCTGTATTGCTATGAATTTCCCTCTTAGGACTGCCTTTACTGCATCCCATATAAGGTGGTGTGATGTATTTTCATTTATCTCCAGATGTTTTTTGATTTCTCCTTTAATTTCTTCATTGATCCATTGGTTGTTCAGTAGCATGTTGTTTAGTGTCCAATTGTTTGTCACTTTCCCAGCCTTTTTTCTTGTGGTCGATTTCTAGTTTTATAGCATTATGGTTGGAAAGGATGCTTGATATGATTTCAGTCTTCTTAAATTTATTGAGACTTACCTTGTTTCTCTATATATGGTCTATCTTTGAGAATGTTCCATGTGCACTTGAGAAGAATGTGTCTTCTGCTGGTTTTGGATGGAGTGTTCTATATATATATCTATTAAGTCCATCTGGTCTGGTTTTTCTTTTAATTCCATTATTTCCTTATTGACCTTCCGTCTGGATGATCTATCCATTGATATAAATGAGGTGTTGAGGTCCTCTACTATTATTGTGTTGTTGTTAATTTCTCCTTTTAGGTCTGTTAATAGTTGCTTTATGTACTTTGTGCTCCTGTGTTAGAGCATATATATTCATAAGTGTTATATCCTTTTGGTGGAATCTCCCTTTTATCATTATATACTGCCCCTCTTTGTCTCTCATCCTCTTTTTTATCTTTAAGTCTACTTTGTCTGATATAAGTATGGCAATACCTGCTTTCTGTTGTTTGCCATTTTCCTGGAATATCATCTTCCATCCCTTCACTCTGGGCCTGTGTTTGTGTTTAGAGCTGAGATGTTTTTCCTGGAGGCAGCATATTGTTGGGTCTTGTTTTTTTTTTCTTCTGTGAGAAAGATTGGCCTTGAGCTAACGTCTGTTGCCAATCTTCCTCTTCCTGCTTGAGGAAGATTGTCACTGAGCTAACATCTGTGCCAATATTCCTCTATTCTGTATGTTGGATGCCTCCACAGCATGTCTTGATTAACAGTGTTTAGGTCCTTTCCCGGAATCTGAACCCATTAACCCTGGGCCACTGAAGCAGAGCATGCAAACTTAACCACTATGCCGCCAGGACAGCCCCATATTGGGTCTTGTTTTATAATCTATCTAGCCACTCTGTGTCTTTTAATTGGAGAATTCAATCCATTTACATTTAGAGTGATTATTGATATATGAGGGCTTAATAATGACATTTTATATTTCGTTTTCCAGTTGTTCTGTATTTCCCTTGTTTCTCGTCTCATATATTTCTGACTGCCGTTTCAGTTTGGTGATTTTCTATGATAGTTTTCTCAGTTTTCTCTTTATTTATCATTTGTGTCTCTGTTCTGATTTTTTGTTTAGTGGTTACTGTGAGATTTGTATGAAAGATCTCATAGATGAGATAGTCCATTTTCTGATACCTCTTATCTCTTTTACCTAAGCAGGGTCTATCCTTTTCCTCTTTGCCATCTAAGTTATTGTTGTCACAACTTATTCTGTTTTGTGTGAGTTTGTGATTAAAATAAATTGATTATAGTTATTTTATGATGCTTTCCTTCCCTTTATCTTTAATGTTTTAATTGTTTGCTAACCTGTTCTGATAGAGAGCTGCAATTTTCTCATTTTGTCTGTCTAGTTATCTCCTTGCTCATGGCTTTGTATACTTTTTCTTTTTTTTTTCCAGCTATGAGGGCCTTCTTGATCAGTTTTTGTGTGTGTGTGTTTGTGTGTGGGAGGGGGTCTTGTGGTGATGAACTCCCTCAGCTTTGTCTATCTCACAAAGTTTTATTTCTCCTTTGTGTCTGAAGGGTTGTTTCTCCAGATAGAGTATTCTTGGCTGAAAGTTTTTGTCTTTCAGTATTTTGAATATATCATTCCACTCTCTACTAGCCTGTAAGGTTTCTACTGAGAAATCTGCTGATAGCCTGATAGAGGTTCCTTTGTGGGTTATTTTCCTCTGCTTTGCTGCTTTTTATTATTTTTCCTTTGTCATTGACTTCTGCCAATTTTATTAATATGTACCTCAGAGAAGGTCTTTTTACATTGATGTAATTAGGGGTTCTATTGGCTTAATTTACCTGTAATTCCAGTTCCTTCCCCAGGTTTGTAAAGTTCTCAGCTATTATTTCTTTGAACAGGTTCTCTGCTCGTTTCTCCCTTTCTTCTCCTTCTGGAATACCTACAATCCCTATGTTACATTTCCTAATTGAATCGGATATTTCTCAGAGAATTTCTTCATTTCTTTTTAGTCTTAGTTCTCTCTCCTCCTTGACCTGAAGCATTTCTGTATTTCTGTCCTCTAAATTACTAATTTTGTCCTCCATAATGTCAGCTCTGTATTTTAAAGATTCTAGATTTTCTATCTCGTTCATTGCGTTCTTCATCTCCAGCATTTCTGTTTGGTTTTCTTTTAGTGTTTCAATCTCTTTTGTGAAAAATTCCCCTCTGTTCATTAATATTATTCCTGAGTTCATTGAACTGTCTTTCTGAGTTTTCTTTTAACTCGTTTTGTTTCTTTATGATAACTATTTTGAATTCTCTGTCATTTAGATTGTAAATTTCTGTGACTTCAGGTTGGTTTCTGGACACTTGTCATTTTCCTTCCTGTCTGGAGTGTTAATGTATTTCTTCATGCTGTTTGATGGGTGGACCTTTTCTGTTGCATAGAGGCAGTATATGGTCACAGATTCCACCTGCCACCGCTCTACACTCACTGGTGGCCCACCTGGGCTGTTTGGCTTGGTGGGGGCACCCTCACAGTGACTATGCTGCCTCCATGTGGAGCATTCACATGGGCTGGGTAGCAACTCCAAGAGCAAAAGGATTCTTGTGGAGGGCTGCCTTTTCCCTTGTCTCCTCTCAGAGTCACACACTGGCTGCTGTGTGAGGTCCCACACCCTAGATCACTACCACTGGAGAGGGGGAGGAGATCTACTTACCTCCTTCCACTCTCTCCTGGGAGATCAGGTACCCCCATCTTCAGACGTATGGCTACATGGATCTCTCAGATGTGTGTTGTGTTGTGTGGATGTCCTCTGTTGGTTAATCAATGTCTTTTTCATTATATCTTAGTGAGGAGAGAGTAAGGGAGGGACACACTCTGTCATGATGCTGACATCTCTCTCCTCTTCATTAATTTTTTAAAATCCCCTCTGCTTATTTTAGTTGGGTTGGTTGGACTTTATTTCTTCTTTTTTGTTCTTTCACACAATATTTCTCAAAGTGTGTTCTTAGTACCACCTGCATCATGACTACCAGGCTCCCACATCCCACCTCATGTTCATGGAATGAGAATCTCTGGAGATCAAGGTCTTGGAAGTTACATTTTAAAATAAGCCAACCAGGTTGTACTTATGCACATCAAAGTTTGAGAAACACTGATCTAGTACTTTGAAAGCTTGACCTTGCATTTCTAAAAAACATAATTAAACAGAGGTTTAGGTGGATGTTGAGCATCAGTAAATATAAACTTTTCCCTTCTGAAGAAGATTAGACCCTTGGAATGCTTTCATTTTCCTTTTCCCTTGCCTCTCCCTTCATCCCCTACTCCTGCTGCCTCCTATATTTTGTTAAATTCATTTAGAACATTAGCTACCTGTTTTATTTATTTTAAAATTAAATTTCCACTTTCTTGAAATCATAATAATTTCTTGATTATTTGTTGCAGATCCGGTTCCCCAGGAAGTAGTCACTGAAACAGAGGGGAAGTTTATTAGGGAATGCTCTTGGGATCAACATCTGGGGAAAAAGGGAAGGGAAACAAGCAGGAAAGGGCAGAAGGAAAAAATCTCTGTGATGCAGGCCTGGGGAAACCTCATCCTGCCCTGTGGAGGTCTGAAGGTGGATACTTTTCAGAGCTGTGTGAATTGCAGAGAGAAGTCTAAGTTTAAACCCTTGGGTGGATCAGTCATAGGTAAGAGCCACCCCAGGTAGGGTATGTGACCCAGATGAGGGGCTTTCTTTGGCTGAGGCAGTCTCTGACAGGGCTTGGCTGCTAAGGGCTGCCCCTGGAGGGACTCCCAGCAAGTGAAACCATAAGTCCTTTCCTCCTTATGAGGCATCGAGACAGCACATCACAGCATCAACCACAGTCTTCACGAGCATGTTATCAACAATCATTTTGAGGTAACTATAACTTTCAAAAATTATTTTTTCTTCATGACTTTTTCTTGTATTTATTTTTCATTTGGCTTCAGGCGATTATTTGGGTCAAAGCTCATGGATTGTAAACTTTGTGAGGTCCTTCATGACTAAAAACATCTTTATTTTGCCCACATACTTGAGTGATTGTTTGGCTAAGTATGTAATTCTGGAATCAAAATTATTTTCTCTCAGGATTTTGAAGAAAGTATGCCATTGTCTTCTGGTATCCACTATGGCAGATGAGAATTCTGATGCCAGTTTTGTTCTCAGTTCTTTATAGTTATCCTTTTCCTCTTCTGTCTCTTGTTGGAGGCTTTTAGATTTCTCTTTCTCTTAGAAGTCATACATCTTTCCAAGATGGGTCTAAATGTATATGTTTCCTCTGACTGGTGTTTGATGTGCCATTCTTTCAATCTGAAGACTCAAGTCTCCACTAAGGGAAATTGTCTCCAGTAATTCTCTTGATTACTTCACCCCTTTCTTCAATCTCTCCTCTTTTTCTGGAACTCCTATTATACTGACAATGGAACTTGTGGATATCGCTCCCATGTCTCTAAACTTTCCTATTATACTTTTTTCTCTATCTTTTTCCATTGCATTCTGGGAAAATCCCTCTGCTGGCTCTGCCAGTTCATCCATTCACTTCTCAGCTGTCTCCATTTAGATATTCAGCCGAATATAGAGTTTTAATTTTAGCAATGATGTATTTGATTTCCAAGTACTCTTTTTATAGCATTTTGTTCTTTTAAATCACCCAATTTCTGGGGATATTAATTACAATTAAAGTTTTCCCTGTGGAATTCATATTGTTGACTAGAGTGTTTTTCCTCATTCTGAGTGAGATCCCTCTTCAGCTGACAGTGACTGCAGATTCTATTACAAGAATCCTGGTTCCACTGTTTGTTGTTGTTTTTAATTGTGGTAGAATACATATAAAGTAAAATTTACCATTTTAACAATTTTTAACTGTACAATTCAGTAGCCATTAACTAGATTCACCCTATTGTGCAACCCTCACCACTATCCATTTCCAGAACTTTTTCAATATCCCAAACAGAAGCTCTATTCTTGTTAAACAATACCTCCCCATTCTCCCCTTTCCCCAGCTCCTGATAACCCCCATTCTACTTTCTGTCTCTATGAATTTGCCTATTCTATGTATTTCATATAAAATCATACAGTTTTTGTCCTTTTGTATCTGGCTTATTTCATTTAACATAATGTTTTCAATATCACCCACATTACAGCATGTATCAGAATTTCCTTCCTTTTTAAGGCTAATAGTCCATTGTATGTATATACCATATTTTATTTATTTATTCATCTATTGATGAATGATGTGAATTGTTTCCACCTTTTGGCTATTGTGAATAATGCTGCTGTGAACATTGATGTGCAAGTATCTGTTCAAGTCCCTGCTTTCACTTCTTTTGGGTATATACTCAGAGTGGAATTGCTGAATCATATGGTAATTCTATATTTAATTTTTAAGGAACAGCTATACCGTTTTCCATAGTGGCTACACCATCTTACATTCCTGCCAGCAATGCACCAGAGTTCCAGTTTCTCCACATCTTTGCTAACACTTGTTATTTTCCATTTTACTATTTTTTTTTATCATAGCCATCCTAATGTGAAATGAAGTGGTATTTTATTGTGGTTTTGACTTGCATTTCTCTAATGGCTAGTAATGTTGAGCATCTTTTCATGTGCTTATTGGCCACTTGTATGTCTTCTTTGGAGAAATGTCAATTCAAGTCCTTTGCCCAGTTTGAATTGGATGATTTTTGGGTTTTGTTGTTGTTGAGTTGTAGAAGTTCTTTATGTACTCTGGATATTAATCCCTTATGAGATATATGATTTACAAATATTTTTCCAAGCTCTGCTGGTTTTGGGGTATGGAGGTAGGAACATCTGATGGGGCAGACTTCCTTTTGAAGTTTACAATATCTCTTCTTCTGGGTGCAAAGATAGAAGCCACTGGTTTTCTGGAGTACTGTCTCACTTCTCAGGGGCTAGCATCTTCTCTGGGAGTCTCTATCTTCAGGAACTCTACCCAAGTCTTTAACTCTGGAGCAGAGTCCATAATCACATACTCTGAGAGAAAAGAATTAGATAGCTATTCCAACTTATATCAGTTAGAATGCTTTCAGCTGCAAATACAGAACATCCAAATGAAACTGACTTAAAGAATAAGGAAGCATATTACCTCACTCAGAGCAAACCCAACCAGAGGGTGGGCCTCAGAGCTGGTTGATTAGGAAGTTCAACAGCGTCATGAAAAGCCCAGATTCTGTTGATTTCTTGGTTTTTCCATGTACATGGTTGGTTTCATCCTAAGGCTGGCTCTTCTCTATTGTAGGTTGGCTGTTTTTGATAATCAGGACTGTATACTTCCTCATTTCTATCCAGCAAATATCCACTTATCTCATTGGCCAGTCCTGAGTCACATACCTATTCCTGAATAATTCACCAGCACGAGAAATGAGATTGTACTTAGACCAAAGTCTCCCACCCTTGAGGCTGGGAGGATTGGTCTTCCTGGGGGCATACTCTCTATTTAGGGGAGGAGTGAAACAAAAGTGGGGTTCCATTACAGAGAAGGAACAAATGAAGGCTGATAGGCAGTCAATACTATTCACTACACCACTTTTAATAAATTACCAAGTTGGTAGCTCAAAGCCCACTCTTTCTCCCCTATCCTGTTCTATCTAATCTTGAGGCATTCCAGGGTTCTTTAGGGAAACTGTGGGGGGACATCCTTTCTTTTGTCTTTTATGCTAAGTAGGTATCACTATCAGTCTGCTTTATATCTTCTAATAATTTCTCACTCTTTGGAGTTTTGGCAACACCCACTTTTCCTTCCCATGTTTGCCTTGAAGTTATTTTTATATTTACATTTCTTCTGTGATTCTAACAGGATATTGTAGGAGTGAAAAGAAACACAAGCATTGGGTCAACTGTATTGAACTAGAGATCAACATGCCTCTAAATTCAGGATTGTCCTATTTGTTATGCCTGACCCAATTATTTGGTTTAAAACTCTCTGTAGTAGGGCTTATTCAAATGTCAGTCTATAGACTGGTGCTGGTCTATGAACTATTTGTTACTAGTCCACAGCAAGGTAAGTATAGAAAATTGGAGTGAGTGTTCAGAAATCCTTATTTAAAAAGTGATATTTCTGAGACATCAAGCATGTGATCAGTGGACTCTTCTTCTTTTTAAAAATTATTTTATTGAATTCATAACAATTTGTAACATTGTGTAATTATTATTTTTTTTCTGGAAGATTGGCCCTGAGCTAACATCTTTTGCCAATCGTCCTCTTTTCTTTTTTTTCTCCCTAAAGTCCCCCAGCACATAGTTGTTTATCCTAGTTGTAGGTTCTTCTAGTGCCTCTATGTGGGATGCCACCTCAGTGTGGCTTGATGAGTTGTGCTAGGTCCGTGCCCAGGATCCAAATTGGTGAACCCCAGGCTATCAAAGCAGAGAGAGCAAACTTAACCACTCAGCCACGGGGCTGGCCCCACATTGTGTAATTTCAGGTGTACATTATTATATATCAGTTTCTCTATAGACTACATTGTGCTCACCACCAATAGTCTAGTTTTTAATCTGTCACCATACATACAGTCCCCTTTACCCCTTTCTCCCCTCCCCACCCCGACTCTCTTCAACTCTTCTTTTTGAACAGAAGAGAGACAACCTTAGGAGTTGTTAAATTCACTTGGTGATTTGTATGTGGCATGAGCTGTATACTAGTCATGTGTAGTCAGGCTACATAATGGTCCAGAAGTAATTGGGAAAACAAAGAATCAAACAGATAAACAAAATCTGGCCCTTCATCACAGAAAGTTTGAGAAGTTTGATCTATACAATGTGAATATTCTCAATTTGGTAAATAAGTTTATTTACCCTATTAATATGTACCAACATAGCTATATTTTTCTCATCTATTATGCAAACTGAGGATTTCTAGTCCTTTTTCCATGAATTGTTTTGGTTGGTTTTTTCCTAAATGTCTTCTAGCCTGGTTATGTCACCTCAATGAAAAATGAAAAATGAACTGCTTCAATGTAGAAATTGTTGGGCCCTCGGAGTTACTGGAGTTTGGTGCCTTCAGCAGCAGTAAGTGTTATTGTACTGTTTTCAGAGGTACTATTTTCCTTCAGGGAAGCTGTAAATGCACCTTCCCCTAGATTTCTGAGTCCTAGCTGCTTGACTTGGACTCCTAAGACCTGACTTGCCGTTCTCTCACCCTTGGTTTCTCCTTTCAGCTTCCAACTTGGAGCTCCAACTCTTTAGCTCATCCCTTTCTGCAATCACTTTTTCCATTCTGCTTTCCTGTCTCTCTTCCAAGGTGACCTGGATCTGACCCAGATTCAACCTCTTCCCTCAGAATCTTCAACTAATTCCTTTTTCTCTCTGGGCCCACTGCTTCATTATCTTTTTCTGATCCACAAGTATAGCTCCTTGCTCTCTCACCTAGTTCCAGGCAGCTATAAAATAATGTTTGTTAATATTTATTGCAACCTCCTGTGTGCAAAGCTTTATGCTAGTTGCTTGACACACATTATCTCACTCAATGATAAGTTTCTTATTATCTTCACAGGGTCATACAGGGTCATACAGCTTGTAACTGGCAGAGGCAGAATTTGAACCTAGATAGGTAAACTCAGATAGCCTTAGAGTCCAGCTGTGAAGTCCTTCTGGTTCAGGTTTGGCAAATGCATTGTGTTTTTGTGAAAAAGTGAGGTTATGCTCTCTGGGTTTTTCTGTTTGTTTGTTGTTGGGTATTTTGGTGAGGAATATTGGCCCTAAGCTAACAATCTTCCTCTATTTTGTATGTGGGATGCTGCCACAGCATGGCTTGATGAGCGGTGTATAGGTCTGTGCCCGGGATTTGAACCCGTGAACCCTGGGCCACTGAAGCGGGGCACACAAACTTAACCACTGCTCCACTGGGCCAGCTCCTCTCTGTTTTATTTTTAATACCTTTGTGAAAACATCTAATAATAGTCCTTTTTTTTTTTTGGTAATTGTCTCTTTGGCCTCAGAAGCAAAATGGCTGCAAAATTTCAGCTGAGTTTTTAAGAATCAAAGAAGCAGATTTTTTTTTCATGAGGTTGTAATTGATATCGTTGAGGCCACCATCTTCGTAGACATCCTTGATGCATAGCTTTGAGAGCACTTTCTGTAGTTTATCCCCATCCAACTAGCACTTCATCACTTGGAAGACTTATACATGACTAATATACAACATGTTAAGTAATCAGTCTTGGTATGGATCCCTAGGATATAGCCAGTATTAAAACTTCCCCACTTTCTACAATAAAAGAACAATTTAGTTTACTTATTTCATGTTTAATATAAGTTCTTAATGTAACTTGCTTGAGAATCCTAAGTGCTGTGTTTAGAAAATAACTTTTGATAGAGAATCTTGTTAAGAGTTTCTGAAAACATAAATAAATGTTCATCTGTTCTCTTTAATTTGCATTCTTGATAAAATGACTTTTATTGTGTTCCTTTGGAAGAAAATTGGTGACATCAGATTTCTTTCCTGTTTAAATTCATTCCTGTGACTAGCCAGAGGCTTTAAAATTGTAAAGTTTTTTCATCTATGGAAGGCAATATTGAATTTGGGATATTTCTTTGGGTATTACCAGCCCCCTACCCCAGCATGACACACAATCCTTTACATATCTATTAAATAGCAAAAAGGTGTAAATCCAAGGAAGAAAATAACAAGGAAAAAACCAAGATATACTTGGTTAATTTTCTACTGAATTATCGTTTTACTGTATTTGTTCCTTGGCGTTATCTAACACCGTATGGTTTCCCTGATGCAAAGGGAAGAGTCAAGGTAATTTTGGATTCAGTTACCCATAGGAATTAGCTTGATCCTAATGTATATATGACCCAGACTTCTGAACTCCTTTCTTATACCAATTTGGTAACTCAAAGAGCAAATTATCTAGGATCTAAGATTATAAGGAAAAGCAAACCTTGAAGGACCAATGAGGTATTTGGAAATACTTCAATCTTGGAAGTGCAATTAGTTCCAAATGAACTTGGACTTGAGAAATTAAACTAGAGGAAATAAAATGATCTTCAGATATATCATCCTAAAAAGACTAGCCATTTAGAATTTCTTACCTAAATCTCTCTCTCTCTTTTCTTTTTTTTTGGTGAGGAAGATTGGCCCTGAGCTAACATCTTTGCTAATCCTTCTCTATTTTTGTATGTGGGATGCCACCACAGTGTGGTTCGATGAACGATATGTAGGTCCACACCCAGGATCCAAACCTGCAAACCCTGGGCCACCAGAGCAGAGCCTGCAAACTTAACCACTACACCACTGGGCCAGCGCCATAAAACTCTCTTTTTTTAAAGAAACATACAAAGGAGAGGTATATATAACTTAGATTCAGAGAAAATTGGCACAGAATATATCAACATCATCTCTTTTCTTTTCAGTAAGTCAGTTCAACATCTGTAGTCCACCTACTTTATACCAGGTTCTGTGCCTAACACTGGGATTAGAAAGATGAATAAAACATGATCCAGGCTTTATAGGAGTTTAGAGTCTGGGAGAGGCAAATAGACATAGAAAGACATCTCCTAAATTTTATAATATGGTGAGTGTGTAATACTCAAGATGCCAGAGCTATCATAGAAATTTAGAGGTACCACCAAACTCAAATTGGAGATCAAAGATGGCTTCCTAGCAGAAGTGATGCCTGAAGTGCCTCAATTTTCTTATCCATAAAATGGGGATTAGAATGCTTGCCTCGCTGGACTTTTGCAAGGACTTATTGAGATATATAAGTAAAACACTTAGCAGAGTCCTGTTACATATTAAACACTTAGAAAATTGTTGTGGTAGTGATGATGATGATGATGATATGATGATGATGATGATGATCCATGGAGTCAGAGGCAACAGCTTGAACAAAGACAGAGAAGTTCTTTTAA
Source organism: Equus asinus (assembly GCF_041296235.1). Lineage (NCBI taxonomy): Eukaryota > Metazoa > Chordata > Mammalia > Perissodactyla > Equidae > Equus > Equus asinus. Next base: position 39,044,379 of record NC_091812.1, read on the forward strand.
CACCTTGGACTTCACACTCAATCCAAGGTGATCCCTTTTACTAAAAAGATAGCCTAGAAATTGTTAATAGCCTCATTAGTAAAATGTTGTCCATGACAATGGTATAATTAAAAGCCAAACCTTGCATCCCTTTCTAATATATACCCCAAGATAGAATTAGGTCCAGCCCCAAATACCAGGAGAACTGATGGGAAATGCTCACCTGTTCTAGAATTGTTCAAACCTTTATAGCTTCCAACACACATAACTTTGTTACATGAGCTAAATAAGCCTTTTCCTAAGAACTGAGAAGTAATAAGAAGTGAAGTGAAAAGTTCCCCCAAAGTGAATGACTGTATTTGATTTTAGAAAGTTACCAGTTACTCCTGAATCTTTCTGTAAAGAATCTGTATCAGTTATCTCTTGCCACAATAATGCAGCATAACAAACAATCACAAAACTTTAGTAGATTAAGACAACAATAAATGTTTACTTAGCTCATGAGTCCGTGGAGTCCAGTTGACCTGGACAGTGTTCACCTGTTCTTGCATGGGCTTGCTTATACATCTCAGGTCAACTGCAAGTCAGCTAGGTGGCTCTGCTGATGGTGGCTGGGCATGCTCACATTTCTAGGGGTTGGCTGGCTGTTGGCTGATCTGTGATGGGTTGACTGGGATTACTAGAGTGACTTAGGTTATCCAAGGATCAGAGAAGGAGCAAATCTGAACATGCAAACACTTTTCAAGCCGTTACTTGTATCATATTTGCTAAAATCTCATTGCCAAATCAAGTCACTTGACTGATTTTGGAGTCTGAGTGGGAGAGCATTACAAAGTTACAAGGCAAAGGGTGTGGATGAGGGAGGGGTTAAGATTTAGGGGCATATTTCACCATACCACAGTTTTCCCTTTGGTCAAAATTCAAATATTTCCCACATGCAGAATATGCTCAAGCCCATCCCGGGACCCCCAAAAGTCTCATCCACTCATGGAAGCAGGCTTAAAATCCAGGTTCTCATGATCTACAAGTTCAAATGTGATTCCTCTCGATGCAAAGACTTATAAACTAGAAAGACAGATTGTCTGCTTCCACACACCCCACATACAATGAGGAAACAGGGACAAAATAATTGCAATAAATGCTCCCATGCTTGAAGTGGAAGAATGGGAGGCACATAGTGGTTACTGGTCCACAGTAGTTCTGAAATCCTACTGGGCAAATAGTGAGAGTGAGTTCCAGAGGAGATTCCCCTATCTGGGAGTGGGAAAGGTTTTTTTAATTAGACCCTGGTTCTGCTACCTAGGAATGGTTTGTCAGTCTATTCTCCACAGCTGTTAGCTCTGCCCTCTGAGCAGCTTTCTCTGTCTGCTTCCTGTCCAGAGAAGATTGGAGGCCTAGAGGCCTTTTTACATTTTGAACAGTCTCTGTCACTTTTAGTTTTGGTTGGTGGCTTTTTTTGGCCATTACAGGTATCTCAGTGATATGTGGATTTCATACAAATTTGACTTAATTCCCTATGTTGAAAAACATACCCCAAATCCTTTTGGAGACATGCCTTTCTTTTTGTGTGAATCAGTGCTAATTTGGGACTATCAAGCTGCTATGAGTCCCAAAAGTTCTTTTATCCCATTGAGAAGGTCTACTCTGTACTGCCTTGAATCTTTCAGAGGTCTCAACAGAGATCTCATAGCCCCACACTTGATTTGGTCTGTATCCTGAGGCCATAGCTTAATTTGAGAACTCTACTGCATTGAGAAGCTGGACATGAGAAACAATTTTGTTTTCCAACTTAGCAAATTCTGGCCCCCCTATATTCTATAAAAATTCTGCCTGCAAACTGGCCAGTTCTTTTTCTGAGCTCTTCTCTTTCTTGGAGTGGCTTATTTATATGCAGGAGCTAGTAAGAATCAGTTGATACTTTCAACATTCTTCCTGGAAATCTTTGCTCAAGTCCTAATGTTCATTTGGTACATTTTCTGTCTTCTAGGTTACTGCAGGCTATACTTTTACCGAATATGTTTCTGCTACAAACATGGGTCGCCATTTCTTAAGCCTCTCCTAATAATCTCTTGACCATTTTTCCAGCCTAAATCTATTGTCAATCTCAAAGCTAAATGCCACAAGCTTTAGGTTTTGTTACAGCAGTACCCCACTTCTAGGTATCAAGGATCTGTTGACACAATTATGTTTCAGAACAAATAATGACAAAATCTCAGCATTCAACATAAATGTTTATTTAGCTCAGGCATCTGTGTAGTTTAGCTGATTCAAGTTGAACTTACAGGTTCTTGGCTAGGCTTACTCACTTGTATGGGAGTCCACTGGCTTGTCTAGAATGGCCTTGGCTGGGATTACTTGTGTAATTTAGGTGTGCTCCAGGTGCCTTCCACCCTCCAGCAGCCTGGACATATTCTCATGGAGGTCTCCAGGGTGTCTAAGCCAGGGCAAGCTTCCTATACGTAAGCTAAGATGGATAACCTAAATGGATATAATTGGATGGACAGCTCATAGACCTAAACATGAGACTCAGAACCATAAAACTTCTCAAAGAACATGGGAGGCCCCAGTTGCCTAATGGATAAGGCACTGGCCTCCTAAAAGAACATAGGAGGATATTTTCAAATCATGAAATAAAAAATTGATAAACTAGACTTTATCAAAATAAGAAATTTCTTCTTATCAAAAGTTACCATTAAGAAAATGAATAGAGGGCTAGCCCCATGGCCGAGTGGTTAAGTTTGCATGCTCTGCTTCAGCAGCCCAGGGTTTTGCTGGTTCTGATCCTGGGCATGGATGTGGCACTGCTCATTAGGCCATGCTGAGGCGGCATCCCAAATGCCACAACTAGAGGGACCCACAACTAAAATATACAACTATGTACTGGGGGGATTTGGGGAGAAAAGGCAGAAAAAAAAAAAGAAGATTGGCAACAGTTGTTAGCTCAGGTGCCACTCTTAAAAAAAAGAAATAGAAAATGAATAAATAAGCCACAGGTTGGGGAAAAAAAAATTTGCAATATCTGACAAGACTTGTATCCAGAATATGTAAAGAACTCCTAGAAATTCATAATAAAAACAAACAACCCAATTAACAATGGGCAAAGGACTTGGTCAGACCTTCCCAAAGGAGATGTAGGAATGGCCACATGAAAAGGTGCTCAAATGTCATTAGTTATTGGAGTAAAATGCATGTGGAAACCCATCAGAACAGCTTAAATTAAAAAGATAGACAACACAAAATATTGGCAAAGAACTAGAGTAACTGGAACACTCATTTGGTGTAAAATGGTGCAACCATTTTAGAGAATTGTTCATCAGCTTCTTACAAAGTTAAACATGCACCTACCCTAAGTTCCATCAATTCCACTCCCAGGTATTTACTGAAAAGAAATGAAAACATATGTCCACACAAAGTCCTGGACAAGAATATTTGTAGCAGCTTTATATATAATAGCCCCAAACTGGAAACAACCCAAACGCCCTTCAAAAAGAGAAAGGATAAGCAAATTTTGGTGTAGCCGTACATGATAGATCTCAAATACATCGTGTGAAGCAAAAAGAAATCAGACAGAATAACAGGTCCACTCTGTATAATTTCATTTATATGAAATTGAAATAAAGGCAAAAGTAATCTGTGATGATAGAAATCAATAGTGGTGTCTGGGGGTGGGGAAGGCAGTTGACTGAAAAGAGGCATGGGGAGCTTACATGGAAATGCTCTTACTTTGTTTTGGATAGTGAACACATGGGTTTATACAATTGTCAAAACTCATCACACTGAGCACTTTAGATTTGTGCATTTTATTGTATGTTGATTCTACCTCCATAAAAAATGCAAAAGAAACGAAAAAGAGTTGCACTAGTACTTTTCAAGGTCCTGCTGTGTCACATTTGCTAGCATCCTATTGACCAGAGCCAGTCACATGACCAAGCCCAGCATAAGAGTTGAGGTCACTAAAACTGACAGGGTGGAGGGCACTGATAGAGGAAGGGATGAAAAACTATGGCCAGATTTTTTCCCAATCTTACACAGAATCCACGCAGGAAGGCCCAAAGGAACATGTATAATTAAGATGTTGTGCTCTCCGTTACACTAGAGGCCTCCAGAATAAATCTGAAGAAGCTAACTGACCTTCCATTAAGACTGGTCTCCAAAAGAATTTTTCCCTATTGTGGGATTTTTCTCTAAAGATGGTTTCAGTTTGGATGATCACCAATTATGTTTTAAAGACAGGGAGTAGTTGTGTCTCTGTGTGGTTACTCTTCTTTCTACAGTACAGCTCACAACTTGAAGGAGAAGCTGGACGCTTCAAGAACAAGGAAATGACTACTGCCTCCATCCCACTTTAATTTATTTTTTAATTACAAAAGTAACATCTTCTTTTAAACCTTAAAATAGTACAGAAGTATACAAAGTTAAAATGACAAGTCCCTGTCTCTTTTTCCCTTAACTGTCTCAGTCCCAGAGGCAACCACTATTATAGGTGGTGAGATTCCTTCTAAAGCTTTTATTTCTAAGTATATATAAACATATACACACATCACTTATAATTTTCTTTTGTTGTGGTGTTCTGTTTTGTTTTTGCACAAATGGGAACTACCATGCATGCAATTATACAATGTGATTCATGTCCCTCTCCAATGGACATTATCTTTGTTTGGGTTTGTCCCCAAAGCAGAGTTTGAGTAAAGGACTTAGGGCCAGGTAGCTGTTTTTTTTCTTTTCTTTTCTTTCTTTCTTTCTTTTTTTTTTTTTTAAGGTAATTCCAAGAATCTGGAATGAAATATTAAGGAGAGTAATACGGAGAAGGAGGGAAAACCAATAAAAGTAGGATCATTGAGATGACTGGTGCTTTGGCCTAGGGATCTATTCTAGGGATCAATGTCATGGAGACTCTAAGTAACCATGTAGAATGTGCCTCAGAATTATCCCCCCAAAGGACGGGAGACATCCCCCATTTGCTTAGGGTTGCCTCAAGAGGATGATTCCCCGGTACTTCCTGTCTACTCTGGGAGGGCTGAGAAAGTTCCTCACTTTGGAGAAAGCTCTGGGGTAGAAAAGCTGAGAGACTGCAGCTGGCACTTGTGCTGGGAAGCCATCAGCATGTACGGGAGCTGTCTACCACAGCTGCAGCTGAGGTTAGGACTGAAAGAGTGTGGCGTGGGGCACCATTAACATCTGTTTCTGTTGTCTTCCCATAGTAGCACACATAGATCTCTGTCCTTCTTTTTAAGGGCTGCATAGCATTGTCTGGATGTACCATAATTAAATTAACTAGAACCCAATGACAGACATTGAACATGTTTTCTCTTTTTTTGCTGTTAAAAATGATGCTTCTCTATCACATTCTGATCAACCAGGCCAGCTGAAAGTCTGAGTTAAAGTACCATGAAGCAGCTGAAAAACGGTGTGTTGATATTTGGCATTCTTCCCAAAGGAAGAATAAGATGTCATCTTTGGCTGGCCCTAGTCTCTGCAAGGCAAATTGAATAGACCAAATTATAAAAATAATTATACAAATTATACAGATCATCCAATATGGTAACATTTGCACCAACAAAATTTCCCGTTTGATCTATCTACTCATTTGTGCTTACTTGGATAACTCTACCCCCCCTCCTTTGACTGAAATTGCTAGTTATGCCCTTTTAAAGTGAGAGACATTCCTCCTCCAGTCGTCTTGCTGATGTCGCAGCCCTCCAGTTAGACCCACACTCCTATCCAATCCAGCTTTCCATTTGCAACCTCGTGACATAGCTATGGCCCTACTCAGGCAGTCTGGTTTGGGAAGGCCCTAATGCCTCTCTTGTGACAACAGACTGCAAGGACCTGAGCCCACATCTTGCCCAAGATCCGGATAAATTAAACATATGTAGCAGATCAAAACTGCAATTAAAGTGCCCAGCTCCAAAAGGCAAATGAGGTCAGTTTCGCTGATGCTCAGGGCTCTTTGAACTGTATTTATCAAGGACTAAAATAATTGGAAAATTGTCAGTATGGAGAACTAAAACAAAGCTTTTTGAAAGGCCTTTTTTCTCTCTTTGATTATAATACATTTTTATTATAGAAAATGTAAAAATGTATCAAAAATTTCTCATAATTACATAACCCAGAATTTATGTATTTCCTTATATTTGATAGACTTTAATTTTTCTTGACATAGTTTTGAACTTTCTAAGCACTCATTTGCTGACTTGATACTTTTAGGAGACATAGTTGCTCTGGTTTAGCTAGATTCTGCTAAGCCTTAGACAACATAGAGTGGAAAGAGTATTTTCCAGGTGCCACTTCTATGTCTCAATAAAAGGCCATATTGCCAAGCCACCTTTACCTGTGTAATCACCTCAACTTTTACTAAGTGCCAGCCTATGGGCTAAGAGTAGGGAAGTGTGTCATTGATATCTCAGATCAAGGCACAAGTATGATTAATCTAACTATTTGCTTTTCTTTTGTGGTCTCTATTCTTGAGATGCAGCTGGCTGTCATTATTCACAGTGGTTACATTGATAATGTTGCTGTGAACACTTGAGTTAGCAAATACTGAACCATTGCTTCTAGGGGAAATACAGAGTTAGGTTCCTGCAAGTCACTGATCACAACATTTTCGTCAACTGATCAATACATAACCTAGTTTTATATGTTTAAAGACACCTTATTTAATAGATATTATTGATTCATTAACATTGAACTCACAGGTAACAGCGCTATAATTTGTGCCTGAATGACGCTTATCTAACACACATATTTTCTCCATAAGGCACATCACAGCCTTCTTGTGCTTAGGAACGCTAGACAGCACTTGAGCACTATGCTGGGGGGGGGGGGGGGGGGTCATTTAAACAGTGAAGTCACCAAGAAAAAGCACAAAAATGTGAAAACCATGGCACTAAATAGACTGTGAAAAGGGCACTTCTTTACAGTAGGATTGCTGAAACAAGAAGGTAGAGCGATGCCCTTATATCTCAGCTGGGAATGTGTGCTGTCAGATGACAAATGTTTTGCCACTCTGCATGTGTCCACAAATGGCCCTGAAAGCTCCACCAGGATTGATTGTAGGGTTACAAATAAATTTTAGAAAGTAGGCAAATTTGTAAATTCGGAATCCTCTTATAACAAGGATGGACCGTATTTAGACTGAATGGTAAGACATCACTTTCCCTTTAAATATACTCTGACCCTGACGTTGCTCTCTGGCCCAGCAGAACACTGAGAAAGTGAGCTTAGGTAGGGAAGTTGGGACAAGAGGCAAGGTATAATTTAAAATGAAGGGAGAGACTTTTCAGTCCCACATATACATAACCTCCTGAAGTCTAAAGTCTTTGCAACACGCTGCTCCAGCTCTTATTTGTTCTTGCTGTTTGTTTGATTGATTTTGACAGGGGCTTCCGTGCAAGCCATATGGAAACAGTGTATTGACTTTCCCTGCTATATATTTAGAGGACCATCTTAATTCTTGGTTTGAAAACAGTGAAGCAAAAACACAAATATCAGTAACAAAATAGGCAAAGTTTGTGAGAAAGAATTTCAAGGGGGAACTCGGTTAAACTATATGCACTTGTCGGGGCCAGCCCCATGGCCAAGTGATTAAGTTTGCATGCTCTGCTTCTGTGGCCCAGGGTTTCACCAGTTTGGATCCTGGGCACAGACATGGCACCGCTCATCAGGCTATGCTGGGGTGACATCCCACATGCCACAACTAGAAGGACCCACAACTAAAATATACAACTATGTATGGGGGCCTTTGGGGAGAAGGAAAAATGAAAAATAAAAATAAAATTTAAAAAAACCTTTAAAAAACTATATGCAATTGTATTAAATTTGTATTTTCTTAAAAGCAACATAAATTTTGTTAGAGTTGTTAGTAGTCCCAGTGTTAGCCATTCTATTGTTCTCACCTGGGGTCCGCTCAGTTTGTACGATATGGTAACGCCATCCACTATAAGGTACTTGATCACCTTGAGGAAAACAAAATGGCAAGAGAAGATAAAAGCTGCCCAAACTGCCTAAATTCTCGTTCTGGATAAATTCCAGTCTGAGTGAATTCCAATCCTGCCAAATCTTTTAACTCTCTCAGCCTAGTTCTCAGGAGTGTCTTACAACCTCTTAATAAAGTATAATCTACATCCCTCCCAAATTACACAGTCATTCATTTACACACTCCTTTAATGTCTATCCTCAGCTTTTGTCTCAAAGTGCCAATATTTTGTTTTCAATGTCTATTAGCTTTTATGCATAAATAGTCCAATATTGGGCAAATTTGTGTTATGCCCTACTCTGACTAAAAAAATGTAATTAAGAAAAGCCCAGTACTTTTTACAATACAAACTTGTGGGTTATCAACCAATATTAATTATTGACTGTATGCCAGGCACTGGGCTAAACCAGGTCACAGTTATCTTTTTCACTTTAAGAGGTAGAATCAATATTCACACCTGGCCCATGTGACCTCACAGCTTCCACAGTTTATAATTCACCAAGATATGTCATCTGTGAAACAAGTGGCATTATTAAATTGGGATTAACAATGTTTGGAATAAGAAATTGGCATAAAAATGGATATAGAACCAATCATCTTGTATTTTTTCTAAAGAGTAGAAGTTATTACAGTTCTGAGGTCAACTGTACGTTCTTGGGTCAGATACTTAATCTCTCTGGTCCTAACTTTATTCATCTATAAAATCAGGGTGTAGGACTATTTTAAGATTTTATCACTCTTTTTAGAGATCTTTATACAGAACTGAGTATATCTTGAAACTAGCAAGTAGAGATACTCCACAGACTATAATGCTCGTTAAGAATATAGGCTTTTTAAAACCCACTGTATGTTCAAAAGACATTATTGCAAAGTTCTTAAATACAGGGATCAAAAATGCTTGCTATATGCCCTACACTGTTTCCTAAGGAATTTACATGCATTTTATCATTTAATCCTCATAAAACAACTCTGCGTTAAGTTCCATTATTTTCTTCCCCTTTTTTTAGTGATGGAAACTGACACCTGAAGAGAGTAAATAGTTTGACCAAGGTCAAACAGCTAGTAAGTGCCAGAACTAGTACTCAACCCTGGCCTGCTGGATTCCAGAGCCCAAATTCTTAACCTGTATGCTAAACTGTATTCCAAAGAATCATTTAGATTAAAGTTTAAAATCTTTTGCATCCAAGGATAATTGTATTTGAATAGAGAGACTCTTGAAGGTGCAAATCATTAATTAGAATGACAGAATGTCAGACTGGTAGAGATTTTTCTTGTTCCTCAAATTACATCAACTTTGATTATTTTCTCCTTTTTTTCTACTCTTCTCTACTTTGCAATTTTTTTGTACTGACTATGTATTATTTAAAAATTCTTTTAATAGAATTGATTTTTTAGAGCAGTTTTAGGTTCACAGCTAAACTGAGCAGAAGATACAGAGATTTCCCATATACCCTCTGCCCCTACTCAAGCACAGCCTCTCCCATTATCAACATCCCCCACCAGAGTGGTACATTTGTTAAAATTGATGAACCTACATTGACAGATTATAGTCGCCAAAGTCCATAGTTTACATTAGGGTTCATTCTTGATATTGTACATTCTGTGGGTTTGGACAAATGTATACTGACGTGTATCCACCATTATAGTATCATACAAAGTAGTTTCATTGCCCTAAAAATCCTGTGCTCCGCATATTCATCCCTCCTTCCTCCCAACTCCTGTCAACCACTAATCCTTTTACTATATCCATAGTTCTGCCTTTTCTAGAATCTCATACAGTTGGAATCACACAGTATGTAGTCTTTTCAGATTGTCTGCTTTCACTTAGTAATATGCATTTAAGTATCCCCTCATGTATGTATTATTTTAAAATGGGAAGATACATGATAAATCTTTTTTTGGGAAAAAAGAAAAAGATACTACCTTAGGTGGCTGTTCTTCTCCCTATATGATGGGCACCACTCTGATTTTGCCAAAAGACTAGAGATTTGTCAAGCTAGAACTGTTTGAACTACCAGGCGAAGCTTCTTCTGAAAGGAGTTTGCAATGTGTTGTCAGAAAAAAGCAAGCCACAGGGAAAATCAAGTCTACTGGTAAATGAGAAGGGATGTGTAATCAAAGCTGACTTGAGAAAACTTATTTTTAGAAGAGTTCATGGCTCTCAAGAAGACTGAGTGAATGGGCATATTTTACTGAGAATAATAACAAAGCCAGCATGACAGAAGCCTGGAGAGAAGGCTTATGGAACTTTTAGACCCTGTAGAAAACCAGATGGTATATCCTGAGCGGAATACATTATAGCAGTTTTAAACTGTGATACACTGTGACAGTTGCAACATGATATCTTGGGCTCCCTTACAAGGTCACCAGTGGGGAGAAGTTGTTCATGCCTTTGTCACATGCTCCTCTTCAAGAGCAGTTGTGTTAGGCAAGGCAAAAGGAGGAAGAAGTCTACGTTTTCTCTCCATAGCACCTCCCCCCCTCCCCCCCCCAGTCCCTTCCAGGAAACTGGAAGTGACCTCAGCTCTCCACATAGCTGGAATCCTTTTTTAGTTTCTAGAACTAATTTCCAGTTCAGTGGCCCACATCTCTGACTGCTTGGTCTACAAACTCCCTGGCTGTTCTCTGTTATCTTTTCTCTCCTCAGATCCTTCTTCAGCCTTCAGTCTTGTCTTCCTCCCTTCTCTCCCCATGTGCCACACACAGGGGTTGTGGGGCCAACCTGCTAGCTTGTACCTTTATCTTATCACCACCCCACAGGAGCTGAGAAAAAATTAGAAGTATTAGTCAATATTTAGAGGTGCCCTCTGCTGGTTGTCAGCAACACAAAATTAAAGTTTGGAAATAGAGTTTCTTAGTGTGTTCAATAAAAATTTCTGGTGGAGACACAAGTAATAGGACAAAACATAAAAGAAAATGTTGCTGTGTATTATAAAAGCTTCTAAATTCCACAGAATTGTGTTTGGTTTAACTTTGGCTTGCAGTAGAGCAGTGGTTCTCAACTAGGGGTGATTTGGCCCCTAAGGGGACCTTTGGTAATATCTCTAGACGTTTTTGGTTACCACAACTTGGGCTGGGGGTGTGCTACTGGCTTAGAGTGGGTAGAAGGAAGGGATGCTGTTCCACATTCTACAGTGCACAAGAGAGCCTTCACCGCCCCACCCCCAACAATGAATTATCTGGCTTCAGTAGAGTGAAGCTAACTTAAATAGGCCTAAGAAAGCTGAAATTAGACTAATAGAATTTTGGGGGTTGAAGCAATTTAGAGATTAGCCAAGTGGTTCTCAACCTTGGTTGGCCATGGGATCACCTGGAAAGCTTTGAAATACTGACACTTGGGTCCTTTCTCTGGAGATTCCGATTTAATTTCTGGTTTGGATGTGATCTAGGCATCAGGAGTTTAAAATCTTCTCCAGGTGTTTTTAATATTCAGCCAAAGTTGAGAGCCATTGATGTAGTCAAAACTTTCAATTTTTTGGGTGAGGAATCAGGCCCTGGAGGATAAGATCTCTATAATACAAAGAGGCAGAGCTGGGACTAATATACCATTTTCTGAAGAAAAGAAGATAACACGGCACTAGCTTGACTGTACACCATACTTCTAAAAGCAAAAACTGTGAAAATACCTTATCACTTTTTAAAAACCTTAAATTGATTATATGTTGTATCCTTTCTTTTATTTATTCTTTCTTTAAGTAACAGTTTCAATATTTTTTCCTAAAAAATAACACATTTATTTTTTTAAATTCAACCCAAGGGAAATGCAAATTAAAACCATTAGATACCATTGCACACTTTTTAGTATAGCTAAAAAAATTTTTAAAAACCCCACACTAATAACTAACAATACCAAGTGATGATGAGAAAGCAGAGCAAATGGAAATCTCATAGATTGCTAGTAGGCATGCAACGTGGTACAGCCACTTTGGAAAACAGTTTGGCAGTTTCTCATAAAAGTAAAGCTGTACTTACTGTGTGAACCAGCAATCTGACTCTTAGGTATTTATTCAAGGGAAATGAAAACTTGTATTCACACAACCTGTACACAAATATTTACAGTGTCTTAATTTGTAATCACAAAAACAAGAACAACCCAAATGTCCTTAAACTGGTGAATGGATTAACAAACTGGAATATCCATACAATGGGATGCTGCTAAGCACCAACTGTGAACAAACTATTAATACACACAACAACATGGGGGAATCTCAAACAGGTTATACTAAGCAAAAGAAGTCAGCCTCAAAAGACTACGTATTGTATTATTCCACTTATATGAAATTCTGGAAAAGGCAAAATTATAGGAAAAGTAAACAGGTTAATGGTTTGAGGGACTGGGAGTGGGAAGAGGGGTTGAGTACAAAGGAATAGCATGAGGGAAGTTTGTAGGGTGACGAAACTGTTCTAAGTCTTGATTTTGGTGGTAGTTACATGACTATACGTTTGTCTAAAGCCAAAGAACTGTATACCAAAAACAATGAATTTTATTGTCTGCAAATTTAAAGCGACTAAAACAATGTGTAAAAACTTGAGAAATATACAAAAATAAAAAGCCAAAAAGCAACAAATCACCCAAAGTCCCATATCCAAAATTGAGTGTGACGTTTGGTTAACATGTTTCCAGGTATCTCTCTGTATACAGATGAAAAAAAATAGTATAAATAAATAAATATTATATTATAGGGTTTATGCATAGAATTATGTTGCAAATAATATTATATTTAATTTTACTTGACTTCATATATAAAGTCACACTATAAATAATACTTTAAATTTAATTTTACTTGAATTTAACAAAGGAAATAGAAACTGAAGGGGTTGATGAACTTCAGATAATGTTTTTTCATCACGAGTGATATTTTCTAGCATATCCCTCTAGGGTTAAGAAAAGAAATTATAAGCAGCATTAAGAGTTGGTAACTTTTAAAAGAAAATATGCACAACTTTAGACAGTACAGGTTGACTGCTTGTTAGGAAAAAAGAGGTAATATGAACTCTTACATTTGCTGTTACCTCCCTTTGCATTTGCCTTCTGATTTTTGTTGCTCATATATTTTAACTTTGTCAGGAATTATAACATTTGCCTTTTGGATTACAATTATAATTCTCCCAGTTGTTTAGTTTTAACTTAATATTTAAAAGGCTTCTGTGATCACCATCAGCCCTTTTACCATGACTTTCCATTCCTGAGTTTAGTTTGATTCAACTTTGGTTGGCTGGATAACGTAGTTAACTAGTTTTTCCAAGATGAGTTTTACGGATTCTATGTGACCTGAGTTCTCTAAAATTTTAAGAAATAATATCTGCCTGTTTAAACAACAACTTTGTAGTATTTCGGGGTTACTCTTTTCCTCAGAACTTTGTAAGTATTGTTCTCTTATTTCCTGGTGTTAAATGTTGCTGAAGAATTTTTTGAGACTAACTTTATTCCCTCTTGTAGGGTGTCTTGCTTTTTCTGTCTATATGCCTGAAATATTCTTTATTTATACTTGAAGCTCACTAACCTAATCAGAATATGAATCAAATATTGAGGTTTTTATGCTAAATTTTCACTAGGGCTGGCCTGGTGGCATAGCAGTTAAGTTTGCATGCTCCACTTTGGCGGCCTCGGGTTCACCGGTTTGGATCCCGGTTTGATACGCACCACTTGTCAAGCCATTCTGTAGCAGGCGTCCCACATATAAAATAGAGGAAGATGGGCACAGATGTTAGCTCAAGGCCAGTCTTCCTCTGCAAAAAGAGGAGGATTGGCAGGAGATGTTAGCTCAGGGCTAATCTTCCTCAACAAATAAAAAGAAAATTCTTTCCTCATGCGCCCTACAAAAACAGGTGGTGGGCCAAATTTGACCCACAGGCTATAGTTTGCTGATGCTGGTATATACCATCGGCATTCCAGGCACTTGCTAGAGAGCGTATTCTGGAACTTTACAACTCCTATTAAAATCCCCTTTGAGCGCCTGGCCCAGTGGCCAAGTGGTTGAAGTTCCACGTGCTCCGCTTCAGTGGCCTGGGTTCATGGGTTTGGATACTGGGCGTGGACCTACTCCACTCACCAGCCACACTTTGGAGGCATCCCATATACAAAAAAATAGAGGAGGATTGGCACAGATGTCAGCTCAATGCTAATGTTCCTCAAGTAAAAAAAAAGAAAGAAAGAAAATTCCCTTTGGGAGAAATGAATTCAGGAAATATAACCCAAAGGACATACTATCTATACACTCTTCTCTTAATTTTAGATTCTGCCTTGGAGTTGAGTTCAACTACTGGAAGACTATTAACTTGGACCAACTCAGCTCAACTCTAAACAGTTGCCTCCTCTGAACTAAATTTGAATATTATGCTTTCTGCTTTTATCAATGGTCATTACAATATAAAACAATTTTATTTCAGCTTTCGTGCTTGCAAAACAGCTGTTGTTGAAAACATTCTCCAACAAATCACACAGTGTTCCTGTACAGGGTCCCCTGTGAGGACTTTCTTTCAGAATTCCTCTGAAATAGAAGAAAACCTCTATTTTCTTTCACATGTTTTCACAGTTCTCTCTCTTGGCTAACTACACACAATGCTTACCAAACTTCCCTCTTTACACTGGCTTCTGGAAAGTTTAGAGTTGATTTTATTCTCAATCACATCAACAATATTCGTTCAGGGCCACTGAATAGTACAACTCCAGGGACCCCAAATTAGGAGGCTATTGCAGACATAAATGAGAAGTTAATCTCTAGAAAAATGAAGGCCTTCTTTCTAAATATGAGTCCAGACCTACTTTCAAGACCCTCCCCCCTCCACCCCTTACCCAGGTGTCTTAAAAAGCCACTGTTCCTTGCAAGAGAGCTATCTTTTATGCCTCCTTGAAATAGATTATTATGTTCTCTTAGAGGAAGACAGTGAAGGACGCTTCCTCTAGGAAAGCGATTACCTGAAGGGTCTCTCTGGAAGCTCAACTTTCTATGTTGGGTAAACCGCCCAGAGAAGTGCAAGGAAAAAACTAGAAGAAATACTGGTCAGAACCTGGCAGGTCATTTCCTTATGCCAAACCTGAAACAGGGCGTACCTGTGACTGGCTCTAGACTCTGAAAGGCCATACTCACACAGGGCCAACCTGACTATCCCACAGACACGTGACTAAGCCTGTGCAAGATCTGATAATTCACACACAAGTGCCTTGTAAATTTCCTAGGAAGTGGTAGTCATTGACTTATCCAAGATTTCAGCAATTTGAATCTTCTACTGGCCAAGGAATAATTTTAAATGGTATTTGGACTAATATCTCTGTAGTTCAGAAGGTGGTCGGTTGTGTGCATATATAGAATGAAAAAAGCATACCTCTCTATTTTCATCTACTTTAAATTTACCATTTGTCTTTATGTCTGGGTAAAGGGCTACATCTTTGTTTTTCCTCTTCCTCTCAAAAACACCCCATCATCTCTCCTGAGACCTTTCACAGTGGGCCTCTGGTTGGTCACTCTGAATTAGGTACCGGGCCTTCCATACTTCCAACTACCTAGGTCAGCTGTTAGCAGTTCTTAAGTAAAAATATGATTGGTCATCCCACCTCTGGGACTTGTCTAACGCCTCTGAGAGTTGAACATTTTTCCTGATGCTCTAGCTAGTTTTATCCCAAGAATCAAATGTATTGGGACAAATTTAAATCAAGGATTATGAAGGCCTTTCTCTGTACTTGGAGTCAGGATCAATGTTCATTCTCTCTCTTGTAAAATTTCTTCTCCTTTGAGTCCAGCAGTTTTTCTAGAACTCTTGGCATTAGTTCGTTTCATCCAGCCAAGTCTTGGCTCACTAATCTACTTTGGCTTGTCTCTTGGTCATCTGGTTCCCTACATGCTGCTATACTGAGAGGGGCCTGAACCTTCTACTTGGGAAGAAGTGTACCCCATACCCACCCTTAGAAACTCAAGTGGGAACTAGAGAAAAAGAGGCCTTTGGGCTGCAACTCTAGGACTTCTGGAGAATCCCTCTTTTTCAATTCTTCCTCTTGGGTACCATCTCTCCTTTCTATGAGTTGTGGGTCCAGGGCCAAGAAGATGATTTTGCCAAATTTTCCTCTAAGCCATTGACTTGCTTCTAGCCTAGGCAAATGGAATCCTTCCAGCACACATGTCATGTTGTCCAGGTATCTGGGTATAAGGGCGTAGAGTCAATACCTTGTTAGTAAGAAAGTACAATTGTATGTTTAGAGTCATCTTCATCTTTCCCTCCAGCATCTGTGGTCAGCAGAGTTGTCAGCAATCCTGGGATCATCAATCATCAATCTTCCCTCTACTCTCTTTTTTCCCCTTTTCCCTCTCCTTTGCTCTCCTTCTCCCTTTTTCTCCTCCCTCTTTCTCTCCTCTGTCCCTTAGAAACACAACTAACTCCATGCATCGTATTCCCTCCCAGTTGTGTTCCTCCCATGTGGCCTGTCACAGTGAATCACACCACCCTTCTGCCAAGACCAGACTCTGCATATTATCCATGCATCTTCCCCTCATTCATCTTACTCTTTAGTCATCAAATCCCATCAACTTTACCTCATCTTTAACTCTCTCCATTCCACTTCTCTCATCTCTACCCCCCCCCCCCAACCTCATTATCTCTCACTCCCACAGCAGCTTCCAGTCCTGCCCTGCCCTCATCCATCTTTCAGGTCTCCCTTACTCAGGGAATTCATCCCATTCCTGCAAGACAGAGGACTCTTGTCTGTGCTTCCACAACCTCCTAAACTTTACTGATTTTAAAGGTAGAATTGCCTCCCCCACTAAACAATAAGCTCTTTATTCTCCTTCACTTTTGTATCCCCAGTGATCAGCCCACACCTGTCACATGGTAGATGCTGAATACCTGTTTGATGAGTGAATGAATGAGATATAGAAAAGAAATTTGGGAAGTTGAGCTTTTAACTGAGGAGAGATATTGAGGCTGTTAGGATAGTTTGTAATTTTTTCTTTGCATAGATTTTGAGACATTATTAACATTTCTACTTGTATTTTTTTTTTCAAGTTTATTGTGCTGATATATAGAATTGATAATTTTTTATAATTACAAAGTGTTTTTTTTGTTGTTTTTCATTCTGTAATCCGCATTGTATTAAAAGAGACACTTGAGAAGAAAGCATGTGTTTTGAATTCCCTTGATTCCCATGTGACTTTTTTGGTATCCCCGCAGTGCCAGGACCAAGGCAGGCTTGATCAGATCTGGGCAGTGGAGGAGAGTTGGCTCTTGGAGGAATTAGCCAGCTTGCTGGATTCACTAGGTGAGAATGGTTCTTAGTAAGGATGCCAGTAAATGTTGGAAAAAGATCAGTGCTCAGGGAGCTAAAGTGGGGAGAGCAAGCCAGGAACTGGGAAGGAGATGGACCACCTCACACACACAAGTCTTGTCAGAGATACAGATTCAAACCAGAGCAGCAGGAGTTGTATGACAGAGTCAGCCAGATGATCTCACATCTGAACCAGGACTGGTTCATGCATTTTAATACTGGTTTATGCAAATGATAAGGAGGCTTTTAAAAGCCTTGGGGAAGCCTGCCTGACCCTGTCCAGTCTTTAAAGAGCCCCTACTGAAGATGGCCATGGATTTCCAATAGGTCTGTACAATTTGTTCTATTTTATTAGATGCATTTATATTGATTTCTCATGATATACTGTTAGTGAACCAGGTTCGTTTTTGCCCGCCGCCCAGAAAACCAAACACCAAGATGGCAAGATTGCAGCAGAGAGAGGGATTACTCACAAGGCAGCCATGTGAGGAAGCGAGAGCATGTGTCTCAAATTCGCTTCCCCAAAAATAGGGACTCAAGGATATTTATGGGATATGGGGCAAGGTGGTCTGAAATGTGAGGAGAGGTGAGGTAATTGATGATCTGTGCAAACGTAGTCGGACTTCATGCCTCTTCATAGGACCCATGTTCACAAAATGGCAGCGTTAGTATGATCTAAGGGTGGAGTTTTTAGCCTCTTGGCGTCCACAGGTCACCTATCGGACATCTGCATGGGCCTGGTTGATGAGCTGGTGGTCTTAACCAGCCTGAAGTGGACAAGGAGTTCTAATTCTTGAAAAACAGCTCACACACCCATTGCCATGGTGACCCAGGCTCCAGGAAGATGTTATCTATAGGAGTCTAGAGGGAGTCAGATGATAGCATATTGCCTAAGCAGCACAATTAACAATGGGTGGGTTAAACAGCTAAAAGCTATAATCAGTAATTGCGAAAAGGAAAAAACTTTACTACGTAGATACTTAATCATTAATGGCTGTTTGCTGATTTCAGTCCCCCCCATTCTTTAGTCATTCCTCATTCTTGAGGGATTTGGGTTGACAACTGATCTAGCTACTTCCTGCTGAATTGGGGCATAGATCTGGGTTAAAGGAATGAAACTGTTTAGTACTCATTTGGAAATATTCTCTTGTTCCCAGCTTCATGTCGACATTTTTGTATTACTAGAATTTTGTATCTTGTGCGACATCTAAAACATCTAAAAAAGCACATTTTTATAATCAAATGTCTAACCAGAGAGATAAGCATAGACAATCCAAATTTTGACAGACCCTGAAAAATAGACCTAATCCCAGTGGGGCCTCCATCTGATCTCCAGGTTGGAGCAGACATCTGGTCTCAGTTCTTGATAGTCTTTTGTTTTACTGGATGTGCATCAGAGACCAGAGCAACGGCCTATACCCTGATCTTTCAGTTGTCATTGATGATGGCTGTCAGCACAGACTCTCTACCTAGGGGTCATCACATTCCTGAAGAACTGAAAAGAACAAAGTTATCAACTGATAGCAGCTGAAAGGGTCCATAAAATCTACAAAACATGTCTAGGTTAGTTAATCAGAGGTCATTCAAAGTTACAATATGGTTTCTTTTTTACAATATGGCTTCCCTTATGTCAACCTTGTGTTGACCAGTATCAATCCACTCTTTTGTTGTTCATCTTCAATCCTGAGGGATTATCCTGTTGATGGGGGCACAGGTTGTTCCATCTCATTGAACCAGTCTTTTAGTAAGATGGTGATGCAGGCAGCCTCCTAAAGTTCAGCCTATATTGTGTAAGCAAGTAACCAGGTATTTAATAAGAAGTATTTCTAGAGAGACAAAAGGAAAAACAAAGTTAATGGTGGGAGCCTAAGGTTACATGTGAATTTCTTCAAGAGTGGAAACTGCCTCACCTGGTTGGGGTCCAGCAGCCTATGGTGCAGGCACAGTATGGTTGTTTGGCCTTTTGTTCACAAAGAGACTCACTTGAATTACCTCAAGTAAGGAGGAGGGTATTTTAAAGGTACAAGGGAGGTTGCATTTTATACCATGCAAGAGAAAGCAAAATAACTAAGCTTTGGGGAGATAGGAGCCAGAGGTTGGTTCTGCATCCTGAGAGGCTCTGGAGACATCTCTCTTGAGTGAATGGAGCTTTGCTTTGGTGTTTCATCGTTAATAGATCCTAGCTACTCTTTGCAGGTCTGCTTCTTTGTGTTATGCAATTACATTCTTTCTCTTTTTGATGACGATACTTCCTCTACCCCAACTTCTGCTTTTACAAATTCAGTTTCCACAAGGCTCATCAAGGCTTCCTTTCAGCTCCTACAGCTGCCACTGCTAACTGCCTCCTCCTCTAGAGATACCAGAAATCTGACTGGTTTAGCTCAACACTGTATATCAGATAACGTCGGTCACTGTCAAGTAGTAGTCCTTCTCCTGATCCAGTCAGCTGTGGTCTACATAGTCTCCTTGGGCAGAGGCAGTGTATAAGGCAGTTGCACCTGGAAGGGCTGTAGGAAAGGGCGGACAAAATAGCTGTGTCGAGAATAGAGTGTGACCCAGAGTTGGCCCCTCTCTACTCATCACTTGTCTACTCAATTTATAATGAACATATATTTTCACGGGAAAGTACTGTTTAATCACGAAGACTGACTTTCCCACCCAGTTGTAAAGGCAAGTGTGTTCTTAAATATATATTTAAGAAACAATGAATGAAAGGGTCCAAATCTTCCCAAGATGGGTAGGGGTACCAAATAAAACACAGGATGCCCAGTTAAATTTGAATTTCAGATAAACAATGAATATGTTTAAGATAAGCAACATCAATGTTTGTGACATACTTACACTAAAAAATTATTCATCCTTTTTATTGTTGTTTTCTAAATTGGGCAACCCTAATGACAAGCGATTCTTCAAAGAGAAAGCTGTTCCTCAGGTATGTTATTGAAAGGTCTGAAAAGTAAGGAATGGTCTGTGTCTGAGTCATTCCAGCTATCTTCTGCAGGTGGAGGAATTTATTTGCATTATAGTATGTATTTTGCAGTGTCTGTGCAATTCATTTGGTGCTTAACCTTATACTCCAAATAATCATAACCTCTGCTGCTGCTGCTGAGGTTGCTAAAGTGCTTCACTGGCTGCTTTATCACATGGTGCCCTCCAGTTGGGTCATCTAATGAAAGTTTAACAAAGGAACTATTTACGATGCTGTGGGAAGTGTGTAGGAAACCATGAGGGAGAGACCAGTAACCCAGGGCAGGCACAGTTACCTCATCTAGGCCTGAAGGCTGTGTAGACAGGGCCACTTCACAGACCTTGTGGCCACATGTCAAGGTGTCAAGGGACTTTGACAGCCCTATAGCGATCCTCCAAGTAGAGAGCTGGAGAATATATACCTTACCTTCACTCTCCTTCCTCCTTCTGTTCTCCTGCCCTGGCTCTCAGGTGGCCACATTCCAGCAGAAGGCACACAGGCCAGCCTCCCAGTGCACAGGGAGGGTGGAGAAGAGCAGAGAGTACATGGAAGGGCACATGGAAGGATCGACTTCAAATACTCCCTGTGTGCCAGGCCCTGTTAATCATTTTACATGTTCACCTCACTTGATCCTCACGGCAGTTTTATAAGGAAATTACTATTAATGTCCCCCTGATTTGGTAAAGGATTAGCGATATTGAATAACTTGCTCAGGGTCACATAGCTAGTAAACGATGCCAGAATCCAAAACTGTCTATTCCCTTCCATATTACTGTACAAGACTTCCTGGTGAACTCTTTCCATTGTTATTCTTTTTTTTTCTAACTTTCATGGTATTTAAAAAATTTTGTTGTTCACATGTCGTGCTGCCAACTATTGAAAAATCCCCCCAGACTTAGTTTAGTAGCTTGTATACAAAATATGCTCACTCAATGGTTGTTAATTTTCTGTTCGATTTCTGGTTTGGGGTGGCAACAGTAGCAGGGAGTTCATGTTTAAGAGTTGGGTCAGTCAGTTGTTTCCTTGCAGGAAAGCTGATAGAAGTTGGCACCTGACTCAGAATCCATGGTTCACCTCATACAAGGAAAAGCCTATCAAGTCAAGGGTCTCAGACATCCCAAAGAGTAATTTTACAGAATCTAGACTTGAAAGGGACCTCAGAGGTCACCTACAGCCTCTACCTAATGTGTGACCCCTCTTCGCAATTCATTCTGTCTCCTTATCCCTAGGGTTGACCTCTAAGTAAACACACCAAGAGAAGGTCTGACCAAGAGATTTCGGGAAGGATCCATAACTCCCTTGAGTGATTCTTTTTACTAAGAATTCCATTTCACCACTGAACTTTAACGAGCCTTGGTTTGCCCACGGATAACATGGAGGTGGGTAACGTAAAGATACATTAATCTCCATAATCTCCTTGAAACTTGGTAGCGCTTCCTGAAGAAGGGGCCAAGTTGTGCTGTCAAAATAAGTAGGAGTAAACTTAGAAGCTCTAAGTAAAATTAGTTAAATTTCTGATATATAAAAGTCAGGGGAAGGGAATGTGGGTTGGAAGCTTTAATTGTGAGACAAAGCATGAAAGATGATTCAGTTAGTGTGTAATGTAATTTGGAAAGCAGAAATAATGAAATGGAAACAATTTTTATTTCTGGGAAATGAAACAGAAAGAGAGAAAAGCCAAATAACTTAAAAAAAAAGTCAAGCCCATCACCCACAAAAGCTGAAGTGTCTTCTTTTATTTGGGTTTTTGAATCATTATTGCTCCAAAAAATGGTTTTTTAATTGAGTTTGTAGTTCCCTTAGAATTTCATAAGTTATTTACAATATTAAATTTACTTTAATTTTATATATTTTATATAATCTATGTATACTTTTCCTTCCAACTTTTTTTTTTTTTTAAAGATTGGCACCTGGGCTAACAACTGTTGCCAATCTTCCTTTTTTTTTTTTCTTTTTTTTAAGGATTGGCACCTGGGCTAACAACTGTTGCCAATCTTTTTTTTTTTTTTTCTGCTTTATCTCCCCAATTCCCCACTGTACACAGACGTGTATCCTAGTTGCAGGTCCTTCTAGTTGTGGGTTGTGGGACGCCGCCTCAACGTGGCCTGACGAGCGTTGCCATGTCCGCGCCCAGGATCCGAACCCTGGGCTGCTGCAGCGGAGCGCGGGAACTTAACCACTCGGCCACGGAGCCAGCCCTTCCTTCCAACTTTTATGTTTAGAGTTTTTAATAGTCAAAGGAGATATTTTGAGTTCAAAATTCAGTTTCAGAGGGAGGTTAGGTAAGATAAGGAGAATTTTTCTTTTTTGGACTTGGCGTTCTCTCTTAACCTATTTTAGGAGCACAGGTGTCATGGACCTAAATTCTGTGTTCACCACGCCTATCCTGCAAATGCTGACTTCCTTAGCTATTGTCACCCAGGGTTTCCCCTTCCTGCTCCAATAACACCTTAGGCATGTTTCTCTACAGTACTTATCGTGCATGTCTCTCTCCCACCTGGACCCAGGGGCCTGTGGGTAGAAAGGACGTCTCATTTATCTCAATAACTCAATGTGTCTGGCACATAGTAAATGCTCAGGAAATGTTTGTTGAAAGAATGAATGGGTTATCTCACCTCCCTGGTGAAACCTTCCACCCTGTAGGAGCTCCACAGTACCCTCTGTATGACTGGGGGTGGGGGGTAGTTGTGATTTTGGGACCACTGCAGGTTTTCTGCCGTCCATACCCATGCCTAAAATTTCTCACTTTGTGCCTCTTTTCTTTGATTTAAGACAAAGAGAAGTTTTACTCCCACTTAAAATGCATATGTCCTTTGAAGAGGCAACCCTTTAAACTTTATGAAAGTATAAACCTTATTCTAAATCATACACTTTAGCGTAACTGCACTTAAGGCCTCTGGTTCTGGGAAAGGGTTTATTGTGGGAGAGAGTAGAGATAGAATGAAGATTCCAGTGACCTGAAGGACGGTGCAGAAAAGGGGCAGCTGAGGGTACAGAGGGAAACCTCTAATTAATTTTGTGTCACCCTCACCAGACTGATCTTTAATGATTTTCAAAGGGTTCTTCGGGCTGTGAGATGAGAAAAGAGTCCTAAAAGTGTCCTCCTTTCCAGATTTGGGCTTTGTAACAAAGGCCTTCTGAAGATAATGCCTGGGCCTTTGAGGTCTAATTCTAGCTGAAAAGAAAAATACCTAAAGAATGACTGTAATGGTGGGAATTGCAGGGCGGGAAAGAGGATAATGCTGTTAGATCTGTGGGTAATTTAGGGGCTAGAATGGCCTTTCTGGAGGCCCTTAAATTATACAGAGTCTATGAGTTAGCTTCAAGTGCCTGCTTGTAGGAATCACCCTGGCTGATGCTGTGACTTACTGTTGGGAAATAAGTGGGGTGACTGACTTGGTTTGTCCAGTACTGTCCCCATTTTAGCACTAAAAGTTCCATATCTTGGGAAACCCCCAGTCCTGGGAAAGCCAGAGTGTTTGGTCACCCTGTGAGACCCAAATGTAAGGGTGGATCAAGGTCTCTTAATTTTAATATTAATAGAGCTGTTAACTTGGTGTCCAGCACCTGTGGGAAAAAGATAAATTTTTAAAAAGTAAACAACTAGCCCAGTTTGGGAGGATGTCAGCTCTGCTATCTCATTACGATAGGCAATCTTATAATCAGTAGAGAACTCCCAAATGTGGCTTTAAACATAACAACAGTTACGTAATTAAATT
Organism: Equus asinus; assembly: GCF_041296235.1. Taxonomy (NCBI): domain Eukaryota; kingdom Metazoa; phylum Chordata; class Mammalia; order Perissodactyla; family Equidae; genus Equus; species Equus asinus. The sequence goes on from NC_091812.1 coordinate 39,068,276, forward strand.
TCCCTGGCTTAAACCACTAATAAGACATTGCCAAATTTTAGCTTAATATGTGAAGATAACACACACATTCACACACACACACATGCACATACACATCTGCAAAGAGGTTGCATTACACGCACGTAAAAATTAGTTTTAATTTTTCTGGTTTAGCATACTTGTGTTTTAACGACAGTTTCCATGAGTTTTCACCGTATTAACAGAACACAGTTTGTTGTTGCAGAATGTCATTTAAATGGTTACCTGTTGCTATTGTTTACTGTAAAGCACTTTACTGTGTTATTTTTAAAATATATTTAATGATGCATCCTTTCATTTATAGCTTACCTGTACTTAATATAAACTTTTGAGAGTTAGCATCATTTATAGAGATATAAATATAAAGAGAGGAGAGAGAGCTACCAAATAGCTGATGGCTTTCTAATGCCTAAAGTGCTACATTTATTTATTATGAGAAATAGAGACAGTAACTATTCGTGAATCACAAATCAATTATAATAGCCATCAAAGTCATACATTTAAAAAAAATTAGAAATACATTACTAAATACTTCTTGGGTTAAGGAGAAAATCAAATGGAAATTATAAAACATGTAAAGCTGAATGGACAAAGAAGCATTACTTTACAAAATTTGTGGTTTATAGTCAACATGCCATTCAGAAGGAAACTTATAGCCTGAAATATATGCATTAGAAAATAAGGAATATTGAAAATAAATTAAACAAACTTTCAAATCAAAATTCAAGACCCCAGTCCAACAATCAATCAAACAAAAATAACAAAATGAACACAACGAAAAGAGAAGGGAAAACTGTAACATCAGAAAAGAAAGCAATAGAAAAGGATAGTAGAGGCAGCTGAAATTGAGGCGGTCCTCCTTTTACATGGGGATCTCAGCTGCCCAGACTCTGACTTGGATACTCACCTCCCAGCCAAAGAATATGGGTTGTGGACATTGAAGTGGAGACCAAAGGAAGAGAGCAGGAAATCCATGATTGCACCTCTATGTGGAATACTGTAGAGGGGAGAATAATGACTAACATTTGCTAAGATCTATGTGTCAAGCATTATGCTAGGCAGTTTATATACATTTTTTGGTTTAATAATACTTCTTCCTCAATTACAGATGAGAATATTGAAGCACAGGATGGCTTAGTAATTTCCTCAAGTTCACCAGACAGTAAGTAATGAAGCTTGGCCATCAACTCTTTTTTTTCTTTTAAGATTGGCACCTGAGCTAACAACTGTTGCCAATCTTTTTTTTTTTTCTTTTCTGCTTTTTCTCCCCAAATCCCCCCAGTACATAGTTGTATATTTTAGTTGTGGGTCCTTCTAGTTGTGGCATGTGGGACGCCGCCTCAGCATGGCCTAATGAGTGGTGCCACGTCCGTGCCCAGGATCCGAACCTGCGAAACCCTGGGCTGCCAAAGCAGAGCGGGAACTTAACCACTCTGCCACGGGGCCGCCCCCTGGGCGTCAACTCTTTAAGGGCTATTAACCGGAGTTTAATATACCACATGTTGTCAGTTAAAGATGCTATTGGTTTTAGAAACATCTTGTTTTGAAAACTCTTATCTGTCTATGAAGGACATGGGGCTATCAGTTGTTCACATTTTAGAATCAAATGTTTCAAGCAGATTACTTTCCTCTCAACACCTACCTGAGGTTACCTGTATTAAAAGAATGGGACATTTGAAATGGTTGGAGAGAGAGGAGTAATGCAGTAGGAGTGATCCTCCTTGGAGGCTAAGGTCCCCATCAGAATGTGGGACAGCTGAGGTCTGGATGAGATGATAAGCAAAAGTACAGAAAGGGAAGTGGGAAGATGCTAAAGATCAAGTCTGACTATTTCAAAATTCTGGCTAGGGTCAGCCCCACCCTCAAGAAGAGAAGGACAGGCTCTTCCCCTTTTTCTCTCCTATACAAATCAGTCCCCTGTTCCCAGGACCAATAGGTCCAGGTCCATGGGCTGCACTAGGGAAAATTGAGTCGGAAGGGACTTTAAAGGCCATTCATCCTGCTTACCACCAGGCCTCCCCCACACCCATACATTACCCCAAACTACCCCTCAATATCTTTGCTGGAGCAGAGTGATAAGAAACACGCTCCTTCACAGGACAGTCCATGTTCATTTTGGGCTTGAGCTAATTGTTAGAAAGTCTTTGGTATTTTTGGCAAAACTCTGGTTTTCTTTCAGCTCCCCCTCAGTGGTCTTACTTCTGCCCTCTGGAATTGTCCAGTCTGTGTGGTATTTGTTCAAATGGAATTTGATCTGTCATGTACTATTGTTTTTGGCTGATTTGCTAAGTTGATTAGATCCTTCTATAAACTCAATGCATTTGGATCAAGGTGATTGTTGGTTCTAGCAATTATTTTTTAAGAAACATTTTGCCACTGCTCTGTTTTAAAAAGGAAAAGAATGCTCCTAACTTAGACTAATTTTACGAGAATATGTTTATATACACATCCCTAGAATAACCCACATGAAGCATCCACATAAAAAAGAAACAATAAGTATATGTTTTCTTATTGATAGGCATTGCTTGAAAGCGCCTTCAGTTCTTTTGTGGTATAATAAAGTAAATAGATATTGAGAAGAGAAGATCATCTAGTTAACCAACATGGAAAAATGTTCCCCTTCATTTTTAATTAGAAGAAGTAACAATTAAAATGATAATGAGGTACCCTTTTTCTTCCATTCATTTAGCCTCAAAACAAAGCAACACCCATAATAATATTCAATGTTTGTTAAGAAGGGGTGAAACTAGTACTCTCATACGCTACCACTGGTAATATAAAAGTCTTTTAGAAATTGATTTAGCAATATTTATCAAGAGATTTTAAAATATCCATATCCTTTGGCCCAGTAGAATCTTCTGGGAATTTGTACTATGGAAATAACCAAAATAGTAAAAAATATATGATGGAAGTTTGCAATCCATTATAGGAAAGTTATTTGTAATAGCAAAACATTGGTCACAGCCTAAAAATCCAACAATAGGAAATGATTAATTAGATTTTGGTATACTCACTCAGTGAGAGATTAGGCAGCCATTACAAATAATGATTATGAAAAAATCTTTATGTACTCTGGATGGCCTTAGTGGAAAAGTCTTAGGTAAGTTATTGAGGTAGAAGCAGAAAAATGTTGAGACTCGCTCATTTGTAGTCACATGAAAAATTCTTGCAGTATATAAAAAAATCATGTAATCAAGAAATCCACTGAAATTATTCTTATGGTAGAAGAATTTTATAATTCTTCTAGTAACCCAATGCCTCATTTTTAAACAAAAAATTACCATATAAATTAATTTTCCTCTGGACTATTGCCAAGAACTGTATCAATAACCTTGACCAGCAGAAACAGAACTATTTACTATAATCTTGTTGGGAATGTAGATGTAAAAGACCCCTCTCTAAAAACAAGCATCTCAGGGATATATCCAACCTCTTATTCCTTCCTGTGTTGCTCCTCTACAAAACTGGAGAGAACCCACAGAGAAGAAAAGGAGCTTTTCCAGAAGCAGAGTTTTGAAGTAACAATAAGATGCTAACAGAAACCCCCCCCCCACCCCCCCGGGCCTCTTCTCTGGGATACCCTGCTCACCTTACCCTGAGCTCTGGAGGGAAAAAGTACTAGTGTGGCTATCTGCAAATGAAAGGGAGGAAAGGGGAGGAAATGCTGGCAGAGTGAGACACTCTAGGCCCTCTGACACCTAGAGGAGACTTCAGAGCCAGACTTTGTCACTTATTCTTTGGCCATTGGAGTGGAAGGCAGATTGCTTGTTAAAATACAAACCTTCCCCACTCCAGCTATTTCTACCAGGCTCTTAGAGAAGCTTTAGGATTTTCACACATTTTGGTTGATTCCTTTACTCTGTTTTTCTTCTCCAGCTTCGTTATGGAAGATTATCTAGTGTTTCCAATTTGCCTGGGGTCCCCATTGATAGTAGCAAGAAACTCTGGTTATTGGGATGTACTTGATTATTTGAGTCTCCAAAGTCCAATCATTGCAGATTGTAGGATCAAGAGTTAACACTATAAGCATATGACTCTGCCAGTCAGTTTACTCACATATGTATGCCACTGAACACACAAAAAAATATGGCATATATTAGTCAGCTATTGTTACACTAAAGCTGAGTAACAAACAGCCCCCAAACTCAGTGGCTCATAAAAACAAGCATTTGTCTTTCTTGTTCATGGATGTGTAGATAAGCTAGGACTGCGCTACTTCTCTTACAGGTCAGCTGGGCTTGTCTTAAAGCTTCAGGTTGGGATTAGGTTTGCTCCATGTGTTCCCACAATCCCATTAGCTACCTGAGGCACAGTTTTTTCCTGGTGGATCACCAAGCAAAAGAGACCAAGTCAAAACACTTAATTACGGACTGTGCTTATGATTGCTGTTACCCAGTTGGCAAAAGCAAGGTACGTACATGACTCTACCCAACATCGATGAGATAGAGAAATAACTCCCATTAGAAGTTCACATGGCAGAGCGAGGGGGGTGAAGAATTGAGAACAATTATCTAAATTACCATAGGGGATAATGTGTAAACAGATTGATTCAAATAATTCAAAAGGAATACCTACTAACTTGCAGAATAAGTGACATCATCTCCATGTGTGAAAAAATCCTGTTTTTCCAATTAGACTAATGAAAACTTAATAAAATAGCTCACTTGCCATATATTTCTTTTATAGAACATACAATATCACTATATTTTAGTGACAGTTCCTGGTTATGACTATGTTGGGTGTCTAGCCAAGTAAGAATTGGTTCCATTGTAGGTGAGTTTCTGATTTGGGTTACACACACGTACATGTGCATTATGAGTTTGTAGCCAGTGAGTAAAATTGCCCTGAGAGGAAATCACTTGGTAAGAACCACTATTTAGTAAGAAAAGGTGACTCAAGAAAAGAAGTTCCTTGTGGTTTTAAACTTTGTTATGTTGCGCGTCTCTACAAAAATAAGCCGTCTTTAAAAAGAGAAGCTGATTTAAGGCAAGAGCTTTTAACAAGACGTTTCCGTTTTAATTTTTCAAGATGAGAACTCTTTTCAGGGAAATTTTGTACTTGTTTTAATGTCAAAAGGCAAAGCAAGGGATAAATAAAGTCTGAGTTCCAGCTAGATAGATCTGTTTACATTGGAACAACAACTTTAAACTCTAGGAAAGAAGAGCTGATAGCTCAGAAAAAAGTAATGGATTCAAGGAAAAGGTTAGAGAATTCTGTTGGCTTGATTTTTAAGTTAGTAGGAGCATTTCTCCAAGATTTTTCTGTTTTTTAGATTCGGATTAGCAGTTGGATAGATACAAGGGACTGGGGAATCAGTCGATGACGGAAACAGTTGTTGTGGTAATTTCAATTTCAGAAAATTTATCTAGTGTTGTCTACATAGATAAATGGGGATACTGAAGCATGAGAGTTCGACACTCTGTGTCCCAGCTTAGAGGAAGTCCTCCTGAAATGGAACAGTCACTTTGAAGTATAACATCTAGTTGACTTTTTCCAAGGGAAAAGGAAATTGCACATTCTGACTAACCAGCAATTATCCCTAATTAATGAAGAGAGCACAATTTTTCAGCACTCTGGAAACAACCAAGTGAGGCAAGATTCCAATAGACATAAGAGGTGTTTTTTTCTTGAACAGATAAAAGTGGGGTAATTAAACATGTAATGGCAATCATTGCAGCAGATTTAATTAATTCTTTGACAAATGCATAAAAGTAATATTTATGGCTTTCTAAAGGCTAGTATTCAATATGGACTAAGAGAGGAAAATGTTTTAATAACATCTCATCAGAGTTTGTATCATAACTAATTTTTCAAAGTGGCTTTATATCCATTATTTTATTTTATTTCACATTATGTTATAAAGTGTCTCAGGCATCTTAATATCCATTTTAAAGATACCTCTAATGGAGAGGTTACACTTCCTAAATATAAAGTCACACAACTACTTTGTACCTATGATATAATTAGACTGTGAAGCTCTTGAGACATTTAAAATATGACCCATGAAAGCCATAAAATGCCCTATGGCTCCTCAAAGAAAATGTGCTTCAAGTAATTGATCCATATTAAAATGATTTAACTATGGGATATAAAGTTCATTTTCTCTTCTCTTTAATATAAAGTTTACATTTAAAATGGATTGTTTTAGAAAGCTATATTCCACTGATGAGCATAAGATGAAAAAAAACCATCTGTATTTGCCTCGTGGGACTGGTAGGAAGTTTAAAAAATGTTTTCTTTATAAAATTAATATGCATCATTATAAATAGCTTGAAAAATCTTCCAAAGTTTCAACATCTGAAGTCAATTGTGTGTTTCCTGTCCAGCTTTTTATGCATGATTTTTTCCAACTCTTTACTATAGAAATTGTTGAATATACTGAAAAACTGAAATATCTGCATAGTGAATTCATATGTGCTGACCACCTAGATTCTACCATTAGCAGTTAATTTTCTTTTTCACATATTTATCCAACCATCTATCTTTGATCCTTCTATCCATCCATCAATCCATCTTATTTTTTGATGCATTTAAAAGTAAGTTGTAGATATCAATAGTATACTTCATGTCATAGTTCAGCATGCATATCATTAATTAGAGTTCAGTATTTATTTATGAGGGTTTTTTTTGAGGTAAGATTTACATGTAGAGAATGCACAATCTTAAGCGCACCATTCAATGAATTTTTACAAATGCATACACCTGGGTTGCCCAAACCCCTGTCAAAATATAGAATATTCCCATTTTCTCAGAAAGTTCACTCATACTCCTTGCCAGACAATCCCCACATACCCATTCCTCAAAGTGCAACCAATACTATGTTTTTCAACACAGATTAGTTTAGTAGCAGTGTATAAGAGTTTCAATTGTTGAACATTCTCATTGGCATTTGGTATTCTCAGTGTTTTTATTTTAGCCACTCTGATGCATTTACATTCGTATCTCTTTACTAATGATTTTGAGCATTTATTCATATGTTTATAGCATTCCTATATCTTCCTTTGTGAGATCTCAGCTTAAATCTTTTGCCCATTTTAAATTGGGTTGTCTTTTTAATATTGAGTTATAGGACTTTATATCTTTTGAATAACAGTCTTTTGTCAGATGTATGATTTGCAAATCTTTTCTCCCAGTTTATGCATATTCGTTTTCTTAGCAGTGGCTTTTGATGAAGAATATTGTTTCACCCAGTTGTACAGATCTTTCAAACACTGACACATTTCATTATACAACGTTTAAAAATAACACTCATTAATATCACCACCAATCTTATCAGAAAAGTCTTTAAGTATTGAAAAGCTGTCAGGTTTATGCTGGCAGATATAAATGTTCCCAAACTCTTATTTTTGCTTGAAAGTTTGAATTTTATATTTATACTGTCAGTTTTCCTCTTGAAATGACAGGCTCATTCAATTTCTTTTCAAGAAAATGTCTGCCATTACCCAATTCTGAGTAACCATAGTTTGTCTAAGTCATTCTTTCGAGTAAAAATGGTGCTCTGTGAAAAAAACCGGCTCATTTGGCTCACAACTCAATCACTCCAGCATTTTTCCTCAAGAAAATGGTTCAGTATGCAATTCAAGTGTTTTATGCATAATTCTGATTTCATCATGCAGAATACTAAAAAGAGGTATACTAAACAACCCAATTCAAAAGTGAGTAGAAGATCTGAACAGACACCTCACCAAAGAGATGAACAGATGGCAAACATCATATGTCATTAGGGAAATGCAAATTAAAATGAGATATCACTATATACCTATTAGAATGGCTAAAATTCAAAATGCTAACACTACCAAATGTTGGCAAGGATATGAAGCAATAGGAACTCTCATTCACTGCTGGTAGTAATACAAAATATTACTGCCACCTTGGAAAACAGTTTGGCATCTTTTTGCAAATCTAAACGTAGTCTTACCACATGATCCAGCAATCACACTCTTAGGTATTTACATAAAAAAGTTGAACACATGTCCACACAAAAATGAATGTTATTGCAGCTTTATTCATAATTGCTAAACCTTGAATGCAACCAAGATATCTTTCAATAGGTGAATGGATAAACAAACTATGATACATCCATACAAAGGGATATTATTCAGTGATAAAAAGAAATGATCAGCCACAAAAAGAGGAACATTAAATGCATATTGAAAAGTGAAAGAAGCCAATCTGAAAAGGCTACATACTGTGTGATTCAAACTATGACATTCTGGAAAAGGCAAAACTTTGGAGACAATAAAAAGATCAGTGATTTGCAGGGGTTGAGCTAGAGGGGGTAAAGGATGAATGGGTGGAGCACAGTGGATTTTTAGGCAGTGGAACTATTCTGCAGAATACTGTAATGGTGGATATAGGGCCTTATACAAAACCCAGAAAACTTTAAAACACAAAGAGTGAACCCTAATGTAAACTATGGACTTCAGTTAATAATAATGTATCAATATTGGCTCATCAGTTGTAACCAACGCACCACACTAGTGCAAGATTCTAATAGGGAAAACTGTGAGTAGGGAAGGGAGAGAGTATATGGGAACTCTCTGTCCTTTCTGCTCAATTTTTCTGTAAACCTAAAACTGCTCTAAGAAATAAAGTCTATTAATTAAAAAAAGATACATACTTAAGGGTCAAGATTTACATCAATTAACAAGGCTAACTTTTACATCAAGACAAGATTCACAGGGGCTGGCCCCGTGGCTGAGTGGTTAAGTTCATGCACTCTGCTTCAGCGGCCCAGGGTTTCGCTGGTTCGGATCCTGGGCACGGACTTGGCATTGCTCATCAGGCCATGCTGAGGCGGCGTCCCACATGCCACAACTAGAAGGACCCACAACTAAAATACACAACTATGTACTGGGGGGATTTGGGCAGGAAAAGCAGAAAAAAAATGAAGATTGGCAACAGTTGTTAGCTCAGGTGCCACCCTTTAAAAAAAAAAAAAAGACAAGATTCATTAAGACATTCTTAAATAAAACTGGCTTCTTTTCTTAAAAACTGAGTTTTTGGTGTTGTAGAAGACAATGATTGCTACTGGTTTGGTGCCACTTCCTTGACTCATGGTTAGGTGCCAGCAGTTTGACTCACTATTACTTTTGTGCCATTGGTGTAAATGTCAACCAGTGAAAAAGGTGAATGTCATCTTCATATTATTTTGAAAATAGTTTTGACCTGGCAGACTCCACAAAAGGATCTCAGAGATTCCTAAAGGTCCATGGCTCATCCTTTGAGGACTGTTGGACTATGATGTTCCTAGTGTCATTTTTTTCATATTTATTTTATTTGGATTTTATTGGTATTCTTGAATCTGTGAATTCATTTTTCATTAAGTATGGGGAAATTATTTTATTTATTATTTTATCATACATTTTTTTTCTACTCTACTTTCTTTTTTTTCTTGTGGGACTTAATTAGATAAATGTTAAAATATTTGCTATTGGGGCTGGCCCCGTGGCCAAGTGGTTACGTTCGCATGCTCCGTTGCAGGCGGCCCAGTGTTTCATTGGTTTGACTCCTGGGCGCGGACATGGCACAGCTCATCAAACCATGCTGAGGCAGCGTCCCACATGCCACAACTAGAAGGACCCACAACAAAGAATATACAACTATGTACTGGGGGGCTTTGGGGAGAAAAAGGAAAAAAATAAAATCTTTAAAAAAAAAATATTTGCTGTTGTCTCACAGGTCCCTGAGGCTCTGTTTTATTTTTTTCCCAGTCTTTTTTTCTCTTCTTCCGCTTGGGTAATTTCTACTTATCTATTTTTAAGTTCACTGACTCTTTCATTTGTCATCTTCACTATGCTTTTAAGCCCACCCAGGGAAATTTTAATTTTTTTCACATATTGTATTTTTACTTCTAGAATACTTTACTAAAATAGGAAATAGTAAAGTCTTCTAGTAAAGAAGATTTTACTTCTAGAATAGAAAATCTGGTTCTTTTTATAGTTTTTATTTCTTTACTAAGATATCCTATCCAGGTATTCGTCATGAGCATATTTTCTTTCACATTCTTGAGCATAATTATAATGGCTACTTTAAATCCTAGTCTATTTATTCTTAAAGCCAGGTCATCTTGGGGTTAGTCTCCACTGATTAACTTTTTTCTTGGGGAGAGTCACATTTTCTTATTTCTTTATATGTCTAGTAATTTGGTATTTCCCCTGGACATTGTAAATAATACATTGAAAATACTTAAATTTTGTTATATTCTTTTGAAGAATTCTTATTTTTCTTTTTTACTTTTACTGGGTAGTTAATTGGCTGAACTCAAACCCCAAACTCTGTCCTTCCTGTAACATGCAACAAATTAACTCTCTGAATAGTTGAGCTAGGCTGTTTAGAGTCTGTGCTATGCATGTGTGATTCAGAGGTCAGCCAGAGATTTGGACAAAGTTTATATGGTCTTTACTGGGATTTATGCCCTCACTTTCCAGTTGCCATGTTTGCCCCAAACCATGTAATCTGGCTCTTTAAACCAGTAAGGCTGCAGACTGGTTTCATATTGGAGTGTTGACTGCCCAGTTTGGCACTGACTGAGGCTTGCCTCAGGCAAAGACCTGTAAAACCAGGAAACTCTCCCAGTGATATTGCCAGTATCCACCTGCAGATACCCCTTCAATTTCCACCTGCCTTTGCTTCCTCTCTAGTGCTTTCAGGTAGTTGTTTTCTTGGTCAGTCTTGCTGAATGGTTGTCAATTTTGTTGATATTTTCAAACAATCAAATTTTGTTTCATTGATCCTTTATATTGTTTTTCTATTCTCTATTTCATTTATATCAATTCTAATCTTTATTATTTCCATCCTTCTGCAAGCTTTGAGTTTAGCTTACTCTCCCCCCCACCACCCAGTTTTAAGGCATAAAGTTAGATTATTGATTTGGCATCTGTTTCTTTCTTTTCTTTTTTTTTTGATACTTATACATTTTATTTTTGTGCTTAAGTGATTTCAAAAAGGAGAGATTGAGAGGAAGAGAGAGAGAATTATATACTGAATAGCAATATACAGTATACTCACAATCCAACTTAAAATGTAAGATATTTTAATCAGAGAATCTTTCCCTAATTCCCTTGGATCACATTTTCCAATATGTGTACAAGTTTCATTTATTACTTTATACTTTATTATATATTTGTGCAACTTCAAGCAATATATAGTATTGTTTTCTGTTTTATATTTAAATTGTATCATGATGATTCATATAACTCTATATAATTCATTTCCAGAGCTATAGAATGCCCAAGGATATGCATGTGCTAAAATATGTCATGTGTTCTTCTGCCAATAGACATTTTAATTATTTTTAAATTCTTATAATTTCAAATACTGCTGCTTTGAATATTCTTGTACATGTATGTCAGAGAAAATATTCAAGAGTTTCTCTAGGGCATAAACCTAGAGTGGAATTCTGTGGATGAAGCACATGCAGCTCTTCACCTTTACTAGGTGTTCACCAGCTTGATTTCCTCTGTTTCTTTCTTTTTTTTTTTTTTTTGGCTGAGGAAGATTTGCCCTGAGCTAACATCCATGCCAATCCTCCCCTATTTTTTAGTATGTGTGCCACCAGCACAGCATGGCCACTAATAGAGCAGTGTAGGTCCACGCCTGGGAACTGAACATGGGCTGCTGAAGCAGAGCATGCTGAACTTAACCACTAGGCCTCTGGGGCTGGCTCTTCTGTTTCTTTTTTTTTGGGGGGTGAGGAAGATTAGCTCTGAGCTAACATCTGTCACCAATCCTCCTCTTTTTGCTGAGGAAGACTGGCCCTGAGCAAACATCCATGCCCATCTTCCTCTACTTTATATGTGGGACACCTGCCACAGCATGGCTTGACAAATGGTGCCATGTCTGCACCTGGGATCCGAACCAGCAAACCCTGGGCCGCCGAAGCAGAACATGTGAAATTAACCACTGCACCACAGGGCCAGACCCCTCTATTTCTTTTTTTAATGAAAGCATTTACAGGTATAAAATTTCCCTGTGAGCACTGCTTTCCCTGTATCCTATAGGTTTGGATATGTTGTGTTTTCATTTTCATTCATCTCAAAGTATTTTCTAATTTCACGTGTGATTTCTTCTTTAACCCATTAGTTGTCTAAGAGTGTGTTGTTTAATTTCTACATATTTGTGAATTTTCCACTTTTCTTTCTGTTATTGATTTCTACTTTTCTTCCATTGTGTTCAGAGAAGATACTTTGGATGATTTCAATCTTTATAAATTTATTGAGACTTGTTTTGTGGCCTAATTTATGCTCTACCTGGAGAATGTTCCATGTGCACTTGAAAAAAATGTGTATTTTGCTGTTGTTGAGTGGAATGTTCTACTTGTGTCTGTTGGTTCTAGTTGGTGTATAGTGTTTTTCAAGTCCTCTGTTTCATTATTGGTCTTCCATTTGCTTTGTCAGTTATTGACCATGAAATAGTGAGTCTCCAACTATTATGGTAGAACTGTGTATTTCTCCTTTCAATTCTGTCAGTTTTGGAGTTCTGTTGTTAGGTGCGTATATGTTTATCATTTTTATAACTTCTTGATTGATTGACTCTTTTCTCAATATACAATATCTTTCCTTGTCTCTTGTAACAATTTTTTACTTAAAGTCCATTTTGCCTCATTTATTATAGCCATCTCAGTTCTCTTTTGGTTACTATTTGCATAGAGTTACATTTTTCTATCCTTTTACTTTCAACCTATTTATGTCTTTGTATCAAAAGTCAGTCTCCTCTTCATGTATTTTTTAAAAAATTCATTCTGCCCATCTCTGTTTTTTAATTGGAGAGTTTAATACATTTACATGTAAAGTAATCACTGATAAAGAAGTACTTCTATCATTTTGCTATTTGTTTTCTGTATGTTTTTGTTCCCCTATTATTCCATTACTGCCATTTCTGTGCTTCATTGATTTTTCTTCTATTTTATTGTTTTTATTTCCTTCTCATTTCTTTTTCTATATAATTTTTAGTTTTTTCCTTAGTGGTTACCCTGAGGCTTATAATTAACATCTTAACTTTATAACAATGAAGTTTGAATTAATACCAGCTTAGTTTCAACAATATATAAACACTGTGCTCCTTTACAGCTCCATCCCTTTCCTCTTTATGTTATAATTGTCACAATTACATATTTATAGAGAGAGTGCCCATTAATGCAGCATTGTAATTATTGTTGTTTTTCTTTTGAGGAAGATTAGCCCTGAGCTAACTACTGCCAGTCCTCCTCTTTTTTCTGAGAAAGCCTGGCCCTGAGCTAACATCCGTGCCCATCTTCCTCTACTTTATATGTGGGACGCCTACCACAGCATGGCTTGCCAAGCAGTGCCATGTCCACACCCTGGATCTGAACTGGCAAACCCTGGGCCTCTGAGAAGCAGAACGTGCGAACTTAACCACTGCACCACCAGCCGGCCAATAATTATTGTTTTATGCATTTTTCTCTTAAATGATACAGAAAAAAAGCAGAGTTGCAAATCAAACATGCAATAGTACTGGCCTTTAAATTTATCTATATAGCTACCTTTACTATTGTTCTTTATTTCTTTGTATGTCTTAAAGTTGCTGTCTAGTGTCCTCTTATCACAGCCTGGAGGAGTCCCTGTATCATTCTTGTAGGGAAAGTGTACTAGTGACAAACTCCTTCAGTTTCTATTTATCTGGATATGTCAATTTCTCCTTCACTTTTCTAAAAGTAGATTTTTTTTAACAGCAGTTTTAGGTTCACAGAAAAATTGAGTGGAAGGTACAGAGATTTCCTCTATGCCCCTGTCCCCACATATGCACAGCCACGCCCATTATCAACATCTCTTACCAGAGTGGTAAATTTATTAAAATCAATGAGCATACATGATACGTCGTTATCACTCACAGCCCATAGTTTATGTTAGGGTTCATTCTTGGTGTTGTACATTCTATCAGTTTGGACAAATGTATAATTACACGTATCCATCATTGTAGTATTAGACAGAGTAGTTTCACTACCCTAAAAATCCTCTGTGCTCCATCTATTCATTCGTCTCCCCCAACCACTGGCAACTATTGATCCTTTTACTGTCTCCATCATTTTGCTTTTTCCAGAATGTCATATAATTGGAATAATATAGTATGTAGCATTTTCAGACTGGCTTCTTTCACTTAGTAATATGAATTTAAGTTTCCTCCATGTCTTTTCATGCCTTGGTAGCTCATTTCTTTTTATTGCTGAATAATATCCCATTGTATGGATGTACAACACTTTAATCATTCATCTACTGAAGGACATCTTGCTTTCTTCCAAGTTTTGGCAATTATGAATAAAGTTCCCATAAACATTTGTGTGTATGTTTTTATATAGACATAAATTTTCAGTTCATTTGGGTAAATACTAAGGATCATGATTGCTAGATTGTAGGGTAAGGGTATTTAATTTTGTGAAAAATTGTCAAACTGTCTTCCAAAGTGGCTGTACCATTTGGCATTCCCACTAGCAATAAATGAGGGTTCCTGTTGCTCCACATCCTTGCCAGCATTGGGTGTTGTTCGTGTTTTGGATTTTGGCCATTCTAATAGGTGGGTAGTGGTATCTCATTGTGGTTTTAATTTGCAATTCCTTAGTAAATCTATATGTGTCTTTAGATTTAAAGTGGGTTGTGTAGATAACATATAGTTGGGTCTTGTTTTTATGGTCCACTCTGATAATTTCTATCTTTTAACTGGTGTATTTAGACCATTGACATTTAAAGTGATTATTGATATAGTTTGATTAATTTCTGTGATATTGGTTACTGTTTTCTATTCATTACCCTTTTTCTTTGTTCCTATTTTTGTCTTCCACTCTTTTTATGCCTTTTGTAGTTTTAATTGAACATTTTATATGATTCCATTTTCTCCCCTTTCTTAACATATGTTATACTACTTTTTAAATTTTCTTTAAATTTGATTAATAGTGGTTTCTGCCAGAGTTTGCAATATACATTTACAACTAATCCAAGTCCACTTTCAAATAACATTATACCTCTTCAAGGGTAGTGAAAGTCCTTTATAATAAAAAAAAATCCTAATTCCTCCCTCCCATCCCTTGTATCATTGCTGTTATTCATTTCACTTATACATAAGCATGCATAAGGATATATATATATAATATATAGACACATGTATTCAAATACATTGTTGCTATTATTATTTTGAACAAACTTTTATCTGTTAGGTCAGCTAAGAATAAAAAAAATAAACATTTTTATTTCACCTTCATTTATTCCTTCTCCAGTGCTCTTGCTTTCTTTATGTAGATCTGAATTCCTGACCTGTATCATTTTCCTTCTCTCTGATGAACTTCTTTTAACATTTCTTCAAAGTAGGTCTTGAACAAATTCCCTCAATTTTTGTTTGTTTGAGAAAGTTTTTACTTCTTCACTTTTGAAAGATAATTTCACGGGATACAAAATTCTTGACTGGTGTTTTTTTCCCTCTCAACACTTTAAATATTTCATTCTACTTTCTTCTTGTTTCTGTGGTTTCTGTGGATAAGTCAGATGTAATTTTTATTTTTGCTCTTCTATATTTAAGGTATTTTTTCTTCTGGCTTCTTTCAAGATTTTTTCTTTATCTTTGGTTTTCTTCAGTTTGAATATGATATGCATAGGTGTACAGTTTTTGTTTCTTTGTTTGTTTGTTTTGGCATTTATCCTGCTTGGTGTTCTCTCAGCTTCCTGAATATGTGGTTTGGTGACTGACATTAACTTGCGGAAATTCTTAATCATTATTGCTTCAAGTCTTTCTTTTGTTTCTTTCTCTCTTGCTTCTCTTTCTGGCATTCCCATTACATGTATGTTACACCTTTTATGGTTGTCCCACAGTTATTGGATATTCTGGGTTTTTTAAAGTCTTTTTTCTCTTTGCTTTTCCATTTTGGAAGTTCCTATTGACATACCCTCAAGTTCAGAGATTTTTTTCAGCTATGTCCAGTCTACTAATGAGCCCATCAAGGCATCCTTCATTTCTGTTACAGTATTTTATCGCTAGCATTTTTTTGATTCTTTCTTAGAATTTTCTTCTCTCTGCTTACAGTACCCATATGTTCATGCAAGTCATCCATTAAAGCCCCTGGCGTACTAGTCATAGAGGTTTTAAATTCCTGGTCTGATAGTTCCAACCTCTGCCATATCTGAATTTGTTTGTGATGTGTGCTCTCTCTCTTGAAGCTGTGTTTTTTGCATTTTAATATGCCTTGCAATGTTTTTTAAACGAGATATCATGTATTAGATAAAAGGAACTCTGGTAAATAGGCCTTTAGTGCTGTGGTGATAAGGTATGGGGGAGGGGAAATGTTCTGTAGTCATCTTAAGTCTCAGTCTTTTAATGACCCTGGACTGTGAACTTCACAAGTACTTCTCAGTTTCCCTTTCTTCTATTAGATAGGACAGGATGGCTTGAGCAGGCTGGAGTTGGATTATTTCCCTTCCCCCAGGTCAGTTATGCTCTGATAAAGCCCCAATAGTTTAAGCTCTGGTAAAATAGTTTCTCTTGAGGCCAGGCTTTGTTAAGAACAGGATGCTACCCTGTACTTCAAAATGGTTACTTTTTCCCTGCCCCTACCAGAAACAAGAGGGAATTTTTCTCTAATATTCACTGTGAGAACCAGGTTGAGCATTTGGAGGTAAAACTCACAAAAGTGTGGTGGTCCCCCTGTGACTGAGTTTTTGTCTCTCAGGCGTGTCCACACTGAAACTCCAGCAATGTGTCAGTTACAGTTTAGGTTTTCCTACCCTGGCACTGGTTCCCTTGAAGGTTTCTGTTTAAGGGTTTCTGCATCAGTAAGTTTTGATTCTCTGTATCTGCCTGTCTGTCTCTCCAATTTTTTGGGCAGCTGTCTGCCCTTTGACCTCACTTCTCTGATGGATCAAAGAAGAGTTGTTGATTTTTTCATTTGTTCACCTTCTTGCTTGTTGTTAGGAAGGAGTGATGACTTCCAAGCTCCTTACATGGTGGACTAGAAACTAAGTTTCTCTTTCATTTTCAAAGAATAGTTTTGCCAGATACAGGATTCTTGGGGTTGACCTTTTTTTCTTTCAGCACTTTAAATATGTCATCCCACTGCCTCATGCCTCCATGGTTTGTGAATGGAAATTAGATGTTAATCTTGTTATGGATCCCTTGTACACGATGAGGGATCTTGCTGCTTTCAACAGTCTCCCTTTATTTTTGGCTTTTGACAGTTCGCCTCTAATGTGTTTCTACATGGGGATCTCTTTTAGTTTATTCTGCTTGGAGTCTCTGAGTTTGTTAAATGTGTAGATTCATGTCTTTCATCAAATTTGGGAAGTTTTCAGCCATTATTCCTTCAAATAATCTTTCTGCATGTTTCTCTCCTCTCACTCCAGAATTCCCATTATGTGTATATTGGTATACTTGATGATGCCCCACAGTTTTTTTAGGCTCTGTTAATTTTTATTCCTTCTTTATTTCTTTCTGCTCCCCAAACTGGATAATTTCAAATGAGCTATTCAGATTCACTGATCCTTTCTTCTGCCTATTCAAGCCTACTGTTGAATCTCTCTAGTGAATTTTTTCATTTCAGCTATTTAGTTTTTAGATCCAGAATTTCTATTTCTACTTAGTTCCTGCCTGTTGAGTGAATGTTTGTGTTCCCCTGAAATTCACATGTTAAAATCTAATCCCCAATGGGATGGTATTTAGAGATAAGGCCTTTGGTAGATAATTAGGTCATGAGGGTAGAGCCCCATGAATGGAATTAGTAACTTTATTATAACAGGACAGATAGCTAGCTCATTGTCTTTCCATCATGTTGAGGATACAATGAGAAGTTGCAACCTCTAAGCCTGCACCCTGGAAGAGGTTCCTCACCAGAATCTGACCATGCTGGCACCCTGCTCTCAGACTTCCAACCTCCGGAACTGTGAGGAATAAATTTTTCTGTCATTTATAAGGCACTCGGTTTATGGAATTTTGTTATAGCAGCTCAAATAACTAAGACAGTGCCTTTTTATAGTGTCTATCTCTTTATTGATAGTCTCTATTTGGTGAGAAATCATTGTCCTGATTTTCTTTAGCTCTTTGAGCATATGAAGTTGTTGATTTAAAGTCTTTGTCTAGTACGTTCAATGCCTGGGCTTCCTCATGGACAATTTCTATTTGTTTCCTTGGATGGTCCATACTTGCTTGTTTCTTGTATGCATCATATTTTTTTTTGTTGAAAACTGGACATTTTAAAATTTATAATAGACATTTATAATGTGGGAACTTTAGAAATATGATTCTACCCCGTCCCCAGGGTTTGTTGTATTTTCCTGTTGTGGGTTGTTGTTACTTGTTTAGTGACTTTTCTAAACTGTTTTTTCTAAAGTGTGTATTCTTTGCCATGTGTGACCACTGAAGACTGTGTTCTGTTTGCTTGTTATGTTAGGTCAGGTTTTGACAGAGTTACCTTAAGTGCCTGGAGCCAATAAAAGAAAAAAATACCTCTCCTAGTCTTTGTAGATTGGTTCTTTGTTGGGGTGCTCCTTCAGTGGTGGTCATTTACAACTCTGCTTTAGCCTATACTTTTTGCTTGCACAGAAGCTGCAGGCCAGCTATAGGTGAAAGCTTAAGGTCTTCTTGAGCCTTTTCTGAGCATGTGTCTTGCCCTGGGTATGCACATGGCCTTCTTGATTCCCATCTATACATGGGAGCTTTTAAAATCTCTATTCTGGGGCCGGCCGTATTGCTGAGTGGTTAAGTTTGTGTGCTCCGCTGTGGCGGCCCAGGGTTTCTCTAGTTCGGATCCTGGGCGTGGACATGGAACCGCTTGTCAGGCCATGTTGAGGCGGCATCCCACATGCCACAACTAGAAGGACCTGCAACTAAGATATACAGCTATGTACTGGGGGGATTTGGGGAGATAAAGCAGAAAAAAAAAATCTCTATTCTCCCATGTATCTCCTTTCCTAATCTCTTTCTTTCCATGGTTCTCAGTCTGTCTATATTGTCCCAAGTGTGGTCCCTTGTTCCAGGGTGCTGTGGCCAATACATTTTCCTTTAAATATTTTCAGCAAACCTCCCCAGGAAGTGGCCCCAGCCTTGGGAATGCTCTGAGTAGTATGAAACAAAGGGAAAACAAATGTCAAGATCCATAACCACAATGCTTTGAGATAAGGTTTATATGCTTCCTCTGGCACTAGCAACCTGCACCAGGATTGCAGGTGGCTATCCTCATGGCCTCTGTTAATCTGGGGCATAGGAGATTCTAGGTAGGCAATTTAAAACACTGCAGTGCTCTTTTAGCATGAAGAAGCAGCTTCTTTCCTCACCAAGTCTTCGCTTGGTTGTTTTGAATTTTTGAGTAGGTTAGAGAATTCTGCAAAAGTTGGTTCTGACTGTTTAGCCAGCTCATTAGTTGCTTTTGCAGAAGGACAGAGCCCTGGAGTTCTCTACTCCACCATTTTCAGTCTATGTTATATATTTTAATGAACATAATTTGGGTTGTTGAATAAAATTCTATCTAGTAGATTGCTGTAATTTACTTATAATTTTTCTATTGTTGAATATTTAGTTTGTTTCTAATTTTTGATATTTTAGATAAGGCTGCAAAGAACATCTTTGTACATAAAGCTTTCACTATTTCATGGGATTCTTTCTTTAGGATACATTTTCAGAAGTACCGTTATTAGGTCTGAGAGTATAACCATTGTAACATTCCGGATACTATTACCAAGTTGTTGAAAGGATTGTACCAGTTTGTACTCCAACCTCATAAATAATCGGAAACTTTGAATTTTTCTGAAATGGTTCTGTTACTGGCAAAAGTCTTTACGAGAAGTAATACATATTTTAACTTCCTCTTAATGCTTTAAAGAAGTACTTCTCAAACTGTAATGTGGGCAAAAATTACCCCTAGATCTTGTTAAAATGTAGAACCTGATGCAGCACACTTGGGGCGGAGCCTAAAACCTTGTTTTTCTAACAAGCTCCTAAGTTGTTCTGTTGATGCTGATCTGATCCCACTGTGAGGACTAAAGCTTGAAGCTTAAGCTGAGGTAGAGAAGGAAGTAGGAAAGCCTTCCCTGAGTGTTGAAAATGAAGCAAGTTTGAAAAAAACTCACTTAAAAAAATGTTCTAAAGAAAATAATCTCCCAAAATTGTCTATATTAGATAAAAGTTCAGGAAAAGGATGCAATCTTGTTATTGATAGTAATGAAAGCCAGAAAAGAAAAAAAAAAAAACAAACCCAGAGGGCAGGGGAGTAAAACTAGAGATAATGCCTGTGGTTTTGACTAAAAAACCCAGCTTGGAGAGTTCCTCTTTGTAAGGAGTGTGTTGAGGCTTGATGCCTCATATTAAAATTAATGTTGAAGATAGTCTTTTATCTAGATAAGCAACATTTTCAGTTTTCTCATTCAAATGCATAGGTCTCTTTGGTATCACAGATTTCTCTGAAGAAATTTCACATAGTATACAGATACATCTAAGAATATCCTTTCCGAGTTAAACAGATGTTCATCAACACCTTTATTTTTCATTAAGCCAATTTTAAAGATTACTGCTATTCTAAACAAATTCAAATTTCTTAACAGATATTTGTATATTTACTCAAGGCATACAACCCACATACACTCAAGGCATTGGCTAATTTAATCATCTATTCAATGTCCTGAAAAATAAACCATAAAATTACATTAAAAATTATTTTAAGTTTATGTCATTGGATGTCACAATTTATTTATACATTATGATCATTAACATAATAGAGGAAGTTTATTTTTTGTCCCTTCATGATGAGAGTGTTAGAACAGTGGAATAAAAGAATTCTGGACATACTATTTGACCTTTCTGTTTCTCCACTCAATTCAAAAAGTATTTATTAAGAGAGTATTTGTTGTTCTAGGCTTTGTGAGAACTACAAAACTATAAGATAAAATTGTTATCTTTCAATTGTTTCCGAATTGCTTAACCTGTGAAATAATTACTACATAATCTTGTTCAGAGAGAAACTTGGCAAACAAGTCACTGTGACAGTCCACCTTTTGGTATTCTGCAAGTTGTTTTAGGTTGATTTGTTTTTGAAGCATTAGAGATTGCAAGGTGAAAAAAATTGAGTGCCACTATTTTCTAGCCATTTTTCATCGACCACACAGATGTTAAATTGTTCACTCAAGAAATGGCTGTCTCCAGATACTCCATGTTTTATAAGTAGACATACCACCATGTTGCAATGGTGAGAACAGATTCCCCTACAAAGTAATATTTCTCAGCCTGTAACTTATGCCTCTTTTTAATAAACAAAATTCACACACACACACCCCCATCCAGTGAGGCTTTAATATTAACCCCCTTGCCCTCATTGACAATAGTCAGTCTAGAAAGTGTTGGGCTAAGCATGGTATGAGGACAGTTGTCATTCTTCAGTAGCCAAGTGGCCTGGCTCCGTAGGGATTAAGTAATAAGATCCAGTATTTCAAACATGTGAAGAAATCTAAGTAACTGCATCTGAACCTAATTTCAAAGACCATGTCAACATTAAGAGTCAAACCCTTGAAAAGTAGGGTTAATTTGCTGGTGTTGGCATTGATGGCTTAGAGTTGCATGTAGAGTTCATTCCTGGAAATGATCTTGGAAAATAAATGAAGGCAAGGATACTTTTGCTCTATTTTTTAATTCGGTCAATGATTCTGTGGAAGGTTTTGCTTCTTTCTTGATGCTTTTAATTATTTTGTGGCTCCTCTTCCAAGTACTCCTAATTTTTGCCTTATAGATCTGGACCTACATAGGCAGAGGTGCTGGGGACCCTTGTGCTGAGGCAGGCAATGTGCTGAATGGTGAAGGAAAGGCTGAAGGGCTTTGTCAGAGTAGGTTCTAGGGAAGAAATTTTGGAGCTGAAAATTTGGAGAATTTTCGGCTCTCTTTAGATAAACTGGGTGGATGCTGAACCCTCAAGCCTTTTGAGGGCTGCTAAATGAACAGGGTTTCACTCTAACTATATGCCACAGCTGCAGATCTCCATCACAGCAGAAATACCCAGAGGTGTTGCTGCCTATGCAAAGCCCCACAAATTAAATATGAGTGTTCATGAGTGCCTTTTCATGCCTGCTGGATTCCTATACCTTATGGGGCAAGAGGTGGTGAGGACAGTTTCTCAATTCTAGTCCCATATTGTAAATCTCACCTCAATTTGAGAATGGGTTTGTCAGCATCATGTAGAGTTGTGTTTCAGCTCTAGTTGTGCATTGCGATCCGCTGGGAAACTCTTTAAAAACACCAGTGCATGGGCTCCTCCCCAGACCATTGAATCAGAGTACCTGGGGGTCGGGGCTTCAGCAGTGGTATTTTTAAAAGCTCCCCAAGTGATTTTCTTATGCAACCACTCATAGAAACCTTTAATTTAGAGTAATGGTTCTCAAACTCAGCTGCACATTAGCATCACTGGGTGAATTTTTAAATATCCTGATACCCAGGCTGCACCTCAGACCAATTAAGTCAGAATCTGTGGGGGTGAGGCCTAGGCATCAGCATTTTTTAACACTCCCCAGATGATCAAAATGTGCGGCCAAGTTTGGGAATCATTGGAGAACATCCCTCTTCTCCATCTAAACTCATTCATACCGAATACAAATGTGCTCCTTTCTCTGAGTGAATTATGTCAGTGCTTCTCAAAAATAAATGTCCATATGATTACCTTGGAATCTTGTTAAAGTGCAGATTCTGCTCAGCAGGGATGGTGCTGAGATTCTGCCTTTTCAACAAAATCCCAGCTGATGCTGATGCTGCTGGTTAAGGGACCATACTTTGAAAATGTAAATGGCCATCTGGATGAAACTTCAATTAACAAAATTAAAAAATGGAATATAGGATTTCATATGGAGATCCACACTTTAAAATAGTTAATTATAGATAATTAGCCTGTACTTAAAATTCTGGTAATAGATGCTATTTTATTTGGGCAGCTTAATAAAACAATGAAGGAAAATGTGTAGTCCCAGATAATACTGCAATGTCTCAGATAGAACACTTGTCAGGCAGAGTTTAAAAAAGATTTAAGCTTTGGGTAGCTCACTGTACTAAAGCAGTGGTTTCAAGTTTTTAGGAGTGGTAGAACTTTTTTTTTTTTTAATTTATCTGCAAAACCCCTTACATAAAGCAGACATAATAATTATACAAATTTTGTAAGGCTGTTTAAAATTTTTTGTTTCAGGGGAAGATATGTCACTGTTTCTAGAAACTGTGAACCGTTTCCATACAACCTCTTACCCCTCTGAGCACAGACTGAAATCCTGTGATTCAGTGTACAGAGAATACCAGAAATCTATTCTGAGGAATTCAATTAGATTTAAGTTGAGTGTAAATATGAAATCTTTATTTATATGATATGACTTGTGGCCATAAGGTTAATTTAGTCATTCATGATTTATTAAAAAAAGAACAAACTTTCATTGTTGGCTTATTATGAGTCAGCCATATTTCTAGGCAATGGAAATAATAGTGGGAAGATATATTCAAAATTAACAGAAGAAATAATTTTTTATCCCCAAATTGAAATATATGGGATTATGAAAAACTTCAGAAAAATTGCACAAAAGCAAAATTCAGAAACTGTCACCTATAATTTAATCATCCAGAGACAACCCCTATTAACATCTTGTCATATATACTTATGGACTTTCTTTGCATATATATATATATACATATACTATGCATACACATTTTCTTACCTTCTTTTGTTGTCCCTTCCTTCTTTTCTTCCTTTTTTTTTGTTAAGTGAGAGTATATCATATATGCTGTCCTGTAACCTGCAGTTTTTACTCAATCATGTGTCATGGACATCTTACCACACACAAACTTCAGATTTGCCTGACCCTAGTGCAGCGGTAGATGGTAGCTTGAGCGAGGGTGAGGGGATGAGTGTCTTTAGCTTCTCAATCTCTATCAGGCCTCCCAAAGCCACTTCGATAAAAATTTAGTTCAAGTAAAAACAGAGTGCTTGCTAGACAGTGTTGCTTCAATATAAGTTCCCTAGTGGGACCTGGCACCACCCTTCCAACTAGACTGTCCCTCTCAAACCCCTTCCACAGAGCCGTCACTGCCAATCCCAAAGGATGAACTTGACTAACTTGTGTGGGATTAGGTGAACAATTAAAAACTTTGTTTTACTGTTTCTCACATCTTGGTTTTCCTCTGGAGGCTTCTTTGTTGCCCTTCTTTCCACATATGTTAATAACTAAAATAACCAAAAGTGATTTTTCCCCCAACCCACTTATGTGGGCCAAACCTCTTCCCTCCAGTCCATTCATTGCCAAAGCTCACAAGAAAATGGGGGTGAATTAGGCTTGTTCTTCCCTGACCTCTTTGCCCAATCAACATCCTCCAAACCAGACTAAACATTCCAGGCAGTGATGTGGATACAAGAAGTTGCTTTTTTAAATCTTAAAGGAATACTGCAGTGTAAAGGGAATACATATTGAAATACTAGCTTATGTTTAAAAAAATAAAAAGGTGGAAGAAAGACAGCAGTTTTCTCTTGGTCTTGGTAATTGCCCACATGCAACGAGGAGAATGAGAAACAGAAATGTAAATGCCATTTTTTTTTTTTTTTTGAGGACGATTAGCCCTGAGCTAACAGCTGAAAATCCTCCTCTTTTTGCTGAGGAAGACTGCCCCTGAGCTGACATCCGTGCCCATCTTCCTCTACTTTATATGTGGGACACCTGCCACAGCATGGCTTGCCAAGCGGTGCCATGTCTGCACCCGGGATCTGAACTGGCAAACCCTGGGTCGCTGAAGCGGAACGTGCGCACTTAACCGCTGCGCCACTGGACCGGCCCCCCGTAAATGCCATTTTTAATAAATCTAGGAGATACCTATAATTGTGAACCACGAATATGAGGAGGGGCTGTGTAAGAGAAGAATCCTCATGGCTGCAGAACTCGGGCTTATTCAGCAGAAGACAGCTCTCCAAAGCATGAGGCACACCTTGATTTGAGAGGCAAAAACCTATTTGAAATAATAGGAATAGGATGGGCAAGCTGGCAGCAGAAGCTTCCCTGCACCCTACTACCTTCTGTAGTTCCACCTCTTCTATTTCTAAGTCACTGCCTCTAGTACCCTAACTCCAGTGATCTTTCAAACAAATCCCTACTGGACAAACCATTAATTCTTTTCTGTTGCCCTCATCCACCACATATCTTCACTTCTTTGCTTACCCAGCTAAAACTCCATGATTGACTATTGTAATCAGTTATTTGCACACTCTCCCAACTTACTTGCCCTTTTCTCACTTCCTGTTACTCACCTGGAAAAAACTCCAACCTCACTTCAACTGAACTTTCTCCATTCTGAGCTTTGACTGGCGCAGCTGAATGTGGGTGGAGAAAAACCCACAACCCTGCTGCTGAGTCTCACTTCAAATTATTGAGGTCTGGTGGGCTCTTAACACTGCCTGGTAATCAAACTGCATTTCCTTGGTCTTTCACCCTCATGCCCTTCTAGATGACTTCTTCATGCCTTCACTTGTATCTTCAAACATCTCCACCCCCTCCTACCCAAATTCACTGTCAGCTGATGACTTTTCTCCCTATGCATAGAAAAAAAAATAGAATCAATTGGTAAATAGAAAAAATCAGCTGTCAGTATTGTACCCATATAACCCGACTTTTCTTACTCTTTGGTAGCCATGGAGGTGCTCAGCTCAATGGAACCTGCTGTGAGGTGTGAAGTTGGCTGATGGCCTCCAGTTGACACACTTTTGGTTTTACTGCAGAGTTTATACTTATACTGAGAGCTCTCCCTTCTCTCTCTCCCTTTCCCTCCTCTTTGGGCTTTTCCTAGTCAATGACTGAGCATGGTGAGAGTCCTAGAGTTGGGTCATTTTTGTCCCACATACGATTCCTCCAACAAGCAATCTCTGCTTGAAGACTCTCTGTTGAGCAGGTCAAGACTTTTTCAGAGTGGCACTGCAATCTGAGTCTCTTCCTATTCAATCTTCTTTTTTTTCCTCTCATTTTTTGAAGCTTTTTGGAGATATAATTCACATACAATACATTTCACCCATTTACAGTGTATGATTCAATCATTTTTATTATATTCACAGAGTTGTGCAACCATCACCACAATCAATTTTAGAACATTTTCATTACCCAAAAAAAGAAACCCAGACTCTTTAGCTGTCCCTCTCCAGACCCCCCAACCCCCACAAACTTAGACAACCACTAATTTACTTTCTGTCTGTATAGATTTGTCCTTTGGATAATTCATATAAATGCAGTCATACAATATGTGGTCTTTTGTGACTAGCTTCTTTCACTGAGCATGCTTTCAAGGCTCATCCATGTTGCAGCATGTATCAGTACTACCTATTTATTGCTGAATAATGTTCCATTGTATAGATATACCATATTTTATTTGTTCACCCATCACTTGATAGCTATTTGGGTTGTTTCCACTTTTTGCCTATTATGAATAATATTGCTGTGAACATTTGTATACAAGTTTTTGTGAGGATATTTGTTTTCATTTCTCTTGGGTATATACCTAGGAGTGGAATTCTTGGTACATATGATAACTCTATGTTTAACCTTTCAAGGAGCTACACAATCCTCTTTTATTCCTTCTTTTCTTTCATGGGTCTTAGACATGCATCATGGTCTGAAGGCTCTTCCCACCTGCTCCTACTCTCTTTTTTCTCTATCCTTCACAAGCATTTCTCCTGATAAATCTCTCGCACGTCTGATTTCATCCTGGCAACTTCTTCTCATAGGACCCAAACTTACACATCCTGGATGAATGCTCTATCCTCCCATGTAAGGCCAGACTTTTCATTTATGATCTAGATCCTATCTCCTCTTCCTATTCAAAGACATTGCTCAAGCAATTCCCTTTCTCCTTCCCTCATCATGAATTGTTACCTTTCTATTGAACCATTCCATTGGACCATACATGCTGTTATTTCTCACAATTAATTGTTTAATTAATTAAACAATTCTACTCTTGGCCCTACTTCCCCTTCCAGTGCTTTCCACATTTGTCTCTTCTTTTTTAATAAAAACTCCCCCTAATAGTTGTCTAGCCAGCCCTAGTGGTCTAGTGGTTCAGATTTGGTGCTCTTACCACTGTAGCCCGGGTTTGTTTCCTGGGACAGGGAACCACACCACCCATCTGTTGGTGTCATACTGTGGCAGCTGCATGTTGTTGTGATGCTGAAAGCTATGCCACTGGTATTTCAAATACCAGCAGTGTCACCCATGGTGGACAGCTTTCAGCGGAGCCTCCAGACTAGAAGGACTAGCCAGAAGGAAGTGGCCACCCACTTCTGAAAAAATTGGCCATGAAAACGCTATGAGTTTGTCTGATACAGTGCTGGAAGATGAGAGGATGGCTTTAAAGGACAAGGCAGGGTTCCATTCTGCTGTACACTGGGTTGGTAGGAGTCAGAATCCACGCAGCAACCCTAATAACAAAAAATAGTTGTCTATACTCACCATCCTCAATACCTCTGCCCATTCTCTGTTCAATCTATTAGATCAGGATTTTGCCCCACTAGCCTATACCTGTTTTTTTCAGGGTCATCAGCAGTGACCTCCAGAGTGTTAAATACAATAGATACTTCTCAGTCCATATCTTACTTGATCTAGCGATATTTGATGCAGTTAGCATTTCTTTAAAATACTTTATTTGGCTTCCAGATCACCAGACTCTACTGATTTTTCTTCTATCTTATTAGTTCCTCCTTATCAATCTCTTTTGCTGGTTCCTTCTAATGTCTTCAAACTCTGAACATTGGAGTATTCCACATCTGTGTCCTTGGACCTCTTCTCTTTTCTATCTACATCTACATTCATTCTCTTGGCGATTTCACCTAATCTCATGGTTTTAAATGTAATATATATGCTGATGACTGCCAAATTTATATCTCCAGCTCAGACATCTCTCCTAAACTTCAGTCTAATATATTTAACTGCTTATGTGACTTTCCTCTTGCATACCTAGTAAGGTTTTCATACTTAACATATCCAAACTGACCTCTTAAACTTGCTTCTTACCCAGTCTTCTTCATCTCAAAGATAACTCTTTTTTTACAGTACTTCTTGGAGTCATCTTTTACTACTTTCTTTCTTTCACACACTAGATCCAGTCCATTACAAATCTGTTAACTCTATCTTCAGAATGTATTCAGAATCCTGTAGCTTCTCACTACTTCCAAGGCTACCATCCTGGTCCAATCCAAACCATTTCTTACCTGCCTATTGCAATAGGCTCCTTATTGGTCTCCTTATTTATACTTTTGGCCCCTGCAGTCTATTCTCAACACAAGATCCAGAGTGATTTGATTAAAGTGGAAGTTGCACACCAACTATCAAAAGAGCTCTTTGAGACCAGATAATAGATAATATTAAGGAATTATTGTTAATTTTTTGTGGTGTGATAATGGCATGGTAGTTATGTTTTTAATACGTTCTTATTAGTTAGAAATGCATACTAAAGTATTTACAGGAAAAAATCACATGATCTGAGGCTTGCAAAAAATGTGGGGGGAAGTACAAAAAACAAGATTGGCAAAATGTTAGTTCTGAAGGTGAGTGAGGGGCTTAGGAGAGTTTAGTATCCTATTCTCAACACTAGAAGAGAGTAGAGAAATACCTTCAAAGTTCTCAAGGGAAAGAAAGTACAACCAAGAAAATTATGTGTAACCAAACTTGTTTAAGTATAGAGGAAACAGAAAAGTATCTTTGAACATCCACTAATTGGAGACTGGTTCTCCTGAATCCTTCTTGAAGAAACTACTAAAGAATGAACTGAGAGGTAACAGAGAAACAGTACAAAATGACTGATGAATGTTGAATCTCTTTTATTGTAGGACTAACAATTAAGTAAATGTGGAGGTTGTAGCTACAGAATATAATGTAAATTTTTAAAGGAAACAACGTAAGTTAGGAAAACAGTCCCAATACTACCCATTTTTTAACCTCAAATGGCATCTACTTTAGCAAGAACATCCTTTGTGGGGAGACAGAGCTAACTTCAAATAGCAACTTTAATACTTAGTGGTTCTGTTATTTTGGGCCAGTTAACTTCACTGAATTTCATCTTTTGTCTGTAAAATAGAGATAATAATACTTACCTAATAGAATGTGCAGCAAAATAATGAAAAGTTCATTCATTCAGTAGATATTTATTGGCACTTACCAAGTAGTAGGCCCTGTCCTAGGTGCTAGGGATACAGTATGAAAAAAACACACATGGAACTCACCTTCTCATTGAGGGAGGACCAACAAATAAATAAGTGAAATATGTCGTATATGAAATGGTAGTAAGTGCTATGGAGAAAAACAAATCAGGGAACTCAAGTAGGGAGTGCTGGGGGCTGGGAGATATTGCAATGTCAATTGCGTCACACCTGAAGGAGGTGATGGTGTAAGCCAAGTGGATATAGGAAAGTGGGGAAGGAGCCCAGGGAAGGTCATTGCCCTGATTCCTGTCTGCAGCTGTAGTTACTGTTGAATCTCTTGTAATGACTCACATTGGCTTCCCTAAAGCAGCAACTCTGACTTCTACTACTTTAGACCAAGTTCTTCTAGTGGGGTACCTCCCTGGTTGCACTCTATAACCGAGCCACAAACAGCACTGCCTGGGACTCTGTTTCTTACAAGGGCCCTTGATAAACAACTATTTTATTTGTCATTCTCTTAATTATAGCCCTTTCTCTCCATTCCGTTCCTGACTCTGACATAGGTGCTGGATGGCTGGGCTGGAGGGAAATCTTGAACACCATCCTGTGCTGAACTCAGTTATTACTCAACACACCTCTTGATACTGAGTCATTTTCTCCAGGCTAAACTTCTGCACCTCAAATTCTTCCCTTAAGGCAAGTTACTTCCATATCCAGACCTCTGCCCAGGAAGTTAAGTGGTGACTTGTTTCCTGATAGCTTATTAGCACAGAGGATTTGGTCACTAACCCTCACCTTGTTCTGCCATTGCTCTTATTCATTAATTCACTTATACAACAATATTTATTTAGCACCCACTACATGTCAAACTTTAATTCATAATGGATATGCAGTGGGGAATGAAACATATATGGTTCCTGCCTTCATTGTCTACAAGGGTGTCTTTGGGTTCTTATGCAAAAGATTCTTCCTACACTAACCCTACCAGACAAGAGATAGGTACATTTCTTGGGCTGCATCATCTTTGCAAGCTGTGTAACTTGTAGAATGTGGTATTTGAACTTGATGTTTGTATCTAATTGATGATCTCTATGATCTGTAAGTTTCTTCGGCATCAATATTTTGTAATTTTAGAATTTGTTTGATTTGTAGTAAGTGTATTCAATGCTATTTGATTTAAATTCATTGCATTGTAACTTAATGTAACCTTAATAAAACTAGGGGCTCCTATATGGTCTATGCATTATACAGTAACTGCATTCAAATAAACACAAGTTTAATAGCCAAGAGCAATTGAAGAGGAAATTTGAGATTTTCTTCTAAGGGCATGAAAGTGGATCCAATTTATAACATAAAGAAAATGTTTTAAAATTCTCTTTTGCTGACCATCTCTTATTTCCCTGTACATACTGCAGCAACTTGAAATAAAGATCTCTTCTTTTTGTTCATCCCTCAAGTCGGGTACTACATCTGGGTGTCATGTATCTTTCATCTTCCCCCTACTCCCTCTCTTCTCTGCATCACTTTATTATGAAAGTAAACCTAAGCTCTTTGGCTTATTTCTTTTCTTTTCACTTCACTCATTATGTGGATTCCCTACAATAGTGGTTCTTAAACTTTAATACACATCAGAATCACCTGGAACTCTTTTTAAAACACAAGTGGCTGGGCCTCACCTCCAGAATTTGATACAAGAGATCTGAGTTGGGGCTCAAGAATTTCTAACAAGTTCCCAGACAGTACTGATACTGCTGGCCCAGGGATCACATTTTGAGAACCTCTGCTGAACAACATAGGAGCATGTGGGAGCTGTTCCAGCAAATAAGAATCTATCCCTGGGTAGAAAGGCCTTTGTTATACATTGTGCATAAATAATGTTACCTGATTCCTTAAGAATTTAATGAATCATCTTCCATCACCATATTTAACCTTCTGTAGGTAGGGATGTGTATTCAGTAGACTCTGCTATAAGATGGGAAGAATAAAGGAAATAATATTTATTGCTTGGTTGCCTATTCAGGAGACAATAGAGTGTGGTTGGCTCTGAAGCCAGGCCCTCTGGGGTTCAGTCCTAGCCCTGCAGGATTTCCGGAAGACTCTGGGAAAGTTATTCTTTTGTGCCTTGGTTTCTTACTTTTGAAGTGAAGATAATTAAAGTAAACACCTCATAGAATTGTTGTGAGGCTCAAATAATTTAATACATAAAAAGCCCATGAAGAATGACTGGTATGGTGTTCGTACTCCAGCGTTACCTATTATTATTATCAGGAGTTTGTTCAGTGTTTTCTATATATTACCTCATTATAACTTAAAATAAGTCCTAAAAGATAAGCACCTCTGTTATTCCTCCTGTGGAGAATAGGAAACAGAAGTTCAGGAAGGTTGAATAACAGAAGTTCAGAAAGGTCCACCAGCTAGTAAAAATCTCTGGTCTTTGTATTTCACCAGCATTTTCCCAAAGGAGTTATTTTCTACCATAAGAAAAATGGTACAGGGAAGCTAATTTCAAAAGTATATTGGAATCTGATTAATTGCTTGCTTGATCAAGATGCTTGGTGAATTTTATAATAGAATGTTATTATGTCTACTTTAAAACGTATTAAAGACAAATAATGAAGTCCAGGATAGGTAAAATAGTGGCTGTATAACACACTAGTGAGTATATAACATTTGCAGAGTGCCTGTCACTTAAGAGGTGTTTAATAAATATTTGTTGAACTATTGGAATGAATGTGATTTGGAATTAAAATTACCTAAAATTAAAGATTCATAATATCCAGAGTTAGTGAGATTATAGAGAAATGAACATTGGTATATTACTATGAAATTTTTGAAAGTCAGTTTGGCAGTAACCACCAAATTTTAAATATATATTTCTTTTGGCCCAGAGAGTCTAAGTGTCTATCCTAAGAAATACTTTTTTGCCCATGAAATGTATGCAAAACGACGGTCAAATTTAGCACTGTTTTTAATTGTGAAAATTATAAACCTAAATGTTCATGAATGGGGGATTATTTAATAAATTATGACTGACCTATTTTAATGAACACTGTATAAGAGTTAAAAAGGAAGAGAAAGCAATACATATTGAAATGAAAGATCTCCAGGATGTGAAAAAATGGTAACAGAAAAAAAAGCATAAAATTATCCATTTTGTTTGCAGAGCTCAAAACTAAATCTATAGGAAATATGTAGGAAAATGCTTAGAAAAATGTCTGGAAAAAAATATATACACCATATATTATATATCAGATGGTTATCAATGGTTTCATCTGGGAAGTGAAGAGGGCTGGGAAAAGAGGATCGAGAGGAACTTCTACTTTGTATACTTTATAGTCTATATTATTTGGATTTCCACAAGTAGTATGTGTTAATGTTTACCTGGGTGATCAAAAAAGAAAAAAGTAACTTGCTCAACAAATATACTTAAAAGCTCTTTAATAAGGATAATAGATGCTAAAATGTACAAGATAAGCTTTGACAAGTTTTAAAACATGTCTATTCCAGTAATTAGCTATTTTAAAAAATTTCCAAAGTTATCATTCTTACTGAAAACTTTATTACTTGTAATGCTGTTGGTTCCCAGAACATTTCCTGTGAGTAGTAAAAGAGCTGAATTGGCATCTGAGTGGATAGCACACAATACTAAAATTCTTGTAGCATTATCATACCCAGCCAAAAGAGTTTGCCTTAGGTCTATTACATCATTTTATGCTTGATCTGTAACAGACGAAGCTGACAGAAAAAAACCCCAAACAACCAAAATAAACAAAAGCACCATTAGACAAAAGGAGAAAGCAAACAAACAGTATTTTTTTTTTCTCTCTCAAAATGAATGGTTATATCAATGTTCAGTGGGAGACTATTAGGTATGGATGAGAGAAGAGAAAGTTATTCTCACGGCTTTTCTCAGTTTCAGTTTGAGGAATGTAGGGTGGTATATTAGATTCCTAGATTGCTGTGACATAATATCACAAAATTGGTGGCTTAAAACAACAGAAATTTATTCTTTCACAGTTTTAGAGTCTAGAGGTCTGAAATCAAGGTGTTGGCAGTGCCATTATCCCTCCAAAGCTTCTATGGGAGATTCCTTCCTTGCCTCCTCCAGCTTCTGGTAGCCCCAGGTGTTCCTTGGCCATAGATCCATCCCTCCAGTCTCTTCCTCTGTGTCACAGAGCTGTTTTCTCCCTTTGTCTTCTTCTCTTCTCATATGGACACTAGTCATATTGGATTAGGGCCCACCCTAATGACCTCATCTTAACTTGATTACATCTGTAATGACCCTGTTTCCAAATAAGGTCACATTCACAGGTACTGGTGGTTAGGACTTCAACATATCTTTTGGGAGGACACAATTCAACTCATAATTAATGGGTTGAAGTCTGATCAGTCATTAATAACAGTTATTTAAAATGTATGACTTTTGCATTAGACTTTGATTCAGTGGGCTTTAAAACACTTCATAGCCATTCAATTATAAGAATCTCAACAATAGTCCAGAATGACATAGGTGTCTTTTTTTAAGAAAGCAAATTTCAGGTAAACAAATTCAGGCATAGGTCACTGTGATGGATCTTAAGTCTAGAAGAGAACTGAGAGGACAGAAACGTGGATAAAGACCATCCTATAGAAGGTGCTCTCTCAGCACCAGCTGCCTCTGCTGGGAGGAAAACACTGGCTTTCCTTCTGACCAACTCTCATGATGTAGGCACAAAGAGGTGCAGCCTCAAAACCTTAGAGAAGGCATCAAGGGGAGAAAAGGGTCTAGTTAAGGACAAATTATATACATTGGGAGTATGGAGCCAGATAGGAGTAGAAGTTAAAATCGAAAACTGTTTCATGCAACATTTTCTGATCCAGTTATGTATTTCATAGGTAAACTGAAATACACAGTATTTAAACACACCATTACCATGCTCTAATATCAAATCAGATTTTCCTTTGGTCAGTAGTGTAGCTAGAGTGGAGTGGCCACAGCAATTACTGTAGCTACAGCCCAGGAGATTCACAAAATTATTAAGTTACAGAGAAAGTAGAGTGAAGCAAATGAGAAAAGAAAACTGAACAGTGGTGAGGGGAGTGATGGTTGGGAGGAGGAGCTGAGGGTGAGGAAAATTTCTCTGTAGGAAATATCCACTATACTCAAAGATAGCTTGTTTTCTGCTAACCTATGGGTTCTGTGTAATGTCTTAGATTGTGACTACTACTTATCCTTGGCTTTATGACTGAAGATAGACTTCCAAAATTTGTGAATAAATTGGATTTTTAAAAGACAGACATTTTCCCTGTTGTAATTTGAGAGTATTTTTCCTTTTATTTTTCTTTTCTTCTTATCAGTATATTATTATAGCTGTCTTACTCCAGGTTATTTCATTGCAAGTACTCTGACACTTACTAGATCTAGCTTAAGTAAAAAGGAGAAATATGTCATAAGGAAGTATTTTCAAGATACCAAATACAGGAAGTTTCTTTGGGCCTTATAAGGAAGAGGAAAGTGAAAAGCTATGAGGACTCATACCTGGCATGTTCTCTCTCTTCACTTCAGTCTGTGTCATTCTCTTCTCCCACAGCAAATCAGCTTTCTGTGCAACCCCATATACACGAATAAAGATGGCAACCTCATAATGGCAGCCTAAACTTTAGATGGGTAACTACATTTTAGGTGAATAAAAAAAGTCTGAGCAATCAGACTTTGATTCCTGGGTCCAACTTCCCCAGAAGGTAGACCCTGAATGGCCCAGCTTGAGTCAGTGACAATTCATGGTACAATCAAGGGGTGTGGAGGCAAGGTCAGAGACTATTATGTAGGGGCTAGAGTGTGGCCACTGGGGGAAGAGGACAGTTCTCAGAGAAAGGGGGAAGAGTCTTTAATCTAAATAAGGACTCAGGAATTAATGCTCTATAATGAACAATTATGCCAAGGAAATTTCTATTTTTAAGAGTGAATCTTGGTATGAATCCTTTTACAAAGATAAATATTTTTAGTCAATTGGTAGTTAAACCTCTGTTTTAAGTTAAAATTTTTTTGTATAGTAGAGCCTAATTATAATTGACATTTTGCATATTTTTCCAAATAATTATCCTCACCTGAAGGAGGGTATTAAATCCTGGCTTACAGAGGGGGAAGTTGGTTTGGTTTTCAAGCACCAAAGTTAAACTTATCTGGTTATCTCAAGGGAAGGAGGGACCCGTTTGCCAGGAACACCTTTTTCTTTGAGACTATAAGGAAGAGTTAGAGGATTGATGTAGAGATAGAGATATGCTGAAATGCAGAGGAGGTTTGGGAAAATGTTTTTTGCTATATCCAACCAAACGTTGAAAACAGTAGTCCTAAAATAACTGAATGA
Organism: Equus asinus; assembly: GCF_041296235.1. Classification (NCBI taxonomy): domain Eukaryota; kingdom Metazoa; phylum Chordata; class Mammalia; order Perissodactyla; family Equidae; genus Equus; species Equus asinus. The sequence goes on from NC_091812.1 coordinate 39,103,754, forward strand.
TTCAAAGTAAAGAACACTGCTTACTTGTCTGTCTGTAATGTCATCTTCCTGCCTTTGCCTTTGGCTTATATTTCTAGACCTGGGATAAATCAGCCTCTCTCCATTGCTACTTCCTTTCTAACTTCAGAAAAGTACATCTTCCCTATGTTGAAAGGAAACAAACTAACTCTCAGATCTCTCCCCAAGCCCTTTACATGAGCCTGTTTCCCCTTCAGGGTCTTTCCTATATCTTTCTTTGCTCTTACATTTGTGCTCTTCTTAAGAATGTTTTCATCATTTCATCATTTAATGATGTAGTGGTTTATTTTTTTTTAATCCAAATGCAGGTCTTTGCATTTATCTGTATCACAACTCAGCCCTTATCATTCCAACCCACACAGTTATGTGTAATGCAATAAATTGTGACAAATGCTTCAGGATTACTAAGAAAATCCAACACATTTCTTATACCTCCCAGCTTGGTGATATCTGTAAATTATCCCTACCACAACCATAGTAGGCATTTAATAACTGTGCTAAGGGTTTAAAAATACTTTTTTGTTTAATCTTCAAAACAACTCTTGGGGCTGGCCTGGTGGCATAGTGGTTAAGTTCATGTGCTTCGCTTGGGCGGCTCGGGGTTCATGGGTTCGGATCCCGTGGATGGACTTACACACCAAGCATCAAGCCATGTTTTGGCAGTGTCCCACATACAAAACAGAGGAAGATTGGCACAGATGTTAGCTCAGTGACAATCTTCCTCAAGCAGAAAGAGGAAGATTGGCAACAGATGTTAGCTCAGGGCCAGTCTTCCTCACCAAAAACAAAGAAACAAACAAAACCCCCAACTCTTCAAGGAAGATATTATTATTCCCATTGTACCGATGAGGAAATGGAAACTTAGGAAATCTAAATGACTTCCTTGGTGAAAGCTGTGATTCAAACCTGGGTCAGCCAGACTCTCAAGTTTAAGTTCTCAAACCCTTAGCTGTGGATTTTCAACCTTGGCTTGGCAGCTAAACTACCTACCAATTTTAAAAAGAGGTAGAAGCCAAGGCCTCATCTCACATGTACTGTCACAGTCTTGTTGCAGGCACAGGTTTGGGGAGTGGCAGTCAAGAACCACTACTGCCATGTTGTACTACAGTGGAAGGACAGAATCTTGCCATGTGCCACTACACACTGCCCCATGGTTGGCAATTAGCTGCTGATTTTTACTTTTAGATATGGCCACACAATCAGTTTTGAATCTAAATATGTTACTATCCAACCCACATTTCTTGTTTCTCCATATTGTGTGAAAGAATGGGTCAAATTTCTTGGAATTCTCTTTTATCATTATCAAACAATAGGGGATACTTTCTCAAATGTTTGCCCTGGAAACAAATTTCTAGATATCACATAAAGAGCTAAAAAATTCTCTACAGAGTGAAAAAAAGCCGGGGTTGTATTGGCTTAAAAACCTTAGTGAGGAGAGAGGCTTTCATTCTCTGAATGACACTAAGCAAGTCACTTCATCTCTCTGTGTGGGTAGATTGATTTCTCAATTCTGTAAGCCTATGAGTAATATATTTCCCTTGTCTACCCTGTCTTCCATATCCAAACCACTAATACAAAAAAGAATCCCTCCCCCTTAGCAAAAACCCCTCAATATTTACTAGTTCCAAATAGCTTTCCCTGCAAACAGGCAGTAGATAGTAAGATACCATGCCTGGTTGAATAAACACATCATTGCGAAATAGAGAAACATCACTTACTACAATGAATGTATCTGCACTGTTTCAGAGTTCTAACACAGGCATTTCTTTTTCCTCACAAAAGAGAATATTTTTATTTCCACAGTTCAGATGCATTTCATTTTAAGCCTGATGTTAAGGCCACCTTCAGCACTTTATCTTCTTTGTGTGGGTCTGTGTTCTGATTTCTACTCTAGTCACAGTTTTCGTTTGCAGGAAAAGGGAACTCTCATGGTGGTTGCTGCTTGTAATTTCAGTCTCAATATTCTAAGCAGATTTTAGATTTGCCATTGAGTCACAATTCCTATCTCTAATTTCTTTTTAGAAATTAAAAGAAGGACTCTCCAGCATATTTTGCCTGTAAGATAGCAGCCATAGGAATGCAATTTCCCTGTAAATCCCTGCCTCTTATGAGAAAAGAGGGCTCTAGTTATTTACTTTAAAGAAGTCAGTGTTAATTCAAGTCACTTCCTATTCTGCTATCATTTGCTCAAAGACGTTTTGCAATGGGTCTTATGTAAGAAGAAATGGAGGGGTTGCTTTGGTGAGGTTTATTTAAATAAACCATTAAATACAAGCTAGACCTGAATCGCAGCATCATTCGTGTATGGAGAAACAGGGGCTATAACTGCATGTTTTTTCAAATTGACAGAAAGAGGACTAAAAATAAGTGAAAAAGGTCTTCAGAAGCAGGTCACAGGCTACTCCTTTGGCCTCACCTCTTACCACTCCCCCTTCCTTCACTGTCCTCCAGGCACAGTGACCTCTTTCCTGGTCCTTGAACTTGCCAAGCACATTGCCTTCTCAGGGTCTTTACCTTTGCTAGTCCCTCTGCTTGAAACTCTTTTCCCAGATAGTCACAGGACTGGCTCATTCTCATCCTTCAGATCTCTGCTCAAATGTAGGTTACTCTGGGAGGTCTTTCCTGGCAACCCGGACTAAAATAGCACACCGCCTCCTCACTTTCTACTCCTTTACTTTGTATTATTTTTCTTAGAGGCAATTATACACCGGCACATTATACATTCAAGGCATTTTCACTGCTTTATCAAAATACAAGCTCCAGTAGGACGAGTAGGCGAGTTGAGTTCACATAGCATCCTTGGGGTCCTACAGCCTGGCATCTAGTAGGTGCTCTGTAAACGCTTGCTGAATGAACGAATGAGGCTCTTTGGGGAGTTGTTTCTCATTCACCGGGCCTTGTTGCCAATCTGCAGGCAGCTGGGAGCCTCATCCCTCTCGCCCCTTTCCAGCAGAGGTGACGGATTGGAGTCAGGCGCTCGGGATTGCACTGGCACGGAGCGGCGCGTGTAAGGGCGTTGCTCCAACTCTTGGCGCAACTTCTCCTCGGCCTAGGGGCCTGGACTCGGGAAAGACAGGTTTGCCGCACCCGGAACGTGGAAGCGAAAGCAGCAAAGAGACGACAGTAGGCAGCAGGGGAAAGCCTCGGCGCGGTGCCGGGCCGCGCGCAGGGGGCGCCTTCCTGGCCGGGCCGACTCATTCCCAGCCGCCTCCACGGCGAGCGGCGGCCACTCATAGCCCCATCTGGGTAGGGCCGGACCCACAGCGGGCCCCGAGCTCCCGACAGGACCGGGGGCCCTGCTAGCTCGCGCCACCTCATCTTCCCCACCCACTCACGCCCAGGGGCTGCCCGACAAATCTCCGCGCGCGACCACAGGCTTCCCGAGAGGCCACGGTCCTGCGTGGCACGCCCCCGTCAGCCCCGCGGCGCGCGCCCGGAGGACCACCGCGGGGCGGAGCGGCGCACGCGCGCACGCTCAGTCGGGGGACGCGCGCCAGCTCTCGCCCCGCCCCCGCCCTGCTCGGAGGCGGCCTCAGTCAGCCGTGAGCCGGCCGCCCGACAGGAGGCCAACTGGGAGGCAGGGACACAAACAGGGCGTCTGACCCAGTGCCGCTTGCGGCGACGAGAAGACACTGTGGCTAGGGAGAGGGTGGAGACGACGACTGTGACGGGCTTCCCGGCTGCCCGAAGTGGGAGTGGTGTGGGCTAAGAGGAAGAGGAACAGAAGGGGGCAGCAGGGGCTGCCGCTAACGGCCTCCCTGGGCGCTGACCGGCTGGGCCGGCGCCCGGCTCGCTCGGGAGTTCGCGTCGCCGCCGCCGCTCGGCGCCTGGGCCCGGTCTTGCGGCGCGCGTCGAGGCGGAGAGCTGCTGCCTCCGCACAGCGAGAGAGGCCTGGTCCTCGCCGCCGAGGGATGTGAGTGGGAGCCGAACCCGCGCGGGAGGGCCCCGGAGGGCCCAGGCTGGCGGACGCTCGGAACCGTGTCCGCTCGGGGGGCGTCGCAGATCTTGGCGGGCCGGAGGCGCTGAGTAGGAGCAGCCCCTGCGGGCTTGGGGGCGCGTCCTCGTCGCCCGATCCGCGCAGCGAGTGAGTGTTGTTGCTGCCTGGCCTCTGAGTGGGGGGCAGCAGTTGTTTCTCCTCCTCCCTCCCACCTCCTGACCCCCGCTTTCCCCCAGCTAGTGGTAGTAAACTTCTCAGCAAGACCATCTTCCTCTTTAAGAGGAAACCGACAACGGAGTGTCTTGCTGTTGATATTTGCATCCATGTGTCCCTGATATTCCCCCACCCCCTTTCCTTATCCCTCTTTAAAATAGTGTAGACATCTCAACAGCCTAGAAAAGAGCATCCATTTCCCCTGGATTTCTGCGGCCCTAACTGCTACTTCTTTTTTTAGGTTTCAGAAGCAGGCAAGGGAACAAGATGTGAACTGTTTCTCTCCCGCAGTAACAGAGGCCCTTCCTCCCCTTCCCGCGGCGGTGGGTATGCGTTCCTGGCTGCTGTCCTTTATCGCTGCAGTAGAGGAGAGGGTGTCTAGCTGTGAGTGTGTGCGTAGGAAGGTTGGAAGCGTGTGTCGACAGGCAGGGCTCATTCTCTTTTGAAAATGGCAGTGCTGAACTTTTAATGTTGGTCTGGGAGGGTATTTGGAGGTGTTTAATTTGTTGTTGCTGTTAGACCCTTTAAGAAACATTCATCATTGCCTTCTCTGCTGATTGTTATGGCTTTGCAGAGGAAACGCTGTCGGTTACCTTTTCTTCTCAAGCAGCTGGAGATTCTTAATCTTCCAAAGAGGAACATGTTCAAGTAATGAGAAATACCTATTGAGCGGCCTAACCTTAGCTGTTCTTGCTGGGGTTTCTGCTCCCACAATGAATGCTTCCCGGATAGTTTTATCTGCCTAAGTTTGCTGTGTCAGTTGAATTCACCCAGTTTTCTTTCCGGTGGTTATTAATCTGTCAAGAGAAACTCCTTTTCTCTGAATGAAAGGGTAGAAGCGGCTGAGTATGTCATAGAGGGGAGGAGAAATGTGGAAAAGGAAACCAGAAGTGGGAATAAAAGAGATGACGATTGCTTTTGGTTTCATAATAGGTTTGTACAAGTGAGTTGTTGGGCTACTGCAAATATTCTGATATAACACCCAGCAGATGTGAAGATGAATAACCAACCTTTGGCCTCCCTTTCCCCACCCACTTCACCTTTTACCACTTCAAATGTGAGAATTGCTTGCTTGTGTGTGCACATATCTGTTAGTGTGTAACATATCTGTAAACTAGATGTGTTCCACACTTGCCTTAGTAGTACGTGTATTTACCTGTACAGGAAAGCTGCAGTACTTGCTGACTAGATAAGCACACAATGCTTTTTATTTTCCTCTAACAGAATGTCCTGTGTTTGGAGGTTATAGCTTGTTTTAGGGACCAGTTAAGGAAAAGGTTATTTCATTTACTGGTTTTTCCTGGTGATTTGAGACAGGTGTCTTATGTATAGGAAGGCAACACGATTATCTTTTCTCTACTTCACCTGGCTATTGCTGAAAGATGAGATGCTTTTGAGGCAGAATAGGAAAGAGCATTGGCTTTGGAGTCAGATCTGGGTTTGAATCCTGGTGTTCCTACCACTTAATAGTTGTATTATTTAAAATCTCTTTGAGCCTCCCTTTTCTTATAAGATTCTTGTGAGGGTTGAATAAGATTGTACATGCAAAGCAGTACATTGTTTGCCTACTTTAGTCTTGGCTACTATCATGGCTGGGCAGGCATAGGAGATTCAAAGGGGGGCAGAATGACTCTGCATAAGGTGATCTGCCAGTGACCAGTGTTTCCTCCTTTTTAGTGTAAGGGGAAAAAGGACTTTTAGGCCTTGAACTGGTTAAGGGGTCTTGTAGCCTTTTTATGGAAAGGTTTGACTTATCTCTCTCTCCTTAACACTCCCCCTCCCCTTGTGCTGCCCTACCAACTATTGTGCTGCCCTCTTGTGGTTAACTGTGCCAATAAGGACTTTCTTTTGCTCCTCCCCAGTTACGTTTCCCTCCCCCCCCTTTTTAGGACCCTTCCCTTTGCTCCCAGTTTCCCAAACTGTGTGCTGAGGTGCCCCAGAGCACCAGTGAACTGAGGATTGAACTGTTATTTTGAGGTAGTTCACAGTTTCAACATTAGATTGACACATTCCTTTCTACAATGTCATGTCTTTGCAAAGCTGTATTTTTAGAGGTTGTTTTGATAAAAAGTAACTACTGCATGAAAATCAACATGATATAGGAAATGAGAAAGTGATGTCCGATTGATTCCAAGGTTTGAGAAGTTGTACAACGCCCAACAGGCACTAAGTTGTAAGGACATTAACATTTAAGTGGTTTGAGCCCACCTACTTAAGTATTTCTTTTGGCCTCGGGATGCCATGAAAAAATTACTAAGACTAAGGACTCCCTAAATGGAGAAAGTTTGGGAACCTCTGCCTTAGCTTTTGGTTGGTTTTTCTGATAAAAATTTTTTTAATGGAAAAACTGCATTTTTAAATGTTGGTCACTAATTGATCATCCTCCCCACCAAAATTATTGATAAAATTATTGATACAAACCAGCTGATCATGGCTTAATATATTTCCTCTCCTATTTAAGATCTTTGTAGCTTCTCCCTAGTTCTTTCATTTTAAAACTAATCCTATTGCTTATTTGTCATTCTGGTCACTTCCTGGTTTTCTCAGTACTGGTCTTTTACTAGTATTTTTGAGCATCTCCTTAAACTCAACATGCTCCAAATGAAAATCATCATTTTTATACCCCTTTGTAATTTCCTTCTCTCCTGGTCATATAGGCTTTAAATTAGGCATCGTCTTTAAACTACCTCTTTCATTTACCTCTTATATTAATCCATTCAAGATGTCCTATCCATATTTGTTTTGTCTCTCGTATCTCTGCTTACCCCACTTTGTCACCTGAATACCTGGACTCATTTCCTCAGCCTAGAATACTGAAAGTCATGTCAACCTCTCACAATCCAGCATCCTTCCTTCTCTTTATCCTCAATAGAAATGTTACTCTAATACTCCTTATTGTGGCATTCTCTTGCCCCCAAATTTTCAGTGGCTTCCCATTTTCTACCTACTAAAGTTAACTTCCTTTTCCTGGCTTTCAAGATACGCTATCATCAATCCTTACCTCATTTATTCACTCTTTTGTCTAAGGACCCTCAACAAGCATTCTCTTCTGTAGTCTTGCAAGCTGCTTCCCATACTTTCTAATAACAGCTATGCTTATTCTATCTTTTAACTTTCACTCATGCTTTCCTTCCTTCTTCCACCAAGCCCAATTCTATACCCTGTTGCACTACTCAGTAATTGTGGACTAACTGAGCAGGGCCTCAGTCTCCTCATCTGAAAAATGAGAATTGTAGTACTTTTTCCATAGAGTTGTAGTGAGAGTTAAGGGAGTTAATACCTGAAAAGCCCTCCAGACCAGCACCCTGGGACATTAAGCATTCTTAAGTGTTAGCTGTTATTATTGTAATTATTTGTTGTCACTGTGATTATTACTGCTTTAGTATAATCATGTACTGCACAACAATGTTTCAGTCAACAAGGGACTGCATATACAACTGTGGTCCTATAAGATTAGTACCATATAGCCTAGGCGTGTAGTAGGCTGTACCATCTAGGTTTGTGTAAATACTGTAGGGGAGGAAGAAATTCTCCTTTACCCTTCTAGGTTCTTCTGACTGATCTAAGAATTAAATTGACATGAGACAGATTAATAAGAGAAAAATAAAAGTTTAATAACATGTATACATGGGAGAAACCCAGGAAAATTTGAGTAATTCACCAAAATGGCTGAAGTGCTCACCTAAAATAACAGCCTCAGCTAATGACATAAGAAGATGTTGAGGGTAGGGAGAGTGAGGGACTTCAAAGAGAAGGAAGGCAATTCTCAGGTAGGTGAGAAGGAGTAAACATTTGGAAAACAAATGTCTCTGGCCACACGGAGGGGAGCCCAATAAACAGGCTTTTCTGGGTTCCTCCCTACCACCTAGTTTGTGTTATGCTAAGGTGATAGCTCGCTTCCTGAGACAGATTTTTTAAATCTGAATTCTTTTAGGCAGTTAAGGGGGCAGTAACAAGAAAAACTTTTTGAGTCTTTTGTTTCTTAAAAATAATCAGCCTAAAATAATCCTCACGTTAAAGAGACAAATTTTAGGGGGGAGGGCAAATTTTATTCCCCTTTAGTATGCTCTGTGATATTTGCACAACGATGAAATTGCCTAAGTATGTATTTCTCAGAACACATCCCCATTGTTAAGCGATGCATGACTGTACTACTATACTCCTGGTGAAACTGTTTCTCACTAAATATTGCTTTTTTCCTCTTTATATTTCTGTAGTTCTTTTAGTCTTGAATAGCTTCACCTAGTTTAATTATTTACCCTGCTTTGGTTGTTTGATAGTTATTTTCCCAGTGTTAGCCTTCTTTTCAAGTTGATTGGATATGCTTTGTGGAACAATACCTAGATTAAAAACACACACAAACACACACACACACACACACACACACACACGGTGCTGAGCACATGGGGAGCATTCAGTAAATGCTGTGTATTAAAAAGGAACTTTAGTTAGTCACCAAACAAATATTTATTAATACCTACAATGTAAAAGGTATTTTACTATGTCCAAAAGAGATGCAGAAAAATATAAAATAGATTCCTTTCTCTGAGAACTTAAAATGTACTTGGGGAAATAAGATAAATAGTAAAAGTTTTAGGTATTTGAGACCATTTAGAGCTGAAGTGCGCAGATAAGGCTCCCAAGAGGCTTTAGAATCAAAACTGGGCAGGATTTGATTTTGCATAAGAGGTAAGAACTTGTGTAGGAGGTAAACAAAGTCAAAATATGCATGACACATTCAGAGAACAGTACACAGGCACAACTTGACTGCAATGAAGGTTTGTGTGGAAGAGTAGTAAGAAATCAGGTTGAAAATGTGGATTGGAATTAGATATAGATTGAAGTACTAGGGTGAGAAGAATGTACTTTGCACCACAGGTAACAGAGGAGCTTTAAAAGGTTTGGACTGACAAAAAACTTGCTGAAAGAAGTATTTTAGGAAAGTAGCACCAGTGCTAGGTATAGTATGAATTGGAAAGAGAGGTGATAGAGCTAGGAAAATAATCTAGGCCTAAAGTAATAAGGATTTGGATTTAGTGGACATAGGACTGGAGAGAGATCACATAAGGCTTTGCTATGGACTCGGTGAGAAAGGAGGATTTGGTAGGGGGAGGAAGAGGAGTAATCAGAAATGGCTTTCAAGTTTTGATCCTCAGTGACAGAGGAAATCAAAGAGTGTTGGAACTCCAAGACATCTGAGAACATTTGGGCCAGTCTGTACATTTTGTGCATTAGGAATCTGAGACCCAGAGAGATTCAAAAATGTTTCCAAAGTTACTCACCTAGTTAGTGACCAAAAAACCCTAAAATTTTATTAATGGCAGTACTGACAGAAATAAGTATGACAGTATTGGAAGCTGGTTGAGGGGATACAGGCAGCTGGGCTTGTATATTGGATATGTTGAGGTTGAGGTGACAGTGGGATAGGCAAGGTTAAATAGATATACAGTGGGACATTTAACTAGAACTTGGTAGAGAAATTTCAGGCTGTAATTGTGGTGCTCAGAGAGAAGAGCGTGAACCTGAGGTGAACCTGAGGTTGAGCCTTGGGAATTGCACATAATTAGTGAAAGAAGAGGAATTAGCGAAGGAGACAAAGAAGGAGCAGTTAGTATGAGAGGCAAGTGGGTGGGTAGGTTAAGAAGGTGAGAGTGATTATTAAGAAGGTGAGAGTGATTATCAAATTCATCATTATTGATCACTGCCAAGAAATGAGAAGAATCAGAACTGAAAAAGACCTTAAAAATGTGTACTAGTGTTTTTCCTAACATGAAATCTAGAAAAGCAGGAGAAAAAAAAATTACTTGCAGAAATAACTACTGTTAATATTTTGTTCTCTCTAGTATGACAAACGACCTTTGGATTTGACTTTTAGGTGATCAGTGGAGACTTCTATCCAAAGCTCTCCAATGTTAGGACTAATGATGAGAATTTTAGGCATAACAAAGACTAGGAGGTATTTTATGGCAAAGCTTTTGTCATTCATCTCTGTCCTCTCATATCACACTACACAGATACTGTTATTCCTTATAGGCATTAGCCTTGTGTTATTTGAAGGATTAGACATTCAGTGTTTAGCATTAGATATTCAGGGGTCTGGCAGATTAGACAAGTGGCCTCTGGGTGCTTTTGTGCTGGTAAGATCTGAATAAAATGTAAAGTATTAATTTCTAGAAGGAAAGAGAAATTCTTGGTAGATAATTTGGAAAAGTGAAGGTAGCCTGATTAAGAATGTTTATGTTAGGAGAATTGGAAAGGGCAAAAGGAAGCATTAACTGTTTTTGAAGCCTGTACAGTATAGCTACCAGAGGTGAACTAGGTTGAGATAGTCTATGGGCTGTGTGTTTTGCTCAAATGGTTATTTTGATCTTCCCAAGGACATCTTTCTGTCAGCTCTTTGGTATCAGTCCTTGGGAGTAGGGCATTCGTTATTGCTTAGTAAATGATTTTAGTTTAATAAATTCTGACCATGAAATATAATGCCGCTAGGTAGTATTTTTGTAACATAAAAGGCAATGAGATGTGAGGAAGTGCCCTGTTTTAGAAATCAGGAGATCAGGGACTTACTGCTGTCAGCATGGTGTGTAATTTTGAGCAAGTCACATAATCCTTGAACCTTATTTTTTCCTCATTTGGAAAATGAAGGAGCAGACTAAATCTTTTCTTAAAACCTTTGTTTACTTTAAAAAGGTGGAATCATGTGGTAAAATGTGTATAAAATTTAAGACATAAATGGCTTACCAATGTTTATAACAAAAAACAGCAACCCCTTGCCCTTCCCCCGTCCTGATTCCTGTTCTCCAGGAAACTGCTTTCAAATCATTTAAGTGTCTTCTGGTGCTTACCGCTGTCTTTCTAAATAACTTAATCTGTCATTAATAGACACCTCCGTGCGCCGCCTGCCTCCCTCCACCCCCCGCCCATTCTGTACCTGTACCTACATGCTGCCCGTTTCCCCTTACAATGAATGAACTGCTCAATGTCCCATCTAAGGCTTCTCCATCTACTTGTATAGAGGAACCTATCCCCTTTAGCCTTCAAGGACTTTGCCACTGTATTTCTCCCTCCTTTTCTTGCGTTCTCAATTTTTCCCTCTACTGGATCATTTCCATCAGTATATATTCTGGTTGCTATTGCTGTGTGACAAAACTACCCCAAAACTTGGTGATGTAAAACAACTCATTTATTAGACTCACAGATAGTATGGGTCAGTAATTAAAATAGGGCGCATCAGCCTTGGCTTGTTTCTATTCCACAATGTCTAGGACCTCAGTTGGGAAGACTTGATGGCTGGGGGTAACTTGAAGGTGGGGGTCTGGAATCACCTGAAGGTGTTTTCACTCACATGACTGGTTGTTGGTGCTGGCTATTGACTGAGACCTGTTAACTGGAGCATGTACATGTGGCCTGGACTTCTTACAATATGGGGGCCTCAGGGTAGTTGGCTTTCTTACATGATGAGTCAGGGTTTTTAAAAGCAAGTGTTTCAGTGAACATGGCAGCAGGGAGGGGGTGGAATTAGACTTTACTTATTAATTGGGGAGTGGCAAGGTCACATTGTGGAAAAATGTGGAATGGGAGATATTGTTTTATATTGCTCCCACATACAAAATACATGCAAATTATACTAACCCCCTTCCCAGAGACCTCTAAGTCACATCCAATCATGACATCAACTCAGAATCCAGTATGTCATCATCTAAATCAGGTCCAGATGCAGATAAGTTTCCTTGGGTATGGTTTCTTGAGAATGGTTCCTCTTTAACTGAAGACCTGTGAAGAGACAAGTAATACACTCCCACATAATTAACATACAAGATTAGAAAGGCACATATTAACTGCAGTGGACATTCCTGTTCAAAAAGGACAAGGGAATTACAGGGCAGTCTATAGCAGTTCTGAAACCTGGCTGGGTGCATGTTGGCAGCTCCTTAATTAGGGCTCAGTCCTGCTCCCCAGAGGTGGTTCTTCGTGGGCCATGGCTTTTTCTTTTGATGTTTGGCTTCACCTTCTGAATCATTCGTTTTTTTCCCAGAAGAACTGATCTGTGTTTGCAACTGAGTAACCTTCTGAGCTTGCTTTCTGCCTATAGTAGTTCATGGTCCAAAGGCCTCCTTTTATTTTATACAGTTACTCTCTTTCATTTTAAGCTAATATCACTCCTTTAAAAACTTCGTGTACTTCTTGTGTATCAGTTCATCATCTACTCCATCAGACAAAAGCCATATTCAAGAATTTCTTCTGAGAGGAACTTTTTCCTACTTTAGGTTCCTGTGTGGCTGCTGTGGAACAACACCCTTAAGATCCTTAGATAATCTTTTGTCTGAAAGGGTCTATGAGGTACTGATTTAGATCTTTCTCAGGTCTTAACAATGGCTCTTACAGTCCCACTCTAGATTTGATCTTTGCCCTGAGGCCCTTTCTTACTTTAAGAACACTTTGCTGGCTGAAAAGACTGTCCTGAGCCATTTACATTTCTTTGAAATTCTACGCAAAAGTAAATAGCTCATTCTTTAGTTCATCTCTCTGCTCTTGCAATTAGGAAGGCAGCTAGAAGAAGCCAGCTGCTTCTTCAACATTCTACCTAGAATCTCCTTAATTCGTTAAGTATATATTTTATTTTTTGTGTTACCGTAGGACATAGTTTTGCCGAACTTTCCACTACTATATAACAAGGTCTCTTTCATTCAGCTTTCAGCAGCATTTTCCTCACTTTCCTTTAAGCCCTCACTGACAGCCTCCTTTGGACCTGTTAGGTTCTATTAAGTCTGCTCAAGGCCCTGTAAACTTGTGAACAGAAACCTCAGATAGGTCCTCATCTGTTCCTGGCTTTACTAGAACTGTTCCCTAGCCCAGTAGTTCTTGCTGGGCCCCACCCTCAGAATTTCTGATTCAGTATGAGTGGGACCTGAGAATTTGCATTTCTAGCAAGTTCCTGGGTGATGCTGATGATGTTGGTTTGGAGACCAGACTGTGAGAATCACTGATTTAAACCAACAGTTGGCAAAATGTTTCTTTAAAGGACTAGATAGTAAATATTTTAGGCTTTGCAGGCGAGATTGTCTCTATTGCAACTATTCAACTCTGTCTTAATGGTGCAAAAGCTACCATAGACAATGCACAAATGAATGAGCATGTAAAGCTTTATTTGTAGAACAGGCACTTTTGTAAACCTTTATTTGCAAAAACAAGTAACTGCCTGAATTTGATCTGTGAGCTGTAGTTTGTCAATTCCAAATTTATACCGTTACTTGACTCCAGATTCTCTTCAAGCTACTGCCCCGTTTCCCACTACACTGTGGCACAAAACTCTTTGAAAGAGTTGTCTATATTTGTCTGTTTTTATTCTCTCTTAAATTTATCTGCTTTTTGAACAAGTGAGACATTTAAATGTTTCAGAATTCAATAAGTAGTAAATATCATTGTATATATACCAGTTTGCATGTATGTGACCATAACTATAGATTAAATAGAAGAGAAATTGCTTATTGAAAAGTGATGTGTTACTAATTTCAAAAAATACTGCCAAGAACTCCATAGAAATGACAGTTTAGACTTTTCTGCACCTGTTTTCAGGTAGTTTCACCTTTCCCAATTTGAGACATGAAAAATAGAATCTCATTATAATTTTAATTTCTTTTAAATTCTTCTTTTCTGGGAACTGTTCTCTCATATCCTGGCCTATTTTCTATTGGATTGTTGGCCTTTTACTTTGGTTTGTGGGAGCTTTTTCTATACTAAGCAAAATAGCTATGTGTTTGTGAAATGAATTGTAAATATTTTCCCCAGGTAGTTTTTTTTTTTGACTCTGTTCATAGTGTGATTTTTTTGGTCATGCATACATTTTTGGTTTTTATGCTGTTCTTTTTGTCAGTCATCCCTTTTATTGCTTTCTTTTTTTTTTTTAGATCATACTTAGTTAGATCCCTTCTCAACCCTGAAATTATGTTTTTGAAACTCTCGTGTTTTCTTGGTTCATCAGGAATTTGTATTGGTGCAAGGTCTGTCGATGAAAATAATCCATAACCAATCTATAAATGAAAATTTTGGTGAGTTTATTCTGAGCTTAAATCTGAGGATTATAACCCGGGGCCTTTCTTCCCGAAGGAAGAAAGGGCACCAAAGAAGTGGGGTGCACAGACTGGTTATATACCCCCAGAAAGGATGTTTCACATAGGATTGAAATGTCCCTTTTACGATAGTCGCGAGACTGCTCTGTCATTGCAGCGATTGATGGACACAGCAGGTAGGTCTTCTGTCTCAGTGAACACAGCAGGGTGGCAGTCTGTTGTCTCCAGCTGAGTGGTCACAGGTGAGCTGGGTGGTCAAAGGTGAGTGCAGCAATCAGTTCCTAGCCGAAGGAAAAATGCTTATCCCTAAGGAAATGCTAATGTGGGGGGAAGTTGCACCTTTATCTCAAGGGCCTTTGTTCTGGCCATAGGAAATGACTAAGCAGGTATGCAATGCGTGCTCAATAGCCACAGTCAGGCCCTTTTGGAAAAAAACAAAGTCAGGCCCAATTAGGTTTATACCAAATGGCTTCCTCATATATTCCAATATATCCTATTGCTTGCCATTTTTATTTGTCAGGTCTAAGATGGGATCCAGCTTTTTTCCTTCAGAAGGTTGTTTGGTTGTTCCAGTGCTGTTTGTTGAATAATCCATCTTTTATCTGCTGCTGTGAAATGCTGGTGTTTTAAATTGTGTGTATAGTTGAGTCTATTTCCAGACTCTTTTGTTCAGACTGTGGCTATTGTTAAAACTATACTGTGAGTTTTGGTCAGGGTATTTCTATTACTTTCTGTATTTTCAGGTCCTGCATAATGTTTAGCATATGTGAGGTATTCAAATGTTTGGAAAAAAATGAGTAAGTTAACAGTTTAGGGACTTAAGCAGGTCTTTGCCCCAGTTATTCAATTTAATTCCTTCTATGCAATTTCCCTCTTTATTTTTATTTTTAAATTTGGAGTTAACTTTGGTTTTTCTGTTTTCATTTTACTTTTTTTCTCTTTATCATGAGGTGTTATTTTTTGTATTTAATAAATGAGGATTTGCTAACTTATGAGTTTGCTCTTATTAATCTATTTTTGGCCTTTAATTGTTAACAATTCACGGTATAGTTTTATCTGTATCATATTTCCATACCGTGAGAAGTTTGTAACTTCATAATAGCAGTCCATAGGATAGGATGAATCATTTGAGAATTGGAACCCCTTAAGGAGAAGTTAACTTAAGGGCGAATTATCAGATCTTTGGATAATTGACGAGATCAGAGAAGATATAATTAAAGTTGAGTCTGGATTTTATAACTTAATATTTTGAAAAACTGAACTTAGAATAATATTTTTTAAGCTTTTGTAATGGATGAGTACTACTCTATATAATTAGATATGTTGGTTTTACAAAGATTTAACATGGAAAGACTCGTTAAGGGAGGATTTTAGGCCTTGGGGAATGACCTGGAGAAGAAAATAATGAATTACAGTACAAGTCTATCTGATTTATGATGGGTTAATGAGGAACTGAACTCCATCCATCCAAAACAGAAAATGCTTCAGTGTCTAGAGAATTATGTTTCATCTCCATGCTTATGTATTCCTTGTTCTTTGCTTGTTTATCCATAAATACTTAATTTTACTTATTATCTGATGCGTTATAATCTTTAAATAATTATTTCAGAGGAATGTCAAAAATAGGATTCTTTTGGCATGGTAGTATTTTTAAAATAAGTATGAACTTAAATTTGTACTAATTTAAATAACTTTCAGATTGTTTTCAACATCAATAGCAAAAGATAGCTTTAAATACTTTAACAAGAGAATTGGTTAAATTTCTGTGCAATTTTATTTTCTATAGGCAAACTCATACGTTCTTCCTTTTTTCTTTTCATTTTAGTATTAAAAAATGTTTTTTGGGAAATATTCTGAACATATTGGAAATTAGTAAAAATAAAACAATTCATTTGCCTGTTCTTACCATCTAGTTTTAACAATTTTTTGGCCACTTTTTGCTTTAGATCTTACTTTTTTAAGAAATAAACATAGATAGAGCTGAAGCCTGTCTACCTTTTCTATTCCTGTGTCTCCTCTACTTACTTCACTAGACGTAACCACTAGCCTCAAGTTAGTATCATTTTCATGCATATTTTAAACTTTTACTACATATATGTATCAGTAAATAACATGATAGTATTAAATTAGGGTTTAAACCTTAAATAAATGGTGTGATGCATAGATATCATTCTACAACTTCCTTTAATCTCCACTTAGCATTCTTCATGACATTATTTATCCGTGTGTTGATATATATAGCTCTAGTTTATTCATTTAAATTGATGTATAATATTCCCATTGTATGAAGATTCCACAATTTACATACCATGTTTTTCTACTGATGATCATTTAGGTTATTTCTGTTTTTTTATTATTACTACAAATAATGCTATTGCAAACATTGTGCTATTTGTTACTTTTTTCTCCCTTCCTGCCTTCTTCTAGATTATGAATCTTTTCTTTAGTGATTACCTTAAAAAGTTTATCATATATTCAGGCGTACCTCAGAGACATTGGTACTTCACTTCCAGACCACTGCAATAAAGTGAATATTACAATAAAGCAAGTCACATGAATTTTCTGGTTTCCCAGTGCATATAAAAGTTACATTTATGCTATACTGTAGTCTAAGTGTGCAGTAGCATTGTGTCTCAAAAACAATGTATATACCTTAATTAAAAAATACTAGAAGCCCGCCTGGTGGTGCAGTGGTTAAGTTCGCACGTACCACTTCAGCTGCCTGGGCTTCACTGATTCGGATCCCAGGTGCTGGCCTACGCACCGTTTGTTAAGCCATGCTGTGGTAGGTGTCCCACATATAAAGGAGAGGAAGTTGAGCATGGATGTTAGCTCAGGGCCAGTCTTCCTCAGCAAAAAGAGGAGGATTACTGGCAGATGTTAGCTCAGGGCTAATCTTCCTCAAAAATAAAAAACTTTATTGCTAAAAAATGCTAACCATCGTCTGAGCCTTCAACCAGCTGTAATCTTTTTGGTGAGGGTCTTGCTTTGATGTTGAAGGCTGCTGATTTATCAGGGTGGTGGTTGCTGAAGGTTGAGGTGGCTGTGGCACTTTCTTAAAATAAGACAACAATGTAGTTTTCTGCATTGACTGACTCTTCATTTCATGAACAATTTCTGCATAGCATGCAATGCTGTTTGATAGCATTTTACCCAAGGTGGAGCTTCTTTCTTTCCTTCTTTTTTTTTTTGGGGAGGACGATTGGCCCTGAGCTAACATCTGTGGCAGTCTTCCTCTATTCTGCATGTGGGATGCTGCCACAGTGTGGCTTGATGAGGAGTGTGTAGGTCTGTGTCTGGGATCTGGATCTGTGAATCCTGGGCTGCTGAAGCAGAGCGCACGAACTTAGCCACCACACCACTGGGCTGGCCCCTAGAACTTCTTTCAAAATTGGAGTCATTGCTCTCAAACCCTGCCACTGCTTTATCAACTAAGTTTATGTAATATTCTAAATCCATTGTTGTGATTTCAGTCATCTTCAGAGCATGCATAAGCTGGAGTAGATTCCATCTCAAGAAACAACTTTCTTTGCTCATTCATAAGAAGCAACTCCTCGTCTGTTAAAGTTTGTTGTGAGATTGCAGCAATTTAGTTACATTTTCAGGCTCCACTTCTAATTCTAGTTCTCCTGCTACTTCTATCACATTTGCACTTACCTCCTCTACTGAAGTCTTGAAGCCCTCGAAGTCATCCATGAGAGTTAGAATTAACTTCTTCCAAACTGCTGTTAATGTTAATATGTTGACCTCTTCCCATGAATCATGAATGTTCTTAATGAAATCTAGAATGGTGAATTCTTTCCAAAGGGTTTCTAATTTACTTTCCCCAGATCCATCAGAGGAATCACTATGGCAGCTATAGCCTTAAGAAATGTGTGTCTTAGATAAGTCAAAATTGCTCCTTGATCCATGGGCTGCAGAATAGATCTTGTGTTAGCAGGCGTGAAAACAACATTAATCTCATTGTACATCTCTATTAGAGCTCTTGGTGACAAGATGCGTTGTCAGTGAGTAGTAATATTTTGAAAGGAATCTTTTTTTCTGAGCAGTAAGTTTCAACAGTGGGCTTCAAATATTCAGTGAACCGTGTTGTAAATAGATGTGCTGTCATCCAGGCTTTGTTTTTCCATTTTTAGAGCACAAGTGGAGTAGATTTAGGATCATTCTTAGGAGCCCAAGCACTTTTGGAGTGGTAAATAAGCATTGACTTCAGCTTAAAGTCACCAGCTGCATTAGCCCTGAACATAGAGTCAGCTTGTCCTTTGAAGCTTTGAAGCCAGGCATTGACTTCTTTCTAACTATGAAAAATCCTAGATGTCATCTTCTTCCAATATAAGGCTGTTTTGTGTACATGGAAAATCTCTTGTTTATGTAGCCACCTTCATTAATTATCTAAGCTAGATCTTCTGAATAATTTGCTGCAGCTTCTCCGTCAGCGCTTGCTCTTCCCCTTGCACTTTTATGTTACAGAGATAGCTTCTTTCCTTAAACCTCGTGAACCAACCTTTGCTAGCTTCAGACTTTTCTTCTGCAGCTTCCTCACTTCTCTCAGCCTTCATAGACTTGAAGAGAGTTAGAGCCTTGCTCTGGGTTAGCCTTTGGCTTAAGGGAATGTTGTGGCTGGTTTAATCTTTTATCCAGACCAGTAAAACTGTCTTTATATCAGCAATAAGGCTGCTTCACTTTATTATTTATCCACTGTGCACTAGAGTAACACTTAATTTCCTTCAAGAACTTTTCCTTTGCATTCACAATTTGACTAATTGTTTGGTACAAGAGGCCTAACTTTTGGCCTGTCTTGACTTTTGACATGCCTTCCTCACTAAGCTTAATCATTTTTAGCTTTTGATTTAAAGTGAGAGACATGTGACTTTTCCTTTCACTTGAACATTTAGAGACCACTGCAGGGTTATTAATTGGCCTAATTTCAATATTGTTGTGTCTCAGGGAATAGGGAGGCCTAAGGAGAGGGAGAGAGACAAGGGAACAGTTGGTCAGTGGAGCAGTCAGAGCACACAACACTTACTGATTATGTTTGCCATTTTATATGGCTGTGGTTTGTCGCACCCCAAAACAATTACAGTAGTAATATCAAAGATCACTGGTCATAGATCACCGTAACAAATATGACATGAAAAACTTTGAAGTATATGCTTTCTGTCTGAATTCTTATTCTGATTAAAATGTATCTTTTAATAGTTCTTTTAGTAGAGTCCGTGTGTGGTTTACCATTTTGTCTGTCTGAATTTCAGTTTTGAATGTCTGAAAATACCTTTTTTTTCACTCCTGAAAAATAGTTTCCTGGATTATTTTCCATCATCAATTTGAAGATATTACTGCATTGTTATCTGGTATCTTTTGTTGCTGATGAGAAGGTGTCAGTTGAATTTTTATAGATATCTTTCTTTTCTCTTTGGTAGCTGTTCAGCGTTTTTCTTTATGCATGATGTTCTGCAGTTTGCCTTTGATTATCTAGGTGTGGATGTAATTTTATTTATCTTACTCTGACTCCTGATAATGTCTTCATTTGGTTTTGGAAAATTTTCAGCCATTATTGTGTTCAATAATTGTTCTTATGGAATGCATATTAGAGGTACTCTGGGGCTTACAATTCTTTCTCTATGTCTGTTAACTACATTTTGAAGTTTTTTTGTCTTTATCATTGATGCTTTCTGAGTGAATTCCTTAGTACCACCTCCCAATTTACTCCTCTTCTCTTCATCTGTTTCTAGACTATCATTATCCCATATAGTCTGCTGAAATTATTTTCTATTATAACTTCTTGTTCTTTTCATGAATGTTAATCTTTCCCTTTTATCTTTGAGCATCACTAGCATTTGTTTTGAAGTTTCTATCAGACCATATTATTCCCTTGATTTTGAGTGAGTTCAGGCACTGGAATTTATAAAAAGTTTCCTGTGTTATTCTAACTTGTAGCTGGAGTGAGAACCATTGCTTTAAATTATTTCATTATGGTGTACAGTGACTGTATAATTCTTTTAAAGATGAAGGAAGTCAAAGAATAACTGTGGTGAATACTGCGTTAAGATTAGACAGGGGACAACAATTGGGACTAGTAATTTTTTTTTTATTTTATTGAGGTCACATTGGTTTTTAGCATTATATAAGGTTATATGTACATCATTATATTTTGATTTCTGTGTAGACTACATTATGTTCACCACCCAAAGACTAATTACCATCCATCACTGTACACATGTGCTGTGTCACCCCTTTCCCCCCCTCCTTCCCTTCTGATAACCACCAGTCTAAATCTCTGTATCTGTATATTTGGTGGTGGTGGTTTTTATCTTCTACTTATGAGTGAGATCATATGGTATTTGACTGTCTCTGTCTGACTTATTTCATCTAGCATAATACCCTCAAGATCCATCCATGTTGTTGCAAATGGCAAGATTTCAGCTTTTTTTTTTTTTTTTATAGCTGAGTAGTATTCCATTGTGTGTAAATACCACATCTTTATCCGTTCATCCTTTGATGGGCAATTGAGTTGTTTTCAGGTCTCGGCTACTGTGAATAATGCTGTAATGGGCATAGGGGTGGAAATATCTTTTCACATTTGTGTTTTTATGTTCTTTGGATAACTACCCCGCAGTGGAATAGCTGGATCATATGGTAGTTCTATTCTTAACTTTTTGAAGAATCTCTGTACTATTTTCCATAGTGGCTGCACCAGTTTGCATTCCCGCTAGGAGTGTTTAAGTGTTCCCTTTTCTCCACATCCTCTCCAACACTTTTTTGTCTTGTTATACTCATTCTGATGGGCGTGAGGTGATATCTCATTATAGTTTTGATCTGTATTTCCCTAATAATTAGGATGTTGAACATCTTTTCATATGCCTGTTGGCCATCTGTATATCTTCTTTGGAAAATGTCTGTTCAAATCTTTTGCCCATCTTTTAATTGGGTTTGTTTCTTTGCTGTTGAGATATTTGAGTTCTTCATTTATTTTGGATGTTAACCCCTTATCAGATATATGGTTAGCAAATATTTTCTCCCAATTGTTAGGTTGTCTTCATCTTGTTGATGGTTTCCTTTGCTGTGCAGAAGCTTTTTAGTTTGATGTAGTCTCATTTGTTTATTTTTTCTTTTGTTTACTCTGCTTGTTGAGACATGGTTTTCAAAAAGATGCTGCTAAGACCAGTGTTAAAGAGTGTACTGCCTATGTTTTCTTCTAGAAGTTTTATGGTTTCAAGTCTTAATTCAAGTCTTTAATCCATTTTGAGTTCACTTTTGTGTATGGTGGAAGATAATGGTCTACCTTTTATTCTTTTGTGTGTGTGTCCAGTTTTCCCAACACCGTTTATTGAAGAGACTGTCCTTTCTCCATTGTATGTTCTTGACTCCCTTGTCAAAAATTAGCTGCCCATGGATGTGTGGGTTTATTTCTGGGATCTCAATTCTGTTCCGTTGATCTGTGTCTCTGTTTTTGTGCCAGTACCATGCTGTTTTGATTACTATAACTTTGTAGTATATGTAGAAATCAAGGAGTGTGATACCTCCAGCTTTGTTGTTTTCCTCAGGATTGCTTTGGCTATTTGGGGTCTTTTGTTCTTCCATGTAAATTTTAAGATTCTTTGTTCTATTTCTGTGAAAAATGTTGGAACTTTGATAGGTATTGCATTGGATCTGTAGATTGCTTTAGGAAGAATGGTGTTTTAACTATGTTAATTCTTCCAATCTAAGAGCATGGAGTATCTTTCCATTTCTGTGTGTCTTTGATTTCTTTCAACAATGTTTTACAGTTTTCAGCATACAAGTCTTTCACCTCTGTGGTTAAATTTATTCCTAGGTATTTTATTTTTGTTGCAATTATAAATGGGGTTGTATTTTTAATTTCTCTGCTACTTCATTGTTAGTGTATAGAAACAACGGATTTTTGTGTCCTACAAGTTTACTGTATTCATTTTTTATTTCTTATAGTTTTTTGGTGGATTCTTTAGAGTTTTCTATGTATAAAATCATGTCATCTGCAGATGGACAGTTTTACCTCTTCCTTTCCAATTCGGATCCCATTTTATTTCTTTTTCTTGCCTGATTGCTCTGGCTAGGACTCTAGGACTTTCAATGCTATATTAAGTAAGAGTGGTGAAAGTTGGCATCCTTGTCTGATTCCTGTTCTTAAAGGGATAGCTTTCAGTTTTCACCATTGAGTTAGCTGTGGGTTTATGATATATGGTCTTTTTTTGTTGAGGTACTTTCCTTCTATACCCATTTTATTCAGAGTTTTAATCATAAGTGGATACTGTATCTTGTCAAATGCTTTCTCTATATCTATTGAGATGATCATGTGATTTTTATTCTTCATTTAGTAATGTGGTGTTTCATGTTGATTGATTTGTGGATGTTGAACCATCTTTGCATCTCTGGATTAAATCCCACTTGATGGTGTATGATCTTTTTAATGTATTCTCATGTTCAATTTGCCAATATGATGTTGAGGATTTTTGCGTGTATGCTCATCGGTGATATTGGCCTGTAATTTTCTTTTTTTATGTTGTCCTTGTCTGATTTTGGTATCAGGGTAATGTTGACTTTGCAGAATGAGTTAGGAAGCTTCAGTTTTTGCAAGAGTTTGAGAAGGATAGGTATTAAATCTTTGAATGTTTGGTGGAGTTCACCAGGGAAGCCTTGTGGTCTTGGACTTTTGTTTTTTGGGAGGTTTTCAATTACTCTTTCGATCTCCTTACTGGTAGTTTATGTATTCAAATTCTCTATTTCTTGATTCAGTTTTGAAAGGTTGTATGATTCTAAGAATTTATCCATTTCTTCTAGGTTATCCAATTTGTTGGCACATAGCTTTTTGTAGTGTTCTCTTATAATCCTTTGTATTTCTGTGCTGTTGGAATTTCTCCACTTTGTTTCTGATTTTATTTATTTGAGCTGTCTCTCTTTTTTCATGAGTCTAGCTAAAGGTTTGTCAATTTTGTTTATATTTTCAAAGAACCAGCTCTTTGTTTCATTGATTTTTTTTCTGTTGTTTTTTTTAAAGTCTCTATTTCATTTATTTTTGCTCTGATTTTTATTATTTCCTTCCTTCTACTGATTTTGGGGTTTGTTTGTTCTTCTTTTTCTAGTTCTTTTAGGTGCACTGTTAGATTGTTTATTTGAGATTTTTCTTGTTTGTTGCAGTAGGCCCATATTGCTATAAATTTCCCTCTTAAAACTGCTTTTGCTATATCCTATAAATTTTGGCATGTCCTATTTTCATTTTCATTTGTCTCCAGGTATTTTTTGATTTCTCCTTTCATCTAAAAGTTGTTCAATAGCATTTTGTTTAATCACATATTTGTGGCTTTTCCAATTTTCTTCTTATAGTCTATTTCTAGTTTCATACACTTGTGGTCAGAAAAGATGCTTGGTATTATTATTTATTTATTTTATTTTTTATTTTTCTTCTCCCCAAAGCCCTCATATACATAGTTGTATATCTTAGTTGTAGGTCCTTCTGGTTATGCTGTGTGTGACACCGCCTCTGCATGGCCTGATGAGTGGTGCCATATTTGTGCTCAGGATCCAAGCTGGCAAAACCCTGGGATGGCAAAGTGTGGAATGTGTGAACTTAACCGCTTGGCCACGTGGCTGGCCCCTGGTATTATTTTAATCTTCTTAAATTTATTGAGACTTGTTTTGTGGCCTAATATGTGACTTATCGTGGAGAATGTTCCATATGTATTTGAGGAGATTGTGTATTCTGTGGTTTTTGGATAGAATGTTATGTATATATCTACTAAGTCCATCTCGTCTGATGTTCATTTAAGGCTAGTGTCTCCTTATTTATCGTCTGTTTGGGTGATCTATCCATTGATGTAAGTGGAGTGTTAAAGTCCTCTAGTATTATTGTTACTATTTCTCCTTTTCTGTCTGTTAGCAATTGCTTTATATATTTAGGTACTCCTCTGTTGAGTGCATAGATATTTACAAGTGTTATATTTTCTTGTTGGATTGTTCCCTTTATCATTATATAGTGCCCTTTGTCTTTTGTTACAGTTTTTGTTTTGAGGCCTATTTTGTTTTATATAAGTGTTGTTACCCCATCTTTCTTTTAATTGCTATTTGCATGGAGTTTCTTTTTCTATCCCTTCACTTTTAGTTTATGAGTGTCTTTATGTCTGAATTGTGTCTCTTAAATGCAGCATATATATGGATCTTGTTTTTTTCTCCAATCAGCCGTACTCTCTCTTTTGGTTGGAGCATTTAGTCAATTGACATTTAAATTAGCTATTGATAAGTATGTATTTATTGCAATTTTGTTACTTTTTTTCTGGGTGTTTTTTGGTAGTTCTCTATTCTTTTCTTCTTCTCTTGCTCTCTTCCCTTGTGATTTGATGGCTTTCTTTGGTATTATGTTTGGATTCCTTTCTCTTTTTTGTGTATTTATTATAGGTTTCTGGTTTGTGATTACCAGGACGTTTATATAATAAACTATATAAATAGCAATCTATGTTAAGTTGATGGTCTGTTTGACCTCTTCCTAAAAGTCCTACTCTTTTACTCCCCTATTCCCACATTTTATGTTTTGGATATCACAGTTAACCTCTTTTGTGTGTGTGTGTGTGTGTGTGTGTGTGTATGTGTATCCCTCAACCTCTTATCATTGAAACAGATAATTTTAGTACTTTTGTCTTTTGACTGTCGTGTTAGCTTCAAAGGTGGTAGATCCGCTACCTTTACTATATATTTGCTTTTACAAGTGATTTTCTTTTTCTCTGATAATTTTCTTGTTCCTATTTGTGGTCTTGTCTTTTCCACTTAACATTTCCCCTTAGCATTCCTTGTAAGGCCAGTTTATTGGTGATAAACTCCTTTAGTTTTTGCTTGTCTGGAAAACTCTTTAGCTCTCCTTTCATTCTGAATGAGAACCTTACTGGGTAGAGTATTCTTGGCTGTAGGTTTTTTTCCTTTCAGCACTTTGACTATATTGTGCCACTTCTTTCTAGCCTGTCAGGT
This sequence comes from Equus asinus, assembly GCF_041296235.1. Taxonomy (NCBI): domain Eukaryota; kingdom Metazoa; phylum Chordata; class Mammalia; order Perissodactyla; family Equidae; genus Equus; species Equus asinus. The sequence goes on from NC_091812.1 coordinate 39,128,963, forward strand.
TTCTGCTGAGAAGTCAGTTTATAGCCTTTTGGGGTTTCCTTTGCATGTAACTTGTTGCTTTTCTCTTGCAGCTTTTAGGATTCTCTCTTTGTCTTTAAGTCTAGATATTTTAATTATAACGTGTCTTGGTGTGGGCCTTTTTGGGTTCATCTTGTCTGGTGCTCTCTAGATGTTTGTTTCCTTCCATAGGTTAGGATAGTTTTCAGCTGTTATTTCTTCAAATAGGTTCTTTGCCCCTCTGTCTCTCTCTTCTCCTTCCGGGACATCTATAATATGAATGTTGCCCCAAAAGTCCCTTAGAGTGTCATTATTCTTTTTAATTCTTTTTTCTTTTATCTGTTCAGTTTGAGTGATTTCCTCTAGTCTTTCATCCAGCTCACTGATCCGTTCTTCTGTACCATCTACTTTGTTGTTGAGTCCCCCTAATGAATTTGTCATTTTCATTATTCTATTCTTCATTTCTGATTGGTTCTTTTTATACTTTCTAATTCTTTGTTGACATTCTCACTGTGTTCATCTATTCTTCTCCCAACATCAGTGAGCATCCTTATGACAATTAGTTTGTACTGTTTATCAGGTAGATTATCTGTGTTTTATTTAGTTCTTTTTCTGAGGATTTGTCTTGTTCCCTTATTTGGAACATATTCCTTTGTCTCCACATTTTGCTTATTTCTCTCTGCTTATATTTATGTATTAGGTAGATCAGCTATGTCTCTTGTGGGGACCTGGAATTGGCCACCCCAAGATATGTCTCTTTGGCATCAGGATTATTTGAGGCTGATTGCTTTTGATAAACTGGGACAGGGAAGGAGGCTCTGAGGAATGGAACTTGTCCTTTGTTAGGACACGTTTACATTTGTAAGGTAAATCTCTATCTGTGAAAGTTGCCTCCCTCTCTGTACCAGGAAGAAGAAAGGAGATGACCTTCTCTCTAAAAACTCTTAGTCAATACCAAAGGCAAGGACTTAAAATCTGCATTTTATTGTGTTAGTCTGGTAACCTCCTGTAACTGACTTCCCTCCCCCTCCCAATGTTGGCATTCCTTAAGGATTAAGCATCTTTCCTTAGGCTAGGAACCGATTGCTGCTGCGCTCACCTGTGACCGCCCAGCTCCAGACATAGACTTGCCTCCTGCTACGCCCACTGAGATAGCAGACCACTACCTGCTGTGTCCATCAAGCACTGTGCTGACAGGGCAATCTTGTGACTATTGTGGGAGGGACGTTTCAGTCACATGTGAAACACCCCATTTGGGGGTATATAACCACTATGTGCACCCCACTTCTTCGGTGCCCTTTCTTCCTTTGGGAAGAAAGGCCCCGGGCCATGGTTCCTCATAAAGCTTTGTTTAATTTTTCTCTTGCTGTTCTGTCTCATGTGAATTTAATTTGTTCTCCAGCCAGATGAACACCCATTTGGGGAGAGGAAATGTCCTCCTCCCCTACACTCTCAATCTTGGTACAGATGCCTTATGAGGCCCAGGAATGTGTTTCTCTTTTGTAACCAGTTCCAAATGTCCCAGGAGTGTCCCCTGTATGGGCTACATGTGCCCTTATGTTGTGGCATGATCACTCTGGCTGCTGGTGCATAGGAAGGCTAGGCTGGCCCAATGGTGGGCTGGTTGTAAGGCTCAGCTGCATGTGGCTGCTACAGTTACTTTAGTCACTTAATTGGCCTGGGGAAGCCCCTGCATAGCTGGCTGCAAGGTCTAATAACACACACCTGCTGCTGTTTTGGTTTTAAATGTGTCAGGCTCCCAGTGTGGCTAGTTGCTAGGCTCAGGGGCTCACAATTGCTATAGGCTTCTGGCCTGTGAAGCTGTTGTCATCTCTCTCAGGAGCGCAGCTGCATGGGGCTGGCCCAGGCCTGGCAGCACACAATTGTTTCAGGGGTTGAAAGATGGGGCAGATCCCCTATGTGGCTGTTTGAGAAGGCCAGTGGTTCAAGCCTGCTGCAGCCAACAATGTCCACTGCCTGCAGGCCTACACCCCCTGCCAATGCAGTCCTGCCCTGCATGCATGCCTTGAACAGCCAAAGCAGACTCATTCACCCTGCTGCACAAGGTCCCATACAACCCGCCTACATGGGCCCACAATTTCCCCCACAGGTTTGCTGGTGGATGGGGCCAGTCCCTAGGGTGGGCTGCCTGTCCTGGCTGAGGTGGATTAAATCAGTTCTCAAGTGGACGGGGGCAGAACCCTCTGCTAACAGGCCGGTGGAAGAAATCTATTGGTTTCTGCCACTCTCTCTGTCCACATGCCTGTACTAGGTCACAATAATGGTTGTCACCAGTGTCTCAGTCCCTGGGGAGGTGGTCCCAGCTGCTTCCTGACTCTCTGAGATGCTCTCAGAGCTTATCAAGTGAGTCTCATTTACCAAAGGACCGTGCATCTTTCTGGTGATTTTGTGTTGGTTTCTGGAATAGGTGAAGTTGTGCATGGGCCCTTTAAGAGTAGGCTTTTCTTTCTCTTATGTTCAGTAGCTTTCCTGGGGGTATTCCCCATTGGTTTTAATTGCCAGCAAAGCAAGGTGTTATGACACTCATCTTGGTTGTGCTGAATTAAAAAACTGCTTATTATGGCTTAGCTTTCCTGCTCCTCCAGGAAAAGCTTTGTGCCTTAAGATCGCTCCCAGCCAAGAAGCACTGTGGCTAAAATATGGTTTTTTCCTCAGCAGAAAGGTATTTCTGCCTCTTCTACCTCAGTCATTGTTGTCCCTTGTTGTGGTGGTTCTTTTTATCCAGTTTCCAGATCTCTCTCAGAGGTAATTGTTCCACAGTTAGTTGTAGATTTGTTGTGTCTGTGGGAGGAGGTGCATTCAGAGTCCTCCTATGCCACCATCTTCCCAGCATTCAGGACTAGTAATTCTTAGACTGGATTATAAATTAAATACTTAAAAAAAATCTATATTAAATGAAAAGTAAAAAAGGTATCTTTAATAAGTTCTTATAATACATTTTTTCTTGCAGAATATTTAATTGTTCAAATTGCTTTTGTAAAGGAGAGTGTTTATTTAGTTTGATTAGATATTTTAGATATGAAATGGTGTCAGTACTGAACATCTTTAAAAATATTCTACTTAGAATATTTTTAAGGATACTTAGTGACATTTTTGGTTTTGGCTGAATAGAAATGAATTAAACTTTTATTGTATTTAGAGATCAGTATTGTTAAAAAAAAAACTGTGGTAAATTTTATGAACAATCTCTGCTTTTAAACATGCATGAGAGAGAAATTACAAAATAAAATCTGGGATTTCATTTCCTGAAATTTTCGGATTGAATAACCCAAAAACACTCTTATTAAGAAATGCTAGAAAGACTATAACAGACATCCTTTAAAAGAGCTTTCTTCTCATGGAGAATTTTGAACATATAAAAGTATAGATAATAATATGATAAACTCTCATATACTAATCACTCAGCCTCAGTAGCCCTTACAACCTGTAGCCAATTCTGTCTCATCTACTTTCCCTATTACTGGATTATTTCGAAGGACATTGAAGACATCATATCATTTTTTCCATTAATATTTCAGTATATAGCTCTAAAATATAAGAACTGTTTTTTTAAAATACAATAATCACAGTTTCTTAGGATTTAACCATCCAGGAAGTAATCAAATTTCTAATTGTCTGATGTATCTTACTCTTTTTTATACTAGGATCCAAGTAAGAGCCACACATTGTGACTTTACAGTCTCTCTTAATCTCTGTTTCCTTCATCTGTTCTCTTTTTCCTTTTATTTATTTATTTTTTTTGAGGAATATTAGCCCTGAGATAACATCTGCTGCCAATCCTCCTCTTTTTGCTGAGGAAGACTGGCCCTGAGCTAACATCTGTGCCCATCTTCCTCTACTTTATATGTGGGATGCCTGCCACAGCATGGCTTGATAAGCAGTGCATAGGTCTGCACCCAGGATCAAAACTGGTGAACCACAGGCTGCCGCAGTGGAACGTGTGAACTTAACCACTGCACCACTGGGCTGGCCCCTCTTTTCCCTTTTATAACCAGGTTGGTTGTAGTTTCCCATAGTCCAGATTTTGCTGATCACATCCTTATGGTGTAGTTTAATGTGTTCCTCTGTTCTCTGCATTTCCTGTAAATTGGTATTTTACCGGCTTGATTGTATTCAGGGTTTTCATATACTGCCAGAAAATATATTCTTATATCTTCTCATCTTACTATTTTTACTTCTTCAGCTGATTGCTCTCCAGTCCTCTTTTTTTTCTTTTTGGTGAGGAAGATTGGCCCTGAGCTAACATCTGTTGTGAATCCTCCTCTTTTTGCTTGAGGAAGATTGTGCCTGAGGTAACACCTGTGCCAGTCTTCTCTATTTTGTATTTTGGATGCTGCCACAGCATGGCTTGACAAGCAGTGCATAGATCTATGCCTGAGACCTGAACCCGTGAACCCTGGGCCACCAAAGCACAGTGTGCTAACTTCACCACGCCACTGGGCTGGCCCCTCCAGTCCTTTTTATAGGATCCTTTTGAATTCCTTATTTCCTCGTAAATTGGGTTTTCTGCAGCAGCAGTCTCCTGCCTTCTTATCTTCATTGAATGTTGCTTTTCTTAAAGTTATTGTTATCACACCTACCTTGGGATCTAGAGGAAGTATTTACATTGCTCCTTCCTTAGCATTTTATTACTCTAATACAAAACCAAAAATCTTGTCCTTTGAGAGTAATATGATACAGCTTTCTCCTCGTCTTCTGCTGCTCTTTCTCTGCTTACTCACATGTCATTAATTGAGAATTTTTTACATCTAACTTAGTTTTCCTCTAAACTCCTCCTGACACTATCACAGGTTACTTCATTATCCATCTGAAGAACTCACCCAAAGATACTTTAAAGCTTCTCAATATCGTCAGTTCTGCAATGTCATTGTAGAGGAGGAAGATAATTCCTGTACCCTTTAGGTCCTTCTGGCTGGTCTAAGGATTAAATTGACATGAGACAGAATAACAGGAGAAAAATCAAACAAGGTTTAATAACCTGTATACATGAGAGAAACCAAGGAAAACTGAGTAACTCAGCTAGAATGGCCAAAGTTGCCACCTTAAATACCATCTTCAGCTAAGGACAAAGGAGGATGTTGAGGGTAGCGGTTTGGGTCTTCATGGGGAGGAAGGCAATTAACGTGGAGATGGAAAAGCAAATGTTTGTTAAGAGTTTGCTGGGCCCTCTATAGACAATGAGACCCATTTTACATTATATCACAGTTACAGTATTCCTTCCTGGAATAGGCCTTCTATCTTAAATTCTTTTAGGCAGTTGGGGGAAGGTCAGAGTTTTCTTCAGAGTCTTTTGTTCTTAAAAATAATCAAGCTAAAGAGACACGTTTGGGGTGGCCTGTTCTGATCTCCCACATCATCCACACTGTATTTACATCAATATTCCATTCTCATGACCTCATTCTGAATAAACCTTGTTATCACCTCAAATAAGTCCATCTGTGAAGTTGTAAACTATTAATTATACCAATCTCTGGTCCCATCCTCCTGCTTTTAGCTTTCTTATTGCACATCTATGTTCTTGGTCCTGTCCCTTCCTGTTCACCCTATGGCAAACACCTTGCTACTTTGTTTTTCACCTCTTTCTTTGATATTGTCACTGTCTGCCCCCTTTGGTAGTTTAAGAATATACTTTAGCTTATTTTTATATTCTCCTTTGATCTTTGACTATCAGCAACTACCCTTTTTTTCTGCTTTCCACATCTAACAACCACCTTTCCACCTTGATTTTCTTATTTCATGATTACTCTTAAGTTTTTTCCTCCAATGCTTCATTTACTTTGGTTTGAAAAGTCGGATCACACAGAAGAGCTTATAATGCAAAACAATCCAGCTACAATTAGAAGCCCTATTCTTCCTACTTTAGTCCTTTTCTCCAGAGGGTGCCAGTTTTGACTCTGTTAACTTCTGATAGTGCAATCATGTTTTCACCTATACCACTGTGTCCCTTTTTCTTTCCTTAGATCACTCATTTCACTCTTTTATTTCCTATTTTGGCTATCATTGTAACTTAAGGTATAATATATTTATAACTTTATTTCTTGTTCCATTAACCACAGGCAATATTTATTGATTTCTCACTTTTTAAGATTAATGCCTCTCTCCCAGGCTTCTCTTTAGCTAACCTCCTTGCTTTTGCCTCTCAGCCTCTAACATTTGTATTTTTATATTAAGATTAACATTTACATTCTGTTCAGTAACCATACTTAACACTGTAGTGCTTTGCAGGTGATTCTAAATTAGAAAAACAGTAACAGTGCTTGTATTGAGGATTGTTTGTTTCATGTCCTGTATTGTAAAGTTTTCTTCCAGTAAAATTGCCTTCTTTTCCTTTCACTGTTTTCCTTTATCATGTCCTCTGTGGGTAGTTTTGTTTTGAACTCCATCATAGCAAGCAGTCTAACACTAACTTTTTTCTGAAGTCTTTCTTCCACAGTCCCTCTGCTCCTGCCTGGGCTGAATGTGCTTCAGCCCTGCTGCCCAGCTGTCATCATACAACTTAACTTTACTACTTTCCAGGGTTGAATCTGTTTTCTGGAGTTGATGTCATCTTTTTTGATTTACTCCTTTGGTTTGGTGTGCTATATCTTAAGAAAGTAACTTCTTAAATGCTGTTTTTTAAGTAAACTGTGAATCTTTGCATGTTTGAAAAATGCCTTTATTCCGTGGGGTGAGAATTCTAAGTTGAAAGCCATGCGTGAGGTTAGAAAATTCAAAATAATGATATAAAATGGAAAGGAAAAGTTATCCTTACCCTTCAGATCCTTTTCCTACAGGTAGTCTTTTACTAACTCTTAATTGCCAAGTTCAGTGGATTTTTTTCCCTTCTGTTTCTTATTTAACTTCTTCATATTACTTGATAACTCTCCTCATGAAACTCTTTTCTTTTTTTTTTAAGGAAACTATTTTTATTAAAATATACATACAGAAAAGCACGCTAATCAATGTATTTTTATGAAGTAAACACGTGGTTTTTCTTCTACTTCTGGCCATTTCTTTTCAAGATCTTTGCTATATTCCTGTTTCTGCCCCCCATCCCTAACATGTCTGGCTAGCCCTTAAATGTTATGCTCGAGGATTTGGTATCTGATCCTCTTCCCTTCTTACCTTATACTTTATATCTTAGATTTGGGCATCACATATGTTGATGATTGTAGCTACTGTCCTTATGCCTCATGACTCTGAAATCTGTAACAAAAGTACCTAATGTTCTCCTTAGCCTTCATAAATCTAGCTGGCTACAGGATATCTCTATGGATTTATCATAGGTAGCTCAAATTGATTATGTGCCCAACTGCATTCATCATTCCTCCCCAAACTATCCTTGTTCCATGTGTTCTATTCTGTGAATTATAACACTGGACACCCAGCCTCTCAAACCCCAAACCAAGCAATTATTCTTAACTCCTCATCTGTCAAACTGATTTCAACAAATCTTCCTTTTAATTATCTCATAGGTGCTTCAGATTCTAAATATTATCTAAAATTCACCTTTCCTTTCAAACTTACTCTTCTCTATCTTGGTGCTTAGCACTGCTTTCTATATATCTCGTCATTCAGTCAGAAATCTCAGATTCAAGTTAGATTCCTCTCTTTCCCTTGTGTCCAGTTGGTGATCAAGGTAGATTTATGTAGAACTCAGCCCTATCATTTTACCTTGTATATTCTGTTACAGTTTCTGCAACATTTTATGTATTGTTTTATATCTGATACCGTTTTTTTTTTTTTACAATAGTTCCTGAAAAGTAGATCCAAATTCTTATTCACTGATGATTTCTGTTAAAGACAAGATGTTCCCCTTGCCATTGACAAGAAGCTCAAATTGGACTGTCTCTGCCCTTGTGCAATTCATGTTGTGTAACTTTTGTTGGCTGTACCCATACTTGGATGTTTAGTTATAGTTTAGGGAGGTATTGCATTAGATCTAATTGGCCAAAAGTGAACCTGAAAGTATGTTTGGATAGCCAGATATCTGGTAGAAGTAGACAGACCTAAAGGAGAACTGAGAAGAGATAAAAACAGCAAAAGTTTACTTGTTTTGATGCTAACAGGTATCTGGGGAAATTGTTTAACATTTCTTTAGTTTCTTCTAAGATCAGGCATGCTTTTTAAAGTTTTATTGAGACATAATTCACATGCCATGTGATTCACCCCTAGCCATACATTTTTGTTTTAAATTGAAGAAGCAAAACTAGAATCTATATGAACATGAATAGTGAGAAATTGTGTTTAGATATCATTCCTATCAACTTTAACAATAGGTTTTGTACATTTCTCAAATCATTCTCAACTTTTTAGGTTTACTAGTTAAGGGTGAGGGATTATGGAGAAGACAACCATTTGTCTTCGAGAGTGGAATTATGGACAAAGGACAGAAAAAAAGGGTTTTCCGTGTTATAGATTTTCTAGTCATAACCTTTTTCTCACTAGTTTCTTGATTTTGAGCTAAGCCACCACCTGAGGTCCAACAGGCTTTCACAGTGAGTCTGTTTCCATGTTGGGCTTCAGCAATTTGTTTTTGCCTCTTTTATCAGGAACTGCTATAATTACTAATCAGACCTCAGGGTTAAAACTGCTGAGAGAATGCCTTTTTGAGTACATTTCTTTTCCAGAATAAATGTTCTTTTGTGTGAAATCCTTTTGATTTTAAACTCTTCTTGACTGGGTTTGCATGTAAGCAGTATTTAGCGTAAATGTGGCATAGGGTATCCTGGAAGGGCAGCAGTTCAAAGAAAAGATTGATTTATTTACTAAGATGTTCTAGGTTGCATGAAGAGTTGAAATCTGGAGAAGTGCATCAGTTTGGATTTGGTTTGGCTGCATATAACCAAAAATATAATTAATGGTGGATTTATGTTTCTTTCATGTAAAAGAAATTTGAAACTAGATTATGATGGACTTGGTGACTCCATGGTTGTCAGGAAATTAGTTACCTGCCATCTTTCTCTTCTTCCAACCTTTGCACTGACTTCCTTCCTCAGGGTCACCTTGTAGTTGCAAGAGGACCATTATAGCTCCAGCTGTTGTGTCTTCATTGTAGGTAGCCTAAAGGAGCAAGAGGCAAGGGAAAAGTATGCACTTTATAGCATCAGCAAGGAGTGGAATTGTTGGGGCACAGTGTGGATGTATCTGTAAACTGCTGAACAGTTTTGCAAAGTAGTTGTTCAGTTTTGCATTCCCACCAGCAATGAGAGTTCAAATTGCTCTACAACTTTTATAACATTTGGTATTTTCAGTCTTTAAAAATTTTTCCATCTGAATGAGTGTGTGATGGTATCTCATTGTTTTAATTTGTATTTCCCTGATGATTAGTCATATTTAGCAGTTTTTCACATGCCTTGGGCAATTTTATATCTCCTTTTGTTAAGTTTGTTCGTGTTGTGCCCTCCCTTTTTTTTGATTATTGAATTATAGGAATTTCTTCTGTATTGTAAATACGAATCCTTTGACAAACATATGTATTACACGTATTTTCTTCCTGTCTTGTCTATTCATTTTCTTAACAGAATCTTTTGATGAATAGAAACTTTAAGTTTTGGTAATTTCTAATTTATACTTTTATTCTTTTATGGCTGGTACTTTGTCTTGCCTAAGAAATCATTATCACTCTAAGATGATCATTTGGCCATATGCATGGTTCTATTTCTGGACTGTCTAGTCTGTTCCATTCATCTAATTGTATATTCTTGTGCTGATACGCATCTATTGATTACTGTAGTTTTATAGAAAATCTGGAGATCAGGTAGTGTAAATCATTCAACTTTGTCCTCTTTAAAAATTGTTTTGGTTCTTCTGGGTCCTTTGCATTTCTGTGTACATTTTAGAATCAGCCTGTTAATTTTTATAAAAAAAGACTAATGGGATTTTGATTGGGATTGTATTAAGTTTGTATATCAATTTGGGAAGAGTTGACAGGTTAGCAATGTAAATTCTTCCATTCCATAAAAGTTATTTAGATTTTCTTTAATTTTTCTCAAGTTTTTTAGTTTTCATATGCTGAATTAGAACATCTTTCATTAAAGATCCCTAAAATATTTTTTTTGATGCTATCATGATCGTACCTTTAAGACTTCATTTTGTGATTTTGTTGTTCGTATGTGTTTAAAAATGTAGATTTTATTTTTCAGGTACGGTAACACCAACAGAGCAGGAAACCATTGCCATTGCAAAGATAGTTGTTACATTCACAGATCCCAAGAGGAGGAGTCATGCCATGCTATGTAGGGGCACAAAGGGAAACCTGATCAGGGCTGGTCAGGAGGCAGAGAGAGTGAGGGGAAGGTGTAGGCAAGAGCCTTTATTGTGGTCTCTGTGGGATGGAATGGTAAGGCAAGGTAAGTGCATTTAGGATGGGCTAGTTTGAATAATTTCAGTGCGCTTTGGGTCACAGAACCTGTCCCTCGTTGTCCGATATCTGGCCCTGGGATGATTAAGACCCAGTGTAAGAACTTGATAGAGGAGGTGATTGAGGTTATGGGTTCTAGACCAATTGGTTTGCATAGGAAAGGTGCCCTCACAGGTGAGTTCTTTGCTATCTCTAGGAATTGGCTAGCCATGGAAGCGGCAGGCCTTTCAGGGTCATCCAGGCCCCAAGATGTCAAAGCATCAAGAATAGAATAAAGAGACATAATTAATACAATATATAGGAATACAGTTGGTTTTGTTTTTTTGTGTGTGATGTATCCTGTGACATTGGTAAATTCACTAAGTTCTAATAAATTTTTTGTAGAATCCTCGGGATTGTCTATGTACACAATCATCTTGTTTGCAACGAAAGACAGTTTTACTTATTTTCCATCTCTAAGTCTTAAGACTTTTAGGTTTTTTGTTTTGTTTTATTTTTTAACCTAATGGCATCAGATAGACCCTCCAGTTCTGATAAGAAATGATAGTGGGCATCCTTGCCTTGTTTCTGATCTTATGGAGAAAGCATTCAATATTTAATCATTAAATGTGATGTTAGCTGAACATAGTTTATAGACGTTCTTTATTTTATTGAGGGAGTTCCTTTCTTTTCCTAATTTATTGGCAGACATTTTTTCATGAATCGATGTTGATTTTTGTCAAGTACTTTTTCTGCAACAATTGAAGTGATCATGTGGTTTTGTTCTATTATTCTGTTAATAAGGTAAATTATATTGGCTCACCTTCAAATGTTAAACTAACTCGCCTTCCAGGGATAAACCCTACTTGGTCATGATGTTCTGACCTTTTTATATATTGCTGTGTTCTCTTATTTTGTTATGTTCTTGAGGAACATATGCCTGTAATTTGCTTTTATGCTACTCTTTGGTACCAGGGTAATTGTAGCCACATAAAATGATTTGTGAAGTATTTCCTACTTCTGTTTCCTGTAAGAGTTTGTATAGAATTGTTATTTCTTCCTTAAATGTTTGACAGGCTTTACCAGTGAAGTCATTTTGGCCTGGAGATTTCTTTGTTGGGTAGGTGTTTAATGAGGAATTCAATTCATTGAATAGATATGATGCTATTTAGGTTTTTTGTTTCTTCCTGTGTCGGTTTTGGTAATTTGTATCTTTCAAGGAATTTGTCCATTACATCTGTGTTGTTGAAATCATTGGCCTAAAGTTGTCCCTTAGAACCCCTTATCCACTTACTGTCTATAAGATCTGTAGTGATGTTCTGCTTTTATTCCTGCTATTGATAATTTATGGTTTTCTCTCTCTCTTTAAATTGATCTTTCTTGTTATAGATTTGTCACTTTTATTAATCTTTTCTAAAATTGACTTTTGGTTTTATTCACTTTTTTAAAAATTGTTTTCTATATTACTGATTTCTGCTCCTCATTCTTTCCTTTCTTTTCCTTTCTCTGGTTTCTTTTTCTAGCTATTTGGAAGCTTAGATAATGGATTTCAGATCTTTCTTCTTTTCTAACATAAGCATTTAAAGTTAAATATTTCTCTCTAAACACTATGTTAGCTGTATCCCCAAGATTTTATTGTTTTTTTCATTATTATTCAGGTGAAAATAATTTCCAGTTTCCCTTTTGATTTCTTCTTTAAACCAGGAGTTATTTAGAAATATGTTAATTTTGCAATATTGGGAGGTTTTCTGGATATTCTTTTAATATAAATTTCTAATTTAATTTCACTGAGGTTCAAGAACATACTTCTTATGAATTCAGTCTTTCCAGATTCACTGAGATTTCGTTTATAGACCAGACCAGCATGTGATATAACTCATGAATGTTCTGTGTACACTTGGAAAGGATGTACATTTCTGCAGTTGCTGGTTACATTTACTTGGTTGGTGATGTTCAGGTCTTCAATATTGTTACTCCTCCCTGCTTTGCTTTCTCTCTCTCTCTCTCTTTTCTTTTTTTGGCTTATAACATTGTGTAAATTTCAGGTTACATTATTATATTTCGGTTTCGGTATAGACCACATTGTGTTCACCACCAGTAGTCTAGTTTTTGTCCATCACCATACATATGTGCCCCTTTACTCCTTTCACCATCCCCCACCCTCTTCCCCTCTGGTAACTAGTAATCTGTTTTCCTTCTTGATGTGTTTATCTTCCACATGTGAATGAAATCATACAGTGTTTGTCTTTCTCTGTGTGACTTATTTCACTTAGCATAATACACTTAAGATCTATCCATGTTGTCTCAAGTGGCGTGATTTTGTCTTTTTTATGGCTGAGTAGCATTCCATTCTATGTGTATATGCTACGTCTTCTTTATCCATTCATCCACTGATGGGCACTTGGGTTGCTTCCATGTCTTGGCTATTGTGAATAATGCTGCAGTGAACATAGGGGTACATAAATCTCTTTGAATTGTTGATTTCATGTTCTTTGGATAAATACCCAGTAGTGGGATAGACTGATCATATGGTATTTCTGTTTTTATTTTTTGAGAAATCTCCATACTGTTTTCTGTAGTGGCTACACCAGTTTGCATTCTCACCAGCAGTGTATGAGAGTTCCCTTTTCTCCACATACTCTCCAACATTTGTTAGTTCTTGTGTTGTTAATTATAGCCATTCTGACAGGTGTGAAGTGATGTTGTAGTTTTGGTTTGCGTTTCCCAAATAATTAGTGATGTTGAACACCTTTTCATGTGCCTGCATCAACAAAATGAAAAGACAGCCAACAAACTGGGAGAAAATATTTGCAAATCAGATATCTGACAAGGGGTTAATTTACAAAATATATGAAGAACTCATACAATTCAGCTACAAAAAAATAAAACAACCTGATCAAAAAATGGGCAGAGGATATGAACAGATATTTTTCCAGAGAAGATGTACAGATGGCCAACAGGCACATGAAAAGATGTTTTTACTTATTTTTTATTTTTGTTAATTCCTGACAGAGGAGTATTAAAATTTCTAGCTATAATAGTTGTTTTGTCTATTTCTCTCTTCACATTTTTGCTTCATGTAATTTAAACTGATGATTTGCATATATATATGAAGTCTAGTTTTTAAATGTTTTTTAATGATTTTTTAAATGTTCTGTTTAAGAGATGTCATAAGGTATTTTCCATTTTTTTGGAATGTTTATTCCAGAAAAATGTTTATTCCTTTTACACGTTAGCCATCTCAAAATAATAGTTGTGTATGGTGTAAAGTAGAGGTCAAGGTTCTTTTTTTTCCTCCTTCTTATATGAATAGCCAGTTTACTGAGAAACATTTAGTGAAAAGACCAACATTTCTCCACCAAAATGCAGTGACATATCTGTTCTAAATTGGGTGACCTTATGTGAGGATGTTTCTTTGGTCTCTGTTCTGTTTACCTAATTGTTCATATTTATGCTAACACTAACCTGACTTAATTACTCTAACCTTATTGTAAATCTTGATGTCTAATAGTGTAAATCTCCCAGTTTGCTCTTCAGGACTGTTTTTGCTATTGTAAATCGCTTGTTTACTTTTTTTTCTTTTCTGGGTGTTTTAGTAGTTCTCTGTTGCTTCTTTTCTTGCTTTCTTCCCTAGTGGTTTGATGGCTTTCTTTAGTTATATGTTTGATTTCTTTCCTCTTACTCATGTTTTTATTTATTATCGGTTTCTGGTTTGTGATTACCATGAGGTTCCTATATAATATTCTACGTATATAGCGTTCTATGTTGAGTTGATAGTCTCTTTAGCTTGACCTCTTTCTGTAAGCTCTGCTCTTTTATTCCCCTCCTGCTACATATTATGTTTTTGAAGTCGTATCTAATCTCATTTTGTGTATGTCTATCAGTTACCCTCTTACCATTGAAATAGGTAATTTCAGTACTTTTGTCTTTTAACCTTTATATTATCTTCATAGGTGATTGATCTGCTACCTTTATGGTATTTTTGCCTTTATCATTTTTTATACTTTTCTTATTCCTATTTGTGATCTTCTCTTTCCCACTTAAATAAGTCCCTTCAGCATTTCTTGTAGAACTGGTTTCCTTGTGATAAACTCCTTTAATTTTTGCTTGTCTGGGAAACACTTTCTCTCTCCTTCCAATGTGAATGATAACCTTGCCGGATAGAATATTCTTGGGTGTAGGTTTTTCCTTTCAGCACTTTAAATAAATCATGCCACTCTCTTCTGGTGTGTAGGGTTTCCGCTGAGAAGTCTGCCGATAGCCTTCTGGGCTTTCCTTTCTATGTCACTTGTTGTCTTTCTCTTGCTACTTTTAGGATTCTCTATCTTTAATTTTGGACATTTTATTTATAATGTGTCTTGGTGTGGGCCTCTTTGGGTTGATTTGGTGCTCTCTGTGCTTCCTGTACTTGGATGTCTGTTTCCTTCCTTAGATTAGGAAAGTTTTCAGCTATTATTTCTTCAAATAGATTCTCTGCCCCTGTTTCTCTCTCTTCTCCTTCTGAGACACCTATGATGTGAACATTAGTGTGCATAATATTGTCCCAGAGTTCCCTTAGTCTATTCTCATTCTTTTTAAGTCCTTTTTTTTTAATCAGTTCAACTTGGGTGATTTCCTCTCGTCTTTTCTCCAGCTCGCTGATCCCTTCTTCTGTATCATCTACTCTGCTATTGAGTCCCTCTAGTGAATTTTCCATTTCTAGTATTGTATTTTTCATTTCTGATTTTTTTTTAATATTTTCTAAATCTTTGTTGACATTCTCACTGTGTTCATCCAGTCTTCTCTCGATATCAGTGAGCATCGTTATGAGTTTTTGTTTGAAGTCTTTGTCAGGTAGATTGCTTATTTTTGTTTCTTTTAGTTCTTTGTTGGGGGTTTTGTGGTGTTCTCTTGCTTGGAATGTATGCCTTTGCCTCATCACTATGCCTCTTTCTCTGTGCTTATGTCTGTGTGTTAGGTGATTCAGCTGTGTCTCCTATCTTGGAGAAGTGGCCTTATGTAAGAGACGCTTTTTGAGGTCTGACTGTGTGCTTCTCTCTCGTCACCAGTCCAGATATTCCAGGAGTGACCCCTGTTCACACAAGGCTACTTGTGTCCTGCTGCTGTAGCAGGGTTACTCTTACTGCAGGTACCCAGGGAGTCTAGGCTTTCCCTCCCTGGCTGGCTGTTTGTAAATTGGGTTTTTGAAGCACCAGCACCAGTAGCTACAAGGGCTAATAGCTCACTCCTCTTGCAGTTTTCCTGTTAATTGAGTCGCACCCAGTGTGGCTAGATGTTAGGCTCATGGGCTTACAGCCGTTGTAGGCCTCAGGCCTGCAAGGCTGATGTCAGCTCTCTTTGGATTGCAGCTGAGTGGGGCTAGCCCTAGGCACAGGAGCACCCAATTGTTTCAGGCTTTGGAAGGTGGGACTGATCCTCTTTGTGTCTGTTTGTGAAAGATAGGTCTTCTGCCACTGATAAGTCCCACCCCCATAGTTCAACATAGTCCTGGCCCATGCATACTTCCCGACTCCCTTGAGTGTACCCAGTCACCCCACTTCAGAGGCTCCTACCTCTGCACCAGTGTCCCCCACAGTTTACATGGTGTTCACACAGGCCCTGCCCCACAGAGGTAGACACACTTGCCTGCCTGTGGAGGATCAAGGCACCCAGTCTATGCAGGCTGACTAGTAGCCTGAGGGCTTGCTGTTGGGTGTGGTCAGTCCCTAGGGCAGGCTGCCTGCCCTGGCTGAACTGGATTAAATCTGCCCTCCAGTGGCTATGGCAGACCCCTGGGCTAACAGGCCAGCAGAAGAACTTCAGTGTTGTCTGCCAGTGTCTGTGTCAACACACCTGTACTAGGTCACAACAATGGCTGCCATCAAAGTCTCATTCTCTGGAGAGGTCTCACCTCTCACTGAGATGCACCCAGAGCCTACCAGGTTAGTCTCTTTTCACCAAAGGATTGTGCAGCTTTCTGTCTGGTGATTTTAGGTTGCTCTCTGAGCTGGGTGAGTTTGTGCCTGGGCCCTTTAAGGGCCAAGTTTTTTGGCTTTCGTCCAGTAGCTTTTCTGAGGGTATTCCCTGTTGCAATTAATAGCCAGTGAAGCCAAATAGTAGGACACTCCTCTCAGTTCTGCTGAGTCTGAAGGATGCTTATAGTGGTAATGTGCCCCCGTTAAGGTCCCCACTTCTCCAAGGAAGGCTGCGTACCTTAGGGTGGCTCCTGCCCAGCTGGGTGTGAAGCTCTGCCACTCCCGAAGCTGGCTTTTTTCCTCTCCAGAAGGAATTTCTGCCTCTTCTGCCTCAGTGAGGACTGTCCATTGTTTTGGGGGTTCTTTTTACCTGGTTTTCAGGTCTCTCTCTGTGGTAATTTTTCCAAGAATATTTGTAATCTGGTTGTGTTCGTGGGAGGAGCTGAGTTCAGAGTCCACCTATGCCGCCATCTTCACAAGATCTCTCTGAATGCATGTTTTCATCAATCATATTTATATGTATAGGTAGAAGCTCTGAGTAGTTAGAATTAAATCAAACTCTTTTATAGTTTCCTCATTCTTTGGTGTTATGACCCTTTGATGTGTGTAAGTATAAGACTTAAAATTAAGCTTTGTCTCCTCTCAGAAGATCCTTTTAATGTGAACCCAGGCATCTTTAACACCAATAAAATTTCTTCCTTTATTTAAAAAAGTGTTTTTTTTCTTCTTTGTGGTGTTCTTCTTCCTCCATCTAGAGCTCTTAGAGTTGTACATTCTGGATTGAACTCTCATATTTCTCTCTCTCTCTCTTTTTGATCTAGGAAACTAGGTGTTCGTTTTGACTCTGTCTTCCAAGTTACAAATTAGTTCTTTTCAGTTGTATTATTCAGCCCGTTCATTGAATTGTCATCTTTTTTCTTCAATTTTTTAAACTATTTCCATTTTACACTTCTTTTTCACGAACATCTAAATGATGCTTTATGTTTTCAAAATATGCTTAAATCTCTCTGAGGATACCAAGTAGAATTTTTTTTTTTTTAAGTTGTCTTCCCTATATTATCTCAGTTTCTTCTGGGGTCAGTTGTTCTGCTGTTCATTTTGTTTCTCCTCTTTTATGCTTCCTTCCCCCAATCCAATTCCCAATATTTGATGATCCTTGATTATCTTTGCATATTTGTGCTTTTTGTATGTGTGTGCAGAAAACTTTTTTTAATACTTGTTGATGCCCTTTCTCTGTATATTTTAAATAGTGTCCATTTCCTCTACTTTCGCTTCTCTTGTCACATTTTCCTATCTACTATTGATCTTCTAGGAATTGTTCTAAATTTTTGATTTGCTGATTTTCTTATTTGTCTGAGCTATCATAAATTTATTCATATATAGTTTTCATTTAACTCTTTTCCATCCCTTTGGCACTTGTCATCTCTTTTACATCTATTATAAACTCCACCATATGTTATTATCATTAATGCTTTAAACAGTTGGCTGTTGTCTTTGAAAAATTTTAAAAAAGGAAAGAAAAATAGTGTGTTATAATTACCCACATGCTTACTATTTTTGGGTTCTTCATTCCTTTCTACAAATCTGAATTTGCATCTAGTATCATTTCCCTTTAATCCAGAGAACTTTCTTTAGCATTTCTTATAGTTTTGGCTTGGTGGTAGTGTGTTCTCTTAGGATCCATTTATCTGAAAATATATTTATTTTGCCTTAAATTTTAAGGTTATTTTTGTGGGTTATAGATAGCCAAAGCAGTCTTGAGAAAGAAGAACACAGCTGGAGGCATTACTATCCTTGATTTCAAACTCTGTTATAAAGTGGTAGTAATCGAAACAGTATTGTATTGGTATGAAAACAGACACATAGATTAATGGAACAGAATAGAGAGCCCCTAAATAAGCCCATGTGTATATGGTCACTTAATTTTCGATAGAGGAGCAAAGAATACAAAGAATTTACGATACAAGAAAGGATAGTCTCTTTAATAAGTGGTGTTAGGAAAATTGGATAGCCATATGTGAAAGAATGGAACAAACCTGTATCTCACATCATACACAAAAGTCAACTCAAAATGGATTAAAGACTTGGACGTAAGACCTGAAACCATTAAATTCTTAGAAGAAAACATATGGGTTATCTCCTTTACATTGATCCCGACAATGATTTTTTAAAATTTGATACCAAAAGCAAAGACAGCAAAAGCAAAAATAAACAAGTGGGACTACATCAAACTAAAATGCTTCTCCTTGGCAAAGGAAACCATCGACAAAATGAAAAGGCAGCCTATGGAATGGGAGTAAATATTTCCCTACAATCTATCTGGTAAGGTGATAATATGCAAAATATACAAGGAACTCATGCTACTAAATAGCAAAAAATCCCCAAATAGCCCAGTTAAAAAGTGAGTAAAGGACCTGAATAGACATTTTTCCAAAGACATAAAGATGGCCAATAGGTACATGAAAAGATGCTCAATATTACTAATCATCAGGGAAATGTAAATCAAGACTACAATGAAATATTACCTCACACTTGTTAGGATAACTATCATCCAAAAGACAAGAGATAACAAATAATGGAGAGATGTGGAGAAAAGGGAACCCTTGTATGTTGTTGGTGGCTATGTAAACTGGTACAGCCACTATAGAAACAGTGTGGAAGTTCCTCAAGAAATAACAAGTAGACCTCTTATATGATCTGGCAATCCCAATTCTGAGTATATATCCAATGGAAGCTTAACCATTATCCTAAAGAGTTATCTGTATTCCCACCTTCATTGCAGCTTTATTCACAACAGCCAAGGTCTGGAAGCAACCTAAGTATTTGTCAGCACATGAATGCATCAAGAAAATATGGTGTATATGTATGTGTGTGTATACATACACACACAGGAATATTATTCAGCCTTAAAAATGGAATACCTGTTATTTGTGACAACGTGGTCAGCCTGGAGGGTATTATGCTAAGTGAAATAAGCTAGACAGCACCACAAATGCTGCATGATATCACTTGTATGTGGAATCTTACCCAAAAAAGAAGTCTGACTCTAAGAAACTGTAGAAAAGTGCTTGCCAGGGTCTGGGGATTGGGCAAAATAGGGAGAGACTGGTTAAAGGGTACAGATTTTTGGTAATAAGATAAATAAGGTCTGAGGAGCTAATGTATAACATGATAACTATAATTGCTAACACTGTATTGTATAATTGAAATTTTCTAAGGGAATAAGACTTAAATGTCCACCTTCTCCCTCCACCCCCCACCTCTCGCCAAAAAAAGGTAAATACATGATGTAATGCATATGTTAATTAACTCAATGGAGGAAAATCCTTTCACAATGTATACATGTATTAAACCGTCATGTTGTGTACTTTAAATATTTTACAATTTCATTTGTCAATTATATCTCTGTATAGCAGGAAAAATTTTTTTTTCAAACAAAGACTATCACTTGAAAACTTAGGGCCTCACTGAGAGATCTACTGAAAGATATATTTCAGCAGGAAAAAGTGGGTCCAGAAGGAAGACAATAGGAGTCAAAATAATGGTGAGCACAAATTGATGATATTCCAGCAGATTTGCTCTTTAATGGCTAAGAATTCATTTTAGATGACTTTTATAATCAAGTAACAAAGTGTAATACAGTGAGAGAACTATTTTTTAAATTTTGTATGTTTGAACAAATTAAAATTATTTAAATTTGCATATCCATTTGCAGATGAACTTTGAAAATCTTAGTTTTGTTAGCAATTGCCAGTTTTTTGTTTTATTTTGTTTTTATATGCTGATAGTTGCATGTTATTTGAATAACTATTAACTCAGGTATTTTCTCTAATAGATTCAAATCCTTATAGTTGAATATAGAACTAAATTTCACGTTGCAATTAACTTAATAATCAGTTTTTCTTTTCTTTAAAATGTGTAGTTAAAACAGTACTTAGCACATAGTAAATACTGTATGAGTGTTTGCTGCATTCCCATCCTCTCCCTTCATATAGCTCTGCTTATGATTTAAATGATTACATCTATGGGAAAGGTTGTCAGATTTTCAGGTCTTCCGAATACCCATCTCATGTTTTAGCTGCCAGCTAAATTTTGGTGTAATTGCCCTACTTACATTTCTAAGTGAAAGTGTGTAAAACAGTAGTCCTTATTCTCCTTACTTTCCAATGTTAAGGGGCAAAGTCCTTTTCATTTCCTTATTTCCATTAATGGTATTATGGACTCTCAAGTTTGAAATCCTCATTGTCTTTCAGTCCTGGATTCTTCTGTATTCAGTTGGTTACCAGGTTGCATCAAGTCTTGCTCTTAGATTATCTCTCATCATTCATCTGTTGCTGTTTCAGTTCAGAGTCTCACTACTGCCTCGACTATTGCAGTAGCTTTGTAACCATTCATCACTTCATCTTTCTAATTCATCATTGACTGTGGGATGAAGTTTAACTCCTTCAGTCTGATGTTCAGAGCTTCCTTCGTTTTGTACAATATCGGGTAGGATTGCATTTATTTGCAAGTAACAAGATGTCTAGTGATAGATTATTCTTGACATTCATTCATCTGCTTAAAGTTGCCAGGTCATTTATTCTCTTGGCCTTTCCTTCATGGTTGCCTCATGGTTTTAAGGTGACTGCTCTACCCTATATTCATGATCAGATTCAGGTAGGAAGAAGTTGAAGGGGAAAAAGCAAAAGGAGGCATGCCAGCTAAGTCATCCTCCATTTAAGGAGTGAATGATCCTGAAAATATCACCCAACAACTTTCACTTAAATCTCATTTGCTGAAACTAGTTCACATGGCTATCCATCTGTGGGCAAGGACAGTTTTTTGGGGTACATTGATATCTCCAACAAAATTGGGTTTCTGTATCAAGGAAAAAAGGGAAAAATGCCTACTGGCTATGTAGTTGCAATTTTGCTAGAAGTATCCATCTGAATTTTTAATCCTTTCCTAAATGGTATAAATTCTCAAATACTTCACTTAGCCCAATAAATTACTGAACATGTCTTATGCCTTTCTACTCTTTAGCACAGTTCCACTCTCCCGGAATGTCCTTCTTTCATCCATCTAAATCTGTTACCAAAACCAAAGTGAGTTCACCTCCTGGCGGGTAAAATCAGACTCTCCACCAGAAGTAGTTATCTCACAAAGTAAAGTATATTTGTGGCAAATAGGAGACCATGAGGAATCATTTCCAAAGTCATGGCATCACCGAACAAAGGGAAGTAGGCATCTTTTATTTCGGATGGGGAATGAATATTCAAAAGGGAGAGGTGGGTATTCTCTTGCACAGGCTCAGTTGGAAAACATGTTTCCACATACACTGCAGGTTATGGTAAAAAGGCTCTAGCTCCTCCTGGAGAGGAGATCTTAGCATTAAAAATAAGGTAAAAGTCATAGGCGTGTCTCATAGCTCTTGTGGTGAGGCTTGGTCTGGTTCAGGGTGGTTGGTGCTTGCATCTCCTTAACGTGACAAAAGGGGAAAAACAGTTAAATGCTTCCAGACCCACCCTTGAGTACCTCGGGGCAACTAGTGACAAATCCAATCCATTGTTTAAGATCAGTTTTAAATATGACTTCCTCTAATAAAACTGATCAGTTAATCCTAGCTTGAAATGTTATTTTTTCCTCTCCGGATACCAATAAGCAATTGTCAGAGTAATTTCATTTGTTGAGAAATCATGTCTACTCATGGGATCTCTTCTTTTGTTCTCTGTAACTGATATTGTTTGTTTTGTTAGTGTCACATTTATATCATAGTTCTTTACGATATAAACTTAAGTTTTATTGTCCTTATTTACAGGAAGTTTGTAACCTTGATATCTCTCTCTGTGCTTTGTATATAGTAGTAGATAATATTTAATTGGTTAATGGATTTGACAGAGTCACTGCTGTCACTGAAGACTTCTTTGTATGTGAAGGATACCTTATCAATATCACTTTCATTTGTTACTTTGTTTTCTCTTACAGACCAATGTTCTGAGAAAGACTGCATGGGAATGGCTTGCCTTACAATGGCAGAAATGGAAGGAACATCTGTGTCTGTGCATCAGAATGGTGATATTCCTGGAAATGCTAATTCTGTAAAGCAAGTAGATCCGGTCCTACAGGTGTATCTTTATCATTCCCTTGAGAAAGCTGAAGGAGATTACCTGAAGTTTCCAACTGGGGAGTATGTTGCGGAAGAAATTTGTGTTGCTGCTTCTAAAGCTTGCGGTAAGTATTAAAAAACAGTATATTTTTCTTATTAATAGATCGTTGCTTTAATTATTACTACTCTAATACAACGTACATGTATAATGCTTTATTTTTGGTTCTTTTTATGCTTATATGGCTGGCAGGTATGTTGTCACATGCATATAAAATAAGAACATTACTAGAGTAGAATTTAAGGTAAATGTGCCTTGGGCTAGTGCGATAGACTGTTAGTGTTCCCCCCAAATTCATGTTAAATCCTATTCCTCCAGCATGATGGTATTTGGAAGTGGGGCCTTCGGGAGGTGATTAGGTCATGAGGGTGGATCCCTCATCAATGGGTTTAATACCTTTATAAAAGAGACCTGAGAGAGATCTATGAACCAGGAATTGGGTCCTCAATAACACCAAATCTGCTGGCACCTTGATTTTTACACTTCCCAGCCTTCAGAATTGTGAGAAATAAATTTCTGTTTATAAGCCACGTAGTCTATGGTATTTTTGTTACAGCATTCCGAGTGGACTAAAACAAAAACTGATACTGAAGTGCGGGAGCTGTTGTAACAAATTCCTAAAAATGTGGAAGTGGCTTTGGAATTGGGTAATGGAAGAGTTTTGAGGTACATGCTAGAAAAAGCCTACATTGTTGTGAATGGAGCTTTAAAGGCGATTTTGGTGAGGACTCAGAAAGGAAAGAGGAGAGTGAAGAGAAAGCCTCGATTTTCCTAGAGACTACTAATTAATCTTGAACAGAATGTTGGTAGAAATTTGTATGATAAAGGCCATTCTGCTGTGGTCTCAGATGGAAATGAGGAACATGCTATTGGAAACTGGAGGAAGAGTGGTCCTTGTTGTAAAGTGGCAAAGAACTTGCCTGAATTGTGGTTTAGTGTTTTGTGGAAGGTAGAACTTGAGAGCAATAAAATTGGATATTTACTTGAAGTAATTTCTAAGCAAAGTGTTGAAGGTGTAGCTTGACTCTTCCTGACTGCTTATAGTAAAATCTGAAAAGAGAGAAAATGAAGTCAGAATTGTTAAACAAAAGGAAGCAGAACTTAAAGATTTGGAAAATCCCTGCTTATCCATGTTGTGAAAAATGAGAAAGCCTGGTTGGAGGAGAGTGCTAAGGTTGTGGCCAAGCAACCATTTGAAAAGATTAGTATGGATCGGATATCTCAACAGAAACCAGGAGCTATTCCCTAAGAGAATGGACGAATGACCCTGAAGGCAATTCAGAAATCATTAGGGCTGCCCCTGTGCAGTGTCCCTGGGATCCAACTGATTTCAGAGGAGGAGCTGCCAGCCTTGGAGACCTTGCACTTGCTGCTGAGTGCTGGTGCATTGTGGGTGCTGAGCTTCTTGGCTGTCCCAAGTGTGGCTCTGGCAGTCCCCGGTGCAGAAGGTGCGCCTCTGGAGAGTGCAGGCAAACTTTGATGGAGTAAGCCATCTCCAGTAGTGGAAATTGCACAGGCCCAGAGGGCATGCCTGCCTCCACCTAGATTTCAAAGGACAGGAGCTACCCAAGTCTGTAGGGGCAGGGCTTCCAGGAGCATTGGGGGCCCAACCTCCGCCTGGCAAAGCTGCAGGGGCAGGAATGCTGCGCTAGTGTGTCTTGTAAGCCAGACCTCTGTGCCAGGGAGCCTGGAGGGCAGAATGGAAATGTCTGTCCTATGCCTGTCCCACCATGTATTTTGGAAGTGCATAACTTGTTTGATTTCCCAGGCTCGCAGCTGGAGAGCGGTTTGCCTCAGGATGAATCATACCTTGAGTCTCACCCAAACATGATTTACATGCTATTTACGTTAGCCTTTGAACTCAGAGTTTTGAGTTGATGCTGGAATGAGTTAAGACTTTTGGGGCTCTTGGGATGGAATGAATATATTTTGAATGTGAAAAGGCCATTAATTTGGAGGGACCTAGGGCAGAATACTATAGACTGAATATTTGTGCCCCTCTCTCCCAAATACATTGAAACCTCCTATTCCCCCAATGTCATTGGCAGTGGGGCCTATGGAAGGTGATTAAGTCATAAGCTTAAGGTGTCCCCTTAGCTCAGTTGCTTTTTCACCGCTGTGTGGCTTAGTTATAGAACTTGTCTCCTTGGATTATGAATATTTGTGTCTCGTTTTTAAGATATAGTCAGTTATGTTATAATGTGACATACATGTTCCTAAAATGCACTATGCTCTACAAAACTCTGCAGTAAAAGCCACAGGACTTATAGGAAAAATGAGGTTAGGGGCACCACACTAAAAAACTTTGTGACATTAAAATAAATAAATAACTAAAACAAGAAAAACAGAACATGTTAAATGGTAAAGAAATATACGAATGCTGCAATAAATTTGTCACTTTACCTAAAAAAATCATGTGTGCTTCTAGAAGTGGATGTTAGAAAGGTTGTAGTTTATGAATTATTGTGAAGTGATAGAAGGAAAGTTATCTGAAATCAGATGGGAAGTTGTGATACCACATACAGATGAGCTGTGGCTCATGACAGACATCGTAAACTGAGGTGGCTGAAAGATGTTTGCTCCATGTATGTTCTCAGTTTGGATTCCAGGGTGAATGAGTACCCCTTTTCTGAGACATGATATTCTCCTGGTGGAAGGCAGGAAAACATGAGGGCTGCTGGAAGCTTGAAATATTTCTTAATGCCTCTGCTTGGAACCAACACACTTTCGCTTGTGCTTAGATTCCATTGGCCAAACCGAGTCAAATGACCAAGCCAATGTCAGTCATATGGGGTGGTCCTCTCAGGGATGGAGAGGAGAAGAGTGAATATTTGCCAAACAATAATGTAGTCTACTACAGTTTGCCCTCTTGGTCACAAATATTAATTTTCTTTTCTTCAGTATTCAAAACAAACTTTCTCCTCCCCCAAGGAGGATACCCAAAGGTGTCATCCAGTTATAGCATCAGGCTCAAAATCCAGGCTCTCCTCATATTCTCTGTATCGTGTCCAGGTGTTATTCTGCTTGATCCAGAAATCTGTGAACTGAGAAACAGTTATTCTGCTGTATCTTAAACCTTGACAAGTTATATGTCAAATATAGGATATGAGATAATTTTCCATAGCATAGAGACAACAAAATCTAGACAAATTAACTATGTAGAGTTATCTTTTGGAATCCTCCCTCCTCTCTCTGAGCCCTTTGCCAGTTACTCTTCCTTGACTGTTCTGCTCAGGTACCTACTATCTTCATATATACCTTTCCCTTCCCACCCGCAAATACCCTTCATATCTAATTGTAATCACAACTTATATTAATGACTATTTAAGTATGGCTTTGATTGTCTGATAAAATAATTTACAATAAGTTATAAAAGACATAGTTTTAATATTGATATGTTTGTATTTAATGAAGTATCTTGATTATAGTAACTTCTAACTGTAAAAATCTTTAGGGGAGATTTTTTTTTTTAATGGTCTTTATTCTTTTCTCAATCTCCAAAGAGTAGACTATGAAGTTAATTTTACAGCTGCACACCCCTCACCTCTGGAGGAAATTAGAAACGTTCTTCTGCTAGCTAAAATTTATTGACACTGTTAAGTGCTTTATGTGCGTTATTCAGTGCTTAACAATAACACTAGGGTGTGTAGGTATTGTAGTGTGAGTGCCTGATAATTAGCTTTTTTGATTGTAGTATAAGGGCCTGATGTTAAGCTTTTGATTGCCAGGTATCCGCTTCAAAGGCATCCATCTGGAATAAACACATTGCCGGCTACACGACTAGATAAAGAGCCAGTCCACTCCACCCATGAAGTTCCCTTTTTCTGAGAGGTCTGGTTAACTAAGATAACTGACCATTTGACCACTTCCTTTTCCCTGTTTGTGCTTTAATTCCTGCTCTTATGTTTTAAGTTTACCAATGAAGAGTGAACCTGTGAAACCCTTGGCACCCCCACATTAACCTCAATAAAGACAGAATCCCACATCTGTGCTCACTCTCTCTGCCCGCAACCTTGCTGTGTGGCCCCAGGTGTGCTGTGTATGTCTGGATTTGTGAGTAATAAACCTTATTTTTTTTCAAAGTTCTCTGATTGTTGTTGCTGAAGTGTATCTTGCAGTCATAATAACCACAAAGGCTTATCCAGCCACAACATTGACTCCGAAATGGGAAATGTTTGTGGGGGCTTGCCTCAGGCCCAGGTGAGTGCCCGCAGGCGCTTCTGGCCAATAGCAATAGGCTGAGACCAGCACAATACAAGGTGCTATTGTTATCTTTCTTCTAAAGATAAGGAAATTGCCCAAATTACTCTTTATTTGTTAACCTGGCCTTAGAATTCCTTTTGGTGGTTTTGGAATAGAGTTCTCAGGGCCCTAATCTTTAACATGGAAAATTGTTAATAGTTCAGGCATTCATTCAGCCAAGCCAAAACCCAGTGGAACCATATAACCCTGAATCACTTGACCAATGAATAAATGGGTTGGCTCTGTTGTGGAAAGAGAGGTAAATAAGCGAATAATGAAAGGGTGTTGGAAGGGAATAATAAAATGGTGTTGGAAACCATTGTCAGCTCTATTGTGATGTGAGGAAAATAACCAAGATCTCATTGGGGTGGGATTGTTTGTAAAACCTGCTTATCTAGGGTTAAAACCAGCATTTCTAATATTTGGAAAAACTTTTAAAGAGATTAAAAAAATGTGTCTTATATTTATCTACATATTTACTATTTTCAGCAATCTTTATTCCTTTGTGTGAATTCAGATGTCAATTTAGTGTTATTCTTTTGCTTGAAGAACTACTTTCAATATTTTTTTGTAGTGCGGGTCTGCTGGCTATAAATTATCTCACCTTTTGTTTGATTAAAAAGTCTTTATTTTACCATTAATTTTGAAAGACATTTTAGCTGAGTATAGAATTTTATGTATACAATGTTTTCTTTGAGTACTTCTTTCACCATTTCCAGCTTGAATTGTTTCTGATGAGAAATAAGCTGTTGTTCTTTGTTTCTTTGTATTTAATGTCTTTTATTCTCTGATGGTTTTTATGATTTTCTTTTTATCACTGATTTTCAGGAATTTGATTATGATATACTGTGATGCAGTTTTCTTTATGTTTTTTCTGCTTGTGGTTTGTCGAGCTTCTTGGATCTGTGAGTTTAATCCTTTCTTGTTCCTCATCTTCTGGACCTCATTAGTTAGACCTTTTGATATTTTCTGACAAGTTGACTTGCCTTTTTTTTCAGTCTTAGTTCTCTGTGTATTTCATTTTGGTTGGTTTTTATTGCTTTGTCTTCACATTTACCAATCTTTTTCTGAAGTTTCTAATCTGGAAGTTTTATTTGGATTGCTTTTTTATAATTTCCATTAGCTCATCATGTTCATGGTTTACTCTATCTTTAGTAGATGGAGCACATTATAGTACCTGATTTGACTTTATTCACTGATAATTCTACCCTCTCTGTCATTTCTGTATATCCTTCTACTGACTGATATTTCTTCTATTTATGGGTCATGTTTAACTGCTTCTTTGAAGGCCTACAGTTTGTGATTGGATGTTGGACATTGTGATTTACATTGCTGCCTGCTGGATTTGTTGTATTCCTTAAATGTAGTGATGGGCTTTGTTCTCGCCATGTAGTTAGGTAACTTGTGATTTATTTTGCAGCTTTTGAGCCTTCCTTCTTTTTTTTTGTTAAATAATTCAATATTTTAACTGTATTCACAGAGCTATGCAACAATGATGTCAATATTCACCACCCCCAGAAAGAAATCTCATACCCATCAGAAGTCACTCACCTTTTCTTCCCTAGGTCCCCTAATAACCAATCTACTTATATCTCTAGGAATTTGTCTATTTGGGAGATTTCATATAAGTGGAATCATGCAGCTTGTGGTTCTTTGTGACAATGAGTTGAATTCCTGAATCATATAATAACTTTGTGCTTAATCTTTTGTGGAACCACCAGAATGTTTTCAAAGCGTCTGTACCATTTATATTCCCACCAGAAGTGTACAAAAGCCCTAATTTCTCTGTACTCATCAACATTTGTTAGTACCTTTTTTTTAAGAGTTTTTTTTTTTGAAGATTGGCACCTGGGCTAACAACTGTTGCCAATCTTTTTTTTTTTTCCTGCTTTATCTCCCCAAACCCCGCGCCCCCCCCCCCCACAGTTGTATATCTTAGTTGCATGTCCTTCTAGTTGTGGGATGTGGGATGCCACCTCAACGTGGCCTGACGAGCAGTGCCATGTCCACGCCCAGGATCCGAACCCTGGGCCACCGCAGCGGAGCACGCGAACTTAACCACTCGGCCACGGAGCCGGCCCCTATTACCTTCTTTTTGATGGTAGCCATACTAGTGGATGTGACGTTGTATCTTGTTTTTTTGTAAAAGCTTTTATTGATATATAATTCACATATCACACATTTCACCCTTTTAAAATGTACAATTCAGTGGTTTTTAGTTTACTCACAGTTGTCCAACCGTCACATAATCAATTTTAGAACATTTTCATCACCTCAAAAGAAACCCTGTGCTTACTGAGTATCACTTTCCAATTCCCCATCTCTCCCCTGCCTTGGGGAACTATTATTCAACTTTCTGTCTCAGTAAATTTGCCTATTGTAGATATTTCATAAAAATGGGATCATAACCATTGATCAGTTGTTGGACATTTGGGCCGATTCCCACCTTTTAGCTATCATAAATAATGTTTTTATGAACATTAGTATACAGGTTTTTCTGTGGACATGTTTCTGTGGATTTCGTTTCTCTTGTGTATATACCTAGGAGTGGAAATGCTGTGTTAAATGGTAACTCTATGTTTACCTTTTGGAGGAACTACCACACTGTTTTCCAAAGTGACTGCACCATTTTACGTTCATACCAGTAGTCTCTGAGGTTTCTGATTTCTCCATGTTGTTAATAACACTTGGTTATTTGACCTTTAAGAATTATATCCATTCTAGTGGGTGTGAAGTCATATCTTATCGTAGTTCTGATTTTTTTTCCCTGTGATTACTAATAATTTTGAGCATCTTTGCATTGCTTATTGGCCATTGTGTATTTTCTTTGGAGAAACATCTATCAAATTCTTTGCTCACTTTTTAAATGGCTTATTTGTTTGTTTTTGTTGTTGAGTTGTTAGTAGTTATATTTTCTAAATACAGGTCCCTTATCAAATGTATGATTTGGAAATATTTTCTCTCATTTTAGGTTTTGTCTTTTCACTATCCAGATCTGGATAGTGTCCTTTGAAGCAAAGATTTTCAACTTTAATAAAACAGTTTATCTATTTGTGTTATTGTTGCTTGTGTTTTTGTGTCATATGGAAGAATCCATTACCAAATCCAATGTTATGTGGAGTTGCCCCTGCATTTTCTTCTAGGAGTTTTATAGTTTCAGCTGTGATCCATTTTGAGTTAACTTTTGTAGATGGTTTGAAGTGTAGGGCTCCAATGTCGTTCTTTTGCATGTGAATATCCATTTGTTACTGACTTCTCCTACTTTGTGTGGTGTTTATAAGGTTCATCCACTTTGTACTATGTATTAGTACATCTTTCTTTTATGGCTGAATAATATTCAGCTGAATAATATCAAAGACATGGTACAAAGTTGGTGAATCTTATAAACATCATATGAAATGTAAGAAGCCAGTAACAAATGGATATCCACATGCAAATCACAGCACCATTTAATGAAGAGGCTATACTTCCACCATTCAGTAGTGTCAGAACACTGTCAAAATATTGTTTGGCCATGGATTAATGGATTTATTTCTGAATTTTCCTTCTATTCCGTTGGTCTTTATGTCTGACCTAATGCCAATACCACACTCTGGATCCTGTAGCTAGCTTTGTAGTAAATTTTGAAATCAGGAAGTGTCAGTCTTCAAACTTATTCTTTTTAAAGATTATTTTGTCTCTTATAGTCCCTTTAATTTTCATGTGAATTTTATGATTAACTTGTCAATTTCTATAATAAAGATAGCTGAGATTTCAGTAGGAGTTTCATTGAATATATAGGTCAATTAGGGGAGTATTGCTATCTTAAGAAAGTTTTACAGTCCATGAATTTGTTTTAGCAGTGTTTTATAATGTTCACTGTATAAATTTTTTACCTTTTAAATTTGTTCATAGGTATTTTTTTCACTTGAATGTTATTGTAAATGGAATTTCTTTAACTACTCTTTTTGGATTGTTCATTGCTACTGTGCAGAAATAGAACTGAATTTTGCATGTTGATCTTGTATCCTGCAACTTTGCTTACTTCTTATATAAGCTCTGATAGTGTTTGGGAGAATTGTTTACTATTTTCTTTATATTAGATCATGTCCTATGCAAATAGGGACAGTTTTAATTTTTCCTTTCCAATTTAGATGCCTTTTATTTATTTTTTCTTGCCTAATTGCTCTGGCTAGAACTTCCATTACAATGTTGAATAGTAGTGGTGAATGTGAGCATCCTCGTCTTGTTCCTGATCTTAGATGTAGGTTTTTAGTCTTTCATCAAAGATTATGATCTTACTTGTGGGTGTTTCATAAGTGCCCTTTATCAGTTGAGGAAGTACTCTCCTATTCCCAGTTGAAATATTTTTTTAAGTCATAAAGGAATATTGGATTTTGTCAGATATGTCTTGTATTAATTGAGATGATTATTTTCATATGTTGAACCACCCTTGTATTCCTGGGATAAATCCCACTTGGTCATGATGTATAATCCTTTTAATATTTTGCTGGATGTAGTTTGCTACTATTTTATTGAGGAAATTTGCATCTGTATTCATCAAGGATATTGATCTAAGGCTTTCTTGAAATGTCTTTGCTTGGCTTTGATATCAGGGTAATACTGGCTTAATTGAATGGGTTAGGAAGTATTCTCTCTTGACTTTTCTTTTTGAAGATTTTGAAAACTATTGTCATTTCTTCTTTAAATGATTGATAGAATTCACCATGAAGCCATCTGGTCCTGGGCTTTTCTTTGTTGGGAAGTTTTTGATTACAGATTCAATCTCTTTATTTCTTACAGGTCTATTTAGATTTTCTGTTTCTTCTTGAGTCAGTTCTGATAGTTTGTATATTTCTAGGAATTTTCCCACTTCATCTAGGATATATAATTGTTGGCAAATGATTTCTCATAGTATTTTCTTAAAGTCTTTTTTATTTCTGTACTGTCAGTAGTAATGTTCCCACTTTTATTTTAGATTTTGGTAATTTGAATATTTTTTTTCTTATTGAGTCTGGCCAAAGGTTTGTCAATTTTCTTGATCTTTTCATAGAACCAGCATTTGGTTTTATTGATTTTCTCTTGTTTTTCAATTCTCTTTCCCTTATCTCTACTCTAGTCTTTATTATTTCCTTCTTTCTAATGGCTTTGAGTTTAGTCTACTCTCTTTTTCTAGTTCCTTTAGATGTAGAGTGAGGTTATTTATTTGAGTTTTTTTTTTTTTTTTTTTTGGTGAAGAAGATTGACCCTGAGCTAACATCTATTGCTAGTCTTCCTCTTTTTCACTTGAGAAAGATTGTTGCTGAGCTAACATCCATGGCAGTCTTCCTCTATTTTGTATGTAGAATGCTACCACAGCATGGTTTGGTGAGTGGTGATAGGTCCACATGCAGGATCCAAACCTGTGAACCTTGGGCTGCTAAAGCAGAGTGTGCGAACTTAACCACTATGTCACCATGCCAGCCCCACTTCATTCTTTTTTTTTTTGAGGAAGATTATCCCTGAGCTAACATCCACTGCCAATCCTCACCCTTTTTGCTGAGGAAGATTGGCCCTGAGCTAACATCTGTGCCCATCTTCCTCCATTTTATATGTGGGATGCCTGCCACAGCATGACCTGATGAATGGTGTGTAGGTCTGTGCCTGGCATCCAAACCAGTGAACCCCAGACTGCTGAAGCTGAGTGCGTGAACTTAATCACTATGCCACCAGACTGGCCCCCACTTCATTCTTTTTTAGTGTGGGTGTTTATAGGTATAATTTTCCCTCTATCTTCTGGTTTCGCTGCATCTCATAAGTTTTGAAATGTTGTGTTTTTGTTTTCGTTTGTCTCAATGTATTTTCTAATTTCTCTTGTGATTTCTTCTTTGACTCATTGATTATTTTAGAGTGTATTGTTTAATTTCCAGGTATTTGTGAATTTTCCAGTTTTTCTTCCATTAAGATTTCTAGTTTTATTCCACAGTGGTCAGAGAAGATACTTTGGATGATTTTAGTCTTTATGAATGTATTGAGATTTGTCTTTGGACCTATCCTGGAGAATATGCCATGTGCATTGAGAAAATGCATATTCTGCTATTTTGGAGTAGTGTACTGTATATATCTGTTCAATGTAGATGACTTATAGTGTTATTCAAATCCTCTGTTTGCTTATTGTTTTCTCTCCAGATTTTCATGTCTGTTATTGGGAATGAGGTATTGAACTCTCCAGCTATTATTTTTGAATAGTCTGTTTCTTCCTTTAGTGTTCAGTTTTTGGAGCTAACTTGTTAGACATGTGTATGTTTATAATTGTTATATCTTCTTGAAGGATTGAAATTTTCATCAATGCGTAATATTATTCTTTGTCTTTTGTAGCAGTTTTCGATAAAACTTTGTTTTGCCTACTATTTGCAGGGTTAATTTTTTCTGTTCTTTCCCCTTCAACTTAAAGTGTCTTTAAAGTGAGTCTATTGTGGACAGCATAGAGTTGTCGTGTTTTTTTTTACCCATTCTAACAATCTCTGCCTTTAACTGGATAGTTTTGTTCATTTTCGTTTGTAGTAATTAGTGATAAGACTAATTTCTGCCATTTTGCTCCGTTTTCTATATGTCTCATATCTTTTTATTCCTTGGTTTCTCCATTGTTACCTTATTTTGTGTTTAATTTTTTTTATTATATCATTTTGATTCCTTTCTCATTTTCCTCTCAGTATATTTTTTTAGTTATTTTCTTACGGGTTACCCTAGGAATTACAA
The DNA here is from genome assembly GCF_041296235.1 of Equus asinus. Lineage (NCBI taxonomy): Eukaryota > Metazoa > Chordata > Mammalia > Perissodactyla > Equidae > Equus > Equus asinus. The sequence goes on from NC_091812.1 coordinate 39,162,358, forward strand.
TTAGTCTCTTAACTTTATAAAAATCTATTTTGAATTAATACCACCTTAGCTTCAATTGTATGCAAAACCTTTGCTTAAATACACCTCTGTCCTTCCTCCTTTACGTTGTTGTTTTACTAATTACACCTTTATACATCGTGTGCCCATTAACATTGATTTATACTTATTGGTTTATGTATTTTTCTTTTAAAGCATGCAGGAACAAAAGAAGAATTAAAATAAAAAATCCAGTTATACTAGCTTTTGTATTTATCTGTGTAGTTACCTTCATCAGAATTCTTTATTTCTCCACATGGCTTTGAGTTACTGTCTATTGAGTTATCATTTCTACCTGAGTAACACTTTTTAGCATTTATTGTAGGGCAGGTCTGTTAGCAGGGAACTCCCACAGCTTTTGTTTGTCTGAGAATTTGTTGATTTCTCCATCATTTTTAAAGGATTATTTTGCCAGATATAAAATTCTTATTTGACAATTTTCTCTTTGAGCCCTTTAAATATGTCATCCTATTGCCTTTTGACCACCTCAGTGATTTTTGGTGAGAAATCGACTGAGTGTCTTATTGAGGATTCCTTGTGTTGGTGCAAATAATCCATAACCAAACTATAAATGAAAATTTGGAGTGAGTTTATTCTGAGCCAAATGTGAGGACCAATACAGCCCGGGGCCTTCTTTCCCTAAGGAAGGAAGGGCACCAAAGAACTGGGGTGTACAGAGTGGTTATATACCCTCAAAGAGCATGTTTCACATATGATTGAAATGTCCCTTTTACAGTAGTCACAAGACTGCTCTGTCGGCACGGTGATTGACGGACACAGCAGGTAAGTAGGTCTGCTGTCTTGGTGGACACAGCAGGGTGGCAGGTCTGTTGTCTTGAGCTGGGTGGTCACAGGTTAGCGCAGCAGTCAGTTCCTAGCCTAGGGAGAGATGCTTATCCTTAAGGAAATTCCAGTGTAGGGGAAGTTCTACCTTTATCTTAAGAGCATTTATTCTTGCCTTTGGGACATAGCAAATGCTTAAAGCAGATATACAATGCATGCTCAATGGCCATGTCAGGCCCTTTTGGAAAAACAAAGTCAGGCCAAATTAGGTTTACACCCAACGGCTTACTCATATACTCCAATATATCCTATTGCTTGCAATTTTTGTCACTTGTATGTAATGAATCACTTCTCTCTTTCCATTTTCAAGGCAAGAATCCTTAGCTTTTTATAGTTTGATTTTAATATGTGCCAGTGTGCATCACTTTGTATTTATCCATCTTGGAACACATTGAGCTTCTTGAATTTGTGGATTCATATTTTCATCAAATTTGGGAAGTTTTGAGTCATTATTTCTTCAAATATTCTTTGTGTCTCTTTCTTTACTTTCTCTTCCTTTGGGACCCCTATAATGTATATGTTGGTACGCTTGAATGTCTCCCACAAGTCTCCTAGGCTTTGTCCATATTATTTTCGTTTTTCTGTTTTTCAGACTAGATAATTTCAGTTGACTTACCTGCAAATTAAATGATTCTTCTGTCTTTTTGAATCTGCTTTTGAAACCCTCCAGTGAACTTTCAGTTTCAGTTATCATACTTCTCTGCTTCAGAATTTTTTTTTTTTTTGGTCCATTTCTTTGCTGCTGCTTTCTATTTTTTTATACATTCTTCCACTGGTTTCCTTTAGCTCTTTGTCCATGGCTTCCTTTAGCTCTTTGAGCATATTTAAGGCAGCTGATTTAAAGTCATTGGCTAATAAATTCTACATCTCTGCTCCTCAAGGACACTTTCTTTTAATTTCTCCTCTGAATGAGAATGCTTTCTTTGCCTGCTTCATAATTTTTGATTGAACACTGAATGTTGAACATTTCAAATTTATAATGTAGTAACTGGAAATCTGATTCTTCTCCATTCTCAGTGGTTTTGTTGCTTGCTTTGAGTGGCAGTTGTTTATTTGCTTATTGACCTCTAAACTATATTTATAAAGTCTGTATCCTTTGTCATGTATAGTCTCTGTTCCTTTAGCTTGTGGTCAGCTTTTGTTTGCCAGAGATTATTTTGAATTCCTAGAGCCAAAAGAAAAGAAATGAAAAGAACAAAAAATAGTCCTTGTGGATTGGCTATGTATTGAGTCACTCCTTCAATGTTTAGCCAGTCTGTTTAGAATTGTGCCTTAACCTTCCCTTCTTGCTTGTGCTCAGCTTAAAGTTCAACCTGAGGTAAAAAGTGTGGGGTCTTCTCTAAGTGTCATTCTTTGGGCATGCGTGTGGCTTTCTTATTCTCTGGTATACATGGGTGCTTTTTAATGCTTTAATTTCACAAAGAAACTTGCTCCCCAGTGTTTCCTTTTCAGCTTTCTGTGTGTCTATTGTTTGCCTTAACTTTTTTAAAAGCTTTGCCCCATGGGGCAGCAGGGTTTTCATTTGCTTTCCAGTGTTTTCAGGGAATTACCTCTGTCTAGCTGCTTTTCTGTCCTGAGAAAGTTCCAGGTGAGGGGAAACACAGGTAAACTCCTTGCTACAGTTCTTCTGTCAGTTTCCAGTCAAGTCAAACGAGACAAAATCAGGTGCTTGACATTAAAGTTGGCTCTGTTCACTCCAGAACCATGGACCAGAGTTTCAAACGGAGAACACTGGTTTTGCCATCCTTAAGCCCTCCTGAAGCAGGGAGGAGGTTGAGGCAAGAGAAAGCAGAAATGTTGCCAAATTTTCCTACCATTTTTTTAGTTGCCTTTTTCCTAATTCAAAAATTGCTTGATTGCTGTATATCTTTGACTATTTTCCAGAGTTCTCACAAAGTTGATTCTGACAGTTTTTGTTTATTCAATTTTATTCAAGGGATAGGCCCTTGGAGCTACCTACTATGCCATTTTCACTGATGTCACTCTTCTCTACTTCTCTAATCATGATTTCCTTTAGTTCTTTGAATATATTTATAATGACTGCTTTGAAGTCTTTGTTAAATTTCGTATCTGGGTCTTCTCACAGACATTCCTGTTGCCTTCTTTTTTTCTTGTGCATGGATTACACTTTCCTGTTTCTTTGCATATCTCGTAATCCTTTTGTTAAAAACTGGACATTTTAGGGGCCAACTCCGTGGCCAAGTGGTTAGGTTCACGGACTCCACTTGAGCAGGCCAGGGTTCACCCATTCGGATCCTGGGCATGGACCTATGCACTGCTCATCAAACCATGCTGTGGCGGCATCCCACATAGCAGAACTAGAATGACCTACAACTAGGATGTACAACTATATACTGGGGCTTTGGGGAGAAAAAAGAAAAAAGAGGAAGATTGGCAACAGATATTAGCTCAGGGCCAATCTTCTGAAATTTGTTGAGACTTTCTTTGTGACTTAGATTATCAATTGTTTTGTTAAATGCTTCACGTGAATTTGAAAACAGTGTGTATTTCTGCACTTGCTGGCTGTAGTGTTCTCTAAATGATTAGTAGTTTTAAAATTTCATGTCCTTTTATTTTTTGTCTTCTCCCAGTTTCTGAGAGCTTTTGAATTTGTCTGTTTCTCCTTCTAGTTCTATTTATTTTTGCTTCATGTTTTTTGAAGCCATGATATTAGTTGTACACCAATTTAATGTTTTTGTTTTCCCTTGAATTAACCCTCTTATCACTGGGAGGTTTTCCTTTTAATCTCAACTAATACTTCTTCCTTAAAGTTTAGTTTGTCTGATGTTAGTGTTCACTGACCAGGTTTCTTTTGCCTTGTTTTTGCATGGTGTATCATTTTCCTTCTTTTTAGTTTCAACCTATCTATCTCCTTACAGTTAGAGTGTGTCTCTCATAAATAATAGTCTTTTTTATAATCCAGACTGATAGGGCATGTGTTTTAATTGGCTTGTTTACTGTTACATGTAATATAATTATTGACATATTTGTTTTTAAATCTATTATCTTGCTATTTGTTTTCTATTTATTTGTTTTCCTTCTTTCCTACCTTTTTTAAAGAGGATCAAGTATCTTTTATTTTTTGGCTTTATCTCTTCTATTAGATTTTTTGTTATAGTTTTTGTATCATTCTTTCAGTGGTTACCCTAGATATCACAATGTACATTATAGTACATTACAGTCTCACACAAGTATGTTACGATTTTCTAAACAATTAAAAAACTTGACAACAGTTTAACTCCATTTAATTCTTTTCACTTTTGGTGCTATTGTTATATATTTTACTTCTGTGTATATCATAAACCACACAGGGCACTTATTGTTGCTTTAAGTAGTCGTTATTCTTTTTTATTTTCCCTTTCCCGTATTCTTCATTTTTTCCTGTAGTTCCATGCTTCTGTCATCATTTTCCTTCAGCCTGAAGAGCTCCTTTTAGTATTTTTTGTATTGCAGATCTGCTGGTGACAAATTCCGTCAGCTCTTGTCTGTTTGAAAATGTCTTTTCCTTTTTCCTTTTAGTTTGAAAAATATTGTCACAGGGTATAGAATTCCAGATTGGCTTCTCCTTCCCCCTCATCCCACTTTCAGTACTTTTAAGATGTTATTTCCTTCATTATCTTTTGGTTTCCATCGTTTTTGTTTGTTTTGTTTTTTTGGTGAAGAAGAGTGGCCCAGAGGTCATATCTGTTAGTAGTCTTCCTCTTTTTGCTTGAGGAAGATTGTCGCTGAGCTAACATCTGTGCCAGTGTTCCTCTATTTTGTATGTGGGATGCTGCCATAGCATGGCTTGATGAGCGGTGTGTAGGTCCACCCCTGGGATCTGAACCTGTGAACCCCATGCTGCTGAAGTGGAGCATGTAAACTTAACCACTATGCCACTGGGCTGGCCCTTAGCTTCCATGGTTTTTGTTGAAAAACTACCTACCAGTCTTTTAATTCCTTCTTTGAAGGTAATACATTTGTATTCTCTGGCTGCTTGTAAGATTTTTCTTTCTGTTGTTCATTTTCAAGCAGCTTGTGGTGTACCTATGTGTTATTTTCTTTGTCTTTATCTTGCTTGGGGCTTTCTGAACTTGTTGAATTTGTAGGTCAGTGTCTTTATTTAGCTTTGGAAAATTCTTGGCTATTATCTCTTCAATTATATATAAATTAGGTCGTTTTGACATGTCTCACATGCCTGTTATACTCTATTCAGTTTTTTCCATTCTGTTATTTTTTGTGCTTCAATTTTTTATTGACTTGTGTTCACTGATCCTACCTTCTGCAGTGTGTAGTGTGCTAAGTCCATCTATTGGTCCATTGATTAGCAGTGTCAGCATTACCAGGGAGCTTGTTAGAAATGCAGTATCTCAGGCCCCATCCCAGAATCAGTGAATAAGAACCTGTATTTTAACACAATCTCCAGGTTATTCTTATACACATTAAAGTTTGGAAAGTACTGGTCTAATTCATTTAGTTAGGGGAAACAAAAAAACTATTTATATAGCTTATAAAGCCCAGTTAGGCTGTACCCCTGGGATGTTTACAATGGAACCTATGTTATGTGCCATATACTTTGCTAAGCATTTTATTCTTATCACATTTTATCCTTCTAACCATTCTATGAACTCAGTTTTCTTTTTATTCTATAGATGATGAAACATAGGTCTAGACAGTCTAACTATCAGAAGTTTACCTAGCAAGTAAGTGGCTGAGCTTAGACTTAACCCATATCTGACTCAAAGCTGAGGTGATACGGCTAGGTTACCACTGTTCAAACTGGGACATTTTTGAAATGAAAAGATACGCTGTTAAGAATTATGCTGTGACAGTAGGCATAAACCAAATCTGTTTTAGTCCAGCCAGGTTATATGTTCATTCTGTCTGTAACTATATTATATAGCACCTCTCTTTTCTTTGTAACTATTTTAGCTCTAGGAGTATTTGCAGCTGATCCTCCATGCCAGTGCACATTTTATATACTCTGCCTGCAATTACATAGAATAGCTAAATCCTCATGTGCTTTCATTACCTCTTTAGAAGCCTTCATTGAAATCTTTAGTCCACTTGACCCTCTTGATAAATTTCGTACTTCTAGTAAAGAAAACCAGAGCCAGACAGAAGTTAAGGTGATGAAAATGGATTTTGTTAAAAAAAAACACACACACACACAAAAACTATTGTAATAGGGGAAAATACTCCACTGTAGAAAGGGGCTTAATTCTGAATACAATATGAACAAGTTGGGATTTATAGCCAAGGAGCAAGTTGGGTGGCACATTGGTGAATGGAATATTACTAAGAGGAGACATCAAGTCTGAGGGGATCCTGGCTGAACTAACCTAACAGGATTCTTGCTGAAGGGAGGCAAAGGGATCAGATTTCACCTGGGGATAGTAAGGATGAGGAGTTAGATCTGATATCAAAGGTGGGGAATTCTTCCTAAGTGGACTTAGCAGCGTTCTTGCTAAAACTGGATTCTACGAAAGGAAGTAGGATGAGCCATGTTGGGGAGAGGGTTCAGAGGAACCTGACTAAAATTTGGTCAAGCAACGAATCTTTGTCACTTCTCTGTACTTCTGTGTTTTCTTGTGGTCTTTACTATCAGTGCACTTGCCCTCTTGAGTTATAATTCTCCAGTGACTTCTCTGTGTCATCTATGATACTGTGAGATCGTTAAAGTTAGGTGCTGTTTTTCATTTTTGTGTTTCCCATACCCATCTTGTGCTTATTATAAAATAGGAACTGTTAATATTAGTGGAATGATGACTATTCTTGCTCTAGAACAATATGGAACTGAATCATAATTCTGGTAATGGCTTGGAAAAGAAACACATTAAAATGATTTTAATAAATAAAAATAAAAAGAATTTGGGCTTGATGTATAAGGAAAGAGCGAGAATTAAAAATGACTGAGCTTTCTTTGAGGTCCTATCTTTTCAATATATTGTATACCTCAAATATAGTGTCACTGCTTTTTTCTTCCTTTCTAGGACAACCCAATTAACATGAATTACTAAGAAAAAATGAAATAACTACTAATACATAATTACCATTTTGGAATAAGATATCGATGTGACTAAACATGAATCTAAGAACTGTCTGTCGTTGTTTGTTTGCAGGGCTGACCTAACCATTTTTCTTTTGGTGTGTATCCCCTTTTTCTGACCCCTTTGTGCCAATTTATATGGACACGTTCATTTTCCTATTTTGATATCTATAATTAATGTATGGAGTCTTCCTTATGTTAGAGATAACTATTCATCATTTAAAAAAATCCTGATGATTCATCAGTATAAGTCACTTTTCCTGCTTTGTGTGATTATGTTGTTTTAAAATCATGACATTGTTTTGTTCTAAAAAATATCTCTATCATCATATGCTAAGAATAATGGTTCCATATACAATTTTATTTGCATGATTACATTTAAACTATATGCTAGGTTTTTGTTAAGGTTATCTTCCCAGGATTTTCTCTTTCCAAGGTAATCTTCTATCAGGTCTTTTATGGTCCCTTTCTGGGTGGTTTCATCTCCCACTATGTCTCTTATGTACTGAGAACACCAGCTATGTGAACTTTTTGTTGGTAAAGGAGAGGTAGTACTTCTAGATAAAAGAATTAGTATGTGCAAGGCACAGAGATATGGGATTATGATGCTATCTACTTGATTGATTAGATGATGTTTTTCAAATTTTCAAGTTTAAAATATTTTTAATGCAGAATTAACCTAGATCAAAATAATATTCAGATAAAATATCTATTTCTTAAATTATTTGATTGGCATTATTTCCTGTCATCTTATGATTATTTTAAAGTTTAGAGAATGACAAGCAATCATTCTCTGTAGTTTCAAAGTGATTTACATGGTGAACCCTTATCTTGGTATTGATTAGTATCTTTTTTATCTTTTTCTTTTCACTTTTCTTTCTTTTTGACATGAGGGCTTACTGTTTTTATTTAATGCATTTTTTTAAAAAAAGTAGTGTCTTCTCCACTGTATTCTTACCTTCCTTTTTCCTTAGTCTCATCCTGGTAACTAGGGCAATAATCTCTTCCATAGTTTTCTTCATGATCATGTTATCTTATGTTAGTGCCATCAAGTGATTCTGACTCTTAGCAACCCTGTGTACAGCAGAGTAGAACCCTGCCAAGTCTTTTTGTGCCCTCCTCACGTCTTCTGGCACTGTATCAGACAATGCTCTGCTGCTGTTCGTAGGGTTTTCATGGCTGATTTTTTTGGGGAGTGGGTGGCCAGGTCCTTCTTCCTAACCTGTCTAGTCTGGCAGCTCCGCTGAAACCTGTCCACCATGGGTGACCCTGCTGGCGTTTGAAACACTGGTGGCATAGCTTTCAGCATCACAGCAACACGTAGCTGCCACAGTGTAACAACTGACAGACTGGGTGGTGTGGTTCCCTGACTGGGAAATGAACCTGGTGAGAGTGTCAAATCTTAACCACTAGACCGCCAAGGCTGGCCTGTAATCGTATATGGACAAATGATCCCTCTCCTTCTTTCCACACACACAGTGATTAGGATTTTGAGGTCATTGTTTTATAAAATGGAATCTTATTATATACTTTCATGTTCTTCTTGCTTTTCTCATGAAAACATATATTGTAAAAAATCTATTCAAGCAAACTACTTTTACCCTAACTCATTCTTTTTATTGAATTTCATAGTAGTACACAATATGGATTATACTACCATAATTTTTTCATATCTTCTGCTTTTGAATTTGCATTTTCTTTCTTTCTCTTTTCTTACTACTGTACTGCACTTTTAGGAGTACATAGGAGTGATTGCTGGATTGAAAGGTTGTTTTAGATTTTTCTTGACATTCGTTTCTCAAAATTATATAGATACTGCTTTCTCAGAAGCTGTACCAGTTTACATTTCTAGCAATTATGTAACATAGTACCCTTTTCACTACAATTCAATTAGCATCGGATGTTATTCCTCTTATTATTTTTAAGTGATAATCACATAAGTTTGATTTGCATTTTCTTCAATACTAGGTATTACTATTCTTTCACATGCTTATTAGTCATACTGATTTGCTCTACTGTGAATGACATTTTGCCATTTTTTATTTTTTTATTTTGCTTTTTTAGTCCTGATTTTTTATTATAAAATATTTCATAGCCAGGCCTGATGGTCTACTGGTTAAAGTTCGGTGCTCTCACTGCTTTGGTGGCCTGGGTTCATTTCCTGGTTGCGGAACCATGTCACCTGTCTGTCAATTGCCATGCTGTGAGCTCATCGGCTCACATAGAACTAGGATGACTTATAACTAGGATATACAACCATGTAGTAGGACTTGGGGAGAAAAAAAATTATAGGGAATACTTCATATAGGAAAAATATAATGCATATCAATGTACTCATCACCCAACTTTTCAAAGTTATCCTATTGCCATTTTCAGATTTTTCTCTAATATGTTATTGTGATGGATTACATTAATAGATTTTTATAATTTAGCCATCTCTCTTAGGATAAGTGAACTTTGTCATAGTTCTTCTAAAAAGAAACATTGCTTGATTTGGTTTGCTAGTATTTAGTTTAGGATTTTTTCTATCTATTTTAATAAGTGAGAGTATCCTTTCGAGATGTCTTTGTCTGGTTTTGGTATCATAGTCAAACTGAATTCACAAAATGTGTCAATTTCTCTGTCCTCTCTTTTTCTCTTCTGTAGTAGTATATTTAAGATTGGAGTTTTCTTCCATGTTTGATTGAACTCATAAATTTCATCTGGATCTGATGGTGGTTTTTCCTTTCTTCTTCTTCTTCTTCTTCTTTTTTGGTGAGGAAGATTGGTGCTGAGCTAACATCTGTTGCCAATCTTCCTCTTTTTTTTTTTTCTCCCCAAAGCCCCAGCACATAGTTGTATATCCTAGTTTTAAGTCCTTCTAGTTCTTCTGTGTGGGATGCTGCCTCAGCCTGGCTTGAGTGGTGTGTAGGTCCACGCCCAGGATCTGAACCAGCGAACCCTGGGCCACTGAAGCCAGGCAAGCAAACCCAACCACTATGCCACGGCGAGCGTCGGCTTTTCCTTTCTTTCTCATTCTTCCTTTTTTCTCTTTCCTTCTTCCTCCTCTCTTCTCCATTTTTTTTTAAAGTGGATAGATTGTTTCTTTAATGGTTATAGTTCTTTTGAAGTTTTTTATTCTTGAATTGATTTTTAAAGTTACATAGTTGAAAAAATTTGTCTACATTTTGTAATTTATTGGCATAATTTATTCTGGCACTGTCTTTTTGTCTTCATAACCTATACTATGCCTTAAAATAATACTAAAATACTATGCCTTAGTGTTTATCTCTGCCTTCTTTTTCTTTCTTGATCAGGCTTGACAAAGTCTTGTTTATTTTGTTAGTCATTGCAAATAATCCGCTTTTATTTCATTGATTCCCTTTATTGAATCATTATTCCCTGTTAACTTCTACTTTATTATGTCCTTCTTACAACTGTCTTTGGGATTACTCTGTTGTTTTCTAATGTATTGTGTTAGATATCTTAGATCATTCTCTATTATTTTCTAATATAAGCAGATTAAAGCTAGTTTTCCCCTTGGGTATCACTTTAGTTATATTCCATAATTTTTAATATATGGTATTGATCATCATTCATTATAAATGCTTTTTTAATTTGTGTTATAATTTCTCCTATGATCTGTGAGATATTTAGAAGTATTTGTAAATATAGGAATGAATGAAAGGATACAGTTTAAAAGTTGTTACTGGATAATGTTTTAACATGCAACTTACTGAAATTATTACATATCTATGAGTAGATGGTTGTGTTAATAATTTAAATAAAAATTTTAAATCTTTGTTGTCAGTGTATCAAGTTGGTGTCATTTTGTCTACAGTGGAAAAGAATAAAAACATCCCTAGAATAAAAGTGGTTTTTATTGTGAGGCTTACGTTTTCAAATATGTAGGATTAAAACATTTTTTCTAAGTATTCATTTCTGATTCAATTGAAGTTTGGTTAGAGAACATGGTATGTATGGTTATTTTCTGGCATTTTTGGAGACTTGTTTTTAGTCTCCACGTGATTGATGTGTTTACGTGTGTGTGTATATATGTATGTGTGAATGTTCTATATCTGCTTGGAAATAATATGCATTATTTAATTATATGGCTTAGGTGTTCTGTATGCTTTTTAAAAAGTTTAGTGGCCTTCAGCCTTTTGTTAATGTACCTCCTAAAATATTTTTGAAAAAAATCACATCCTTGCATTGTAAGTTGACATTTAAAATTTTGCATTGTAAATTGAAATACTGCAGAGGATATAATTACTAGTGTATTGTGTAAACCTTGTCATTAAAAAATAAAACTGTTTCATTGTTCTCTTAAGAGAAGCCAATGATTTCTAAATGCTTTATTTGATACTGTCATTATCAATTAAAACCCGCACAAATTTGGATCAATCTTTCTGTAGAGAACAATTTAAGAAGCTAGATAAAATGTTTTCTAAAATCTGCTTGAGAGAGTTGTAGCAATCATATTTTAAAATATAGAGGAAAAAAGGTATTTAATTAAAAATTCAGTTGTAAATTGTATTGAACCAAAAGATTTCGACTGCTACTGCATTTTATGCTGATTTTAAGATTTGTTACTTCAGCCCCATTACAAATTATAAGTGTTATGTAAATATACTTTTAACTGTAATCATTTCTTTTCTGCTTCTTTCCTAGGAATCACACCTGTGTATCACAGTATGTTCGCTTTAATGAGTGAAACAGAAAGAATCTGGTATCCCCCCAACCATGTCTTCCATATAGATGAATCAGCCAGGCACAGTGTACTCTACAGAATAAGGTACTTTCTCCAGTGAAGTGACTCAGTTAATAGTGAAAGGGCAAAGTGGGAGAAATTATCAAACATTTTTTTTTAATTGCAGGGTACTTAATATCAGAGACTAGAACCAATTAGCATTAAACTTCTTAAGACTGTTTCTCCTCTAGAGGAAGTGTTCATACATGTTCTTTAACTAGAATGCTCTGAAAATAAAGCTGTTCTGGTGGGATGCTACTGTATCACTTGTGATTATAGTTAAATTTCAAAAAGGATGAGAATGGTTTTTACTAGCAAAATCGTAAATGTTTGGAATATTGCTAGTTTCCCAGGAAATGTGATGTCTTGTGCAATAAAAATTAATCTTACATCTCTTCAATAACTTTTTTTTAAGTTGAAGGAAAAATAAGATTTTGCCAGTGTTTGTTTACAGCCTTAAATTATAAGTTAATTAATGGTAATATGTAATACCAATTTAGAGAAATCCAGAGGTACTTTTCTACTCAAAAGTATGACACAAATAAGTTTGATCTTACTTATGAAATAGATCCATTCCATGCACAGAGTCAGTGTTGCATAGTAAAAAAGAACATGAAATCATTCATGATTTTAAAAAGAAGCCTTAATAAACTAAGACTCAAGAGAGATGTCATAACTAGTACACAAGGTATCTATGAAAAACATGTAGTAAATAATATTCTTACATGGTAAAATGTTAGAAACAATGTCTTTAAAATCAGGAACAAGATAGACAACAAAGATAGCTACAAACACTGCTTCTGTTTAGGATTTTAGTGGAGTTCCTAACCAGTATGGTAAGACAAAAATAAATAAAATGCCTAGTAATCAAGAACAAACAAGCAAAAAAATCATTATTTGGAGATTATGTGATTGTTAACGTAGAAAATACGAACAAATCTGCAGGCATCAATAATAAGCATTCAACAGAGTGCCAGATCTATGTAATCAACATGTTAAAAAGTCAACTATTTCTATACACAACAAACAAATAGAAAAGAGGTCAAATAACAGCTAATAACAAAAAAAATAAGGTACCTAGGAGTAAATCTATCCAAAGTTATGTACGACTTTTATGCAGGTTTTAAGACTTTACAAAGGTGTATTGTTTGAAGAAGCATACTAACATGCTACATATGATTGACGAAATATCAATATCTTAAGAATTTTTTTTATCACTTTTTGTAGTCAGTATACTTTATTCACTTAACAAGTGAATCTTTTTATTTTAAAATGTAGAGCAAGGATCTGCAGTCTTTTTATGTAAAAGGCTGGATAGTAAATATTTTAGGTTTTGCAGGTCATAGTGTCTCTCTTGTAATTATTCAGCTCTGTTATTACAGCATGAAAGCAGCTGCAGACAATAAGTAAATGAATGGCCATGACTGTATTCCTGTAAAATTTTATTTATAAAAACTGACCATGACCGAGTGGTTAAATTCGCGTGCTCCACTTCGGCAGCCTGGGGTTTCGCTGGTTTGGATCCTGGGCACGGACATGGCACCACTCCTCAGGCCACACTGAGGCAGCATCCCACATACCACGACCAGAAGGACCCACAACTAAAATATACAATTATGTACTAGGGGGATTTGGGGAGAAAAAGCAGAAAAAAAATAAAGAAGATTGGTAACAGTTGTTAGCTAAGGTGCCAGTCTTTAAAAAGAAAAACCCCAAAATTGACAGTGGACCAGATTGGGCCTGTGGGTCATAGTTTGCTGACCTTACCTAAAGAATTAAAAATGGTTCTTCTATCAAATTCATGAATTCCTCTTATTGTTAAAGGGGCACATATCCATAGCTACCTATAGTCAGAATTTCCAAGGAAAATCTAACCAGAAACTGCCCAAAAGGAGATTTTATGTAATGTTTAAAAATCCTACCAGCCTATTGTTCATGGGCTAGTCTTCATTTCCTTTATTACAAATGTAGAACTTATGTCAAAAAAACATAAAAGAGCAATAATTATAAAACTGTGTTGAAGGACTTATGATGTAATTTGTATGACAATAATAGAACAAAAGGAATAGAACAAAGTTTTTGTATACTATTGAAATTAAGTTGATATTAATAAGGGCTAGGTTAAGTTAAAATGTTAATTGTAATTCCCTGGGAGACTTTTAAGAAAACAACTAAAAATATATAGTAAAAGAAACAACAAGAGACTTAATACAATACCCTAGAAAATACCTCAACACAAAAGAAAGGCGTAATGGAGGAACAGATGAACAAAAAGGCATAAGCCATATCGAAAACAAATAGCAAAATGACAGACATAAATAGTACCTTAACAGTGACTGCAATAAATGTAAATGTATTAAACACTCAAATCAAAAGGCAGAGATTGGAGGAATAGATTTACAAAACATAAACTACATGTTGTCTATAAGAGGCATACTTTACACGCAAAGACACAAGTAAATTGAAAGTAAAGGACTGAAAAAGAGGTACCAGGCATTCAGTAACCCAAAGAGAGCTGGAGCAGCTATATTAATATCAGACAAAATTGACCTTAAGATATAATTGTTTCTTAGAGACAAAAAAGGGACACTTTATAGTGATAAAAGTGTCAGTCCATTAGGAAGACTTAATAACATTTGTTTATAATTGATATAAATTGGATCTAACTGCAGAGCTCCAAAATACATAAAGCAACAACTGACAGAATTGAAGGGGAAAATAGACAATTCAGCAATAATAGTAGGAGACTTTAGTACCTCACTCTCAGTAATGGAGAGGACAACTTGACAGAAGATCAGCAAGGAAATAGAAGACTTGAAAAACACTATAAACCAGCTAGATATAGAACACTCCACCCAACAGTAGCACAATCCACATTCCTCTCAGGTACATGTGGAACATTCTCCAGAATAGAAATTCTGCATGTGTTAGTCCACAAAACAAGTCTCAATAAATTTAAAAAGATTGAAATCATGTAAAGTATGTTCTCTGACCACAGTGGAATTAAATTACAAATCATCAATAGAAAGAAAGCTGGAAAATTCACAAATGTGTGGTAGTTAACGACACACTTCTCAATAACCAGTGGATCAAAGAAGAAATCACAAGGGTAAATAGAAAATACTTTGATATGGCTGAAAATGAAAACACGACATATCAAAACTTACGCAGCTAAAACAATGCTTAGAGGGGAATTCATAGCTATAAACACCTATATTTAAAAAGAAACATTTTCAAATCAATAAGATTCCACCTTAAGAAAGTAGAAAAAAAAGAGTGAGTTAAACTCAAAGCAAGTTGGAGGAAGGAAATAGTAAAGATCAGAGTAGAAATAAATGGAATAGAAAAACAATAGAGAAAATCAAGAAACCAAAAGTTGGTTTTTTGAAAAGATCAAGTGTCAATAAACCTTCAGCTAGACTGACCAGGATAAAAAGAGAGAAGCCTAAATTATTAAAATCATGACTATAAGACAGAACATCACTGTGACCTTACAGGCATAAAGATGATGAGGAGCAGCTGTATGCTAACAGATTACATAACCAAGATGAAATGGACACATGGCTAGAAAGACACAAACTATAGGAACGTACAAAAGAAGAAATAGAATGTCTGAGTAGACCTATAGTGAATAAATAAACTGAATTAGTAATTTTAAAAAACTTCCCACAAAGAAAAGCCCAGGCCCAGATGGCTTCACCAGTGAATTTTGTCAAACATGTAAAGAAGAATAATACCAATTGTTCACAAAACGTGAAAAGGAGGGAACACTTCACCACTCATTCTATGAGTTCAGTATTACTCTGATATCAAATCCAGACAAAGACATCCAGAAGAAAAAAAACTACAGAGCAATATCCCTTATGAATATAGGTGTAAAAATCTTCAACAAAATACTAGCAAACCAAATCCAGCAATATATAAAAAGGATTAAATACCTTGACCAGATGAGATTTATCCCAGGAAATGCAAGGTTGCTTTAACATCCTTAAATCAATCAATATAATGCACCATATTAGTAGAATAAAGAACCAAAACCATGTCATCATTTCAATAGATACAGAGAAAGCATTTGACAGAATCCAACACCCTATCGTGATAAAAATACTCAACATGGTAGGAATGGAAGGCTGCTTCCTCAGTCTGGTAAAGAACATCTATGAAAAACCCAAAGCTAGTATTATACTTGATGGTGAAATACTGAATGCTTTCTCCCAAAGGTCAGAAACAAGACAAAGATATCTGCTCTCACCACTTCTATATACCATAGATTCTAATCAGGGAAATTAGGCAAGAAAAGAAATAAAAGGCATCCATACTGGAAAAGAAGTAAAACTGTTCACAGATGATATGATCTTGTATATAAAAAATCCTAAGGAATTAATAAACTATTAGAACTAATAAATGAACTCAGCCTGGTTGTAGGATAGAAGATCAACATACCAAAATCATTTGTATTTCTATACACTAGCAAGAACCAATCCAAATGTGAAATTAAGAAAACAATTCCATTTCAGTAGCATAAAAAACAATACTTAGAAATAAACTTCACAAAAGAAGTAAACTTATACACTGAGATATAGAAAATGTCATTGAAAGAAGTGGAAAGACTCATGTGTATGGATGGAAAACTTAATATTCTTAAGATGGCAATGTTCCCAAAATTGATCTATATATTCAATGCAATTTCTACTAAAATCCTAGCTGTCTTTATTGCAGAAATTGGCAAGTTAATCATAAAATTTGTATATAAATCAAAAGGACTTGGAATAGCCTAAACAATCTTGAAAAAGAACAAAGTTGGACAATTCATACTTCCTAATTTCAGAACTTACTCTACAACTATAGTAATCAAGATACAAGGTATTGGCTTAAGGATAGACCTAGAGATTAATGGAATAGAATTGAAAGTCTAAAAATAATCCCTCATATTATGGTGATTGTTTTTTTTTTACTGAGGTCATAATAGTTTATAACATTGTGAAATTTCAGTTGTACATTATTATTTGTCTATCACCATATATATGTACCCCTTTACCCTTTATGCCCACCTCCTAACCCCCTTCCCCTCCAGCAAACACTAATCCATTCTCTTTGTCCATGTGTTTATTTATCTTCCACATATGACTGAAATCATATGGTGTTTGTCTTTCTCTGTCTGGCTTATTTTGCTTAACATAATACCCTCAGGGTCTGTCCATGTTGTTGCAAATGGGACAATTTTGTCTTTTTTATGGCTGAGTAGTACTCCATTGTGTGTGTGTATATATATACACACACCACATCTTTGTCCATTCATCAGTCAATGGGCATGTGGGTTGCTTCCACATCTTGGCTATTGTGAATAATGCTGCAGTGAACATAGGGGTGCTTGGTGATTGATTTTTGACAAGGGTGCCAAGATAATTCATGGAGAACGAATATACTTTTCAGGAGTTGGTGCTGGGACACCTGGATATTCACATGTAAAGCAATGAAGTTAGACCACTAACTCACGCTATATAAAGAAATGTAACTTAAAGTGGATCATAGACCTAAATCTAAAAGCTAAAACTATAACACTCTTAGAAGAAAACATAGGAGTAAAGCTTCCATGTACTTAGATTTGGCAATGGTTTCTTCACTATGGCACCAAAAAGTCAAGCAACAAAAAAATAGATTAATTGGGATTTGTCAAAATATGTCTGTGCACCATATGATACTGTCACGAATGTGCAAAGACTACCCACAGAATTGAAGAAAATGTTTGTAAATCATATATTTGATAAAGGTTTTATATTCAGAATATGTAAAGAACACTTATAGCTCAACAATACAATGACAGATAACCCAATGAAAATATGAGCAAGGGATTTGAATAGACATTTCTCTAAATAAGACATACAAATGGCCAATAAACATGTGAAAAGATGCCTAACATAGTTATTCATTAGAGAAATGTAAATCAAAACCACAGTGGGATACCAGTTCACCTACTAGGATGGCAAAAGTAAAATAGATGGACAATAACAAGTTGTTATGAATTCGTCAAATTAATACTTATTAAGTGTAGCACAGGCTGCTGGGTGGTGAACTTCAGTTCAATAACAGACCACAAGAGGAACTGAAGTAGAGAAGTTTAGTCCTCACAGGTCCTGGAGGAAGTACCCAGCATACCTTGAGGGGCCACACGGGGAAGTCAAGACAGAGTGTAGATAGGACCTGGGGCACATGCCTTTATTAGCATCTGTGGGTAGAGTACTTTGGGGTTCCTCGGCAGAGGCCAGATTGGTCAATTCATACCAAAAGAGCTGGGTTTTGGTAAACCACTTGGGAATCTTATTGAAGGGGAGCATAAGAGTTAGGCACTGGGAGTCTGGGAAGATTGTTGATCACAAGGACTATTGGTGAAGTCATATCAGGAACTTATATTTGCTTGTGACTCTGCAGGCTGCTATCTCACGCGTGCTCTTGCATGAGAGGGCTAATTTCAATTTAAGGTCACTGCAGGCCTCCTGGCCAAACAAAATGGATGTCAAGGCAACAATACCATGGAGTGATTTAGCTAAACTCTCAACCTGTGTGTTAGCAAGGATGTGAACTACTGGGATGCTCATATGTTGCTGTTGTAATGTAAAACATAAAATAGTGCAACCACTTTGGAAAACAATTTGACTGTTCCTCAAAAAGATAAACAGAATTACCATATGATCCAGCAATTCCACCCCTAGGTATGTGGAAGAGAAATGAAAACATACGTCTACACACACAAAAACTTGTACATGACTATTCATAGCAGCATTTATTCACACTAGCCAAAAGATGGAAACAACCCAAATGTCCATCAAGTGATGAATGGATAAGCAAAAGGTAATGTACCCATACAATGGAGTATTAGGGGCAATTAAAAGGAACGAAGTATTGATAAATGCTATAATGTGGATGATCCTTGAAAACATTGCGCTAGGTGAAAAGAAGGTAGAAAAGGCCACATATTATATGATTCCATGTATATAAAATGTCCAGAACAGGCAAATTTATGGAGCTAGAAAGACTAGTGGTAACTTAGGACTGGGGAGTGGATAGGGGTCATTTGGCTAGGACTGCTGATGAGTATGGAGTTTCTTTTAGGAGACTTGAAAATGTTCTAAAATTAGGTTGTGATGATGTTTGTGCAGTGCTATAAATATACTGAAAAACATTGAATTGTGCACTTTAAATGGATGAATTTTAAGGTATGTGAGATACCTCAATAAAGCTGTAAATAAAAAAGCAATATAGAATATTTTTTGTTTCTTTGAGACAAGTTTTTAACTTCCATTTCTTAAAAGAAGAAGCAATTATTTCTTTTCACACCAAATGAGCATTTCCAGATTCCTCTAAGGATAAAACTGGATTAACATTAAAAAAATTTTTATTCGTTTATTGCAGTAACATTGGATTTCAACATTAAATAGCTTTCTGATGTACATCATTATATATAGCGAATTCTGTGTAAATTACTTTGTGTGCATCACCCAAAAACTAATTATAGTCCATTGCCACACATGTGAGACTAATCATCCCTTTTGCCCTTCCTCCTTCCCCTATGGTAACCACCAGTCCAGTCTTTGTTGCTATGTGTTTGTCTGTCGTTTTTATCTTTTGCTTTTGAGTTAGATCATATGGTATTTGACTTTCTCCCTCTCACTTATTTCACTTATCATAATACCCTCAAAGTCCATCCATGTTGTCACAAATGGCCAGATTTCATCATTTCTTACGGCTGAGTAGAATTCCATTATGTATATATACCACATCTTCTTTATCCATTCGTCCCTTGATGGATACCTAGGTTGCTTCCAAGTCTTGGCTATTGTGAACAATGCTGCAGTGAACACAGAGGTGCATGTATCTTTATGCATTTGTGTTTTCAAGTTCTGTGGATAAATGCCTAACAGTGGGATAGCTGGATCATATGGTAGATGTATTCTTAATTTTCTGAGAATACTCCATACTACTTTCCATAGTGGCTGCACCGGTTTGCACTCCTACCAGCAGTGTACGAGGATTCCCTTCTCTCCACATCCTCTCCAACTCTTGTTGTTTCCTGCCTGGTTAATTATAGCCATTCTGACCGGGGTGAGATGATATCTCATTGCAGTTTTGATTTGCGTTTTCCTGATAGTTAATGATGTTGAACATTTTTTCAAGTACCTGTTGGCCATCTGTATGTCTTCTTTGGAGAAATCTCTGTTCAGATCTTTTGCCCATTTTTTAATTGGGTTGTTGGTTTTTTGTTGTTGAGATGTATGAGTTCTTTGTATATTTTGGATATTAACCCCTGTTTATGTTTTATTTCTACATTTCTCTATTTCCTGTTATTGCTTCTACATTCTGTACGTGGCAGAAGGCAGTATATTGATTTTACATTTATATTTCTTGTATTTTCTGTGTATCTTATTGTAATAGTCTTATCCATATTTTCTTTTGTCCTAAGCTTGTATTTAAACACTGTTATCTTTGTTTTCTGATAATGGGATAACACTTTTCAGTATGATGGAAGTGGATATATATACACACTGTGTTTATATTTGATCTTTTTGGAGGCTGACTGAATGTTTTAATTGTCTTGTAGATTTTACTTTCCTTACTGGTATTGTAATGGCAGCAACAGAACCTATCGGCATGGAATATCTCGAGGTGCTGAAGCTCCTCTTCTTGATGACTTTGTCATGTCTTACCTTTTTGCTCAGGTATGATTATTATCTTACTTGTACATGTGTTAAATGATACTTGTACATGTGTTAAATGATAAATATCTTGCTGTGTAATGTATCTCTTAATGAGAAAAATCTTCATATATGGGAAAATTGATGTTCTGTCTTGCATAGCAGTTGCAGAGAGGTAACAAAATTGTCTTTTTATCACTATTTTTTAATCCCAAAGTTTATGGAGAATAGAATCTATTTTATGAAGATTCCTTGAATTGGCCCTTTTGAATTTTCTTTTTTTTTTATCTTAGTCCTTTAGATCATTTTAAGGATTTCACAAAGTTTGGACTGAGTTTTACAGCATGGTTCATGTAGACATAAGTGGCTGGAATATAAGACAGTAAAATTTCTTTAGAGAGGCTGTTTTAATTCTTGAAAAATTTTAGACTTAAATATTGGGTAGTGAAATGTAAAAGAAGTAGGTAACTGCATAAAAATTAAGCTACAATAGTTTGTGTAGCTCCTCCTAGGAGGGTGGCTAGATTTGATACTTAGTCTGAGAGCTGTGTTCCAGTTATTTGTTTATTAATACTGTTATGTTAAATTTTTGTGGTGTACTTGAACATTTTGTAGTGCTTTCTTATCTGTTACCTTGATTTAAACTGTGATTGAAATGTTTTGTTCTTAGACTGAGGAGTAGAAACTAAAGAAAGAAAAGAAAAGATGTTAGTGCTTTTGGATAAAGATATTCTCTTGGTATCCCTAAAGTGTCAGATTAAGGAGTTCTAAATCAGATTTGCTGATATCAGAGAAAATAACCCCACAGATCCTCGTGGTTCACATTTCTAAGATTTCTATCAGGGTTAGTTAAGTTTGTGAGCAACAAATTAAAAAATATTTCTTTTGCGGTATGAGAGCAGCCAACTTATTTTTTTAGTTGTGGTAAAATATACTTAATAAAATTTACCATTTTAACCATTTTTAAGTGGACAGATCAGTGGCATTAATTAAGTACATTCCCATTGTTGTGCAACCGTCACCACCTTCTATCTCCAGAACATTTTTCATCTTCCTAAGCTGAAACTTCATACCTGTTAAACAATAATTCCCCATTTCTGCCTCCTCCTGGCCCCTGGCAGTTACCTTTCTACTGTCTGTCTCTATGAATATGCCTATTCCAGGTACCTCATATAAGTGGAATTATACAGTATTTTCTTTTTGTGGCTGGCTTATTTGTCTTAGCATAACGTCTTTAAAGTTCAGCCATGTTGTAGTATGTGTCAGAATTTCCTTCATTTTTAAGGCTGAATAATGTTCCATTGTACATACCACATTTTGTTGATCCTTTCATCTGTTGATAGATACTTGAGTTGTTTCCACTTTTTCACTCTTGTGAATAATACTGCAATGAACCTGGGTGTACAAATATCTCTTAGAGACCCTGCTTTTATTTCTTTTGGATGTATATCCAGAAGGGGAATTATTGGATCATATGGTAATTCTATTTTTAATTTTTTTGAGGAACTGCCATACTGTTTTCCCTAGAGGGTGCACTGTTTTACATTCCTACCAGCAGTACACAAACATTCCAGTTTCTCCACCTTGTCACCACACCTTACTTTCTGGTTTTATTGATAATAGCTATTCTGATAGGTGTGAAGTGGTATCTCATTGTGGTTTTGATTTGCATTTCCCTAATAATTAGTGAAGTCGAGCATTTTTCATAAGCTTGTTGGTCATTTATATATCTTCTTTGGAGAACTGTCTATTCAAGTGCTTTGCCTATTTTTTAATCAGGTTGTTTTTTTATTGTTGAGATGTAAGTGTTCTTTATGAATTCTGGATATTAACTCCTTACCAGATATACGATTTGACAATATTTTCTCCCATTCCATAGGTTGTCTTTTCACTCTGTTGATTGTGGCCTGTGATGCACAAAAGTTTTTAATTTTGATGTAATTCAGTTTATCTGTTTTTTTCTTTTGTTACTTGCTTTTGGTGTCATATCCAAGAAATTACCACCCCCAGTATCATGAATCCTTCCCCCTATTTTCTTATAAGTGTTATCTTGTTGAAGCCCTTACATATAGGCCTTTGATCCATTTTGAGTTAATTCTGATATTTGGTATAAAGTAAGGGTCTAACTTCATTCTTTTGCACGTGGGTATCCAATTTTTCCAGCATCATTTGTTGAAGACTGTCTTTTCTCTGTTGAATTGTCTTGACACGCTTGTCAAAAATCATTTGACAACCAACCAACATTTATACAACTTCCTTTGTTTCAGTAGACATTAAGAAAAGAAAGAGACAGGGGCAGTCCCATGGCCTGGTGGTTGAATTTGGCATGCTCCATTTTGGTGGCCCCGGGTTTAGATCCCCGGCGCAGACCTACACCACTCATTGGCCATGCTGTGGCAGCATCCCACATACAAAGTAGGGGAAGATTGGCACAGATGTCAGCTCAGGGGGAATCTTCCTCACCAAAAAAAAGAAAAGAAAAGAAAGAGACAAGCTTCTGAGAATAGCATACTATGAGTTTATGGCTTTCTGTTGCTTCTATGATTATATTATTTCATCTGTGCTGCAAAGCTGGGGTTTTTTGGTGTCATGCTAGTTAAGTCCCATTAATAAGGCAAATTCTCCTATTCTTTCAATTACTTTACCCTAATATTAATACTGTTATAGCTCATATTTCTGATCTAGAAAAATTCTGGGTGATTTCCAATTTTGTCTTCCTAGGGAGCATTTCTTATCTAGGATGGCAAAATAACTTCATGGTGGAATCCTAAATTGTGTCTAGACAGTAACACGTGAAATTTTCTATTTTTAATGCTTCTGCTTATCTAAATCTGTGCCCAGAAAATAAATAAGGTAGTAATTAACTTATTCTCAGATTGTATTGTTACCAAATTAGACTATATGCATATTGTAGACTGAATAAAGCAAATTTGACCAGTGACATCACCAGAGTGTAAGAATATGTTGACATTTTTAAATAACTACAAAAATAGTTCAGCCACTAAACTATCTTTAAAGGATGTAAGACAGTACTGTAGAAAGATAGATTTGGAAAAGTTAAGCAAATAAAAGCCAAAAGTGAGATTTCCCTTCTAAATTCATTTTCTTCTGAAGATTGTCTTTATGTCATCAAATATGGCTTCTCAGCTGCCATGTGAACAATCTTTAATTAATTCATATATATTCAGGAAAAAAAGTTATGTTCTTTCTTTGGTTCATTTCTTATTTTGTGACTGTAACTATTTTCTTATTTTTCTGGCTGAATGCAGATGAAATTTCTTGGTTCAAATGTTGTCAGCTACCCAGATGAAAAACTACTTTTCTTACAGTTTTAATTAAATGAAATTTTAATTGTTACATACTGTGATGTTTAAGGAAAGCTAGTTTAAAATAATATGCTTTGGCTTTTGGGACTCTATTTCACTTGTACCTTTAATGGGTATTTGGTTGATTATGTTCTTAGCACTGCTCTCACTGATTTTTTGTATATTTCTTGTCTTTTGGGCATGAGTTCCACAGAATATCCTCATGAACAGAATATATCTGTATATGTTCTGGAAATTAGGTTATGGATTAAAATACGGTAGTAGATTAAAATGTGATGTGAGACTTATGAGATATTTCCTTCTAAATTTTTTTTCCTTTAGTGGCGGCATGACTTTTTGCATGGATGGGTAAAAGTACCTGTGACTCATGAAACACAGGAAGAATGTCTTGGGATGGCAGTGTTAGATATGATGAGAATAGCCAAAGAAAAGGATCAAACCCCACTGACCATCTATAGCTCTATCAGGTAATTTCTTTATGCAGATCCATATACATAAATGTGAACAGTTGGAGTTTTTATATAATTTATTTGTATTTTCTGTATTCGCCCATACATTTTTATTTTATAATAATTAAAAGTAAATTGGGTAACTTTTCTTCCTTGTGTATAACACATATTTTGTGGGATAAATTAGTTTTTTTCTTCCAATTTTATTGAGATATAATTGACATAAACACTGTATAAGTTTAAGGAATACAGCATAATCATGTGACTTACATGTATTCTAAAATGATTGCCACAGTAAATTTAGTTAACATCTATCATATAGATACCAAAAAAAGAGAAAGGAAAAAAAATTTTTTTCCCTTGTGATGAGAACTCTTAGGAGCTACTCCCTTATTTATCATACAACAGTGTTAACTTATAGTTATCATATTGTACCTACATCCCAAGTACTTATTTATCTTATAACTAAAAGAAATTATTGAGAGAGTTGGAGTACTACAGAAAATATCATAGATGTTCAATACTTATTTGTTATTTGATTCATTTATTCTGAAAAGGCTAGGTAAGTCAAAGTAATGAACACCTAGAAGCATAATTTCTGATAGATTTTCAAATTGTATAAATAATTCTGAATCACTATTTATCAAATAGTGGTCCTTATTTTATTTCAGTTAGTATCACCTGAGGTGCCTGTTAAAATTGAAGATTCTTGGACCCTAACCCAAGCATTTGGATCCAATAAATCTGAGGTGAAGCCCAGAAATATGAATTTTTGCAAGTGCTCCAGGAGACTTTTTTTTATTTTACCTTTGATAAGGTATAATTGACATATAAAATTGTAAGCTATTTAAAGTGTATATCATGTTGATGTGCTATATGTATACATTGTGAAAGGATTGCCTTATCTAGTTTATTAATGCACCTAGCACCTCGCATATATATGTGTTTGTTTTTTTTTTTTGGTGAGAACATTTAAGTGCTGTTCTCTTAGCAAATTTCAATTATACAATACAGTGTTATCAATTATAGTCACCACATTTAACATTAGATCCTCAGACCTTCTTCATCTTATAATTGATCCAACATGTCTTATACAGGTGATCCATACTCCACATTCTTCAAATTCTTCTTCTGCACCTTGAATTTTGATAATCATGCCTAGTAGCGGTTTTTGAAACACTACTCCTATAGCCCAGCTTTAATGATTATAAAGCTTCTACTGTTTTTAAAAGTCTATATGACTATTATGAGAATGCTTTGAATCTTTTTTTCTTTGAAGACTAAATATGTGTTTTACATGTAACGTTTGAGATTGAAAATTTGAGGATGTCATGAATCTGGTCAAAACTCTCTTTCTTCCTTGAAATCCTTCTCTCAATAACTGGCTTCAGTCACTCCTGTTTTGTATGTAACAGTATGTATGTATGTAGTCATTGTCACATAACAGTCAAAACAGTTACATACCCAATTTGCAGTGTATCAGTTTCTGTGTTTCTCTCTTTGGTTTTAAGTATTCTTGTTTTGTTTTCACATATTCTGGATACAAATCCCCAGATACAAATTATATATACATGATTTGAAAATATTTTTCCCATTCTATAGATTGTTTTTTCACTTTCTTAAAAGTATCATTTGCAGCATGAGTTTAAATTTCGCAGTCTAATTTAATTTTTCTTTTGTCTCTTGTACCATGATATTTTAATATTAGATAAATAACTTATCCTTGTTCTGAAGCAAAACATGCCTGCCTTGCTTGCCTTCTTAATATAATTGAACTCACTGATTTTTTTGAATTCTTATTTAATGCTTATTTCTGAGAAATAATCAAGGAACTCTACTCAGTGTTTAAATATTCAGGATTGACAGGAGAACAGATGAATGGTTAGTTCTTGGCAGAATGAATAAACTGCCTGTTCCTGGAAATATCCAGTAGGGTATGAATCTTTGATTAGTATAACTAAATACATATTCTTTCCCAGACTTAAAAAAAATATATGTAGGGTGCATGTCTGTGCCTCTGTATTAGGTGTGTCTATGTCTGTGAGCCCATGCTTTTATGTGCATATGCACCTGTGTATATGTGTTTGTGCATTTCTTTGTGTATGTTATGTATTAGATACTTATTCCTTTGTATGCTAATTCCTAATTAAACATTCTGACTTAGGTGTTAGAGTACAGAAATGAAGGAAACAAATAAGATTTTTCCATTTTCATTCTTCATCTGCTCTTGAAAATCCTCAATTTGCTAAAGGGTGGGAAGAAGAGAACTGGAGAATGGAAAGAGTTTAAAGGAGACTGCGGAGTTTCAAACACTAGGCCAGAGCCAAGGCCACTTACATAGCAACTGAACTACATACCTCCTATCACTAGACCTTTCTCAACAACTGTACCCATACTAAGTTTCCAGTAGCCTACTCCAATTGTAATGATAAGAAGCAGATTTCGTTTTACACTACTTGTCTACGGCAAGGCTGAATTTCAGAGCCTTTTAGAACCTCACTTTTAGGAATCTTTAAAAACTCAATATAAGAAAAGCATCAGGGAAATGTTTTATGCTTCCAGAGTCAACAACTTTGTGTCTCTTGAAAAATTTTAGTGTTTCTAACGTCTCTTTCTGGTAGCGTGACATGAAAGTGGATTCACCATATTCAAGAACCTCACACTCCTATGGTATTCTCAAAAGATGTATATCTGGTCCCTTATTATAAGCATCAAAGTGGAAAGCCTTGTTTTATGTTGTTATCTTAAACTCTTCTTTTTGTCTCCAGATAAGTTTTCAAAACTTTATTAAATCAAGTAGCCATTGCTGTTTATGTAAATTGCAACATGGAAGTTTTTCTTGATTTTTGGCAAGAGCAGTTTCTATGGAATGATGGTGCAGAAGCCAGATTTGAGTGAGCTGAGGAGTAGATGGAAGGCAGGAAAATGGAACTGGCTGAATAAACTTTCAAAAAGAGGCCAGATAGTATGTAGCTGGAGGGAGATATGGGATAAAGAGATTTTACATTTAAGATGGGAAGAGTGTTAGTATTTTTAAAGCATGTGGATAGAAGAGAAAAAATAGAGTAAAAAATTCCCCAGAGGGTGAATGTATATTAGAGGAAGAGAGAAGGGTATAAGTAAGTACGTGTCAAAGAAATGGCTTTAATGAGTAGGTTTATACCCTATTTATTGTAATAGGTGGGAAGAAGGATGGAGAATGAGTGCAGATGTATGTAGGTTTGCTAGCAGGATACTGAGTGAGTTCTGCTTAGAGAAACCTTTTTGTTTTTATTTTTCCCCTGAGAAAGAGATAAAGTCTGCTGCAAGTGAGGAGGAATGTAGGTGAGTTTGAGGCAGAAGAAAGGTAGGAGGTTTGAGGAAGTTTGAGAAGGTTTGACATAGTTGTGGGACTTGGGAAAATTAGTTCAACAGAGAAATATGGTAAAAGTGACAGTAGTAATGAAAGCCCATTTGAAATTAGTGATTATGAGTTTGTTACAGTGCAATCTATCTATCTTGTCTTGCTCCAGCAGCTGTGGCTATTTGAGTATAAAACTGAGCGTTCCTCAAGGGGTTTAGAGTAGGGTGGGAAAGGGAATAAGCAGTGGTGTGCTGGTAAATGTTTAACAACCAGTTCTTGGGGGAAAAAAAGTGTGATTTGTTTATGATCTTTGCTGATATCCATCATGTAAATAATCTCTCCATGGCCAATTTCAGGGTATCAACCTGACGTCATCAGATGCAGAATTGGGAAGAGATGAGCAATAGCCAACTCTTTCCAATACTTATATATGATAACCATAAATGACATCAAAAGCATAGTTAGTAGTAAAATTTAAAATAAAATTAAAAGTATAAAATTGGAAGGGATGCATTTTGAGTATTATTACCTATATATATTCACACATAGATTTTTTTTTTGGCTGAGTAAGATTTGCCCTGAGCTAGCATCTCTGCTAGTCTTCCTCTATTTTGTATGTGGGTCGCCACCACAACATGGCTGATGAGTGATGTAGGTCTGTGCCCAGGATCTGAACCTGTGAACCCAGGCTGCCAAAGCACCAAACTCAACCACTGTACCATGGGGCCGGCCCATATTACCTGTATTTTTAATATAGTTTATTTATTTGTAAATTTACATAACTTAAATTTTAATGATGGATGTTTAACAATCAGCTCAAAATCCTTAAAATGTATTAATAAAGTCTCAGCATGAGCCTTCTCCAGCACTGGCTGTAAATACTCAAGTACAGCATAGTGTGATAAGTGGTATGATGGAGGGGTGCATAGAATTCTGTCAGACAAAGGGAGGAGCATCTAACATAGTCATAGAGATCCAGAAAGGTTTCCTAGCTTTGATGATGCTTGAGCTAAGACTTGTAGAATGAATAAAAGCTAACCAGATAGGAGATGGGTGATGGGGAGAAGGATTAGCATAGGTGAAGGCATGAAAATTTAATACAGTTTTACCTGCAGAAGTAAAATGTTCTTCATTTGTCAGATATTTGAGCAGGAGGAAAATAAGTTATCTACTTTCTTTAGGATATTTTTCATAGAGATGGAGATGCAAAAGAGTCAGAACATTTCCAAATGGAATTGTTTGGATTACAAAGGAATTATTACGAATTACTGAAGCTGGCCTAAGATAATAATGTATACAAAAAAAGTATGTTTGCATAATGAACAACAGTAGCAGTCAACAAAATGTAATAATTTCCAGAATTTATATGAATTTTGCTGTACAGCATCATAGGAAATATTTGTAACACAGTGCCGAAAAGATAGTATATAAGATAATCAGAGAAAACAAATTTTTAGACTCCATTACTAACTAGACTAAGTTTTCATTTAATTAGGGGAAGAAAATTAACATCTCCTATTTTAAACATTTATGGTACCTCAGAGAGAATTTATATATGTATTCACATCATCAGATGAAACATTAAGGTTTTATTCTGTGTAGGTAGTGGCTATGTCACCGTTCTCCACTTGACCACTGTGCTGTAGTACTTAGCTATCATGGAGAAAGGAGGTAACTTCTCTTAATTTTGTTTTAGATTTATTTCCTAATTTGTTTTGCTTTTCTGTGTGTGCTCTTTATCTCTAGCTACAAGACATTCTTACCAAAATGTGTTCGAGCAAAGATCCAAGACTATCATATTTTGACAAGGAAACGAATAAGGTACAGATTTCGCAGATTTATTGAGCAATTCAGCCATTGCAAAGCCACTGCCAGAAACTTGAAACTTAAGTATCTTATAAATCTGGAAACTCTTCAGTCTGCCTTCTACACAGAGCAATTTGAAGTAAAAGAACCTGGAAGAGGTCCTTCAGGTGAGGAGATTTTTGCAACCATTATAATAACTGGAAACGGTGGAATTCAGTGGTCAAGAGGGAAACATAAAGAAAGTGAGACACTGACAGAACAGGTAATCCTTAATGATACGTTCTCATTCTTTGTTAATTTAAGTAAAATGGCAATAGAAGCAAAGTAATTTTACTCATTTGAAACATGGTCTTGCACTTCTTTTCTCCCATTGATAGAAGTGGACATTTTTAATAGTGTGAAGCCATCAAGGTCATATCTATAGTTCTTTTCTCATTGTTCTTAAATGGTCTTTTATTTAATTTTTTGTGACAATATAATTAGTAATGGTGTTCTTATAGTTTCAGAAAAGGCTTGAAAATTAAAAGTGATTTTTAAGGTAGTTTTGCCTCCTTTTTTTCTTTTACTATTGTTGATAGTAGGAGACACAATCATAAAATTTGATTAATTGGAAAAGATTAATTTTGTTTTTATGATGATATATACCTGTTAAATAATTTAGTTTTTTTAGCTTGCGTTATGTGTTTTAAGTTTGTTCATGTCTATGTTGTTCTTAGATTGTTATTAGAGATTTATTTATTTTTTTAATCTTCATTCTTTGGTAGTTAAATTTTCAATTTTCTGGCAATGGTTCTTATTAATGTTGATTGGATTGAAGAGTACTATAGCATCCTGGCATCCTTTAATGCTCTCATTTTAATTCAAAGCAAGATGCAGTATAGTCTTAGGGTTAGATTATTGGGGGAGAAAATCTCATTTAATACTTATCTATTGCT
This sequence comes from Equus asinus, assembly GCF_041296235.1. NCBI lineage: Eukaryota > Metazoa > Chordata > Mammalia > Perissodactyla > Equidae > Equus > Equus asinus. The sequence continues at coordinate 39,192,543 of NC_091812.1, forward strand.
ATCAATACTTGTTTATTTTAAAGAATTGAAATGAATGTTATCTTCTTGTTTTGAAATGGCTCCATAAATTCTACCTGTTTTTAATTTCAAATGCTCTTAATTGCAGAATTTACAGTTATATTGTGATTTTCCTGATATTATTGATGTCAATATTAAGCAAGCACACCAAGAAGGCTCAAATGAAAGCAGAATTGTAACTATCCATAAGCAAGATGGTAAAACTCTGGTAAGTTTGCTTCATAAGTAAATAATGGTTATGTTTTACAGGTGTCAGAAATAAGTATTTCAGAATCTTAATACCAAAGTTATTTTCTTGTAGAAATTTTCATTATCATATTAAATATAGCTCTAAACATGAACATCGGTTTAGTAAACTTTTTTATTACGTCTAGCTTTTTGTATCATTGCCAACAGTCTTCCCAGAGTTTCTTGTACGTTACTGTATTTTTCACTCATTTTTATCATTAGCAAAGCACTAGTTACTTTCCCCCACACTCTGTGTTGTGCTAGTTCCTTGTTGTAGTACTCATTTCCACCTATACACTTTTTTTTACTGATAGAGATGTGCATAATGCCTGTCATGCTGCCTGACTAAAGGAGAAATCAGAACAATACTATCTGGAATTTATATAACAAAATATAAATCAATCCCAGGTCAGCCCTACCCAAGCTGTCAGACATGATTGATTCTAGAAGATTAATCCTTTCTTTAAATAGCCCTAGAAATCTCACTTATTTTAATTGAAAGGGAAGAAATTAATTCCTTTATATTCTGCTCTTAAATTTTGTATCTGTATGACCTACCTATCTGGCCATTTCAGAGTTATATTACCAAAATTATAACCAACTTGTAACTCACTTTAGTCAGCATTCTGTCCTATTCTTAGATAAAAATATGGTAGTGTGCACCTTCTACCTGCTAGACTATGAGCTTCTTGAAGGTAAGAATCATATTTTTTTGTGTGTTTTTACTGTCTGCACTTTGCACAGTGCTCCAGGGCCTAGTTTGTTTATTTTTTGCTGAGAAACATTTGCCCTGAGCTAACATCTGCTGCCAATCTTCCTCTTTTTGTCTGTGAGGCACCACCACAGCATGGCCACTGATAGATGAGTGGTGTAGGTCTGCACCTGGGAACTGAACCTGAGCCACCAAAGTGGAGTGTGCCGAACTTAACCACTAGGCCACTGCGACTGGCCCTCCAGGGCCTGGTTTAGAAAGAGCTTGATAACTATTTCATGGATCAATGAAAGAATAATTAATAATTATCAACCTCAATGTGGAATTTATAGAAGAAATATTTATTCTATAAATATGACAAATACATGCGTAGTCTATATACACACATTAAAGATTTATTCTATAAGTGTGGTATTTATAGAATAAATATTTCTAGAAGAGTTTATTGATGCTAATGTGAACATCCTGCAGTAAAATAAAGAAGTTCTTTTTTTTTTTTGGAGGAAGATTAGCCCTGAGCTGTTTTCTTTTGGGTTCCTCAAGTATAAAATATAACCTCCAAATAGTTTACTTCCTTGTTTCTAATTTCTGTATTTATACTTTCTTTCTATGGCCTAATTATATTAGCTATATACAATACAACACAGTACAATATTAAATAATGGGCTTTTTTATCTTATTCCTGATTTTAGGAGAAGTTGCTGTGGTGTTTTCCCATTAAATAAGATGCATTTTAGGCTGATTATGTATTCACATATGTATATATGATACAATCATAGCATGACTATATATGATTTTAGTTTATACTCCATACATTTTAGTGCATAGCATGAGTACTTTAACCTTAGCAGTGTATAGTTGATATGTAAGAATAGATGCTCATTATTTCTAATTAGTACCAGCTTTTATATCAGATTAGATAGATTTCTAATAGAGATGACTGGCACATTTGCCTAATAGGGATGTTGAAAAATGCAGAAATATTATGAATGTAAAATGAACTATAACTGGACAGGCATGATAAGCCCACATTCGAGAAGCTCTTGAATATCTGACACAAGAATTTGTAATTCAGATTGGGTAATTGAGAGCCATTAAAGACATTTGAGTGATTTAAAAGAAAATTAGGAGAATTAATCTAACAATATGGAGTGAAGAAAATTTTCAATATGTAGCAGACTTTTTTTTTGGTGAGGAAGATTGGCTCTGAGCTAACATCTGTTGCCCATCTTCCTTTTTTTGTTTGAAGAGCAGCCCTCAGCTAACATCTGTGCTAGTCATCCTCTATTTTGTATGTGAGTCACTGCCACAGCATGGCTTGATGAGTAGTGTAGGTCCACACCCAGGGTCCAAACTCGCAAACCCTGGGCTGCTAAAGCAGAGCACACTGAACTTAACCACTACACCACTGGGCCGGCCCCTGTAGTTGACTTTTAAAATAATACTCGCTATTATTTTTTTCTTTTCTCCACTTAGGAAATTGAACTTAGCTCATTGAGAGAAGCTTTGTCTTTTGTGTCATTAATTGATGGATATTATAGATTAACTGCAGATGCACATCATTACCTCTGTAAAGAAGTAGCACCTCCAATGGTGCTTGAAAATATACAAAGCAACTGTCATGGCCCAATTTCGTGAGTAATACAGACTTTAAAACTAAATTTAAAAAAAAATGAGATATTTATAAAAAAAGATTTTACACAACAGACTGTTATACATACGTTTAAGAGTTTAGAAAAAATACTAATTTGACTGAAATTTTTTTTTTTTAACAAAAGTCTATTTGCAATCAGATCATATGATAATTAGAATTATTTAGGTTATAATTTGCCATCTGTTTCCCAATTTGTAATAATTCTAACTTGTATAAGTTTGACATTTAGTTGCCTAGGTGTGTTTAATTAATTCTTGGGTCTTAATTTCACAAACCCTCCAATTTATGTTGCGTTAATTTTGAAATACTGCATGAGAGCCCAATGCAAAATTTGATAATCATCATTATTTTTGGATAATCCAGCTCCTTTTACTGAAAGCTTCTAACACAAAATGTATATGATGTACATATTTCTAGACTAGTGCTATGCAGTACTTCTGCAGTGATGAAAATACTTTGCTGTTTAATACAGTAGCCACTAGCCACATGCGGCTATTCAGCATTATATGAAGCATCTTCAAATAAGACTTATCAAACGTTCACTACAGGCACGAGGGAATATCTATAACATTCACTCACTGGAATGTGGTTAGTGCAACTGAGGAACTTAATTTTTAATTTAATTTTAATAACTTTACATTTAAATACCTACATGTGGCTACTAGCTACCATATTGAGCCACACACTTGTAGACCCTTACTTTAATACTGGATAAAGCCAGCTATCATGCATACCATCTGTTTAGTCCAAGTCCTGCTTATCTCTCAGCTAGGATGTGCTTTCTGATTGGTACCAGGTTTGAAGAAAACATATCCTGACTGATATTTAAGACTTGATTCAGTCTGTACCTAATGTCTGGATAGTAGGTATGGTTGTTATGAAAAAGTTGCACTACTTGAAGATTCTAATATAATTACATATTCAGTATTTTAAAAACTACCATTCATTCATTCATTATCCATCCATTCAAGCATTCTTTCGTTTATTTATAAAACGTTTACTGAGTGCCTAATATGTGCCAGGTTCCGGTTTATATATGAGAAATATAGTGCTAAGTGAAATAGAGATGATTCTTGCTTTCATGTAGATTACATTTTGACTTTTCTTTCAAGATGTGCAGCTTCAATAAAACATATAACAAATTTTAAAAATCAGTAGTCTTTGCCACTTGCCATGAGTGTTCTACTAGACTTTGGTATTACATTAAATATTAAAATAATGCACATAAATTTTTATATTAGTTATTGCTATGGTAGAAGAGACATAAGTGTTTTATGATACATTGTTTTGCATAGTTAAATGAAATTTTATGAGAGTGAGTATGGTTTTTTAAGTGCTAAATTCGTACAGAAGGCAGAAAATTCAAATGAATTATTTTTTGTGATTTTATGTCTTATGATACTTTTTATTTGTTTTTAAAGCAATATAATTGCTCCTTCAGTTGGTTTGAACTTACTGCAAAATAGCTTGGTGCTTTAATATTTTTCCTTGCAAGATTATTGATAAACATATAAAGTAGAGGAGACTTCTAAAAGCTCTGAATGTTTTAGATTTGACTTTGATCTTTTAGATGACATTTGGTCATAATGGCATAGTACTCAATGCATTATCATTCAAATTCTTTACCTTTAGAATGGATTTTGCCATCAGCAAGCTGAAGAAAGCAGGTAATCAAACTGGACTCTATGTACTTCGATGCAGTCCTAAGGACTTTAATAAATATTTTCTGACTTTTGCTGTCGAGGTTAGTATGTCACATTAATTAATAGCAACAGCTTTGTTTAGTCCGTATAACTTCCCTGTTATGTTTATCATGTTTCCTTTTTAATACTTAGAATTGTAGCTCTGGAAATGATAACCTGCATAATAATGCTTAATTTACCTCAGATTCTACATAAATAAATGAGATATGATTCCTAGGATTTACATAAAAATGTAACATAATTTATGTCTTTTTATCTTTTTATTTGGAATATATTTTATTTTTTGATGTTTGAGTGTTACCAGTGTGTCAAGTTTCGTCAAGTCTCTTGAAGTCTTTTCACAAAAATGGAAATCTTCACAAAAACAAGTGGAACAAAGTAAATCAGAAGCAAACTTTCCTTTTACTAGTAATGATTACAAAATTAGAGTGAAATAGGAGAGTAAAGAAGAAAGAAACGTTATAGCACTTTTAACTAGTGGTTTTGCAGTATAAGAATAACAAACTATGGGAGCTGGCCCCGTGGCTGAGTGGTTAAAGTTCTGTGTGCTCTGCTTCCACAGCCCGGGTTTGAGGGTTCGGATCCTGGGCGCGGACCTACTCCACTTGTCAACCACGCATGAGACATCCCCCATACAAAAAATGGAGAAAGATTAGCACAGATCTTAGCTCGGGGCTAATCTTCCTTAATCAAAAGAAATAAAAAGGAGGATTAGCAATGGATGTTAGCTCAGGGCAAATCTACCTCACCCAAAAAAAAAAGAAAAGATCTATAATGTATGTTTTAAGTGTAAAACTACAATGAAACCTCATGTTAATACAGATCATTTTGGATCTTGTCTAAGATTGTTTAATATCCAAAATTATCTAAAAAGATATATCACTTATAAGGCAGTTTCATGATAATGTTGAGAACCTCTATAGCAGCTTCCAAGACTTATCTTACTTGTTAAAAGTAGAAAAAGGATTTTCTTATTCGATTATTTTAATTTTTATGAAGTGCAACAATCTTATATTTAGAGTATGTAGAATGGATTAACTGTCCATAAATACAGAAAGTAGGTTCCTCCATGGATGTAGCATTATAAAATACTGATAATCTCTCCTAATTTCAGTGTCTTCTTACTATAATATATGACAGTCCATTATATTTAATTATCAAATCAAAATGTGTATTTTTTTATGGTTACTGTATTTGCCCCACCTAATAGGGTTACGTAATGTTTGGGCATGTGTGATGTACCTCTGCTTCAATAAATTTATCTTTTGGAAAAACAAAAATAATGCTAAATATTATAATACTAAAGTATAATAATACAAAGTATACCTCCAAAAATACTAAATTGAGCATAGTAATTATCCAGTATAGGCAAATATAGACAATAACAGAAGGGGTTATAATTGTTAGAAAGATCTTTTGGAGTAGGAAGGACTTGAGATATTTAGTTGATTTTATATGAATGGTTCTAAGTAGGTTGAATAAGTTTATAAGCAGCTCAAAAAATAGATGAATGAACAAGTTCATAGTACAGCACATAAACATTGAAAAACTGAAAAATATTAAAATTGCCATATTAGAAATAATTATACAAATACAACAGTGGCACAATGGAATATGTAATTACCTTTGCTCTCGGAATAGGATGAGAGTTGTTAAGGAGGACCTCACAGAGAAAGCAGTATGTTAACTGAGTTTTAGGAAATGAATGAAAGTCCACTGCTCAGAAGGAGAGGATGTGCATTCATAGGTAGAGAGATAGCATGTACAAGTTATCAAAACATGAAACAGCATGGCACTTGCTTGAAATTTTTAAGTCACTTAATAGAGCCAGAACATAGGATGTATGTTGGGAGTGGCAGGAGTTGAGATTGGAGATGGCGGCAGAAGCCAGCTCATGGAAGGCCTTATATGCTAAATTAGTTTTAGACTCTATCTTGTAAATGATGGAAAACTGTTAAGGATGGTATTATTATTGTTGTTAATTATTGTGGCTTGCTTTCTTTTTAATAAAATCAACTCAAGTAATTTCTGTAGTCTATGCAATTTCAATCCGATGCCTTTTTGAGGAACCAAGCACCTCTGTCACCCTATACCCTATACCAGTACTGCCTTAGGATTCATGGTTCAAATGTCTTAATGTTCTGTTGGTTGTTTTTGTGATATCCTTTTTGTCACAATAATCACTATGATGTCCATTGTGATTTTTCCCTCCCTCTTTTATAATTAAACTTACATAGCGAGAAAATGTCATTGAACATAAGCACTGTTTGATTACAAAAAATGAGAATGGAGAATACAACCTAAGTGGGACTAAGAAGAACTTCAGTAGTCTTAAAGATCTTTTGAATTGCTATCAGATGGAAACTGTTCGCTCAGACAGTATAATTTTCCAGTTTACTAAATGCTGTCCCCCAAAGCCAAAAGGTAAAATAATTTTCTAGTTATTTTTAAAATACTGGTCGTGGATTGTGTATATGGTGGGAGATATCTTTGGTATATTGATTTCAAAAAAAATCTGAAAGAGGCAACTCTAAAAACAAATTAATTTTGTCTCATTCTTCAGATAGGATTGTTCAGTCTGGTTTGGGTTGTCTCGAAGTGACTTGAAGTTTCATAATTCTAAAATGGCATTTAGGGGCCAGCCCTGTAGCCTAGGGGTTAAATTTGGCATGCTCCACTGCAGCAGCCTGGGTTTGGTTCCCAGGCATGGTCCTATACCACTCATCGGCAGCCATGCTGTGGTGGTGACCCACACACAAAACAGAGGAAGATTGGCACAGATGTTAGGTCAAGGCAAATCTTCCTCAAGCAAAAAGAGGAAGAATGGCAACCTATGTTAGCTCAGGGTGAATCTTCTTCAGCAAAAAATAAATAAATGGCATTTAAAAAATAATAATTGCCTTGTATAAATCAGTCATTTATTAAACTGAAAGACCTCACTACTAAATTCTCATATGTTGTTCTAAGTAAAAACTTTCATACTCTTTTAGAATTTTAATTTCTTTGCCTTTAAAATAAAGATGATAAGGTTGGAAAGCCCCTAACAGGATTATTAAAAATCATTATTAAAATTCCTGAAAAATTATATTAGTTAAGGAAGTGATCATAATTTTGAATGTATGAAATAACTGGTTAGAGTACATCAAAGTTCAATGAATAAACTCCTAAAAAACTTTTCTATGGAAAAAAATGAATATAAGTTGTTAAGCATTTCTTAAATATAGAACACATTTTACTCCTTTGAGCAATTTCTATCCTCCGTATATTTTGGTTATATATATTTTTTCATTGTTTCGTTTTTTTTTTTTTAAAGATAAATCAAACCTTCTAGTCTTCAGAACCAATGGTGTTTCTGAGGTACCGACCTCACCAACATTACAGAGGCATAATAATGTGAACCAAATGGTGTTTCACAAAATCAGAAATGAAGATTTGATATTTGTAAGTCATTAGATGCTGATTATTGTCTTTTTTTTTGTCCTTTTAAAGAACTGTTTTGTTCATTTTCTATCCCACATTACTTTCATGTGACATTTGGAACTATGTTATTGTAGCCTATATTATAAAAATTTTATTGCAGTTTTTAAATATTTTTATTTCTTGTGAAAATGTACAGAACCAGAGTTAGAAATTAGCAAAATTGATTAAGAATGGAATTGTATTCTCTTTTCAGGAATTTAACAGTATCTCTTCATAAATCTTGCATTAAAAATTAAAAATCTTCTCTACAAAAGATCTGTATCTTAATTCTCAAGGAAGTAAGGGAACTTCAAGGGGTTAAAAATAAAGAAGACACTGAAAACATAGTAGTATGTAAGAGCTAATATTTTGGCTGCAGGATGATGTTTTGGGGGTCAGCATTAGTCTCACTAGTGAAGAGGATTAAGATCTAAAAACAATACAAAGAAGGGTATAAAGTCTTAAGGCCTACGCAAGATGAGGAATTAAAAGTGAGACCATCTCTGAATAAAGCTGGGACCCTCAAGCAAATACATCCTCAGTAAAACAATATATAGATTGTGAAAAATTTACCTGCTAGCAAGGGAGAAGAAAAGGAGTGTTCTCTGTTTTAGTTGGGCTCTTAGTTGGGGGAAAAAACCTCTCTCCTGAGAATTTGTAATCATAATCTTCTGAGTTTGGATTTCTTTATACCACCTGCATGGTCAGAGAAGACCTAAGCCAGTAAATTAAATTAAAATAAAAAGTGGTATTTCCCTAGTATTACCCTGTGGTTCTTGGCAGAAACAAATACAAAGTCTTTTTGGAAGAACATTCTCTTAATGTTCTTAAGATAAAACCCAGGATTCCCATGGATAAAACGACTCCAAACATGAGCTTTTAATCAAAAATTTTAAAACATACAGGAAAATAATCCAGGATTAAGCAGGAGTCAGCAGACTAACACAAATCAAAATTAGAACTCCAAGAACTTCATATAACAGACGTTTCAGATACAGATTATAAAGAACATGTTTAAAGATATAAGAGGAGTTGAAAATATGGGGGGGGAAGCCCCAAGACATTATCAAACAAGACCAAAGAGATTTTGGGGAAAAAGTATAGAAATGAAAAAATACACTCATTGACATTAAAACAAAATGGACAGATTAGAAAGCAGATTACTCAAAGAGAGAATTAGTGAATTGGACGATAGACCTGAAAATTACTCAGATGCAACAAATAGGGAGAAAGAAATGGAAATTATGACAGAGAATAAGGGACTTGGAGAGTAGAATGAGAAAGACCAACTGATGTCTGAGTTCTATAAAGAGACAATAGATAGAATTATCTAGAATTTTAAAGACATGAATCCTCATATAAATAGCAGGAAGCAAAGAGTCACCAAGTAACCTAACATTACAAAAGTAATAATAGTAGAGCTTCAATTTGAACGTAGGCAGCCCTGCTTCAGACTGCAGTCTTTCAACAATTATTCTGTAAGGATATGCGAGAAATACTAGTAATACTAGTAATAGTAATTGAGCATTTAGTAAGTGTCATGGACTGTACTAAGTGCTTTCATGTGTTTATTCACTTGTTGTTAATAACAATCCTATGGAAAAATATTGTCCCCATTCTTCAGTTGAAGAAACCAAGACAACTGCATCCCAGAGAGATTAAATAGCCTGTGCAAGGTAACACAACTCGTGAGTGGTAATAAGGAACAAGTCAGACATTCTGCCACCGCAAACCATACTTTTTGCCTTTCTGCTGCACTATTAGGAAAGGCAAACAAAGAAAAAGATTCAATGTAAATATGTGTAGATAAACATTGACACTATAAAAAAGTGATAATTATAGCTAATTCAGGGGGGTTAAGAACAAGGTGGAAGCAAAATACACTTTATTCATTAATCCTGTTTTCTGTCTTTTATCACTGTGTAAGGAAGCAGAATATAATTAATTTGGAGTCTCAAATCTGGGTTCAGTTTTTGGGGAAATATTTGCGCATGAATTTTTTTTGACTCTTTGTCATTGGACTTATTTCCTAATCGTCTCATTTTTTTCCATCTTTACTCTTTTCCTTTTCTTTTAAAGAATGAAAGCCTTGGCCAAGGCACTTTTACAAAAATTTTTAAAGGTGTAAGAAGAGAAGTAGGAGACTATGGTCAACTGCATGAAACAGAAGTTCTTTTGAAAGTTCTGGATAAATCACATAGAAACTACTCAGAGGTGTGTATGTTTTGTGTGGTTCATGTAGTTTATGGTATTTAAACACATACACTCATATGCACACAACACATTCAAGCATTCAGCTTTTTAAAATTATAGTTTTTAAAAGTGTATGTATCAAGGATCTTTCTGAGGATGGATTCTGGTTGGGCTATAGAAAATTATAAAATTTTTTTATAATAACTTATTTCCAAACTAACTACTTTTAGCATTGTGTTGTGGGTATTATTACATCTCTACATATACTAAGGCAATGATTTTCAAACTTGGCTCCTCAGAGCTTTATGGGTTCCACAGATTTCCTCCACAATTTCATCTATTTAAAAGGAAAAAATAATTGAAAGGCACCATACTAAGAACACTCTCAGTAAAATATCGATGCCTCTGGACATCATACAGATATGCTAGCTGGCAGAAACCCAGCTGCCAGTTGCCAGAGTCCTTAGGGTAGCAAGACATCACCAAACATGACATGACAAACATTTATGATACTTAAAATGTCTTAAAGGATGTTAGTGGGAGATAATGTGAAACATACTAGCTGAAGAGTTGTTTTAATCCAGAACACTGTAGTGTTGGTGATTGTGATCCTCAAGAACCACACCCAGAAGTTCTAGTCAAAAGTTCATTTGAGTTAGAGTGACATTAATACCATGCCAGTTTCTGAACCTACTTGTCATATTTTACCCACATAAAGATCGTTCTTAATTCTTTAGGAAGTGTTATTTGAAGCTCCCATCTATTTACTTCAGTCCCTTATCACTATCTCTGGTGTCTACCTCTGTTTGTACCTCTTTTCTCTACTCTAGGTGCTATAGGTCTAAGCCTGTTTATCTTGCATCATTCATGTTGCCCTGTATCATATTGCTCTCCCTGTCATTGCTATCTCCTCATTCCAGGCTTACTCAGGGGTTTCCTCAGAATGAACTCTACCATCAAGGTTGATGGCAGTTGCAAGTCCATATAAGGGGAACAAACCACATTGTAGTTTTATCTGTAGTCCTGCTGAGGATATGAAAAAGTGCATTTCTCTTAGGGCAGAGAGAATCTTTCTGAACTGTGAATACATATAGACACAAACTAATTATTTTGCATTTTTTGTATGTTTTTCTTTTCCTTAGTCTTTCTTTGAAGCAGCAAGCATGATGAGCCAGCTTTCTCACAAATATCTGGTTTTAAATTATGGAGTGTGTGTCTGTGGAGAGGAGAGTAAGTAAAACCACTGGCTTCCTTATGTTAATGGTATGCCTTTCTCAGAACATCCATTTTTCTTTATATAGAAAATTCAATTCCAGAATCATAGTTAGGTATCAGTGTAAACCGTAATTTAACAGGGGTTAAATATTATTGAAAACAAAAATGTTGTAGAACTATTCAGTTGTCTTCTAAGAAAGGAAACCAGTGACTGAAATTAACATGCAGAAAACAGTTAATATGCCTTATGTTAAAATACCAAAACAGTAGAGTATATAGTAAGTAAATGACTTTTAACCCTTTCTGTTAACCATAGCAATACAGAGTATGGCTGGTTCAACGTAACAGTGGAATAACTGGCCATTTCAGTACAAATTTATTTGGAATTATAAAGACAAAGCATATAAATGATAGAGTGAATTTTTAATGGAACTGACTGAAATGATTGGATGTTGATGCTAGCTGTATTCTGTGGCATAATTTAGACTGTTCATAAAAACTCACAAAGTTTACATTCAGAAAATTACTTATGTAATTCCCCATTTTCTATTAGTAATGTGGATTAAATACATATCCATGCTTATATAACATTTCTTCATATCTTTGAAAATTGATAGTCTTTTCAAAGGCAATGGTTTTGAAATCTGTTCTCTGGGGATGTCTCGGAGTTGATGAAGTGAGAGGAAAAGTAAATGCAGTAGTGGAGAGTTCTGCCCACTCACCCCCAACTAGAGTGGTTTTATATTTATCTCTTTTATTTATTGATGTTTCTTATAATTTTTCATTTGGGTAAAAAAAGAATACACGTCTTTACAAAGTTTGAAAACAGTGTTTTACAGCTTATAGTCCTGGTTCTTGCAGTTGCTTTTTCACTTACTTCATTGAGTCTGTGATGTACTTTTTGCACATTTAAAAGTATCTGAAATTGGGAAGTGTGATATAATCAATGGCATGCCATAGTTTAATTGGCTTTTTTTTTCTTTTATGACACATAAAATAATGGGGCATATGACAGTGGTATCCTTGAAACATAATGGTCTTAAATGCCACGTAAAATTTTTTAAGTTCTTATTCATTGTAACTTATAGATCTTTTTTCTTTTGACGCTTGCCCTGATGTAAATGTACTTGCAGTCAATTCTTGATTGGCATGTAATTGTTCCTCAAATTAATTATGGGAGGCAAAATTTTCATTAAATATGTTCTAGTTACCCAGCAAGGTTCAAAAGCAACTTTTATCACTAACAGTTGTCATATACCAAGTGAAAACTAAGTAATTTTAATATTAGATCTAGCAGAATCACAATTTGAGTTTAGATCTACAGTATGCAGTTTAAAGCAAATACATGTAGCATAGGCATGTATGAAGTATATATATTTAACAGTTTACTGGGCCATGAACTAACATGGATTACAATATGAAAGTCTGTCGGATTCTTTAAAAATATGTATCATGATGCCATGCTTAAAATTTTTACTTGAATTTTTGTGATTTTTACTTTATCTTAATTTTCCCTTTTATTGAGGTAACTGTTTTATAACATTATATAAATTTCAAGTGTGCATCAATATATTTTCATTTCTGTGTGGACTACATCATGTTCATCACCTGACATCTGATTACCACCCGTCACGTACACGTGTGCCCTTTTAGCTCTTTCACACTTCGCCATCCCCTCTTCCCCTCTGGTATCCACCAATCTATTCTCTGTATTTATGTGTTTGTTGTTTTCTTCCACATATGAGTGAAATCCTATGGTATTTGGCTTTCTCCATCTCTCTTCTTTCACTTAGCATGATGCCCTCAAGGTCCATCCATGTTGTCGCAAATAGCAAGATTTCATCTTTTCTTGTGGCTGAGTAGTATTCCATTGTATGTATATATACCACATCCTTATCCATTGATGGGCACTTAGGTTGTGTCCAAGACTTTGGCTATTGTGAATGATGCTGCAATGAGCATAGAAGTGCATATATCTTTTTGCATTCATGTTTTCGTGTTCTTTGGATAAATACTCAGAAGTGGAATAGCTGGATCATATTCTATTCTTAATTTTTTAAGGAATCTCCATACTGAATCTCAGTACTCCATAGTGGCTGCACCAGTTTACATTCCCACCAGCAGCGAATGAGGGTTCCCTTTTCTCCACATCCTCTCCAACAATTGTTATTTCTTTTCTTTTTAATAATAGGCATTCTGACAGGCAGGAGGTTATATCTCATTGTGGTTTTGACTTGCATTTCCCTAATAATTAGTGATGTTGAACATCTTTTCATGTGCCTGTTGGCCATCTGTATATCTTCTTTGGGAAAATGTCTATTCAGATGCTCAGCCCATTTTTTGATTGGGTTGTTTGGTTTTTTGTTGTCGAGTTGTATGAGTTCTTTATATATTTTGGATATTAACCCCTTATCAAATATATGATTTACAAATATCTTCTCCCAATTGTTAAGTTGCTTTGTTGGTGCTTTCCTTTGCTAAGCAGAAGGTTTTTAGTTTGATGTCCCATTTGTTTACTTTTTCTTTTGTTTCCCTTGCCTGGGAAGACATGATATTCAAAAAGATACTGCTAAGACCGATGTCAAAGAGCATATTGCCCATGTTGTTTTCTAGGAGTTTTATGGTTTCAGGTCTTACATTCAAGTCTTTAATCAATTTTGAATTAATTTTTGTTTATGGTGTAGTATAATGATCTACTTTCATTTTTTTGCATGTGGCTGTCCAGTTTTCCCAGCACTAGTTATTGAAGAGACTTTCATTTCTCCATTGTTTGTTCTTGGTCCCTGTGTCAAAGATTAGCTGTCCACAGATGTGTAGGTTTATTTCTGGGCTCTTGATTCTGTTCCATTGATCTGTGTGTGTGTTTTTGTGCCAGTCCCACACTGTTTTGATTACTATAGCTTTGTAGTATATTTTGAAATCCAGGAGTGTGATACCTCCAGCTGTGTTCTTTTTCATGAGGATTCCTTTGGCTATTCAGGATTTTTTGTTGTTCCATATAAATTTTAGGATTCTTTGTTCTATGTCTGTGAAAAATGTCATTGGGCCTTTGATAGGGATTGCATTGAATCTGTAGATTGCTTTAGGAAATATAAACATTTTAACTGTGTTAATTCTGTCAATCCATGAGTACAGAATATCTTTCCTTTTCTTTCTGTCTTCTTTGATTTCTTTTAACAGTGTTTTTTGGTTTTCATGTACAAGTCTTTTACCTCTTTGGTTAAGTTTATTCTTCTTGTTGCCATTGTAAATAGGATTGTATTTTTGATTTCTCTATTCATTGTTTGTGTCTAGACATGCAACTGATTTTTGTATGTTGATTTTGTATCCTGCAACTTTACTGTATTTGTTTATTATTTCTAATAGCTTTTTGGTGGATTCTTTAGGGTTTTCTATAGACAGAGTATTATGTCATCTGCAAATAGTGATAGTTTTTCTTGTTCCTTGCCAGTTTGGATCCCTTTTACTTCTTTTTTTTTGCATGATCACTGGTTAGAACTTCCAATACTATGTTAAATAACAGTGGTGAAAGTGGGCATCCTTGTGTTATTCCTGCTTAGAGGGAAGCTTTTGGTTTCTCTCCATTGAGTATGATGTTAGCTGTGGCTTTGTCATATGCAGCCTTTATTATGTTGAGGTCTTTTCCTTCTGTACCCATTCAGAGTTTTTTATTATAAATGGATGCTGTATCTTGTCGAATGGTTTCTCTGTATATCAATTGAGATGATCATGTGAATTCTTCATTTTGTAAAGTGGTGTAGCGCATTGATTGATTTGTGAATGTTGAATCATCCTTGCATCCTGGAATAAAGCCCACTTGATCATGTGTATCATCCTTTTAATATTATTGTATTCAATTTGCTAATATTTTGTTGAGGATTTTTGCTTCAGTGTGCATCAGTGATATTGGCCTGTAGTTTTCCTTTTGGTGCTGTCCTTGTCTGGTTTTGGTATCAGGATAATGTTGGATATGGGTCCATTTTTTTTTATTGAGTTAATGATAGGTTACAATCTTGTGAAATTTCAGTTGTACATTAATGTTTGTCACTTGTGTTGTAGGTGCACCACTTCACCCTTTGTGCCCACCCCCCACCCCACCTTTCCCCGGTAGCCACTAATCTGTTCTCTTTGTCCACATTTTTAGATTCCTCATATGAGTGGAGTCATACAGAGATTATCCGTCTCTAACTGGCTTATTTCACTTAACATAATTCCCTCAAGGTCTATCCATGTTATTGCAAATGGAATGATTTTGTTCTGTTTCATAGCTGAGTAGTATTCCATTGTATATATATATACCACATCTTCTTTATCCATTCATCTGTTGATGGGCACTTAGGTTGCTTCCACGTCTTAGCTATTGTAAATAATACTGCAATAAACATTGGGGTGCATAGGACTTTTGGAATTGCTGACTTCAAGCTCTTTGGATAGATACCCAGTAGTGGAATAGCTGGGTCGTATGGTAGTTCTATTTTTAATTTTTTGAGGAATCTCCATACTGTTTTCCATAGTGACTGCACCAGTTTGCATTCCCACCAGCAGTGTATGAGGGTTCCTTTTTCTCCACAACCTCTCCAACATTTGTTACTGTTAGTTTTAGATATTTTTGTCATTCTAATGGGTGTAAGGTGTACCTTAGTGTAGTTTTGATTTGCATTTCGGATATGGGTCCATTTTTTAATTTAAAAACAAAATCCAAGCCAGCCCTGATTGCCTAATGGTTAAAGTTTGGCACTCTCACCACTTTGGTGACCCAGGTTCATTTCCCTGTTGCGGAACCACCCCACCCGTCTGTCAGTTGCCATGCTGTGGTGGCGGCTCACATAGAAGAACTAGAAGGACTTAGAACTAGGATATACAACCATGCACTGGGGCTTTGGGGAGGGGGGAAAAAAGAAAGAAAGATTGGCAGCAGTTGTTAGCTTAGGGTGAATCTTTCCCAGCAAAAAAAACCCACCAAAATCCTTTTTTCCCTCATTTATATAACCTACCATTTATCCTTTAGAAAAAACAAAATAATTTCAATAAATTCAGATTTAAAATTGAGAACCTGAGCTTACTCCATTATAAATTATTACTAAATGACTATAAATAAACCCTAAACCCAGTTAATTACTCTATTATATAATGTGCCTTTATGTAGAAATAGCCTTGACTTTCAAGAACTTGGTCGATACTAACAGGGTTGGGAAATTTTCTATGTGTCTTAAAGGCAGTCAGGACTGATTTTAGAAGCAAACACTTGTTTCTCTGGCAAAATATATTTTAATAGTGTTTTTAAAAAATTGTTTTTAAGTTAAAGCAATGCAAAACACTCATTTTTGTAGCATAAATTAAAAGGATGAATGGAGTTCTAACTCAAATTTTCTTTTATGCCTACAATAGAATAGTCATTGCTGTTAGTTTTGTGTGAGGAAGAAGTTCAGCAAGTTTTGAATATCTAAATAGTTTTGTGGAAGAGAAATTAACTGTGTGTGAAATTTTCATTTAGTTCAAAAAAGCCACCATAATTCAGTACTAAAACATAAAGGTGTACTGCAGTAGTAGTATATAGTGTGTGTGTGTGTTTATAATACAATATATGTAATATATAATAATGTTATAACATGCTATATAACGATTATTTATTATATATATATAATTGTATATAATATTCTCTATATATAATTGTTTAGACTCTTACTTCTGGCTGTTGTGAATAAACTAAAACCCCAAAACCCAATGTATATAGCTGTTAGGTTTTTTAAAATTAGTGAATTTTATGTATTTTAATCTCTACCTATAATACCTACGTATAACTATGAAAGTATTTATAAAAGTTTAAAATTATGTATTGTATTTGTACTTGAACCTTATTATTGTTATATTTTAATGCAGATATTCTGGTTCAGGAGTTTGTAAAATTTGGATCACTAGATACATATCTGAAAAAGAATAAAAATTCTATAAATATATTATGGAAACTTGAAGTAGCTAAACAGTTGGCATGGGCCATGCATTTTCTAGTAAGTAATTAGTTTATTCTTTTATCAAAATTATTGTTTTATCTTATGAAACAATGTAATGTAGAAAGGATCTTGGCTGAGAACAAGAAATAAATCTGTAAATGGATGTTGAGTCATTTAAAATAATCTGTTAGTTGATGAAAGGGACTATTTTAGGCTTATGTTTATTTACGTAAAATCACTTTTGAAAGAAATAGTTTTGTCATCCCATCAATCTCTTAGAACTGCTGATGGACAGTGTGTAGTTTGTGTCACTTGGGTTTAGAGAATTTAACAAAAATTATGCGGAACCATGTTCTGCTAACTATGGATAGCAGAAAATCCCTGCAGAAAATACTTCATTTTTGGGTAATTGGACATTGTCTAATACGAAAGCAATATTACTAGAGAAACAATATCAGAGGGCCAGCCAAGTGATCAAACCCCTTAGCATGCACCTAAATGTTGCTGCTGAACAGAAACAGTATTTCTTATTGTCACTTACCATCTAGAAATACATACTATTTAAAATCTCAGCTTTAGAAAGTGAAGTGGCATTGGGTAGATTGAATGTATTGGTTTCATCATGTGTATAGATTATTATGTCATTTAAAATGTAAAACAGAAAGCACAGTGCTGCCATAAAATTTCCTTTTATTATCTCAAAGCATTCCTCCAAATTAATGTTTATTAGTTAATACTGTCTTACTTATTTTTCTTAAGTCCATTTTTGGGCCTTGGAGATATTAAGTACTCAAATATTTGTGGATTGGTATTTGAATGTATGTGCATTTAACTTTAATAGGAAGAAAAAACCCTTATTCATGGGAATGTGTGTGCCAAAAATATTCTACTTACCAGAGAAGAAGACAGGAAGACAGGAAATCCTCCTTTCATCAAACTTAGTGATCCTGGCATTAGTATTACAGTTTTGCCAAAGGACAGTAAGTTCTACAGAGATTGCATTTAACTTTATTAAGCTTTACTTGAAGAGTAGTATAAAAAGCATTCTAATTTTTCTCAAACTCTGTTTTATTGACATGTTCTTTGTTAATAATAAAATTTAGCTACCATTTTTAGTAATCTAAATTAAGTTATAGTCACATCCCGATCTCTTTCCATTTCTCCTTTCTTATAATTTTGTTAGTATCGACTAAAAGAGTTTTAATCCTTATGTGTGGAGGGTCAGATTTTATCCATTTTTTAATGAGAAGTTTTCTAATATTCTTTGAGCCACAAGTAAATTTTCTGAATTTTTCTTTCCTTTAGTCACTAAAGATTTGAGAAGATACATTATCTAGTTTGAGATCTTATTTAGTTTAATTGTAATTCAGATACTTTAAAACTTAAAAAAAAAATACTTTCTTTTGTGTTTGTTATCCTATTTAACACAGTTAGTTAAAGTAAAAATTTCAGTCAAATAGTTAAGAGGAGTTTTTTTGGTCCAAATAATGTTGTAATTGTATGTCATTATCTTAGCTAATTTCTCTAATTGAATCTTCTAAATTTAGAATCTAAATTGATCAGTGTTTGTGCATTGATGCATGATATCCTATTTGAGCCAATAGTGCTTAAACTTGATGGCTTATCTGATAGTGAAGACAGAGATAATGGGGCAGAAAATGTTATGGAATCTTAGATCTGCTACTAAGGGAAATTTTACACCTTGGAATGGGAGGTAAAGAAGGAGAAAATATATTCATATGGTGAAGGAGAAAAGAACCTGTACTTTTTAATCTCTTAATTTTATTGCAAAAATATTCACATTGCTTTATCAAAATATACCAAAAGATGCAACAGATTATCCTTCATTCTTATCTACCTACCTACCTATCTATCTACCTATCTACCTATCTATACCAGAATGTCAGTTAAAGTACTCCCTCCTTTGAATATCATTTTTCTGATGGGGCCAAAGACCACAGAACTTTACTTGGGAATTTCCATGATCTGAAGAAAACCTATCTGTATCAATTATGTACCCAGAATATCTTGATATAATTTAGTCATCCATCTGCCTGTTGGTCCTTGGTTTTTCATCTACAAGTTAGAATCATCACTGCTATTAATCATTAGAATAGCTGGGAATGATGTTGACGTTACCTTTACTACTTACACATTGTAAAGAAATACAAAAAAAAAAAATCAAGAGGCAATTTTAGGACAAATCTTACGGAATAATTTTTTTATTGAATTTAGAGCTAAGAGGAAAGGGTAAAGAGAGTGGGATACTAGTTAAGACACTATGGTTTAATGGAAAGAAGTTTAGTTGATCCAGGATTCATTGTACGGGATTCTAATTCTCTCCATGCTGCTAACATAAATTGTGTGACTTTGAGTAAATTATTCACTTTTTATGGTTCTCAATGTTTTCATTGTTAAAGCTGAGATAGTGAATTAGATGATATCAAAGTTCCCTTTTAGCTCTTAAGCGTGTGTACATGCTATGTGCACAGCCCCCCCCAAACAAATTAAAAAAGACCTGAGTATTCAAATCAGTTTGAAAATTATTTGCATATTGAAGAATTGTTTACTTGTGGAAACTTTTTAACCATATTTTTTTCCTATCATTTAAAAGTTCTTCAGGAGAGAATACCGTGGGTACCACCTGAATGCATTGAAAATCCTAAAAATCTAAACTTGGCAACAGACAAATGGAGTTTTGGTACCACTTTGTGGGAAATTTGCAGTGGAGGAGATAAGCCTCTGAGTGCTTTGGATTCTCAAAGAGTGAGTTTATATGGACTATGAAGTTGGGATTACTCTATATCTGTGATCTTTCATATTTCTTTCACATGATTTTGATATTTTTTAACCCATCTAATGTTAAAAAGAAGGTTGATATAGCATTATACAATTTATTCTAAATGTGTGGTTCTTTAATTATAGAAGCTACAGTTTTATGAAGATAGGCACCAGCTTCCTGCACCAAAGTGGACAGAATTAGCAAATCTTATCAATAGTTGTATGGATTACGAACCAGATTTTAGACCTTCTTTCAGAGCCATCATACGTGATCTTAATAGTTTGTTTACTCCAGGTATGTATTGATGTAGCAATCTTATTGATTCTCCAGCTTTCTATCTTTGTTGTATTTAACAAATCTTTACTAATTTTGTAATCCCTTCCAAGAAGTTCCTTGATGTCTTTTAGATCCTCTTAATTTCTTATGTTCATATGACTTTTCCTACTTTATAAGTATTCTAATCTCCTTGATTGAGCAGTCTTTCTATTTTTAAAAAAGGCTTTTTCTCCTTCAATAACCTAATTTTAGTTTGCCAGAGCAGTATAGTATAGAAGTTTATTTGGCTTATTTGACTTTTTAAAAACAATTCTTTGTTTTTTTTAACTAGTTCTCATATATTTTATAATTAATTGATTTTCTAAACATAAAGTAGATTTGGTTTTGTTTGTTCTCTTCTTTAAAAATGTAACTAAATATGTATGTATATAGGTATTTCCTTTTCGAATACTACTTGCCATTCTCGTTACAATAAGCCAGAATATAATCTTACTTTATAAATACTAAAAATACCTATTTTGGAAAGAAATCGTTTATTCTTTGCAAAAATCTTTTTTGGAAGCCTGTCAGATTGTGAGTAATAATTAAAAACTTTTATTAATATAATCTAAACTATTTGATTTTCCCTGTATCAGTTTGTATGTAGTATTTCTAATTCATTCTGATTATTTTGGTTAGCTTGAATATATATCAGTCTAACCCAGAGAATGTATTTGCCAACTTATGGTGGTAATATTCGTTATTTCTCTAGATTATGAGCTGTTAACAGAAAATGACATGTTACCAAATATGAGGATAGGTGCCCTAGGGTTTTCTGGTGCTTTTGAAGACCGAGACCCTACGCAGTTTGAAGAGAGACACTTGAAATTTCTACAGCAACTTGGCAAGGTAAGATTGTCAGAAGTTTTTTAAATAGTTAAAGTATAATCACAGAACATTTTATTTAGGAAATAAACAAGGCTTTAGAGATTCTCCAAAGTTAACTTTCCACGAAATTTTAAGGAGTGTTTGTAGGGAAAAGGTTTAGTTGTTAGATATTGGAGAAATGTTGCGTTAAATAAACAGCTGTCTTTACTGAAGCACTTCTCGGAATCTTTAGCATGTAATGTGCATATAGCATCTCCAAGAGGATGATATATTAGGCAGTATTTCCCTAGTTGACTTGACCATGGGACTTCTTGGTAGAGAGCACTTTAGTTATGAAATAGAGAAATGAGCAGTTAAGCCTTTCTACCCACCTCCTTTTTTAGTCATCTCAGGTGGAAGTAATCTGATTTTTCAGAGTCTAGATGTTGACTGGACCATGTTCACTAGCAAAAAGCATCTCTATCTGCTCAAAGGTCAGACATTCATGCATAGTGTACATATTTTAAGTAAGACCAGGAAAGACTTAGGTCTTAGCAGGTCCAATCATAGTGGTAAGCTCTCTTTCTTACCCTAAGCTTGCTAGTAAAGATTTCTGTATGGTGTGGCCTTGTAAATTGGATTTTGGCATGGACGCATTATGAAGGCCTCACTTAGGCCTTGGATCTAAGTTAAATGTTCTGATCCAGCTTCACCAGAGCTAAACATTGGGGATTATATTAACTATTGGATTAGCTATATTAATACTTTGCTGATGTTCCTCGTTTGTAAAACATTCTTGGGAATGTTTCAAGGGATGTAGCAATGGCAAAAAAAAAAGTGTACAGGTGTTTGGGTGTATTAGTTATCTATTGCTGTGTAATAAATTAACCTAAACCATAACAGCTGAAAACAACAAACCTTTATTATCACCTCATTTAGGTGAGTCTGGAATCGGGGAGCAACTTAGCTGGGTGGTTCTAGCTCAAGGTCTCTCACAAGATTGCAGTCAAGGTATCAGCCAGGGCTTGCGGTCTCATCTGAAGGCTTGACTAGGGGAAGATTTACTTCCAAGCTCACTCACATGGGTATTGACAGGCCTCAGAATATCTGCTTTCAAGCTCACTTACATGGGTCTCCCCACAGGGCTGCCTCACAACATGTCAGCTGAGAGCAGATACCCAAGGTAGAAACCACAGTCTTTTTATAACCTAATCTCAGGAGCGGTATCTCATCACTCCTGCCAAATTCTGTTCATTATAAATGAGTTAATAAATCCAGCCTACACTCAAGGGGAGGGGATTGTGAAGACTATGAGTGTCAGAAGGTAGAGAACATTGGGAAATATCTTAGAGGCTGCCCCCCACACTGGGTGACCTTGGCCATAATTCTGTGTTGATAGCATGAATTTCTTGGTAGTATGCAGCATGTCCAAAATTTATTAGACCTTTTTATCCGCCCCTTACTCCACCAAATTATCTACTGACATCTCATAGAAAGTGTTTTCTAGAACAATTTTGGAAATAGATGCTTTAGACTTAAGAGTAACCTCTTCATTTCACAATGAGAAAAATCAAGGTCCAGAAAAGTTAAGTAACTTGCCTATGATCAAACAGCTAGATGTTAGCAGATATGAGATGAGAACCTTTCCCTATTCCTACTTCCATGCTATTTCTACTATTTCACATTGTTTGATTTTCTTTGTGTGAGTATGCTTCAGTTGCATTATCATCTTCTATTGTTATCTTTTTGCTGCATAAAGAAAGTAATTTTTTTATTCCCACTCAGGGATTACATTGCAAACAATAAATTTTTTTCTGGAAAAGGCAGAAATTAGTGTAATATGACTTATTCCTGGGGTTATTGTTGAATACATTTTGATTTATTATTAGTTGTTTGCAGATATTTTCACCACCATAGTCACTAGTCACAAAATCATGAAAACTTTAAAAATTATTTTCTTGGGGCCGGCCTGGTGGTGTAGTGGTTAAGTTTGCACACTGCTTTGGTGGCCTGGGATTTGCTGGTCTGTATCCCAGGCGTGGGCATATGTACCACTTATCAAGCCATGCTGTGGCAGGTGTCCCATGTATAAAGTGGAGGAAGATGGGCACAGATGTTAGCTCAGGGCCAATTTTCCTCAGCAAAAAAGAGAAGGATTGGCGGCAGATGCTAGCTCAGGGCTAATATTCCCAAAAAACCCCAAACAAACAAAAATACAAAAAATTATTTTCTCTGTGATACTGAACAAGCCATTTAATCTTTCTAGTCCTTAGATCCAGGCTTTAATGGGTGTTGTATCTCCCAGAGGTTCTTTTGGTAGACTATAGAGAAAGTTTTAGAAAATAAAATCCAATTTATTTGAAGTGAAAGGGAGTAATCTAGTAAAATTTCATTATCTTCAGTTGATATAGATGTTTGTAACAAGCTTTTAAATTTTCCATCTTTTCTCAGTTTTTAATATGAATATGAATATATGAGCATTTGTATGTTTAAGGCCATTTTATAGGAAAAAAGTCAATATTTCAAATTCCAAAATCCAAGAAAAACCATCCTTCACTATTAGAGTCAGAACATTTTAAATCAGTGGATGAAAATCTGAGGACAATCTAGGAACTAGACATCTTTGGAAGATCTGAATTACTTTGAAATTTTTAGTTTTTTCCCTGAAATGATTTGGTTTTAATATATAAATATTTGAGTCCCTGCTAAGTGCCAGGTACTCTACTGGTCACTGTGGTTATGAGATATAGTCAATGCCTCTGTAAAGTTTACAGCTTACTTGGAGGAGGTGGGTAGCAAACTAACAATGATGGAACAGAGTGATAAGATATACTCTATTTAAATTTCACCCTAATCACAGTTTCTAAGATTTTCATAAGATGTGATTTAATACAAATGTCAATGTTGTAATTATTTCATGTATATTTATGAACTGTTAAAGTATTGATTTTGAGATATCACATGGCTTCCTAATTACAAGTTGCTTTTTCATACGAAGTTTCTTTAACATAGCCCTTACATAATTTTGGTTATTAGTTTTAGTGAACTTTTTAAAAAATAGAATGCAACACCGTGTTGTTATTCAGTACTTGATGGGAATTTGTTTAGAATTATCCAGAAATTATTCCTAAGGTAATGGTTGTGCAGTAAATTGTAGTGTACCTATCTAAACAAGAATATTATAAAATTATTTTTAGGAATATTATCTGGCATTATTAGGTTATGTTTGTTTTCAAAGAACTTCTTATTCTTTATAATTACCCTAGAATCTCATGAATTTGGACTTAATTCAATATCTGCAATAAGTAAAACAGCTAAATGTAAGGAAACGTAAATCACACTCTTAAAATACACTGTTATAAATGGCTAATATTTAGGCATATAAGCCATCCAAGGAAATGTGACACATATTTACATATATTCATAGATTGTAGTTACTTAGGAAAAGTAACTTTCAAGTTAATAAAACTACCTTTCAGTGTTTCAGTTACTACCCTGTGATTTACTGTTCACTTATTCAGACTACTCTTATTTAAAATTTCTGATTTTTTCATTTTCTAAAAATAATGGATATTTAAACTTCCTTAAAATATAATTACAGTTCTGCACTTTTCATGTAGCTTATTTAGATAGTCAAAATTGTATATTTCTATTATTCAGTTATTTCTTTATTAAATGTTAAGGTACTTTTTCATAGCATGTGGTAAAGACTGATTTAGGGGCAGAAATGAATTAGGAAGTGTAAATTAGGAGGTAATGGAGTATTTCTAATAGCCTTAAGCTTTCAGCCGTTCCTTGAAAATGAATGTTCCAGACAACAAAGTGTGCATCTTCTCTATCTCTTGGCTCCTTTAAAAACAGATAGATTTTAATCTCAAGTTAGTGCAGAACTTCTAGTGATTGTTTGTAAAAAATAAATAAATAAATAAGAAAGTGATAATATTAAAGGATGAAGCTTTCTAAAAACATTGAAAACAAGTTTTTTTAATTGAAGTATAATTGACATACAGTATTCTATTCAAGTGTACATCACAGTGATTTTATTTATTTTTTTTGAGGAAGATTAGCCCTGAGCTAACTGCTGCCAATCCTCCTCTTTTTGCTGAGGAAGGCTGGCCCTGAGCTAACATCCGTGCCCATCTTCCTCTACTTTATATGTGGGACGCCTGCCACAGCACGGCTTGCCAAGCGGTGCCATGTCTGCACTCGGAATCTGAACCAGTGAACCCTGGGCTCCCGAAGTGGAACGTGCGCACTTAATCGCCCTGTGCCACCAGGCTGGCCCAATTTGATATTTAAATACATTACAAAATGATCACCATGATAAGTGTAATTACCATCTGTTACCATACAAAGTTATTACAATATTATTGGCTATATTCCCTATGCTCTACATTACATCCCCATGACTTACTGATTTTATAACTGGAAGTTTGTACCTCTTAATCTCCTTTGCCTATTTCGCCCACTCCCTAACTTGCCCCCAACTCTGGTAACCACCAGTTTGTTTCATCTATCTGTGGAGTTTGTTTCCATTTTGTTTGTTCATTTGTTTTGTTTTGTTTTTTTAGAGCCCACATATAGTGAAATCATACAGTATTTGTATTTCTGACTTATTTCACTTAGCATAATACACTCTAGGTCCCCCCTTGTTGTCACAAATGGCAAGATCTCATTCTTTTTTATGGCTGAGAAATATCCATGTGTGGCACACACACACCCCTCCCCTGACATCTTCTTTATCCGTATATCTATCTGTGGACACTTGGGTTGCTTCCATATCTTGACTATTGTAAATAATGCTGCAGTGAGCATAGGGTGCATATGTCTTTTTGAGTTAGTCTTTTCATTTTCTTTGGATAAATACCCAGAAGTGGAGTTGCTGGATCATATGGTAATTCTATTTTTAATTTTTTGAGGAACCTCTATACTGTTTTCCGTAGTGGCTGCACCGATTTACATTCCCACCAATAGTGTACGAGGGTTCTCTTTTCTACACATCTTCACCAACGCTTGTTATTTTTTTTTTTTTTAAAGATTTTATTTTTTCCTTTTTCTCCCCAAAGCCCCCCGGTACATAGTTGTGTATTCTTCGTTGTGGGTTCCTCTAGTTGTGGCATGTGGGACGCTGCCTCAGCGTGGTCTGACGAGCAGTGCCATGTCCGCGCCCAGGATTCGAACCGACGAAACACTGGGCCGCCTGCAGCGGAGCGTGCGAACTTAACCACTCGGCCACGGGGCCAGCCCCAACGCTTGTTATTTTTTGTCTTTTTTATAATAGCTATTCTAACACATGTGAGGTGATACTTCATTGTGGTTTTGATTTGCATTTCCCCAATGATTAGTACTGTTGAGTATCTTTTCATGTGCCTGTTTGCCATCTGTATTTCTTCTTTGGAAAAATGTCTGTTCAAGTCCCCTGCCCATTTTTTAATCAGGTTGTTTGTTTTTTTAATATTAAGGTGCATAAGTTCTTTATATATTTTGGATATTATCCCCTTACTGGATATGTGATTTGCAAATATCTTCTCCCATTCAGTAGGTTGCCTTTTTGTTTCGTTGATGGTTTCCTTTACTGTGCAAAAGCTTTTTAGTTTGATGTAGTCCTACTTGTTTATTTTTGCTTTCATTGCCCTTGCCTAAGGAGACTGGTCCAAAAAAATATTGTTAAGATGATGTGTAAGAGCTGGTTGCCTATGTTTTCTTCTAGGAGTTTTATGGTTTCAGGTATCACATTTATCACTTTAACCCATTTTGAATTTATTTTTGTATAAGGTGTAAGATGGTGGTCCAGTTTCATTTTTTTGCATGTAGCTTTCCAGTTTTCTCAACACCATTTGTTGAAGAGACTGTCTTTTCCTTAGTGTATATTCTTGCCTCCTTTGTCATAGAGTAATTGACTTTATATGTGTGGGTTTATTTCTAGACTCTCTATTCTATTCCATTGATCCATGTGTCTGTGTTTGTACTGGTACCATACTGTTTTGATTACTGTAGCTTTGTAGTATAGTTTTAAATCAGGGAGCTTGATACCTCCAGCTTTATTTTTCTTTCTCAAGATTGCTTTGGCTATTTGGGGTCTTTTGTGGTTCCATACAAATTTTAGGATTCTTTATTCTAGTTCTGTGAAAAATGGCTTTAGTATTTTGATGGGGATTGCATTGACTCTGTAGATTGCTTTGGGTAGAATGAACATTTTAACAGTATTAATTATTCCAATCCATGAGCATGGTACATCATTCCATTTATTTATGTTGTCTTCATTTTCTTTCATTGGTGTCTTATAGTAGCCAGAGTACAGGTCTTTCACCAACTTGGTTAAATTTATTCCTTGGTATTTTATTCTTTTTGATGCAATTGTAAATAGGGTTGTTTTCTGAATTTCTCCTTCTGATAGCTCATTATTAATATACAGAAATGCAACCTATTTCTGTACAGTCATATAATGAAGTATAATGAAGTTTTGGTCAGTGATGGACTGCATATACAAGTGATGTTCACATAATGGTGAAATCACCAAACGATGCATTTCTAAGCACATATCCCTGTCATTAAGCGATGCATGACTGTATATTAATTTTGTATCCAACTTTACTGAATTCATTAATTGGTTCTAATAGGTTTTTGTTGGAGTCTTTAGGATTTTCTGTACATAGTATTATGTCATCTGCAAATAGTGACAATTTTATTTCTTCCTTTCCAATTTGGATGCCTTTTATTTATTTTTCTTGCCTTATTGCTGTGACTAGGACTTCCAATACTATGTTGAATAAGAGTGGCAGGAGTGGTCATCCTTGTCTTATTCCTGATCTTAGAGGAAAGGCTTTTAGCTTTCACCACTGAGTATGATGTTAGCTGTGAGTTTGCCATGTATGGCCTTTATTATGTTGAGGTATGTTCCTTCTGTATCCACTTTGTTCAGAATTTTTTTTTTTTTTTAAGATTTTATTTTTTTCTTTTTCTCCCCAACGCCCCCCAGTACATAGTTGTATATTCTTCGTTGTGGGTCCTTCTAGTTGTGGCATGTGGGATGCTGCCTCAGCGTGGTCTGATGAGCAGCGCCATGTCCGCGCCCAGGATTCGAACCAACGAAACACTGGGCCGCCTGCAGCAGAGCGCGCGAACTTAACCACTCGGCCACGGGGCCAGCCCCTGTTCGGAGTTTTTATCATAAATGGATGTTGAATTTTGTCAAATGCTTTTTCTGCATCTATCAAGATGATCATGTGATTTTTATCTTCCATTTTATGTGGTGTATCACTTTGAATGATTTGCAGATACTGAACCATCTTTTATTGTGGTGTATGATCCTTTTAATGTATTGTTGAATTTGATTTGCTAATATTTAGTTGAGGATTTTTGCATCTGTGTTCATCAGAGATATTGGCCTGTAATTTTCTTTTCTTGTGGTGTCTTTGTCTGGTTTTGGTATCAGGATAATAATGCTGGCCTTGTAAAATGAGTTTAGGAGTATTCCTTCCTCTTCAAATTTTTGGAATAATTTGAGAAAGATAGGCATTAATTCTTCTTTAAATGTTTGGTAGAATTCACCTATGAAGTCTTCTGGTATTGGACTGTTACTTTTTGGGGAGTTTTTAAATTACCAGTTCAATTTTGTTACTTGTAATGAGGCTATTCAGATTTTCTATTTACTAATGATTCAGTCTTGGAAAGTTAGTGTTTCTAGGAATTTATCCATTCTTCTAGGTTTTCCAATTTGTTGGCCTAAAATGGTTCATAGTAGTCTCTTATGATTAATTGTATTTCTGTAGTGTGAGTTGTAACTTATCTTTCATTTCTGATTTTGTTTATTTGATCCCCCTCTCTTTTTTTCTTAATGAGTCTGGCTAAAGGTTTATCAATTTTATTTTTCAATAAAAATAAGCTTTAGTCTCATTGATTTTTTCCTATTGTTTTTTTAGTCTCCATTTCATTTATTTCCATTCTGATCTTTATTATTTGTTTCCTACTACTAACTTTGGGCTTTGTTTGTTCTTTGTTTTCTAGTTCCTTTAAGTTGGTGGTAGATTGTTTATTTGAGATTTTTCTTGTTTCTTGATGTGGGCCTGTATCACTGTGAACTTCTCTCTTAGAACTGCTTTTGCTGTGTCACATAGATTTTGGAGAGTTGTGTTTCCATTTTGGTTTTCTCTCAAGGTATTTTTTTATTTTCTCTCTGATTTCATCATTGACCCATTGGTTGTTTAATAGTGTGTTGTTTAGTCTCCATGTGTTAGTGTCTTTTTTCAGAGTTCTTTTTGTAACTGATTACTAGTTTCGTACCATCGTGGTCAGAAAAGATACTTGATATGATTTCAGTCTTGACTTTATTGAGATTTGTTTTGTGGTCTAACATGTGATCTGTCCTGAAAAATGTTCCATGTGCACTTGAAAAGAATGTTTATTCTGTAGTTTTGGGATGGAATGTTCTGTATATATCTATTAAGTCCATCTGGTTTAATGTGTCATTTACGGCCAATGTTTCCTTATTGATTTTCTGTCTGGATGAGCTATCCATTGATGTAAGTGGGGTATTAAAGTCTGCTATTACTGTACTCTTGTCAATCTCTCCCGTTATGTCTGTTAATATTTGCTTTATTTATTTAGGTGCTCCTATGTTGGGTGCATAAATATTTTCAAATGCTATATCCTCTTGCTGGATTGACTCCTTTATTATGTAATGCCCTTCTTTGTCTTTTGTTACAGTCTTTGCTTTGAAGCCTGTTTTGTCTGATATGAGTATTGCTACCACAGCTTTCTTTTCATTTCCATTTGCATGGAATACTTTTTTCCATTCCTTCACTTTTGGTCTTTGTGTGTCTTTAGATCTGAATTGAGCCTCTTGTAGGCAGCATATAGATAGGTCTTGTTTATTTTATCCATTTAGCCACCTTATGTCTTTTGATTGGAGCATTAAGTCAATTTACATTAAAGTTAATTTTTGATAGTATGTATTTATTGCTATTTTAATTGTTTTTTGGTGGTTTTTGTAGTTCTCTGTTCCTTTCTTCTGTTGGTCTTTTCTCTTGTGGCTTGATGATTTTTTTTAATGTTATGTTTGGGTTTCTTTATTTTTTTGTGTATCTGTTGTAGGGTTTTAGTTACCATAAGGTTCATTTATATTCACTTATATATATAGTAGTCTGTTTTAAGCTGATAGTCACTAAAGATCAAATGCATTCTAAAAGCAGTACATTTTTACTCCCTCCTCCCACGTTGTATGTTTTTGGCATCCTATTTTACACCTTTTTATTTTGTGTGTCTCTTAACTACTTATTTAGTTACAGTTGATTTTACTACTTTTGTCTTTTAACTTTCATACTAGCTTTTTAAGTGGCTGATCTATGCCTTTACTGTATATTTGCCTTTACTGGTGAGATTTTTTTCTTTCATGTATTTTCTTATTTCTAGTTATGGCCTTTTCTTTTTTGCTTAAAGAAGACCCTTTAACATTTCTTGTAAGCCCAGTTTAGTAGTGATGAATTCCTTTAGTTTTTGCTTGTCTGGGAAACTCTTTATCTCTCTTTTAATTCTGAATGATAACCTTGCTGAGTAGCATTCGTGGTTGTAAGTTTTTTCCTTTCAGCACTTTAAATATATTGTGCTACTCCTTTTTGGCCTGCAAAGTTTCTGCTGAAAAGTCAGCTGATAGTCTGATGGGGTTTCCCTTGTATGTGACTAGTTCTCTTGCTGCCTTTAAGATTCTCTTTAACTTTTGCCATTTTAATTATAATATGTCTTGGTGTGAGTCTCTTTGGGTTCATCTTGTTTGGGACTCTGCTTCCTGGACCTGGATGTCTGTTTCCTTCCCCAGGTTAGAAAAGTTTTCAGCCATTATTTCTTCAAATAAGTTTTCTGCCCCTTTCTCTATGTCTTCTTCTTCTGAGATCCCTATACTGTGAATATCACTATTCTTGATGTTGTTCCAGAGCTCCCTTAAAGTATGCTCATTTTTTTAAGTTCTTTTTTCTTTTTGCTGCTGTGATTGAGTGATTTCCACTATTCTGTCTTCCAGATTGCTGATCTGGACTTCTGTATCAGATAAGCTGCTAGTTCCCTCTAGTGTATTTTTCATTTCAGTTATTTTATTCTTCAGCTCTGATTTGGTCCTTCTTATATTTTCTAATTCTTCGTTGAAGTTCTCACTGGCTTCTTTCATTCTTCTGCTGAGTTCAGTGAGTGTTCTTATGACAATTACTTTGAACTCTCAGGTAAATTACTTATATCCATTTTATTAGAGATTTTTTTCCTGGGGTTTTATTTTGTTCTTTCATTTGAAACATATTCTTTTGTCTTTTCATTTTGTTTGACTTTCTGTGTTTGTTTCTATGAATTAGGCAAAACCAGCTACCTTTCCCAGTCTTGAAGGAGTGACCTTCTGTAGGAGCATCCCTTGTGTAGACTGCAGGTGGCAGGCAACTTTGGCAGGCTGGCTAGAAGTGGAGTAGGTGTGGGTCAGGGGGTCCCAGGGCAAGCTGTGTTGGGGTTGCCTTGGTGGGATGACTAAAGCTGAGGTGAGCCATGGCTGGAGAGTCCCAGGGCATTTCACACAATGGCCACCCCGATGGGATGGCTGAAGCGGGTGTGGGCCAGAGTGTCCCAGAGCACACTGTGCGAGAGCGGCCTTGGTAAGACTGCTGGAGCTGCTGTGGGCCTGGGGTGTGCTGCGGTGGCCTTCGCAGGCTGGCTAGAGTGCCTGGGCTCTGCTCCCACCCGTGCTATCAAGGTTGAGGGGGAGCACACAAAATGGTGCTCACTAGCACCTCTGACCCCAGTTCCCTGAGCTTTTGGCAAATGCTCTAGGGTTAGTAAATGGATTTCCTTCATGGATAGTCTGGATGCCCTTAAACCACTGTTTTTCACTGTGCTCCAGGCCGGGCTCATCTGTGTGCAGGCCCCTCAGTGATATCCCTCCCTACTGCAGGTCTCTGTGTCAGGAGTGGAGTTCCCGTCGATACTGTGTCTCCATATCTCCCACTGATCTCTATGTGGTTCCTCTATTGTTAGTTGTGCAGAAGCTGTTTTTTCAGCTCTCAGTTCTTCTTCAGGAGGAATTGCTTTATATGTAGGTGTAGATTCAGTGTGTCCGTTGGAGAAGTTGAGTTCAGGGTCTTCCTATGCCACCATCTTGGACCCCTCCACCAAACAAAAATCCCTTTTTAGAGTGATATAATAAACCTTGAAATTTGCTTTTTAAAATCAGACCTTCCCTTCCCCTAGATTCTATCTGTAAAATTTGTAGTATATCTCCCACATCACCAGTTTTGTCGTCTTAAAATAACTAAAAATTTTAATTTCACTTTTAAACTGTCTTAAGTATCTTATCGTAAGCATATTCCTGAATAAAAGGAAAATAGAAATTTCTGTTTATACTTAGTGTTTCCTCACATAGCGAGTGCCATATTAGTGTTATCCATGCCATAAAGATTTTCCTAAAATGTCTCCAGCTGTCACTGATTTTCCTCTTTTCTGGAATCGCATTGCATTTATTGTCTCTTCCACACAATTTAATTCTTAATTGCAGTCTTTTGTTGTTTATTAGATCTTGGTTTTTACTAGCCTGTTTTTTTTTAACTTAAAAAATGTTACCTTAATGAAGAAGTGAAACTCTTGCTGCTTGCAGAGGACATGATCTTATATATAGAAAACCCCAAAGAATCCATTGGTAAACTATTAGAAATAATCAACAACTACAGCAAAGTTGCAGGGTATAAAATCAACTTACATAAATCAGTAGCATTTCTATACTCTAGTAACAAACTAACAGAAAAAGAACTCAAGAACACAATCCCATTCACAATCGCATCAAAAAGAATAAAATACCTTGAGGTAAATTTAACCAAGGAAGTGAAAGACCTATACAACTAAAACTACAAGACTTTCCTGAAAGAAATTGATGACTACATAAAGAGATGGAAAGACATCCCATGCACATGGATTGGAAAAATAAACCTAGTTAAAATGTCCATACTACCTAAAGCAATCTACAGATTCAACGCAATCCCACTCAGAATCCCAATGACATTCTTTACAGAAATTGAACAAAGAATCCTAAAATTCATATGGGGCAACAAAAGACCCCAAATTGCTAAAGCAATTCTGAGAAAAAAGAACAAAACGGGACGCATCACAATCCCTGACTTCAAAGCATACTACAAAGCTATAGTAATCAAAACAGCATAGTACTGGTACAAAAACAGGTACACAGATCAATGGAACAGCATTGAAAGCCCGGAAATAAAACCACACGTCTATGGTCAGCTGATCTTCGACAAAGGAGGTGAGGGCATACAACGGAGAAAAGAAAGTCTCTTCAACAAATGGTGCTGGGAAAACTGGGCAGCCACATGTAAAAGAATGAAAATTGGCCATTCTTTTTCACCATTCACAAAAATAAACTCAAAATGAATCAAAGCCCTAAAGGTAAGACTCAAAACCATAAGGCTTCTAGAGGAAAATGTAGGCAATACACTCTTTGACATCAGTATTAAAAGGATCTTTTCAGACACCATGTCTTCTCAGACAAGGAAAACAATAGAAAGAATAAACAAATGGGACCTCATCAGATTAAAGAGCTTCTTCAAGGCAAATGAAAACAGGATTGAAACAAAAAAACAACCCACTAACTGGGAAAAAATATTTGCAAATCTTATATCCAACAAAAGGTTAATCTCCATACTATATAAAGAGCTCACACAACTCAACCACAAAAAGTCAAACCAACCAATCAAACAATGGGCAGGGGACATGAACAGACATTTCTCCAAAGAGGATATACGGATGGCCAATAGGCACATGAAAAGATGCTCATCATCACTGATCATCAGAGAAATTCAAGTCAAAACTATACTAAGATATCACCTTACACCTGTTAGAATGGCAAAAATAACCAAAAAGTAACAAATGTTGGAGAGGTTGGGAAGAAAAAGGAACCCTCATACACTGCTGGTGGGAATGCAAACTGGTGCAGCCACTATGGAAAACAGTATGGAGATTTCTGAAAAAATTAAAAATAGAAATACCACATGACCCAGCCATCCCACTACTGGGTATCTATCCAAAGAACTTGAAGTCAACAATTCCAAAAGTGCCATGCACCTCTATGTTCAGTGCAGCATTATTTACAATAGCCAAAACCTGGAAGCAACCTAAGTGCCCATCAACTGATGGTTGGATAAAGAAGAGGTGGTATATATATACAATGGAGTATTACTCAACCATAAAAAAAAATAAAATCATCCCATTCACAACAACATGGATGGACCTTGAGAGTATTAAGTGAAATAAGTGAGATAGAGAAAGACAATCTCTGTATGACTCCACTCATATGTGGAAGTTAAACATGTAGACAAAGAGAACAGATTAGTGGATACCAGGGGAAAGGGGGAGTATGGGGTGGGCACAAAGGGTGAAGTGGTGCACCTACAACACGACTGACAAACAGTAATGTACAACTGAAATTTCACAAGGTTGTAAACTATCATAATCTCAATAAAAAGTTAAAAAAAAATGTTGCCTTAGCCGCTAGCACTTTACTAGGTACATATGTTGAAGTAAAACAATGAGTATAATGATTATAATTCAGCAATATATACTGATATTTAAGAAATAGACATAACAAAGAGTACTTCAAAACATCACTAATTTAGGTTAACAAGGAGGAAAAATCAGACTAAATTATAAAGTATTTTTTCTTTTTTAAAGTTATGAAAGTGATATGTATTTTTTGTAGAGAAATTGGAAAATACACATGCATTTCCTTCATTCTAGTCTCTACACACAGACTGTTTCAAAAGTGAAACCATAATATATATACAGTTTTCTATCTTGCTATTTTTCATTTATTATATGATCATATGTTATTAGTATTCTTTTTTTTTTCCATTTTTTTCTTTTTTTTTGAGGAAGATTAGCCCTGAGCTAACTACTGCCAGTCCTCCTGTTTTTGCTGAGGAAGCCTGGCCCTGAGCTCACATCCGTGCCCATCTTCCTCTGCTTTATACGTGAGATGCCTACCACAGCATGGCATGCCAAGCGGTGCCATGTCCGCACCCGGGATCGGAACCAGCGAACCCCGGGCCACCGAGAAGCGGATCGTGCGAACTTAACCGCTGCGCCACCGGGCCGGCCCCCTATTAATATTCTTTTGAAACATAATTTTAAAAGCGAATGTACTATAATTTGTTTACATTTCCCCTTATTGCAACTTTGAGTTACTTTCCTTTTGATTTTTAACATTTTTAGTTTTTACATAGTTCTTTGGGCTTAAAATCATTTTAAACATAATAAAAATTGAGGAGACTGTAAGGAAGGCATTTTCAAAATATATTTTCAACCAAATAATTTCTCAGTAATTTAGTTTGCAGGAAATGAAAAGAAAATGGTATGGTCTTTAGTCGATTGTAGGTATTTTAATGTGGATATTTCCTGGCTGCATTTAACACTATAATAGTAATTTCATCTTTGCCTGTTTGAAAGAATTGATGTGTTCAGTGGTCTGTTTGGCTATTTGTATTGCCTTATTGAAACAATCTAAAATGCCATTCCTACAAAAGTGATGCATCTCACCTTTCATTTTATTAAAAAACAGCTATTGATGTACATTCCTTTATTATCCTTTTCAATTAGCAGCATGGCGAAATATTCAAAAGAAGAATTTTTACTTAAAATTATATCTGTGTTTTTTAAATGAAGAGAAATAATGGTAAATTTTAATTTAATATTCAAAAAAAGAGCTAAGAAAATATTGTGAAACCTTTCTTCTGCTAATTGAGTTTCAAAATGAGTATTTTCTTCCTTTATCTTCATGCCTACATATACTTATATGGTTTACCTCTTCACCTCAACTAAAACCTAGCTTTTTAAAATCCTCTTTATTCCTTCTTCCTCCATGGTGCAGATCTGGGATACAGAGATCTGGACCTCACTGCTACCACTTTCAAACTATCAGCATCATTTATATTCCTCTGTGATTGTTATTCTCTCCTTGTCTCATCATTGGCCAATATCTTAGTCAGTGCTCCACATCCCTTGACTACTTTTGGTGCTCATTGTTTTCATCTTCACATAAGGTCATTATTTTGGGCACCTTTCAATTACCTTTTTAAAATTCCTCAACTTCTATACCCCGAATCTATGTCTATGTTAAATGAGTTCACTTTGAACTCTATAATCCCTCACAATAATTTTACTTATGAAGTTTCAGACCCTGAAATCTCTTTGTCTAACTATAACTTTGTCTCTTTTGATTCTTCCCAACACATAAATCCTTCTTTTTGAATCTTTGTTATTGCCGGTGTTTTTGACCCTTTCCTCTTCCTAAAAGCTATTAAGTAACTTCTAGATTCAGCTCTCTCCTTTCCTAAGCTGGGTAGATCTCTTGGTGGACCATTTAAACTCTGCTTTCATTGGTGTCCACAATTATATCACCCTCATCCCTTGATTATCTGTTTTATTTTCCCTGTCATTTCCTAGTACAGAAACAATACAATTCAGAATTTTTTTTTTCTATTTGTGCTTCCATCTCTCAGTGTAAGAAAAAATCAGATATAAATGTTTATTTTCTTTGTTGCAAATTGATTGCCAACATTAACTGGCACTTAGGACTCTTTTATTCTCCATTGTTTGATTTCTTCTCTGGTGCCCATTCCAAACATTACAGTTCCTTCTCGTTTGCTATCTTCAATCTATCTCTTCACGCTCAGTGTTTGCTTTCACCTTCTTCTTCCAAACTAAAACAGAGACATTCCTACTTAAAACACTGAGATTGATTTGTGCCTATCAAATTGACAAAGATTTAGCAAAACTATAATGGCCAGTGTTGGCAGGATATGATAAAAATGACACTTTTCTCACTGTTTATTAGAACATAAATTGGTAGCCCCTGCAAGAGAGCTTCTGCTGCAGCATGTATCAGGGGCCTTTGAAATATCCATATTCTTTAAACAGCTAATTCCACTTTAAAGAAAGTATCCCTAATAGAGATGTCCGTAGATAGTTATGAATATCATTGAAATGACATGAATGTATTAATTTTTAAAACTTTTCTATACATTATACATTTATCTTTCCAATTTTAAAAGTTCATGAGATAATATACAAAAATTAAAAATCATATTTTCAAGGAATATATAATGGCACTGGAAAATAAATTTTATTGACAATGTTAATTAGGAGGAAAGAATATGACACTCTATTATTTCCCACTTTTGTTTTTTAAATTATGTTTTGGAATAATTTCTCACAACAGCAATATGAGATATTTTATTATCCTCCATTTTAAGAAGTAGAAAGCTGGTATTAGAGAGGCAAGTGACTTGCCCAAGGTCCCAAAGAGAGTAAGTAGTGGACTAAGATTCTAGCTCCAATCTGTCTGACTCCAGAGTCCCAGGTCTTATCAACCTTGCTGTGTGGCCTGTGTAATTGGAGGTTTAACTTTGGGTTTACGTATGGTCTAGGTTTTGTTTTAATTGACTTTAAGTATATAATTGAAAATATAGTCACTTTGAATCTTGTAGCTCAAGGACTACATTGTTTTATTTTTTAATAGTGCAATAATATCCAAAATATACTAATTTGATTAATGCCAAAAAATTTAATTTTAAATGTTGTGTATCAGTTTATCAATTCTATATAGGTAATGAATATTAAATAAAAACAGAATAGATTTCTTTGAAGACTTACATTTTAAAAAAATATAGGAACATCCCCATAAGCTAAGAATTTCTTACTTCCTTAAGCAATAAATCAGACCTTGTATTAGTCTGCTCTGGCTGCCATAACAAAATATCATAGATTAGGTGGCTTAAACAACAGACATTTATTTCTCATAGTTCTGGAGGCTGGAACGTTCGAGATTAAGGTTCTAGCAGGGTTTCGTTTCTGGTGAGGACTGTCTTCTTGGTTGCATGTGGCCACCTTCTCATTGTATCCTCAAATAGCAGAGAGCTCTGGTATCTCTTCTTGTATAGGCACCAGGCCTGTCGGATTGAGCCCTCACCCTTATGACTTGTTTAACCTTTATCACCTCTTTGCAGGCCCTGCATCCAGATGCTCTCACGTTGGGTTTAGAGCTTTATCATAGGAATTTTGTGGGGACATAGACATTCAATCCATAACAAACCTTTATTCCATCCAGCTCACTGACAGTGATATCAGAAGTTACCTTATGAAGAAGCAAAGTTCTTCCTGGAAGTTAGGGATAGAAATTTAGGAATTTCCTGGCATGTCCCTTGATGTATCTTTTTTATTTTTTTTTTTTAAAGATTGTTTTTTTTCTTTCCTTTTTTTTTTTTTTTTCTCCCCAAAAGCCCCCCGGTACATAGTTGTGTATTCTTCGTCGTGGGTTCCTCTAGTTGTGGCATGTGGGACGCTGCCTCAGCGTGGTCTGACGAGCAGTGCCATGTCCGCGCCCAGGATTCGAACCGACGAAACACTGGGCCGCCTGCAGCGGAGCGCGCGAACTTAACCACTCGGCCACGGGGCCAGCCCCCCCTTGATGTATCTTAATAATTAATGTTCATGATTTGTTTAAAGGCTTTTACAAATTGTATTATTTGGAAATTGCATTTTTAGAAATTGTTTATATTTCAGTCTGTAATTCCTTTTGAAGAAATTAAATATATAGGTTTACTACCCACCTGTTATAATTATTTCCTTTTCTTGTTCTGAAAGTTGCCTAATGTAAGCTTAGAGCTATGTCTGCTAATTCTAGCTACTGGAATTGCCTGTATATTTGGAAATTGTTAGTAATTTTTCTAGAAAACTTGAGATTTCTATCCTAATGTGATGTGTTGTTTAGGGTAATTTTGGGAGTGTGGAGATGTGCCGTTATGACCCTCTACAAGACAACACTGGGGAGGTGGTGGCTGTGAAAAAGCTCCAGCACAGTACTGAAGAGCACCTCAGAGACTTTGAAAGGGAAATTGAAATCCTTAAATCCCTGCAGCATGACAACATTGTAAAGTACAAGGGAGTGTGCTACAGTGCTGGTATGTTGCCCATTGAAACCTATTTTGAACTCAAGGTATGTCTTTGGCATCTTGGGTAGTATAAACATATAATGTCTCAAGATCTGGACTTATAATATACCAGTGCCCAGAGGGAGAAGCATTCTATATGACTGGAGATTTCGCTTGGTGATGGTGGGCTATATAAGTACAGGAAGTCTTTGGCTGATTGGTTAGTCATTCTCTTCACTGAGGATGCTGATTACTGTTCTTGCTTAAACTTACCAAGAGAATATCATTTTTAAAGAAATGTTGTCTTTGTTCACATTTCCTATGAAAATACTGTTTTTAAGTTAGATACTTTTATTCGATATAGATGAGGAGAAAGGAAGTTTTCTCATCAGCTTATTTTGGTTTGCATAAAGGGTTACAGAACACTAAAACTTAACTATTTTTAAAGCTTCTTTTCAAAACTTTTTGATTCAAAAAGCCTGTGTTATTAACTACTACATCACATTTAATTTATAATCAAGTTTTGTCATCTTAGACTCAGATTTTATTTATCTTTAAATCATTCATCTGTGGTTATTTTCTAATATTTCATCAGTAAAATATGGCAAAGTAAAACATTATGTTCCCATTTGTATATTAAAAGGCCGGCGTAATCTAAGATTAATTATGGAATATTTACCATATGGAAGTTTACGAGACTATCTCCAAAAACATAAAGAACGGATAGATCATAAAAAACTTCTGCAGTACACATCTCAGATATGCAAGGTACCTAATATTCTGGCTATTTGTTGTAGATGAAGAGAGCATGTTGAAGTAATTGTTAAGAAATTCTCTAGAGTTTTTCTTAGATAATTAAGGAAGTATACAAAGATAAGACCATTTAAATTGTTTATGTTTGTAAAACTAGCTAAAGAAAAATGTTATTTTATCCATAGGGTATGGAATATCTTGGTACAAAAAGATATATCCACAGGGATCTGGCAACAAGGAATATATTGGTGGAAAATGAAAACAGAGTTAAAATTGGAGATTTTGGGTTAACCAAAGTCTTGCCACAAGACAAAGAATACTACAAAGTGAAAGAACCTGGTGAAAGTCCCATATTCTGGTGAGTATATTTTAGTACAATAAAATGAAATTTTAGAGCACAAACTTCAAACTTTATTTTTACTATTATTAATAGTTCATCATTTATATATTTATAATAGTGAAAATTTATCACATGGTTACATTGGGCTAAATGCATTTTATGGATTATTTCATTTAATCCTCATAACAACCTTTGGAGAATATGTATTATTCTCTCCATCTTAAGCATGAAGGAACTGAAGCGTAGACAGGTTAAATAGCTTGCTCACAGTCCCGTGATCAATAAATGGCAGAACTAGGATTCAAATCTGGATAGTCTGATCCCAGAGTTTGTGCTTTTAAGCTTTCTTAACTATTATGGTGCTCATGACATTAATTAAATATTTTATATGTTGCAGCAGTTTGAAGCTAAAGGTAACTTTTGATCTTCCATTAAAATTGTGAATTGCAAAGAACACACAAACCTAATTTTTTATATGGTATACATTATTGTTCTCATTGATATGTGCTTTGATGCAAGGTTTTCTTTTTTATGCCTGAGTTCATTTAAGGTACATTTTGTTTTATAGGGATAATTGGTGAAATTATATTTAAATGTTTGGTTTGGGATATACTCAAAATAGACTTTAACTCTGGTTTATGCATCTGCTGAAATAATACTATTAAGATTATGTTGTTTCAATCAAATTTTAGTGTTAAGGAATGGGTTTCATTTATTTTAAGTATATTTTATTTTACGTCTTGGGTATCTGACTTAGAATTACTAATATGTAACTGTCAATTTATAAATATTTCTCTGGGATTTATCAGAATTATTAGAAATGTATAGATTATTCAGTTAGCTACTGCTAAGTTCATGTATCACCTGTATGTGTTATTTATCTTCATTTTATTTTGTATCTGTGAATCTTACAACTTACCCCAGTAATCTACAGCTATTGCAAATTGTTAGGCTGGAAAGAAATAAGGCAAGAAAACACCAATGTTTTAGAACAAATGGATTATTTGCACAGAAGAATAATTTGTACTGGTATCGTGAATGTGTTTTAAAGAAGAATCCTTAACTTTCACAGATGCGTACTGTAATAATTATGGCTGAAATAATGTCATGTCTGGAATTCACTTCATATAAGTCTAGTGGGGTGGAGGTGGGGAGTAGTAGGTAAAACAAGGTGTGAGCAATGAATTTAACTAAGTGGCAGATACATGGTTGTTCATTGTTCTCTAATTTGTATAGTTTTGAAATTTCTCATGATGATAAAAACACTTTTTAAGGACTGTCCTGATGATAATTGT
Source organism: Equus asinus (assembly GCF_041296235.1). NCBI lineage: Eukaryota > Metazoa > Chordata > Mammalia > Perissodactyla > Equidae > Equus > Equus asinus. The sequence goes on from NC_091812.1 coordinate 39,233,928, forward strand.
TAGCATTACCATCATCTAATTATTTTTAGGATAGAAGTGGAAAAAAAAAGGACTCATCTAAACTTGACTATTTTGGTCATGTCCTCAGTGATACATGAATTTCATTCTTTTTTTCTAGAATAAGAAATTAAAGAAGTTAAATGGAATTAACTAGCAATCCATAAATATTAGTTATATGAATTTCCAGTGATTTGGGCATACTTAATAAATACAATGTAATAAACTTTTATTAAGTACCCACTGTGTTCCAAACACCGTACAAGGAGATTGGGATAAGAAGATAGGATCAGCAACGGGAAAAAAGAACTGTCTCTTACTAGGAAGGCTGAACTAAAAGGAAAAGTTTGATATGGCAGGCCAATTCAACTGACAGGTCCACTACTCATAATCTCTTCCCTTTAAAAGCTCATAGTTTGGGGAAAATCAAATGTGTAATCAGATCATTGCAGTGCATTGTGTAAGTGCAATAATGAAGAAGAAGTTGGGAAAATATAAGAATGCAAATAATTCTGCTGAGGGTTTAAATTAATCAGAGAAAACTACAACTAAGATGACATTTCAACTATTAATAGTTTTTTAAATAGACAAGAAGGCCATTCCATGAGGAGGATAACAAGAACAAGAGGATCAGGAGCTTCCAAGTGAATGGCATCATCACAGAACAAATAGGGAGTAATTGGAACTGGAAAGGTTTGAGCCCTGTATACTATGTTAATGGGTTCAGAACTTATTCAGTAGACAGTGTGTAGGTGGGAAATTATAGAGGCTTTATCTGAGGGAATAACATGAGGAGATTCATATTTTAGGAGGATAGCTCTACTCTTGGTGGTGAACAGCAGTTCTGAAAGTGTAGGGACCTCAGATACCTACTTTAGGGATTCCATAAGGTTAAAAATATTTTCATAATAATATTAAGATGTTGTTTGCCTTTTTCACTCTCGTTTTTTCATGAGAATATCGTGGAATTTTCCAGAAGCTATAAGATATGTCTTCTATTAAACCAAACATTAAAGAAGCTTACACAAATGTAAAACAATGCTACTCTTACAAATTTTTTTGTTGTTTTTGGAAAGTTATTTTTTATAAAAATGTGATTTACGTTAACATGTACTGGGTTTATTATTTTTAATGAATTAAATACTTTTCTATTTTCTTAGTTTTAATATTTAATATAGTAAATATTAGTAGATATAAGCCACATAAACAAAAGCTTTTTGGAGACTTCAGTACTTTTTGAGAGTGTATAGGGAGCCTGAGACCAAAAGATTTGAGAACTATTGGTATAGAGGGTACGTTGTATTAAGGAGAGGCTAACAGTAGAGAGAAGGCTAGTTAGGCAACTTTTGTAGGAATCTAGGCCATTGGTTTTCAAACCTTTGTGTATTTATACCCACTGGGAGAATTATGAAAAACTGTATCCTTTCTTGCACATTTTTAAATTGATAGCTAAATTTTTTCCTTATAAATTTAAGTAGTTGTAAATAATATATTTCCTAAAATATTGACATTTAAATAACAATTATATCAATCTTTTAGACGTATCCGATGAAATCTAAGTACCACAGCAATATGATACCCATTGTCACCCACTTTAAAATATATAGGAACAGGCATTTTATTTTTGATAGAAACTTTACATCATTCCTTTTTGTCCTTAAAATTATATTTCCACTTCCCTTCTCACCAAGAATTTTACATAATGTATTATATTTTATACTTGGAAAATCTTTTGATCATCTATCTCTTTTGTAACCAAAATATGTACATAAATTGAAATTGATTTTTAAATTTCCTGTGACCACAAAACTCCTAAGTATTCACATTTTTCTTCTGGATTGAGTTATCACTGAAGTTATTATCAGGATGAAATTTTCCAAAGCAATATAAATAACTTACAAATTTGGATAATTGTTGAAAAACTTTTATTGGAGACATTTCTTAAAGAGATAAATGGAGCTTCCCCACCGCCCCCCCATTAGTTCCTATATTGTTGGAAGAATGTTATTTATTTCTGTAATGGGACCAGATTCAGCATAAAACCTAGGTTTATTTTCCATTTCATAGATGTAAACACTGAGAAAACTCATTTGTGTAAATAAGTAGATAGGAATGGAAGTTTTGTTATAACAATATTGATTTCTATGACTCCTGAGATATGTAGCAAAAAAATATATACAGGGATCTACCATTAAAATTTATATATCTGGCAATTTCATTAGATCCATTCTTTTTTCAATTTTATTGAAAGCAAAGAATTAAACCCACTTGATTTTCAAAAGTGGATTTACTACCCAATTATTAGAGTTATTCTCAGTTTCTGGGAAGTGTACCAAAAAACTTGTTCAAATTAATTGCAGTCGTGGTGTTACTCTCATTTAGAGGCATCTTGTTTAAATTGATACATTCAAAAAAGGTTGCAAAAAAATATATTGTTAATTTTGACACAGTATTTTTTAATAACATCTTTTATAATATTTTAAATACATGATTTAAATATGGCAAACCTTTGTGCTGCCTCAAAGGTTGAGTCAGTTTATGAAGAATATCCTCATACAACCCGTTTAGCAATGCTAGGCCTCATAAACAAATCACACTTAATTTCTGACAGAAAAAGTCTGACTTCATTTTTTAATTTAAATAAGTATATCAATATTATGAAATATTACTTTTTAAAACACAGAAATAAGTTGCAGAACACATGTGCAGAGGCTTTTTTATAGTGAAGCTAACAAAGCATATCCACCAGAGTGCCTTCCTTCCAAGATTCCTTCTTTTCTAATTTTAAATACTCACTTTTATACGTAATTTTATATTCTTTGTCATAAAGAAAGCCCCCAAATTATATAAATTTTGGGCCCTGTATTTCTCCCTGAATATTTGGAAAGATAAATCACAAGGGCAGTCAAGATAAGCTTAAAATGATATATATCTAGTATAATTAATTTCATACTGTTATGAAAATAAGTAATTTCTCATTACTTAATTTGCAATAAATGATACAGAATAAAATGTAGCTAGATTATAACTTATGAAGTAAAGTATATGGCAAAATGCATAGTATTCCTTCAGTAAATGTTTTGGGGAGAGGTATGTGTTGAACTCTGTTTGACTTTTTAAATAAGCAGCTTGTATAAAAATCAGAAACGACATCATTTTCATCATGATCAAAATTTTCCTATGTATTTAATGAAAAAGCTATATACTACTAAAAACTAGTCATATAGTTTTATTTTTATATTAGCAAAAAAAATTAAATGTTTTATTCAATTAATTGAGGTTGACTAAATTTTATATAAATATTTCAGAATATGATTTGATAACATAGGTTTTAGCTAACATTGAATAATGAACACTAACTCTGAAGTCTGAAAGAAATCACACATAATTTTTATCCATAATATTTAGCCATCATATCTTTAAAAAATTACAGTATCGTTTAAAAGAGTCTTTGTCATCTATATTGCTTTTGTTCAGAAGTGCTCTTTGTTTTAAGCTAACGGCATGTTTCAGCATGTCCTAGGGTTGGTATTAAGAACTGAGGGGAAAGTGATTCTGCTAAAATATTTTTTTAAATTGTTGAAGCAGAATTTTAGACTTCTAGAGGATCCTTATACTGTTCTTGCTGTAGAGTACCCCTTGGAAGATCTTTATATATCCCTGGGGTGACTCCACGTGGTTTGAGGACCGCTGTACTAGTCATGAGATAAGGATCTGACCCAAGACTGTAACAGCAATTTTGGTTTAGGAGACTGATTTGAGATATTTCTAAGATATACTCTAAAGGTACTAGGTGGTTCATTGGACATTGGAGTGAAAGATGAGTCAAAAATAATTCTTAAGATTTCCAGCTTCAGGAGTTGGGTAGATTGTGATGCCATTCATGCATAGGGAAAGTAAAATAATCAGCAGGTTTTGGAAAAGGCGGGGATGGAGTTCTGTTTACCTATAGAACTTTAATACAGACATGTTCAGTAAGTCTGAAGCACAAAAAGAAGGGTCAAAGATATGGTTATAAATTTAGGAGACTTTAGTAAATAGGTGGGTGATACTATCTAAGGGAAGGTTTTTGACAGAGGGGAAGAGATCTGATGATGGAACTTTGGGGAAACTCAAATTTAGAGAATGGAGAAAAGACGGGTTAGTGTTAGGGAAATATAATTCAAAATAAGCTCTCCTCCCAACCTAGAAAACCTCTCCACAAAGATAGAAGAGAAGGAAAACAGTTTTATTACTGAATAAGCATTAATCCAGAAAGTAATATGCGTCACAAGCAATCTGCTAAGAGATTGCAAAGACGGAAAGAAATCTCACCCTTTCATGTGGCCAAGGAGAGTCAATCTGTTACATACATGTTCTCAAGATGAACAATAACTAGTCCTCAAGTAAGAGGACTTGACAGCACCATTTGTCACCCATAGTTCATCCTAAATTTACTTGGTAATTGGAGTGACCATCTGTGTTAGCTAATTGGCTTTATCCAAAGGAAAAATAAACTTCTCCTATCTTTACAACAGGAGGTAGTTTTGCAACTTGGAAGGAGGCACCTGCCAAAGTTAGGCTTCTATCCTCTCACAGAAACTGGGAGGTAGGGTGCTATTTTCCATGATGATTCCATTCCAAAGAGATGGTTCTCAGGTTCTTGAGAAAGAAATTCCTGGATCATAAATCTGGCAAGAGGTTTTTAAGAAAAAGCTTTAATAAAGATTTACATATATTTCAAAGAGACAAAGAATTTACAGTTAGAGGTTTTCTAAAGTAAATGCTCTAAGAAAAGAGGAAGAAGAGTCTTTCCCCTCATTTTCAAGAGGGAGAATTATTTTTTTTATTTTTTGATTTGTATTTATCCTTATATAAATGATGGGAGAGAGAAAAACAGCCTTGGAGATGGGGCTGGTGGGGTGGGAATTACTAAGAGTGCTTTCATGGAAACCAAAGGAACAAAATACTTTGAAAGGGTTGGGGGAGTAGCACTGTCTTGAAAGAGATTATATTTCATTTGTGGGATAAAACTAACATACATTTAAAAATAACATAACTAAATATCTAAAAATTTCTTAAAAACTAACTATAAAAAGAATATACCTTTACGTGGTTAATTGTGGAATATGGACTTTTAAGTACTCTAGAAATTCAGTAGCATAAGGTCATTAAGACCTTGAGTAGTCAGAGGAGGATTTGTGGAAATGAGAAAACTTAAATTTGCTTTGAAGGAGAGATTAAATTTATGTAATTCATACTTTTAATCTCATCAGTCTAAAACATATCTCTGTCACCATCCTTTATAATAAGGATAAACCCATTAGCAATGGAATCATGGTATTCAGTGCATTGACCAAAATTCTCCCTTGCATAGTGTTGATATATGAGTGGACAGTGACACCATTTCCCCCCATGACTTTCTATTTTCTGTGCTCCCTCTCATCATTACCCCCTTTCTGATTAACAGGTTCTTTCTTTTATATGTTAATAGCTTCAAGTCTTGCTCCAGCTTAGAAGCCATTTTTTCCCCACTATGATACTTATCAGGATTCATTTAAAGCTTAACTTGCAAAGAGCAGCTTATTTTTCAGTTCTTAGAAGGTGCTTTGCAGTTAACACTGCTGTTACCTGTAGAGACAAAAATAAATTTTTTTGGATTTTAGTTATCTTTGTGTATCAGAGGTTCCCAAGACCACCCTCAGGTTCGATGATTCACTAGGAGGACTCACAGGACTCAGCAAACAGCCACACTGTTACCGAACCAAAGTGGGTTCACTTCCTGGTGAGTTAAAATCAGACTCTCCACCAGAAGTAATTGTCACACAAAGTAGAGCTTATTTACAGCAAATAGGAAACCACTAGGAATCATTTCTGAAGTCATGGCTGTCCCAGAGCACAGGACAGCAGGGGCCTTTTATTTTGGATAGGGAATGAATATTCGAAAGGGAGAGGTGGGTATTCACTTGCACAGGCACAGTTTGTGCATCTCCACAGGTGCTGCTCTTGCAGTGGGGCTTGGTCTGTTTCAGGGTGGTTGGTGATTACATCTCTTAACTAAAAAGAAAAAAACAATTTGAAGAAACAGTTAAATGCTTCTGAAACCTCCCTTGAGTTCTGCGGGGCAGTTAGTCAGTGACAATACTCATAACTATGATTCATTACAGGGAAAGATAAAAGCAAAATCAGCAAAGGGAAAAGGCATCTGAGGCAAAGCCTGGCGGAAACCAAGGACAAACTTCCAAGGGTCTTGTCCCAGTAAAGTCACATGGGACATGCTTAATTCCCCCAGCAGTAAATTGTGACAACACGTGTGAAATGTTGTCTACTAAGGAAGCTCATTAGAGACTCAGTACCTAAGGTTTTTATTGGGACTGGGTACATAGGCATACTCTGCCTGACACATATCAAAATTCCAGATTCTCAGAAGGAAAGCAGATGTTCAGAATAAACCGTATTGTTTGCAGAAACAATATAGGCACAGTGAGCCACACTTACCATTTAGGGAATTGTGGAAACCCTCCTGAAATCTAAGTTCTCAGGCACCAGTCAGGTATCAACATTGTAAGCAAGCAGGCCTTTTCGAAGATGGCAGCCTCAGGCCTGCTATGTTAACTCTTTTCTGTACACGTTTTAACCCAATAATTTTTTTTTCCTTAAAGATTGGCACCTGAGCTACGAACTGTTGCCAATCTTTCGTTTTTGTTTTTTGCTTTTTCTCCTCAAATCCCCCCAGTACATAGTTGTATATTTTAGTTGTGGGTCCTTCTACTTGTGGCATGTGGGACACTGCCTCAGCATGGCCTGATGAGCAGTGCCATGTCTGCGCCCAGGATCCGAACCAGTGAAACCCTGGGCCGCCAAAGTGGAGCCCTCGAACTTAACCGCTCAGCCACAGGGCTGGCCCCCTTTTTTTTTAATCCAGTGATTTGCAGGTAAAATCAAGAATTGGCATATCAAGTAACTGTCTTTTGAATGCTTTCAATGTGTTACAGGTATGCTCCAGAATCACTGACAGAGAGCAAGTTTTCTGTGGCCTCAGATGTTTGGAGCTTTGGAGTGGTTCTGTATGAACTTTTCACATATATTGAGAAGAGTAAAAGTCCACCAGCGGTCGGTGTGCTTTTTATTTACTTTCAACTTTTTTAATATGAGAAAAGATTTTTCCAAAGAATAATGTTAATCTTAGGGCTCATTTTAGAGCCTCTTATTGCTTGTTTGTAAGACAACATCTGAGAAAATAACCCTAAACTTATTAATTAAATTAACTTGAATTTTTAAAAAGGGGGCGTTGAGTACTCTTTAGTATGTTGTCTTAGTATTATTTTTAGTAAATCAAATAAGCTCATTTATTCTAGGAATTATTGCAAAGGTTAAAGTAAACCTTTTAAAGTAATTTTTTTCCTGTACATTATAGATTTTTTTAAATATAGGAAAGTATGAACAAAAATCATCTTTAATTCAACTGCTCAGAGATAACTACTTTAATATTGTGATATGTTTTCTTCCAGGCTTCTTTTAATTTTGTATATAAAAGTGAAATTTTGTTAAAAATATTTCTTTTATAAAATAAAGGTCATACCATCCAGTTTGTATTAAGCATGGATAGTTCCCTGTATTAGTAAATATTTACTGCAAATATGATGTCCAACTTCTGGGTAGCATTTCATCATTAAGATATTTCTGGACAATCATTTTTCATTTTTCAGTCTTAAGTAACACTTCAATGAACAAGTGAATATTCTCATACATATTGTTTATCTCTGGTTGTCACCTTAGAATGAAAGTATAATTATAAATGAAAAGTTTATAAACTCTTTTAAAGAGTTTTGATTATTTCAGAATGCTTTCCAGAAAAGCTCTACCAAATTACTCTCATTAGCAGTGCATTAGGCGTGTTCATTTCTTCATCTGCCAGTATTGACCATTATATTTTTATTCAATTTTGCCAAATTGATAGGAGAGAAGTTGTATATATTTAATTTTAATTTGCATTTCTCCTACTAACGTGACAGTACATATTTATTGGGTATTTGGGATGAGTATGTGTGTGTGTGCAGTGTCTGCTCATGTGTTGTGCCTATTTTCATATTGGTAATTTTTCTTACCAATTTATAAATGATATGTTCATTGTAAATATTTCTCTAGCTTATAGTTCAAACTTTAATTTTATGAATTTCTAACATGAACATTTTCTCTCCATTGCATTTATGTTTAAATATTCATTCTGCATTTTCTTTTTATTATGGCCTCTTTTACATTCAACTTTTTATTTCACGTGAAATGTAATATGATGTGTTAAAACGACAACAACCAAAAAACCGAAGTAAATATGTTTTTAGTTCACTTACTTTGATCTCTTCTCAGAGAATAATGGCATTATAGAGGTTCCACATTTAACAGTCCTTTCTGAAATATGACTGAAAAGGAAGTTACTGATTCTTAAAATAGTCTGTTTTTAAAAGGTTTCCAACATATAAGAAAACATACATATACAGACATTTTCCCATTTACTGGAAGAAACTGAGAAAGGATTTTGCTTCAAATTCAATATATCAAAAAAATCTCATTGAAACATGGGTTTGTTTTTCAGGAATTTATGCGTATGATTGGCAATGACAAACAAGGACAGATGATTGTGTTTCATTTGATAGAACTCCTGAAGAATAATGGAAGATTACCAAAACCAGATGGATGCCCAGATGAGGTAAGAAAAAAAACTTTTTATGCACAGTAGTCATGCATTTTCTTTCTCCTTTTACCCAAGGATGTTAGGTCATTTTATGAAATTTAATTTGCTGAGCTTTTAGATAAATAGCATAATCATATGACTGTGGATCTAAGCCATGATACTTGTATAGGAAAATTAAGTTGGAGTTCTGAATTCATGCTTTCGCCAGTTAAAAGATGGCACTTTGTATGCATTGTAATTTTGTTTTATTTTCTTTTACAGATTTATGTGATCATGACACAATGCTGGAACAACAATGTAAATCAGCGCCCCTCTTTCAGAGACCTAGCTCTTCGAGTTGATCAAATAAGGGACAACATGGCTGGATGAAAGAAAAGAACTTCACGCTGAGACCAAAATAGACTTACAGAACAAAGTTTTGTATTTCACATTGCCCTGGACTATTATTACATATATCATTTTGTGTATATCATGATGCTAGCCAGCAAAGATGTGGAAATACCTGCTCAAAACTTTCAAAGTTTATTGAGTTTTTCTTCATGAGGATACCAGTTAAAGACATTGATGAAAAGTCCTTAGCAAAGTATGCTGTAAAAAGTTTCATGAACCTAATCAGTCAGTTAAGTCACCTTTCTTTGCCAAACGAAAAAAAATAGACTTTTCTCAACTCAGAATTTTAAGAGATGAAAAAAATTGTCATGTAAATTTTGCCAAGTTAAAAATGCATAGAATATGTATGTACAGTTTTTACCACAGTGAATGTATAATACTCTGACACCTTGTGTGATGTTTTACACAAGGGCTAGTGTTCACTAATGATGTTTTCTAATTTTTCCATAGTCAATCTACAGTAACTTCTCTATACAGACAAATTAAGATGCTGAGATAATTGAATAAGTACCTTTGTGTCCTTGTTCATCTATATCACTGGCCAGCAATATAAACAGGTGTATACTTTTAGCTTGTTGTTCTATGTTCTGTAAATGTTTTTCAAAGCAAAGGGAACAAATGTTTAGTTTTATTTGTATAGGAAATTTCCCTAACCCTAAAGAATACATTTTGAAATGGAACAAGTTTACAAAGATAAAACACAATCTATTTTCTTATTTGTCTCTCTTGTATCTGTTTGTGGTGAGTATGCTTTTTAAATAGAACTATATACAAGTTTTTCTAAGACTACAGTGAATAGTTTTCTTTTAAAATTTTAAGATTACGAATGCCAAGAATATTGTCATCCCTTGAACCATTGGCTGCCAACAAGATTCTTCAATCCCTGGGACCTGTGGTCATGCATTAAATTTGAATGTAAGCCATAAAACAGATTTGTTTTAAATGTATAAGCTTATAAAGATGCATAGTGAGTTAGGAATGTTTTTTTCTGAAGACTATATATTTTAGGTTTTCAGAAATCTCTATTGCAGTCATAGAAAAGATTTCCTTTTGTTAGAGATTCTTACATACAAGGGAGAAAAGAGAGTAAATTGGTGGAAAGTATGCTTCTTAATTTTATTCAAGAATGCCAGTAGAAAATTCATAATGTATGCCTTTAAGAAAAATGAGAGTATACATATTTTCAATTAAGTATAAAGGGTTATTTGTTGTTGTCTTCATTGGTTTTAGTGCCACTCCATTTTAGACACCATACCTAAAATACGGTGGGGTTTTGTGTATGTGTATTATTTATATAAAGTTTAAAATACTTGGTATTTTGGCTAAAAAGAAAATAGTTTCTTACTTTATCTTCAGTGGTTTATGCTATTTTTTTAAACTTGTACTTAAGACTTTTGATTATTTTTCTGACTACTTTTTGGAGCTCGTTTTAAAATGCAAATTATGTAAGGAAAAAAAGCCTCACACATAAAATTTGAGATGTTTCATTTGGAAGGAAGGAAAGAGAAGAAATTCTTGATTTTTACTATCTTTAAAGAATAGTACCAGTAGTTACCAAAGGCAAAAATTGTCTAAAATGATAGTATATTAGATTTTAAAAGATTTCTAGTAGATATTTTGAAGAAAGTTGAATATAATTTTTATTTAATTTGTAAAGACTCCTCAAGGATCTGTATTGTAATGCAATTAAGAGATCTTCCGTTAGGCTACTTTTCAAGTCAAAAGTAGCATATCATAATACAATATACTTGATTTCAGATTTTTGTACTAAAACTAAGTACTTAAAGATAGATTCTTAATGGTCTATAACATTTTGTTTTTAAAAACAAGAATGTTAACTAGATTTCTTTTAAAAAGTTTTTTTAATGTTTAATTTTTTACTTTTAGGGAAAAAAAGCCCACATAAACATTCTTAAGTTTTTAGAGTGGGATAGCTACCTTATAAAATTCTAAGTTTTCAAGAGAATTATTATTCACTGAGGGTTTGTGATGTTTTAAATTTTAATTCTGACCGTACATAAAAAGAAATTTACCCTGCAGCTGTTTAGTTTGTTCTGCACAAGAAACAGGTAAGTATTGTGCCAGTTAATCCCAAAATATTTCTTCAAATTAATATTCTTTGGAAATGAGGGAAAAGTTTTCTTAGAATTCTGTAAATATTCTAGTATATTAAGTTATACAATCTTTATATAAACAGTTTTCTACATCCATGGCTACCTGCTTTGGCAAATAGTCACTTCTTCATGTTATTTCTATTTATGCTGCCAGTAGCACTATAATTTGCTGTGGAAGAGTGCTGTCATAAGACTTCTGCTTTAAAGTCAAGTGAAGTTTTTATCACAACTAAGACTTCTGATATTTAAATTTTATTTAAACAGTTTTATTATGGAGTAAACATTAGAAAATACCTACAGTTCTATACCTGGGAGCCACTCTCCATGGAGTGGTATTTGTGGTCAGTTTATTGAGACTGTTTTCTTCATTGTGCCTTCAGCATGTTCCCACAAAATTGAAATATCGAAGTAATAAATATTCAGAAGTCATTTTCTTTTGTATTGTCACCAAACCAAGGAAGTGGGGGTATACACACTGGTTTAGGCATGTGCATAGAACGCTTTTTATAAATAGTAAGCCTATCTTTCAATTTTTTAAGAAATGCTTCCTAAGATTGCTATCAATTACTGTGTGCTCTTTATGAACATTGCTATATCCACTTTAGTTTGGGTATTTAAATTATTGCTAAGGAAAGTTTCTCTAATATTGTAGTATAACTTACTAAAGATCTTCTAGTTTGGTATATTAGAATAAATAATCACAGTAAGTATAAGTCGGCAGGATTATCCAAACAAAAGACTAGGTTATATGAAATAAGCTTCATTTTATTTAAGAAAACAAAAATCAAAGTATGAATATCAGAAAATACTTTGCGTTTACTCCCAGATTTAGGCTGGTTGTACTTAATTTCAGGATAACTTGCTGCTAAGTGTTTCATAACATTGATAATAACATTAGAAAGATTTTGTAATGACAGCGAGATAAGAGAATTTTTAAAACTTTCACATTGGGTGGGGGGATGGATTTTCCCTTCTTCCCTTCTAGGTTCTTTGGCTGGTCTAATAATCAAATTGATATGAGAGATTAATAGAAAAACAAACAAAAGTTTAATAACTTATATACCTCCTGTATATGTGGGAGAGATCCAGGAAAACTGAGTGCCTCCCTGAAATAGCCAAATACCATCTACAGCTAAAGACAAAAGAAGATGTTGGAGGTGAAGAGTCAGTGATGGGAGGTAACCAGGAAGAGCACAGTAAACAAGGGTAACCTTGATGCAGATTTAAGTCTTTGCCTTCTCCACTGATAAAGGTTTCTGGAGATTGTTATCACCCTCTTCCTAGTACAGCAAGGGAGACTCCCTTACAAATGGAGATTTTACGTATACAGCCCTGCTTGCTTCATGAGGGGATACTTTCTGAGAAATGCATTGATAGGCGACTTTGTTGGCAAATATCATAGAGTGTACTTAGACCAACCTCGATCCTCAATCATACAGTTTACTGCACACCTAGGCTGTATGGTACTAATCTTGTGGGACCACCATCATATACTCAGCCCGTTGTTGACTGAAAGGTTGTTATGCAGCACATGATTGTAAATGTAAATGTCTCTTACAAAAGGGTAACTTCTACTTGGTTTTCAGAACTTCTGTCATGTCTGCTGTTTGTTTAAAAATAACCTAAAATAATCATTATGCCAAAGAGGCATATTTTGGGATGACAAATTTTATTCCCCTTCAACATTAATCAAATTCATGTCATATGTATATATAGCCTTTCATATGAATCAAATTTTTAGTAAAACATACATTGTATACCTAAATATTAAATTATTTAAGTTTATAGCCCTATCAATTTTATTTTATTACAATATGTTGTTCTTTAGGTTAAGAAATTAATTTCTATTGTGCTTATGTCAGATGGCATTGCTTAGTTGGTGCTTAAATATGGTTTATTCTTTTTATGAAATTTACCCAGAAGACAAAGTACTCATCTTTGAGAAATGTGGCTGCATTTTTTTAATAGCCATCCTAAAGACTGTGAAGTGGTATAGCATTGTTGTTTTGATTTGTGTTTCACTAATGATTAATGATGTTCAGCATCTTTAAATGTGTAATTGGCCATTTGTGTAACTTCTTTGGAGAACTATTTAAGTCCTTTGCCCACTTTAAAATCAGGTTGTTTGTTTTTTGATGTTAAGTTGTAGGAGTTCTTTATGTATCCTGGATATTAACTCCTTATCGGATACATAATTTGCAAGTATTTTTTCCCATTCTGTGGGTTTCCCTTTCCCTCTATTGACTGTGTCCTCTGATGCACAAAAGTTTTTAATTTTGATGTATTCCAATTTATCTATTCTTACTTTTGGTGTCATATCCAAGAAATCATTGCCAATCCAGTGTCATGAAGCTTTTTCTTATCTTTTCTTCTAAGTGTTTTATAGTTTTAGCTCTTATGTTTAAGTCTTTGATTCATTTCATGTTAATTTTTCTATACAGCATAAGGTAAGGGTCCAACTTTATTTTTTAAGCATGTAGATTTCCAGTTTTCCCAACACCATTTGTTGAAAAGAGTGTCTTTTCTCCACTGAGTGATCTTGGTGTACCCTTGTCAAAAATCATTTGACCATGTATGTGAGAGTTTAATTCAGAGTTCTCTGTTTTATTCCATTGGTCTGTATGTTTGTCTTTATGCCAGTACCACACTGTTTTGATTGCTGTAGCTTTTGTAGCAAGTTTTGAAATCAGGAAGTGTGAGATCTTCAACTTTGTTGTTCTTTTTCAAAATTGTTTTGGCTATTTGGTGTCCCTTGAGATTCCACATGAATTTTAGGGTGGGGTCTTCTATTTCTGCAAAAAACATCATTGGATTTTGATGGGGATTGCATTAAATCTATAGATTGCTTTGGTTAGGTATAGTATCCTCTTATGTGGATTATCTCATTTTATCCGTACAGTTTTGTGAGATAGCTACTATTAGTTTTCTCATTTTAAGTGTGTGGAAACTAAAGTTTAGCAAGTTATAATAAATTCCCAATATGTATACCCACATGTAGAAAAAAGGGATGCTGGAATTTGAACTTAGGCAGTCTGACTCCAATGGCAGAGTTTATAACCACTTCACAATCCTGCCGTTCACACCTTTTTCAGTACACATATAAAGCAGCAATAAACTAGATAAGCTTTCTGCAGTGATCCTTGGTTATATTTCCCAGGTGGCAAGATGACAAAATCATGTCAGTTCCCAGTGGAAATTATTTGAATATATTTTTAGTTGGATTACCACATTCTGTCCTCCAAACAAAAGAATTTAAGTGAACAACAATTTGATACAATGTAGAAAGTAAGTCTTTGTAGAAGGAACAGTGTAAGAGATAATACTGCCTTTTGCTAGATAATGATAGAAAGTTGAAAGTAGATGAACTTAAAAAAAAATGGACTGGATGACCTTTGCCTCAGAATACTCTGCCAAAATATAAGGAAGTATATTTAATTTGGGCACTCTCAAATATAGACATAATTCTGGTTGCTTCAGGAACTAAACCATGTTTTCCAAAGTCACTATAATATTTGCTACATGAAAGGGAATTACTGCAGTGCAAGAAAAGGATCAGAGATTTAAATGAAACCATGCATTTTACACCTGAGGAAGCCAAGTCCAAAGGAATTACCTTAACTTGCCCACATCACAGATCTGGTCAAAAGCAAAGCCAGGCTAGACCCCAGGTCTTCTGACTCTGATTGGTGCTCTTTATATTCCAACATGTTAAATTACCCCCTTTTAAAGAAATGAGCCTAGGTTATAGACAAACCATAAACTTTACTTATTTAATCTTTTAACAAATCTTTTGAGGGCCTACAGTGAAGAAGGCACTATGCTAAACACTGTTGGTGAACAAAGATGTTCAGATATATCCTCAAGGGTTTTTAGTTGAGAAGGGACTTCAGAAAGCATTACAAAGACAACTTGCAAATATTTAGGAAAAAAGCATTAAGTAGCTGCATCTCTAGAAGGAAGTTACTTCTGATGAATTTGCGGTAGAAGAAAATAAGTGATAGGTAAAACTGAAGCAGCATCAGTTATGCAAAAAATATAGCAAATAGATATTTAATATATTTGAATCAAATCAATAACCTGGGAAATTTTAACCTAGAACCAAGGTTGCAAAACTATTTTGTATGATGATGAATGACCCAGAGAATTACACCAAGTAAAGCCATACATAAGAGTTTCTATTCACAGCTATCAGTTCAGAACTCTGAGACAGAATTCATTGTATTTTCTCCACAAAACTGCCTCCCTTCCTGATTGCTTTAGTCATAATAATGATGCCACAATTCTCTTAAGTCATCGAAGCTCAGAACCCCTGAGTAAAAACCTTTGATTTTTGTTTTTATCTCTTGCACTCTCTTTCTGTTCTTCCTTCTCACTGTCTCCTTCATTAATCTCTTCTTTTGTATTCCCTTATAATTTCATGTCTGGACTAGTGTAATAACTTTAGTCTTCCCACCTTCTCTCATTAGGCCTGTGTGTCACTGTCAGGTCGTTCTTCCTATAGCACAGTTTTAACCATGTCACTCTTCTCAAAAGCTTTCCACCTCTCCCCATTTCCTACAGGATAAAGTCTAGCCCCCTAGACTGTCACCAGAGGCAGAACCAGATTTTAACATCAAAAAGAAGGAAGCCTGGGGTAGGGACTGCCTTGGTTGGAAAGAAAGAAAGGCTTTTTTTTTTTGAACTGACTACTTTTCCCACCTGTCACCTGGTATTACTTTCATACTGCTTTCACTGGCATCTTTTCATCATAATCTTAACTGTTATATCAACATATTTTCTTTTGTTTCTTTGTTTTTGGTTTTTTTTGAGGAAGATTAGCCCTGAGCTAATATCCATTGCCAATCTTCCTCTTTCTGCTGAGGAAGATTGGCCCTAAGCTAACATCCAGGCCCATCTTCATCTTCCTCTGCTTTATTTGTGGGACACCTGCCACAGCATGGGTTGATAGGTGTTGCTAGGTCTGCACCCGGGATCTGAACTGGCAAACTTTGGACTGCCAAAGCAGAGAGCTCAAACTTAACCACTGCACCACCAGGCTGGCCCCCAACATATTTTAAATTATTGAAAAAGTACCACTTTTCAGAATTATGCTCAGGAGGGGTAACTCCCTTTGCTCACCTCATAAACTAGGCTTCTGTCATTCTAAGCCCTTCAAAATGTCCCAAACTGCCTTACCTAGATTTATCTCCCATTACTCCTCAATAATTTTCCAATCCAGCCAAATTGGTTTATTTGCCATTCATTCCCTGAAAGTATCTTGTAGCTTGGACTAGAGAGGTGGGTATAGAAATGGGAAGAAGTAGGAAAGTATACTACTGATGGATTGAATCGAAGGGATGAGAGAAAGGAGCAAAGCAAGGATACCTCTTTGGTTTTGGTTTGAGCAACTAGGTGGAGGGTTGAGCTATTTACTTATATGGGAAAGGGGAGAGTTTAGACAGAATTCCATTTTGGACATGTTAAATTTGAGATGCCTATTGGATATCCAAGTGGAGAGATGTCACATAAGTAGTTACTTAAAATGCATATAATTACAGTAGCTTAAGGAAGTGTTGTGAAAGAAAGGAAGCAAGTAGAGGATCAGAACCTGAGACAGTCTAACATTTAAAGGTTAGATGCAGGATGAAGAGTCACCAAAGAAAGACAAAGAGTGGTCAGTGAAGTAAGAGGAAAACAAGGATAGTGGGGTTTCATGAAAGCAAGAAAACAGTGTGTTAAGTAGGAGACAGTGGTCAACTGTGTTGAATATTATTTACCGGAGGACCAAGTAATGGGAGCACCATGCACTGACCATTGTGATTGGCTGCAGTGAGCTGATGGGTAAGTTCCATATAATTGGAGGACAGCTTCCAGACTGGATCACATTGAAGAGGTTATAAGGTTGGAAAGGAAGTGGAGACAGTACTACTGTCTTCAAACAGTGTAGACTACTCTTTTGAGAAGTTGAGCCGTGAAGGGGAGCAGGCTTAATATGTGCATGAAGACAGGGTTCTTGATTTTGAGTTGAGAAATATTACACCAAGTTTATATGCTGATAAGCTGTGGAGAAAGGGTGAGACTGATGATATCGGGGAAAGAATTATAAAAGGAGTGAAATTTTGAATGAGATGCATCGCGCAAGACAGAAATGAGTCTTTAACAGATAGATTTCTACAATTCCAACTAGGGGGAAAGTGGTAAAATGGGGTAAATTCAGGTAGGATTGTAGATTTGATAGTGGAAACATGAAAAGCATTTTCCTCTGATTAACTCTCTTTTATCACTGAAGTTTGAAGTGAAATTACTGGCTGACTAGTAATTTGATGGTATATCCAAATCTGCTTTGATTATTATTACCTTAAAAATGAAGCTGAGGGAGTGACCTCAGCATCATGGAGTGAGGTCTTCCCTTAGTCTCTCCCCACTAAGATATAGCAGAAAGACATTCATAAACCACCAGAGGACATTCACACAACACAATAGATATCTGAGAGATCCAGACAGCCATACATCTGAAGGTGAGGGTGCTGGAACCATCAGGCGGCAGTAGAAGGAGGTAAGGGGTTCTTCTCTCCCTCCTGAGCAGCAGCAGTCTAGGGCAAAGGACCTCAGGTGGTGGCCAGTGCATGACCCTGAGAGGAGAAGGGGGAGAAGGCAGCCCTCTGCAGGAATGTTGGTGCTCTCAGAGCTGCCTCTCTGCCTGTGGGAACACTCCACACCAAGGCAGCTAAGCAATTGTGGGATGTCCACACCAAGCTGAGCAGCCCCGGTGGGCAGACAGTGCAGAGCAGGGGCACACAGGATCATGCAGGTGAAAGAAAGCACCCCTCCCCACCACCTGGCACACCAGTTCAGTCTATAGGCCAGAGCAGGGGATCCCTGGCAGAGCACCTGTAAACGTGTGTAGAGCGGCAGTGGCCAGCTGGCCAATGCAGATGGGCTCTGTCGGTACAGCTTCCAACAGACTGGCACATCCGCCAGGGGTCACAGAGGGCTCAGAAACACATTTCCTGGCCCCACCCCCCACTTGTTAGTGGTGGCAGGTGGAATCTGCAACCAGACACATCTACTATGCAATAACTCAAGTCCACCCTATCAAATAGCATGTGGAAGTACATTAAAAGTCCAGACCAAAAGGAAAATGGTGAGTACCCAAAAATCAATCCTGAAGTGACAGAAATTTGCAATCTGAATGACAGAGAACTCAAAATAGTTATCATAAAGAAACTCACTGCGTTACAAGAAAACTCTGATGATTTCAAGAATAAAGTTAACAGAGGAAATTCTTCATTAAAAAAAATAATCAAATGTTGGAGATGAAAAACACATTGAGTGAGATGAAAAATCTGGAGTCCTTAAATAACAGAGCTGATATTATGGAGGACAGAATCAGTAATTTAGAGGATAGGAATATAGAAATGCTGCAGATGGAGGAGGAGAGAGAACAGACTAAACAAATGAAGTTACCCAAGAAATAGCCAACTCAATTAGGAAATGCAACATAAGGATCATATGTATTCCAGAGGGACGAGAGGAAGAAAGGAATAGTGAGCTCATTCAAAGAAATAATAGCTGAGGACTTCCAAAACTAGGGGAAGGAACTGGAATTACATGTAAATGGAGCTAATAGAACTCCTAATTACATCAGTGTAAAAAGACCTTCTCCAAGGCATATATTAGTAGGACTGGCAAAAGTCAATGACAAAAAAAAAATATTAAAGGCAGCAAGGCTAAAGAAAATAACCTACAAGAGAACCTCTAGCAGGCTTTCAGTGGATTTCTCAGCAGCAATTTTAGAGGCTAGGAAAGAGTGGAATGATATATTCAAAATTCTTAAAGACAGGAATTTTCAGCCAAAAATACTCTATCCAGTGTAAATATCCTTCAAATATGATGAGAAATAGAAAATTTCCCAGGTAAACAAAAGCTGAGAGAGTTCATTGCCGTAAGACCCCATGTACAAGAAATGATCAAGAAAGCCCTCATACCTGGGGGGGGGGAAAGCCTTTACAAATCCTTGAGTAAGGAGATGAATAGATAGACAAAATCAGAAAATTGCAGCTCTCTGTCAGAAGAGGTAAGCAATTTATAACATTAAAGATAAACAGAAAGAAAGCATAAATAACTAGGATCACTTCATTTTAATCACAAACACAACACAATGGAATAAGTTGTGACAACAATAACTTAGATGGGGAAGAGCAGTGGGATGGAATCTGCTTAGACTAAGGAAATAAGAGGCTAACATAAAATGGACTATCTCACCTACAAGGTCTTTTATACAAACCTCATGGTAACCACTAAACAAAAAATCAGAACAGAGACACAAATGATAATGAGAACACCATCATAGAGAAAGACCAAACTGAACTGGCAGTTAGAAATACATGGGACAAGAAACAAGGGAAATACAGAACAACCAGAAAACAAGTGATAAAATGACAGTGTTAAGCCTTCATAAAGAAATAATCACTCTAAGTGTAAATGGATTGAATTCTCTAATCAAAATACACAGAGTGGCTGGATGGATTGAAAAACAAGATCCAACAATATGCTGCCTCCAGGAAACACATCTCGCCTCTAAAGACAAACAGGCTCAGAGTGAAGGGATGGAAGACAATACTCTAACCTAATGGCAAACAAAAAAAGCAGGTGTTGCCATACTTGTATCAGACAAAGTAGACTTCAAGATTAAAAAGACAATGAAGGACAAAGAGAGGAAATATATAATGATGAAAGGGACACTCCACCAGGAGGACATAACACTTATATATGGACCTAACACAGGAAAACCAAAGTACATAAAGCAACTATTAACATCTAAAAGGAGAAATTAATAGCTGCACAATAACAGTAGGGGACCTCAACACCCCGCTTGGATCAATGGATAGATCATCAGACAGAAAATCAACAAGGAAATAGTGGATTTAAATGAAACACTAAATCAGATGAACTTAATAGATACAAATAGAACATTCCATCCCAAAATAGCAGAATAGACATTCTTCTCAAGTGCACATGGAACATTCTCAAAGATAGACTATATGTCAGGAAACAAGGCAAACTTCAATAAATGTAAGAGGACTGAAATCATATCAAGCATCTTTCTGACCACAATGCTGTGAAATTCAAAATCAACTACAAGAAAAAAGCTGAGAAATTGACAAATATGTAGAGACTAAACAACATGCTACTGAACAACCAATGGGTCAATGAAGAAATTAAAGGAGAAATCAGAAAATATCTGGAGACAAATGAAAATACATCCTACCAACTCATATGGGATGCAGCAAAAGCAGTGTTAGGGAAATTCATAGCATTATAGGCCCACCTTAAACAAGAAAAATCTCAAATAAGTAAACTTAAACTACACCTAACAACCAGAGAAAGAAGAACAAAGCCCAAAGTCAGCAGAAGGAGGGAAATAACAAAAATTAGTGCAGAAATAAATTAAATTGAAACCAAACAAACAGTAGTAAGGATCAATGAAACTAAGAGCTGGTTCTTTGAGAAGATAAACAAAATGGACAAACCTTTAGCAAGACACACTAAGAAAAGAAAAAGAAGACTCAAGTAAATTAAAAATGAAAGTGGAGAAATGACAATGGATACAACAGAAATACAAGGATTTTAAGAGAGTACTATGAAAAATTATATGCCAATAAGTTGGACAATCTAGAAGACATGGATAAATTCTTAGATTCATACAACCTCCCAGACGTGAATCAAGAAGAAATAGAGAATTTAAATAGACCAATGACAAGTAAACAGACTGAAATAGTAATCAAAAACCTTCCCCCAAATATAAAAGTCCAGGACCAGATGCTTCTCAGGAGAATTCTCCCAAACATTCAAAGAAGATTTAATACCCATCTGTCTCAAACTATTTCAAAAAATTGAAGAAGTTGGAACACTTTCTAATTCATTCTATGAGGCCAACATCATCCTGATCACAAACCCAAACAAGGACAACACGAAGGAAAATTACAGGACAATATCACTGATGAACATAAGATACAAAAATCCTCAACTAAATATTGGCAAGCTGAATACAGCAATACACTAAAAGGATCATACACTATAATCAAGTGGGATTTATATCAGGGACATAAGGATGGTTCAACATCCACAAATCAATCAAGGTGATACACCCCATTAACAAATGAGGAATAAAACCACATGATCATTTCAGTAGATGCAGAGAAAACATTTGACAAGATCTAAAATTCCATTTATGATAAAAAACTGTCAATAAACTATACATAGAAGGAAAGCTCAACGTAATAAAGGCCATATATGACAAACCCACAGCTAACATCATACTCAATGGTGAAAAATGGAAAGCCATCCCTCTGAGAACAGGAACAAGACAAGGGTGCCCATTCTCACCACTCTTACTCAACATAGTACTGGAGGCTTTGGCCAGAGCAACTAGGCAAGAAGTAAAAGAAATAGAGTTATCCAAATTGGCAAGGAAGAAGTGAAACTCTTGCTGTTTGCAGACTACATGCTTCTATATATAGAAAACCCTAAAGAATTCATTGGAAAACTATTAGAAATATAACTACAGCAAAGTCGCAGGGTGCAAAATCAACTTACAAAAATCAGTTGCATTTCTATACTCTAATAATGAAGTAACAGAGAACTCAAGAATACAATCCCATTTACAATCTCAACAAAAAGAAAAAATATCTAGGAATAAATTTAACCAAGGAGGTTAAAGACCTATACAATGAAAGCTATGAGACGTTATTGGAGAATCGATGATGATGTAAAGAAATGGAATGATATTCCAAGTACATGGACTGGAAGAACAAACATAGTTAAAATGCCCATACTCCCTAAAGCAATCTACAGATTTAAAGCAATCCCAATCAGAATCCCAATGACATTTTTGACGGGAACAGAACAAAGAATCCCAAAACTCATCTTGGGCCAAAAAAGACCCCTAATAGTTAAAGCAATCCTGAAAAAAAGAACAAAGCTGGAGATATCACAATCCCTGACTTCCAAATATACTACAAAGCTATAGTAAACAAAAAAGCATGGTACTGGTACAAAAACAGACACAGAGATGAATTGAACAGAATTGATAGCCCAGAAATAAAACCACACTTCTAATGACAGCTCATCTTCAACAAAGGAGCCAAGAACATACAATGGAGAAAGAAAAGTCTCTTCAATAAATGCTGTTGGAAAAACTGGATAGCCACATGTAAAAGAATGAAAGTAGACCATTATCTTTTGCCATACACAAAAATTAACTCAAAATGGATTAATGACTTGAAAGTAATACGTGAAACCATAAAACTCCTAGAAGAAAATATAGACAGTGCACCCTTTCACATCAGTAATAGAACCATCTTTTCAAATACCATGTCTACTTGCACAAGGGAAACAAAAGAAAAAAATACATGGGACTTCATCAGACCAAAGAGATTCTACAAGGCAAAAGAAATCTGGAACAGAACGAAAAGACAACCCACTAAATGGGAGAAAGTATTTGCAAATCATATATCCAACAAGGGTTCAATCTCCAAAATATATAAAGAACCCACACAAATCAACAATGAAAAAACAACCCAATCAAAAAATGGGCAGAGAATCTGAACAGACTTTTTTCCAAAGATGATATACAGATGGCTAATAGGCACATGAAAAGATGTCCAATATCACTAGTCATTAGCAAAATGCAAATCAAAAGTACAATGAGATATCACCTTACACCTGTTAGAAAGGCTATAACTACCAAGACAAGAAATAAAAAGTGTTGGAGAGGATGTGGAGAAAAGGGAACCCTGATACACTGCTGGTGGGAATGCAAACTGGTACAGACACTATGGAAAATAGTATGGAGATTTCTCAAAAAATTAGAAATAGAAATACCATACGACCCAGTTATCTTACTACTGGGTATTTATCCAACGAACTTGAAATCAACAATTCAAAGAGACTTATGCACCCCTATGTTCATTGCATATTCACAATAGCCAAGGTGTGGAAGCAACCCAAGTGCCCATCAACTGATGAATTGATAAAGAAGATGTAGAATATATATACAACAGAATACTACTCAGCCATCTAAAAAGATAAAATTGTCCCATTTGCAACAACATGTATGGACCTCAAAGGTATGATGTTACATGAAATCACCCAGACAGAGAAAGACAAACACTGCATGATTTAACTCATGTGGAAGATAAACACATGGACAAAGAGAACATATTAGTGGTTACCAGAGGGGAAGGGGGTTGGGGGAGTGGGCATAACAGGTAAAGGGGGCACATATATATGGTGACTGACAAATAATATACCACTGAAATTTCACAATGTTATAAGCTATTAGGACCTCAGCACAATAATCTGTTAAAAAATGAAGCTGAGACTTCTGCTTTTAGCCATGATGGAGTAAATTGGACCAGATCTGCCTGTCCCCTGTAAGCAACAAGAGAGCTGGACAAAACATGAAACACCTATATTTGGACACTGGATAATAAGCAAGAGAGAAAGAAAAGAGAAAACAAAAAAACAGAGCCACACTGAACTGTGGGACGTTATCAGGCAGTATAACATCTGTATATTGGAGTCCCAGAATAAAAAGGAGAGGAGAATTCAAAATTTGACAGATACTTTTCTAAATTCCAAACGGTAAATCCACAAATTCAAGAAGATCACAAACCCTAAGCAGAATTAACATATTAAAGCCACACCAAGGCACATTATAAAGTGTTAATTTAGAATTATATAAAATATCCTCCAAAATAAAAATACCCTCCAAAGACTTTTATTTTATATAAAATACCCTCCAAAATAGACTTTCTCAGAAAATCAAAAGCTGAGAGAATTCATCATTAGCTTATTTATACTAAAAGAAATAATGAAGTTCTTCAGACAGAAAATTATACCACATTGAAACTTGATCCTACAATAAAAGAATAAGGAGAGCCAGATGGTGAATATGAGGGCAAATAGAAAATATTTTCTTTCTTCTTTTTGATTTCCTTTAAAGACAATTGGAATGGTCAGGGCCATCCACCCCCCCTCCTTCCAGTGCTGCTGTCATCCCTCATCCCACTTCTTCCCCCACCCCAGTGCCTATGAGTGATGGCATCTCATCATGGCAGAACATAGAGATCATGAGCTTCAAGACATCACAAAAAAGGTTCTGGAGCACAAGAAGATCAATAGCTGTCAAATATTTAAGGGAACAATTAAAAGAGCTTACTAATAAATATTAAATGTCTGAAAATGATCTGGGCAGATTGTGGGTGAAGTACTTAAGGAATTAATTGAAGAAAAATTCACTGTTAAAGCTAAAAATGGACCAAGATATGTTGTGGGTTGTCATTGTCAGCTTGAAAAAAGTAAGCTGAAGCCAGGAATAAGTTGGTTTGGATATGATTACACTGATATTTACCAAGATCCACTGGTTTACAGCATGTCTCATAAGGACACAGGGAATATTTCTTTTTCTGAGATTGGAGCGGGGAGGGAGGTGTGTGTCTCAGCACACATCAGAGAATTAAGAGAGGAAATAGAACTACCTCTTACAAATCTAGAATTATTCCAATGTAGGGATAATACCTCTAAAAGGCTGTTTGTTATACGGACCATCAGTTATAGGAAAAACACTAATAGCAAGAGTCAGCTGGATTGCAATTTCTTAAAAGTTGTATCTAGTTCTATCATAGACAAGTACATTGGTGAAAGTGTTCATTTGATTGGAGAAATGTCTAATTATGCCAGAGATCATCAGCCATGCATCATTTTAATGGATAAAATAGATGCCATTGGTGGGTGTTGGTTTTCTGAAAGTACTCCAGTTGATAGATTCAGAGGATTTTAATGGAGTTAATCAAATGGATGGATTTAGTACTCTGCATAGAGTTAAAATGATCATGGCTACAAACTTGTACAATAGATTCTGCTTTGCTGTCTTCAGGTAAATAGAAAAAACATATATTGATTTATTTATAAGCAAGATTAGATATATTGAAAATCCATAGCGGTATCATTACAAAGCATGATAAAATAGATTATTAAAAGCAATTATGAAGCTTTCAGATGGTTTTAATGGAGCAGACCTGAGAAATGTTTGCAAAGAAGCAGGTATATTTACAATTCATGCTGATCATGACTTTGTAGTGTAGAAACACTTCAGGAAAGCTATCAGAAGTGG
The DNA here is from genome assembly GCF_041296235.1 of Equus asinus. Classification (NCBI taxonomy): domain Eukaryota; kingdom Metazoa; phylum Chordata; class Mammalia; order Perissodactyla; family Equidae; genus Equus; species Equus asinus. The sequence continues at coordinate 39,259,258 of NC_091812.1, forward strand.
CTGATTTTAAGAAGCTAAAGTCTAAATTGGACTCTAAATTGCAACCACTAAATATCAAAATTAAAACGAGAAATAGCTAAGTAACCAATAAAAGATATAAAATGGAATTATAAAAAAAAAATTCAACCCAGTAGAATGCGAGGAGAAAAAGGAACAGAGATCAGATGGGACAAATAAAAAATAGCAGGAGTGTAGATTTAAACCCAAACAATACTGACAATTACATTAATCACTGATCTAAATATTCCAAATAAAAGGCATATATTGTCAAAATCAAAAAGCAAGAACCAATGAAATGCTGTTTAAAAGGAACCAATTTTAAATATAAAGGTGAAGATAGTTTAAAAATAAAAGGGTGAGAGATTATATATGATGGAAACACTAATATGAAAGTTGGAGCGGCTATATTAATATTAGGAATATTACCAGTGACAAAGGGAAACATAATAACCAAAGGATCAATTAATCAATAAGACATGACATGCACCTAGTAACAGAATTTTGAAATACATGAAGAATTATAAATAATAACTGATCTAGAATGACACATAGACAAATGCACAATTACATTTCAACACTTTTCTCTCATTAATTGATGGAACGACAAGACAGCAAGATCAGTAAAGATAGAGAACATTGAACACAACCAACCAACTTGACTAAATGACAATTATAGAACACTACACCACACAATAGCAGAATATACATTTATTTCAAGTGCACATGGAATAATCATGAAGATTCAGCATATACTGGGCCATAAAATAATTTTCAAGAAATTTTAAAAGATTAAAATAATATTCTTCTCTGTAAACAACACAATTCAAATTAGAAATTAATAAAAGATATCTGGTAATTGCTGTGAAACATAGGAAATTTTAAAAACAGAAATAACCTATGGGTCAAAGAAAAAATACCAGAGAAAACAGAAAATATTTATGAATGAAAATGAAAATATATATGCAGTTAAAGCTGTGATTAGAGTGAAATTTATAGATTTAGATGCTTCTAAAAAGGAAGATCTAAAATCAATAACTTCAGAAACTAGAAAATAAAAAGGAAATTAAATTCAAGAGGAGGAAAAAATAAAGCTAGAAGCATAATTCAACAAAATAGAAAAAATCAATAAAGAATATTAGCAAAGGCAAAAGCTGATACTTTGAAAATATCAATAAAATTGATAACCTCAGGTAGAATTATCAAGAGAAAAAGAAAAAAGGACACAAATTACCAAAATCAGAAATAAAAGAGGTTACCATTTCAGATCCTACAGACATATAAAGGATGATGAGGGAAATATTATGAACAACTTTATGCCTATAAATATGACTAAGGACTTAGATATTAGTAACTAATTTCTTGAAAGAAAAAACTGCCAAAACAGACTCAAGAAGAAATAAAAAATTTAAATAGCACTATATGTATTTTTAAATTGAATTTATAATTGAAAACTTGAACCTGAAATAACTGGCAAATTCTATCAACAATTAAGGAAGAAATAATATAATCCTGCACAGATTCTTTATGAAAGTAAAGAAGGAAGCAACACTTCGCAACTCCCTTTATGAAGCCCTCATTACTCTCATATCAGAACCAAAGACGTAAGAAAAAATTATGCACCAACATCCCTTATGACCATTGACACGAAAACCCTTAACTAGTAGCAAATCCAGGAAAAAAGAAATATATATATATATATATATATATATATATATGTATATATGATAATATATCATGACAGATTCCTCAGATTTTATCTGAGGAATACAGTTAGGTTAACTTTCAAAAAAATCAATCAATGAAATTCATCATATTAACAGAATAAAGGAGAAAACCCACATAATCATCTCAACATATGCAGAAAATGCACTGGACAAAATTCAACATTCCCTCATGATAAAAACTCTCAGCAAACTGGGAATAGAAGTGAAGTTTTTCAATCAGATAAAGTGCATCTACAAAAGTCGAGCTAACATCATATTTAATGGTGAAAGAATCAATGCTTTCCCCCTGGGACTGGAAGAAGGCAAGGATACGCTCTCTAGTCAACATTTTACTGGGGGTCGTAGGCAATGCAATGAGGAAGAAAAAAATAAAAGACATCATATTGGAAAGGAAGAAATAAAACTGTCTCTACCCATAGATGATGTTATTTATGCAGAAAATCCTAAGAAATCTACAAAAAAAATAAATTACTAGACTTATAAGTGAATTTAAATATTGCAGGATATATGGCCTAAATATGAAAATTTACTATTTCTAGATACTAGCAACAATTAGAAAATAAAATTATTAAAAATAGCACTTAAAGTAGCATAAAAATAAAATATGTAAGGATACATTTAACAGGATATTTGTAAGAACTGTACACTAAAATCTACAAAATATTGCTGAAATTAATGAAGACCAAAAAATGGAGGGACATACCATGTTCATGGATCAGACAACTCAATTCTCCCTAAATTAATCTGTAGATTCAGTATAGTTGCAACCATCATCCCAGTAGAATTTTATAAATATTAACAAGATGATTCTAAAATTTATATGGGAATACAAAGGATCAAGAATAGCCAATACAATTTGGAAAAAGAAGACAAAGCTTGGAGGACTTACACTACCTTGTTTCCAGGCTTATAAAGCTACAGTAATCAAGACTGTGTGATACTGGCATAAGGAAAATGTGTAGATTACTGGAACAAAATAGAGTGTCAGAAATAAACCCACTTATATACATGGTCAATTGATTTTTGTAAGACATGCCAATGTCACTGGATGAAAGAATAGTGTACAATAAATAGGCTGGAACTACTGGTTAGCCATTTGGAAAAAATAAATCTTGACCTCTATTTTCACCAGACACAAAAATGAACTCAAATGGATCATAGACCTAACATAATATCTAAAACTATAAAAATTCTAGAAGAAAACTTGGGAGAATATCTTGAACTTGGAAAAGGAAAAGATTTGTTCGATATAAAATGCAAAATATTACCAATTATAAAAGAAAAATTGATAAATTGAACTTCATAAAAATTTAAAAGTTCTCTTTTAAAGATATTAAGGAAATGAAAAAGCAAATCACATAGTGGAAGGAAATATTTGCATTTCATATATCTGACAAAGAACTTGTATCAAGAATTTATAAAAATGTCTTACAATTCATTAATTTAAAAACACAACCAATTAAAAATGGGCATAGATTTGTACAAACACTTCATAAAAGACATATGAATAATCAATAAGCATATGAAGAGGCTCAACATCATTAGTCATTAGGGAAATGCAAAATAAAACCACAATGAGATACCACAACACTCTCACTAGAATAGCTAAAATTAAAAAGACTGATAATACTAAGCATTGGTGAGGAAATGGAGCAATTGGAGTCTACTTTGGAAAACAATTTGACGACTTCTTACAAAGTCAAATTTATACTTATCATATGCCACAGCTTTGCCACTCCTACATATTTACCCAAGATAAATAAAAACATATGTCTAAGGGCTGGCCTGGTGACACAGCAGTGAAGTTCACATGTTCTGCTTCAGTGGCCTGGGGTTCGCCAGTTCAGATCCCAGGTGTGGACCTACGCACCACTTGTCAAGCCATGATGTGGTAGGCATCCCACATATAAAGCAGAGGAAGATGGGCATGGATGTTAGCTCAGGGCCAGTCTTCCTCAGCAAAAAGAGGAGGATTGGCGGCAGATGTTAGCTCAGGGCTAATCTTACAACAAACAAACAAAAAATATGTCTACACCAATCTTGTACATGAATGTTTATAGAAGCTCTATTCCTAATAAAACGGAATGCTATGAAAAATTAAAAGGAACAAATTACTGATTCATGCAACAACACTGAGGTATCTCTAAAACCTTATGCTAAGTGAAATTAGCCAGACGTAAGAAAATATACCATATGATTCCATTTATATTAAATTCTGGAAAAGGAAAGACTTACCAATATTGACAGTGGTTACCTGGGCCAGGATTGACTGCAAACAAGCAAGCCACTACTAATGATTTGGAGTTTCCATTTAAGATGAAACTCATTTACTATCATCCTTGCCTTAAACCAATTCAAAACGACTTTCTGAACCACTGTCAGCAGCTTTATCATCCAAGCCCACTCAAGAAAACGGAAACCACAGCAGGTATTTTAACAGGAAATTTAATATAAAGAGTTGGTTAGACGTATTAGAGGACTGAAAAGCAAAAAAAAGTCAAACATTAAGGTAATACAGAGATTAAAAAAAACTTTACGAAGTGGCTACCATGCCTAAACAAAGGAAAGACGTTGAAATTATCAACATGTAAAAGCTTGGAAGAAGGGCATGCAACAAGCTAGGACCCAGATCTTTGAGGAGAATGTGCTGCCCAGCTGATGCTTGTACCGTAAGAGCTTGGTGGAGGGTTCCCACAGAGTTGGAACTCAGACATTTGAGAAAGGGGCACCAGTCAGCTGGTGTTGGTACCTCTGAGGGAAAGTGATGAAGCTGGTTATGGAAGTTAAGGATAAAGTGAAACAAACTGCCACTACCAGTGTGCAGAAATGCTGCTGGGTGATATTGAAATAGGGAGCAAAAGGGAAAGGAGTTCCCTCTAGTGCCCCACTGGCAGAACCTAAGAAGCCAGCTAGTAAAGGAAAAGTGTGATTTACAGGATCCAGGTCCCAGCATCACAAAGCAGAATAAAGAACAGGAGATTTGGGGCTTAGAGCCAATAGATTGCTAACCAATAGAGATGCCAAACAAAGTAGAGGCCAAATAAACAAACTTCAAACAAATATGTATGGATAATTTCTGCTCATGATTTCTTGACATCAGGAGTACTGAACAAGATGCTAGGATTAGAATCTTGATCCAGCTCTACCACTAACTAGGAAGGAACTTAAGATGAATGAGCCTCAACGAGTTGCTTAATATCAAGGTATCTCAGCTTTCATTCATTTTTTTTCTGCTTCAGGATTCCTTTAAGGAGTCCATAAGGAAAATGGGAATGTTCTATCCAAATGCACAAAATTATTGTTAGCATAATTATAAATATTAAAAGACAGGCACTAAGCTAAAAAGCAAATTAAATACAGCCTAACATACAAATTAGTAAAGTGGGTAGGGAAGTATATAACTATGCAAGTAATACACTTGGTTAATCTCATGATTTTCTAATTTGGACTTTTGATGTGTATATATGGGTTAGTAAGCTAATAAACTATTTTTATTCTTAAACTACAAGTATAGACCTATAATTCTTCAAACTGGCTCAACTGCACGGCTGTATTTTGGCCTAAGCATAGATAATTCTCAATGGTACATTTTCATCTAACACCTAGCAGACTAACTCCACCACTCAACCATGATATAATCTGTTATTTTATATCTAAACGAGTGGCTCCCTATATTTAGAAAAATAACTGAATGTAGACTACAGCCTGGAACTGGTAAAAAAAATTTCAAACAAATTTATTAATGCATTTAAGTGTATATGATGTAGACATATGTGGAAAAGAACCTTTGTCCTAAGAAATAACAGAGCCAAGTAGGAATAAAAAATTTAATTGAAAAGAACATTACAGTACATATTTGGGAAAGAAACTAGAGAAAGATTTCAAATGATGCTTATCCCTTAATTAATGGTGGAAAGTATGAATTCCACTTTGGATTCTTTGGATTAAGCTTTGCTCTATTTGTAGCATTTAAAAAATTTCACATATTTTTCACCTTGTGTCCAAAGTGTCCAATACACCCAAAATACACCAAAAACTTAGTGTTGTAACATCTATATTGAGTTGAGAAATGCAAGCACATAAATAGCAGGGTTTCAAAAATGTTCATATAGTGACTTTATTACCAGTGGTTCTCGACCTTTAACTTACTTCAGAATGACCTGGCGGGTCTGTAAAAAAGCAGACTGCTGGGCCCCATAGCCAGAGTTTCTGATTCAAGAGGTCTGGGGTGGGACCTTAGAATTGCATTTCTAACAAGTTTTGAGGTGATGCTAATGCTGCTAGCTCCGTCAGCACTATATTCTAAGTAAGCCAGAATAGTGTGTCACATTATATCAGTACCTTCAAAGCAAAGACAGAATATCTTGGAGAGATTTTACAACCTAAAGACATTCATTGAATTCTAAGTCCTCAGGAGAAACTGTGAAAAGATTTCTGATCAGTTACTATAATAAAACTCAAGGAATTTAAAGTGTACCTACTATTATAGTATAACAACTCCTACTAGGAGTGGCAGTTGGTTAGTTATTTTTAAGTTGGTGGGACAGATGTATTGGCATACTGGAGTGAGCCTAATAGTCATGGGCATCAGTCTGTATGTCATATAGATGGAATGCAGAACATTCCATAATCCATCTATAGGCAGCTTAAGAGAATTTCCACCACCGCAACAAGAATGAACAGGTAATTCTTAGATGTATACACGGATCATGCCAGTAACATCTTCTTCAAATATAAAAATATATGAAAAATAGGGGTCACGAAAGGAAATATAAGATTCCTATTACCACCAAAAAGTATTGTCAAGTGCTTACAAGTACATTCAGATGTTTACGGCAGAGAACCCTACAAGGACAATTACCAAAAAAATAAGTTAAAAGTAAATATGTTAAGTTTTTATTAAGTTAGTATAATTCCTATGATGGTTAGTCTATCTCAGTCACAACTGATGATCCTTTTTGCTTTAGTTTTTATAAACAATATACGGAAGGCATGCAATGCGAAGTTCTTCTTTTGTACATCCTTTAAGACAACACTTTTCTGAGTATCCTCTGCGTTTTCTTTGGGGATGATTCCCCCAAAACAAATTGCTTAAGATTCTAATTTTGTTTGTGTTTTTCTTCTGAAATTCTACAATCTCGTGAATATATGAATTGATATCTTTTGAAGAGGAAAATCTTCTTGTCTTATCAGGTGGCAAGTTGGCCTTTTTATACTGATGCTCAGGCAATGACTGCATCTCCAAACTGTTTATTGCTTCTTCCTGAGAGGCAGAAGTAGAGACTGTTGAGAGACAAGAAAAAATCCTACTTTATTAAAATCTTCCTTTAGCTGAAAATTTAATCAAATAATGGAATACTAAAGTCAGATAATTATTAAAAAATAGGTAATCACATTTTCTTTTTCTGCTTTTTCTCCCCAAATCCCCCAAGTACCTAGTTGTATATTTTAGTTGTGGGTCCTTCTAGTTGTGAGTAATCACATTTTAAATAATAAAATAGTTATTCAAAAGCAATATATATTTTTAACTGAAACAGTTGTAAATAGTGTTTTCTTATAAAAAGGCTTAGAAAACTTTGTACATTTTTTACACACAAAATTTTTTTTGAGATATCATTCACACGCCATGAAATTCAGCATTTTAAATTATACAATTTAGTGTTTTTTAGTATATTCACAAGGTTGTGCAACCATCACCGCTATCTAGTTCCAGAACATTTCTATCACCACCCCGCCCACCCCCAAATCCCATACCCATTAGCAATCACTCCAATTGCCCTCTTTCTCCAGCCCCTGGCAACCACTAATCTACTCCCTATTTCTATGGTTGCTTATTCTGGAAATGAAATCATACTATATGTGGACATTTGTGTCTGGTTTCTTTCACTTACCAAAATGTTTTTAAGGTTCATCCATGTTGTAGCATGTATCAGTCCCTTATTCCTTTTATGGTTGAAAAGGTTTCCATTGTATGGATATACCACATTTTATTTATCTATTTATCAGTTGGGGGACATTTGGGTTGTTTCCACTTTTTGGATATTATGAATAGCACTGCTGTGAACATCCACTTACAAGCTTTTGTTTGAACATGTGCTTTCTATTCTCTTAGGTATATACCTAGCAGCAGAATTGACGGATCATACGGTCAATTTGTTTAACTTTTTGAGGAACCGCCAAACTGTTTTCCACAGTGGCTGCACCATTTTATAATCTCACCACTGACATACTAGGGTGTCAAATGCTCCACATCCTCACCAACACTCGATAGTTTCCATTTTTTGATTATAGTCATCCTAAAGGACATGAAATAGTATCCCATTGTGGTTTTGATTTGCATTTACCTAATGACTAATGATGCTGAGCATCTTTTCACGTGCTTATTGTATATCCTCTTGTAGGAATGTCTATTCAAATGCTTTGCCCATTTTTTCAATTGGGCTATTTGTCTTTTTATGCACATCTTATAACTAAGTGGTTTAGTAAAAGCCATTTTGTTCTTCACTGAAATATAAAGAAATGGAGAAGTGGTGATATGCTCAATGAACTGATTGCTACTGTTATACTGCTCTTAACTCATTCAGTAATACTGGAAAGAAACTGAAATAACTCCAGAAGCTAATTATTTGGAGGCTTGCTGGATTTCTATCATTGCCCTTGTCTCTCTACACTCCCTTCTAGGAGGATATATTTGCCCATAGCCACTGCTTAGGCAGCCATGTGCTGAAACACGTGACTCCACCCTATAGCCACAGTTGAACAGACTGGAGGTTGGCACCTGACCCCAAAGAAATCAGTCTACTACAGTGGCCAGTAATCCATGCCATGTGAAAAAAAGGAGCTGGCCCAATCAGATTTCCTCTCTTTGAAATTAGAATTAAGAAGTAATGAGAAAAAGATGAGTTAGTGAAAACCAAAACAAAGGATACTATGAGGCTTGTCATGACAAGCTAAAGTTATAAAGGAACATAAATACTAGAGGTGAAAAGATTCAGGGAGAGAGAGGGAGGGGGTGGTTTTTAGAGCTCATATAATTCCTTAGGCTTTCCAGAACCATTTCTAGATCTTATTTTTATAATGATTTACGCCCCCCTGACTTTTTCTTGAGGTTATTTACTTGAATCACTATCTCTTGCAGTTAGAGTCCTATTAGAATACTCTTTAATCTTTGTATTTAATAAATGCCTAAGCTGAATTGAGCAACAATAAAACATTAGGATACATATTAAAGAGACAGTAGTAAATAAATACTGTCATCCAAGACAGACAAATATGTGATCAATTAAAATGTCATAATTAACAGAGAAAATTGAAGAGAAAAAGTGAAGTAGGTCGTCTAGGCAGGATGAAGAAAGGGCTTCCTGGATGAGATGTGCCATGTTCTGCCACTTAAAGGAAAAAAGGCAGACAATAAGAAGGAAACTTTTTCATGAATGAAGGCAATTAGGGACTAGCTAATGGAAACTACATATTAAATTGGAGAAGGAATTTAAAGGGAAACAAGCTGTACGCATCAGGAAACAAGAAAGGTTTAAAACGAGCATTTAAATCAATGGATTTGAAAAAGAGGAAGAGAGAGAACCCAAAGAAGTAAGGAAAGAAATCAACAAAATACAGAACCAAAACAATATAAAGGTTTAGAAAACTAAAAGTCGGTTCTTTAAAAGGATTAATAAAATAGAACTCTAGCCAGACTAACCAAGAAAAACGAAACAAGAAAATGAACAAAATACAGGAAAATACAGTAGGAAAAAAAGAACTACATATATAACCAATTGTTTAAATAAATGAATATTATGAATGCTTATACATTTAAAAATCAAGATGAAATAGATGAATTCCTAGAAAAATACAAGATGCTTTAATTGGCACATGGAGACACAGAAAACTTAAACATACCGACAATATTTAAAGAAATTAAAAGGGCAGTCATAGTTATCACCTCTCAAAAAAGACACACACAGATGGTTTTAAAAGTAGGTTGTACCTACTTTTCAAGAACAGTAAATTCTAATCATATGCAAGTTGTTCCAGGAAAAGAGCAAAAGCTGTCCAGCTCATTTTACGAAGCTAGCATAATCTTTATTCCAAAACTAGGTAAGAACAATATGAGACTCAAAAAAAAAAGTATAAGCCCATTTCACTTACAAATGTTTATTTGAAAGTCTGAAATAAGATATTAGTTAACTGAATCCATAAACGTATTTTACAAATATATTAAAAAAGGGTTTATCCCAGAAATGCAAGGATAGTCAAGGTCACAAAATCTATCAATGCAATTTATCATATTAATAGACTTTCATCATCAGTTTCAGCTGGTTTTACTTTCTACTTTATGAGAAAATTGAGGGAATCAGAAGAGAACTTTACATTTGCTCCCTTCATCATTTTTTCACTCATCTCTTAACATCGGTACCCATATACTCTGCCTTCCTCTATTTCCATAGGTGAACTATCCACTCTAAAGCCAATTCCTCCACTTATGGACTAGATTTCATCTCCTCTTGCTTACTCCAGGACATCACTCCAGCAATGCTTCTCTATATCCTTCATCATAAATTTTTCGCTTCTATTGAATCTCTCCTATCAGCAAACAAATGTTATTTCTCCCACTTAAACCAAAACCCACTTCTCTTGGCCCTTCTTACCTGCCAGTTACCATCCTATTTCTTTTCTCCCCTCTGTAGCAAAACTCCTTGGTAGAGTTTTCTATATATACGAATTCATTCCTCTTCTCTCATTTTGTCTTAAGCCCACTCTAATCAGGCTTTTGTTCCATCACTCCACCAAAACTTCTCAAGGTCACGAATGACCCCCACTTTTGCTAAATTCAACAGTGAATTCTCATCTTATTTGACTTATCAAAAAACACTCCTTGATACATTTTCTTCACTTGGTTTGCAGGACACCAATTCACTCTTTTTCCTACACATTTTCCCCTTTTCTAACTGCTTTGCAAGTACTTCCTCTTCAACTTTTTAATGCTGTTGTCTCCCAGGGCTCAGTCCTCGGTACTCTTTTCTATTTATACTTACTCTTTTGGTGATCTCATCTAGTCTTATGGTTCAAAAAATCATCTATATACCTATGACTCCTAAATTTCTATCTTCAAGCAAGATTTTTCTTCCAAACTCCAGATTCATATATCCTACCACTTACTCAACCTCTCCACTTCAATGTCTCAAACTCAACATGTTTAAAAGTCCACCTGAACTTTTCAAACTCAACGTGTCCAAAAGTGAACTACTGATGTTGTCTTCCAAACCTGTCCCATTTGAGGTCGTTCCTATTTCAGGTGACAGCAACCCTATCCTTCCAGGTATTCAAAGCAAAAAGCTTGGAATTGCTTATTTTTAATATATTGGAGTCATTTTTTATTTTTCTCATATCTCACATAAAATCTACCCAAATATATCTACAAAATAACAATTTTCACTACCTCCACTGCTATTATCCTCATCCAACTACTATCAACTCTAATATCCTCCCTAACAGGTCTCTCTACTTCTACTCTTGCCTCCCTACAGTCTATCTTCAACACAGTAGCCAGAGTGATCCCTTTAAAATGTCAATTATTTCATTACTCTGCTCAAAAGTCTGTACTGACTCTCTGCATCACTCAGAGTAAAAGCCGAAGACCTTACAAGGGTCTAAAAGACTCTATTTTATTTGGCCTGCCTGTTACCTCTCTGACCTTACCTTCTACTACTTCCAGAACACTCACTCTCTCTGCTCCAGCCACACTGGCCTCCTTGCTGTATACACAAGGCAGAAGTGTATTTGCTCTGATCTTTCCTCTGCCTACACATTCTTTCCCCAGTTATCTACTTGGCTAACCCCTTTACCTCCTTTCTCAAATCTCACCTTTTCAATGAGGACTACCTTGATCACACTATTTAATACTATACCCTACCCTCCAACCACCGGCAGTCTTGATCTCCCTTGTCCTGTTTCACTTTTTATTTTTCTATAGCTTTATTACCTTCTAATATTTACTTATTACCTTTCTTACTTATGAAAGCCCCATGATGCCAGGGATCTTTGTTTGGTTCACTGATGTATCCGAAGGGTCTAGAGTAGTGCCTGGCACTTAGCAGGTACCTACCCCATAAGTATTTCCTGAATTAATTAATAAAAGAAAAAATCATATGATTATGCAAAAGGATGCTCCAAAAAAGGCCTTAATAAAGTTCAGCCCTATTCATAATGATAAAAAAGTACCTCTTAGCAAGCTTCCTTATCTTAGCAAAGGTTATATAGCACAAACCTAAGCACATTATACCTAATGGAGAAATTTAAATGCATTCCCCTTTAAAATTGGGGACAAGATGAAACATCCCACAATCATCACTACTTAACAGTGCTAGAGGACCTGGCCAATGCTATAAGAAAAATAAAAGAAGACTGTATAAGGTTTAGAAAGGAAGTGACAAAACTATCATTTGCAAATGATAGAAAAATCCACAGAAACCAACTGTTAGAACTATTAAGATAGTTCAGCATAATTACTAAAGATCAACCTATGAAAATTACATTTCTCTAGCCAACAATCACTAACTAGAAAATACAATTAACAAGCATTTACAATAGCAGAAAAACCCAAAGTATTAAGCATTAAGTTAACCAACAATAAAGAAAGTCTCCATAGAGAAAACTTTAAAATTCTAAAAATAGAATACAAAGATATTCTATGCTTTCGGTTGGAATGACTTTATGTTAAAAACATGCCAATTTTCTTCAAATTAATCTACATATTCCATATATCCCAATTAACATTCCAGATGGATTTTTAAAAAAAATTCAATAAGCTTACTTTTAAATATATATGGAAGAATAAAGGTTGAGGATTGGCTTATTCAATCTTAAAGGGAAAAAAATAAACATTGGAGACTTGCCCTCCCAGATACATGACATCCTACAGAGTCATAGTATTAAAAAGTGTTGTAATGGTACAAGGTCAAACAAGAAGACCAATTAAACAGAATAGGAAGCTCAGACAAACTTAATAAACAATAAAAGTGGCTCTACAAATCAATGAGAAAAGAATGATCTAGTAGATTGCATTCAGAAAACTAGCTCCTTATGTAGAGAAAAAAATAAGACTTATTGAGAAGACTAAGACAGCATCTCTAGCCAGAACCGAACCAAAAATGGGTTCTAGAAGAATTAAGGACCTAATGAGAAATGTAAAACTATAAAGTTAACAGAGGGACAGAAAAAGACCTCTGAAACAAAATTTCAAAAGTATGAACAATAAGGCAAAACACTTATTGCCTAATTATATAAAATTAGGGCTTTCTGTCAAACAACGCTAATAGATGATAGAATGGGACATATTTGCAATATCTAAAACCAACAACTGGTTACTATTGTACCTAGATTTCAAATAACTGTTACAAATCAACTGGAAAATAACAATTCCAACAAAAAATGGACAAATATATAAACAGGAAACTTTTAGAAAAAAGAAACCCAAAAGGCCAATAGGCAAATGAAGAGATGCTCAAATCCAGAGCAAGTAAGAGAAAAATGAAACTGGCTATCATACTGGCAAGAGTTAAAAATTGTATAATGCTAACTATTGGCATGGATATGAGAACACAGGAATCCTCATATACTGGTGATGAAACTATAAATTGGTGTAGCCATTCTGCAGAGCAAACTGACACTCCTCAAGCAAATTAAGCATACATATATTTTATGACACAGCAATTCTACCCTTAGGTATATAACCCAGAGAAATGTCCACACAGGTCCATAAGTGGGCACATACAATGATGTTCATGGCAGTGTTATTTATAGTGTCAGGCTATATAGGTTAGGTGTTCATTGCTGAAAGAATGAGGAAGTAAAATGTGGGGAACGCATGTGAGTACTATGCAGCACTTGAAAGCAATGGACTAAATGTTCATATAACAATAGGATATAGATCTTAAATACCATTTAGATATATTTTTAAGATACATGCACAGGAAACAACGCACAATTTGCAAAAAACATATACAAAAAATATATAATACACACGTTGGAATGGCTGCCTATGAGAGGAGGAGAATGGGAGTAGAGAAAGGAGATGTGTGAAGACTAATCATCTAACATACTGTATAATTTACTTATGTTTATCATCTATCTTCACTATTAGCGTCTATCTTCACTATTCTGTAAGCGTCATGAGGACAGGAGCCTTCACTACCTCCTGAATGAAACCATTCCCTCTTATGTCCCAAGCAAGGTGCCAAGAATACCTGGCACATAACAGGCACTCAAATTGTGTTGAATTAATACAAAAAAAGAGGGGTCCTGCATGGCCCAGTTGTGATAATGATATCTAAAAAACAAAAAACCAATAATAGATGAATGAAGACCAAGAATAGGGGGATATGGCCAATCTAACTGGAGGGAGTTACGGATTATGAAAAGCTGGTGATGAAATATTAATGGTTTCACCTGGCACCAAGAGCTGGGATGCACCATACTCAGCCAGAATTTAGAAATATGATGTTAGTTTCATGGTGCCACATTCTGGGGTAGGTCTTGGAGACATGGTCTACCTTCAGGATCCACTAACAAGAAGCACACAATTTCAGATTCAAGTTATATATGAATAGCTCTAGAAAAAAACGTTTTGGATGAGTGTACCAAACTATCTCTTCATTAAGATTAAAACTGTTGATTATTGACTTGATCTAACAGAAATGTGTCCTGCTGGTACAAGCTAAATAAAAGTTAATCAACTTTCAGCCACATTCACATGCAAAAGAAATGGCATAATTATATATTCTATATTGGAATTCTATACTGGGAACACATACCTCTCTACAGGTTCTAAATTATTCACTGGAAATTCAGAGGACAGATTAAATGTAATCTTTCCTTACAGATTAATAATTAAAAAAATTTTAATACAAATTCATATTGATAACCTAAATCTATTTTTCATTCTTCCACACATTTTAAAACAACTATGGCTTTATTGCCACATGATATTTCCACTTCAGCAAACTGCCCCTTACATAGTTCCCATTGTAACTATGTTTAATGAGTATGACAATTCTGAAATACTGTCAGATATGTTTTTATTTCCAACAAATTTTGTTTCATTTCAGCTTCCTCCTCATTAATTAATGACATTTATTCCTCCAGGAGAGTGTGAATAACACCTGAAATAAAGGGGTCGTTAATCAGCTCTGAGCTTTAACGTGGACTTTTTTAAATTAAGAAAGTAGTATCCAGAGCAGTCTGAGATAGTCTCTTTTTCAAGAAAAGGAAGTCAAGCTCTTTTTAAATAACAAAACTCGAGCTTGGATATCTGACGGTAACATTTTGTCTATAGGAGGCAGTGAGAGCACAGTATTTGATTTGAAAGAAATGCCTATCCAACATCAAGTAGAAAGGGAAGGTCCTCCTTGCACTTCTGGGCAAAAAGAACAAGAGAGGGAGAGAGAGAGAGGTGAAGCAGACCCTTGTTACTCAAAAAGCATTATCCAACTAGCAGCAGCAGCATCACCTGGGAGCTTGTAAAACTGTAGACTCTCAGGCCCCACCCCAGACTTACTGAATTGGAATCTGTATGTTAACAGTATTCCCCAGGTGATTCACATGCACATTAAAGTGTGAGAGTCACTGATGTAATAAAAGCAGAAGTAGAAGACTTTGGGGAGAGACACTTCCTCCACTGTAAGAAAAGGATAAAGTGAGTTTATGCGTAGGTAGCTTTGATAGAAAATGACAAAGATTCAGTCTGATGGTTTCCATTGTTTCCGTCTTTAAAAGTTTTCATTCCCTTAGCAGTAATAATCTTTTTCATTCATTCATTTAAAAAGAAGTTAATGCGTGCCTGTAAGGTGCTATTGTCACAGTCTTCAAATTCTCAAAATTTTATCTTTGAACTTGTAAGTGAAGTGTTAAGTGTGTGAACTTTTAAGTGAAGTCTGATGTGACAATAAATAACGTCTGTGAGCAGACGAGATATGCACAAAAAAGGAAAAAAGCTTTATATTTTAGCACTTTTAATGGCTCTTTCCTGCTTTTTGAACAAGGGGCCTTGCATTTTTTTTTCTGTAGGAGACTTTTATTTTTGCTGGGGAAGATTCGCCCTGAGTTAACATCTGTTGCCAGTCTTTTTTTTTTTTCCTTCCCAAAGCCCCAGTGCCTAGTTGAAAGTCCTTCTGGTTCAGAGAGCCCAACTTTAACCACTAGGCCATCAGGGCTGGCTCAAGGGCCCTGCATTTTTATCTTGCACCGGGCAGAGCCAATGATGTAGCGGGTCCTGGGGCTAGTCAAAAACAACTACGTGTCCGATACTGTCGTAGAAGGGAGAATGGAGTAGCTATGAAAGGGTGAGTGATGATTTCATGGGGAAAATGATACCCAAGTTAGGCTCTGAAGGACAAAATGGAGTTTGCCAGGTGACAAGGGTATTCCAGAAAGAGAAAGCTGGGGAAGAGCAGCATTCCTACATCAATGTGTAGACTTCTATGTGTATACTTATTTCTCGTAAGTTAAAAAGCTTCACAGAAGTTTGGTATATCTTCAACATACTGGTTTATAAAAATTCTAAATTACCTGTGTACTAGGCACCAATTCCATTTCCTGGAGAACTCACCGACTGGGAGCGCAGATTTGGGGATAGGCAATGTACAGGGATGAACAAACATGCCTTCGGTTTAGATTTTTACCTGGGTTTGCGCCTCTCCCCCAGACCGGGAAAGTGGTTTGGGTGCTTTCCAAGCGGTCGGGGATGAAGGTTTCCACCCCCACGGTGGCCTGGGAGAGCAGCGGTGGGGGGGTTTCCTCCTCGAAGTGGCTCCAGTTAGCATCGCCACAGAGTTTTACTATTTCTTGCAGGAGGTGCCTGCCGCACAGCTTCCTGGCTTCCCTGATGTCGCGTAGCTCGAGAGAGACCCGAACCAGCGGGAGCCCGAGCAACAGCACACACACGCAGAGAGGCCGCAGCATCCCCGCGCCCCAGCCAAGGCCCCCGCGCTCCTGTTCTAACCGCCGTCCGCTCCCGCGCCCGCTCGAACCGCGCACGCGCACCTGGCGGGTCTTTCGACGACGTGCGGACCTCGCGAGAACGCCAAGGCGAGGCTTGGGGTGGCGAGCCCGCTTGGGCTCAGGCGCTCCCCGGGGCTCTCAGACCGTTGAAGGCAGCAAGGCTTAATTCTTAAAATGATTGCTTCATTTTTCCTCCCATCGTCACTAGAGAGACTCACCAAAGGAAACACGGGGCCCCAGTTAACCGATGAAGCCATAAAAGATGTTGCTCCCTCAGTGGAATGCATTTCCCGCCCTTTTTGCCTGGTTGTTCATGGGGCGTCGCTTCCTCAGAGAAACCTTCCCTCGTCTCCTTCACGGTGTTTGGATCGTCCGGTTTGTTCCCTCTTATTGGGGCGCTTAACTTCTTCTCCACAGCCCCACGCTCCCTGAGGGCCGTGCCTGTGTCCGTGCTCGTTTCCATTGTTCCTCAGGGCTTGACGCGTTGTCGGCAACCAAACCTGCTGAAACCTGCGTGTTCGAGAACGTGTCAGCGCGTTTCAAAGTCGGATTCAAAGCTGCTTCGGGAAATTCCTGCTAGTTCCGTAGGGAGACACGGGCGTTCGCCTCAATCTCCAGAACAAAGAGGGTCCCCGGGGGTACACTGCGCTTCCTCCGCTGCTAGATTATGGAGGCTTGTCTATTGCCAAATTGTAACTAGCTTGTGACAGGGCCCCCTAGCGGCTTTGCCTGCTGAGAATGACAGCGTTTCGCCACGTTAGGAGGGAAGGGGCAGGGCAGCGCCGCGCAGCGGCACGGGTCGTTCGCCTGCGGTGAGTTGGTCGGAGGGACGGCCCGGCGGCCGCACGGGGGCAGCGCGGGGCTGCCCGAGGCGCGGGGGCGGCCGGACGCCCAAGCCTGCGACCCGACCCGCGCTGCTCGGCGCAGTGTCACCGCTTCCCTTCAGGATTCCTTCTCCTCTCCTTTCTGCCTTCCGCCTCTGTGTCTTTTTCTCCATTTTCCGTTCCCCCGGCTTCGCCCTGCCTCCCAGGGGCATGCGTGTGTGCTGTCGAATTAACTGGCGATCGGATTCTTTTAAAGATGGACGTCGTTGGATTAGCACAATTTCCTCGCCTTCCTCGAAAAACGAGTCACGTCCAAACTATAGTGGGCTGTGAGTCCTAGTCAGAAATTTATCAGGGAAACCCTGTGAGAAAGGAAAATATTCATTATACTGAGAGGAGTATTACAAAGCAGCAAATAAACAAAAAAACCTCTCCAGCAATATGCGTCAGACCCGGCACTTGTGATTTATGCTCGCGCTCGCTCTGCACGGTCCGTCCCCGCGCCCTACTGGGTGTTTCTCCGTGCCGTTCCCTTCAGACTGATGTCCTATATGCTTGACTTCTCTGTGTTTCCTGTCTGTCTCCTCCTACCAGAATGTAAGCTCCATGCAGGCAGGGGTTTTTATCTTGTTTACTTTGATATCTTTGCCTTGAACAGTGCCTGGCACATAGTAGATTTTTGGTAATGATTTAATGTTAACAATTATAATTCGTAATGTTAACAGCAAATAATAAGTGAAATGTTAATAATACCGACAATCATATAATATTTGGTGAATGAATGAATAAACTCCCTGAGAATTGGCTGCTTGTTCCCTTATGCCCTGTTTCATACTTATGTCATAATTATAGTTCTTTATGGCACTATGGTGAATTTTTGAAAAATCATTGTAATCATCTCTTCTCTGCTAGTGGTAAGCTCATTAAGGAGTGGAACCATGTTTCATATTTATTATTCAATGCCCAGGACGGTGACTGCTAAATAGACGCTTATTAAATGTTTAGTGAATGAATGGACACGTTCCTAACTGCTAGTACTAATTAATCTCATAGCGAGATTTAATGAACTTTTGAATTCACAAATTATTAGTGAAATGACTTTTTTTGAATGAATAAGTTACTATTATTGCTGAATGAATTCCTGATTTAATTATTAATATCTTATCCTAGCTACCGTATTCCAGAATATTGTGATAAAATGGGAGCTGCCCAATAAACTATATTTGAATATTTATAAATGAGAATTTCAGTTATGCAAGATGGAATATGGGATTGTTAGGAATTATACTAGAATATTTGTTTGTTTCTCAAGATGTTTTAGCATTTTATGTTGATATCTCGATATGGGAACTAGGATTCCCCATGGTTTAATCCTTTAAATTTTTAGTTTGAGAATATTAATTGTGGGCACAATTAATTATAATAACTATAGTACTTGCTTGCTTATAATACAAGTAATGTCTCCTTTATTTACTTTTTTACTTTCTGTCCAATTTATTGTCTGCCTTTCCTACTATAACATTGCTCTTGTTAACGCTGTATTCTTGGTGTTTATACCAAATATGTATTCTTGAATATATACAAATAGTATATATTCAAAGATATGTTTTGAGAGAATGATCATAATAACATATCATCTGCTGAGTGATTACCCCATATCAGGCATTATTCTATGTACTTGTATGTGTTTTACCCTATTTAATCCTATTGCAATCATATCAAGTAGTACTATAATTATCCCCACTTTATAAATGAGAGAGCTCAGACTTAGAGAGATTAAGAGACTTGCCTAAAATGACAGAGGTAGTAAGGGGCAGAGGCCTGATTAGAAATAGTCTGTTTCAGGAGCACAAACTCTTAACCTACTTTACATAACTTGTCAAAAGAAGATTATAAAAACAAATAATCTAGTTTTGTGTTGATGGTACATGATATCATAATATCAAAGCAAACCTTTTGAGACAAAAACCTTAAGTTAGAGGAAATAATAACTCGAACCAAAAAAAAAAAAAAACCCTGCACACACACACACACACACACACACACACACAAACCTAAGGTAATCTCCTCAGAATGGGTTTAAAAATTTACTCCATTGGTAGTAAAGACATTTAGAGGCTGGTCCCAGCAACAAGACTAGGTAGCTATACAAACTTGCAGAACTTATGTACCTCAGTTTCTTTATGTATATCATGAATATAAGAACATATGCCATAGGTTAAAAGTAGATGATAATAGTATCTTCTGATAAAGCTATTAAAGGATTAAATAAGATAATACATTAAATGAGATAATACACTAAATGAGATAATACATGAGATAATAAATGAGAAAATACAGTGCCTGACACATAGTACTCAATAAGTATTAGCTGTTATAATTATTGCTATCTCTATTTTATTCGAGTCTGAGAATGCAATGAGGTAATAGGTAGAATGCTCTTTAAAATAAATGTTGTATTCTTTATATATCAGATATCACTGTTAATTTGGCCAGAGTTTGAGAAAGTACATTTAAAATCATTTTTCATCTTTTTATTTCCAGTACATAAAAGAGAGTATGCAGTCAATATAGCTATGGTCCAGCTCTAAAAGAAGAGATTTTTCCATTAATTCGGCATGGAAAAAAGTCTTCGGTGTTCAGGAGATATAAATGAAATAAGTGAAATATCTTTAAGCACAAGAAGCTTAGACTTTTTATTCTAATTATATTGAAAATGTAATAGAGTAAAAACATTACTGGTTAAATGTTAAAATGAACTGCAGAGAATAGAAGGGGGAGACTAGTGTGGGCTGCAGTGGTCTTGGAAGTTTCATCTTGGAGACAGAACTTAACTGGGCTTTGATGGAAAGTTAAGCAGTGGAGAGGCAGGGCTGACACTTCAGGAAGAAGAGAAGATGGCAGGTACAAAGGTATGGAAAGCAAGTGAGCAAAGTATATTCTAGGGAAAAGAACCTAGATAATAGTTGTGTTAGGGATTAGTAGGAGATTATAAACTAATTTGTGGATAAGTTGTGGACAAGATGAAACTGAAGCTTGAGGTAAATAATTTGACTGTAATGTATACAGAAGAGGAGGGAGAAGAATTGAAAGTAGAGAAACCAACTGGAAGTCCACATTATTGATCCATGTATTGGTGAGAGCTAGGAATAGGATGGAAAGAGTGGAATAAACAAGACTGATAGAAGTGATTTTTAAAGAAAGCATCATAGGATTTGGTGACTCATTACATGTAAGCTGGATGTGAGAGAGAAAGAGTAATTTTACAAGACAAGGGCTTTGAGTTGTAGAGGATGAAAATGCTGATGACATCGAGGAAAATCATGAAGGAATCTAATCCCACAGTAAAGCTTTAGACATGATGAATTTCAGATGACTGTAAAACATTCCAGAGGAGTTGGCTAACAAAGAAAATGAAAACGTGGGGTTAGAAATATGCTGAGATGTCCAGCCTGGAGATCCAGATTTGGAAGTCAACAGCAAAGAGTTGTGAGTTAAAGTATTAAAAATTAATCAGGACCGACTGATGGGTATACAGTTTCAAGACAGAAAGGAGGCAATTTCATGTGGGAAGAAGCAAGAAAAAGTTAAAGAAGGAGAAAAGAAGATAAGAGAGAAGACGTAAACAGAATGATGTCATTTCATAAAAGCAAAAACAGAAGAGAATTTTAAAAAGAGACGGTCATCAGTGGAGTCAAATATCAAAGAGAAGTAAAAGAGAAGAGAGTTAAGATCGAATTTTGGTGTAGGAGGCCAGTGTAGAATCTAACAGGGTAAGAGTCAGGTAGGGAACAGTTCATAGTGGGTCCCAAAGGGAACGAGAAGTGAAGAACTAGGAACAGTTCTATTGGTTTGGCAGAAGAACCGTTGATGCAAAGACCATTTTTTGTTGTTGTTGTTTATAAAAAATGTTAGAAGTAAATAGAGGAAGATTCCCATGCAGAAGGAGGGGTTGATAATGTGCAAGGTCAAAGTGTGTAGCAAGATAATTAGTTGAGATAATACTTTTTCTTTCTGTATTTTTCCGTTCAGCTTTCCATACTCTCTCCACAAACTTAAACCAAGTATCCAGAGCCTTAGTATTTTCCCATATGACACACTTTTGCAGGCTAGAAAGCAGAAGCTTCTTAAAGTTGCTTTTCCCATGACCTATAAATACCTTAGTTAGCCAAAAATTATGCAAATGTTCCCAATGGACAAGAGAGAGGAAGCAAACGAGAGTGAGCAAGGGGAAGAAAGAGAGAGGAGAGAGAGAGAGTTTTTCCTTATACTAGAAAATAGTTGAAGGCCTAGAGTCCTGAAATAACAAATTATTGCTGTGTGATGCTGATTGACAATGCCCTGGAGAGGTGAAGACCTCACAAGGAATAGCTGTGTGGCATACCTAGGGAAACAGGACCCTGAGCAGAGGAACAAGCACTCTTGGCAAAGTTCTGCTGACCCTCAGCAAGGGAGGCAAGCAGCTGAATTGAAGGGACCATGCAGGCTTGGGTAGTAGGTGTCATGATGCAAGGCATTGAAAACTATGGATCCTGGGGACATAAAGCTTTGGTGCTGAGACCCTCAGTTTCAAGCACAGCTTAATGAGGCAGCTCCATTAGAATAATATCTGACGCTAAATTCCCAACTCAGTGACAGAATTTGGATTTATATCGATTTGTTAAAAATGAAGAAGTTGGGTATTTCTTACACACTAGAGACTGTGCTTGCAATTTCATGTGTCTGTTATGCATAGACACAGTCTTTGAGAAATAAGAAAAGTATGGGTCATAACTCACACGGGCAGGTAGAGGGTTACATTTTGGGCGTACTTTTCCATCTAAAATGGAGGAAAAGTTAGGATAGGAGTAGTGGTATGTACTACTAAGTGAAAGTAACTGAGTCATTGGATGGTGGTGAAAGACCTCAGTGTTATCAGTTAAGTATGACTTGAGAACTAGTCGAGTGGGGAGGGGACCTTGGAGCAAATGGAGTTCTGGAATTGACAATGAGCAATGTGCTGGGGAATAAATAAAACATGAATGAAAGTGTTGAAATCAGCAACAAAGTTTCCATGATGAAAGTGTAACTCTTGAAAAATGTTGACTTTCTCCCTGAAGTTACATTCTATTGGTTCTGCTTCCTTCATGTGAAGAAGCTCTTTAAGGTGGCCTTGGGGAGCACATGATGAACCTGAGAGGCTTGGTTATGATTAGCCATGACTGGGGATTTGCAATATGGGAATTGCTGTCTTTATCTTCTGTGATTCTGTTGACAGACGCTTGATGGAGGAGATTAAATTATTATAAGTACACTTTCTCTACAAACTCTAACAAAAAATGTATAGGAATATAGGTTGAAGAAACTGACTAAATACTAAGATTATACCATGCTGGTTTACTATTCTAACAAATGTTCATATTGTTTCACAGTTTATTTTGCTTACATAAATGTTCTACAAATTCTAAAATGATGAACCTAAATGCATTCCTTTATCAATCTAGTTCTATTCTAAGAAAAAATATAGTTACTCAGTTATCTGTACACTATTCATTTACATCACTTAAAAATAGTTACTTGAATCTTTTAGAAGCATGAAGGTACCCTATCTTGAAAAACAATTGAGTTTATTTGGGCAAACAAATCCAAATGTATTTGGTGTTGAATCTGATTCTTTTCAAACATTATTTCAAGAGGACAAAAAAGCCACGTTGGTTCAGGTAGAAAATTGCAAGCTTTGTGGTTTAATGTTCACATGGTCTATACTGACAAGACCAAGTAAAAAATTTTATTACTTTAGTATGTACCTGGTGTTAGGTGTGTATAAAATGAGTTATTATGTTAGTTATGTAATAAAGCTTTTATAATCATTATAAAGTTAATAAGATTAAAAAGCAACTGATGCAACGATACCATTAGTAAAAAAAACTACAGCAGAAAAAGGATTGATTTTTGCGAGAAAGCACAATGTGGAAAGACTACGTTGTTACAGAACAAATGAAAAATGTAAGCACTAATAATGATTTCTCATGTTCTTATAATCAGTAGTGACTGATTTGGACATTGGTAAACGCACCATTGAGAAAATACATGAAGATAAGGTAGAAGTCAACAATTATTCTATGTTGTGCATATTTTAAGAAAGTTTTTTTGTTACGCCCTTTTTTACAACATAAGTTAATTATATTGATAGCTTCCTTTTCCTTTTGTTGGGAAGGTGGTACTTCCCTCAAAGACGGCTGCTTCTCTGACAGTGTTGTCTTCAGCTCCTGTAGAAAATTAGGAATGTTTTCCAACATCATATTTAAGATTGTTGATGGAGGATGACACGACTTCTAAGTTAAAAAAAAAAAGGGATGAGAAGTGTGGGAAAATATTCATGTTGAGAAGAATCAGGAAAATTATAAAATTTTGCATAGCCCAAAAGGTAACCATTGCCTCAATATAATTAAACATGAAACAGAATCAGCAAGTGTTCTAATATCTGAACAATTTAGTTTACTTGGAGTTGGGAAGTTTGAAGTACTACAATATTACCAAGATTCTGCTTCCTCCATTCAGCCCTTCTGTGAACTCATCCTATGAGTATCTTAATGCTTTCACCGTAGTATTTTTGACTCTCCCTGATACTATTTTGATACATTACTTCCATCTGCATCAGCAGAGTGAGGCTGAGCATTGGCAGCAAATGAGGTCTCACACCCAGCCGATGGCAAATGACAGGAGATACAGACAAGCAGAGGTGAGTGCTGTCACCTGCTAGGGCTCCAGACCTCAGTAGCCACTTTTCCTGGATGTTGTAGATCATCTTCTGGTCTTTCTTACACATAACCATCATGGTATTCCGGAATTCGATGCCACTAACTTCACCTTTTCATTGTTCATGGGCCACACTTTCTCTAGAGAGTTGGCTTAGCAGCAGCCAAACTCCTAGCAGGTGAGATAAAAACGGACTCTGCATCCTGGACCTGATCTCTCCTGCCCTGGTGTTTCAGCCTTTCCCTAGGGACTGCAGCTGCTGTCACCTACTGCCTTCCCTGTGTGCCTATCCTGAGCTTCAGAATATTTTCTCTCCCTGGCTCCAGGTAGCTTTTACAACCCTTGGGCTATCACTCAGCTCTTGAATCAGTGAGCTTCCAAAGAATTTGTTCTCTGCTCTTGTTCACCCTTGGCAAATCCCACATTACTCTCTGTGCTCCCAATGTCGTTCTACTCCTTGCCTGTTTTACAATTTGAATCTACCTCTTTTTCTTCCTTTCCTCCATCATAACTACTTATATGCTTACTCAAATATCTGTAATTTTTATTGTTGTTTTCTTATGTAAAGATATGTCATGGTCATGATAGAAAATATAGGTAAAATAAAAATAAAACTGACCTGTAAGCTCATCAGCTGGAGATTATCTTGGTTAACACTTGCCACTTAACCTATTATTTTTCCAAACTACCCCCACGTTTATTTGTATTTCTTCTTCAAAGCATTAAAAGACTATAATTAGATTGATTTCTGTAGTACCTTGTATATCCACCTATAGTATTGTGATGGGTGGATGGAAATTTTTTCACAAAAGAAAGAAAACTGATGATGTTTCAACCAAGTCCTGTGAAAAGTATTAACCTTCCGAAGTATCACTTTTGGTTTGTACCATAATGTTTAAGGTTTACATGGACTTTCCTATTCATTATTGCAGAGGACCAGCATCTTAAGCTTAGAGGGAACTTCTGCTCTCTACAGATCCTGACAAGGAGTAAGAAAACACATGGATCTCTAGGGTTGCCTCTTAAGTCTTAGGAGAGCCCTGGATTGGAAGATGTTCTTACAGTGGCAAGTGATCAGACTCTATCACTTTCTACCAATTTCTTATTTTATTTTGACTTCCTTGGGTGATTGGCGAATTGTTACCAGCTATCTGAATATTTTAATTAGAAATTATAATTATTATCTCTAGAGAATAGAGAATATACATACACACACAACAAGGAAAAAGCAATAGAATTCTACAATCCTAGGAAGAGTATGTTGGTAACATGTTTGTGTACAAAAATTTCAATCTTTATGATGGATTTATGGTATTCTATATTTATTGTTTCTGTGATCAGAAGTTTGTATCACTTTTCAAATTTTTAAACAAGTCAGCACAGTTTGGAGGGCAGTGGGCTCGATAGATAACTCTCAAAGTACATATACATAAACTTTTAAATGCAAATAGGACCACATGTTTATAAACCTTATTTGTTTGTGTTCAAAATCTAGTCAGACTATATCTGTTCCACTTAGGTAAGCCCTCAGCTTGATGGAAGTTATGGTACTTTTGAAATAAACTAACAAATACTCTTTAAAAATACTCTTACCAAATACTATAAAAAATATGATCTAGGTCCCTCACAATTGAAGGAAGGCCTAGTCATCATTTGCCAAATAGTGGACATCATGTAATTCTTGACATAACACCTGTCTAGAGCTACAGGATGATTGGAGTAGTGATTTTGGATGAATTTTCATTAAGATAAGCAGTTTGGGAGACCCTTTTCAAAACTGAGGTTGTGAAGGTATTTTTATGGGTTGACTGACTGAAGAACAGTCCATGAATACAATACTGTTTTAAAAAGAAATTCATTATTTAAAAATGAATTTCCAAGTGTCTCTTCATGTCATGCTAAACATCCTTTCTAGAGATTGTTTTCTATTTTATATGTTCTGAATATTAAACTTTTATCTTGTATAAGACTTGCAATTATTTTCTCCCATTTTGTGAGTTTTTATTTCACTCTCTTGATAGTGTTCTTTTTTTGTCGTTGTTAGGGAAGATTTGCCCTGAGCTAACATCTATTGCCAATCTTCCTCTTTTTGCTTGAGGAAGATTTGCCCTGAGCTAACATCTGTGCCAATCTTCCTCTATTTTGTATGTAGGTCTCCGCCGCAGCTTGGCTGACCAGAGGTCTAGGTCTGTGCTGAGGATCTGAACCCATGAACCCCAGGCCACTGAAGCAGAGCACATCAAACTTAACCACTATGCCACAGGGCCAGCTGCCTTGATAGTGTCCTTTGATACGCAAATGTTTTAAATTTTGATGAAATCCAATATATTTATGTTTTTTTTTTTGTTGCCTGTGTTTTTTGGTATAATATCCATGAAATCATTGCCACATTCAATGTCAAGAAGATTTTTCCCTTATGTTTTCTTCCAAGAATTTTATTTTTAGGGGCCAGCCCAGTGGCACAGTGGTTAAGTTTGCATGTTCCACTTCTCAGCAACCTAGGGTTTGCTGGTTCAGATCCAGGGTGTGGACATGGCACCACTTGGCAAAAGCCATGCTGTGGTAGGCATCCCACATATGAAGTAGAGGAAGATGAGCATGGATGTTAACTCAGGGCCAGTCTTCCTCAGCAAAAAGAGGAGGATTGGCAGTAGTTAGCTCCAGGCTAATCTTCTGCAAAAAAAAAAAAAAAAGAATTTTATTTTTAGCTCTTACATTTAGGTCTTTGATACATTTGAGTTAAATTTTGTGTCATGTGTGAGGTCAGCATCCACGTCCTTCTTCTGCAGATGGACATCCAGTTCCCAGCATGACTTGTTGAAAAGATTGTCTTTTCCCTTAAATGGTCTTGGCACCCTTGTCAAAAATCATTTGGCCAAATACACAAGAGTTTATTTCTGGGCTCTCTATTCTGTTCTGTTGATTTATATGACCATCCTTATGCCAATAGCTCATTGTTTTGATTACAATAGCTGAAGCTCTGTAGAAAGTTTTGAAATCAGGAAGTAGAGTCCTCCAACTTTGTTCTTCTTTTTTAAGGAAAAAAACCCTTTGTTCTTATTTATCTTTCTTTTCCTTCTGCAAAAAATGTCATTGGCATTTTTTATAAGAATAGCATTGAACCTGTAGATCACTTTGGGTAGCATCGATCTCTTAACAATATTAAGTCTTCTGACTCATGAACATAGAATGTGTTCCATTTATTTATGCCTCCTGTAAATTTTCTTTTAGAAATATCTGTAGGTTTCTCCTTGTTTAACTCTATTTCTAAGTATTTTATTGTTTTTTATGCTCTTATGAATGGAATTGTTTTCTCCATTTTATTTATGGATTTTCATTGTTAGTGTATATAAATACACACAATTTTTAAATATTGATTTTATATCTTGCTACTTTACTGAAATTGTTTATTAGCTGTAACAGTTGTGTTATGGAATCTTTAGGTGTTTCTATGTATGAGCTCATATTATTTTCAGACAGAGAATATTTTACTTCTTTTCCAATTTGCATGCCTTTTTTTCTTTTTCTTATCTAATTGCTCTGTCTACTATATTGAATTAAAGGAGAAAAAGTGAGAAACTTTGCCTTGTTCCTGATCTTAGGGGATAAGCTTTCAGTCTTTCACCATTGACAATGATAAGTGTGGATTTATCACACATGCTCTTTAGCTTCTTGAAGAAGAGTCTTTGTATTCCCCGTTTGCTGGTGATTTTTTATGATGACAAAGTGTTGAATTTTGTCAAATTCTTTTATTACATGCTTTTTACTCATCATCATTCTATTGATGTGGTGTATTACATTAATTGATTTTTATATGTTGAACTATCCTTGAATTCCAGGAATAAATCTCTCAGTCATGGTGTATCATCCTTTTAATATTCTGCTGAATTCAGTTTGCTGTTTTTTGTTGAGGACTTTGGCATCAACATTCAAAAGGGACATTGGTCTGTAGTTCTATTTTCTATGTAGCATATTTGTCTTGCTTTGGTATCAGGGAAATGTTGGCCCCTGAGAATGAGTTAGGAAGTGTTCTTCAATTTTTTGGATGATTTTGACAAGGGTTGGTTTTAATTCTTCTTTAAATGTTTGGTAGAATTCACCAGTGAAACCATCTTGTCCTGGGCTTTTCTTTGTTGGAAGGTTTCGGATTACCAATTCAATCTCCTTAGTAGATATTGAATTATTCAGATTTTCTGTTTCTTCATGATTCATTCTTGGTAGATAGTTTCTTTCTAGGAATATATCCTTTTTCTTGAGCATAGAAATAGTTAATAATATTCTATTATAATATCTTCTACTTCTCTATAATCAGTAGTATTTTCCTCAGTTTCATTTCTGATTTTACTAAGTGGAGTCTCCTTTCTCTTTATTAATCAACCAGCTAAATGTTTTTCAACCTTGTTGATCTTTTCAACAAAAATTGACATCTCCAACTTTATGGTAGAACTTTCTCCATTGAATTCTGTCAGTGTTTGCTTCATATATTTCGCAGCTTGTAGATTGTTAGATATATATTTTTGTAGCTGTTATATATTCTTAATGAATAAGTCCTTTTATTAATATGAAATTTCCTCATCATCACTCATAACAGTTTTTGACTAGAAGTCTATTTTATCGATATATGTATAGAGTATCAGTCTGTTCAGTCTGCTATTACAAAATACCATAGCTTGGGTGCCTTCTAAATAACAAACATTTCTTTTTCACAGTTCCACAGCCTGGAAGTCTGAGATCAGGGTGCTAGCATGGTTAGGTTCTGGTAAAGGGTCTCTTCTAGGTTTCAGACTGTCAAGTCCTTGCTGTGTCCTCACATAGTGGAAGGAGCTAGGGAGCTCTGTGAGGTTTCTTTTATAAAAACATTAATCCCATTCATGAGGGCTCTACCATTATGACCTAAGCAACTCCCAAAGGCCCTACCTCCTAATACTATCACATAGGGCATTAAGATTTCAATGTATGAATTTTGAGGTGCACATAAATATTCAGACCATACTATATAGAAACATTAGCTCTCTTTTGGTCCATATTTGCATGAAATGTCTTTACATCCTTTAACGTTCAACCTATTTGTGCCTTTAGATTTAAAGTGAGTCTCTTGCATCATATGTGAATTAAAGGAGTGATATATTTGCATCATATTTACTCATCCATTCTGCCAATCTCAGCTTGTTGAATGAAGAGTTTAATTCCTTTATATTTAAAGTATTATTGATAAGGAAAAACTTACTTTTCCCATTTTTTCTATTTGTTTCTATATGTCTTAAAGCTTTTTTGTCCCTTATTTCCTGCATTACTACCTTGGTTTTGTTGTTGTTGATTTTCTTGTAGTGACATGTTTTCATTCCCTTCTCATTTCCTTTTGTGTATATTCTACAGGTATTTTTTTGTGCTCACCATGGGGATTTCAGACAACATGCTAAAGTTATAACATCTAATTTGAATTGATACCAGCTTAACTTCAATCCCAAACAAAGATTCTACTCCTATACAGCTCTATTTCTTTCCCCATTTTATATTATTGATGTTATAAATTACCTCTTTTTACATTGTGTACAAACTATCATACATTTTTAAATAGTTTTTATGTCTTTGTGCCTTTTAAATACTCTACAAAATAAGAAGTAGAATTACAAACCACAGTTACAATAATACTGGCTTGTATTTTTACCATACGTTTACCTTTAAGGGAGATATTTATATCTTAATATAGCTTTCAGTTGTATCTAGTATGGTTTTGTTTCAACCTGAGGGACTCCTTTTAACATTTCTTTTAGGGCAGATGTCGTGGTAATAAACTCCCTCAATGTTTGCTGATCTGAGGTGTTTTATTTTTTCTTTTACTTTTGAGGGACAGTTTGCTAGATATAGAATTCTTGCTTGACAGTTTTTATCTTTCAGCACTTTAAATATGTCATCCCACTACTTTCTGTACTCCAAGGTTGGCAGTGAGAAATCAGCTGATAATGTGGTTGAGGAGCCTTTGTATATGACAAATAGCTACTCTCTTACTGCTTTCAAGATTATTTCCTTGCCTTTGTCTTTTGTTTTTTGCTTTGATTATGATGTGTCTGTTGCTTAACTGTGTTTTTATCCCACTCAGTGAGCTGGATGGAAGACTAGAGGAAATAACCCAAGCAGAAGAGATAAAAGAAAAAAGAATTAAAAAGAATGTGAATGTTCTAAGGGACCTCGGGACTACATCAAATGCAATAACATCTGTATTATTGGTGTCCCAGAAGGAGAAGAGAGAGACAAAGGGGAAGAGAATCTATTTGAAGAAATAATAGCTGAAAAATTTCCTAACCTAAGGAAGGAAACAGACATCCTGGTACAGGAAGCACAGAGAGCTTAATGAACCTAAAGAGACCCACACCGAGACATGTTATAATTAAAATGTTAAGAATTAAAGATAAAGAGAGAATCCTAAAAGCCACAAAAGAAAGGCAACAAGTTACATAAAAAGGAAACCCCATAAGGCTATCAGCTGACTTCTCAGCAGAAACTTTACAGGCTAGAAGGGAGTGGCATGGTATATTTAAAGTGCTGAAAGGAAAAAACCTACAGCCAAGAATACCTTACCTGGCATGGTTATCGTTCAGAATGGAAGGAGAGATAGAGTTTACCAGACCAGCAAAAACTAAAGGAGTTTACTACCGAGAAACCAGCCTTACAAGAAATGCTAAAGGGACTTATTTAAGTGAAAAAGAGAAGGAATGGGAATAAGAAATTGTCCACAAATAGGAATAAGAAAATTATCAAAAAAAAGCAATAAAATTACTGTTTATGGCAAATATACAGTAAAGGTAGCAGATCAACTACCTATGAAGCCAATATAAAGGTCAAAATACAAAAGTACTAAAACTACCTATTTCTGTCATAAGAGGGTAATGGATACACATGCACAAAAAAAGAGGTTAGATGTGATATCAAAAACATAAAATATAGGAGAAAGTGAGTAAAAGAGTAGAGCTTTTAGCAAGAGCTCAAACTAAAAAGACCGCCAGCTTACTATAGATTGCTATATACATAGGTTATTATATATGACCCTCATGGTAATCACAAACGAGAAACATATAAAGAAACATATAAAGAAAGCCATCAAACCAAAAGAGAAGAGAACAAGAGAAGAAGAAAGGAACAGAGAAGAACTACTAAAACACCCAGAAAAAAAGTAACAAAATGGCAATGAGTACATTCTTATCAATAGCTACTTTAAGTGTCAATGGACTAAAGGTCCTGATCAAAAGGCTTAGGGTGGCTGACTGGTTAAAAAAGGAGACCCATATATATGCTGCATAGAAGACACACACTTCAGACCAAAAGACACTCACAAACTGAAAGTGAAGAGATGGAAAAAGATACTCCATGCAAATGGCAATGAAAAGAATGCTGGGGTAGCAGTACTTATATAAGACAAAATAAACTTTTAAAACAAAAATTATAACAAGAGACAAAGAAGGGCACTACATAATGATAAAGGGAACAATCCAACAAGAAGATGTAACACTTGTAAATATCTATGCACCCAACATAGGAGCACCTAAATATATTAAGCAATTATTAACAGACGTGAAAGGAGAAATAGACAGCAACACAAAAATAGTAGGGGACTTTAACTCTCCACTGACACCAATGATAGATCATCCAAATAGAAGATCAATAAGGAAACATTGGCCTTATGTGACACTTTAGACCAGATAGACTTAGATATATACAGAACATTCCATCCCAAAACCACAGAACACACATTCTTTTCAAATGCACATGGAACATTCTCCAAGATAGATCACATATTAGGTCACAAAACAAGTCTCAATAAATGTAAGAAGTTTGAAATAATACCAAGCATCTCTGCTGACCACAATGGTATGAAACTAGAAATCAACTACTGCAAGAAAATTGGAAAAGCCACAAATATGTGGAGATTGAACAAAATGCCACTGAACAATGATTGGGTTAACAAAGAAATCAAAGGAGAAATAAAAAAAATACCTGGGGACAAATGAAAATGAAAATACAACATGCCAAAATTTAGAGGATACAGCAAAAGTGGTTAAGAGGGAAGTTTATATCAATACAGGCCTACTTCAACAAATAAGAAAAATCACAAATAAATTACCTAACAGTACACATAAAGGAACTGGAAAAAGAAAAACGAACAAAGCCCAAAATCAAGAGAAGGAAGGAAATAATGAAAATTAGAGCAGAAAAAGATGAGATAGAGACTGAAACAACAATAGAAAAATTCAATGAAACGAAGAGCTTGTTCTTTGAAAAGATAAAAAAAATTGACAAACCATTACCTAAAGTGACCAAGAAAAAAAGAAAGCTCAATAAATAAAATCAGAAATGAAAGAGGAAAAATTACAATGGATACCTCAGAAATACAAAGGATTATAAGAGAATACTACGAAAAGCTATACGCCAGCAAAATGGATAATCTAGAAGAAATGGGTAAATTCTTAGAATCATACAACCTTCCAAAACTCAATAAAGAAGAAATAGAGAATTTGAATAGACCAATCACCAGTATGGAGATCAAAACAACAATCAAAAACCTCCCCCAAAACAAAACACCAGGACCAGACAGCTTCCCTGGTGAATTCTACCAAACATTCAAAGAAGACTTAATACCTATACTTCTCAAACTCTTCCAAAAAATTGAAGAGGATGTGAAGCTTCCTAACTCATTCTACAAGGCCAACATTACCCTGATACCAAAATCAGACAAGGACAACACCAAAAAGGAAATTACAGGTCAATATCACTGATGAACATTGATGCAAAATCCTCAATAAATTGCTAGCAAATCAAGTACAACAGTGCATTAAAAAGATCATACACCATGATTAAGTGGGATTTATTCCAGGGATTCAGGGTTGATTTGACATCCACAAATCAATCAATGTGATACACCACATTAACAAAATGTAGAATAAAAAATCACATGATCATCTCAATAGATGCAGAGAAATCATTTGACAAGATACAGCATCAATTTATGATAAAAATTCTGAATAAAATGGGCATAGAAATAAAGTACCTCAACATAACAAAGGCCATATATGACAAACTCATAGCTAACACATACTCAACAGAGAAAAACTGAAAGCTACCCTTCTAAGAACAGGACCAGACAAGTATGCCCACTTTCACCACTCTTATTTAACATAGTATTGGAAATTCTAACCAGTGCAATCAGGCAAGAAAAAGAAATAAAAGGGATCCAAATTGGAAGGAAGAAGTGAAACTGTCATTATTTGCAGATAACATGATTTTATACATAGAAAACCTTAAACAATCCACCAAAAATCTTTTAGAAATAATAAATGAATATGGTAAAGTTGCGGGATACAAAATCAACATACAAAAATCAGTTGCATTTGTATACACTAACAAGAAAGTAGCACAAAGAGAAATTAAGAATACAATCCCATTTACAATTGCAACAAAAAGAGTAAAATACCTAGCAATAAATTTAACCAAAGTGGTGAAAGACATGTACATGAAAACTATAAAATATTGCTGAAAGAAATTGAGGAAGACACAAAGAAATGGAAAGATATTCCATGCTCTTGGATTGGAAGAGTTAACATAGTTAAAATGTCCATACTTCCTAAAGCAATCTACAGATTCAATGCAATCTCCATGAGAGTTCCAATGACATTTTTCACAGAAAAAAAACAAAGAATGCTAAAATTTATATGGAACAAGAGACCCTGAATAGCCAAAGGAATCCTGAGAAAAAAGAACAAAGCTTGAAGTGTCACACCCTTATTTCAAAATATACTACAAAGCAGTATGCTCAGCCCTGTGACCGAGTGGTTAAGTTTGCCTGGTCCACTTCAGCAGCCTGGGATTTCGCTGCTTTGGATCCTGGGTGTGGACATGACACTTCTCATTAAGCCATGCTGAGGCAGCATACCACATAGCACAACCAGAAGGACCTGCAACCAGAATATACATCTATGTACTGAGGGGCTTTGGGGAGAAGAAGAAAAAGAAAAAAGATCAGCAAGCAATGTTAGCTCAGGTGCCAATCTAAAAATATACATATATACATATATAAAAATATACATATATATTTACTACAAAACTACAGTAATCAAAACAGCATGGTACTGGCACAAAAACACACACACAGATCAATGGAACAGAATTGAGAGCCCAGAAATAAACCCATACATATATAGACAGCTAATTTTCAACAAGGGAACCCAAACCGTACAATGGAGAAAGGAAAGTCTCTTCAATAAATGTTGTTGGGAAAACTGGACAGCCACATGGAAAAGAATGAAAGTAGACCACTATCTTACACCATACACAAAAATTAACTCAAAGTGGATTAAAGACTTGAATGTAAGACCTGAAACCATAAGACTCCTAGAAGAAAATATTGGCAGTACACTCTTTGACTTTGGTCTTAGCAGTATCTTTTTGAATACCAAGTCTTCTCAGGCAAGGGAAACAGAAGAAAAAGTAAACAAACAGGACTACATCAAACTAAAAAGATTCTGCAGAGCAAAGGAAACCATCAACAAAATGAATGAAATGAAAATGGGAGAAGATATTTGTAAACCATATATCTGATAAGGGGTTAATCTCCAAAATATATAAAGAACTCATCTCAACAACAAAAAAACTAACAACCCAATTAAAATATGGTCAAAAGATCTGAACAGACATTTTTCCAAAGAAGATATTCAGATGGCCAACAGGCACATGAAATGATGTTCAACATCACTAGTTACTAGGGAAATACAAATCAAAACTACAATGAGATATCACCTCGGGCCTGTCAGAATGGCTATAATTAACAAAAAAAGAAATAACAAGTGTTGGAGAGTATGTGGAGAAAAGGGAACTCTCATACACTCCTGGTGGGAATGCAAACTGTTGTAGCCACTATGGAAAATAGTAGGGCGATTCCTCAAAAAATTAAGAATAAAACTACCATATAATCCAGCTATTCCACTGCTGGGTATTTATCAAAAGAACATGAAAACACAAATGCATTTACATATATGCACCCCTCTGTTCACTGTGGCATTATTCATAATAGCCAAGATTTGGAAACAACCTAAGTGCCCATCAAGGGACAAATGGATAAAGAAGCTGTGGCATATATAACAATTGAATACTACCTGGCCATAAAAAGGTGAAATCTTGCCATTTGCGACAATATGGATGGAACTTGAGGGTATTATGCTAAGCGAAATAAGTCAGAGGTAGAAAGTCAAATACCATATGATCTCACTCATAAATAGAAGGTAGCAACAACAACAACAAGAACAACAACAGGCAAACACATAGATACAGAGATTAGATTGGTGGTTACCAGAATGGGAGTTGGGAGGGAGGAGGGAGAAAGGGGTAAGTAGGCACATGTGTGTGGTGAAGGATGGTAATTATTCTTTGGGTGGTGAACATGATGTAATCTACACAGGAATTGAAATACAATGATGTACAACTGAAATTTATGTAATGTTGTGAACAAATGTTACCTCAATAAAAAATAAAATATAACTGACTTACTAGCTAATTAGATGATAATGAGTGATTCAAGTTTGCAAGCCATCAGAATTGAGTCAAATAAAAATTTAAAAAAAACAAAGAAAGCAGTATAAAACTCATTGGTAACAGTAAATGTATAGTCAAATTTATATGTAATGTGTAGGTAATGGTGATGTGTAATTCACTTACAACTCTAGCTTAAAAGTTAAAAAAGAAATTTAGTGTAAATAACCATAACTCTAATAATGTGTTATTAGATACACAATGTAAAAATATGTAAATTAGAACATCAATAACCTAAAATGTGAGAGGGAGAAATAAAAGTGCAAAGCTTAGGAATTCTATTATATTTAAGTTGCTATTAGTTTAAAATAGGGTGTAACAATTTTAAGATATAAAATGTAAGCCTCATAGTAACTACAAGGGGAAAACCTGTAGTAATTACACAAAAGGACATGATAAAGACGTCAAATCATATTGATATCACAAGACATCAAAACACAAAAAAATACAGCAAGATAAGAAATAAGGAACAATGCATCTACAAAAAAATCAGAAAATAATTAACCAAATGGCAATAGCAGGTCCTTACTTATCAATAATGACTTTAAACATAAACTGATTAAGTTCTCCAATCAAAAGACTTAGAATGGCTGAATGGATAAAAAAACAAGATCCAACAATATGCTGCCTACAAGTCTCACTTTAGCCTCAAATACACAAGTATTTGTGAGAGTGAAAGGAGAAAAAGATGTTTCAAGCAAATGATAACCAAAAAAAAAACGCATGAGTGGCTGTACTTATAATAGACAAAAATAGACTTTAAACTAGAAATTGTAAAAAAGAGACAAAGAAAGTCTATATAATGATAAAGCGGTCAAGGTGTCAAGAAGTTATAACAATTGTAAATATTTATGCACCTAACTTTGGCGCACCTAAATACATAAAGCAAAACTAACAGAGCTAAAAAGAGAAAGAAACAGCAATACAGTAATAGTTGGGGACTTTAATATCCCGCTATCAATAATGGATAGATCATCCAGACAGAGAATCAATAAGGAAACAGTGGATTTGAAAAACACTATAGACCAAATGAACTTAACAGACATACACGAAACATTCTATCTGACAACAGCAGCATACACATTCTTCTCAAGTACACGTGGAACATTTTCTAGGATAGACCATATATTTGGCCATAAAAAAGTCTTAACAAACTCAATAAAGTAGAAATCATACTAGGTATCTTATCTGACCACAATAGTATGAAACTAGAAATCAATAACAAGAGTAAAACTGGAAATTCATGAATACTTGGAAATTAAACACCACTCTCCCAAACAACCAATGCATCAAAGAAGAAATTAAAGGGGAAATAAAAAATATCTTGAGACAACTGAAAATGGAAACACAACATACCAAAAATTATGGGATACAGCAAAAGGGTTTTAAGAAGGACATTCAGGGGGCTGGCCCAGTGGCGCAGTGGTTAAGTGTGCACATTCCACTTCGGTGGCCTGGGGTTCGCTGGTTCAGATCCTGGGTTTGGACATGGCACCGCTTGGCATGCCATGCTGTGGTAGGTGTCCCACATATAAAGTAGAGGAAGATGGGCACAGATGTTAGCTCAGAGCCAGTCTTCCTCAGCAAAAGAGGAGGACTGACAGCAGTTAGCTCAGAGCTAATCTTCCTCAAAAAAAAAAAGGAAGGACATTCATAACAATAAACACCTACATTAAGAAGCAAGAATGATGGGGCTGGCCCCATGGCCAAGTGGTTAAGTTTGTGCGCTCCGCTTCGGTGGCCCAGTGTTTTGCTGGATCAAATCCTGGGTGTGGACATGGCACTGCTCATCAAACCATGCTGAGGTGGCATCCCACATGCCACCACTAGAAGGACCCACAACTGAAAATACACAACTATGTACTGGGGGGCTTTGGGGAGAAAAATGAAAAATAAAATATTAAAAAAAGAAGTAAGAATGATCCCAAATAAATGGCATAACTTTATGCTTTAAAGAACTAGAAAAAGAACAAACTGAGCCCAAAGTTAGCAGAAAGAAGAAAATAATAAAGATCAGAGCAGCAATAAGTGAAATAGAGAACAGGAAAACAACAAAAAATATTAACCAAACTAAGAGTTGGTTCCTTGAAAAGATAAACAAAATTGACAAACCTTTATCTAGACTAACCAAGGAAAAAAGAGAGAAGATTCAAATCAACAAAATTATAAGTGAAAAAGGAGAGATTACAACTGATACCACAGAAATACAAAGGATCATGAGAGGCTACTATGAATAACTATACATCAACAAATTGGACAACCTAGAAGAAATGGAGAAAAAATCTTAGGAACATACAAACTACCTAGACTGGATCAGGAAGAAATGGAAAGTCTGAATAGATCAATTACTAGCAAGGAGATTGAACCAGTAATCAAAAATATCCCAACAAGGAAAAGTCCAGGACCAGAGGGCTTCAATGGTGAATTTAACCAGACATTTACAGAAGAATTAATGCCAATCTTTGTCAAACTCTTTCAAAAAACTGAAGAGAAAACTCCCAACTCATTTTGTGAGGCCAGCATTACCCTGATACCACAGCCAGAAGAGGACACTACCAGGAAAGAAAACTACAGACCAATATCTCTGATGAATATACATGAAAAAATTCTCAATAAAGTACTAGCAAACTGAATTCAGCAGCACGTTAAAAGGATCATTCACCATGATCAAGTGGGATTTATATTTGGAATGCAAGATGGTTCAACTTATGCAAATCAATGTGATACATCATATTAATAGAATGAAAGAAAAAATCATATGATCATCTTAAGAGATGTAGAAAAAGCATTTGACAAAAGCCAAACTCTGCTCATGATAAAAACTCTTAACAAATTAGGTATAGAAGGAAGGAACATACCTCAACATTATAAAGGCCATATATGATAAGCCCACAGCTAACATCATACTAAGTGGTGAAAAGTTGAAAGCTTTTCCTTTAAGATCTGGAACAAGACAAGGCGCCCACTAGCACCACTCCTATTCAACATAGTATTGGAAGTCCTGCCAGAGCAATCAGACAAGAAAAAGAAATAAAAGGCATCAGAATTGACAAGGAAGAAGTAAAATTGTCTCTATTTGCAGATGACATGATTTTATATGCAAAAAATCCTAAAGACTCCACCAAAAAACTGTTAGATCTAATGTGAATTCAGTAACATTGAAGGATACAAAACTAACATACAAAAAATCAGTAACCTTTCTATAGACTAACAAAAATTATCTAAAAAAGAAATAAAGAAAACCATCCCATTTACGATAGCCTCAAAAGCAATAAAATACTTAGGAATAAACTTAACCAAGGAGGTGAAAGATCTGTACTCTGAAAACTACAGTACATTGATGAAAGAAATTGAAGACAACACAAATAAATGGAGAGGTATCCTATGTTCATGAATTGGAAGAATTAATATTGTTAAAATGTCAATACTACGCAAAGCCATCTATAGATTCAATGCAATGCCTATCAAGATTGTAATTATATTACTTTAGTGACTGGTATATCCATCCATAGCATTCCAATGGGTGTATTGATAAATTTTTCACAATTGAAAGAAAACTGACAATGTTTAAGCCAAGTCCTATGAAAGGATTAAAATTCCCAATAAAATTATTTTAGGCTCGTACAATAATGCTTAAAATTTACAATGCAGTATCCCATTCAGTATTACAGAAAACTGGAATCTTACATACATCTGTCCTCCAGACATCATGACAAGGAGTGAGAAAACACAGAGGCTTCTAGGGCTATCTCTCAATTCTTAGTACAGAATTTAATTGAGAATTTTTCTTACAATGGTGGGAAATCAGACTCATCAATTTCTACCAATTCTTACTTTTCTTTCACAGTGCTGGGCAATTGGTTGGTTGTTATCAGTTACATGAATTTTTAAAATAATTTTATTGAGTTCACAATAGTTTATAACATTGTGAAATTTCAGTTGTACATTATATTTGTCAGTGACCATATAAATGTTCCCCTTTACCTGTTATGCCCACCCCCCAACCCCCTTCCCCTCTGGTAACCACTAATCTGTTCTCTTTGTCCATGTGTTAGTTTATCTTCCACATATGAGTGAAGTCATGCAGTGTTTGTCTTTCTCTGTCTTGCTTATTTCACTTAACATAATACCCTCAAGGTCCATTCACGTTGTTGAGAATGGGACAATTTTGTCCTTTTTTATGGCTGAGTAGTATTCCATTGTATATATATGCTACATCTTCTTTATCTATTCATCAGTCAGTGGGCACTTGGGTTTCTTCCACATCTTAGCTATTGTGAA
The DNA here is from genome assembly GCF_041296235.1 of Equus asinus. Lineage (NCBI taxonomy): Eukaryota > Metazoa > Chordata > Mammalia > Perissodactyla > Equidae > Equus > Equus asinus. The sequence goes on from NC_091812.1 coordinate 39,299,399, forward strand.
TAATGCTGCAGTGAACATAGGGGTGCACAAGTCTCTTTCAATTGTTGATTTCAAATTCTTTGGATAAATACCCAGTAGTGGGATAGTTGGGTTGTATGGCATTTCTATTTTTAATTTTTTGAGAAATCTCCATACTGTTTTCCATAGTGGCTGCACCAGTTTGCATTCCCACCAGCAGTGTATTCTGGTTCCCTTTTCTCTACATCCTCTCCAACACTTGTTATTTCTTGTCTTGGTGATTGTAGCCATTCTAGGGAGTGTAAGGTGATATCTCATAGTTTTGACTTGCCTTTCTCTAATAACTAGTGATGTTGAACATCTTTTCATGTGCCTATTAGCCATCTGTATATCATCTTTGGAAAAAAGTCTGTTCAGATCCTCTGCCCATTTTTTGATCAGGGTTGTTTTTTTGTTGTTGAGTTGTGTGGGTTCTTTATATATTTTGGAGATTAACCCCTGGTCAGATAAATGATTTGAAAATATTTTCTCCCAGTTGGTGGGTTGTCTTTTGGTTTTATTCCTGGTTTCCTTTGCCTTGCAGAAGCTCTTTAGTCTGATGAAGTCCCATTTGTTTATTTTTTCTTTTGTTTCCCTTGCTTGAGTAGAGATTGTATTCAAAAAGATCCTGCTAAGACTGATGTCAAAGAATGTACTGCCTATATTTTCTTCTAGAACTTTAATGCTTTCACATATTACCTTCAAGTCCTTGATCCACTTTGAATTAATTTTTGGCAAATGATAATGGTCTACTTTCATTCTTTTACATGTGGCCATCTAGTTTGCTCAACACCGTTGATTGAAGAGACTTTCTTTTCTCCATTGTATGTATTTAGTTCCTTTGTTGAAGATTAGCTGTCTGCAGATGTGTGGTTTTATTTCTGGGCTTTCAATTCTGTTTCATTGATATGTGTGTCTGTTTTTGTACTAGTACCATGCTGTTTTGATTACTATAGCTTTGTAGTGCATTTTGACATCAGGGATTGTGATGCCTCCAGCTTTCTGCTTTTTTCTTAGGATTACTTGGGCAGTATAATCCAACAATCCCAGAGGGAATATGTAACACATGTTCCTGTAAAATATTTAATATTGTCATGATTAAGTCCTGGATTCTCTGTGTGTTAATTGTGTGTAAGAGAATAAATTTTTATCACTTTTAAATTTTTTTAACATATTAACACAGTTTTCTAGACAATGGACCCTTTAGATAACTATCAAATTATTACATACACTTACATATATGTATAAGTGAAATGAATGACAGCCTAGGAGGGGGGAATTGGGATTATTCTTATTATAAGGTACACATACTACACTGGCAGTGGTATATTGTTATTTATAAGTGGACTTGGATTAGTTGTAAATGTATATTGTGAACTCTAAGGCATTCACATAAGAAGTAAAAAAAATTATAGCTGGTATGCTAAGGAAGGAGAGAAAATGTAATCATATAGAACGTGGAATTAAGATCACAAAAGACAGAAAAGTAATGACAGACAAAAATAGGAACAAAAGCAAAGGCAACAAACAGGAAAAAGTAACAAATGTGATAGATATTAATCGAGCTATATCAGTAATCACTTTAAACATCAATAGTTTAAATACAGCAATTAAAAGATATAGATTGTCAGAGTGGATCATAAAACAAGATGAAAGTATATGTGGTCCACTTTAAATATAAAGACATATATAAATTAAAAATAAATACATAGATCAATACCCTACTTTCAACAATGAATAGATCATCCCAACAGAGAATCAATAAGGAAGGATTACATTTAAACTACATGTTAGAATAGATGTACTTAACAGACATTTACAGAACATTCCATCCAAAAGGAACAGAATACACATTCTTCTCAAGTGCATATGGAACATTCTGCAGGATAGATCATATCTTAGGCCACAAAAATGACTTAATAAATTTAAGAAGATTAAGCATCTTATTAAGCATCTTTTCAACCACAGTGATATGAAACTAGAAATCAATTGTAAGTTGAAAGTTGGAAAACTCACAAATATGCGGAGATTAAACAACATACTATTGAACAACCATTGGGTCAAAGAAGAAATAAAAAGAAATTGAAAAATATCTTGAGACAAATGAAAATGGAGAGTCCAGACCCATGGCCAAGTGGTTAAGTTCACATGCTCTGTATCAGTGGCCCAGGGTTTTGCCAGTTTGGATCCTGGGTGCAGACATGGCACCACTCATCAAGCCATGCTGAGGCAGTGTCCCACATAGCACTACCAGAAGGACCTACAACTAGAATATACAACTATGTACTGGGAGACTTTGGGGAGAAGAAGAAGAAGAAGAACAGAGAGAAGAAGGAGAAGAAAAAAGTATGTTAGCTCAGGTGCCAATCTTAGAAAAAAAGTAAATGGAAATACAACATACCAAAACTTGTTAGAAGCAGCAAAAGCAGTTCTAAGAGGGACGTTCATAGTGAACACCTACATTAGGAAACAAGAAAGAGCTCAAATAAACTACCTAACTTTACACCTTAAGGAATTAGAAAAAGAAGAATACACTAAGCCCAAAGTTAGTAGAAGGAAGAAAATAACAAAAATCAGTGCTGAAATAAATGAAATAAAGACTAAGAAGATAATAGAAAAATCACTGGTACTAAGCTGGTTCTTTGAAAAGAAAACTAGACAAACCTTTAGCTAGACTTACAAAGAAATAGAAGAGATTCAAATAAATGAAATTAGAACTGAAGGAGGATACATTACAACTGACACCACACATATATAAAAGATGGCAAGAGACAACTATGAACAATTATATTCCAACGACCCTGACAACCTAAAGAAATGGATAATTCATAAAAACATACAACCCACCAAGACTGAATCATGAATAAATAAAAAATCTAAACAGACCAATTAGTAGTAAGGAGGTTGAATCAGTTAATCAAAAACCTGCCAACAAAGAAAACCCCAGGACCAGATGGCTTTACTGGTGAATTCTACCAATCATATAAATAAGAATTAATGCCAGTCCTTCTCAAACTCTTTCAAAAAATAGAAGATTAAGAAACACTTCAAAAGTCATTTTACAATGGCAGCATTACAGTCATGCACCATATAACGACCTTTCAGTCAACAATGGACCACATATATGCTGGAAGTCCCATAACATTAGTCATATAGCCTAGGTGTATAGTAGGATTTACCATCTAGGTTTGTTGAAGTACACTCTATGATGTTTGCACAGCTACAAAATCACCTAACAATGCATTTCTTAGAATGTATCCCCATCATTAAGTGATGCATGACTGTACTTTGATACCTAAACCAGACAAAGACACTACAAGAAAAGAAAATTATAGGACAATATCCCTGATGAATAAAGATGCAATTCTCAAAAGAAATTAGCAAACTGAATTCAACAATACGTTAGAAGGATCATGCACCATGATCAAGCAGGATTTGTTCCAAGGATGCAAGGATGGTTCAACATCCAGAAATAAAGCAATGTGATACACTATGTTAACAAAATGAAGGATAAAAATCACATGATCAACTCAATATATGCAGAAAAAGCATTTGACAAAATTCTATTTCCATTCATGGTAAACACTCTCAACAAACTGGGTTATAGAGGTAACATCCCTCAACATAATAAAGCCTGTATACAACAAGCCCACCATAACATCATACTCAATGGTGAAAAACTAAAAGCTTTTCCTCTAAGATCAGGAAGACGACATGGATGCTCTTGCTGCTTTTATTAAACATAGTACTGTAAGTCCCAGCCAGAGCAATTAGGCAAGAAAAATTCCAATGGCATTTTTCACAGAAATAGGCCAATCCTAAAATTTGTATGAAGCCACAAAAGACTCCAAATAGCCAAAGCTAACTTGAGAAAGAAGAACAAAGCTTGAGGCATCACACTTCCTGATTTCAAACTATATTACAAAGCTGTAGTAATCAAAGCAGTATGGTATTGGCATAAAATCAGACACATGGATCAATGGAACAGACCGCCAAGAAATAAATCCACACATATATGGTCAACTAATTTTCGACAAAAGAGCCAAGAATATACAATGAGGAAAGGATAGCGTCTTCTATAAATGGTGTCGGGAAAACTGGACCTCTGTCTTACACAATAGACAAAAATCAATTCAAAATGGATTAAATACTTGAACATAAGATTTGAGACCACAAAACTCTAAAAGAAAACATAGGAATAAGCTCCTTAACTTTCGTCTTGGCAATGACTTTTTGGATTTTACACCAAAACCAAAGGCAACAAAAGCAAAAATAAACAACTGGGAATACACCAAACTAAAAAGATTCTGCACAGCAAAGGAAACCATCAAGAAAATAGAAAGGCAACCTATGGAATTGGGATAAAATATTTGCAAACCACATATCTGGTCAGAGATTAATATCCAAAATATATAAGAAACTCATACAACTCAATATCAAAAACAAAAACCCAATGAAAAAATAGGCAAGGGACCTGAATAGATATTTTTGCAAAGACATACAAATGGCCAATATGTACATGAAAAGATGCTCACCATCAGTAATCATCAGGGAAATCAAAACTACAATGACATATCATCTTACACCTGTCAGGATGTCTGTTATCAAACAGTCAAAAGATTACAAATGCTGACAAGGATGTGGTGAAAAGGAAACCTTTGTGCACTGTTGGGAATGTAAACTGATACAGCTACTATGGAAAACAGAATGGAGTTTCCTCAAGTAATTAAAAATAGAACTACTATATTATCCAGCAATTCCACTTCTGGGTATATCTAAAGGAAACAAAACCATTATCTTAAAGAAATATCTGTACTCCCACTTTCATTCCAGTATTGTTCACAATAGCCAAACATGGAATCAACTTAAAGGTCTGTTATCAGACACTTAATGTTACTTAATGCGCTTAATGTTACTATGTAATGGAATATAATTTAGCCTTAAAAAAGAAGGAAATGTTGGCATTTGTGACAACATGGGTGAACCTGGAGGACATTATGCTAAGTGAAATAAGCCAGACAGAGAAAGACAAGACTTAGCGGTATCACTTATATGTGGCATCTAAAAAAAAAAAAAATTCAAACTCATAGAAACAGAGAGTAGAAAAGTGGTTTCCATGGGCTGGGGTGTAGGGAAAATAGGGAGAAGTTAGTAAAAGGATAGAAACTTTCAGTTATAAGATGGATAAAGTCTGAGGATTTAACGTATAAGATGGTGACTGTAGTTGATAACTGTACTGTATAATTGAAATTTGCTCAGAGAGTAGAACTTCAATGTTCTTACCAAAAAAAAAAAAAAAAGGTAAATATGTGAGTAGATGGATGTTTTCATCAACTCACTGGGAGGAATCCTTTAGTAATGTATATGTATATCAAATCATCACGTTGTACACTTTAAATATCTTTCAGTTTCATCAGTTGTGCTCAATAAAGCTCAAAAAAATAATTAAGAACAAAAAAACTGCAAAACCATAAAATCCTAGAGGATAACATAGGAGAAATCCTAGATGGCCTTGGGAATGGTGATGACTTTTTAGATACAAAACCAAAATCATGATTCATGAAAAAAGAATTGATAAGCTGAATTCATTAAAATTATAATCTTTTGTTCTAAGAAAGACACTGTCAAATGAATGAGAAGACAGGTCACACTGGAAAAAAATATTTGCAAAGGACATATCTGATAAAGTACTATTATCTAAAATATACAGAGAACTCTTAAAACTCAATAAAAAGAAAACAAATAGACTGTTTAAAAAATTAGCAAAATATTTAAATGGATACTTCACTGAAGAAGATATACCAGTGTAAAATGAACATATGAATAGATATTCAGGTTCATATGTCATCAAGTATTTATAAATTAACACAATAGTGAGATATCACTACACACCTATTAGAATGGCCAATATCAAAAACAGTAACACCACCAAATTCTGGAGAGGTTGTGGAACAACAGAAATTCTGATTTGTTGCTAGTAGGAATGAAATGCAACAGCCTTGGGAGAGAGTTTGGCAGTTTCTTACAAAACTAAGCATACTGTCACCATAAAATCCAGCAATCAGTATACCTTGTTTTATACCTGAATGAGTTGCAAAACTTATATCCACACAAAAACCTGGACATGAATATTTACAGCAGCTTTATTCATAATTACCAAAACTTGGAAGTAGCCAAGATGCCCTTTAAGAAGGGAATGGATAGGGGCCACCCCTGTGGCCGGGTGGTTGGTTTCATATGCTCCACTTTGGCCGCCCAGGTTCTCCTGGTTCAGATCCTGGGTGCAGACACGGCACCACTCATCAGGCCATGCTGGGGTGGCATCTTGCATGGCACAACTGGAAGGACCCACAACTAAAATATACAGCTATGTTCTGGGGGGATTTCGGGAGAAAAAGCAGAAAAAAACCAAATAAATAAAAAAAGATTGGTAACAGTTGTTAGCTCAGGTGCCAATCTTAAAAAAAAAAAAAGGGAATGGATAAATAAATCATCGTACATCAAGACAATGGGGTATTATTCATCATTTAAAAAAATGACCTATCAAGTCAGGAGAAGACATGAAGGAACCTTAAATTTGCATTACTAAGTGGAAGAAGCCAATCTGAAAAGGCTACATACTGTATGATTCCAAGTATATGACATTCTGGAAAAGACAAAACTATGGATACAGTAAAGGACCATTGTTTGCTGGGGTTTAAGAGGAAGAGAGGGCTGAACAGCAGGAGCACAGGGGATTTTTAGGGCAGTGAAAGTATTCTGCATGATACCATAATGCATGATGTGGATGGGTGGGTGAAAATGATGTGTCAGTGTAGGTTCACTGTTTGTAACAAATGTACCACTCTGGTGCAGGATTTTGTTCATGGGGGAAAGATATGCATGCTGGGGGAGGGTGTATATGTGAAATCTCTGTAACTTCTACTCAGATTTTGTTGTGAACCTAAAATTGCTCTAAAAAATAAAGTCTATTTTTAAAATGTCAATGGCAGCCTCAAAAAGAATTGATTTCATTTAAAAAGAATATTTTATATAATATTCTTAATTATAGTAAGCTGAAATAATATAATGCAAAATGAAAATGTTTAAAAATAAATTGAAGTGTGTCAATTCAATACATCATGATAGCTATAAATCATTTCATGTTTTTACATAATTTTTTTTACATCTTGGGAACGTTACTTTATCTGGAGAAGCATTTAATTTCTTCTGCACCTAAAGAAGACAATGCACAGGAATAACAGAGTGGTCGATGGGTTAATATTTTATATGGTCTACATTGCGAAAGGTAGAATTATTCTAAATATTTAGTAATTTTTTTCTAAATACACATTTCACTAATAGTACATCTTATTTAACAGAAAAATGCAAAACCTTCCTTTTGAATGTTGTTGAAGGTTTTAGTATTTTTGAATTGTTTTTATTTTATCCTTTGCAATTTTGTGATTGACAAAATAAATTACTTTGATGTCATTATGGGCTGAATATTTGTGTAACCTCAAAATTCACATGTTGAAATCTTAACCTTCTGTGATGGGATGAGGAGATGGGGCCGTGGGAGCTAATTAGATCATGAGTGTGGAGCCCTCATGAATGGGATTAGTCCCCTTATCAAAGGGGTCCCAGAGAGCTCTCTCACACTTTTCCTGTCATGCGAGGACGCAAGGAGAAGACTGCAACCCGCAACCCTGAAAGGGCCCCCATCAGAACCTGACCATGCTGGCACCATGACCCTGCACTTCTGGACACCAGAACTGTGAGAAAGAAATGTTTGTTGTTTATAAGCCACCAAATCTTTAGTAGTTTGTTACAGCAGCCCAAACTGACTAAGACACATATCAACTTAGCTGATTAAGAAAAATATCAACTTAGTTCTATATAAGGAATAATTGAAGAATGCAGCAAGAATTATTTGTTCAGACAATCATTTCTGGAGTACCTCAAATAAACTAAGCAAAGTCATAGAGGATACAAAGAATAAGAAGATATGGTCTTTAATTCATGTGAGTCAGAAACTGTTTAGATATATTTCCTGTGGCCTATCTCCATGAATCAGAGCCAAATGGATCATGGAGCATCTCTAAGCAGATATAAGGTTGGAAGTGAAAAGCGGGGAAAGAATGCATGTTTGTGGCGTGCTTATTGTGAACTGGGCACTTTACATGGGTAGTCTTATGAAGTCCTCACAACTATCCAGTGAAATGGCCATTCTCCCATTTTACAGAGAGAGGAAGCAAGTTGAAAGTGATCATGCAGTTTTGCAGTACAACTTTGACTAGCACACATGCCAGATCTAGGCTTACTAGGTCACAGGGAAATTCAGTGTTCACAGACTTTTGAAGCACAACCAAAGGCTTTGCATGTCCATAAAAAGAAACTGCAGTCAGGGGCTGGCACCATGGCATAGTGGTTAAGTTTGGGGTGCTCTGCTTCTGCAGCCCAGCTTTGCAGGCTCAGATCCTGGGCATGGACCTATACCACTCATCAGCCATGCTGAGGTGGCGAGCCACATATAAAGTGGAGGAAGATTGGCACAGATGTTAGCTCAGGCTTAATCTTCCTCAAACAAAAAAAAATTAAAAAAGAGGAAGATTGGCAATAGATGTTAGTTCAGGGCTGATCCTCATCAGAAAAAAAAAAAGGAAAAAAGAAAAGAAAAAAGAGACAGTATTCAAAGAAAAAAACCAATGTGCCATGCACACATCTAGAAAGTGCTGGAGCCAGAATTCCTATGCATGACTAATGAAATCCAAAGCCCTCTTTTTTGATTTCACTGTATCCCTTGGATCCAGCTCCAGATGGAATTAATCTGCATGGTGAATGTTAATAGATAAATATTAATGTCTTTAAAAGAGTCATTGTAGGCACAAGAGCAGTAAGCATGAGTAAACTTATAGGTTGACTACCTCAATCTCCTTTCTAGACCCTTCTCCCTTGCCTACCTCAGCTTTATAGGCTGTAAGACTTAGAAATGATTTCCCAATATCTCCTGCAGGTAGCAGTGTCCATGTAACACAGTTCTTGCCATTGCAACATAAGCACACATGTGGAGCTTTCTGGCAAAGCTTTCTTTCTGGCTTTCTGGCACTAAACTTTCTTCTGTCCCTTTCTTTTCCTGCCTGAAACATGGACACTGAGACCCACAGGTGCAGCAGCCATCTTGGGACCATGAGGTGGGGAACATAGGAGGAAGGCCTGTATGCTAGGAACAGTTGACTGGAAAAGTGTAAGGAGCCTGCTGACATCACTCAGATGCTAAACAGGGTTGAAGCTTACTCTATAGGTGTGTTCAAAGCCACTGTTGTAGGTTATTCTGTTATATACATAGAACACAATTCTAACCATTATATATATATGCAGAATAAAATTTTTTATGAGAATAAAATTAAAGCTACAATGATCCATTTCTCATGATATTTAGGTAGATTTTGATAGCATAAGAAGTAGATATTTCAAAGATGCTAATTATTGAGTATTTATAATAGATAGTTAACCACAGATTGTCTTTGTACCACTTAAAAAGTGGTCGTATTTTCAGAGGCAATGAATGAGGATTCTGATTCCAGGAGCTCTGCATCCAGGGCTTTTGAGGAAGAGCAAAAGAGGAACTAGGGCTAGGGTACAAGTCTGGGGAGATGTTGTCTGCATCTGCACATGCCTTCTTCTCCTATCTGGGCTGTAAGTTTCCTGGTCACTGCCCTCATTCTTCTGGGTTGTAAGTTCCATTTTAGACAATAATCTGACTTTTTCCCCAGGTGGTTATGGCTTCTGTAGTTCTGCATTCATTTACTGAATCCCCTTGCTCACAGTCTTCTACCTGCCTCTCTTCCAGTCTCCATTGCGTCCAGTCAAGGTATTCTGGGTATTTAAGAGAAATTCACACTTGATTTGTATCAAATCTGCTGTTTTTTATATTTCACCACCAATCTTTCCCTCCTACTTCATATCTTCTATGAATTCCTCACTTTCTGTCTGACTTATCATCATCAAACAAACCAAACCCAGTACTTGTGAATATCCAGTCATGTGAGGATTTTTTTAAGTATTTAATTTTTTTTTTTAGTTTCAAAGCATTTTTTATTTTGGTAAAATATACATAACAAAATTTATCCTTTGAATCATTTTTGTGTGTACAATTCAGTGGTATTAAATACATTCACAATGTTGTGCAGCCATCACCACCAAAAGTCTCTAGAACTTTCATGATCTAAAACTAACACTCTTTACCTATTAAACAATGACTCCCCGTTCTCTTGCTCCCTCAACCCCTGTAAGCATTTTTCTACTTCAATTCCTTATGAATTTGCCTGTTCCACTCACCTCAAATAAGTGGAATCAGACAGTATTTGTCATTTTTTGTCTGTTTTATTTCACTTAGCATTCAAGTTTCATCCATGAAGTAGCATGTTATTTTCCTTTTGGGGGATGATAGCTGTCCTCAGGGTGTGAAGTGGTATCTCATTGTGCTTTTGATTTGCATTTCCCTGGAGTGACATCATTATCATGGTGGAGTGAGCTCTCCCTGTAAACTCTCCCCTCTAAGATACAACAAAAAGGACATTCATATTCCAACAGAAGACATCCACACAACACAAAAGATGTCTGAGAGACCCACACAGCCATACATCAGAAGGTGGAGGTGCTGGAGCCCCCCCTGAGGAAGTGGAATGAGGTAAGAGAAATCTTCTCTTCCTTCCAAAGGGCAACAACCCAGGGACTGCTTACAGCTCCGAGAGGAAAGGGGGGAGAGGGCAACCCTCCATGGGAATACCCTCAGGTGTTCTCCTCACTCTCATGCTCTCCAAGGTCCCTCACAGCTCAGGGGAAAGTCACACAGAAATGACTAACTATTGTGAGGATGCCTTCATCAAGCTAACAGCCCAGAAGAGCAGATAAAGAGGGCAGAGCATGAAGCCCCTGAGATTGTGCAGGAGAAAGAAAGCACCTCTCCCCCAAGCCTGGCACCCAGTTCAGCAGCAGGCAGATGAGCCATAGGTCACGGTGGGCTCAGAATACACAGCCTTTTAGCCCCACCCACTGGCAGCAGGTGGAAGCAATGATCAGATACTAACGCAATGTAGAAGCACAAATCCACACTGTCTAGCACTATGAAAAAATAGGTTAAATCTCCAGACCAGTAGGAAAATGACAAGTACCCAGAAGTCAACCCTAAGGCACAGAAATCTATAATCTAAATGACAGAGAATTCAAAATAGCTATCATAAAAAAATCCCAAGGAGTTAAAGAAAATGCAGTTAGACAGTTCAATGAAGTCAGGACCTTCACAAAAAAGAGATCGAAACTATAAAAAAGAACCAAACATAAATATTGGAGATGAAAACACAATGGATGAAATAAAAAAGCATATGGATTCCCCAAACAATAGATCTGATATTATGGAGGAACAAGACAGCAATAGTGAAGACAGAAATATAGAAATGCTTCAGATGGAGGAGGAGAGAGAACTAAGACTGAAAAGAAATCAAGAAATTTTCTGAGAAATATCTGACTCAATTAGGAAATACAACATAAGGATTTCCAGAGAGAGAAGAGAAGGAGAATTGAGCAGAAAGCTTGTTCAAAGAAATAGTAGCTGAGAACTTGCAAACTTGGGGAAGGAGCTGGAAATGCAAGTGAAAGAAGTCAAAATATCTCCTAACTATATCAATGTAAAAAGACCTGCTACAGGCATATAGTAGTGAAGCTTGCAAAAGTCAGTGACAAAGAAAAAATACTAAGAGCAGCAAGCAGATGAAACCAACTTACAAAGGAACCCCTATCAGACTTTCAGCAGATTTCTCAGCAGAAACTTTACAGGCTAGGAGAGAATGGAATGATATATTCAAGTCTCTGAAAGACAAAAAATTTCATCCAAGAATACTCTATCCAGCAAAAATATCCTTCAGATATGTTGGAGAAATAAAAACTTTTCCAGGTAAACAAAAGCTAAGGGAGTTCATTACCACAAGACCCCTCCTCCCCCATAAGAAATCTCCAAGAAGGCCCTCACATCTGGAAAAAAAAAAAAAAAGAAGAAAGGGGTTACAAAGCGCAGATTAAGGAGATAAATAGGTAGACAAAATCAGAAAATTGTAGCTATCCATCAGAACAGGCTAGCAAACACTGAAGTGTAACATTAAAGATAAAGGGAAGGAAAACACCAAAAATAAATATAGTCTTGTCATTTTAATGACAAACTCACAACACAAGATGGAATAAGATGTGATGAAAACAACTTAGAAGGGGAAGAGGAAAAGGACAGAATGGGCTTAGTCTAAGGAAATAAGAGGTGATCAGAAAATAGACTATCACATATATGAGATTTTTCATACAAACCTCATGGTAACCACTGAAAAAATAAGTAGAACAGAGACACAAATAATAAATAAGGAGAAAACCAGCATAGAAATCTACCTAACCCAATTGGAAGTCTGAAATACATGGGACAAGAAACAGAAAATGCAGGAGAACTGGAAAACGAATGATACAATGGCAGCATTAATCCCTCATATATCATTAATCACTCTAAATGTAAGCAGATTGAATTCTCCAATCAAAAGACACAGAGTGGCAGGATGTATTAAAAAAACAAGAGTCAGCAATACACTGTCTCAAGGAAACACATCTCAGCTCCAACGACAAACACAGTCTCAGAGTGAATGAATGGAAGATGATACTCCAAGATAATGGCAAACAAAAGAAAGCCAGGTGTTGCCATACTTATATCAAAGTAGCCTTCAAGATAAAACAGGTAAAGAGAGACAAAGTGGGGCAGTATATAATGCGAAAAGGGAAACTCCACCAAGAAGACATAACGCTTATAAATATATATGCACCCCACAGAGGAGCACCAAAGTACATAAAGCAATTTTAACAAACCTAAAAGGTAACACAACACAACAATAGTAAGTGACCTCACCATTCCACTCATATCAATGGATAGATCTTCCAGACAGAAAGTCAACAAGGAAATAGTGGAATTAAATGAAAACCTAGACCATATGGACTTAATGGATCCATCCAAAACAACAATCCATCCAAAAACAACAGAATACACATTCTTCTCAAGTGTTCATGGAACATTCTCAAGGATAGACCATATGTTGGGAAACAAGGCAAGCCTCAATAAATTTAAGAAGATTGTAATCATATCAAGCATCTTTTCTGACCATAATGCTATGAAACTAGGAATCAACTATAAGAAAATAGCTGAGAAAGGGACAAAGATGTGGAGACTGAAGAACATGATACTGAACAACCAATGGATCATTGAAGAAATTAAAGGAGAAATAAAATATCTGGAGACAAGTGAAAATGAAAACATACCATACCAAGTCATATAGGATGCAGCAAAAGTGGTCCTAAGAGGGAAATTCTTTGCAAGACTGGCTCACGTTAACAAACAAGAAAAATCCCAAATAAGCAATCTGAAACTACACCTAACAGAATTAGAAAAAGAAGAACAAACAAAGCCCAAAGTCAGCAGGAGGGAAATAATAAAAATCAGAGCAGATATAAATGAAATTGAAACAAAAAAGACAGTAGAAATGATCAGTGAAACAAAGAGCTGGTTCTTTGAGAAGATAAACAAAATTGGCAAACCCTTAGCCAGACTCACAAAGAAAAAAAGAGAGAAAGCTCAAATAAATAGAATTAGAAATGAAAGAGGAGAAATTACAATGGATACCACAGAAATACAAATACTATAAGAGAACACTATATCTGCATTTCCCTAATGATTAGTAATGTTGAGCATCTTTTCATGTGCTTATTATTGGCCTTTTGTGTATCTTCTTTGGAGGAATGTCTATGCAAATCCCTATCCATTTTCAAAATTGGGTTGTTTTTGTGTGGTTGAGTTGTAGATGTTCTTTAAATATCTGGATAATAATTCGTTAATGGATATATGATGTGCAAATATTTTTTACCCATCTGTGATTGCCTTTTCTCTCTCTTGATAGTGTCCTTTGATGCACATTGTTTTTAATTTTGGAGAAGTCCAATATATTTGTTTCCTCTTGTTTATTGTACTTTTGGTATCATACCCCAGAAATCATTGTCAAATTTGATATCATGATGATTTTCCCATGTTTTCTTTTAGGATTTTCATAGTTTTAGGTCTAACATGTAGGTCTTTGATGCGTTTTGAGTTCATTTTTATATAAGGTATAAAGTAAGGGGTCCACCTTCATTCTTTTCTATGTGGTCATCCAACTTTTCCAGCACCATTTCTGGAAAAGTGTGTACTTTCCCATTGAAAGGTCTTGGCATTCTTGTCAATAAGCATTTGTTCATATATGTGAGGACTTATTTCTAAGCTCCTTATTGTATTTCATTGGATTTATATGACTATCTTTATGCCAGTGCCAACTGTTTTAATTACTGTTGCTTTGTAGCAAGTTTTAAAATGAAGAAGTGTGAGTACTTCATATTTATTCCTTTTCAAAGATTTTTTCTTTTTGCTTTTCAGGGTCCTTTGAGATTCCATGTAAATTTTAGTATGGATTTTTCTATATTTGCAAAAGTAACCATTATGAGATTTTGATAGAGATTACTTTGAGTCTGTAGATTACATTAGATAATATTTCATCTTAACAATATGTAGTCTTCCAGGCAGTGAACATAAGATATATCTCTTGGGGCCAGCCCTGGGGCCGAGTGGTTAAGTTCGCGTGCTCCACTTTGGTGGCTTGGGGTTTTGCTGGTTCGGATCCTGCGTGAGGACATGGCATCACTCATCAGGCCATGCTGAGGCAGAGTCCCACATGCCACAACTAGAAGGATCCACAACTAAAAGTATACAACTATGTACCGGGGGGCTTTGGGGAGAAAAAGGAAAACAATAAAATCTTAAAAAAAAAGATATATCTCTTTATTTTTGTCCTCTTTAATTTCTCTTAGTAATGTTTTGTAGTTTTCATTTACAGGTCTTTTAGCTCCTTGTTTAAATTTATTCTAAAATGATTTTGAAAAATTCTATTAGTTATAGAATTGTTTTCTTTTTTTCTTTTTTGGATATTTCATGGTTAATGTATAGAATAAAGCTGACTTTTGAGTATTGTTTTTGTATTATGCATCTATGCCGCATTTATTATTCTAACTTTTTGTGTGTAATATTTAGGATTTAAGAGCATGTCTTCCACGAGCAGAATATTTTACTCTTTCCATTCTAATGTGCATGCATTTTATTCCCTTCCTTGTCTAATTGCTCTGGCTAGAACTTCCAATATTATGATAAATAGAAGTGGTGAAAGGGGGTATTTTTGTCTTGTTCCTTATTTTGTGAGAAAAGATTTTAGTATTTAAGCATTGAATTTGATGTTGCTATGTCTTTTGCAAATATAGACTATACAACATTGAAGAAGTTTCCTTGTATTTCTACTTTGTTGAGTGTTTTTTTTATTATGAAAGAATGGGGGATTTTGTCAAATGGTTTTTTGGCCTCAATTGAGTTAATCAGGTAGTCTTTCCCCTTTGTTTTATAAACATGGTATATTACAGTCATTGGTCTTTGTATGTTGAACCATCTATGCATTCTGGAGTAAATCTCACATAGGCATGGTGTATAATACTCTTAAGATGCTGCTGAAATTAGTTTGCTAGTATTTTGTTTAGGAGTTTTGCATCCATATTCATAAGACACATTGGTCTATAGTTTTCTTTTCTCATGTTTTTGTCTGGCTTTAATATCAGAATAATGCTGACGTCATAGAATGAATAAGGGAGTGTTCCCCCCTTTTCAATTTGTTTGGAAGAGTTTGAAAAATGTTGGCGTTAATTCTTCTTCAAATATTCAATAGAAGGTCTCTAGTGAATTTTTCATTTCAGTTATTGTATTTTTCAGCTTCAGAATTTCCGTTTGATGCCTATTTATAATTTCTATCTCTTTGTTGATATTCTCCTTTTGTTCATATATTGTTCTCTTGAATTCCTTTAGTTGTTTATCCCTATTTTCCTTAGGCTTTTTGAGCATATTTAAGACAGCTGTTTAAAGATTTTTCTAGTAAGTCCCATAGGAGGACTTCATTAGGGACAGTTTCTATCAATTTATTTTGTTCATTTCACTGGGTTATATTTTCCTGTTTCTTTGTATGCTTTGTATGTCAAAAAGGAGACATTTGAAAATACAGCCACCTATCCCACTCTTTGCAGATTGACTATCTATTAGGGAAGTCCTTGATTGTATAGCTAGGTTTGCTCTGAGCCTAGTGACCAGCCCTAGATGAAAGTTTAAGCTCTTCTGAGGTCTTTTCTTAATGTGTGTGCTTTTTCAATTCCCCAATATACATGGCTTGTTTCAACCTTAATTTCTTACAGTCTTGCCCCACTTCTTCTCAGCCTGTAGATGGTCTGTTGTATACCTGCGTATGTAATCTCTTCCCCAAACATCTGTGGGTGTGTTTTTCTGTAGACTTCCTGCAGCTTTCATGAGTAATGCCCATTGCTTTTCCCACCTGAAATCCACGTTAGGGAGAATAGAAGCCAGTCCTTCAGGTAGCTGTCAGCTGTACATAATAATTTGAAAATAAAATTTGCTCTACTCCCTCCATTTGAGAGAGGAAACCGACAACAGAGCTGCTGGCTCTTCCAGACCAAGACCACTGTTGCACCAGAGAGGTGGTGTGGGAAGGGCGATAAAAACATGGCAAAACTTTTCTACCGTCCTGAAAGCGGCTTCTTGCCTGTGCATTCACTTGGTTGCTCAAAGCCTTTGACTGTTTTCTGAAGCTCCTATAAAGTTATTTCAGCAATTTCTGTTTTTTTTTGGTTTTACGCTTCTATGGGATCACAAGAGCTTGGAGCTTCCTATTCTATTATCTTGCTGACATTATTCCTTAATTTTTTAAAAATCCTGGTAAAATACACATAACATAAAATTTACCATCTTAACCATTTTTAAGTGTAGAGTTCAGTGATACTAAGTACATTCATATTATTCTGCAACCGTCACCACCACCCAAGGTCGGAATGCTTTTTATCTTGCAAAACTGAAACACTATACCCATTAAACAATAACTCCCCATTCGTCCTCCCCACAGGCCCTGGAAACCACCATTCTACCTTCTATCTCTATGAATTTCACTATCTAATATAAGTGGAATCATGAAGTATTTGTCTCTTTGTGATTGGCTTATTTCACTGAGCATAATGTTCTCGAGGTTCATCCATGTTGCAGTAATAGTCAGAATTTCCTTCCTTATTAAGGCTGAATAATATTCCATTGTATGCATATACCACATTTTGCTTATCTATTCATCCATCAATGAAACTTGTCTTGCTTCCACCTTTTAGCTCTTGTGAATAAAACTGCTGTGAACATGAGTGTACAAATATGTCGAGACCCTGCTTTTAACTCTTTTGGGTATATACCCATAAGTGAAATTGATGGATCATATAGCAATTCCATTTTCAATTTTTTGAGGAAACACCATGCTGTTTTCACATCAATGATACAATTTACATTCTCACCAAAGGTGCACAAGAGTCCCAATTTCTCCACATCCT
The DNA here is from genome assembly GCF_041296235.1 of Equus asinus. Lineage (NCBI taxonomy): Eukaryota > Metazoa > Chordata > Mammalia > Perissodactyla > Equidae > Equus > Equus asinus. Next base: position 39,316,901 of record NC_091812.1, read on the forward strand.
GGCCAACAGTTGTTGTTTTCTGGTTTTTTTGATGGTAGCCATCCTAATGGGTATGAGGTGGTATGTCATTGTGGTTTTGTTTTGCACTTCTCTAATGATTAGTGATGTTGAACATCTTTTCATGTGCTTATAGGCCATTTGTATATCTTCTTTGGCAAAATGTCTATTCAAGCCTTTTCCCCACTTTTGAATCAGATTGTCTTCTTGTTGTTCCTAAATTTTTAATTTTGTGATCATTATAGAGTTGCACATATGAATGTAAGAAATAGTACAGAGTGATCTTGACTACACTTTACCAAGTTGTCCCCAATTGTAACATCTTGCAAAACTATGGTGCCATATAACAACCAGGATATTGACCTTGATACAGTCATCGTATACATCTATTCCAGCACCACAAGGAAGCCTTATAGTCTCATTCACTTCCCTCCCATGCCCCACCACTGGCCTTAACCTTGAAAAACTGATTCTCCATTTTTATAATTTTGTTATTATTTTATGAAAGGAATCATATATTACATTTGGGGATTGGCTTTTTTAACTCAGCCTAATTCTCTAGAGATTAGTTCAGGTTGTTGCAAAAATCAGTGCTTGGTTCATTTTTAATGATGAGTAGTATTCCATGATATAGATGTTCTAGGGTTTGTTTAACTTTCACATGTGAAGGGCATTTGTAGGGGTTCCAGGGTTTGGTTACTAAGAATAACAAACCTGCTATGAACATTCGTATAAAGTATTTTGTGTGGACATAAATTTTCAAATGTTGGTTAATGTCTAGGAGTGTGATTTCTGGGTTGTAAGATAGGTACATATTAAGTTGTGTGTGTGCTTTTTAGGAAACTGTCAGATGGTTTTCCAGATTGATTGTACCATTTTATATTCCCAAGAGAAATCTTTGTGTGGTTCATGTTCTCTGCAGAACGGTTTATTTTTATTTTTAAGTGTGGAGGGAGGGAGAGAGATAAAATAGAGGGAGAGGTATTCTTTCAAGCAACTGTGCCATCCTGTCTCAGATTCTCCTGGGGGTCTCTTATGGGTTCAATTATGTCCTCTAAAAGACATATTGTAGTCCTAAACACTTAGAATGTACCTTTATTTAGAAATATGGTCGTTGCATAAATAATTAGTTAAGATAAGGTCATACTGGAGCTGGGTGGACCCTTAATCCAATATGACTGGTGTCTTTCTAAGAAGATGATATAACATACAAGAGGAGAGAACACCATGTGAGGATGCAGGCATAGACTAGTGTGCTGCAGCTGCAATCCAAGGAATGCCAAAGAATGTTGGCAAACCACCAGAAGCTAAGATGTGCCAGCAAGGATAATCCCCTAGGTTTCAGAAAGATCAGAACCCTGTCAACACCCATGTCTCAACTTGTAGATTCTAGAACTGGAATCAATGAATTTTTCTTGCCTGAAGCAACCAGTTTGGGTACTTTGTTATAGCAGCCCTAGGCTAATAATACAGGGGTCTTAGAACCACTCTAGATGCCTGTCCTGCTTTCACTTCAGGTTGTCATACTATTTATAAAGAATAATTAAACAAAGAATAAGGGAAAGTCACATCTTCTAAAAGTTCTTCTGGAAAGAAATCTTTGGATATTTTTTGGCTAACGGATTTATGAGAAACACCAGATAACATTTTTGAGCATTCTCTCTTATACTGTTTCCTTACATCTTATTTTACTAAAATAACAGACTCATGTATGGAGTGGGTTGCTAAGGGAAAGTTCAGAAGCAGGCATGTGTGTGGTAGAACTTACATGTGAACACCATTTTTGCATTTATATATTTGTGTATATATATTTGGATATATATGCAAGATGTTTAACATTGGTTATCCGTGAGTACTTTTTGTTTTTCTCATTAAATTGAGGTATATTTTTCAAAGACTTAAACATCACCATTGTTACATATTTTCTCAGAAAAAGAATGATAAAAAACCAAAATGGACTACAATCTGCTTTTCCCTAGTTTGAGTGAGAAAATTTGTTATATTCCTTGGTACTCTTCCCTTATTTTATATTAGAATATGTAAAAACTTGCAAAACTCTGACCCAGAATGTAGGAAAGGTAAATAACTTTATACTCCTACTTAAATCCATAAAATGAAAGTAAATATATTTACTGTGCACAATGACTTTACATAAGGGTCACTTATATGTAGGATATGCAGAAAGCTTATAAAATGTAGCTCTGTTTATCATACATTGCATATGTGAAAACTATGCCACCTACATTAAATATAAAATAATGATTGGTAGGTTATCTTGGCTTTTCAGAATTCAATATGACCTATTAGACTGATTACCATAGTTGAAAGTTGCCCTTGCTAGTTTTAACTTAGCTTGCAATTTATCTTTATAAATATCATATGACTTTAAAAAGTTTTAAACTCATTCCAGAATTGAACTTTCCTTGATTCCCAAATCTTTTATTTTTTTGCTGAGGAAGATTAGCCCTGAGCAAACACCTGTGCCAATCTTCCTCCACTTTATATGTGGGTAGCCACCACAGCATGGCTGATGGTCCATGCCCAGGATCAGAACCCGCGAACCCAGGCTGCCAAAGCAGAGCATGCTGAAGTTAACCACTATGCCACAGGGCTGGCTCCATGAAATCTCACTTTTAAAGAAAATCCATGGAAACTTCCAAATGCTTGAGTGCATCAATCAGATTTTCAGCTATAGTTTTCTGAAGGACAAATTTCCCTGGACTCTGGTTCCCTTTAATTTCTCATTTAGTTACCCTGGCACCTTTCTTTCTCTTCCTTCCTTCTGAGATAGGAGAGTTATCAAGATAGATGCCAATCTGGGCCATAAAACACACCAAATTTAAGGAAATAAAAATCATACAAAGTATGCACTCAGGCCACAGTGGAATTAAACTAGGTAGCAATAACTTATAAACAGCTGGAAAGTCCAAAAATTCATAGAGATTGAACAACTTCTAAATAACACATGGATTAAATAACAATACTTATAAATAAAATGAATCAAGTAAAAAATGTCAACAGACTTTTAAAATATGTTTAACAATGAAAATGAAAGTACAATGTTGTAAAGTTTGTAGGATGTAGCAAAAGCAGTGCACAGAGGGGAACTTATAGTATTGAATGCATATATTAGAAAAGAAGAAATATCCAACATCAACCATTTAATCTTCTACCTTAGGAGACTAGAAAAATAAGAGCACATTAAATACAAAGTAAGCAGAGAAAAGAAATAATAAAAATTAGGCCCAAAATCAATGAAATTGAAAATGAGAAATCAATAGAGAAAAACCAATGAAATCAAAAGATAGTTTATTGAAAAGATCAATGAAATGATAAACCTCTATCCAGGCTAACCAAGAGAAAAAGAGAGTATACACAAATTACAAATATCAAAAATGAAAGAGGGTCCATCACTACAGATCCTAAGGACATTAAAAAGATACTAAAGGAATACTATGAGCAACTCTATGACCACAAATTTGATAACCTAGATGAAATGGACTAACTTCTTGAAAGACACAATCTACCAAAACTCACACAAGAATAAACAGATCATCTAAATATACCTATATCTATTAAAGAAATTGAATCAATAATTAATAACCTTCCAAAAGAGAAAGCACTAGGCCCAGATGTATTCACTGATGAATTCTACCACACATTTAAGGAAGAAATTATAACAATTCTCTGTAATCTCTTTCAGAAGTAGAAATAGAGAATATATCCTAACTCATTCTATAAGGCCAACATTACTGTAATACCAAAACCAGATAAAGACATTGCATGAAAACAAAAAACTAAAGACTTATATCTCATGAACAAAGATGCAAAAATTCTTAACAAAATATTATCAAATCAAATCCAACAATGTTTAAAAAGAATAATATACCATGACCAAGCAGTATTTATCACAGATATGGAAGGCTGGTTCAATACTTGAAAATCAATTAATGTAATCCATCATATCAACAGACTAAAAAAGAAAAATCATATGGTTGTATCAGTAGATGCTGAATGAGCATTTGACAAATTCCAACACTCATTCGTGGTAAAAAAAAACTTTCAGCAAACTAAGAATAGAAGGGAACCTCCTCAACTTGACAAAGAATATCTATAAAAAACCTACAGCTAACATGCGACTTAATGGTGAGAAACTAAAGGTTTTCCCACCAAGGCAAGGATGTCCCCTCTCACCAGTCATTTTCAATATCATACTGGAAGTCCTAGGTAATGCACTAAGATTAGAAAGGGAAATAAAAGTGACACAAAGTGGGAAGGAAGATATAAAACTGTCTTTGCAGATGACATAATTGTTTATGTAGAAAATCCTATAATATTAACAACAATAAAAAAAAACCTCCTAGAACTAATAAGCAAATACATCTAGGCTGCAGAACATGAGGTTAATATATAAATTCAATTGCTTTCTTATATACCAGCAAAGAACAATTGGAATTTGAAATTAAAACCACAAAACTATTTACATTAGCACCAAAAAATGACATATTTAGGTTTAAATCTAACAAAATATGTACAAGATCACTGTGAAGAAAACTACAAACCTCTGATGAAGGAAATTAAAGACTAGGTAAGTAAATGAAGAGATTTTCCATTTTCATGGATAGGAAGACTCAATGTTAAGATGTAGATTCTTCCCAACTTTACCTATAGATTCAATGCAATCCCATTCAAAACCACAATACGTTAGCTTGTGGACATTGACAAATTAATTGTAAAGTTTACACGGAAACTCAAAAGACAAATGGAATAGCAGACACATAATGAAAAAGAAGAATAAAGTCAGAGGACTGATCCCACCCAAATTCAAGACTTACTGTGAAGCTACAATAATGAAGACTGTATGGTGTTGGCAAAAGAATATGTAAATAGAATAAATGAAACAGAATGGAGAGCCTAGAAATAGCTCAACTCAAATTTATTCAACTGATCTTTGACCAAGGTGCAAAGGCAGTTCAATGGAGAAAAGATTTTAGTTTAAACAGATGATACTGGAACAACTGGACATCCACATGCAAAAAAAAAGAAAAAAGAATATAGATGCAGACCTTACACCTTTCACAAGAGTTAACTCAAAATGCATCATAGTCCTATATATAAAACACCAAACTATAGGAGTGACACCAGCAAAATAGCTGGCTAGGAAGCTCCAAGTTCTTCTTTCTCCATGGAAACATCAAAAAAAACCAATGAAAAATGGGATAAAATAACCTTATAGGAGCTCTGGGAAAGAGTCAAAGGCCTACAGCAATCAAATGAATGACCAATCAAGGAAAACTTATATTCTGTTTAGCAGGAAATTTTGTACTTTTGCTTGCCCTTGCCCCATCTGCTTGCTGGTGTGTTTTGGTCTTGGTCTGGGTAAGGTAGCATCCTAGTATCCAATTATTTTCCTCAAACTGGAAGAAGCAGAACAGACTATATATGCAGTGTTATAAGCTATCTCAGGGCTGCTTGAAGGACTGGTCTCTGTTTTGTCTAACTCAGATGTCAGGCAGGGAGAAACAGTGAGCATTGCTGGGAAAGCGGCGGAGATACTAAGAGCCGCAGATGTGTGGGGCAAGAGATTATTGGTGAAAATACTCAATAGATTATCCAAGGCCCTAAGGAGAAGCTAGGTGAGACTCTTTGGGAAAATTAAGACATTTCAAAGCAATGTGTATATGGAAGTGTAAATAAAAGCCACATAAAGACCTTGGTAAGATATATGATCAGACAAGACCTGAGAGGACCTTAAGCTGTCTCCTTGGGCTAATCCCAAGGCTCAGAACATGTCCAACTGATTAGTGAAGAATTTCTTTGACACAAAGCCTGTCTGCAAAGACTGGGAGAGGTGGCTGTTTTGCAAATGCCTAATTTTTAACAAAAAGTTGCAAGGCATACAAAGAAAAAAACAAACAGTAAAACATGACCCATCCAAAGTGAGAAAGTAAATTGACTAAAACTATCCCTGAGAAAGACCAGATATCAGACTTACTACACAAAGATTTTTAAACAACTGTCTGAAATATACTCAAAGAACTAAAGGAACACATGGACAGAGAATTAAAAGAAATCAGGAAGATGACATATAAGCAGAAAGACAATATCAAATTATAAAAAGGAACAAAACAGAAATACTGAAGCTGAAAAATACAACAACCAAATTGAAAATTTCACTAGAAGATTCAAGGAAAACTGGAGAAGGTACAAATGAATCAGAAAAATTGAAGATAGGACGTGTAAAATTATCTCATTTGAAGAGCAGAAAGAATAGAGAAGGAATAAAATTGGACAGAGCCTAAGGATTTGTGGGATATCATCAAACAGACAAATATATGTATTATGGGAGGTCCCAAAAGCAGAAGAGAGAGAAAGGGGCAGAGAGAGTATTTGAAGAAATAATGGCCAAAAACATCTCAAATTCGAGAAGCATGAATCCACAAATCAGGAAGCTCAACCAGTCCAATGAGGATAAACACAAAGACCCACAATAGGACACATTATAATCCAACTGTCAAAAGCCAAAGACGAAGAGGAAACATTTAAAGCGGTGAGAGAAAAGCGGCTCATCACAGACAGGGGATCCTCAATAAGATTATCAGCCAATTTCTCAGGAGAAATTTTGGCAAGTCCTCAGGCACTGGGATGATATATTTAAAGTGCTGAAAGAAAAAAACTGTTACCCAAGAATTCTTATCCGACCAAACTGTCCTTAAAAACAAGGAAGAAATTAAGACAGGCCCAGATAAACAAAAGCTGAGGAAGTTCATTACCACTATATTTGCTCTACAAGAAAGGCTAAAAGGAGTCCTTAAGGTTGAACTGAAAAGACATTAGACAGTAACTTAAAGCCATATGAAGATCTAAGGATCTGAAGTAAGGGTAAATACATGGGCAAATATAAAAGCCAATATTACTGTAATTTTTGTTTATAATCTCACTTTTTATTTTCTACAAGATTTAAAATACAAATATATTAAAAAATTATAAATCTACATCAATGGGTATATAATATGTTTGTATTGTGATTGGAGTTAAGTTAGTAGCAAGACAAAATAGAAGATGATAACTTTAGGATGTTGTATGTAATCTCCATGGTAACCACAAAAAAAATCTGTAGAATATACAAAAGGAAATAAGAATGAATCAAAACATGCCACTACAAAAATATCAACTAAACACAAAGAAAGTAGTAATGGAGGATTTGAGGGATAAATATACATGACATTCAGAAAATAAATAACAAGACAGCAAAAGTAAGTCTTTATCAGAAATTACTTTAAATGCAAATGGATTAAATTCTCCAAACAAAAGGCATACAGTGGTAGAACAGAATAAAAACACCCAAAAACCATGATCCGACTATATCCTCTCTTCACATCTAAAGATGTACATAGGTTGAAAGTGAAGGGATGGAAAAAAATATTCCATGCAAATAGTTAACAGAAGAGACCTGGGGTTACTATACTAATATCAGACAAAATAGGTTTTAGTCAAAAAGTGTTATAAGAGACAAAGAACCACATTATATGTTAATAAAAGGGTCAATTCACCAAGAAGACATAACAATTATAAACTTATACACAGCAAACATATGAACTCCAAAATCTATGAAGCAAACATTGACAGCAATAAAGAGAAAAATAAACAGCTCTACAATAATATTTGAAGACTTTCGTACTCCACTTTGAATAATGGATAGAATTACCAGACAGAAGATCAATAATAAACAGAGACTGGAACAACGCAATAAATAGTTGGATCTAACAGATATATACAGAACACTCCACCCAACGACAATAAAATAGATGTTGTTCTCAAGTACATCTGGGACATTCTCCTGGACAGATCACAAGGTAGACCAACAAACAGGTATTAATACATTTTCAGATTGAAATCATGCAAAGTATCTTTTGTGATCACAATGGTATGCAACTAGTAATCAACAGGGAAAGGTAAACTGGAAAATTCACAAATTTGTGGAAATTAAAGAACACATTCTTTTTTTTCCTGCTTTTTCTCCCCCAAATCCTCCCAGTACATAGTTGTATATTCTTTAGTTGTGGGTCCTTCTAGTTGTGGCATGTGGGATGCTGCCTCGGCGTGGTATGATGAGCAGCGCCATGTCCGCGCCCAGGATTCGAACCAACGAAACACTGGGCTGCCTGCAGCGGAGTGCGCAAACTTAACCACTCAGCCACGGGGCCAGCCCAAGGTGAATCTTTTAAAGATCAACAAAACTGACAAAATGTTAGCTGTATTAACAATGAAAAAAAAGAGAGAAGACAAGTTACTAAAATCAGAAAAGAAAGTGGAGACATTACTACTGCTTTTACAGAAATAAAAAGAATTATATTAGAGTGCTATGAACAATTGTATACCAACAAATTGCATAACCTAGAGGAAACGGACAAATTCCTAGAAACACAAAACCTCCCAAGACTGAATAATGAAGACATAGAAAATCTGAATAGGCTTATAACTAGTAAAGAGATTGCATTGGTCATCAGAGACCTTCTAACAAAGAGAAGCCCTAGGTCAGTTAGTTTCATTTGTTAATTCTACGTAACACTTAAGGAAAAATTAACATCAATCCTTCTGACACTCCTCTGAAAAATGGAAGAGGAAGGCAAGTCTTCCTAACTCACTGTATGAAGCCAGCATTACCCTGATACTAAAGCCAAAGACACTACAAGAAAAAACTATGGACCAAAACTACTTATGAATATTGATGCAAAAATTCTCAACAAAATATTAACAAACAAAATTGAGCAGCATATTCAAAAGATCATGCACCAGTACCAATAGGGATTTATTCTTGGAATACTAGAATAGTTAAATATTGAAAATCAATGAATGTAACATACCACATAAACAGAAATGACAGAAAAAAAATCCACATGATCATCTCAATCGATGGAAAAAAAGATTTGACAAAATTCAACACCTTTTCATGACAAAAACACTCAACAAACTAGGAATAGAAGGAATACCGCAACATAATAAAGGCAATATATGAAAAACCCACAGCTAACATCGTTCTCAATGGTGAAACAGTGAAAGCTTTTCCTCTAAGATCAGGAACAAGACAAGGCTACCCACTTTTGCCACTTCTTTTCAACAAGTATTGGAAGTTCTATCCAGAGCAACTTTGCAAATAAAGAAATACAGTCATCCAAACTGGAAGGGAGAGTAAAAATTTTCTCTGTTTACAGATGACATGATGTAGAAAACCCTAAAGATTACACACACACACTTGCACACACACATATACACACAAACAACTGTTAGGACTAATAAATGAATTCAGAAAAGTTGCAGTATACAAAATCAACACAGAAAAATCAATCAAATTTCTCTTCACTAATCTGAAAAGGATATTAAGAAAATAATTCTATTTAAAATACATCAAAAAGAATATGATATTTAGGAATAAACGTAATCAAGGATGCAAAATATTCATGCACTAAAAACTAGAAAACATTGCTGAAAGAAATTAAAGAAGACATAACTGGGACTGGTCCCGTGGCCTAATGGTTAAGTTTGGCACACTCCACTTTGGTGGCCTGGATTAGGTTCCTGGGTGCAGATCTACACCACTTGTTGGCGGCCATGCTGTGGTGGCAACCCACATACAAAATAGTGGAAGATTGGCACAGATGTTAGCTCAGGGCAAATCTTCCTCAAGCAAGGGGAGGAAGATTGGCAATGGATGTAAGCTCAGGGCAAATCTTCCTCAGCAAAAAACAAAGAAGAAGACATAACTAAGTGGAAAGACATCTCATATTCATAGGTTGAAAGACAATATTGTTAAGATGTCAACACTATCTAAAGCAATCTGTAGATTCATTGCAATCCCAATTAAAATCCCAGTGACGTTTTTTGCAGAAATAGAAAACCACATCCCAAAATTCATAAGAGATCTGAAGGGACCCCAAAGAGCCAAAACAATCTTGAAAAAAGAACAGAATTGGAGGTATTATACTTCCTGCTTTCAAAACAGTATAAAGCTACAGTAATCAAAACAGTGTGATAGCGGCATTAGGAAAGACAGATAGACCAAAGGAATAGAATACAGAGCCCAGAAATAAATGCTCATATATGTTCAAATTATTTCTGACAAAGTACCAAGACCATTCAGTGAGGAAATGATGTTTTTTTCAACACATAGTCCAGGAAAACTGGATATCCACGTGCCAATGGATAAAGTTTGAGTCTTTACCTTACACTATATACAAAAATTAACTCAAATGGATCAGTGACCTAAATGTAAGAGTTAAAACTGTAAGTCTCTTAGCAGAAAACACAGGGGGAAACTTCATGACATCAGATTTTGGAATCTTTTCTTGGATGTGACACCAAAAGCAGAGGAAACAAAGAAAAAATAGGTAAATTTGAATACATCAAAGTTAAAATCTTTTATGCTTGAAAAGACTATCAGCAGAGGCCGTCCCTGTGGTATAGTGGTTGACTTTGGTGCACTCCACTATGGCGACCCAGGTTCATAGGTTCGGATCCCAGACATGGACCTATGCCACTCATCAGCCATGCTGTGGTGCCACCCGCATACAAAATACAGGAAGATTTCCACAGACGTTAGTTCAGGGCTAATCTTCCTCAAGTGAAAAAAAGAGGAAGCTTGGCAACAGATGTTATCTCAGGGCAAATCTTCCTTACCCCCTGGCCCCCCAAAAAAGACTATCAACAGAATGAAAAGGCAACTCACTGAATGGAAAAGAATATTTTAAAATTACACATCAGACAAGGTATTAAGATCTAGCATATATAAAGAACTCCTACAACTCAATTTAAAAAAAAAAACCCTATTAAAATAGGCAAAGGAGTTGAATAGACATTTCTCCAAAGAAGATGGCCAATAAGCACATGAAAAGATGCTCAATATCACTAGTCATTAGGAAAAAGCAAATTAGAAGCACAATGAGATGCCACTTCACATCCATTAGGATGGCTATTGTCCCAAAAGGAAGATAAGTGTTGACAAGGATGTGGAGAAACTGGAACCCTTGTGCACTGCTAGTGAGAATGTAAAATGGTACACCCTCTGTGGAAAGAATGATGGTTCCTCAAAAAGTTAAAAATAGAATGGCCATATGACCCAGCAATTCCACTCCTAAGTATGTACTCAAGAGAATTGAAAGCAGGGACTCAAACAGATATTTGTACACTTATGTTCATAGCAGCATTATTTACAAAAGCCAAAAGGTGGAAACAATCCAAATGTCCATCAATGGATGAATAGATAAGCAAAATGCAGTGTATACATGCAATAAAACATTATTCTGCCATAAAAAGGAATGAATTTCTGATACATGCTACAATATGGATGAACCTTAAAAACATTTTACTAAGTGAAATAAGCCAGACACAAAAGGACAAATATTATATGGTTCCTTATATTATATGAGGTATCTAGAAAAGTCAATGTCATGGAGACAGATAATCAAATACAGCAGTCCCCAGCTTATGACGGTTTGACATACGACTTTTTGACTTTATAATGGTTGCAAAAACGATGTAACCATACTTTAAATTTTTTTCATCTTTTCGCAGGCTAACAATACAATACTGTCTCACGACACTGGGCAGTGGCAGCAAGCTGCAGGTCCCAATCAGCTAGGCAATCATGAGGGTAAATATCCGATACACTTACAACCATTCTGTACCCGTACAACCATTCTGTTTTTTGCTTTCAGTACAGTATTCAATAAACTACATGAGACAGTCAACACTTTATTATACAATAGGCTTTGTGTTAGATGATTTAACTCAACTGTAGGCTAATGTAAGTGTTCTGAGCATGATTAAGGTAGGCTAGATTAAGCTATGATGTTCAGTAGGTTTGGTGTATTAAATACATTTTCAACTTGTGATATTTTCAACTTACAATGGGTTTATCAGGATATAACACCATCGTAAGTTGAGGAAAACCTGTAGTGGTTACCAGGGGCTTGTGGTGGTAGAATAGGGGAGTTCCTTTTAAAGGGTACAGAGATTCAGTGTAGATAATGAAAAAGTTCTGGACATGGATAGTAGTGATGATTGCACAACAATGTGAATGTACTTAATGCCAGTAAACTGTACATTTAAAAATGGTTAAAATAGTAAATTTTATGGTATGTGTATTTTACCATAGTAAAAGAATGCAAAACTATAAAACTCCTAGAAGACAACATAAGAGAAAATCTAAGTGATGTTGGATTTGTCAACCAAGGTGTCCTTCAATAGGTGAATGGATAAGCAAACTGTGGTATATCTGTACAATGGAATGTTACTCAGCACTATCAAGAAATGAGTTACCAAGCCTTGAAAAGACATGGAGGAATCTTAAAGGCATATTACTAAATGAAAGAAGCCAATCTGAAAAGGTTATTTACTGTGTAATAACTTTATGAGTTTCTGGAAAGGCACAGCTATGGAGATAGTAAAAGATTGGTGGTTGCCAAGGATTTGTGGGGGGAAAGGGATGAATAAGTGGAGCATAGGGGACTTTTATGGCAATGAAACTGTTCTGTATGATCCTATAAGGCTGTGTACATGTGATTATACATTTGTCAAAACCTGTAGAATATACAATACCAAGTGTGAACCATAATGTGAACTATGGGCTTTGGTTGATAATGTTATGTCAATGTTGGCCCATCAGTTGTACCCAATGTACCACATGTAACAAAAGTGCAAATGGTAGGGGAGGTTGGGGTAGGGGGGAAGGTAGTGTGTGGGAACTTTCTGTACTTTCCACTCCAGTTTGCTGTGAACCTAAAACTCATCTAAAAATAAGTCAATTAATTAAAAAAAATAAAATATACAACACAAAGAATGAGCCCTAATGTAAACTATAGACTTTAATTAATAATAATTATAATAATAATATATCAATATCAGTTCATCAATTGACACAAACATACCACACTATTGCAAGATGTTAATAATAGGGAAAACTGTGTGGGTGAGGAGGCAGATGGGAACTCTCTGTACTTTCCACTATATTTTTTCTGTAAACCGAAAACTACTTTAAAAAATAACAACTACTAATTTAAAAATAAAAATAAATGTTTTCAGTGAAGACAAAAGAAACAAAGACATCTTTTTAAAGAGAAAAAATAAACGTATTCATGCAGACAGCTGGTACGTGCTGGAGCTGCAGTTCCTACCCATGTCTACTGGATTCCAAAGACTTCTTTCTTTTTCCCATGATATCCCTTGGATCCAACTCCAGTTGGAATTAATCTTAATGGTGAAGGCTAATAAATAAAGATTAATGTTTTTGAAATAGTCATTGTAGGTACAAGAGCAGCGAGCATGAGTTAAGCTATAGGTTGACTGACCCAATCTCCTTTCTAGACCCTTCTCCCTTGCCTATCTCAATTCACTAGCCTCTAAGTCGTAGAAATGATTTCCCAATGTTTCTTGCACATAGCAGCATCCATGTGACATGGTTCTGACTGATGCAACATAAACACACATGTGGAGGTTTCTGGCAAAGCCTTTGCTTTTCCAATTGAGGCACTAAACCTTCTTCTGTCTCCTTATTTTCTGCCTGAAACATGCACAATGAGACCCAGAGGTGCAGGAGCCATCTTGGGACCATGAGGCGGGGAGCATAGTAGGAAGGCCTATATGCAAAGCACAGCTGACTGAAAGGTGGGAGGTGCCTGCTGGCATCACTCAGACACTAAACAGGGTTGGATGCTTATTCCACAGTCTTCTTTGAAGTCACTGTTACAGATTTTGCGGTTATTACAAAGAATACAATTGTAACTGATACATATATATATAAACAGACTAAATACTTTAAACAGGAAATAAAATAAGCAGACACTCATCAGTTTCTGCTGAGAGTTTTAGGAGGACTTTAGTAGCATGAGAATTAGACATCTTAAAGATCATAATTGGTTACTTGAGTGTTTATAGTAGATGGTTAGCTACAGATTGTCTTTGTACCACTTAAAAAGTGGTCCAATTATCAGAGGTAGCAAATGCAGATTCTGGGACTAGGAGCACTGTCTCCAGGCCTTTTGTGGAAGAGCAGATGAAGGACCCCAGGCAGGGCAGGATCTGGGGAGATGCCTGTTTGTCCTGTCCAGGCTGTAAGTTTCCTGGACACTGCCCTCATTCTCCTAGGTTGAAATTTCTATTTCAGATAGCACTCTTCCTGGCTTTGTCCAAGGTGGCTTCTGGTCTCTGAGGTTCTGCAGCCACTTACAAAGTTTTACAAGGCGGCCTTGGTGAAGACTTAATGAACGAGAAGCCTGGTTATGATTAATGATGTGTGGGGATTAGAAATATGGGAGTTGCTGTTTTAATTCCTTTAAATTCTCCTAATAGATATTTGATGGAGATTAACTTGCTACTGAAGTGCATTTTCCTCTAAATGCAGTCTAAAAATGGAGGTATGTTAAACTTGAAGGTACTGGCTAAATACTAAGATGATAACTATATTAATTTACTATCTGAACAAGTTTTTATATTGCTTCACAGTTGTTTTGTCACAGAAATGGTTTGCAAATTCTAAAATAGTGACCATAAAGTGTTTTCCCTTGCTAAACCAGTTCTTCTACACACACTACGCTGTTTATTCTCTTCTATATATATGTCTATTCATTTTTCTCCTTAAGAAAACATAATTTACTTTTTAGTGTCTTAGACAGTAGAACTAAGAGAAGAACCATAGTTTGAAAAATACTTGAGTTTATATGACCCCAACTAAGTTAAATTGATTTAGTGTCCATTCTGATTGTTTGCAATTAATAGTTCAATAAGACACAGAAATCTTTTAAAATCTACCAGAAATGTCCAAGTTTCATGATTCTTTGTATATCCAGTCTAAGAGTTAATATTAATAAAAAACATTTTGGTCCACTTTGTGTACCTGGTGTTAGGCATTGTGTAAGATGAGTTTGTGCTTTTTCTTTGGAATTTAATAGTTTATTTAATATTAAGTAGGGAAAAAACATTTGGGCATTAGATCTGGAGGAAAAAGAGTGGATGACAGATTATAATTTATCAAATACAAATTTCAAAAGTAGACTTATCCATTCTCTCTAATGCAAGACATAGCGTCTTACTAAGCTATCTATTTTTACTTTTTGTTTTTGAGGAAGACTAGCCCTGAGCTAACATGCATCACCAATCTTCCTCTTTTGCTGAGGAAGATTGGCTCTCAGCTAACATCTGCCCATCTTCCTCTATTCTATATGTGGGACACCTGCCAAAGCATGGCTCCACAATCAGAGTGTAGGTCTGCACCCAGGATCCGAACCGGAAAACCCTGGGCGGCCCAAGTGGAGCACGTGAACTTAACCACTATGCCACCCGACCAGCCCCCTAAGCTATCTATTTTTAAATTTTTTTTTGAGTTGTTGTGTGTGGTTAAAGTGATAAAGATGTTATTGTCATTTTGGGTTAACAGTATTGAAAAAACGACAATTATATGATTAACAAAAAAGACAAAAGTACTTTTTTGCATAAAGAGTTTTATTAGCAGACACTGCAATAACTGAAGGAATATTTTCTTAGACAACAAATGAAAAATCTAAACACTAATAATGATTTCTCATATTCTAATAATTAGCGCAGTTGACAGAGGCATCAGTGAGTGTGTCATTGAGAACACACATGAACATCTATATGAAATGCATCATTAGCTTCATCTCAGCATTGTCTGGCGAGTTCTTTTCTGGTACAACCCCAGTAGCAACACTTATGACTCAGTTGAATCATTCTCTTTTTACGAGAATGTTTATCTAAGCCTAGGTTCTTTAATTCTGAAAGACTGTCATCTTCTACTTCACTTTGTCTCTTCAGAATGGTTTCCTTAAATTCTTCCAAGTTAAGATTTGAATCCTTTAATGCAGGTTGTTGTAGCTCCCTCCATGATGGCTGCCTCTCAGACAGTGTTGCTTTCTGCTCTTTTGGCAAATTAGAATTGAGTCCCAACATCGTATTTAAAGCTTCTGCATCTTTGCTGATGGAGGATGACACAATTTCTAAATTTAAAAAAAAGGGAGAGGAGAAAAAAATATTCATGTCAAAGAACATCAGGAAAATTATAAAATTTTGCATAGACAAAAAGGAAAGCATTGTCTCAAGTAAATTAAACATTAAAACAGAATCAGTAAGTATCCTGGTATCTAAACAACTTAGCTTCTTATCGTCGGACAGCTTAAAGTTCTACAACATTACCAAGGTTCAGCTTTACTCCACTTGACCCTCTGTCGTCTCTCATGTCCCCTTCATGCTTTCCTCATAGCACTTTTGACTCAAAAAACTTCCAGTCATGTAAACTCTCTTCTAACCTTAATTATCCTGATTACACAATTTTGAGAGTTTTAGCACCAAAGCAAATTAGAAACACAGATGAAGTTTAAATTAGAGTGTAAACCTGGATCAGTTCTTGCTGTTCTTCCTCATGGAGAGCAAGACTGTCCTTCTCAGCTTAGTGTTAAGGCAGTACTCTTGAAATAGTGGAAACAATGTGGCCAAGAGATATAAATCACAGCATGGAGGGTAGATTCCTGGGTAACCAGCGATGCCTACTGATCAGAGAAAACCATGCCCCTCATCCAGGCAGGATTGGTCCGGGGCTGGTCCACCTCCTATGAATTCTGTAGCAAGAGTCTCAGTTGCTCTCCTTTCAGCCAAAAAGAAATTTCAACAGCTGGAGTTTTCAGTGGAAAGAAAACGTACTTCAGCATTTCATCTTTCCTCCTAGTGCTCTCTCTCCTTCAAGTTCTAAACTGGCACCGACACATGAGAATTTATATCATTTTTTAGTAGTCAGAAGTTTTGGCATTTTCCTTCAGGAAGACATCCTAAGTTTAATTCAACCTACTCACCTCCAAAAAAACCCTCTCCTTGCTCTAACTTAAACTTTCTCTAGTTGGGACCTTACTGAATGCAGAGAAAGGCTGATAGTAACTTTCCAAATACTTAAAGGCAGTTGACCAATCAGGCAAAACAACTGTAGTTTCTATGATGTTTATTCATAGGCTGTGTTTTGGGGCAGTCTTTTTTTTGTTTTTATAATTTATAAACTTTTATTCTGAAATACTTTTAAAGTTACAGAACATTCACAAAAATATGACAGAGTTCCCATATATCTCTTTTTTTAAAATTGTGGTAAGAACATTTAACATGAGATCTACCCTTTTAACAGAATTTTAAGTGTGCAACACAGCACTGTTATCTATAGGTCCAATGTTATTACATCAGATTTCTAGAACCAATTCATCTTGCATAACTGAAAATCTTATACACGTTGCTCTGCAGCTTCCCATTTCCCTCTCTTCCCAGACCCTGGCAACCACCATTCTATTCTTTGCTTCTGTGAGTTTGACTATTTTGGATCCTTGTAAGTGGAGTCATGCAGTATTTGTCCTTCTGTGGCAGGTCTTTTTCCCATAGCATCATGTCCTCCAGGTTCATCCGTGTTGTTGTATATTGCAGGATTTCCCCCTTTTCTTTTTCAGGCTGAATAACATTCCCTTGTAAATATTTATACGACAGTTTCTTTCTTCATTCATCTGCGGATGGACATTTAAGTTGTTTCCACATCTTGGCTATTGTGAATAGTGCTACAAGGAACATGGGAGTGGTAATCTCTCTTCGTGATCCTGCTTTCAGTTCTTTTGGCTAAATACCCAGAAGTGGGAGATTGCTGGATCATAAGGTAATTAGAGTTTTTTTGTTTTGTTTTTTTTTTTTGAGGAAGCTCCACACTGTTTTTCATAGTGGCTGCCCCATTTTCCTTTCCCACCAACAGTATATAAGGGTTCTAATTTCTCCACATCCTCAACAACACTTGTCTTTTGTTATTTTGCAATAGCCATCCTGACAGGTGCGAGGTGATATCTCGCTGTGGTTTTGATTTCTATTTCCCTGATGATTAGTGAGGTGGAGCATCTTTTCTTATACCTGTTGCCCATTTGTATGTCTTCTTTGGAGAAATGTCTATTCTAGTGTCTAGTCCATTTTTAGATTGGGGTATTAGTTTTCTCGCTATGGAGTTGTAGGGGTTCTTTATAGATTTTGGAAATTAACCTATCAGATAGACGGTTTGCAAATATTTTCTCTGATTCTCTAGGTTGCCTTTTCACTCTGTTGATCATTTCCTTTGTTGTGCAGAAGCCTTTTAGTTTGTCGTAGTCCCACTTGTCTAATTTTTCTTTTGTTGTCTGTGTTGTACTCTTTTATTAAAATTATTTTTTAAACTTGTTTTGAAACGTTTTGCAATCTACAACTTCAGCTTCTGGAGTCTAACTAAAAGATAATATTCTAATAGACCTGAATTCAAACACCTCTTAATCACTAGATTTTGGACTAACATCTCACTAACATAGATCTCTTCTAATTCAAAATGTCTATCTTATTTTTAAAAGGGGTACTGTGAGTATTTCCCTCAACTTGTGGGAAAAATGGTTAGCTAACAACTTTACAATGTAAAAACAAATAGAAACTAACAATAGAGATTTTAAAACTAGATGACTTTCAAATTATTGACATGAACTTCCCAAACGTTTCTAACTAGTAATGTAAACATTTCTCTTGATCTTCACTTACAGGCAATATTTAGTTAGGTTATTTCTGGTTAAATTATGTAACAGGGTATCATTAAAGATGGTTCTCTAAAAATACTTTAAAATCACAAGTAACTTCTATAGAAATAGAAATTTGGCCAAATAGCTGTATATAAATGTGCTCGGGAAACCATTTTCAGGCAACAATTTGGAAGCAACCTAAAGATCCGCTAGGAATGGTTCAATATATATGGTAGACTTATGACATGGAATACTACAAAGAAATTTTAAATTATCTTTTTGGAGAATTACACTGTGAGAAACCGCTCACAATATGTTAAGTGAAAAGGCTGGAGATATACATACAAATCTGCAAATGTTAACATGCTTTCCTGTTCCTCATTTAACATAGATATTTTCATTTTCTCAATAAATTAACATATTTGCAAAGTCTTTAATATCTATAAGTGCTTTTCATTTTTCTTATTGTATTTATGTATATTTTTCAGTTATTAATATGACTATATTACTTGTTTGTTCAGAAAAAGTGAATTTACAAAGCAATCGCAATGCAATCTGGTCTTCCGTCCTTTGAACAGTAAATCCCTGAAATCTGTGGTACTCTTCTATTAATATTCTACAGGAATTATGCCCGCAGTCGTCTCAAGTCGAGATGTCCTGTGCAGTTGCCCCAACCGCCAGCACGCCCGTTATCCGGCCGACGGACCTTGACTCTGGGGTCAGGGCCGAGGGCGCCCCACCTCCTGCGGATCTTTGGGCAGCCTTATCTCGTCTGTGGCTTACCCCTTCTCCCCACCCCTTCACCCTGGGTGCCAGGAGATGAAGGGCACCAAGTGCCTTTCAGGTGCGGCCGTTTGCTGTTCCCGCTGCTTTCCCTCCCTCTGCTGACCTCCCCGGTGAGACTCTTACTAGAAACGCCAGTTCCGCGCAAAAAGCCGTTGAAGGCACCAGCAGCACTCGGGGCTGAGCGCGCGCCGCTAATGAGGGTCGGAGCCTGGCGGTTCTGGATGGTCTGCACTCCAACAGCATCCAATGGGAAGTGCGGAGCGGCCGGGGGCGGGAGCTCTTACCTATGGGTTGTCCGGCTTCCAGCCCAGGCTCCTCCAGCCTCAGAACCGTTTTCTTCCAGGAGAGGGAGCCGCAGATCTCGATCCGCAGGCGTGCTAATTCGCGTCCGCATGCCTTAATAACGTCGTCGGGCTTCTGGCCCGAGAGTTCTCTAGGAAGTTGGCTCAGTAGCAGCCAGGCCCCTAGCACGTGGGACAAGAACAGGCGCCGCATCCTGGACCTGATCTCGGCTGCTCTGGACGTTTCTGCCTTTGTCTAGACACTGCAGCTGCTGTCGCCTACCGGCCTCTGCGTATGTGCCTAGACTTTAGGCTGCCTTTCCTGCTTGGCTCCACCAAGCTTTTATAGCCCTTGGGGCTACCCCTTAGACCTTGAGTTAGTCGTCCAAGCTCCGCCCCATTTCCCACCCACCTCCTTGGAATCCCCCACTCCCTGCCCGCAGCTCTTGCTCACCCTTCCCACCTTTCCTCCAGTTGCCCATCTTTTTGTTCTTGGCCCTTTTACGGTTCTATTTTTCTCTTTTCTTACCTTCAAACCGTTTTGTATCCTTACGTAAAGTTAGTCAGTATTTGAAGTCTTTCCTGTATGGTAAAGCTAGGCGTGGCTACTACATTAAATTGCATCAACAACAATGAAATTGAAGTTACCCATATTCTCACCACCCAGAGTTTTCCAGCGTGAACATTTGCTGCATAAACTTACAATCTAAATATGTTAGATTAATTAGTATAGTGTCTGGCGTATCAATCTATAAAAATACAATTAATGAATGACTACGTTGTTGACAAGAGCGGAGAACTGATGACTTTTTATCTAAATCATGGTAAAAACGATAAAACTCTCAAAGCATCACTTCAGGCTTGTACAATATGTTAAGTTTACAGTGCACTTTCCTTCGAGCCCTCTGGGAGATAGTTTGATTATAACCAGTTACCTGAATATGTTACTTGGAGATAGTATTCTATATCTCTAGAGACTGGAGAACACACACACAGAAACAAACCGAAAGAAAAAGAAAATAAGTATGGAATCTTACAGTTTCAGAAAGAATATTTTGGTAACACATGTTACAACACAAAAATCATATGTTTTTTTCTCTTTTTACTGTATTCTATGTTTGCTTATTTGTCGAGGTAATTTTTTTTTTTTAAAGATTTTTTTTTCCTTTTTCTCCCCAAAGCCCCCCGGTACATAGTTGTATATTCTTCGTTGTGGGTCCTTCTAATTGTGGCATGTGGGACGCCGCCTCAGCGTGGTCTGACGAGCAGTGCCATGTCCGCGCCCAGGATCCGAACCAACGAAACACTGGGCCGCCTGCAGCAGAGCGCGCGAACCCAACCGCTCGGCCACGGGGCCAGCCCCTGTCGAGGTAATTTTTAACACCTAATTTAACTTTTAAAAAGATTCAAGGCAGTTTGAGATGATATGCTCATTAAACAATCTTTCTAGGACAGTAACTTATAAGTATAAAAAGGTGGATCGTATTTGCTTGTGTTCATAATGTACTCAGATTACCTCAGCTCCACCAGGTAAACTAGAGCCTTGCAGGAAGTTAGGGTAGCTAGAATTAAAGTAATAACTCAACAATATCTTAGTCATAAACAAAGCTACAGGATGGAATAATTGTAATTTCTAGATTGCTGCTAATTTCAACAGGGCCCACTGCATTCGTCAAATGCTAAGCATCATGTACGTCTTCAAAAGAAATCTGACCAAAGCTCTGAGATGGTCAGAGGGAATGTCTTTAATGAGCAAGGGGGTCCTTCAAAACAGAATGGCCTTAGATAGCCTAACTGCATCCCAAGGTGGCACATGTGTAGTCATTCACACTGAATGCTGCTAAGACAAGCAGTTTGGGAGAGGCTTCTCAAAACTGAGGTTTCACAGCATTTCTGTGGTTGACAGTCCTTGCAAAAAATAATCCATTTGCAAGGCTGTCCTCCAAAGTAATTGCTTGTTGAAAACGTAAATTTCCCAAGGAGGGTTTAATTTTGTAACCCCTTGCCTAGGTGGTGTTACAGAGTCCTCACAGCTGTGCAGTGGAAGGGGCCATTCTCCTATTTTACAGAGAGAGGAAGCAGGGGAAGGTGGTCAAGTAACTTGTGCAGCTTTGTGTAGCGTGAGTGCCAGATGTGGGCTTACCCTACTAGTAAGGGGAACAGGCAAAGGGAGGATTCACAGTCTTTACAGGCACAAGTCAAAGGCATTTCATGTTCTTAAAACAAACAAAAAAGCAAAAACACGTATTAAAGGGAACAACCAATTGTGTGCCATGCACACGTCTGGAAAGTGTAGGAGCTGGGATTGCTACCTATGTCTACTGGATTCCAAAGCCCCCTTTCTTTGATTCCACTGTATCCCTTGGATCCAGCTCCAGTTGAAATTAATCTGCATAGTGAAGGTTAATAGTGATGAATAAATGGAAAGCAATAGGATATATTGGATTATATGAGGAAGTTATTTGGTTTAAAACTAATTCGGCCTGACCTTGTTTTTCCAGAAAGGCCTGACGTGGCCTGTTGAGCATGCATTGTACATCTGCTATAAACATTTATAGTGTCCCAAAGCCAAGAATGCTGCCCTTAAAGATAAGGATGTTACCTCCAGGATATCAGCATTTCTTTAAGGATAGCATTTCTTCCCGGCAGCTAAGGATTAGTTACTGACTTGCTTTACCTCATCTTGTGACCACTGACCTGCTGACCATCAACTTGCTGTCTTCACCTTGTGACCACTGAACTGCTATGCTAGCAAGGCATCTCCTGACTATAGGAAAAGAGATATTCCTATTATACATGATGTATATTCTTTGTTCCAAGATGGTATATAACCACTCTGTGCACCCCACTTCTTCAGAGTGCTTCCTTCCTTGGAGAAGGAATTCCCTGGGCTATAGCCCCCAGACCTGACTCATATAAGAAACTCACCCCAATTTTGATATAGATTGATTGTGGATTATTTGCATCAACAATAGATAATTATTAACGTCTTTAAAACAGTCACTGTATGTACAAAGCAGTAAGCGAACCTATAGGTCAGATACCTCAATCTCCTTTCTAGACCCTTCTCCTTTGCCTACCTCAGCTCTCTAGGCTGCAAGTCCTAGAAATGATTTCCCAATGTCTCCTGCAGGCAGCAGTGTCCATGTGACATGGTTCTGGCCAGTGCAACATAAACACACATGTGCAGGTTTCTGGCAAAGCCCTTGCTTTTCTGATTTAGGCACTAAGCCTTCTTCTGTCCCCTTCTTTTCCTGCTTGAAACACGTACACTGAGAGCAGAGGTGCAGGAGCCATCTTGGGACCTTGAGGTGGGGAGCATAGGAGGAAGCGCTATGTGCAGAGCACAGCTGACTGAAAAGGTAGGAGGTGCCTGCTGGCATCATTCAGATGCTAAAAAGGGTTGGAGGCCTACTCCCTAGGCTCATTGAAAGCCACTGTTGTAGGATTTCCTGTTATTTACAGAGAACACAATCTTGATTGATACATATGTATAAGTGGAGTCGATGTTTTATATGAGAAATAAATGAAGCTTACATTTATCAGTTTCTCATGAGAGTTTTAAGCTTCCACCTATAAAGGCAGGGACAGCTAACCTTAACTGCTTGACTCTTGAGTTTCATTTACCAAGGGTCCAGCTAGAACAATCTAGTCGCTGCATCGAGCCTGGTGACCATCACTGGCAGCTGGAAGGCAGCCATATGGATATTATCTGTGATTGTGCACCCCTGGGACAGGCTCAGGGATGGCCTCGTGTGAGGTTTGTGGAAAGGAAGGAGACCACCAACCTGGGGAGACTGAAGTATGGCACCCTGATTGCTCAAGAAGAATTGTTGCTTAGGCAAAGTTAGTGACCTTGCTCATCTCCCGTGCTGTTGCTTCCCCTTCTGCTCTTGCAGGCATTCTCTTGAACCCCTGTGTATCAAGGTGCATATCCATGAAGGCCTGTGGTCAGATGCTGATGAGAAAAGGAAAGGGGAAGGAGCATTTGGTACCAGTCCCTCCGAAAACGTCAGAGGAGGTAATTCAACTGCTCTCCCAATAGAAAATTGCTATCCAATGGATCTAGGCTTTGCTTAGTGTTGCTAATCACTAGTATACCAAAGGGCTAATCTGACAGTCACAAAGCTTGAAGGCCCCCACACAGGCCATAGACAAAATGATCTTATTGGATGTGAACCCTGACCCTAGGGAGATTGACTGGCATTTCCTGGAGGAGGAGGTGGCTACCTACAAAGCCAGCTGCTGAGCTCCTGAACTTTTCACATAACCACCCGAAAGGTGCGCACAATGGGTGACCGGACTGAGACAGAAACTGAAAGCCACGACTTTTTGCAGCTAGAAATACAAAATATTCTGAGAGTGACTGTGCAGAGAGAAGAGAGAGAGAGAGAGAGAAATGAAAGCCAATAGGTGTCATGCTGTGGTTCACATACCTAAATGCAGATAGCAGTGCTACCTTAAATGCCTTAAATACCTCTTCTGCTGCTGCTGCCTATGCTTCTGTCACAACACACATGCTGATCCTCAGGGTTATAGGGGAAAACCCCCATGGCATCCCTGTGTCACAGCACAGGAGTTAATTGAAACCTGACTTAAGCCCAGAGTCTTTAAACCCTATAATGCAACCATTGCCATGAGGGTAGCCCCTAAGCCTGATGACACTGATTTGAGACTTTGGAAGAAGAAATTTATCCATAAGAGTAGGGTAGAGAAGAAGCTCCCCTCCCACCCCCCACCAAAATAAATTATATCCAGTGATCAACCAAAAGAGGAAGGGGGAGAAAGAAAGAAAATGAAGGAAGGAACCTGGTTACAGGGGAAGGAAAAAAAAGGAAGCAAAGGTCCCCAATTTGACCCAATTGGAAATCCAAAATGTACTCAAACAATGTATACAACAAAGAGATAAAAGTGTGCTGATTGGCTCTGGAACCTCTACAACATAGATTTCGAATTAATTTTAACATCTGCTGAAATGCAAATTGGCAAACTTTCATGGACGGAATCAATACCGGAGCTCAAATTACAGTTATACATGGAGATCCCAGTAAATATTAACATGGTAATCCCTATAATCCTAGGGGAGCTATGACATATAAAATAGAGAAAAAATAGTTTTGCCTCACCTTAACCGTTAGAACTGTGGTCTTGCCTAAATTCCCCATTGCACGCATTGCCCTAAAATAGACCACAGTAAGCATAGATGTTCTGACCCAATGGGTGATGCTTTAAAGTTAAGTCTTTGGCACTTACATATCAGCCTAACAAAATGGGACCCAATAGACTCCCTCCCCCCTGAGTTAAAATAGCTAATATGGCCCAAGGTAAATTAAAACAGGGTCTTCAAGGATGGCAATTTATAAGACCTAGTGACTAAAGGGTGATTATCCTCACTGCTTCTCACTTTAACAGCCCCATTTGGCCTCTAAATTAAACCCAGAATGAATGAATGGCGCCTGGAGGTGGATTATCTTAACCTTAATGCTATAGTCCCCATCCATTAAGGCCAAGTACCAAGAGCCAGTACCCAATAGTTTTGAAATGATCAGTTCCCTCCAATTAGGAATGGTCAATATTTTGCTATTATAGATTGGGCTACTAAGTTCTATTCAGTGCCTATATCAATAGCCTCTCAGCAGCAATTTGCTTTCACTTCTGAAGGGACACAATACACATGTACCTATGGGATACCTCAGCAGCCTTGCCATCACACAGTCTTTGCAGGCAAAGTCTTAACTGTGTCCACCTTTCTCCAGGAGCACAGACATGAGATGACCTGAATGATATCCTCCTCTGAGGAGATTTATTTCATATACTCATTAAGACCATACAAATATTCACAAAGGAGCTCACAAAAAAGGAATGAGCCATTGCCCCACACATAGTGTAAGGCCCCACCACCTCCCATAAATTTCTAAAATTTATTTGGTAAACTGAGGGCTGATCCATCCTCGATACTGTCAAGAAACAGCTATTGACCCTCTTAGCACCCACAATGTTGATACAAGTCTGACATCTTTTGGCCCTTGTTGGGTTGTGGAGTCAACATATTCCTTATTTCCAACTTTCACTTAATCTCGCTGAGGCTGTAACTTACAAATTGGCCCACCTGAAATGGGGTTCCCTCCAACAAAAGGCTCTAGAATTTATCCAATTTGAAATCAGAGGGCACTCCTGTTAATGCCCTCCAAGACACCTTCATTGTAGAGGCTTTGGTAGCCTCCCTTCATGCCTCCTGGAGTCTCTGGACCACCTATGATGGCCATAAATTGTCCATGGGCTTCTGATGCAAGAAACTGTCCTCCTAGGCCCTGCACCATATACCATCAGAACAGCAATTGCTGGCCACATACAGGCCTCTCCTGCAAATAGAGGCTCTGAGAGACCCTGGCCTGTGACCCTGCATACCTAGCTGCCCATTATGTCCTGGGTCATGGAAGTAGCACCCTTCAAGCTCAGCATGGCTACCAAGGCCTCCTTG
This sequence comes from Equus asinus, assembly GCF_041296235.1. NCBI lineage: Eukaryota > Metazoa > Chordata > Mammalia > Perissodactyla > Equidae > Equus > Equus asinus. The sequence goes on from NC_091812.1 coordinate 39,343,003, forward strand.
CTGCAGAATGGAGCCAAACCTGGACCTGAAGGAGGAGGCAACCTCCCCTGTCCTCAGACCCTTGCTAGATGACATGATGCTGGAGTAGGGTACCCCTCTTGCAGACTCCTTGGCTCCTGGAGAGTCCCTTGGGATCAACTGAGTGAACAATAATGGGAGTTGGTACACTTTATGGATAATATCATCACTGTATACATGATGAAGCAACATTCAGTGGAATATTGCGGCTTTCCATCCCTTAACTGGAATGTCCCTGATGAAGGATAGCACAGTTGCCTAATTTCACGTAGTTATCAGCATTGGATGCCCTGGCCAATAATTGGCTCCATCTTTACATTTCACAACTCTTGGGCGATTGTGTAAGAGTTGCCCCAGGACCCTCCTTATTCCCATGCCCCGTAATCTAGAATCTTTTCTTCAGTAGGATGACTGATGCTTCAGGTTAGCCAATGATCCATGTCTCCCACTCCCAACCTGGGCCTTTACCCCAGCTCAAAGTTTCCCCAACATTGTGGCACGGTAGAACCATCTGGGAAGCTTGAGAAACCCTCTTAACGTTGCATGCCAAAACTATGAAATCAGTGTGTCTTGGTGTGGGGACCAGGCATCAGTAGTTTTAAAGGTTCCTAGTTTTCTGATGTGTACCGAATAGTTGGTAAACTACCTCGCAGCCACTGCCCAAAGACTCTGTTGAATGATTTTGGGAATAATTCCATTGAATTTGTTGCTTGTCCAATCCTGAAGAAATTGATAAAGTTAAAATTCTTAAATACACCAGTCTTTAGCATAAATGGGTTATGAAACACTTTAAATTGTATTGTAAAGAGCTAACATCAGTAATACGAGGATATTCTAATTCATATGGTGAAAAACAAATGTGTATGAATGAAAAGGGATATATATTTTGTTACTTGTCTAAGGTTCTAGCCAATGTTTTATAGAAACATATTAATCACTCTACTGCAATCTTGTAACAATGGAACACATGTGAAAATTAGTACAAAGATGTTCAGTCATGAATATAGAACCTGAAGAATCCTACTTTATTCCTTCCTACTTGAATTTCAAAATTAACCTTTTATTTTGCAAGGACATCAAATGTCACTTAAATATGCATATATATGGAGAAATTAAGTTATATTTTATATTTGCTTGTACCTGTCTCAATATACCAACCTTGAAAGATCTCAGAATATCCCTTACTAACTGTTCTGAAGCGATTCTCAAGAACTTCCTATCATGCCACAGATGATATAGTAAAGCTGTGGAAAAGCATATAATTCTGTTGATATGCAAGAAGTATTGTTTTCATAGCAGCAAGTTTGAACAGAACTGTAAATAGCACTTCTCATAAATGAAGTTTAATTCTTCTGTATTTGTCAACTTCGGTTGATAGTTGTGATTGGGTATACTCCTTGTTTAAAAAGCGAGGGAGATACCCAAAAGCATTTGACAAAGGGAAGCATTCTGAACTAAGCTGACTAGTGGAGAAGAAAATTGATTAAGACTCTAGGGCAAGTCGTGTGCCTCTGTATGATTATGAGCTCTCTTCATCTCCGATTTAGTGGTTTCTAACAAGTGATGTATTAAGTTTTGATGAGAGTCCCCTTTCTGCTGTTTGGTGTGTGTAGAATATCTGCTCTTTTCATCACAATGAGTGAAGAGATCTTCTTCTCACTAGTTTCCTGAGATTGAGTCTATTAGACTCAATAACCAGCTGTTTTGAATGCCTAGGACCACTTCCCTAATAGGCACAATTTTTTTCTGAACACTCTATTTCCCTGCTTTCAGGTTTCCTTGTCTACAGGCCCAGAGACCTGACACTCTGTCTTTTCCTGGACAGCCCTGATTTCAGTTTTATTCTTTTCAGAAACTATCATTTGTTTAATACATGGTTGCATTAGTTGAATTTATACCTTTTTGTGTGAAATGTCATCTAAATGCACCAATCAAATGTGACCACTTACCACATCACTTCCTCTAGTTTTAGTTCTCAAATCTCTCCATTGTGTCATAGAAAATGAGTAGTCACTTTCTGAGAAAATGCCAGCAGTTTCAGTTATCATTTTCTTCTTTGTTAAATAGAACTCAGCAAGTTATAGGGTAGAATGAAAACAGTAACAGACAGGGAACATGCTTCGGAGAATGTCAATAAACGTAGATGAATTACATTAGGAAATGTCGAGTGCTTATTATCGGGCAAACACTTTATCTGCGTCATCTGATTTTTCATCCCTCTCAGCAGCCCTCTGAGCTGAGTAATATTAGTATCACCAAACTACGAGTGAGGTGATGGAGGAACGGAGATTCAGTCACACAGTCAGGTCTGGTGAGCGGTAGAGTGATGGTTCAAACGGAGAGTCTCTGTCTGCAGAGCTTGAGCTCTTAACACTGGAGATCGGCCACAGTTTTCCAGAGAAATTTGACAAGCATGGTTTCATTTTGCCCACACAACAATCATGTTACGTAGGTATTTACCCCATTTTACGGGTAGGACTTGGAAGTGCTTTGCCAGAGATCACGCAATTAGTGAGAGTCTCTGGTGGGACTCAAGCAAAGACTTTTCATGTTGAATTCAGTACCTCTTCTACCACACCAAAATTTTGTCTCCCTTAGTGCCGACCGGGTAGTCAACACGGCCAAGACATATTGATTTGATTTTGAAAATTAACTACAGTTTGGATTTTTAGAATTAGCATATGCACATATGTAACACACACCTTCATCCTTTGAGGATCAAAGACACATTCTCCAACCCTTTAATTCCTTCACCCACTTAAAGCACATCAACAAGTTTAAAATACCAGTTCTAAAGTCCTGCCCTACTTAAGATCCCTGGGGAGGGATGTGGGCTCTTCCTCTTTACCTTTCGAAAATTTGAGGCTTGAGAAATGAGCTAATAAAAAGGATAAATCATAAAGAAAAATATCTATACTGTTATTTTTAAATCATAGCAGAAATGATATTCTAACTTAGTATATAGCAAAATACCAATCAGATTTTGGTGCATTTCACATATGGGTCAAGAACATTGACAACACCATTGAAAAGTGGAATTGTTTTTTTTTCAACATGATTTTTAGATTAGTATCTTTCATGTAACTCCAAACTAAGTAAGTTAATACCGAACTGGAGCTCTAGTGAAATAGTTTTAAAGTTAAATGATTCATTTTGTAAAGTGCTGACAAGTTTTAGTTTGACAGATAAACTTTCTCCCTAGGATGTATTTTTAAAATCCAATACTTTTGTATTGCTCTGTTTTTGCTTTCAGTCATCTTTGAATATAGTTACTTGAAAATGGATGCAATAGGAAGTCTTGGAACTTGAAGAGTAGATAATAGCGGAAATGTTGTAGCATTCAGCAGATTTTAAATTAGCGTCTTATGTTGCTGGCACCACAAGCAATCTTTCAATAATCATCTGGTAATTTTGTGCGGCTGGTAAGCTAAATAGTAATGGTTGTTCATCACTCTTGAGAAAAAAACATACACTTTGACCAAAGACAGAAGAGAGTCTAAATGATTGAACTATAAATTCAAAGCAGTGGTTCTCAACTGCAGATGACTTGGAGTCATCTCCGATTGTCCAACGGGGGTCGAGAGGGGTTGCTATCGTCATCTAGTGGGTGGAGCCCAGGAATGCTGCTAAACATCCTACAATGCATTGCACAGCCCCCCACCACAAAGACTTATCTGGCCCCAAAAGTGCTGAGGCTGAGAAATCCTCGATTAAAGCAACAGAATAGTTTCATTTACACTATTAAAATTATACACTATTAGAATTATTTCAGTAATTACAGACCATTAGGCTACTGGTCTGGGATACTGAGTATAATAGTGTATTTTGGTGAGTTCTAAAATATATTGCTTTAAAGCTGGTATTTAAAGTCAAATTCTCAGTGGTCGAGTGAGGATATTCAAATATTTGAAGGGCCCACACACTTCTTGAGAGTATCTGTATCCCATACAGAAACTAGTCAGTGGCTCAGGACTCAGTCCTCTTCTGCTGAGGAGGAGGTTCTTGGTTACCAGGGCCTTTGTTCCGTGGTTGCTTTGGCCTTGAAATCCTGCTTTCTGCTCGCTGGCATTGCCAGAATGACTCACTGGAGAACTTTTCTCCAATCAGCATGAATACTCTTTAGTGAAAACTATATTCAAATTCTAAATTAAATGATCTGACCAATAAAATCAATACCATTAACATATAATTTAAAGTACTTTTGTTTCAAAAATTCTAAATATATATTAGATGAGAAATGTTACAATTCAGTTCTTTCCCTCTTCTTCTTCCCTTCGCTTTCTGCATAATTCCACACTAAAGCTATAGGAGGGACAAAACAGAGGAAGTGTCCACGCTGGCAGGGGTAAGAGAAGACTGTGGTGGCTCAGAGGAGAGTATTGGAAGCTGAGAAGAGTGAGGAGGGCATCCACACTAGGGACAGGGAAGAGGGAAAGTGGTCCAGGTATGAGGGCCTGAACTGGTTAAGGAGGGTTTCTGCACAGTGGAGCAGGCTAGTGGTGTTGGCATTTGAGTGGAATGAGGAGCACATCTATCTATGTGATGGGTGGCCCAGCATGAGTGGTTGGAGCTCAGGCAGGGTGAGGAGGGGGATCTGGGTAGGAGGGCTTCCCGGCACAGGGTGCTGACACCCAAGCAGGCTGAAAAATACAAAAAGAAAATCAGATCATGCCTTAGAAATCCTGATGGAAAATTATTAATAATCAGGACTTCTGTACCCAGCCAATCCATCAGGACCTTTTTGATATGTAAGGTCACAACATTTTTCCTCCATTCACTCTTTCTCAGAAAGCTACAGGAGGCTGAGTTCCAGCAAATGAGGGAGCACAACGTAGAATATAGGAAACAAAAGACACAACACAGGAACACGAGAAGGGAACCCGCACCATCGTGGTGAAGGGACAACTCAGGAGGAAAGCTGAGTACCAGATGTAGAGGGACAACAGTCCAGGGGAGAGCAGGTCAGAAGTCTCCACATTCTTCAAGAAGATATTGATTGAAAAATGGATGTGACTGGATGTCTTCCGAGGAGATTTAGAAACCAACAAAGAGTTTGAGGTTAAGGGAGTGATAATTATATAGAACATTAAGCACATAAAACAACAGTCAGACTTACTAATTCCAGAGAAAGCAGGAAGCTGAGCAAGAAAGGGAAAGCAATTGTACTTTACTACATGGCACAGTTGTGAAAAGTGTTCTCATCAGTGTAATGTAAACACTGAACACCGATCCAACCAAAATGATCACATAACAGTACTGGTAGGATGGGGGAATGGGAAGGATGCAAGTGAGTGGGAGTTGTGCTGGACGTGGTGGGGTGTGAGAGTTAAGAGAGCTAATTCTTCATGATCTATATGGTATGTCAAAAAGAATATATTTTAAAAAGTTGAAAATTAAGAAGTAGCTACACTGGAATGTTACTTAGAGATGTAAAGTTAAACAAAGTAACACTGTCAGTAACTAAAATATGAGTTGCTTTCAACTACTTCCCATTGGCCCTTACAATTTTGGTTTGAGCTAATCTGACTTCCAGTTTCTAGCACCTGCATCTTTGACCTGAGGGTTTTCTCCAGCCTCAAGAGCCCACTTTGCCTGAACTCCATAAGTGCTGGGGGAAAATGCACCAGGAGCAGCCCTCCACTGATGAACTCAAGAGTGGGTTATAAAACCCCAGCTCTTTCACTCCTTGGGTGCCATAACTCTGGGGTGAAAGGCAGGGCGTCTTCCAAACCATTTCCCGGAGTCCCCAGCAGGATTAAGCACCAATTACTCACAGAGGTAACTTCCTGGGTCACACTTCATTTACTAGCTTCCTTCTCTGTCCTATCCTACTTCCCCACTAGCATTTCTGGGATCACCTTTCAAATCAATAACTTGCTAAAGTCATTATTGCAAAGTCTGCTTCAGGGAGATCCTACACGGAGACAGCTAAAAGAGATAGAAGTGAATATCTCTGAGCAAAAGGAGAACGGAATGTCTTAACTATGACCCATGAGGCTATCTGAATTTTTCCTTTTCCTAAAACACTCTTAGTCTAGTAGGAAATTGATGTCTCTGCTTGAATTGCTCAGGGGAACTTGTAAAAGAAGCTGAACAGAACCCCCTTTGCCTGCCTCGTTCGACTTTCAGGCTGTTTCAGAGGTGGCGGGCTTGTCCTAAGCCTTCAGTTCAGACAAGGGAACTGGCTGGAAGGCCAGTCCAGTACCCTGTGTTTCCAAGCACTATTGAGTCAGGGAAGTAACTATCGATAGGCACAAACCGTATTCAAACCCTACGTGTCTTTTTATTATTGCTAGTTTGAAATAGGGAGCATTAGTTGGACTCTTTTCAAAATTCTTAGTTCCTTAAAGATGAAAAGAAAAGTATTCCAGCGGCCACGTTCTTTTCTCTGCAGTATTTTAACAAGACGTGGAATTGTCAAGTACCTCAGAACCCATATTGAGTTCCTAGCGCTCTCTCTTCTGTTGCTTTTTTTCCCAAAATTACCTTGTTGGGTAGAGTTGGTGTTGCCTTCTACTCAAGTCCTATGTTTATCAGCAGTAAATTCATGGTGTTGGGTTGGTGGGAAGAGACGGAAAAACTGTTACCTCTATTCCTGAAAGCCTGACATCCTGACAGTTTTTCACAGACCTCCCTTATCACATTTCAGGGTCTACTAATATCTCTAATCCGTTGACTTTCACATACAATCAAGAGCTGTTCTCTTACAGGTTTTTGAAATGTTCACCAAGCTGGAATCCCAGATTGCCAATCTAGGACATGACTTGATGTGGACACATCCTGAACTCTGTCCTCCTATGAAATGAAACGTGTAAACGAACTCACATTCAGGGTCTGCCTGTCCCTCATGTTCAGGCAGAGCAGAAAACATTCATAGACTGCTGCTGACCACAGATGAAGTCCCCCAAGAAAAAAATAAATCAACTGAGGTTAGTGCTCCATCATTCAGCCTCGTGACACTTGTGGACTGACAAATTGTGAACCAGAAATGTCATCCAAACCTGAGTCTCAGTGAAGCCTATGAGTCTTTAATCAGTGAGATGTGGATTTCCAGTTGCTTTTATCAGTAGTCATGATGAATTGGTACTGCCCCAGCCATACTTCTTAGTGTCATCCAAGTAGTCGGAGAAACGAGTTAGTATAGCTGAATAGACTGGCGTGTGAGGGGATCCCATGGGTGACTTTGGTCCCTGGGGGCTCAGCTCCTCCACCTAAGCCAGTAACTGAACTCTGGCAGCCATTCTTGGCTGTTTGCTGTGAAAGGCATTTGACTCAGCTCCATCCCTCTCTTCCTTGCCCCTCTTCTTATTTTCTAGGCCTCCTCACTCCTCCTCCCCTTCCCCCAGCCCGTCTGGGCTTTCTGGTGCACGGGCAGCCCAAGTACTGTTCCAATCTTCATAACCTTCAAGACTGACCCAAAGTTACTAGTAGAAAAATCAGCAAAGATCCTAAATAGCTCCGAATATTAGAAACTAATTTCTGCACATTAGATAGTTGATAGTATGCAGGGTATTCCTGAAATCTCCTGAGCACATCCACAAGGCCAAACCTGAGGCAGCATTTCCATGCCTCTTGTAGAACAGAAGAACAGACACTCTCCAAGGCCAAGAGACACCACAGCACCTGAGCAATGGGCTTTATTTAAAAATATTTTCCCAGCGGGGCTGGCCCCGTGGCTGAGTGGTTAAGTTCGCGCGCTCCGCTGCAGGCGGCCCAGTGTTTCATTAGTTCGAATCCTGGGCGCGGACATGGCACTGCTCATCAGACCACGCTGAGGCAGCGTCCCACATGCCACAGCTAGAAGAACCCACAACGAAGAATACACAACTATGTACCGGGGGGACTTTGGGGAGAAAAAGGAAAAAATAAAATCTTTAAAAAAAAAAAAAAAATTTTCCCAGCAAGAGTTTGTTCCTTTCAAAAGAGTGGAGCAGAAAAACTATCTAGCTTTTGGCTATTGTCTCTGGAATATCACATTTGAACATGTGTATATTAAAACTGTTGAAATCTATAAAATAGATTATCAATTTCACATTGCTCATATTTGGATTACATTGGTTGTAGAGTACTTTTGCAATCTGAGTCTGCTCCCTCTCCATCCTCTTCTAACCCGTGCCCTTCTAACCCCACCTCAGACTACTTTCTAAGGCTCTGAGGCTAAACATATGTGATAGTCTTCAAAAATGATCTCTGATTTTGACTTTGATTGTCACTGTCCTTTCAGAGTAAGGCAGCATGTTGCATTGGAAAGAATCCTGCCATGGATACCAAACACCAAGATTTTAGTACAAACTACCATTCCCAGATGTGGAACTTTAGGTAAAGCACTAAGGGCCTCCAGTTTCTCTAGTATAAAATGGGGGCTTAGACCAGACGATTTCTAAAGGTCTCCCTTCTCTCTTTAACATCTTGACCATAATTTCAGTATTTGCTATTAAAGCTGTTTTGAGTAGATTTGGGGCACTGCTATCATCTTTTACAGTGTAGTTAAGTACTACATCATAAAGCACCCTTCAACGTTACCCACAAACATAAACTAAGTCGGCTAGAACACCATAGAAACTTGATTTACTTGTAATTTTAGTTCCTGTAATTTTAGCCTCAAGTTATTTCATTTAAATATGAATTTGAAACATTCACAATGCTTAGATGCTGCGATGTCATAACTGCATTTCTACTATTAGAATACTATTTTACTCTTACAAAATGATTTCCAAGAAGGGTTGTTGTGCTGCAGAGAATTTCTGGGCCCATATTTATTTCCTTCCAACCACAACTTAACCTCCACATAACCTAAGAGAGTCTTTGCATTGTTTTGCTTGGGCCAGCAGTGTCTTGGGAGAGATGGACAGCCACTTGGAGTGTGGATGAGGTTCCCCCCCTACATTGTTTCTAATCACTGACAAACACACTGAGTGAGGTTACCACTATTTTAATCTCTAAATCTTTGTTCATAATCAGACTTAGTTTCTTATCCTTTTCTTAATACACTTTCTTACAATGATTTCCTCGTTCTTCTTGTTATATCACAAAAATCTGTGGTTATAAGCCAACTGAACAAACACCATGTCAGGTCCAGTATTTGGAAATGTCAGATGTCTCGTTGGTAATCAGGGCTTAATAATAATAAATATAATAATAATTAATGCAAGTATTAATTAACACAAATGGCCAAGAACTAGCTCAAAAAGTGTCAGAGCAGAAATGTTTGTCCTTTCAATTATAAGGTACTGTAATAATAAATAAAAGGAAAAGCTTTGGATAATCAGTAATACCAAAGAGAATTGGGATATATTTTAATACAGTTGAGTTGCAAAGCCATTATTTAAGAGCTCTGCTGTGATTTTTTGCCTCAGAATTGGGTACAAACAAAAATGTGAGCGTGTGTGTGTTTAGCAGAGGCTCTATTGAGTAACAATTATTAATGAACTCAGAGCCAACGCCAGGCCGAGAAGCCAATACAGCTGAATGGCCTGGTGATCCAGAGGGACCTCAGAGCCTTCTATGTTGCATAGCAACACACATCCCACATAAGGTCTTTAGCCAGTCAACTCTTGCAGGGGGCTCAAACCCATTCTTGGTAAGCTCCGGCTAGACTATGTCAGGAAGGTTTGGACAGCCTGATTGAATTTAAGGGGAAAGAAATACTTAGAATTCCAGTTTCTGGATGGTCTATGAGTCAGTGCTAGATCTTAGGCATCCACTAGACCCCAGTGTGCTTCCCAATCACTTCTTTCCCATGTTTTGCAAGGACTCCAGAAAATCCATGCGGATTACATGAAGGGAAATCACCTTCTCCTCCCTCCATTAACCTCAAACTGGTTTCCCAGTCTTGCTCTTCTTTCTTTTCATTTTCCTGAATCCATCCCCAAGGCCAGAGCCTTAGTTCAGGCCCTGATCAATACTCAGGTGGACCAGTGCAGTTCTTCATTGACTGGGGTCTGGGATCTTCGCCCTCTAAGGGAGTAATCCCTGTAAAATCCAAGTGCAGATTGTTTCACACTCATCACCCTCAGGATAGAATGCAAACTCCTTGGTGTTACACCCAATGCCCTCCAGGAGTAGAGCTGTCCCTCCAGGATAATTTCTTAACAAGTCTCCCAGGAGAGGAACTCCTTGCCCCAGGCAAACTGAATGACCAGCAGCAAATCCCCTGGACTGGGCACGCATGGTCTGGCATTTAATCAATCTCCTTCTTCTGCTCAGGATGCCTTTCCTCTTCACCTCCTCGTCTTCATGGAGAACTTCAGTGCATCCTTCAAGACGTGGCCCAAGTTTCTCTACAACTATAATTGTATCAAAACCATTTGTTGATATGTCCTCAGCTACTTGAGGGTAGCAGCCAAGGTATTCATGTTTATTTCCCCTCTTCAGATTTCATCTCCTAATCCTCTATCTGGTCTTCTTTCTGTTCTTCAGCTATGTGAAGTCTCCGAGCTTTTCCTCTGGCTACTCCCTTTGCCTGGAAATCCCTTCCCTGTCCCCAAACTTACTGTTCTCAGAAGTGGCTCATTCATCATTCAGGTCTCAGCTCAAATGTCACCTCTGCAGAGAGGCAGTCTCTACTGTCCCAGATCTAAAGTAGTCCCCCTCCCAACAACCTTCCAAACATTCTCTTATTATCCTGTTTCATTTCTACTGAAGTATTTGTCACCATCAGAAATGATCTTGTTTATCTCTGTGTTTATTTGTTCCTCTCCCCTGTTCTCTCATTCCTCACTAGAAGATATTCCTCTGCCCGGCATGCAGTGTCCTTGTCTACATTCATTCATGTAGTCCTAGTGCTTACAACAGTTCTTGACACGTAGTAGGTATCAATCAATGTCTTTGGGATTAGTGGATTATATGTAGGATTTGTAATTCTAAGAATGGGTATAAATAGGATTATTTTATGAGTATAGGTCTCCTGACGAGTGGAGATAAAAAGGTGAGCATGCTAATCAACCTCCCCCTCCTTCCCATCTCTTTAGCAACTATGCCCTGAGTCATTATTTGAATATTTTTACGTTTTGTCTTTCACAGCTGTCTTTATTTGTCAAGAATGTGTTAAGGCCTAACTTTCTCAAGGCCTTTTAGACCATAGACACTGGAGCCAAACTATCTAGGTTCAAGTCCCAGTTCTGTCCATATGTGACCTTAGGCAAGTAATTCAACCTCTCTGTGCCTCAGTTTCCACATTCCTAAATTGGTGCCTGCCTCATGGGATTGTTGGGATGATTACAAGAATATATGCAAAACACTCAGAACAGTGCCTGGCCAAAGTACGTGCAATATATATGTTAGTCATTAATATTAGTTGTTTTCTATCATGTGGAGACAGGACACAATCGACAAAGCAAAAATAGAAGGAGTAACTGTGGAAGATGAATGTAATGGGGAAAGCAGGTTTGACAGAGAAATGAGAGCAGCAGGACATTTGCTTCCAGGAATTCAAAACAATACAGTTTATTAATTTTACATTTAGATATTTGTAACACACACATGTAGGAAATCTGAGAGTTATTTAGAGTACCTCCATGATTTTGTGTTGAATGTTATAAATTTTATTTTAAAATAGTTTAACAAAACTCATCTTGCATTTTAATTTTTTAAAATAAAACCCATTATATCAAAGTCTTGAGCATTTAAAAAATTGTAAAAGCCATGATTCAAGTCAACAATTCTTTGTTTTGATATTTCGTGGGTAAACATGATTTCATTTGTCTATGAAGAATTTACTCTGTTCTCTTCTGGCTTTTTCAAGGCTTTCAAAAGTGATCATTCCTTTTGGCAGCTGCAACTTACTCTTTTCTGTTTCCAGTATGTTCTCAGCTTCACCTTAAATAAAGTACAGAAATATGCAAGGTGAAAAAGGGGTCTTTGGTGTTTTGTGAGAAGGCCTAATTACAGGGATAGGCTGTAACACTGTGTGGAGGCATGTCCCTAAATCTCACAGTAAAATATTTCACTCCTTGTCCTCAAGGTCATTCTTTCCTTTGCGAGGAAAGGAATTCTGAATATTCAAAGAGGGATACATCAGATGCCATAGATTTTATTTGAAGAAGACAGCATTTTAAAATGTAGAAGAGAAAGAATACCAAGTAATACTTTTTTCCCTGAAGGAAAGTCAGGATGATAAATATTAGTTGTGTTTGGAGGGGTTTGGTGTGGAGAAACCACATATAGTCCTTCCTATTGCCCCTTAATATGTCACAAATGACACGAGAGAAAATAAAGTTTATTAAAAATTCTAATTTTTCAGGAAAGCGAATCTTTGACCTGAAACCACTTATAAATACCCAAAATAATATTAAATGTTCTTTAGTCTGTATACATACACATACATACATATACACATTTTTATAAACAATTCCTCTTTCAAATAACAGTTAGTAATTTTATGGCCCAGTGACATTTGCCAACTTTTATTGTTAAAGACTGATTAATAGACTTTTTAAAAATTATAATACACATTGTTAACATTCCATAAGACTTCCTTGGGAATGAAGGCAAAAGTTTTCCTTAAGTACTGCTCTTTTGGCACATAATTAATTTGTACTCCAAACGCAACAGGACAGGCTACAATTTTCAAATTATAAGAACATTTCAATCATCTGCAAATGTCTTTTTTGGCCTCAGTCTTAAATAGTAATAAAAATCATTATAAATTGTATATAATTAGGCAGGCCTTTGATGACAGACCACATGTTTCAATGTGAGGATGCCTCGCACATGGCAAATTCTCTGTATGTGTTTACAGAATGCCTCATGATAAATTCAGTCAAACAAGGATTGTATTTTGGGGTTATCACTAGTTAACAGGGCTCAGTGTTATAACCTAAACTTTCTAATATGGCAAGTTTCCTGGTGTATTCTAAAGTTGTATTTTTTTTAACAGGAAATTCCCACAAGGTGCTTGAAAGTTTAAAATTTTATATTCTGTAAACTCTGATGGACCTGTAATAAAACTACTTCAGAAATATACAATCAAAATGCTCCTAGAAAATAAATTTGCTCTCCATTAGTAATATGTTCAAGTGAATGCTATATAATAGAGTTGAAATTTCTTAATACTACATATTAACTTTCATGGGGCGCACTGAATTCTAATGTCCAGATAAACAACGAGACATAGGTGAGCTAAGATTAATGAGTTCTTAAGCAGATGAGTAATGTGAAACTGAGCAGGTTATTGAAATGAGTTTTAACATTAGTAAATCAGTTGTGTACAGTTAGTTTACAGCTTAAAGTGAGATTGTACTCCAACAGTTAACTTGTAGAACAGGGTTTTTGAATTTAGAATACACTTTCCCATAGTAATAATGCTATACATCAGTTTCTAGGCCATCAACAAAAAACTGTTTAGCCTGCAATATAGCTGAACTATGATATCAATAATGCCTGACTCCAAAGGACATTTTAGCATAGTTTCTATGTGGAAAGTGTGTTTCCATTTTCAAACGAGAACTTTTAAGAATATATAACCCTTCATCTCCCTAGGCCTGGGAATGAGATGTTCTACTTCCTACTTCCCAATACCTGCAGAGGAGACTGCACCTCCTCCTTTCCCATAACAAACAGAGCTTTAGGGATAGTGATGGGCCCACTGCCCAGGAGAGATCAGGATGGCAAAAAAAAAAAAAGGCTTGGGAAAGTACTGTTTGCAATATGCTCTGGGTTGAAGGCTTGAGAAGTAGGGACACAGGGATCCTCATGAGAGTGTAGCTCCCAGAGAAGTGGTGGGAATTTGGAGGACATGGGTATCCTAGACTAATGGAAAAATTTATCTTCCTGGGACAGGAATAGCTTGAGTGGCAGCTGTGCTATTTTCTAGGGCAATAAGAGCCAGAGTTCTATGAGAGCAGCATGGTGCTGATAAATATTTAACAACTAGCTCTTCGGAAACAAAAAAGTATGTAAGTTTATTATGTACCTAAGTTTATTATAAATTTTACTTATATAAAATATATGTACACACAATTTATAAATATACTTTATCATAAATTCCATATAGCAAATTGATTCTCACAGAATGTTTTCATTGATTTTTGCTGAACTCTTGTCCAGAGCCAATCTATAGCTGCAGCTGATGAGAGAATATAATTCCAACATGAATGATGGTTGGTGTTTTCATTTACATTAGTGAGTAGGACAAAAGTGAAACAATGACATATGTTGGAACTTTAACTTGTTTGAGAATGGTGTGAATAACTTTGCTGAATCAGATAATTTTTAAATGTTGGAAGAATATTTCCTCATTTTTTTATGTTATTCACAATGTAATGGCTACAGACACAACAAACTTTTAAGCATAATTTGCATTATTAACATTTTCTTTAGCACTTCCTTAAGTCTAGACTATGCGTTGGCAAATTTTCTTAAAGGGCCAGACAGTAAATATTTTAAGCTTGTGGGGTCTTATGTCTCTGTTGCAATGACTTGGCTGTGTCATGGTAATGGGAAAATAGACAATTCATAAATGAATGGGCATGTCTGTGTTCCAATAAAAATTTATTTCCAAAAACATATGGCCAATCCACAGGGCTTAGTTTGCCAAACCATGGTCTAGACAATCAACAAAATAGTAAGTCAAGCCTTGATTTGGCATTTGGGGATTCCACAGGTGTAAATACTCCCACCATGACCAACGTCAAGCTACCAATGGGATGAGACTGAAGTCAAAGTTGTATCTGTATTTTATTGTGTCTGTATATTATACCCACATTTCTACCCTACAAATACAATAGATATACTTAAGAATATAAAGATAGATAACTTAAGCATATAGATAATAGTAAAATAATTAGAAACTAATAAGTTCTGAGTATTTATTACAAGTTTTTTAAAATATAATTTAATGTAATTTATTTTTTGTAATTTATTTAATTGTAAGTTTATATAATTTAATTTTTAATAAGGACTGCATTTAACAGCCAGCTTACAAAATTCCTGAAAATTTGACAATCAGTTGTTGTGAGCTGGTATGAGCTGGCTCAAACATACCACTGTGTGAGAGGGAGCAGAAATGTCGGTCATTGGAGGCTCAGGGAGAAGGTCTTGTCAGAATCTTCATAAGTCAAGGGGTCATACGGAAGGGATCCTTAAACCAGAAAATGAATCAGAAATAGAGACTCTGGTTTATCAAAGACTTACCTTTCATTCTTTGTAGAAGAGTTCCATAGCCCAAATCATACTGGTAGGTAAGGACAAAGCCTAATGGAACAATAGGGAAGAGAAAGGCTGGCTTCTTCCTTTTTAGTGCTCTGGTTCAAGAACAAAAAAGAATGAATATCAAGAATAACCTATAAATACAAATCTCCACACTTGATGAAAAAAAATTTACTTCCTTTTTGGAAGAATGTCCTCCATTTCAGAAGTTACATAATTCATTTGAGTTTTATCTGGAAATAGAATCTCCTTAGCCATAACCCCTCACCAGATTCTGCAATTTTCAAGGGCATGATCTTTGACTTGCTCATGTTTATTTGATGTTGAGGCTCAGATTACTCATTTTAAAAATGGTTAAGTATTGATATCTACCCCTTAGGGATTGTGGAGATAAATTTGTAGAGGCTTCCTTCTATCTTGTCAAGTCAGTCCTCTCAACTTATAAAAATGGAGAAAAGGACAGAAGAAATCTAAGAAACTAAAGGCAGAATTAACCATATGATTTCACTTATATGTGGTGGGTAAAAAATAAAACGAACAAACAAAATAAAACAGAAACCGACTCATAGATACAGAGAACAATCTGGTGTTTGCCAGAGGGGAGGGGTGTAGGGGGTGAGCTAAATAGGTGAAGGGGATTAAGAGGTACAAAATGCCAGTTATAAAATAAATAAGTCACAGAGATGTAATGTACAGCATAGAGAATATAGTAACAATGTTGTAATAACTTTGTGTGGTGACAGATAGTAACCAGACATATCATGATGGTCATCTTTAACGTATAAAAATACCGAGTCACTGTACACCTGAAACAAATATAATACTGCATGTCAATTATACTTCAGTTTTTTAAAGATGGAGAGCAAATATCAAAACAGGAAAAAAAGGGCAGAATTAACTACTACTACCTTGGTTCTACGGAGTTACCTCCAAGGACTAAGCTATGAGGTTACTTTGTTTACATATACTCTAGTTGGATGAAGTCCTATCTTGATCAACTTAATGTGATAATGGCAAAGACAGAAAGAAATAAATTATTTGAGAAAATTTCAAAGTAAATAGCAAACATACCCAGCTGTTAAAGAGATGGCTGCAATGCCAAAAAATGTTCCAAAATATTTGAGAAATTCCCGGGACCAAGCAATCTGCATGGCCATTTGTCTTTCCCTCATTTCATTCTGCATTGTTAGCTGCCTTTCCAGCTGAGGACAAAACAAATGAAAAGTGTGGTTACTCACCTGTGCATCTGAGCACAGCTGATATTCTGCTTTTCCAGTGGATTTTCATCTTCAATCACTTTGATTCATCTTTTTTTTTTTTTTTAATTTCAACAGACTTTGACTAAAGTCTCTCTGGACAGCTATCCCCAACTGCCACTTTGGCGGTGAAATTTTCCTAGAATATGTACAGAATACATGCAATATTCTTTTTCTGCATCCTGAGTTCTTGAATGCACCTGGTTTGGAGCTTTTATCCAAACCTAAATTATATGTCCAGTCTATTATATCATATATGACGCAAGACCTATGTGCCTTTAAATGCAGGTACATATTATTGGCCTTTTTCACAACTTGTATTCTAATCATTTTTCCCTCCAAATCCATTCAACTCCAAGTTGAAATTAATTTGGAGTATCAGGTCCATATCATACCATGATATGATGGTAGAGGGGTATTATTTTGAAACATTAATAGAGATTGTTTTTTTCCCTACAATTTTCTTGTTGGCTCAAGTCCTTCACCACTTTAGTCAGTGCCTTTCACTGCTTTGGAGCAGAAAGCAGATACAGCCCAGAACAAAGAAGGAGACTGGATGTTTGAATGGATTTTTAGAAAACACACAACAGAAGCAATAGTCTGAAAGCCCAAGCCCATTATTTTGAGAAAGTCAGATTCTTGAGAAAGAAAAGTTGTTGTTTTTTAAATTCTAAAATCTTGGCACTGTGTATCATTAGCAAAGCATAGAGGATAGCAAGTATAGAATGAATGATGCAAACCATAGGATGTGGAAGAATGAGTAAAAGTGTGACTCAGTTTTCTCTACATGCCTTCTTTCTGCTGTGGGAAGGAACTGGGAGAGGAATGTGAGATTTTAGATATAAATATGGGGTTTGGCTCCTTGGTCCCTCTTGGGGGTTGAAGCCCCAGGGGATGTGGTGGTCTTGGGATTTAGAGATCCCCAGACAGAAAGCACTTCTAGGAGAGGCAGCTAAAGTAGAGCACAAATGGTTGCAGGGCAGATCCAGGCTTAGAGCAGGCTTGAGAGAGGCCAACCCAGTCTCTCTCAGCTGCCAAGGGGTGTGGAGAAAGTCTGCAAGGTTCCCATGTCAACCTGGAGAGGGGCAAAGAAGGTAGCTGAGAATTTAAAGCAGGTGGCTTACCAGAGAGTCACCAAAGCCTAGGGCCTGGTGTCCTCATAACAGACACTTGGGTAGAGACTATCAGCCAAGGGCTGGGTGAGGAAGGTGGCTAGATCTCAGAGGATCAGCAGCACCCCAGAGCACAGAAGTAATGGTCAAGCCAGCCTGAAACATTGTCAAAGGCCCTCAGAGCAAATCACCTGACATTATCCAGGGTGATGAAACAGAAAACAATGGCAGAAAAACCTCCTCCAACCAGATACTCCTCGATGCCTATGCCATCTGAGATCACCTGGACCCAAACCTAGACTGGTCCAGGAAAAAATGGACAGAGAAAGGGAGGAAGTCAAGCTGAATTTAACTCTATCCACAAAGAAGTAAGTTTTAAACTAGAAGTAATTGAGTCACTTTGACTTGTCAAAATTAAATTTGCCCTCAGCAGTAGCAATTAAAATTCATTTTGAGTTCAGTTAGAGAATAAAAAATAGTGTTTTTGCATACATGATCATTTAGCATGTGAAATTCATCCTTGCCATATTACTTACTCAAAAAACTTACATGACAGTTCATAGTATCCCCCCAAAGTAATGTAGATGCATCAATTAATTATGTGTGTTGTTATCAAAAGCCATCTAATCCAATCATGACACAGATGAACCCAAGATCAGTAGTTCTGAAACTTAGCAGAACATTATGAGCATCTGGGGAGTTTTCCAAAGTCCCAATGCCCAGGCCTATACCTTAGACTAATTGAACCAGGAGGGATGATGGAACCAGGATCTGGAGGTGGGACCAGTCATCAGTATTTTTTAAAGGTTGCCAGGTAATTCTGGTGTGCGGCTAGGATTGAGAACCACTGCCTGAGATGAAAGAACTCACCACCTAGGTTCTTTCCCAACAAGGACCAAGCTGAAATACAAGTCTGAAAATTGATCTTCTGGGAACTCTCAAAAGATTGTGAACAGGAGGTTTTTTAAGGGTGGTAGAACTAATCTGTTGGTACTATCGTGGTGGGTACATGACATTCTGCATTTGTATAAACCTTTAAAACTTTACAGCACAAAAAGTGAACCTTACTGTACGCAAATTTTACAAATCAGCCAGAAGGTCAGGGGATCCATAGGATGGAATGTGGACTGTGACAAAATAATCTATAAATGTATGACATAACTTCACTGAAGGAAGTGGAGGAAAAGGAACTGATCTAACTTTGGAAAATGATATTTTGACTGGAAACTATAAAACTAAAGACAAAAGGATTGGTAAAGTTATTTCTAACGGGGTACACGTTAACAATTCTGAAACTGATTTACATGTAAACTGGAGATGAACAAACAAATAAATAGATGGCAGATGGTTGGAGTCAGGCTTCTTACTATTAGAGAGGGAGATTACAAAAAAGCAAGGGGAAAAGACTAGAATGAACCATGTTGTATTGGATTAGAGTCAGTGACATCAGTATGGAATTGTGTTTAGCTTATTACAGATACAGGTGGACAAAGATAAAATTATAGATATGGATGTATACATGGGTTAGTGTAAGTACCTATATTTCCTAGCTCTGTCCACTGAGAGGGCATAGAGGTGATGACACCCTTGTAGCAATGAGCACACTCAGCACCCAGATTTTGGTTTCTACTTCTACTCTCCAATGAAAGGATTCAGAGTCCTTGGAGAAATGGCTGACCTAAGACTGAGACAGGAAATGAGCTAGAATATCTTGTAGTGCCAGAAAGAAATGCTCAAAAAAAAAAAAAAAAATGATGGAGTATGTCAAAGGGACACAGGAGCCAACCCAAAAGAGCTCCCAATGGCCAAATTTGGGACATTTTGAGCAGCAAAATATACAATACAGTATTGGATTGCAACCCAAAGTGTAAAATAAATATCCATGAGTCCATACTGATATAAATGGAGGAGACAAATATCCTGTAAAGAATTCAAAATCATTTGTGTAGATACTCCCCTGCCACCTTCAAGGAGGTAGGGTTTAATTCTCACCCCTTAATGGTGGGCTTTGCTTAGTTACTTGCTTCCAAGGAGTAGAGTATGAGAGGGTAAGGGGAGGGAGGGGGAAGGAACATTACAGTGGAGAAACCTGGCAAACACTACCTTGACTAAGTGAGCAAGGTTAACATCATCAGTGATGAGACATGTTGATAGCATGTACCCTTGATATAATGTGATGAGAAGGGAACTTCGCTGCTGTGTTCTTCCACCCCAAAACCCATAAACCCAATCTAACCAGGAGACAAACCCAAACTGAGGGACAATTTACAAAATACCTGACCAGTATTCCTCAAAACTCTCAAGGTCATCAAAAACATGGAACTTCTGAGAAACTGTCACATTCCATAGCAAGCAAAGGAGACAAGAAGACTAAATGTAATGTGGCATCCTAGATGGAATTCTGGGACAGAATAATTAGGGGAAAACTAATGAAATTTGAATATGAATTTTATTTAATAGTAATATACCAATGTTTGTTTCTTAGTTGTGGCAACTGTACTATGGTAATGTAAGATATTAACTGCAGAGTACGCTAAGCGTAGGGTATTCAGGAACTCTGTACTTGTTTTCCATAAATCTAAAACTATTCTAAAATTTAAGTTTATTTTAAGAAATGATTATGAACAAATCTTATATTCTGGCTCTCTACTCTCCTATTGATTAGAATAGAGGCAATCATCTCCATATATCACAGATAAATTGTAAAAATCAGCCAGATTGAGTATCTGCAATAAACTCTGAGTCTAGAGTTAAAAAAAAAAGATCTCTGCAGACTGTCTCGATGGCCAAAAACTCCTGACAAAGGACAGCATTGTGCTGTAATGTTAATTATCAATTAAAATTATTAATTACCCCATACTTCATAAAATTGTGTTTAAAGTCAGAGGTCTAGAGCCAAATACATTTTAAAGTTCAAATTAATTAATAAATTTTATTACCAAACTTTTTCAATAGCCATGAAGTGATAATTATATGAATATAATTATTAATTTGCCAATAATAGGCATTATTTAACTAAATGTACATTCAGTTTTACACTTCTTTCCCAAATATTGACACTAATAACAAATAAGAGCACAAGAGAACATGTACAGTTTCCTTAACAGTCTTTAACCCAAATCATAAATATAAAATTTTGTCCTATTTTAAAAGAACTTTAGACCTTTTTACAATAATAATTTTCCTATCTCTGTTACTTTTGATATTGCTTTACAGAACAATTTGAAATTAAAACGCTCCTGATTATGAGTTCAGACTCTGATGATCTTATAGGCGTATCTGATACTAGCTTAACAATTACAGAACCACAGTTTATTTTGGAGAATATAATAAAAGGAAGCCAGCTTACTAAAAATAATTGTACATAGTAGGAGAAATCACATTCATAAAGCTGTTACATCTGACCTTTCCTGTGTATTTTAATTCTTCAATTTCCTTGTTTAAAAAATATTAAGGGTAGCCACAAAATTACTGATCTCAGTAATTTGTCAATCTCTTGAGTTTCAGGGAGCACAATTTTGTAAAGGCCCACAGACCACTTAATACAAGTTTCCCCTTAATACAATAATAAAATGATTAAATTTCACTTGAACATATAAAATATTTTCAGAGAACAAAGAAGGCAATGTTTTTATTTGGAGACTTTCCTATTTTTGAGAAATAATTAGGCCAACTTTGAGAAAAAACCAGTTTACTTCTGTGTTTTTGGTTTCCAACAGTCTTTTAATTTATTCATAATATATTCACATGCAATAGAAAAGTTATCTTTTCATTTGCTTAATTGTGCAATGCCAAAAAGTTATTCTATGTGTCCTGCCACAAAAGAGTTTTGTTTTTATCAGAAATGAGAATATTTTATATTTGTCTATGGCTTTGTTAAATTAACAGAGATATTATTGATACCTTAAACTAAAAACAAAATCAGAATTTCAGGTAAACAAAACATAAACTGAGATCGTTAAAATAAAGCAACCATAATGAAAGCTGTGACAAGTGGCATTTAACTTTAACTTGCTCTATAGGTATTTTAAGTGCTCAACATCCGTTAAGTAGTTTGGGAAGAATCTAGAAGGAGAAATGAGTAGTAAATTGAAGCTGAAAAAAAAAGCCCATTTTTTTTAAATCAGTGACATGAAAATAATTTAATGTAAACAAAATTATAGTATTATTCAGAAGATTAAAAGCTTTGGTTATAGCATCTTTTTACATATCTTCCAATAAAGATTATAACACAATTAAATCCATTCTTACTCTCAGATGTATGTAAACAATAAGATCACGCTAAGGAAAAAATAAGAATTCTGGTTTGGCAAAAACCCTTTATATTAAGTTATGGATTCCAAAATATATGGACTTTCCCCAAGAAGAGCAGAAGATGCCAACAAGATGAACAGAGCCTGGGAAAGAACAAAAGACCAATGACCTTCTCAACTATTATCTAAAATTCCTTAAAGACACAGCTTCTAACAGTGTCTGGTATATTATAAGCACTATTAACTGAAGTTGAAGACAATTTCAGAACTTTAATAGAAACAATAAGGGTATTTTCTTTTATCCTGGATTTCCTCATTTTAAAGAGTACTTATTTCTTAGTTTGATAGTTATATTCTACTATGTCAGTCTTAACTGTGCACAAAGCTAAGGCCGCTATTCTACAACACTTACACCCGAGAATCTTAGAACCAAGATATGCTTCAAAAAATAAAATCAGAAAATTCTTAAGAAATTGCAAGATGCTTGTTTCTCACTTTATTGTGGCAGCTGACACACTAATAATAGTAATAATGTGGCCCACCATGTTCTAAGTGCAGTACTATTTTACACATGTTGGCTTTCTCCCCAAATCCTATGAGGTTGGTCTATGAGTTGAAGACAATGGAAGCCACTCTGACTAGTAGTTTAAAGATTTTATTTTTCCTTTTTCTCCCCACCCCGCTGGTACGAAGCCCCCTGGTGTATATTTTTAGTTGTGGGTCCTTCTAGTTGTGGCCTGTGGCATGCCACCTCCGCGTGGCTTGATGAGCAGTGCCATGTCCACGCCCAGGATCCGAACTGGTGAAACCCAGGGCCACTGAAGCTGAGCACGCGAACTTAACCCCTTGGTCACGGGGCCGGCCCCCCAACTAAGTAGTTTAAACAGAAAAAGAATTATTGCAGGGTATTTGGCAGCTTAAGATTTTCTGGGAGAGCCATGAAAGTTAATTTGAATTCTACCCTATCAGGAGCAACATAGCTAAGAGAAATGCTCAGCCAGAACATGGGACTCTTTTAGGTGTACCCCACAGCCACTGCCTTCTACCACGGATGCTCAGGACCAAATACTGAAACTCCACCTCCACCACTCCTAAAATACCAGTCACTTTCACTACAGTGGTTACAAGAAGACCCAATGTCTTCTTGAAGCTTTACACTGCTCATGTTTACCTCTCAAGTCTCCTTCAAACATGCCTGGTTGGCAGAAGTAGGTCAGATGTGAAACCCAGCTGCAAGGGAATCT
Source organism: Equus asinus (assembly GCF_041296235.1). Lineage (NCBI taxonomy): Eukaryota > Metazoa > Chordata > Mammalia > Perissodactyla > Equidae > Equus > Equus asinus. The sequence goes on from NC_091812.1 coordinate 39,366,033, forward strand.
GGGAAATTTGCCTTTGGCTTTCCAGCCTCTGTTTACAGGCAAGCACACTATAAGGGATTGGAATGGAAGTTGAGCAATCCAGTAATAATACCTGCCACAGAAGGTTTTATCTCAGTTTACAGTTAAGTAAACTAAGGATCAGAATTTGAGCGATTTTTCCCTGTGGTCACAGTTATTAAATGGCAGATCTGGGATTCAGACCCAGGGTTGCCTGTTCCAAAACCCAAACTTGCAGTCTAAGAACACTTGCAGTAATCAAGTCAACATGGAAAGTAGGGATGAAGTGGACAGGGTATGTGATTACCATCTGAAAAGTCTTTACCTTTCTGTATAATTAATGCAAGAATCTTAGAATGACACTGCATAATGAACTCTAAATTGACCTGGGGTACAGACTGACCTGAATTATTCTGTTTAAATCTCTTTGAAAGAGCCTCTACACTCACTGTCTCCAATTTCTCACCAGCATTTCATGCCCCCATCCCTATAGCGATTTCAGTGACCACTGCTCTCTGATTGTGAGCTTCCCAAGGCCCCTGTGGCCTCTTCCTCATTGCCATATCTAATTCCTCAGAGAACTGGGAACAACCACCACATCCAAACAATGACCATGGCCTTCAGACAACTTTCTAAACATTTCTTGAGATGTGGACTCCCCTACCCTCTTGCACAAATGTGGGTTTGGGGCTCTAGGCCAATGGCCCTGGGAGAAAAGAGAGCTAGCCTATGGCTCTATAAGGAAACTAATATCTGTTCTCAAGGTGGGAGCAGAACAGAAAGCTAAGCAAGTTCTGAAAGGTCAAGACCTGCTCCCCTTCCACAATGAGAAACAAAGGGAAAAGGCAACTCCTAAGAACAGAAGAGCACTAGAGCCTGTTCCAGAGAAGGTCCTTCAAGTCCTATCTTTGTTTACTTTTCCCAGAATTTCCTTTTAAGCTATCTCCTCTTGGTCTTAGATCCTGGTGATATCATCACTTTCCAGGCTTCAACTACAACCTCTTGCTGATGACATCAGAGCTCTAAAGTTCCATCCTGGAGCTCTACTCAGTGGTAGATCATATTTCCAGCTGTATTCTAGGCATCTCCACTGGAAGAAGGATCGCCAAGTCTTACCAAAATATCCCTGCATATCTGTTGAATCCACTCTCCTTCCTGCTGTCCCTGCTCCAGCTCCAGCTCAGATCATCACTATCCATCAACAAAGGCACTGCATTACTGCCAATCTGTGTTCTCTCTTCCTAGTTTCTTCTCCTTCAATCCGTTTTTTATACTGCTCTTTTTATACTTAGATTCCTGTCTCAAAAGTGACCTCATGGTACTTTCCTGCTTAAAAACTTTCTTTGGGTCTTTAACTCCTAGACATGACATGGCCTTTAAAAATCCTATTCCAATTCACCTCTTAGGGTTCACGTCCTGCCAGTCTTCCCCTAGACCCCAGCCACCCCAGTCCTCAACCAGGCCAGGCATGTTCACCTTTCCACATCTTTTGGCTTTATGGAAAGAGACAGAGTTTGGAGTCACATAGGCTGGGTTCAAATTCCAATTCTGTCACTTACTTGCTATGTGATTGTGGGCAAATCCTCTAAATCTCTTGACTTCAATTTCTCTATCTCTAGGAGCAACATAGCTAGCCTACAGGGTTGTTCTGCTAAATAAGATGGCATATTTGCAAGGGACTGATGTACTGCAGGCATTGGTATGTATTATCCCCTTTGTCTTGCTTTTCCTTCTTGTCTCCTATCCCCAGTGGTTACCTAGACTTAGAGCCTTTTTCCTTCACTTTCTTCCCTCTCTCTTTCTTGGAGAGTTCACCTGTTTTCCTGACTTCAAAATTTCTCCTTGCTGAAGATCTCCACCTCTCTATCTAAAGCCCCATCTACTCACTGGAGCAATGCCAGCTGCAGAGAGCTGACTTGCATTCCTGGCACTACCCTGAATTCAACACGCCCTACACTGCGATCATTTCCTCTAACCAGCGCCCCGCCTATTCCTTGTATTCCTCAGAGGCTCCATGATTCTCCCAGAGGAATGAAAACTTTGGTTTCATCTTCAACTTACTCCTCTTCTTAATCCTCCAAGTACCTAGTTAGTTCAGAAATTCCACCAACTTTTCTTTCGAAATACACCCTTTTCTCTATTCTTGCTGCCTCCCCTGAAATCCAAGTCCTTATCACCTCAGACCTTGGCTACTGCAATAGTCCAATGCTAGCCTTATATATCTAGCCTGTGATATATGTCTATTAACAAAAGCATTATGGCCCAGAAGTTAATACTGTAGACACTGGGGCCAGACTGTCTGCATTTGAAGCCTGGTTCCACCACTCACAAGCTGTGTGGCTTTTGGTGAATTCTTGTATCTCTCTGTGCCTCAGTTTTCTTAGCAGTAAAATGAGGCAAATGACGGTACTCACCTTAAAGGATTTTTGTAAGGATTAAATGAACAAATACATGCAAAGGTCTTAGGGCAGAGCTTTAATAAAGGTTCAAAAAAAGTTAGTTACTATTATTTGCCTAGAAAATAGACATAAAACTGTAAGATTGGTTATTTTAAAATGTCAATCCTGCTCCTATTGCTCCCCTGCTTGAAAACATCCAATGCTTCTGTTTTCTGCCACACCAAGTATAAACGCTCTGCTCAGCTTTCCAGGCCCTCCGTATCATCTCCATGCCCCAGGACAACCTCATTTTCTGTTGTGGCCCTTCCCAGCTTTGGTCAGCCTGGCCTCCTGCTGTTTTCCAGATGTGGCTCCATCTGTCTCTTCCCAGCCCTGTGACCTCAGACAAGTTACAGCATGTCTTATGTTTCCATTTTCCCATCTGTAAAATGGGGATAAGAACAGTACCTACATCATGGGTTTATATTTTTTACGAGACTAAAAAGAACTTATGTATATAGAGCATCTTCCTAACATGCCTGTGGTTGTTGGGGGAGAAGATGCTTATATGGGAAGAGTAGCAGCAGTTCTACATAGTGTCAATCAGAAATACATTTCTATAAATCTTGAAGCCTATAAAGGTAAAAATATGTTTCAAGAGAAAAAGACAAGATTTCTACAGACATTAATATAGTATTCCTAAAAGCTACCCTTACTGGTTATTGAGTCATTTGCTTCTTATAACAGTCTGTTTGGCAGGTATTACCTAATATCCCCATTTTTCCAGATGAGGAAACTGGTGGTAAGAATGGTTAGGTAACTTGCCACTGCCTGTAGTTCTAGTATGTACTGGGTATTTCCTTTACCTCTTAGATGAAGAAACTGTAGCCCAAAAAGGTTATGAGGTACATGCAAGTTTGTAGAATGAGTTGTTGGCAGGACTAGAACTGAATTTCCTTCTCTGGACTGCTAATCCAATGTTCTCTCAATAAAACCAATCTTCCTTAATATTTATTTTCAGATAAAAAGTCATGTTGTTTATTTAGTGATAGAAAAATATGTTTTATATAACACGTTTAGTTTATTACAAATGTAACTTATTCCAACAATAGTCAATAACTTCCTCACAGAATGTACTTTAAATGTTATAATACCTGGTTACAAATAGAGCTACAATCTACCAAAAATTAGTCTAGCACTTTAATTTTTGTCAGTTGATGAGAATAGGCCAAAAAATAAAAACAACAACTAAAAACCAGAAACACTACATTTTCAGCAATATTGAGGAATCAGCTGTTCATATTTAAGTGCATTTTCCAGAGAACTGAAATATACTCCTTTAAGCAAGAAAACTTACAAAAGAATTCTACTATTTTAATAGACACTTGTCTAAAAGCTATAATATACTGCTGCCTTCATAATTGAATATAGCAAATCGATGTTGCTTGATTGCTTATTTATTTATGAATTTAGTTTGTTGTTATATATCCTTCTTTGGAGGAAACTTCTTTTCACAAAGACATAGAGTCATCATTAGCTCTCCTGTGCTGTAATGCAGCAGTGCTGTCAGAGTTCACCAGGTGGTCCCAGGCCTCTGTCCACTTTCTGTCTCCTCCTCTATCAAGCTGTTATGTTTCACTTTTAGCAGTAAATCCTCTTCTAAGCAACAAACTCCCCTGACTTCCCTTTCTTCTCACTCTCCCTCTCATTCTCTCTCGATGATCTAGTGCTTTTAATTGTCTAGTGGCAGTAAGAGAACAAAGTTTGTTAGAACCTTGTATAAAATAAAAACACATAAGTTCCTAATGAGGACCTGAAAGTCAGGGGCTTCCTATGAGTATGTTGCATGACTTTCAGAACACGGCCTTGTCATAATTACTTGATTCTTTTGTCTTTAAGTATTTCTTCTTGCTTCCTCATCATGTTCCAGATAAGAGGTTGTCATATATATCACTTTGGTCCAAAGAGCTGTCATTATAGTCAAAATAAAATATTGTTTATACCTCTTATAATAATAGCCAGAAAATGTGTAAAGTACTTATTTTCAGAATACAAGCTAAGGCAAAAGAGAAGTAAAACAAAAGAAAACAAAAAGACAAAACTAAACCCCACTGAATACAACTATGATCATGTAGAATGTTCTTTGATTAGTTTCCCTTCTGTCTTCTCAATGAGTTGTGCTTCTGATCCTACATTTCAATATCTTCATGGAATCCTGAAAAATAAACGTTTTTATCCAAAAAAGTACTTTTGTACTTTCATGTGGTTTTATTACATTCAGAAATGTTCTAAATATAAAATAATTCTCCAAAAATGCTTCAGAAGATAAAGGAATCAAGTAAGAGGGTTTAAAAGGCTATGTTGAGCAAAGGCCCTCCCACCTGGTTGAAGGAAATTTTTTAAAACTTTGCTTGACAAGCTGATTCTAAAATTTCCTTTGAGGAGAAAATATGCTTCAACATGGATGCACGTCAAAAATATTATGCTAAGTGAAAGAAGCTAGACACAAAAGACCACATATTGTATGATTCCATTTATGTAAAATGTCAAGAAAAGGCAAATCTATGGAGACAGAAAGTACATTAGTGATTTCCTGAGTATGAGGTGGGGATCAAAGATTTACTGTAAATGAGCACAAAGGAATTTTTGAGGATGATGGAAATGTTCTAAAACTGGATTATGGTGATGGTTGTATAACCCTATAAATGTACCAAAAATCATTGACTTGTACCCTTAAAATGGGTGGAATTTTATACTATGTAAATTGTACCTCAACAAAGGTGTTTAGAAAAATAGAAGTGGAACAGGGTACCCTTTTGGCATCCTTAATGATAGGTAAGTAACAGCATGTGTTTATTTTAAATCATTATAAAAAGTAAGGAAGATTTGTGGTGACATATTTGTCTGGCCACACAGTTATTCCTGGGTCTTAACAAAGTCTTTGATGTTCCACTCTTAATACTTGTTCAAAAACATCCAGACCACTTGCTAAGGAATAATTCTATTCAGACTTTATAAATAATTTTATAATAAAACATTCCATCTTTATATTGATCGAAGAGGGAAGGAAAGACTGTTTAGCATTACTGTATGTATTCCTTTTTATAAATAATTACTTTTAAGCTTCATAGTCCATACTTTTTCGATTCTCATACTAAAACACACCACCAAAATTTTTCTTGCAGGGGTAGGAGATGGGGAAGATATTGGATTTTTTTTCTGTAAATGTTTCTATTCTTCTCTTCAAGCTTTCTTATCCCTGATACTAATATCACTCTCCCTAGGTATTAGAGCTTACTTTCTCTAAAGAGATGAAATCTATACCACAGTGAATTTTTGGTCAAGAGAGTGGTTAAACTGATCTGTCTTCCTTTAAAACATTGCTCAAATGTCAGCCCATCACCAGTTTTTGCAAAGTATTTTGGGAGCTCAGGTTTGATGGTTGTTAATCTGGAGATTTTTTTATTTAGAAGAAAATACATTTCTACAGTAGCTAAAATCAGAATCGAGTCAAGACTATAAAGTTAATCTAGTCATATGATAATTGCTAATAGGAAGAATTCATGGGGTGGGTCATCTAATTCTAATTAAATTTAGGCAGGACTTTAAATTAGAAATTTCTTATTTAAAACTGATTTCAATATAAAAACAAAAGTAGATTCTGGAAAGAATTCATTATTTAGTTATCCATTTCTGGGAAATAATACTTCTGATATTCATGTTCACATGTAATTTCAAAAATAAAATATCATTTCACTATTATAAGAAAATAACCATTAATTCCTAAAAAGGACAAAAACTAGTTATTTTTACATTCTGTCCTGTTCTGATTTTTATGAGTCTAAGAGTGCTACAGAAAGGTGAGCCTGACCCAGCCATAACCAATAAATCTTAGATTTACTGCTGTTTAATCCCTGTAGGGACAACTCATTCCTTCTTCAATACAATAATGCTCAATAAAAACCCAAACTAGGCACAGAAAGGGATAGGTCAAAATAAGAAACATAAACATAAGTGCAATTAGAGTTTTATGTCATAAAATTTCCTTTTATAATCCTCCTGAATGTTTTTTCTTAGTAAGAAAGAGGTACATTTTTTTATTAAGGGCTGTTTATTTACACTGATTTTTTTTTCCTTTTGCTGAAAACTAAAGCCTAATTTGATAGTACCGACAAGAAAGCCAAGATATGAAGCATTAAAAACAATAGTGGCTCAGTATTGACCTCGTGGGTGGTGGTGGGGAGCACAGAAAATATAGCATGGTGGAAAGGGAAAGACATGCTCTTTCATGAATGATACTGGCATCATTGACTCTCAGTCTGGTGTCTTCTTCCAGAAAGGTGAGCCTGACCCAGCCATAACCAATAAATCTTAGATTTACTGCTGTTTAATCCCTGTAGGGACAACTCATTCCTGAAGGAAAAGATGAACAGATTTTATACATTAAAAATGAAAAATTTAGGGCCAGCCCGGTGCCACAGCAGTTAAGTTTATGCACTCCACTTCAGCAGCCTAGCATTCACCACTTTGGATCCCAGGTGGAGAGCTACCACCACTCATCAAGCCATGCTGTGGCAGCATCCCACATATAAAGTAGAGGAAGATGGGCATGGATGTTAGCTCAGGGTTAATCTTCTTTAAAAATAAATAAATAAATAAAACAGACTCAGGGGAGGATCTCTCTGCCTATAAGGATGCTGGAGAAGCTCTAAGCTTGGGGAAATAATTAAATAACTACCTCTGTAATTATAGTGGTACCCCTCCCCTCCAACACACAGAGAGAGGTGGCAGTGTTTGTCCCTAGTCAAATTTTCTCCCAAGAGGAAAATCTCTTGGAGGAAACTCCTTTGCTAGGGGATAGAATCAGAGAGAAGAGGTAATACTGAGGCAATTCTGGACTTCAATAACAGACAGACAAGGAGGAAAGAAAAAAGAGAAGGTAGGTTTACTTAGGTCTGAATATGACACCATGATTCACCCCAAAGTAAATCTGTGTCCTTTGGCAGTCTTAAGCCTGCTTCTTGCTCATCCACCCTAAAGCGAAGCTTTTCTGTTGGCACGTTGCCCATTCCAGAAAGCCCACAGACTGCAGAGGAAATCTATGCCAACTACTTAGATTAATCAACGTACTTCTTCATCACATGTATGAACAGGCACCCAAGGGCTACCAGACATTTGAGGACAATCAACAGAGAAGGATCAAGGTGCATAAAGAGAACACCTGGATGGGAGATAAAAGAGATAATATGGGACAGAAGAAAACAAAGTAGTCCACATGATTAGAACTTCTTTCTCTATTCATGGATGTGTCTCTGAAGAGAAACTGCCTCCATGGTTTCTCTAGCTGGCTTACTGTTTTAGATTCCATTGGGGTAGCTCTCAGAGAGGGTGATGACATTGCATACAACACCAATCAATCTCACAATTATAGTGTTGAGCAAAAGGAGCCAGATACAGAAGAGTACAAACCATAGGAGTCCAGTGATGTTAAGATCAAAATCAAACACAAAACTATTCTGCGCTGTTGGGAGTCAGGATAGTGACTATCCTCAAATGGGGGGAAGTGACAGCAAGGGGTTGGAATGTGGCTTAAGAGGTATGGTCAGTCTGTGAAAATTAATTGAGCTGTACACTTTAACATTGATAAAAGCTATATACAATGAATCAAGAAGCCATAACAGTTAAGAACCTTTTATACATTAGACAATATATCATTAGAATGTATAAACAAAAATATTGCAAAAACAAGGAAAATTTTACAAATTGTAAATAATAATGGTAGGATTTAACCACTTCTTTCAGAAATTGATAGCTCTAACAGGAGAAAATGTAGGAATATTGAAGATTTGAGCAATTAAATTAACAAGCTTAATTATGTGTATATGTATATACCCAATAAACATAGAAAAATATTATTTATATAAATATTCAGGGAACATTGTATTATACTACAATAAAATATCTCAATAAATTCCCCTAGGCAGAAATCACATAGACTATATATTTTTTTACTACGGTGCAGTAAAAGTAGAAATTAAAACATATGGATAATGATTGTCTATCTATAAGAATTCAGGAAAATAAATTGAAAAACTGCTAGAATCGACAAGATAATTTAGCAGGATGGCCAAATATAAGATCATATAAGATCAATATACAAAAATTTAAAATTTTCTATATGTCAGAAACCATTAAAAATTATTCACAGTATTATAAATACTATACAATACCTAGGAATAAATCCCAATCAGAATCCTATCAGGAATTACTTTAGTGAACTTGACAAATGCATTGTAAAATTTACTTAGAGGAAGCATATGCCAGAAAAGACAATTTTGAAAACTGTCTTACCTGCCAGACATCCAAAGTTACTACAGAGGTGTACTGTACATTATGATAGACTCTAGCAATATGTGCATATTTAAGTTGAAGTTAATTAAAATTAAATAAAATTAAAAATTCAGTGTCTCAGATGCACTAGTCACATTTTACGTGCTCAATACCCACATGTGGAGATATATATATCTGTGTGTGTATATGTATATAAATACCTACAAACACTTTCTCTCAGCCTATCACATACATATATATATATAAAGTCAGGAGAAGAAACTGCTGACCAGGTCCTGGCTACACAGCCTCTCAGTTGTGAGCATGTCTCGGATGTCTAAGGAACAGCAAAATGACTGGTGTGGCCAGAGTGGCATGAGGAGTGAGCAAGGGAGAAGGGGGTAGAAGACGAGGTCAGAGAGGTGATGGTGAAGGGACAGATCGCCAAGGACAGTGCTTCTCAAACTTTAATGTGCATGGGAATCACCTGGGGGATTTGTTAAAAGCAGGTTTTGATTCAATAGGACTGGGAGGACACATGATCCTGTATTTCAAAGAGCTCCAATGTCAGTGTTTTCAGAAAATGGACCACATTTGAGCACAAGAGTATAGGGTCTTGTAGGCCCTTGCTAGAACTTTAGCTTTTACTCTAAGGAAGATGGGAAACTGCTGGAGGATTTTGAGCAAGACGTTGTGTGATTTGACATTTCAACGAATCAGTCTGACTTTTAAGAATATCATGTACTCAAGAGAGATGAGCATATTTGTTTACCACTCATAGCAGTGTTATTCGTAATAGTCCCAAACTGGAACTAACCCAAATATCCACCAACACTAGAATGGATAAACAAATTATGGTATATTCATATAGAGTAATACAAAAAACCATGGAAAAAGAATACTACAAGCAACAAAATACATAAATCTCACAGACATAATATTGAATGAAAAAAAAGACACAAAAGAGTACATGCTCATGATCCTTTATACATGAAGCCTTAAAATGGGCAAAACTAACTTACAAGGATATAAGTCTGGATAGTGGTTGCCTTTAGCAGTGGGAGAGGCAGGAGCAAGACTCCTGGGGACTGGAAACATTCTATATACTGATCTGGGTTGTAGTTATACAGGGAAAACATACATAGAAATTCAGAGAGCTATACATGGAAGATTTGTGCACCTCACTATGTCCATGATATACTTCAACATAAGAAGAAAAGAAAAAGTGTAGGGAGCAAGGGTGAAAACAGGGGGAGCAGTTAGGAGATTGTAGCACTAATCCAGGCAGAAGATGGCAGTTTGGAGCAGAGTAATAGCAGTGGAAGTGGTAAGAAGTGGTTGGATTCTGAATATGTCTGGAATTTAGAGCTGAAAATGATTTTCTGATGGACTGTATAAAGGGGTAAGAGAAAAAGAAAAGAGTAAGAGGTGATCTCAGGTTTGTAGCCTGAGCACAGCATGGTGGTGCCATTTACAGAGTTGGGGAAATCTGCAGGATGAGCAGATTTGATGGATGAGAATGGGATCAGATGGGATGAGAATGAGAAATGGTGATTTGGACATGTTAGTTTGAGATGTTTATGGACATCCAGGTGAATATGTTAAGTAGGCAGTTTGATATATCAGTCTATAGTTATGACTGTAGTCTGGGCTAGAAATATAAATTTGAAGTCATCAGTTATACAGGTGGTATTTGAAATTATGAGACTGGACAAGATCCTCTAGGATGGGTATGGATGGAGAAGAGAAGACAACTGTGATCTGAGCTAGGGCCACTCCAGGAATATGTAGGAGTCAGGGAGAAGAGGAGGCAAAGGAGACTGAGATGGTGTGGTCAGGCAAGTAGGAGGAGAACAAAGAAGTGTGGTTTCCCAGAAAGCAACTAAGGATTGTATTTCAAGAAGGGAGTGATCAGTGATCAACTAAGTTGAGAGTTGTTGAGAAGTTGAGTGAGATGAAGACCTTGATATTGATTAGACATTGATTAGTAAATATCTGAAACTGTGCCCGTCACAAAGTAAGCACTCAAATATCATAGGCTATATGAAGAATATCATGGAGAATATACATTAAAACCTATAGTAAATTCATTGTTCTTGGCAAGAGATCATATCTTTGCAGTGAAGCAAATAAAAGTTCTTCAGAAAGTAGCTCACTCTTCCACTCTTTCCCCCGACTTTTGAGGTTTGGGATTAAAATAAGCAGGTATAGAGAATCTTCTCCACATTTGGACAGCCCTAGGCAACTAGCCTAGCTTTCAGTCACTCCTGGCCCTAAAGATCAGAGAAATGAAGTGTTTTCTTGGCCTGTTCTATAGTTTATAAAGACTGCCCAAACTTGCGATGAACTGTTTCTTTCTGGGGAAATAGGACCGCCACTTATTCAACCTCCCTGTGCTTCAATTTCCTCATCTACAAAATGGGAATGATAATAGTGCCAATCCCATAGTATGTAATGAGGATTAAGCTGTTAATATATACAAAGAGCTTAGGATGGTACTTGGCACATGGTAAGTGCTAAATAAGCATAAGATGTTTGTTATTTTATCGTAGTGATATGAATGTGCTCCATCTAAAGACCACCAGGAGCACACCTATCATCAAAAAAGTAGGGTTTATTAACGTAGTGCAGCGAAGAAGACACACACCATGGGGAACCGTGGGGCATCTCAGTAATGGTATTAGAAACGACTTACAAGGTATGGACTTGTGCTAGGTGATTTAGGGGAAGATTTAAAGACCATCTGGACTCAGTGCTGTCAGGAAGTGGGAGTAATTCCATGATTGGATCTTTTAAGTCTTCTTATCTAGAAGGTAGAAGGAACCAAGCAGGTGTAAGTGGTATATAGTAAAGATGCTGCAGCACTCATAATTAGTCAGCATGTGGGGAGACTTGGTCACTTCTGTAGTTTGAACAATGTTCACGTCTTTGTCTGTTTTCTGACATGATTACAGAGTGGTCTTGTCTCATGGTGGTGATCTGTGAAATTGCTTATGTTCCACAGGAGAACACCGTGGCCCAGCTGATAGTGCCAGGTCCTAGCTTTCAGGGGTGCGTTGTTATTTCTCAGTCTGTATAAAATGCCATGTACTTTAAGGGGGTGATTAAAAGACTCTGGGGAGACTTTCACAGTTTCCTCTGACAACATCTGAGTAATGAATCATCAAGGAGGACCTGGGGAGGTGGGCAGAGAGGGTAAACTGATCTAGGAAAAGTCTGATTGCTTAGTCCTAGGTATGCCCATCATCTCTTCTTTGCAGATGATCCACTCTCTGGAAGCTGTCAGAAAGGGATAGAAATTTAGTGGATTTCCAGAGAGGAAATAGGAAGTGACAAGAGTTTGCTTCTGGTTCTTGGAGGGTAGAGATCTTGGCATGGACTCCAGGATAAAATGTCATTCTCCTTGGTGACCTAAAGCCATTACGAAGCTGAAGTGGAGAAACTTCACAGTAGGTGAAATTGACCTTCCCTGAAGGACAAGGCCCATGGGAGCTCCCAGCCAGAATGTACATTAGGAAAACTGAACTGCCAAAGAGAACTACCAAGGAGGTGTGAGGAGCACTCCTGGGGGCTGAAATGTAAAACACCCAGGAATGTTGGTGTAGTGTGGCCAGAAGCACTAGGAAGGTATCTTTTGGGTCAGATATTCACTGAGGAACTCAGTGGAATCAGAGGGAACCAATGCAGGCTCTCTAGAAGGTTCTGAAACCCTGGTGCCAGCCCTTGTCTGCCTCAGGGCTAGGAAGACGAGTTTTTTTTGTTTGGAATTCTAGCAATTGCCCACTCTGTACCTAGTTAAGTCCTTGTTTATATTTTGTTTGCCTTGGTCCCTATTTTGTAAAATTTTTTGTAATTTTGTTTTACAAAATTATTTACAAAATTGACAAAAAAATTTTTAAATTGTAAAAATATTTTGTAAAATTATCCAGCAAAACCATGAGACTGCTGAGGGGAGATCTGGATGTGTTGACAGAATTGATCAAGGCAGCCTGATGCTGGACCAATTTCAGAATCCAAAAGATCACAGGAGAGGCCAAACAGCAGCCTTAAGCAGAGAGGGTCAAAGAGGCAAGCTGTGGGGCCTGGAGACTCTCCCTCCTAGGCTCTGTCGCCACAGCGTCCCAGGGCAGAATGCAAATATTCTTACATCATTCTCATCTTTCCTCTACAATGTTTATTCTTTGTGGCATTCCATAACTCACCAAATTAAGTTGGGGTTTGTGGCTTTGGAGTCAGAGAGATCCAGACTTTCAACTCAGTCTCCTGTGGGTATTAGCTGTCTGATCTCAAACACGGAACTCTACACTGCAGTTTCCTCAACGTATAAAATGCAGCCAGTAACACCTACCTTGCAAAGCTATTGTGAGACTTAGAGATGATATTGGTAAAAAGGCAAGCCCAGGATGTAGAAAACAAAGGATGGTGATGGACAGTCAAACCTACATCTATGCTGCCTTCCACATTTCACATCATGTGGGAACATTTGGGGGAAAAATTTTTTAAATGTCTTTGGAATTAAAAAAATGACTAAATCTCAAAAAAAAAAAAAGCTCTGTTGACTAACAATGTTCAACTGTCAGAAAATTGTAACAAAGAAGACTTTGTTCTTTTGCACTGCTAGCGTCTCCTCATCCTAAATATCAAAGTAGCAGGACTTTCAAAGGACAAAAATGGAAGGATATGCAGCTCACCCCAATAGCCAGAAAAATACTTTGCTGAATTGATATTAGCCACAAAAGGTCTTAAAATTTGGCTCCAATGCTTAAATGTTTGTGTGTGCTTAAATCATCAAGTTTATCTAAAATCATTGATTTGAGGCAACTTTGAATGATGCAACGTAGTTTTGTTTTGTGCTAGATCAAAATAAGATTACTTATCTTTGAAACGATCACAGTTTATGACATTTGGTCACTCAAGGTGGAACAGAAAACAGCCAAGATGCTCAGAAACATTGCCTGGGAGAAAACGGCTAAGATAACATAAATCGTAACTGACTGCATTACCAATTTTATCTAGATTGTTGCAATGTTTTTTATGAGGGTAGCACACTTTAGCACACTTTTTCATGTTGGAAAATTCTACCAAAGTAGTTCGTCACATGTAATGAGCTGTGCTGTTGGGTCCAAAGATAATGCCACACTGGCCATTCCTTAGGGTCTTTGGTCAGAAGGAGTGATAAACTGGTACTGATTCAGCTCCGTCTTTTTTGCATCACCTTGTGATCAGTGGCAGACATTTCTAAGATTGTCCTCCAGAGTCAAAGGCAGGATCTGTGGCCTTGAAGCAAGGGTAAGGTTGGCCCTTAACTGTGTTAAATCACAAAACAAAGCAAGCAGGCCCACAGGTGTCCTGGAATGTTTACTTGTTTTCGTGCTTTTCCAGCTCAGTTGTCCTCAAGCTTTTATTAAGTCAAGACACACTGAAGCTGGTGACTTATTAGGTTCAGTATAGAATTGGGGAAGGAAAGTTGGTTGGAAAAGCCTTATAGGTAATTTGGATGCACCTGCCCCTTTCCCACTGCTACCATGATGTAGGGGGGTGGGGGCATGTTCCCCTCAACTGGACAATCCCAGACCAATCTCCTCAGCTGCAAGGATGCACATGCACAGATATGAGAAATTGGCCTGGCCTGGGAAGCACTGAACTCACCTCCTAAAACTCTGACATTTGTACTATGGGATCCAGAAGGGAAAAGGCAGCAAATCTCTTGAACAGCCATGCTGGGGAACTAGGGTTTAATAAAACGAGATGTAGGCTGACCACTTTGGAACAAATCTCTTGATTGTTCTATGCCTGTGGTTTTTCTCAGTTTATATTCTAGACATCATAATAACAGTTATATAATCTGCTTTCCTTAGGACTACTCCAGGAAGGGGCTCTCAGGATAAATTAAGTGATACTTGTCAAATTGTTATAGATGCTGACAATAAAGACGCTATCATAATTCTGATTAATCTCTTAGGGTTTATATACTCATATAAATTAATTGCCACTGACAATAAGTCCCAAGGATGTATTTCTTATTTCCACAACTTATCCTAAGTTTTATCTTAAAACTCCTACTCACATTTCCTATTCACTGTATCATTACTGTGAGATTATTACATATATATTCATAAGCCAAGCTGTTTAAGATTAACTCACCTTCTCATATTAGTTAATGCCCTGGCTTTTGTATATATTTTATGAATAAACATTTTAAGCAGAAAGAGAAAAGTATTATGTAAAAGTGAAAATTCTGTAGTCAGACTCCCTGGTTTGAATCTTGGCTCTACTACATACTAGCTGTGTGACTTTAGGCAAGCTATTTAACTTTTCTGGGCTTCAGTTTCCTCATCTATGAAATGGGAATAATAGGATCTCCTTATTAGGTTATCATAAAATAAGAGACTACATAAAATGCTCAGAATAGTGGCTGGCATTTAAAAAGCACTTAGTAAAAATTAGCTATTATTATTAGTGATGTTTCTTTATTAAAATAAATTATGAATTTAAAAAACTATCTGCAACATTATATTAAAGAGACCTCACTCTGCCATTTTCATTTTCCCTCTTGGTGGGGTTAGGGGAGTACAATATCCTTTATTTTTCTCCTACCATCTATCCAATAACAAGAAATAGCTGGTTTGAACAATGAACATCTCATAATAATATGAAATAAATTAAAAAAAGACTTCTGTGTATTTTTTATACCTCCTGTTGATTTTTAGTATAGTTACTGTGAAGGGTGTGAGTTTAAAAAAAAAATAGCTCTAACACTTAAGTAATGTTGCTGTAAAATTTCAACAAGGCAAATATAAATAATTCTAACCACTTTTTCATAACCCTACTCCACAAGGCAGTTTCTTCTATAATTTAATATGGTCCCTCAAAATTAATCTGACTTTTTACTTAGAAACAGATGATATGTGCTAAAAATATTAATTTCAAGCCATATTTGTTTTGAGGCAAGTTTGAACATGAGGACTTTAAAGCTTAAGTCATATGGGTGATTTTCCTTTCTTGAAAAATTTTTCTGTAAAGTGCAAACAAATAAACAAAAAGTAGAATGAGAGTTGCAGCTGTAGACCTCATCCCTTAACATTAGCATCTGCTAATCTATCCACAGGCTTTTGGTAAAAGTGTTTTTTGGCATGTATTATAATAAAAATCAATTCCACCATAAGAGCTGAGTTTAATATTTTCAATTTTTGTACCAAGGTGGGCACAGAGGAACACATCTCTGTCCTCTGGGTCAGGTTGCAGGAACTTTTCAGAATGACTTAGGTTCTGCCATGGCTCTAGAGGGGACACTTGCAAATGTCTCTCAGTGTGTCATGCCCAGTGGAATTGGGAGTGCCTATGAGAGGCAGCGTGGCTGACTGGCTCCATTACCAGGGTTGATTATTTAAAGTGCTAAACACCCTGCAAGTCAGCGGGGAAAGAAAAGCACATGGCTGGCCACAGAATTGAAGCTATAGAGACGAGGAAAGATAAAAAATGACAGAATGAAAAATGAATAATGAAATTAGAGATGTAAGAAAAGAATGAAGTTGTGACTATGAGCAAATAAGAGAGAGGAAAGTAGATAAACGGGAAAGAAGGGAACATTTATTGAGCATCTTATCTGCCATAAAAGCTAGTACTTGGGTATCCTCCCCATCTTAGTGATGAAGCTGAGGCTCAGAGAGCCTATGTCATTTATCCAAGGTCATACAACTGGTAAGTGATGAAGCCAGGGTTGACCCCAGGTATGTCTCACTCCAATGCCTGTGAACTTCCCATTGCACAAAGAAGAGTAAATCCACAGTCCTTAGTTGTCAGATCCTGGCCTTAAATACAGAAGGCAGCATTCTGGGGCCCAGTTTTCCTTTCTAGATTTCCCATGTGCCACCCCAACCTGCCTGGAAGTTGTGTCATTCTCTCTCTTACTACTCTTCAGTCTCACACATTTCAGAGTAAGAATGTCCCTCCATCAAATGCACTGCCAACATTGTCCCTTGCCAAATAGGCAAGGAATTCAACTGCAAGAATTTTCTTTTCTTCTTTTTCTCCCCAAATCCCCCCAGTACATAGTTGTACACTTTAGTTGTGGGTTCTTCTAGTTATGGCACGTGGGACGCCGCCTCAACGTGGCCTGACGAGCAGTGCCATGTCTGCGCCCAGGATCCGAACCAGTGAAACCCTGGGCTGCTGCAGCGCAGTGCGCAAACTTAAACACTCAGCCACAGGGCCAGCCCCTGCAAGAATATTTTTATAATCATTTACAGGAAAATTTTTAATATAACTGAAATATTTCCTTTTTTCACAAAAAAATATTTAGTCTATAATTCATTTATAAACTCCCAGAAGACATAAAAATAGACTCAAAGAAATGGAAAAATATCCCCTGGTCTTGGCTAGGATGACTCAACAGTTCTTCCTAAACAAATGTATAAATACATGCAATCACAGTTAAAAAAGTCAACAAACTATTTCATAGATTTGGACAAGTTGATACTAAAGTTTCTATGAAAAAGCAAACATGTAACAAATATTGAAAAGATAAACTACAAGGTGTACTGGCTTAACTAGGTACTAAAACATACTATAAAGCAGCCACAACGACAATAGTGTGGTACTGGCACACGAATAGACAAATTGGCCAGCGGAACAGCGTATCTAGAGACAGACACAAGTCATATAGAAGCTTAGTAAAGGCGACATCTTAAATCACTGGGGATAAAGATGGACTTTTTAATAAATGCTGTAGGTACTACTAAGTAGTCATTTGGGAACAGATAAAATTGGATCTATATCTCACACCATATGTGAGAGCAAACTCCAAACGGATTAGGGATCTAAATATAAATAAATGAAGCTATTCAAGTACCACAGGGAAACAAGGGTGACTAACTCTTTAACCGTGGGAAAGCCTTTCTAAATAGAGATTCAAAATGCAGAGGCAATAAAATAATGGATTGTTGAGGCCGGCCCCATGGCCAAGTGGTTAGAGTTCCGCACACTCCGCTTCAGCGGCCCAGATTTGCGGCTTAGGGTCCTGGGTGCGGACCTACTTCACTCATCAGCCATGCTGTGGAGGTATTCCACATACAAAAAATGGAAGAAGATTGGCACAGATGTTAGCTCAGGGCAAATCTTCCTCACCAAAAAAAAAAAAAAAAATTAAAAAATAATAAGGATTGTTAATTTGAGTTAATAAAATTAAAAACATTTTTTTCATGGCAAAAACCCCTCCCTAAACAAAGTCAAAGACAAATGACAATCTCAGAGAAGATATTTGCAATGTATTCCACAGACAAGAGGTCAATATCCCTAGAGGATAAAGAACCCTTAGAAACTGAGGGACAGAGGACAAAAACCCAATGAACAGACAATTCACAAAATCAAGATATATGATTTCTCTCAAACATGTGATAAAATGTTCAAGTTCACTCATAATTAAAGAAATGCAAATTAAAACAAGACTGAGATATCATTTCTTATCTATCAGACTGGCAAAAATTAAAAAGCAAAAACTTTTTTAAAAATTAAAAAAAAACATTTTAAAAGTCTTTTTTGGTGGGACTTTGGGAAAACAGGCACTCTCAAATTGGTACAACCCTTCTGAAAGGAAATATGGCAATACCCAACAAAACTACATAGGCACCTGCCTTTGACCCAACAATCCCACTTCTAGAAATCTATCCTGCAGATATACCTCCAACAGTAAAAAATGTGAAAGCACAGAGTTATTTATTGCAGCACTGTTTGTAATAACAAAATATTGGAAATAACCTAAGTACCTGTGGTAGGCAGAATAATGGCCCCCCAAAGAAGTCCAAGTCCTAATCCCCAGGACCTGAGAATATGTTACCTTACATGGCAAAAAAGGAACTTTGCAGATGTGACTATATTAAGGGTTTTGTGATGAGGATATTATCCTGAATTATCCAGGTGGCCCCAATGTAATAAGTGAGGGATGGAGGCAAGAGAGTCAGAGTTAGAGAGAGATGAAGATGCTACACCGCTGGCTTAAAGAAGGAAGAAGGGGACATGAGCCAAGGAATTCAGGTGGCCTCTAGAAACTGGAAAAGGCAAGGACAGGGATTCTTCCCTAGACTCCAGAAGGAAATGCGGCCCTGCTGACACCTCGGTTTTCATCCAGTGAGACTCATTTCAAACTTCTGGCCTCCAAAACTGTAGGATAATTAATTTGTGTTGTTTTAAGTCACTAAGTTTGTGATAATTTGTCACAGCAATAGGAAACTAGTATAGTGCCCTAGTAAACATAATTTGAATAAATTACTATATATCCACACAATGGAGTACTATGCAACTGTCAACAAAATGAGGAATATCTCTGTGAACTGATTTGGAGTGAATATATTGTAGAAAATGACAGCCGGGTTTCTCATTGTCTGAGAAAAAACTTACAAATAAAGAAAGGGGAAAGCCTAGAATGAAACATCATACTGGACTGGAATCAGAGGTATCAGCATGAATTCATAGTTTAGAATATATATACTTACAGGTAGACATGGAAATAGTATAAGTGTGTGTATATGCATGGTTTGTATATGTGCACGTCTTTGCTGAGAAGATCTAAGAACAATGGCCATAGCAATAAGCATAGCTAGAGCCAAGATCTTGACTTCTAAATACCATTCTCTAATAAAAGGAACTAGGACTTCTTGAATAAGTGATTAGTTCCAGGCCTGTGGCAGGGGCAATCTATATGGAATATCTTATCATCACAGAATATAAGCAAGTAGTCAAAAAAGGATGGAATATGCCAAAAGGACATAGGAGCCAACTGGAAGGAGTTCCCAATAGCCAAAGCTGGAACAAACTTAGGGCACAAAATAAATAAGGATGGTACTAGATGATAACCTATATGATAAAATGTCCATGAGAACACATTGATATAAATAATTGAGTAAATAAATACATGGAGAAGGGGACAGCTTTTCCAATGAACATATATAGAAGGAATGAAGGAGACACAAATCATCATTAGGCAAACACCACAGTAATAACTGTTGCATGTAAGATCCCACCAATGAATATTAGGGTGTGGACATCTTTAGCAGGCCAGTGTTCTACCTACCACATACATACACACAAACATCTGGTTATTTGCACCATACATCACCATCTACCCACCAAATTAGATGAGAACTTCCTTGAATATAGAGCCTTATACTTTACACATTTCTGAATCCTGCCTAGCATTTAGCACATTATTTTATATATATTAATACTATATTTTTAAATTTATAACTATATGTCATTTGCTTAACACCAAACTCTAACAATATACATATAGGTCAAAGGCTGACTCTCGTATTATGTTTTGTTTTTTTAACCTTTAGTTTGTTGCCTGCACACAGTAAAGAACAAAGAAACTGCTTGACTAATCTTTATATGGACCATAAGTGCCTTGCCCACATAGTATGATAGCACAGCAAGGACCTATGGAATCTTTTCTTCCCTCATTCTTTCTGCTTCCTGCTTCCTGCTTCCAGTTTCCACCCTATTGTATAACATCAAAATGCTTTTCCAGCCACTCAGGTGATATAAAATTAGTTTAGGTGTGCCATCTAGTGGCATTTTAGTGAAGTACTCATTTTCGCCTCAGTGATACTTTGCTGAGCGTAGACACCCATCCACCAGCCTCAGTAACAGAGGCCGGACAAAGCAGTGGGAAACTGAAGGTTGCTGATGATCTGAAAACATCATTATAACTAGTAGTGTGAATCCCCTCCAGCTCAACTTGAACCAAAATTGTTAATAAAAAAAAAGGAAACTTTTTTATTTGAAGCCTTTTATAAATTTCTATTAACCAGACTCCAGTGATTGATTTAAGTTCATGATGAACTTACCTAAATTGAAAACTTATTTGGTTCCATCTCCAATATACAGTATATTTAATCACTGGTGGTCATCCCTTACACTTATGTAACATCATTGAAAAGGAAAGAGCAAAGGTTTTCAACCCAGGCTGTGCATTACAGTCCATCCGAGAGCTTAAATCAACATCTGCCAGCCACGAAGAGATCCAATTGATCTGGGTGGGACCTAAACATCCGAAAGCCCCTGGGTGAATCGAATGTACAGCCAGAGTTGAGAACCTTGTCACTGGTATAAGATGTAGCTGAATCTCTAATTCTGGTCCTTTCCTCTGAAAGAAACAAACAATAATATGGAATTATTGAGTTACGATTTATCTCTTTTTTTTCACCAAAAAAAAAAAAAAGTAGAACTAACAAAAACCTACTGGGAAAAGGACTCTAGTTAATAGGCTTTTCTTTAATAAAAGTTTTGCTTTATTTCTCCTATTTACTCTTTTTATCAAGATGCCATTAAATAAGAAAAAAACCAAAAGATATGCCATCACAGGCTAAAGATATTAGTGGGTGTGGTGTTTCAATCAGGATTTTTAAAACTTTCCCCTTTGAGGGGCCAGCCCCGTGGCCGAGTGGTTTAAGTTCGCGTGCTCCACTTCGGTGGCCCAGAGTTTCTCCAGTTCGGATCCTGGGTGCAGACATGGCACCGCTCATCAGGCCATGCTGAGGCGGCATCCCAGATGCCACAACTAGAAGGATGCACAATTAAAAATATACAACTATGTACCGGGGGTGCTTGGGGAGAAAAGGGAAGAACAAAATCTTTAAAAAAAAAAAAAAATTTCCCTTTGAAAAACTTTCAAAGACATGTCCTCTTCTACCCCAGTGTCCCATTGCTTCCATTTACAGTCCTGCTCAGTCCTAGGGGCTCTAGGACAGAAGGTCAATTCCAGTCCATTGCAGGACAGAGCAATGGCTCCAGCTGAGGCTGAAAGAATGATGCCCCTGAACCCCAGTGCTCTCCGGATGCCAGGGGTGCACAGGGGAGGAAGCAGTACCAATTGTGGGTTGAGGAGGTGAAGGGCAAAAAGTGGTCCTTGCTCCTTTGTGCTCCCCAGTCTCTCCCAGCTGAGAGAGAGCATAATCTCCTGAAACTATTAAGATAACCTCTGAAGTACCTATGTTAAATTCTTTGGTCTGTGTTCCCACAGGGAAAAAAAGCACTGGAATTCAACTGACAGAATTTGAGCAAAGTTTGCAGTGAGGAAGGAAGGAAAATTAAAGCAACCTTTGAGCTGATTCAAGATAGCCCAGTTGTGTCCCCCACATATAAATGTATAATGAAATCGATATGTTACTTGCTTATATTGTAAATATTCATAGTGATGAAAGGACATTCTGCCATTCAGGGATTCCCTGACCCTGATTCCAGATGGCCTAACAGAAGCAACATAGAATCCCAGGGGGAAAAAGAAAAAAACCACAGCCCATCTCCAGGAAGGCCATTTCCCAGTATAGCAGCGCCACCTGCCGAACACTCGCACCAAATACATCTGTATTAGTTTCTTGGTGCTGCCATCAGGAAGTACTGCAAAGTGGGTGGCTTATGCAACAGAAACTTATTGTTTCAGTTCTGGAGGCTGGAAGTCCGAAATTAACGTGTCAGTAGGGCTGGTTTCTTAACAGGGCTGTGAGGGAAGGATCTGTTCCAGGCTTCTCTCCTTGGCTTGTAAACGGCCAACATCATATTCACATGGCACTCTCCCAGTATGCATGTCTCTGGGACCAAATTTCCCCTTTTTATAAGGACATCAATCATATTGGATTAGGGCCCACCCTAGTGACCTCATTTTAACTTGATTAACTCTGTGAAGACTCTGTCCCCAAGTAAGGTCACATTCTGAGGTAGTGGGAGTTAGGGCTTTAACATATGAATTTAGGGTAGACAAAATTCACCCCATAACATCCCCTTTCAAAAAGGGGAGGCAGCTGTTGGCCTACTACCGAGCTTTTGTTAAGGATGAACACCTGACCCAAGGGGGCCTTATGACTCTCAGGCCTGACATCCCGATTTTGGAGTGGGTCAACAAGCACCCGACAACCACAAGGAAAGGGCCCATTTGCTGGTAAAATGAAAATATACTTGAGGGTATGGCTGGCTTGGCCCTATCGTCATCTCAGTTTTGTATAGAGGAGTAATAGCTACCCCTTTGGGAAAAACTTTATTCCCCACTCTGCCGCCTGAAGCAACGCTACTGGCTCAGTAGGGCCCTTGGATTCACAGAGATTCTCCTAAATGCCCAGGCCTCGTTCATCTTTGGTTCAACTAAGCTGAAAACTTATGGTGCCAACAGTGTTTCTGCCAGTTTGACCTCAGCGCCAGTTATAGTGGTCGATGGGATCAGTGGACAGAAGTCAAGGCTGTTCTCAAAGCTCTGGTAGGTCGGGCTGAGGGGCAGGTAGTTGAGAGCGGCAATAAGCCATGAGCCCTGAATGTCCCAGCACATTCTTGCTGGGTAGGCCAAGAATGCAAGGCTCAGACTGCTCTTTGTTCAGGCTGTTTCTCTGGGCTGTGTTTGCAGTGAACAACCTTGAGGAATGAGGTAACCCCTTCCACCAACTCCACCAGCTCCCCACTCACTATAAAAGCAGCAGATTCCCCAAACCCAGGGTTCCTCAAATGTGCCACAAACCCACTGAGTGCACTACACCTACTTAGGCCCAAGTTTATCACCTCTGTGAGGCTTGAGGGGCATGGGGGATTGACACCAACCTCATGCTCATGCTGCTTGCTGTGCTATGAGTAATAAAGTCCCCTCTCTCTGACGTAGGTGTCTCCTGTGTTCTACAGCATCCATGAGATAGTATCAGGCTAATGTGTCAGCTTGCAAGTAGGGTAAAATCCCAAACCCTTCACACACCCTGACTTCATGAGGACTGACATAAGAGTAAAAGCCCTATAGCTTCCGGAGGGCTTGGACAAGGACTCTCTGAGCATGTGACATATTTAACTGGTT
Source organism: Equus asinus (assembly GCF_041296235.1). Classification (NCBI taxonomy): domain Eukaryota; kingdom Metazoa; phylum Chordata; class Mammalia; order Perissodactyla; family Equidae; genus Equus; species Equus asinus. The sequence continues at coordinate 39,389,562 of NC_091812.1, forward strand.
CAGACACCTAACGTTTGGTCTCCCTTAGGTGACTTTGCTCTGTAACAATAATTCAGTTGCCCATTCTTTCAATTATTCCATTCCTCAAAAAGAAGTTTTTACACTGCACAAGACACTCTGATCACTTTTTTTTTAAAGATTGGCACTTGAGTTAACATCTGTTGCCAATCTTTTTTTTTTTCTTCTTCTTCTCTCCAAAGCCCCCAGTACGTAGTTGTATATTCTAGTTGTAAGTGCTTCTGGTTGTGCTATGTGGGAGGCTGCTTCAGTGTGGCTTGATGAACAGTGCTAGGTCCACATCCAGGATCTGAACCAATGAACCCCTGGGCCACCGAAGCGGAGCATGTGAACTTAACCACTGGGCCATGGGGCCCATCCCTGATCACTTTTTATTAGCAATAACAACAACAGCAACAACTAATACTTATAGAGTGAGAGTCATTGTCCTAAAGACTTGAGCCTTTGTTCTGTACACTCTCTGTAAACTATCATCTTTACTCCTGAAAACAACACTTGAAGAGGATACTGTCACCTCCAGTTTACAGATTAGGAGACTAAGGCACAAGTCATAGTTGGTCAGGGGCAGAGGTGGGATTCAAACCCAGGCAGTCTGGCTTTAGTCCTCACTTTGAACCACTCACTATGGTCTCACAGTAGGACCGTCTCCTCCCAGGGCCAGAATGAACCACAGAGGCCTAGAGATCTTTGTCTGAAATCTTAGGAAAACAATTCTGGTCAAACTTTTAACACTTCATTTTGACATATGACATTTTAAAATACTTTTTGACAACTTATATTAGGCAATTAGACAGTCTTCTACTTTGCTCTGATCTTTTCTATCCAGCCTATGTATAAACCCAGTGTCAAGTTTTCACACTCTGTATTAATTTCCTATTGCTGCTATAACAAATTATCAAACTTAGTGGCTTAAAACAATAGGACAAATTTATCATCTCATAGTTCTGGAGGTCGAAGTTCCAAATGGGCTGGTGGGACTGTGTTCCCTCTGGAGACTCTAGGGGGAGAATCCATATCCTTGCATTTCCAGCTTCTAGAGGCTGCCTGAATTCCTTGGCTCATGGCCTTTTACTCCATCTTCAAAGCCAGCAGAGTAGCATCTTCAAATCTCTCTCTCTGATGTTTACCCTCTTGCCTCCCTCTTTCCCTTATAAGGATCCCTGTGATTACACTGGGCCTATCCAGATAATCCAGGATCTTCCCCATCTCAAACTCCTCAACTTAATCACATTGCAAAGTCTCTTTTACCATGGTAACATATTCAGAGGGGATCAGGATGGAGATATCTTTGGGGAGGGGCCACAATTCTGCCGACCCTGGACTCTAAGCAGTTATTTCTTTCCGCAGTATAGACATTTTTACACAAATACCTGGATTGGAGATTTAAACAAGCCCATTCACCAGATAAATAACAATCCATTTCATCTTGGCTGTGAGGACAGAGCTCCCAGAGCATTAACCTTTTGGGTCAAAGAGAACATACTGCTGGAACACGTGTGGCAGAAACTTGAACCACTGTAACAACATAAAAGCTTAATCATTTGAAAATGTACCTGAAGTCGAGCATTCATAAGCATGAACTCCTGTTGGTTTTTCATGTTTTCATTCATAGATTTTGAAAATATAAACCCCATCTTGACCTAAAATGTAAAAAAGCAAAGATGCTTAAAACAATATATTCTACATGCATCCTCATATGCTCTGCTTTGAGCTACCATGAGCATATAACAACACACACACAAAATTTCTGACCTGGGAAAACCGTGTGGATTCTAGTCTTTGCTCCTAACTAGCTCTCTGGCCTTAGGCAAACTTAACCAGCCTGGCCATCATTTATTTACCTAAGACCACCTGATTGAACTAGATGATTCTAAAATCTTCTCCTGCTCTAAAGTATATGGCTCCATGTTTCCTGATTTTGCTTCCTACTGTAAATCTTGAAGAACTGAATAGTTTAAAACAAACCAACCCAAAAAAACCCTCTCTTTTTGTGAGGGACAGGGTGGATACCATCCATCCTTTTACTTCTATGCAGTCTCATGAGAGAACTTTTGCTTCTGAGGAGCGGTGAGTCAGAAGATGCTTTGTGCCCCTCGGGGGCGGGTTTCTCTGTGCTCCTTGCATTTGTGTTTCAGGAAGTTTTAGGTGTCTCAAGGTCACTGGACCAATACTCTTCCCGTAATCCCTGCCCCTATCCTACACACTTCCTATTTCCATGCACCCATTGCTGACATCCCTTGGCCATCCTCCTCTAGCTTCACCTTTGTTCTCTTTAAGCTATTACTGAAGTTCTCAAAAGGGGAAAAACAGGAGACTTAAATGTCGTGGGAAATCCAATTTTTAAAAGAATACTTAGTATTGTCTATCTTATTTATTTACTTAAGAAGTTAAGTAGGCTGTCACTTCTAGGTGAACCAGAACTCAAATTTTTTGTTCTTAATCCACTTGGGTAAGTACAGAAGACCTTCAGTTAGTTGTTGATTTTACTTTCAGAAGACTGCAAAACTCAGGGAAGTTACAACTGTTCTACCTTCCTCAACAATGTTGCTGATTCTCTTTGATAGGCTGTAGAGCAGGCTTGTGAACCTCAGGTCAGAGTGGCAAGTCATAATGCTTTCTATCCAGGATTCACAGAATTCTGCAGGAAGTCCAGAAGAGCTCCTATTTTCCATATCCTTATCAGGAAACCCTGGGTTCTGACTAACTGGGGAGAAGACAGGGGAGAGGGAGGGCATTTCATGCCACGTGGAATGGGTTATCCCTGCTAATGGGGCTCCAGGTGAGTGGGAACCGCAAGCCAGACTTCAGTGGCTTCCCTGTATTCTGGCCAAAGATGCACCCTGTAATTACAGGGACCTCTGAGCCAGAGTCAGCTTCAATGCTGGGCACAGGCAACCACTCACCAGAGAGAAGGGGTGCAGCCCTGAACAGGCCTGGGAGGTCATGAGGTTTCTCTCCCTCTCTGCCACTGCCCCACTGCATCCTATGACCAGAGTTAGAGGCTACCAAGGGTGGGAAGATCTAGCAGAAGTTCTCTCCTTTTCTCCAAACTCTGACAGGCACATGTCAATTGTCTCCTACAGCAGAGCTTGCTTGAAGGCAGGAACAATATATTACCCATCTTGGCAGTCTCCATGGTGTCTCTTTCCCATAAATGTTTGCAGAAAGCATGAGTGATACAAGAGAAAGCATGGCTCAGGCCACTTGCCATTTCTATTTGTCCTCTGCACATGGAAGTAGATGATTGAGTTTTTACATATCCTGCAAACATTTATAAAGAGAACAACTGTCCTTTAATCCCGTTCCTACACACACCCTGCATGTCACAGAGCTGTGTCTCTGACAGTGCCCCTATTTATAGAGGGTAGGATCCCCCCTGAAATGCAGGGACAGTCCTCATGTCAGCCATCTAAGGAAGAGAAACTACTTGGAAAGTTAGGACCTAGGCTTACCTCTTTCTGGGCTTTGCTTTCTTGTAGTCTGGATGTTTTGTTAATGACACTCCTCAGAGTTAAAGCTGGAAGCCAAGCAGGTAGAAGAGCTTACCCGCGTCCTCTGCGGAGACCAAACCTGTAAATGATTGCACCACACCTTGTCAACTATGCCCTGGAGTTCAGTATTTTCAACCTTCCTCTCCTTCCCCACCCTATCAAAGCCATTTTCCAAAGTACGGAGGTTCCTCAGAATACTCCCAGCTTTCTCTCTCCCAGATACACAAAATATGAATCAGAAATGATGACTACAGTTAACGCTACTGTATGATACATAGGAAAGTTGTTCAGAGAGTAAATTCTAAGACTTCTCATCACAAGGGGAAATTTTTTTTTTTTTATTGTATACACATAAGATGATGGGTGTTAGCTGAACCTATTGCAGTAATCATATGGCAATTATGTAAATCAAACCATCATGCTGTACGCCTTAAACTTATACAGTGATGTATGTCAATTATTTCTCAATAAAACTGGGGGGAAAAAAGAAGCAAGAGTGACCTTGCAATAGAGATAACTTTGAATTCAGTCAATTGCATAAGTCTTTCCAAAATTCCAAGACTTTATCATTGGTGACAAATGTCTTGCTACTTACAGCTTAGACACCAGTGTGTCTCAGAGGGCTGAGAATGCTGATTTGGTTCCCTTTTGCCTTCATTTTGCCTTTGATTACTCCTTTGACCTTAGAAAGGGCTCTTTCATGCCCCAGCCCTGCCTCAGCAGTGCTGTAGATTACAATGGAAGGGGTATTTCTGAGGACTGTTGGGACTGCAAGTTCCAGGGCAGCCTTCTTCCAGTCACCCCTGGGGACCCGGATTTGATTTTACTTACTAAAAAAAAAAGGATAATTCCATGACCCATCGTGACCTCTGTCATTCAAATTTCCGCACTGACTCATTTCCTGATCAAATGACACATTATCTACATTTATGACTGGTTGCATAATTACAATCATTTTCAACAAGTCTTTATGTTCCATTCAAACTAGACCTCTTCGCCTGCAAATTCCAGCACCGAACCCACAGCTTCCAGGAGGTTTCCCCTAATTTAACTCCACCCGCGCTCCCTGGACCCAATTACTGTCACTTGGGAACTTCCTGCAGTGGTGTGCTGATTTCCGTGATAATGCTCTGCTTTCTTTCCCCAGCTCGATTACATTACAGGAAAGGCCAGAAGTCCTCGCGACGGCAAGAGACTCTTCTGAGCAGGGGGTGGCTCTAGCGGTCAGCACTAGGGGCTGGAGGAGAGCCAAGGGCGGGCGCTAAGGGGGTTGGGGGCGCCCAGCCCGGCTGGGCAAGCCCGGGGCCCCGGAGCTCAGCGCTGCAGACGCGGCCGCACGGACCCACCCTCCCACCCACCTGCGGCCGGCCGGTCCCGCACGGCCGGCGCTCACTCACTGGGCAGCGGGCGGCGGAGGCGCGGGGACACCGGGATAGCAGCAGAGGCCTACCAGCCCGGGGTCCCCTATACCTCAGCAGTGACCCGGCCTCGCCCAGAAGAGCCTCGGGATTGGCTGGCATGATAGTAGATTCCGAGCCTCAGCCAATCAGCGCAGCCCTTGGCTTCCTTAAAGGGCCCGCATGCCTGACCGGAGGCCTCGCTTTCTGGCCAGGCCCCTAGACGGGCAGGTCAAGGAGGCAAATTCAAAGCTGCAGCCACTCAGCTGTCAGATTTTGAGGGGAGGCAGAGGAAACAGAATGGAAATCTCAAAGGCCTCAGTGCGGGTTTCAGTTACCCGCGTATATGAGGAATCCATGCTCCAGCGCTGAGCTAAGCTTCAATAGCCCTGGATAATGAGCTATCTCCCTGTTATTCTCCAGAAATAGCGCCAACGACCACTGTTGAGTCAGTTTCTGAGAAGAGAATGTGTCTCATGAAGGGTTGTCCCTTATATCCACAGTTATAAACATTTTTAAGGGCTTTTCTATTTGCAGAATAGGTTTAATGTTGAGGGTGGACTTTTTTCTCTCTCCATTTGAATCTCAACACAGCTTATTTAATCTATTAGAGCCTCAGTCTCCTCATCTGTTAAATTGCCTCTATTAAAATGGCAAAAAGGTTAAGACAGGAAATGAAAAAGAGCAGACTTGACCAAAGTTACTAATTCTTTATTTTTGGACAGAGCCATCTGTCTCCCCTGCTGTTCTGAGAGATGTCCATTTCTTCTCACCCCCACCAGCAATTTCTATCTTGAGTAAGCCAAGCCTCTCTCCCAGCCTCTTTGAGAGAGTATTTGAGGAACTGTTGGCACTCTGTTCTTTGCTGCTAGATGGCTTGGAAGAATAGCAGGGACTTCACCAGGCTCTGGCCTTGATGAAGGTCCATGAGGAAGGTCTCTGCTCTTAGCCCTGGCTGATCACCACGTCAGTGGAGGCGACTAACCTTCCCCAGGCTCAGCCTGTGGGTGAACACCACACCGACCTCCTAGGCTTGCCTTGATGCTCTCAGCACCGGCCCTCAGTACTCTAGAGCTTGGGTCCCACATTCCAGACACTATTTGTTGAATGGCTGGGTGGGGACATCTCACTAGCATCTCTGTTTCCAGTTTTTGGAGTGGATATGTTCCCAAGGAGCAAAGCCGTGTGGAGTTTTGACTCTTTAAGGGAGGATAACAACTGATAAAAGAAGTGGGGAATAGCATTTGGGTACACAGACTCTAAAAGTACCACAAGTAGATTCAATGTACAGCTCTGTCACTGTCACTCTTTATCCTCTCCAAAACTTAGTTTTATCGTCTCTACCATAGACTCAAGCCATCTAACTTATGAGATTGTGAAGACTAAATGAGAAAATATATTTAGGCACTTAGCACAGTGTCTGGCACATAGTTAGCATTCACTAAACGGTAGTAACCAGCAACCATAGGGAGCTGTTACTAACTCTAGGTCAGAAGGGATGAAGGGGAGGGAGCAGTTACTAAAACCAGGCAAGAGCCATACTGTGGCTGTAGGAGAGGGCAACCCAATGGGAGCTATGTTGTTCAGTAGCAGAAAGCAGTCAATGCTGATCTTTGGCCCAGTAGGATGAGATCCTATGGTTGTAGCCACTGCTAGGACCTCAGCTCAAAGTGGGGACAAAATGGAGAAGAAAGACCCATCTCTCTGTACCCCATGCTCTGGTATCCTGCTGAGGAATTATATTGGCTGGATCTACAGGACACCAGAAGATGAGGGAGTCAGGTTGATGCAGTCTATAGAGGTCAGCCTCTTATACATAAAGACTGGAGGGACAAATGGAAAATATACAGCACACCATTTCTACAACATTGGGTTTATCGTGGTTAGAAGTCCTAGTTCAAAATGAAGAAATGCCCTCACTAGAGGACCCAACCATGGTTCTGTTGAATTGGAAGCTGAAACTGCGCCTTGATCATTGTGGTTCCTCATGGTGATGGAATTGGGTAACTGATCCCAGTTACCAAGGGGAAATTGGGTTGCAGCTCTACAGTGAGGGCGAGGAGAACTGTGCATGATGCCTAGAAATTCACTGGGCACGTCTTAATACTCCACGTGCAAGAAAAATGATCAGATAACTGCAGTAACCTGATAAAGTCAGACCACTTCAATTTCAGATCATGAGGAAAGTAAAGTGTTGCATCACCACACCGAGTAAAAAATCCTGATCTCCAAGATACTGCATAGGACAAGGGAAATATAAATGAATGAAGTAGGAAGCTATGATTATCAATTTTAGCCTTACAACAAGCTGTAGAGGCAAGGACTGTTGTGGCTCTGCATATAAAGTGTTAATCCTTTTTTTCCCTGCCCCTCTTTTCTTGTTACCTTGTATGAAGAGTACTGGTGGAGACAAATATTACAATTTAGTTTCTAGGTCAGAGTATACCTGGATTGATATCACCTCAAAGCAATATGGTGGTTGGTGGGATTCTGTGATTCTTACATGTAGGAGATGAGCTTCTCTTCATCTGAGCAAAGGGCAAGAATAAATGCTGAGTGGCAAAACAGATAGACTATATGGGTTTTATGCTTACCTTCCCTCATATCCATTCTCCTCCCTTCCCTGCCCTGTCCTATCCCCCAGAAGCTGACCTGTTTGGAAAGCTTCACCTGAGCTCTCCTCAGCTAGTTTCCATTTGGGTTTGCACAGTGGGGGTCATCCACAGGAGACCAGAGGCAGGAGGAAAGAGAGGTAGGGTATGTTTTCTCCATTCTTTCTCTGTTTGAGGGTGAGGATCTGATGGTGGTTATGTCCTTCCACAACTGCAGGTCTCGAACAGTGGCCTCTCCTCCGTGGCTCCAGCTCATGGAGCTCTGAAAACACTTTCTTCCCTTGCTTGTTAGCTGAGAGGTGGTATGGGCTTCCCACTATTGCTAGACTCTCAAGTCGATGGTCTTCTTACCCCATCGACACTCCTTTAAACAGTGTCTTCATTGATATCTCTTTAGTGGAATCAACTGAGTAGAATTCCGATTCCTGATGGAAACCCAATGGCTACACTTTAAACCGTACACATACATTATAAATACTCCTGTATGTATGATATTGCTCACAATTTTAAAATGTAAGTGAAAAAAATGACCATGGGAATATATACCCTGGGAATTGAGAGAAATTTGGTATCGCTATTGAATACATTTTATAGAATGTGAGGTAAGAGGATTGAAGGAAATTTATTTCGATATCAAATAACATATAACTTTAACTGGTATGTGCGTTATGTCTAATTGTATGAATTTGCAAATGTATGTGTATATGTTTTCACACAAACATATAAATAGGTGCTTGTTATCATTTTTCATTATAGCATAAGGATTTCATGTTGTTACATAGCATTCACATATACCATTTTTTATTTTTTTTTATTTTTTTTTAAAGATTTTATTTTTTCCTTTTTCTCCCCAAAGCCCCCCGGTACATAGTTGTATATTCTTCGTTGTGGGTCCTTCTAGTTGTGTCATGTGGGATGCTGCCTCAGCGTGGTTTGATGAGCAGTGCCATGTCCACGCCCAGGATTCGAACCAACGAAACACTGGGCCGCCTGCAGCAGAGCGCGCGAACTTAACCACTCGGCCACGGGGCCAGCCCCCTCACATATACCATTTTTAATAGGTATATGATTTTCCACAAGTTTGTGTACAATTTTTTTGCCACTGTCAATAACATCATGAAGACCAACTTCATATATATAGTTTTTTAATATGTTGATTGGAAATACTGGGTTAAATAGTATAAATATTTTAGAGAGAATTGGTGTAAAACCCTCAACTCACTGAAAGTCCCCTATCCCGGGACAGTAAAATTCCTCAATATTTCCCCATACACTTTAAAGTAATTTGTTTTTTCTTAAAGATTGGCACATGAGCTAACATCTGTTGCCAATCTTCCTTTTTTTTCTTCTTCTTCTTCTCCCCAAAGCCCCCTAGTACATAGTTGTATATTCTAGTTGCAAGTCCTTCTGGCTGTGCTATGTGGGACGCTGCCTCAGCGTGGCCTGATGAGCGGTGCCGTGTCCATGCCCAGAATCGAACCTGTGAAACCCTGGGCCACCGAAGCAGAGAACACAAACTTAACCATCTGGCCACGGGGCCAGCCCCTAAAGTAGTTTCTCAAAAACAAAGTTTTTGAAAGCTCAAGATGTATTTAATAGTATTTCCTTTTAACAGAAATACTTTCACAAGATGTGTGAATTTCTCTGTTAATCTGGGAACCCGGTTTAGCCAAGAACCTCTGTCTGTGAAAGGGAGCAAGTAGTTGTACCGTCTGGGGCTGAGGCTAGAATTTCTTCAGTATTAAGCTATTCTGGAATGGTATTGCCCATGCTCTGAGGAACACGTTCTGAATTTTAACCTTACACCTCAATCATGGAGCACGCCTGTAGCCTGGGCACAATCAGAACCAGAGCATCTCTGAGCTTTGTACAAACCTTGTTTGGACTTTGTCCATTCCTCAACAGTGACACCATGTGGCAGTGTAATATAATGGCAGTGGTAGACTCACGCAGTTCTCTCCCTACCTAGAGATTTTTAAATTGAGATATACTTCACATACCATAAAATCCACTGCTTTAAAGTATGCGATTTGGTGGCTTTTAGGATATTCAGAGAGTTGTGCAACCATCACCACTATCTAATTCTCTAATATTTTCATCACCCCAAAAAGAAACCACATATGCAATAGCCATCACTCTCCATTTACTCCCTTCCCTCAGCCCCCAGCAACCCCAATCTGCTTTTTGTCTCAATAGATTTGCCTAGTCTAGACATTCCATATAAGCGGAGTCATACAATATACGGTCTTTTGTATCTGGCTTCTTTCAGTTAGCATAAGCTTTTCAGGGTTCATCCAAGTTGTAGCATGTATCAGTACTTCATTCCTTTTTATGGCTGAAAAATATCCCCATGCTTGGGTATACTACATTTTGTTTATCCATTCAAAATTAATGGACATTTATATTATTCCCACCTTTTTGCTGTAATGAGTAATGCTGCTATGAATGTTCATGTACATGTTTTCGTATATATGTTTTCAGTTTTCTTGGGTATATATGTAGGAATGGAATTACTGGGTCATATGGTAACTCCATATTTAACATTTTTTTTTTTTTAAGATTGGCACCTGAGCTAACATCTATTGCCAATCTTCCTTTTTTTTTCTTCTCCTCCCCAAAGCCCCCCAGTACATAGTTGCATATTCCAGTTGCGAGTGCCTCTGCTTCTGCTATGTGGGGTGCCACCTCAGCATGGCTTGATGAGTGGTCCATGTCCAGGCCCAGGATCCCAATCAGCGAAACCTGGGCCACCGATGTGGAGTGTGCAAACTTAATGACTTAGCCATTGGGCTGGGCCCTCATGTTTAACTTTGTGAGGCTGAACAAATTCACAATGCCACCAGCAGTGAATAAGGATACTAATTTCATTGCACACTTTTATGGTAGTTAGGAGCATAGACACTGGAACCAGAATGCCTGGTTTCAAATCTTGGCTGTGCTACTTCCTAACTGCATAAGCTTAGACAAGTTACTTAAGCTCTCGACAACTCTGAAATAGGGGCAATAATACTACCTTCCACGAGGCCAGCCCCATGGCCTAGTGGCTGCTCCACTTCAGCAGCCCAGTTTTGCAGGTTTGGATCCTCGGCACAGATGTACACCACTTGTCAGTGGGCATGCTGTGGTGGCGAACCATATACAAAGTAGAGGAAGACTGGCACAGATGTTAGCTTAGGGTGAATCTGCCTCAGCAAAAAAACCCATATATATATATATATATATATATATACACATACATATATATATAATACATTCCTCATAGGATTGTTGCAAAATTTAAATGAGCTAATATATGTAAATCACCAAGACAGTGTCTGACATATAAAAAATGCGATATGTTTTACTATTTCTGCAATTTTTGATCTTTATTATAATTATTGCGTTTTGTTTTGTTAATTTGGTAGTTGAAAAAAGTGATGATATAGTTGGTTGAGGTTTGCCATTGAAATGGAGTAATCAGAGATGACAATAATTTAAAGGGGCAGCAAAGTCAAGGAAAGCTTTTCTGAGCAGGAAGTGATTATATTTCAGAGTGTAACCTGAGGAAAACAGGCTTCACATGGTTCAGGCCAAGCATGTAATAGCATTCTAAGAAAACATAAACTGACTGCTGAAGCCTGAAGAAAAATACTGAAACTTTTTAAAGCAGTCCCTGCAAATGCTCTGCGCAGCATATTGAACAGCCTCCTAATCGCTTCTCTAGATATTTCTCTTTCCAAATTTTTTCTGCTTACAGTAGGTGCTTATATTTCTCCTCCTTCTTGACCACGAGGTTTCCATATCACTAAACCAAACCCCTATTAACTTCCTCCTCCTACAGCCCATGCAACTCACATGACCCTGTTATCAACCCGGGGCTCTCAGGCTCCTGTACCCCTGAGAAATTCAGCCTGGTCTCCTACCCTGAATGCTGTTCTTTGTTTTTTAGTTGAAAACAGTCTCTGGACTCTGATGAATAAAATGATCTACTTTATCATATATTCCCTCTCCTTTGGAGCTCTTCGCAAGAAGGACACAACATCTGTTTGTGACCCAGGGACACCACAAGACTATGCTTATACCTCAGTCTTCATTCTTCTTCTCCTTCTCCGGCAAGCATCCCTGGAAGTGCTGCACAGCCTGGCCTGGCAGCGTCCGTCACATTTCTTCCACGCAAACCTGGGAACAAGCATGTTAATGTTAGAATTTATTCTTCCCTATGCCAACTTCCCATCTTCCTCTTGCCCTCCAAGAACACAAGAAAAATGATGAGTCAACTGGGTTAAATTGTTTGTTGCTGTGGCAGGCATTAATTATACCCTTTACCAAGCAAATGAGGGTTATTTCCATGTCTATTGGAGTCTGTGAAATACAGGGTGATAAATACTGAATGATTTTGCTTGAGACCAGCCCTGCTATATCAGAAGCCAACTAATACTATGTTTTCCAACGCAAACTTAGGCCAGCCCTCACTGGAGTTGGGGAAACTGCTTATCTCTACCCTCTGGGCCCTTGCCTTGAGAGAGTTGAACTTCACTCAGTAGAAGCATGCCTATGTTGCTTCTGACTTCCCAAGTCTACCTCAATGTTTGAAGCCAGAGTCTCACTATCTTATCTTACTCATAAAATGCTGCTGTGGTCTCTTTTACTTTGTCAGCTCTGATTGGCACAAAATCAGCAAGAATTTCTGGGTCAGAGACCTTCGCTTGGGGTTGTAAAATGTCTATAACTCTAGTCTGTAATTCACACGTTTCTACTTGGCTTGTTCATACACGGGAATGATTGAAACCTATGCTTTCTACTTACCCCCCACTCTGCCATCCATATTCTGTAAGGGAGTAAAACCCTTCATCCCTGAACAGAGTTCACACATGCATACCCTTTAATGCTGATGCCTTAGCTGATGGCATTTCTTAGCCTCTGAGGCTTTCCCTCCGCCAACCCTATCAGAGGAATGCTCTAGCCATAATCAGAGCCTTTTTCTGTCATCCCTTGCATTGTCCTCCCTGTGAATTTCTTCAGCTTCTGATAGAAAGTGACCTGGACCAGTCATTTCACAGCCTGATTAATAGCAAGTCCCTGGAGTAGGACCGAGGCTTTGGGCCACTCCTAGCATACTGCTGCCAACTTTCCATTTCCAGAAAAGATAGTAATTTCTTCTCAATACTCTGGAACAGCATATTAAAACATATATATTATCCTTGATTCCCTCTTCTCCCTTACTACTCATATTCATCAGCAAGCTCCATTAGTTCCACTTCCAAATTATACTTTGAATGTGGTCTACAGCAACAGCTCCTAAAGTCTCCCAGCTTCCATGCTGGTCCCTCTACACTCCATTCTTCAGACCACAGCTAGAGTGATATTTTTAAAACATCCATCAGGTTGCTCCCCTGCTTAAATCATCCAGTGCCTTTCCACTGCAATTAGAAGCTAATCTTCTTCTCTTAGTCCTCAAGACCCTTCATGATATGATCTGATACCACTCCTCCCTTCCCGCCACACTCCAGCCACAATGACCTTCTTTCCGTCCTAGATCTTGCCAAATTTGTTCTCTCCTTATGATCTTTGTACCTATTGACCCCTCTGCCAGGAATGCTTGTCCTACAGGTCTTTTCATAATTGTCTTCATAGTTCATTTCTGAACTGTTACCTCTTAGAGAAGCTTTCCCTGTCCACCATAACTAAAGGAGCCTCACTTCCAGGCATTCTACCATATTGTCCAATCTTCTTTTCTTTCTTTTTCTTTTTTTTTAAAGATTTTATTTTTCCTTTTTCTTCCCAAGATCCCCTGGCATATAGTTGTATATTTTTAGTTGTGGGTCCTTCTAGTTGTGGCATGTGGGATGCCGCCTCAGCATGGCTTGATGAGCAGTGCCATGTGCACGCCCAGGATCCGAACTGGGGAAACCCTGGGCTGCCGAAGCAGAGCATGAGAACTTAACCACTCGGCCACAGGGCTGGCCCTCCATCGTATTTTCTTTCTTTCCTTTTTTTTTAAATAGGACTTTCCAGTATCTGATTTCTGTTTATTAGTTTATGTTTGGAAGCTCTCTCTTGGAAGAGAAAGGCCTTGCTGTCCTTTCAGGAAAAGGTAAGGGAAAAGAGAAAACTACTTTTCATTCTTTTATGATGAATCTACAATCATGAATGGCAGATTAGATTCTCGATCCACTAACCTGGATGTGACTATAATTGGTCTTTGAATAACCACTTACTCATACCAGGAAACAAAAATCAGTTGTTCCCTTCAAAGTAGGGGTTTTGAAGACTTTTAGAACTCACACTGTTGTTGGCTTAAAACCAAGTGTGAGTATAAACTAATACTTCTGAAGGCAGTTCCACAAGAGACATTTGAACTAAACCATGTGCTTAAACCAAGAGAAATTACTTACAAGGAGATTGTTTCAGTTATACAACATGCACTTAGGTTATTTAGTTCTTGGATATTAAATCAATAAAATATTTCCCAGTATCCCCTGAAAGGGTATCTCCCAATTGTAAACTCTATTTTTAGTGGCCTTCAGTTCATTTATTGAGATTCCTTGGAATTACGTTATTTGCCATAAAGTATTTCCAAATTCCTACAGCGTTTATCCAAGTCATAATTATTTATGTCTGGGTTTGTGAATTCCTGAGGAAAGGGGACATTGTAGGAGGCCTCTCCTTTGGTTTAAAGTACCCACAGAGTGGGAGCTGCCCTTTGAAGGCAAGAGCTCTTTACTTGGCCAGGTCTTCCCCAGCTCAGGACAGGAAGGAAAGAGATAAATACTCTGTAAGTGAGAGAAGCACCTGAGCATAGATGTCAAGTGATGACAGCTGCTACTCCCTGGCCATCCGCATATATTAATTATTCCTGTATTTTAAACAGTTGTATAACCAGGACAAAGTCATCTGCTCCATGAAGTCTGTTTGGCACCAATCGATGGGGTACAAATAGATGGCAAATGTGGAGGCAACAGAAAGCGGGAGATGGTGGATGGACAGAGTGAGAGAAACATAGGGCAGTGGTTTACAACCCTCCACAATCACAAATAGAAAATGGGGACAAATCTGGATATTGTCTTTATAAATAATAATAAAATGCATTTTCAAATATTCAATGCAAAGAAAGCAGTTTGTCAATAGTTTTTTTTTAAGTATCTACATTATATCCTGGTTTTGTTTTTTTTTTGAAGAAGATTATCCCTGAGCTAACTACTGCCAATCGTCCTCTTTTTGCTGAGGAAGACTGGCCCTGAGCTAACATCCATGCCCATCTTCCTCTACTTTATATGCTATATGTGGGACTCCTACCACAGCGTGGCTTGCCAATCATTGCCCTGTCCACACCTGGGATCTGAACCAGCGAACCCCAGGCCGCCGAGAAGCAGAACGTGTGAACTTAACTGCTGCACCACCGGGCCGGCCCCATATCCTGTTTTTGATGATCAAGAAAGTTTACTGGAAATTGCTCCTTCACCAGGAAATTGCTAGCATCACTTCACGCCCAGGTGTAAGACCCTGGAATCTATCCTCCTTCAAAGATCAGGACAATCAAGGATCATCTCTCTTATTTTAGGAGTAGAAGTGGAAGTGGAATGGGCAGAGGTAGAGCAAAGAGTGGTATCGATACCAATAAACCAAATTAAATGGAGGAGGGGGAGTTATAACTGCACTTGCAAAGAATCCTTGGTTCAATTTTTTCCTTAAACATTATACCATCAGTTTTCCAAACTTCAGAGTGCACATGAATCACCTGGGGATGATATTGAAATGCAGGCTCCTAGGAAGACCTCCCAGAGAACCAGATTTAACTGTGATGCAAGTGACCCTCAGAATCACTCTGAGAAACAGCACATTGGCCATGATGAGTTTGTAGCCTCTAAAAATGAACAGAGTAAGAGGGGCATGAATGGGAAACGGCAATCCTAGAGAGGATAAGAGTGTCTGGTTCTTCAGCTCTGGCTTCCCACTGCTCTTCTCCTATCTTAGCACTTCTCTGTCCACTTTCCCCAAATCACAAAACCAACACAAAGTTTCAGAACTAATGCCAACTGCCCCCACCCCAGCTGTTTTGATTTTCATATATTTTTTAAGTGATAAGATCTCTTTTTTCTAAACATATCCTGTTTTTCTATCTCCAGAAGATTTTAAAAACATCTTTCAGAAGCTTGGTAAACTGTATGGGACGATGAATGGCTGAAGAGTGGAAACAGGTGGGTGAGATGAACTAAATCACAAATCTTCAGATTACTAATATGTAAATTACTGAGCAGCAAGCTGAATAAATACCTTCCATTCTCATCAACAACTTTAGAGAAAGACAAATTCCATTCACCTCCTGCCTTCTCTGTTGATCATTATGTAGACCTTAAACATTGCTTTAATAAAATAAACAAAAAACTAAACACACTCCCTCCCCCAGTTTTAAAAATTACTCATGGATCATGGTAACCATCTAAAAAGATATTGCTCATCCTGCCTACTCAGTAAATTATTTGCCTGAGACAACTCAGCTAGTTAGTGGTAGATGACTCTAGAGCCAGTTTTTTTTCTGACTCAATAGTCATGACCACAATAGTAGGTCATGATATCTATGTTCTGGGTTTTGACCACCATTTTTAGAAAAATGAAACAGGTTAAATAGAAAATATCACAGGAACTAAAGTGGGGAAGACACTGCTGTGTTCCAGCATGTGGCCTCAAAAAGAGATTTGAAAGAGGGAGCATCTGAGCTGAATCTCCAAGTCTATTACAAATTTATTGAAGCTAAAGAGAATTTCACACTCTCCACCAGATTTTTTTTAACTTTTTATTGAGATTATGATAGTTTACAACCTTGTGAAATTTCAGTTGTACATTATTGTTAGTCATGTTGTAGGTGCACCACCTCACCCTTTGTGCCCTCCCCCTGCCACCCCTTTCCCCTGGTAACCACCAATCAGTTCTCTTTGTCTATATGTTTAACTTCCACCTATGAGTGGAGTCATACAGAGTTCGTCTTTCTCTATCTGGCTTATTTCACTTAACATAATGCCCTCAAGTTCCACCCATATTGTTGTGAATGGGACGACTTTATCCTTTTTATGGCTGAGTAGTATTCCGTTGTATATATATACCATATCTTCTTTATCCAATCATCAGCTGATGGGCATTTAGGTTGCTTCCCATCTTGGCTATTGTAAACAATGCTGCAATGAACATAAGGGTGCATGGGACTTTTGGAATTGCTGATTTCAAGTTCTTTGGATAGATACCCAGTAGTGGGATGGCTGGGTCAGGTGGTATTTCTATTTTTAATTTTTTGAGAAATCCCCATACTGTTTTCCATAGTGGCTGCACCAGTTTGCATTCCCACCAACAGTGTATGAGGGTTCCTTTTTCTCCACACCCTCTCCAACATTTGTCACTTTTTGTTTTGGTTATTTTTGCCGTTCTAACAGGTATAAGGTGATATCTTAGTGTAGTTTTGATTTGCATTTCCCTGATGATTAGTGATGATGAGCATCTTTTCATGTGTCTATTGGCCACCCATATATCTTCTTTGGAGAAATGTCTGTTCATGTCCCCTGCCCATTTTTTGATCGGGTTGTTTGATTTTTTGTTGTTGAGCTGTGTGAGTTCTTTATATATTATGGAGATTAACCCTTTGTCGGATAAATAACTTGTAAATATTTTTTCCCAACTAGTGGGTTGCTTTTTTGTTTCAATCCTGTTTCCCCTTGCCTTGAAGGAGCTTTTTAGTCTGATGAAGTCCCATTTATTTATTCTTTGTACTGTTTCCCTTGTCTGAGGAGTTATGGTGTCCAAAAAGATCCTTTTGATACTGATGTCAAAGAGTGTGCTGCCTATATTTCTCCACCAGATTTTTAAGGCAGTATCATCCTCAGTATTCTTCCAAGTTAAAGAATAAAAATATGTGATATTCTGAGAATGTGAAAATTCTTACTTGGGAAGCAAATGCCATAACATAGCCAATGCACATCTTAATAGTCACTTGTTAGGCAGTATTTTGAATTGCAGTTGAAATGAATAAGCAAGAAAGGCAACCAATGAAGAGTTCAAATTATCGATTTAAAATTACAAAGAAAGGAGGAAGGAAAGAGGGAAAAGAAGTAGGAAGGAAAGGAGGAAGGAAGGAAGGAGGGAAAGAGAGAAGGAAGAAAGGAGAGAGAAAGAGAGAAGCACCTAGAAGTCCATTCGAATGCTTAAATACATTATGCCACCACCCTCTGTGTGAATGGCGTCGTTTCAGCTTGGGCTCATTCACTGATGTGTTACTAGAAGGGTTTTCTTAACCCTCACCTAGAATGTGCTACCCCGCCCAGGATCCCAAGGATGGCAAGAGAGAGAGCAGAGATCCAACTGTTCTTAAAAGTTGTAACTCGTGATGGGAAGTTCTTTTAATGACGAAGCAATTGACATTTCATTATGTCGAGGAACTTTTTGAGGAAGTCACAAAATCCACGTTTTAAAAATATATTTGCTATTACACACACACCTACTTTCTAGAATAAAAACCAAAGCCATGTGGGCCTGTCATTTTACTTTCTATATGCTGTAGAATTATATCGTTATGTCAAGATGTTCCATCATCTTGTAAAAGCTTTTATCAGAAACGGGGGAAACCTGATGGTAGAATTTAAGACGTCTAAATTCTGAAAGTAGTATTATTCTAAATCTTTTTAAAAACATCAGATGTTGATTTGGTTTAATCCTTGAAGCTTTTCCTTTAAAAAGCTGATTTACAGGAAACCGTACTAGTGAGTTTCACTTTTGGTTTCGTTTATATACATTTTTCTTCCAAGAACGCAAGATCCGCTTACTTCTCAAAAGAACTTCTGACAAGTGGGTTACTGGGGCAGTCTAGTTGTTTTTGAAGAAGAGCTGACCCAGAGAAGCCTTTCCCTGCAGATGGGCGGGGACCTCACTCCCGCTCCACCCCTTCTTGCCGCCCACTCAAAGCGACCCCTTCTGGACTGGATGCGCCGCCCGCAGTCTTCGCAGCTGGGTGCAGCGTCCCGGGTCTCCCCGCTCGCCACGAGTCTCCCCGCCGGCAGGTAGGGAGCTTTCTTCCCCGCAGGTCGCCCCCTGGCCATCTCGCTCGGCGTTTAAAAACGGACGGTCTATAGACCCTTTCTTTGGGGTGGAGAGAAGAGGAGGGAAAGGGGAAGCGCCATGGTTTAGGGGGCAGTGGAGCTGTCAAGATTAATAAGAACAGGTAACATGTTTGGCCTTTCACCAGGTGAGATTCAGTTTTGCTTAATGTCAGTCTTGTAAGTATACGTTTCTGCGCGTTCATGAATATGGTCCTGAGGTAGGTAGCCGAGTCTAGAGGGAAATTCTTAGGCTGGAGGTCAGGACACCTGGGTCCTGGTCCACCATCAGCCACTCACTAGCAGTTTGTTCTGGGTGAGATATCCCACCTGCAGCATCTCCTAAGGTCCCTTCCTGGTGTAAGATCCAGGATACCAGAACCTGAGTTCTTTGCTCTGTCTGCTCTGAGGACCTAAAGGAGTCCTGAAAGAGGAGGAGAGGAGCCTAAGAAAAAAACGTTAAAACATTTCTTAGACACATTGACTTTGGTCTATGTCAAAGTTCAGTTTGGGTTTGCCTTATAACACAGGGAATACTTTAAGTACCGATGTTCTGCCTTGTTTTTTGCACCTAAAAAATATATGTACTATGGATCATTTTCTATGGATTAAATAGCCTTCTGAAATGTGATTTTTCCTTAATGGCTGTATTTCATCATGCAGAGTAACCAAGCAAAATTAACCCCCATGCTGAGCATAAAGGTTATTTATAGTGGTTTACTGTTTTAGCCATTCACTGAACATCATGGTATATAACTCTCTGGGACATTGCTAATTATTTCCTTCAAGTAAACGCTTGGAATTGTAACTCGTTAGTCAAAGAGTCTGAATATTTTAAAGGCCTTTTGATGTAAATTGAACATTGCTTTCCAGAAAGGCTGTACCAGTTCACATTGACAATTGCCAGCAGTTTTTAAGAAAAACTATGATACTCTGAGGAAAAAATTAGCCTTTTTTGGTGAAGGGGGTAGACAGAGGTTGCAGGACAGCAGTTAGAGTGTGGTCTTAAAGGAGGTCACAGAAATACTGTAGGGAACTGAAGCCACACCTGGCAAATGTACAAGCATGTCTTGGGGTCACTAAAGTCACCCAAATGGAGTTTGGGAACAGGGTTTAGTTGAGTTTCATAGAGTTTGATAGTTTAGTAGAGGTTTAATAGATCAACTCTCCTGATCTATTAATGAGGTGGGTTTTCAGCTCACTTGGAGACACGTCGTCAAACTCTTGGAATTTGTGTGTGTGTGTGAAAATCAAATCATAGTTCATGTACATCAGGTAAAAATAAAAGGAGACCCTAAACCAACAGATATCAAGACACTCCTTGCTCCTACTTTTGAGAAACAAAGCTTAAATTATTTCCCCTGTTTCTTCATGCTACCCTTGGGAGGTAGAGAAGTAGTGTCAGTTTCATAGTGTGATACTGGTTTCCCCCAGGGACAAACCTGCTTCCCCATCCTGAATGAACCATCACTTCTTCCCTAGTTCACATTTCCTTGCTCTTTGAATGTCTCAGTTCTTTCTGGGAATTCAGCTATACCGTCAGAGTTTCTTACCTGAAGAAGATGTCATTATTCTTCTCTTAGACCAGCTGTCCTGTTGTGGGGTTTAGAGGTCAAAGACCATGTTTATGCACATGGTCTGTCTTCCCCCTTTTGGTCTTCCGCTGATGACAGTTACAATCCAAGGGAATGGAGCCTTGGAAGAGGAAGTATAATAAACAGTTAGGTAAATATCAGATCTAATCCATCACCTTCCAGTAAATCTTTACTACTCCTAAAATTTTCAACCAAATTTGTTAAAGATAGAAACTCCACCAGAATATGCCATAAACATTGGCAAAATTCGTTGTAATCCATGAGTGGATTTAACGTCTCTCTGTTTTACTGAACAGTTCTTTGCTTGGAGTTAGGGGTATTTTAACTTTTCTTCTGCCCAATATGTATATTTGTGTTAATAATATCACATTAGAATTTTATACTTGTAGTATAATCACCTTTGACCCAAAGAAAGGACAGCTGGATAGCTGCTGCGGCAGCCTCATTTCCACAAGCTTTGTGTTCTCACAGGCCTGAATACCATCCCTGTTCCCATCTACAGGGCAGACAGGAAGGCGAGAAATAAGGATTATGCACCTCACACCAGCAGGAGGAGGATGATTTGTTTTATTTTATCCTTTTTGTATATGTATATGAACATGAAGGATTTCTACAGGTTGATAAGAAACCAGTAAGATAAATAGGGCGAAAAATGATCAGATAATTCACAAAAGAACTAAAACAATCAACAAACCTGAGAAAAATTCAAGTTGTACTTTTCAATAACCAAATTAGAATAGTTTTAAAACAGCACCCAGTGCTGGGTGAAGATACAATGTAACTGGTACCAATTATCCACATGTGTCAAGAATAAGGAAAATGTTATTTCTCCTTGATCAATAATTCCACTTGGGAATCTATCCTTAGGGCCTAGCGTGGGGCCTGGCACACAGTAGACGCTTAACAAATATTTGCTGAATGCACAAATACTTCTGATATTTTTAAAATTGGAAGCAATCTTATACTTAACAATAGAGGAATTGAACATGACGGCACCACTAAATAAGATAGTTATGAATGTCATGCAGTAATATGGAAAATATCTATGTCATTATATTAAATGAAAAAATGAGTGTTGAATGTATGATAAAGTTATAATTACTTTTTCAAAGATTCATAGGGGAAAAGACTGGAAGAAAAATATATACTAAAATGCTCACAGTGATTGCAAGGTTTCTCAGCCTTGGCACTTTTGATGTTTTGGGCCAGACATGGCTTTGCTGTGGGGTTTTCCTGTCCATCACAGGATATTTAGCAGCTACCCTGACCTTTACGACCTTTACACTCCTCCCCCTCAGCCCGTTTTGACAACCAAAAATGTTTCCAGGAGTTACCTGGGTTAAATGGTAGAATAGTGGGCAATTTTCCCCTTCTCTTCTCATTTTCTGTAGTATGGTTATATTACTCTAATAATGAAGAAAAAGTTAAAAATAAACAAATGTCATTATTCTACCTCAGTTAGAAGGTTCTGGGGTTCTTTCCATTATGCTGCTCTATCTGCCAAACACTGTGCAGCTTGGCAAGGTGAAATGGTGCATTAATTTTGTTTTTATTTTTTCTAATAATAAAAGTAAGACATATTCATTCACTTGAAAATTTGGACACAGAAAAACACCAAAGAAATCATTCACAATCTCGTCTCCCTTTTTTTCCCTTTTCTCCCCTCCTTTCTTCCTTTTAAAAACTTTAAAGAGGTGAATACCTGCCTATCCTCCCTCTAATTTTACTGCTAGAGTTAATCACTGTCAGCATCTTGGTATGGATTTTTCTAGACATTTTCTACATTTAAACACACACACATACACACTGAGGTTTTTTTTGTTTGTTTTTAACAAAAGTGGATTTCTTTTGTTAAAAACAGCTACATATGCTGTTCTGCAGCTTACTTTCTACATCTGGGCAAAATCAATACATCTACATGTACTTAATTCTGTCCTTAATGGTATTACATTGTATGAATATACCAAAATTTATTTAATTACTTAAGCTGTCTAGGTAGTCCCAGTTTGAGGCTAGTATTACCAATGCCATCCCTTTACATATACTGTGTTATATATTTTTGTTTTTGGAGGATATACTTCTAGGAGAGGAAGTGAAAGCTCATATGACATACACATTTAAATTTTTAATAGAGGTTACCAAATTGTGCTCCAAAAAGTTTATACAACTTCACATTCCTATCATGAGTGGATGAGAAAACCCATTTGTTCATATGCTCAAAAACACTAAATATTAGGAATCTTTATAATTTTGGTCAAGCTAATAGGTGAAAAATGGTATCTCCTGTCTTAAATTTATACTTTTTTTTATCAGTGAGATTGAGCATCCTTTCCTATATTTAGAAGTCATTTGTATTTCTTATTCTCTGAACTGTATGTTGGAATCTTTATACTCGTTTTCCTTTTGGGTTGTGTGTAGTTTCCTTGTTGATTTATTGATTTTTGGGAGCTATTTATATATTAGGAGCATTAATCTTCTGCTTTATATAGGTGTCGCATTGATTAGTTGGTCAATTGTGAGTTTTTGTATGTATACAGAGCTCAAAGAGACTCTAAGAGAGAAAATTGACTTTATTCTCAAAGGACATAAATGTATGTATAACACAAGAGAGAAAATGTTGTTACGTAAACAGAAAGGCTGAAATAACAGTACGAACCTTCTTTATTTACTCCCCTGCTCGAATATAAGCTCCAAGAGGAGAATGATTTTTCTTTCCTCTTCACTGCTGTATCCCCAGCGCCTAAAATAGTGCCTGGTGCAGAGGAGATGCTCAATCAATGTTTGCTGAGTGAAAGAACTGGTAGAATTTCAAGCCGGATGACAAAATGAAGAATAGAATCTAGGCAGACACCCCTGAAAGAGTGGCTGTGAGTCATTCACATCTGAGTATGAATTGGTCAAATCCAGCTGTTTCTCCTTCTCACTCCCCCTGCTGTTAGTGGAATCAGTTTATTGAGGGAACAGGATTTATAATTTAGAATAAGTGAAGGACAGAGAGTAGATTTTTCAAGGATGGCACCTGGGGGAGAACTGGCATGGTTGGGGTAGTGATGTGGAAGACTTGAATAGTTAAAGGGTAAGATGAAAGTATTCAGCTCCTGGGGGGAAAAAAGAAGCATTAAGGGGTGGGAGATGTGGAAGTCATATTCTCTTTGCTTTGACATTTAGCACAGGACAGGTTTGGATTTCTAGATATGTTACACTGCAGAAAAGACATGAAGTAGTTGAGAGCATTTTGGTGCAATATTTTCTTCTTGGCTTCTTTTGAGTCTAGACTATAAGATTTTTTCAGGGCTTGTAATTAAATTTAAAAATTCTCATCATAGTAGCTTTTTTTCATTTGGCTTTATATGGCTCTGGGATATTAAGTGACAGTATTACTTAGTAATCCTTATTACTTAGTATCCTAAATTCCCTATTGCATTTCCACACTTACAGATCAGTCATTATCTGGTTATCAGAAGACTATTTCAATTAGAACTACCAAGTCCCGTAATCTCTGGGTATTCAATTATTGAGTAAAGAAGTTTTCTTTTTGTGTTTTCCATAATTAGGTCATTCCAGAAAGATGAGGATAGTTAGTGTCTTTACATTCATGGCCTACTGTCATTTGCTGAAAGGTAAGACACCAAATCCTTTCATTAGGTTCTATATTTTAAATATTTTAACCATAAGTTAAAATGGATGTGATAAAAATGGGTGTAACTTTTTATAGAGAGGACATTCTATTTTTCCTTCTTTATTTCATAAACCCATGTCATTGGACAAAGATATAGAGAATATAGACAAACTGAAAGAGACAAAAGTAACCCATTATCCATTTATCCATTACCCATTACCCATTTCCCAGGGATAATTACTGAAACTATCTGGGGAAATGGCCTGTATGAAAATTTTATTAGTTTGTTTTAAATAAGGGCAGGATCATTCTGAGTGAAGGTGTTGCTCTGTGACCTGCTTTTCCCAATGAGTATATGCTAAGGAAGAAAGACAGTGTACATGGAAAGTGTCAGGGTAACACAGTACTGGCGTCATCCTGAGACCATTCCTAAATCTCCATACCCATGTACCGCTGGGCAGACAACTGATCAGGAGTTTAGGCCAGTAAGAAGGGAGGACTATTGAAATCTACCATTCAGACTATGTAGAAGGCAAATAGATGTCCAGTCAAAGGACATTCTGGGGATGTCCACATGAAACAAAATTTCCCTGGTTATAAGTACCCCATTGCCATATAATATTTCTACAGTAATGTATGTTTATGAATTTTGGGACAATGACTTGTTTAGCTAATTTTGTTATTCTAATTCAGGGATGAGATACAGTATCCCAAAACATATTTTAAGCCCACTGGATAAAATATGTATTTTAGAGAAGTACTTAAACATAATTATCACGAGTGATCAGATAAATTGTTTGTAGTCCCTGCACTAATCTGTAGATTTTTTGAAGAATTTTCCACCTTCTGAAGATTGGTCATCTTTCTTTTCAGCATTTACTATCACAGTTACCAAGGACCTCTATGTGGTAGACTATGGCAGCAATGTGACAATAGAATGCAAATTCCCAGTAGAAGAACCATTAAACCTGGCTGCATTAATTGTCTACTGGGAAATGGAGAATAAGAAAATTATTCAATTTGTGAATGGGGAGGAAGACCCGAAGGTTCAGCACAGTAGCTACAGCCAGAGGGCCCGGCTGTTGAAGGACCAGCTCTTCTTGGGAAAGGCCGCACTTCAGATCACAGATGTGAAATTGCAGGATGCAGGGGTTTACTGCTGCTTGATCAGCTATGGTGGTGCTGACTACAAGCGGATTACTTTGAAAGTCAATGGTAAGAATTTTATTATAGATAAAGAGGCCCAAACGTTATTAAAACCATATCCCAATGTTGACAACTTTTCATTCTTGGAAGCCCAGCTTACTTTCCACAGCAGCTGTCTGTTCATTCATTCATTCACACACTCATCCAATGAGCATATCCTATTTGACCGTCCTTGGAGAGCCAGAGCCAAACCTGACAGAGCCAAGTTCCACAGCATGTTCAGTTTTCCTAAAAATAAGTTCCTAGTCTTTACCTTTTTGTTATAAAAGTAATACGTGTACTCGCAAATAATTCAGACACTATGGAAGGGAGTAAAATGAATTACAAAAGTGTCCCCCTCCCTTCACCACCATCTTCCATGGCATGCAAAGATAGTAACCACTATTTGTGTGTCCCTATAGGAATTTTTTTATTCATCATTTTTTAATTTTATTAGGTCTACTAGCGTTTTCCTTCCTTTGAACCTCTCTATGTCAAACCCAAATAAATGTATTAAAAACAAACCCCATTGTAAGGTTCACATACAAAAAGACTTGAAGTCAATCTTTGATGGCGAAAAATAATCATGTCAAGTATACAGGTAATTATTCTTCCTCAGAGACAGCGTAAACTATGCTCACTGGGCATACATTCAATTTGAAAAATCTATACCAATCTTATCTTGGAGTGTTGAAGAGGAACTATGAGTGTCAGATTCCCGGGTACTGACCCACAAATGTGTCATCAGGTCACTTCGTTCAAAGTTTTGGGTTGTCACCAGCTATGTAAAGGAAAACACCTCAGCTGACCACCTCTGCTTTCACTGTTAAGATTCATAGAATTGAGAGCTGTAAGGATCCCAGGCAAGAGCAGCTAATTCAAATGCCCAAAGAACAGAAATCCCCCCAAAGGATCTTCTGCTCACATATTTGCTGCAATGACACTCCTCTCATTTGAACCTGTCTTCCATAGTCTGTTGAAATTACTTTCTGATATTGAGCTGAAATCTGCGTTCTCTAGTCATAGTTTTCGGATTATCTGCCTGCTTCTTTTGTTTGCATAATAACCTTTTACTATATGATTAGAATTAAAGTATCATCGCTTGGTTTTTCCATTCCTGGCCTAACTACCATCTATCTGAAGGTCAATTAATATAAGTAGAAAAAGTTAACATTTATCCGAAATGGATAACTGATCACTATAAAATCAAAATTATATAGGAATTAGGAGAAATACATCTATTTTATGGTACATTATTGGGTCTCTGATTCTGGCTCAATTAATGCTACTGTTGTCAAGAAAATGTCACTTGTGAAGTAGATTTAATTTTAATTTTATTTTACCATATATTTCTTTAGAACAATGATATTCATGAAAGTAAGCTGGTGGGATCCCAAGTTGGGATTTTCAACTTTTCTTCAGTCCGTCAGCAAATATGAAACACCTACTATGTTTCAAGGATTAAACAAATTGTCAAGACTTAGCCCTATCAACAGCCAACATTGCCAGATCTGGGGTGGGGAGAAAGAGCGTAAGTCTGACAGGTAGAAGGAAGGACAGAGTGTATAAGTTTTTGCTTCTAGAAAAGGTTTCTCATCAGCCTATAAGGAGTATGCAGACAGTGGGACAGCTGTCCCTGTAGTGAGGAAGGGTGTCCTTCCAGTTCATCTGGGCTCTGTAATGTTCCTTGTGGATCTGCTATTTCCTTTGCTTGGTTCAACACAATAGGAAACCTTCTGGTACTGATGATTTTTCCAGGGAGGGGTCTCTGATGGAGCAAAACAGATGACCAGTGAGATCGAGGATCTGATTTGTTTGACCATTCCATTTTGTATTATAAATTACTAAATTGGCATCCTAGTCCCAATCCATCTTGTTGTCATTTGCATGTAGTGACCTTGGAGGTTGAGTTGAGCTGCACTGAGAGCAAGCCAGCCACGAAGCTTCAATTGCCTTAAGGCAGTGTCACCAGCACAAGTTTGTTGGCCTGCTTACATGAGCTTTACAACTCAGGGAAGTAGAACTCCTGAGTCACCTCCATATGAAAATGATTTTACAGTAATGCTGTCAGGCTTCTCTTCCCATCACTGCAGACTTGTGGTAACACAGCTTCCCCATAGGGAATTTACTCACCATGGGATTTTAAAGGTGAAGCATTTCAAAACTGAAATTAGAAAGAGTTGGTTTTGGGTTAACTCAATTATTATTATCGCTTTGAGTGTTATTGCACCTTTCTTGTTTGTTAGTTTAAATATTAGACTCTCAAACATCTAACTTTCCATTAAAAATATTGTTTTCCCTTAATCGTTGAACCCAATAGCAGGGAAAATGAAGTGCGCATTTATACTTTCAAGATCTTAAATGGGATTAGGCAACTAAAAGAACAAAGTGTTGCATAGTTATCTTGATAAATCTAATTCATTCGTGGGAACCAAGGATTAAATGCTATCTTTCCCCACCAACCCCATCTCTCCCCCAGCCAGCCCTGTTTAAGTTTTCTCTGTAGCATTTATCACCATCTGATATATCATGTAACATATCATATAAATGTACTTATCTATTTTGTTTATAGTATCTCTCCTCCTTCTAGAATATATAGTCCACAAAGGTAGGAATTTTGGTCTGTTTTATTCATTGCTGTATCCCTAGGGCTTGGCATATGAGAGTAGTAATGTAACAAGAGCAAACAAAAATATTTGTTGAATGAGTGAATGAGTGCATGAAATATTTCCTCAAATAGGATAAGCCTAAAACTTTTGAAACATGAACAGGTTTGGATATGTGAAAATTTATTTCCAAGACAGTTCATCAGGAACTGTCAGTACTTTCTAAAGAATACCACATGAGTGCACGTAAGTGGTAGGAGTAAGAGGAGGAGGAGCAGCTCTAGTGTAATAGTAGTAGTCATGAACACTCATCATTATGTGCCAGGACCTGTCCTAAGCTCTTTGCCTGTATTAACTCATTTAAGCCTCAATTGACTCTATGTAGTAGGGACTTTATCATATCCAAGGTGCATGTTTTTCTCATTTTACTATCTCTGAAATCTGAGTGTGTCTTTAACTAGGTGGCATCTTAGATTCAATGAAATGTGGCGTTATTCCCATTGTATGGATGAAAAGACTGAGATCTAAAGAATTAAGTGATTTACTCAAGTTCGCTCAGCTGTTAAGCCAGGTTCTAAACTCAAGCAATCCGGCTCTGAAGTCTGCCCTTAACAACCAGGTTTTACTGCCTGTATTTGTACCTCTGGAGTGTGTATTGAATTGTATATTGACTTCAAAACTACCGTGAACTTTTCGTGGTCTTGATGTGACTATAAAAGTTAACTGAGAAAGGTACAGACTTAACTAAATGGATAGACATATTGTATATTTGGATAGAAAGACTACTGGCTTCAAGATGCCAATTCTCTTTAAATTCATCTATATATTTACTCTGAGCCCAAAGAAAATGGCAATATGATTTTTATAGCAAGATAGTTGTTCCTTTGAGCCCAAACTTGGCCCAAAGGTGAATAGAAGAATTGAGGCAGAGCTAACAAGGGTTCTCCACTGCTAGGACATCTGAACATTAAGCTTATTTCTGAGAACCAGCCTGGACTGATATCCTTTCTAATGTGGATAACACCAAACCACATGTCTTGTTCCGTGCTAAGTGAAAGCCCTGATTTTTCTTTTTGCTCATAACCTAGCCCCATACCGCAAAATCAACCAGAGAATTTCTGTGGATCCGGTCACCTCTGAACATGAACTAACATGTCAGGCTGAGGGTTACCCCGAGGCTGAAGTCATCTGGACAAGCAGTGACCACCGAGTCCACAGTGGCAAAACCACCATCACCAATTCTGAGAGGGAGGAGAAGCTTTTCAATGTCACCAGCACACTGAGAATCAACGCAACAGCTAACGAGATTTTCTACTGCACTTTTCGGAGATCAGGTCTTGAGGAAAACAGTACAGCTGAGCTGGTCATCCCAGGTAATATTCTGAATGCCTTATTCAAATATGCCTAGTGTTGTCTCATGGCACCTAACGTGATGCCTAATCATCACAGGCATGCATTGTTTAGTGAATAAATGAATGAATGAATAACACTATATTTACAAAATGCACCTTGCTTACTCACCTCCATTCATCCAAGTCATATTGCTATTTAATAAACATTCAGCAAATATTTATTGAATATGCTCTATGTACCAGGCATTGGGGGCTCACGGAAGAATAAGACACCATTCACACTCTCCAGGAAACAGACAAGAAGACAGACACTCTTGTTCTATGTAGGAAATACTCTTATGGCTGGGGGATCTGGCGGAGCACCCGAGAGGAAGCCTCAACCCAGGCCGTGTTTCAGGAATCGAAATCCAAGCACACCAGAGCTGCTCCTTTCTTTCCGGGGTTTCTGTGACAGGAAGCAAGTGGAATGTACTGTTCTATCTTATTACAAATGGGAGAGATCCTTCCTCCCCATCTGCCTCCCCCAGGGTAGTCTGTGACCTTTCAACTCAAGGCAGTCTGCTCGGGGCACAGGACATAAGGCCGTGTGTCCCTGAGCAAGCCACTCCACTTCTGCATGTTCCACTTTCCCTATATGGTTATAACCTATCGAGCAAGGTTATCATAGGGATAAATGAGCTATGGTGTATGAAAATGATTTGAGACTCTTACCTGCACTCCATCAACTATTTTTTGTCTCACTGCCCTACAGAAGTGGGTAAGGCAGGATACAGAGTCTGACTAGAAGCTCAGACCTTTAAAGAAAGTGAGGTGGGCGAGCGTGATGTTTAACATAAACCCAGAGGTGTTCAGAGAAGCCCTTCCTACCTCCCCCTCCCCCACTAGATGTTGCTAGTAAAGCTTCAGGGACTTCAGAGTAACTAAAACTGAAAAATAGAGTAGAAAAGTCAAACAATAGGAAAAGACAATCCAGGATGGTCCTATGAATAAAAAGAGCAAAAAAAGTTAGAAAATTCTAGAGATGCTCTTACTGGGGTATAAGGCACTTTGGTAGGAGCTGCGTTAGTGGGTTCCGGCCATTTAAAAGCTGTTTTATGACAATTTATTTGTGGGAAGACCTAGGGCAACTCACCTAACTTCTTGGAGTCTGTTTCCTTTTCTGCAACCTGGGGATTTTTTTCATACCTGGCACTCCTGACTTACAAAGTTCTCGAGGCTCAAATAAAATACATATGAACAGGAGTTGTAAATGTAAGCTACCAGACAAAGGCTCGCTGCTGTTGTGGCTTTAAAGCTTGTCAGGGATCATGACTAATGCTAGCAATCTCTGAGCATCATGTGCCTGCGACCCCTTTTCTTCCTGCGTGGGACCACAGACAGAGAGATTAGTGAGAGATACCAGTGACTAGATGTCCCAAGATGTTCAAACTGTGGAGAAAGAAAAGAAAGCAAACATTGATCCCTGACCATGACCACAGATGTGGGGAGGAAGGAGCTCATTGGCAGTTCCAGTTGGCCTTCATGTTCCATCTTTGCCGTGTTCACTAGGCTGCTAGCTTCTATAAAAATGCAAGAGGAAGTGAAATAATCAAGGCTGCCATTTAGTATTGAGGAGCCATTCCCTGTGGTACTATGTTAGGCACTTTACAGACATTAGCCTCACAAAACTTATTATAATTTTCATTTTATAGTCTTGTTAAAGGACTTGCCAGAGATCAAAAGCTAGTGAGTGGCAGCGGAATTTAACCCTAGGTCCATCTGTCCAAAGCCTGGGCTTCTTCCACTTTTCCATGCTGTTCCCATATTCGTATTAGAGGTATCTCACCATTCCAGCCACTCGCTGGCCAGAAACTTTTGGTATTTAAGAAAACTAATCTAAAGCTAACCTAAATTAAACTGCAAAGGTGGTTATTTTCTGACCCTTTCCCATCAAAATTTTATCCTTAGTCAGTTTCTTTTTGTTTTGTTTTGTTTTTCAGAACCACTTATAGTTCCGGCAAATAAGAGAACTCACTTGGCAATTCTGGGCGTCATCCCGTTGTTACTTGTAGCCCTGACAATCATCATCTGTTTAAAAAGACATGGTATTTCCTTTATTGCAATGGTCTCCAATGGGGATGTGGGGAAGTATGGGGGGAGCTGTTGTCACAATGGCACTTAGGAGGCAGAATCAGGAATGCTGCATCTCCTGTAATGTGCAGAACAGTCCCACATAACAGGAAACTGTCCTGCCCAAAATGCTAGTGTGCCCCTACAAGGAAACACTGATTTGCAAAATGCTGCCTTCCTATTAGCCTCCCCTTCCAGGGCCAACTTTCAATTATGCAAAGTAGGTTTTAGTTATGCTTCGGTGTGAAACTGTGCGTCACCTCTTCCTCAGTCCTGCTCATTTCGCTGTTCTGCGGCATCTCTTGTCTTGGAGGGGGGCACTGAACACTGTAGTTGTATTTCCGGGAGGGTGAGAGTTGGATCATGGCTGCAGGGAAACCTGACTTGACCTTGCAAGATGGCACAAAGACAGTCCACTGTTCACTAGCAGCAATTATAGTGAAGCTGAGCAGGATTGCTGGGTGAAGATCACGTGTACAGGTGTGAGGGTGGGGGAATGGGTGTGTCTGAAGGAGGCAGAAGACCATGCATCATACGCTTTCTTTCTATCATGCAAATCACCATAGACTACATGAGAGAAAAAGCTAAAATGCCTGTTGTTTTTGGATGCATTTGAATCTTGCATTTGTTGAGCTGTTATATTGAGCTGGTTTCTGGCACCTAAGTAATAAAAATAGTTCCTTCTGTAGAGCTGTAAAACTTTTACCATAGAGTGTTTTACAAAATTTCTGACTGAGAGTGTGAGATAGTTTTCTAAATAATTTGCATGTTTATCTCTCTATTTACCCATGGGAACAATTAAAATGCAGGAAAATGAGTCTATGCAAATAATTTCCTCCCATTTTAAGATGATTTAGACTAAACATTTCCCCAGTACTTTGAGACGTATACAAAGGGATCCAGTGATGATCTGCCTGTAGAGTTATCTGATGTCAAATAAGGAAGTGGAAAATGGAAGGGAATTCCAGCAGTCGCTGAGAAATTCCCCACAACCCTTTAAGAAGGTGGGCAGATCTGGGAAAGTGATGTAATTGAGGGAGTAGAGGTCAGCTGTTTCTAGAGAATGAGTACTTAGAACTGAGACAGCTAGAATATAAGGATCAAGTTTCAATGACAGGAAGATTCTGAGATGGAGTTAGTTTGTCCAAGAAAGTGACTGTTGCCAACTTGGATTTTGAATATTTCCCTGTGAAAAATAGTTAGTTGGCATTAGGAATGACTAGAAAACCAATAAATAATAAAGTACCTCAGAATATGGTCCATCTCTGAGGGAAGGATGGAAAATGAAAGTCTATGCTCCTAAGGAAAATATAGGAGCAAAAAGCACGTGTCCTAAACTGATGAATCAACCTCGGGGGTTGGGACCCATGGAATAAGGAAGTCTACAGATTTCCTAGGGAATTAAAAATGTTTCGTAGGAATTTAAACTTGAGTCACTGTGTGGGATATAGAGTTGTGTTATCTGGGAATAAAAGTGATTTTTTTTCTTTCAAGTGAGAATGATGGATGTGGAAAAATGTGTCACCCGAGATACGAACTCAAAGAAACAAAATGGTAAGAATATTAGCCGGGATCGGGAAGTTAAAGAAAAAGGAAACAGAAGGTTAAAATAATAACAGGGAGAAAGCTGTCAGCCATAACCTCCCCTCCTTTTAAAGAATGCTTGCTGTTGGAACTGCTGGTTCCTCTTTGCCTCCCAGCTCTAATGTAAGAACTCCTCCATGGTCTGAGGAGATTTAGGGGTGGCCCTGGAGAGTAAAGAGTGTGAGCAGCTTTGTGTGGGCGGGGGAGGAAGCTGCTCTCTGCTAGGTTTCTATTGCTCTGCATCCTGACATCTCCCTGCAACAGGGGACCAAGCTGACTTATGTGGATGGGTGGTAGATAGATAGATGGATAGATGGATAGATGGATAGATAGACGGATGGATGGATGGATGGATGGATAGATAGATAGATAGATGGATAGGTAGATAGTTGTGTGTCAGGCACTGTGTTAACTGCTTAATGTACAGTACCTCATTTAATCCTCCCCCAAATCATAGAGATAAATACTGGTATTATCTCCACTTTATAGTAGGGAAAACAAAGGGTCAGGAAGATAATGTAACTTGCCCAAGAACACATAGTTGGTAAGTGACAAAAATCAGGTTTTAAGGCCTACTAGTTTGACTGTAGAAACTTACTCTTAATTTATCTGCTTAATTCCATTTTGCCACAAGTGTCTGCATTTATAAAAGGTCAGAAAGACCTCATCCCGCTGATTGAACTAAGAAGAAAGTTATATAAAGGCTTTTATATAACTTTATTTAATGTGATTAGAAACCAAACCTCACGATGAATCCAAGTTTAGAGTAGTCTAATTAGCTTAGACCAGCTCAGGCAGGTTTCATTATGTGTCCATAGCACTCAAATGTGTTGTAGAGCTAATTAGTGAATGGTGTTTGGACCATCCTCGGGTGACCAACTGGCCCAATTTGCCTAGGACTAAGGGATTTCTCAGGACATGGAAATTTCAGTTTTAAAAGCAGGACAGTCCTGGCAAACCAGGATGGTTGGTCACCCTTAACATATACGGGTGATTGGGCATAAATATAATCGGCCTCTTTCTCTTATTGCAAACTTATTTTATCATCTAGCAAATATAAGTTATGTTTCTCATTATCACTCTCCAGATACACAATTTGAAGAGACGTAATCCAGCGCTGAAACTTCTGATCTTAAAGCAGGGATTCTCAGCCTGTGGTCTGAGTTCATCAGAGCTAAGTATGACCAGAAGAATGCAGTGGGCCAGCAGGCTGCAGGTGATGTAGGACTTAAAAGGCCCAAGCACTGAAAATGAAAGCTGGGAAAGAAGAGGAGGAGAACAAAGAAGGATGCAGTAGAAAGGGTAGCCTGAAAGGAAGCTTTGGTACTTCAAAATGACTGGCGACTCATCGACGCAGATGAAAGGGAGAAAGGACACTTCTGAATGATGAGCCTCCATGCCAATTGTCCATTGCTCATCCTAGGAAAACAAGTTGAGATTCCCTGATTTAATGGTCAGTTCCTGCAGAAGTGCCCTTTGCCTTCACTCAGTGTCTCAATTTGTCTTCTGTGTGGTCGAAAGACCCAGTGTTACAACAATATTTAAGTAGGTTATTTCTATTTATTTTGAGCCTGTGGGGTCTTGTCATGTGAGTGTGGTTGTGAATGATTTCTTTTGAAGATATGTTTTAATAGAAGTTAAAATTTTGTCACCAAACTAAACTTACTGCTTAATGGCTTTTGTGTGTCCAGTAAAACGTGTTGTATCTGTAAGGTGCTTGGTATCCTCCATAACCGTTAGTACATAGGAAGCATAGAGAGCAAACCATTGGTTTGTATAGGATATTATCTTGTTTAACTCATTGATACTTAGGTTGACTTGAATAATCTTATTCTCAGACCTCAAGTGTCTCAATAATCTTATTCTCAGACCTCAAGATAAAATATCATGAAACAGTATCTGTTTCATTTAAATAGCTTTACAATTGTGTGGACTCCTACACACATAATCTCATTTAATCCCTGTAACAACTGTGTTGTGGTAAGCACTATTATTATAGCTATTTCACAGCTGAGGGAGCACAGGGATAAACTAAATTGCCCAAGCCGGTGAATAGTGAACCTCAGATTTCCACAACTGTGACCCACTGTCCTCTTAGAAGACAATTTACAGCTGTGTTTTAATTTAAGAAATTCATTCATTCAGCGGACATTTAGAAAGTGCCCGTGCCTGTCAGTCACTGTATCAGGCAGTGAGTCTACAGATGTGAGCAAAATAAAGTACTGCCCCTCAAGGAGCTCATAGTATCATGGGGTGAGCGATAAAAAAAATTTATTATTATAATTTAGTGCAGTGTCATAGCATAAGGTGTTGGAGGAGAATGATGGTGTGAGGAAGAAAGTCTAGAAATGCTGCCAAAAGGAGGGGACGTGCTGGGTGGCCAGTCAGTGTGTTCCGTTCCGGGACAGTTGAAAATACTTAAACACTTTAATAACCAAATCAATTTTAGTTTATTTTAGTTTAGAAGTCAGTATTTTTAAAAACTATGGAAAATAACTCTTGAATTCTTTTTCTATCATTTTGTTTACCCCTGATTTATTTGCCTTTGCCGTGTCATCTGATGCTCACTTATATTATATCTAGTATTGTTTAGCAGTTCTTTCTTTTTTACTTAAATACAATTTAATTTTGAATTCATACCTTTCCATAATTCAGAATTCAAAAGGTCCAATAGGAGACATTAAAAAGTCTCTATTCCATCCTCGTAGTTTCCCTTTCCAGAAGCACCCACTCTTGCCTTTTGTTTATGTATTCTTCTACAGATATTTTATGAATGTATATGGAAATATACGTGAAAGTATATATTTATTTTTTCCTCTTTTTCACAGAGAGGTAACATGTCATGTGCCTGCTGTGCACTTTGCTTTTTTAATTTAATGTATTATTTCTTCTGTAGCAGTTGGAACAAATTTGAATTTCCCAGAGGTCCCAGATGTCTTGTTTGTTTCTAGATCATCTTTTCCATAGCCTCATGGTATCTTTCGTAAGACTTCACACATGCTAAATACATACTACATCTCCATTTAGGCAACCAGCATTTGTTGAGTACTTTCTCTATAAGTGAGTTTGGATTTGACTTATTTTGTGTTTCTCAAAGCGAGACCCATGGGTTCTCTGGGGTTCACTGAGTCAACCTTATTACTAACTGTGACAGAATCATGTCTGGAACTTGTGTTTTTTTCTGTTTTCTCTTGAGTATAAATTTGACTTTGAATTTGCACTTACAAAATCACATGTTCTTTTTGGAAATTTGAGTAGAGTACCTAGACGCTATGTACCTGTACCAGAAAAGGCCCGTGAGTTGTGCCTGAACCCTTGAGTCCTGCCAGCTCTCATCACTACAAATGCCTCCTAAGATGTTGCTTTCCAAAGCCTTTGAGATTTAGATGCCCTCTCAGGAGGTCCCCAAGTATTCCCTCCCTCTTGGCCGTTTACCTGAATCCATAACAAGGAAAATCTTTGCTTTACTATGTCAAGGCTGAAGAAACAGAATCTTCAACAGAACTCCTTCTGTTATCTTTTTGTACATGTTCATTTGTGCAATATCCCTTGTTTCTGTGTGTGTGTGATAATATCCTTTATTTGTATGAAGTACACATGAGGATTCTGGCTGAGTGAGACATACAGTCTATTTACTCTTATTCCTAAGTCTTAATGCCTTCTCGTGGCGTTGGATTTGTAAAGCACTTTATTCCTTTGTCTTGTGTTTCGTTGTAAATGACATAGGCAGAGATATCTAATTCTGCATTTGATTGTCACTGTTTATGCCTGCATTAATTTAATAAAATATTCTTATTTATTTTGTTCCTCAGTGCATCAGCATGTCCATTTTCTTGTTTTCTACATGTTTTATAAAATCACTCCCAGTTTAACATCCCAGTGGAGACATTTACTTGGAATATCTGCAGCCACTTTCCCAGTTCTTTTTTCATAGCTTCTATGTTTACACAGCACACTCTTGAATCCTATGTGATGAAAAATATCAAAAGGATTATTTTTTTAAACGAGTGGATTGGAAATTTTAATTCTCTCTCATTCGATAGCGTCTTTTAGGACAACACCAAGAAAAGAGTAAAAATTGTGTCATCCAAATTGAAGATCTGAGGTAGGAGAGTGGGAAAGGAGGAGTGGTCCTCAAGAGAAATATATGGAAACAAAGGGACTTTCCTTTAGGAGAGTCCTCTTCTCAGGTCAGTAAACATGGATATGCAAGCCAGGGCATGTGACGCTGGATGTATTTCAATCTTCAGGTTCTGAAAAGGAAGTGAGAGACCTGGAATGAGACAGTTTGAGGATTAAGGCCTAGTAAAGGGTGGGACCATAAGATTTGTGGTTTTAAAACAAATATGACAACACATCATTCAACCAAGTGTAGAACTTTTAATGTGTCATTTATCTTAATTACATAGTCATCAAGCTCACTTTAAGGAGACTTTTGATCATCTCTGAGTCAGACACTCAAGAGATGATGATGACTGTTTCTAAGAATATATGGCAGATTCTAGGTGTTTTTTAAAGGAACAGTTTCAGTATCTTTGTAGAGATGATGATGATATAAGATTTATGCCAGCTGCTGGGCAATCAAAGCCATAAAAATGAGTGCTGGACATCAGTATATCTCACCTTTCTGACCAGTCTTCCTGTCTGGCTTTGGTGGTTATGATTTTGGATGGAATTTTGTGACATTGGAGGGGTCTGTGTTAGAGGAAAGTTACCCTGAAAATGAACCATAAGCTTTCATTAAACTTTTACCCCGGTCCATTTTACAAGCATATGACAATCTGTCACAAGTGGACCAAATATATTTTTATCTAAAATTTTAGAAAATATATAGATTATTACTATTTTAAAACTTAGAATTCAAAATTAACTTTTGCGCTATTACTATCCCTGGCTAAATTTGTGAAGACAGATAAATTTCATCTTTATAATCTTTCCTACCCCATGCTCCCAAAGTTTCAAGGAAATTAATATAATAAACCAACTTACCCCTATTATAATTTAAATAGTTCCAGAATTATTTATATTTTAAAAGAAGTTAAAGTTTGACCAAACTGAAGCATTTGTTAGTGGTTGGGATTTATCATTAATAATCATGATAATTAACATTTATTGAGCATGTACTCTATGCCAGGCTCTGGGATTTGCATACACTATCACATTTGATGCCATCGGCTGGCAATGAGGTGACCAAACAAGGGCATCATGTTTACCTGGATGGCTGCCAAATCAGGAAAGTTAAGGACAATTGGAGCATTAAAAAGGCAAAAATAAGTAAGACGGCGTACTTACAGTGATATTACCAGGAAGCTTTAAAAAAGGAGTTCTTGTTGCAATTCTTGCTGGTTATTTACTTACATCTTTGCCCTCAACAGAAAAACATAAAATGGCCATTTAAAAATAATGTATGTAAGACTATGATATTAATTTTGAATGGAGGGGCTGGCCCGGTGGCACAGTGGTTAAGTGTGCATGTTCTGCTTCGGCAGCCCAGGGTTCACCGGTTGGGATCCTGGGTGTGGACATGGCAATGATTGGCAAGCCATGCTGTGGTAGGTGTCCCACGTATAAAGTAGAGGAAGATGGGCACAGATGTTCGCTCAGGGCCAGTCTTCCTCAGTGAAAAGAGGAGGATTGGCAGCAGTTAGCTCAGGGCTAATCTTCCTCAAAAAAACCCAAAAATTTTGAATGGAGTGTAAGTATCCAAATATCGGCTGAAATATGCATTTCTCAGTTTCTTAACTGTTGCGAAGCTATTATGTTTTAGCTCCATTTTTTACCAGTTTCTGATCTGATTGCAGATTCTATGGTAGAAAAAGGCAATTGGGTGGACAGGAAGTTCAGAATATCCATTTCCATTCAAGGAAACACTATCTGTAAACACAGACTCCTGATCTCCTCCTTCCAGTCAGTGTGACCTCTCTAGGAGATCTCTTCCTGCAGAAAATGAGAGTGGCTAGTCCTGTCTCACCCAGGAGAGTCAGGCTGGGGAGATGGGCTGCAGCCTGGAGTACAGAGTGAAATCTCACCCACGATCCCAGGATTTAATCCCTCATCAAAATCAGGCCATGTGACAAACCAGGAGATGACCCGGATGCGGAGGGGAAGTCAGAAATGTTAAGACCTAGGCCCTGCAGAAGGGACCCTCACTGCAAGGACAAGCCTGAGAACATAAGCAGCAGCATCCTGGTTGAATAGGAGGCGAAGGTCCACCCAGTCTCTAAATTTGCATAATCTCTAGGCTGGAGACCAGCCAAAGGATCACGCACTCTCACATTCCATTCTTTGAGACCCCTGGGGATGACTACAATGGTGGTGAAACTGAGTCAGTGCAGTGTTCCAGTGCCTACATTTTTGCAGAGGAAAATTCTCAAGTTAAGAAGTAAATGGGTCTACCAAAAGAAAGCTTTGTGGTGGGATTGTGGCAAATCTCAACACATTAATCTGATTTTTCTCTTTGTATTTCCCTCCACCTCTGCTCTCCGTCTTTGTAGCCTGAGAGTCAATTTTCCTCCCCCAGTGCATGCCAAAGCTGAGACATAGAAAGCACCACTTTAATACCTGACATTCCACTCACATTTCCCATAATTCCATTACAAACATCTGAATGGGTCGCAGTTGTTCACTGGGCATCTTCTACAGGCCAAGCATTTACAGGGCTTTGTGGGGGAGTTAAAGAAATATTAAATGTGGTTCACGTTCTCATGGAGCTTATAGTTTGAGGAGACAATACATAAATTTATGAAGAATTAAGTAATAATCCAAGTGCTAGAGAATATGAAATTTCAAGAAAGTGTCTCAAGACAGTGAAAAGAGAGGATGGCAAATCTTGTGAAGTAGAGGATGGAGGAAATCCTAGGCGCCAGGAAGCCCTCCCTAAGGAGGCCAGATTTGACTTGGACCCTGGAGAATGGAGAAGATGCCTACCTTTGATGGTGTGTGTCTTAGTCCATTTGGGCTGCTATTACAAAATACCACAGACTAGGTGGCTTACAAATTACAGAAATTTATTTCTCACATTTCTGGAGATTGGGAAATCCAAGATCAAGGAGCCAGCATGATTGTGTTCTGGTCAGTACTCTCTTCCTGGTTCACAGCACCTTCTCATCGTGTCCTTACACGGTGGCAGAGGCAAGAGATCTCTGTGGGGTCTCTTTCATAAGAAGACTAAACCCGTTCATGAGAACTCCACCTTCATGACCTTAGCACCTCCCAAAACACCCCGTCATCCTAATACCATTATTTTGGGGGGTTAGGATTTCAACATGTGAATTTGTTAAGGTGGGAGATAGTGACAAACTTTCAGACCATAGCAGTATGGAAAGCAGCTTCTTTTCTTTTCACAGAGGATAAATTTAACGATTGAAGAAAATCTGTAATCCCTACATTTCTAGTGGAAATGTAAGTTGGTACAATCTCTGATAAGGATAGTTTAGCAATATCTATCAAAATTAAAAATGACACAGCAATTCCACTTATAGAAATATACCCTACATTATTCTCATACATGCAAAATGAGATATGTATAAGAATATTCACTGCAGCTTTATTTATAATAGCAAAACACTGGAAACAACCCAAATGTCCATCAATAGGGAACTGGTTAAAGAAATGTGGTGGCACATCAAAACAATAGAATGCTATGTTAGATAGCCACATAAATAAGGAAGCTCTTTCTGTACTGATATGAAACAGATTTCCAAGATGTATTTATATTAAATGAAAAAGGAAGGTACAGAACAGAGTACCGTATGCTACGCTTTGTACACTATATTAATTATGTATACAGCATGTATACTGATGTGGGATTCGTGAGGCGAGGAGTGGAAAGAAAGATTCCTCGGACTCTCAAGGTCTGGTAGTAGTGCTCCTTTATTCAGAGAATAGCATGGAGTAGCATGGGGACAGGACCCATGGGCAGTGAAGAGCTGCAATGGGTTGAGGGTAGGGACAAATTTAGAAGGCATAGGTTTGTGAGTTCTTTCTTTACAAGACAAAGGAAAGATTACGTAAAAAAGTTGTTAAAATGGTATCAGTGTAGGTGGGGTCTGGTTATTGGGTGGTCCTATAACTTTGGAAAAGAATCAGATCGGATCAGGTTGATCCTTATCATATACCATGAACGCTTACTTTGCATACTACGTACTTAGTGTGTAAACTATGTACACTTAATTTGTATATTATTTATACTATGTATTCTTTCAGATATACATTTTGCACTTTTTGAAAGGGAAAAAATGTAGATGCATATTTGCTTATATATGCAAAAAATATATATTAGAAAGGATGCGTAAGAAACTGGTGAAACAGGTTGCCTTTCGGGTGGTATATTGGGATCCTAGTGGGAGAAATTTACTAGTATAACCTCTTGACTTTTGAATCATGTGAACATGTTACCTATTCTAAATAAATAAATCATAATTTTTAAAAGTCTGAGCTCAATTATTTGCCTTCCAGGGACTTCCATGTACTTTGGAGGAAATGATAACTCTTATTAACGTTTAAGGTCAAATACAGATCTCAGAGGTAAGGGAGTTTGAACAACCAAATTCAGCCACTGCTGGATTTGAGTCTGGATTTGAATCCAACTAAATCAAATTATTGTTTCATTTAATTTTTCACTATTTATCACTGTTCTCACTCCCAGCACAGCCTCCAGTATGTGGAAGCATGACCAGTTTATTTATGGCCTCTGATTAAGCAGCTATAAGTTTGGATCTGCATGAAGATACATGATACTATTATAAATGAATGAATAGCCCAAACTTGTTTATGCTACCATAGACATGACATATGCTTCCATATGTAGATGCTTACGAGAATGATCCCAACTTACATTTATCCAGTCTGAGAACTAAGTTTAACACAATTGAAGTTTTTGCATGACAGCGACGTGAAGCTTTGGGTCAGCATTTTGGGGGCTCTTTGTGACTATCAAAATCCCCCAAACCTGGGCTTCCCCTTTCAGCATTTTGGCTTCTCCATGGGAAACTTTGGATGCCTGCCCTGAGATCAAGCATCTAGCCTTCAACAAGACACAAAAAGTTGTTTTTACCTCAATGCTCTGCAGTGGTGAATAATGAAAAGAGAAAGATGATGGAGAAGTTACTCAATAGATAACAAAATTTACATAACTGAAACTGATTAGAAGACCTTTTTTTGTTGTGAG
This sequence comes from Equus asinus, assembly GCF_041296235.1. Lineage (NCBI taxonomy): Eukaryota > Metazoa > Chordata > Mammalia > Perissodactyla > Equidae > Equus > Equus asinus. Next base: position 39,431,356 of record NC_091812.1, read on the forward strand.
AATTAAAGAAATGCCACATCGAGGCTGAATAATGAAAAAAACCTATTATCAGCAACAGCAAGTGACTGAGAGCAGACTTCATCTGTCAACAACCTCTCTTCCTTTCTGGGCAGAGATGACTCAGCAAGTTTGGAGTCAGTTGTGAATGCTAATATATATGAGATCAAGTAAAATGGTCTCTTTCTAGGACACTGAAGGTGTTTGGGGACTTTAAAACTTGATTAAAATGTTTCAGGAATCTAGGAGAAAACTTCAAAAACAACATGAAAGACAAAAACAACAAACACCTGTTTCATCTGTACCACTGCTCCAAAATTTGCTTCCTTCCTGGTAACTATGAAAAGAAAAAAAATCTAGCTGTATTGAGAAATGTACACGTATTTGGGAAGAGTGGGAGATTGCTTTTGTCAGAGTTGGGGAAAATCCCCTTTCTTCCCTTCTTGTGTCCTTATGGCTGGACTAATAATAAAATTGACACAAGACCAGATTAACAGGAGAAAAACCTAGTATAATATGTATGTATTGGAGATCATAAAGAGATGATCCAGGGCCAGCCCCATGGTGTAGTGGTTAAGTTTGGCACACTCCACTTCAGTGACCAAGGTTCATGGGTTTGGATCCCAGGCATGGACCTACACTACTCGTAAGCCATGCTGTGGTGGCAACTCACCTGTAAAGTGGAGGAAGACTGGCATGGATGTTAGCTCAGGGCTAATCTTCCTCAAGTAAAAAAAAAAAAAAAAAGAGGAAGATTGGCACAGATGTTAGCTCAGGTCTAATCTTCCACACAAATAAATAAATAAATAAGAAATGATCCTCGGAGAGTGAACAAAGCAGGTAGTATAAATATCTTTTACACAAAGAAACAATAAATTTGTGAAGAATTGACAGTGATACGGGCTCAGTGAGCTGAGGAATTGAAAGAAAGATTTCTTGGACTCTCAAGGTCTGTTACTAGTGCTCCTTTATTCAGAGAATAGCATGGAGTAGCATGGGGACAGGACCCATGGGCAGTGAAGAGTTGCAATGGGTTGAGGGTAGGGCAAAATTTATAAGGCATAGGTACGTGAGTTATTTCTTTACAAGATAAATGAAAGATCATGTAAAAAAGCCATTGAAATGGTATCAGTGCAGATGGGGTCTAGTTGTCAGGTGGTCGTATAGCTTTGGATACGAATCAGGTCAGGACCTGATTATACTTCCTGGAGGGTGACATAGATCAGTATGGAGGGCAGGATGCCTTGGGCTTCTCTGCCTGGGGCAGCCTTGATCCACATCAGACAGGACAAAGAAACTTAGGTTTGAGGTATGTAAAGAGTGAGAAATTTAAGCAAAGTTTAGGCTTGAGGTAGTAAATTAGCAACACTCCTTTATGCTGCTTCTCAGCCCTGGATTCCTAGCTCTGGTGATGAGGATGCAGTGAGAACACCTTTCACATGGGAGCCTTCTTTCCTCCTTTCAGGGCAACAAAGACAGGAGTGTCAGAATGCAACTGTTATTGTCATGAAAGACTTAGAAACTATTTTTTTAATTAAAATTAATCTTGTATTTGTTTTTAAAAATTAAAAAAAATTTAAAGTGTTTAATTTTTCTATCTTTAGAGTTAAAACAACTGTGAATTAAAGTTGTGCTGAGTTGATAGCCTTAATTTTAGAATTTTTCGTAGTGTTCAAACTAACTAGAATTTCTTTTCTTTTTCAATTTGCACATTTAAAATTCTGGCATCAATTCCTTTTTGATTCATCAGCGTCCCTCATGTGAGTAAATGTTGAGATTCTGTAAAGCAGAAGTTACTTACATAGGACAGCATACTTTTTTTTAGGGGTAATTTAGTAAATGTTTATTTGGATAGACCATTTTTTGTTTTGTTTTTAAAGAAAGATGGTTCCTTCTTTGCTAATTTCAGAACAAACAACTTTCTAGTGGAAATCAATTCCTCTTTTCACACCTCAAGTTAAGTATTTCTATCTACTCTTCAGTCAAATTGAAAACAAAACATAACAAACAATGACCCAGCTGGTTTCTAACTATACAGAAATGAGCACAACATAAATGAGAACTTATCCTCTTTGATTGAACAAACATTTGTTAAGCTCCTCCTGTATCCACTAGGCATTATGGAGAATACAGAGACATCCACGCTTCCCCTAAAAACATGAAGATTGAGGGGCTGGCCTGGTGGTGTAGTGGTTAAGTTCCCATGCTCCACTTCGGTGGCCCACATTCACGGATTTGGATTCCAGGAGCGGACCCAGTGCCACTCATCAAGCCATACTGTGGCAGTGTCCCACATTAAAAAAAAAAACTCACAAAGATTGAAACATACCATCATTGATTATGGGCATAGCTCCTCCTCCTCCCAAAACAAAAGGCAAAAATAACAGTATTTGTCAGAAATACAGACATAAACCATTGAATCACCAGAAAATAATTAAAGCAGTTTAAACTCAACCTGTACACTCGCTACTGCTTGAATCATATTTTATCAAAACTTTGTGAGTTAGTTCATGTATTTTGGTGCCTCATTCATTCTAATCCAAATGTGGTATTTCTGTAGTTCCAGCTGTTCTAATGCCATATCACAGAACTAGTATAAATGGAAAAGATTTAATGAATAGTATTAATTAAGATTTTTTTCAGTATTTACTATGTGCTAGGCAATGTTCTGAATGCTTTAGTATTAAATTTAGTGTTCCTAAAAACTCTATAAGGAAAGTACTGTTATCATCTCTTCTTGACAGTTGAGGAAATGGAGGGACAGAAAACCTAGGTAACTTTACCACAGTCACGTGTCTAGTAAGCTACGGCCTCAGGATGCAAACACAGTTTGGCTTCAGAGCCCATGCTCTTAAATTCTATACTCTAGTACACCTGAATAATTGATTGCCATGTTAACTAAGAGCTTTCAAAGTTCAATACTATTGGAGCAGTATGGTATACTGATACTTGCCTGGTTAGGATAACCCCAGAAGCAGTCCAATGTTTGTTTGCCCATATATTTTTGGTTTTCCAGGCAGTGGGGGCTAATCTGACTAGCAGTGCTATTGATATTCTAGCATGAGTCTCTGATGAATCTTTGAACTCATTTCTAGTCAATATACACCTGGTAGTTCAATTGCTGAATCATTGATATATACATAAGAGTGCAGTTTCTGGGGTATAGTATAGAGTTGCTGGAAAATGTACCAATTTGCATTCCCAGCATCAGTGTGTGACAATTCCAGTTGTTCCACATTCTCACCAACATTTGGTATTTTGTTTCTTTTATTTTAGGCATTCCAGTGGATCTGTAGAGGTATCACATTATGATTTTGATTTACATTGCTCTGATGATTAATGGAGTTGAGCACCTTTTCATATATTTTTCAACCATTTGGCAATAAACTTTCATGAAGTAGTCTTTTCAAGGGTTCTGTTCATTTGCCTCTGTCTATCATACTGATTTTAGGAATTCTGAACAGATTCTGGATATAAGTCCTTTGTCAGATGCCTGAATTGAAAATATCTTCTCCTACTCTGTTGGTTGTCTATTTCCTCTCTTAATGGGATTTTTTGATGAACAAAAGTCCTTGATTTTACATAGTCCAATTTACCAATTTTTTTCCTTTATGGCTCGTACTTTTTTGTGTCCCCTGTAAGCAAACTTTACTCAAGGTCGTGAAGACCTCTTCCATGTTTTCTTCTAAAATTTCTGTGGTTTTATCTTTCACATTTAGATCTGCAATCCTTCTGGAATTAATTCTTTTGCATATTGTGTGAGGTAGGGGTCAAAGTACTTTTGTTTTTTTAATTGTTCTTCTCCCCCAAAACTCCCCAGTACATAGCTATATATTTTAGGTGTGGGTCCTTCTAGTTATGGCATGTGGGACCCCACCCCAATACGGTTTGATAAGCGGCGCTAGGTCTGCGCCCAAGATGTGACCTGGTGAAACCCTGGGCAGCCAATGCAAAGGGCACAAACTTAACCACCCAGCCACGGGGCCGGCCCCCAGAGTACATTTTTTTAGCATGGATAACCAATTCTTCCTACGCCATTTACTGAAAAGACTATCCTTTCTTCACCGTACTGCAGTGTGGCCTTTATCACAAATCAGGTGACTGTATCTGTGTCTATTTATAGACTGTTTCTATTACACTGATCAGCTCATTTGTTTTTATGTCAAGAAAACTTTGTTAAAGCAGTATTAATGAGTTTGAAATTTGCCTCTTGGGGCTATGACAACACTTGTGGTTGTGATTTTTCATCTGCAGCTCTAGCCATGCCATGGTACCCACCAAGGCTTCCATCCTGTGGGTACTTATGCAATGCAAAAGATACCCCCATCTCGTTCTCCCACTGTTTTTCCTCCCCACTTTCACCCCGTCTTTTTTTTTTTGCCAATCTTCTTTTTTTTTTTTTCTGCTTTTTCTCCCCAAGTCCGCCTAGTACATAGTCGTATATTCTGGTTGTGGGTCCTTCTAGTTGTGGCATGTGGGACGCCACCTCAGCATGGCCTGACGAGAGGTGCCATGTTCGCGCCCAGGATCCAAACCGGTGAAACCCTGGGCTCCCAAAACAGAGCACGTGAACTTAACCACTTGGCCACAGGGCCAGCCCCCACCCCAAGTCTTTATTCAGTCTCTGTATTTCTCTCTGAATGTGTTTGCCTCTGTGTAAGTATAAAAGCATACTCTCATCATTTATTTTATTTTTTGGATATTTTCTCTTCCTTGTGCATTATTTTAAAAGTAGATGAATATAGGACTTAATATATTTTTGAAAATAAGAAATTAAATTACACTTATTTATGTGGCTTTCAATGAATTTTTTTTCTCCTATAAATTCAGTGGTTTTTTTTTTTTTTTTTTTGAGGAAGATTATCCCTGAGCTAACATCTGCTGCCAATCCTCCTCTTTTTTGTTGAGGAAGACTGACCTTGAGCTCACATCCGTGCCTATCCGCCTCTACTTTATATGTGGGACATCTACCACAGCATGGCTTGCTAAGTGGTGCCATGTCCCTTCCCGGATCCGAACCTGCGAACCCTGGGCCACCGAAGCGGAACGTGTGCACTTAACCGCTGCACCACCAGGCCAGCCCCAGTGGTTTTTGATTTTAGAAAAAGATTTTCTGCTCTCACCCTAAAACGACATGGGTATCTGAATTCTACAAGGAAGTGATTTTATTCCAATCTAACAACCACTATAAAACAATATGTCTTTTCTATTATAGTTTAAACATCTATAATAAAAAGTGAATATTGTGTATAACTGTGCCTTCCTAGAATGTTTGCCGATAGCTACAATATTGCAGGATCAAATAAACTTTATCTCAAATTCATGTTTGGAGTAGAGTCAAGTAGCAATATGAAAAACAGATCCCTGTTGAGATGTCCCTTAGCCACACTGGCTCACTTACAGGGTAATAATTTGACTAAAACAGAGACTGTGAGCCGTACCCATCATTTCCCCATTTCTATTAATGGCTTAGTAAGTTCCCAGTAACCAGAGCTAAAACTTCAGGACCATCTTTTATTCCTCCCTGTTCCCCACGGCTCAGCTTTAGTATTGACCTAACCCCCTTTCACAGAATCTCTTGTTCCAATTACTTCTTTTGTGAATTTGCTGTTACTGTCCTCTCTCAGCCTTTGTATCAAGATGTTCATATTGGCAGAAATATTAAGGAAGATCATTATCTCATATAACAAGAAATATACAGGTAGAATGGCTCTGTCTGCTTCTCCAAAATCCCCATGGCCCCACCCTACTGGAGAGTTGACTCTGTACCCAAGCTTGTGGCAAGATAGCTGTGGTAGTTTCAGGTTCCACATCCAGCAGACCACACTTCATGTCTCATTGGCCAGAACCAGGTCACATGCCCACCCCTCAAACCATTTGTTAGCAAGGATATAACCGGGAGCCAGGGATGAGACCATCTTTCTGTAGGTCACAGGAGAAAAGATACGTGAACAAAATCAGGGCCTTGTCACCATGGGTGATGCGGGTTTGAATGCTGGTAGATAGCCAACGGTGTCTGCTCCAGACCCTAACTGCCTCAGTTTGAATAATTGCAGCCACCTCCTAAACATGCTGTCTGCCTCTTGTTTTTAGCCCCCATTTTCTCAACATTTATAATGAAGACAGTACAATACTCCTTAAACATACTTCTATCATCATAGCACTTGGTGCTATGGGGCTTTCCCTCTGAGTGAAGGATAAAGTTCGAACACCTTGGCCTCCCCATTCAAGATCCCCACAATGAACCTCCAACCTATCCCTTTATCCTTCCCTCTCTCTAATCCCTTATAACAAAGGTGGGTAATTTTTTTCTGAAAAGGGTCTGACAGTAAATATTTCAGGCTTTGTAGGCCCTGTGGTCTCTGTTGCAATTACTCAACTCCACCATTATAGTGCAAAAGCAGCCATACATTTGTTTATATGTAAACAAATGAGTGTGGCTGTGTCCCAATAAAACTTTATTTACGAAAGCAAGCAGTAGACCAGATTTAGCCCATAGGATGCAGTTTAACAATTTCTGCTTTATAAGAACCCCCTTACTGGGGTGAGCCCCGTGTCCAAGTGGTTAAGTTCGCACCCTCCGCTTTGGCAGCCCAAGGTTTTGCTGGTTTGGATCCTGGGCACAGACATGGCACCGCTTATCAGGCCACGTTGAGGTGGCGTCCCACATGCGATAACTAGAAGGACCCACAACTAAGATATACAACTATGTACTGGGGGGATTTGGGGAGAAAAAGCAGAAAAGGAAAAAAAAAAAGAACCCCCTTACTGGGCCTTAAACTGGTATAAGCAACACCCTATTCAAGCCACAAAGATGACCAGGTAATGGAGTAGGGGCAATACCTATATGCAGGGTATTGGGCAGGGTCTGGGTTCCATATTTGACTCATCATCAAAAGTTACTATGGCAGCAAAACTGTTTTGTAAATTTATTAGTTCAATTAGATCATTAGAATGATTCAAATATCAAAAGATCCTCTAGGGCTGTATTTCTAATCTTTTCGAAGCTGTAATACATGAATTTGCTAGACTAAGACAAATAAATGGGTTTATTTCTCCACTGTGCAGATAATATCTTGCCAACTCGTCAGTTCAAGCTCTTCCCACTCTCACCTGCGGGTACACCCCCTACTCACGAAATCTCTTTTTTTTTTCATGACACTATTGCTTATTTTTATCGTGGTAAAATATATATAACATAACACTTGCCATCTTAACCGTTTTTAAGTGTACAGTTCAGTGGTATTAAATATATTCATAAAATTGTGCAACCATCACTACCATCCATCTCCATAACTCTTTTCATCTTGCAAACTAAAACTCTATACCCATTAAATAATAATTCCTCGACCCCATCTCCCCTGGCCCCTAGTAACCACCATTCTACTTCCTGTCTCTATGATTTTAACTACTCTAAATATTTCATATACATGGAATCATACAGTATTTGTCTTTTTTGACGGGCTTATTTCACTGAGTATAATGCCCTCAAGGTTCATCCATGTTTTAGCACATGTCAGAATTTGCTTCCTTTTTAAGGTTGAATAATATTGCATTGAATGTATATACCACATTTTGCTTATCTATTCATCTGTCAGTGGACACTTATGTTTCTTCCAAATTGTAGCTGTTGTGAATAATGCTGCTATGAGTATGGGTGTATAAATATCTCTTTGAGACCCTGTTTTCAATTATTTTCTGGGTGTATACCCAAAGGTAGAAGTGCCGGATCATATGGTAATTCTATTTTTAATTTTTGAGAAATTGCTACATTGTTTTCCATAGAAGCTGTCCCATTTATATTCCCACCAACAAGGCACAAGGATTTCAGTTTCTGTACATCCTCACCAACACTTATTTTCTATTTTTTCGATAGCAGCCATTCTAACGGGCATGAATAGTATCTCATTGTGGTTTTGATTTGCATTTTCCTAACAATTAGTGATACTGAGCCTCTATTCATGTGCTTATTGACCGTTTGTATATTTTCTTTGGAGAAATGTGTATTCATGTCCTTTGCCCAATTTTTAAGTCAGGTTGTTTTTGTTGTTGTTGAGTTTTAGGAGTTCTGGATATTAATCCCTTATCGAATATATGACTTGCAAATATTTTCTCCTATTCTGTGGGTTGCCTTCTTACTATGTTGGCATTGTCTTTTTTTTTTAAAAAAGATTTTATTTTTCCTTTTTCTCCCCAAAACTCCCCGGCACATAATTGTATATATATATATGTTTTTAAATTGTGGGTCCTTTTAGTGTGGCATGTGGGATGCTGCCTCAGCATGGCTTAATGAGAGGTGCACCTAGGATGTGAACCAGCGAAACCCTGGGCCACTGAAGCAGAGCACACGAACTTAACCACTCGGCCATGGGGCTGGCCCCGACATTGGCTTTTGATGCACAAAATTTTTAAATTGTCATGAAGTCCAATTTGTTTATATTTTCTTTTTTTGTCTGTGCTTTTGGTGTCATATCCAAGAAATTACTGCCAAATCCAAAGTTGTGAAGCTTTTACCCTATGTTTTCTTCTGACAGTTTTACAGTTTTATCTCTTACATTTAGGTCTTTGATCCATTTTGAGTTAATTTTTGTATATAGTGTTAGGTAAGGGTCCAAATTCATTCTTTTGCATGTGGATATCCAGTATTCCCAGCACTCTTTGTTGAAAAAACTGTCCTTTACTCATTGAATGGTCTTGGCAAGCTTGTCAAAAATCATTTGACCATATATGCAAGAGTTTATTTCTGGGCTCTCTATTCTATTCAACTGGCCCATACGTCTGTCTTTATGCCAGTGCCATACTGCTTTGATTACTGTAGCTTTGTAGTAAGTTTTGAAATCAGGAAGTGTGAATCTTCCAACTTTGTTCTTCTTCTTTCAAAGTTGCTTTGCTATTTGGAGTCCCTTGAGATTCCATATTAATTTTATGATGGATTTTTTTTATTCCTGCAGAGAACATCACTGGGATTTTGATAGAGATTGCATTGAATCTGTAGATTGCTTTGAGGAGTACTGACATTTTAACAATATTGAGCCTTCCAATCCATGAACATGGGATGTGTTTCCATTCATTTATATCTTCTTTAATTTCTTTCAGCAATGTTTTATAGTTTTCATTGTATAAGTTTTTCACCTCCTTGATTAAGTTAACTCCCAAGTGTTTTATTCTTTTTGATGCTATCATAAATGGGGATTTTAAAAAATAATTTCCTTAAAGATTGTACATTGTTAGTGTATAAAAATGCAACTGATTTTTTTGTGTGCGTTGACTTTGTATCCTGCTACTTTGCTGAATTCATTTATTAGTTCTAATCGGCGTTTTTTTGGTGTGGAATCTTTAGGGCTTTCTACATATGAGATCATATCATCTGTGAACAGAGATAATATTACTTCTTCCTTTCCAATTTGTGCAATTGTTTTCCTTGCCTAATTGCTCTGGCTAGAACTTCCGGTACTATGGTGAATAAAATTGGTGAAAGCAGACATCCTCGCCTTGTTCCCGATGGTACATGTAAATTTAGCTTTTGGTCTTTCACCATTGAGTATGCTGTTTGCTGTGGGTTTTTCATATATGGCTTTTATTACACTGAGGTAGCTTTCTTCTCTTCCTATTTAGTTAAGTGTTTTTATCATGAAAAGGTGTTGAGTATTGTTAAATGCTTTTTCTGCATGATTGAGATGATCATGTGATTTTTTCCTTCAATCTGTTAATGTGACGTATTGTTGATTCATTTTCATGTGTTGAACCATTCTTGCATTGCAGAAATAAATCCCACTTGGTTATGGTGTATAATCCTTTAAATATGTTTCTGAATTCAGTTTGCTAGTAATTTGTTGAGGATTTTTGCATCAACATTCATAAAAGTATTGATCTGTAGTTTTCTTTTCTTGTATTCGTCTGGCTTTGGTATCAGGGTAATACTTGCCTCATAGAATGAGTTAGGAAGTGTTTCCTCCTCTTTAATCATTTCAAAAAGTCTGAGAAGGATTGGTATTAATTCTCTTTAAAAGTTTGGTAGGGGCCGGCCCAGTGGCACAGCGGTTAAGTTTGCAAGTTCCGCTTTGGCGGCCCGGGATTCGCCAGTTCAGATCCCTGGTGCAGACCTACATACTGCTTCTCAAGTCATGCTGAGGCAGGCATCCCACATATAAAGTAGAGGAAGATAGGCACGCATGGTAGCTCAGGGCCAGTCTTCCTCAGCAAAAAAAAAAAAAAAAAAAAAAATTAAATAAATAGATAAAAATTTTTTAAAAATAAAAGTTTGGTAGAATTCACCACTGAAACCATCAGGTCCACGGCTGATTTTCTGTGTTGGGAGAGTTTAGATTACTGATTCAATCTCCTTACTAGTTGTAGATCTATTTAGATTTTCTTTCTCTGTGATTTAGTCTTGGTAGGTTTTACGTTTCTAGGAATTTGTCCATTTCATCTAGGCTTTTCCAATTTGATGGCATACAATTTTTCATAGCATTCTCTTATAATCTCTTTTAGTTCCATAGAATTAGTAGTAATGTCTCCACTTTGATTTATGATTTTAGTAATTTGATTCTTCTCTCTCTTATTTTAAGTCCATCTAGCCAAGGGTTTGTCAATTTTCTTAATCTTTTCAAAGAACCATATTTCAGTTTCATTGATTTTATCTATTGTTTTTCTATTCTCTATTTCATTTATTTCTGCTCTAATCTTTATTATTTCCTTCCTTCTGCTAGCTTTGGGTTAGTTTGTTCTTCTTTTTCTAGTTCTTTAAGTTGTATAGTTGGGTTGTTGATTTGAGATCATTCATGTTTGTTTGTTTGTTTGTATCCATTTTTTTGTGAGGAAGGTTGCCCTCAGCTAACATCTGTTGCCAATCTTCCTCTTTTTGCTTGAGGAAGATTGTCACTGAGCTAACACCTGTGCCCATCTGCCTCTATTTTGTATGTGGGACACTGCCACAGCATAGCTTGATGGGCAGTGTGTAGGTCCATGCCTGGGGTCCGAATCTGCAAACCCTGGGCTGCCAAAGCAGAGCATGTAAACTTAACCACTATGCCACCAAGCTGGCCCTGAGATCATTCATGTTTTTTAATAGAATTGTTTATAGCTAATTTCTCCCTTAGCACTGCTTTCACTGCATCCCACAAGTTTTGGTATGCGTGTTTTCGTTTTCATTCATTTCTAAGTATTTTCTAATTTCCCTTGCAATTTCTTCTTTGATCCACTGGTTGTTTAAGAGTGTACTGTTTAATTTCCACAAATTTTGTGAATTTTCCAGTTTTATTTCTGTTATTGATTTCTAACTTCATCCATGGTTGTCAGAGAAGATACTTTGTATGATACTTATCATACAAATATACCTATCATAGCATATACCTAACCTGGAAAACATGTCATGTGCACTTGAGAAGAAAGTCTATCTGCTGTTGCTGGATGCAATCTTCTATACATGTCTGCTCCATCTAGCTGGTTTGTTGTGTTGTTCAAGTCCTGTATTTCCTTACTTGCCTTCTATACAGTTGTCTATTGATTACTGAGAGTGGGGTATTGAGGAGTCCAGCTATTACCATAGAACTGTCTATTTCTCTCTTTGGTGCTGTCAGTTTTTCTTCACATATTTTGATGGTCTCTCATTAGGTGTGTAAATGTTTATAATTATTATATCTTTTTGCTGTATTGAATCTTTTATTAATATATCTTAATCCTTCTCTATCCTGTCACAAAATTACATCTTTATACATTGCATGCCCCCCAAAATAAACTAATAATTCTTTTAAATGCATCAATTTCTTAAATCATGTAGAAAACAAAAGATAGAATTACAGACCATTGTTACAGTAATACTAGCTTTTATACTTGTCTGTGTACTTATCTTTATTGAGATCTTTATTTTTATTGAGATCCTTCTTTGTCTCTTGTAAACTTTTTGGTTTCAAGGTCAGTTTTGTCTGATATTAGTATAGCTATCCCTGTTTTCTTTTGGTTACTATTTGCATGGAATATCTTTTTCCAACCTTTTACTTTCAGTCTATTTGTGCCTTTGGATCTAAAATGAGTCTCTGGTAGACAGCATATAGTTGGATCATGTGTTTTTATCCATTCTGTCGGTCCTCACCTTTTGATTGGAGAGTTTCATCCATTTACATTTAAAGTAATTACCAATAAGGAGGGACTTTCTTCTGTCATTTTTCTATTTTCTATATGCTTTATAGCTTTTTGTCCCTCATTTCTGGCATTACTATATTCTTTTGTGTTTCGTTGATTTTTTTTTGTAGTGAAATGCTTGAATTTCTGTCTCATTTCCTTTTGTGTACATTCTATAGCTATTTTCTTTGTGATACCATGGGGATTACATTTAACGTCGTAAAGTTATAACACTCTAATTTGAATTTATACCACTTTAACTTCAATAACATACAAAAACTCTCCTCCTTTACAGCTCTGTCCCTTCCATTTTGATTATCAAAGTCACAAAAGTATATCTTTATACATTGCATGCCCCCCAAAATAAATTAATAATTCTTTTAAATGCATCAATTTTTTAGATCATGTACAAAACAAAAGGTGGGATTACAAGCTGTTCTTACAATAAGAGCAGCTTTTATAATTGCCCATGTTTTTGTCTTTATTGAGATCCTTATTTCTTTATATGGCTTTGAGTTACTGTCTACAGTGTCATTTCATTTCCCTTGAGCATTTTTTGCAAAGCAAATCTAGTGGTAATGACTCAGCCTGCTTCCCTGTGGCTTCCAAAGTTTCTGAAATCTGCTGATAATCTCACTGAGGATCCCTTGCATGTGATGAGTCACTTTTCTCTTGCTCAATCTTTCTCAAGATTCTCTTTCTGTCTTTATCTTTCAAAAGTTTGATTATAATGTATCTCAGTGAACTTCAGAACTTGAAGTTTGTTGAGCTTCTTAGATGTTGAAATTCATGTCTTTCATCAAATTTGGGAAGTTTTCAGCCGTTATTTCTTCAAATATTTTTTCTGCACCTTTCTCTGTCTCTTCTCCTTCTGGACTTGCACAATGCTTGTGTTGGCTCACTTGATGGTGTGCCACAGATCCCTTAGGCTCTATTCACTTCTCTTCAATCTTTTTTTTCTGTTCCTCAGACTTGATAATTTCCATTATCCTATATTAGAGTTCACTGATTCTTTTTTCTGCCTGCTCAGATCGGCCTTTGAATCCCTCTAGTGAATTTTTCACTTCAGTTGTACTTTCCAGCTCCAGAATTTCTTCTTGGCTTGCTTTTAGGTTTTCTATCTCTTTATTGATCTTTCCATTTTGTTCATACATCATTTTCTTGACTTTTTCCACATCATCTTTTAGTTCTTTGAGCACCTTTAAGACACTGGTTTTAGAGTCTTTGCCTAGTAGACCTGTCATCAGGTCTTTTTCAGGGACAGTTTCCATTGATTTATTTTTCTCCTTTGAATGGGCTACACTTTCCTGTGTATTTGTATGCTTTGTGATTTTTTTTTTTTTCAGAAAACCGGACATCTGAATCTATCAATGTGATAACTCTGGGAATCAAATTCTCCACCTTCCTCAAGGTTTGCTGTTTTTTGTCATTGTTTTTGTTTATTGTTTTTATTTTGCTGTGTTTTCTTTTTAAAGACTGGCACCTGAGCTAACAACTGTTGCCAATCTTTTTTTTTCTCCCCAAATCCCCCCAGTACATAGTTGTATATTTTAGCTGTGGGTCCTTCTAGTTGTGGCATGTGGGATGCCACCTCCACATGGCCTGATGAGCAGTGCCATGTCCATGCCCAGGATCTGAACCAGTGAAACCCTGGAGTGCACGAACTTAACAACTTGGCCATGGGGCTGGTCCCTGTTGTTGTTTTTATAGGGTGTCTCCATGCCAAGGGTCAGCCTGATGTGTAAACTTGAGGTCTTCTCAGGTCTTTTCTGAAGCTGCACCTTTCTCTGGCCATGTGAAGTCACTTTCAAATTTTCCCTATATATGCAGTTGTTTTGAATGTCCTAGTCTTCAATGTGGGGTTCTGAAAAGGGGAACAAAAGAAAAATGCAGGGGGATAACAAAGGGTACTGATCCTGTAAGTCTCCTGGAAATCACTTTAGCTGGAGGAGAAGGGGCTTGCAGCAATGAGGGGAGGTACAACAACAATGGCCACCCACCTCTTTGCATCTCTGTGATCAGAAGCAGCAATCAGTGATCCTTAATATTTGGAGGACAGAGTCCTTTTTGCCAGCCCTGGCTCCCACAAGCTGTGTGCAAGCTGCTCCAGGAACTTGTGCATAGCTTCCTACCACAGGACTGAGGATGGGAGATGGGTAGCTGCTTCTGCTACGAGCTGAAATTGATCAAAATTGCCTGCAATTTAACATGACGTCTCCTGGAAGTTGCAAGCCTTCAATACACTCCAGGGTTCCAAAATAGTTATATCAGACAGATTCTGCCAGTGCAATTGTTATCCAAGTGGGGAGACAGATTCCTGGTGTTTTCTACCCCACCATCTCCCCTCCTAATCGTACAGTCTCATCACTGCCTCTATCTCCCTATAAAAAAACAAAGAAGCTAAAAGATAAAACCCGGAGGTAGTGAAACACTCAAGATTTCACTGTTAGACCTACATGTACTAAACACTGGTTGATCCAAAATAATTCATGCCGAGTGTCAAAGTACTTCAGACAGTCCTAGGAATCACAAACGTTTCACACTGTAAAAAAGACTAAAGTTTGGTTTGTTTAGTTAGTTAGTTTTCACCTACATCAACAAAGAGTTCAAGAAAACTGTATTAGAGAAATAAACCAGCAGAGTGATTGAGAGCAAGGACTCCAGAGTTAGTCTGTCTGGGTGTGAATTCTGCCTCTGCTGCTGCCTATTTATCTGACCTTGGGTAAGTTGTCTAACTTCTCTATTTCTTCATCTGTATAATGGAACCAATGATAGTATCTGACTCAAGAGAGTTGTTAGGATAATACATGAGTTAATATGTGTAAAAAACTTAAAACAGGGCCTAGCGTATTATAAATGCTGAATATGAGTTGGTAGAAGAATATGTGTGTTCTATCCTAGGCGTGGAGTAAAATTCACACAAAGGGACAGAGTCAACATCCACTTAGGTAGACAGTCTGCTCTATATAGTCATTCAAGGACTTAGGTGGACAATGGCTCTGCTATATTCAACACTTGGTTTCCTTGGGGGTCTTGTCATACAGCTTATTAAACTAAGAGAGCATAGAGGAGCTCAATGGAAGATTTTTATGATCCAGGCTTGGAAACAGTGCACTTAATTTTCTCTCCCATTCCATTGGTTAGAATTCAGTCACATGATCACTCATAACTGTGAGGGAGGCTGGGAAACATAGTCTAGCTGGGAGAAGAGGAGCATATGGATTTGTGGGGAGAGTTATGAGTGTCAGCTACAGCTGAGCATCTAGACTACACCATATTGGTCTTGGTATCCAAGAGAGAAAAGAGTACATTGAATTGCAATATCTACAATGTCATCAGCCTCTATTGAGGTTATTTTAATGAAACAACTTTTTAAAACCGGTCATTGAGTATAGTCTAAAAATATGGATGAGGAGCTTCTTCACTTCATCACTTAGTGTGTTTCCTAAGGAATGCTAGAAAAATGTTCCTTTTGATCTTAATGCCAAAATAGTTGTGGTTCCTCAAGTGAGAAGTTGTTTCGTTTTTACCTCCTCAACTTTGGAAATATTATTAATTGTTTAACTGTCGAATGTTAACTTAGAAAGCTTAGAGCCAATTTCATTCTTTCATTCAGCTGATATTTACTGAGCATTTACTAGATGTCAAGCTTTGAGCTAGATACTGAAGATGTAAGAGAGAACAAAACAGACATGGCTCCTGCCTCATGGAACTCACAGTCTGGATGGGGGTCTGGGGGTGAGGGTAGAGATTTATAAGAAACTAAGTGACTATAAAAGTACAACAATACCAATAAATAAGAGACCAAGGTAACTTTTAACAGAGTCAGGCACTGACTTTAGAGGGATGGGTAGGACAGGGGCTTCTCTGAAAACGTGACATTTAAACTGAGCCATACAAAAGGTGTTGTACTCTTGCAGGAGGTACAATATACACAAAAGCTTTGAAGTGGGATTGAGCTTAACATGATCAAGGGGTAGAAAGGAGGCCAGAGTGACTGGAGAATAAGCAAGGGGGAGAGGGGCACAAGATGAGATCGGAAACCTAGCCATGCAGGACCCTGAGTGCACGATAAAGAGTTTGAATTCCATTCTAAATGCAATGGGAAGTTGTTGAAGGTTTTAATTAGGGGAATGACTGGTCCAGCTTGTGTTATGAGATCTCTTTTGCTGCAGTGTGGAAGAAGCATTAAAGGAGCATGGGAGCAGGGAGAAAAGTTAGGTGATGGGTGTCGTGAGGCTGGAAAAAGCTGATGGTAGCTCAACCACAGCAAGCCTGCACATTCTGAGTGGGAGCATGCGTTCCTGGCTTGTGCCCAGGGAGAAGAGGAGACTCTGTGGTTTGGCCTTTATTCTTCTTCTACCCCCCTTCCCTGCCTTCTTGGCCCACTTTTCACTGGTGCTCTTTTGTTGTATGTTATAGACCCTTGTGAACAGCCTTAAGTCCTTTCTGGATATCCTGGATAGTCCTAGGATCCTAGGATATAGATCCCTCTTCGTTCCAAAGATTTCATTATATTGTCTAGAAAGAAGAAATATTGTTTCTCAAGATTGGCATGTCTGAGTAGATTGATTAAGAGGATTAAGTTGTGAAGACCGTTGGGACTTTTAGAGAAAGTGGATCCAGAAAACTCAAATTGCTACTAAGAACAATTTATGAATGTAGGTCATGGAGCTCGGAAAGAAGTTCCCTTTGATATTTCTCCTGGATTACCTGGAAAGGAGATACTGGGAAATTCTGTGGACAGTCAGGGAAGCCTCGAATTTGGTGGGTATGAAGAGAGTAGTGACAATTGGGGAACCAAGGGGTGAACGTGGAGAGGGTGAAGCAAGACAGGAGACTACTTCCTCAAAATCAGGATCGTTATGAGAATGCTCTGGTTTGAACTTCAAGCAGATACTTGAAATGAATAATTTCATACACATGTGTGCTCACACACACATCTATCAGAAAGAAGACATAGTAAATGTCTTTTGCAAGTGAGCTTGTGGCAAGTTAAAGTACCATGATTATCCTTACAATCTCTTGCTAGAGGAGAAGGAGTATTGACTGCCCAGAGTGGGTACAGACAAGGAGGGAATATCCTGGCTGTCATATTCATAGTGTAAATTCGCCGCTCCCTCTCTTCAGGCCAGCCCTCCCAGCCAGCCCAGTTTCTTTCTTTCCCGTCCACTGCATGATGGCTTCCTGACTCTGTCCACTCTTACGTCACTTCCCCCAGCATCTCTGTCTCTTCATTCTTAGTATCAAATCATGGCTCAGACCTCTGACTGGGCCTCTGGTCGTCTTTGGTACCTCATTTGACCCAAGTATTTTCTTGTTTTCCTGAGCAGTGAGGTCATAATTTCATGACTTTAGACATACAGTGCGTGGAGTAAAATGTTTATTAAATCTGATTACTTAACAACATTTTTAGAAAAATTAACAATTTGTGGAGACAAATTGTGTATTGTGAAATATATATGTATAGATAGATCAGTATAGATATAGACATAGATATACACACACAAAGAGTGTGTGCATGCAAGAGAGATCAATAGCATGTGTGTCTATTGGATACAAAGCAGTTGCAGCCCGTGAAGAAGGGACAGAAGAAACAGGGAGGGAAGAGTAAAGGAGCTAGAGCTGACAAAGACTAATATCAAAGATGCCCATGTAGCTTTCCTCTTCAGTTAGGGATTACTAAAAGCAGGAGTAGATGCACATTCCACTAATCCCTTCTGGTCTCTTCTCTCCCACACCAAGCCTGTGTGATGGAATGTTCTACCCTAGAACAGCATCTGAGGTGGTCAGGAAGGGAGGCAAGAGTGAAATGTGTAGAGTGGCCGACCTCTGGTTTAGGGTAGGGGGCCAGGTCTTCCCTCACCTCCCTCCATCTATGAGAGGAGCCAGTCCAAACCGGCCAAGCCTCGCTGCAGTCCCGCCTGTGCCCCTTTCCTTTCCATCCTCTATTCATCTTTCATTATTCTCTGGACAGTAGAAGGTGCTGAGTCTCATGGTCACCACTCTTGTTCATTGCCTCACATCCCAGCTTTATTTGCAAAGGAAAAATGCTCAGGATCAAAGACCAGGTGATGAGGAAAATTTGGGGCTAGAAAAAAAATCTTCCCCGAGCCTGACTGGAACAAAATACCCTTGGATGTTATACCCTCAGAAGGTTCCTCAAAAGTTAAGTGACGTTTTTCAGCCAACTGAACTTCCCTAACCTGATTTCCTAGAAAAGCCAGAGATTCAGAGAAATTGTAGGGCACTGGTGGTCCAACAAAGAGGTCAGTAAATTCTCCCACAGAGTCCCTTCTCAGGCCTGAAAAATTAATTGCTAGCATAGTAACATGTTCGAAATCTGTGGGCAGGGAACGCCTCCAAATATTTGCCCTCCCACAAACTGACCATTGGCCTCGTTGCCCTCCTACAACTAGGTTCTGAGTTAATGCAAAAGCCACATTCACGTAAATCCTGTCAAGCCAGTTGGCTAGATAGTTTGTTTTCCTGCAATGAGTTACTCCACCTGGACATGTGTCTTCAGGTATATGCCCTTTGGTCCAGAGATTCCACTTACAGTAAGTTTTCCCAAGGAAATAATCAGACAAGGGCCAAGAGATGACAGTACAGGGTCATTTAAGGTGTTATTGTTTTGTAATGCCAACAATATTGGAAATAACCTAAGAGGCCATCCCTAGAGGATGGCTTGAATAAATTATGGTACAGCCATACAATGAAATACTTATCAGTCTTTGAAAATAATCATGGGATGTATAATTATTGTCATAGATGCCCAAAATATCTTTGATGAGTGATAAAAGCAGTTCACTGAACAGCATCTTGATATAATGACATTATTAAATTATTATTATTAAAAGTTACTAAAGTTGCATTCATAGAGATGTGTACAGAAAGCTATAGAGAATTATGTTCACCAAAATATTAACAGTGATTATCTCTGAGGTAAGGCATTTGGGTAATCTTTACTTTTTTTTTCATTTAAAAATATTTTACAATGATAACAATGTGTCATTTTGCAATCTGAAAAAAACTAAGCTTTTTACATTTTAATTCTGAGGGGAAAAAATGAGACGGGTTTTAATGATGTTTTGGGAATGCAATCTTGGTTGGCCACATCAACCAGGTAATATCATAAGAATAAAATAATTAATAATTACTAAGCACTTTCTGTATGCCAACAGACCCTAAGCACTTTCCATGTCTCAAATCATTTAATCTATACAACAACAGTATGAGGCAGTTCTTTTATGATCCCTATTTTACAGGCAATGAAACAGTCACCAAAAGAGAAAACCATTTGTTCAAGGTCTCAGAGCTTGCACAAGATGAATCAGAGATCTGGACAGAGGTCTCTGCTCGTGATCCCTGTGCTGCTCCGCCCGCAGTTCACCTGCTCCTTATCTCTGGGGAGGAGTGGAAGGTGCTGAGGTCTGGGAAGGAGCAAGGGGATGATGGGAGCAGGACTCTGTTCTCTTCTCCTGCTGTTCCTGAGAGCTCTTCTGCCTTTCACTGGCCAGCTGTTTACTTAACCTCTCTAAGCCTCAGTTTCCTTCTTTGTAAAACAAGGAAGCCTTCTCCGGTCATCCAACTTAGAATTAATTATTCCCCTCTCTAGACCATATATGAACCTAGTAGCTATTTTATTTGTGGCACTTACACTGCTCTCCACCATCACCACCATCTCATCTCAGGCTAAGAGACAGGCCCCAGCATCCCCCAGTGGTTAAGTTGTCAGAGCAGGCTGGAAGACAGCTGGGCATTCTCCATGCCTGAATTTACCACCCTCTACGTTAATTCTGTTCACTTGTCATTCTCCCCACTTGACAGGAACCCCCTGAGGCAGAGATGATGTCTTGTGCACTTCTACATCCCCAGTGCTTGGAACATAAAGTTGCTCAATTAATAAACATCCTTTGTGGACTGAGTAAACGGAAATCACAGCCATGTGCCTTAGGATTCCAGAGTCATAGTTAGGGAAAGCAATGCTTGCATATCAATTTCTTTATTTTTTATTTTCTGTTTTCCATCTCATCTGGCACCAAGTTCAGAGTAAGAATAGTCAATTAATAAAGTAGTCACGGATTTTTCACATACCGCTAAGCAAAAGGGATCAGCAAGCCCTACTTTATTTTAATTACCTAATTCAAGAAATTCTAGGCACTGTATATAAATTATAAAAAAACATTTATGAAACTTCAGGCATTTTACCACCGATGCTCAGAGCGGTCAAGTCCCACAGCTCGTGAGGAGAGGAACCTGATCTAGCTTTTCTGTCCTCTGTGTCACTGCTCTCTCTATTTTCCACAGAGCACTACCGCTAACCAGTTACCATGGTTTCCAAAAGCTGACCTGCCACCAACTCTGGCATCTTAGGAGAGATTAACTCATATCTGAGAGCTTCCATTTTCCCCCCATTGGAAAACTGAGGACCATGAACCAGCTCTTCTTAGTGAAAGAAAACCCAAGAAGCACAGACAGAGATGTAAGCCACATATTGAAATAGCCATGGTTGGTCTTTGGGTTCTCACCTTCCTTTTCTCCCTTTTACTCACTTTTCTTCACAAGGATTGCTGTGACCAATATCATCAAACCCAGGGAGTCCCTAATGCTAAGCCACTAATTAGAGCAGGCTGGTTACTTCAGAACCATCTGATTGAAGTTTTGAAAATGCAGATTTCTGGACCCCATGCTGGAGATTTTGAATCAGGAGGTCTGGGGTAGTGCCCAGGCATATCTATGTTTTCAAAGTTTCCCAGGGGATTCTGATGTGCAGACAGGTTTGGGAACCACTGATCTGACCCCAAAACATGAGTCACCTGTCTCCTGCCCCTGATTGAAAAGGAATGAATCATCTTTTCGCCCTTTTTTTTTTGAGGAAGATTAGCCCTGAGCTAACATCCACTGCCAATCTTCCTCTTTTTGCTGAGGAGGACCGGCCCTGAGCTGACATCTGTGCCCATCTTCCCCTATTTTTTATGTGGGACGCCTACCACAGCATGGCTTGATAAGCAGTGTGTATACAGGCCCAGGCCCAGGATCTGAACCACTGAACCTAGGGCTGCTGAAGCGGAGTGGGCAAACTTAACCGCTGTACCACCAGGCAGCCTCTCACTTTTTTTAACTGAGTTGAAACCAAAGAGTCAGTGTGAGAACCTCTGATTTCTTTCACCTGAGATTGAGTTCAATTGTCTCCTCCCTTAGTCCAAGCGCTGCATCTGCTTCCCCAGGTCTTAAGGCCAAAGGATGCGGGGTCCAGGCTTCAGGAGATAGATTCCCTCTTCCATTTAGTCCTGGGAGCATGTAGTAGTCCTGATCAACCCCGGTTAGGAAGTCCCTGGGTGGAACAGCTATGTGATATTGTGATTTATAACAAGAAATGTATATTTAGTCTTTTGTCTCCATTTCTGGCACAGAGCTTCTAAAACCCTTGGAATTTCTTAAGGGATGAAAGCTATAAAGGTGTCTTTTGTTATGTTAATGAGGTGACTTTGGGGCACACCTAAGGTTGGGGGCTAGTTGCCAGGAGAACCAACCATGTGATCAGAGCATTGGAATGTTCAGTTCTACCCCCTATCCCCACTCCTGGCCTCCCGAGAGGGAAGAAGGGCTGGAGGTTAAATCAATCGCCAATGACCAATGAGTTAATCAATCATGCCTGTGTAATGAAGCTTCCATAAAAACTGAAAAGGAAAGTGTTCAGAGAGCTTCCAGGTTGGGAACCAGAATGCTCCCACATGCCACCATGCCAGGCCCCAAACTCCATGAGGACAGAAGTTCCTTTGTTCAGGACTTCATCTTATCTACCTCTTCATCTGGCTGTTGATTTGTATCCTTTAATATCTTTTGTAATAAACTGGTAATCTAGTGAGTAAATGGGTTTCCTGAGTTCTGTGAACTGCTCTAGCAAATCAATTTTACCCAAGGAGGGGGTTGTGGGAACCTTCAATCTGTAGGTGGCCAATCAGAAGCCCAGGTAACAACCTGGGCTTGTGATTGGCATCTAACGTGGGGAGGTAGGGGGCAGTCTTGTAGAACTGAGCTCTCAGCCTGTGGGATCTGATGCTACTCTGGGTAGATAGTGTCAGAATTGAGTTGAGTGGTAGGACACCCAGCTAGTGTCTGAGAATTTCTTGGTTGGTGGTGTGGGAAAAACCTATCCCACATGCACTGGAATTGGGTGCAGAATTTTAGGCTGGCTCGGGGAATCCTTCAGTCCTGCGTTGCTGGGACCACACCAGGTTCATCTTATGGCAGGTCTAGATGTCTGGGTTCAACAGTCTGGCCTCCCTCTGTGCTCCCAGAGATGAGCCAGGACCTGGAGAAAGAAGAGACTTTGGGATGCACATAGATTGTTTAGTTCCTTAGGTCTACCTGTCTTTCTCCCCCCAACCACCCTAAAAATGAGGTCAGGCCTGGGTCAGCAGCAGCAGTAGGTAAATTTCAGGTGCCTCTGCTCTTTTGTGTTATTGGTGCTGTCTGATGTAAGAGACCCACTGGAGCAAAAATCGTAATTCCACACAAGTATCTAGCCAAACCTGACACTGGGACCACAACCTAGACTATGGAAGGAACTGGAACAAGGACCAGGATTCTAGTCAGGGCTGTTTATCTTTCTCATCTGCTTCTTTCTTCAGTTTCTCTCTGAAGAGCTTCTCTGGACTACATGGTTGAGGATGCTCTCTCCTCTCCTCTCCCCCGTCATCAGCTCCCACAGTTACATTCTGTACTTTCTCTTTTTCACACAAGGTAACTCACTATCTCTTAGATTCACTTCACATGCCCAGGAAAAAGAATCTGATAGACTCAGGGTCAGACACCCATGGAGGTAGGAAGTAAGGTGACATAGTACAGATATGGCTGCCAGGGAGCAATTTTATGATCTGGGGGAGTTTCTAGAGAAGAAGTAAATCACTGTGCCCTGAGAAGACACAAAGGTATCTTTTACCCTGGATGGGGATGAAGGCACAGGTGCCTTACATTGTGCTCTAAATAGGAATTGCTGCTGAAATGGCAGGACCTGTTAGGAGTATCTGAACTATAATTCCAGTCCAGGCCCATTATCCAGGCCTAGGCCCTCATGAAAGGCTTCTATCTTCTTCCCCACTATCTCTTTCAGTCAAGCTTCAGACCACCTGTCCCCTTTCTGAGAGAAATTTCCCTGCCTTCTGTTTCTGTTCAAAGTGTCGCCCTATGAAGCCAAGTTTCATTCTGTGTGACTCACCTCCCACAATGGCTCACTGGGCCAAAGAATAGGATTCTGTCAAACCTCCTGGCCTGTTGGGGAGAGAGTGACCTTCATCATATCTCAGTCCAATTTCATAATTTACAGGTCACTTATTATGACTCAGTCCAGTTCCATGTTTTTGAACAGCTGTTTGAGATATAATTCACATAGCATACAATTCACACATTTAACATGTACCATTCAACAGTTTTTTGTATATGTATGGAGTTGTGCAGTGATCACTGCAATCAATTTTAAAACATTTTAGTCATCCCCAAAGGAAACCCCATACGCTTTAGCAGTTACCCCTCTACTTCCCCCCATATGCCTAGTCCTAGGCAACCACTATTTTCTATCTCTACGGCTTTGTCTGTTATGGACATTTCATATCAATGGAATTAGACAATATGTGATCTTCTGTGACTGGTTTCTTTCACTCAGAACCTTGTTTTCAAGGTTCATCTACGTTGCAGCCTTTATCAGTATTTCCTTCATTTTTAAGGCTGAATTATACTCCACTATTTGGATACACCAAAGTTTATTTGTCCATGCATCAGTTCCTGGCCAGTTGACTTCTTTCCACTTTGTGGCTATTATGAATAATGCTGGTATGAACATTCATGTGTGTATTTTGTATGGACACACATTTTCACTTCTCTTGGGTACATACCTAGGAGTAGAATGCTGAAGTATACAGTAACTCTATGTTTAACATTTTGGAGAACTGCCAGAGTCCAGTCCCACCTGAAATTCCAATCTCATATCCTTTTCAACTCTTCCCCCTTCTCCCAGAACAGGCTAAACTTGTGTCTCTGCCATCTTGGACTCAGGGAGGGAAATATCCCCAGGCTCCCTCTGTTCAGTCTAAAGTCACTTGCCCTGAGAAGGACCCAGGACACCCATGCCTCTGGCTTCCCCCCCTTCTGCATCACCTGAAGCCATAATAACTATTGTGGTCTTCAGCGATCAGTGAGGCTCAGGGGCCTGGAATGAGGGGTGCCCTCCTTTTCTCCATCCCTAAGAATAACCTGACAGCCCTTCACACCTCAAGGCACGAGATGCTCCAGTGAACCTCCCTGCTTCAGAAACTCCAGGCAGAAGCAGGTGTTAATCTCTATGCAAGGGCAGTCGCAAACTTTCGGATGTGTGCCCAGCAACCCCTTCTTCTCTCCGAGAATGAGAGGGGAAGAGGACAGTACACATTGCCTCCAGGCCCTAGATCTGTTACCGAAACCAAAGTGGGTTCATCTCCTAGAGGGTTAAATCAGACTCTCCACCAGAAGGAGTTGTCTCACAAAGTGAAGTATATTTGTGGCAAATAGGAGGCCATGAGGAATCATTTGCAGAGTCATGGCGTCCCCAAACAAAGGGAAGTAGGGATCTTTTATCTTGGATGGGGAATGAATATTCAAAAGGGAGAGGTGGGTACTCTCTTGCACAGGCTCAGTAGGAAAACATGCTTCCACATACACTGCAGGCTATGGTAATAAGGCTCAAGCTCCTCCTGGAGAGGAGATCTTAGCAGTAAAAATAAGGCAAAGGTCCTAGGCACACCTCTTGTGGTGAGGCTTGGTCTGGTTCGGGGTGGTTGGTGACTGCATCTCCTTAACGTAACATAAGGCAAAAAAAAAAAAAAACAATTTGGAAAAACAGTTAAATGCTTCCAGACCCACCCTTGAGTTCCTCGGGCAACTGGTCAGTGACGAGCCTCCTCTCTGGCTCCTGAATCTCTCTTTTATTTTTCATTGTTAAATGCCCGTGGACCAGTTGAACATCTCCCACCCTCCCCCGTTCTGCATCCTCATTCCCTGCCAACCCTGCACCTGGGAGACTCGCCTGGGAAATAGGCCTTACTGAAATTTGACCTTTGTGACTTTAGTAACTGTTTTCTCAACAAGGAGCCATCTCCCCCAGTTACTTCTTCCCTATTCAGTAACATAGAGGGAACTGGGGCAGGAAAAGCACTTAATCAGTAGCTTACAACAAACTGTTAAACTTGCAATAAACACCCTTTTATCTGAGTTATTTTCAGAGAATGAGCCAAATCTGGACCTCCTTTCTAAAAACAACCAACCACCTCTGTTGCTCTGGCTGGAACATCCATCCACTCTTTCCCTTCCGTTACTTTGAGGCCAGGCCTTCCTGAGCAGGCAGAGATGAGGTGGGATTCCAAGCCAAGTGTGTGACTTCTAGTATGATGACGAGGGACCCACCTCCAGTCCCTGGGCTGACCACAACTCAAGGAAGGCCAATTTTGGAGGTGGCCCCCATGTAGACTCCTCCTTCCTCTCTCTGCCCCCAGCTGCCTATGACTCTCTCCCCACCTCCAACAACCACCCCACCCCCCCTCCCCATTTTCAAGAGAGGGGGCTAGCCATCATTTCCTTTCATCATATTCCAGATACACTCATATCAAAACCTTGGTTCCTGATTTTGAGAAGTTTGCTAAGGCTGGTGCTAGATAAACTGCTGGCTCCTTGCAGTTCTCACCCCGTCCTTGCTCTTTGCCCATGTCCCCAAAACTCTGGATGTATTTCCTTCTTACTCCTAGCCTGTGTTCTTTTCAACCTATAAGGCCTAGCAAAGTGAGAAAGACTGGACTTATTCTTTGGACCTGAAATAGTTACACTGATATAGCACCTGCTATGTGGCAAACACTGTTCTAGGTCATTACATGAACATTTACATCATATTACATTACACCACATTACATTACATTACATACACTGCATTGTATTACATTGCATTTGGAGGAAAATATTCTGGGAAGAAAGGACAGAAATTGTTTTAGTATTTCTTGCCCCACTCTGCCCTGTACTCTCAGAGTGATCCTGATAGAGCCTCATAATCTCCCTTCACCTCAACTTTTCCTTCTATAAAATGGAAGGGGCCATGTAGACTGGTGAGATCATTATTATGCTTTTTATAATGCAATATTTATGACCTAAGTTCCAATTTTCCATTACCAAGTATCATCCTACACACTTTTAATAAACAAAATTCAACTGAGTAAATTTTAAATATCTTATTGGCTTTATTCAATGATTCATGAACTGGGCAGCATCCGATCTAGCAAATAGAAAGGAGCTCCAAAGAGCTATATGAAATGAAAGACTTTCATAGGCAGAAGGGAGGGGAGCAAGAAAGTTATACTAGACAAAAAGCAAATTGGTGACAGCAAGGTCACTTTCCTTTAGGGGATGACAGGGGCCCAGGCAAATTACCTAAATAGTGCTGATTGAGCAATTCTTGACTGACTGGTTTAAAACTCCATTTCTGGGGGAGCCAAAACTGTCATTAAGTCTCGGTTTGGTGACATGGGGCTTAGGATAATTGACTCCATTTGGGGCCAGTTGTCTTATTTTTAACAATACACACACACACACACACACACACACACACACACACACACACACGCAATTCAGCTAAGCCTCTCAGGGATCTTCTATTATAAAGAGAACAAAGCTAAATTAAATAAATTAGAAACAAATGTAAGCCCTTTGCCACGTTCTTAAAATGTTTTCTCGTCACTGTTGTTTAGCAATTTATACTCTCCATTACTCCATTTTAAAAATTATTTCTATGTCTTTACAAAAGTAATTTGTATTCATGGCAAGTTATTTAGAAAATAAAGTATAAACAAAAAGAAGAAACAAAAAAAACACCTGCAAGTCCTCCTCCCAGAAACATCCCTGTTAATACTCTGGTATCTCCCCCTCCAGTATTTTTTCAAGGCATATAGATTTATAAGGCACGAAATGTGTTGAGATATTAGTTTGAGTTTTATTTAGGCCCTGTTATGAAAACACCTAGGCCTTCCCTTGCTCTGAGATGAGTCTGTTTTCTCAAACTTAGGTGTGTAGAGAAAGAATCCAGAGGAAAGAGTGGAAAGGAGAGGTGGGCAGAGTCGGGGGGAGCTTAGACGAGATAGAGGAAGGGAAACAGTGAGGAGTGTATCTCCCTCCTGATGAGAGACAGGAACTCTGATGGATACTAAACTCTCGGAGTCATACAGGGGATGTATGCCCATTCCTCAGCCAGTCACAGTGGCCGGGGAGGAAGGTCAGGTAAGAGCAGTCAACTCCTACTGAGACCACAAGCCTGGAGCTGTGGGTGGAGAAGCAGGTCCCCAAAGAAAGGACAGTTTTGCACAGACACAGCCCCATTGTTGGGGTCCAGGCAGCCACTCACATTTACAGCTACTACAAGTTTCATTCTTTCTTCCTTGGGGGATGGAGTAAAAAGAACAAGAAGGAGGAAAGGAGAA
Source organism: Equus asinus (assembly GCF_041296235.1). Classification (NCBI taxonomy): domain Eukaryota; kingdom Metazoa; phylum Chordata; class Mammalia; order Perissodactyla; family Equidae; genus Equus; species Equus asinus. The sequence continues at coordinate 39,458,967 of NC_091812.1, forward strand.
CACTGATTTTTCGGAAGAAAAACAATTCGGCAGGGGAGTCTTAGAGGCAAGGCGTGGAGAAAGGACAAGAGAATATTAGAGAAATGTGACTAAGAAAACATACCCTGTCTGAATGTCAGAGCCCCATCTCTGCTGACCCTACCCCTCTGAACCCAAGGTGAACAGGGCCATAGGAATGGGATTGGTCATCCAGGCCTGCATTCAAGTTGGCCTTTTCTTGCCAACTGGGTTTAGTCTCACCACTGAAAAGCCTCGCAGTATGAGGGACCACAGAGGCCTGAGTTCAGATTCAGTCATGCAATCAAGGAAAGTTTACTTGATCTTGACTGTTTCTTCATATGTACAATGAGTCTAACAGTATCTAGACCACAAGTTGCTCCAAGAATTAAATGAAGTACTGTAGTGGGATAAATAGTGTTTCCTCAAAATCCATGTCCATCTGGAGCCTCGGAATGTGACCTTATTTGGAAGTGGGGTATGTGCAAATGTAATTAGTTAAGATGAGGTCATGTCAGATTACGGTGGGCACTAATCCAATGGTTGGTGTCCTTTTAAGAAGAGGAGAAGACACTCAAAGATACAAACAAGGAGGAAGTTCGTGTGAAGATGAAGGCAGAGACTGTGCTACCGGCTCAACACAAGGTTGACATAAAGGGAAACCATATTGTAGAAAAGAAACCATATTGTAACTTTGAATGACTTCTTGTTGTTTTGTGTTTTTTTTTTTTTTTGAGGAAGATTAGCCCTGAGCTAACATCTGCTGCCAATCCTCCTCTTTTTGCTGAGGAAGACTGGCCCTGAGCTAACATCCATGCCCATTTTCATCTACTTATATGTGGGACACCTGCCACAGCATGGCTTGCCAAGCGATGCTGTGTCTGCACCGGGGATCCGAACCAGCGAACACCGGGGCCGTCAAAGCGGAACGTGTGAACTTAACCGCTGTGCCACCGGGCCAGCCCCTGAATGGCTTTGGATTAACTAACCCTGACACACTAGCCCCTTTGAATCTTTGCTTTAGTTTGCCTAGATAAGCAAGGGTCTGTCTCCAAGGGATTTGTAGGCTCTGTGGATTTTATGGCCCCTCCTAGCTGTGATAAGATGATAACTTTCTTTTGAGTTCTCTAGGAATGTGATGACCCCTGGGCAGAGAGTCTATGCTGATAGCCATCATCCAAGACAACTGAAAGCTCAGGGTATAGGGCATTGTTCCAGTCTCTGACACATATCCAGTAAAACAAAAGACTATCAGGAACTAACAGCAGATGTCTGCCCACCCCCTCCCTGAGACCAGCCCCATGTGTATATATATATAACTGGTCTGTAGTCTTTGTTCTGGAAATGGTTCTTTTGAACATTAGTGGGCCATCTTCCCTCTTGCTAGCAAGCTGTAATAAAAAACCCTTTCTCTCCTACCACCTCGCCTCCTGACTATTGGCTTGTCTTGCAGCAGGCAGATGACCACCCTTGGGTGGTAACAAGTGGAGTGATGCAGCTACAAGACAAGGAACACCAAGGCCTGCCAGGAGCCACCAGAAGATAGAAAGAGGCAAGGAAGCATTCTTCCTTGGAGCTGTGAGAGGGAGTGTGGCCCTGCGACAGCTTGATTTCAGATTTCTAGCCTCCAAATCTGTGAGAGAACTGTGAGTAGTGTTGTTTTAATCCACTCAGTTTGTGGTAATTTGTTAAGGCAGCTGTAGGAAACTAATAGAGATACCTGTGTAAAGCTCCTGGCACACAGCTAGAACGTGCTGGTATTCTTCTTTCTCTCCTCTTCTCCTACTCCCAAACTTCTCTCCTACTCCTAATCCTAAACCCCCAGCTTTGATGGGGACACAGCTCAAGAGTCTTTGCATGCAGACAAGTGACATTGAAAGCAAAACCAAAACTTCTCACTAGGCTGGGTTTTGTTCAATTCCTCAGAACTAGTTCTGGTTTTGTTACCCTCGTGTTACAAGGAAGTCTGAGCTGGATGGAGATGACATCTTTTCTTGTCTTGCTTAATATGCCTTATCCCCACATTCTGATGGCATTTTTGTTACTCATCCACTTATGTCCCTCTGCCTACTAGAAAGAAACCTGGCTTGGAGCTACTGGTTCTTGCAGTGGTCTAGACAGCAATCTAGGTTTTTAAATTTTTGTTTTATTTTGTTTTGTTTGGGCTGTTAGTTTATTTGGCTTCTATGAAGGAATCTGACACAAAGAACAACTGTTTGTTATTTTCTTTTACCTCTTTGCCTGAGGAGCCGTGCCAAGTCCTGACGTGAGTATTGAGTGGGTTGTAATTTTCGCATACTCTGGGTTGGTGTCGTAGATGGTGACGAGGCTGCCATGGTGGGGGAAAGTGTGGGCACAGTTTCTCTCAACATCATTGGAGACAGGAGAAATTGTGCTCAGAAACTGTACTCAGAGGCACAAACAAGCTGATTGCTTCCTGTCTCTTGCATGTCTCTATGTTTATTATTCTTGTTGGGCAGTTTCATGAGGTGAGATTTTTTACTGCTCAAAAGAAATGTGCACTGAAATAAATTGAACTATGCTTGAGACTGTCTCTCAGCTTAGAATTTTTGGAGGGTTAATGCAACTTAAAAGTTTTATTTTTCTACACGTGACATCTGTTTGTGATTATCTGTTCGGCAGGCAGTCAACAGTCCATGCTAGCCTGTTTACAAGCTGTGCTCTAAGAGGAAGCTGTTTAAAAAAAACAAAAACAAAAAACTGTGATTTTATTAACTTATACAGGCAACCATTATTTAACAAAAGCATGATTTGAGGTCTACTAAAAGGCTTATTTTTCTATATAAAATGATGATAGAAAGGTTAGCAAAACGAAAGAAAACTTCAGCTATTGCTATTTATTGCTCACCACCTGGGTGCACGTAGTAGAAAAGAGATAACAATGGATCCCCGTGAGAGAGAGTTGAAGTGAGGAGGTGAAGCTTGAGTGAAATTGCCTACTAATAAGGTCTTCTAACCACGAAATTTTATGGTTCTGTGGGAGGGAATGATAGATGTAAACTGACAAAATGCACAGTAAGAATATTCATTGTGAGCATAGACAGCTGTATCAGGAGTCAAATGCCAATTGACCTGGGTATTCTGCAAGCTCCCCTTCAAGCCTAAGAGTGTATGGATGGATGAACCATATTGCTCTTGCTGCTCAGAACTGGTCTATTCACCTTCAGTACCTTGACTCTGTCAGCGGGATCTTTCTTGCTTACTGCTTCAAGGTGTCTTCTCTTCAGATTTCTCCTGTTGTGAGCCTTGTCATCGAACTGGAGCTCCAGGTGGGCAAGGACCACACCTTTTAGGTTCTCTGAATCCCCAGTGCCTAGTACGGTGCCTCACAATGTGCATAGGTGCTCAATGGGTGCTTGTTGAATTGTTGAATTAATTGATTTGATGAAATGGCAGGTGAATCACCAGATGTGGGATATTTGTAACAAACAGGGGGCAGTTTGGGGTTGACTTGAGAAGGAGATGGTGTAAATGTCCTCAGAGACAGTATTACAGGTCATGTTTCAGAGTTGACTTGCTTTACGATGCATTGCACAGCGGTCCATAGATTGTCGTGTGTCATTTTTATTCCACATGGCAATGTCCAAATATACCATGTACCTCAACTGTTGAATATTTGACTTACCCTGTAACAAGGTAACTGCAGCCTGACCTCCTAATGTCACACCTCACTCTACTGCAGTGGGGCTCCCTCAGGTTATTTGTGTTCCCCTAATCTTCAAATTAACACACAGAACTCCAGGATAGATAAAGAAATCTGAAAAGTTATCCAACCCCAATCGCTTCAATGTCTTACAGCCCTCTCTAACAATCTAGGGGCTAATTCCCAGTTCTTATTTTCCCAACTCTCTATTGTCAACCGCTGCTTCTTGGGATTTTCCTCCCTTGGCTCTGAGATACTGTGATGCAGGAGGTCCTCATACTCTTAGGACCATTTCTTCTCTGCCTTGTTCTCTGGTCGCCTACTCCTCCTGTTCTCCAGATTTTGGGGCATTCATCAGAGTTCAGACCTTTTCTTTCTAGTCTCTCTTTTTTATATTCTCCCTCCTCAGAGTTCATTCATTCCCCAATGTCAACTAACATTTCCATATTGCAAATAATTTCTTTATCTTCATCTCTAGGCCAGAATATGTCCAAACTCTAGACATACATTTTTCTTGAATGCCTTGTATTACTTCATGACTTAAACTCAACTCATTGTCTTCCCTCTAAAATTCAGCTCTTGATTTTATATTTCCTTTTTTTCCCCCCTAATGACATCAATATTGTCTTGATAGTCTGGCCTCAAAACCACAGTCAACTTATTGCTTCTCTTTCTCTCCTATATGGCTGATCACTTGTCAATTCTTCTGTCAATTGTCTTATAATAAGTTTCTCCTTCCTCTTCCTTTCTTCCCTTTTCTGACCCTAACTCAAGGGCTTTACCAAACATCTGAATGAATACCATGACCTGCTAATCAAGTGGCTAGCCTTCAGTTTTACTCTCACTCCATGCCATGCTTGGAAAAAAAAAAACAGATTTAATTTTTTTTCAAACACTTCTTTGGTATTGTCACTCAGTTTTTTGGATCTTTTTAAAGATTTTACTTTTCCTTTTTCTCCCAAAGCCCCCCGGTACATAGTTGTGTACTTTTAGTTGTGGCTCCTTCTAGTTGTGGCATGTGGGATGCTGCCTCAGCATGGCTTGACAAGCAGTGCCATGTCCGCACCCAGGATTTGAACCAGCGAAACCCTGGGCCACTGCAGCGGAGTGCATGAACTTAACCACTCAGCCACAGGCCCAGCCCCTGTCACTCAGTTTTTGAGTGACTGTCACTGTCTCCTATTGGCAGGTCTACATGGCGTTAAGCCCTTGAGATTCTCATCTCAACCTCTATTTTCCAGCCAAGTTATGCTCTTCATTGTCCCCATCAACATGCCCTGTGTATTTGCCCCTCTGAGGCTCTGCTTCTGGGCTGTCCATAGTGCCCTCAAGAGTGGCTCCATCTCTCCAAATCCTACCAGCGCTCCAAGTCTCAGTTCAAGTCCCACCTGTCTGGGAAGTCTCCTTCCAGTCACCTTCCAAAGTTTTTGCATTTTTATGCAAAACCTTTTATACCACTTCTTACTATTTTCATGTGTATGAATTTTAACCTTCTGATTATGTTATAATGTCTTTAAGGGCAGGACTCTTTCTTAGATGAATCCTTCTTTTCATTCTCCACAGTCTAATTCAAAGACTTGGCAAAAAGTGTAGCACAGTGTTTATTGACTAAAAAGTTGAGATGCAATTTGAATATAAGTTGAATTTGAACTTAAGTTAAATTGACTAGAATAGAATCTTAAAGCGTACTATCTGTGCTGGAGATGGTTTAGAGAGCAAATAATTATACTGAAACATTACTAATCCACCTCTGAAAACAGAGCACTGTGGCTAAGATCCCCTAAAATCTCAAATGCCTGTAGGGACTGGTAGGTAATAAAAAATGTGTGAGTCCAGCTAAAGGTAATATAATAGGGAGAGGTAGGGCCTGAGGCAAACTGCATTACTTGCCCAAACACATTCAAATTCAAATTATTTTAAAACAATGCTAGTTACAATTCCTGCCTTAGATGCTTTGCTTCAAAAACTGTGATTAATTCAGGTATTTCAGCTCAGTTTGGTGTGTGTTTATCTAGGTCTTCATAGAAACCCAGGCTTAGGGGCCAGGGCGGTGGCGCAGCGGTTAAGTTCCCCTGTTCTGCTTCGGCAGCCTGGGGTTCGCCGGTTCAGATCCTGGGTGCAGACATGGCACCACATGGCAAGCCGTGCTGTGGCAGGTGTCCCACATATAAAGTAGAGGAAGATGGGCACGGATGTTAGCTCAGGCCAGTCTTCCTCAGGAAAAAGAGGAGGATTGGTGGCAGATGTTAGCTCAGGGCTAATCTTCCTCAAAAAAAAAAAAAAAAAAATGAAGAAACCCAGTGTATGCTAGACACTTCGGGAGATGGAGGGGACAAATGAGATAAAACTGGCAATGTTCAGCAAGGAATAAAGTGTTATACAAACATGATCCTTTATGCTGGTTATTATTACATAACGGAATTATTTGCTAGGATTCTTGAGATATTTCCATAAAGTGTCTATGCCTTGGTTATTCTATGATCAGAGAATTCTTGAAAGCGTTGATTATGTCTGTCTTATTTACCTCTGCATACTAGAGCTTGGCACATAGTAAATCTAGAGTAAATGTTTTGAATAAAAGAAAGAATTAATTAAAACGTCTGTACATTATGGCAGCACCATAAGTTTTATTTCAGCTATCAGTTCACAAATAGATTTCAGCAGACAGGTGAAATGGCAAGAAACTGGGCCTATGGCAACCAGAAAGTGAAACTTCTAGCACCTACAATGATTTTTGATGCCCCTGAAAATTTTACTTGGAAAAGTTTTCCTCATTTTCTGCTTATAAACTTCTCCTCAGAATTTATGGACATTTTCTTCATTTTTTTCTGGAAAGATACGACTTTCTGATACAATTGAATAAATTGATATTAGTACTTATGGAGAAATAAACAGAATAAGATCTAAACACCTACCAAGGAGAAAGTTGGACATAAACCATTAAACACAAGGTAGGCAAGAAGTACCCTGAGAGGTACAGCAGTTCTGCAAACATTTGCTTGGGAGGCTTAGGAGGAGGATTCATGAAGGAGGTGGCTCTGAGTGAGTCTTAAAGACAGGGTAAACTTTTACCAGGTGAGATCTTCATGGGTTAGTAAAAGGAGCGGTCGTATTAGGAATTCATGGGAATTTTAGACCAAAGATCATCAGCCAACATCATAAGTAATAATGACAATGAATGTGAAGAATGCTTTGCCATTTACAAAGTATTTTGTCACATACCTTGTCCAAGGACCCACAAGCCTTTCTGTTCACTGCCTGTGGTTTGGTCAAGAGCTTCAGATGTTAGATAACTTGATTTCCGGTTTCCACCCCTCTTACTATCACCATGTCAGAACGGTCATTGATAGCTCTTGGACCACAGGAGCATGATTTAGTCATTCAACAAATATTAACGAGGACCCACCATGTATCAGGAACTGTTTGGGGTGTCAGGGATATAGCAAGGAACAAAAACAGACGGAAATCTCTGCCCTCGTGGAGATTAATCTCTTGGGCAGAGTAGAGAAACAGAAGCAAGAGAAAAGAAGAAAAACTTCCATAGAAGTAGGAACCTTGCACTTGATGGCATCCATAAACTCTTAAGGATTTCTCCATGTCTGCCCCTCCCAGATGAGAACATGACTGGCCGAACTTCACGTTTCTGGCCACTGGATGTGCCAGAACATAGGCAACTCCCCACATTGTTTTGTATTACTAATAATAAAGTGCCTAAATTATCAAAAGTTTAGCCTTATATCTATGTACACATACATATATATACACACATTTATAAGTTGAAATTTATTATCTTCATGATGTCATTTTCAGTCACTTTCTAAAATGCCTTTTAGAAGGAAGGAGTAAAAGACTTGGCTTGAATAAGGCAAGTTTTATATATGTTAACTTTAGCTTCAACCCTAGTGATCAACTGTTAGCTGATATGCCAGTAACAGTGGTGGTAGTTACAAATGGAATCATGGTTTAATATCTTAAAAAATAAAAATGTTCATTGTTCATCAAAATTCTTGGGGTATTATACACTTGAATATTTTACCTATTGTTTTGAAACAAAATGGTTGAAATTGGTAGTTAAAGCCAATAGTTGCATAGATGGTACATGGAAGGGACCTTGGAAATCACCTAGTTCACCCCTTCTTTTGTGGAGAGGGGAAATGGAGTTTCTAGGGCATTAGGGACAGGGCAAGGATTGGAACTAGTGTCTCCCCTTGCCTAGCTCAGAGCTTTTCCCACCATGCAGTCAAGAGAAGCAGCTTCCATAGTGGCCTGGGGGAGCGCAAAGGCAGGGTGGCAATCTGAGAAGGACTTTTCACAAATCTGAAAAGAGTAGCTTTCTCTTCTTCTCACTCTCAAGCCTGAGCATCAGCTGACTGAGAGGGCCCTTCTTGACTCCCTGGAGCCACCAGCAAATGTTCTGAAATTATAAATCATATGCCATTCTGCTCTGTTTGAGATCATGACTTGACCTCAACCACTACATTTTCGTAGGCAGAATTTTTGAGAATTACCCAGAAATTCACTAAGAATTATCCAGAAATTATGAAATTTGGCTAACCTGATCATTTGATTAAAAACTACTTGTTCTACTCATATTCCAATGTATTCATTAGAGGCCAGCTTGTCTGACAAAATATAGCTACAACGAGCACCCTCTGCTAGATGGAAATTCTAGCAAAAACAAAAAAAATACGTAAAGAATACACAACTAAGATGAAAATGAACAGCCGTGAAGGCGTAGACAGTAAGATATTTATAACCAAATGAAGATGAATTTCAAAAGGGGAGACTAAAGATGAGGCATGGTCGTTTTCACAGGTTCATTTCATCTTGTGGAGAAGAGTCATCACAAAGCTCATTTGACCAAAGGGGTGCCTCACACATTAGATGATCTGTAAATGATGCGTTGAGTTAATTTTGGCAATGTACTCTGTAAGTTCTCTAAATAAACTCTTTAAGGCCTTGCCTACTGGGGCATGAAAGAGTTCATACTTCCCTAACATTAAAGGTTCCAAGAACCTACTGTTTCGGAAAACATGGTTCTCCTAAAGAACCCAGAGGGCAAGAGTCTTATCCAGATTGCCTAGTGTTTTGAGAGAGGTTGCTGAGAGGCTTGAGATACCTGGAAACATTCTTTTGGGAGACAACGTTGTAAATAATCTTATTGTCAAAAAGAGATCACCTTCTACTTCTTGTGGAAACTCTTGCTTCAGTGTGCATCCTTTGCTTAAACAATTCCAGGGGTGCTGACCTCCCCACCCGTTAGCAGCCCATTCCATGGTAAGTGGCTCTAATTGGTGGAAAGTTCTTTATTATTTGGGACCAGAATAAACAACCAAATTAAGGTTTCTGTTTCTCCAGTAGAGGAAGGAGCCAACTGAGAGCCAGTAGTCTCAGATTCCTGAGTATGATGCTAAATTGTCAAGCATGCAAACACTCATTCATTTGTCCGTTCAGCAAACACGTATAAGGACCTAATAAAGTAGAAAGAGCTCCTGTCCTAGTGGGGAAGACAGAAGTGTAACAAATTAACATACCAGCAATGAGTTAAGTGCTAACACTAGAGGTGAGTAGCAGACACAACTGAGGCAGAAGGAACAGCTTAAGGCAGTTAGGAAAGGTTTAACCACTTGCGTAGAATGCAAAAGAATGTAAGGATACTTGAAATACTTATGATGCAATACAATTTTTTTAAGCTCATGAAGGAATTGAGATAGAAGATAACTAAGATTAGAAAAAATAAGATACCAGACATGAAAGATTAGAATCCTCAAAGCCCCTGTGACGTCCTAGGCGTAGAAAGCAGCATATTTCTCAGTGGCTGGGGCAGGAGGGGCCAGATCAGGGAAGGTTTTGTAGGCCATACCAAGGAGAACTTGACCTTGTAAATAAAGGAAGCTATTGGAGTCTTTTAAGCAGGACTGACATGGTCAGATTGGACCATTCAGTATTTAGGAGAATCTTCTGCCTGCTAGGTAATGGGATAATTCATTCAGCAAATATTAACCGACTGCCTACTTATTACCAGACACTGTTCTAGGGGCTGAGGTCATAGTAGTAAGAAAAACAAACAAAGATCCCCGTCCTTGTAGTGATTATAGTCTTATGGAAGATGGCAGGCAATAATATAATAAATAGTACATTATACGGTATGTTAGACAGTAACGAATGCTTTGGGAAAGAAAGACAGAGAAGGAGAATTGGGAATGCTGGAATGGCGGTGCTGTTGCAAATTTACACGAAGCCATCTCACCGGAAAGAGCAAAGAAGGTATCTGGTGCAGGTGCAGGGACAGCACACTGGCAGCAAGGTCCACCCTTGGGGGGATAGATCTGGGGAAGAAGCTGCACAGACTTGGAGGTGGCCATTTGGCCAGGGAATTCCAGTGTCCAAGGACCAAGATTGTTATTGGTAGTAGGGGGAAGTCCAGGGCTCCAGATGACACCTCTTGGCCCTGCAAACACCTCACACTGCAGGGGAGGGCATGGCCATAGTGGGTCCTCTAAAGCATGGGGCTCAAGACAGAGGCGCTGCTTGGAAGGACTTGGATTTTACTCTCAGTGAACTATTCAGCCACCAAAAGTTTTCAGCAGATGTTATTGACATATTTTTAAAGAATCATTCTGACTGCTGGGTTGAAAATCAACTGTAGGAAGGCAGGGTTAGAATCGCATAGTCCAGTTATCTGGCTAGTGAAATAATCACCATGAGAGATGGTAATGGCTCAGGCTAATATAGAAGCAGTGAGAAGTGGTCAGATTCTGGATATATTTGAAAGAAGGGCCTATAAGATTAGTTAATGGGTCAGATACAGGTGAGAAAAGAAAGGAGTCAAGGATGATGCCAAGGTTTGCGTCCTCCACCTCAACAAGTAGAGGATGGAGCAGAGGGAAGCAAGACTAGAAGATAAAAATGGCAGTGAGGAGGCTCTGCTATGGTGTAAGGAGCAATGACAAAAGCCAAATTAAGGCAAAGGCAATGGGGTGGTGGAAAGAAGAGTCATCATCCAAGAAGAATCCAGGAAGTAGAATTAGCAGAACTGGGGATGGACTGGATTTGCAAGATGAGAGAGGAGTAGGTTTAAGACGACAGCCAAGATGCGGGCTTGAAGTGGGTGTTATTATTATTAACACTATAGGAAAATAGTGCACAAGGAGTTTTCATAAACCATCCAAGGTCTTAGAGGCTAATAATTTATAGACTCAGGGTTTGGACTCAGATGTGTCCGACTTGAGAGCCTGAGCTCTTAACTATTGCATGGGGCATATTATCCCTAGAAGAAAGAAAGCTCCTGGTGGGAAAGTACCTTTATAACAGTGTCTATCTCTCAGCTGGCTCAAGGAGGCAGTGTGCAAGGAAAGTCCCCTTGGATGGGCAAGGAAGAAGGGGAATTTAAGCCAGTGGTGGGTGAACTAGGAGTCCTTTCTGTTGGCAGAACTACATATTACATGCTATCCTTTTGTGCTAGAAATAAGAATGCTGGGCAAGAGCTAGTCCTGCAGATGCAGCTTAAGATGATACCTTTTCTGGATACATTTGCATTTTTGATAAGGAAGAGGGTCTTGCAGTCTAGCTAAGGTGTACCTTGAGCATTTCCCTGTGGAAAGTACTTGATTCTGTTCCCAGTTGTTACCTGCTGAAACATCTCCCTCTCTAAAAATAAAAGCAAGAACCACTGTGGACGTCACAATCTGTTCTAGCTACTGCCTCATTTCTCTCTCCTTTTTACAGCACTCTTCTCTAAAGAGTTGCTATATTCTGTTGTCTCCACATCCTTACCTCCTCTTGTCTCTTGAATCCACACAGGCTTTCATCCACACCAGATCCCCTGACACTGTGCTTATCAGGGTCATCCATGAACTCCATACTGTGAAATCCACCTCTCAGGAGCATTTGACTCAACTGATCACTCCCCTCTTGTAGCACTGCATTTTACACTCTAGATTTTATTATTATTTAGGTACAGTGAGGCCAACAGATCAGGAGATGACTGCCATTGAAAAAACAGTTTGTCAGGCTCACAGATCCAAAGAGATGGGGACACACCTCACCACAGGGGTCCACACAGGGAAACAGCAGGGTCAGACAGGAGGCAGAGGGAGAAGGGAGAAATGTGGACAAGAGACTTTATTGTGGTTTCTGGAGGAGAAATGGGTGAGGAAGTTAGGCACGCTTAGAATTGGCTAGCTTGAATACGTTCCCTGGGTTCTAAGACGTAGGGACTCCCCCTAGTTGTCTGGTACCGAGCCCTGGGGTGATTAAGGCAGATGAATAGTTGTCAGAAGTGTGAAAGCCCAATAAATGAGGTGGTGGGGGGTGTGGGTTCTGGATTGGTTGGTTTGCATTTGGAAGGCACACTCATGGATGAGTTGTTTACTATCTCTAGGAATTGCTTAATTCTGGGAAGTGCAGTCCCTCCAGGGTCAGCAAGTCCCCATATGTCAAAGTATCAGAATATAGACAATAAAAGATATGGTTAATTTGCCTTTTTACTCTTCCTCTCCGTCTTCTTTGCTAGTGCCTTCTCTTCTCAAAGATCGATAAATATTGGAATGCCCCGCATCTCAGTCCTTCAACACTTTCTCTTCCCTATCTCTTTAGTTGATGTCATGCAGCCCCCTGGCTTTAAGTAACACTTGCACATTGATGATTCCCAAATTTATATCTCTATCCCAAACTCTGGACCACCTTTTATCCAACTAGCTACTAAACATCTTCACTTGGTTGTCTAATAGGCATCTCAAACCAGACATAATCCAAACACAGCTCTCGATTTCTGCTCCCTAATCTGCTTCTCTATCAGTCTTCTCCATTTTAATAAATAACACCTCCATTGCCCTAGTGACTCAAGCCCCAAACCTAGAAATTTTCCTGGATTTCTCTGTTTTTGTCAAACTACATATCCAATCTGTCAGCAATTCCCATCATGTCTTCTTTGAAAATACAGAAGATCTAAATAAATGGAAAGAGACGTTGTGTTCACGGATTGGCAGACAATGTTATTAAGAGAGGTATGTTCCCCAATGGATCTACAGATTCAATGCAATCCTATCAAAACTCCAGCTACCTTGTTTTGTGGAAATGGACAAACTCATCCTAAAAGTCATATGGAAATGCAAGGGAGCCAGAATAGCCATATGCAAAACAACAATGACAACAACAACAACAACAACTTGAAAAAGGAAAACAAAATTAAAGGACTCACGTTTCCCAATTTTAAAACTTACCACAAAGCTACTGTAATCAATACTCTGTGGTACTGACACAGGATAGACATATAGTTCAATGGAATAGAATTGAGAGTCCAGAAATAAACCCATACATCTGGGGCCAATTGATTTTTGCTAAGGATGCCAAGACAATTCAATGAAGAAAGAATAGTCTTTTCAACAAATTATGCAGGGACAACTGATGTCTTTGTGCAAAAGAACAAATCTGAAGCCTTACCTCATGCCATTTTCAAAAATTAACTCAAAATTGATCAAAGACCTAAATATAAGAACTAAAGCTATAAAATTCTCAGAATAAAACATAGATATAAATTTTCGTGACCTTGGATTAGGCAATGGTTTCCTAAAAGAGAAAATGGATAAATTGGACTTTGTCAAAATTAATTTTTGCTTTAAAATTAAAAGGACACTATCAAGAAACTGGAAAAAAAACCCCTGCAGAATCTGATAAAGTGTTTGCAAATCATATATTTGATAAGCAGTTTGGCAGTTTCTCAAAAACTTAGAGAGTTACCATTTAACAAAGAAATTCCATTCCTACAAATATACTGAAGAGAATTGAAAACATGTCTACCCAAAAACTTATAGATGAATGTTCACAGGAGCATTACTCATAATAGCTAACAAGTGGAAACAACCCAAATGTCCATCAACTGATGAATGGGTAAACAAGATGTGGTATATTCATACAATGGAATATTATTCAGCCATAAAAAGGAATAGAGTACTGATGTGTGCTACAACATAGATGAATCTTGAAAATATTACGCTCAGTGAAAGAAGCTAGACACAAAAGGCCACATATTGTATTATTCCATTTATATGAAATATCCAGAATAAGCAAATTGATAGAGACACAAAGTAGATTAGTGGTTTCCAGCAGTTGGGGGAAGAAGAAAGGGGAATTGGGAGTTTCTGAGAATTAGTATGGGGTTCCTTTTTGGGGTGATGGAAATGATCCAAAATTAGATAGAGGTGTGGGTTGCACAATTCTGTGAATATGCTAAAAAACACTGAATTGTCTCATGGAATTATCTGTGTTTTAAATATATATGTATACCCACACATATATAATCCTCTATTGTATGTCAATTATACTTCAATAAAGCTGTTGGAAACAATTCAGTAAATTTAAAAGACAAAAAAGGTGTACATATGTGTGTGTGTGCGTGTGTGTGTGTGTGTGTGTGTATATATATATATATATATATATAAAACTCTCAACAGACCACTTCTTTTTTGTTAGCCTTGAGCTAACATCTGCCGCCAATCCTCCTCTTTTTGCTGAGGAAGACTGGCCCTGAGCTAACATCCATGCCCATCTTCCTCTACTTTATATGTGGGATGCCTACCACAGCATGACTTGCCAAGCGGTGCCATGTCCGTACCCGGGATCTGGACTGGTGAACCCCGGGCCGCCAAAGCGGAATGTGCGCACTTAATTGCTGTGCCACCGGGCTGGCCCTCAACAGACCCCTTCTCATCTCCACTAGCCCCACCACTCTAAACCAAATTGTCATCATCTCTGTGAAAACATTACTGACTGATCATCCTGCTTTTAATCTTACGCAGCCCAATGTCCGTCCCAAGAATAGTGTATCGTCTACACCAAAGCTGAGTCCTTTTTTAAAAATGTAAATGAGATCTTGTCCTTCTCCTGATGCATATCCTTCCCTGCTTTTCTATTATACTCTGAGCAGCTCTGCTTTTACCTGATGTAGATTTATGGCTCTGACCAATTTCCCTTAAACAAATGGTTCCATCGCTAATACAATTTTGAAAGGCTCTTCGAGGACAAAATAGCTGACAGTTATGTGTCCTGTCCCTTTTGTCTTCAACCATGAGAAGTCCTCCAGTGGGAGAAAGACTTTAAGCAAAGATGGAAGCATGGGAGGTGGAGCAGGACCAAGTTTTGGCACTCACTCAAAGGAGCCAGTTCACTGCTCTCCTGTCTAAACCTCTCAGTAACAGGGAGTTTAGATGATGGACAAACTCACTCACAGCACTCAAAAGAGCTTGACTACTTTACCTGCTCAGTCAACTATCAAGTGTTTATTGAGAATCTAATTCTGTTCTACTGAGCACTATCCTTGAGGTCTGACGCCCAGAGTTCCAGTCCAGCTGGAAAAGATGGTGTGCTTATTCACTTGACAAACAAGATTGGTTTTCAAGGGCCTGCTACTCAGAAAACTATGGAAGCTTCATGAGAGAGACAAAGAGGTACAGACAGCCACCCCTGTGGGTGACTCGAGAAGACTGGTTCATATTCAGAAAAGGCAATTAGCAAAAGAAGAAGAGCTCCTAATCTGAACTGATAGAGTGCCTCTCTTTCACTCTATCTCCCCTCTCCTCCAGGTAATCAATCTAAATCAATCTATAATTTCTGTTCCCAGCTCCACACTACTATGGCTCAGTGCTTCCCCAAAATATTTGTTTACAAGTCATTTCCCGTTTTCAGGAGAGAGGAAATTACCAAGTCATGAGACCCAGCAAAACTGCAGAAGGCCCTGAGACTTTCAATTGTCTGTTTCAGATCCGGTACAGAACATGTTCCTCCTCCCACTACTTGTGAGCCTGGGAATGCAGCTTTGTCAGACAGCAGGTAAGAAATGACAAAGGGAGGGGCCTGAGAAAAAGGAGCAGAGGATGACCCCTAGCTGAAGTCAATGATGAGAATGTGGTCCTCAGACCGACAGCTTTCTTTAAGAGAAAGTGTGATTACTGGCTATCACAAGCACAGCAGAAAGAATGGTGCCCAGGGTGGCTTGTGCATGCCCATGTCCCTGTCTTACAGAAAAAGGGACTGAGATTATTGGTCCATCTATCACCACTCTCCAGTGAGGGTAGTGACAAGAAGACAGGACCACTCAGACCATGCACCCTTGAACTGATACAAGAGGGCGGGGGTTGAGTGCCCTGAAAGGTGGGATGCAAAACAGCTGTCCCCTTCCCTTCTAGCAGGGAGAGTGGGAGACAGAGGTCAGGGGGACACCTAGAAGACTCCATTACTCTAAAGAGTTTCTTGCAGACATTCTGCTGATTATTAAATATTCATTTGAGTTCCTCTTTTAAAAAGCAACAGTAGCAGCCATTGGTCATTCACTCATTAATGTGGCTTACTCGAACTTGGTGTAACGGTTGCGTTTGCGTGCTCCACTTCGGTGGCCTGGGGTGCATGGGTTCAGATTCAGGTATGGATTTACACACTGCTCATCAAGCCATGCTGTGACAGCGTCCCATGTACAAAGTGGAGGAAGATTGGCATAGATGTTAGCTGAGGGACAATCTTCCTCAAGCAAAAAGAGGAAGATTGGAAACAGATGTTAGCTCAGGGCCAATCTTCCTCACCTATATATATATATATATATATATATATATATATATATATATATAAAATTATATATATTTTAAATTATGTATATAAAATATATATAATTATATGTATTTATATGTATAAATATTATATAATTATATATATATAATTTTTTAAATATAAAAATCGTTTAAAAAGCATATGAGAGCAATCAGGTTACAACATCCAGTGCCCCATGAGAGCCCTGGCTATCAGGGTGGCCAGACCGATGACTCCACTTCCCTCATTGCCCTTGTGAATCCCTAAATCTGCACTCTTCATTGAAAACAAAACGATAAATGAATTGGATCAATATGATTCCTTACCACCCCTCTGGGTAAATTTCTATTTTTAAATTTTAAAAATAATGCTTATAGCAGCATTGTTAGTCATTCCAAAAAACCAAAACATCCCAAATGCCCATCAACAGGAGAATGCATACATTGTGGTATATTAGCAGAATGGAAGATTATATAGCATGCAAATAAATTAATTACAAAAACATGCAACTACATCTAAGAATCTTAGTAGCATAATATTAGTCAAAAACAAAAAAAATCAAGCAGAGAAGACATTACACAGCATAGTGTCCTTTTTATAAACAGTATATTGCTGAGGCATATGTATTTATAAGATAAACCTAAAAAATAAGCAAGAGATTGAGAAACACTATATACAGGATGGTGATTACCTCTGGTGGAGGCAGTAGATATACATCATTGGTAATGTTCTAGTTCTTGGGGTGGATGATGAGTTCACAGATGTTCATTTTACTTAATTCAATATTTTAAAAAAAATTTTTTTTGCATTTAAATCTTTCTGTTGTAAAATATACCACAGATGCAGAAAACCACATGAAACAAATGTAAAGCATAATATTGCTATAAGGTAAACACTTTTGTAACCACCCAGGTCAAGAAATAGAACAGTACCAGCCTCTCCAGAACCGATTCATTTGCCCCAGCTCAACATAACCCCCTCCCCAAAATACTCTCCACAGCTCTATGCTATCTGCCCTTTTCTTCCATAAAAGAAATTTTAGAAAGCACTTGGCAAGTATATGTTTTTTATGGTTTCCAAATCAGCAAACATAGCTTTTCCTCATTTTTAAGTAGCTCTGTACACGTTCCACTGGACACGCTGTTGTTTATTGAACCAGTCCTCTACTGATGGACGTTGCAGCTATTTTGTTTTATTTTTTGATGGATTAATGCTTGAAAAAAATATGTTATCTCCTAAGGACTCTGATGAAATTGACTCCGAGTGTGACTTAGGTAAACCATTAATCATGAACTTTTCCCCTACTTGTATGCTCTGTAGATGCCCTAGCGTGTTATCGATAAAATAATTTAAAGTTGAAGTGGAAAACATTTTCATTCCATTTTTTAAATACTTATTTTGAACTTGACAAACAGTAAAACTTACTCTTTTTCATAAAAATGTCTATCATTTTGAGAAATGCGTAGTCATATAACTACCACCACAGTCAAAATCCAGAACAGTTCCATCACCTGTCAAACAAAAATAGCTCCCCCAACTCTTAGGCCCAGACACCCATTGATCTAGTCTCTGGCCTATAGTTTTAACTTTTCCAGAATGTCATATAAATGGGATCGTTCATTAGATACTCTTTTTTGTCTGGCTTCTTTCACTTAGCACAAAGCGTTTGAGATTTATCCATATTGTTGCAAGTATCAATAGTTCATTCCTTTTTGTTGTTGAGTAGTATTCCACTGGATGTTATGTACCACATTTTGTTTAGTCATTCCCCTGTTGAAGGACTTTTTGGTTGTTTTCTATTTTTGGCAATTACAAGTAAAGTGCCATAAACATTTGTATAGAGTTTTTTGTGGGAACATAGGTTTTCGTTTCACTTGGGTAAATAACTAGGAGTGGGATTGCTGGGTCATGTGGTAAGTATATACTTAGCTTTACAAGAAACTGTCAAACCTTTCCATGGTGTCTATACCATTTTTGCATTCTCACCGGCAAAGTATGAGAATTCCAATTGTTCCACATCCTTGCCAGTACTTGGTATTGACATTGTTGTTCTTTTTTTAAGTCATTCTAATAGGTGTATACAAGTAGCTCCTTGTGGTTTAATTTGCATTTCCCTAATACCTAGTGATGATAAACATATGTTCTTGTGACTATTGGCCATTCATATTTCTTCTTTGGTGAAGAGTGTTTTCAAATCATTTGACCATTTTTAATTCAGTTATTTTCTTATTAAGTTTTGAGAATTCTTTATATATTCTGGATACAAGTCCTTTATCAGATATGTGATATGCAAATATTTTCTCCCAGTCTGTGGCTCTTTTTGTTTCCTTAACAGTGTCTTTTGCAAAGATTTTAATTTTGATGAAATCCAATTTATCAACTTTTTCTTTTATGGATTGTGCTTTTGGTGGCATATCTAAAAACTCTTTGCCTAACCTAAGATCTAAAAGATTTTCTTCTATGTTTCTTCTAAACATTTTATAGTTGGACCTTTTGCATTTAGGTTTATAATCCATCTTGAGTTAATCTTCATATAAGTTGTGAGCTACAGTTTGAGGCTTTTTTTTTTTTTTTGCCTATGGATGTCCAGTTGTTCCAGCTCAATTTGTTGAATAGGCTATCCTTTCTCCGTGAATTGCCTTTGCAACTTTGTCAAAAATCAATCGGCCAGGGGCCAGCCCCATGGCCGAGTGGTTAAATTCGTGCACTCCACTTCCACTGCCCAGGGCTTTGCCGGTTCAGATCTTGGGTGAGGACATAGCACACTCATCAAGCCATGCTGAGGCAGCGTTCCACACAGCACAGTCAGAAGGACCTATGGCTAGAACATACAACTGTGTACCTGGCGGACTTTGGGGAGAAGAAAAAAGAAAGATTGGTGACAGATGTTAGCTCAGGTGCCAATCTTTAAAAAAAATCTTTTGAAAAAAACAAATCAATTGGCCATATTCGTGTGGGTCTATTTCTAGACTTTCTGTTCTGTTCTATTGATCTTTGCATATACCCTTTCGCTTATATCGCACTCTTTTGATTACTGTAGTGTTATAGTTCTTTTTTTTTCTTAAATTTTCATTTCAAAACCTAAAGACATCTTGTAACTCAGATATGTTTAAAGGGAAATATTTATTTTTTGTACTTTGTCATGTCTTGGAGAAAAAAAAAGTAACCCCAGTCTTCCTCCTTTCATTGATGTTTCCTTCTTCATCCTCCAGATATGGACAGAAACCAAGGGGGCACATGACCATGGTCATGTTTGAGGTCACTTGGGGGCAGGGACTACACCCTGGGTCCCCCCTTTTAGCCTGTCTTCAGCCTCTGAAACTAATTCTGCTGACCTCTGAGGTATACAAAGCAGAAAAATCAGGTTAGGAAAAGGATTTCTAAGAGACAAGATGTCTCCATGCTGTGTTCGTATAAAGAAGAGCACATAGGTCAGGTGCCCAGAATAGGTTCCTATCCTAAACCAGCAGCTAAAGCTTTCTGAAGACCGTGGCTGCGTGGAGCAGCAGCAGCCCCACCCCGCATCCCCCCCACCCGCCCAGGTACATTGGGTAGGAAGTCTGAGAAAACTTAAGCTTCTGTTGTTAAATGGAAAAAAATATATAAAATTAGCTTAAAGAGGAAGCTATCTTGGGAGGTAATGCAAATAATTTGTTTTGTGTTTCCTGGATATGTGACAGGTGCCGACTCTCATTGATGCCTGATTGCAAATAAAATGCAAAGTTCCCCCAAGAACTTTCAAAAAGGCTCCAGTATTACTCAATCCAGCTGCTTTAATCTGTCTAAAGAAGGTGCATGTATGAATTTTTCATGCCCTGACCAAGTCCTTTACCCTTTAATTTAGTCAAAAGGCCCAAATGAATGGCAAAATCTGTTTTGTCTGCTTAATTTTGTAGTCATTAAAACTTTCCAATTTTCTCCCTTGTCTTATAACTTCAGGAATTCAATGCTAGGTTGAAGCTTAATTTAATAACCATGTGGCATATGAAACAGAAAATAAATGTCTTTTTTTTAGCATAAAGCTGAGAAGTATATCTATCTCATTCATGGATGTAGTATATACAGGCCAGTGTATAAACAGTCACATCTGTAGAGTTTTTGGCAGTACAGACTTGCAAGACACAGAGATACGAATTTGAATTCCACCTTCATGAGCTACCACTCTTTGACCTTGGACAAGTTGTATCACTTCTTTAAGCCTCACTTTCCCCATTTGTAAGATTGGGATAGTAACTCCTACCTTGCAGAGTTTTGGGAACATAAAATGAAATGATGATGTAAAAGTTACCTCAGTGTCTGGCTCATTGCGTTTAATGAATGTTAACTATTACTCTACTTCCCAATGACAGTCTGTGTGCATGTGAATCACCCCAACCTTGTTAGAATGCAAATTCTGCCTCTCTAGGTCTGGGGCACGGCCTAAGATTCTGCATTCCTAACTAGCTCCCGGGTGAAGCTGGGGACATTTTGAATGGCAAGATGACAAAAGATGTTTGCAGGTGCAGGTGTTTTATTTGTGTAACCAATGGTTCTCTCAATATTGTCTGCACGTTAACAGCTCCGAGGGAAATTTTTTAAAAAATTGATTCTGGCCTCACAAAAGAACTAGAATTTAATTTTAAAGGATCTAACAACCAGAGGCATTCACAACTAGAATCTACAACTATGTACTGGGGGGCTTTGGGGAGAAGAATTTAAAAAAATATTAAGAAGAAGAATATTGGCAATAGTTGCTGGCTCAGGTGCCAATCTTAAAAAAAAAAGATCTAAAGTGGGACCTGGGCACTAGTATGTTTTAAAGCCTGCCCAGCTTGACAGCCAAAATTGAGGCCCTCTGCTTAGTGATTCTAATGTGCAGCCAGGCTTGAGAAAAGCCTCTTCACAGAGCTGTTTGCAAGAGGGTTTTGGTTTCCTCTGCAATTTACAGTAAATAAGAATATTTTAGGATTTCAAAGAGGCATTTTGCATTTCCTAAACTTCTCATTTTATATGGGATAATCAAGTTCAAAGCTTTGCATGTCTTAGAAGCTTTAATTGGGGCA
This sequence comes from Equus asinus, assembly GCF_041296235.1. Classification (NCBI taxonomy): domain Eukaryota; kingdom Metazoa; phylum Chordata; class Mammalia; order Perissodactyla; family Equidae; genus Equus; species Equus asinus. The sequence goes on from NC_091812.1 coordinate 39,480,249, forward strand.
AAATTAGACCAAAAAACAATTAATCTTCTAGTTATTCTGAGCTACTCAGATACTTGATACATGTTTGCTAATTGCTCTTTCCTCATGTGAACTTTAGCTGAAAAATATCACCTGCCTGAGAGGTAGCATTCTGTATGCCTACAACCCCTGGACCCACAGACTCTGTACAAGGCAGAGGGGAAAAGCAAGCAGAAAATGGATTTTTGTCAAAGGCCCAGACAGTAAAGAGGGGAGTTCTGCTGTACGCTACGGGGAGTTCCAGAGGAAGTTACAGGCGTTCTCTCTCTCATGAGAAGAAGGCATAAGTGGGGTAAATAGACTTGCTAAGTAAATTCAATAGAGACCGCACCCAAGTCCTCTAATCCTTGTTATAGTGCAGACTCCGCAACTAACCTTCCTTGCAAGCCCCATTTCTCTTCCCTGTTTCCTGTCTTATCATGTGTAATAAAAAAAGAGAAGGAAGTACAACGAGCAGAGTAAAAGTGTAAATTTCTGAACCTGGCATGTAGAAGATTAACACATATTCAGTGAATGAATAAATAAATAGTATTCTTCACGGCAGAATGGATTTGGTGTCAGATGGGTCTGTCTTAGTTATAAGGGGACACAATAACTCAAGTATTTGGAAATGATTCCCATCATAAAAAGATTTACCCTTAAGAGGGTCCTATTCTGGAGACCCAGGGTGAGAGTTATTACAAGTGTTCAGTGGATTCCACAAAATGGACTCATGGGAAATTTGGAGGCACAATGTCTGTCTTCACATGTGTCATCCCGGAGTCTTCTCAACCTGGTCAAGCGAGTGCAGGTGTGATTAGCATCGTTTTACACAGAAGCACTCATGTTCTAGCTCTGTCCCTGCCCCCATCCTGCACCAAGAATGCTGGGCAGATGTAACTCCTTTCTGTACTATAGATATCTGTTGGAAAGGCACACTAATGTTCTAGTCTTGCTTAAAACTGAGGTTGGAGACAAGATATACACTTATTGGTCATTTTTAATAAATTTCATGTTTGTGCATAACACTATCAAGTGTGTTGTGTAGCCATTAAGAATGCCAATTTGGAGCCAGCCCTGATGGCCTAGAGGTTAAAGTTCCGCACTCTTTGCTTTGGTGGCCTGGGTTAGGTTCGGGGCGTGGAACCACACCACTCGTCTGTCAGTAGCCAGGCTGTGGTGGCAGCTCCCATAGAGGAACCAGAAGAACCTACAACTGTATAAAACTATGTAATGGGGTTTTGTGGGGTGGAGGGGAGAAGGAAAAACAAAAAGGAGGAAGATTGGCAACAGATGTTATCTTAGGGTGAATAATCCCCTGCAAAAAAAGAACGCCAATTTGTGCAACTTGGGCAAGTTGTAGTTTGATGAAAGGAAAACAGAAGTGAATATGGTTAGGCTCATCCTTTCTTGTTCCCTCTCTTTTCTGTCGTTTATTTGTGAAACCCTTAACTGGAACTTAGTATGTACTGGGCACTCAACCTGGTCACTGCTTTCAAACAAAGTCAACCTGGCCACTTCAAAGACTTGCAGGATAGTAAGAGGAAAAACTTGAGTCAGAAGAGAATTGCAGTGTGAATCATTCAAGTAACTGAAAACCCCAAATTACTTATACTGTGAAATCAGTTGCCCAGGGTGGTCAGGAATGGGCTGTCCTGGGTAATAAAATATTGCAGTTGATAAAGAATGGCCCTGCGTTCCATTTATGGATTACCACTTTCCCAAGAATTAAAACATGGTACAAAAGAAAGGGACCAATGTTTTCTGATGGCCTACTTTCTGCCAAAAGAAGGCACTTCACATGTGCCATTTCCTCTGGTTGTCGCTACAACCCTAAGAGTAGATATTAACCTTGTACCTTTACAGACGAAGAGGCTGAGACTCATAGAGGTTAAATGACACATTCAAGATCAAGGGCTCATAGTCCTGATACAGCCAGAACTTGAAACCAAGTTCATCTGTCACTAAATCCTATACTCTTTCCATACCATGTTTTATATGGAAACAACCCTCAAATAACGTATGCTTAGATGTCATCCCCAAATATTTGTTAAATGGATGCTTTGACTGATTAAGTTAATGAATGAATGAAGCAAGTTCTACTGGACATCACTTAATCTAATCTTCTGTCATGATTCAGAAGCTGCTTCAAGATCTTGCTACACCTCAGTCATGATGAATATCCTTCATTACAGATGAAAGCAGCACAATTTTGTAGTTTCTCACACTCTATTCATGCATTCACTGCCTTCATGAGTTTTGCCATGTTTCACCACTCTTTATGCTATTGTTCTCACAGAATCCTTTAAATCAACTCAGCTTTTATTTCTTGACTAAAACAGTATACCCCTGTGGTAAATTAAAAACCAGTATCACTGAGAAATAGAAGGTATAAGCAAAAAAAAAAAATGCAATGAGACTAAAGTGGCGTTGTTAAATTCTACCCAGATACCATTATCTGCCTGGTAGCCTCCTGTTTTATTAAAAGGAAAAATAGAAGGAGTTAGGGGTGTGGGGGTCTGGTTGCAAGTTATACGTAATTTGAAGGATTGAAATAGAATTAAAAAGGGAATAAATTCCTCTCTGAATAGTCCAACTCCTTTTAGGTCTCAAGTCTGTCCTATCTAAAATCATGTTTCATACTTCTAGTGATATTTCCCACATTTTGGGAAATACTGTTTCAGTGGAAACTACAGATATTGAACTGAAACATCTGACTGGTTATAAATTTTAACTTCACTAACTGTATGTCCTACAATGGACCCCTTTGAGCTGGTTTCCTCAACTATAAAACAGTAATGATAATACATATTTCATGGTCATATTTTCAAGACTAAATGATGTAGTTATAAAAAGCCTAGCGCAATGCCTGTCACATAGTAGGTATACACTAAATATTCATTCCAGTCTTCCCTTCCCCTTGTTGATAGAAAAGAAGAAGCTTCTAGAGTGGGCTTGTCTGATGTGCTGGTTAAGAGCACTGGGTGGTTTGTATGATGTGGTGGTTAAGAGAAGTGGTGGTAAGCATTTGGGGCTTACCAATACCTGGGTCTGAGCCTGGCTGTGCAATCTTAGGCAAGTTGCTTTACCTTTCTGTGTCTCAGTTTCATTCTTTAAAAGGAGGATGGTTCAGGGGCTGGCCCCGTGGCCGAGTGGTTAAGTTCGCGCGCTCCGCTGCAGGCAGCCCAGTGTTTCGTTGGTTCGAATCCTGGGCGCAGATGTGGCACTGCTCATCAAACCACGCTGAGGCAGCGTCCCACATGCCACAACTAGAAGGACCCACAATGAAGAATATACAACTATGTACTGGGAAGCTTTGGGGAGAAAAAGGAGAAAAAAAAAAAAAAGGAGGATGGTTCTGCCTTGCTGGCTTCCTGGGAAGACTAAATGAGATCATGTGTTAGCAGTGGCCTAACACACAGTAAGAACTCAACAAGTGATAGTTGCTTCTGTTACTATCACTGGTGAGAGGAGGCAGTATTTGTTAGGGAATGATGTAATTTGATCCATATGAAGAAAATGAGCCTGGATAATGGGTGGCAGGACAGCCTGGCAATCGGCTGCACAGGTGGGGAGTGTTAAGAGGCGAGAACTACCTCAGAGCAGCAGCTCAAGAATTTCACTCTTGTCCAGACTGGAACAGGCAAAGGAGAGAAAGGAGCCCAAGGGAACGCCCAGATAATGACAGGATTCTCCTGGGAAAGGAGGGGGGGGGGGGCGGTGTCTCCTCAGCTCCCACTCTGTCCGGGACTGAACTGTGAAGGCAGATAGTAGGAGAATATCTTGTTTTCTGTTCAGCTTTTTTCACAGTGACGGTCCCAGTGGAACTGTACACAGTAGACTATGGCAGCAATGTGACCCTGGAGTGTCATTTTGACACGGGAGGTCCTGTGGAACTCAGAGACTTAAGAGCCAGTTTGCAAAAGGCGGAAAATGAGACATTCTTGCACAGTGAAAGAGCCACGTTGCTGGAGGAGCAGCTGCCCCTGGGGAAGGCCTTATTCCACATCACCCGAGTCCGAGTGACGGATGCGGGGCAGTACCGCTGCCTGATCATCTATGGGGCTGCCTGGGACTACAAGTACCTGACTCTGAAAGTCAAAGGTGAGTAGTGTCAGAGACTGGAATCCGTGGAGCCATCTCTACAACACAGGACTTGCATTAGGTGCAAGTAACGGAAGGCCGCTAACACTAGCTCAAACCAAAACTGGGAGCATAGTCAGAAAGACACACTGCTATCTCTGAGAAAACCAAAGCACCTGCTCAGAAATAGCTTTTGGCATCTGAGTATGAAGTAGCTGAGGTGAGGGTAAGTAGGGGTAGGAGCTGAAGGACTGAAGCAGGTCTAGAGGAAGCCAGGAAAATGAGTCCCTGAAAGGTGGGAGGGTAAACCCTGCCTAGTTCCTAATTCTTCCAAGGAACAACACTGACTTGATTATTAAGCCACTCTTTCAGAATCCAGAGTTTTTAAACCACAGCTTATCACCCATTAATATCAATTTAGGGAGTAGTAACCAGGTGGATGTTTTTTCCCAATAAAATGAATGAACCGAATGAATAGAATAGCATGGAATAGATCAGAGTCCATCACACAGTAGGGCTGAGTGTCGTTGTGTGAACTTTTATTTCCGAGGGTGGGGGGGGGTTGTGTGTATGTTGGCTCATGGTGTAAACTTTTTCTCTCACTCTGAGTCACAGTCTAAAAAGTTTGGAAAACACTGCTCTAGTTGCAGCCTCAGCTATTGCAGATGAAGTCCAGAGAAATGAAGTGGGCGGCCTGAGGGAGCCCAGTTAAGTCAATAGGTGTCCTCATTCCTCTGGGTTCAGGGCTCTCTCCACCACAACACAAGCCAAGAATCTAAATCTGAAGAGAATCCTCAAGTTCTTGTTTGTTCTGGGAGAGGTCATTTGGGGAAAGACAAGTAACAACTTTTTCAGTTGTTACTTGTACAATAACAGATTTGGCTGTGTTCCTTGGCTTGTGTTTTTCAGCCTTTATTGACTATTGTTAGCTAAACTATGCCACTTTTTCTCTGTCCCTTCCCCATTCCACCCATTAGGCCTCAGAGAATCCATTCTGTCTTCTGGAGGGTCTGTGGATTTTGGTCCCTAGAGACCACTGACCTTGGCAGCAATGATGTGACTTTATGATCTGATACAAAGAAGGACAAACCAGAAGGATTAGACATAAGGGTGAATGTTGTTTTCACCCGTGACATTGAATGAATTATTTCACCTTTAATAATCTCACATTTTCCTTATTTATAAATGGATAGCTATAGTAGCTATCCTTTTTTAAATAAGATTATTGTAAAAATAATAAGATACCACATAAGATTATTGTAAAACTTAAAAAAGATAATAGACATAAAGAACTGAGCATATGGTGAATGTCCAGTGATTTGGTTAAAAGACTCTTTATTATAGGGACAGTGACCTCCTTACACTTCAACCACCAATAAGTCATCAGGCAAGTCATTAGCCTGGATATAACTGCCTTCTATTTTTAATGCATTTCCCACATCCAGGCATCAGCTGGGAGGAACTCCAGAACATTGAACTTCGTCTGAGTTCAATTAACAGGAAGAAAGAGGGCTGTACATTCTCATGATCCCCTAATGTCCTCAGGTCTTTACACCCCTACGTCACTGCCCCCATGTTTGTTGATCTCTATTTGAATGCTATAATGCATCAAGGGTCTTTGAGCAATTTAGGGCCAGTCACTCCACTCTCTTTCCAGCTGAAGGCTGCCCCTCATTCCTGGGAAGGCAGTCTGCCTGCTTCCTCGTCTAGACCAGGGATGGCTCAGGTGTGGAGAAGATTTATTCCTTAAATCTTCACTAATTAATTCTTAGACCCTTAATGGTCTTCAAACTAGGGTACATGAGGGTCACAAAGACTTTAAGGGATGTGTGGGCACAGTTTTAGGAAACGAGTTTCTAGATCTTCATTTTCCCCAAGTACTCTTTCCCCAAATTGAGTGTGCCTGAGAATATGCCTTCCAGGCAGGGCTCTTGGAGTTCCCCTAAAACACTTCCTCTTTTATTATTGCTTTCTCCTACTTCAGAAAAAGCCTACCTGTCACCCACCACGAACATAGCGCATTGTCCCAGGGTGTAAAAATGTCCACAGCGCTAAACAAAAGAGTGATTGGAAGTATTGATACATTATCAAACTGTAATGACTAAGAAATCCTTTTGCAAATCAGGTACTATCAAATTCTCTGTTTTAACACAATTGAAGGAGGCCCTACTAGAGTCAACAGCTTATAATAAAAAATTAATTTTTGCCATATAAACCACAAGGCATGCAAAGAATGAAATGACATTACTATAACGAAACAGCTCCCATTCCTATCTATTCATACGAGCAAGATTCTTTAGCCCTCATAGCTGTAAAAAATGAAAAATAGAAATAAAATTGATGCTGAACCTTGTCGCATTCCAACCATAAGTTATATGCATCCTCAGGTTCATGAACAAATTGAAAGAGTCTCATTCACATCCCATTAAGAGACACACTCCTAGTAAATGTTTATCTTTATGTTTAATAATTATCAATAGTCATACTATTTTACATTTGATTTTACGTGTGTTGATAATAATGGAAACTAGATTTCAATGCAGAAGAACACTTTGATCACTGAAAGCCTCATGGTCACAAGAAAAAAATTTATTTCAATAGCTATACGTATTTTGTTGTTGCAAAGAAACATAAGGATTATCAATGAAAGAGGTTTCACATATGCTGTATTAGGATAAAATCCTGTAGAAAAAGTGGAATGGGAACTGAGGTTCAAGGAATAAAAAGAAACAATGTAAAGGTCTGACCATTAGAGAAGAATTTTTGTATGTATTTTTCAATGGACAGTGGTGTGTATAAAAGACACTGTCTTTGATATCTAGATGACATTGGATACATGTGTAAGAGTGAAATAATTGTTTTACTAAAAATTTAAATGTTCACAAAATGCTAATCAACATATATTTTTTCCAGTACAGAAACTTACAAAAGACTTGAAAAGAATTTAATAAATATGTGAGTAGGTGCATACTGCATCACAATTCTTTTTTTTTTTTGAGGAAGATTAGCCCTGAGCTAACGTCTGCTACCAATCCTCCTCTTTTTGCTGAGGAAGACTGGCCCTGAGCTAACATCCATGCCCATCTTCCTCTACTTTATATGTGGGATGCCTACCACAGCATGACTTGCCAAGTGGTGCCACGTCCACACCCAGGGTCTGAACCAGCAAACCCCAGGCTGCCAAAGCAGAATGTGCGAACTTAACTGCTGCACCACCGGGCTGGCCCCTGCATCGCAATTCTTTTAGGAGGAATGCAAGAAAAAAAAAGTTGAAGACAATTACCTAAGAGTATTCTACCCTGAACAGGGGTCTCTGAAGGAAACAGGGAAGATCTGGGGCCCCAGTTAGGATTTATTTAAATGGAATAGGACTAGACAAAGGATGTGCTTTTTAACTTAAAATGCCTCATCTATAGCATAAACCTTGACAATAGGTTTGTAGCACGTTCTCTGATGTCTGGGCAGCAGTTTGCATTAAATATAGTGAAAAGAGAACTGATTTCGAAAGTACACGGGAAAAATACTAGCTAGACTGGGTAGTGAGTCTAGAAGGGATAGTAATATGAGGCTTCAGTTTCTGAAAAGCCCAGCTGCAACTACAGGACTATGAAATCTGAGAAAGGGCAAGGAGCATGGCTGAAGACAAGAGCACAGTGGCCTGGAAAGGCCTGGAAAGGCCCGGAGAGTCCAGGGATCTCATGGAGGACCTTGGGCTGAGAACTGGCCTGTGCAAAGGATCCCAGACAGGCACAGAGCAAATACTGAGAACAGAAGGGCCAAACCAGCCTGAAGGCTGGGCAGGGCGTGAGGATGGGGACGGGAGAGAGCCAACACCCAGCATGGGCAGAGGCTTATCTAAATACTTCAAACCAACACAAAGGCCCAAGATAGACAGGAGTGTAATGTCAGCAAGGAGAGGAAGGAGGTAGGATGGCTTCCATTTTCTCTCAAAAGAGAAATGGTCTTCACCTTAAGAAGGGAAGACAAAGGTCATGGGGAGGAAACAGCCCAAAATAAGCAATGCAGCCGTGAAAAGACACCTGCGGTTTAGCCTCTAGGCCCAGAGAAAGCATTTGCTCAGAGGGTAACTCTCTCCTCTCGGTGTCTTTTCTCCACTGGAGAAACAGAAGGGAAGAAGGAAAGCTAAGAAAACAATGTCCTGAAGTTTGAAGGGGGAAAAAGCTCCTGGGAATCACAAGCTTTTTAACCTGATGTTCCTCTCCAGGCCGTTTAATAGACGAATTGGGAGCAATCCTAAAAGATTTATTTCAGTGATTACCAGAAACATACCTGGATTCTCTAACACCAAGGCATGTAAAACTACATTTTTTCACCTTAGTTGCTGTCATGATGATGATAAAACAGATTATACTATGTATGGTTTATTTCAGAAATGATAGAGTTGCCAGTAACATGTGTCAGATCGTAAGAGATAACCAGGGAAATAGAAATCATTTAATCCAGTGGAAACTGAAATCTGAAAATAGTGATTCTTTTGACAGAAAGACTGAGATACCAACCAGGGAACAGGAAGGCAAATCAGTGATTAGCAATAGCAGCGAGCCCCTTCCACCGCTGGGCTGGAGGGAAGGGAGGAAGGCGGGGGAGCCCAGAGGCCAGAGTCACTTGACAGACACTGCAACCCCAATGGGCCTGTCCAGTGGTAGCTAGAGCCAGGGGAGAGATGCAGCTGCTGCTGGAGAGGTCATGATAGTTCAGGGCATGGAGGAAAAATACCGTAACTTCTCCCTTACGCTCACCCTCCCGTCTTCTCAGCATGCCTCCTATCGGCTGTCAAGAGCCTAGGGTACACAGCCGCCAGGAGTCAGCCTTCCTGCAGTATAGAGACGAGAAGAAAAATTGAGGGATGGATCTGAGGGCAAGCAGGTCCTGCACTCACATGGCATACATCTTGTGCATAAAGTGGTAAAATGTAGGATGAATAATAGTATAGTTGACTGAATCTGTAACAGACAGGACAAAACTAGTACAGTCAAGTGCCAAATAATGACGTTTATGTTAACAATGGACTGCATATATGACAGTGGTCCCATAAGATCAGTACCATATAGGCTGGGTTCGTAGCAGACTATACCATTTAGGTTTATGTGGTACATTCTTTGATGTTCACACAAGAAAATTGCCTAACAATGAACTTCTCAGAATGTATCCCTATCATTAATCCATGCGTGATTGTAGTTGTTGATTCAGGGCCAACAAAAGGTGATTGATGGTCTTGGGTCAACCTGGAGACAGTCTCCAAGTGCAAAGGGGTCTGTTATAGCCAGCCTAGCTGGGCAGTAGATCATTCATTTAACAAAGTTGATGTTATGATGTTAGGCTGTATTAAAACCCTGTGTTGGAGCTGGCCCAGTGGCACAGCAGTTAAATTCGCATGTTCCCCTTTGGGAGCCCGGGGTTCGCTGGTTCAGATCCCGGGTACACACATGGCTCCACTTGGCAAGCCAAGCTGTGGCAGGTGTCCCACACATAAAGTGGAGGAGGGTGGGCACAGATGTTGGCTCAGGGCCAGTCTTTCTCAGCAAAAAGAGGAAGATTGGCAGCAGATGTTAGCTCAGAGCTAATCTTCCTCAAAAAAAACCCCACAAAAACAAACCCCTGTGTTGAGGGGCTGGGAGTGGTTAAGTTGACACACTCCACTTTGGTAGCCCAGGGTTTCACTGGTTCGGATCCTGGGCACGGACCTAGTACCACTCATCAAGCAATGCTGAGGTGGTGTCCCACAGAGCAGAGCCAGAAGGACCTACAACGAGAGTATACAACTATGTGCTGGGAGGCTTTGGGAAGAAGACAAAAAAGAAAGAGAAGATTGGCAACAAATGTTAGCTCAGGTGCCAATCTTTAAAAAAACAAACAAAAAAACAAAAAAACCCCCGCTGTGTTGAGCCTAAAGTGTGCTCAGCACGTAGGAAGTAATTAGTCACACTATACTTTGTGCTGATTAGATAATATCTGGAATATAGGTAGTGTTACATCAGCAAAAATAAACCCAAAGACCAGTATCTGCAACTTGGGTTGAAAACTATGTCCTATGAGATATGGTAGAAAAAAGTAGGCATGTTTTACCTAGAGGGGAAAAGACTATGGAATCTTGCCAGTTATCTTCAAATACATGAAGGGGTGCCTCGTCACAGGGAAGAGCTAATAGTAATTGCTAACACCAATTGTGTATTTATTATGTTCTAGGTGTCTATCTAATTTAATCATCCTCACACCTCTGTTAAGGATAAGTTTTATCGTATTTTATAAATGAGAAACCTGAGGGCTTGACAGGTCATGTAACCAGCCCTTGGCTCAAGCCTGGTCAAAACTTTCAGACTCTAAAGCCCATGCTTTTAACTACTATGCTCACCATACATTGTTTTCCTAAGCCAGCCAAGTACTGATGGGCTGAAGCTATGATGAGGCAAAATTTGAATTGGTATAGGATGATCTTCCCAAGAAAAATTTAACTTAGTGTCTAATCATGGCAATGACTGCTTCTGGAAGTAAGAGCTTCCATTCACAGATATATTTAACCAAAATTTAGTTATCTAGCAGGTTACTAATATCAGAAAAGAGTTATTATTAAAGGTAAAAAGGGACATTTCATAATGATAAAAAAGTTAATTTGACAGGAATACAATTCTAAATGTGTATACATCTAACAACATAGCTTCAGAATATACAAAACAAAAATTGACAGACCTAAAAGAAGTAAATAAATCTCCAATTATATTTGGAGATTTCAACTCATCTCTATTATAACTGGTAGAACAAATAAAAAAGAAAATAGAAGAGTTGAACAACGTAGTTAGCCATCTTGACCTAACTGGCATATATAAAACTTAAGCTCAACAGCTGCAGAAGACATATTATTTCCACGAAACATTCATCAAGATAGTTATATAGCAAAGTTGCTACAGAATATATAAATCATTAAGTAGGAAGTCAGACTAGTTGAATTTTAGTATCACTCTCACCTCTGAAATTCTAAAATTTACTCATTTTTTCATAAGAATACCACTCTCAGTCCAGCTTGTCCATTGTGTGTTGCTGATAATGATGTCTTCTTAGGCACTTCCCAAATACAAAAGAGGCTGTGGCAGTGTTTTTCATATTGTATCAATGTAGGATACGGGCTTCTGTCCCTTCCCCAAACCTTGCTGACTCTTTTAGTTGAATATCCCTCTCTTCTGCTCCCTCTTTTTTATATCCCAAGTCAAAGCCTCAGCCCAGCTCCTGATTCCTGGCCCTTCCACCTGAAATCATCTCTCAGCTGGCCACCAAAATCAGCTTCTTGTCCTGAGCTACCCTGCAGGACCAGGCCAGACCCTCACCCACAACACATTGCTCCTATGAATCCATTTATTCTACTCCATCTCCCGCAAAGACCCCAGGGCTTACAGAAATAATCTACAATATAATAGCATGAACTGATTATAAGAGGACATCAAACCAAGGGAAAATAAGTGTAGATAAATAACATAAAATGAGAGATAAAGTGAGTACTCAAAACGTATACCTCAGATGCTGTTTGATTGTAGGTGGTAGACCAAAATTTGGCTCCAAGGAGGGTGGTGAGTCTAACTGGTTCAAGTCTTTCAGCAGACTGCTTCAGAGCTTGATTCTCCTCATCTGCTGCTAGTTATGAGTGCTCCTAAGTCCCCCAGAAAAACAAATTCCTCTTCCTGTGTATGTTGCTCCATCCCCAGACTTCTGCAATTACGTGGAGAATTGTCCTCTTACGATGATTCCAGTGCAGAATTCCGAATTCTGTGGCCATGAAGGACATGAGTTCAAGGCGCCCCACCCACCCCACAGATTCTTATTTATAAAATAGGGATATGAATTTTACCTGCCTCTTAGGGCTCTTCATGTAGTTTAAATGAGATAATATATGTTAAGGGGACGGAGTCAGGTTTTAGAGCCACTCACCCCTACTTCTCTCCAAGTTCTGGACTAAGTGAGCTATCCACACAAGAATCAATAGCCAAATGGGAAATGAACTCTGTTTTTAAAATTAATAACTGGATGAGCACATAATTTTCCCCTTTCGTCTATCCCAACTTTGAGGCTTCTCTGGTCATTTACACTGGAGAACATGACTTAGAATAGGGGCCTCTTGTTTCTTGCTCTCTCCTCTTAATCTAAAAGTCCAGGTTTGCAGATCAGATCCTCATGACCCTTATCTATCCAACCTCCTGGATAAGAAAATCTGCCCTACCCACCGAGTCACAGGCAGATGCTGGAATACTGTGAGCTGGGAAGACGGCAGGCCCAGAGAGGATGCTTTGCTGCATGGAGACAAGAACTTCAAGAGAGAGCCACAGGTTATGAACAGCCCTTCAAGGCACAGTCATCCTGCTCTCCAGTGAACCCAATGAGTGTCTTTGGCTATAACTAAACAATTAGCAACTCATAATAGAGACACACCAAGGGAGGTGTTCAAGGGGCAAAAATTGTGGAAAGGGACATGAACATTCCTTCCTCCTCTACAGCATATAAGAGCTCAGGGCATAAAGCTTAGCACATATAAAACACTTAGATATTTGCCACTTCCCACATGGCTATCATTATTTTAACGTAAAATCTCTTTGCACAAACTTTGTACCCATTTATACTTCTAACAATTTAAGGGAAAAAACCAGTTTCATCACACCTGTGCACATATATACCTTTGCTTTAAAGATTGTATTGAAATTCTACACCTTAAGAAAATACTTCCTACCTATTGAAAACTCGTGCTCATTCCCTCTTTCCTTCACCGAAAATCAGCAGGTTACTTTCCATACTCTCTGGTTATCTGCATAGGTTATTAATATTTATTTTTAGCTATCATCTGAGATAATTGAGCTATTTGTCCATGTTTTGTCCTGTTGCTCTCAATGTCACTTGTGTCTATTATAGACCTGTTTTTTAAAGGGCAGAGAGCCATATCTGATTAATTCACTCAGTGTATACTGCACAGAAGAGGGTGTGTGTGTGCGTGCGCGTGTCTGTGTTGGAGAGGAAAAGTACACGATATACCCAATTCTTGACTATTTATAGGCAGAATCTAGGTTTGTTTTTTTTTTTCCTGCTAATCTCAAAGAGAACAGAAGAAAAGGGGGAGTGGAAAGCCAATTTTCTCTTAGAAAGGTAATAGAAAGAGTACTAAAGAGAGTGAGATATGGGGGTTATCTAGTGATTTTATTTATCCATCCTCTCTCTTCTCTCAGTCCCCAACTGTGAGATAATTTACAGTAATACAGGAAGCCCCAGAGTGTGGTGGCATAGAGCACTGTTGAGATCTGAAATCAAACTTCCAATGTGCAAATATTGGCTCCACCACTTATTAGTCCTGTAACTCTAGGCAAAATACTCAAGCTTCAGTTTCCTCCAACAAAAATTGGGAATATCAACAATGCCATTTTTATTGTGCTGCAAGAATTAAATACTTCAATGTGTGTAGACTGGCATGATATCTAGGACAAAGGAAATGTTTAAAAAGTTAAAACGATTATTACTTAACATTGATAATGATAGTTTTATTCATTTCACATGGCATTGAGTACAGAGCTCTATAAGAATCAGAAAAGAAAGACATGTTTCTTTTTCTTCTTCTATTTTTCAGCTTCCTACAAGAAAATAAACACTCATGTCCTTAAGGTCCCAGGGACAGATGAGGTAGAGATCACTTGCCAGGCTGAAGGTTATCCCCTGGCAGAAGTGTTCTGGCCAAATGTCAGTGTTCCTGCCAATACCAGCCACACCAAGACCTCTGAAGGACTCTACCAGGTTATCAGCGTTCTGCGCCTAAAGCCACACCCTGGCAGAAACTTCAGCTGTGAGTTCTGGAATGCTCATGTGAAGGAACTTACTTCAGCCATCGTTGACCCTCAAGGTAAGAGCTACCTGCCCTTCCAGCTCTATCAGTCAGGGTTCAGACAACGAATAGATGGCACACTCAGAATGAGTAATTTGAGGAGAGTGTAATAAAGGGAATGTTTATGAAGGTGTGATCAGGATTTAGAAAAACTAAGGATAGTGCTGGACCTTAGGCCTTCACCAGTGGGGGAGCAGTTACCACTGTTGGAGAGGTTACTGGAACCTGGAGAAGGGAGCCGTAGAGAAAGCACCACTTGACAGGAGCTATGGCCTGCCATAGGGGGATGCTGCCACCTGTGGCAACAACAAAGGGCGGAAGCCTGGGGAGTGACTAACCCAACCTAGTTCTCTTCCTACCCTCCAGTCTCCTGCTGGTGCCTCCCATTGACTGAACTCAGCTGGAAATCAGAGAACAAAGGAGTCCACTGATAGGGACTCAGAGCTCTCAGAGCTCAGAACAGTGTTGAGGTTTAGAGAGTGTATCTGAAGATGAAACAGAAAATATGCAGCGCAAAAGCCTATCATGATGATTCAGTGCTATGAGTTAGCAGGATAAATAGTGGTTACGGGATTTTCCACGAAAACTGGCCTCCTACAAAAATCCTTCAGAGCCTTCGCAGGCTATGCTGAATCCCGTCCTTTAGAACTTCATACACCAGCAAAATTTCAAACAATTTTGGGAGTCTGACAATTTTTTTATTTGCCAAGTAAGAACATTTATTTGCTAAATAAGAGTAACTAACATCTAGTATCACAATTATTTCATAAGAGACAGGTCATTTTATCACCAAGCACATATGTTTCCTATTGCTCCTGTAACAAATTACCTCAAACTTCATGAGCTTAAGACAACACAAATTTATTAGCTTACACTTCTGGAGATCAGAAGGCTGAAATGGGCTTCACTGGGCTCAAATCAAGATGTCAACAGGATTGCAGAGGCTCTAAGATAACATTTATTTTCTTGTTTTTTTCAGCTTCTAGAGGCCCCCTGCATCCCTTTGCTCATGGCCCCTTCCTCCACTTTAAAGCCAGCGATTGTATTACTCAGACCTCTGCTTCTATCATCCCATCTCTGTCTTTAACTTTCCTGCCTTCCTCTTCCACCTTTTGAAGACCGTTGTGAGTACGTCAGATGCCTCCCTCCTACCTCAACCCGATAATTCAGGGTAATTTTCCCATTTCAAGGGCCTTAATATATTCACATCTGCAAAATCCTTTTGCCATGCAGGGAAACACACTCTCATGCTCCAGGATTAGAACGTGGACATCTTTTTGAGGGGAACCATTATTCTGCTACGATACCAATGAAGGATATAATCTCAAAATAAAGGACAGTCCCTAGTACTGATTAAATTTGACTTTATAGAAAATTCACTATCGTCACTATATTTCACCTTTTGTCCTTGGTCTTAGACAAAACAGAGCCTACAATAAGGACTTGTGCAGCATGCAGATATTTAGGTGGTGACCCCAGTGAGCAGAAGTGAGAGGTTTAGGATATTAAGACAGGAAAGTAGGAAAAGCAAATACAATGTTGCATTATCACTTGTTGGTGTGGGTAACCAGAGCTCAGATACTCAAGGATCACCTGAGAAGTGTACAGATGGCCGCCTAAGATGTTTACTCAAAGAACTCTAGCTTGGAGGACTAATCCATCTGCTTTCACCCCCTGTGGTTGACAGTTGTCTCTAGGAGTACGAACTCCCTTCCTCTGTGAGCTATGCATACTTGTGGGCTGAATTAGGTCCCCACAGCATCTGTAGCATCAGAGTCATCCCAGGGCAGAAAGCAAAGGATCCACTTGAGGAGAATCACTAACCATGAAGTGACTGAAGCCTGTTTAACTGAATTCTACTTAGCCTGTGGCTGAAATCAGAGGTGAAGCTGAGAGGAAGTGAGGCAGGACTACAAAATCTGTCATTCACACTGCTCAAGCCCACTCCTGCCCTACATTACGTCCACTGTCGCTGAGCCTTCTGGCCAGGAACAGCCACAATCTCTGCAAAAGGTTTCATATACAAGAGTTCGTGGAACAAGCTACAGTTCCTGTTGCTGCAACTGATCCCAAGCCATAATTGGTATCTGTCATCTTTCTCATCCCCCATACATTAGATTTCCCTCACTCAGCACTTCAGATGGAATAGTTTCTTTGCCTGGGGGGTAGAAAGTGACTCAGACTTTCAGCTCTGAGAGATCTGAACCCTTAGTTGCATTCCGCTTAACAGACTGAGGTTCCTGCAATTGTCCATTGTGACTACTGGGCACGGAAGTAACAAGAACCAGAGAATCCGTGGATCCCTGAGTTCCAGGCATAGTCTTCCTTTCCTCCATTATGTAGCGGCATTCATGTTCTTCATAGTAATCAAGATTGATTACTCCACCAGTACAATAATTCTTTTCTTTGCCTGCTGGTCTGCCAGTGAGTAGAGCTCAAGCTGACTAGGCAGTGGCTGTAACTTTAGATGTCATAGAACATATGCCTGGGTACAGCAACCCTTGGCAGAAGCTTTGCTACAAGGAAGCTGGATCTTTAATCCAGAAGAGCCTAAATTTGTGGAGATGAGAAGCAAAAATTCTACGGGTGGGTCACTGGAAGAAGGACTATCCTTCAGCACTGGGAGAGCTCTGGCAAAGAAACAGCACACGGTTGAGGAAAGACTGTCAGGGGAAGTGGATCAGAACCTGCAGAGAACCATCCATCATTCAGCCACATTCAGCCATGGCTGAAATCATGGGTGGGATAGACAGGATATGAGTTGGGAGATCAGAGATATCTGCTCTATCTCAGATTAAAGTAAATTTTGTCATGGACTGGCACCAATCCATAGACCAGAATGAGAATTTTGAAGTGACTCAATGCCCACCTCATCATTAATTTCTGAATATTTTCTTCTGGGAAAAAAAATCCTCCTGATATAGTTTTCAGAGGTAGCCAGTTGCTATGTCATCTCCAATCTCTCAATTCCCAACTTGCTTCACTACCCAATTTCAACACTAAAGTTAGCCCAGCTGTTTTCTAACTAAATTATTATGATAAAGTGAGGAAGTAAAGAGAGGAGTCACTCTAAGGATCTTGATAGAAATAAAGACATTAGAAACACATCATTTTTCGGGTCAACTTTGAGTGAAAATAGCGAATTAAGCAAGTTGGCCTTTCAACATTCTCTACTTCTCTTTTTTTTTTTTTGAGGAAGATTAGCCCTGAGCTAACATCTGCTGCCAATCCTCCTTGTTTTGCTGAGGAAGGCTGGCCCTGAGCTAACATCTGTGCCCATCTTCCTCTACTTTATATGTGGGACGCCTACCACAGCATGGCTTGATAAGGGGTACCATGTCTGCACCCAGGATCTGAACCAGCGAACCCCAGGCTGCCAAAGCAGAACGTGCACACTTAACTGCTGTGCCACTAGACCGGCCCTGCTACTATTCTTTTTACCACAGCTAAGACCACCAGCCTTGTCACTTTATGAACACTGAGCTATAATTACTTCATACTAGAGCTTTAGAGGCTCAAATATTAACAGATTCAGGGAAATTTTTTTTTCCTGAAATTGTTTACTCAACTGTCCTTGTTATGTGGAATTTCCTGCCTGGTTAAGTGTAGGTCAACAATTTGGATGAAATGTGGTTTTCTTGGATGGACACTTATATAAGGACCTCTGCAAGGAAATAGGAGCCTGGGTAAGGTGAATTTGGAAATAACTAGAATCTACCCTTTGCACCACTGATTACATTAGTGCTTTCTTCTCTGTGGTAGAAAAGTGGAAGGGCCAACTGACCATTCTTCTGGAAGACTTGAGGCTGTGAGAAGTTAAGAATGAAATAAGGTGGCCCCTTTCTCTCTGGGAGCCAACATAGCTGACTGAATAGTCAACAGTCATGGGAGGGGCCTGTGAGATCTGCACCAGAGCTCAGGATCTCCTAGGATATTACTCATGAATGCATCTGGCAGGGAGTTGGAGAAATCTTTGTGCAGTTAGACATTCTCAACCTAGTTTTACCCATCCTTCCCAGCTTTGTATTCATCCCACTATCCCCAGACGTGGATCCTCTACTCCGGTCAGCTCCCCTTACACACCATGTACTCTCTGAACTTGCTTAACCTCTCTCACCTCCATGACTTCTTTGCTCAGGCAGTTTCTTCCACATAAAACATCATTATGCACCCTCTTCACCAGCTCCAAGCCCACCCTCTCTCCAAGGCAGCTCAGGTAACTCCAGGGTACGAGGGATCTTTCCCTCATCTTGCCCCTAAAGGCTGATTACCTGTACCATTTCTTTGTTTGCCTGTGACTGTGCTTGTCTTTTCTCTTTCATTGCTATTTTATTTTCTGTGTATTTTAATTGTTCACATGAGTCTTCTTTATACCCAGACTAAAGCAAAAGTGGAGTGTTCTGCACATAGCAAGTGCTCAATAAGTGTCAGATTAATGGGTTGGAGACCATGTCTTGGATGATCCAGTCCCATCATCCCAGCCGCCAGACACAGTGGACAGCCAGATCAGAGCAGTCAAATGATCCCCTAGCTTGTGATACAAATATCAGCAACAAAATAACCAAAGTCACAAATCCTCCCATGGTTTCCTTGTTCCTATTTCTCAAAGACATTTTTTAATTGTCTATGACTTTCCCCTTTCTGCTCATTCTCACAAATTGAGCTGCTCACTGCTGACTTCTGTGACCCAACACAAGCTTCTCCAGAAGTCCACGAATAAAACAAATACGGCAATGAGAGTCTGGGGGTGGGAGATGCTCCAGAATGGATGACTGAACATCCTAACTTTCAATCAGAAATTAAGGTGCAGTGAGACTATTTTCCTTCCGAAATAGGGTTTCTCCTGCTCAGCCAGTTGTTGCTCTTTCATTAGGAAATGTAATGGAACTGGAGCACAGGAAATAACTATACCAAGATCCTTGTGGGGTTGGCAGAGAAGCCCTCCCAGCAGACCTGGAGGTGACTCTCTGGCAGTGGTCAAGAGCATGGGCTCTGAAGTCAGAAGGACTTGAATTTCAAATCGTCTTTCTTCTACCTACTGGCTTTGAGAACGTGAACATATGATTGAGCCACTCTAGAACTCAGTCTCTCATTTGAAGAATGAGGGTAAATAATGGTAGATGCCTTATAGGGTTATTATGAGGATTAAATGAAATATGCTTTTACAGTCTTTGCACTCAGAGAGGGTGAAAATAGGGGGGGAGATATGGCACCTCTAGGAAGAGGCATGGCTTCTTGTGAGTGCCTGGTACCGTGGGTAAGAATAAAACAAATAGTTCTCCATTGCATCGTCATATCATTGCTAAGTAGCATGCAATTATTATAAAATACTTTAGAAGAATACATATTAGGATATAGGCTAAGCTGCCACGACAGAGGCCTCAAAATACAACTCAAACAAGACAGATGTATACTTCTCTCTCATGTAATATTCAGAGATATAAGGTGATTTAGAGCAGATAAGTAGCTATACTCCATAAAGTCATTCAGTGACCCAGGTTCTTTGCATCTATCTCCCTAGTGAACCCCCCTCCAGCCTTGCCCTTTGTCAGTCTGAGCCCTCTAACCTGTAGATACCCAGAGCTCTCCTTTACAAGGTTTTCCCCAGGCTCCAAAATTACTCATCTCATCCACTTCTCTACTAAACTCATCTTTTCCTCAGGGCCAGGACCTTGATTAGCTGAGACAAGGAAAAGGGATAGTGGTAATAATTCACACTAAGGTATGAATGACTAGATTTTGTATTTTAACACTACCTGTGATTTTCTATTTTTTCAAAAGGATCCTGTTTATCTTTGAAATTGAATAACTAATGGTATAGAGTCTAAGCACTATGAGTGCTTGACAGTGGAGGAGATGGACATTTTGAGGCCGAGGGACTCTCCTATTGGAAAGAGAGAGAGATGATGATGATGATGGTGATAGATAGATAGATAGATGAATAGACAGATAGATAGATAGATATAATATTATAGATGTATCAGAATGATGAAAGACATGGAATCTGGAACCAGACAACCTGGGTTACATCTCAGCTCTGTCACTTACTGTATAACTTTGGGAAAGTTTCCGAGGCTCTCTGGGCCTCACTTTCTCACCAGCAAAATGAGGGTCATGGCAGAGCCTGCCTCATAGGGTAGTTAAATGAGCTAATACATGCAGCACACATAGAACAGTACTTGGCATGGAGTAAATGCTCTATGCTAGTTGGCCATATTGGTTATAACTCACTCAGCTGGCCACCTTGTTGGTTTACCTCTAGGCCACCATGTAATGGGATTCTGGTGCTTTTCTTTCACCAGGTGAGATGGAACCCAAGATCCCTCCAGCTTCGCTGCTTCATGTTTTAATCCCCTCCTTCATCATTGCTTTAATGTTCATAGCTACAATGATAGTCTTAAGAAAACGGCTCTGTCAAAAGCTTTATTCTAGAAAAGGTAAGTGAATTTTATTCTTGGTAACCAAATGGACTGAATGTGTCCATGTGAGGTTATGCTTCACCCCATGGGCCTACAGTTTCCCAGTTTCACACTAAGTCCACGCAGGGCTTACTAATTGCGTTGGGCTTGACCAGATGATTTTTCCCTGGAAGAAAATGGCTCTAGTCTTCAGTGAACTGAAATCTTTACATTGAATATTTTAAAAGGAATGTTTTGTTCCTGTGGCTGAAATAGTTTGCTTTGTTCTGTGAGCTGAGAAGTGTCATCAGCCTTATGAGATAGGTGTTGTTTTGGCACCTCTGACGGCTATGTCAGAGTTCGCTGGTTGGAGGATGCAGGATCCTTCCTGAGGTTTCCTTCAGTTCTCATTCCTCCTTTCCCCATTCTAAGTGTGATCTGGGTTAAGCACCCCTTTCTGCCTAGGAATCTGAATCCCCTGGTTGGGTAAGGAAAAGAGAAAAGTGTGCGAGGCCATTGGGGGTGGGGAAAGCACCTGTTTGGTGGTGCCCTGAGGTCTTTCAGCAGCTCCCCCAGAGTCCCTCCTTAGCTTGTATCTTCACCAACCCACTCCTGTTCTATTGTGCCCGCTGGGACAGAGCTTACCTGCAGCCTTTGAGCCCTGGCCAGAATATCTGCAGGTCTGTCTGGTGCTTTCCTAAACTGTCCCTTTGTCGGCACCCAAGGAGTTCCTCCCAAGATGAATACACAGCCTTGTCTATAGAAAAGGAAATGACATCTGGGAATAATTCAGTAGGAATTTGGAGTGGTCACAATTTGAGGATTGAGGGACTTTTAAGTGTACATTTATAGTCTAACATCTGTATTCTCATCTGCCATGAAACATTGCAATACTCTATTTGTCCATTGCCTTATGTACGCGTTAGCTTGGGGGCTAACCACAAAACCTGTACTGCAGAATCCAAGGAACTGTTGTCAAAAGAAAGAGGGAAGTTGAGGAGGAAGGAGGAAAGGGAGAAAGGATGAAGAAGAAAGGAAGAAAAAGAAAGAGAGAGAGAAACAATAGAAGCGGAGGGGAGGCGTGCTTCACCATAAAGGAGGAACTGCAGGGTCTCGTCTGACAGAACTTTGACTAAACAGAGTCAGTTGTGCAAGTCTGTGACCTCGGAGAGTCATGGCAGGTGCAGTTCATTAGAACTTTTTCCTCCGCCCTTCTTCTTTTACCTCCCTCACAAATACCTCTCAGAAACAGCTTTCTATCAAGGTTCTAGGCCTGGGGCCTGAGAACTCATTAGTCACCTCAGAAATGAGCAGCAGAGTCTTTGGTCCCTACTCTCTTTAAGACAATGAAATGGAGTCACACTCAAAGGTAGAGCAGAAGAAAATCCTCCCCTCATCCCAATCCCAGGAGTGAGTGATGATAGCAGCAGCTCCAAGCTGGGTGCAAGGTTCAGGTACCAACTGCGGTGGGAGGGATTTATTACCGATAAGAATTAAGTGAATAAATTTGCAAGTGATTTATTTTTTCTTTTTAATGAACCAGAGTGAAGTCATGGTTGCCTATATAATAACCCCTGTCTCTAACTCACAAGCTTTGGGATCTGCTTTCTTACACGGGAGATACATGGATACACACGTGGAAATGCACCTGCAATGTGCACAAACTCACATGTCAGATAAAAAGGTTGAGAACTGCTGGTACTGTGAATAGAATTTTAAACCAGGGTTAGAGGCTAGGTCTGGACCAGGTGCTGCCATTTATTGGCTCTATAATCTTGTACAAATCACCTAACTTCTTTGAGAGAGTTTTCCTATCTGTGAAATATGAAGTGAAATAGAACTAACATTTTACAGCTTATTGACCCAACCTCACTGTCACTACTGTGGTTCAACCTGGACCAGAGCAGAACTCTCCTAACTCATCTCTCTGCATCCACTCCTGCCTCCCCCAGTATGGTCTATTTTCACTTCTAGCCAGAACAGGCTTTTAAATTCTCAAATCTGCCATGTCTCCTCTCTTCAGATCTCTTCCATGGCTTCCCGCTGCTCATTGGATGAAGTCCCAAACAGCCCTGGATGATGTGACTCACGTCTCTGGCTTTACACTGCATCACCATCACCCTTGTTCTCTAAGCTCTAGTCATACAGGATTTTCTAGTCCTCAGAGGCATTCCACTCTTTCAATTCTAACTTTTCTCATGTAGTATTCATGCTTCTTAAAATACTTTCTTTTCCAAGTCCACATGAGTTGGAGTCATCCTTTAAATCTCACCTGAGCTGTCACTTCACAAGCTTCCCCTGATTCTACACCTTGACCACACCCATTACATTAAATCCCCTCGTCAGATGCTTCGCAGCACCTACTTTTCCTTTCGATACACTCAGCACACAGTTACATATCTAGGACCTGTTTCAATAGATTGGACTAAAAATGTAATTGCATCCCTTTAATTTTCCAACTAATTCCTCAAGCACCCATCTGCTTATCTTAGCAAGGAGTCCAGAGGCAGCCCTGATGGCCCAATGGTTAAAGTTTGGCACTCACTGCTTCAGTGGCCTGGGTTTGCTTCCTGGTCGTGGAACCACACCACCCATCTGTCAGTTGCCATGATGTGGTAGCAGCTCACATAAAAGAACTAGGACAACTTACTACTAGGATATACAACCAAGCACTGGAGCTTTGAGGAGGAAAAAAAGATTTAAAAAAAGTCCAACATCTCCCTCTTGCAGCATGTACTTCCCCACCTCCCACAAGCTCTTGAAAGGCTTACTCAGCCCACAGGGCCAGGCTGCTTCCAAACAAGCAGGAAGGCTACTGGGGAGCTGGGTCAGTTCACCAGAACACCCTGGTTTTGAGGAGCTGCTGTTTCTACTCCTGCCATGCAACATCTCTGTTCCCTCTCGGTGTTTCCATTCACAATACAAAGGTACCCTTGCTGGTCCAAACTCCCACACAGATCAGAGTGATGCAAGAGGACAACTCTTCTGGCTCCCCTCACATGTTCTGCCATTGCACCCAAAGCAAGACCCTCATGGGCTGATGAGGCTGAGGAGGCAGGAGGGGCTTCCTGCCTTAATCACAGCTGTGCCCGGCCACCTTCTTCTGCTCTCAGCCTTCATGTTGAGCCTGGGACACCAGTTCTAACTTCCCTCTCTTGAGTCCCTCTTAGGGGCATTGCTACCCTGAACTTCTCAGTCCATAGGAGAGAGTCGAGTAAAGAGGTAGCAGTCTGAGGCCCTTTCTGTCCAGAAGCCCCCTTGGTTCCTAAACAGATTTATCCACCTATGCCTCAGCAACCAGCTCTGCACACCAAACTGGATTGGAGGGCAGCTGTTGTCCATCCATAAAAGGCTCTGTTTACCATCTCCACCTAGGAGAAACCACCCAACTGTTCAGGCCTCCAGTGTGACTTACTGGATTCCAGAGAAGAAGTTGGCAACTGCTATTGCAAAAATAATGTCAAATTCTGCTTCATCTGCTAGTCTTTAAATTTCATGGGTGCAGGGACTGTTTCTCTTACTCACCAATATATGTCCAGTGTCCAAAACATCACCTGGCATATACAGATGTTCAATGAAGTTTTAAACATTGAACATGCTATATGCAGGTATGTATGCTAGCCTGCTCTGTACAATATAGTAGCCGTCTGTGGTTATTTAAATTTAAATTAAATAAAAATTCAATTCCTTTGTCACATTTTAAGTGCTCATACATTGTAAGAGCTCAATTGCCACATGGGGCTAATGGCTACTGCATTGGACAGAGCAGATATATAATATTTCCATCTTTGCCAAAAGTTCTACTGGGCAGCACTGTGCTAGACCTTTACAAACTTCTTTTCAGTTAATTTCACAAAAACTGCTTGAGGTTAGGAGTAGTGTCTACTTTGCAGATGAAGACACTGAAACTCGGAAAATATTCCTACAGTCGTATAGCTGGGGTTGAACACAGGTCTGTCTGACTCCAAAACTTGTGGCCTTTGTGTTGCAAAAGTGCTTAACAAAAAATGGCTCAATCTGACTGTATTATCTTCGGGCAATGGAGAGAGAGTCTCAACCTAAAAGAATTGAGTGACTTGTTCGTTGACCTGCTGGCCTGATGGCAAAGCCAAGAATACAATCTACAGCTGTAGAGACAAGATCTCTGGAACAGGTCTCCAGATCTTAAGAACAGTATTTCTCAAACTCTCTATAGTGAAGAACATTTTTGGCTTTTTAAAATTTCTAATATGTTAGGATCAATGCTTTTTAAAAGAAATTTTTTTTAAAGATTGGCACCTGAGATAACATCTGTTGCCAATCTTTTTTTTTTCTTCTTTTTCTCCCCAAAGCCCCCCAGTACATAGTTGTATATTCTAGTTGTACGTCCTTCTGGTTGTGCTATGTGGCATGCCACCTCAGCATGGCCTGATGAGAGGTGGCATTTCCACGGCCAGGATCCAAACCGGTGAAACCCTGCGCCCCCAAAGCAGGGTGAGTGAACTTAACCTCTCGGTCACATGGCCAGCCCCTGGGCTTGATGCTTTTGTAATACATATTTACCAAAAATGAATTACTAGAAAATTAAATGGAAAGAACAAAGACATAAAACAATAAGCCCATTTTTATTGGATTCAACAAATATAATATGACATTTCAATAAATATGATCAGAAAAAAACATAACATAGTAAAAGAATTACTATAAAAGTTTCTAAATTTTGACACTCGATTTCTGTACTCATCTCATCATGGACTGGTAGAAAACAGTCCACCACCACCACCACCAGCCTGTGGACCACACTTTGACTGGCGCTGCCCTAAAAGACCGAGCCAGGACTTCATAGGGATTCAAACCAAAGGCCAAAGATGCTGGCTTATAGTTGCATAAGAACCACAGAGAATGGCAGCACTGACCTCAGGCATTAGAGACGGCTTCTCTGAAACTCCAACATTCAAGGGCAGTTTCTTTTTTCTTTTTAAAGATTGGCACCTGAGCTAACATCTGTTGTCAATAATTTTTCATTCTTCTTCTTCTCTCCAAAGCCCCCTGGTACATAGTTGTATACTCTAGTTGTGAGTCCCTCTGGCTGTGCTATGTGGGATGCCACCTCAGCATGGCCTGATGAACGGTGCCATATCTGCGCCCCAGGATCTGAACTGGCAAAACCCTGGGCCACCAAAGCGGAGCCTGTGAACTTAACCACTAGGCCTCTAGGCCAGCCCCTCAAGGGCAATTTCTATGCATTAACCATTGGACTCCTTTCAAATGTACACCCTCTTGGAAGAGATTGCAATGCTGAATAGAGGCCCTCAAAGTCCAGTCCAAGGTTAGGATGGTCAAGAGGGAGTTATTAAAAATCTGAAGTAAAGAGCAAAAGCAGAATTAGGGACGGACTCAGTTCAGGAACCCAGTCAACTGCAGGAGAGGGGCACCAAGTCCTGGAAGAAAATCAGAGTGGGAGGGAACATGTGAAATCAAGGGTTGAGAAAGAGATGAAATAGCAGCGAGCAGCAATCCATTGTGTGAACCTGTGCTTCTGCCCCACTGAGTTACTTTAAACCAGTATCAGTCATTTACACTTTAGAGTAAATTAATTGATCAGACCTTTTGTTCTGTGTAGGGCAGACAGGAAAGAAGTGGCAATAAAGACTAAAGCAGAATTAAAGAGAGAATTCTGGAGCTAGACATTTCTTGGGCTGAATACCCAAATTAGCAGTCCCTCAGCCTCTGAGTGCCTGGGGGCCAGGGTCAGACAAAGGAATGGGAAGTGGGGACCTTCTTTGTTCACAATTTTTGCCTAAAGGTTCAGTTTTACATTACATATTTATTCAATCTGAGGTCTCAAGCCATGGTGGACATTTGAACTCTACACGTGGATTTATTTGGATTTACTTTTTGTTCTGCCATCTTTTAGCCTATAAAAAGAAC
The DNA here is from genome assembly GCF_041296235.1 of Equus asinus. Classification (NCBI taxonomy): domain Eukaryota; kingdom Metazoa; phylum Chordata; class Mammalia; order Perissodactyla; family Equidae; genus Equus; species Equus asinus. The sequence goes on from NC_091812.1 coordinate 39,506,505, forward strand.
TATTTTCTCATTAATCTTATTCAATCACTGGGATTTTTCTTTTTCAGACACAACAAAAAGATCTGTCACCACAATAAGGAAGGAAGCGAACAGAGCTGTGAGTAGTCACGATTTTTGTTTTCTTTTTCACCTCTCTTTCTCTCCCAGCTTGAATTAAGAGATAGCCATTGTTCTAGAAATGCACAAAGGGCAACTGAATAGTTTAGGCCTCTTCAGAATCTTCCTGTTCAGGGGCATTTCAGCTAGCTATTCTTGAAACCCTGCGTTGTTCCACACCTTTCTTGGAGAACAAAGATGACATCTGCTCTCCAGCCGCAGAACAATTATGTTGCCTTTGATCTGTCCATATTTCTAAGCACTCCTAGGGAGGGCTGCACAGGACATCTGGGCTCACATACTTAGAAACATAGTTAAAATTTAACAGCAAAGGGAAGACTGTGATGCAATCACATCTGATGTTTTTGCAACAATTCAGCACATTGTTGGGGGCTGTGGGTCCAGGGTAATGCTGGGGGAATAGAATTCTCTTCGTGAGACTGACGGGCTTAGAGCCAGGATTTGTGGAAGAGAAACCATGTGATCTGGAGTTCAGGAGAAGTGGGGTTGCTGAAATCATTCAGTCTGGTTGGATGAAAAGCTTATACCCTGGGGAAGTGGTGTGTTGGGGACTGACAGGCCTGGGTCACGTTGTAAAATGGGTATTTCTAGTTTTCTTGAGAAAGCTACCTTATCTTTTGTAATCTAGGAATCACTTAGTATGACGCATGAGTTCATCAGTTCACCGAAATGATGATAGGCAAATCACAGAAATTTCCGAATAACTTTGTATCAGCTGCTCATAGTCGTCAGAACTGCTCATTTTAGAATTCTGCTGAATATTTTCTCCAAATTCCAGAGGCACCAGTTACAAAAACAATCTTAGAAAACCTTCAATACCAGGGTCAGCGTCTGGCTTATACGTAAGACATGACAGCTCATAAGCACAAAATATGACTGAAAGGAATGAAATTGACCCCTGCACCCTCCAACTCCCCAGCATTAACTACTTCCCTGAAAGCCATTTATGAAAATATGTCCTGTCACTGGGTACTCATTCCTGGGCACAGAACCAAGGAACAGATGCAGCTTGGGCCTGGACTGTACTCAAAGCCCAGTTACACTGAGCTTCTCTGAAGGAGCAACGAGATTTTCTTGACTCAGGAAAGTTTCAGATCAACACTGGCAGTCCTGATTGAAACATCCATTTCTTGAGGAACAAAAATCCTGTATTCCTATAAATTGTTCTGCTTGGCCTACAGGTGAGTTTCCATGGCAGGGGCCCCACTATTTGTCTGAGTTTCAGGGGCTCGGAGCTTTTGTATAAGCGTCTCTTTCAACTGCTCAGCATAAGGAAGAAATAGTGAAAGGCCTGACAACAGAGGTGGTAAACTCAGATGCCCACCAGGGCCGGGCAGCTGATGAAATGAGTAAAAAGGGCCTAGTATAGCCAGATAGGGAGCAGTGGGGACTACCACAAATTGGAGAGCATTTTCCCTGTCAACTTACCACTAGCCCAACAGTGCAGGAGAAGATGAAAATCCTGATTTTTATAGAAAATGTCCTAGTTATTAAATGCTGGCTGGAAGTATTTCAAATATCAAACCAAACAAAATATGCTCATAGGCTAATTGAGTGTGTCAATGACCAGTTTGCAACCTTCCCCCTAGAGAGAAAATATTATCAGAAAAGAGGTTAGGACCTGAGTAATGAAGGCAGAAACATCTATTTGAGGAACTGAGAAACGCTCAAAGGCTTGCTGCCATTCCAAATGTCTCACCCTAAGGCCTGCCACATGGTCCGAATATTGCACTATTTTAAATGACTTCTTTGGATTAGCAGGATATCACAACCATTTTAAACCAATACATCTCCTTATAAACAGAAAAATCTCACCCCCTCTTTTAATGGTATCTGAAATTCAAAATAAAGTAACTATCTTGATCAAAAGTCAAATTAAAGAAATGGGACTAATCCCCCACCCCCACCCCACCCCTGCCACCAATAATATATAGTCACCGTGTCTACCTTCTAATCGGGAGAAGGGAGAGTCAGAGAGATGAGAGAGTGATGCTCCTCCACTCTCTCTCTCACCTCCCTGACACTCACCTGAGAATATGTGGTGTGATGTAGAGGTTAGGACCAATCAGATATACATCATAGGAATGTTCCTGCTACTATGACTTGTAATAGCAACAAATTAGAAATCATCAAATATGAATCAGTAGAAGAATAGAGGAATAGGAAGACTATACAGTAATTAAAATGAAAGCACCAAAACTAGATGTATTTTTGAGATGGATAAATCTGAACAAGATACTTTTGAGAGGAAAGACGGATTGTAGAAAGATATAGAAAATCTATTACCAATTGTAGAGTTTAAAAACATGCAAACAACCCCTAAGTAGTGTTTACGGAAATGGTCATGTGAAGTAAAAGTACAAAAACAGCATGGAAATGATAAACACCAAATTTAAACTCTTAAACCGGGTGGTGGGTACACAGATGTTCATTATATTATTCTCTATCCTTTGTTTTATGCCTGAAATATTTATTTTTATTAAAAAGAGGTTATGACTAAAATTCAAGAGATTTAGATTCAAGTTTTTCTGTGAGCTGAGCTAGGTACATAATCTTAGGTAAGATCCACCCCCTCTCGGGGCTTCAGTTTAGTCATTTGTGAATTGAGAAGGTTGGATCAAATCCAAAAGGGCAAACAGGGCTCATATCAGGTGGAAGGGATGCCTAGAGGGGAGATGAGGATGGTTTGGGAGACCATTTCAAGGTGGGGGGTGCAGTGATTGACAAATAACGTCTGCCTTGGGTGTGGGATGGGGACCTTGGCCATATATTTGCCAAATGTGGAGTAGATGCTCTTTTTTTAAAAAAAATTATGTGTTTATCTGTGTTTCCATTCATCTTTGTCATGTACATACATATTTTAACACATATAATGTTGACACATTATTTTGTATTCTACATGTTTCAGTTGCATTCAAAGTTATTTTCAAATTTATCCCAATCTTTGTAAGCATGTTCAGAGCTGCATAAAATGCAGAAATTGACTAATGGTCAATATCAATGGGGTATTAAAGAAAAAAATGGCCCATTTTTACTTAGTATAATGTTTTATGGTTTTGTCAAAATAAATACCAATGTGTTAGATTTCAGTAGATATTTTTTAAGTTCTTGCCTATAAAGTTACTAACTGTTTATTGAAAACTAGTTTAACATTTTGGGTAATATCTCCCGGGAAGAAGAGAGAGCAGGACATGGAGATAGTGATGTTGGCAATAAAAGGAGGATAGGTCTGAGGCCTATGTTTGAAGAGCCAAGAAAACAAGAACTCTCTCCCCCAGCTCACCCCTTTTTATTTTCCCTCTGCATCATCCACACAGGCTACACCACTCTTACGCACATGATCACAGCATTATTTTCTGGCTGCTTCCATGTGTATATATTTTATGTCTACCTGGTCAGCGTAATGAAGTGAGATATTAAAACTATTGGGTATTTGTTGTTTGTCTGTCTTATTGTCCATTTGTGTGTGCTTCTTTTAGTTTATTCTGTGATAAATTTAAAAAAAGGTGACTGATTTTGACCAAATTTGGTTCACTCTAAAGGATAAATCTTCTTTAATTTTAGTTGTTCACCAGCTTATAAAAGGGTAACTTATAACAATTTTTAGAATATTTTTTGTTACATAATTTTTTCTGAGTATAAAAATGAAAAAAGGTATAAAGAAAATAAGAATAATTTCTAATCCATTGCCCAGAAATTACCATGGTTAATATTTAATATTGCTATTTAATTCCTAATATTTTTATCTATTTAAATGTTTACAAAATCAAATTACAGTATGTATAGCTTGATTTTTTTAAATTCAATTTTATATCATTAATATTACCTATATACTAAAAATATAACTAATGGCTCTATGATATTTTACTGTATACATGTACCAGGATTTATCTAACTAATTCTCTATTGTTGGAAATTTAGTATGTACCTCATAGAGTTATTTTATTTTTTTGCTGCTTAAACGTTATCACAATTAATAGCCTTGTACATAAATCTTTATGGGCAACTCTGATTATTACCATAAGATAAAAATCCAAGACAGAATTACTGGGGTAAAGCTATAGGCATTTTTAAGACTCTCAAAATGTATTGCTGAAATGTGGTACAATCTAAAAAGTTATACCAATTTATACTAATGATATACAAAAGAGCTAGCTTTATCACACTTGTTCTGATACTTGATATTACCATTGTTTTTATAGATTTTATTTTTCCTTTTCTTCCTAAAGCCCCCTGGTACATAGTTGTGTATTTTTAGTTGTGGGTCCTTCTAATTGTGGCATGTGGGACGCTGCCTCAGCATGGCTTGATGAGCAGTGCCATGTCCACGCCCAGGATCCGAACTGGCAAAATCCTGGGCCACCTAAGTGGAGCACGTGAACTTAACCACTGAGCCACGGGGCCAGCCCTATGATTATTTTTAAATTTTGCTAATTTGAAAATTGAAAATTGTAAGTCATTATTATTTTAATTTGTATTTTAAAGTTATAAGAGAGAGAAATCATTTTTCATATAGGTTTTGTCTTCCTTTGTGAATTGGTTATGCAAATCTTTTGTCCACCTTTTCATTTATGTCTTTACATACAGTTAATATTAACCCATTGTCTGTTATGTATTTCATGTTTTCTTCTGATTTGTCATCTACTTTCAAATTGTTTTTTCTTATTCTGAGAAAACAGGTATTGTGTTTAGTAAAATTGGATTTACAGGACCAGGTTATAAGCATTAATGTCCTGTATTCCATATATTTATTAAAAGAAAATAAGCGTATTATTCATAACACTTATGCTAGGTAAGAAGCTTACATTGTGTAGGGTCCATAGTTCCCAGAGGACTAAGTTATAAATTTCTAGAAAGTAGGTGCAGTGTACTTTCCGTAGACACCTATTAAATGAGAATTAACCAAAGTTAGTACATTATAGTCCATTGATATGTATCAACTAACAAGGGGTAGGCAAACTATGGCCAGGGGGCCAAATCTCTCCTGTTTTTGTAAAAAAGTTTTATTGACACATAGCCATGCTCATTGTTTCCATAATGTCCCCCCATTTCACGCCCCTTCCCTTACCTCTGATGGCAGAATACTAATTGCAACACCATATAGCCCATAAAGTCTAAATTTTTTACAATCTGGCCTTTTACAGAAAAAGTTTGCTGACCCCTGACCTAGAGGTTGTCCCTGGCTTTGTGCCTTCTCCCTCAACCCACAGTCGATGTACTTCTTCCATTACTAAGTGATCTAGTGCCTCCTTCCACTCCTACTTCAGCTCTCTGAACTCTGAGGACAGAGCCCCACTAGTAAGTGTTTAGGCCCAGCCAGCTCAGGGCTTTTACTTTCCCACACCCATTCTCTGCCACCCCAGCTCTGCCTCACCTCCAAATCACCCATGTGGGGGCAGTGAGTTCCAGGCTATCCAGAAGCCATCCTGGGCCATCATGTTCTTCCTCAGCATCACCTTGGGAGAGGGAGTCTTGGAACTTGGCCTGAGCATATCAATTGTACATACTTCTGACAAGAATGTTATTCAGATAAACATTCTCCCTTCCCACTTGAGAAGGGAAGGGCTTGCTGGTTTTGCTTCACTGATCAGAGACTGAAGCGAGACCTGATTATTGTGGGAGTGCCCAGGAGGGCTGAGTAGCTCAAGCAACAGCTGCTCAGGGCTGGGTTTTCCCTCCATGGCTCTGCTTCTAACTTTCTAGGCAAGTCTGGGAAAAGTGCTACCTGTTCTTATTCTTGTGGAAACCCAGACTTCTCAATCTCCTCAGATAGGCCTTCAAGGCTTTAACTTTAATATTATAATGTAAATAAACTCAGATCAAACTAAATGTGACCAAAAAGATAGCTCATTCCCATCCTCCTCCATGGTGGATGTGGTGGTCATTAGTGTTATTTCACATATTTCCTGGATCTCTTGCTTTTGTATACATAATAGGATTGCACTTCTCTGCAATTAATTTGAAGTTAGGTGTGGTCATGTGACTTGCTTTGGTCAAATAAATGTTAGCATACGTGATGTGTGTTAATTCTGGGTAGAAGATATAAGAGTTAGCACATGTTTTGCCGTATTTTCTTTTTCCTTCTGGCGTGGTAACCAGCAACATACAAGATAGTGATTGCTAAATTAGCCTGGGTCTCTGAGTAACTACAAATAACAGAGCCCCCTGCTGACCCTCAATGAACAGGAAACATGAGAAAGAATAAAGCTTTGTTTATTGTATTGAGATTTTGGTGGTTTGTTGCTGTCACATAACCTAGTCTACTCTGACTGATACAACAGGGAAAACTGGAACCTCTACTCAATAAACCATATGTTACCATTAAAAACTCTGTTTCTGAAGGCTAATAATATGGGAAAATACTTTCTATATAATAAAAAAGGTAAGTTATAAAAATGTACTTTGTTGTTAGTGCTGTCAAGTTGATTCTGACTTCTAGCAGCCCTGTGTAGAGTAGAATGGAACCCTGCCCAGTCTTTTTGCACCATCCTCTCACTTTCCAGTGCTATATCAGACAATACTCCACTGCTATTCACAGGGCTTTCATGGCCAATTTTTTTGGAAGTGGGTGGCTATGTCCCAAATATACTTACCATGAAATTCTTTGCCAATCATGGCAGAGTGAGTTGCTGCCTTTGTCTCTCTGCTCTAAGTTACAACCAGTAGGACATCCATTGACCAACAATGGACTCTGTGTAGCACACTAGAACACCTGAGAGATCTACACATCTATACATCTGGAGGTGGGTGGGCTGGACCTCCTGGAGGCGGTGGAACTTGGGGAGCAGCAGCAGCAGCTCCTGAGAGGAGAGGTTCCAGGATCTGTGGCTGTGCCTATGAACAGAGGCCCCAGGAACTGAGATAATGCCTGAGAAAGGAGGCCCCAGAAATCCATAGCCCATGCGCCCAGAGTTTCCGGGAATCACTGTGGACCTATGACAGGAGAGTCCGGGAACTGTGAGATACCTGTGACCCAGTGTGCCCCTCTCCTCCGGTGTGTGAAGCCTCCAACACCAGCCATTCCAACAGTTGGGGCTGATTCCAAAACACACATATCTCCACAGTGGCAGTAGTACCTATGACCTGAGGTTTCAAAAAGCACACTGGTGCTGGAGACCAGAGCCTGCAAGAGTAGCAATGGCACTCATGGCTTAGCCCCTCCTTCTCCCCCAGCAGTGGTGGGTGGTGCCCACAACCTGAGGCTTCAGGTGCCACAACAGTACCCATGACCCAGCCCCCAGTGGTGGCACCCTTGACACCAGCCCTACCAGCAGTGGGGGTTGCATACAAGACCCTGGGTCCCTGGCAGTGGCAGCAACACCCATGAAGCTTGAGCCTCCAACAGCAGCACTGCCAGAACCCCCGGAGAACCTGGGAGCAGCAGCACAGGTGGTGCATGTGGCAGTGGCTTCCAAGCCCATGGAGATCCTGCAGAGCCCAGTGGGATAACACAAGACCCAGGCAACCCCAGAAACAGCAGAGGTGCTTGCAGCCTGGTGGCCCTGGTAGCGGCACCCACAGCTGCAGCCACATCAGTAAACAGCAAGGCACCAGCAACCTCAGAGGCACAAGCAGCACAAGGAGGGCATTGATGATGCCTCTGGCAAAGGCAGTGGAGGGTGGAAAGTGCAAGCTCTCAAATACAACCAGAAGCAGCTCGGAATCAAAGTAACCGAATAAGAAAGATATTTACTACCACAAATATGCCAGCAGAGGATCAACTCATCAGGTACCGCGAAGAACTGCAGTAACACAGTAGCACAGAAAGAAAATGACGACTCTCCAGAAACCAAACCTGAAGTCACAGAATGTTGCAGTCTAACTGACAGAGAATTCAAAACAGCTGTCATGAAGAAATTCAGTGAGTTACAACAAAGCTCAAAAAGAAAGGTCAAAGAGCTCAGGAATAAAATAAATGAATAGAAGGAGTGCTTCACCAGAGATTGGAACTCTAAAAGAAAAAAAAGAAGAAGAAGAAGAAATTCTGGAGCTGAGGAACACAAAATTAATGAGATGAAAAATAAAGTAAAAGCACTGGAAATTAAGCAGACCATGTGGAAGAGAGAATTAGCAAGCTTGAAGATAGAATTCTAGAAATGATTCAAGTAGAAGAGAGAGAATTAAGTTTTTTTTAAAAATGGAGACATTCTACAAGAAATATCTGACTCAATTAAGAAAAGTAAAATAAGGACAATAGGTATCCCAGAAGGAAAAGAGAGGGAGAAGGGAGCAGAGAGGTTATTTAAAGAAAGAATAGCTGAGAACTTCCCAAACCTGGGGAAGGAATTGGATATACAAGTATGTGAAGCTAATAGAACGCCTAATTATCTCAATGCAAAAAAACCTTCTCCAAGGCCCGTTATATTAAGACTGTCAAAAGTCAATGACAAAGAAAGAATATTAAGGGTGAACAAAGAAAAGAAAAGAAAAGAACTTTTAGGAACCCCCATTAGGCTATCAGTGGATTTCTCAGCAGAAACTCTAGAGGCTAGAAGGGAGTGGAATGATATATTCAAAATACTGAAAAGTTAAAAACTATCAGCCAAGAATAATCTATCAAGCAAAGTTATCCTTCAGATAGGAAGGACAAATAAAGACTTTCCCAGACAAACAAAAGCTGAGGGAGTTTATGCCACTGGACCAGCCTTACAAGAAATGTTGAAAGGAGTCCTCCTACCTGAAATGAAAAGGCAAAGTTTTGAGCAAGGTGATAGATAGACAGAATCAGAAAATTGCAACCCTATAACAGAATAAGTTATTAAACACTTAATTATAACATAAGGGCTAAAGGGAAAGAAAGCGTCAAAAATAACTATAACCACTTCAATTTGATAACAAACTCACAATACAAACAGGGATAATTTGTGACAACAAAAACATAGAAGGGGAAGAGGTAAAGGACAGAACCTGCATAGGCTAATGGAGATAAGACGCTATCAGCAGAAAAGGGACTCTCTCATCTATGAGATCTTTTATACAAACCTCATGGTAACCACAAAACAAAAAATCAGAGCAGAGGGGCTGGCCCCGTGGCCGAGTGGTTAAGTTCGCGCGCTCCGCTGCAGGCGGCCCAGTGTTTCGTCGGTTCGAATCCTGGGTGCGGACATGGCACTGCTTGTCAGACCACGCTGAGGCAGCGTCCCACATGCCACAACTAGAGGAACCCACAACGAAGAATACACAACTATCTACCGGGGGGCTTTGGGGAGAAAAAGGAAAAAATAAAATCTTTAAAAAAAAAAAAAAAAAAAAAATCAGAGCAGAGTCACAAAACATAAAAAAGAGGAAACAGAGAAACATATCACAGAAAACTACCAAACTCAAATGGCAGACAGAAATATAAGGAAAAAGAAACAATGGAAATATAGAACAACCAGAAAACAAGAGACAAAATGGCAGTATTAAGCTCTCAGATATCAATAATCACCCTAAAAGTAAATAGATTGAGTTCACCAAAAGACACAGTGGCTAGATAGATTAAAAAACAAGACCCAACAATATACTGCCTCCAGGAGAGCCATCTGAGCTCTAAAAACAAACAGGTTCAGAGTAAAGGGATGGAAGATGATACTCCAAGCAAATGACAACTAAAAGAATGTGGGTGTAGTCATACATATATTGGACGAATTAGACTTCAAGTCAAAAAAGATAACAAGAGACAAAAATGGACATTATATAATTACAAAACAGACATTCTACCAAGAAGACATAACATTTATTAATATATATGCACCTAACATAGGAGCACCAAAGTATATAAAGGAACTATTAACAGACCTAAAGGGAAAAATTGACAGCAACACAATAATAGTAGTAGACTTTAACACCTTACTTACATAAATGGATAGATCATCCAGACAGAAAATCAATAAGGAAACGGTGGCCTTATGTGAAACACTAGACAAGATGGACTTAATAGATATATAGAGAACATTCCATCCCAAAGCAGTGGATTACACATTCTTCTCAAGTGCACATGGAAAATTCTCAAATATAGACCATATGTTGGGGAAAAAAACAAGTCTCAATAAATTTAAGAAGATTGAAATCATATCAAGCATCTTTTCTGACCACAATGCTATGAAACTAGAAATCAACTACAAGAAGAAAGCTGGAAAAGTCACAAACATGTGGAGACTGAACAACATGCTACTGAACAACTATTGGATCAATGAAGAAATCAAAGGAGAAATTAAAAAAAAAAACATAGAGACAAATGAAAATGAAAACACAACATACCAAAACTTATGGGATACAGCAAAAGCAGTACTAAGAGGGAAGTATATAGCAATACAGGCCTACCTCAAGAAACAAGAAAAATCTCAAATAAATATTCTAATACCACATCTGAAAGAACTAGAGAAGAAGAACAAATGAAGCCCAAAGTCAGTAGAAGGGAGGAAATAATAAAAATCAGACTGGAAAGAAATAAAATAGACTAAAAAGACAATAGAAAGGATCAATGAAACTAAGAGCTGATTCTTTGAAAAGATAAACAAAATTGACAAACCTTTAGCTAGACCTATGAAGAAAAAAGGAGAGAAGGCTCAAATAAATAAAATCAGAAATGAAAGGGGAGAAATTACAATGTATATCACAGAAACACAAAGGACTATAAACGAATACTATGAAAAACTATGTGCCAACAAATTGGATAACCTAGAAGAAATAGATAAATTCTTAGAATCATACAACCTCCAAAAACTGAATCAAGAAGAAATAAGAGAATCTGAATAGACCAGTAACAAGTAAAGAGATTGAAACTGTAATCAAAAACCTCTTAAAATATAGAAGTCCAGGACCGGACAACTTCTCCGGTGAATTCTAACAAACATTCAAAGAAGATTTAATACCTATCCTTCTCAAACTCTTCCAAAAAATTGAAAAGAATGGGACACTTCCTAACTTATTTAATTAAGCCAACATTACCTTGATACCAAAACTAGATAAGGACAACACAAAAAAGGAAAATTACAGGCCAACATCACTGATGAACATAGATGCAAAAATCCTCAACAAAATGCTAACAAATCAAGTACAACAATACATTAAAAGGATCATACACCACAATCAAGTGGGATTTATTTCAGGGACACAGGGATGGTTCAACATCCTCAAATCAATCAATATGATACACCACATTAACAAAATGAAGAAGAAAAATCACATGAACACCTCAATAGATGCAGAGAAAGCATTTGACAAGATTTAACATCCATTTATGACAAAAACTCCCAAATATACTTACCATATCATTAGTTCTCTATTTAAAAATGTTTTTAATATATCCACCACACTCCCTTTCTCCCAAAAAAAGTGAAGTAAAATCATTAAAATGGCCACAATCATTGTCTTTATGTTGTGGAAACTTGTATTGTTTTCTTCCTTTATGTTTCCTGATTTTTTTTTTGTACTTTAATGCATTTTTAAATTTCCCAATGTACCACTTGTAAGTACCCAGGGGTGCTTGTTAGATGGATAATGATACTTTCTGAAGCAATTTTAACCATGCCCCACTCACCTCTCTAATCCCAGCAGTCAAATGCATTATATAGGACCCTTCATTGGGTCCTCGTCAACTTTAGGGAGGAAAATGCTATACCCTCTTTCAAGGACATATATCAATGTCTTAGTTGCCTTTCAGAGATTCCCAGTTCTGCCAGCCTAGAAGGGATGAATGCATACTCCAAGGATGTAAGAGATGAGGTGACTTGCACAAGGTCATCTTATAACTTAGTGGTGGAACTAGAGCTAGAGTTGAAACTGCCTGAGTCCTTGTGTCTGGCACACTGTCCTTTCAGTTTGTGGAAGTTCTTCTTCCAGCTAACCTTACTTGATTGTGCTGCTATTTGGGCCCATGGCTTCTTGCTTTTATGCAGGCAATGAAGTTGTCAACCAGTATAACTTTGGGAGTGGATTCTGATACCATAGATATTTATCATGCTTCCTTTAAAAAGAGTTATTCTAGTCATCAACCATGGTTTCTGAGAGCTTATAGACCACGTAACTTGACTTCCTCATTTTAGAGATGGTGAGACTTGGGCTAAGGGATCTTAAGTGACTTTCTTGAATGAAATAATGACAGAAAAATAAAAGGTCTTGTGATTCCAGTATAGTGCTATTTATTCATTCACTTTCAAACATGTATTAAGTGGCTGCCATCTGCAAGACTCTGTGTCAGGTAGGCTGTGTGGGAATTATAAGGATGAATTAAGGACACTAGTCAGCTAAGATTCTTACATCAAGTATTGGAGACAAGATACTGAAAAAACTGTTTTCATTGGCATAATTTGGTTAAAATTAAAAGAGGCCAACTCTCTATATACCCCCTAGCAATTGATCCCATCTGTATGTCTTTCTGTTTTATTTTGTTTGCATGAGTCTCTTGTCTTCCCCTTAAGAATGTCCACTGAGAACTGACCACAACATCAGCATGGCACCATGGAGGGATCTCCTTTCCCCTTTCCTATTCCAGTGGTTTCTGATCTTTTTTTTTTTCTTTTTTGCCATTATAACCCTTTTATAAAGGAAAATATTAGACAAAATACCTATATATAATGAGTAGGAAAAACTTCAGTCCACCTCCTGTGTTTCTCCTTTACTCTCACACTACTACCACACTCACAATACTTCTGACACCAGAGGCATGAGGGTTTTTCCCACCAAGAAATTCTCTGCAACACCAGCAGGGTGTTAAATTGTCCTACAATTTAACTCAATTCTGACACTCTCTATCTGCAGATAGCATGAGATCCCATAGTTAAAGTCTTCCCATAAGACTGCCCACCCCCCGACTTCAGATGCCAATGGCAAGTCCAGGTTTTCACCTGTGCTTCTGACCAATTGGCTATAAATCTGAGGTTCCCATGATCCCCTCCTCAGGTTCAATTAATTTGCTAGAGTGGTTCACAGAGCTCAGGAAAATGGTTTACTTACTGTTTACCAGTTTATTATATAAAAGGATATGATAAAGGATACAGAGGAACTTGCAGATGGAAGAAATGAATAGGGCAAGGTATGTGGGAAGGGGTTTCAAGCTTCCATGCTCTCCCCATGCACCACTCTTCCAGCACTTCCATGTGTTCACCAACCCAAAAGCTTTCCAAACCCCTACTTTGGGGATTTTTATGGATGCTTTATCACCTAGGCATGTCCAATCATTAACTCCATTTTTAACCCCTCTCTTTTCTCTGGAGAATTGGGAGTGGGGCTGAAAATACCAAGCTTCTAATTGTAGCTTAGACTTTCCAGTGACCAGCCCTCATCCAGAAGCCCATCAAGAATCACCTCATTAGGGAGCCAGCCCCATGGCCAAGTGGTTAAAGTTCCACACGCTCCACTTCTGTGTCCCACGTTCACAGGTTTGGATCCCGGGTGCAGACCTACTCCACTCATCAGCCATGCTGAGGAGGCATCCCACATATAAAGTAGAGGAAGATTGGCACAGATGCTAGCTGAGGGCTAATCTTCCTCAAGCCAAGAAAAAAAAAGGAGGATTTATAACAGATGTTAGCTCAAGGTAAGGCTTCCTCACACACACACACACACACACACACAAAGAATCACCTCATTAGAGCAAAAGACACTGTTATCAGCCAGGAAATTCCAATAGATTTAGGAGCTCTGTGACAGGAACCAGAGTCATAGACCAAATATCAGAACAAAAGATCCTCCTATTGCTTTTATCACTTAGGAAATTACAAAGGTTTTTGGAATTCTATTCCAGGAAGCAGGAGCAGAGACCAATATGTATATTTTTCTATCATCTCACAGAAACAGATTAAAACAGTGGTGGAATGAACCACTCTACCATAGGTCCCTGCAAAGGCTTCTAAGCTATCTTGTGCTTCTCGGAACATATTTGGAAAATCATGTAGCTCTCAAATTATCACTTTATTCCAAAACCCACCTTATTTACCTATCTTCAGAATCCCTAGAAATGCCCATTCCATGCCAAACTTCCTTTCTGCTCAGAGCACCGCTGTCCCAGGAGGGAGTCGAGGGCCTCTGGGAGAGTCAGTAACAGTCTCACTCTCCTGGGCTTATGAATTTTTAATGATGTGAGAAGTCTGTGTATTTTCTATAGTTTTCTATGGCTTTATAAGTCGTATAAATAGCACATGAAAGCTCAGAGATGGGGAAAAAAATATCACTTTAGGCTGGGGATAATCAGGGAAAAGGAAAGGTTTCATGGAGGATGTGACATTGAACCAGACAGAAACAGAAATAACAGACTATTCTAGATAGAGAGGAAAGGCAGAGAGGCAGGAAGAGGTGGGGCATCTGTAGGAAAAGGCAGGAGATTCTAGTTTGGAAAGAGTCAGGTATGAGATAAGGGGAAAGACAGTTGGGGGCCCCATCACAAGCCATGAATTCCAAGTCAAGGAGATTAGATTTTACTCACTAGGCATGGGTGCCTCAATCAGGTCCCAGCAGGAAACAGAGCGCATACTCAGAAGGGGTGATGAGGCAAGTTTACAAGTTTTCACTATTTTCAAAGATATGAGCAGGGTTAAGGGAAACCAGCACCCTGGGACTAGCAAACACTGGGACAGTGCTCTCACGCCTAGGCCTGAAGGGGAAAGGGAAGGGAACGGTTACCAGAACTCTGGTGAAAACAGCAATAGGAAAGGGAGCCCACAAGGAGATGTGACATTTAACAGAGGGATAAAGTCAAGCTGCAACCTGTCTGGGATGTTGCTGAGGAATAGTTACCCCAACCTCACTCTCCTACCCGCTGCAATCGCCTCTCTCCCCCAAGTGGAGGGTAAGAAGGGAATGGAAGCCAGAGGGAAGAGAGCCCAATGATGCAGTCCACAATGTTATTCCCCTGGGTCATGAACAGGGCAGAACAGGGTGGAGAATGCATCTGCAGGAATAAATAGAAATATCTGCCACAAAGGCGAACTATAAAAGGTTTTGAAGAGAGAGCCCTAGGAACTGTGGTCCAGGATTACTGAACTGTCAGCAGCCCAGAGGATGGAGGAGAAAAGGCTCCTGCGATAGGTCTGGAGAGAGAGGCTGAAGACGGACTAGAGCAATGGTAGAGAGGGTAAAAAGAAAGGTTTTGAACCATGCTGCCTCCAGATAGATGAGCTTTTTTTCTGAAGTAGTTTCTCACTCCAATCTTATTTTGAGAAGTTATGTATCCTCTAATCAGAAGAGTGATTTTCCTATTTGTGGACTTTTCTTCCCAGATTTGAACCTGCGGTCTCAGGAGCTGGGGTGACCTGATGGAATATCCTCAAGAAGCCTCTGGACTCTGAACAAGAATACTTTGGCCTGCAGAGCTTCTTGTTTGTACTTTTCAAATGCCTTTGGATGACCCAGCACTTTAATCTGGAGACTGCAGCAAGACTAGGCAGCACCTGGCCATGGTGTGCTCAAAGGAAGTCAGGCAGCCCGCCCCTTTACAGATCCGACCCCTCATGTCTGCAGCCTGTGGCTGAAGCAAGCACTATTGCACTTTAGAAATGACCACACTGGGTCCTAGGCCCCTGTGAGTGTCCTGAGGCTCCTTCTTGCTGCCAGACTGAAAACAAAGGGAATTATTTCCCTTTAAGGTTCCAAAATGATTTCCAGAAGCAGAGATGAGTGTAAATTTCCAGTTACAGAAATGGACAGATTGACAATAGGCTAATAATTATCCATAGTTCCCTCTGGATACTGGAAAAGCCTATTGAGACTATGAGCTCACAGATAGGGCTTGATGCAAAGTCAAGCCATAATTGACATGTATTATGGTTTACTGGAATCTTGAAAGCATCTGAGGAGTTCTAATTAACAGAAAGCATTTAAGGACACAGAGGGGCCAACTACAAGGTGTGGAGAAAAGCCGTTGAGTATTGTTGTGAGGTCCAAATCACGAAGCATTTATTGTAAACTGTAATAGCACCGTGTTGAATGGTGTTTTTTTAAACTACATCTTTCCTTCAAAAAATTCTGTTTTTTTAATTTCAGAAATCAATGATATACATTAAAAAAATTTTGGCATTCTTAATGCTGTGCCTGCAAAGATTTCAGATAAGTAGTCATAATGGTCAAAGTCCCAAACTAGGGCTCCTTTCCTGGTTCTCTATATGACTTTAAACTTAACTTTTCAGTGACTCAGTTTCCACGTCTGTGATACAGTGATACTCTGTAGTCGAGGTCTTTGATGGTTGGTATTACAGAAATCCTGTGGGATCCCATTACATGTGCGTCAAAGTGGAGGGTAACTGGACTCAGCAACAACAGGTTAATCACGTTAAATTTGGTCTTTGTGCTGGGGCCACGAATCTCAGGACATGAGTTGACCCATAAACTATCCAAATGTGTACATTACCAAGTACAACAGAGTCTTAGCTTAGTGGGCCTAAAGCAAACTCTTTAACTGGTGCTCAAACTAAAAAGAATTTGGGGTTGGGAATGAAGGGGTGTGAAAATGAGTAACAGACAAATTATATGACATCCCAGTTTCTCAATTCTCGGTCTATACAAATCAAAGAATGCCTCTGAAGAATAAAACTTAATAGTTTATTCTTCAAAGTCTTCCAGATGTTCTACTTTTGGCTAAGTGGTTTCCTCAAGGCCCATCCAGGTCAGTAAGTTTAATATGCCATCAAGACAGTTGACTCCCACAAGTTTGAAAGACTTTGAGGCACAATTTGATGCCCTCTTCAGAAGAGTGGGGTCCCAGGGCGGTTTCCCAGGTCCCATGTGTTGGTCTGGGGTCCCTGCTGGAGGAATAGCACCTTCGAATGCTGTGGAGATCAGGGCAGGCAGACAAGGCCTCCTCCCCAAAGAAGCAAGCCCACCTATGTGGGGCCCCACCTCCCCCAAGATGTGTGACTGGCATACTGGGTGGTGGTGTTTGACTCTATTAGGAACCTGGTGGCATAATGGCTTCTGTCAAAATACTACCTTTGGTCCTAGATTTGGGCTATTTTCTAGAAAACCAAATAGGGACAGGGCTCCCAAGCCCCAGTATCCTGAAATTTAGGCTTCTTCAGGGAAGAAGACCCTAAAGCAGTGTGTCCTAATGTAAGAAATGTTCTATACTACAGCATACCATCCTAACATCTAACATTTATCAAGTACTTACTATATGCCCCATATTGTTTAGCATTTTATACATATTGTTGGAATGAATTCTCTCAAAACCCTCTGAAAAAAGGCACTATTTATGTCTCCAGTTTAAAGATAAGGAAACTGAAGAATAGAAGTTAAGAAATTTGGTTAACACTGCCTCTTTAGCTTGGAAGGGATGAAGTTAGGGTGATGAAACCATATTCATTCTACCCTGTAACGTGCCCTGATTTCCCACGGGATGTGACTTTAAGGGGGGACTTTACCAGTTACATGTGCCCTGTGGTCTCTTTTGCTGCTCGAGGATTAATTTCACTTTTACTCTTTCCAAAGAGGCACTGTGGGAGGGTGGGGGAGTGCAGGCTCTGATGTCGGAGATTCCAACCCCAACTCAATTATATATGAGTTACACAACTTTGGATATGTTAGTTGATCTCTCTAAGCATCAGTTTCCTTATCTAAAAATTGAATAATGTAAGAAAGGTATTTAGTACCTTCCTTTATCAGGCACTTAGTGCATCAGGTACATGGTAAATACCTGATAAATATCAAGTATCATCGGTAATCCCCCTATGTACTAGCCACTAGCCCTTGCCAAATAGTCAGTGCCCAGACACTATCAAGCTAATCTGTCTGCAGGATATTTCTCCTAAATCCTACTGCTAAAGGAGCAGCGAGCTATGCTCCAAGGAATTCCCAGCCGAGGTCTATCAGCATGGGTTTCGTGTCCCCTAGACTCTCCCGTACATTCTTCAGCAAAGTCAAAGGGCTCACCAGTCCTCAAGTACGCTTTATACTGTCACCTCCACCCAGAACACCTCCTTTCTGGGACACGTCCTTTCTGGGACCTCAATTCTCCCCGGAAAATCCTATTCATCCTCAGATGCCAGCTCTGCTCATGAATATTCTCTGATTTTCTCCAATTAAATATGAGCTCTCTTTACTTTGGGCAGAGCAATGCTTTCTCTGTCCCTCTCTGAAGCAGTTATCTTTCTCAGTTTTGAATCATGAGGATTTGAGCACATGTCACATCTTCCCCTTAGACTGTAAACTTGTGGAGGGCAGGGAGAGAGTAGGATTTTGTCAGTCCTGCAGCCTCTTGTATGTGATAGGTGCCCCATGCGTGATTGTCTCTGAGACTCACTGTAATACTGAAGAGAAGGCTACACTTAACATTCTTACTTTTTATGACCTTAACATGATTGAATAAAAAGTATATAATTGCAATCCTTAAAACAAAAGAGTTGGATAAGTTCTAAGTCTTTAAAAAAAAAAAGTACCTTTTACAAAGGAAGCAAAAAATAGCATTTGGGAGAGTTTGAGGAATTGAGAAAGATGAAACAAAAATCACCTATGACCTCATCGTCCAACACAAGTATTTTCATTTTTGCTGTTAGCATTTGTTCTTTGTCCAGACACATCTATAACTTCAGCTAGAGTTATAACATGTAATTTTCTATCCTTTTTTCAAATTTGTCATAAGATTATAAGCTTACACCCATGTTGTTGACTAATCTTCCTAAGTATAATTTTTAATGGCTGTGTGGGTCACAGATCCATGATGAGATGGAATTGGCCCAAATTCTTTTTATCACCTGACCACTATAAGCACCTATTTTCACTAGTGGACCACAGGGCTATTTGGGGTTCCTAAGGATTAGTGTCATTTCAAAGCAATGTTTAGGAATCCCTGAAAAATCTGGGTATTTCCATTTCCTCCATACACAGACATCTTAGTAAATGATTTCAAGTCCCTTTTGGGATAGCATGGAGGAAGATCTACAGAAAGTAGTTGTGGCATTGTTACAGGGTTCTTTCTCAAGGGGTCCAGTTTTTCTCTTCAACCAGGAGCTTCAGATCAATGAACTGGTAAGGTCTAGGAATTGGGGAAGAAGCTGTGATTCTCAGTTGTGGGAACTCAAGTCAGATCTCTATTATATAAATCAAGCAATGCTTTAGTAGGCTGGCCATCTATTTAATTCTTAGGGCCAACCACCAAAGATTCCTATGAGTAAAAAATTCTATTGCCACTCTGGGATCTCGTCATCCTGATTGAATCAAGAAGCCCATCTCAGTGGCTGCATTTCCCACCCTCATCCTTGGCCTACAGAAAACAGCCACCTGGGGGTATTCAGGGTTGCTGGGGCTCCCTCACTAATGCATTTCTCAATGCTCTAGTGAAGGGAATATTTCTTGGATCCTTTCAAGATGCACAGGTTACATGTGATAAATTACTCCATTATTCTTACCTCCCTAAGCCTTTAGAATCCTTCCTGTACATTATTGTGGAGAAATTCTATCAGCTCAACATCATTGAATGTAGCCTACTGTTGAGCACAGGTTTCAGTCAACCAACTAAGCAAATAGAGAAACTCTCAGCTATTGAAGTTAATATATTTGTTTCAGCTAGCTTTTGCTGTATAACAAAACTTAATGGCTTATGTTTATCATTTATGTTTTCTTGATTTTGTAAGTTAACAATTTGGGCTGGGCTCAGCTGGGGCGATTCATTTCTGCTTCCCATGGTGAGCTGGTCTCACTCATGCGTTTGCAGTCAGTCAACAGATTGCCAGAGGATGCTGGTCCTTGATGGCCTCATTCATGTGTCTTGGAATCAGTGCTGGCTGTTGCTTGGGTCAAGTTTCCTCCAGCAGGTTAGTCCATGCTTCTCCAACACGGCAACTGGTCCAAAAACAGCAAAAGAGAGGGTAAGCCCCAATGTACGAGCGCTTTTCAGGTTTCCATTGCATCACATTTGCCAAAGCAAGTCAGATGGCCATGCCAAAAATCGATGTGGAAGAGGATTACATGAGGGCGTGATATACAAAGTGGTGTGATTACCTGGGGGGTATTCCTATAACAGTCTACCATAGACTTAAGTCCAAAAATCTATGGAAATTGTATTATATCAGGGCTACCTAAATTTGGCCCCAACCCAATGTTACATTCTGTTCTCCTTGGTCTAATACCTTTAGAATCCATCCCCATATATATTAGCTAGGTTTCTTCTAATATCAATTTAATAAAATCTTGTGATTCTTTCGAAGTATAAGCCTTTTCTTCCTGAGCCAGACTCTGCCCTTCTCCCCATGAATATGCTCGGATCTGACTCTAGACAAAAGCCTGAAGGCCATGAGTGTTAGGAGCAGTGGAGCTTAAAAATAATAGGGATCCCCGTGCAAGGCAATTGCCTCCTATGTGGTTATTACAGGTTGCCAAGCAAAGGAAGGCTAGTATCATCAAATAGGAAATGGGAGACTTCTTCCACTATCAAGGGAAGCTCAGGGAACTTGGGGTGTTCAAGATTCTCAGCTTCATCCAAGCCCACTTGAATGTTCCCGTTCCTAGTCTCAGAGTCCTATCCTTTCCAAATTACTGCCTGAACTTTCACATTTGAGACTTGGCCAGTCTGTGAATGCTTGATTTGGATCTGATTTTTTAGACATGTCTGTCTTGTAAGTAGAAGGAATAAGAGTTACTTTTAGGCAGCCTTAGAAGCCCTCTGAGGGCCGGCCTGGTGGCACAATGGTTAAGTGTGCACATTCCACATCTTGGTGGCCCGGGGTTCACTGCTTTGGATCCCGGGTGTGGACATGGAACAGCTTGGCACGCCATGCTGTGGTAGGCGTCTCACATATAAAGTAGAGGAAGTTGGGCATGGATGTTAGCTCAGGGCCAGTCTTCCTCAGCGAAAAGAGGAGGATTAGCAGCAGTTAGCTCAGGGCTAATCTTCCTCAAAAAAAACAAACAAACATAGAAGCCCTCTCATGCCCTGAAGATGATCTGAGCTGAAAGCTTGGAGCTTGTTATTGTCTTCCTGCAAGTACTATAGTGCAATCAGAAGCAGCCATCTCACCTTACATTCCTTGTAATCATCTCTACAACCATAATGATCAAATGCAGCAGTTAATTGATCTCCAAAAGATTTCCTCCCATTGGCACTCAAACCTAGCAAGAATAGATGATAATTTAATGAATTGTGATACCATTGCATGCCATAGATTACCATTCCCATTTTCCATTAGCAAAAAGTTCAGCTCTGAGTTCAAAGCAAATCAATTCCAGAATCCTGTATTTGAGAGTCTGCTTCCTAGAACCACTCCTAGCATCAAGTACCATATCAGCCAGGGTCCAGTCAGGAAAGCAGAGTGGATTTAATATCAGGAATTGGTTATAAAGATATTAGAAGGCAGAAAGAGCAAAAAGTGGATACTAAGGAAACCTAAATATTAGAGCTGCAGAGAGCAGCTACCTTTCTGCGGGCTGCAGCTACATTCAGGAACTGAAAACAGGAAGGAATTCTCCTCCCACATTCCAGTGCCCTAGGGTTTCCCATTTATTGAACTTACCAGAAAGCTAGCTGGCAAGGGAGGATGGTCAATGAGATCTGCCGAATCCCAGCCCCAGCACGAAAGAGCGGAGCAGAGGAAGGGAGTCTTGGAACTGAGAACAGGAGGTAAATAACCAACTCATTCCTGAATCAAAACTTTTCTAGGTAAATGGAAATGTATTCCTTAAGAGAGGAAAATACAGAGCCTATGAATTCCAATTAGACTGTAGCACAAGAAACTTTCTTAAACTTTGTGGCATCTGACCATGTAACAAGGGCCTAATATATGTTTATTGATTAATGGAACAAGAAAATAGCAGTTAGGAACTGCTTTGGTCATGAGCATAGGACAAATAAGTTTATTTTTAAATGCCTTTTGTAGAACAAGTTGAATCAGTTTTATCATTTGGTTGCAAGTGAGAGAAAACCTGATATAAACTGGCTTAAATTTTTTTTAAAAAAACAGCTTGGATTGGCTTAAGCAACTTAACAGCCAAAGGTGCAGCTGGGTACAGGCCTCTAACAATGTCTTCAGGATCCAGATTGTCTCTACCATCTCTTCACTTTGCTTCCTTTTTGTTGATTCTATTTTCAAACATGGCCTCCCCTCGTGATCACAAGATGGTTGCCAGTAGTTACTAAACCTTCCATGTTCAAACCCACAAGACAAAATAGCCAGGGTATTTTTTTCTAGCATTCTCATCAAAATCCAGGGATTAAACTCTGGACAAGCTTATGTCATATACCCTCTCCTAAGCCGATTATTGGAAGAAAAAGGAAGAACGTGTGAATGATGACTTAAGTCTGGCGCTCCACTCAGAACATGTGAACTGAAAGTGGGGATTATGGAAAGTTTCAAAAATAGGAATGGATGCTGGAGAGGCAGACACCAATATTCACTGTCAAAGTCATTTATTTGATCAGGCAACAATTGATGAGCTCTTACTATCCACAAGGCCCTGTGTTAGAGGCTGGGAATTTTAGGTGGCTCAGTCACAGTCTTTATCTTCAAGCCATTATCAACTAGGCTGGGAAGCCAAAGATGAATGTAGCCCTGGTGTCTGCTGGACGTGGGACAGATGCACAAAAGTCAAAGTGATATTCTTTGTGCTGAGGTGTTGGAAGCACCCAAATGGATCTGTGGACTTTTCCTGGAATGTATAGCACAAGATGTCAGTAGCCTACTCTAAGAAAAATATCACTATTATATGAAACACCTGAGGAGAAATACTTCCAAATTTGAAACAAAAATGTCACATTTTTCAGAAGTTGATTGTCCCACCTTTCCTGATAACATACTTCCTACCTGTCATGGCATATAGATGTGTTAAAGTGCTGAGAAGAGTTTGGAATATATGTTCCTCCTTGTGTTGAGTTTGAAGAATTAGACTGCCCATGTCATATTGCTGGTAGCCATCATGAGGTTAATTAAGTTTATCATTATAGCTAACTTTCATACGATGTGCCAGACAGTGTTCTAATTGCTTTACATGTATCATCTCATTTAAACTTCACAATTCAATGAAGTAGGGACTATTATTTTCTCCATTTTACAAAACAGCAAACTAAATCCCAGTGACATTAGATAAATTGCTCAC
This sequence comes from Equus asinus, assembly GCF_041296235.1. Taxonomy (NCBI): domain Eukaryota; kingdom Metazoa; phylum Chordata; class Mammalia; order Perissodactyla; family Equidae; genus Equus; species Equus asinus. The sequence goes on from NC_091812.1 coordinate 39,529,617, forward strand.
ATCACACAGCAGAGCTAGATAAGATTCTGCAAGCCAGCCATGGTGACAAGAGCCCAGAGGTCCTAGACCTGTAACACAGTCAAGCTTTCATCATAAGGTATGTTGTAATTATGTATGTGTTTGGTTTTCTCCAAAAGTCTGTGAGGTACCTAGGAGCAGGAACTAGGTTTTTATTCATTTATGTAGGCTCAGAATCCAATACAAAGATTGGCACATAGAAGATGCTTAATGAATACTGTGGAATTGAATTGAAGGCAATGTGCATGGAGTCTAGGAAAAAGAGGCCAACATGGAAAAATGTGTTAGTGAATCCCAAGCATATCCAATGGAGATGGGTCCCTGTCCCTTCGGCCCATGCATTCCTACCACTGGTCAGGTCTGTCCCTCCAGTGGTGATGAATGCATCAGATTCACATAGCTTGATGACATTCGCCATTAAAAATCATTTCAGGCACCATCCCCCTTCCCCACCCCATCCTGATTCTGTGGTTATTGAGAAACCTGATTATAATTTGACTTCTCATATAGACGTTTTTACAGGAATAGAATGTTCTGGAGCAACTTCTGATCTGCATGTTAATGGCATTTCTTATAATAGAAAAGTCTTTTAGGAGTTTGGCTAGCATCCAGTTTTTAAGTCTAATTCTGAATGTACTGACAGAATCAGTTTTCTGGACCTTTAGGATAAGACCTTGATGATGCCAACAAGAAACTGTTTTCCTATAAGGAGGCTCATGGTTGTCATCAGCTGCCTCCTATCATGTATCTTGTCTATAACTGTGTATTCTCAACAGCAGGCTCCTCTTAAGAGAAGTAAACTCAAAGAGAGTAGCACGTTTTCTGCTCAGTTCTGTTTGTTCTATAAAAACAGAATTCCGTGTTAAAACAGAACAGCTGCAAGAAATACAGAGGAAGCAACTAATGCCCGGAATGTTGAGTTGTACAGATCAAAGAGGAATATAATGAGGCTGCTCGCTGGTCACATCAGGCAACTTCCCAGTGTCTCAGTGCCCCTTGCTTTAAAATTCAGAAAATAAAATGCTCAACTTACAGGTAATATACAGGTAAATTTAAATCAAAACAAACCTTAAGTAGGCCTTTTCAATCATTACATTGGCAAAAGCTTTAAAATTATAACACTTAATGCTCCAGAACATGTTGTTAAATTGGTAGACTCATAAACTGTTAGTGGCCATATAAATCAGTACAATTTTTTCTGGAAGGTGATTTGTTTGTAGATCAGAGGCCATACAATTTGTCATACATTTCTTCAAGTAATTCTACTTCTAGGAATCTACTCTAAGGAAATAATCCAAAAATACAGAAAAAGCTAAAGATGTGGAGAGTTTCATTGCAAATATAATTATATGATAAAAAAAAAAAAGCTTTGCCATAGCATTGAAAGAAAAAAGCAAGGTACAAAACTCTATGCTCAAATTACTCAAGTTAAAAAAAAATTAACTCAAAAAAATATACTTGCATATGTTGCAAGAACCATGTCAAGGTTCATACTTTTACCCAAAAATACCATTCCAATGATTTTTCTAAAGGAAATCCATAGACTGAAGTGAAACTCATATTCTATAAAAAAATACATTAATTACAGTATTATCTACATGACCCCAAACTGGAAATAACCTGTCAAAGAAAATGACAGTGAGTTAGTCATAGTGATTTGTGTTTGCATTATAGAGAAAAATAATTATAATTTTAAGTAAAAAAAAAGAGTTTGTATATATTGAGCACTTAGTCTGAGCTCCTCACTGTGTCATCAATTTACATATGTTATCTCTCTTCATGCTCACAGATGGGTGGGGAGGGTGCTATCCTCAGGGTCAGATGAGAAAATTGAGACAAAGTTGCTCAGTAATTTTCCCAAGTTAGTAGGGCCAGGATTCAAATCTAAACTAACTGATACCAAAGCCATTTCTCCATATCCAACATGTTATAAAAGCCCTAGAGGCCTGAGGATAATAAGCAAAGGTGAAAAATAGAGACAGAGAGAGAATCAGAGTGGGGCAATGATGTGAGAGGTCTTATAATAATGGTTTCCTTTCAATTACAATGTTATGTCCAAATAAATAAATAATAAAAAAGTGAGAGTGGGACAAAGTCTGGAAAGAAATATACTAAAATATTAATAGGGTTTTGTTAAAGTTGTGGGGTTGTGTGTAACTTCCCCTTCTTTTCTGTTTCACGAGAGTTTTTGTAATGTAGTTTACTTTTGTAAAACATTATAAGTGCTCATTTTGGCAGGACATACACTAAAATTGGAACAATACAGAGAAGATTAACATGGCTCCTGCACGAGGATGACATGCAAATTCACGAAGCATTCCATATTTAAATATATATATATATATATGTATTGCTTTAAATATTTGTTTTCTGTGATATGGAAACCAGAGCTTTGTAAAGCTTATTGATTATTGAAACACTGATGTTCAGAACCAGCAATGGTACTCCTGGCAATATACATGCTATTAGGAATAAGAATATCCGACATTTCTTTCAAAAATTTTGGGTATTACTTCCACAGAATCTTTTTTTACATGTTTGAGAAGAAAATCTAAAAGCTCACATTCCTTCCTTTTTTCCTTTCTTCCTCTCCTTTGCTTTCTCAACTATAAAATTAGAATGGTAATAAGAGTAATTACCTCTAATGATGTAACGAGATTATGGGTAATTTTTATTTTCTTCATATTCTTCCTGTATTTGAAAGGTTTTAAAAAACACATTTAACATTTTTAATCTGCAATCTTTAAACTTAATGTTTTAAGTTAAATTATTAAATTTAAGTTCAAGGGGGCCAGCCCCGTGGCCGAGTTCGTGTGCTCTGCTTCAGCGGCCTGGGGTTTTGCCACGAATCCTGGGTGCAGACATGGCATTGCTTGTCAAGCCATGCTGAGGCGGCGTCCCACATGCCACAAATAGAAGGACCCACAACTAAAATACACAACTATGTACCGGGGGGCTTTGGGGAGAAAAAGGAAAAAATAAAATCTTTAAAAAAATATTTAAGTTCAATTTAGAATAAAAAGATTTTTCAAAAAGTATTTTGAAATTTTAGAATTTCATTATCTGTCTATTGAAAATCAAAAGGTCACACAAATAACAAATATAATGTTATTTGGGGCAAAAATTTTATATGAACGCCCTGTGTTTTTTCCCTTATGTCAGGTGCAAACTTTCACCTGTATTTTCAAGAGAATCTAAAGAGAAACTAAAAGAAAAGTTTACTAAGTGAAAGTTCGAAAAGGCACTGGTGTTGCCAGCGTTCTGCCTGCTAATCAAATGTCACGTTGGCCTCTGCACACAACGCATGACTGGGTTGCGACAGAGCATATGACACACATGTGATAGGATGTGCTGCTCACGTCCTTTCCAAGCAGTGCCCTGGGGAGTTGTCCTCAAGAAACACCCTCCTGAAGGCTAAAAATTCAGGGTGGGGAGCCAGAGGGGTCTTTCCAAAACACAAAAACTTTTCTGAGTATTCTAAAAATGAAGAGATGGAAAAAAACAGTGCATGCTAGATGTTGGAATGTGACATTTGAAAGCTATTAGGGAAAATGCCAGTCTGACAGACTGCAGCAATATCCCCTAAGAGGCAGAATGAAAAGTTCAAGCCCAGGTTGACAGAGGTTCTAATTTTCTGAGTGTTCATCACTGAGACTGGGGATTCACTGGACTCCCCCCACAGCTTCTCCTCCCTTTCAGGGCTGTTGAGGGGAAAGGTCTAGTCCCCAGGATCTATCAGATTCTGTCTTGGGACTTTGAAGCCCCAGTCAGCACTGTGTGAGATGTTGTGAAGGATACAAAGTCTGTATTAGATATGCTCCACCTTGAGGAATTTATAGAGAGCTGGAGACATACATCACACAAAGGAAAAGTTGTGTAAAAAATAAAGCCACATACAATTAAATGTCTGATGAGTGGGAACAGACTATAAGACTCAAAGGAATTCAGAGCAGGTGGAAGCTCCCCATGGGAGGGAAAAGCTCCAGAGAGTAGGATGGGAATGAGAAATGCACTGGGCCTGAAAGACTGTCAGTGATGGGTAGGGAGTCGACAAGGAACGAGGGCAGGGCAGATATTCAAAAACTTCACCAACCTGCCAACAGAGGCACTGGCTGATCAGAACGAACACTGGTCCAGCTGCTGGAGAAGCATCCTGGAAGCTCTTTCCTGAGCCAGGAGTTACTCATGTGGTTATTAGATCGTGGCAATATCACGGGTTCCTGTAGGAGGGGCAAGTCCCAGGAGACGGTGTGCTGGCAGAGCACTCAGGGTGCAGATGAGGAAAGTATCATGTTCTAAAAGCTGAATTTTAAACCTAAAATACTGGAGGATGGTTCAACACTATCCATCAGTGAAAACAGCTGGCTTCTGCAGAGATTCACAACCATCAGGTGTACATGGAAGAATATTGTGAGGAAGCAGGAAATTGGGAGTAATTTCATAAAGTTTCCTAGCTCAGTCTTATATCACCTTTTCCAACCTGCCTGGTGACTTATAGGTACACGCCTGAGTGGAAGCCAGCTCTGTCACTAACCAGATACACAGCCATAGTATTTCCTCATATGTAAAATAATGAGTCCTACCTGGCAGCATTATTGAGAGGACTAAAGATAATATACTAAAGGAACTATCACAGTTAGTATACAGCCATATAGCCAGAACTGAATGAATGATCAGCTACTGGTATAGTAATTTGTCTTAAAAACTATATTGTAGGATAACAGAGTCTGCTGAGCAAGCCTGCACACAGAAGTGAAAATCCTGGGATTTGCAAAAAAATATGCTCTTAACAGTAAATGCCCTATGTAATCAGGTATACCAGCTTAGACTGGGGGCAAACATTTCATGAAATCTTAATTGCTAGAAATAGGAATTGGGGTGTGGAGGTGGGAGAAGGTGTTATTTCTAAGCCAACAGGTTTTTTTTTCTAGAAGGAAAATTTTATTACATTTGAGATTGATCATTAAAGGAAAAATAAACAATAATTTTTTAAATCACATAAATATAAAAACAAGATCTTAATCTGGAATGGGAAAGTTAAGACTCACATGAGGCACTGAATATAAAAGGCAGTGATTGTGTGAAAAGATTGTTTTTACTGTGAGTAGAATTATAGCCCCGAGACCGGGTTTCCTTGGGGTCTGGCTAGGGGAGGCATGTCAATGGACTCCTGTTGTCTGCAGGAAAATTGGTCCCTCCCACATGGCAGAAGGCTAGGCATTGAGGGTAGGAGGTGAGGGTAGGAGAAGTTTTGGAGAGCCCAGTTTGATATTGTTATTTCTTTCTGTTATTCCCACATCTCCCTCAGTAAAGTTGTGTGAAATGTTGCAGTCTGTTCTCTGTTGTTGGGAACTCCAAGATGGACTACCACAGTGGTTGGCTGGATTAAGCATTCCTTGGGAATTCCCAGAAATCCCTGGGAGGAGAAGTCAGAGACTGGTCTTCTAGCAGTCACATGAGGGGATGAGGCTCAGAGTTATTTGGGCATTAATTAGAAGTGTGACCCTTTGAAAGCTGGACACCTCTGTTACAATTTGTCCTTGTCGATGGCTTAACTGAAGCTCACAAAGTGACTGGACACACTCCCATGATACCAGGCCACTGGGTACAGTTTCCAGATCAACAAGTCAAAGCAGCTCACTCTCCTCTAACTGGAATAACATGAAAAATGCAAATTACTTCACATGCTGGGATACAAATGTCCTAACAGCTGATTTGAAAGGATTAGAGATTGCCAATCCAAGGCTATTTCCTTTTATTCCTGTCTTTTCCTTCCTTACCTACCATCCATGTTTTTCCCAAGCTTTCTTGGGCCCTGTTGCCCAAATGAAAGTGAAGAAGAAATTAACATGTATGGAAGTCTGCTATGCCAAACACACCGTGGGCTGTTCCGCATAAATTATTTCATGTAACCCCTTACAAAAATTTGGCAAGATGGGTAGGATTATCCCCATTTTTCTGATGAGAATTGGAAGCTGAGAGTCCTATGTCCGAAGTAAAACAACCAGTAAGTAGGTTACAGCCTTGGGGGCCAAATAGAGGTTTATCTAACTCCAAAGTTCTTTACACCAACCACAAAGGAAAGGATATTTTAGGATTAGTCTAGGCAAAGCTTAATTAAGAAGAAAATTGTATTGGGAGAAATGCTTACTATTTCCAAGCAAACATAAGTGATTATCTCTCAGTGGACACTGACCTCCAGCTGTAACTGAAATGCCAGCTTCAGGGGGCTCAGGTTCAGATACCTCCTCTCCACTTAGAAAACTGCCACAAAGGAAAAAGACTTGGAGAAAGGCAGTTTCAGGCTGATTATGGCAAAATCAACTCAACTTTCTTGGGTGATAGGAGTAAAGGGGCCACATGTATCTGTCCTGGGGAATCAAACAGTTGCCTAGGTTGAAATAAATCTGTTGTTTGTTTCAAATCCAAGTTGTTTTATACATCTGCCTCAACAGTTTAAGCTTAAAAAATATCCCTACTCATGCAAAATCCTATTTACATACAAAGGCTCATCTGTAGTCCAGAGTCTCATCCTTCACAGCCCTCTTAGGAAAGACTGGCCACAGGGGCCTTTGCAGACCAGTAACAGTTTGTGGATGGACACAAACGCTCAGATCGCTCTTTGAAGAAGCACTGATACTGTCTCACTTTCAGGTGCAACAGCCTTACCATGGGTTACTTCTAAGATAACTCACCTAGCAATTAATTAAAACTATTTCTTTCCTCTTTGTCTTTTTGTCCTTTTTTTTCTTTTTTAAACTCAAGCTACCCTTGGGTCTACTTAAAGTAGTCTTTAATTACTGCAGTCTTTCTGAAGCAAATAAGAGAGATTAGAAGGTCTAGATTATATTTTCTTTCCAATTTTTGCTGTGTAACTCTAAGTGAGACTGTTAATTTTTTTATCATCTCCAAGATGAAAGGTGTTTCTGGCGGCACTAGGGTAGAACATCAATATTTGCATGTTTCTTCACCTGCTCTTCCCCTTTCTGGATCCTACACCCATACTTTTTGAGGAACCGGACGCCAGCGGGAACAAGTAAGAGAGAACATGTAAGCAGAGCTACCAACTTGTGGTAAGCATCTAAATTGGCTTTTTTTAGTCTTATTGTGGAATTTGATTTAAAACCAAACCAGACACCACCAAAGCACCACGCTCTGTACCTTTCCTTTGTCATCTCTATTTTGTGGTAACATGATTATCTATCACAGAGTGACGACACCATTATAACCTTAAGAGGTTTCTACGCTGAAATCCCAGAAACAGTAAGAGGGAAAAGGGTTATTTCTCTTTGGTTTCCCTTCCCCCAAAGTTCCCTTCTGTGCACCTCAAACTTACTCTTTAACCTAATCTTCTTCTGAGGGGAAATTTGTCAATAATTTGTAGGGATACACCTCAGCTTTGACCTCAATGGCTCACCAAAACCAGAGCCAGCCCCTCACTCAGTCGTGTCCATAATGATTTTTCCACAGGGACTAAAGCCCCACTTGAACCTGGATATTTTTTCCCCCTTAGGATCCTCCTTGGAGAAAAAGAATCAAGGAAGCCCTCATGCAGAGGGTTGAGCAGAGAACAGAAACGCCAGAGCCTTCCAGCTTCAACTGTTCCTACTGTTCTGATGAGCAGCTTGGGGCTGGAAAGGGAGAGGATCTAGCAGAGGAAAGACAGTGGCTTTTAGAGGCTTTGGGGAAGGGCTCTCTCGGGAAATCTGAAAGTATATAGAAAGTCCTCCAGTTATTAGGAAAATGCAGATATCAGTGCCTGACAAACAGTAGGTGCTCAATATATACATTAAATAATTGAATAGTTGGATAAATGAATGGGCAAGAGGGAAGAAGCAGAAGAGATGAGGGTGAAGCAGGGCTGGGTACAAATCATATTCACCTTCCTCTCTTCCTGGGACCTTTTTTGGGGTTGTTTCTGTTTTTTCCAGTTGCTCCAGGAAGATGCTCAGACACCACCTCCAGGCTGAAAGCTTCTCCATCACTTCACCTTTCCAAACTTAGTGACTGCTAGCCTAGGAATCCTACACCTTCCAGGTGCAGGCTCAAGATAAGCAAGCCTGGATAGTAAGAAAAAAGAAAGAAAAGTAGAGGGCAAGCAGAGGAGTCTGCATTCTCTTCCTTGTGTTTTAATATGCTGGTGCTTATGGACAAGTTAACTTCTTCACGCCTCTGTTTTCCATCACTGTGAGTTAGAGGTAATATCAATGAGGCACCCTGGAGGTAAATCTACTGATGGTAGATCTGTGAAAGCATAAGAAAAATACCATGTTTGGAAATATCTACATAATATGCCTTCAAAGCAAACCCTTAGTTCTCATCAGCTCTCACATAAACCAGTGCTACTCAGACCTTAACGAGAGCTTATTAAAATGCAGGTCTGATCCCCTAGGTCCTGAGCGAGGCCCAAGATTGTGCACTCCTAACAAGTTGCCTGGTAATGCCAAAGCTGCCCTACAGAGGACTATACTTTGAGTAGCAGCGACCTAGAGTCTAGGTCCTAGACCTACGATGTCTTCCAGCTTCAGTTCTTGCCGAGTCTCTCCCACCCTCAGCCCCCAACTCAGCACTCTGCCATCATCAATGACTTGCAGAGCCCCAAACATGCCATGTTCTTCAAACCTGTGTGGCTTTGTACATTTTCCCTCTGCCCTTCACCCCTCTTCACTAGACGAGCTCCTTCCTGCCTCAGTTCACATGTAACCTCTTCCTTGAAACCTTCCTGCCTCCTCATTTTACCAGGAAGTCAGCCCCTTTCTCCTCTGTGCTTGTCACACTGTACTATAACATGCTGTTTACATATTATAGTAGCACAAAGTTGCTCAGATTATTGCCCTACACAAGGGTCCCTGGCCAAGGAGGCAAAAGGGGGCTGAAATCCATCCTATTCTCCACTTGCCACGTCTGCAGAGCTGTCGCCCCCAGGAGGAAGGAATGACTTTTTCTAATTCACAAAAAGGTGCCACATGTGCTGATTGTCTTTTCTACCAGATGTGGGTCCTTTAGGAAGGAACCAAATCTTGTTCATCTTTATGTTTCTATCTCCTAGCACAGTGCCTGCTACAATTCAGTGTCCAATGAAATGTCTGTTGAATGAATAAATGATGAGAGAAAGAAATGAAAAGCTACTGAGAGGAATGCATGGACATTAATTTCATTCAGTTCTAAAGGTAAATCAACTGAATTGTAAGCAAGAGGTCTGGGATTTTGCTAATAAGCTGCTAAAAAGGCAAGGTCCTCAAGGCCTCATTTTACTAAAAGGACTGTAATAGGTGTTAGTGAAACAGGATGTAAAGGCTACAGTCAGCATCTTTAGAAGACTCATCTGAACCAACAAAGAAATAGGCTGCCTAGAATCACCACCAAATTGTCATATCTTCTCAGATCTAGGGGAAGATGAGGGAAACTCTGAGGTTATTATTTGGTCACAAGATTTAGACGCTACTGGAAGCAAAAACATCCTTCAGAACAAGAAGAGGTCATGATAAAACCATGAATTTACCTGGAGGGGTTGAAGTCAGAAACCAAACAGAGAATGTATTGAACTGTGAAAGTGAGGTTCCCATGACTGCTAAGGGGCTGGGCTTTGTTGAGAAAGGTCCAACCCAGGTAAAGAAGCATTTTGATATATTCTTTTAAATGGAGTTTATCTGATCTGCTTTGCAAGAGTTTCTCAGTTGTTTCCACATGAGTGTCCCTGACAAGACTGTAAGCTCCTGGAAGTTGGAACCAAGACTTAGACTTTTATCGTGCTGGGACTGTGTGATGCTTTGTGAAATGAGGGAAGTCCTGGATTTGCAGGGAGTTTACAGCTGTCATTGATGGTAAAATAAGGAAGTGCAAAGTGCTAATAATCCTCAACCAAAATATCCAGAATTTCACTCTGGGACTGTGAAAGAGATTCCTCTGAAAAGCATACCGATACCTTGCAAAAACGCAACCTGGATTATGCCTTCTTACATCATCTTGTTCTTATTAAAACCAGTTTCTGAAGATACAACTGTGTTTCTGCAGTAAAGGGAACTGAGAATCTTGAATACTGTACACTATCATGTGACTTCAGGGTAAAATGTTCTTCCAAACAAAACCTAAATTAAACATGCACACACACACAGAGAAAAGAAAGTAGGGTATGATTTCCAAATTTCCATTATCTCGTACCAAAATTTAATCCTAGATGTCCATCACCTTGGAGCCAGGGTAGTAAACAACTAGGAAGAATTTGCGAGCACTTTGGGTCAGATCCTTTCATCTAAGTCACTTTCTAGTCTAGTTATCTAGAAACATCTTTGCAATCAGGGTGATGTGGAGTGATTAGCAAATAGTATAGAGATAAGGTCTTCCTGACATAACACCATCCTAAGATTTAAAATTGATAACCACCCAAGAACCTATGGGCTCTGCTGGAGCCAAGAATTGGGTAATTGCAAAGTTTTATCTTTTTAAAGCAACAAAAAATGTTGACTTCATGTACTTATTCCATGGGTCATTTCTAGAGGGAAGGCAGGCTAGTTAATTTCTCTTTTCTAGGAAAATAAGCCAAATAGCAAATATTAATTTTTTTAAAAGGCTTTCAATTATTTTTTTTTAAAGATTTTATCTTTTCCTTTTTCTCCCCAAAGCCCCCCGCTACATAGTTGTATATTCTTCATTGTGGGTTCTTCTAGTTGTGGTATGTGGGACGCTGCCTCAGTGTGGTTTGATGAGCAGTGCCATGTCCGCGCCTAGGATTCGAACCAACGAAACACTGGGCCGCCTGCAGCGGAGCACGCGAACTTAACCACTCGGCCACGGGGCAAGCCCCTCAATTACTTTTTTTAAAAAATGCATGCTCACTTTAGAAAAATTTAGAAAGCATAAGGGAATTCAAAAAAGAAACATCCCTCCAAATGCCACTAACTAGAACAACCTTACTAATATCTTGCTGTAGCTTTTCAAGTCATAGAAAAAAATCAACACATGAAAAACTGTGTTTATATATTCACTAAGTGAATCAAATGCAGGCTATGCTCTTACACTCTGAGGATCAGTGGAACTGTGTAAGTAAAATAATCTGGAAATCTTAAATGTCAAATTCAAAACGTAAGAAAATACGTGAATATTGATCACTACTTTCAATGGATGAGAATGCAAATTTCCTGATCTTTCACGACTTTTTTTTTTTTTTAGCTTTTTTTTATTTTTCCTTTTTCTCTCCAAAGCCCCCTGGTACACGTTGTATATTTTTAGTTGCGGGTCCTTCTAGTTGTGGCATGTGGGATGCCGCCTCAGCATGGCTTGATGAGTGGTGTCATGTCAGCGCCCAGGATCCAAAACGGCCAAACTCTGGGCCTCTGAAGCAGAGGGCGAAAACTTAACCACTGGGCCATGGGGCTGCCCCTCACATGACTTATTGTTCAAACAGGTTGGAAAGGTTTTGACACACTTGTTTGCTGTTTCTACATCTTGGAGGAAAGCTGAAAATACCTTCTCAGATACTGGATACTGGTTGGCACCAAAAAAAAAGAAAAGAAAAAGAAAAATTCCTTTCAGGAGAGTTAGAGAAGTCCCAGAAAATCATTTATCAAGCAATTCAGGTTCACCCTTTTGAAAAAGATTGACCCTGGGAATTTTATTATTTAGAATGTCAGTTATAAGACATTTCTTCTGAGTGTCCATATCATTTTTCCTTCTCACAAAGCTCTTCTTTCTTGGCTTCTTTACCTGGTTCTCTGAAGATATCTGAAGTGATTGCCTTTGGATACCACAATAGTAGGCAACTAAATTTCTCACTCTGTGATATGGAATTGCTTTGAAGGTGAGTTCTGAAGCTTTGAACTTCAAACTTTGATATAAGCACCAAAAATGTTTGAGTCAATATGTGTGGCTTAGCGTGTAAAATAGCAACAAAAATAATAACAACAACAAACATATAAAGTTCTTACTGTGTGTCAGGAACTATTCTTTGTTCTTCACAACTACTAATTCATTTAATCTTCATAATAAAATCCTGATAATCCTCCTATGAGCTAGATACCATTATTATCACCATTTTACATATGAAGAACAGAGAGTAATTTGTGCAAAGTCACGGGCTAATATGTGGCAAAGCCATGACAGGAGTCTGGCAGCCTGTCTTAGGTAGTCCATATCTCTAATCACTATACTTGATTATCTCGTCTACCAATCCATTTCCCCAGATGAAAAATTACGTTGATTCCTCTGTCTATCCTCCTCCCCCAATATATCCACTTGAGTAACTGAACGCCAAGTTCAATAGAGCTGCATTCTCTAACAACTCTCTTTCCCAAGGTCCACAGGAGAAGCTGCTATTTGCCCATGAATCCTCCCTCACTCCATATGCGAAGGGGCATCATGGAGACTAATGCCCTGTACATGTTACTACAGGGAGGAAGGTGAGTCTTCTTGTTCATTTAGCATGAAGAGTCTCTCAGGTTGAAGGGTTTCCCTCCCCCTCCCCCTCTAGCTGGCAGCAGGTGAGAAGGTCTCCTGGGTATCAGTTTCACATGATCTGCCTCAGACACAGACGAGTACGGTGCACCTGGTACAGCAACTTCTTGCCTCAGTTTTACTGCTAACTGCATGTTCCATCTACAGGAAGATTTTAAGGAACTGAGCATGAATTATAAACTTTGCTACTTGATGACGCACATAAAGCTCATCAGCTTTCATTTTCTCAGCTGGGAGCGTAACTGACGTGACCAGAGCAAAGAAAGAAACTCTCAAATTATCATATTAACAATTCTGTTCTTTGGATGAGACAACATAACCTTGAGATAATAGAGCTGGAACAGAAGTTCAACATCATCCCCCATATTTTACAGATAAGGAAACTGACCCAAAGGGGACTCACGGTGTGCTCAGGATGACACAACTAATTTGTGACTTTAAAAATATATATTTCCTTTTTTGGCTTATTCTATTTTAAAAAAGAAAAGAATAGAAATTAAGTAGACTGTTTAGCCTTCTAGAAATGGTTCACAGAATAAGGCTCATGACATGAATTCAGCATTTTATGGCCTTACACAAAGGAAAACTGCAATTACCACCCCTAAACCCAAAATGGGTCATTCTAGGGCCCTAGGGCCACATAGTACTATGAAAATGGAGAAGCACCTGGTCTTTGGTCCCTTAGCTACTGTGCTGCTCACTCTCCATCACTGGCTGGGCCTTTAGCATCTGTTGGGCCCTATTGCCCTTGCTAGCCTTCAGAGGTTCTCCCACAAAGGTCCTCTCTTTTGATCACAGGTCTGCCATAAGGGATTCTTGCCACTGCTCTTGGGGCTTAAGAGCTCAAGCCAGGCCACCACAGGCATCCATCCATGCCTGCCCCACCAGAGGTCTCATCCTCTTTGGAGAACTGTGCAAAAGTGCAATCAGATCCCAACTCTTATAGAACCTACTGCAAATCTGCTCCTCTCCAATCCCTATCCATGACAGGCCCATGCATTCTCCCTTCTCCTTAGGGTCAGGCCACTTCCTTTCCTCTTGCCCTCCAAAAATCCAGGTCTTACCATCCCAGGGACTTTCTGAAGCAAGGGTTACAATGCATCCCTGAGACCAGGAAACCCTGATCTCCAAGACACAAAGCCTAGGCTTATACTTTCTTTCTTTCAGGGAGAGCCTAGAGCAGAAAACAAGATCCCTGTTATCTCGAACGAATTATTTGTGTAATTGTATGTTTAATGTCTGACTCTCTCTCTCTCTGGATTATAAATTTCATGAATTCAGGATTAGGATTAGGTCAAGGTTAGAGTTAGATTTAGGGTCCTTCTGTCTTGTTCACTTTTGCATCCTCTGTGCTCAAAGCCTAGTAAATAATGGTAATTCAATATGTACTTGCAAAGGGAAGAATGGGAGAGAGCAAGGAAGGGAGAGAGAGAAGAAGGGAAGAAGAGAGGGAAGCAATGGCCCAGAGAAATAACAAGAGTCTGATTTAAGGTAGTCTCAGAGGAGATAGAGAGAAAGAGGTGGGAATGAAGTTGAAAACTATTAAGAAGAAATAATTTACAGGGCTTGATTAACACATTTTCCACGAAAGATGTAAAAGACAGTAGTCAAGGATGATTCTGAGATTTTTTAATTGACTCACCTAAATGTGATGTGGGATTGTGAGAGGAGGATTGGGTTTGGTTTTGTTGGTAAAGGGTAGGGGATGGCAGATAGATTTGTGGGTCTTACTGTTTTAAGTCTGTGTGAATGGGGAAACCAAAATGAAATTGTGAAGTGGGCAAAGTTATCTTTAGAAACTCCCTTGTCTTTTAGAACCATTTCAGGTCACCGCTTCCCTAATTTTTTACCCATCTTTCTTCATCCACATCTGCTCTTAAGAAGTGTTATGGGGGCCAGCCTGGTGGCACAGTGGTTAAGTTCACTCGCTCTGCTTCAGCAGCTTGGGATTTGCTGGTTTGGATCCTGGGTATAGACCTACACACCACTTGTTAAACCATGCTGTCACAGGCATCCCACGTATAAAGTAGAGGAAGATGGGCATGGATGTTAGCTCAGGGCCAGTCTTTCTCAGCAAAAAGAGGAGGATTGGCAGCAGATGTTAGCTTACGGCTAATCTTTCTAAAAAAAAAAAAGTGTCCTGACAATCTAGGTAATCTCAGTTTGAAAGATAAACTATTGATGAGACACAATGAGTTAGTTCTCTCATGTTGAACTTGAATGCTAATATGGGAGCAGGCCTCATACCAAAGGAATGATAATAACACCACTAATAAGAGCCAGAGCTCATATGGCCCTTAATATGTGCCAGGCACTGTTCCAAGCACTTAATGCTCTCAGCAGTACCATGAGGTAGAAACCATTTTAGAGATGAGGAAACTGAGGCACCAAGAGGCTAAGTGACTTGTCCCAAAGTCACACAATTAGTCATGGAGCAGGAAACATACCCTGGCATTGTGCCTCTAAAGTCCATTCTTGTAACCACTACTTTGGGAATGAAAGTAAAAGGGTGGAAATTTAAGAGCAGAAATGTACCATAAGTTCTGTAAAGGAACCTTCAGGGACATTCAGATCCCACTATGCAGGTCACTGCAGTCTCATCCTACTAACTAATGACTATAATGACAGGAGCTCTGCCAAGAATTAACCTTAGGCAAATTGCTGAATCTCTTTCAGTTTCATTTTCATTATACATAAAATTAGGAGAAATTACTCATGTACAAGGTTATTCCTATGGCAATGTTGTAATACCAAACGACTAGAAACAAGCTAAATGTCTATTAATAGGAGACTGGCTAAAAGATGATTGTGCACCCATAAAATGGAATACAATGCAGCTTAAAAAGGAATAAGGAAGATCTTTATGTACTGCTATAGAGAGATTTCCAGGATATATTGTTACATAAAAAAAACCAAAACATGGTGCAGAACTGGATATATACTATGCTACAATTTGAGTAAATAAGGATGATAGGAATTTATATATTCCTTTATGCTTGCATGTGTATACACACAGGAAACCTATAGAACTGGCCACTTCCAGAGAACTGGGTGGATGGGGAAGAGAGAAGTGAGGAGGGAGCCTGTAGCAGTTAGGATCCCAGCAGGAAATACATGGCATACTCAAAAGGAGTAGTGGAAGGGAGTTTAATGGAGGAATTATTTACGAAGGTGTGGACAGGGCTAAGGCACCCAACAAAGGATGGTGATATGCCCACTCTTGGGCTAGCTACGGTGGGGAATCATTACCATGCCTAGGCCCTAAGGGACAAGGGGAGTAAGTGGTTATCTGAACCCAGAGAGCTGTAGGTGTAGAAGGAGCCACTGGACAGAAGCTGTAGCTTTCCCTAGATGAACCCACAGCCCAGTAGGGAAGGAGCTGGGGAAATAAACACCCTGACCCTATTCTCCTCCTGCTCTCGGGTCTCCTGCCAATGCCACCCCACAGGCAAACCCTACCAGAAGCCCAAGGGCAGACGAACTGTCAGTGCACCCTTAGAGATGAGCCTCTGGTTGCCAAGGCAGGGTGAACAGTGGATCTGGAGGGCAGACAGAAAATACCCACTGCACAGACTATATGGGCCTTTTACCTTGTAAATTTAGAACTATGTGGATATGTAACTTATTTAAAAAGTAGTCAATTTTACACACATGCAAAAAAGAAATTAAAAAATAAAACATAAAATGAGGAATTAGAGCGGATGGTTTTTAAGTCTCTCCTCTCCAAGTTCTGCCTATTAGTTTTTCACCTACTGACAATCCATGGCTCCACCTAGTGTCAGAGCGATGCCTCGCTGAGTTCTGAGCACACTCATTCCAGGGGAATTCAGAGGCGGTCACTCTCTCTGCCCCAAATCATTGGTGCGTGTAAGCAGTTTTCACTGTGAATTATACCTACTTGGTGAATAATATCCCCTTAAAAGTAGAGAATAATTATTTTGAGACATAGAATATTTGTTCTTTTTTTCTATTAAAGCAATTGTGGGAATTTACTTAAATTACTTAAATTTATTAAAATTTACTTCAATATTGAACTAAGTAGTTATATTTTTTTTCCATATTTCAAACTGATGAATAAACTTGGAGGTAAACAGCATGCGATCTAAGACTGTAAATCTTCCACTTTTGAGCTTGTCACTCTCCTGTTCGTAGGTCCTTAACACAGCGATGTTCAATCGTGGCTACAAAGTAATATCCTCTCAGGAGTTTTCGGAATCTCCCACTTGGAGATTCTAATTTACGTGGTCTGAGATGGGACTCAGGCATCGATTTTTTAAGATTTTATTTTTTTTCCTTTTTCTCCCCAAAGCCCCCTGGTACATAATTGTATAGTCTTCGTTGTGGGTCCTACCAGTTGTGGCATGTGGGACACCACCTCAGCGTGGTTTGATGAGCAGTGCCATGTCCACGCCCAGGATTTGAACCAACGAAACACTGGGTTGCCTGCAGCAGAGCATGCGAGCTTAACCACTCAGCCACGGGGCCAGCCCAGGCATCGATTTTTTTAATGTGAGAATTTATTCTTTTTTATTGAAGTATAATTGACATATGATATCCTGTTAGTTTCAGGTGTACATCATTTGTTGTTAGTGCTGTCGAGTCAATTCCAACTCCTTGCAACTCCGTACACAGCAGAGCAGACGCCTGCCTGGTCTTTTTGTGCCATCCTCTCATCTTCTGGAACTGTATCAGAAAATGCTCCACTGCTATTTCTAGGGTTTTCGTGGCCAATTTTTTCAGAACTGGGTGGCCAGGTCCTTCTTCCTAGTCTGTCTTAATCTGGAAGCTCTGCTGAAATCTGTCTACCATGGGTGACCCTGCTGGTATTTGAAATACCAGTGGCACAGTTTTCAGCATCACAGCAACACCCAGCTGCCACAGCATGACAACAGAGAGACCGGTGGTGCGGTTCTCTGACTTGGAAATGAACCCTGGGCCACAGTGGTGAGGGCGCTGACTCTTACCACTAGACCACCAGTGTACATCATGGTGATTCAATATTTATATATATTACAAAATGATCACCACAGTAAGTCTAGTTATCATCTGTCACCATACAAAGTTATTACAGTATTATTAACTATATTCCCTATGCAATACATTAAATCCCTGTCACTTATTTATTTTATAACTGGAAATTTGTACTTCTTAAGCCCCTTCACCTATTTTGCCTGCACCCCAACCCCTCCCCTCCCTGGTAACCACCAGTTTCTGTTTTGTTTGCTCATTTGTTTCTTAGATTCCACATAGAAGTGAAATCATATGGTATTTGCCTTTCTCTGTTTGACTTACTTCACTTAGCATAATATCCTCTAGGTTTATCCATGTTGTTGCAAATGGCAACACTTCATTCTTTTTTATGGCTGAGTAATATTCCATTGTGTGTGTGTGTGTGTGTGTGTGTGTATTTGCCACATCTTCTTCATCCATTCAACTATACTACAAAGCTATAGTAATCAAAACAGTACGGTATTGGCATGAAAACAGACACGTGGATCAATGAAAGAAAATAGACAGCCCAGAAATAAACCCATGTATATATGGTTAATTAATCTATGACAAAGGAGGCAAAAATACAAAATGGGGAAAAAGTCTCTTCAATAAATGGTGTTGGGAAAATTGAACAGCTACAGGCAAAAGAAAAGAAAATGGACTTCTATCTTACATCATACACAAAGATAAATTCAAAATGGATTAAAGACTTGAATGTAAGACCTGAAACCATGAAACTCCTAGCAGAATCCTAGAACATTTTTTTTTTCTTTAAAGCTCTCCAGTGATTGTAATGGGCAGCCAAGGCTGGGAGTCCTTGCTTTAACGATTCCTCGATGCCTACCAGGTATATTTCCTCCACTACTCAGGATGTGCTCCCTCTGCTTTAGACAAACTAGGTTACTTGTAAAACAATTTTCCACCCTCTGTGCCTTGCTCAGTCTACACTCTCTACACTGCTCATGCCTTGAATGCTTTGCCCCCGTCTCCATCTCAACTGCCATATTTCTACCTATTATTCTAAACCCTGGTTAAGGGCTACCTCCTCATTCCAAAACAGATGTTTCTTCCCCCTTTGACCCCTTGAAGATTTTTAAAAAATAACTTTTATGATCTTTTTTTCTTTAAGAGAAAATTAAAACAATGATAGGGTGTTCTTTTTACTTATCAAATTGACAATAATCAAAACGTCTGATATTTCTGTGAAGAAAATGAGCACTCCTTGTATGATGAGAGTGTAAATTGGTGTGATGGCTTTAAAAACAATCTGGCAATATGGGTCAAAATACACACTGTTTCACACTGCAATTCTACTCCTAGGAATTTATCCTATGCACATAATCACACAGGTGGTCAAAAATGCCTATAAAAGAAAGGTCATTGCAGCATTGTTCATAATAGCAAAAGATGGGAAATAACTGAAATGTGTTGTGAATAAAAGACTAGTTAAATAAGTAATGCTACATCTATACAGTGGAATGCTGAGCAGACAAAAAAAATGAAAATATATCTACAGATGCTGATATAGAACAATTCTAAGGTATACTGTTAAGTAGAAAAAAAGACTCAATACAATGTTATAGAACGGTCCCATTGTGTGTGTGTGTTTCTTTTTTTTACAAAAGAATAAATATATATTAATCTATGCTTGCAAATGCATTGAATATCTTTGGAAGGATACACAAGTAGCTGTTAACAGCTGTAGGAAAGCAAACTACAAGTGATGGACCTGGGATAGCAAAATAACAAAGGACGAATTTGTAAAATTCCCCATATATTTGAAAATATTAAAACATACTTATAAATAATTCATGTGAAAAAGAAGAAATGATGATGGAAATTTAAAAATATTAAAAACTGAATGATAATGAAAATACTACCTACCATGTCCTGTAGGACACAAAGTCGTTTTTTAAGGGAAATTTATTAATTTTTACACTTACTTTAGACAAGAAGAAAGGTTGAAAATTAGCGAGCTATGTGTTCAACTTAAGAAATTAGGAAAAGAGCAATAGATAAAAACAAGTATAAAGAAGTAGATAAGGATAAAAACAGAAGTTCACAAAAAAGTATACAAAGATACAAAAGAAGAAAATCCACAAAACCTTAAAGTCTTCTTTTATAAATAGAGAAATCTTTGCTGAAATTGAGCAAGAAAAAGAAAGAAAGAAAAAATAAGCAATATTAGGAAGGAAAGGGACATAAAGATAAGGCACAAATTTTTAAAAATGTATCAACTTAGGCCAAATACTTGAATACTTAAGCGAAATGGGAAAATTATTAGAAAAATATAACAACAAAATTTACTCAAAAATAGAGAACCTGAACTGACTTATAACTACTAAAGAAGTATAATCTATATATGTATATATATATATATATATTATTTTTGGTGAGGGAGATTGGCCTTGAGCTAACATGTGTGCCAATCTTCCTCCACTTTGTATGTGAGATGCCACCACAGCATGGCTTGATGAGCGGTATGTAGTTCTGTGCCCAGGATACAAACCCATGAACCCTAGGCTGCCGAAGTGGAGCACATGAACTTAACCACTACATCACCAGGCCGGCCCCCAAAATGTAATCCATATTTTAAAGTCTACCCACAAAGAAAATATTAAGTTCAGATATTTTTACAGATGACTTATACCAGGCTTTCAAGGAAGAGACCACTCCAATCTTTAAAACCGTCCCAGAGAACAGAAAAAGAGAGACTATGACACAAGTCATTGTATGAGATTAATATAATCTTGATATCAAAACCACGCAAGATAATACATCATAAACAAGTTGAGTTTATCCAGAAATGCAAGGATAGTTAAACATTAGAAAATATACAAATATAATTCACTACATTAACTGATTAAAGGAGACAAAGCATATGATCATCTTAAAAGATGTGGCAAACAGTACTCCTAGTCATAAAAAAAAAAAGAGAAGTAGACTCTAAGAAGTCAGGAACAAAATAAAGAAGTCCATTTACTTCTATGCAACATGATACTGGATTTCCTAACAAGTGTAGTAAGACAAGAAAAAGAAGTAACAAAGCACAAAGATGAGGAAAAGCAGTAAAAGGTAGAAGTATTGGAATAGCCTTTATTCATAAATATATAATTGTCTACATCGAAAGTCCCAAAGAATCTACAGGCAAATGATTAGTAATAATGAAACAGCTTAGCAACAGGGATGAATAGAATACCAACATATAATCAAATATATTTCTAAGCACTGGCAACAAAGAGTTAGAAAATTCAATTTTGAAAAAAAAATGCACTTTACCGTAACAAAAAACATAAGCTACATTTAATGAAAGTTATATAAGACCTATATGGAATAAATTTGAAAACTATTTGATGAACATCAAAGACCTATTATAGAAATAAATGGTGAAGGATGTTGGAAGACTATTGTAAAGTTGCCAGTTCTCTCCAATTCGATCTATAGATTTAACGTAATTTAATTCCAAATCCCAAAAGGATTTTCCCCCCAAATTGACAAGCTGATTCTAAAATGCGTACAGATGAAGAAAGGTCAAAATATAACAAAGACTCTTTTGGAGAACAATAAGGTAGGAGAACTTGGAGTATCAGATTCGAAGACTTTAATTATAAATTTATAATGATGAACAGAGTGTGGTACTGATGCTTCAATAGACAAATCGATTAATGGAATAGTAGAGATTCCAGAACATATCCACATATATATGATCCACACATATGTGGACATAAAATATAACAGATGTGGTATTGTATATACTGTGGAAAGAAATGGTTAGTCAATAAGTGGTGCTGGGACAACATAGGGGAAAAAATGAAATTGGACTCTTACCTCACACAATAATAAGAAGTTAATTCTAGATATATTAAAGACTAGATGTGAAAGCTGATATTTTTAAACATCTAAAAGAAAATACAGGATAATATCTTTATAACTTTGGGGTAGAGAAGACGCTCTTAAACAAATCACAGAAAAAAGCTTATCTAAAACTGAAAAGATCGACAAATTTGACTACAGTAAAATTAAGGCTTTCTGTTTTTCAAAAGACCCCACAAAAGAATTTGTAGACAAGCCACAAGCCACTAGTAGATATCTGCAATATATATAAATAGTGATATGCTGGTAAATGTTTAAAAACTAGGTTTCCAAGGGGAAAGCCGTGATTTGTAGAGTTTGATGATTTTCATGGAGAAAATACTCCCACCAAGGCCTATTTCAAGCTACCAACATGATGTCGATAAACATGGAGGTAGGAAGAGATACACAAAATTACTCCTGTGAGACTGTACAAGCCAACTCCAGCACACCACTGTATATAACTCGAAAGGATTTGTTTCCAGAATATTTAAAGAAATCCTGTGTGTATCTAATTAAGTGTCAAGCAATGCCACAGAAAAATCCATAAATGGTCACTTTGCAGAAGAGAAAATATCAAAAATAAAAGTATAAAAAGATTCTCCACCTTCATTAGTGATCATATAAATGTTAATTAAGATTACATTAAAAAACCATAGTATATTCTTCAGATGGGCTAAACTTAAGAAGTACTACTATACTAAGTAATTGCAAAGACTTGGATCAAAGGAGGCTCTCAGGCAATGCTGGTGTGAGTATAAGTTGGCAACAGCACTCTGGAATAGAATTTGGCATTATCTTTTAAAGTTGAACATTTGAATACTCTACAATCCAGCAATGTGTACTCTTAGGTATACATTGTAGAGGAATTCTTGCACAAGTCCGCCAGAAAACACAAACATGGATGTTGATAGTAGCACTTTTTGTAATAGTAGGAAACGAAAACAGTCAGGGTTTGCTCAGAGAAGCAGAATCACTATGAGAAATAAATACAGGAAGGGATTTACTATAGAGATTTGACTATATGCAATTATGGAAGCTGGTTACCCTGCCTATGTGAGGCTGTTGTTCCTGTGTCTAGTGCTGGCGGTAGTCACAGGACATGCAGTCAGGATGTTAAGTGAGGGAAGCAAGGACAAACTGGAACCCACAAGGATGGACTGGAATCTGTGTCTCTCACCACTTCCAGACCTCTAGTGTCATTCATCACGGAGTTAAACACACTCCTGACCCAAGAGCAGGAGAGGCTGAAGCAGGAGATCCGAAAGGAGTTGCAAGAGCTATGGGCCTGCACAGACCTCCTCAGTGTTTAAGTAAATATGGCTGCTCCTTCACTTCCACCTTCCGTATAGGGCACAAAATGTCTTTTGTGTTTTCACATGAGAAGTATAAGAGGCCCAGAGAAGTGAAGTGACTTGTAACCTAGAAGTCCATTTTTAAGAAATAACCTTACGCATCTGAAATTCTTCTCAAGAGAGTGCATGTCAGTATTTTGGATCTGGGTACATGCTACTCTCCCTCTCCAAGGGACATTCCTGACCCACGTACTTGTGCCTGTTGCCTCTGATGATATCATGTACACAGGTTTAGGTAGCTCTGCAATAACAGATCTACGTATACTATTAATCTCCAAAGGAAGCTTCTCATTCCACTGCAAATAGATGTGATCTTGCGACCAATTTCCTCCTGAATCTTTATATACAATCTTATCTAAATTTGAGCATTGCATCCAAATGTTCATTTTATTTAAATGTGAATTGCTGGCTTAGAGCTAAGGCCAAGTTCTCAATCCTCTATCCAAATCTGGTACCAAATTACCCATGATTACTCTGTGACTATTAATCAAGGGGGAAAAACACTCTTTGGCAGAAGAGGATGAGAAAGTTCCTAACCTTCATCTCTCTGTTCTTGGCTACTCATCCAGGATCAAGTTTAAACCCATTACCAAAACATAGCATTAGAATTAAAATTATTTAAAGGAGAGAATGATAAGTCTTTGTCAATGCATTATTTTGAGCAATAATAATACAACGAAGTTCCAGTTCTGAGAAAGAGTTTGGTTAATCTCCTCAAGAACATTATAGCAATATATAACTTGAAGAGACATTTTTCCCCTCTATATCTAAAAACATTGGGTCAAGAACAGTTGATCAGAGTTGAATACAATTTTGTATTAGATGTTTTACTGTGGTTTTTAGACTTTGAACAGCAAATACTTTAGTTTAAATCATTTCAGTGAGGTAAAATCTAGTTTCATAAAATAACAAATTGGGATGTAGTGATTTAAATTTGCAATTTTTTCTCTGAAAACTATTTGTCATACAAATCTTTAAATGGTGAGTTCCACTACTGACTTTAAAATATAATTTAACTCACCAAATATGGTTCATAGTCCACTTTTTCAGGAAGGGGTTTTTACAAAGTGAGATGTATCAGTACTTCTTTCATTTCTATTTAAGTCATTCTCTCTTCCTTTTTGCTAATTTATTTATTTATTGACTCTATTTCTAAGATAGTTTACAACAAAATGGCACCACAACCCACATTTTCATAAATATTACATTTATGGGGTTATTTTCTCAATATGGTTATTATTCAGAGACTTTAAAAGAGAGATAGGCAAATTTCCTCCTGTAAGAGAGTGATTATGGGGCTGGCCTGGCAGCATAGTGGTTAAGTTCTCAAGTTCTGCTTTGGTAGTGGCCCAAAGTTCATGGGTTCAGATCCCAGGCACGGACCTACACACTGCTTGTCAAGCCATGCTGCAGCAGCATCCCACAGACAAAATAGAGGAAGACTGGCATAGATGTTAGCTCAGCGACAATCTTCCTCACCAAAAACAAAAAAAAAAACAGAGAGAGAGAGAGTGATCATTAATACCACCCTTGAAGCAAGCACAAGACAGGTCTACACAGAGACAATAATAGGCTGCTTTGACTTTCTCTTCCTTACTTTTTTGTGTCTAGACTTGAGGAGTTAAGGTGTCCGGTTATGGACACCTGGACTGTGGTTACCTGCCACAAATTGGGTTCTCAGGGAAGAAGACTCTGAGACAGAGATTAGGGTACAGGAAATTTATCAGGAATTGCCCTGGGAATCAAACCAGTCTGCTGTTCTGGCTTAGGCCAATATTAAAGGAGGGAACAGTGCCCTCCACCCTAGGCCAGGAGGAAGATGAATCTAGGGGGATATAAGATCCAGCTGTTCCTCTCCGTGTGGAGCTTCTCCTTCCAGTGTTGATTTGGGAGGCTATGTGTTTATTTTAATTAAGCAAGGCAACGTTTTTTTTATCAAGAGTCTGTAAATATTAGTGGCTAAACATTTTAAAAATTTGGAATTTCAATTCTAATCTTCATTATCCATGATTGACTTAGAAAAATACAGCTTTGTACTGAAATAAATTTACTATATATTTATTTCAGATGCTATCTTAAGAATGGAAAAATTAGTGTTTTCTGCTTTTTTGGAAAATATGATGCATTTTCTTCTCATAGTTTTTTGTTGTTGTCTTTATGTGGCCCCACAGTGCTCTCCATGCCCTCTGCATCCCTTCCCAAAATCTGTTTTTGCAGTCAGTTAGGTAGCAATATTTAGCAACAAAGAAAAATCTAAGCAGGACCCACCCAGCTTTTATATCCTTCATGGCTTAACTTTAATGAAAGTTTGAGTTTTTCCAAAAGTCTGGTCTTCACTGACTGAGGAGGAAAAACAGTTGGAAAAAAATGCTTTGAGTATGTGAACCATGTAATTTCATTTGAACTACGGAATTCCAAAAATACTTGCTTATTGGAAGGGCAGTTATGTTTTTGTGTTGGAACTTGTTATGGAGAAGGATAAGTACTAGTTCTTTCCTCCCTTATTTTTTCTCATAAACATAAAAAAAATTAAAGACTGTCTGAGTGGCTGGGTAGGAAAATAGTGTAGAGAAGGTAAGCTAGACCACAAGATGGGTCTGCCCTAGAACCTACTTCTTCCTACTGGGATCTATCTACTCTTCTGGGACCTGTTGAGCCCCACTCGGTTTGAGATAACCCTCTGCCCTTCTGATGATAATTCAGGGCTGCGTCTGTCCATGTCTTCAAGACTAGTTGGACTGAGACCCAAAGATTTCATCAGTTCTGCTCACAGAAGCCAGTGTAAATGCTGTGCCAGTAGCAAGACTGGAACTTCTGGGTTCCTGCTGGGCAACCTGGTCAAGCAGAACACTTTTAGATCCTGTCTGATTTTAGGTCTCTGTGAGGGGATCAAGGGTTAATAACATTATTAATAAATAGCATTTTGGGGAATATGTGCTATGTGCCAGTCAAAATACTGGGTACTTGAACATGAATTATTCAATCCCCATAACAATGCTTTGTGGAATTTTGAAGCTTAGAGAAGTTAAGAACCCAGATTCTGAAACTAGTCTGTGTCCAGAGCCTTTGGTCTTCTTCCCTGTTCTTTGAGCCCTGGCTTTCGATAATGGGTCTCAGTGTACTAGACTGGAATCTCAGACACCAGTGGAGCAGATGCTGTTGGTGCCCTGCCCATGTCTCCTTAGGGCCTTACCCACTACCAGCAGCTGCACCACCTTGCAATGGCTTTCTAGTGGCTAAAGGTCCAACTGCGAGCATAGAGGCTGGATGTGTAAAGATTTAATGCCTCCCAGGAGAAGCCCTTAACTAATGATTGATAGGAGCTGGTGTATAAATCTCCAGCTTCCTTGCTTCTCAGGTAGAATAACTCAGAAGCATGAGTTCTAGACTGGTTCCCAGAATTCCCTAGAGGGACTAAGTGCCTGTTACCCATAGAGCTAACGTGCTTGAAAACACTCCCTCTATTGGCTGTCTTCCCTTCCTTGTCTTCCTTCCTTTGCTGGCATTTCCTGAGATCACCACCCAAAAAAACTATTTGTATGTGTATTCTTGTCTCAGGGTCAGCTTCTGGGGAAACCAAAACAAAGACAAAGAGTAAAGGACAGGTGGGTCTCTGAAGGAGAAGAACCCAGGTGGAGGAGATGGTGTATTGCTGGAAGGAGGGCACAGGGTTGCTTCTGCAGGAAGCAGCCTCACAGATGGTACCCTGTTCTTGAAGGTGACAGCGTCTTTGTGAGACAGGAGAGAAAGGTTTTGGAGGATTATTGAATATTGACACACTGGATGGTTCTTTGCTTGCTTAGGTAGTACTTCTTTCAGAAGTTCTCTTTTGCTCCATTTTCTTTTTATCTGTATTTGTCCAAAGTTTAATAAGAAGCAAGAGAACCCAGGAAATGCAACTATTAATAAGTGGAATAATGAAACAAGACAGAAATGCCAACATGTTCTCAATAGAACACTGAGGAAGCAATCATAAGTAAATGAAAGACAAAAAGTACATATAAAATTTTGGAGGATTTATAACTTACCCATATGGCCTGAATATAATAATGCTATGTACCATGTTTCATACTAACAAACTGAATTAGGCTCTTTCACCGATTTTATTACACTTAAAGGACAGTTTCTCAACTTGTGACTCTATGGCCTTTCTCTTGCTTTGTTAAGGTTAATGGCATTATAAAGTGTTAACAATTGCGTTTACATATTTTAATTCCTTGACTGTCTTTGATTTTATATCCTCAACTTTATGTCTGCATTAACTGAGTTTTGCCTAAGACTAGACATCTTTAAAATTCATTACATGGTGGTTATATGGTCTGAATATGTTTGTTTTGAAACTTTTGCTTGGGGGTATTGTTATTAGTGCTTTCCTGATGAATAAACTTAAAAACGTCCATTATTTTTATAAAATCTGTAGATTAGCAGAGGATGATAAAACCTTAAGTAGATATTTCTTCTAGTGAATACTTTAACCACAGGAGGGAATTGTATGAGCAATAACAGGATATTTTGAGATCCTCTTTAGAGGATCTCAGCACCCATTTCCTATTCCTTGAGTCTTGAATCCTTGAGTCTCGATATGCTGCCACATTTTAGCCAATAAGTATTTTCACCAGAGATCTGGGTTACAGAGCTGGATAAGCCCTAATATTAACAGACATTATCAGGTAAACTGGTTTTTACCTCCTTGATCATGGAAGGAAATGGGCTTAATAATAAAGTATATACAGGCAATGGCCAACTTCCTTTTCCAATCCACACACCTGGCTGATTTAAGCCCACATGTTTCACCCTACCTGATCAAGGTAAAAACATGAAGGGAGCTCTGGCCATCTTTGTCAATTTTCTTGTCTTTACGACAGGGGAATCCTGAGACAACCTCCGAGAACAATGTGCTTGCTTGGGGTTCGGGTAGTGCAGCCCAAGGCAAGAACACAATCAAATCCTAGAGACTTTCAGAGGAAAGTAAGAGCCTGTACTGCATTACATTGGGCATTTTTAGGAAGTGACTTGGGTAGGGGGAAATTCTTTAATTGGTGAATCACATGTTGAATGATCTGGATGTGCTAATGTTGTTAAAATACTACCCAATTGTTAAAAGGTTAACTCCTTGATTCATTTATAATCTTCAACATCATATCTGAGTGATGTGATTCATTCCTCCCTCTCTTCCTTCCAGTGCTTATTTTCAAGAATTCACATGACCCTTTGGATAAATTATTGTTTTCATTTTTGCTTAAGATACAAAGAATGTTATTCTCCAGGTGAATGTGAAAATGCCGATTTCATTCATTTTCTTAGCAGAGTAATCTTTCTGTATGAAGGATTCAGAAAGAAAAAATATTCTTAGGAATTTAAAAAAAATTAGTTAATAAGTCAGCCTGATGTTAACTATGTATATTTAGTTAGGGGGAAAATAAGTTTGTGGAAAGAGACAGTACAGTGAAGTTGTTAAGTGTTAAGGTTCAGGGTTCAAGTTTTGATTCTACCACTTCCCAACTCTGAATCTTGGGCCTCTCTAAACCTCAGTTTCTTTGTCTGTAAAATAGAGATAATGTCTATCTCATATGATTGCTAAGAGGGTAAAAATTAAGGAATGTAAAGTGCTTAGAGCAGTATCTAGCACATAATAAGGGCTGAATAAATACTAGTTCTATTTTCATTATTTGTGTAACAGCACCAATCATTAGGAAGTTCTTCTTTGTGTCTAATCCAAAATATACTGCTGGGGCCAGCCCTGTGGCCGAGTGGTTAAGTTTGTGTGCTCCGCTTCTGCGGCCCAGGGTTTCGCTGGTTCCCATCACGGGCACAGACATGACACCGCTCGTCAGGCCACATTGAGGCAGCGTCCCACATGCCACAACTAGAAGGACCCAAAACTAAAATATACAACTATGTACTGGGGGGATTTGGGGAGAAAAAGCAGAAAAACAAACAAGCAAAAACCCCCCAAAATACACTGCTAAGGGCATGGATTACTCTGAGCTCTTGGTTTCTAGCATTAAAAAAAAAAGAAAAGCTGATAAGATAGGTATTATTATCATCTCTACTCTACAGATGGGGAACAGTTAAGGGTAGCTTAGAGGGCTAGCAGAGCAACATGAAGGTGATCAGCACAGACCAGGTCTGAACCCTGGTCTTTATGCTAAATGAAACAAGCCAGTCACAAAAAGACAAATACTGTAAGATTTCACTTATATGGAGTAACGAAGGTAGTCAAATTTACAGAAACAGAAAGTAGAATGGTAGTTGTCAGGGGCTGGGGGAGGGGGAAAAAAGAAGTTGTTGTTTAATGGATATAGTGTTTCAGTTTTGCAAGATGAAGAAGTTCTGGTGATCTGTTTCACAACATGTGTATATACTTGTGCTACACTTAAAAATAGTTAAGACGGTAAATTTTATGTTATGTGTTTACCACCATAAAAGAATATAAACCACAAAAAAGGTAATAATAAAAAGAACACTGTTGCCCTTTTATAAAATTTTGGACTATTACAAAACATAACAGTTATATAGTTAATATTAAGGTTTGGTTTGATAAAAAAATTTTCATGGAAACTGTTAATTTCTAGAATTGTACTCACTTGGGGTTTATAATTCTTGAAGTTGTCAGATTAAACCTAGTGGAAAACATAAGAATAATGGATGAGAATAGGACAGAAGCTAAAACTATTGTATACCAGAATGTTTTGTTACAATTAGGCACTAAATTTGGCTCTAAGCTTCCTGATAAATACAGGAGATAAAGGGACAATGCAATGAATATGAGTTTTTGTCCAAACTAATGAAGGCATATTTGTCTGAATAGAGAGAGAGAAGGAGGAGGAGAAGGAGGTGGAGGTAGAGGAGGAGGAGAAGGGAAAGAAGAAGGGAGGGAGGAGGGAGAGAGAGAGGTCTGATTAGAACTATGGTGAATTCTCTACCATCTCACATTATGGGGTTAAACAATTTCTTTGTCCAACTCTTGCTATTTTAATAAAGAATACACACAGAAAATTCGGGTACGGCATTTTTTTATACTGGAAAACTGGTTGAGACATGGTCAAACAGAACAATTGTTATTATTGGCTAATTTGTGTGGAATCAGGTCTGTTTCCAATGATTTTTTAATTTCTAAAAAGACCAAAGCGAAGAGAAGGAATAGTGACTCTTTCTATCTTGCTTGATTAGGAACGATAGGCTTCCTCACTTTATTTTCTAGTTTGTGTTCATGCTCCAGCCTAGAGTTTCGTTTGTATCTGTAAGACTTATTAATAATAAGCCATGCTGCCTTTATGGTTAATTAAATGATTCCAAGCAATATTTAACACTGTTTACTGAGGAAGATTTTGGACAAGGTAGACTGGTTAGTCACATATGACCAAAGTTAATGAGATGTCCTTTTCAATTTAAATGTTTACACTTATTATTGAAAATCTCAACCATATAGAAAAGGACAGTTAATGACACAATCAATTCCCAACTACCCATCACTTAGCTTCAAGGATTTTATCAGTTCATGCCCAACTTTGTTTCATAGGTAGTTCCACCTCTCCACTCACCTTCAGATTATTTTGAAGCAAAACTCAGACATCACATCATTTCAGCTGAGATATTCATTACTAATTTTCAGAAGAGGATAAATGATAATCAAGAGTCTAACCCAGGGGTTGGCCCAGTGGTGCAGTGGTTAAGTTCCCATGTTCCGCTTCGGTGGCCCGGGGTTCACCGGTTCAGATCCTGGGTGCGGACCAACGCACCACTTGTCAAGCCATGCTGTGGCAGGGGTCCCACATATAAAGTAGAGGAAGATGGGCACAGATGTTAGCTCAAGGCCAGTCTTCCTCAGCAAAAAGAGGAGGATTGGCGGCAGATGTTAGCTCAGGGCTAATCTTACTCAAGAAAAAAAAAATGAGTCTAACCCAGAAGCAAATACATCAGTTGCACATAACAAAAGTGTAATAAGGTTGAATGTTAAAGCATAGTAAAGAGTCATAAACTAAAGAAGTATCATCTTCAGTGAATATTACCATAGGCTCTTACGGAGGTCCCCAAATATTGGGAGTGGTGTGCTCAGAACAAAAATCTGGTCCCAGTACTGTCACGTCGTCATCAGAAGTCTGAATGTGTGAAGAGGTACGCAGGGCCTACTTTTAGTCTGGTGACTCAGAATGCCTTTCCTCCTAATCTTCCTGTCACTAGTCTTGGGACTCTGCCTGAAACTCCACATTACACATTACTCCCTTTGATTTGCCAGTACTGCAGGCCCCATTTAGAGCAGAACAAGTGGGACATTTTCAATCATTAGCAATTTAACTGTTTTACATAACTTTTTTTCTCATTACAAAAGTAACATGAGTTTATTATAGGGAATTTGGAAAATACAAAAAAAGCCCACAAAGAACATAAAAAGCACCCATAATCAGGGGTAAACACCAATATTTTAGTACATTTTCTTCCATTTTTTTTTCTAGGCACATATAGACTTTTTTTCATGAACACAGGATATTTAACATACTGTCTTTAATCTGCTTTCATTACTTCATAATATATAATGAACACACTTATATATGATTAAATATTCTTCCCCAACACAATTTTTTATTTTTGCAAAATGCTCCATTGTAAGGAAGGACTATGATTAATGTCTTTTCGAGGTCACTTAGACTATTTCCTCTTAGCTACAACTTTGTGGGGTACATTTTATTTTTTGAGGAAGATTAGCGCTGAGCTAACATCTGCCGCCAATCCTCCTCTTTTTGCTGAGGAAGACTGGCCTTGAGCTAACATCTGTGCCCATCTTCCTCTACTTTATATGTGGGACCCCTGCCACAGCATGGCTTGCCAAGTGGTGTCACGTCCGCACCCAGGATCTGAACCAGCGAACCCCGGGCCACCGAAGCGGAATGTGCAAACTTAACCGCTGCACCACCGGGCCAGCCCTACATGGGGTACATTCTTAAAGCTAAAATTCTGTACTTAGTGTTAATTTCCTTAGAAAATAATCACAGGAAAGAAATAGTTGGGGCCAAGGGTATCCATATTTTTCAGATCTCTTTTTTTTTTTAATGTAATCCCAACTACCCTTAGAAAAACTGCACCAAATTACATTCCCACCAACAGTTTATAAATGTACCTCGGTTTCCGTGCACCCTTACCAACATTACTTCATGTAATAAAAAAGCCCTGTTAGTTGATAGATGAAAACATGCACCTATTAACTTTCATTCATCAGTTTAGTCTTAGCTCAGAGTAGAGTTCAATCAGTTTGACTAGAGAGTGATGGTGATAGGGTAAGGGAAGGAGGAAGATCCAGGGCATGGAAATTGCTAGTGTATTTTACAAAGTAAAGTTAGAATATGATATCCGAAAGTTGGAAAATCCAGTCCATAAAGTTTCTATCACAATGGAAGGACTTTTAAGTAAAGGGTTGTGGAGAGTCAGATATTTCACTTTTTCCCCCCTAAAGGGGAGAAAGGCCCAGAGCGTCTCCTCCTCCCCCTCTCATCACCAGGAGCAACTGCCACAATTCAATTCAATTCAGTCTAAAGATCACCGGGTCTGTAGAAGAAAGGCCAGTTCTTTTCAGGCCATGTGACTTCAGGCATGTCCACCCCTCTGGTCATATTTCCTCATTAGGAAAGGGAGAATAACATCACACCATTACCTACTTTGAAGACTTACTGTGAAACTAAAGCAAGTCACACATTGGAAAATATTTTGAAACTTTAAGTGCTACAAAGGGGTATGGCAAGGGAATTAGATTCTGAAGTCCGCAAGTAAAGTTAACGCTGAGTGCAATAAAAATTACGTAGAAGTTCCTTAAATTGTGTACAAGCGCTGCAAGATGCTCACATTTAGGAGGTACATGAGAACAAAGAACCTCTGAAGGAGAGCTGGGACAAAACACTCTCAGTAAAATTGCCAGTGGAATTGCTGCACTGTAACTTTTTTCATTTCCTCTCTCTTTCTGCCAAGTGCATAACTGAATCTGAGCAAGTAAGATGAAAGTATGATGCAACTGTATTATTATTCTACAATTTTATATCGGCAACTCAAGAAACCTATCTGGGCTTATTTGCTTAACGGTGAAGTTCAGCTGGATCAGGTTTCATCCAGTGTTTCATCTGACAAATATTTTGAGTTTACTATTCTTACTACGTTCCAAGCTGCTGTGCTGGTTGTCGGAAAAAAACACCAGGAAGGAGGCACAGTCTGACCACAAGAGGCTGCGCGGTGAGGCAGTTTCAACTTTGATTTGAGGAATCCTGGGGTTCTTTGATCACCTTCTGGGGAACGTAGTGAATGTTTAGAAAAATTATAGAGTTACATATTTTGTTCTGAATTCCAGCTAAAATGCTACATCTAATAAGTATTAACTTTCTTTTTTACTCTTTATGTTGTTACTTTTCATGAGTTAACATTTTTTATAAACCTGGGCTAACTCAAATATTTTTTAATTGAAAAAGTAATATAAACATGGAAAATTTCAAACTGTACAAAAACGACAGACAACGAGAAGCAAGTCTTTTATTCCAGGTCCTCCTTCCCCTACTCCACACTCCATCTCCACTATTGCCGTCCTCTTCAGAGGTAATCATAGGGTCAATACTTTAAAAGAAACAGTTGTTGTTAAGGTGATCCCTGGGGTCCAAAACACCAAACTACAGAATCTCTAAAGTTCTTTCCAGCTCTAAAGTTAAGTCTGTCTTTTGCAGCATATCCTCTACCGAGGGTGGAAAAGAGACAGCCTCGCCTTGTCTAACATTACGGTTGGTAAAGGGACAGATGAATGCAAACTGAATTCAAAAATATACACTAGATTTAGAACTCCTAAAGGACAGAGGACGGCCCTCAAGCACTTTCATGGTAGGTGGTTTATTTACCGACTGAATAAAGGTGCCCTCTAGGATGTAAACTCCACGCGGGCAGGACCTTCACCACCAGCTTTCACAAAGTTCTTGGCACACAACAGGGACTCACCCGCCCAAGGACCCGACAGCTCAACACAAACGCCGTAGCGCGGAGCACAGGGCGAGGACTCGAGCGGGGAACGTCAGGTGACTCGAGCTTCTCTGCACCCCCTCCTCCCCGGCGTTGCAGCGCCGGGCCCGCCCCCACCAGAGGCCTCACCAATCCGAGAGGGAAGACAAATTTGGCTAGGCCAGGCGAGGGGCGTGTCCCACCGGCCGAGTCGCCTCGCAGCCGCGTCTAGCCCGGCTCAGCCCACATGCCTCCCGCTCAGGCGGTTGTCCCGCCCTCCCGGCCCTGACGGTACGCTCCAGATTGCAAGTGGGAGGTGCAGAGGAGCAAGCGCTGGGCAAAAGCGCATGCGTATTGACGCAGCGCGGCGGCCCCTGGCGAAGATTAGGGCGGAGCTTCAGAAAGCGGAGCGCAGGGGAGGGAGAAGTCTCCAGTGCGCGCGCGCAGGGCAGCCCTCTCCAGCCAGACCCACGCGGCGCGGCGTGGTGACGCCCGTGCGGCCCGAGGAAGGGGCGGGGCCGGGGCGGGTCTCCGCGCTCCTCCCGCCCCCTCCCCGGCCGGACTCTCCCTCCCACTCCCTCCCCCACACTGGGCCCCGTCAGCGCGGGGCTGCCTTCGTCGCTTAGCATCGCGTCGGCCCGGCCCGGCCCGGCCCGGCCAGCGGGCAGATGCCCCCAGCTGCCGCTGCCGCCGCCGCCGACTCGGCCGGTGGCGGTGTGGGAGGCAGGCGTCCGGCCCCGCGCCGCTGAGTGTGACGGACGGGGCCGGGGCCGCCGGGCGCCGCGGCGTCGGCGGCTCCGCGCGGATCATGTATTTCCTGAGCGGCTGGCCCAAGAGGCTGCTCTGGCCTCTGGGGAGCCCCGCCGAGGCGCCTTTCCACGTCCAGTCCGACCCCCAGAGGACTTTCTTCGCCGTGCTGGCCCCGGCCCGCCTCAGCATCTGGTACAGCCGCGTAAGTAGAGCCGCCCGCCGCCTCTCGCCGCTCCCTCCCGGGCGTCCGGCATCGTCCCGCCCCCAACTTCCACACGGAGTCCCGGACCCCTGCCCCTTCGCTCCAGCCCCACTCGTGTTCGCTGTCCGCGTCCTCGTTCCACCCGCTCGGCCGCATGTCCCCCCGGGTCCGGGCGCGTCCTCCGGCCGGGGCTCCGGGCTGGATGCAGTCGCTGCTGCCGAAAAGCCCTGCGCCTCCCCGCGTTGGACCGACCGCCGCGCGCAGTGCAGACCCCGCGCGTTCCCTCGGCCGAGCCCAGACTTGCCCTTCTCTCCCTTCCCCCATTCCCCGGGGAACAAATTTGTTTAAACTTCCCACAGTTGGAAACCTGGCCGCTGCTGTGTTCCCAGCCCTCGCTTGCTTTAAATTAGGTCGTTGTTTTGGAGTTAGGGAGAGCCTGTTGGGCTTTACCCGGTGCCAGAGTTTACAGGCGGTCATAACTTATTTCCAGCCACTGCAGCCAGAGTTCTTTATTTTTGACGAAGGGTCTGGTTATCCGAGTGTTCGCCTCACCCCTACATCTGCTCCCCACTTTCAGGCTAGTCCTTTTCTCTGCTGCTCCTGGGCTCTTGAGTAGAGAATTGTAGGGGGGTTAGGAGGAGCGGAAGTAGAACTCAGATCTGTCCGCGCTGCTCCGGGGTATTAACACTTGGAAATAATAAGATTTGGGGATATCATGAAACTGAGTTCTATTTTTGCTTTCTGTGAATCCTGGTTTTTGCTTTCTTGTATCTAATTACCGAGTAGATAAGAGAAAAACTTCAAAAATAAGTGGTGGACGGAAAACTCCCTATTTTCCGCGAACCCTGCTGTAGGTTTGTTTATAAAAACCTCAAAATAGAGTATAAAAGTGTTCTTGTTCTTTTTTTTTTTTCTAAGCAGGCAGTACTAATCGATGTCAGAGTGAAGTTTTTCTCTCTTCGAAGCTAACTTGGCTATGTAGAAATAGGTTGTGACCTTGGCTTGCTTAGATCTCTCTGAAATACCGGCTTTAGTTAAATTAATTAAAACCTCATATCTCTGGATCTGACCATTTGAATGTCTGTAAGGCCCTTAACTGTCCTCACACACAGCCCTGGTAATAGTGATGATGAGATTTAGATATTGCTGGTATCTCTTTTATATAACTACTGTAGTTAGGCTGCAAACAAGACTATTCGCTGTTAAATTTGGCTGGTTTAATTTTTTAAATAAATATCAAAACGAAATAAGTTGTTATAAAACCAGCAATGTGATTATACTGTCTGGTGCTTTATTGCATTTTCTTTTTTCTGGGGAGATTAGCCCTGAGCTAACATCTGTTGCCAATCTTCCTCTTTTTTTCCTCTCCCCAAAGCCCCAGTACATAGTTGTATGTTCTAGTTGTAAGTCCTGTGTGGGCTGCTGCCACAGCATGGCTACTGACAGAGGAGTGGTGTGGTTGACGGGGAACCCAAACAGGCTGCCAAAGCAGAGAGCACTGAACTTTAACACTAGACCATCAGGGCTGGCTCTTGATTGCATTTTTGAATGTGTATATTGTATCTTTAAAGCACATGCAGAAAAAATAACTAGAACTTGAATTTTAAATTGTCTTATTAACTTAGTATGTAATTTCAATCTAATGTAACAAATTGTTTGTAAAGCTTGAAATTTAACTTTCCTTATCTCTAAAAAGGCAAACTTAATTTTAGGCAGAACTGAACTAAAATGAGGGATGGATAGACCAGAAGCCTGTAGGCTCCTTTATTCTTTTGTAAAAGAAAAATTTCCTCAGCCTTGTTAGGAATATTGTGACTATTAAGAATATCCTTTTTTTTTTTTTTTTAATGCTGAGGAAGATTGGCCCCGAGCTAACATCTGTTGCCAGTGTTCCTCTGTTTTGTTTGAGGAAGATTCTCCCTGAGCTAACAGCTATGGCAGTCTTCCTCTGTTTTGTATTTGGGATGCTGCTGCAGCATGGCTTGATGAGTGGTGTATAAGTCCATGCCCGGGATCTGAACCCACCAACTCTGGAATGCTGAAGTGGAGCGTGCGAATTTAACCGCTGTGCCACTGGGCCAGTCTCAAGAATATCTGTTTTTTGCTTTTGGAGTTAGATACTATATACACCTAAGGCAGCCCTGGAATTTAAAACTACTCGTACTTATTTCCTTGAAACTCTCACCCTACACACAGATGGCTACTTTCTACAGAAGTCTTGGGGCCATTAGCATTAAGATCCACTGTGCAAAAAATTAGGTTTTAGGGAATCTACAGGTTCAGAAATATGAGGTGAAAGGAAATGCAGGAATACCTTAGGGAAGGCTGCATGGTACTGTGGGTTTATGAATGGCTAACCTTGATCTCGGGCATCAGCTTTGTCACTTTAAAAATCAAGTATTGGACCAGATGATTTTAAGGTTTATGATTATATAACTGGATGAATGGGAAACAGGTGCCAGACTTCAGCTTCCAGTCTCCTCTTTCTGGGATAGGCCTTTTTTCACTAAGTTTGAAAGTTTTTATTTTGATATTTTAATTTCTAAACTTACTGAAACTATGTAAGTTAAAATAAATTTAGGTTAACAGACTTCTTTTAAAAGTGAAAACACCTCTATCTAAATTGAGGAACTATCAGTTTTCCCCGCATAATTTAGAGTGAATTGGTTTAAAATGTTTGCATAAAAACATGAAAGCTTTGATTTTGGAGAGATTGTATATGCAAGTAATTTTATAGAATAAAGGGAATTTTGAAGATCTAAAGAAGGGTTTTATGGTGTTGAGGTCTTAAAAGCTGTTTGAGGGCATTTGAAGACAGGAAGAGACATGCTCAAAGAGATCAGAGGATATAGTAACACGATTTACTTACTCATGTTTTGTTAGGGCTCTCTCAGTAAGTTAAGTCACTTAGGAGGGATGCATTTTTTTTTTTTTTTGAGGAAGATTAGTCCTGAGCTAATGTCTGCTACCAGTCCTCTTTTGCTGAGGAAAGACTAGCCCTGAGCTAACATCTGTGCCCATCTTCCTCTACTTTATATGTGGGACGCCTGCCACAGCATGGCTTGACAAGCAGTGTGTAGGTCCACACCCAGGATCAGAACCCGCGAACCCTGGGCCCCTGAAGCAGAACGTGCAAACTTAACCACTGTACCACCAGGCTGGCCCCCAGGAGGGATACATTTTTAAAAAGAGAAAACTAGGGGGCTGGCCCCGTCGCCGAGTGGTTAAGTTCGCGCACTCCGCTGCAGGCGGCCCAGTGTTTCGTTGGTTTGAATCCTGGGCGCAGACATGGCACTGCTCATCAAACCACACTGAGGCAGCGTCCCACATGCTGCAACTAGAAGGACCCACAACGAAGAATATACAACTATGTACCGGGGGGCTTTGGGGAGCAAAAGGAAAAAAATAAAATCTTTTTTTTTTTTTTAAAAAAAGAGAAAACTAGCCTTGTGGAAGGAACGTACATTTAATAGTCTAACCTGGTTTTTTTAATGTCCAAAAGAATTGCTATCTGTAAAATGTTGATTAGTCACAAGACTATGGAAATATTAAAATAAAATCTCTTAAGAATAACTTGTGTACATTTTATGGGTCTTCTAGTGAACTTTTATGTACCTCTGATAGCTACTATATTACATACCCTAGGTAGCTATTTGGAATCCCAGTGTTATAGAATCGTATCTCTTCAAAATTCTTTTCTGTTTCCAAATTTGAGAAATATAGTATAGTGCTGTTTAGATGTGTTTATGAACAGAAAAGTTTCTGTAGATACTCACTTTGCCTTTTAATTTTATCGTGAGAGTGTAATTTGTTTTCATTGTAACATGTTGATGTAAATTTGCTTTCTCTACTTTGTAATTCTACTTAGGGAGTTCTAAAAATTACTCAAGAGTTTACTACAGGGATCATCCATATATTTTGGAACCCAAAAAAGGTTTGGTATGTATATGTTAGATTAGAGTAGAGGTGAGCAATTGATGATGTATTTCTGCCAAGGGGTATTGTAAAAGGACTAGTTTCAGCTTTGATGATGAAGCTGTTGTATAAAGCTGCCTGTTATGATTTATGATTGACATGAGTTTTGTATGAGATGGATTATGTTTTGTACTATACCAGAGAGCCTAGAATTATTCCTTTAATATACTGCTTAACTGTGAATATGAAAGTCTAAATATGTGAACCACAAAATGATACCTTAGGATGCTGTAATTCTAAATTAGTCTTACCTCAATTTTCAGGTCATTGATTATTTTAGATGTATAAATTACTCTCAGAAGTATTTTTGAACACCTCCTGTGAAAGATAGCATAAATAGGCAGTATATGAAAAGAATGAAGGGATGTGTTATATGTAACAAACATCCTTTCCAAAGATGTTAGTGCGTTCTTATGATAAATGAAAATTTTGTGTTATCCCTGCAAAGGTTGCTAATAAGAAGCTGAAATAGGCAAGTAACTACTGGGCTTATGAAATAAATTGTGTCTTTGAGTAACCCTGAGTAGAAACTTATGTTCTTGTTAGTGAATGATAATAGTGGAAAACAATGAGATAGACGTTCAAAGAAGGAAGTTGTAGGATCAGGTATATGGTTAACTGTGTGGCCTCAGGAAGGCCATTTAATTTGTGCGTACGTTTTTCCAAGTCTCCCATTTCTTATCTTTTCAGCTCTATTCTGTTTCTCACTACCTCCAGAGAGCCTTCCTTATAAATTCGTTGCTTGGGAAGTCTTTTAGGATTCATTGTGGATTAAAGAATAAAGTTCAAACTCCTTAGTTGGATATTAGAGACACTCCCCTCTTGGAAGGCTTTCTTTCCCCATCTCTGCCTGTCAGAATATTATCCATCCTTTATCCCCTTACAGCCATTAGAATGACAAAAATATCTAAAACTAATAGTAACGAATGTTGGAGAGGTTGTGGAGAAAAAGGAACCCTCATACACTGCTAGTGGGAATGCAAACTGGTGCAGCCACTATGGAAAACAGTATGGAGATTCCTCAAAAAATTAAAAATAGAACTACCATATGATCCAGCCATTCCACTACTGGTTATCTATCCAGAGAGCTTGAAGTCAGCAATCCCAAAAGTCCTATGCACCCCAATGTTCATCGCAGCATTATTTACAATAGCCAAGACATGGAAGCAACCTAAGTGCCCATCAACAGATGAATGGATAAAGAGGATGTGGTACATATAT
This sequence comes from Equus asinus, assembly GCF_041296235.1. Classification (NCBI taxonomy): domain Eukaryota; kingdom Metazoa; phylum Chordata; class Mammalia; order Perissodactyla; family Equidae; genus Equus; species Equus asinus. The sequence goes on from NC_091812.1 coordinate 39,569,397, forward strand.
ACAATGGAATACTACTCAGCTGCAAAACAGAACAAAATTATTCCATTTGCAATAACATGGATGGACCTTGAGGGAATTATATTAAGTGAAATAAGCCAGCTAGAGAAGGATAATCTGTGTATGACTCCACTCATATGAGGAATTTAAAAATGTGGACTAAGAACAGTTTAGTGGATACCAGGGGAAAGGTGGGGTGGGGGGTGGGCACAAAGGGTGAAGTGGTGCATTCATTTTGTTGATGAACTTCTGTTTATATTGTAAGTTTTCTTTACATGCTTTACTTCTTCAACTAGATTATAAGTTTCTGGAGGGCAGAAATGATCTTATTTTGTATTATCCATAATGCCTTGCACAAAGCAGGTGCTTACGTATTTTTTTTCTCCCCAAATCCCCCCAGTACATAGTTGTGTATTTTAGTTTTGAGTCCTCCCAGTTGTGGCATGTGGGACACCGCCTCACCGTGGCCTAATGAGTGGTGCCATGTCTGTACCCAGGATCCGAACTGGCGAAACCCTGGGCCGCCAAAGTGGAGCGCGTGAACTCAACCACTCGGCCATGGTGCCGGCCCGCTTAATAAATATTTTTAATGTAAATTAAAAATAAGTAAATTAATGAATTTAGAGTATCTCTGTCTTATGCATAGCACATAATTTTTTAAGGGCTTAATAATTGGAAGATTTTTAAATGTTGACATGTAATTTAAAAAATATGGTAGTACTAAATTACAACTTAAATTCAGAAAAACTTTTATTAGAGCTGTATAAGTGAAGGTGAATTAATACGTTTTTATAACATACACTCCAAATTACATTAGAAAAGTAGTACTTGTTATGCACGATAGCCAAGATGTAGAAACAACCTGTGTTTGTCAACAGATGAATGGATAAAGAAGATGTGGTATGTGTGTATATATATATATGCATATATATATATACACACACGATGGAATATTCTTCAGCCATGAGAAAGAAGGACATCTTGCCATTTGCAACAACATGGATGAAACTTGAGGGCCATTATGTTAAGTGAAATAAGTCAAATAAGTGAAAAAAAAGACATACTGTATGATATTACTTATATGTGGAATCTAAAAAAGCCGAATGCATAGAAACAGAGACTAGAGTGGTGGTACCCTGGTGGTTACCAGGGGATGGGGAGAGGGGGGAAAAGGGGAGATGTTGGTCAAAGAGTACAAACTTTTGGCTGTAAGATGAATAAGTTCTGGGGATCTAATGTACAGCATAGTGATTATAGTTAATAATACTGTATTATACGTTTGAAACTTGCTAAGAGAGATCTTAAGTGTTCTCACCACAAGAAAGAAATGGTAATTATGTGACGTGATGTTGGTGTTAGCTAACACTATGGTGGTAATAATTTTGCAAGTACAAGTGTATCAAGTCAACATGTACAACTTAAACTTACACAATGTTGTATGTCAATTATATCTCAATAAGCTGGAAAAAAAGAAAAGTACATGGCAAAAGGTCTTTCTATAATTATTACATAATCTGTAGTTTACCAAAACTTAAATTGTTGTACAGTCTTATAACCAGTTGAACTCCTGGTTCCAAGGATGCGTTTATATTGACAAGATCTGTGGAAAAAGGTCACATACAAAAAGAAGCAGTATAAACACATTTAAATAAAAACATTTCACCTATCTTCCGGTGCTTTTGAATCATTGACGTGATCCATGTCACGGGTAAACATTTATGCCAAGTTTGCTGTGGACTAGATGTTTTACATCATGGGAAACAAAGTTTCCTGAATTTAGGTTCTTTATGTGCCTCATTCATGGTTTTTGCCCTGTCCTCATAGTACTTATCCAATCTTTTTATTTTCTTTTGAGGAAGATTGGCCATGAGCTAACATCTGTGCCAATCTTGTCTCTATTTTGTATGTGGGCACTGCCACAGCATGCCTTGATGAGCAGTGTGGGTCAATGCCCAGGATCTGAATCTGCGTACCCCAGGGTGCCAAAGCAGAATGCATGAACTTAATCACCGCCCCTGATCTAACTTTTAAACTTGAAATTCTCTTCAAAATAAACTAATTTATATCTTTGCTGCAAATGGAAAGCTAGCACCACTTGGATGAATAGAGTGTTACTGTATGAGGGAATACAATGAAAACAATGTTTCAAAAATCTAGTTTCCAGCCAAAGGCTCTTGCCCTTTTCTTAAAAAGGGTACTTAGCAGATACATGAGTGGTGTTTAGAAGTAACTGAGCATCTCATACTGATTTCCTGCTTACCTTTAGGTAAGGATTGAAGAAGAATTGAAAAAATTTATTTTCTCACCATATGATTAAATATTTAATACAGTATTTGTGTCTTACCTAAAATGATGGTGTAGGAAGTACTGCATCAGAGTGTTCCATTTACTGCTAAAGCATTTATTATATAATTTATCAGATTAGAATAAATAAACTTACAATTTAAAAATATTTTTAAATATTCTAGAATTCAGACTTGACACAAAGTGAGACAGTTACTTAATTAAAATGTTTTCATTGACCAGTAAGCATCAATTGGTTGGAATCAAGGTATCTTACTTTTAAGTTCACTATAATTTCTGTACTTTGAGTTGCTCTCACAGACCTATCTGTTGCCCCAAGTTGTTTGCCTTATTTTAGTCATAAATCGTACTTAAATTTACATGCGAAAGTTTGGATATTATTGTTGATTCACAGTAGAATTTGCTGTGGCTTAATTTTCTAACAGCTCTATTGAGAGTATAAAATACCTCTATCGTAAGTGTATAATGATTATTAGTAAATTTACAGAGTTGTGAACCATCATCACAATCTAGTTTTAGAACATTTGTAGCAACCCAAAAAGTACTATGTCCATTTACAGTCAACCTCTGCTCCCACTTTAGCCCCAAGAAATCATTGGCCTGCGTTTTGTCCCTTTAGATTTGGCTTTTCTGGGAATTTCATATAAATCATATAATATGTGATCTGTTGTTCTTGGTTTTTACTTAGCATAATGTTTTTGTAGTACTCCTTTTTATTACTATTATTCCATTGTTTGGATATACCACATTTTTAAAATTTATTCACCAGTTAATGGGTATTTGGATTGTTTCTAATTTGGGGCCATTATGAATAATGCTGCTATAAACATTTATGTATGCGTCTTTCTCTGGATATATATTATCGTTTCTTGTGGAGAGGTGCCTAGGAGTGGAACTGCTCAGCCGTATGCTAAGTTTATGTTTAGCTTTTTAGGAAACTGCCAAAATGTTTCAAAGTAGCTGTAGCATCCTACATCTCCATCAGCAGTGTATGAAGGTTTGTTTCTCCACGTCCTTATCAGCACTATGTATTGATAGTCTTTTTTATTGTAGCCATTTTAGAGGGTTTGTAGTGGTATCTCATTGTGGCTTTAATTTGTATTTTCCTAATGACTAAAAATGTCTAGCATCTTTTCATGTGCTTATTATTAGCCTTTTGTATATGTTATTTGGTGAAGTGGCTATTCAAACCTTTTGTCTATTTTTTTCTTTTTTTAATTGAAGTATTTGTTTTATTGTAAGAGTTATTTTTATGTGTTTCAGATACAAGTTCTTTGTCAGATATATGATTTGCATATATTTTATCAGTCTGATTTGTCTTTTCAGTCTCTTACTGGTGTCTTTTGGAGAGCAAAAGTTTAATTTTGGTGAAGTCTAGCTTATTTTTTTTGCTTTATGAATTATGCTTTTTGTATCTTATTTGAGAAACCTTTGGCCTATCCAAGGTCACAAGCATCTTTTATGTTTTCTCTTTTTTTTTTTTTTAAGATTGGCACCTGAGCTAATATCTCTTGCCAATCTTACTGTTTTTCCTCCTTTTCCCCAAAGCCCCCAGTACATAGTTGTATATTCTAGTTGTAGGTGCTTCTGGCTCTGGTGTGTGGGACACCGCCTCAGCATTGCTTGATGAGCAATGCTAGGTCTATACCTAGGATCTGAACCTGCAAAACTCTGGGTCGCTAAAGCGGAGCATGTGAACTTAACCACTCAGCAGTGGGGCTGACTGTTATGTTTTCTTTTATAAATTTTATAGTTTGAGCTCTTATACATACTGTTTGGAGTTGACTTTTATGTGTTGTGTGAGGTAAAGATCTAAGTTCAGGGGCTTTTTTTCCCCCCACATATCGATCCAGTTGTTTTAGCACTATTTTTTGGAAAGACTTTTTTCACTATTGAATTGCGTTGGCACCTTTGTCAAAAATCAGTAAGGATTTATTTCTGTATTTTCTGTTCTGTTCTGTTGATTGATATGTCTCTCACCATGCAAGCATTGCACTGTAGCTTTACAGCACATTTAGAAATTGGGTGGTGAAAGTCTTACTTTTTGTTTTCAAAATTATTTTTCCTGTTCTAGATCCTTTGCGTTTTCATGTAGATTTTAGGATGGTCTTGTCAATTTGTACAGAAAACATCTTGCTGGGATTTTCAGGGGATTGCACTAAATCTGAAGATCAGTAGGGGAGAACTGCCATCTTAACAAGTCGGAATTTTCCAATCCATAAACATGTAGTGTCTCTCGATTTATTTAGATCTTAAAAAATTTCTCTTAGCAATATTTGCTAGTTTTTAGAGTACAGATCTTTCACTTTGTTAAATAAAATATTTGGCAATAAATTTATCTTTTATGATACTGTTGAGAGTGTCATTGTTAATTTCATTTTCAGATTGTTACTGAAATATAGATGTAAAATTGACTTTTACATATTGCTGTCCTGCAGCCTTGCCAAAACTTGTTTGTTGTAGTGGTTATTTGTAGCTAGAACTAATAAGCAAGTTCAGCAAAGTTGCAGGACACAGAATCAAGACACAAGAATCAGTTGCATTTGTGTACAATAACAGTGATTATCCAAAAATAAAGTTAAGAAAACAATTCCATTTACAATAGCATTAAAAAGAATAAAACACTTAGGATTAAATTTAACTAAGGAGGTGAAAGACTTGTATGCTGAAAATTATAAAACATTGCTGAAAGAGAATAAAGAGGATGCAAATAAGTGGAAAGACATCCCACATTTATGGACTGGAAGACTTAGTATTGTTAAGATACTAGTACTACCAAAGTGATCTACAGATTCAGTGAATCCCTGTAGCGTTTTTTGCAGAAAAGTAAAAACCCATCCTAAAATTAATATGAAATCTCGAGACTCCCTTCATCAGTCTAGCAAAAACTTTATGAATTTTGTAGATCTTTTCAGTGAACCAACTTTTGGTTTTATTGATCTTAGTCTATTTTCTGTTTTATTGATTTCTGCCCTGACTTTTAAAATTATTTTCTTTCTTCTGGTTGCTTTGGGTTTAATTTGCTTTACTTTTGCTAGGTTGGGAGCTTAGATTATTAATTTGAGACATTTCTTCTTTTTTTAGTTTAGGCATTTTAAGCTCTAAGTTTTCTTCTAAGCACTGCTTTAGCTGTATCCCATAACTTTTTTTTTCTTTGAGCAGTTTTAGATTTACAATAAAATTGAGAGGAAGGACATAGATTTTTTACATATTCTCTCCTCTCACACATGCATAGCCACCCCCCATTATCAACATTATTCAGCAGAATGGTATATTTTTTTACCAAGGATGAACCTACATTGGCACATTATAATTACCCAAAGTTCATAGTCTACCTAAGAGTTCACTCTTGGTGTTGTGTGTTCAGTGGTTTTGGACAAATATATGATGATGCATATCCATCATTGTAATATACAAAATGTCTTCCCTACTCTTAAAATCCCCTGTGCTCTGCCTATTCATCTCCCTTCCTCCGCTGCTAACCCTTTTTCTTGTTTTTGTTTTTGGGTGAGGAGGATTGGCCCTGAGCTAACATCTATGCCAATCTTCCTCTCTTTTGTCTGTGGGATGCCACCACATCAAGGCTTGATGAGCAGTGTGTAGGTCCATGCCCAGGATCTGAACCTGCGAACCCTGGGCCTCCAAAGCAGAGTGCATAAACCTAACCTGTACACCACCAGGCCGGCCTCCTCTGCTAACTTTTTTTTTTTAATGTTTTCTTTTAAAGATTTTATTTTTCTGTTTTCTCCCCAAAGCTCCCCTGGTATGTAGTTGTGTATTTTTAGTTGTGGCATGTGGGATGCTGCCTCAGCATGGCCTCATGAGCAGTGCCATGTCCACACCCAGGATCCAAACTGGTGAAACCCTGGGCCACTGAAGCGGAGCGTGCGAACCTAACCACTCAGCCACAGGGCCGGCTCCCTCTGCTAACTTTTGACAGTTGCAATTCTGTTTTCCTTCAGTTAGTTTTCAAGATTTGTTTAACCATTTCTTTGAATCATAGAAGTGAATGGTTTAATTTCTAAATATTTGAGAATTTCCCAAATTCTTTGTTATTGATTTCTAACTTAATTCCATTGTGGTTGGAGAACATATTTTGAATGATTTTTGTTCTTTTAAGGTTAAGATCTGTTTTACGGATTAGTATATAGTTTGTGTAAGAGAATGTTCTATGTGCATTTATAAAGAATGTGTATTTTCCTATTGACATAGTGTTGTCTAAATGTTAGGTTAAATTGGTTGACATGGTTGTTCAAGTCTTCTGTATTGTTGCTAATGTTCAGTCTAGTTCTGCTAGTTCTTGGGAGTGGAGACTGAAATCTCCAACTCTATTGTTGAATTGTCTGTTTCCTTTTTCAGTTTTCTCGGCTTTTGCTTCATGTATTTTTGGGCTGCGTTGTTAGGTTTCTATATATTTATAGTTATCTCTTTCTTTGGTATTGACCCTTTTATCATTATGAAATGTCCTTCTCTCTACTAATGTTTCTTTTCTTAAAGTGTACTTTGTTTTATATTAATATTGCCACTACAGTTCTCTTATGATTACCACTTGTGTGACATCTTTTCCATCCTTTTACTTTCAAATTATTTACATCTTTGAATCAGAAACGTCTTGTATAGACAGCATATATTTATATCTTGCTTTGTTTTTTTTTTTTTTTTAAATGCAGCCTGATGATCCCTGCTTTTTGATTGGAGTGTTTAGTCCATTCACATATAAAGAAATTATTGATGTTGTTGGATTTACATTAACTGTTTTACTGTTTGTTTTGTATCTCTCTCATGTCTTTTGTTTACCTGTTACTCTTTTAATTGCTTTGATTTCTTGACCTTACTTTTTGAGTTATTTTAATAATTGTTGCTCTAGCAATTACAAAATGCATCTTACTACAGAATACTTTAGGTTAATACTGACTTTGGTCTGGTAAAATATAGCAGTTTTTTCAGCCGTCTTATCTTTTCATGTTTTTAATGTGGTAAAATATGCATGACATAAAATTACCATTTTGTTTATTTTTATTATTTTTTTTTGTGAGGAAGATTAGCCCTGAGCTAACATCTGTGCCAGTTGTCCTCTACTTTGTATGTGGGATACCTCCAGAGCATGGCTGATGAGTAGAGTAGGTCTGCACCCGGGATCTGAACTTGCGAAACCGGGCTGCCAAAGCAAAGCATGCAGAACTTTAGCCACTTGGCCATGGGGCCGGCCCCCTAATAATTCTTATATGTATAGTTCTCTGTCATTAAGTATATGCACATTATTGTGCAACCATCACCACTGTCTATTTTCAAAACATTTTTCGTCTTTCCAACTTGAAACTCCATACCCAGTAAACAGTAAATCCCCATTTTCCCCTCCTCCCAGCCTCTGGCAACCACGTTCTACTTTCTTTCTCTATGAATTTGACTCTTGTGGAAACACAATATTTGTCCTTTAGTGATAGACTTATTTCACTTAGCATGTGTTCAGGGTTCTTCTGTATTATAGTGTGTACCGAAAGTTGCTTCCTTTTTTAAGATTGAATAATATTCCATTGTATGTACCTGTTATATTTATCTATGCATCCATTGATGGACACTTGGGTTCCTTCCACTTTTGGGTGATTGTGAATAATCTTGCTGTGAACATTGGTGTATAAATATCTGTTTGAGTCCCTGCTTTGATTCTTTTGCATATATACAGGCATATACCTCAGAAATATTGCCAATTTGGTTCCAGGCCACCACAATAAAGCAAGTATCTCAATACAGCGAGTGACATGAATTTTTTGGCTTCCCAGTGCATATAAAAGTTTTTACACTATACTATAGCCTATGAAGTGCAGAATACCATTAGGTCTAAAAGAACAATGTACGTACCTTAATTAAAAAATTCTTTGGGGCCAGCCCCATGGCTGAGTGCTTGAGTTCGCATGCTTCACTTGAGCGGCCCAGGATTTTGCTGGTTCTGATCCTGGGCATGGACGTAGCACTGCTTATCAAGCCATGCTGAGGTGGTGTCCCACACAGCACAACTAGAAAGACTTAGAACTAGAATATACAACTATGTATTGCGGGGCTTTGGGGAGAAGAAGAAGAAGAAAAAAAATAGATGTTAGCTCAGGGCCAATCTTTAAAAAAAGAATTCTTTATTGCGAAAAAATGCTAAACATCATTTGACCCTTCAGCAAGTCATGATCTTCTTGTTGGTGGAGGGTGTTGCCTCGGTATTGATGGTCGCTGACTAATCAGAGTGTTTGGTTGCTGAAGGTTGGGGCGGCTGTGGCAGTTTCTTAAAGTAAGACGACAATGAAGTTTGCTCCATCAACTGACTCTTCCTTTCATGAGTGACTCCTCAGTAGCATGTGGTGCTGTTTGATGGCATTTTACCCACAGTGGGACTTCTTTCCAAATTGGAGTCATTGCTCTCAAACCCTGCTGCTGCTTTATCAACTAAGTTTATGTAATGTTCCAAATCCTATGTTGTAATTTTGGCAATGTTCATAGCATTTTCACCACGAATAGATTCCATTTCAAGAAACCACTTTCTTTGCTCATCTGTAAGAAAGAATTCCTCATCTGTTAAAGTTTTATCATGAAATTGCAGCAGTTCAGTCACATCTTCAGGCTCCCCTTCTAATTCTAGTTCTCTTGCCATTTCCACCTCATTTGCAGTTACTTCTTCCACTGAAATCTTGAATCCTTCAAAGTCTTCCATGAGAGTTGGAATCAACTTCTTCCAAACTCCTGTTGATGTTGGTATTTGACCTTTTCACGTGAATCACGAATGTTCTTAGTGGCATCTAGAATGGTGAATCCTTTCCAGAGGTTTTCAGTTTACTTGGTCCAGATCCATCAGCGTAATCACTATGACAGCTGTAGACTTATGAAATATATTTATTAAACAATAAGACTTGTAAGTCAGAATTATTCCTTGATCCATGGGCTGCAAAATGGATATTGTGTTAGCAGGCAAGAAAACAACATTAATCTTGTTGTACATCTCCATCAGAGCTCTTGGATAACCAGGCACATTGTCAATGAGCAGAAATATTTTGAAAGGAATCTTTTTTTCTGAGCAGTAGGTTTCAACAGTAGGCTTCAAATATTTGGTAAGCCATGTGGTAAACAGATGTGCTGTCATCCAGGCTTTGTTCCATTTATAAAGCACAGGCAGAGTTAGATTTAGCATAATTCTGAAGGGGCCTAGAATTTTCAGAATGTTAAATGGGCATAGGCTTCAACTTAAAGTCACCAGCTGTGTTAGCCCCTAACGAGAGTCAGCTTGTCCTTTGAGGCCTTGAAGGCAGGCATTGACTTCTATAGCTGTGAAAGTCCTAGATGGCGTCTTCTCCCAATATAAGACTGTTTCATCTACATCGAAAATTTGTTGTGTAGTCTAGTTATCTGCATTAATTAGCTAGATCTTCTGGATAACATACTGCAGCTTCTACATGAGCACTTGCTGTTTCACCTTGCACTTTTATGGTGAGATGCTTGCTTTTCTTAAACCTCATCAATCAACCTTTCCTAACTTCATACTTTTCTTCTGCAGCTTCCTCACCTCTGTTAGCCTTCATAGAATTGAAGAGAGTTAGGGCTTTGCTCTGGGTTAGGCTTTGGCTTAAAAGAATGTTGCGGCTGGTTTGATCTTTTATCCAGACCACTAAAACTTTCTTCATATCAGCAGTAAGGCTGTTTCACTTTCTTATTATTTGTGTGTTCACTTGAGTAGCACTTTTGATTTCCTTCAAGAACTGTTCCCTTACATTCACCACTTGGCTAATTGGTGCAAGAGGCATAGCTTTCAGCCTAACTCAGCTTTCGACATGCCTTTCTCACTAAGTTTAATCGTTTTCAGCTTTTGATTTAAAGTGAGAGATTGTGACTCTTTCTTTCACTTGAACACCTCGAGGCTGTTGTAGGGTTATTAATTGGCCTAATTTCAATATTATTGTATCTCAGGGACTAGAGAGGCCTGAGGAGAGGGAGAGAGACAGGAGAACAGCTGATTGGTGGACCAGTGAGAACACATACATTTATTGATTGCCATCTGATGTGGACATTGTGGTGTCCCAAAACAATTACAGTAGTCACGTCAAAGATCACTGATCACTGTGACAAATATAACAATAATGAAAAAGCTTGAAATATTGCAGAATACCAAAATGTGATACAGAGACGCAAAGTAAGAAAATGCTGTTAGAAAAATGGCCAGTAGACTTACTTGATGCAGGGTTGCCACAGACCTTCAATTTGTAAAAAAAACCAAAAAAAACAAAAAAACCCCCCAAAAAACCCCCATTATCTGCGAAGTGCAATAAAGCAAAGCACAATTAAATGAAGTATGCTTGTACCCCAAAGTGGAATTGCAGGGTCATATTGTAATTCTATGTCTTGAAAAATTGCTATTTTTTTTTTTGAGAAATGAATGTACCGTTTTCACAGTGGCTGCACCATTTTACAGTCCCACAAGCGATTCATGAGGGTTCCAATTTCTCCATATTCTTGCTAAGGCTTGCTCTTTTCTGTTTTTTCGATGATAGCCATCCTGAAAGGTGTCAAGTACTGTGCTTGTGGTTTTGATTTGCATTACCCTAACTACAAGTCATGTTGAGTACCTTTTATTGTCCCTTTGTATATCTTTTTTGGAGAACTATCTGTTCAGATTTTGCTCATTTTTAAATTGGGGTGTCTTTTTGCTGTTGAGTTGTAGGAGTTCTTTATATATTCTAAATGTCAGTTCTTTATCATATATGTATATTTTGCAAATATTTTCTTATGTAGATTGCCTTTTCACTCTGTTGATAGTGTCCTTTGATGTCCAAAAGTTTTTAATTTTGATCAAGTCCAACTTAAATGTTTTTTCTTTTGTTCCTTGTCCTTTTGGTATTATATCCAAGAAGTCATTATCAAATCCAAAGTTGTGAAGTTTTTGCCGTGTGTTTTCTTCTAAGGGTTTTATAGTTTTAGTTCTTATGTTTAGGTCCATGATATATTTTGAATTAATTTTTCTATATAGTGTAAGATAAGCATCAAATTTGATCTTTTTTGCATATGGCTATCCAGTTTTCCCAGTGCTATTTGTTGAAAAGAATGTCCTTTGCCTACATTGAATCGTCTTGGAGCCCTTGTCAAAAGTCAGTTAACTATATACACAAGGATTTTTCCTGGGCTCTCTTGTATTCTTTTGTTCTATATGCCAGTCTTTATGCCAGTGTGGTACTGTTATAATTACCATAATTTTGTAGTAAGTTTTGAAATCAGAAAGTGTGAGACCTCTGACTTTGCTCTTTTTCAGATTGTTTTGGCTGTTTGTGGTCTCTTGAGATTTCATATTAGTTTTAGGATGAATTTTCATATTTCTGCAAAAAATAAATGGCATTGAGATTTTGATAGGGATTGTGTTGAATCTGTAAATGGCTTTGGGTAGTGTTGACATCTTAATATTGTCTTATAATCCATGAACATGGGATGTCTTTTCATTTATCTGCATTTTCTTATTTCAGCAACATTTTGTGGTGTTCAACTTATGTATTTTGTTTTCTTGGTTAAATTTAATTCTAATTATTCTTTTTGATGCTTGTTGATGATTCTGTAAATTGAATTGTTTTCTTAATTTCATTTTTGGATGTTCATTATTACATAGAAATGCAACTGATTTTTGTGTGTTAATATTCTAGTCTACTAATGTTATCGCTTTCAACAGTTTTGTGTAGAATCACTAGGGTTTTTTACATGTAAGATCATGTTATTGGAGAACAGAGATAATTTTACTTCTTTTCCAGTTTGGATGCCTTTTATTTCTTTTTCTTGCTAATTTCTCTAGTTAGGACTTCCAGTACTATTTTGAGTGGAAGTGGTGAAGGTGAGCATCCTTGTTTGACTTTAGAAGAAAACCTTTTCAGTTTTTCATCATTGAGTATGACGTTGGTTGTAGGTTTATTTATATATGGCTTTTGTTATGTTGAGGTGGTTTCTTTTTATTCCTAGTTTGTTGAATGTTTTTATCATGAAAGGGTGTTGAGTTTTGTCAGATGCTTTTTCTGAATCAACTGAGATGGTCATGTGTTTTTCCTTCATTCTGTTATTGTGGTGTATTACATTAATTGATTTTCGTGTATTGAATCATTCTTGCATTCCAGGAATAAATCTCACTGGTTATGGTTTATAATCCTTTTTAATATGCTGTTGGGGTCTGGCCTTGTGGCCGAGTGGTTAAATTCGCACATTCCGCTTCTGTGGCCCAGGGTGTCTCTGGTTTGGATTCTGGGCGCGAACATGGCACCACTTGTCAGGCCATGCTAAGGCAGCGTCCCACATGCCACAACTTGAAGGACCCACAACTAAAAAACATACAACTACGTACCAGAGGAATTTGGGGAGAAAAAGCAGAAAAAAAATATACTATTGAATTTGGTTTGTGAGTGTTTTGTTGAGGACTTTTGCATCTATGTTCTTCAGGGATATTGACCTGTTTTATTTTTTTATTTTTATTTTTTGACTGAGAAAGATTGGCTCTGAGCTAACATCTGTTTCCAATCTTCCTCTTTTTTTTCCTCCCCAAAGTCCCAGTGCATAGTTGTATATTTTAGTTGTAAGTCCTTCTAGTTCTTCTGTGTGAGCTGCCACCACAGCATGGCTACTGACAGACAAATGGGTGATCTTGCACCCAGGAACTGAACCTGGGCCACCAAAGCAGAGCAAGGCCAAACTTTAACCAATAGGCCATCAAGGCTGGCTCTTTTTTTTCTCTTGTAGTGTCTTTGTATGGCTCTAGTATGACAGTAATGCTGGCCTTACAGAATGAATAAGTGTTCCATCTTCAATTTTTTTGGAAGAGTTTGAGGAGGGTTGGTGTTAACGTTTCTTTAAATATTTGGTAGACATATGATCCAGCTATTTCACTGCTGGGTATTTATCCAAAGAACTTGAAAACACAAAGGCATAAAGATACTTGCACCCCTATGTTCCTTGCGGCATTATACACAATAGCCAAGGCTTGGAAGCAACCTAGGTGCCCATCAAGGGACGAATGGATAAAGAAGATGTGGTATTTATACACGATGGACTATACTCAGCCATAAGAAATGACGAAATCCGGCCATTTGTGACAACATGGATGGACCTTGAGGGTATTATGCTGAGTGAAATAAGTCAGAGGGAGAAAGTCAAATACCATATGATCTCACTCATAAGTAGAAGATAAAAATGACAAAAAAAAAACCCAACCACATAGCATTGGAGATTAGACTGGTAATTACCATTGGGGAAGGGGGCAGGGGGGAGGGCAAAAGGGGTGATTAGGGTCACATGGAGGGGATGCACTATAATTAGTGTTCGGGTCGTGAACATAATGTAATGTATACAGAATTCAAAATATGATGTACATCCCAAAAAAATAAAAATTTTAAAAAAAATATTTGGTAGAATTCACTAGTGAAACGATGTGGTCCTGGGCTTTTCTTTGTTGGGAGGTTTTTGATTACTGATTCAGTCTTCTTACTAGTTATAAGTTTGTTCAGATTTTCTATTTCTTCAATATTTAGTCTTGGTTGCTTATGTGTTTTGAGGAATTTTTTCATCTAGGTCACCCATTTTTGTCAGAATTTAATTGTTGGTACTCTCTTGCTGTCCTTTTCATGTTTGTAAAATCAATAGTGATGTTCCTTCTTTCATTTTTTTTTTTCTGTAGTCTGGCTAAAGGTTTCTCAATTTTGTTGATCCTTTTGAAGAACCAACTCTTGTCTTTTAAATTTTCTCTATTATTGTTCTGTCCTTCACTTTATTTCTCTCTACTCTAATGTTTATTATGTCCTTCCTTCTAGCTTTGGGTTAATTTGTTCTTTTTGTATTTCCATAAGATGTAAGAACGATTGATTTGAGACCTTTTTTAATGTAAGCATTTACAGTTGTAAGTTTCCCACTTTGCACTGCTTTTGCTGCATCCCATATGTTTTGGTATATTGTTTTCATTTTTATTTGTCTCAAGATATTTTCTGATTTCTCTTGTGGTTCTTTTCTTCTTATTGGTTATTTAACAGCGTGTTGTTTAGTTTCCACATATTTGTGAATTTTCCAGTTTTCCGTTTGCTGTTGATGTTTAGTTTCATTCTGTTGTGATCCGAAAAAATAGTTTGGATTGTTTTAGTATTTTTAAGTGTAGTAAGGCTTTTTTGTGGCCCACCTTATAGTTTGTCTTGGACAGTGCTATTCCATGTACACTTGACAAAATTGTGCATTTTTCTGTTGTGTGGAGTGATCTATGTATGTCTGTTAGGTCTGCTTAGTCTATAGTGTTCAAGTTTTCTGTTTCCTTATTGATGCTCTGTTTCGGTATTCTATCCTTCAGCCCATTCTTTGAGGTATTGCCATGTATGTTACATCTATGTGTATCATAAACCCAACATCATGGCGTATTGTATTTCTACAAATTATTGTCTTGTAAAGCCTAATATCTTTTAGAGAAGTTAAATAGAGAAAAGATAGAAATATGTTTTTTCAGTCTTTTACATTTATCTACATATTTACCATTTCTTGTGCTTTATGTTTCTTCCTTTGGACTTAAGTTACCATCTGTGTCAGTAGTCCCCCAAACCACCCTCTGGTTCAGTGATTTGCTAGGAAGAGTCACAGGACTCACCATATAGTCATACTCATGACTGTGGTTTATTAAAAGAGAAAGCATGCAAAGCAAATTTGCCAAAGGAAAAAGGCTCATTGGGAAAAATCTGGAGGAGCCAGGTGCAAGCTTCTGATAGTTCTCTTTCAATGTAGTCATATAGGATGTGCTTATTTCCTTTGGCATCAAATTGTGACAACATATGTGCAGTGTTTTCTACGAGGGAAGCTAATTATAGACAATCTTGAAGGTTTTTACTGGGGCTTCTCTGGCTAGCATATAGTGAATTCCACATTCCTTGAAGGAAAACTGATGTTTCAGCATAAACCATATGGTTTATACAACAGTTTGGGCACAGTCAGCCACTCTTACCAGTTAAAAAATGGTGAGAACCCTCCCAAAATCCAAGTTCCCAGATGCCAGACAAGGACCAACCTTGAGGCAGGCTTTTTTTAGTATAGTAGTCTTAGGTCTGCTATGTTAACTGTTCATACCATTTGCTGTCATTTTCTTTTTCTCTGAGGTATTTCTTTTAGTATGTCTCATAAGCCAGATTTGCTAGCAACAAATTCTCTTCATCTTTGTTTATTTGGGAATGTTTTTCCTTTGCCTGCAGTTTTGCTGGATATAGAATTCATGGTTGACAGTTTTTTTGTTTTAGTATTTAATTATGTGATTTCATTGCCTTCTGGCTTCCTGTTTCTGATTAGAAGTCAGCCAATCATCATATTTTTGTTTTCACATGTGATCAGTTCTTTTACTTTTACTCCTTCCACATTTCCTTGTTGGCTTTCAGTAGTTTGTGTATCGTATATGTACATATGTAGGTGTTTATCCCATTTGAGTTTTATTAAGCATTCCAAATCTGGGGCTTAATGTCTTTCATCAAACTTGAGACATTTGCAGCCATTATTTTCTCAAATATTTTTTTGTCTTTTGTGCCATCTCCTGGAACTCCCTGCTATACATATGTTGGTGCACTTGATGCCCCATAGCTCCCTGAGGTTGTCTTCACTTCAGTCTTTTTCCTCTGTTTTTTAGATCGGATCATTTTATTGAACGGTTTTCTTGCTTTTTGATTCTTCTGCCATCTCAAATCTGCTGTTGAGCCCATGTAATGAAGTTTTTGGTTATTGTACTTTTAAACTCTAGAATTTCTGGGATTGGTTCTTTTTTATTGCTTTTACTTATTTATTGAGGTTTCCTACTCGTTGAGGTATTATCATCATATTTTTCTTTGGTTGTTTATATGTGCTTTTCTTTGTTTCTTTAATATATTTATTGTTACTGTTTTGAATTCCTTGTCTGCTGTTCTGGGCCTGCTCAGAGATAGTTTCTTTTTCCTTCAGTCTGGGTCACACTTTCCAGTTTCTTTGTACATCGTCTAGTTTTTTTGTCGATAATTGGGCATTGTAGATAACCTATTATAATAACTCTAGAGTCTGTTTTTGGGTTCCTGAGACTCATTGTTGCTGACTTTTAGTTTTAATATTGTTTTTTAGTAACTTGCCTGGACTTAATCTGCAAAATTTATCTCCCCTGCAACATGCAGCCACTGACTGATGTCTCTGCTTATTTTAATTTTTATCTTAGCTTCCTAGGGGTTGCCTCTGTGTCTGCATAGTGAATGTTTAGAGGTTTCTTCCAAATATCTTGAGCCAATAAGGTGCCCATTCTTTGTTGGTTGTGGATTGAGGAGTACAAGCAAAGTTCAGGATGTTTTTAAGTCTGTCCCAGCTTTTACTTCTGCTGGGCCCTTCTGGGATTTTCTTGTGAACAGCCTCCCGGTGAGCCAGTGATGTGTGAGGAGCTTGGTCGTTTTTTGCTCTTAATTGTGCGTATACACACCCTCCCTGTCAGACAGGGATGAGTCGAGAGCTTGGGTCCTTCAGAGTTTTTCCTTTTCATGAGTACTGTCTCTCAATGAGCCAAGGACATGTGGCAAGCTTATCTGTTCCCTCTCCGGCTCAGATTTCCAGGATCTCCCTGTTAAATTTCTGACTGGTTGAGGGATGTGCTTCTTGCCCAAAGCAGGTCTGCAACCTCCGGCTAGCAGCACTGTCAGCTTTCCCTGTTTGCTTTCTAAGAAGTTTGTTGTTTTTGCTGACAGTGCTGCAGGGTGTGTTTGCCCTTTACTCCGTATCAAGGCAGCCCACCTCTAGCAGCAAAGCTGCTGGTTTTTCAGTAACAGCCTCAGTATGGTGGCATTACTGCCTACCAAGCTTTGGAGAGGGGGTGGGAACAGTCCTGACAAGAACATCATTTATTCCCCTTCTTCTTACTTGAAGTTCAGCAGTTTTTCATGGATAAGAGGTTCTTAATTTGTTGTTTGCCTTTGGTCAGTTTCCAGATGTGAGATGGTTGTTTTGACAGTTTAGTTTTATGGTTGGTTTTGGGGGAGAAGATTTGCCAATCTGTTCCCTCTGCCGTTTGTTGGAAGTCCTTGTGATTTAACTTTTGCTAGGCAATTTTATGGTTTCCTAATGGGGTAAAACTGATCAAATTGGCTGTTTGTGTCATAATTCTCAGTCATACACTTAGAAGAAATAATTCCTTAATTTTTCTCTTCAAGCAGATAATTGTTGATGTAATTGCAGCTGTCTTCTTTCTGTTTGGGAAACTGAGCTGTTTGCTTCCCATGTGAGTTTGTGTCTGTACGTGTACACGAGGGGAAGGTGGTAGGGAGAGAATATTTTCGAAGTGTGGTTATTTAGGATACAGCATTCAATAGTTTGTAGGTCTCATTTTTCTACCACTGCCGCAGTTGTCATTGCTTCCTTTAAAAACCAGATCCACTACCATCACCTCTGCTGGCATCATCAGTATCACTTGTTTCTGAAGCACAAGGGTGATAAAATTTTTCTTCACTATCAATCACATGAAATACAAATTCCATTGCCCTTAAAAAAAAAAACAACTAAAAGAGAACAAATACAAACTAACGAGTATTGAGTGCATATTGTATGTCAGTCTTTATGTTTTTTATATGTGTTATTTCATGCAGTCCTTACAATAACTT
The DNA here is from genome assembly GCF_041296235.1 of Equus asinus. Lineage (NCBI taxonomy): Eukaryota > Metazoa > Chordata > Mammalia > Perissodactyla > Equidae > Equus > Equus asinus. Next base: position 39,587,318 of record NC_091812.1, read on the forward strand.
TGGAAAATTGATCTTAATTCTATTTTCTAAATAGGAAAAGTGAGGCTCAAATAAAATACTAATTGTGCCACTTAGAAGAAATTGTTTAATAAGTGACAGAGCTGAGATTCAAACCCACACTTATTGCCAAAGCTTATTTTGTGGAGATTGTTCCATGCTGCTTCTCATATAAAGTAGGAACAATAAAACTTGAAACAATCTGAAAGATATCGTAGTAGCAGGTGACTTTAAAAAAATATAAACACTTCTATTCAGACTTAAAGGTTGTTTAATAAATGGCCAATAAATTCCAAGCACAGTGCCTAGAACCTTTTAGGATATTATGCTGTTTAAATGAAATGATAATGTGAAGTAAAATGGTTTTATTTCTGTTGTAGACATTTCTTTTTCATTTCATAAATGAGGAAACTGAGGCCTAAGGGTAGATGGTTGGTAAGCCTGGGTTCCACCATTCTTACGTTGAACTGAGGGAAAACTTATAAAACTGAGTTGGGAAGATGGCATATAGGAAGAAGAAGAGTCTTACAAAATGGATGTATATTTCAAACTAGAATTCTCTGTATTGTTTAGTCTATTTTAAAATGTTTGCTGTTTTTCTGGAATAGTGAAATTAGGTAGTCTGCCTAAGTTTATTTTCCAGTTAACTGACTATGCTTTAAGTGCAACTTAAAAAAAATTTAACCAATTTTTACAAACATCTTTCTGAAGCCTATTATGTATTTTTTCCTTCTACAGTGTGTAAATAGTATATAGTAGGAGTCTAGGCCATATAGTACATAAAACTTAGAGTCGTCATTATTGAGATCATGATGTGCTGTTGACGTATATTGGTCTTGTGACCCACAGTTGACACTTAACTATATGCTGGGAAGTAAGGATAAATTATAGGACTGAATTACCTTCAGCTCTGTATGGAATTTGTGTGTAGAAATTTCCACCTCTAATTATATCCAATTGTGTACACACGTAGTACTTAACTGAAATGCTTGTTTGGAGGGACCAATACTCGTTTCTGTAATTTATGGAATTTAAGTATTGTTTGCTGATTTAAGAAAATACAACCAATCACCCTTACTTTCTTTATAAAGTTTTATGAGACTTTAAGACATATAGAACACCTGGATACTCACCACCTAGATTCAACAGGTCTCAACATTTTCCTTATCATTTATCTGCTTGTGCTCATATGTCTGTGTGTGTATATTTATGGGAACTATTTGAAAGTTGTAGACATCAAGACACTTCACTGGTACCTCAATGCATCAGTCTGCATCTTCTAAAAATGATGTTCATATACATAGCCATGATATGAAAATTAATAATTCCCTAATATCGCCTAGTAAGGAGTTTGACTTGAAATTTTCCCCAGTATTCCCCAAATTATTTACATAGGTTTTTTCTTATTGTAAAACAAAGATCTACTCAAGGTTCATGCATTCCATTGGGTTGTTTTATCTTTTTAGTCTCTTAACCTAGAATAGTCTTCCCTCCCTCTCTCACTTTGTTACATAGATTTATTTTACTTTATTTTATTGAGGTCATGTTGGCGTATAATATTGAATAATTTCTAGTGTACATTATTATGTATCAGTTTCTGTATAGTGTGCATCACACTCACCACCAGTGCTCTAATTTTTACTCATCACCATATTTATATGTCCCTTTACCCCTTTTACCCTTCCCCCCACCCTCTTCCCTTCTGGTAACCACTAATGTTTTCCCTATCCATGTGTTTATCTTCCACACTTGAGTGAAATCATACAGTGTTTGTCTTTCTCTCTCTGGCTTATTTCACATAGCATAATACCCTCAAGGTCCATCCATATTCTTGCAAATGGCACGATTTTGTCTTTTTATGGCTGAGTAATATTCCGTTGTGTATATATACCACATTTTCTTTATCCAGTCATCTGTCAATGGGCACTTGGGTTGCTTCCATGTCTTGGCTATTGTGAATAATGTTGTAGTGAACATAGGGGTGCATAAGTCTCTTTGAATTGTTGATTTCATGTTCTTGGGATAAATACCCAGTAGCGGGATAGCTGGATTGTATGGTATTTCTATTTTTAATTTTTTGAGACATTTCCATAGTGTTTTCCATAGTGGCTGTACCATTTTGCATTCCCACCAGCAGTGTATGAGGGTGCCCTTTTCTCCACATCCTCTCCAACATTTGTCATCTTTTGTCTTGTTAACTATAGCCATTCTGATGAGTATAATGTGATAGCTCATTGTAGGGTTTGTTTTTTTGTGCATTTCCCTAATAATTAGTGATGTTGAACATCTCTTCACATGCCTGTTGGCCGTCTTTGTATCTTCTTTGGAAAAATGTCTGTTTATATTCTCTGCTCGTGTTTGTTTTTTTTTTTTTTGCTTGAGGGAAATTATCTGTAAGCTAACATCTGAGCCAGTCTTCCTCCACTTTATATATCCATCACTGCCACTGCATGGCTGATGAGTGGTATAGTTCTGCACCTCGGATCCGAACCTGCTAACCTGGGCTGCTGAAGCAGAACATGCTGAACGTAACCACTACACCAAAGGGCTGGGTCCCCCTCTGCTGATTTTTTGATCAGGTTCTCTTTTTTGTTGCTGAGTTGTATGAGTTCTTTATATATTTTGGAAATTAACCCCTTGTTGGATATGTGATTTACGAATATTTTCTCCCAATTGGTAGGTTGTATTTTTGTTTCATTGATGGTTTACTTTTGCCTTTCAAAAGCTTTTTAGTCTGATGTAGTCCCATTTGTTTTTCTTTTGTTTCCTTTGACAGGGTAGACATGAAATTTGAAAACACACTGCTAAGACCCATATCAAAGAGTGTACTGCCTATATTTTCTTCTAGGAATTTTATGGTTTCAGGTATTACATTCAAGTCTTTAATCCATTTTGAGTTAATTTTTGTGTGTGGTGTGAGATAATGGTCTACTTTGATTGTTTTGCACATGGTTGTCCGGTTTTCCCAACACCATTTATTGGAGAGACTTTCCTTTCTCTGTTGTATGTTCTTGGCTTGTTTCTCAAAGATTAGCTGTTCGTAGATGTGTGGTTTTATTTCTGGGCTTTCAGTTCTGTCCCATTGATCTGTGTGTCTCTTTTTCCACCAGTACCATGCTGTTTTGATTACTATAGCTTCATAGTATGTTTTGCAGGCAGGTATTGCGATACCTCCAGCTTTGTTCTTTTTTCTCATGATTGTTTGGACTGTTCATGGTCTTTTTTGTTCCATATAAATTTTAGAGGTTTTTTTTCTATTTCTATGAAACATGTTTTTGGGATTCTGCTTGAGGTTGTATTGAATTTGTGGACTGCTTTAGGTAATATGAACATTTTAACTATGTTTATTCTTCCAACCCCAAGAACATGGAATATCTTTCCATTTCTTTACATCTTTTTCTATTTCAATAATGTCTTATAGTTTTCTGTGTAAAGGTCTTTTCACCTCCTTGGTTAAATTTATTCCTAGATATTTTATTCTTTTTGTTGTGATTGTAAATGGGATTGTATTCTTGACTTCTCTTTCTGCCAGTTCATTATTAGTGTGTGGAAAAGCAACTGAGTTTTGTATGTTGATTTTGTACCTTGCAACTTTGCTGTAGTTGTTAATTATTTCTAATAGTTTTCTGGTGGATCCTTTAGGGTTTTCTATATATAGAATCATGTCATTTCCAAGTAGTGAGTTTTACTTTTTCGTTTCCAATTTGGATGCCTTTTCTTTTTCTTGTCTAATTGCTCTGGCCAAGTTTTCCAGTACTATATTGAATAAGAGTGGCAAGAGAGGGCACCCTTGTCTTGTTCCTGTTCTCAGAAGAGTGGCTTTCAGTTTTTCACTGTTAGGTATTATGTTCATTGTGGATTTGTCATATATGGTCTTTATTATGTTGAGATACTTCTTTCCCATTTTATTGAGAGTCTATATCATAAATGGATGTTGGATCTTGTCAAATGCTTTGTCAGCATCTGTTGAGATCACATGATTTTTATTCCTCATTATGTTAATGTGCTGTATCACATTGATTTATATACAGATGTTGAAACGTCTCTGCATCCCTGAAGTAAATCTCACTTGATCATGATGTATGACCCTTTTAATATATTGCTGTATTTAATTTGCCAGTATTTTGTTGAGGATTTTTTACTTCTATGTTCACTAGTGATATTGTCATGTAATTTCCCTTTTTTGTGTTATCCTTCTCTGGCTTTGGGATGAGGGTAATGTTGGCCGCATAGAATGAGTTAGGAAGCTTCCTGTCTTCTTCAGTTTTTCAGAATAGTTTGAGAAGGATAAGTATTAAGTCTTTTTTGAATGTTTGGTAGAGCTCTCTAGAGAAGCCATCTGGTCCTGGACTTTTGTTTTTTGGGAGGTTTTTGATGACTGTTTCAATCTCTTGTGATTCTCTCTTTCTTTTTGGTTCAGTTTTGGGAGATTGTATGATTCTAAGAATTTATCTGTTTTTTCTAGATTGTTCAATATGTTGGCATATGGTTTTTCATAGTATTGTTTTATAATCCTTTGTGTTTGTGTGGTGTCTGTTGTAATTTCTCCTCTTTCATGTCTAATTGTATTTGCGCCTTCTCTCTTTTTTTCTCATTGAGTCTGGCTAAGGGTTTGTTAATTTTGTTTATCTTCTGAAAGAATCAGCTTTTAGTTTCATTGACCCTTTCTATTGTTTTGTTAGTCTCTTTCATTTATTTCTGCTTTAATTTTTATTATTTCTCTCCTGACTTTGGGCTTTGTTCTTTTTTTAGTTCTTTTAGGTGTAGTTTAAGGTTGCTTTTTTGAGATTTTTATTGTTTGTTGAGATAGACTGGTTTTGGTAGAAAATTTCCCTCTTAGTACTGCTTTTGCTGCATCCCAGAAGAGTTATGTTGTGTTTTCATTTTCATTTGTCTTCAGGTATTTTTTTATTTCTCCATTGATCCACTGATTGCTCAGTAGCATGTTGTTTAGTTTTCACATACTCGTGACTTTCCAAGCTTTTTTCTTGTAGTTGATTTCTAGTTTCATAGCATTGTGGTAAGAAAAGATGCTTGATATGATTTCAGTTTTCTAAATTTGTTGAGATTTGCCTTGTTCCCAAACATAATGGTGTTGTTTGTGTTTTTTTGGGGGGATGAGGAAGATTCACCCTGAGCTAACATTTGTGCCAGTCTTCCTCCACTTTATCTGTGGGATGCTGCCAAACCATGGCTGATGGGTGGAGTAGGTCCACACCTGGGATCCAAACCTGTGAACCCAGGATTCCAAAGCAGAGCTTGCAGAACCTTAACCACTTGGCCACAGGGCTGGCCCCTGGTCTGTCTTTGAGAATGTTCTGTGTGTACTTGAGAAGAATGTGTATTGTGTTGGTTTTGGATGGGATGTTGTATATGTATATATGTTATATTCATTTGGTCCAGTGTTTCATTTAAGGCCAGTGTTTTCTTGTTGACTTTTTGTCTGGATGATCAATCCATTTTTGTAAGTGGGGTGGTGAGGTCCCCTACTGTTAGTGTGTTTTTTGTCAATTTCTCCCTTTAGGTCTCTTAATAGTTGCTTTATATACTTTCGTGTTTTAGCGTTAGCATAGCATATATGCTGGTAGGTATTATGTCTTCTTAGTGGAATGTCCTTTTTATCGTTATATACTGTCTTTCCTTGTCTCTCATTATCTTTTTTATTTTGAGATCTACTTTGTCTGGTATCTGTATGGCTACACCTGCTTTCTTTTACTTGCTATTTGCTTGGAGTATCATTTTGCATCCTTTCACTCTGAGCCTGTGTTTGTCCTTAGAGCTGACGTGTTTCCTGGCACAGCATATTGTTGGGTCTTGTTTTTTAATCTATCCAGCCACTCTGTTTCTTTTGATTGGTGTAGTCAATCCATTTACATTTGTAGGAATTATTAATATATGAGGAATTAATACTGCTATTTTATCTTCTGTTTTCTTGTTCTTTATTTCTATTATTTCTTTTCCCTTTTATTTCTGACTGCCATTTCAGTTTGGTGGTTTTGCGTGGTGGTTTTCTCAGTTTTCTGTTTATTTATGACTTGTGAATCTGATTTGTTTAGTGGTTACCATGAGGTTTATATGAAAGATCTCTTGGATGAGGTAGTCCATTTTCTGATAGCCTACTATTACCATTAGCCTAAGCAAGTTCCATCCCGTTCCTCTCCCCCTTCTGTGTTATTGTTGTCACAAAATATTCCTTTTTTTGTGTGAGTTTGTGACTAAATTGATGTGTTTGCAGTTATTTTCATGTTTTCTCTTTTATTTATTTTTTGTTGTTGTTCTGTTTTGTTTTTGAGGAAGATTAGCCCTGAGCTAACATCCATGCCTATTTTTCTCTACTTTATATGTGGGATACCTGCCACAGCATAGCTTGGTAAGTGGTGCATGGGTCTGCACCTGGGATCTGAACCGGCAAACCCTGGGCCACCAAAGCGGAGCAGGTGAACTTAACTGTTACGCTACTGGACTGGCCACTGTCTCCCTTTATCTTTTGTATTGTATAATTGTTTGTGAACCTGTTTTGACAGAGTTGCAATTATCTGAGTTTGTCTGTCTATTTCCTTGATCAGAGCTTTGTAAATCTTTGCTTTTTTTGCTTCAGGTAGGAGGACTCCCTTCATCATTTCTTGTAGGGCAGATCAGATGGTCATGAACTCCCTCTGCTTTTGTTTGTCTGGGAAAGCTTTTATTTCTCCATCATATCTGAAGGCTGTTTTTGCAGGATAGAGTATTCATGGCTGATAGTTTTTATCTTTCAGTGTTTTGGATATATCATTCCATTCTCTCCTAGCCTGTATATTTTGATATATCATTCTATCTTCTCCTAGTCTGTAAGTTTTCTGCTGAGAAATCTGCTGAAAGCCTGATAGGGATTCTTTTCTAGTTTATTGTCTTTCTTTCTTTCTTTTTTTTTTTGAGGAAGATTAGCCCTGAGCTAACATCTGCTGCCAATTCTCCTCTTTTTGCTGAGGAAGATTGGCCCTGAGCTAACATCCATTCCCATCTTCCTCTATTTTGTATGTGGAACACCTGCTGCAGCATGGCTTGACAAGAGGTCTGTAGGTCCACACCTGGCATCTGAACTGGTGAACCCTGGGCTGCTGAAGTGGAATGTGCAAACTTAATGCTGTGCCGCTGGGCCAGCCCCAATTTTTTCTTTTATTTCTTCTGCCCAAAGTCCCCCAGTACATAGTTGTATATTCTAGTTGTAGGTCCTTCTGGTTGTGCTATATGGGACACTGCCTCAGCATGGCTTGATGAGCAGTGCCATATCCACGCCCCAGATGTGAACCAGTGAAACCCTAGGCCATCAAAGCAAAGTGCATGAACTTAACCACTTGGCTGTGGGGCCAGCCCCTGTAGTTTATTTTCTTCTGCCTTGCTGTTGTTAATATTTTTTCTTTGTTATTGAGTCTTGACAGTTTTAATATTATGTGCCTTAAAGAAGGTCTTTTTGCTTTGATGTAATTGGGAGTTCTTTTGGCCTCACGCACTTCTATGTCCAGTTCCTTTCCCTGGTTTGGGAAGTTCTCATCTATTGTTTGTTTGAACAGGTTCTCTGCTTCTTTCTCCGTTGCTTCTTCCTCTGGGATATCTATAATTCTTATGTTACTTTCCTGAGTGGGATATTTCTCAAGGGGTTTCTTCATTTTTTAAAAGTCTTAGTTTTCTTTCTTCCTTCACCTGAAGCATTTCTAGGTTTTTATCTTCTAGGTCACTAATTCTCTTCTCTATAAGGCCTGCTTTATTTTCTGTGCTTTCTACGTTATTTTTTTATCTCATTAATTCTGTTCTTCACATCCAGAATTTCTGTATGGTTCTTGTTAAAGGCTTCAATCTGTTTGGTGCAGTATTTCTCCTGTTCATTAATTGTATTCCTGAGCTCATCGAAGTGTCTTTTTGTGTTTTCTGATAATTCATTGAATTTCTTTACGACAGCTATTTTGAATTCTGTCGTTGAGATTGTAGTCTTCTGGGCTTTCTCGAGAATAATCATTTTCCTTCCTTTCTGCAGTATTGCTGTAGTGCTTCATGGTATTTGATGAATTGATTCTCTGCCAGTGCATTTGTGTTAGTATCTGGTCACAGATTCCACTTGTCACCACTGAGGGTGGGGGAGCAGGGCTTGTGTTCTCTGTTCCTGCCCTGTCTGCCTGTAGTTGTGGTGGTCTGGTCAGTCTGCATTTGGGTTGGCTGTCTGCAGCCACTTGATGGGTAGTGCTTGTGCTAGTAAGGCTGATGTTCTTGTTGGGTGAGTAGCGCTTGTATGGGTGGGACTGCTGTGCTCAGCTGGCGAGTTGTGGCCCTGCTGCTGCTCTTGGTGAGTGAGGTGCCTTCATATGGGCTGGGTACTCCATTTGACAGGCTGGTCGCAAGTGGGCCACTGTGCTCAATTGGCAGGGTACCTTCACATGGGCAGGTTCTGCGCTCAGTGGGTGGATCTGGCTGGGCTGCTGTACTAGGCAGATGGGGCACCTTCCTGTGTCCTGGGCCACTGCACTTGGTGGGGCGCCTTTGTGCAGGCTGAGCTGTGTCACTCAGTAGGGAGAGTTCACTTGGATGGGCTGCCATAGTTGGTGGGTGTACCTATGGACTGGGCTACCACTCCGAAAGCATTCTTACTGGGGCCAGGCTGCCCTTGCCTCCACTCACAGTCACGCTGGTTGCTATGAGAGGATCCATAACTTGGATTACTCTCACCAGGGAGGTGGAAGTGTCCACTAACTGCTGCTTGCTGGCAGTCCAGTCAACCCACCTTCGGATGTATAGCTGTGTGGATCTCTCAAGCATCCTGTTGTGTTGTATAGAGAATTCTTTGTTGGTTAATGGATGTCTGTTTAGTTGTAACTTAGAGGAGGGAGGCAAAGGGAGCAATTCATTCTGCCATTGTGCTGACAACATTCCAGATTTATTTTATTTTTAGTAGATTAGGTCGTTTTTCTTGCAGACCACCCCCACACTTTGAATTTGTCTAGGTGTTAATGTGTTTCTGAGTTCTCTGTTTTTCTTGTAAACTGGAAGTTATGTTTAAAGGCCTGGTTAGGTTAAAGTTAAACATATACAGTATGAATACTTTTTGGACGATGTTGTATTTATGAAATTAACTTCAATTTCTATTCAGGAACACTTGTTAATTGAGGTAATATTTCATAGGATAAAGGATGGTAACAGGGTGGGAGAGAAAACAGCCTGATTTCAAGAACTTGAAAATGGGAATCATATATTTTTCAAATATTAGTGATTTCATATAGAAGAGAACGAAAATAGGCAAAGTTTGTTGGCTATCCTCTTCCTGTACATGAGGTTGATTGTCTCATTTTAGTGCCAAGCGTATTGGTGTTGAGATTTGAGACATCAGCCACAGTCAGTAGCTCCTGCCCTTAAGGAAAATTGAAGCATAAAGTTAGTTACTCGTTATTACTGACACAGTAACAATAGAAGAAACTTCTTGTTATTGATAAAAGTGCCCTGTATTTACTTTGAAAACAATGCCTAATAGATTGTTGACAATTAACCAGAAAATCTTTTTTGACAATCATCTAAAATATGTTAGTAATCTTTCCTGCCTTTTTAAACAGCACTCAGTATATTTAAATGATGGCTTATTTATTTAATTTTAGATTTTTTCTTGAGGTATAATTTATGTACAGTGAAGTGTTGATGGTAAGTAGTTCTTGACGTGTATATATTATATAACCATTATCCCAGTCAAGATTCAGAACATTTTCGTCACCCCAGAAAGTCCCCTGGGCCCACTTTAAGCCAGTCTGCTGCCCCTCTCCCCTTCCAGGCATCTGGTGGTTTGCCTTGGTCCAAGCCCTATAATGCCAACTCTCTGACCTTTTTAAAGATCTTTAACCTTTTTAAAGATCTTGTCATCATTGCCTAAGCTATAGGTGGAAGTGATATGTTACTGCTATCCTAACTAGGAATTTTGAATAAATCATCTCAAAGAAGCAGTTGGGATCTCTGTTGTATTTTTAGTAATGTGATCCTGAGACATTGAAATAATAAAATAGCAACAAATAATATTTAGAATGTTTATTGAGTGCCAGGTACTCTGCTAAATGTATTATTTATTTAATCTTTGTAGCAGTGAGATTTAATGAGGTATGTTCTGTTGTTACATGTAATTTAAAGATGCAGAACCTGAAGCACTTGGGAAATTAACTAATTTGCCCAAGCTCCCAAAGCTAGTAAATGGCAGAGCCAGTATTTGAACCTCACGTTCGGACTTCAGAGCCTATATTCTTAACCTCACTCTATTATATTCCCTGTTAGTATATGCGACTGAATAGACTTTTTGAAGTGGCCAGGGAACCTAATCACGATTTATAATGAATTTTTCTGTAGAAACAAAAGAACTCCAATATTCAACTTAAAAACTTAAGTATTGGAACAGAATCTCTCTAAAAGTTGGTGACCCCAGATAAAAAAAAATAGGCAATGGTATTGAATAGGTATTTCTCCAAAGACGAGATCCAGATGGCCAATAAACACCTGAAAAGATGCTCAACATGATTTAGATATTAGAGAAATGTAAATCAAAACCACGAGGTACCACTTCACACTTGGTAGAATGGCTGCAATCAAAAGGCAGACAATAAAAAGTGTTGACAAGAATGTGGAGAAATTAGAACCCTCATGAACTGCTGGAATGAAATGACAAGGATTGCTGGTGGGAATGTAAAATGGTGCAGCCGCTGTGGAAAACGGTTTTGACATTTCCTCAAAAAATTAAACATAGAGTTATCATATGACCCAGCAATTCCATTCCTAGGTATACACCACAAAGATTTGATTACAAGTGTTGCAACAGAAACTTGTATGTGAACACTCATTCAGTATTATTCATAAAAGGAATGTAGTACTGATACATGCTACAACATGGATGAAACTTAAAACATTATGCTAAGTTTCATAAGTCCATATTATTGTACGTTATTCTTTGTTTCCATATTATTGTACGTTATTCTTTGTTTTGATATGGGTACGAGCAGAGTAAAAACCTCAGATTTGGTATGCTTTCTCATTCCCAAAGTAGAGAAATTATTTATTTTTAGAAACTGAAAGTTTATATAAATACGTGAATATTGGAATATTTAGAAATGAAAAATTAGTAAATACTGAAACATACTATGGTTTTAAATTAGTGATTGATAATTTCTCTAATTTGGGAATCAGAAAGCATACCAAATCTGAGGTTTTTACTCTGCTTGTACCCATATCGAAACCAAGAATAATGTACAATAATATGGGCTTATGAAACTAAGTTTTTATGTAAAGCAATCAGGAGTCATAAGTTTCACTTCTCCTCTACAGACTTACATTTTGCACAGATGTTAGTAAGTACTGCTTTGACTCTGTAAATAGCAGAAATCAACATATTTAAAAGGCCAAGAATTAATTATTGACTCTGAAAAAACCTTTCTAGGAAGCAGTTTACTCCTTACAGCACTGCTTCTGTTTCTAAACACATGTACATCTAAAGAAGTCTATGAGATATTTCCTTATGACACATGGCAACATAGAAAGTAGAGTACAAGTTATGCATGAATCTTTTTGTATAAAATTTCATGCTATTAAAACAGATTTCCTTAGCTCTAATTTAAAACTATAGTATGTTTCAGTATTTACTAATTTTTAATTCTAAATATTCCAATATTCATGTATTTTATAAACTTTTTTCATTTCTAAGAATGAATAATGGTCACTGTTGAGCTTTTACCTTTATTAATCCAATGTGCAAGTTATCACTGCTGATTATAACGATAGAAACCTTTTTTTTTCTTTGAGGAAGATTAGCCTTGATCAAACATCCATGCCCATCTTCCTCTACTTTATTTGTGGGACACTTACCACAGCATGGCTTGATGAGCAGTGCCATGTCCGCACCCGGGATCCGAACTGGCGAACCCCAGGCCACCAAAGTGGAACATGCGAACTTAACTGCTGTGCCCCTGGGCCAGCCCATAGAAACCTTTTTAAAAAGCCCGTTTTCTCATTGAATTGGTTACTGTCTCCTTTGTCACCAACATTAAAAAATCATCTTTCAGGTAAATAGGTTGAAGAAATAAAAACCACCAAAAGTAAATATAAAGAAACAATTTAACTTGTATGTATGTGTTTTGGTTGCTAAACCATTTACCACCAGGTTTTGTTGTTTTTGTCTTCTTTTGGTTTCTCCTACCTTCTGTCATAGTTGAGGATTCTCTTTTAGGCTTTTGCAACAGATTCTTTTTTTTTTTTCCCCAAAGATTTTATTTTTCCTTTTTCTCCCCAAAGCACCCCGGTACATAGTTGTATATTTTTAGTTATGAGTCCTTCTGCTTGTGGCATGTGGGAAGCTGCCTCAGCATGGCTTGATGAGTGGTGCCATGTCCGCACCCAGCATCCAAACTGGCAAAATCCTGGGCCGCTGAAGCGGAGCATGCGAACTTAACCACTCGGCCACGGGGCCAGCCCCCTGCAACAGATTCTAAGTAGGTCTCCTTAAGTATGTTTTTCTTCCTTTAATGAGTTCTTCAAAAGACCATCCAAGATAACTTGTTTTTAATTTTTTTAACAGCTTTTTTTGAGATATAGTTGATATAATATGAATTGCACATGTTTATGGTGTAAATGTGATTAGGTTTGACATGTGTACACCCATCAAACCATTGCTATAATCATGATAGTGGACATAGCCATCACCCCTAGATGTTTCCTCTTGCCTCTTGGTAGTTGCTTCCTACTGCCCTCCTTCTCCAGGCAGTCACTCACCGGCTTCCTTTCTCTCATTGTAGATTAGTTTGTATTTTCTAGAGTTTTGTATGAATGGAATCATACAGTATATACTTGTTTTTTGTTGTACAGCTTTCACTTAGCATAATTATAAAGAGGAAGTTAACATTAGTATGACATTATTAACTAAATTACAAGTCTCATTGAAATTTCCCCCAATTTTTCCACTGATGTTCCTTTTCTGTTCACACTTTTATCCTGTATCCCACATTGCATGTAGTGATTTCTTCTTAGTCTCTTCCATCCTGTAACAGTTCCTCAGTTTTTCCTTGTCTTATGACTTTAATGCTTTGGAGGAGTACTGATCAGTTATTTTGTAGAATCTATCAGCTTGGGTTTGTTTGATTTTTCTCATGAATCGAATAAGTATTTGTTTTTTTGACAAAAATACCACAAAAATGTTGTATTCTTCTCAATGTATCATATCAAAGAGTTGATGATGTTCATGTATCTCATTACTGGGGGTGCTTACCTTGATCACTTGGTTAGTTGGTGTCTTCCAAGTTTCTCCACTGAAAGTTAGTCTTTCCTTTTGTAGTTAAAAAGTATTTTGGGGGAGAAACTATGCATATCCTGTTTTTCCTGAAACTTTTGCTCACTGATTTTAGCATCCATCACTGGATTTTGTCTGCAACTATTATTTTGTGGTGTTTACCTAATGATGATTCTCTATGTCCCTTTTTCCTTCTACACATATTAATTGGAATTCTAATGTAAGAAAGAGCTGTCCCTTTGCGTTCGTTTATTCAGTTACTTATATCAGTATGGCTTCGTAGTTATTTACTTATTAAAATCTGATACTGTGATTATTTTGTTTGAATTTTTTGCCTATTTTTAAAAATTGGGTTTTAATTCTTACTGAGTTTTAAGAATTCTTTATGTGTTCTGGATACAAGTCGTTGGTGCAGATAGGTGATTTATAAATTTTTTTTTCCAGTCTGTGGCATGTCTTTTTATTCTGTTTTAATGTTTATTTATCAATTTTAATTATTTTCTTTTGTGAATCATGATTTTTGTCTTATCTAAGAAATCTTTGCCTAACCTAATTTTCTCCTGTATTCCTGAACTTTCACAGATTAGGTTTTATATATAGGTCTATAATACCTTGTGAATTAATGTTTTTGCATGGTGCAAAGTATGGATCCAAGTTCTTTTTCTTCATATGGCTATCGTTCCAGCACCGTTTGTTGAAAAGATGATCCTCCCTCCATTGACTTGACCTTGCACCTTCCATTTGACTTTTCTGTTTCTGGACTCTACGTGTTTCATTGATCTGTCAGTCTTGATGCCAGTGCAAACTGTCTTGATTACTATAACTTTTAATAGGTCTTGAAGGGAGATAGTGCAAGTCTTCCAACTGTTGTTTTTTAAAGCTTTTTTGCTATTCATATTTGTCCTTCAGATTCAAGATTCTCTTCTAGGTTGTTAAAATGAATTCCAAATGGTCTCCCAAATATATTTTTCTTCTCTTCATCCATTGCACATACTATCCAAGGTAATTTTTTTTGAAACAGTACAAAAACCTTATAGATAAGGACTCAGATTCCACACTACAACTAATCTTTAAGAAACTACCTCTTTTCTAGTTTTGGTGTAGTATCGAAGAATAGCTACCATTATTTTAAAAGCCCAACTATAATTCTGTGTGAGACTGGGTTTTCTTCATATACTTTAATTAAAACATGTCATAACAGACTGTAGGAGTAAATCTGAGAACCCAGCTTGTAGTCTTATTGTACTAGACTTCAAAGAGATTTGTAAAATAGTTCCACTGCCTCACTATTTTTTTCTGTTTTAGAAATAGAATTATGTTAGTTTGCAAAGGGTTTTTCTAAATTTTATTTTATTCTGATGTGAACACAACATGAAATCAGCCGTCTTTACAATGCAGTATTAACTGTAAGTAGGATGTTGTACAGCAGATCTCTAGAACTTACTTATCTTGCTTAACTGAAACTTTGTGCCCATTGATGAGAAACTTCTGATTTCCCTTCCCCCTCCCCACCCCCCTCCCAGCTCCTGGCAATCACCATCACGATTTCACTCTTTGATACGGTGAATTTGACTACTTTAGATACATCATATAAGTGGAATCATGTATTATTTGTCCTTCTGTGACTGGCTTATTTTACTAAGTAGTCCTCAAAGTTCATCCATGTAGTTGCATATTGCAGAGTTTCTTTTTTTTTTTTTTAAGCTGAATAATCTTTTATTCTGTGGCTATACCATGTTTTCTTTATCCATTCACCTGACGATAGGCATTTGGGTTGTTTCTCTATCTTAGTGGTTGTGAATATTGCTGCACTGGATATGGGTGTTACCAATATCTCTTCCAGATCCTTACTTCGCTTCTTTGGATAAATACTCAGAAGCAGGATTGCTGGATCATATGGAAGTTCTGTTTTTAATTTTTTGAGGAACCTCTGTTCTCCATATTGGCTGTACCATATTACATTTCCAACAACAGTGTGCAAAGGTTCCAGTTTCTCCACATCCTCACCAACGCTTGTTATCTTTTGGTTTTTTCGTAATGGCTGTCCCGAAAGGTGTGAAGTGATATTTCACTGTGTCCTTTCCCTCATGACTAGTAACATTAAGCATCTTTTCACATACCTGTCAACCATTTGTATGTCTTCTTTGGAGAAATGTCTGTTCAAGTCTTTAGCCTGTTTTTTAGTCAGGTTATTAGTTTTTTGCTATTTAGTTATAGGAGTCGATATATATTTTAGAAATTAACCCCTTATCAGGTATATGGTTTGCAGATATTTTCTCCTATTCTGTAGGTTGTGTTTTCACTCTGTTGGTATTTCCTTTGCTGTGAAGGTTTTCAGTTTGATGTAGTCTCACTTGTCTAGTTTTGCTTTCATTGCCTGTGTTTTTGGTGTTATATCTAGGAAATCACTACCAAGACCAATGTCATAAAGCTTTTACCTCTGGTTTCTTCTAGAGTTTTATAGTTTCAGGTCATATTTTAAGTCTTTAAACCACTTTGAATTGACTTTTACGGAGAGTATTAGATAAAGGTCCAATTTTATTCTTTTGCATGTGGCTATCTTGTTTTCCCAACGCCATTTGTTAAAGAGACTATACTTTTCCCTTTGTGTATACTTGGAACCTTTGTCGAAGATCACTTGACCATATATGTGTGGATTTATTTCTAGGCTCTCTACTCTGTTTCATTGGTCTGTATGTCTGTGTTTATGCCAGTACCATATTGTTGTAATTACTGTAGCTTTGTAATATATTTAGAAATCAAGAAGTGTGATGCCTCCAGCTTTGTTTTTCTTTCTCATGATTGATTTAACTATTTGGAGTCTTTGTGGTTCCATATGAATTTTAGAGTTCTTTTCTTATTTCTGTAGAAAATACCATTGTGATTTTTATAGGGATAGTATTGAATTTGTAGATTGCGTTGGGTATTATGGACATTTTAACTATATTAAGTCCTCCAATCCATAAACATGGCATGTCTTTCCATTTGTTTGTGTCTTTTACCAAATTTCTTTCAGCAGTCAGTATTTTTTAATTTTCAGTGTACAAGTCTTTCACCTCTATAGTTGTTTAATCCTAAGTATCCTATTATTTTTGGTGCTATTGTAAATGGAATTGTTTTCCTAATTTTATTTTCAGGTAGTTTGCTGTTACGTGCATAGGAATGCAAATAATTTTTTTTTTTTTTTAAAGATTAGCACCTGAGCTAACATCTGTTGCCAGTCTTTTTTTTCTCCTCCCTTCTTCTCCCCAAAGCCCCCCAGTACATAGTTGTATATTCTAGTTGTGACTGCTTCTGATTGTGCTATGTGGGATGCTGCCTCAGCATGACTTGATGAGCGGTGCTAGGTCTGGGCCCAGGATCCAAACCAGTGAAACCCTCGGCCGCCAAAGTGTGGTGTGCAAACTTAGCCACTCAGCAAGGGGTCCGCCCTGCAAAGGATTTTTATATGTTGATTTTTGCATCCTGAAACTTTACTGAAGTCATTTATTCTAAGTTTTTTTAAAATGAAATCTATTAAATCTATAATGTTTTCTATATATAAGATCACGTTTGCAAGCAGGGACAATTTTACTTCTTTCTTTTTTGCTTTGGATGCCTTTTACTTCTTTTTCTTGCCTAATTGCTCTGGCTAGGACTTCCAGTACTATTTTGAGTAGAAGTGGTGAGAGTAGGAATCCTTGCCTTGTTCTTCATCTTAGAGGAAAATCTTTCATTTTTTGCTGTTGGGTATGATTTAGCGGTGGGTCTTATATTTAGCCTTTATTTGGAGGTACTTTCCCTTCATTCCTAGTTTGTTGATAGTTTTTAATCATGAAAGGGTCTCAGATTTTGTCAAACACTTTTTCTGCGCCTACTGTGATGATCATCTGATTTTTGTTCTTTATTCTGTTGATGTAGCATATCACATTAATTGATTTTCGTGTGTTGACCCATCCTTGCATTCCAAGAATGAAATCAAACTTGATTGTGGTGTATGCTCCTTTTAATGTGCTGTTGAATTCCATTTTCTAGTATTTTGTTAAGGACTTTTGCATCTATATTCATCAGGGGTGTTGACCTGTGGTTTTCTTTTCTAGTGGTGTTGTCTGGCTTTGGTATGAGACTTCATAAAATAAATTTGGAAGTGCTCTCACCTCTTCAGTATTTTGGGTTAGCATTAATTATTCTTTAAATGTTTGGTAGAATTTACCAGTGAAGCCATGTAGTCCTGGGCTTTTCTTTCTTGGGAGGTTTTTGATCACTGATTTAGTGTCTATACTAGTTAGAAGTCTGTTCAGATTTTGTATTTCTTCATAATTCAGTCTTGGTAGGTTGCGAATTTCTGGAACTTTATCCATTTCTTCTAGGTTATCCAGTTTCTTGGCATACAGTTGTTCGTAGTGGTCTTTTATGATCCTTTGTATTTCTGTGGTATCAGTTGGAGTATTTCCTCTTTGATTTCTAATTTTATTTACTTGAGTTTTCTTTCTTTTTTTCTTAGTAAGTCTAGCTGAAGGTTTGTCAATTTTATCTTTTCAAAAAACCAGCTCAGTTTAATTTTTTTCTGTTGTTTTACTCGTCTCTATTTCACTAATTTCTACTCTCATCTTTGCTATTTCCTTCCTTCTGTTAACTTTGGACTTGGTTTGTTCTTTTTCTCATTCCTTGAGGTATAAATTAGGTTGATTTGAGATCTTTCTTCTTTTTTAATTGACGTTCATTGCAATAAACAACTGCTTTTGCTGCATCCCCATAAGTTTTGGTATGTTGTATTGTATTGTTTTTTCTGTTTCAAGGCATTTTCTTATTTCTCTTTTGATTTCTTCTTTGACTCTTGTTGTTCAAGAGTATGTTCAATTTCCACATATTTGTGAATTTTCCAGTTTTCCTTTTGCTGTTAACTTCTAGTTTAATTCCATTGTGATCAGAAAAGATAGTTGGTGTGATTTAAGTCTTCTTAAGTTTGTTGACTTGTTTTCTCACCTAACATGTGATCTATCCTGATGAGTGTTCCATGTACACTTGAGAAAAATGTGTTTTTTGCTGTTTGTGAAATGTTCTGTACATGGTTCTTAGGTTAATTTAGTCTGTAGTGTTGTTCAGGTCCTCACTATCCTTAACAGTGTTCTATGCATTATTGAAAGTGGGGTACTGACGCATCCTACTATTATCGTATTACTGTTTATTTCTCCATTCAGTTCTGTCAGTGTTTGCTTTATATATTTAGGTGATGTTACACCTAACATGTATGCCTTGCATATATGTTTATAATTATGTTTTCCTGGTGGATTTATCCTTTTATCCTTATAATGTCTTTCTTTGTCTTGTCACAGTTTTTGACTTAAAGTCTATTTTGTATGATATAAGTATAGCCACCTCTGCTCTCTTTTGATTACCATTTTCATGGAATATCTTTTCCGTCTTTTCACTTTCGGCCTATGTGTATCCTTAAATCTAAAGTGAGTTTCTTATAGACAGCACATAATTTGGTCTTTTTTTCTTTTTTTAAATCCATTCAACCACTCTGTCTTTTGATTGGGGAGTTTAATCTGTTTACATTTAAAGTAATTAGTGATAAAGAAGGATTTACTTTAGCCATTTTGTCATTGTTTTCTTTTACTCTTATAGTTCTTATGTCCATCTTTTCCTCTTCTGCTGTCTTCCTTTGTGTTGTGTTGATATTTTGTATTGATGTGTTTTGATTCATTTCTCTTTGGTGTAACTTCTATGGATTTTTTTTGTGGTTATCATAGGGCTTCCATAAAATGTAGTTGTAACAGTATCTTAAGCTGAAAACAATTTCAGTTAAGTTGCTTACACTCAACACTTCTACTTCTCCCCCACACTTTATTCTTGTCGTTATTTATATGTATTTATGTTGTGCATCTATTAGTATATTTTTTAGTAAAGTTATTTTAATACTTTAGCCTTTTATCTTTTATACTACAATTAAAAGGAATTTACCCACCACCATTACAGTGTTACAGTATTCTGTATTTGTCTATATCCTTACCTGTATCAACCAATTTTATACTTTTTTGTGCTATTGTGTTGCTGTTTAGCTACCTTTTCCAACAAGAAGTCCCTTTAGCATTTCTGGTAAGTAGGTCTAGTGGTGATGAACCCCCTCAGCTTTTGTTTGCTTGGGAAAGACTTTATCTTTCTTCATTTTTGAAGGACAGTTTTGCTGGATATAGTATTTTTAGTAGACAGCTTTTTTTTTTTTTTTTTTTTAGCACTTTGAATAATCATCCCATTCCTTTCTGGCTTGCAAGGTTTCTGCTGAGAAATCCACTTATAGTGTTGTGGGGGTTCCCTTGTATGTGACAAATTGCCTTTTTCTTTTGCTGTCAAAAGTTTTAGCTTTGACTTTTGACAATTTGATTATAATTGTCTTGGTGTGGATTTCTTTGAGTTCCTCTTGTTTGGGCTTCTTTGAGCCTCTTGGATCTGGATATCCATTTCTTTCCCCAAATTTGGGAAGTTTTTAGTCATTATTTCTTTATTGAATAAGCTTTTAGTCATTCCTCTCTCTGTTCTCCTTCTACACGTATATTGGTATTCTTGTTGTTGTCTCCTAAGTCCCTTAAACTTTTTTCACTCTTTACTTTTTTCTTTTTGCTCTTGTGATTGAATGATTTCCTGTGACCTTTCTTAGAGTTTGCTAATCCTTTCTTCTGTGTGATTTAGTCTGCTGTTGAATCCCTCTAGTGAGGTTTTCATTTCAGTTATTCTTCAGCTTCGTGACTTCTGTTTGGTACTTTTTTATATTTTCTGTGTCTTTGTTGAAGTTCTCAGTTTGTTCATGCACTGTTCTCCTGATCTCTGAGCCTTTTTATGATGACTATTTTGAATTATTTGTTTGATAAGTCGTATATCTTTGTTTCACTAGAATCTGTTTCTGGAAATTTATCTTGTTTTCTTTTGAACATATTTGCTTGTTTTTTCATCTTCCTTGATGTTCTCTGTTGGTGTCTGTGCATCAGGCAAAGCAGCTACGTTTCTCAGTCTTCACAGATTGACCTCATATAGTAGAAGACTTCCACCAGTCAGCCTGGCCAAAGATTCTGGCGGCCTTTTAGACCTTCATGATAGTCCAGCATGCTTCCTTTGTTGTGCTGCCTCCAGGTGTCTTGGGTATGCTGGATTCCCTCAGTGCACTGGAACGAGTGAGACTGAAGCCATTCCTCAGGTGGCCTCCAGAAAAATTGGATCATTGGATGCTCCATCCATCATCCTTAGGAAGAAGCTGGGAGCTGGGTTTTTTTGTCTGCTTGCTCTATGCTGAGCTGGGAGTGGGGGGTGGGGTTGCTGTGGCAGCCGCCAGCCCAAATCCCTCTGTTCTCACCAGCTCCCTGGTAGTTAGAGTTTGCCAGGTCTCATCAATACCCCCATGAAAGGCAAGACAGAACCCTCCTTTTGGGCAGCCCCCAGAAAAGTTGGGGCATTGGAGTTGTAGATTCTTTCCCTCCCCAGGGAGAAGCTGGGTGCTGGGGTTTTTGTTTCTTTGCTCTGTGCTGAGCTGGGGTGGGGGTGGGGGTAGGGGCAATGGCAATTGCCTGCCCACATCTCTCTATCTGTTCTCACTAGCCTTTTGGCAGCTAGATTTTTCCAGATCCCATCAGCACTCTGAGACAGGCAAGACAGAAACCATTCTTTTGGGTAGCCCCTGTAGAAATTGGGGTATTGAGCATGTGGACCAACTCTTTCTTTTCCCAGGAAGAAGCTATGAGCTGGAATTTTTCCTCTATTTGCTCTTATGCTGAGCTGCAGGGAGGAGCTATGGTGACTACCAGTACAAGCCACTATTTCTCTTCTCCCCCGGTGGCTAGATTATGTCAGTTCCGATAGTGCTGCAAGACTAGCAAGACAGAAGCTAGTCCTCTAGGGAGCCCCTGTGAAAGTGTTGGGACATTGGACATGCAGATCACCTCTTTTCCTCCTCAAAGATAAGCTAGGAGCTGGAGGGTTTCATCCTGATTGTATAGCACTGTGTTGGAGGTAGGAATTCTGGTGAAGGGTGTCCTGTATCTCCCTACCAGCTTTGAAGAATCTGATTTTGCATTCATCTAGCATTCAGCTGCCTTTCAATTAGTTTCTGGATTTCTTACAAAAGGAAATTTTTCTGTGAATTGTTGCTGAATCCATGTGTTTGTAAGGGAATGGAGAGTCCAAGGCTTTCTATTATGCCATCTTGTTGATGTCATTCCTCCCAGGGTACTTATTTTTAACTTTTAGTTGATATTTGAAGTACAAGCAATGAAAGTATAGTAGTTTTAACGTGTTTGGAGCTTTGTTAACTTCTTAGGAACTTTTATATTTTACTTTTAGAGATTAGGAAAAGCTTTCAAGGGGATGACTTACATAATATTGGAAAACAGTGTTTTAACTGGTTATTCTAAGGCTAGAATAAAAGAACCTGTCCATAAGAACTTTATTCTAGTTGGTAAGTTTGTTTTTTATAGGGACGTAGTTAACAATTCCAAACTACTCCATGTATGTGGTAAGTTTGGACAAAGAAGTAAATTATTTGTATGAAATGATAGCCAGGTTTCTCACTGTCAGATAAAAGTTACAAGTAACAGAGAAGGCTAGCATGAGTTGCAGTTTACTTGATCATAGTTGTATGTGTTTCTGTATATGCATATCTGCATATGCATATACAGATCTTCCTCAACTTAATATGGGGTTACACTCTGATAAACATACCGTAAGTTGAAAATGCATTGAGCAAGGAGTTGGACAAGATTCATGGTTTTCAAAGATTTTTTAAAGCAGTAGAAACCTTTGCGCACACGCAGTGTCATTTCACGAGATGATTTAAGTACGTTTGTATATTTCAGAAGTAAAAAGAAAAAAAGGAAAAAAAAAACCCCCAAAACAGCCCCTTATCATGTAGACATATTCATCCTTCAGTAAATCTTTGAAGGAAGCTGAATCCCAAAGCTGACCTCATCTCAGAGTTGTGCAATTCAGCAATCGATTGAACTCCCATGCTGGAACCCACCATTGTAAAGTCGAAAAATCATAAGTTGAACCATTGTTAGTCAGGGACAGTCTGTATAGAAAGAAATATACAGAGATATGTGTGTATACATGGGTTAGTGTAGGTACATAGATTTCCTGCTGTGTTTGCTGAGAGGACCTAGAAGCAATGATCCCCCACTAGCGACAAGTATCTTGTTTCCAAAATACTATTCTCTAATAAAAAGAAAGAAGAATCCTTGGAAAATGTCTGATTCTAGGGCAAGAGCTGGCAAAGTACAAGTTGACCCTGTGGAGCTTCTTGTAGTGCCAGAAAGTGGATATTCAGTTGTCCCGGCACCATTTGTTGAAAAGGCTGTATTCTCCATTGTGTTACCTTTGCTCGTTTGTCAAAGGTCAGGTGACTGTATGTATGTGGGTCTATTTCTGGGCTCTCCATTCTGTTTCACTGATCTGTTTTCTCTTTTTTTGCCAGTACCACACTGTCTTCATTACTGTGTCTTTATACTAAGTCTTGAAGTTGGGTAGTGTCAGTCTTCTGACTTAGTTCTTCTCCTTCAATATTGAGTTGGCCACTCAGGGTCTTTTGCCTCTCCATGTAAACTTTAGAATCAATTTGTTGATGTCTATAAAGTAACTTGTTGTGATTTGACTGGAATTGTTTTGAATCTGTAGATTAAATTGGGAAGAACTGACATCTTGACAATATTGTCTTCCTATCTATGAACTTGGAATAAATTTTCATTTATTCAGTTCTTTTTTTCTTTTGTTCATCAAATTTTATAGTTTTTCTCATATAGCTCCTGTACATATTTTGTTAGATTTATACTTAAATATTTCTTTTTTTGTTGTTAATACAAATGGTATTGTGTTTTAACCTCAAATTCCACTTATTTATTCCTATTATATAGGAAAACAATTGACTTTATTAACATTGTATTTTGCAACCTTGCTGTAATCACTTCTCATTTCCACAAGTTTTTTTGTTGATTCTTTTGGATTTCCTGTGTAGGCAGTCATGTCACCTGTGAACAAGGACAGTTGTATTTCTGTCTTCCCAATCTGTATATCTTTTATTTCCTTTTGTTGTCTTATTGTGTTAGCTAGGACTGCAAGTATGATTTTGAAAATAAGTGGAGAAAAGGGGATATTCTTACCTTGTTCCTGATCTTAGCAGGAAAGCTTCCAGTTTCTTACCAGTGAGTATGATGTTAGCTATAGGTTTTTTGTATATTCTTTGTCAGGTTGAAGAAGGTCCCCTCTATTCCTAGTTTGCTGAGAGTTTTTGTCGTGAATGGGTGTTGGATTTTGTCAAATTCTTTTTCTACGTCTATTGATATTATCATGTGCTTTTTCCTCTTTATGCTGTTGATGTGATGGATTATATTAACTTATTTTCAAATGTTCGTCTGGCCTTGCATAGCTGGAATAAGTCCCACTTGGTTATAGTGTGTAATTCTTTTTATACATTGTTGTATTCGGTTTGCTAATATTTTGTTGAGAATTTCTGCACCTGTGTTCATGAGAAATTGATGTGTTGTTTTATTTTCTTGTAATATCTTTGTTTTGTTTTAGTATTAGGGTGATACTGGCCTCATAGAAAGAGTTAGGAAGAGTTTGCTCTGCTTCTGTCTTGTGGGAGGGATTGTAGAGAATTTGTATAGTTTCTTCCTTAAATCTTGCATAGAATTCACCAGTGAACTCATCTGAGCCTAGTTCTTTCTGTTTTTCAAGGTTATTAATTAGCAATTCAATTTCTTCAGTAGATATAGGCCCATTCAGTTTGTCTTTCTTTTTAGTTGATTTGGTTGGACTATTTAGAGCTGATGATTTAATATTAGACTATGTTATCTTTTATTACACTTTTAGAATTATTAAAATACTCAGAGTATTCTATGATAAGTTTTCTTAAATTTTGTTTTTATATATTTTTATGAGATATTAATAAATTGTAACTGTTTCCTTCCAGCCTAGTGTGTTAATCGTAACCTACAAGGAACCTGCAAAATCATCTTCTCAGTTTGGATCCTATAAGGAAGCTGAATGGAGGCCAGATAGTACCATGATAGCGGTGTCAGTAAGTAGATTTTTCAACTTTTATAGTGTTTTCTTATGAAATCTGTACATTGCATTTAAACTCGATTCTCTTAAATGACTTCCTTTTAGTCTTTCACACCCATTAGCATCTTTCTTCTATCATAGGAATTCCAGTACCATTTCTTCTATTCAGGTTATGCCTACTATATCTTCCTTCTTGATTCTTCTGCTTTCTCCCATCCCTAAATGTAGTGCCCATATCCTTTCTGTGTATTCTTCTCACTTTCCTTTTTTGTCCTTGAAGTCTAATCCAGATTTTTAAAGCTTTCATCTATATTCTCATGGTACTTCCAAATTTGTATTTTAAGTCTTGCCCTCCGTTCCAAGGATGTCTCACAAAAATGATAAACTTTATGTGTTTATGTCATACTAAATTCTTATATCCATTTGGCTCTATTTCTGCATTTCTCCTCTGTTCCATTAATGTGCTTAGGGTCTGGTTAATTTTACCTTTTCAATTTCTCTTTTGTCACTGTCATCTCTTGGGCTGTCATCATCACCTAATTTGAATTAGCAATAATATATATGGTTAACATTTATTGAGGATCTCCTCTGTAAGTACTGTTATAATCAGTTTATGTGGATCATCTCATTTATTCTTTAAATCTACGCCTTGAAGTTCACACTATTACTTATCCTTCATAGTAGATGAGTATATGACGATCTGAGAAATTGGTTTATCCAAAGTTATATTGGAGAGAAGGGATTTAAACTTAGGTACTCAGATGCCATTTACAGTACTCTTAACTACTACACTAATTTCTCTCTCTGCTTTCAGTCTTTCTCTGGTCCATGCTATATATTGCTGACTGGGTTAATCATCTGAAAATGTTCCACATGGTCAAAAATACTGGGTAGTTCCTCATTTCCTGCAGCAGGGGTCTGCAGACTACCAGCCATACCAAATCCACCCTCCTGCTTATTTGTGTGTGGACCATGAACTAAAAATAGTTTTGTGTATTTAAATGACCGAAAAAAATCAAAGAGAAATAATAATTTTGATACTTGAAAATTATATGAAAGTTTCATTGTCCATAAATAACATTTTTCTTAGAGCATGAAAATGCTAATTTATTTACATATTGTCTGTGGCTGCTTTCAAGCTACAGCAGCTGAGTTTGAGTAATCCTGACAGCAACCATATGTGACATTTCATCTCTTACTCTCCTGCTCAGTGCACTATAAATTATAGTAACGCATTTATAAATTCATTGTTTCAACTGCCATGTGTATCACCGTACCATGACATTTTATATTGTTTTTATTACTTGTATATACCTATCATGTCAAAAGAACAAAAGAAGAGAAAAATAGTCTTCGAGTGTCATGCTTTTAAAGCACATGGGAATGTGGATTCTTTTATTATCGATTTAGATAGCAGAATGTTTTGCCTATTTTGCAAATGACCCTCCAGTGATGCCAAAAGAATACAGTATAAATTGACACTTCCTAACTATGTACTCTTCATAGTATTCCCACCTCACTGAAATGAATAATCAGAAAAATTAGAAATTTAAAACAATGCCTTATCACACCAGAATTTCTTCAGAAAAGTAAAAAGTGAAAATGAAGGTACAACCAAAGTAAGTTTGCTTGGTTCTTGATGAATTGACAGATGTTATGATACTGCTCAGCTGTTTATTTGAATAGTCAACGCAGTGTGTGAAATGACTGAGAATTACTCCCTATAAATAGCATGTATAGAACAATTTCAGGTGAAAAGATTTTCAAAGCATTTGAGAAAACACTAATTCAGTACAACCTGAAGTAGAGTCCACTAAGGTGTGTTTCAACTGATAGTGGTAAAAAAACATGTAGAACAGAAAAATGCTTAGTTGGGCAAATTTACAAAGTTTGTGCACATGTAAGCATTTAAAGCCTTTGGCTATTTTAAGTTTTTGTCAGAAATAGAAGCTATATATCCTGACTTGCCCAACCTCACAGCTGTTTGATGGCTTAGCAGTCTGTGGTAAAGGTTTATTGTGAGTTTTTTGAGCTCAGGGCTGAGATTAAAATTTTTTGAACTTGAAGAACCACCCTCCTCCACTTATCGGACACTGAATAACTTTAGAAAATAGCTTTTGCTGCACACTTGGTAATGTTTCCTAATGAACTCAGTCTAAAACTACAAAGCAAAGCATTGCTTGTGTGTGGTAAAGCCATTTTGATGACAACTAATGTTTTAATCACAAGTAATGTCAGCCTGCTTTTTATATTTCCACTGCTGTCAAAAGTTAAGGAGTAAGATCTCTATTTCCAGTAAAAATTAGCAGTAGAAGTATTTTCTGAGCTCAAACCACAGTTTCAGTAGCATTTTTTGGACCTTGATGCAATTGCAAAGGAAATTTCCATGTTTCAAAATCCATTTAATTGTGCAAATGAAGAGTGCTTCACCTAATCCTCAACTGGAAGTGATTAATCTACAGTGTAACAACATATTAAAAGGCAAATATCAGGAGAAGAATCTAGTAGACTTCCATAATTGTCTACCAAGTGATGAATATGGTCAATTAAAATCGTATGCTCATGGATTGATAGGGGTATTTGGTAGGACTTGTGTGAAAAGACGTTTTCAAATATGAAATATGTAAAATCTCATTACAGACCAGCATTAATAAAGGGGACTTTGCAGTTGATTTTGATGAGAGGGAACAGTAACTTTAAACCCCAGTTAAGCAAAAATGTTATCCCCGTAAAAGGAATTTCATTCTCTTTAGTGGATGTGTGTTACAAAGAAAAATTGTACTCAGTTTTCAATACTATTATATTTAGAATTTTGTAACAATAAAATTTATGAAAATTTGTTTTCTCTCGGTATTAATCGTTCTTCTTTATTTTTCTTTGTTTCTGATACTTTGACATCTTGGAGCCTTGCTGAACCTGGAGAGACTGCCCCTCCCTGGCCTGTGGGCTGGCTAATTCCTAGAGGTAGTAAAGGACTCCTTACTAAGGGGCCTTTCATATGCAAATAAACCATTCCAAAGCCTCTAGCCCCAACC
The DNA here is from genome assembly GCF_041296235.1 of Equus asinus. Taxonomy (NCBI): domain Eukaryota; kingdom Metazoa; phylum Chordata; class Mammalia; order Perissodactyla; family Equidae; genus Equus; species Equus asinus. The sequence continues at coordinate 39,614,651 of NC_091812.1, forward strand.
ACCTCCTTTTTGGAGCTCTTATATTCCAGGCCACTGTTCTCCTGCCCTAATTACCCTGGGCCACATACCTGATAACTAGAGACATGTCCCTACACCCCTGTAAAGGGGAAGCAGTCTGTTAGCTTCATTTTTAGAGCAAGAATGATTTCACATTAATTTATTAACTTTCTGCATTGTACTAAATATCAAGAAAACAAGTTGGAAGACATTATTTCTGTCCTCAAGTTGGGGAGATAAAATGCACATAGGAGAAGACAACAAAACAGTTTACTATTTTTGGCTATTGAAAATCCAGTTTTTATTTTATCTAGTTACTGCTTATAGTGGTTTTCTAGAACTCTGGAGATATAATTTTAGCTATTGTAGTCTGGTTTATATTAAATATGGTTGAATAAATATGTGATTCAGGTGGCTTAAGTTAATTCATCTCTATTTGTATAATTTATAACATGAAATAATGTTTTAGCTTATATGAATTTTAGTGCAGATCTTCCTCAACTTGTGATGGGGTTACTTCCCAATAAACCCATTGTAAGTTGAAAATATTCTAAGTCGAAAATCCATTTAATACATGTCAGCTACTGAACATCATAGCTTAGCCTAGCCTGTCTTAAATGTGCTCAGAACACTTACATTAGCCTACAATTGGGCAAAATCATCTAACACAGCCTATTTTACAATACAGTGTTGAATGTCGTATGTAACTTATTGGATACTGTGCTGAAAATGAAAAACAGAATCGTTGTCTGGGTAAGAATGATTGTAAGTGTTATCAGTTGTTTACCCTTGTGATTGCTTGGCTGACTGGGAGCTGGGGCTCACTGCTGCTACCCAGCATCACGAGAAGGTATCATACCGCATATTCTAGCATGGGAAAAAGATCAAAATTCACAATTCCAAATATGATTTCTACTGAACACGTATCGCTTTTGCACCATTGTGAAGTTGAAAATCGTAAGTCAAACCATCGTAAGTTGGGGACCATCTGTATACATGTAGAATCATAAGTAGACTTTAGGAAAATAAACACTTTTTTAGAGCAGTTTTAGGTTTATAGCAAAACTGAAGGGAAGGTATAGAGATTTTACTGATACTCACTGCCCCCACACATGCATAGCCTGCCCTGTTATCAACATCCCCCACCAGAGTGGTACACTTGTTACAGTTGATGAACCTCCATACACACATCATTATCACCCAGAATCTATAGTTTACATTACAGTGCACTCTTGGTATTGTACATTCTCTGGATTTGGACAGATTTACAATGACATGTATCCACCATTATAATATATACAGAGTAGTTTCATTGCCTCCCAAATCCTCTGTGCTCTACCTGTTCATCTGTCCCTCTCCCGTAACCTCTGGCAACCAGTTTTTATCGTCTTCATAGTTTTGCCTTTTTCAGAATGTCATATAATTGGAATCATATGTAGCCTTTTCAGATTGGTTTCTTCCACTTAGTAGTAAGCATTTTAGGTTCCTCCATGTCTTTTCAGGCTTGATGGCTCATTTTTTTCTTTAGCACTGAATAATAATAATACATTGTCTGAATGTACTACAGTTTATTTATCCATTCACCTACTGAAGGACATCCTGATTGCTTCCAAGTTTTGGCAGTTATCAATAAATCTACAATAAATGTCTGTGCAGGTTTCTGTGTGGACACAAGTTTTCATTTCCTTTGGGTAAATAGCGAGAAACACGATTGCTGGATCATATGGTAAGACTACGTTTAGTTTTGTAAGAAACTGGTAAACTGTCTTCTAAAGTGGCTGCAGCATTTTGTCTTCCCACCAGCAGTGATTGAGAGCTCCTGTTACTCTACGTCTTCGTCAGCATTTGATGTTGTCAGTGTTTTGGGTTTTAGCCATTCCAATAGTGGTATCTCAATGTTGCTTTCATTTGCATTTTCCTGATGACATGTGATGTGGACCATATTTTCATAAGCTTATTTGTTGTCTGTATTTCTTTGGTGAGGTGTCTGTTAAGGTCTTTGGCCCATTATGTAGTTGAGTTGTTTGTTTTCTTGTTCAATTTTAAGAATTTTTTGTTTATTTTGGATAGTAGTCCTTTATCAGATATGTCTTGTGCAAATATTTTCTCCCAGTAGGTGGCTTGTCTTTTCATTCTTTGGATAGGTTTTTCACAGAGCAGAAATTTTTAAATTTTAATAGAGTCTAAACTTACCAGTTTGTTCTTTCATGGATCTTACCTTTGGTGTTGTATCACCAAACCAAGGTCATCTAGATTTTCTGTTCTGTTATCTTCTAGGAGTTTTATAGTTTTCAGAATTAGATTTTCTAAAAGAGTTAATTTTTAATTTATAAGGGTGCTACGTTTGATGAAGAAAATCTGAGAAACAGAGAAATAAGAAAAAAATCACTAATAATTCGACTGCTCACAGATAATCATTAATTTTCGTTATGTCCTTATGTCTTTCCCACGGATATTTGCAGATACTCTTATACCTAATAGCACATAGATTTTGAGAGGCTACTGAAATCTTTTTGTTCACTGCTAATGTCACTTGTTCATGGAGAGTAGATTTAATAAATCTGTGACTTTCATAAGTAGAGCATTATCTAAAACATAATTTTTTTCTTTGTAGAAAATTATCATACCGTTTATTTTTTATTTATTTTTTAAAATTTTTTTTGAGGAAGATTAGCCATGAGCTAACTGCTGCCAATCCTCCTCTTTTTGCTAAGGAAGACTGGCCCTGAGCTAACATCCATGCCCATATTCCTCTACTTCATATGTGGAATGCTTACCATAGCATGACATGCCAAGCGGTGCCGTGTCCACACCAGGGATCCGAACCGGTGAACCCCGGGCTGCCGAAGGGGAACGTGCACACTTAACTGCTGCGCCTCCGGGCCGGCACCTATTTATTTTTTTTTTAAAGATTTTATTTTATTTCCTCCTTCTCTCCAAAGGCCTCCAGTACATAGCTGTATATATTTTTAGTTGTGGGTCCTTCCAGCTGTGGCACTCGGGATGCTGCCCCAGCATGGCCTGATGAGTGGCGCCATGCCTGTGCCCAGGATCCGAACCCATGAAACCCTGGGCTGCTGAAGCAGAGCGCATGCCCAACCACTCAGCCCCGGGGCCGGCCCCATCATACAGTTTTGTAATTTGCTTCCTTGACATATCATTATATCATGAACAGGATCTCACTTCAACATTCTTCTGTAACTTGATTTTCAATATCTGCGTAGGATTTTATTTTACAGAGGAGTGGATTTTAAAATTGCCAAATAGATAAAGGAATTTTCATGCAAAATTGGGATCTTAATTTACACATTATTCTGCAGTTTGATTTTTTTCACTTAATATATTATCACTATACTTCCAGATAAATATATACTTCTAACTTGTTAATTTTAATGTTAGTATGATATTCCATATTATGAAAGTTTCTTATTTACTTTCCTGTTCTTTTTTTTTTTTTAAGATTTTATTTTTCCTTTTCTCCCCAAAGCCCCCCGGTACATAGTTGTGTATTTTTAGTTGTGGGTCCTTCTAGTTGTGGCTTGTGGGACACCACCTCAGCATAGCTTGATGAGCGGGTGCCATATCCGTGCCCAGGATCTGAACCAGTGAAACCCTGGGCTGCCCATACAGAGGGCACAAACTTAACCACTCGGCATGGGACCGGTCCTTGCTGTTCTTTTCTTGATGTGTCTTTGGCAACTACAAACAGTGCTACAGTAAACGTTATTATACATGTATCCTTTTGTATTAATGCATTTGTTTCTTTAGATCACTTTCTCCTAGGTAGGATTGCTGGGTCAAAGTGTATCTGTATATTCTTTTTAATAAATATTGCCAAATTATTGTTTAGTAAAATTCTGTCAGTTCCCAGAATTACTCCTTAGAGTATTTAAAATTCCTATTTACCTACTTTTATGCCTGATTAGATTGATGAAAAATGGTCGTATCATTTTAATTTTCATTTGTTTAATTTCTGTTTCTAGTAAGGTCCATGATCTTTTCATATGTTTATTGGCCCTTTGCTTTTCTTCTGCAAATTGCCGGTGTTTGTCCATTTTTCAAACCTAGAATGTTAGTTCCATGTCCTAGAATGTTAGTTTGCTTGTCCTCTTGACTATAGGTCCAATGTAAAGAACATTTTTCTGCACATGGTAGGTATTTGCATATTAAGTGAAATAAATAATATCTGAACATATCGTTCTTTGTTCATGGTAAAGGATATCCTGTCTATGTGTAGGATTCTTAAATTGAGATTCTTTTTTTCCAGCCATGAGATACTGTTCTAATGCCCTCTGGTTTCTGGTGTTACTGGTGAGAAGTCTAGTGCTAATCTGATTCTCTTTCCTTTGCAGGCAACCTATTCTTTTTCTCTGAATGATTTTTCTCTTTCTGATTGAATTTCAATTACTTCTGCTTATTTTCTCTAGATATGTATCTTTTTTCGTTTAACTGTCTCTCTCTGCACTCTTCTCCCACCCACCCCCCCAAATTAAATCTGAGTCTCAGCCCTTTCAATTTGAACACTTAAGTGTTTCTGCAGCTAAGGAATTTTTCTTCTATTATTTCCTAAATAAGAGAACAGAACAAGACTTGTCCTGTCCTGTATTTTTTCTTGTTTTCTTTCTATTACTCATTATTTGCAAACCTCCTGAATTTGTCCTCCAATTCTCTCATCTTTCAATAATGATTTTATCTTTATGTGTTCCGTGTCATGAAATTGTTTCCATTTGACCTGGAATAAAAGGTTCAGCTCCCATAAGGAGTTATTCTTTACCAGTTCGTCTGGTGAATTTTTCTATTAGGAAATATTTAGCTCTGAAAAGTCTTGTTTACATTCTAATAGTATCTCCTGAAAGTCCTTAATATTTTTTCCTTAATTTACTTGCTTCTGTCTCATCTATGTGACACATTAGTAGGATCAATATATTTTAGCTGTGTAGTCTGGTCTTTCATCATAAAGTTATTGAGCTTCCATTAAGTGGAATTTTTCTTTGTTGTGTTCTGTTAGCCATCCATAGAGGTCAGAGTTTTGTGTGGGTTTCTCTCGCAATGCGAATCAGTAGATGTTAGTTAAAATGGTGGTTTGCAGAGGCAGACAAGCTTACAAACTCTTGTCCTCTGTTGAGGCTTAGGATGAATCTCCTCTACCCTGAGGCAGTTTCTGAGTGAAAGGGGCTTAAGCTGAAGGCTTCTCCAGACCATGAGGTCTGGGAGCAATTCAGTTCACCAATGCAACCTCTACTCTAAGCATGCTGAAGTCAGCAGGGTTATGAGGACAGCCCTGTTAGTGTCCACTTCTGGGAGGAGTCACATGTAGCCCTTTTCTGAGGGGCACCATGGGGTTCTGCTTTTTCACTTTACTTAGGGAACTGTGAAATCCCTGGTCTTGGTCCACAGCTTCAAGGAGTGGCAAAGCAAACCTTTCCTTTTCTCTGGTCCCTCAGCACCTATTCTTTCTCAAGAGAACTCAAGATATCTTGATGACTCTGGCAGCATCCTCCAAACTCATCCAGTACACATTTTGGTGGTAGTTGTACTCTGAGAGAAGGAGGAGGTTAGGAATTTGGGCTCAGTCTTTTCTATCTTACTGGGATCCATAGCTATAAATTAAAGTTAACCATTTCTATTTGATGTTTTATTTGTCTCTGCCTGCAAAAGAGGTTATTTTTAATTTTCCTTCTTACATTATAATATACATCATACAGATGGAGAACCATCAGTTTTATGGTAATAATTTAGAAAGGTCAGCGATATTGTTGTGTTTTCTGTTCAGGAAGTCAGTCACTCTTCTTTGCCAACAACCATTTGTACTAAAATATAATCTATCAAGGTGCATTTAAAAATAATGTTAACATGGCTGGCCCCATGGCTGAGTGGTTAAGTTCAGGTGCTCCACTTCAGCGTCCCAGGGTTTTGTTGGTTTGGATCCTGGGTGTGACCTAGCACTGCTCATCAAGCCATGCTGAGGCGGCATCCCACATAACAGAACTAGAAGGACCTACAGCTAGAATATACAACTATGTACTGAGGAGCTTTGGGGGGAAGAAGAAGAAAAAGAAAAAAGATTGGCAACAGATGTTAGGGCCATTGTTTTAGAAAAAATAAAAATAAAGTTAAGGAATTGTACATTATCATGGAATGGGTATTAGATAAGTGAACTTCCAAGATAATTAAAGTTTAATCTGATTCCGAAGCTTTACTAATTTTATTGGTCCTTTTCCTCAAATGTACATTTCCTTAGCCTCCATACATGAAATATATTAATTGTGAATTAACTATTTACTTGTAGATTCAGAGTTATTATGGTAGTAAATTTTTGGGGTGTCTACTGTGCTGGGCACTGTTTCTAAGTGCTCTATGTAAATTAAAATTATTCTTCATAACAGTACTCTAAAGGTAGGTAATTTTATTATTCCCATCATACAGTTGAGTAAACTAAGGTAGAGAGGGTAAGTAACCTGCCCAAGATTGCATAGATAACTATGTGCTTATGATCGTATTGCTGATAATGGAATTCTAACTCATGAAGCCTGGTTCTAGAGTTCCAGAATCTTAATAATTCTCCTTTACTCCCTTTCACTGTTAGCATGGTTGTTTAATCCTGCTAGCTATTATGGAATAAAGCTGAATCTAGGAGATAGTTGGAAACTTGCTTTCACAAAAAGTCATTGGTAGAATGTATAGGGAAGGGTATACAATTGTATAACCTGTAGAACAATATAGCATAACTCTTTTTCTGCATATTAAGTTAAAGCAACACAACCATCCCCATGTAATTTTCTTACTGCCCGACCTTCCCCAACCAAATATCATTGTGTGCTCTGACATGTCAGTTATATCCAAAATTCTATTTCTGTGTCACCAACAGAATAACAGTCACCTCCTTGTCAACTTGTACTTTAAAAAGAAATCTCACTGACATTTTTTGATGGACTGTGGGAAAGAAAATTCTTAACCATTTTAAGAATTGGTCCTTAGTGTTTGGGAGATTGTTTTCTCTGAGTATCAGAAGTAGAATATCATTTTGTAGGCATGATACCAAGCCATAATTATCCCTAAAGTTTTCCTCAATTTAGAGAATTAATAGCTATCCAGGCACAAGAAGGATTAAAATGGATTTTAAGTACTAGGACTCTGTCTAACGAATAGTAGCGACCAGTGTATTTAGGCATATGTGTCTGTATTTTTATTACAACTTTGCTTATTAGGGGAAAAAATCCTAGAGTCCTTTGATTCTGCATTTCCATCCAATCACTAATATGTTGCTAAGTCCTGTCTCTGGTTTACTGCCATCCTCTTGTCTTTATTCTTATTGCCATTACTTTAGTACAGGCCTTTTTATGTCTTATCTAGATTGCCTAGAACACAAAATTTTAGGGTTTTTTTCTTCCACTTGAAACAGATGTAAATTATGCATAGCTATTTCTAAATTACAGCTCTTATATTTTTATTTCAAACCTTTCAGTGGCTTCCCATTGCATACTAAGTGTGTTCCAAGCTGCGTAGCCTAGTATTCAAGGCCTCTTGTGATCTGGCCCCAACCTGCCGTTCCAATTCTATTTTCCACTGCTACTCTTACTATTCTCCTTCACACCCGGCTAAATGGAAGTGTAGTCTGTTCTGCTGCAATATGAGAGTTACTGTAACATGAATTAGAATGTAGTTTATTTGTGAATAAGGGAAAGATGTCAGTTTAACTTAGAATTCCTGTTGTTTCATCATGATTTTTTCTTCTCAGCATGTTACCCTTAAGTACTGCTGTAGCAACATCCCAAAAATTTTAGAATGCTGTATTTTTTTTTCAGTTGTGCATTATTTCTTATCTGTCACCACATAAGGGCTCCCTTTCATCCCCTGTGCTCACCCTCCACTCCTCTTCCCCTCGTAACCGCTGAACTTGTTTTCTTGTCTGTGTGTTTGTTTATATTCCACATATGAGTGAAATAATCTGGTGTTTGTCTTTCTCAGTCTGGCTTATTTCACTTAGCATAATTCCCTCCAGGTCCATCCATGTTGTTGCAAATGGAATGATTTTTTTCATGGGTGAGTAGTATTCCATTGTATATAAATCCCATATCTTCTTTATCCCGTCATCAGTGGATGGGCACGTGGATTGTTTCCATGTCTTGGCTATTGTGAATAGTGCTGCAGTGAACTTAGAAGTATATATGTTACTTTGGATTGTTGATTTCAAGTTGTTTGGGTAGATACCCAGTAGTGGGGTAGCTGGGTCATATGGTAGTTCTATTTTTAGTTTTTTGAGGACTCTCCATACTGTTTTCCACAGTGGCTGCACCAGTTTGCACTCCCACCAGCAGTGTATGAGTGTTCCCTTTTCTCCACACCCTCTCCAACATTTGTTATTTTTAGTCTTAGTGATTATAGCCATTTTGACAGGCGTAAGGTGGTATCTTAGTGTAGTTTTGATTTGCATTTCCCTGATGATTAGTGATATTGAACATCTTTTCATGTTTATTGGCCATCTGTATATCTTTTTTGGAAAATGTCTATTCATATCCTCTGCCCATCTTTTGCTTGGGCTGTTTGCTTTTTGTAATTCAGTTGTGTGAGTTCCCAATATATTATGGAGATTAACCCTTTATCGTATATATCTATGATTTGCAAAGATTTTCTCCCACTTGGTGGGTTTTCTTTTGGTTTTGTTCCTAGTTTCTTTTGCCTTGCAGAAGCTCTTTAGTCTGATGAACTCCCGCTTGTTTATTTTTTCTTTTATTTCCCTTGTCTGAGAAGATCCTTTTAAGTTCGATGTCAAAGAGTGTACTACCTGTATTTTCTTCCACGAGTTTTATGGTTTCAGGACTTACCTTCAACTCTTTGATCCATTTTGAGTTTATTTTTGTGTGTGGGTGAGATAATGGCCTGCTTTCATTCTTTTGCATGTGGCTGTCCAGTTTTCCCAACACCATTTATTGAAGAGACTATCTTTTCTCCATTGTATGTTCTTGGCACCTTTGTCAAAGATTAGCTGTCCATATATGTGTGGTTTTATTTCTGGGCTTTCAGTTCTGTTCCATTATCTGTGTGTCTGTTTTTGTACCAGTACCTTGCTGTTTTGATCACTATGGCTTTGTAATACATTTTGAAGTCAGGGATTGTGATGCCTGCTGCTTTGTTCTTTTTTCTTGATATTCCTTTAGCAGTTCGGGGTCTTTGGTTGCCCCATATGAATTTTAGGATGCTTTGTTCTATTTCCATGAAGAATGTCATTGCGATTCTGATTGGGATTGCATTGAATCTGTAGATTGCTTTGGGAAGTATGGACATTTTAACTGTGTTTATTCTTCCAATCCATGTGCATGGAATCTCTTTCCATCTCTTTATGTCATTATCTATTTCTTTCAATAATGTCTTATAGTTTTCATTGTATAACTCCTTCACCTCCTTAGTTAAATTTATCCCTGGGTACTTTATTTTTTTTTTGTGATTGTAAATGGAATTGTATTCTTCAGTTCTCTTTCTGTAAGTTTGTTATTAGAGTACAGAAATGCAACAGATTTTTGTAAGTTGATTTTGTACTCCACCACTTTACTGTAGTTGTTAATTATTTCTAATAGTTTTCCCATGGATTCTTTAGGGTTTTCTCTATATAAGATCATGTCACCTGCAAACAGTGAGAGTTTCACTTCTTCACTCCCTATCTGGATTCCTTTTATTCCTTTCTCTTGCCTAATTGCTCTGGCCAAAATCTCCAGTATTGTGTTGAATAAGAGTGGTGATAGTCGGCATCCTTGTCTAGTTTCTGTTCTCAGAGGGATGGTGTTCAGTTTTTCCCCATTGAGTGTGATGTTGGCTCTGGGTTTGTCATATATGGCCTTTATTATCTTGAGGTAATTTCCTTCTATCCTGATTTTGTTAAGAGGTTTTATCATAAATGGCTGTTGGATCTTGTCAAATGCTTTCTCTGCATCTATTGAGATGATCATGTGGTTTTTATTCCTCATTTTATTAATGTGATGTATCACATTGATTGATTTGCAGATGTTGAACCATCCCTGCATCCCTTGTGTAAATCCCACTTGATCATGATGTATGATCTTTTTGATGTATTGCTGTATTCAGGTTGCCAAAATTTTGTTGAGGACTTTTGCATCTATGTTCATCAGCGATATTGGCCTGTCGTTTTCCTTTTTTGTGTTGTCCTTGTCAGGCTTTGGTATCAGACTGATGTTGGCCTCGTAGAAAGTGTTAGGAAGCATTCAGTCTTCCCTAATTTTTTGGAATAGCTTGAGAAGGATAGGTATGAAATCCTCTCTGAAGGTTTGGTAGAATTCCTCAGCGAAGCAGTCTGGTCCTGGGCTTTTATTCTTTGGGATGCTTTTGATTGCTGTTTCAATCTCTTTCCTTGTGATTGGTCTGTTCAGATTCTCTATTTCTTATTGATTCAGCTTTGGCAGGTTGTAAGAGTCTAAGAATTTATCCATTTCCTCTAGATTGTCCATTTTGTTGGCATATAGTTTTTTGTAGTATTCTCTTATAATCCGTTGTATTTCTGTGGTATCCATTGTTATTTCTTCTCTTTCATTTCTGATTTTGTTTATTTGAGCTTTGTCTCTTTTTTCCTAAGTCTGGCTAGGGGTTTGTCAATTTTGTTTATCTTCTCAAAGAACCAGCTCTTTGTTTCATTGATCCTTTCTACTGCCTTTTTTGTTTCAATAGCATTTATTTCTGCTCTAATTTTTATTGTTTCTCTCCTCTCTTTCAGCTTTGTTCTTCCTTTTCTAATTCAGTTAGGTGTAGTTTGAGATTGCTTATTTGGGATTTTTCTTGTTTGTTAAGGCGAGCCTATATTGCGATGAATTTCCCTCTTAATATGACTGTGCTTCATCCCATATGAGGTGGTACGGTATATTTTCATTTTCATTTGTCTCCAGCTATTTTTTGATTTCTCCTTTAATTTCTTCAATCATCCACTGGTTATTCAATAGCCTGTTGTTTAGTCTCCACATGTTTGTCCCTTTCTCAGCTTTTTTCTTTTTTTTTTAAAGATTTTATTTTTTCCCCTTTTTCTACCCAAAGCCCCCCAGTACATAGTTGTATATTCTTCGTTGTGGATCCTTCTAGTTGTGGCATGTGGGACGCTGCCTCAGCATGGCTTGATGAGCAGTGCCATGTCGGTGCCCAGGATTCGAACCGACGAAACCCTGGGCTGCCTGCAGCGGAGCGCGTGAACTTAACCACTCGGCCATGGGGCCAGCCCCCTCTCAGCTTTTTTCTTGCAATTAATTTCTAGCTTTATAGGATTGTGATTGGAAAAGATGCTTGTTGTTGTTTCAGTCTTCTTAAATTTATTGAGGCTTGCCTTGTTTCCCAACATGTGGTCTATCCTTGAGAATGTTTCATGCACACTTGAGAAGAATGTGTATTCTGCTGTTTTTGGATGGAGTGTTCTATATATGTCTATTAAGTCCAACTGCTCTAGCTTTTCATTTAATTCCACTGTTTCCTTGTTGATTTTATATCTGCATGATCTATCCATTGACGTGAGTGGAATGTTGAGTTTCCCTACTATTATTGTTTTATTAATATCTTCTTTTAGATTTGTTAATAGTTGCTTTATGTGCTTTGGTGCTTCTGTGTTGGCTGCATAGATATTTATAAGTGTTATTTCTTCTTGGTGGAATGTCCCTTTGATCATTATATACTGCCCCTCTTTGTCTCTCTTTACCAGTCTTGAAGTCTACTTTTTCTGATATAAGTTTGGTTACACTTGCTTTCTTTTGTTTGCCATTAACTTGGAGTATTGTCTTCCTTCCCTTCACTCTGAGCCTGTGTTTGTCATTGGAGCTGAGATGTGTTTCCTGGAGGCAGCAAATTTTTGGGTCTTGTTCTTTAATCCATCTCGTCTTTTTTTGTCTTTGTATTGGATAATTCAGTCTATTTACATTTAGGGTGATTATCGATATATGAGGGCTTAATGAAGCTGCCACTTTATCACTCAGTTTCCCGTTCTTCTGCATTTCCTTTGTTTCTCTTCCTGTGTATTTTGGTCTACCAGTTGAGTTATGTAGTTGTTTATGTTGTGTTTCTTTGTTTTCTCCTTATTATTTGTGTCTCTGTTCTGCTTTTTTGTTTAGTGGTTACCATGAAGTTTGTATTCAAAATCTCGTGGATAAGAGTCCCTTTTCTGATGGCCTCTTATTTCCTTAGACTGAACCAATTCAGTCCCTTTTCTTTTGCCCCCCTAAGTTGTTTTTTTCACATTTTATTTCATCTTGTGTTATGAGTTTGTGGTTAAAATGACAAGATTATCTTTGTTTTTGCTGTTTTCCTTCCCTTTGTCTTTAATGCTCTACTTGAGTATTTGCTATCCTGCTCTGATTCTGTCTACCTATTTATTTCCTTACTCTGTGCTTTGTAACCTCTTTCTCCCCCTTTTTTTCAGGTATGAGGGCCTTCTTGAGGATTTCTTGAGGGGTGGGTCTCATGGCTATGAACTCCCTTAGCTTAAGTTTGTCTGGCAAAGTTTTCCTTTCTCCATCGTATCTGAAGGATGTTTTCGCTGGATAGAATATTCTTGGCTGAAAGTTTTTCTCCTTCAAAGATTTGAATATGTCATTCCAGTCTCACCTAGCCTGTAAGCTTTCTGCAGGGAAATCTGCTGCAAGACTGATAGGGGTTCCTTTGTAGGTTATTTTCTTCTGCCTAGCTGACCTTAGTATTCTTTCTTTGTCATTCACTTTTGCCAGTTTCACTACTATATGCCTTGCAGTAGGTCTTTTTATATTGACATATTTGGGATATCTGATAGCCTCTTCCACATGGATTTCCATCTCCTTCCCTAGGTTTGGAAAGTTCTCTGCTATTATTTCTTTGAACAAGCTTTCTGCTCCATTCTCCTCTTCTCCTTATGGAATACCTATAATTCTTATGTTGCTTTTCCTAATTGAGTCAGATATTTCTCAGAGACTTTCTTCATTTCTTTTTAGTCTTAGTTTTCTCTCTGCCTCTGTCTGGAGCATTTCAACATGTCTGTCTTTGATTATGCTGATATGCTCTTCTGTGATGTCTGCTCAAGTGTTCAGGGATTCCATATTTTGTTTTATTTCTTCCATTGTGTCTTTCATCTCTAATATTTCTGATTGATTCTTCTTTATAGTTTCAATCTCTTTTGTGAAGTAGCTCCTGAACTTGTTGATTTGTTTCTCTACATTCTCTTTTAACTTGTTGAGTTTTTTGATGATAGCTATTTTGAATTCTTTGTCATTTAGATTACATATTTCTGTGTCCTCAGGACTGATTTCTGGGTGCTTGCCGTTTTCTCTCTGGTCTGGAGATCTAATATAACATTTGATCTTGCTAGAGGGAGTGGCTCTGTTTTTCACATCCTGGTGTTATTTGGTCACAGTTACTGCCTGTCACCAGTGGGTGGGGGTCAAGAACCACGTATTCTGAGCCCTCTGCCTTCAGCCAAGATCCCAGGGCCTGGAGCTGGGCACTGAGTGGGTGGGGGGAGGGGTGCTTTCTTCTGTGTGCTCTTGGGGTTTTCTTGCTCTGCTCTCACTCTCTGCTCTCCTGGGGTGTGGACTTGATAAGTTCACCCCCCGTGGATCCTTTTGCCTTGGTAAAGGGCTTTCCTCCAGGCTGCCAGGGCCCACTGGGGATCCTTGATGTCCCCATGAACGACCATCCCCTCCCTCATTCCTTCCCTCTCGGAGGCCTCCTGCTATCCCAGATTGCAGTCTTTAGGGGAGGAAGCAAAGGTTTCTCTTACCCCATTCCACTTCCTCCGAGGGGGCCTCCAGTCTCCGCCCTTTGCTGTATGGCTACATGGGTCTCTCTGACATGTTTTATGTTGTGTTTGGATGGCCTCTGTTGGAGTATGAATGCCCTTTTCATTGTATGTTGGAGGGAAGAGATTATTGGGGAATCTTACTCTGCCATGATGCTTACATCACTCACTAGAATGCTGTATTTTTTTAATTTCCATTTTTATTTCTTCTTTGATCCATGAGTTATTTAGAAGCACATTATTTACTTTCAAAATATTTGAGTGTTTTCCAAAAATCTTGTTATCTATTTCTAATAATTCTATTGGGGTCAAGAAACATACATTGTACATGTTTTATTTATTTATTTATTTTGATGAGGAAGGTTGGCCCTGAGCTACCATCTGTTGCCCGTCTTCCTCCTTTTTGCTTGAGGAAGATTGTCACTGAGCTAACATCTGTGCCAATCTTCTTCTATTTTGTCTCTGGGACGCTGTCACAGCATGGTTTAAGGAGTGGTGTGTATGTCCGCTCCTGGGATCCAAACCTGCGAACCCCAGGCCACCGAAGCAGAGTGTGTGAACTTAACCAGTATGCCACTGGGCTGGCCCCCACATTTTATTTTTATATGTGGTAAAACCCCAGCATACATTACTATTATTCTTGTTTGAAAAGTCAGTTATGTTTTAAAGAAATTTAAGTCAAACAAAGGAAATTTGGATTCAATTTAATGCAAATTTTTTTTCTGATTTCTCCCCCTATCCTTTGGGGACTCTATTTATATGTATATCAGGCCACTTGAAGTCCCACAGTTCACTGATGCTCTTTCACTTTTGTTTTGTTTTTGTGTATATGTGTGTTTCATTTTGGATAGTCTTTATTGTTATGCTTTTATGACCAATAAACTTTTCTTTTGCAATGGTCTAATCTGCTGTTAATCCTATCCAGTATATCTTTTTATCTCAGATATTTTAGTTTTTATCTCTAGAGTTTGGTTTGATTTTTTTATGTTCCCTAACCTTTTGAACATAAGGAATATAGTTTTAACTGTTTTGATGCCCTTTTGTGCTAATTCCAGCGTCTGACTGTATTCTGGATCAATTTTGATTGGTTGGGTTTTTCTCCTCAGTATGTCCTGTGTTTTTCTGCCTGTCTGCATGTGTACTAATCTTTGATTGGACGCCAGACATTGTGATTTTACTTTGTTGTATGCTGAATGTTTTTGTGGTCCCATAAATCTTGAGCTATGTCCTGGGATGTAGTTGTTACTTGGAGACAGTTTGATAGATTCATGTCTTGTTTTATGCTTTGTAGTGCAGGTTTGGAACAGTGCTCCATCTAGAGCTAATTATTCTCCACTGCTAAGACAAAACTTTTCTAGAATCACCACAGGAATACCTTGGGACATCTTCCTGTGCAGTCTAACCAGTGCGCTGTGAATGATGTTTCCTCAGTTTTGCTGGTGGGAAAGGCACTGCTATCAGGACTGTTCAAGCACCATGCACTGTTTTCTTTACTAAACTTTTTGGTTTGTTTTCTGCCTTGGATAGTTCCTCGCATGCATGTGCTTATTGGTACTATTGGATTTTTTCTCTGTGCAGCTGTCTCCTCTCTGGTACTCTGTCATATGAATTTTAGCTGCCTTATTCTTCCTGGACTGTCAGCTTCATCTCCTCAACTCGGAGTTTGCCAGGCTCTCCATCAGTTCTCCTTCTCAGTGCTGTGACCTGGAAACTTTCTCAAAGGAGTAAGCTGGAGCAATCGTAGGATGTCTCTCTTGTTTCCTATTTCTCAGGGATCACTGGCCTTCATTGTTTGATGTCACTGTTTTGAAATCCATTGTTTCGTATATTTTGTCTGGGTTTGTTTGTTTGTTTTTTCAAATGGGAACATAAATTGACTCAGCTTAATCTATGTTGGTCAGAAGCAGAGTCCTTTTTTTCCCCCTTAACTAGTGCTTTGGTGTAAAACAATGTGATAGTATTAGAAATAATAAATTTTGATGACTATTCATGTCAAAAGATACTCATCACATGTGTTTGAGAGTGTGTGATTTACAACATTTTACCATTTTCCATTTAAATATATTCATGTGTATGAATGTACAAAGTCTGAAAGATTATATAAAAATGTTAGGTCATTTCTTAGTGGTATGATTTGAGGTGATTAATTTTATATATTTGATCATGTATAGTAAAGAAGTAAAGTTAAAAAACAAAAAACAATATTTACAAACCAACGTAAAGAATTAAAAAGTGCTAGTCTGTTATTTCAGCCTTATTTGAAGCCTGACATGACAGTATGTTGGGCTAGAAGATACACCTCTAAATCATCAAATCTTTACCACTTAAATTATAATAGAAACCTTTGTGATGCATCATTCAGATCATTGGAGGCAGACGCATAAATCTGTCCTAGTCTTCGTAACAAAAATAGTATATCCTAAGGAAGAAATGCACTACGATTTGGAATTCTGAAGTGTCTGGTGAATTCACATGCGATAGGAGCATTGGGTAAAGGTAGAGAAAGGTACGGGGATGCTGCCTACAGGTTAAGCATTAGTTATATGTAACAGTTGATTTGTCTCATGACACAGGCAGATTTAAATTCCTTCTGTTTACAGAAAATGGCTACTTTGAGTATCTGTGTCATGCATCAATCATAAAATAATTTTTAAAATACACTTTATATAGAAAGAGTAAACTTCTCAAATGCCCAAACAAAGCAAAATACAAACAAGCAGTTAGTAAGAGTGATAATAACATCAATACCACCACCTCCTGCAGATTTCAAACCGTTCTTTTTAAAATGTGGAATTAGCTGATCCCGGGTGCAGCCGTGGCTCTGCTTGGCAAGCCATGGTGTGGCAGGTGTCACACATATAAAGTGGAGGAAGATGGGCACGGATGTTAGCTCAGGGCCAGTCTTCCTCAGCAAAAAGAGGAGGATTGGCAGTAGTTAGCTCAGGGCTAATCTTCCTCAAAAAAAAAAAAAAGAGAGATACTATCTGATATGGTTTGATTTGAATCCATTTTCTTTTTGATCCCATATTCTCCACATTAGAAGAATATAATAAAATTGCACATTTGAAATTAGAATGAAGATCTTATCTGAAGAATCTTAGCCTTTTTTATTTTGTCCCAATATGTTGAACTAGAGTTTTGGAA
Organism: Equus asinus; assembly: GCF_041296235.1. Lineage (NCBI taxonomy): Eukaryota > Metazoa > Chordata > Mammalia > Perissodactyla > Equidae > Equus > Equus asinus. Next base: position 39,631,542 of record NC_091812.1, read on the forward strand.
TACATTATGAAATAGTAAAGTTTATAGCTTAAAAACAAAACACTTGCTTTGCTGGAGAAGTTAAGTAAGTGTTTCCTCTGGCATTCGTTTAAGTGAAAAACAGCCAGTACTGGAAAGAAATATGAAACCTTGAATAATATTTTCAGTTTTCTTTGGTTGTACTTTGAGTAAAAGCCCATCTGCCTCTAAAATGATAAGAATTCAGTATTAATGTAAAGTAGTTTGTGCAAAATGTTTTCCACTTCATTCTGTTATACTTCAAAGTGTTTGGTTAGAAACAGCTAAATATAGTATTTTCAATATTTATATAAATGTAAAATGGTTGCTTGGGCTTCACAAGTCCCAGATATGTGCCAAGATCATATAATGGCCCTGTTTGTTTCAATACAATTTATATTTTAAAAACATTTTATTAACTAAGAAAAATAAACTAGCTCAGGTTCAAATTTTGGAAATTGAAAGTTTGCTCTGTTTTTCTTCTGTGTCTCAGGGTATCTTTTGTAGTAAATCAGAGCCAGTTAATTGATTTTGAAATATATAAATATGATATTCTGAAACTATATAAACATTGAATACAGTCAAGAATTTCATCATACTATTACTATTTGGTGACGTTGTTGCTTTAAGAACTTGGGAAAAATATTAGCCGTATTATTGCAGAGTTCAAAAAGGTTTGTACATCTTGCAAAATAATTATTGAATAATATAATTATTTTAGAATTTTGATGTGTACAATATATTATGAACTACTGATTTCAATTATGTTTCTAGGAAATATTTTAAAATCTATAAAAAACCCTTTTTGTGGGTTATATTAAACAAGATGGGTTATATTAAAACAAAGTCATTTCTTAATTTACATGATTAAACTATAGCTCTTCAAAAGAGGGTTCTTAAGAGTGAAGTGTTTTTAAAGTAAGAATATATAAAATTAGCATTTAGAGTTACAGTCATAGCCTTATCCTTTAATTCATGATAAATAAAATTTATCTTTCAGACGGCAAATGGCTACATCTTGTTTTTTCATATTACATCTACAAGAGGTGACAAGTACCTTTATGAACCAGTGTATCCCAAGTAAGTTTGTTGTCTTTTATTCTTTTAATATCTGATGTGCATACTTTGTATTCATAAAAATATTAACAGTTTTGGGGCTGGCCCCGTGGCCGAGTGGTTAAGTTTGCGGGCTCCGCTACAGGCGGCCCAGTGTTTTGTTGGTTCGAATCCTCGGCACGGACATGGCACTGCTCATCAAACCATGCTGAGGCAGCGTCCCGCATGCCACAACTAGAAGGACCCACAACGAAGAATACACAACTATGTGCTGGGGGGCTTTGGGAAGAAAAAGGAAAAAAATAAAATCTTAAAAAAAAAAAATATTAACGGTTTTGGGTTGTCTGAAGTGATTGCAATAAAGCTAAGCCAGCATTTCCAAAATAGTGTTTAAAAAACTACCAGGTCTTTGAACTATTGTTATTTGAATAAAGAATTCTGTAATTATTGGGGCCAGCCCCATGGCCAAGTGGTTAAGTTCGCGCGCTCTGCTTCGGCGGCCTGGGCACGGACATGGCACCACTCATCAGGCCACACTGAGGTGGCATCCCACATGCCACAACTAGAAGGACCCATAAATTAATATACAACTACATACTGGGGAAATTTGGGGAGAAAAAGCAGGGAGAAAAAAAGATTGGCAACATTTGTTAGCTCAGGTGCCCAAAAAAAAGAATTCTGTAATTAAATAAGTCTGAGAATCTTGGATGAATATACCATATCCCTTCTTAGGCATTCAGAATTACTATTAACATACTCCAGATCTGGCATTCTCCACTCCTTACTGGGGAGGAGCTAAGAGGTCATGAGGGGAAGGGGCGAAATGTCAGTAAGCTACAGGCTCCTGAATGGTAGAACTGTAGTGATTTGTCAACTCTTGACATTTCCAAAATTTTTGATATACCTACATTATTTTTAATGTGGTAGAAAAAATTAATGTATTTGAAAAATCTAAAACAAAAGCCGCAATTTTAAAAAATGGCATTATGAAAATTGTTCAAATAACATTTGTTAATATTCTGAGAATATACTTTGGGAAAGGATATTGTAGGCCATGCAGACTGTAGGTCAGATCCCTTTATCATAATTTTAAGGAACTATCTAGATTGTCTTGATGCTGTAGCCACTTGCTTTTGTAATAAATATAGCTTTAATTGAGATGTTACTTGAATTTTAGAAGTCTTTTGTAAAGTACAGACATTGTTTTGATGATGGAATTTAAGGTAATTAGCTTATTTTTCAATAGGAATCTTTACTGTGAAAACCCTTTTGGCATATAAATTGTACTGTTTAAAATGGTATAGCCGTTGTGATATGAAGTTGATGTATTTAGAAATTTTTTTTTTTTTAAATTTTTTTTTTTTTTTTTTTAGATTTTTTTTTTTTTTTCCTTTTTCTCCCCAAAGCCCCCCGGTACATAGTTGTATATTCTTCGTTGTGGGTCCTTCTAGTTGTGGCATGTGGGACGCTGCCTCAGCGTGGTTTGATGAGCAGTGCCATGTCCGCGCCCAGGATTCGAACCAACGAAACACTGGGCCGCCTGCAGCGGAGCGCGCGAACTTAACCACTCGGCCACGGGGCCAGCCCCCTGATGTATTTAGAAATTTTAAATTCAGTTTTGTGTATAATATAGACTTACTATTTTTTTTATTCCAAGAGGTAATTTTCTGAGTCTTTTGAAGAACTGTTGTATTCAGTGTCTGATATTTCACGTACTCGTGCATTTTGAACTGCTGCATGTAAACCCATTTTAATGCCTGATTTAGACATGCTCCTGTAAATAGAGCAATAGTCAGAATCATCTGAACTTAGCTAGATTAACTTATGCTATTATAGATCGGCAGGGTAGGGAAATAGCATCTCTTGAAACAGTGAAAAATACTATTTACTTCAACTCACTAACATGATTTACATATGTTTACAGTGCTTTGGAGTAGTATTTTGGGACTTGCTTTTTGTGTTCTGGAGAAGTTTTAAAAAGAGTTTCTTACCTTCAGATTCTGAGTCTCCAGGGGATACCACTTAACTAAGTAATAGTCCTGACAGCGCCTGAGCTTTGCTGTGTTTGACTGTATATGTTAGGCTAGAGAACTAAATAAAGAGCTTTATTGTTATTTTTAATTTGGGCGTTCTTCCACTATATTGAAGATTTGGGGTTTCAATATGTGGCTCAAGGGCCAGCCTGGTGGCGCAGTGGTTAAGTTCACATGTTCTGCTTCAGTGGTCCAGGCTTTGCCGGTTTGGATCCTGGGTGTGCACCGGGGTACCACTTGGCAAGCCATGCTCTGGCAGGCGTCTCACATATAAAGTAGAGGAAGATGGCACAGATGTTAGCCCAAGGCCAGTCTTCCTCAGCAAAAAGAGGAGGATTGGTAACAAATGTTAGCTCAGGGCTGATCTTCCTCAAAAGAAATGTGGCTCAGTAAAGTGTATATTGCCTTAGAGCAGCATGAATAGTGGTTAAAGGGGTAGGCTTTGGATCATATAGACCTGGAATTGAATGTCAGGTCTGTTGCTTTTCAGCTGTATGACTTCTATCAGGTTATTTAATATGTACAAAACCTAAGTTTCTTCATCTGTAGAATGAGATAACAGTAGTAATTATTTCATAGTATTAAATGAGATCATGCATATTAAATGTTTAGATAAGTTTAGATAATTTTCCCAGCTTATGAGAAAATTAATAAAGGAAGCTGCTGCTGTTATTAATGTATTTTTTCCTTCACCAAATTTTTACTTCTAAGTGATCTTATATATTTATATATATATATAAAGTGATTTTAAATATATATTAAAATATATATTAAGTGATTTTTAGTTTTTTCATATTTGACTTGATAATGTACTTTTTTCCCAGAGTTTAACTTCTGGTAACTGCTACATAAAATCAAACAAAGTCTCTTATATGGAAATAATTTTGCAGAGCAGATTAGAGTGAACCTGTTGTGTGCTGGACTGCTTTCTATCTGGATTACTTAGTATAGTAAATTTCTTAGTTTTTCTGTAGACCTATTTGTAAAATGAGAATAAAAATATTTTCTTATTCAATTGTTTGAACGATGATGTGTGTTCAAGTTTTTAAAACCTGGAAAATAGTGGTTCACATAACGGATTGTGGAGAGTTTAAAAAAATGTTTGGTTTTGACACCTGTGCCATTGTAAACACTTATGCAGTTCATGGCACTGTTCAATTACTATACAAACTGCAACACAGAGAGGCCAAGTAATCACCCATGGTCACACACTGGAAAGTGGCACAGCTGGGATTTAGATATAACTGTTGTAGCTTCAAATTCTGAGCTCTTAACCACCAATACTGTACTGCCTCAACCCTGTTTATAGCCATCTAGCCATGTACTACTTTGGGATTTTCTGGGGGAGTAGGGAATCAAAAAGAAAGGAGAAAAAGGGGCCAGGGGCCATCTCTGTGGCTCAGTGGTTAAGTTCATGCGCTCTGCTTCAGTGGCCTGAGGTTCACTCTTTCAGATCCTGGGTGTGGACCTACACACCACTCATCAATCCATGCTGTGGCAGCATCCCACATAGAGGAACTAGAATGACTTGCAACTAGAATACACAACTATGTAGTGGGTCTTTGGGGAGAAGGAAAAAAAAAAAAAGGAAGATTGGCAACAGATGTTAGCTCAGGGCCAATCTTCCTCACCAAAAAAAAAAAGTGGTTTATAATAATCCTGAAGAATAGATGCAGCATAACTGAGGCCAGTACTTAGCTGTCCTCTTCTCAATTATAGAAACACTGTTATCTCTTTCTTTCTCTTCTCTAAGTCTTATGATTTCACCACAGGAGTTTTTCTAGAGTATCTCAATTTTCTTGTATTATGTGACAGCATCTTACCCTCAGACTGCATGTCCTTTTTCATTATGCTTCATCTTGGAACAGGTCAGATGCCCTCATGATATTTCATGGCTTCCAGTACAGTGTTGTTCCCAGCATCCTTTCTGTTGTTGTTGGGGGTCAGCCTTCAGCAATGTTTGGCACTCTTATTAAATGACTCTTTCTCCCTCAAAAGTCATTTATTCTTTTGATTAATGAATTTTCACTTCTTTCATTTTTGGTGTCTTTATAAATTCTGTTATATATTAAAATATCCCTTCCTGTTAGTTACACAGACCAGTGGACAAACTTGTCTACTGAAGGCCATCAACTTTTTCTTTCATGTCTTGAAACTTGCAGTGAGACTAATGAAGGAAACTCCGCTAGGGATAAATCAGAAATAATTTGTGTTTAACTTTGGAATGTGTTTATGAGTTTAGTAGATCTTGAAACTGTTAATCATATTTAATTTTATCATAATGAAAGTAATTTCAACAATTATGTCATCATAATCTATACTTCTTTGAGAGCAGAGATTTTTTTACCCTTATTCTTTCTATCTTTCTACTTCTACTGTTAGCCTCTTTTTTGTGAGACCAGTTTTATTGAGACCACAGTTCTTAAAAGAAAGTTACTGTACTAAAACTCTCAGTACATTTAATTATCAAATATTAAAGATATACATATTTTCTTTGCTGAAAAAAAATCACTCCAAAGCAGCTATCAAAACTCAAACCTCCCACTTCCCCAACGACTCCAACGTATTTTGTTAGACTGTGGGACATGTCACCAGCTGACTGTTCATGAATTAGTGTTAAGAGGGAAACCAGAAGAGAGTAACTAATTGAGGTTAGCAATTTCTAACTTAACCCTTTTCAGAAATTCTCCTTCTTTGCCAGAGAAACCTGCAAGGAAGAAGACCGAAACATTTAAGCAATAGAAACATTTACTAAATTGTATCAAACTTAGAGGAGAAAAGAGGTCTGAGTTGGTTACAGATGTGATGGTTTCCCTCAACATTTGTTCTTTTTTCTTTTTTGCTAGTAAGTATTGAGTTTTAGTTTTCTGGAGAATAAGCTTAACTACTTTTTTTCCCTTAAGGTTCTGTAGAGTTAGAAACTTATTTCTGATGCTATTCCTTGTTCTAAGTTCAGTTTATGAACTTGACAAAATATGTTATTTATCCTAACAGTTTTGATTCCCTTTGATCGTCTCAAAACATCACAAGTGTAGTTTGATTTCAATGTGTATATATTCTATAAATGTACATGTGTAACCTTTAGCTACTGAACTTTGTATCTTTTAAGTGTCCATTAGCTTACATCATAATTGCATGAGCACTTCTAATAGAATTGATGGCGATATTATTGTATAAATTCTGGGCAGTGAAAATTATTCCCCTGTTGGCCACAGCTCTAAGACTGGCACCTGAACCCAAAAAATGATAGAAGTATTAAAAGATCTTCCCATTTCAGAGAGCCCTACATATTCTTTTTATCACTCTGAAGGCTGTCTGAATATGTGATAATGTGAAAGGAAAGCTTTTTCTTTTAATTTGAAAAGCCTGGTAATAAGGGTACTACTTCTTTCAGAAAATTCTTCTGAAAAATTGTTTTCAGCTATTCATCTGTCCATTTAAGTATTGAATTTTATCAGACTCCAGGACTGTTGTGGATACCTGGGGATGCAGCAGTGGAGAAAAGAGAAAAAGAAACCCAAAACCAAAAACTCGACTCATAGAGCTTATGTTCTTCTAGTAGATGATAAGTAAAATAGATTACAAATTAGGTGATAGATTCTGTGGAGAAAAATAAAGCAGGGAAAGGGAATAGGGAGTGGGAACACCACGTGTAGAGTGGTCACGGTCTTCCATGAAAAGATGGCATTTACAAAGGTCTAAAAGATATGAGGAAATAAAACATACACCCAGGGGAAGAGCATTCTAGATTGGTGAGATTTAGCAAGTAACAAAGTTATTAAGAAGATATTGTGAATAAATTTTAGGTCCTATTTAATAACTTATAGTTAAGTCAGAAGGGGGAAAATTTTTATTCAGCATAAAAACAAAAAATTGCGTTCTGATTTTTTAAGTAACTTCATCTTGGAAAAGCCTATAACTAATTCTCTTTTTTTGTAAACGGCACTACCATTTACTTGAGTTTATTTGCTCTTCCTGCTGTGGGGCTAGTCTAGTGGTTAAGATTCAGCACTCCAACTGCCATGCCCTGGGTTCGTTTCCCCATCAGAGAACCACACCACCTGTCAGTCGATTGTCAGACTGTTGTGGCAGCTGGGTATTGCTGTGATGCTGTAAGCTCTGCCACAGTATTTCAAATACCAGCAGGGGGTCACCCATGGTGGATAGGTTTCACAGAGCTTCCAGACTGGACAGACTAGGAAGAAGGACCCGGCCACCCACTTCTGAAACTATTGGCCATGAAAACTCTATGAATAGCAGAGCATTGTGTGATACAGCACCAGAAGGTGAGAGGATGGTGCAGAAACCCAGCCAAGTTCCTCTCTGCTGTACACAGGGTCACTAGGAGTCGTAATCAACTCAACAGCACTAACAACCACTTAATAACTCCAGTAGTCAGTCTCTATCAACAAGTATAGTATACTCTACCTTCTATATATTCTATGTATTCTACCTTGTATGTATCCCTCATGTCTTTTCCTAATTCCCAGCAACACTGCTTTAGTTTGGGTTTTGTCACTTTTCTCCTGGATTATTGTAATGTCTTCTTAACCCACCTTTTACAGTTTTCTCCTAAGTGAATTTTCTGACATAAAATTTGCCTGCCATTTCCCTACATAAAATTTTTCAGGGGCTTTCTGAATTGATTGTGTTGCTTACTTTTTTTGAGTTTTTTTTTTTACTTATGTGAAAATGGAGTTAATTCCTCCAAATGAGGAACTGCCATTTACTTCATAAAGATGCGATTAGGTTTAAATCAACACCTTAAGTTACTATATAATACCTAAAATAATGCTTTAGTGTTCCCTAGGGTTTTGTTCTGAATTCTCTTCCATTCTGCATGTTCTTCCTGGCTTTAATCAATTTATGTGGATGAGATCCAGGTCTGTTTCTTTAATGTAGTACCACTTTCTTGAGCTTCAGGCCCACCTTTCCAGGATCAGTCCATTTAGATGTCCCTGTAGGGAGCCTCAAATTCACCATGTCTAAACCTAACTCATTTCCTCCATACCAAGCCAAACATGCTATTGCTTTTGTAAAATTTATTGCAGTTACCGTGATCTTTTATAGAGCTCTATGATGTTGAACGCCTTGTGACTTTTATTTCTGCACTTCTCGTAGTTGTTCAGTAATCAGATTGTATCAATTGCTTACAACTCTCCAGTGTCTCTAGAATTTGCCTCTCTCTATTTTACTCTCACTTGTCTCTTTGGGGCCTTCATGGCCTCTCCTTGCCTATTGAAAAGCTTATTTACTGACTCATTCTCTTCCTCTAGTCTCTTTCTCCTGCATACTGAAATCTGTCCTTTGCATTCATAACCAGATTTATTTTTCAAAACAGAGACTTGGTGATGTGATTCCTGTCTCAAACTTTTTTTTTTTAAGTCTAGGTTAGTTTTATTCTAAATCATTTCAACACCTGGGTCTAAAGATACAAAACCACTAACATTATACATGAGTACTTTCTGGAGTAATCAATTATTTCGGAAAGGTCTTACCAGTAAACTTTAATTTCCAGTTTTTTTTATTGTGGTAAAATACACATAACATAACATCATCATAACCATTTTTAAGTGTATAGTTACACTTCATGAAACTGGAATCATACAATATTTATGTTTTTGTGACTGGCTCATTTCACTTAGCATAATGTCCTCAAGATCATCCATTTTGTAGCCTGTGTCAGAATTTCCTTCCTGGGGCCGACCCTGTGGTGGAGTGGTTAAGTGTTTCCCTTCAGCCTGAGGTTCGCCGGTTCAGATCCTGGGCATGGGCCTACATACCGCTCATCAAGCCATACTGTGGTGGTATCCCACATAGAAGAACTAGAATGACTTACAGCTAAGCTATACAACTATGTACTGGGGCTTTGGGGAGGGCAAAAAAAGAATTTCCTTCCTTTAAGGCTGAGTAATGCCCATTGTAGGTATATACCACAGTTTGCTTTTCCATTCATCTGTTGATAGACACTTGCGTTGCTTCCATGTTTTTTCTATTGTGAATAATGCTGCGATGAACATGGGTGTTCAAATATCTCTTTGAGACTCTGATTGCAGTTCCTTTGGATATATAACCCAAAGTGGAATTGCTGTATCATACAATAATTCTACTTTTAATTATTTTTTTCGTGAGGAAGATCAACCCTGAGCTAACATCTGTGCCAGTCTTCCTCTACTTTGTATGTGGGATTCCTCCATGGCATGGCTGATCAGTGGAGTAAGTCCATGCCTGGGATCCGGACCTGAAAACCTGGGCTGTGGAAGTGGAGCACGCAGAACTTTAACCACTTTGCCATAGGGCCAACTCCATATTTTTAATTTTTTAAGGAATTGCCATACTGTTTTCCTCAATAACTGTACCATTTCACATTCCCAGCAACAGTGCACAGGGGTTCTAATTTCTCTACATCTTTACCAACATTTGATGTTTTCTTTTTTTCTTTTTTGGTAGTAGCCATCCTAGTGAGTATGAGGTGGTATCTCATTTTAGTTTTGATTTGCATTTCCCTAATAATTAGTGATATTGAGTATCTTCTCATGTGCCTATTGGCCATTTGTATATATTTGGAGAAATGTCTATTTCAGTCCTTTGCCCATTTTTGAATCAGGTTGTTTTTGTTGTTGAGTTTTAGGAGTTTTCTATATTTCGAGATATTAATCCCTTATCTCATAAATTTTTGTTGCTCTCCAATCCCCACACAATAAAGACCAAGAACTGTGGCCTGGCATGTAGAACCTAATTTTCCTGTATCTCTAGCATATTAAACCCACAATGCCTATGAAATTTAATTCATCTTTTTATGTATTTGCTGTACTTGGTATGCCTCACCCACTTGTTTATGTAAGAAAGCTATCTGACTTAGTTCTCAAGCTCAAGTCATACATCTTATCTATAAATGTTTGCCCTCAACCTTCCTATCCTCTCTTGTGCCCAAGAAATAGCTGATTCCGCATGTACAAACCCATAGCACTTTTTTTTTCTTTTTGAGGAAGATTAGCCCTGAGCTCACTGCTGCCATTCCTCCTCTTTTTGCCGAGGAAGACTGGCCCTGAGCTAACATCCGTTCCCGTCTTCCTCCACTTTATATGTGGGACACCTACCACAGCATGGCTTGACAAGCAGTGCCATATCGGCACCCGGGATCTGAACTGGCGAACCCCAGGCCGCCGAAGCAGGAATTTGCGAACTTAACCGCTGTGCCACTGGGCTGGCCTCCCCATTATACTTTTTAAAAATTTATACTGGTAATCCATGAATACATTCTTATAAAAACAAACAATTAGAGACATGTAAAGACTAAAAAATGAAGTTGTGAACCTTGTCTGCTTTTTTAGATTCCAATCCAATTTCACTCTCCAGTTAGCTTTATAACTCTTGGGTAAATAAATACCCTGGAGTAGAATTACTGGGTTGTATCACATATCTAGTGATTTTAGATTGGATGATGGACATTGTATTACATAATTGTCTGATTTTTATTCTTTTCCTTTAAAGAGTGTTGAGGTTTGTTTTGGGTGACAGTTAAATTGGAGATCTTCTTGATCCTTCTGAAGGAAGGATGTTTGTATGTTTTTAGAGTGGGTTCAACCTTTACTCTAGGCTAGCTTAGCTCTTCTGAGCTCTCTACTGAATGTCCTGGGTCTTTAATGAGGTCTCTTCACTCTGGCTGATTAGAACAGGAATGTCCTAGCCCTTGATGAACTGTGCAGCCTAAAACCCTGGTAGTTAGTCTTTTGCTGGCCTTGTGAGATTTCACCATATACCTGCATAGCTTAGTATTCAGCAAGACTCTTGGGGAACCCCTGCAGGTTTCTAGGGCTCTTTCTCTATATCTCCCACCTCTCTGGTACTCTGTTCCTTGAGTAGCTGCTTCTGCTTCTCTGAACTTTAATCTTTTTCTCCTCAATGAGACTGCCATACTCTGCTTGAATTCTCCCACCCTACATAGTAGTCTGGAAAGTGACTTCTACCAGAAAACCTTGTTTGTCTCCCTTCACTCAGAATCACAGTCCTCTGCTACCTGTTATCCAATGTCTGAATATGGTTGTTTCATATATTTTATCCAGGTTTTTTTGTAGTTTTGTTACCAGACCAAATGTGAGTCCTCTTGTTGGCGAGTTAAATTGCACCAGAAGTAGTTGTCACACAAAGTATAGATTTTATTTACAACGTGCAGCAAATAAAATGGAGACCATAGGCAATAATTTCACAAACTATGGCTCCCTGAGTATGGGGAGGTGGGTACCTTTATTTGGGGTAGGGAATGAATATTCAAAGAGGAAGTTTCATCATCACACGTAGAGATAGGCATAAGCTTGCATATGTGGTTTGAAATCATGCTTTTACATACATCACATGATCTCAAAATGGCTGCTTCACCCCTCCCAGAGGAGGAGAATTTACGATGTTAATGAGGGCAAGGTTGCTTTAGTACAACTCTCTGTCTATTTGTGCAGGTATCATTCTTTTGGTTGCGTTCTGGGCCAGTCTGGTCTGGTTCAGAGTGGTTGGGTCCAGGGCCGTTGTCTTTTAGAGCTTCTTCCTGGAACATAGCTGAAACCGCATAAGCTCAAGACCCCAAAGTTGATAAAGAAAGCAACATCTGCATCTTTCAAGAAGGTAAGAGAATTAGGTCAAACACAAAAGGTTAGAGTTTAGGCAAGACAAGAGAAGCAGGTTGGAGTCCATGGCTGGTGACAATATCATATTAGTATGATAATTGAGTGACCATCTGTGTGCCTATCAGTTAGTGTGAACAATTTTAAGGCTTTTTTCCACTGGAGTATGTTTTAGCACATCCAAGATACCATTATTTTATTTTATCCAGAAATACTTTCAGTGTTAATATTCTAGTAAACAGTTGTGTTGACTGCAGATGATGAAATATTAGGTATGCAGTTTGAGGAAAGAAACCATTCTGAGCCTTTTGAGAACTGTGGTTGGAGAACCAAAGCCTCTTGATCCCAGAATTGACCTAAGACTGCCAGGACTCCCTAGATAATTTTAAAATTTGAAAAACTGAGTTGTAAGAGAGTAGATCCTAAAAGTTTTCATCACAAGGGAAAAAAAAATTGTAACTATGTGAGGTGATAAATGTTAACTAATCTTATTGTGGTAATCATTTTACAGTATATACATATATAAAATCATTATGTTGTACACCTTAAATTTATACAGCCTTCTATGTCAATTATACCTCAATAAAACGGGAAAAAAAGATTTGAAGATCTGGAATGAAATTCTTCATTATCATCATCAAATACTTATGGTATATTTACTATAATTTGTAAGACACTAGCTATCCTGGTGCTGAAAAGATGTAAGATGCTAATGAAGAGAGAAGTATTTAAAATTAATGGCAATATAAAGTGGCAAATGCCAAGTGAGTGAATGTCTCCAAAAGTGGTAATAGCATTTCAGGGGAAAGTGCTAAGTTGTTGGGGGAAGTTTTGTAGATAAGGAGATTTGAGTTACATCTGAAAGGAAAGATAGGCCTTAGGTAAGTTATGTTGCTAGGAAGAACACTGTATAATTAGCTGTACTCTTGAAGTTTCTGTTTGTCTCCCCCCTTCTCCAGTCCATCAGGTTACCTGCCACATTATTATTTTCTGTAACTGGCACTTAAAGTATCTGAGATCTCCTGGACAATAGACTTTGCTGACGTAAATGCCTGTTGAATTTAATTGGTAGTGACAGTTTTCTGTATCACCTTGTTTAGCCCTTCAAAGCATACTTAACATATATTAGGGGCGATTTTTTTTCTTTTAAGACTTCTCTATAATTTTTATGATATGTTTTTGAGCACTGTAGTTTGACTTTTCATTTTTGTCAATTTGATGGCAAAGTACTCCCTCCTCAAGGCTATGAGAAGTTTGACTAGTAGTTGACCTGCCTTATGAGAGAATTTCATGTTTCATTGCCCTTTAGGGGCCACTCATTGACATGAATGCCAAACTGGGAGACATTACTTTTAATTCATGAAGAATACATTAGTAAAGTAAAACTTCTCAAGTTGGGTTAATTTCATTTTTCCTTATTTCTTATGATATTGGACTGGTGTTACTGCTTCGAATAAATATACAGCAGTTTATAGATGTGGAGAAGAGAATGGCATTTGAAATTAGAGGCACCTGGATTCCAATCCAGGTTCCACTTTTTACTGGCAGTGACTTTGGAAAAGCTACTTTTTGAGTTACTTTTTATGCTATAAAAGGAGAAAAATGTGTTAGTAGCTTCTTAATAAGTTTCAGTTGTTACTAATGTCTAGCTTGTCTTTTGGATTATTAAATGTAATCTGCCTCCTCTGGTTATTTAAGACAATGGGTATGTGTTCAGAAAAGAAGGGCATTCAAGTTAACTAAATATGTGGATTCACTAACTATGTGGGTTCTCTTATAATAGTTTTAGTTCTCTAAGGTCTGTAGTAATGTCCCCACTTTCATTTCTGATTTTAGCAAGTTGAATCTTCTCTCTTTTTTCCTTAGGTTTTTCGATTTTTGCTTTAATTGATTTTCTCTATTGTTTTTCTCTTCTCTGTTTTGATCATATCTACTCCAGTCTTTAATCCACTCCAACCTCCTGCTAGTTTTGAGTTTAGTTTGCTTTTCTTTTTCTAAATCCTTAAGGTGTAGAGTTAGCTTATGGACTTGAGATGTTTCTTCTGTTTTAGTGTAAGCATGTTAGCTATAAATTTTCCTCTAAGTACTGCTTTCACTGCATCCCATGATGTTGTGTTTTCATTTTCATTAGTCTCAAATTTCCCTTTTTTTTTCATTGACCTTTTGGTTGTTTAAGAAGTGTTGTTTAATTTCCTCATATTTGTGGATTTTCTACTTTTCTTTGTTATTGATGTCTAGTTTCATTCCACTGTGGTCAGAGAAGATACTTCTTATGATTTCAGTCTTTTAAAATTTATTAAGACATTTTTGTGGCCCAACATACGTTCTATCCTGGAGAATGTTCCATGTACATTTGAGAAAGAATGTGTGTTCTCTTGTTGGGTGGAATATTCAGTATGTGTTTTACGTCTAAGTGACTTACAGTGTTGTTCAGGTTCTTTATTTCCTTACTGATCTTCTGTCTAGTAGTTCTATCCATTATTGAAAGTGGGGTATTGAAATTTCCAACCATTATTGTAGAACTATCTGTTTTTCACTTTAGTTCTTTCAGTATTTTCTTCATGTGTTTTGGGGCTCTGTTGTTAGCTGTGTATCTGTTTATAATTGTGATATCTTCTAGTGGATTTGACCCTTTTATCAGTATATATTGTCCTTCTTTGTCTCTTGTAACAAGTTTTGGTTTAAAACATTTTCTCAGATATTACTGTAACCACCCAGTTCTTAGTTACTATTTGCATGGAATTTCTTTTTCCATCCTTTAACTTTCAGCCTATCTGTGTCTTTGGATCTAAAGTGAGTCTCCTTTAGAAAACTTTGAAATGGAATCATATGTTCTTTTAAACCATTCTGACAAGGTCTGCCTTTTGCTTAGAGTGTGTAATCCATTTACATATAAAATAATTACTGATAAGGAAAGACTTCTGCAAGTTTGCTATTTGTTTTCTGATGTGTTGTATCATTTTTGTTCCTCAGTTGCTCCATTACTGCCTTCTTTTGTGTTTAATTGATTTTTTGCAGTGTACCATTTTGCATCTCTTCTCATTTCTTTTTCTTGTATATGTTTTAGCTGTCTTCTTAGTAGTTATCTTGGGGATTCCAATTAACATCTTAGACTTACAACAACCTAGATTGAATTAATAACTTAGCTTCAATAGCATACCAAAGCTATGCTCCTGTACATCTTTGTCCCTCCTCTTTTGTGTTCTTATTGTTACACATTACATATTTATACATTGTGTGCCCATATCATAGCTATATAATTACTGTTTTATGCATTAGTCTGTTAAATCATATAGTTAAAAAAGTGGATTTCTGAACCAAAAATACAATACTCCTGACTTTATATTTAACCAATGTAGTTACCTTTATCAGTGTTCTTTGCTTTTTCATATGGCTTTGTATTACTGTCTAGTGAGTGTCCTTTCATTTCAACCTGAAGGACTCTGTAGTGTTTTTTATAGTTCTGGACTACTTGGGATAAAATCCATCAACTTTTGTTTATCTGGGAATCCTTTAATTTCTCCTTTATTATTGAAGGATAGTTTTCTGGATATAGAATTCTTCCCCTTTTTTCTTTCAGCGCTTGAAATATTTCATCCCACTGGCCTCCATGGTTTCTGATGAGAAATTGGCTGCAAATCTTACTGAGGATCCCTTCCACATGAGTCACTTCTCTTGCTGCTTTCAAGATTCTCTCTTTGTCTTTCAGTAGTTTGATTACAATGTATCTTGTTGTGGATCTTTTTAAATTTATCCTTCTTAGAGTTTGCTAAGCTTCTTGGATGGTTAGATTCATGTCTTTATCAGATTTGGGACATTTTTCAACCATTATTTCTTCAAATATTCTTCCTGCTCCTTTCTCTTGCCTTTCCTTTAGGACTCCCATTATACATATGTTGGTTATACATGGTGGTGTCTCACAAATTTCTTAAACTGTGTTCATTTTTCTTCATTTTTTCTTTCTGCTCCTCAGATTACATAGTTAATAAAATCACTCATAAATTATAATCACTAACTATTAATTTGTTGGGTTTACTGGACCACAGTCTAACAACTATCCATTATTTGATGTAGTGTACCTATAAATCGGTATACCTTAAGTCCCTGTGGTAGAGGATAAAAAGAGAGCATTGTGTACCAAGTGTTGACTCTTAAAGCTTCTGCTCAGAAGTGACACAAGTTGCTTCCCCTCATGTTTTCTAGGCCAAAGTAAATCATGTGGCCATACTTAATTTTATGTGGGCAGAAAAGCACAATTCTTCTATGTGCCCAGGAATGAAGAATCTAATATTTGTCAGTGGCTTGAAGGACAACCAGGTATGCATGCAATGTGATTATACCTGTCTGTTTCTGAGAAGCCTCTCTTACTAAGCAAGAACTATAATTCTCAATGTGCTTTTATTATCTCCCTTCAAAAAGTCTATGATAAAGTTTCAGAAAAGACATTTCTACTGCCCAAGTCCAGGCCCTTGTATACTCTTATTAACAGTCTCCTAATTAATCTACAATCTCTTTTCCCTCTCCCACTTTATCCTCAATCCATTCTTTAGCACTTATTCTAATATTTCTTTGTGCAGACAAAGGTTATTGTTCATTTCCTTAATTCTCTAATATTTTTCAGTTTCTTAGGACCTGAAATTGAAGCTACTGGCTCATATGTCAACTCCTTCACCTAATAGCTCTGTGACCATGAGCAAAATTCTTAATATTTCTAAGCTTTGGTTTCTTTTCTGGAAAGGTGAGGATAATAATGCCTGTCACAAAGGATTATAAACAATCAGTTGAGATAATGTGTGCAGAACATTTTGCACACTCACACTTGTGTAAATGCTCAATTTATTACTATTTTCCTGGCATCCAATTCTTCATAATCTGGCTTTAACTTATCCATCCAGTCTCATTTTCCATGACTCCCTTCCAAAAATCTGATGCTATACTCTCAAATTATCGTTGACCTAACTAATAATATTTTTGATCATAAAGTTAGATTTTTTTAAATCAATGTAATTTTTAATAGTTTACTGCATATTACTATGTTCGGAAGAAGGGATATCAACTTTCCTGTGAAATTTTTCTCTAATTTTTGTAATGAAAGTCATTGAGAAGTCAAGATTTACTTAAATTTGCTGTTAAATTCTTATCATAATGCTTTAGCACTAATAAATCACTGTTTATGTAAAGGAAAATAGAGGGTTTCCAGTTTCAAGATGGATAATGAAGTTTCCATCTGTCTCATGAAAATCACCAACAGAACAAAAAGTTGAAATACTATTTCCATCTTTGATGAAAGCTAGAGATATCTCTAACCCTTGAGTTAAAAATCGGATGAGAAAGAATAAAATGACTTAGGAAGAATATCAAACCTGAGAGCCTAAGGTTACCTACATGATATTGATGAAAAACAACTTGTTTGATCTGTAAAAACCTGGAGAGTCTTAGGAATTAGATGCGCTAGTACCACAGAATATAGTTGGGGGCTGTAAACAGAGGAATTGTTTGAAAAAATCTGAATAAGTATTACTATGTTTCCACCTCACAGGAGACAGGAAATATATTGTCTGACTGAACCGGAAGGATTCCAGACAGAGTAGGGCAAGGGTGAGATGTAAACTAAAGATGGGAATTAAGTGAAAGTAGTCATACTGAACAGTAGGATGTCAAGTGTTCTTCCCCTGCTTGGCTCCAGACTTTTGGCTTCCATGCTTAGATATCCCAGACAGAATTGAGGGATCCTTCTTGGGGAAATTAAACCACTCCAGGAAAATGACCTAACATGCCCTGATATTTGAAGACCTCGACAAAAATGCCAGTGGGCTACTACCCTGAGGTTCACCAGTTGACATCTAACTTGAATACACAGAGCTTATAATTAACTTTTTCTTATTAACCTGTTGAACAAACAGCCAAGGATTATTAGCCATCTTAGGAAAGTTTCCAATATAAAAGAGAGACACACAACAGAAAAAAGGAAACTCAGAGGAAATAGGCCATGCAGGGAACACAAAAACTTTGAGGAAATAATAATTAACCTCAGACAGATATTGCTTAATAAAAACAAAGGGTGCTAGAAGAAAATAGGGAAGGTGGGTGAGAAAGTTCCTGGAATGAAAAGTACAATAGCAGAAAGAAAATATCCAGTGAAAACATTGGAAGAAACAGTTGTTGAACTCTCCCAGGATATAGAACAAAAGACAAAATAAGAGAGAAAAAGGAAAATTAGAGGTTAATATGAGGTTCAATATGTAACAGTAGGAGGAGTTCCAGAAAGAGAGAACGGAAATGG
Source organism: Equus asinus (assembly GCF_041296235.1). Lineage (NCBI taxonomy): Eukaryota > Metazoa > Chordata > Mammalia > Perissodactyla > Equidae > Equus > Equus asinus. The sequence goes on from NC_091812.1 coordinate 39,649,529, forward strand.
AGAGCCTTATTAGTATATTAAGGAAGCAAAACATGTAGATTTTCCAGACCTGAACTAAAGACATCAGTCACTAGATTGCAAGTGCTTGGTGCAAACAGTGATAGGTCCTCGTACTTGTAGAAAGGGACATTAATTCTGAAATTTCAGAACTCACTAGAGATCAAGAGGAGATCCTAAGAACTTCCAGATGGGAAAAAACAGATCGTAAAGTCTGTGAATAAAAATTGTCATTGAACTCCACAGCCACAGACCAGAGTCTAAATGACATTGGTGCAAAGCCTTTAAAATGCTGAGAGAAATATATTGACTTGTGCTTTTATGGAATTCGTCAAGCACACACTAGTGAGAACAGTATAATGATAATTCTTGTACCCGTCTCCCATATTCAGAAGTTGCCAACATCACCCTTTCCTGTATGCGTGCATACGTTTAGTATTTTGAAGCAAATTCCAGATACTGTATCATTTCAACCCTAAATACTTTAGTTTTATCTGTAACAGGTAGACATTTTAAAGAAACAGCCACAATATTATTACACCTAACAAAATTAACAATAATTTATTAATATTATCAAATACTTAGTCTGTGTTCAGTTTTCTCCATGTTAACTCAAACTGTCTTTTTAGGAGTTGTTTCAAACCAGGATCCATTGTATTTGATGGATATGTCCTAAGTTTCCACTTTTACCTAATGGTTTTGTCTGCTGTATCTGATGATCGTTCCCTGGATCTGTTATTTTTTTAAGGATTACGAAATTGTGATTTTTTTTTTTTATTCTACCATTCCTTCTGCATTCTTTAGCTGTGATCATATAAAGAACTTTCTTTCGTTGTCTCCTTGATATTTACCCTGAGATATAGTCCATACAGGAAAGACAGAGAGATGTTCGATTCTTTCCCTTTTTGTTGTTACAGTAATAAGTCCTAAGAACTTCCAGAGATAACTGAGTGTTTTTAGTATTGTTGTGAATGTAGGGGTTTTTATATATTTGAATTTTAATCAATTGCAGTCACTTTTCAGTGATCTAATTGTCACATCTTTAGCCTATGCAGGAGCTGATAAAAATGCTGTCATTTAAGTGGCATCCTTGCTTTCAGTCACAAGGCTCGTTTTACCATTTCCTGCCCCTGATTTGGAATAAGTCAAATCTCCAAGGAACTTTTGTTTCTTTCAGTGCTCAATGGTATTTTGAAGACCATGACTTGATGCTGTTACTTGGTTGTATTTGCTTTTAGGACTTTTTAATGAACAGAGCTAAAAGTAAAAAGTAAATTTTTCTTTTATGGAACTTTTTTTTAAAAATTGCAGTAATATTGGTTTATTACATTATATAAATTTCAGGTGTACATCATTATATTTCAATTCCTGTGTAGATTACATTGTGTTCACCACCCAAAGACTTATTACAGTCCATCACCACACACGTGTGCCTAATCACCCCTTCACCCTCCTCCCTCTGGTAACCACCAATCTAATCTCTGTCTCTATATGATTGTTTGTTGTTTTTATCTTCTCCTTCTTATGAGTGAGATCATATGGTATTTGACTTTCTCCCTCTGACTTATTCCGCTTAGCATAATACCCACAAGGTCCATCCATGTTGTCACAAATTGCCAGATTTCATTGTTGTGGCTGAGTAGTATACCACATCTTCTTTATCCATTCGTCCCTTGATGGGCACCTAGGTTGCTTCCAAGTCTTGGCTATTGTGAATAATGCTGCAGTGAACATAGGGGTGCAAGTATCTTTATGCATTTGTGTTTTCATGTTCTTTGGATAAATACCCAGCAGTGAAATTAGCAGGATCATATCGTACAACTGTTCTTAATTTTTTGAGGAATCTGCATACTGTTTTCCATAGTGCCTGCACCAGTTTGCACTCCCACTAGGAGTGTATGAGAGCTCCCTTCTTTCAACATCCTTTCCAACACTTGTTTCCTGTCTTATTAATTATTGCCATTCTGACAGGAGTGAGGTGGTATCTCATTGTAGTTTTGATTTGCATTTCCCTGATAGCTAATGATGTTGAACATCCTTTTATGTGCCTGTTGACCATATCTATATCTTCTTTGGAGAAGGGTCTGTTCAGATCTTTTGCCCATTTTTTAATTGGGTGATTGTTTTGTTGTTGTTGAGGTATATGAGTTCTTTATATATTTTGGATATTAGGCCATTATCACCTATATGGTTTGCAAATATCTTCTCCCGGTTGTTACATTGTCTTTTCGTTTTTTTGAAGAAGATTAACCCTGAGCTAATATCTGCCACCAATCCTCCTCTTTTTGCTGAGGAAGACTGGCGTTGAGCCAACATCCATGCCCATCTTCCTCTACTTTATACATGGGATGCCTACCACAGCATAGCTTTTGCCTAGCAGTGCCATGTCCACACCCAGGATCCGAACCGACGAACCCTGGGCTGCTGAGAAGTGGAACGTGCGAACTTAACTGCTGTGCCACGGGGCCGGCCCCCTGTCCTCATTCTTTTTAATTCTTTTTTATCTATTCAGCTTGGGTGATTTCCTCTAGTCTTTCGTCCAGCTCAGTGATCCATTCTTCTGTATCATCTACTCTACCTCTAGTCTCTCTAGTGATTTTTTCATTTTCATTATTGTATTCTTCATTTCTGATTGGTTCTTTATTATATTTTCTAGTTTTTTGTTGATGTTCTCACTGAGTTCATCCGTACTTCTCCCAGGATCAGTGAGCATCCTTATGACTCTTTATTTGAACTCTTTGTCAGATAGATTGTTTATTTTTGTTTCATTTAGTTCCTTTTCTGGGGGTTTGTCCTTGTTCCCTTACTTGGAATGTATTCCTTTGCCTCCTCATCTTCCTTCTTTCTGTGTGCTTATATCTGTCTATTAGACAGGTCATCTACATCTTCTGATCTTGGAGAGGTGGCCTTCTGTAAGAGATGCTTCATGACGCCCAGCAGTGTGCTACCCCCTCATCACCAGTTCCAAATGTTCCAGAAGTGACCCCTGTGTGGGCTCTGTGTCTCCTTCTCTTGTGGCAGGGTTGCTCTTGTTGCCGGTGCCCAGGGAGGCTAGGCTGTCCCCCTGGCCGACTGGTTGTAATTCTCAGCTGCACATGGCTGCTGTGGACTCTCGAGTCACTTTATCGAGCATGGGGAGCCCCAGCACAGTTGGCTACAAGGTCTGATAGCACATTCCTGTTGCAGTTTTTCTGTTATATGAGTAGGCCCCCACCTTGGCTGGTTGCTATGCTCAGGGGCTTATAATTACTGTAGGCATCCCGCCTGCAAGACTGTTATCAGCTCTCTCAGGCTTGCAGCTGAGTGGAGCTGGCCCCAGGCATGGGAGCACCTAATTGTTTTAGGCTTTGAAAGGTGGGGCTGATCCCCTATGTGGCTGTTTGAAAAGCACAAGTCTTCTGTGACTGACAAGTCCCACTGCCCACAGGGGCACACACACCGTCAATGCAGTCCTGCCCCATATGTGCCTCCTGACCCCTTGAATCGGACCCACTCACCCCACTGCAGAGGCCCCACACACTTCATCGACGTGCCACACAGTCCTTCTGCTCCTCGTGCAGGCCCTGTCCCTCAGAGGCAGACCCATTCGTCTGGCTGCAGAGGATCCAGACACCCAGCCTGTGCAGGCCCACAAGTTGCCCAAGGGCTTGCTGTTGGTGGGACCAGTCCCTAGGGTGGGCTGCCTGCCCTGGCTGAGCTGGATTAAATCAGTGCTCTAGTGGGTGGGGCAGACCCTGGGCTAACAGGCCAGGGGAAGAACTCCAATGGTGTCTGCCAGTATTTGCATCAGCACACCTGTACTCAGTCACGATAATGGCTGCTGCCAATGTCTCAGTCCCTGGAGGGGTCTCATCTCTTACTGAGATGTACCCAGAGCCTATCAGGTTATTCTCTTTTCAGCAAAGGACTGTGGCTTTCTTGTGATTTTCTGTTGCTTTCCAAAATGGGTGAATTTGTGCATGGACCCTTGAAGAACCAACTTTTTTCCCTTATGTCCAAAAGCTTTTCTCAGGGTATTCCCTATTGTTGTTAGTAGCCAGCAAAGCCAGATATTATGAGACTCGTCTCAGTTCTGCTGAGTCCAAAGAATGCTTATAGTGGTAATGCTCCCCTACTCAGGGCCCCTGTTCCTCCAGGGAAGGCTGCATACCTTAGGATTGCTCCTGGCTGGCCTTGAAGTTTCATGGCTTGCGAAGGTGGCTTTTTTTCTCTCCAGAAAGGAGTTTCGTCCTTTTCCACCTCAGTCAGGACTGTCCCTTGTTGCAGGGTTTTTTTTTTTTAATCCAGTTTTCACTTCTCTCTCAGAGGTAATTGTTCCCAGAGTAGTTGTAAATTTGTTGTGTCTGTGGGAGGAGATGAGTTCAGAGTCTGCATACTCCGCCATCTTGGCACCTCTCCAGGAAGTAAATTTTAGAAAGGGAAAAAATACATCGTGAGTTAATACTGATATCTCCAATGCAAAGATTGTTATAAGTTAAAGTTTTTAAAACCTTTGAAATTTTTTTAAGTTTTAAAAGTGAAGTTAAAGATTTACTTCTCTAGTTTTATATTTGTGTATTTTTCTTATTGATAACCTTGTTTCCCAAGAACATAAACATAATTGCTTGTTTACTTTATCCTATTGTACTCATAGTAGTTCCAAAATAATATCAATATTCTTATAACAGTATTATGGCTGAATACAGTTTGATTCTTTTATGGTTTTTCCTTAGGAAATTTTCCATTAAGGATGCACAAACTACTGTGTTCCAAAGTTACTTGAAATAATTATTTTTGCTGTTAGCTTGATGTACAATTAGGTTTGTTTCTTTTCTATTTTTAGAGATTGTTGTTGATTTTCATTTTAATTTCCTTTATTAATTATATAAAACATTTTCATGTCCCAAAGTTAAAAAAAATGATAGTAATAACATCCCTCACCCTGTAGTCTCCCTTCTCTTGTAGGTATACATTTTCATTTGGTTTTGGTTGTCATTCATTTTAAAAATAGGAGTGCATGCATATAAACATTGATATTTCCCTTCGTGTCTTACAAATGTAGCATACTGTATACAGTATTGTGTACCTTACTTTTTCACTTAACAACAGATGCTGCGGATCATTTCAGGGAGTTTTTCTACTTTTCCTTTTTTGGCTGCATAATATTTTGTTGTATGAATTCAACCAGCCCTATTGTGATACATATTTTGATTATTAGTCTTTCCTGTAATAAATTGCATTGTGTGAGCATCATTTTTGAGAAATTATGTGCAGCCTAAAATTTTACACCCAAACATTCATCTAGGCATCAAAATAAAGACATTTCAGACTTGAGATTTCTAAATTTGCTTCTCATACACCTTTCTGTAAAGCCCCAAGAGTATGTGAAGCAAGTAAGTAGAAGGTATGGGATCTATAAAATAAATGATCTAACATAGGAAGGAAACAAAGAAGTCATTAGGATGATGACAAAGGAAAATATCAGGATGATAGCTGTGCAGACTTAGTAGGGCAGTGGGCATCAGGAGCGATGCTTCCAGGGGGAAATAAAAAAGGGAATAATAGGTTTAGTAACAGGTTTGACCGTATAGAAGATTATATTGAGATTTGTTTTTATCCGAGCTATTAAGGGTGTGAGAATACTTAGGTATAAGTTTAAAGAAAACCAAGGAAATGAAAGCATGTGGTAAAGTTAACTTCAGGAAAATTAACAAATTATGTAAAGAAAGAAGTGTAGTCACTGAATACTACTTGACCCAGAAGTGAAAAATATTTAATCATCATCATGACAACAATTTGGTAGAATTATGTTGGGAGAATGGGAAAAAATGGGGAATGAGAGTGAAAAGTTAACAGATAATGTCTATAATAATGATGTAAAGCAGTGTAAAATACTGTTTAAAAATATGCAGGTAAATAAAGAACACAGCTAAAAGAATTGAAGCTGGTTGTCTCCTCACTAAATGACTGCTGTGGGGTTTTTTTGTTTGTCATAAGCCTTCTAACACTATTGACTGTTTAAATTATGTGTATGTATTACTTTGAAAAAATAACCTTAAAATTAGATATACATGGAGAATGTCTCAGGGAATTCATCACAGTGTGTGTGTGTGATTAGCAGTTTAGATATGATTCTGATAAACTAATAACTCATGGTGTTCTTTTTAGGGGCTGTCAGATCAAACGTGGACATGTGTAGTTAAACATTAGCCATTCAGACATATAGAAGGAATCAAATATTCCAAGTCATGGCAGTAGCAGAACAGGATGGTAATAAAGCACCACAAGCTTCTATATGGAAAATAATCTAAAACTAAAAAGTAAGCAAAAAGGTTTCTGAGCATCAAAATAATTTTCGTAAAGCCAGGAACCTTAAAAGCTATTGAATTTGTTAGACTCTTTATACATAATTTTAATAATTGCAGACTGGTTTCCAGGATTGTAAGTGACTGAAGAGGGAAAGATGATGTAGGCAGGCTACTTGTTGCCAAGAGTAAGTGATAGCTGATAGTAAGGGAAGAGACAGATAGCTGTTAAATTCCAGCACAGGCATTGAGAAAGAATGGTTCTGTGCCATGTGGAGATAAAGATTCCAAAACAGGTTTATAGTCCTTTTGAGGGATTGTGTGTGATAGCTCAGTTGTGTTGGCATTGACCCAGCCACTCACTCTAGTGCAACCATTTAATGCCAGGAAGTTTTCACATTTAGCCATTTTGCTATTTATTACCAAGTTTTATGTGAAACATCTCTTAATTGCATCCCTGAATCTGACCTTAATTCTGATAACATACCCAAAGGATAGCAGTCAAGGATAAGGTGTGGAGTAAGGTACGATGAGGTAAGGATTTGGATCACTTTGGACATGCACTATGTGGAATGGTATATATCTTCCATAGCTTCCCAAAGCAGAAAGGGCCATCAATCATTTTAAACAGAATATCTATTGATTTCCTTGAGAGTTTGCTTTTATCTTAAGGATTTTTTCCTAGGATTCTTTGATAACACAAGCTACATTGGTCACGCATTTTTTTCTAGTTGATAGGTAGATATGTCTGCTATAATGGAATTTATCTGTTTTTCGTTTGAGAACCTGAAGGACGAACACCTGATTTGTTAAGTTTGACTTTTTTTACTTTGATTGGGTATATATTAGTCATAGAGTGGAGGAGAATTCAATATATTTCTCTTTGATCCTCTGTATTTGCTATTTTTTTTTTTAGAGGAAGTCCACAAATGAAGGGGACACCCCACTTTAAGGAAGAACAGTGTGCTCCAGCATTAGATTTAGAAATGAGGAAAATATTGGATTTACAAGCACCCATCATGAGGTACAGTACCTTGGTTAAATTTAGCATTTTGTGATGACAATATACAGTATACAATATAGTTGGTTAATCACATGACCAATAAAAAAGTTGATTTATTTTCATTGAGGAAAATCTTTTTAGTCCTAGAAATGCTTGATTAGCTCTTATAAAAAATGTGAAGTTTCACAGATGGTACATTATTAAATTATTGTAATAAAGCCCATAATTGGGTATACCAACTGTAATTTTATTTAGAAATTTGTATTTTTTGTTAAGATCTAAAATTGTTTGAATGGTATAACACAGTTGATGTTACTGAAAAAGATACTGATATGCATCTGTAAAAACAATGAGGGGGCACTCTCTACTGAAAAAAACTTCCCAAATATGTTGTTGGGTAAAAAAAGCAAGGTGTACTCTATATAATAATGCTACTATTTGTTTTTAAGAGGCAGCTGGTGGTGTTAGAGTATGTATTGTTCTGGAAGAATACATAAGAAACTGGGCATGAGAGCTCAGTGCTGAGGAGATGGGTTTGGGAAGACTTTTTACCATATACTCTTATTAAATATTGAGCTGTGTGGATGTAATGTATGCATATATTGAACTATATGAACGTAATACCCATGTTTTTTAAACTCTTCTGATTCACAGTTCTAATAAAAGGCTTCTTTCACCATTTCTCTTGTTAGAATATAATACAGATACTAGAAAATAGTAAATAAAATCGTATGCAAGTGGCTGACTGTTGCCTTGCCTTGTTTAATCTATCTTTTTCTACTTTATTCTCTTCGTAGAAAAAGAATCCTTTCCCCTTTTTTGGTTATTTGTTTAAATGTGATCAGGGTTACAAAAGATTGAGTTCAGGTTACTCATCACCTTGGTCAGAAAGTTACTCTTCACCTCAGATTTTATTTCAGCATAAAGATCCTTTTCAAGAAGGTAACTTGTTGCATAAGGAATTTTGAATTTCTGTGGTACAAGCTAGGTGGAACTGTACAAGCATGGCTTTCTACTTCCATCTGGTGGTAAAAAATATTTGGTTCATGGAAATGGGATAGAAAAAGAACCTTTAAAAAAAACATTCCTGCCATCTTGTACAAGTTTAATTGATCAGGTGCTAGTTTTTAATCAACAAATTTAGGTGATTGGAAATCTCTTAGATTTCTCTCAAAACTCAGTAAAATAATTATGTTTTAGAATTATATTATTATTAGCATCTATAACATGTACTTGCTGGAAATTTGATTAGAGATTTCCTGTATGACTTTGAATTGAGTGAGAACGCATGATATGTGGGCTTCATAACCAACTATTTTCCCTCCCACTACCAAAAATATGTCAGATGAAGTTAGGGATAATGGTTATGTTGTTGCTTATAGGCATAAGATTGCAGTGGTGCTGCCATCTTTTAATTTTTGTTTGAACAAAGAATAGGATTAAGCATCCAACCTTTGTTATTAATTGAAGATAGAGAATGTGGAGAAGGTAAAAACTACTAATGTAATTTATAATTAAAACTCTTAGTCTATTTCTAACTAATACCACATAATCAATACTAATAAATACCACAGTTTATTCTGTGTCTTCCTCCATCTCAGGCCCTTAGGAAAGCCCTATGTAGTATATAGTATTTAATATTAGGTATTAAATATATTTACATATTTGAGGATTAGTGGTTATGAATTATATATTTCCCTATTAAGAATATTTGATTAATCAGAAAAACTATTCTACTTCCAAGATCCTACGATTCTACTTCTAAGATCCTAAATTAAAAACAAACAAACAAACAAACAAAAAACACCATCTGTGGGATACCAGATGGCTGCTATAAAGCCCATGAAGTCAGTGATTGGAGAAGTTCTTTGAGGACATAACTTAGAGTACATTTATGTGTGTTTTGTGTGTACTTAACCCCAAGGGTGCTTTTCAAAATATTTAAAAACCAGTATAGCATGAAAGTACATGGGATATTGATTATTGGTACAGGGTCCTGACATCCTCTGATGCCAAGAATTAATTCTTTAATTGTTATATCTTTGTGAGGGAGGGAATCAGTGGTGGGCCAGCACTTGGGTAGCTTGGAACAAGGCTTATTAACTAAACTTTATGGAAATACTCAGTACTTTAATAACTGACATCAGCCTATGTTTTAATGAGTTTGTTTACTTTCAGTTAATTGAGGATATATCTATCTTTTTCTACAGATTCTACATCATGTTTATCACAGTCACAGTCATCTATTAATTACAACATCAAAATTGTGTTTGAGTCTATTTATATTGATGGATTTTTCTCTTGACTCTGGGTCGTGTTTTCCTGTTTATTCGTATGTCTGGCCATTTTTTTTGTCACAGAATTGTGGATAATAATGTGGAGATTCTGAATTATGTTAATTTTGTCAGAAGAGTATTGAGTTTTGCCTTGCAGACAGTTAAATTACTGGAGGGTAACCTTCATCTTGTTCTTAACTTTCATATGCAGTGATGCTTCCAGGAAGATAAGAGCAGGGAGAGGGAGAGTATAGTGTTAAAAAACCTAGTCTGGGGGCCGGCCCAGTGGCACAGCAGTTAAGTGTGCACGTTCCACTTCGGCGGCCTGGAGTTTGCCGGTTTGGATCCTGGGTGTAGACATGGCACCACTTGGCACGCCATGCTGTGGTAGGCATCCCACATATAAAGTAGAGGAAGATGGGCATGGATGTTAGCTCAGGGCCATTCTTCCTCAGTGAAAAGAGGAGGATTGGCAGCAGTTAGCTCAGGGCCAATCTTCCTCAAAAACAAACAAAACCAATAAATAAATAAATAAACCTAGTGTGACTCTTGCTGAATGAAGACCTCTGTTAAGCCAATGACCACTAAATTACCTCTCTTGAAATGTTGTAGCAGATCTATTCTACCCACCACCTGCTACACATACACTTTATCCCTAAAATATATATTTGAAATGAAAGACTATACAGTTGTCCCTTGGTATCCATGGGTGATTGGTTCCAGGACCCCTGCAGATACCAAAATCTCCAGATGCTCAAGTCCCTTAGTCAGCCCTCCGTAACCAAAGTTCTGCATCCGCAGATTCAACCAACCATGGATGGTAACATAGCATTACAAGATCATGGTTGGTTGAATCTGCAGATGCAGAACCCACAGATAGGAAGGACTGACTTGTGTAATATTTTAAAAGGTGAACTTTCTATAAACTGGGAATTTTAATTGATTACATATGCTCTGAAGTTCAAGAGATGAAGCTGGGTAAGGGGATACATTAATCTTTTTCAGTATTTTTATAATTGGGGAAGAAAATGCAATAGATTATTCATTGTCTGAAGTCCTTGGGAAATGAGTGATTGAACTCAACCTTCCAAAGAATTGAAGGTTTAGTTTAAGAATTAAAACATTAACAACATTTTTTTCATCATTATGGAGTAAAATATTTCTGAAATACATTCTTAACTTCTTAAGTATGAAAGGAAATTTAATAGTATGTAATAGAGTATATATTATAGACACAGCATTTTTCATTCTTTCTTATACTTAAATTTGTTATAGCATGTGATATTCTTGAGTACTCTTAAATCCATCTTATTCCATTAGCTTTCTTGATACTAATTTCCACTGGTTTCCCTGGGTCTCTTTTTCTTTCTCTCTGCCAGTACTTTTTTTTTTTGGTGAGGAAGAATGGCCCTGAGCTAACATCTTTGCCAGTCCTCCTCTATTTTGTATGTGGGGTGCTGCCACAGCTTGACTTGATGAGTGGTGTAGGTCCACACCCAGGATCTGAACCCATGAACCCCAGGCCAGCAAAGCAAAGCATGCTGAACTTAACCGCTATGCCACTGGGCTGGCTCCTCTGCCAGTACTTTTGCAGTCTTATTTATGGATTCACCTTTTCTCTTGTCCTTTCTCCTCTTCTTTGCTTCTTCCCACAAATAGTTAATGCCAGATAAAACTAGTACTGCCCCAGGGGCTGGGCATATAAGAGTAAGCCAAGTAGGCATTTATGTGCCATTAGGTAAGTAAATGTTAAATCTCCTTGCACGTATCAATAAGTGCTGAGATCATACTCCATAATTACTTTTCAATACTTAGTCAACTGAGATGTCTTCTGAAGGGAGAAACCATGTTTTATTCACTTTTGAATCTCCAACACACAACGTAGCACCTGTCATGAGAGCACAGGTTTAATAAGTGTTTGTTGAATGAATGAACAATGCGAGACTAAATAATACCCTAGAAATCCAGTGGTCTAGGACTGTGCTCTCCAATACAGTAGCCACTAGTCAAATGAAGTTATTTAAAGTTAAATTAGTTAGAGGTGAACAAAATTAAAAGCTCAGTTCTCCTGTCACACTAGCCATATTTCAAACATACAATCACCACATGTGGCTAGTGGCTACCATGTTAGTACAGATATAGAACATTTCCGTTGCTGGTGAAAGTTCTGTTGGACAGTGCTAGAGGATTGTTAGATTTATACTTCACGGCTCCAGATTGTCATCCTGTCATAAGTTCTTTTTATGGTTTCTCTGCCTCTTTTCTTTCTTGTCAGCTATCACTTATCCTTCCATCTTCTAATTTGCTGTTGCAGTATTTCTAGTTTTTAATCCATCTGTGACTATTGCCACCCATAGTCTTTCATTTCTTCCACAATTTCTGATTCTAGATTGAATTATACATAGATAAAGCTGTAATATAGCTATATTTTAGATAAATGGCAGTTTTGTAAGTAGTTTCTTGATCTTCTCTGCAAGAATATTCTTCAGAGCAGTTATATTGCTACTCATTGCTTTCCCAGTACGCTCCCTTAAAAGGTAATTGATTCTAAATTGCTTACTTCCCTACAGTTTGCAGTCTGTATTGGAAGATCTCCTGGTTGCTACTTCTGATGGACTTCTTCATCTTATTCACTGGGAAGGAATGACAAATGGAAGGAAAGCTATTAATCTTTGCACAGTACCCTTTTCAGTAGATCTGCAGTCATCTAGAGGTAGTTATACTTTCTGCATGGGGTAGAACCAGATGTTTAATATTTGATATAGACATTTTCTACAGATGAACATTGAGTTTTCTACTTTGGAATTAATTATGCAAGAGAGGAGTGTGTGTGTGTCAATAGGAAGGAGTACTTTAGTTGTTTAGTGTTGTTAGTTCATTATTTTGTCCTTTTAACTGTCCTTACAGAGTTTGCAAGCAAAAATGTGAGGGAATTATTTACTGTATTTGTATTCATATTTCACATACTTATTTTTTCATCAGCAGGTTCATTCTTGGGCTTTGCAGATGTGCACATCAGAGACATGGAATACTGTGCCACGCTTGATGGTTTTGCTGTTGTGTTTAACGATGGTAAAGTTGGATTTATTACGCCGGTGTCGAGTAGATTTACTGCAGAGGTATGACTTACTAAAACTTTGTTTATTTTCTTTATTTTACATTTATTAATTTTAGTCTTTGTTATTAAATCTCTCCGCCATTTTCCTTATTTGAGATTTTAGTGATGGTTGTCAATTAATTTTTTTAATCAAAACTATACATATAAATAGTGTAAGTAGACAAATGTATTAGACATGTTGAAGAAAAATGATAGTTCCTGCCCTCCTCCCTGCTCTCTTCGGGCCCAGTTTCATTCTCAGAGGCAACTACTTTTTATTCCTTTACTGCTTATTTTGATATTTATTTTCAATAATCTGAATATTTCCTTTAATTTTTAGTTTTTAGGCTGTGTTCATTGACTTCCCACTGTGGAAAATGACCACTTGCTTTCCTCTTCCTTGTTGGCACCACACTCATATTCTTCTCACCTTCTCAATTTGATTATTGTGATTTTGATTAGATTACTATTCATTGTTTATATTGTTATTGCTATGTAAAATCCATTAGTACCTGAGCCATATGATAAGTTATGATTATTTTTCCGTTACTGCAGATTTCCCCTCCCCCTGGGCATTAATAATTGTTCTTTACGTTTGCTTAGTTTTTATGTACATACCATAACTCAACCTCAAACTGTCTGCTGGTTATGTAAATATCCGCTTGATTCTTTCAAACACGTTAGGTGTTCTGTCCATTTCATCTTCTTGAAGAAATTTCTCTTGGAACCTTCTCACGTGCTCCCAACTGGATTGGTGGCTCACTATACATACCTTTAACACAATTGTACTTTTGGGCTCTCCATCATCCTCATCCTGAGGATTCCTTTTATTCTTTATTTGGATGAGATTCTTTCATAGTTAATGGTTAATATATGATTGATTAATATATGAATTTGGTTACTGTGACAGAGACTTAAAATAAAAATTTGGATTCATTGGAACCTCTCTGGGTTTGGTTGATCTTCACCATGCTTCAGGAGGTAACTGAGTTATCTCCTTTCCTGCCCTCTCTGTATCCAGTGTTAGCATAGAGGGACCACATTCAGCATGTAAACATTCACTTACTTATCCCTGTTTTCATTGTGGTCTAGAGACCACTGGGATTTTTTTGTTTTGTTTTTCTCCAAAGAAAACTCTCCAGTTTTTTTGTTGGATTGGAGGTAGGGTATTTCTTAGCTGTTCAAATTGGGAGGTACTCTAAGATGATCTTAGCTGCTTAAGTAGGCTTTGAGCCAATCCTCCTGCTTTTAGTTCAGCCTTTCAGAGACATCTAAATTCCCAAGCCTTTTGTGTACCCTACAATGTAAATTTAACTGTTTCTCAACATTGTTTACTGCCAGTTAAGGATTTTATTCATCCGTATGCTTCTCAGCTTCCAAAATTTTTGATGCTACCTCCTCTCCCATTCTTGTCCTTACCAGTTTATGCTTTTTGAAAAAAATCTTTTCTGTTACAAAAATTGGTGTTTTAAGAGTCAAAGAAGCTAAATATTCATGTTCAGTCTGCTCTTTTAAACTGGAAAGGATTTTAAGTTTTGAAGGGCATATTTTCTCTACATCGTATCAGCTTTCTGATTCCTAATAAAATATTTTCCATTAACAACTTTATTCAAATGGTAATTTACTAAATAATACATTTGTGATCAAAACATGTCAATATATAAATAAGAATAAAAATAAGCTTCTGAAGAATCTAATTTTTTTTACAAGGTGCATATATTTGTAATTATGTTTGGGATTTTTTAGGGTTTTTTTGGAGGTATAAGTGACATTCAACATTATATTAGTTTCAGGTATATAAGATAATGATTCGATATATGTACATATTGAGAAATGATCATCACAGTAAGTCTAGTTAACATCCATCACCATACTTAGTTACAAAGGTTTTTTTTCTTGTGGTGAGAACTTCTAAAGATTTACTCTCTTAGCAACTTTCAAATATGCAATACAGTATTATTAACTATAGTCACTATTACTATACATTACATCCCCATGGCTTATACATTTTATAAATGGAAGTTTGTGCCTTTTGACCCCCTTCACCTATTTCACCCACCTCTGGCAACCACCAATCTGTTCTCTGTATCCATGAGTTTGGTTTTGTTTTGTTAAGATTCCACATATAAGTGAGATCATACAGTATTTGTCTTTCTCTGTCTGACTTGTTTCACCTAGCATAATGCCCTCAAGGGCAATCCATGTTGTCACAAATGGCAAGATTTCATTCTTTTTTATGGCTGAATAATATTCCATTGTATCTATATATCGCATTTTCTCTATCCATTCATCTGTGATGGACACTTAGGTTGTTTCCATATCTTGGCTATTATAAGTAATGCTGCAGTGAACATGGAGGTGCATATATCTTTTTGATTTAGTGTTTTCTTTTTCTTTGGATAAATACCCAGAAGTGGAATTTCTGGATCATATAGTAGTTCTCTTTTTAATTTTTTGAAGAACCTCCATACTATTTTCTATAGTGGCTGCATCAATTTACATTCCCACCAATAGTGCTCAAGGGTTCCATTTTCTCCCACAACCTTGCCAACATTTGTTATTTCTCTTTTTGATAATAGCCATTGTAACAGGTGTGAGGTAATATCTTGTTGTGGTTTTGATTTGCATTTCCCTCATTGTTAGTGATGTTGAGTATCTTTTCATGTACCTGTTGCCTGTCTGAGCTCTTCTTTAGTAAAATGTCTATTCAGATCCTCTGCCCATTTTTTCAATCGGATTGTTTTGGAGTTTTTTTGCTATTAAATTATATGGATTCTTTACATATTTTGGATATTAACCCCTTATCAGATACATGATTTGCAATTATTTTCTTCTGTTCAGTAGCTTGCCTTTTTGTTTTGTTGATGTATGCTAAGCATTTAAGTGTTTTTACTGAAAACAAAAATATTAGAGCTGAAGAAGTGATTGACTCATTTCTGAGTATCAGCTTTTATTATTACTTGGTTAAAGAAATTTTTCCAGTAAATTAAGGATTTAAAAAAATAATGAAAAATAGATGGACATTATTAAATAAGTTATAAATAAAAATTATAAATTACAAGAAAACAACATATGTATTACCAGTAATTGGGAAATACACTAATGTCATATTTATATTAGGCATTTATTTAAGTGCTTTGGAAAAATTCTATTTGGCATTGTTTAATACATTTAAAGATGTATTAAAACATGTCAGATTATGCTGCTCCTCTGCTCAGAACCCTTCAGTAGACCTAGATAATTAGGACAAAACCTGCTGAGGACAACTAGAAAGGCTGGAGAAAAAATATTTTTTTAATGTACTTAAGGGCTTTGGAGAACAAACGAGAGTAAAGCACTACCAGGCTAGGGGAGGCCAGAGGCCCAGTGAGCTAAGCCCAGTGGCGTGAACAAACACGGCTAGATCCAGTAACACAGATGGATCTCACACATGTGTTGAGTGAAAACCACTAGACACAAAAGAATACGTACTGTGACTCTATTTTATAAAATTAAAGGAAAAATAAAAACATAGGCAGTTCTGAATTAGAGTTTGTATGGATACATATTTTAAGTGGTAATGGTTTAAAGGAAAAGAAGGAAGTGATTACCACGTAAGTCTGGATATTGGTTACTTTTGTTGTAGGGGTGAGGGTTTATTGATCAGGAGGGACACTTGGGGGACTTTTGAGTACTGATAATCCTTGGCCTGAGTGGTAACTCCACAAGGGTTTACTTTGTGATATTACTGAGGTGTACATTTTTGTTATGTGCATTCTTCTCTGATGTATTATAGTTCATAAATAGAAAAGGTTAAAGAAGTTAAAGATACTCCAGTGACTACCCAAATAAAAATTAGAGAAAAAGCCAAAGTTCTTATAGTGGCTTTCAAAGCCTTATAAATCGGGCCTTCTACCTGTTACCTCATCTACTACTTTTCCTTCCTCCATTCCACTTCACTCCATCTTTGATGTTCTTTGAACATGCCAGAAATGCTGTTACAATAGGGCCTTTATATTTCCTACATCTTCTTCAGTACTTTCCTCAAAAGACACTTTCATAGGGAAAACCATTTAATATTAAATCTTTCCCCCATACTCTCTCTTTCCTGTAACTGCTTTTACCACCCTCCAGGACACATTGTGATTTTTTTTAACTTGTCAGTCTCCTGACAAATGTAAGGCAGGGATACAGGTAGGGATTTTGGTGTGTTTGAATCCCTGCCATGTATCCTCAGCACCTAGAGCAGTGCCTGATGAGAATAGTGGGCATCTGGAAAATATTTGTTATGGGAGTGAATGAATGAATTTCAGTTGAAGCAGTGGTCCAGAGAAACAATGCTCAATGCTATCTTTACCATTTTTTGTTATCTAAAATAATGTCTAGTTTTATTATTAAAATTGAAAAATAAATAAAATTCCTGCAAAAAAAAAAGCAGATATTCCATGTTTAGATAGTAGAATATATAACTCATTTGGGAATTAAATAAAATCTGTAGTATTACATTTCAAACAGAATTGTAATTATATTGGATTCTCTAATGTTTACTATTGGGATTATCCAAAAATAAAAGTGCTGTATTGTAGTGTGCTATTTTTAGTGCTTACTAACTCACAGTCATTATAGTTTTTGCCTTAGAATTTATAATGTAAGGTACTCTTGATTTTACAAATAAAAAAAGACAATGGAGCTGATCTATTCTGTATTTATATTCAGAATTAAATAGCATTTAAGCTTAAGATTTAAGCTTTTTATTTATTGAATGCTTAACTTGTTGAATGCTAGGCATTGTATTAAGTGATTTACATGTATGTATGTTCTCATTTAATCTTCAAAACACTCTAAGAGGTGAGTAATTTGCAGATAAGAAACAGAAGCTTGGAAAGGCCAAATAATCATTTAAGCAAGTGAGTGGTAGACAATGAGATGTTATGTCAGGCTGCAAGATACCATGCTATCAACCATTATACCATAAAGCAAAGGAGTAATAGAGAATAGTAAGCAATTGCAAATCATGAATTGCTTCTAAAGGATAGACCACATAAAATTTACTGTTTTCCACTCATTGGGACGTTAAACTCTGCGTATGTGCTAGATGATGAGAATAATAATAATAAGCAAGTTAGATGCAGTTTCTGCTATCAAGAATTTTAGAAAAGATTTGAAGATCAAATATCCATTTTTTTATTATTTTGTAAATAGATTAGCTGGTACTAGACTGAGCTCATTTGGGAATATTTATTGAACCATTTAGTGAAATTTGGGGAGAAAATTCAGATGATAGTCCTGATGGGATATTTTCCTATGCACATGAAACCAAATAAAGCCTTATGAAACTATGTTTATTAAAGGAGAAATATATTGGTTACAGTATATTTTGGAGAACACTTTTTAAACCTTAACTATTTTTCTTTATTATAGCAGCTTCATGGAGTTTGGCCACAAGATGTTGTTGATGGAACTTGTGTAGCAGTAAATAACAAGTATCGACTAATGGCATTTGGTTGTGCAAGGTAATTGGTATAGACTTCTGCATTTTAAAAGTTATGCCAGAAATAGTTTGTTTTTTTAAACATGAGATGTTCTTAACATAGTTGTAAACTTTGTCATGCCCGTCATAACTTGTGAGTCAGCCTTAATATAAAATTCAAAAGTATTTTATTAATTTGAAGCCAACAAATTAAAGTTGGGCACATTTTGGAGATTAAGCATTTGAATTTGTAAAAGTGAGCTTTTCTTCAGTGGTAGGAAGTTGAGTTACAAGTTAAAAGAGCAAATCAGTTAAAATTTAGGTACTGTTTAAAAGGGAATCACAGGGGCCGGCCCCCTGGCTCAGTGGTTGAGTTCACGCACTCTGCTTCAGCAGCCCAGGATTTTGCTGGTTTGGATCCTGCGCGTGGACATGGCACTGCTCATCAGACCATGCTGAGGCAGCATCCCACATAGCACAGCCAGAAGGACCTGCGACTAGAAAATACAACTATGTACTGGGGGGCTTTGGGGAAAAGAAGAAGAAGTAGTAAAAAAAAAACAAGATTGGTAACAGATGTTAGCTCAGGTGCCAATCTTTAAAAAAAAAAAGGATCAGTAAGATATTTTTCTTTTTTTTAAAATAATCCTTTCTTTTTAAGACATCAGTATTGACGTTGCCTTTGAATTAGTGTGTGTGCCTTAGCGAATTTTATAAATTAGTTTCTTGCTTTAATTCGGATAATGCAGGTTTAAGAAGTAAAGTTGCATACCAGTTATTCATTTGACAAATATCTTTGTGTCTGCCATGTACCAGGCACAGTTCTAAGCACTTGTGATACATTAGGAAACAACAAAGATAACTGACTTTGTCAAGTTTATATTTTGGCTCAAATAAAAAGATTCTATCAGATATTTCTAGTGCCTTACATTGTGTAGTGCTTTTTAGTCTTCAGAACTCTTAAACGCAAAATTCCATTTTGCCTTTACAGAAAAACTTAGTGGTTCTATAAAATATATATCTAGTATAATCTCCAGCTGCATAAGTTAGGTATTAAAATATTTTTATTAGTATAAGTAATACACGTTATAAATTACTGCCTTCATTGCACTGTCGGTAATCTCTTTGTAAAGTGGGGAATCCTCATCCTCAACACACTGCTTCTTATTGAGGAGATAAATGTAGAAATATAAGTAAATTTAACTTAGTACAAGAAAGAAGGAAAAGCCTATATTTTTTTCATGTTCATGGATTTGATTTGGTCACATTTTGTTTAGAATTCTTAAATATATGTTCATGAGTGCATTTTGCTGATGATTTTCTTCTTCTTCCTCTCCTGGTTAACATGTCTCATAGAAAAAGTTGGGGAAGGGTTCCTCTCTTTCTCTTCTCTGTTCATCTTTGAACGTGTGATCAAATTTTTCAGTGAAGCAATCTGAGCCTAGAATTTTCTTTGTGGGAACTTTCTGGATTACTGATTCAGTTCAGTTTTAAAAATAGATTTAAGAATATTTAGATTTTAACTTTCACATTGTAAAATAAAAACATCCTTGGGGCCGGCATGGTGATTAAGTTCACGCACTCTCCTTGGGATTAAGTTCACACACTCTCCTTGGTGGCCCCGGGGTTTGCAGGTTCAGATCCTGAGTGTGGACCTACATACCACTCGTCAAGCGATGCTGTGGTGGCATCCCACATATAAAATAGAGAAAGATTAGCACAGCTGTTAGCTCAGTGACAATCTTTCTCAAACAAAAAGAGGAAGATGGGTAACAGATGTTAGCTCAGGGCCAGTCTTCCTCACCAAAAAAAAAAAAACCACCAAACAAACCCGCAACTTATAGGAAGGTGCATAATTCAAATATTCATAGTTTTACAAAACAATTCTAATATTAACACCCATCTGTTCACAACTGGGTTGATAAATAGAATATTGCCAGCTGATAGAAGTTTTACCCTTGCCACTCTCTAATCATAGCTCCCATCCATTCCCCTCCCTGACTCACTTAAACGTAATCAGACTTTTGTCTTTTGTGATAATCATTTCCTTGTCTTTATAGTTTTACCTCCCATGTATGCAATTCCTAAATAACATAATTTACTTTTACATGATTTTGAACTTTATATGAATAGAATCATATTCTATGTTTTGTGTCTTCTCTTCAGTTACCATTGTGAAATTCATCCATGTTGTTTGCCAGTAGCTGAAATAGTTTTTTTGGATTGATTTATAAATAGTGTTCTGGTGTATGAATATACCATAATTTATCTGATTTTCTGTTAAAGGACATTTACATTATTTCCTGGCTTCCAAAACAAGAGAGATTCTCTTATATAAACCCAATATCTTTATCACACATGAGAAAATTAATGAAAAATCCCTAGTAAGATCTAATACTCAATTCATATTCAAATTAACCCAGTTGTCACAAAATTTCTTTTATAGTGCCTTTGTTCCAACCAGAATCAGTCAAAACTTATGACTTATATTTGGTTTATTTCTCTTTGTTCACCTTTTGCCTATAACAGTCTTTACACCTTTCTTCTTATTTTCATGCCATTAACTTTTTAAGAGTCCAGAATTGTTTATAGATTGTCCTACATTCTAAATTTGTCTCATTGTTTCCTCATAATGGCATTTAATTGGTTTCTCTAACACCTGTGATGACTTGAACCTTGAAGCTGGTTCTTATTGAGCAGGTACAGTCAGATGACTAGGAAGCTCACACCACATCAGCATTTAGAGGAAATTCACAGAGACAGAAGCAGTGGTGGGTGTGCAGTTCCACATCGCTTACATTCTGGGCTAGCACCCAGGGGTCTAGCAAGGCCAGATGTTAGATGTCTATTCCAGGAGAGGTACTCTTCCCCTTCCCCCAGGATAGTGAAGGTGGAATCTGGACCTTCAGCCTTTCAGTCACCTCAGTTTCCATTGATTGGGAGAGTAACAGCTCTTCTGGCATGATCATGGGTTGGGGTGAAAGTGATTTGTAGCTGTGTGACATAACAGACCAGTGACTTCTAGCCCTCATCTGTCAGCACTTACACAATTAATTGCCTGGAACACTAGGCTGTAGCTGATGTCCTTAGAGTTTTATAAGAAGCCAGCTTTTGGGGCCGGCTCCACAGCCAAGTGGTTAAGTTCTCATGCTCCACTGCGATGGCCCAGGGTTTGGATCCTGGGCACGGACATGGCACCACTCATCAGGCCACGTTGAGGTGGCGTCCCACATCCCACAACTAGAATGACGTGCAACTAAGATGTATAACTGTCTACGGGGGCGGGGGGTGTGGTTTGGGGAGATAAAGCAGAGGAAAAAAAAAGAAGAAGATTGGCAACAGTTGTTAGCCCAGATGCCAATCTTTGAGGAAAAAAAAGAAGCCAGGTTTCTTTTAGGATGCCAGTTTGTAGGGCATGTGTCTTACAGCCTGTTCATGTTTAATAGTTAGATTCTGGTTAAATGTTTTTGTTATTAGGTGATGTGTACTTCCTGTGGCATCATGTAGCAATAATGTTGAATTGTCCCAGTATTAATGGTGCTAAATTTGATCTCTTACGGTGATAATAGCTATATCTCTATTATAGAGATGTGGTTTTTGCTTTGAAATTAGTAAGTTGTGTCTTTTTAGTGAAAAAATATTTTTCTCCTAATGGGCTGATGAGAAATGGAAAGAAAAATAATTTACAGAATATAGGCACTATAGAATACCTCAAAGGTTAATTGTGAGTCTTTTGTATGTATTGACTTAGCACCTGCTTCTTACATTAGAAATATTTGGATCCTCACTGACTTGTTAGAGCTTAGCAGCCAAGAGTTAACACTTGAGAGTTGTCAAGTGCAAAGCAAAAACAAGTAAATACTTGCTAGGCACTTAGTGCCATCTTTCAGCGAGGTGTCTCATTGGGCAGGTAGTCTAGAAAGATATCTGTTCCAGGCATTTGGCTTCTGACTAAGATGGAATAGCAGATCAGATTTTCTCTCAGAGAACTACCTGAAACAACCAAGAAAATGAACAAAAATATGAAACAAGTGTTTTGAATTCAAGACATAGGACATCAGGCAAGAAAGGACAGTGATCCCTGAAAGATTAGAAACTAAGAAAACTCTTCGAGTGCCCCAACTTTAATTACTTTGAGAGAGTTTCCAGGGTGCAGCATGAGGAGGGGGAGACAGAGCGTAGCAGATTTCCTGAGTTGAGTATGTGGAAATGAGAGTCTGGAGAGACCAAAGCAGCTAGGGCTCACAGGACAGACACCAAAGAGGAGAAAGTGGCACAAAGGACTCCATAAAGTTGTAGAGGGTCCCTTTTCAGTATTAAACTGAAACGTGGAAGATATAGAAAAGACCCAAATCAAACACTACAGAAGAAAGGATTAATAAACTTGAAGAACATAACAAGAGAAATTATCCAAAATGAAACACAGAGAAAAGAATTAAAAACAAAGCATCAGTAAGCTGTGGGATAACTTCAAGTGGCCTATTATTGCAGATGTTTTATTTAGTCCCAGTCTTAATCTTTGAGGACTGTCAGACCTGGCCGGAAATGGATCATAGCTGCTTTGGGGAAACCATCTGACTTCTCCTTCCACGAAGGAGTGCACATAAGTGCCAGAACATTCTAGCAGTCATAAGCCAGTGTCATTCTAATGTGTGGAAAAGTAAAGTATTTTAAAAACAACACTTCTGTTAAATTTTTGATCTAAAAATAGCTCCATAAGCAAAAACACTATTTTTTATGATCATTTAGTTCAATTTTGAAATGTAGCTTAGATGTAATATGTAGATTTCTAGTTTTGGTTTCTGGTCCTTAAAATTTGACTCTTGTAAAGAGTTGGTTGGTTGGTTGGTTGGGTTTTTTTTGAGGAAGATTAGCCCTGAGCTAATATCTGCTCCCAAGATTCCTCTTTTTTGCTAAGGATGACTGGCCCTCAGCTAACATCTGTGCCCATCTTCCTCTACTTTATATGTGGGACTCCTGCCACAGCATGGCTTGCCATGTGGTGCCATGTCCGCACCCAGGATCTGAACCAGTGAACCCTGGGCCACCAAAGCAGAACGTGCACACTTAAGCACTGTGCCACTGGGCTGGCCACTGTAAAGATTTTTTAAATGAAATAATTACATATACTATATATACAAAAGCACATGTATCATGTGTATAGATATAAAAAATAATATAAGATATAAAAAATAATAAAATGAAATTCTGTATAAATTACCATCCAGCATGAGAAATAGCACATTACCAGTGCTGATGCAGCCCTCTGTTTCTCCTCTTCTTAGTATTCTCCTTTCTCCACCAGCCAGTCAATAATCTGGAATTTGTGTACATTAGCTCTTTGTTGTATCTTTACCACAAATGTATATAACTACTGTGTTTGAATGTTTTTGACTATATAGAAACAGAATGATTCTCTCTCTCTCTATATATATATTTTATTTTTTTGCTATCCATTTTAATGCACGACTAAAGTTCATTCATTTTCAGTGCTATATGGTATACTACAGCTTATTTTTTCTTTCTCTTATTGATATTCAGATTTTTTTTCCCTTTTTTTCACTTATGTACAATACTGTAATGAATGTTGCACGTGTTTCTTGTTAAACATAGGCAAGGCTATTTCTGGGGTATATCTAGAGGTGAAATTGCTACGTTACAGAATATACATTTATTCAAATTTGAGATAACTACAAATTATTTACAAAATGATTTTGTTCTAGTTTACACTCCTACCAGCAGAACGTAATAGTTCCCATAATAACGCTTTTCATATTTGTATTTGTCTTTTTCCACTGAAAGCCTGTTTGTTTTTCACAGTGGTTCTGTGCAGGTTTATACAATAGATAACACCACTGGAGCTATGCTGCTGTCTCATAAGCTAGAGCTAACAGCAAAACAATATCCTGGTGAGTCCTCCTTTTTTTCCTTCTTATTTTAACATTTTTAATGTACAGTTAATGATATGCTCCCATATTAAGAATAATTGCCATAAGACTATACAAATTTCTCTCATGTTTGGCATCAGGAAAGAAAGGTCAAATAAAAAAGAGCACCCATCTACATCTAATCTAATTCAATAATAAAAATCTTATTAGCCTCAAGCAGGAAGCTGATGTATCTCATGTTGTAATCTCAGTTAAACATTAGAATATTTAATTGTTAACAGTACTTAGTGTTACCCACATGAATACCAATATTTTTGCTGTGATTTCTTTTAACAACTCATAACTTCCACTCGAGACCATTTTCTGCCTGAAATACATCCTTTTGGATTTCCTTTAGTGAAGTTTTTGTGGTGGTAAACTCTTTTTTTTTTTTTTTTGTCTGAGAATGTTCTTTTTCCCTTGTGATTTAATTATAGTTTAACTTGGTTTGGTATACAGTTTTGGATTGACAGTTATTTTCTCTCTGTACATTGAAGAAGTTCCAATGTCATTGGGTTTCATTGATACTAATGGGAAATCTCCAGTCAAGTGTTATTTCCTTTTCTGGAGACTGGCTTTTTCTCTTTAGCTACCTTTAAGACCTTCTCTTTGTTTTTGGTGTTCTGCAGTTTCACTGTGATGTGATAGGTGAATACTTTTTTTTTTCTCTTCTACTTGAGACTCAGACTTAGTGGATCTGAGAATTTCTCTCTCTCAACTGTTCTGAAAACAAAATATGTAAATATTATCTCTCTAAATATTTCCTCTTCTTTAATCTCTTTTTCTGGAAATCTAATAGACTTATGTTGTACTTTTTCCCATGTTTCTTAACCTTTTTAAATTTTTCATTTCTTTGTTTCTCTAGACTGCATTCTAGAAAATTTTTCCATATCTGTCTTCCAGTACACTAATTCTCTCTTCCTTTGAGTCTTATATGCTGCTTAATCTGTCCATTGAGTTTTAAATTTCAATTATTGTATTTTTTTAATTCTAGAAGGTTTACTTAGGTCTTTTCTAATCTGTGTGCATCCTGCTTCTACTTGCAATATTCTTTTGTTTCTTTAGATAGAAAAAATGGTTTTTATATTCTCTGTTAATCTCAATATCTGAAGCCTTTCTGAGTTCTATTTTTGCTGTCTTGGTTGTTTGAGTTCTCATTCATTTGTTTATGTATTTTAGAATTTTTGACTGAGAGCTGAGTATTTTCCTGGATACTTACTTATGTGAATGCTTTGAGACCTAGATTGAATTTGAGTTCTTCCAGAGAGGATTTGTGTTTGTTTCTGCCAGTCACCTGGGAGTACTACATCGATCTGGAACTCTTTGTATTATATTCTCAGAGATTTTTTTGAATTTTACAAGTTGCACAAATTATGGATCAGAGTGAGGACTGACTTGTGGTTGCAGATTCTCAGGGGAGCTTCTTTATTTTTCCATTCAGTACCATGGACAAAACATGAAAGTGTCCCATCCTGTTTCTTGATCTTCCACATGGTAGAGTTTAGTTCTCATTCTCCCTTGTACCATGGATGTACCCCTTTATAGTCCCAGCATTACATGGATATCTTCTGTTAGATTCCCTGCCTTGACCAAGCTCTGAACTTTGTCTCCTGTTCCTCACATGCTGTGAGTAATCAGAGATAGATAGAAGTCAGGGTCTGCAGGATTTGGCAGAAAAATTCAGGGCAGAAGTACTTTGTACACTCACTCACTTCTCAGTATTTTTGATTGTTTTGAGATGTTTAAGTGTTCTTTTCAACATTTTAGTTGTTTCAATGTAGCAAGTTATTCAAGGTGTCTAATTTGCTATCATGCCAGAAATAGAAATTTGTTTAAGTTTTGTGATTCTTATTGTACGCCCTTTAAAAACCTGCAGATATTTTTCTCTATGGACAATTTTTGCTGTAACCTACAAGAACAGAGTACTGTGTATTTTTAATTGTGGTTTCTGACCCTTTTATCTGTTTATTTTTTTATCCATACTTATGTTGTGCTGTCTAATACAGTAGCTACCAGCCACATGTGGCTATTTAAATTAAATTAATTGAAATTGAAGAAAATTAAAACTTTATTTCCTCAGTAACATCTAAATGTTTAATAGCCACATATAGCTCATGGCTAGCTATTAGACCGAGCAAATATAGAATGTTTACATCATTAGAGGAAGTTCTGTTGATTGCTTCTGTTGGACAAGACTGTGTTGAGTTTTTTAGATTGTTCTCTTTTCTCAGGTTCATGGAATACAATTGCTCCCTTTGGTTATCTACTGACTCTCACTCTTGTGGTCTTTGTTGTGGGAGAATTCTGCCCCCTTGAGTTATATAACTTTAGGCTATAAACCTGCTTGAGATGTTGGGAGACTTCTGTTGTCCTCCTACATCTTGAACTGAGACAAGGCTTCCTTCTTTTCTTCTGGCTCCATTGGCTGATTTTTTATAGGTTGCAGTGCTTCCAGAGTCCTTACATGATCCAGCAGCTTCCATTCAGATTCCTTCATTCATGCTGGCCTGAGACTCCTTTTTTGTCTTTGTAAGAGATGAGAAACCCCAACTCCATAGTCATTTCTAGGGCTCATCCCAACCTTCTATCCCTATATTTCCAACCTCGCCCCCCGGCTCCCTTAGCTCAAGCGCTAACCAGTCTTGCTTTCAGTTCTCTCTTTTCTTTTAGCTCCTGGAGATCTTCCTTTTTTGGAAGTTCAACTCTGTAACAAAGTCTTTGGATTACTTTTTAACATTTTTCTCGTTATGCAGATTATCATAATCTATATTTATTGTAGGTTACCAGCTAGATAAATTTCCTGTAATCCTGCTGCCTGAAGATTAGGTTAATCATGATTAATATTTTATTGTATATCTCTTTGACTAGATTTAATATATGTATAATGGTTGGAAAATGTATATGAATTATGGTGGGAAGTGCTAATGTGAGGATTCAAACAGGCAGAGTAAAAAAGTTCTTACTCTGTTAACTTAGCCTGTCTTCTGTAGGCTAAAATCTGTATATCTCCCCTTTGTAACAAATATAGCAAAAATGTGTTAATACTGCAAATGGAAAGAATTTTATTTTTAAAGAAAGTGATGCTGTAGATAGCTTTTGAATTGCTGATAGGAAATGCTGGCATATTGCATTTAACTCTGTTGTAAGGAAACTTGGATTTTACTACACAAAGTTTTCTCCTTTAGTAATTATATATGGCATTGAAAGAACTATTATTAGTTAAAAGAAGATATGAGCACCTTGGAATACTCAAGCTGGAGTTTACCTACTTAATCCTAATAGATTAAATTTCAATTTATTTTAACTTGGATCCCTCTGATATTGCCAATGGATCATGAAGATAGTGGTAAAATATTATTTTACATTTTAAAACACCTCAAAAGTACTGTGCAAAGTACTTTTGACATTCAGTGTTAAATCATTTAAGGGAGCTATTATCCCACATTTTACAGAAACTAATTTTCCCAAACCCAAAGACTTTTAAGACCACCAGTTGTAGTTATTCAAGCTAATAGTGGCCAGATGGCTTTTACTTCTTATCAATCACTTGGGCACTGAGTTTGTTCTGCTTAGGTCAAGTCAAGGCTAATGGCCTTACTGATTTTAAATAGCCCTAAATGAGCAGGGTTCATCTCATTATTTGAAGCAGACATACCTTTCTGCTTATTTCACTTGAAGATATAGACTGTAGTAAATACTAAGTATTTCTATAGCTGTCATTTATTTTTAACTCTTCTTGTGATTTCTTAACAGACATTTGGAATAAAACAGGAGCTGTTAAATTGGTCAGATGGTCTCCTGACAATAGTGTTGTAATAGTGACCTGGGAATACGGAGGCCTTTCTTTATGGAGTGTGTTTGGAGCCCAGCTGATTTGTACACTTGGAGGAGATTTTGCGTGAGTCAATAAAGACAAATTTTAGATAAAATTACTCCATTATCTCCCAGACAGTATACATACACAGAAACTTTGTGTCATACAGCTACCCTTTTGCTTTATTTGACTCTTAGTCTAAAACAGTTTGTAAGGTTCAGAATTAATTTGTTCAGAATGTATTGTTTCTCTGAAGATCCATCCTCTTAAAACTGACTGTTCATTCAGTAAAAGTGCATTTATTTATTGAATCCCTAATTGTGTATATGATAGCATGTTAGATTCAAGGCTAAATCCAACATGGTTCTGCCTTCAAGGAACTTATTATCTAATAAGAGCGGTAAGCCATGTATATGAATAACTAGTAGAAAATGGAAACTTACATTATCTCATTGGTTTAATGTATGTTAACCTAGTGGGTTGATAGGAGTGGGTTGATATCTCTGCTGACTTCATATACTACCCTGAATTTCGGTCCTGATGAAATGCGCACACCTTCCCAAACTACATGACCCTGTCAAGAAGTTACTTAGGACTGGAAGACTGTGTCTCGGTGATATGCCTAGGTATATTAACCAGCAGTCTCACATTTCATGTGTTATTATGTATTTCTATTTTGAAGCAACAAAATCAATTTGATTTTTCTTTAAATTAAAGCTTGTTATATGTAATTAGAGGACGCTCTTGAATTAACTTTCTCTTCTGTTTCAGTTATAGATCTGATGGAACCAAAAAAGATCCCCTTAAGATCAACTCTATGGTAAGTACTTTCTATAAAATATTGGTATGGTATAAAAAAACTTGGATTTTTCCTCTTCCTTTTTCTCTCATGTTGGTCTGATAAAATTACAAGGTATTTTAGTCCTAGCAGACTCATATAGTTCTTGTTTTGATAAAAGTATTTTTTTAAGAATCAGGATGCTGCCCAATTTTCAGTATTTGATTTTGGTTTTGCTTAGATGTGTCCATCAAGCCCCTGACGTCTTTGAGAACATAGTGACTGTTGAAATTAGGCCTTGGTTTTTCCAAAGCATACCTCCATTTCTTATGTGACTCACTAGCCTAGCACTCACTTCTCATGGCCTCCTTTCTTTTCTTTTTGGTGAGGAAGATTTGCCCTGAGCTAACATCTGTTGCCAGTCTTCCTCTCTTTTGTATGTGGGACACTGCCACAGCATGGCTTCATGAGCAGTGTGTAGGTCCATGCCTGGGATCCAAACCTGCGATTCCCAGCTGCCATAGCGGAGCACACGAACTTAACCACTACACCACTGGACCAGCCCCCTTCCTTTCTTTTAATCTAAAGTAAAATGCTCATTTGGGTGTTTTTACTGGAGGACATGCATGTGTGTGGTATTTCAGCATATTTTTAAAACTTCCATAGATGTATGTCAGGAGAATTATAGTCACTCTTGTAACAATGTTTTTATTTATTACTTATTTTCAAGAGTTGCTGTAGAAAGCAGTGAAGTGTAACCCCTATCTTTACATAAAAAACGTTTTCTTACTATAGCCCCTCCATGTGCCATCTTTGTGAAATTAGTAGCTATGAAGCTTATTGCTTCCTTTCTCTCTTGCTCTGTAGAGGAAGGTATTTTCTGATCTTGTGTTTCTCACCATGGTTGCCTTAAGTAGTGGTTTCCAGCCTTTCATCCCCAAGGACCCCATTCGATGTCTCTCCCTACTTCCATATTTTAAAATGTTTTTGAACAAATACCATTTCTATAACTACCAATTAATGTTCCTGAGCAGCATGCAACAACCAGTGTTATCAGCCTCACTTAGTTGATATTTCAGTCACAAACTAAGAATCTAAACATTTTAGTTAGCTTGTGCAACTTTTATCATAGGAAAGCAAAACTTCTATTAAGCTTTTGAAATTTTGCAACAATTCAGGGGACCCCCGCCTCCTCACCCCTGCTGTTACTAATTTCTTGGCCTCGCAGATTGGGAAAGTATCAATCTTTAAAAAGAACTATTGTGAAATCTAGTTATAGAATATTAAAATTGCCTGGGCCTGGGGAATTTATTTGAACCTTCCCATTTTAAAGAGGAGAAAACTTATACCCTGAGACACCAAATAGCTTGGCCAAGGTAATACATACAACAAAATGGTAGCCAAGCTGGAATGAAAACCCTAGCCTCCTAGTTTCCAATCCAGTGTTCTTTGCTCTATACAAAACTATCTGTTTGGGGTGGTTCCTTGTCAAGCTTCCGCTAGGTAACATGGGTCTTCCCCTGTAAGGAATTTCTTTGTACAGTCGTGTACTGCATAACACCATTTAGGTAAATGACAGTCCACATAAATGACGTGGTCCTATAAGATTAGTACCCTATGGCCTAGGTTTGTAGTAGGCTATACCATCTAGGTTTGTGTAAGTACAGTAGGGGAGGAATAAATTCCCCTTTACCCTAGGTTCTTCTGGCTGGTCTAAGAATTAATAGGAGACAGACTAACAGGAGAAAAGCAAAAGTTTAATATATGTATACATGGGAGAAACCCAGGAAAACCAAATAACCCACCAAGATGACCAAGGCCACCACCTTAAATACCATCCTCAGCTAAAAACAAAAGATGTTGGGAGTGGAGGGAGTCAGGGACTTCAAAGAGAAGGAAAGATAATTCATAGGTAGGGTCAAAAGGAGTGCACGTGTTGGAAAACAACTGTTTGGCCATACAGAAACAGAAGAACACAGATGGGAGTCCAACAAACAGGCTTTTCTAGGTTCCTCCTTGTCTGCCACCTAGTTCATGTTATGCTAAAGTGATAGCTCTCTTCCTGAGACAGATTTTTTAATCTGAATTCTTTTAGGCAGTTAAGGAAGAGGTAACAAGAAAAGCTTTCTGAGTCTTTTGTTTCTTAAAAATAATCAGCCTAAAATAATCCTCACATAAAGGAGATACATTTTGGGGTGGTAAATTTCATTCCCCTCCAGTACACTCTATGATGTTTCCACAACGACAGAATCACCTGGTGGTGCATTTCTAAGAACATATCCTTGTCATTAAGGAATGCATGACTCTATTTGAGAGGCAGTTAAATTAATGGAGAAGTTACAGAGAGCAGTAGGCATTTCTTAGGATTTGGAGCTAAGATATGTATGTAGTATTTGCACTGTTATAGGTAGAGAGAAGTGATGGTTTCCACTGGAGATGGCTGAGATGTACTAGTTGAAGGTATGATTCTTGTCTGCGTTGTCCATCATGGTTTCTCCAACCTTCAGAAGTTATTAATAATGGTGTTGTTGGTTATGTCAGAATTGGAATATTTGAAAATAGGAAAGGATAACAAGAAACTTTTTATTGCTTTGATTTTTTCCCCCCTCCTTCTCTCTCCAAGAGCTGGGGTGCGGAAGGCTATCACCTATGGGTAATCAGCGGATTTGGTTCTCAAAATACTGAAATTGAGTCTGACCCCAAGAGTTTAGTTAAACAGCCTGGCATTCTGCTATTTCAGTTTATCAAGAGTGTGCTCACCGTAAATCCTTGTATGGTAAGTTTATTTAATTAAAAGTCTGGGCTTTTTTTTTAGTGGCTTTCATGTTGGAATATCAGGCTCTTTCTTATGACACAAATATGTTGAGTATACTCCTAAAATTGTCGTATTATCTTCGTTTGTCTATTTTCTGTAATTATTATGTTTCTTTTTAATTTACACCAAAATTTTGTTTCTGAGCAGGTTTTGGTTTTGGATGTCTTTTTTAATAGAATTACAAGCAACTGGAGGGAAAGCATTATTTACACATTTACTTGAATAACTTAAAAAACTTTGATCTTTATCTGAATAGCATTTCCAAAAGTGTGTTCCACCAGACACTGCTTGAGAGATATCAATAGCAATTACACAGGATAAGAAAAAGTTATATTGTCATGTAAGTGGGAAATAAAGGTGTTAAAGCTTTAGAGATTTCTTTATTGTTGAACTCCAAAGTCTTTAATATGCTAATGTGCATCATGAAAATCCAGGAGTTGGTATATTAAAAGCAGTGTTTTCCAAACTTATTTAACTGTGAATTTCTAAGGAATGCTTTGAAGAAAGTATGTCTAGAAACCTGCTTTGGGAAACACTGCCCCAAATTATAATATAAACACATCATGTTTTATCAATCTGAAATAACACGTATTAATATTGTTAATATATAATAATAGTATATGTTACATGTTAGGAGTGCATATCATAATATCGACCACCAATGGGTTTTTAAATATTTGATGCAGGCAGTGTCTAATTAAAATTTACAAGACAGGGGGCCAGCCCTGTGGCCAAGTGGTTAAATTCACGCACTGTGCTTCAGTGGCCCCGGGTTTCACCAGTTTGGATCCTGGGCATGGACCTAGTACCACTCATCAAGCCATGCTGAGGTAGCATCCCACATAGCAGAACTAGAAGCACCTACAACTAGAATATACCACTATGTACTGGGGGCTTTGGGGAGAAGAAGAAAAAAAAAAAAGATTGGCCACAGATAGTAGCTCATGGCCAATCTTTAAATAAAAAAAACAAATTTACAGCACATTGAGAAAGAATGTGAAAATAGCCTGGATCTCAGATCTCATTACTGCAGTTGAAGAGTAAGGATCCCCAGAGAAAGAAGAATAGAGTATTTCTTCCTTCCCCTCCCCCATGCCAAATAATAATTTAAAAGCACCCTTGAATTTTATGTCAAGATCACATTTGAACTACAATGGAAAGGTGAGGGGCTGGGGTGCTGATCTGTCTGATTTGAATAGTCAGTAAAGAATCTGCCCATGTTTGAGAACACTGGCCTTCTAATTAAAAACCAAGACATAATCACTAAGAATAGAAACTATCTTATTTGTCTAAATATCCTCAGAACCTGGCACAGTCCTTGGCGCTAACCAAGTATTCCATTGTTCTGAACCAGGACAACAGACTTAGGCTCCTCTTCCCCCTCCCCTGGTTAAACCTTCCATGGTTTAAAAGGTCCTGCAGCATCCAGTTATTCCTGTTCCCAGTCCACCCCTCCTCCTTGCCATGTGGGCACGTGGGTGAGCGTACACACGCAAACTATTTGACCAGACATGTTTTCTTACCACCATTCTTCAGGTAGTTTATGTGAAACTAGTTTGTAAACTGTAGACAGTGAGTAGTTATGTTCAGTTTTGATATGGAAAATCTCTTATAGCGTTGCCATTTTGAAGTAGTAATGAAAGATAGTGCTGTAGCAGTTGTAAACCTGGGCATGTTTTGGAATCTGTGTGATAAAACAGACTTTAACAAAGATTAATTTACGCTGAGAAGTGATCATTAAAATATCACCTGTTCCGCGTGAGATCATTGGGTCATCTAGTTCTCTGTGAGGAAAATCAGCTTTGAGATATATGGTACATTTCCTATAATAAAACTAAGTTGATGTATTACTTACTTTCTCCCACCTAATATTGAGTTGTTTTTGTTTGCTTTCCTCCTTTGCCCCTCTGCTTCCTTTTTCCCTCATCTAGAGTAACCAAGAGCAAGTGTTGCTTCAGGGAGAAGATCGATTGTACTTGAACTGTGGAGAGGCCTCACAAACCCAGAATCCCAGGAGTTCTTCAGCACACCGTGAGCATAAGCCCAGTCGGGAAAAGAGCCCTTTTGCAGATGGTGGTTTAGAGTCTCAGGGTTTAAGCACTTTACTTGGACATCGGCATTGGCATGTGGTACAGGTAAGTCTTCAATTACGGTTGCCTATTGCTTAGTCCTTGGTAAGATAGCACATGGAGCATTTTTTTAAATATTTCGTCTGTTGCTTTAGAAAACTGAGAAGCTTTTTAACCTTTTTGACCGTCATGTCTCTCTCCTGCTTTTCTGTGTTCTGTCCTCGTGTCTTCTCCTTCCTTGCTTTCCACATGATTAGAGTGTATCCCCACCTGCTGTAAGTCCATTAGTAGTGAACAGTTTCAAAAACTGGAAGTTTATGTTTTGCCTTCTTATTGAGCAAAACTGTATTTTACTTCTGGCCTTATTTGGGTGTAAATTTAGCTCTGAGGATTTGCATATTCAGAAGTGTAATTATTTCATGGAAAGTGACAATATGGATTAGTAATCTGTGCAGCTGACCTTGTGGTCCTAATTAACTTCCTAACACTGAAGTTAATTACCTGACTTTGGATGCAAATTGCAGACCTGTGATCAGTCTAGAACTTTATGGTTAATAATTTTGTTATTATTTAATCTTGTTCCATATAATTTACTCATTCTGACATAACTTTTAAATTAGCAGTTTCTTTTAGTAATTCTGATAAATTGGCATTTAACGTGGAAATTAATTCTGAATTTTGATACCAAATAAAATTAATTTGGGTAAATCAATAAATTGGAGTTTCTTGAAAGAAACTTTCATAGACTATTTCAAAGTCCTGAGTGCTTTTTTCCCCCTTCTGATGCCAAAATGTCTTAGGTACATCAGAGCCTACTCTCGGATTAGTTTCTTTTAGTCAGTTTCTGTTTCCACAATTCTTTGCCTGCCTCCTACATTCTATACTTTTACCTTACTAGCTTACTTCAGCTCACATGTTATTTTCAGTTGACTTTGAGTGGAGATAATGAAAGACAGAAGAATGGTCATTATGTGCAAATTGAAGGAGTATCTCCTACGTTGACATGTGGTATACACTAAAAGAAAATGTATTTAACTTACATTAATAAATTCATAAAATCAAACAATGTGCATACCATTTTATAATTAGTAACAATTATTAAATAAAACTGCATCAGCTACTTCCTTGACTAAAATTTTCCACTGCTCCCTTCTCTCCTATAGCCATTTCTCTGCTATTTTCATTTCCCCATACTTTGAACTATTCATTCTACACTGACCTAGCATCAATGCCAGTTCTGCCTAGCCAGGTCTGTGTTGCCAGAGAGCCAAGTAGAGCAGAGGATCAAAGAAGGTAGGTCTGGAACTCAAAAATCCATCAGGCAATAACAAAAATTGAATTCCTTCCAGCTCAAAAATTCAGTGATTCTGTGATTCTTAGCCATCTATGAAGTATCCCATAGTAGAAGCATATAACACTAATATTACAACTTTGGACAAAGTAGGTACTAGCAAGATTCTTCTGTCATTCTTTTCTTTAGATATCTAAAATATTCAGAAAGATGAACTTGTTTAACTCTAGCTTTACCTAATTTTTTCAGTTTCCTTAAAACTAATAAAAATAATGCCAAAATTACACTCCCCAAACAATTAAGTTTTAATAGACTCATAGAATTTTTAGAGCTGGAAGGACTTTAGAGATCATGTAGTCCAACTGGATTTTATACATGAGGAAACTGAGGCTCAGGGAAGTTAGGTGACTTGCCCAAGGTCACACAGCCAGTTAGTGGCAGACTTATCCTTATCATGATATAAATTAAAGTAACAATCTAACCTATTTTAAAACCTAGGTACTAAATGCTGAATCATATAAAATACTGCTGACCTTGAGCTAAAACATAGAATGAGCCTATTTGGCAGTGTTTTTATTTGGAGTTGCCCTACATTTTGTTTGCTGGCACACCCACCACACGAGTCAACACAGTGTTATGGTGGTGTTTTGGTAGCTGGTTTACAATGTGCTCACAATGCTAATGCTTTACCTTCCAGGCTTTTTAGCAATTAGTAATGATTCCCTGAAGAACATGGGTGTCTATAATTCAATTCCCTCTTCAGCATATGCTCTCCTCTAGGATAAGTGCCCGCATCCTCCATCAAAGTGGCTTTGTTTGCGTGATTTATTCTTTGTATGCTTCTCGTACAGCTTAGAGTTCATCAAATGAGCTCCAATAATTCTGCTGCTCTGTCTGTTCCTCATGTAGACTACTGGATTTTTTTGTTTGTTTAAGCCTAAGTGTAGAAACCTTACACTCGTTAGTTTCCTGATGAGAAGATTCTCTGTTAATTATGTTTTTTCCTTTAAAACAACACAGATACAGGGCCAGCCCAGTTGTGTGGTGCTTAAGTTCGCACACTCAGCTTTGGCAGCCTGGGGTTCGCAGGTTCAGATCCCAGGTGCGGACCTAGCACCGCTCATCAAGCCACACTGTGGCAGCATCCCACGTAAAATAGAGGAAAATTGGCACAGATTTTGACAATCTTCCTCAAGCAAAAAGAGGAAGATTGGCAACAGATGTTAGCTCAGGGCCAGTCTTCCTCACATGCAAAAAACCCCCACAAACACGTACTTGTCAGAAGCAGGGTTAGTAGCTGCTGGTAGAGATGGTGCTTTTTTTGTTTTTTGGGGTTTTTTTTAATTTATGTTTTCTAGCTATAAATTTTTAAAATTTTGAAAGTAGTTTGTTGACAGATGGAGCACAAATAATGTGAAATTTAAAAAAAAAAACAGCAACAACACCCTTATGGTTTTCATGTGTGTTCCTTCTTGAACTGCCATTTATGTTAATACTCAGTATTTTGTATGGTATAAAACATTTGTTTTTGGAAGGTGCATGAATCATTATCACCCCGCATTCTGAAATGTTGGTTTTATGGTTAACCTGGCTAACGATTTGGAAAGAATAAGATTCACAAAATGTGGGAGATAAGCACCTACAATGTATCGAGCATTACGTTAGGGGTGTCAACAGAGAAGATTTTAAAGGCTATTTCCTTTATAAACAATTTGTTCTCATTCCTACAGTTATAAAATGTACTAGGCGTGGTATTTGGCACAGGTAAAATCTCTTTGGGAGGATGGCTTTCGTAGTCTCACCAATTAAAGACTAAAGTAGTCTAGGCAAGAGACAGGAGTTTAGCAGAATGACTTTAAGTTGGGGGCGAGGGGAGGAAGATTTAGGTTCTTTGAGAGTTTGAAAAATCCTAAGATGTTAAGAGTAGAGATTCTGTACCTTAGCACTCATTTCCCAGTGATGTGGCATGACTTTTGTGCCCTGAGTATGCAGTCCTGACCTGAGTTTCTTCATTATTCATTAGCTGCCTCTTTCCTTACTTCTGCCATTTCCTGTTCTCAGTATTAGGGATAGAGCTCAAAGTTCAGGTGACCCATACATCAATAAAGGTGACCTACTGGAGAAGAAGTTTTCTTCTCATTTCATAGCATCTGCATAAGAAATAAGGCTTCATTTTAAACTTAAACTTTAAGTTTAAAAATAAACCATTTGCCATTTGTGGCATCTCATACACTTTTGGAAGTTAAAAGAATAAATTGTTTTCCCCTACGATATTCATCAGAGTGTGATCATATGATAAGATTTAACCTTGGTTCCCATGATTAGAAATTCTTCATGTTGCAGTCCACTTTGTCGGTGAGATCCCACCTCACACTTTATCCTCGCACACATTTCCTAAGTACTTAGGAAACACCAAGGTTTGGGTTCAGTGGGGGTTCTTTTTAGTGTCTTGCGTGGCTAGCCCAGTAATACTCCAAGTATCTCCTTCTGCAAGTGACTGTTTTTATTTTCTTCATTCAAAAAAAGAATTTCACTTACAGCCTCCTACAAAACTACTTTCAACTATTATTTTGCCACCTGATCATTACCTCAGATTACCATTCTTTTGAACTAATTTTATCCATTATAGTGAATTTTATTAATTGGCCTGACTGGTACAGCATATCTGTTAAGATAAAAGTTAAGCATTCTTCAAGAATATATTGTGACACTGTTATCTTTAATTCTGTAAGGTAAGGCTTCCACAAACCAGCACTAGGGTTAAGAACTTCCTAATGTACTAAAAGCTATTAATTTACTTAGATTTTAGGTTGAATTACTAGATAATAAGTGAAGTCTAACAAAAGTAGTTTTATGAATAAATTTTATCAAGGTTAATACAGATGTTTTCTTCATATTTTTACTTGATTTTTGTTTTGTCTTTGCATTACACAGAGAATCTTATTGGATTTGATTCTGTTTACTTGGCTTTTTAATTTGGCTTTCTTTTTTAAATATGTAATAATTTTTCTTTGAGTAAAACAAAAATAAATTTGAGTAAATTGAATGTTCTCTTATTCCAGGAACAGAAGATTCTTCCCTTGTGCTGTTGCTCTGTTAATTTTCACCCTGCACTCTTAATCAGTAGGCTTGTAGAGAGATCACAGTCTCAGTAAAGCTAGAATTTACTTAATTTACATTAATATCTCACAGAGGATTCTTTAAATTTAAAATTCTTGTTAGAGTGATACAAAGACACCATGTACAAAGATGTAAGACAGACAACATAGGAAGATATATTTACTACTTAGGTTGCAGATAAAGAGTTAATATCTGAAATGTATTAAAAGTTCTTGTAGCTGAGTAAGTTGAACACCTCAACCAAAAATAGTAGCCTAGACACATGTTTACAGGTATATGGACGTTTGTTTAGAGATAGAGTAAGAACTGGTTATCCCTGAGCAGTGATATAACAGGAGAATTTCATTTTGTACTTTGTACATTTTTATATTGTTTTATAAGCATATGTTTTTTTAATCAGAAAAAATAAAAATATTTCCATTAAAAAACAAAAAGAAAATTCTTGCTGAGGCTCTGATTTTATTAGATAAGGCTGTTTTGGGATGGTTCAGATCAGCAAACGCGAACTGTTCATCTGCACAGTTCTTGGCTGACCTCATGGGTGCGTCTCTAAAAATCTTTTTGTCAGTCTGTATTTTTGAATGTTCAGTATTTAAAACAGACAAACAAAAACAGTGTAGAGAAAAAGGAGGAAATCCTGATGTCTAGAAACTTATAATGAGGTGGTTAAGACAGGAGATGTGAAATACTGGCTGGTTTACAAATGGTAAATTCCAAGTACTCTACTAGTAATACCATTATTTGGGAGCACTTTAAACATTGTACAGGAAGATGAATATCATATTGTGATGTTAATGCTTTAAATGCTTTCGGTTTAAATGCATTTCAGAAGTCTTATGAAACTGATGTGTTATTTTCTATAGATTTCCAGCATCTATCTAGAGAGCAATTGGCCTATACGGGTGAGTTGTTATTTTGCTGGTGTTAACTTTCATTGGATAGCATTTACTGCATGTGGCATTCTGGAAATTGAGTCTTTCAGTGGGTGCATTGATAAAAGTAAAATTTTAATGCTTGGTCCCTTGTACATTGTTAGTGTATTAGCATCCATAATTTCGTCAAACATAACTTGTGTATAAATATTCAGATTTTTAAATTTAGCATTTTACATTTAGTTCACTTAGCAAACATTTATTAATAGTTTATCTGCCTGACACAATACTAAGCTCTTTATATCTAATAAAGTATATAAGTTTGCAAGGAAGAGTTTTTAATTTTTTTTTCAATCAGTTTTCAGCTATTGATAAGCTTGGACAGAATATCGCTGTGGTTGGCAAGTTTGGTTTTGCACATTACTCTTTACTCACCAAAAAATGGAAGCTTTTTGGAAACATAACCCAGGTTAGTCTTTTTGAAATTAGAAATCTATTTCTCAAAGTATAAGAGAACTACAATATGAAATAACTATAAAGTAAACCACTGTTTACTTAATAAAAAATACAGTCAAATATTTAAAAACTGATGTTGGATTATTTCTGAGTTAATTCTGATAAGGTACTTCATATTTGATAAAGGATCATATCGAGATATTTGGTTTGTTTTTAATTCTCGTTAAGATCAGGCACTATAATTCTTTAACCTGAGGATTTACTTTTACATTCCAGGCTGAGTTCATCAGAATAAGATCAGAATAAATTTCCACAAAATTTGAGATCATTCCCTGCTTTTCTGTATGTGATAGAAATACTTGGGTAGCATACAAACATATGCAGTTGGATTTTGTAAAAATCAAATAGGAAAAGAGAAGGAAATTAACATTTAATAGGTGCCTAATGTGTATCAGGCACTTTAGCGTGCTTTCAAAAATGTTGTTTTATTGATCTTTATAACAACTCAGTGAGGGCACTATTGTTACTAACCATTTTGTAAAAGAGAAACTAGGATTCAGAGTCAAGCAGCTGATAAAAGATAAAGTCAAAATTTAAACCAAGGTCTGTCAAATGTGGGAATAATGATGCTGCATGGTACCCACTTATTTTGAATGATATATTTTCTGTCTTAGAGAAATGTTTATTTTTTCAGAATAGGATATAAATCATTATTAATAAAGGCTCGATAGTAATATTTAATTGGGGAGATAGAGAGTAGAGCAGAAATAATTTGAACTTTGTCTGCTTAGGAATATTTTATAAGTGTATATTACTTATCGTAATTTCTGGCAGCATAAATAAAAGTAAATATGGTTTTTAAAATTTTCTTTTAAGGAGCAAAATATGATTGTGACAGGTGGCTTAGCCTGGTGGAATGATTTTATTGTCCTTGCATGTTATAACATAAGTGACCATCAAGAAGAGGTAAGTTTTTGTTCTCTCAGAAATAACATATTTTTATATTTTAAAGATACTAAGCACTACTATTTGGTTTTATATAGAAGATAATCTAGTGCAAAATGAACAAAACATGTTTCAAGAATTTGGCTTTTATTTTCAAGTAAGAATTTGGTATTTTTAACATGGAATTTTCATTTCAGTTTACTACTTTTTAAAAAATTTTAAAGGGGTAATAAGGCCTTCTGAGAGCTTCTCTAAGGATTTTAGCTGTTAGATATTCTCTATAAAGTTTGTAAATAATGAAAAATAGTTAAAAGCAGAAAAGTATAAGGATGGCTGTCCTTAGAGATTTATTAATTTATTGATGCGTATGTTTATTTTTTGAGAAACTGCTGGTCTCCTTATGTCATGTCTTAGTATGGAGGTCTAAAAGGAGTGTCTTGTAATAGTACATTCACAGTTTCGATGACTTCATCTTTTGGTTATTTGTAAAATGAGCATACCCTGTCAAAATGTAAACATTATCCATTTATTATTAATGCTCAGATTAGTCTTTTAACTCCTCTTACTTGAAAAAAAGTCAGTAGATAAACACTGTGTCTAAAGTATTTACTCATCCATGGTAGGCATCTTGTTTTTACAGTTTTCTTTATTTTTGTTTCCTTCAGCTCAGAGTTTACTTGCGAACATCAAATCTGGACAATGCCTTTGCTCACGTCACCAAAGCACCGGCAGAAACATTACTGCTTAGTGTCTTTCGGGACATGGTAATAGTATTTAGAGCAGACTGTTCAATATGCCTTTACAGTATTGAAAGAAAATCTGATGGGTACGTATATAGTATATGACAGATCACTTTTTGGTCCTGTTTATCATGTTTCCTCTGTAGTTTTCATTTTCTCAAAACAGTTATTCTAACTTTATATTTAGTTTCCTTTGCCTTAAGAGTTAAAAAAGCAACGAATTTTAATTACTGATATTCATGTAGTAGTTATTTTTTAGCTACATACATAGATTAGATAGAAGAGCCTGCACTAACCTCTTCAGCTAATCTTAATGGATTCAGTTGAAAAAAAATCTAGTTTGGGATAGAGTTTGGGATAGTTTGGATTTTTTTCCACAACCTTGAAAACAGGTGATTACTAACTGTTTGCTAGTGTTCTAAAAACTTGGGGAAATTCGAAGGAGTTCCACAGCTTTAAGCCCTTAGGAAGCATTTCCTTAGCAGACTCACTCACATTTCCGCTGAGCTAGATGGCTATATTCTGGGGCAGAGAAAACCAGCAGTCCCATTGCTGCTGTGTGTGGCCTCTGTTCTTCTTGTCATCTGGTTGTCTTGCAGCATTTAGACCATACTTCTTAAGTTGTCTTTCGCTCTCAGATTTTTTTTTTTTTTGCAGGGGAAGATTCACCCTAAGCTAATATCTGTTGCCAATCTTCCTCCTGTTTTCTTCCCGTCTCCCCTCAAAGCCCCAGTAAATAGTTATGTATAGTTGTAGTTTCTTCTGGTTCTTCTGTGTGAGCTGCCATCACAGCATTGCCACCAACAGACAAGTGGTGTGGTTCCACTCCCAGGAGCTGAACCCATGCCGCTGAAGCAGTGAGAGTGCTGAACTTTAACCGCTAGGCCATCACGGCTGGCTCTCCCATGTTTTCTGTTTCTTTTTTTAAACAGCCGTGGATTGTGTATTTGCTGAAG
The DNA here is from genome assembly GCF_041296235.1 of Equus asinus. Taxonomy (NCBI): domain Eukaryota; kingdom Metazoa; phylum Chordata; class Mammalia; order Perissodactyla; family Equidae; genus Equus; species Equus asinus. Next base: position 39,691,418 of record NC_091812.1, read on the forward strand.
TAGCTTAGTGATTGAGGAGTAATTTAAAGATACAAATTAAGAAATCTCACTAGCCTCGGACAGAACCCATATCCTTTCTTAACCAACTATTTCTCAACCAACTAAGCTATTCCTATAGCAGCTTCCCAGTTTTTTTCTTCCCTTCTTCATCTTACTCCCTTTCTTTCTCCCTCATCCCCATGTGTGTTCTTTGGATGCCTCACCCTTGTCAGCCTGCTTCTTGAAGGACACCTGGGGAGGAGGGAACAATAGGTAGAAGGTATTTGGGGCCTCCATAAGCATGAACTCTAATGCTATTAATAACAGAAAAGGAAAAAAAACCTTGTTAGCATTGTTGTTGAGGTGTGTGGGCTTCTTTCTCTCTCTTTTTTTTTTGCAGTCCAAATACTACTGCTAGTATTCAGGTTCTTCAGGAAGTCTCCATGTCACGCTACATTCCTCACCCTTTCCTTGTAGTATCTGTCACTCTGACTTCAGTGAGTACAGAGAATGGAATCACCCTGAAAATGCCACAGCAGGTACCATTCCATTTCGTCTTGGTTTTTAGTGTTTTAAGTTGATATCAGGAACTATTTATTTGTTCAGCAAATAAATACTAAGTGTCTAAAATGTGCCTTGTGCGAAAAGATGCTTGTTTACAGTAGCAGACTAAACAAACATGGTTTCTGCTCAGACAGTAAAGAAATAATTACATAAATAATTAATCCTAATTGTGATGTGTGTACCAAAAAGTAGTGCAGGTTACTCTTAAGAGTGTATAACAAAAACCTGGAGTAGTCTAAACAATCAGAGATTTCTTTGCCATTTAGATTGAAACCTGAAGAACAAGTGGTGGTTATCTAAGTAAGAGAGGGGGAATTTCAGGCAGAGGGAACAGGAGTGTAAAGGCCCATAGATAAGAGAGAACATGACACATTCAGGAAATTGGAAGAACTTCAGAGTGATTGGAACATAAAGCATGAGAGAGGATATGAGTCTAAAATCCAAAGTATTGTAAGCTGGGTATTACTAGACCTAAGCTTTGTAACATATGCTTTAACTGTAAGAAGGAAAATGAACGAACTGCACAAGAGGAGAAGAGCTGGGAGCCATTGTAATGATCTAAGTGACTGGTATTAGTGGCCTAAACTTGGGCAGTGAAAAAGATGGAAAGAAATGGAATGAATGTAAAATACAGAGGACTCCATGACTAGTTAATTAGGAGGAAAGAGGATAATCCCATAGTTTCTGGTTAAAGTAACTGTGTATGTAGTGGTTCCACCAGGACCCACGTTGCGTAACTTCCTATTCCGAGGTTCCTTCCATTATACCAGTGTTTTGCAAACTTCATGTCAAGGTGGAACCCATCAGAGGAAAACTGTGTGTAGGTTTATTTGTCATCCCTGTCTTCCCAGTCTGTATTTTACTTCCTATTAAGTCACTTTCATTGATCTTCTTTAAAATATAGGTCCCATTTCCTCTGCAAATTATATTTCATAGTAACCAGATGGTCCCAGTTGATAAGGGAAAGTTCTGTTTTACAGAAGAATTCTGGCTAAAAGATGTGGAAGGAATGTAAGAAAGAATCACCGTTTTTGTAGCCCCTGAGGAAATAACTGATTCAGGCAGTGGTCGTCTTTAGATGAAACCATCAGATGAAAGGTTGATGGGGAACTTCACAATGAAGGGATCAGGTTGTCATACCCAACCCTTATTAATCAATCTCAACATTATTAAAAGTGAAAGAACCAGGTGTGGCATCCTGGGTGAGGCAAGATGACATTCATATGAAGAATTACTACCAAAAACACTAAAACTGAACTGAATCAAGCTTCCAGAATCATCTTCCATTCACAGGAAATACAAGGATAGAGGTTTAGTTTAACACTACAGGGAGGCAGAATGTAGAACATTCTATAGGACAGCTACAAGAAGTCAGTAACATAAGGGGGAAAAACACTCTTCTAAATAAGACTTTAAAGCCAAAACAACTAAATGCAATGTGTAAGTTATTTTGTATCCTGATTCAAACTGACTGTAAAAAGACCCTGTTAAGTCAATCAGAGATATTTAAATATAGACTGAGAAATGACACTAAGAAATAATTATAAATATTATTAGATGTGATACTGGCACTGTGATTATATAAATAAATATCCATATATTTTAGAGATGCATATTAAGTGTATAGAGATAAAATAACGTGATACCATCCTTTAAAACGCTTTGGCAAAAATAAATAAAGAGAAGAAAGGGATTGATGGAGCAAATAGGGCAAAATCTTGATAGTTGTGGATCTGAATGATAGAAATATGGAGGTTCATTGTACTATTCTCTATACTTTGATCATGTTTGAAGTTTTCATACTAGGAAAAAAAAGGGACTCCTTCTATATCCCAGATATAGTAGGCAATCGGTGGCATGAGTGGTACTGGGTACCCCATTTTAAGAGGGCCTTTTACAAAAAGGAGATATCTCACTTGGTGAAGAGCAGATTAAGAAGTTAAAATATAATAGGAAATAGACTGATTACATCTTTCACAGAGGGAAGATTGCTACAGCAAAGCAAGCTAATTTTAGGAAACTAACAATGGGACTGTTCAACAGTAAGATGGCCTCCCTCATGAAAGAGTGAGCTCCTTGTCCCTGAAACTCCCAATGAGAATCATCTGCCAGGGATTTTTAAGGCTAAGAGATGGTGTGTTGGGTTCCTTCAAATTTAAGATTTCGAGGATACAGATAGTCCTTGCTTTTATGTTACAACAAGTTTCTGAAAAGCTCATTCAAGCTGCCCGAGAGTGCTGTTGCTCTCGTCTCTTCTTACCTATTGCAGTATTATCGGTAGAAAACGTTGAATGCATGGATACAGCTGAAGAAAAGAGAAGTGTTTTACCTTTTTTTCCCCCTAATGAGGTAGTAGGAAGTTTACCATCTTAAAACTGAAAAGTGGTCATTATGAACATTAGTCACATTGTGGTGAATTGCAGTAAGTGCTCTTAAGGTCTTTTGAAGTGTTTAAAGAGTTTGTTCCTATGCCTGTCCCCCAACAGTCATACTGTTTTTTGATTCTTGTGTTTGCATGTTCATTTTTCCTTTTCCTCTGCCTCTAGTTCTTATAGTTCCCACACACCTTTTAAATTCCATTTTTCCTTCTCCTACCTCCAAGTTGTTTGCTGTTTCTCACGTGATATGGACGATATTCAAATTTTTAGTTTTCATGTCTTTATGTGCTAAATGGAGAACTGAAGACTTCTTTCCAAGTAAAGTTCTTGGGCTTTATGACAGCTTCTTGGAGATTTTATGGTTTTTATTTTTTACATTTGTACTTTGTAAATTAACAACAGTTCATACCATGCTTATTACTTACCTAGATAGGGTCTAAAAAAATGACACCGTCCTTGAATGTTCTGGACCCTTTTGCTGTTTCTTCGTACGCAGTCCCTTGTAAGTGTCTGAAGGGAGTACAAAAGAGCATTTTGTATATCTGATTATTTTTTGCAAGTAGAATACATAGGGTGGCTGCCATTTTCCTGACTAAACTGTAAATGATATTGGCAGCTTAAATTTGGCCAGCCAGCAAGTGTCAAAGCTGGGACACCATCCCACATCTTCTGAATAATCATCCTTTCCTTCCTAAAATCCTTTCCTTCCTTGGTTTATGTGACAGCATCCTCTCCTGGTTCTCTTCCTGTCTTCAGAAGCTTAGATGATAGTCCTCTGCTCTTTCAGCCCCAAACTTGTTTGCTTCAGTTTACCAGCCTCGCCTTTATGGTTGATTCTGGCATAGGCATCTCTGATTCAGTCATCTCTTATAACATTTTTACTTGAAGGTCTTAAGATTCTTTCAGATTTAATGGGCAGTAAAATGAAACCGCTCAGTTTTCTCTAATTTCTCCTCCTAACTTCTATCGGTGATAACTTCAACTTCTCTAGCACTTAGATTTGATACCCTGAAATCATTTTTGATTCAGTTCTCATTTTCTACTCTTCATGTCTAGAATATCAGTAAGCTTTTGTTTTTTGTTTTTTAATCAAAATGCTCTTCCTTTTGCAAGTGAAAATGACTTAATATCTGAGATTCATTTTAAAACAGTTCCTCTCAAACTTTAAGCTAGGTGATAGGGTTCAATGGGAAATCATTATACTAGGTTCTCTACTTTGAGGTTTGATTGAAATTTTCCATAATAAAAAGGCAGACTATTTCCTTCATTCCTGAAGTCAACACCCATAATATCTGCCTCTCGCCAGTAACCCACCCTGAATAACTCCCTTATTCAGCAACTGTTAAGTAGTGGCTTATTTCCTGCTGTTTTTTTACCTGGCTTTCCAAGCCCTCCCTGAAGGTGTATTGCCATCCAGCATTTTTCCCATAATATCCCTAATCTAGCCAGATTGTTCTCACTTTCCTAGTGGAACTGTTCTGTCCTATCTCCGTGT